>NC_080684.1:55843002-58343002 GCF_030445035.2 Dasypus novemcinctus | reverse complement strand
GATGTTGGGCTAGGCGGGAGACAGAAAGGGGGAGGGCAGCGCCGGCCAGCTGCTAGCAGCAAAGGCCTAGTCAGGTGTAGTCACCTTATCTGGGCCCAGTGGGCAGAGGCGGTATCACCTCTTGCCGCACTGTTTGCTACTGTGGCAAGCCGGGCACCCTTCCTCCCACAGTGTCACATGAGAGATGCAGGAGGAGAGGCAGAAAGGGCAGGTGTCATGCTGTGGCCACAACCAAACGGTCCCCTGGGGACTCCCAGAAATATCTGGGGATACTTTGAAATGGACAGGTTTCCTGCTGGATCCAGTGGGCAGGGATGGGGAAGGAGAGGTGGTTGGTAAAGGACTCAGGCTTTTACTTTAGAAGCAGTAAAAGCAAATGTGACAGTTTCCTGGTCAGGCTGGGGAGACCTGCTTATCTAAGTACAAGACTGATGTATTGTCTTCAATGACTTTCAGTAATTTCATCCTATAAAATGTTTTCTTCCCTCACATTTTCTCCTTTAGCACAATCATTTGAAATGGTTGTATACTTTTGCAGCTGATAGTTCTATTAAATTTGTCTTTATCATCTTCCCTACTGTTAAATGTGGTGTTTTAAGCTGTAGATACCTCAGAAAAGCATGTTCTTAAATTTAATCCATTCCTGCAGGTGTGAACCCATTGTAAGTAGGGTCTCTTGATGAGTCGACTTCAGTTAAAGTCCCACTTCATTCAGGATGGGACTTAATCCTCCTACTGGAGTCCTTTATAAAGGGAATGAGTAAAGAGAGAAAGAAAGCCATGGAAGCAAGAAACAAAATCAATGAAACCTGGAAGAAAAGGGAGAGATGCTGCCATATGCCTTGCAGTGTGGCACAGTAATGAAGGATCACCAGTAGCTGGTCTTTAGGAATAAAGAAGGGTCTTGCTCCCACCTTGTTTTGAACATTAACTTGGGCTCAAAACGGTAAGCTGGGAAGCAGATGTGGCTCAAGCAATTGGGCTCCCGTCTACCATATGGGAGTTCCCGGGTTCGATGCCCAGGGCCTCCTGGTGAAGGCAAGCTGGCCTGTGTGGTGAGCTGGCCCACACAGAGTGCTGTTCCATGCAGAGTACTGCCCTGCGCAGGAGTGTTGGCCCACATGGAGAGGTGGCACAGCAAGATGACCTAACAAAGAGAGATAGAGAGAAGAGATAATAAGAGATGCAGTGCATCAGGGAGCTGAGGTAGCATAAGAGAATGATTGCCTCTCTCCCTCTCCAGAAGGTGCCATGATCAGTTCCCAGAGCTGCCTGATGAGAATACAAGGAGACACAGAAGAACACACAGTGAATGGACACAGAGAACAGATAATGGGGTGGGTGGGAATAAATAAATCCTTAAAAAATAAACTGTCAGCTAATGAATTCCCATTTTTCAAGCTGAACCATTTCTTGGTATTTTTTTTAAGCACCTAGGAAAGTAAAATATTGGACGTGTAGTCTGCTTTGTTTTGTTTTGGTTTTGGCTGTTAAAAACGTTGATGCAATGGCCATCAACTTGATACAGTTTTGAGCACAGGTACTATTATTTTCTTAGAATAAATACTCGGAAGAGGAATTTTGGGGCCAAAGAATACATAGATCTTTGTTAGTATTACAAATTAATCCTCTGAAGATTGTACCTATTTATATTCCTACCTAGAGAACAGGGTGGTTTATCCACATCGATTTCAATAATAGGTATTTTTATGTTAAATACTTTTTAATCATTGTAAGTGACTAGTGGGTTTTTTTTTTTTTTGGATGCTTTTTTTAGTTCAAGTATATCATTCATACGTGAACATACATAAACAATATGTTTTTAAAAAGTTGTAAACTTACAAAATGAACATGCATATCATCATATAGGGTTCTCTTACTTCACTCTATCACCTACACCTTGCATTGCAGTGAAAATTCTGTTACGAACTATAAAATAGCATCATCAAAATATTACTGCTAACTATAGTACCTATCTTACATTTGGTGTATTTTCCCCCAACCCTCCTGATTATTAACACCTTTGGGCAAGTTCTAGAACATTGAGTATTAGTATTACACATTTGTTATTGTTTGTGAGAGAATGTTCTCATATTTATTCTGTTAAACACAGTTTTAGCATATATTTGATTATTGTTAGTAAAGTTAAATATGCTTTCCTTTGCTTCTTGGCCACTTGCATTTCTTTTTTTTTTTTAACTTTTTATTTCTATATACTTTCAAACTTAAAGGACAGTTACGAAAATCATAGAAACCCCATATGGAAAACTCATACCCTACCCTCTCAAATACAGAGATCTACCAATTTTAACTTTTGTGTATTTGTCATATCATTCTATCTACTCTACCTACCTACCTACCTGTCTTCCTTTTTTTTTTAAGATTTATTTATTTTATTTCATTTATTTATTCTCCCCCTGCCCCCGCTTGTTGTTTGTGCTCACTGTCTGCCATCAGCTCTCTGCGGTAGTGTGGGCCAGCTTGCCTTCACCAGGAGGCCCCAGGAATCAAACCTGGGCCTCCCATATGATAGATGGGAACCCAATCACCTGAGCCACATCCACCTCCTATGTGTCTTTCTATGATTATTTATAACTCCATTTCCTAAACACTTGAGCATAGATTATATACATCATGCTCCTTGAGCATAATATTGCCATATGCATTTCCTAAGAATCAGAATATTCACTTACATAATCACCATAAGTATAGTTACCAAGTTCAAGAAATTTAACATTGATATAAACCTTACAGTCTATTTTAATGTTTTCACATGACCAAATAATGTCTGTTTGAGTCTTTTCTCATCCCTTGCTAAATCCCATCCAGGATCATGTATTGCATTAATTGTCATTGTCTCTTTAGCTGCTCTTTCTTCTTTTCTTTGAATTGTAGGAATATATGTACACCACACTTTTTCCCAACTCATCTACTCCCAAACATATCATTCAATGGGATTAATCACATTCACAATATTGTGGTCCTCTTACCACTCTCATTACTATAACTTTCACATTTTCCCAAACAGAAACCCTATGCCCATTATGCGTTAACTCCCCATTCACCCTGCCTCCTCACCCTCTACCTCTGGCAATCTGTAATCTAATTTCTAGTTCTATGAGCTTACATATTCTCCAGTATTTTCTGTGTAGTTACCATGGGGCTTAAATTTAACATCCTAAATCTATAACAGCTTCATTTCTTTACATGACAACTTAATTTCAATAGTATGCACATACTATGTTCCTACATCCTTCTGTTTCCCCAGCTTTATGTGGTTCTTTTCACAAATCATATGTTTATACAATAGGAGTCTAAAACCACTTATTTAGCATTACATTTTGTACATTTGCATTTTAGATCTATAGAAAGTGAAAAGTGGAGTTACAAGCCAAATATACAATAGAGCTGGTATTTATATTTACCCCTTTCTTTACCCTCACCAGAGATCTTTATTTCTTCATCAGTGTCAATCTATTGTTGTATTTCTTTTCTAAAAAAAATCACTTTTTAGAAAATTCATTGACTTTTTTAAAAAGATTTATTTTACTCATTTCTCTCCCCTTCCCTCCCATTGTCTGATTTGCTGTGTGTTCTGTGTCCGCTTGCATTCTTGTCATGCAGCACCAGGAAACTGTGTTGCTTTTTTGTTGCATCACTTTCTGTGTCAGCTCTCCGTGTGTGTGGCGCCACTCCTAGGTGGGTTGTGCTTTTTCTGCGTGGGGCAACTCTTCTTGCAGGGCACACTCCTTGCACATGGGGCTCCCCTACACAGGGGACACCCCTGTGTGGCACGGTACTCCTTGCACACAGCAGCTCTGCACATGGGCCAGCTCATCACATGGGTCAGGAGGCCTTGGCTATAGAACCCTGGACCCTCTATATGGTAAGCAGACGCTCTATCAGTTGAGACACAACTGCTTCCCTCATTGACATTTTTTTTTCCTTTTTTTTAGATCACAAGGAATGATACATTAAAAAACATAAAAAAACAAAAAACATAAGAGATTCCCATAAAACCCACTCACCACCTCCACCACATCATTTTTGTAAATTGTATTTTTATATACAGATATATACATCACAAAAAAATAGTTATACTAAGAAATATAAGAGGTTCTTATATACCCTCCACACACACTCCTCCCACACCAACAACCTCCCTCATCATAGCGGCACACTCATCGAACTCAGTGAACACATTTTGGGGCACTGCTGCACTACACAGATAATAGTTTACCTTGTAGTTCACACTCTCCCCCAGTACATTCAGTAGGTTATGGCAGGATATATAAAGTCCAGCATCTGACCCTGCAATATCATTAAGGACAACTCAAAATCCCAAAAATACCCCACATTACATCTCTTCTACCCTCTCCCTGCCCTCAGCAACTACTGTGGCCACTTTCTCCACCTCAATGCTAAAAATTTCTTCTATTACTCACCACAATGGTTTTATAGTAGAATATCAGTAAGTCCACTCTATTCCATATTTTATTCCTCCATTCTGTGGACCCTGGGATGGCGATGTCCCTTCCATCTCTAGATCAAGAGGAGGCTTAGATTCCACATGGATGATGGATGCAATTCCTCTGCTTACAGTTGTAGGCACTCTTGATTCCCTGGTGTGGTGGTTGACCATCTTCACCTCCCTGTTAGCTGACCTGGGTAAGACAAATGAACCAAGAGTAGGAGTTGCAACTCTGCTGAGTCTCAGGGTCTGGCTGACACATGGGCTGTTCCAAGATTCAAGTATCCCTAGTACCCTCATTGACTTTTAATTAGTGAAGGGGAAAAGGAGGTAATGCCTTAAATTAGAAGAGAACACTCAATACAATTTTCATGTGCATTTGTATGTAGAAAAAAAGAAAAGAGGACAGGGAGGGAGAAAAGGAAGAAAAGGAGGAAGGAGACAAGAAAAAGAATGGCACAAGAATGGACCTTCTATCACAACAATTACATTTATTTAAAGATTTCTGCTTCTTCCTAAAACTATACCTCCTGTTACACTGGGTTTTGGTGGAAAATGCCCAGAACTGGAAACTGGTACTCAACCACTGAGCCACATTGCCTCCCTGAGTTGTTTTTTTTTTTGTTTGTTCATTTGTTTGTTGTTTGCTTTTGTTTTTAGGAGACATTGAGGATGATCAGGGAGCTCCCATGTGGGAAGCAGGCACTCAACCTCTTGAGCCACATCCAGAAATAAATATCTTGTGTACAGTTGTTGAGTACAGATGTTGAGTACATCCCCAAGAAAGTACTGTTTTTTTGTTGTTGTTTTTTAAAAGATTCATTTATTTATTTATTTCTCTCCCATTCCTGTTCCCATTCTCTGTTCCCACAGAGAATAGTTGTCTGTTCTCTGTGTCTATTTGCTGCGTCTTTGTCCGCTTCTGTTGTTGTCAGCGGCACGGGAATCTGTGTTTCTTTTTGTTGTATCATCTTGCTGTGTCAGCTCTCCATGTGGGCAGCACCATTCCTGGGCAGGCTGCACTTTCTTTCGTGCTGGGCGGCTCTCCTTAATGGGGCGCACTCCTTGCCCTACGCGGGGGACACCCCTGCATGGCACGGCACTCCTTGTGTGCATCAGCACTGCACGTGGGCCAGCTTCACACGGGTCAAGGAGGCCCGGGATTTGAACCGCGGACCTCCCATGTGGTAGACGGACACCCTAACCACTGGGCCAAGTCCACTGCCAGAAAGTACTGTTTTATCCTTAGTTTTTCTGTCTTCTTTATTTGCAATTGGCTATAAATATACCCTCTGTTGGTTTGCATACATAGTTTTCTAGTAATTTGAACAATCCCTGCTTATCCTTTATCTCCTCAAGCTTGGCAAAGGGAGTTCATGAGGAGAGACAGTTTTGCTGCTGTCTCCACATATCATTAAGGGAAGGAAAGGAACTAACCACTAATTGAGTGCCGATCATGTGCTAAGTAATATATATATATTCATTTATTCCTCACAGTCACTCCTATAAGGTGGTATTTCTCACCCAAACATTTTATGATTGAGGATCCCAAAGCTCAGAGAAAACAGGTAAATCCTCAAGGTGCCAGGTCCAGGAGTAGAATGGCTCCAAAGTCAGTGATCTTCTCTGAGCCAGTAGCTCAGCCATTCACATGCCAGTTCCAGAAACATTGCTATTTGTCAATACCATATTAATTAGCACTTTCTTTAAATCAATTCACTTTTTAAGTTTCAATTATTTATTGAAGAAGGAAACTGTATCATTACCACAAATGGAAATACAGTTTCAAAGACCTTTATAAATGGAAGGTAACTATAAAAACCTCCAATAGCAAAATGCTTATCCTCCAGCTCATCCTGAGGCTGTCTCTACCCCTTCATGATTTTAAAAGGCATTTCTTTAAAAGGCACTCCTCAAACCCCATTTTTCATTCTGCCCCAATCTTCTGCTCTCTGTGGGCCAAAGGCTGCTTATCAAGTAAGTTTGAGAGCCATGTATCTTCAAGCTTGGCTTGAGCCCTATCTCCAGAAATAAATATCTTGTGTACAGTTGTTGATAAGCATGCACACTTCAGGAAACGCAGGAAATGCTGTTTCCTATCCCTCCCTTCTAAGAGAACATACTAAACCCAAATGTTCTCTGAGGGATTAAAATATAAATGGTTAAATTCTGAGGCACATGAATTACTCTAGTCACCCAGCAATGACTTTGGAAAAACACAAAGGGGTAATGTCGACATTTCTCTTCTAAAGTTCTCTATCATGACAGTTATATATTTTTAGAAGCCTGTGGCTAACACACTGGACTGGGGTGTGATTGATCTATTCACTTCTGTTCCCTTTAGCATTGCAGTCAATGGCTACATTTGAATCATTTGTGTCATGATCTAAAACTAGTAGCTATGGTCACCAGCCCAAATGGTTTAGCAGTGCCTTAGGCCTTTATTTTGCAGACAGAGTCAACATTTCTCACTGATTCCCTTCAGAATCTGAGAGGAAAAAAATCTGCAGCAGCAATGAATTCTCTTTGGAACACAAATTGTGAAATGTTGACCCTCTGACTGAAAACCTCTGTGGGTGATAGAGCTAGATATGGCCTTTCAAGACTTGGATATGCAGTCTCAAATTCCTGTTCTAAGAGCATGTGCCCTTATTACACAGTTGCTAGATTGTAGCCCAGTGTAAATTTCATGAAGCCAAATTTCCAAGTTTCTTGTTCTTCGCTTAGCATCATTTCTTTTTCTTCTGTATGTGGGATCTTGTTAAGGTTAAATAAAGACATATTTTGCAAGTAAAAATAAAATCAGGAAGCAAGGAAAACAAGACCCTAATTCTGGGAGAAGCAGGGCTAAAAGTGTTAACCTAGGAATAAGATGTGAATTTTAGAATTGTTATTGCTCAAGGCGATGCCATTGCAGGATTTTCTCTAGACTCCTGGCTATGTTACAAAAAAAGGATTCTAAGTACAGGCCAGTTTAATTAGGCCGGTGGTTTATTTAAAAAATGAGAGAAGAGAAACGGGAGAAAATAACAGATTATGGGTTCCAGGTATACTTGTGGGTTTGTCCAGGCAGAGGAAGGAAAAGGGCTAAAAAGGGGTAAAAAGGGCTGATTTACAGACTACAAATCCTCATTACAGATTACAAGTCCGCAGGTGTACTTGCATGCTGGTCCAAGCAGGGAGAGAAAGGGCAAAATGACCAAAAAGGTAAAAAAGTGTTGATTGAATTTCTGAGCTTGTTTTTTAAACCATTAATTACCCTTCCCCTTGGTAATGTTTGGGGGAGGAGTCCCAGCTGTTTGCAGTTTTCATTGGTTACTCCATCTGTCAGTTCCCCTGAGGGGCCCGGTGGTAAGGCCCCTTGAGAATATATGGGGCTTTTCCTTGATTCCTGATGAAATCCAGTTCCTAATGGGGATTCTTGAAGGGTTATTCCAGCAGCCATCTTGTTTCACGCCATGTTTTTCTGCCAAGTCCCAGATTTTGTCTTGTTATTGTCTAATCTAGCCTGCTTCAATGTCAACATATTAATTACTGTAAACACAATGAAATAGTCTATTATCTGTGTCCAAGTCTCCTTGGATGTTTTCTGCCCGAAGTTGGTTGCATTTTGCAGAATTTAAATTCTGAGGGCTTTAAAAAAATGTTTGTTTGTTTGTTTGTTGGGGTGGGAGTGTTGCTAATGAGGAAAACACTGACATTTTATGATTTATGACCTGAGCCAAAACTAAATGTGAGCCAGTGTAGGATATGTGTAATGAGAATGGTTAGGCATATCCATCTCTTCAGAAGGCAGAACAGAGACTGAGAAGTTGGGAAGTCATTCTGGTGGGTAATGTGCAAATGGCAAAGGAGGTACTTAATATTTAATATGATGATGATGATGATATGAAGAGCTATGTACTGACTTTATAAGAAAAATAGCAACTTCCTCAGATTGTGCTTTGGAAATAATGGATAGAAAATATTGTTAAAGAGCTTTTTTGGTTTGAGAAGTTGGAATCCTATGGGTGCACCAATTTTAGGTATCTGAAAATACAAAAGGATAAATCGTTTACTTACACGAGTTGTACTTTTGTTTCTAGTATCCTTGTAAACACATTACTCTTAAGTATATTTAGATTATAAAAGCATTCTATGGTTAATATTCCCAGACATAGAATTCTCTCCTGTTTAATCCATCAGTGATTATTTATTGAACTTCCTGTTTTCCATGTCCAGAAATTCTTTTTGGATGAGACTGACTTTACCTCTGCTTCTGATGCTCAACCTTTGTAATATTTCTCTGATGTTGACTCAGCTACTGAAATGTGGCAAAGCCAAAAACATGTTCCAGGTATAAGATGACCAAATATCCTGCCTCCTGGGCCTCAGCAGCCATTTGTACCTAAGTACTGCTCTCAATCCTTTCACCACCACAGGTTGTTAATGACAGGATCATAAATAGGTGTAAAGCCTTTTTACAGTTTGAGGTCCAGTCTTGTTCCTCTACAGCCTTCTCTTTTCTGCTTCCCTTTCAGGAAGAGTAATAAAAAAACTTAAAGGTGCCTTTCATTTTCTTCCCCTGAGCAATTTAGTTCATTCAAGTCTCTATTCCCAGATTCAGCTCCAGGACCTCAACGTAGTTTGTAAGAGCAGGTCTGATGCAAATTTTTGACAAGGGATAGCCTTTGCCTGGCTGTCTCAGGTGGGGATGTTTAATTATTTCACTTTCAGTGGAAAATATTTTTAATTCAGGTAAAGTCACTAACTTTAACATAGTTATCAGTTGCAAATGTTCACAAAACCTTTCTTATTCAATCCCCAAGAGCTAAATAAGAACACCTTCCAACACAGAGAGAGCACTCAACCTACAAATGCCATCTGTTCCCAAAATGTATAAATTCCTTGTTTGGAATGCTAAACATAGTTTTGTTTAAACAAAGTATTTGGCACACAGCAGTCTCTAAATGAATCTTTGTTTAAACAAAAATTAATTTGCAGATGCCAAAAGCAATGATGTCATTTTAACTTAATTTTCATTTTTATTATAGTGAAACTGCTCTATATACTTCCCAGAGGAATGTTAAATTATGGAGTTCTACTGAAAGAAAAATAAATGCATTACTTATGTAGTTCCTGAGAAGTAAAAAGGATGTTTATACTCTTATTTATTTTTATATTTTTCTAATGTATCAATTATAAAATTATATGAAATGAAATGGGAACACATAAATAGAATTGCTGACTGATGATCAAAATATTGGCATTTTAGAGATTTCCCCTTTTGAGTAGTCCATTAAGGCAGGCCTTATTACCTGGCCATTTCTCTCCACGCCACTATTCATTTACATTTCATGGCTCTTGACACATTTATAACTAATTATTTATCTTGTTGTTTATGTAATGCCCCACTCCCGTTTAATTGTGGGCTGCCTAAGGGCAGAAACTTCTGGTCATCTAGCATCAGCATAGCCCTTAGCTATGTATTAATATTTAGGCCTCCTAAATACAATAAATGTATATTGAATGAATGAATGATGTCACTAGGTACAAGAGATAAATTCATTGTGATAGGTGAGTACAGCTTCTTAGCTGTTAAAGCCCAAAGGAAACATACTGGGTTATATGACTTACCTTCTAACTGAAAAAAAATCATGCAATGAAGAGATGATTTTCCTTGAACTGGATTCAAAGACACCGAATAGCAGAAATGGCCATATGTACGATTTTGCAGAACAACTGAATTCTGTCCAGATAAATTATTCTATGTATTTTCCATAAATCTTACCTCACATTTAATACAGTTAATTAATGAGAATGCTTTTGTAGATAACAGATACAATGGTCCAGATATACTGATATCAGTTAAAGAAGATAGTATACAGTTTGATGCTTAGATGTTTAGGTTTTGGAGTCAGAAAGATCTGAATTTGCATCTGAGTGATACCATTTTCAAGCTGTGTGTTCTTGGGCAGTTTACTTGCTTTCTCTGACATTATCTGTAAAATGCTACACTATTCCTAATCCTAGATCTGTTGTATGAATTAAATGAGATCATTTATATTATCTTCCTGACAAAGAGTAAATACTCAATAAATAATAGTGAATATTATTAACTAACAAAAGTGAAGTAAAACTAGAGGAATCTAAAATAATCAATAGTGATTATCATTATCATTACCATAGTGATAAAACAGTTTCTCCCTATCTCAGGGGCTTATGAAAAAAAGCACTTTGCAAGTGATATAGCTCATTCAATTTTTGACTGACTGAATTTGTTTAGTAACATGGGAAATGAAGAAATTTTATGTTGTTGATCCAAGAGAGAGTCTTTAGCCACAGAATAGGAAGCAAATTTGTTCTCCTGCTGAGAAAGAAAAAGAGCCCAAATCATGTTTTCACCTAGAAAGAATTTCAACTAAGTTGATCCTAAGTCAGATAACCAAGTGCTTGTGGATATAATCAAACTATGGAAGCAAAAATTAAATGAGTACTTGATTGAGGTTCCCAAGCCAAAACCTATGTCATCCAGACAGACGGCCAGATGAGTTAAGTACAAAATGCACCTTCTAAACTGGCAAACGTACTGAGGTACCCTGTCGGTCTGCTAAAGGACTCTGTTAAAATGTTGAGAACTGCCCACAAAAGTCAACTTTTTGAGTTTGGGTGTAATGGCCATCAAGACATTTGACTAATGTCAAAGACTAACAAGTAGGATTGTTGTTTCTAGGATGACTCTTGCTATAAGACACTGGAATCATGTCAACAGCACAGGAAGGGACTTATTCCCTAATAACCATCAAAATGAAATAGGTCTGTGACATAATTCTTGTTTGTAGCTATGTTCTCAATATTAGGGAATAAAACATTGTAACAGTCATAAAGGAATAAATATTTCTAAAGCTTACAGATTACAGAAGAAAGAAGACACACTTCAAAACACTAATTGAGGGAGCCGATGTGTTACTGGATGGTTCTGGATCCTGGGCTCTAGGTTCTTGGCTTATGTCACATAAAAGAATTTAAGGACGTGCCATAAGGTAGGCAAGGGAGTAAAGAGTTTATTAAAAAAAAGAAAATGAGAGAAGTGCACAGTCCATGCTTAGGCCTAGACCGTGCCACACTGCCGGGTAAGTGGTGCCAGGTCAGTGCTTTTTAAAGTCTGTTTGTTTTTCTGATTGGTTGCCTCACCTGCCATTTCTCAACAGGTCAATAGTGAGGTCTTTTGAGGATATCTGGGGTTTTCCCTTGATGCACAATGGGATTCTCATTCCAAATGAGATTCTCATTCCTGGGTCTTGTGAGATCCCTCTGGAGGTTTCCAGTTGGGGTCTTATGGCCATGTGGTCTGCTGGCCATGTTGTCTACTGGATCTTCAGCTGTCACCCAAGTCTTTCCTTTCCCTATACTAACCTGCCTCAGATATGGCACAGTGGTTGAGTGCCAACTTCTCACATATTAGGTCCCGGGTTCAATTCCCAGTCCCCAGTACATAAAAAAACAAAAACAAAAAATTAATTGATCTATAATTTAGATTGTATGATCTATAAATTAGATCTATAATTTAGATTATATGATCTATAAATTAGATCTATAATTTAGGGGTGAGAATGAATCATACATTGATTCTATCTGGGCTATACCTATATGGATAATTAGACTAAATAGATAAGCAATTATATTTCCTATCCTGCATTTGGCATAGGAAATGAAAAATTCAATGCCTACAGATGTTTTCCTAGGATATCTTTTATAGATTTAAGTAATTGATTAGGTCATCTAGAGTTATGCTGTCTAAACTCGTAGTTAATAGTCTAAATAATAATAAAAATTAATTTAAATTAAATAAACCTTCAGTTTTTCAGTTACACGGGGCACATTTCAAGTGCCCAAGATTCACATGTGACTAGTGGCTACCATATTGGACAGTGCAGGTTCAGAACATTTCCATCAATGTGGAGACTTACATTGAACACCTCTATTCTAGAGTGAGCGAGGTTACTGGCTGTTAATTTGGGAAGGTTTCTGGAAACTTACCAAATATGAAGATCATTCTAAGGTGGTAGACTTTAATTCGTCCAACTGATATGGAGAAAGGTAGGAGAAGGACAATAACTCAGCAAGGGAGGAGGACCAACAGAAAATCACCATCACGTAATACCTAACCGAAGTGGAAAATCACCCACCCAAGACCTAGTGCCCAAGACCTAGTGCTGGAAAATACCAGATTACAAGAGGCCCACCCATCACCTGACCACCACACACTTCACCAATCCCTCCCCTGGGCAGTTCCTACTCTGGCAGGAATACGGAGCCAATAAAAAGCTGTAGTTTTCAATACCTCTTTTGCATAAAACCAATGAGAACATTGAGACTTACAAGTCCTAATTTACATGGAGGGGATAGAAGAGGGGGAACCCAGCCTTAATTAAAGAACATCCTAGACCCAGCAGGTGCAACTCGTGCAGCTCATACAAGCATGCCCCCACTTGCATGCCGGCACTTCCATCTTACATGTGTACTTCCACTTTACATTGAATTCTCCTGCTACTAAATGACTAGTCTTTGGATTCTTTCTCATGACTGTGTCAAGAACCCTCCTACCCTAGGTTTAGGTCTTTTTCCAAGACCTCCTAGGGCCCCTCCGACATCACAACTATCAATAGAAATTGATATTTTCATAATTCCTCTTATAAATGTCATGCCATGAATAATTCTATCCTCACAGTCGAGAGCAGTCTCTCATTCCAAAAATAATGCTGTTAGCAGGGTGTCTATTAAGCACTCTACAGGCATCCCCATTAAATATTTACAATAGTTCCCTGGGAGGAGTATTTTTTTCTAAACGCAGATAAGGAAATTAACATCAGAGTGGTCAATCTACTTTTCCCAAATCACCCAGCTAGTAAGGAGATTATATTAGTTTCCTAGTTTCCTAGGCTGCTGTAGAAAAGTACCACGAACTGTGTCTTGAAACAGCAAAAAGTTATTCTCTCACAGATCTGGAGGCTGAAAGTCTGAAATTAAGGTGCCGATAGGGTGGTGCGCCCTCTGCAGTTTCTGGGAAGAATCCTTCCTTCCTTGCCTCTTCCCAGCTTCTGGTGGCCCCAGGTATTCCTTGACCTGTGGCAGCATAACTCCAATCTGTCTCCACTTTCACGTAGCTGTCTTTTCCCTGTGCTTCTCTGTCTTTGTGTCTGTGTGTCTAAAGTTCCTTCTTTTCATAAGGACATCAGGTGTATGGGATTCGAACCCACACCAACCCAGTATGACCTCATCGTAACTAATTACATCTTCAGGACCCTGTTGGGGATTCAATCACATCCCCAACAAAAGGCACATTCAGGACTCATTCCCTGGTCAGTGGGTGTGAGCTTATTTGTAAACAGGCCCTTTGAAGATGCTATTAGTTAAGGTGTACCTAAACGAATGAGTGTGGGCCTTAACCCAAAGGAAATTGCCAAGGAAATTGGACACAGAGAGGAAGCCACAGGGGAGCAGCCAGAAGCTGGAAGTCAACAGAACCTGGAAGAGAAAGAAGACACTGCCATGTGCATTGCCATGTGACAGAAAAGCCAAGGAACCCCCAGATTCCTGGCCAGCCAGAGGTAATGACCCAAGGAGGAAACAAGCCTTCCAGTCTCTGAAACTGTTTTGCCAACTCATTGTATGGTATTTGTTTTAGCAGTTAGGAAACTAAAACAGATCCTATTTCCAAATCAGGTCGCATTCACAGGTTCCAGGGATTAACACTTGAACTTATCTTTTTGGAGGACACAATTTAACCCACAACAGGGAGGTGGGATTTAAATCCCAGTTTGTCTGATTTTAAAGCCCTATGTACTGCTCACTACACTATCAGGCTCTCTATTAAAGAAAGTACTACTTGTTTATGAGTCATTTTAGATATCTTGAGTCAGACCCTCAACCTTAGCAGCTGTGTGACCTTGGGCAAACTATTGAACCTCTTTGTGCCTCAGTTTCCTTGTCTGTAAAATGGGAATAATAACAGATACCTGTTAGCTACCTGAAAGGATTATTGTGAAACTTAGGTGAGTCACATATGAAAAAATTAGGAACAGTGCCTGGCATGTGGTAAGAACTAAATAAATGTTTGCTACCATTATCTAGGTTAATATTTTAAAAAGAGATTGAGAAAATGACTTTTAGTAGTTGCAGTTGGTAATTATCTATAATCTAATCTGGGAAACCTTCTTAAAATTGTATCTGTTTGTCAAGATATCAAAGAGGTTGGATGACCAGGCCTTCTCTCCTCTCCACCCCCAAAAGGTAGACAAAGCTGACTCCTGTCAATCCACTGATGTGTTGTGAAAGAGGAAGCATCTCCAAATAGTCTGAGCACAATAATAGAAAATTCTCAGAGCTCAGGAAGTTTGTCCAGAACTTGGGCAGAGAGTCTATCTTTACCTAATCTTATCTCAGGAGAATGCAAGAGAGGGACAGGTGATTGAGATCTTTAGGTGGACAGGATATTATCAGATGGGGCCCACATGAGGGCTGTTAGCAAATGCAAACCTGTCTTATTGATCGATTTTGTAATTCTGAATCTCAGAAAACTCTAGGATTTCCTTTCCCACTGGTCCCTGGGAGGCAGGAAACTCTATCATGAACATCAGTAACCTGATGTGCTTCAGGCACATTTTTTTTTTCATGAACTTGGACAGAAAAACAGACTAAGTGACAGGGTTGAGCACCCCTTTACTGCTCAGGACAGAAGACTGTATTTTATGGTTAGAAAGAAGGTCGAAATAAACTATGTCTGCTAGTGCATCATTTTAACAATGTTGGCCTCATACCGTACACACACACATGCACATAAACACACTCACATAAATAGGCACTACCCCAGGTCTCAGGGAAGAGAGCTCTGAAACATTTGCCTGAAATGGGAAACTTGAAGTCTAGTAGCAGGAAGGCCACTACCACCAAAAAAAGCCAACAACAACAAAATAAATATCCCAGCCTCTTCCTTCTCTCCTCCTTAGATGTATTGTAGTAGTGACTTTCTAGAGCCGGTTATACTGTTCAACTCAGAATAATTCTACTGCGAAGGGGGAGGGTTTCAGGACCAACAGAAATGGCATGGCCTCCCATTGTACATTAGTGGAAGAGAGACGGGAAATTCTGGGAAGTCAGAATCTTTAGGCAAATCTCAGGTAATATTTCATCTTCATAAGAGGCAAGTCCTCATCATACTATCCCCTGCGTGGACCGAGGTGCCATAGGCCTGAGGACAAGTATAGAGGATCAAAAGCTTCAGCCAATAGCAAAGGAACCATTTATTATTGCACTGCCTCATTTAATTTATTATTATGCTAGACAGAAATTGGAAAAGAAAAAGTCAATCACCCTTGTTTCTTGCTGCTTTTATAATTTTCTTCAAAACTCTTACTAATTTTTAATCAAGTCATTCCTACTTTTTTCTCTCCAAATTGACATATATTATATATATATATATATATAAGAAAACAGTAATGTTACAAAATTCCTGGTACACAGGCCACTTAAGCACAATTTTACTTCATCTTCACATCTCTTGAGATGATCACTAAGTGGCAGAGGCAGGATTATAAACCCACATCTTTCCACCTTTTAACCAATTGCTCATTAGTGATCCCCCTTACTAACTACCTTGAGGCTTACCATAAAGAACCAAAAGTTTGCTTTTGGTGGTTTTCCCTTTGAATTCCTTATCTTTATGGAGATCCTGCCATACCATTTACAGTTCAAACAGGACTCTCCCCATCTACACACACAGACATACTTTGATTCCTTGGTGGGGTACAACTACTTTACAAAAATGCCTGCAGAAGGATGAATAGGAAGCAGGTCTCACATTTTCTTTTTGTCTTCCCTTTATTTTCTCTACATTCAATTGAAGCTTCTATAGACATTTCAGGCTTCACTAAAAGATGGGGGTACTAAGAGGAATTATGAAATTGAGGGGGAAAATAATTTTAACCTCTGTAGTAAATGTAACTTTTCTCAAGATCTAGGTCAGTGGTTGGAAAATTTTTCTGTAAAGAACCATATAGTAAATATTTTAGGTTTTGTGGCCCTAGTGTCTCTTTTGCAACAACTCAACTCTGCTATTGTAGAGAAAACAGCCATAGACAATATATAAACAAATGGATATGGCTGTGTTTCAATAAACCTTTATTTAAAAAACAGGCAGTGGGCTGGATATAGCTCATGGGCTGGATTTGGTCTGTGGGCTATAGTTTGCTCATGCCTGAACTGGAGCAGCACTGTCCACTTAAAAAGTTAATGTAAACCACAAATGTAATTTAAAATACTTTAGTAGCCACATTAAAAAAATGAAAGGAAATATGTGAAATTAGTTTAATAATATATTTTAACCCAATATATTCAAAATATTATCTCAATATAATCAATAGTACAATTGTTTTAAAAATATTTTACATTCCTGATGTGTACTAAGTCCTTGAAATCTGCTTTGTGTATCTTACATTCACAACCCATCTTAATTTGGACTAGGCAATAGTTAAGTGCTCAAAAGCTAAATGTGCCTAGTGGCAACTATGTAGCACAGGGCAGCTTTAAACCCTTTCCAGGTACCTTTAGTTCCTCATCATGTTCTCTCTTAGGTCTAGCCCCTGTAGACTTACCCTCTACTCACAGGGCCTTTTCTAGAATCCTGATTCCTCCTCCAGAATTTGAGTTCTTCAGTGTAGAATAGCATTCTGGAGTACTACCACAGGGCTGCCAATGATGACCTTCGTCAATCCAAGTCCCATAGAATAGGGTGTATGTCTGTGGGTTGGGGTGTCCCAGGAAAAGTACCCAGCGCTCCAAGTTCTGAAGCACAGCCATAACGGTGTGCATACACCTAGGCCAATGACTTGTGATTTCCCTACCAGAGTGAGTTCTAGATCTACTTCTTAATTTGTTTTCCCCTCTCCCCCCAATTATCCTAGAGTAAGTATTCGCTCTGAAGTCTCTCTCACACATATACACACATACATGCATGCGTGCAGACACATACTACACACACCAAGGAAAATAACTTCTTAAAGACTGAATCATCTAAACTTATAAGGAGGAAAAGAAACATTTTTTGCTAATTACTCCCCAAATTTGAAAGGCTGCCTCTTGCACTTTGGAATCAATGCTTTATAATAGTTTACAGAACAGTATTAATTCTCTCCCTTTATCTTTTTACCTCCGCATTTTCTGGTTCTATTTGTTGAGGCCTGACAAAAATAAGCAACAAATTAATCACTATGCCACTTAATTTTTATGGCCATTCCCTTAGTCCAGGGCCTTTTTTTGATCCACGAACCCCTTTGCCAGTCAGGTGAAAACCACAGAACCCTTTCTAAGTCTACACTATACTGTGTATTATTCAATAAATATATCACACCCATACCAACACATCCCCATGAGAATAATGCTTTTTTGAATTTCAGTTCAAGCTCATGGACCCCATGCTAAGAACCCCTGCCTTAGCTAAATGAAGACACATCTGAAAGATTGAAATTACAGCTTGTAAGGGCCCAATTAAATGCTTAGGCCTGGCCTGTAGACATTTGGATAAGGCCAAGCAGCTGTTACAGAGACCCAACACTACAGCTGCTTAAAGAATTGTTATTTCTTCTTAATGTAACCATCTGAAAAGGGTGGTCTAGGACAGCAGGGTAGCTTTGCTCAGTGGGCTCATTCAGAGTACTGGGTTCCTTCAATTCTGTTGTGCCATCACCATATGGGCATATCCTTATTTCTATGGTTGAGGCCAGTAGTCCCCAAACCAGGCTCTATAGCAGGAAAGGGAATGTTTACATGGAAGAGGCATAAAAGCCAAATCTAGAAGTAGTACACATCACTTTTCCCCATGTCCCATTGTCAAGAACATAGTAACAAAATCACACTTCAATGTGAGAAAGACTAGGGAACAAAGCCTAGGTGACAGCCACATGCCCTGGAAGGAGAGAAGAATGAATTTTGGTGGACAAATAAAAGTCTCCAGTGGAGGATATCATCCTCCTTCCCAGGTTGACTGAACCGTGGGTGTGGGGATCGATCATTCTTCCAAATTCGCCTTCATTATCTTACTTAATTATTTTGACAATTTAAGGAGTAGATATCATTATTCCCATTTTATAGATAAGGAAAATGAGACATTGGGTTATAAAATTTACACAGAACATTATTCCTTTTTTACAGCCTATTCCTTTTTTTACAGCCCATATTTGGAATATGCCCTCAATTGACTCTTTTTATTTTTATTTTATTTTATTTTTTTGCTGTACTGGGGCTGGGGATTGAGCCCAACCTCATATGTGGGAAGCTGGCACTCAAGCTCTAAGCCACATTGGCTCCCCATCAGTTGGCTCTTTTTTAAAAAATGTTTTTCTACCATTTTTTTCTTTATTAGAAAAGTTGTGAGTTTACAGAACAACTATGCATAAAATACAGGATTCCTATACACCACTCTACGACCAACACCTTGCATTGGTGTGGACCATTTGTTACAACTGATGATAGCACATTTATAAAATTCTTTTATTAATTAAAATTCACGGTTTAACTTAGGGTAACCATGTAATGCAGTTCCATGGATTTTAAAAATTCTGTTATATACAATCTAACATTTCCCCCATTTAATCATATTCAAATACATATTTCAGTGCTGTTAATTACATTCACAATGTTGTGCTACTATTACTACCATCCATTACCAAAACATTGCCATTATTCCAAATAGGAATTCTGTATATTCTAATCCTTAACTTCCCATTCCCTATCCTGACCCTATCTCTTGGTAACCACTATTCTAGATTTTGATTCTATGAGTTTGCTTATCTAATTGCTTCAAATCAGTGAGGTCACACAATATTTGTCTTTTTGTGTCTGGCTTATTTCACTCAACAGGATGTCTTCAAGGTTCATCCATGTTGTCACATGTATCAGGACTTCATTCCTTTTTACAGCTGAACAATTTTCCATTGTATGTATATACCATATTTTATTTATCCATTCATTGGTGGATGGAAACTTGGGTTGCTTCCATCTTTTGGCAAATGTAAATAATGCAGCTATGAACATTGGTGTATAAATATGTGTTTGAGTTCCGGCTTTGGGGTATATACCTTACAGTGGGCTGGCTGAGTCACATGGTATTTCTACGCTTGGCTTTCTGAGGAACCACCAAACTGTCTTCCATTTTAAATTGCCACCAGCAATGAATGAGTGTTTCTATTTCTCTTTATCCTAACACTTATCTTCCATTTTTTAAATAGCAGTCATTCTAATAGGTGTGAAATGGTATCTCATTGTGTTTTTTTTTTTAAGATTTATTTTTTATTATTTCTCTCCCCTTCCGCCCTCCCCCCCCCCCCACCAGCTGACTGCTCTCTGTGTCCATTTGCTGCGTGCTCTTCTGTGACCGCTTCTATCCTTATCAGCAGCACCGAGAATCTGTGTCTCTTTTTGTTGCGTCATCTTACTGCGTCAGCTCTCCATGTCTGCGGCGCCATTTACTTGGGCAGGCTGCACTTTCCTTCGCACCAGGAGGCTCTCCTCACGAGGTATACTCCTTGCACACGGGGCTTCCCTACGCGGGGGATACCCCTGCGTGGCACAGCACTCCTTGCGCGCATCAGCACTGCGCATGGGCCAGCTGCACACGGGCCAAGGAGGCCCGGGGTTTGACGGACGCCCTAACCCCTGGGCCAAGTCTGCCCCCCTTGTTGTGGTTTTGATTTGCATTTCCCTGGTGGTTAATTATGTTGAACATCTTTTCACACGCTTTCTGGACATTTTTATATCTTCTTTGGAGAGATGTCTATTCAAGTGTTTTGCCCATTTTAAAAAATTGGGTTGTCTTTCTGTTAAGTTGAATCTCTTTATGAATTCTGGATATTAAACCTTTCTTGGATATGTGGTTTCCAAATATTTTCTCCCATTGTGTATAGGTTTTTGGTTGTTTTCCTTTGTTTTTTTTACTTTCATGATAAAGTTCTTTGAGGCACAAAACTTTTAATTTTGAAGAGGTCCCATTTATCTATTTTTAAATTTGTTGCTTACACTTTGGGTGTAAAGTCTAAGAAACCGTAGTCTAACACAAGGTCCTGAAGATGCTTCCCTATGTTTTTTTCTTGGAATTTGATAATTCTAGCTCTTATTCCCTTTAACTCCCTTATAATGTATTAAATGCACATCTGCTTGTATTTCATTAGTACAAATGCTCTTCTCATCCAATCATATAACAGGGTACTTGATATCAATATGACTTATAACTGATGATACTAACTTTGATCACTTAATTAACATTAAAAATTTTTCTATTTTATGTATATACCATATTTTATTTATCCATTCATTGGTTGATGGAAACTTGGGTTGCTTCCATCTTTTGGCAAATGTAAATAATGCAGCTATGAACATTGGTGTATAAATATGTGTTTGAGTTCCTGCTTTGGGGTATATACCTTATAGTGGGCTGGCTGAGTCACATGGTATTTCTATGCTTAGCTTTCTGAGGAACCACCAAACTGTCTTCCATTTTAAATTGCCACCAGCATGAATGAGTGTCCCTATGTCTCTTTATCCTCTCCAACACTTATCTTCCATTTTTAATAAAGCTGCTCTCTGCCACGTTTCTCCATTGTAAAGTTACTTTTTTCTCTTTCCATACTCTTTTATTTGGAAGTGAGTCATTAAATACAGTCCACAACAAGGGAAGAGAAATTAATCTCCAGTTCCTGAAGAGGGGAATATCTACCTATATTATTTGGAATTCCTCTATAAGGAAGATATATCCCTTCTCCATTTATTTATGGATTCAATAATTCTTATATCATTATTGGCTCATGGATATTTATTTTATTCTTTTGGTTATAATCCAATACTATCATTATTTCATTGCTGAACTTGCTCCATCTTTGGCCATTGGGAGCTCTATCGGGTTGGCTTCGGGGTCCTTTTTACATCTTTTCCTTTCCTCCCCCATCCTCCTCCCTCCCTGCCTCCCTCCCTCCCTTCTTTCCCTCACTCCTTCCTTCCTCTGTGCCTTTGTGCCTTCATTCCTTCCTTTGTTCCTTCCTTTCTTCTTTTTAGTTTGTTTCAAACTTCCTTGCTTTTGGGCAACACTCCAGACTCACCTTAAATTTTCCCTGCTCAAGCCCTAGAATCAGTCATTTCTTTTATTGGAGAATGGTTTTTACAAACTAAGCCTAGATGCTGCTCATGATTGTTGCTAGTGGGGTGTCACTACTTGTAGGCCATCTCAGTAAACAGAGCTAGGAAATATATGTGTGTATACTAACCTATCTACAGAGCTCTCTCCCACTCTCTCATCTATCTACCTACCTACCTACCTCTATCATCTGTCATCACCATGAGTTTGTACTGATGTCTCCAATGATAGGGCAGCACCATAGGGTTAATTTTAGTCTTCCACCCTTGCTTATTGGTGACTTTTTCTCTGACAGTGAAAACCAGTGAGAAAGATCAAAACCAGTAAGAAAGCTGGTTCCCATTATTACAATTTATCTACTAATTTGTTCAATCAAAATGTGGCATTTTGAGATTATTTATGAATCCCCAAAAAGAAAGATTATATTTATAAACTAGCCTGTTCCTCTGGGTGTGATATCCTTTGTTTGTATTAAATTTGAAGTTTTAAAGTTTCCTTAATAAAATCAATTTAGGGCCTTCGATTTGATGGCGTCAGTACGGTGTTAATCAGGGTTGTGTTCCTGCCTCCTTGATGGGCTGATATAAATGGACACTCACTCAAGATGACACACAGGAAGAGAGAAAGCTCCATAGATGGCAGAGAACTTTGATCTTCCGGCTCTGGGAAAAGAGATGAGCCATTTGCCTGATAGTTAGCAGCTGAAGAGAACAGAGCACTGAGCAGCTGATAAGGCCGTAAGGAAACGAGCCCTACGCCAGCCTATGGCTGAGAAAGAACAAGGCTGAACCCTCACATTGATTGGCAACCATCTGTGTTGAGAAAGCAACCTTGCATTGGACTCTTTAGGGCCTTTTAAGTGTAAGCTTTTTGTCTTGTCTTTTTTTTTTTAAGATATTTATTTATTTATTTAATTCCCCTCCCCTTCCTCGGTTGTCTGTTCTCTGTGTCTTTTTGCTGCGTCTTGTTTCTTTGTCCGCTTCTGTTGTCGTCAGCAGCACGGGAAGTGTGGGCGGCGCCATTCCTCGGCAGGCTGCGCTTTGTTTCACACTGGGCGGCTCTCCTTATGGGTGCACTCCTTTCGCGTGTGGTTCCCCTACGCGGGGGACACCCCTGTGTGGCAGGGCACTCCTTGTGCGCATCAGCACTGCGCATGGCCAGCTCCACACGGGTCAAGGAGGCCCGGGGTTTGAACCGCGGACCTCCCATGTGGTAGACGGACGCCCTAACCACTGGGCCAAAGTCCGTTTCCCTTAAGTGTAAGCTTTTACCCAAATAAATACCCTTTATAAAAGTCAACAGATTTCTGGTACTTTGCATCAGAACCCCTTTAGCTGACTAATATACCAAGTATACAGCTAAATTAGCTTCAGAATTGCTAATCCTTACTTACCCCGGTGAGAAGCAAATTTACCAACTAAAGAGCATATTTATGTTCAGCTCTTTTTGCTTCTAGCCTTGTGGTATCCAATCAACAGTTTTCCAAAATCAGCTTCTTTCTTCCTTACCCCTTCAATAAGGTTATATTATATAACTGTAGTACAGTTAGATTCATTTGTCACAGTCTGCATTCCATCCTGGGCTACCCAACATCTTGGTTGATTTCTTAAAAATGTGTAGGGGAGCAGATGTAGCTGAAGTGGTTGAGTAGCTGCTCAAGAGGTCCCAGGTTTGATCCTCTGTATCTCCTAAAAACAAACAAATGAAAAAAACCAACTTTCATTGGGGAATATATGTAGCTGAGTGGTTGAGTGCCTGCTTCCCATGTACGAGGTCCTGGGTTCAATCCCTGGTACCTCCTGAGAAAAATTGTATGCAACAAATGGATTTTGACAGATACATGAAATTATGTATTGATTAAACTAAAAGTTTCCTTCTGCAACCTCTTTCAAGTCAACTCGTTCCCCTCCCCCAAACTCTGGGAACCATGGATCTGTTTTTTACCTCTTTAGTTTTGACTATTTGAGTCTGGTGGCTTTCACTTAGCAAAATGCATTTAAAACTCACCCATGGTGAATTTGAGGTGAATCAACTGTTACTCCTCTTTATTTTTAAGTAGTATTCCATTGCATGCAGTGTATGGATACACCTCTTATTTTAGTCTGCCAAAGGGTTGTCGATGCAAAGTACCAGAAATCCGTTGACTCTTAAAAGATTTATTTGGGGTAAAACCTTATAGTTCCAAAGCCATAAAAAGTGTAACTCAAGGCACCAAAAGAGGTGCTTTCTCACCAAAGTCAGTTGCCTCATGTTGAAGCAAGATGGCGCTGATTTCTGGCTGGTCTCTGCCTTCCCCTCTGGGCTCACCCTTTCCTCTTGAGCTCTGTGGGCCCAGGCTCTTGAGGTTTCCTGCTTATGTGATCCTGTAGTCCTGTCTCCCCTGGCATAGGGCTTGTTTCTTTCCAGAACGTCTATATCAGTCTCTGCCATTCTGCTCTCTTCTCAATTTCAATGGTAAGCTATCAGGCAAAATGACTTATCTTTCTCCGGGCCTATTTGACTTGTTTGAGCCTTCTCCTTTCTGTCACATGGCAACATAAAAAATGATAGCTCTTTCTTCCTGTGTCTTTGTGAGTGTCCCTTTATATCAGACATGGCAAGGGGGTGGGACTCAACCTGAGTCTCACCTTACTGATGTAGTAAGGTGTGTATAAGCCCTTAAAAAAAAAAACATAACAAAACAAAAGCCCTAAAAGCAATCTTAACAGGTCATCTAATCAAATTTAATACAATCAAAGGGTATCACACCCAGCAGATTAGGTTAGTTTACAAACATAATCTTTCTATTTTGGGATTCATAAATAATCGCAAACTGCTCTACCTCTGTTTATCCGTTCACCTGTTGAAAGAAATCTTGGTTGTTTCCAGTGTTGAGTGATTAGGAATAAAGCTGCTATAACCATTCGCATGCTGGTTTTGTTGTCAATGTAAATTTTCCATTCACTGGGTGAATACCTAGGAGTGAGATTTTTAGTTCATGTTGAAATGGTATATTTAGCTTTATAAGAAACTGCCATAGTGTCTTTTAAATTTATGGTACTATTTTGCACTCCCACCAGCAATGAATGAGATTTCCTGTTGCTCTCTATCCTTACCAGCATTTGATGCTGTCACTTTTTATTTATTTATTTTTTACATACTCATTTTCTCTGGTTTATTTTTATCATGTAAAAACTAAATCCAGAATTAGTTTCTCATATCTTCCAAAAATGTCCGCAACAGAATTTTTGTATCACAGCTTATATTAAATAGGAGTAAAATAATAAGGAAAATAGATTTAAGGGAAACTTGTGTAACTTTTTTTTCTCAACTAGTTTATTGAGATCCTGCTGTGGTTCTTGATTTAGCAGCAATTATTCTTTGTTTATATGAAGTTACAATTTTGTTGTTTTGTATTGGAAATAAAGTTTTCTACATTATTTTCAGTCAGGATTGTGGTATAATTTTTGTGTCTGTAGCAATATGGACATTGTTCTTTAGGATTTATTTCCTCATCATGGAGAAAAGAGAACTTTTGGTTATTTTCAACATGAGAAGAATTTATAAGGGTACATATGTTCAGGAGCCATTGGGTCCAATTAAGTATATAAATGAGATCCAAATACATAAGGTGCTTCTTTCTCAGATTCACAGAAGCAATCCCACACCACTGAACTCCATTTTCTAGGGGGGGTTGATGAAGGCTAACCAATCTGATGCATGTGTAGCTGTAGTGCTATGGACTGACATTTATAAACAGCTAATGCCAAATCCATGACGTTCCCAATGACAAAGACCAAACTCTGCAGAAACTTCTGGCTTGAACTTTCTAGTATCTTGAAAGTGGCTGAAATGACCATGAGTGCCAATCCATCATACACACCATCATAGTAGGAAAGATGTAGATAGTATTGCCAGCCATATACATGATAAAGAGGTTCATGGGAATCTGTTTGAGGGACCTAAGGCAATGTCCCAGCAGTGCTTCATCACCAGGATCTGATCTTTCTCTTGCATGCTGGCATCAGGCACTTGATTGTGTAAATAACTGACTAGACAGAAGGAGTTTTCCTGGCCACTGCCTCAGTCACTGTGGTCCCTGCTACCCCCTCCAGGACTGCTCAGCTCAATGGTCCCCTTGAAGTGCCAGCCTCGGTTAGCCACCAGGCTCCCTTGGTCCGTCATGGCAATGGTCACCTCCAAAAGCCATGAAATCCCTCACCCTAAAACGACTGCCAAACTGCAGGGTGCCCTGTGCCCCCTACTTCTTCATCTTGCCTGGATGCTCTCTCTCTCTCTCTCTTTTTTTAATTTTAGCAATTCTAATACTCGTGTAATAGCATCTCATTGTGCTTTTATTTTGCAAATATTGCATATTTTACTATGTAATCATTCTCAGTACTTAATTTTTTTTTTAAGTTAGAGAAAGTGTAGATTTACAGAAAAATCATTTTGAAAAATAACGTTTCCATATACCACACCTATTGTTAATACTTTGCACTGGAGTGGTACCTTTTTTACAACTGATAAAAAGAATGTTAAAATTGTACTGTTAATTATAGTCCATAGTTTACATTAGGGTGTATTTTTCCCCATATATCACCCTATAATTAACACCTTGCATTAGTGTGATGCATTTGTTATAATTCATAAAAGAAAATTTTTGTAATTGTTACTATTAACTATGATTTTTTTACAATAAGGTTCACTGTATTATACAGTCCTATGTTTTATCTTTTAATTTTTATTCTAGTAACATATAAACCTAAAATTTACCCTTTTAGCCATATCCACATATATAATTCAGTGCTGTTAATTACACTCCAAATATTGTGCTACCATCAACCCATTATCCATTTCTAAAACTTTACAACTAACTTCTATTCAGAGAAGATGCTTTGTATAATTTCAATCTTTTAAAATTTATTGAGACTTGTTTTGTGACACAACATGTGATCTATCCTGGAGAAAGATCCATCTGCACTTGCAAAAATATATATTCTACATTGGGGGCACAACTGTATATGTCTGTTAGGTCTAGTTCATTTATTTCATTATTCTGGTTCTCTAATTCCTTACTGATCCTCTGTCCAGATGTTCTATTGATTAGAGCGGTGACTGAAGTCTCCAACTATTATAGTAGAGTTTTTTCCCTTCAGTTTTGCCAGTGTATTTTGCCAGTTTTGCCCTCATGTATGTTGGGGCACCATGATTAGGTGCATAAATATTTATGATGGTTATTTCTTCTTGGTGAATTGCCCCATTTTATTAATATATAGTGTCCTTCTCTTCTAACAGCTTTTGACTTAGTCTGTTTTCTCTGATATTAATATAGTTATCACAGCTCTTTTTTTAATTAATATTTTCATAGAATATCTTTTTCCATCCTTTCACTTTCAACCTATTTGTGTTTTTGCGTCTAAAGTGAGTCTCTTATAAACAACATATAGTTGGATCATGCTTTCTATCCATGCTGCCAATCCGTTTTTTTTTAAAGATTTTTAAAAATTTATTTCTCCCTCTTTCATGCCCCCACCCCCAGTTGTCTGCTCTTTGTGTCCATTCGCTGTGTGTTCTTCTGTGTCCGCTTGTATTCTTGTCAGTGGCACTGGGAATCTGTGTCTCTTTCTGTTGTGTCATCTTGCTGCATCAGCTCTCCGTGTGTGCAGCTTCACCCTGGGTGAGTCGCACTTTTTTCACACTGGGTGGTTCTCCTTATAGGGCACACTTCTTGCGCATGGGGCTCCCCTACATGGGGGGTACCCCTGCGTGGCACAGCACTCCTTGCATGCATCAGCATATAGGCCAGCTCATCACATGGGTCAGGAGGCTCTGGGTTTAAACCCTGGATCTCCCATGTGGTAGACAGATGCTCTATCCATTGAGCCAAGTCTGTGTCTTTTGACTGGGAAATTTTACCCATTAATATTCAGTGTTATTACTGGAAAGGCAATAGTTACTTCAGCCATTTTGTCCTTTATTTATTCATTATTATTATTATTTTTATTCCCCCATCCCCCAAGATGGCTCCCTCATCTGTCTGCTCATTTGTCTGCTCATCTTCTTTAGGAGGCACTGGGAACTGAACCCAGGACTCTCCACGTGGGAGGTGAGTACCAACTGCTTGAGCCATTTCCGCTCCCTGGTGGTTGCAGCATCTGCTGGTTGTGGCATCTGCTCAGTTTCTTTAGGAGGCATCTGGAACTGAACCTGGGACCTCCTATGTGGGAGGCAAGCACCCAATTGCTTGAGCCACATCTGCTCCCTCCTTTAGTTTTTATATGCCTGCGGTAGTCTGAGTCTTATAGACCTCAGAAAATTATGTTCTTAATGTGGGTGGGAACCTATAGTGAACTTTTGATTAAATTAGATCAGTTAAGGGTCATTTGATTAGATTACTCTAGTAAGGCATAGCCAAGATCAGTGACCAGAGCCACCTTTTATTGTGATTAAGTTTTGGGACCCAACAGGGGTTGATATGAAAAAACAGTGGTATATTGAGATCAGTTGCCTTCTACCCCTTTGTTTCATTTTATTTCCATTATAGCTCTTTCACTTACCAATATCCGGAATTATTTCGTTATTTATTATTTGCTCCACCTCACTGGAATATAACACAATAAAATCAGGAATCGTCTTTCTTGTTTGTTACTGCACTTCCAGTGTCTTAAGTTGTGCCTGACACATAATATATATATTGAATGGGTGTATCAATGATTGGACTTAAAAAGTAAAAGCTTAGATTTACAAACTGGTTAAAAAGACCAGTCTTTTAAATTTAAAATAAATTTTTTAATGGAAAGACATGCATTATTAGCCATTTTTCATCATCAAGTTTCTTAGATTGGCTAGTGTGCTCTGAAAAGAGGGATGGAGGGAGCTAGAAAAAGGATGTGGAGCAAAGGGTGGGAGAAGGGGGTAAGAGAGCTGGTAATTAGTAATTATAAATCCTCAAATATGGGGGAAGGGGAACAACCTAAGAAATTAGGATTCCTAGGGCAGTGGAGTGTCTGAAATTAGTGGGGCTCCCTTGAGTGAGATAGAAACCATTATGAAGGCTAACTTCTCAATTTTGTTTCAAAAGTTCTTCCACCATAAAGGTTTATGGAAAGGGGATGAACATTATTTACTTCATTTTTAATATACAAATTACCTCGGATTGTGCATAGCTTAGATTAGAATACAATACTTTTGAAGGCTCCATTAAAATTAGTGCCAAGTTTATGTACATATTGCACACTTTTCTACTTTGTTTATGTATAGCTGGTTCTTCATGAGGAGTCACTATTGAGGTTATTATAATTAGTGTGTTAACCTGACATCAAGGATGAGAAGAGGGAAGCGGACTTGGCCCAGCAGATAGGGCATCCATCTACCACATGGGAGGTCCATGGTTCAAATCCAGGGCCTCCTTGACCCGTGTGCAGCTGGCCCACGCGCAGTGCTGATGCGCGCAAGGAGTGCCCTGCCACACAGGGGTGTCCCCGCGTAGGGGAGCCCCACACACAAGGAGTGCGCCCCATAAGGAGAGCCACCCAGCACGAAAGAAAGTGCAGCCATGCTCAGGAATGGTGCCGCACACACGGAGAGCTGACAGAACAAGATGACGCAACAAAAAGAAACACAGATTCCCGTGCCTGACAACAGAAGCGGAAAAAGAACACTCATCAAATGGACACGGGGGGGGGGGGGGGGGGCGGTAATAAACTTTAAAAAAATTAATCTTTAAAATAAAAAAGGTTGAGAAGAGTGTATATGAAGAAAAAAGGTAAATAAAAACAAATGTCTCACATATAAAGAATCAAAATGACAGGGTAAAAGGAGGCATCTGTAGTGTGGAATGGGAAAGGCAACTAATTTCAATGAGTTTTGCGAGTGCCAAGAAAGTAATTGTATCCTTTAAAATGGAAGAGACAGTTGTTAAACACGAGGATTATAGTAGATGACTACAGATAGTCTGAAGGCTGCAATATTTAGTGTAAAGGTCCTCAAACTACTTGACCTCAGGACCAAGTAGTTTGAGGACCTTCACAGTAACTCTTAAAAATTTAGGACCCTAAAGAGTTCTTTATGGGTGTGATATATATTGATATTTACCATATTAGAAATTAAAACTGAGAAATTTTAAGAATATTCATCGATTCATTTAAAGAACAATAATAAACCAATTATACGTAACATAAAACGTTTTATGAAAAATAACTACTTAAAAAAAAAAAACTCGAGTGAGAAGAGTGGCATTGTTTTACATTTTTGCAAATCTCCATAATGTGTGTTTTAACCAGAAGATGGCTGGCTTCTCATATCTGCTTGTTTCAATCTGTTGCCATGTAATCATGCTGTTGGGTAGCCTCTGGAAAACTCCATTGTACACTTCTGTGAGAATGAGAGTACAAAAGGCAAAAAAGTCCTAATATGACTATGAAAATAGTTTTGACTTCCCTTTCCAAAGGTCTCAAGAGCCCTCAGACCACACTTGGAGAATCACTGTTTTAAGAGTTGAAAATTAGTCAAACTAGCGTCAACTGAGAAATAGCCCTGCTATTTCTTAAAGATGAAAACAGCAGATATGCTGAGTGTTTTCATTTAAAAACCTCCAGAGAACATGCCACCTTAATCCATCAAAAGAACTAAATCAGGTTAGAAAGATGGAAGCAGTAGGGATGAAGAGCACCCCAGGAAGGCCCGGAGACCCCCTGAGTTCGAAGCAAAACCCAAAGAAGGCGCCGACGAAGGTGGTCACAGGGAAGCAAATGGTTTTAGGGGAAAAATACCGCAAGCAGGGAAAATGGTTACTGGGGAGTTGCAAGAATAAAAGCCGGGATCAGGACAGGAACTCAGGCGCGCACCACCGCGGCCAGCAGCGAGCCGGGAAGAGGACGGCGGGGCCCTCCCCACCTCCCTTCCTCAGCCCAGACAATGCTGCGGGGTGACGAGGGGGGGGCAGGGGCCCTCCCTAGAACCATGAGGTTGAGATTTCCTTTTCAGCATAACACAGAGCAAAGAGACTACACGACGCGTAGCAGCGGGTGGGCGTTAGTCACAAACGGGAATCCGAGAAGCTCCAGCGTGGGGAAGGGGCCGCACGGCGGGAAGAGTCGGCGGTGAGAGTGTGGAGGGCGCGGGGGAAGAGGGACGGTTCTGTTGCTAGGCAACCGAGCCTGAGCCCGCCTCCCGCTCGCGTTGCTAGGAGACGAAGAGGCCGGGAGGAGGGCGGCGGAGCGGGTCTACGTGCTGACGCTAATTGTATATGAGCGCGAGCGGCGGGCTCTCGGGTCTTTTTTAGCGCCATCTGCTCGCGGCGCCGCCTCCTGCTCCTCCCGCTGCCGCCCTGAGTCACTGCCTGCGCAGCTCCGGCCGCCTGGCTCCCCATACTAGCTACCGGTAACGGATAGGGGGAAATGTGGAGTTGGTCGAACGGCCTATGTGGAGGGGAGGGGGAGGAGGACCGGGGACTGATAGCGGGGACCGCGGGTGCCGGGTTCTCCCTGGCTGTTCTGTGGGGTCGGATCTTTCCGCGGAGTTTCGACCCCTCAGCCTGCGAGGCGGCCGCGAGACCGGCCGTCGTTTCTCTCAGGGACTGCTGAGGAGACGCGGGGGTCAGCGCGGCCTGTGGCGACCGGCGAGGCCTGTGGCGGCCAGGGGCCGCGCTACTCTGTGCCGAGGTCCCGGGTGCCCCACCGGCTTCTCCGCGCGGACGGGAGCGAGGCCGCGGCGGGGGCCCGGACTCCGTGAGAAGTAGGGGCAGCGCCTCGAGGGAGCGGGAGGCGCCCTTGTTGCGGGCCGGGCCTATATTCGGAGCCCACCGCCTCCCCGACGCCCCCTCTTCTTCCTCAGAAATAATTCCCGAGGGGAGGTTGCGGGGGGGATGGAAAGAACGGCGGAGGCTGCAAATTCCGGCGGGAGGGAGGGGCAGTGAAGGGAGGAGGCCCCGAGGCGGGGAGGGGGCGGGGGAGGCTGCGGGGCTCCCAGGCTCTCCGCCCACTGGAGGCGGTGGCTGCACTGGGAGGGGAAACCCCGGCGGCTTCCCTCGACACGTGGTGATGGCTGCGTGGCTTTAGCCTGCGCCTGATTGGAGCCCCCTGCCTGGGCTGCCCTTCAATGAAAGTTGTAGAGGTGGTGGGCTAGGAAAATGAATAGTGAACAAATAGCTCGGCTCCTGGGGTTCAAACTCTTACCTACTTTTTTTTTTCGCCTTATCTTCCTATTGGTACCGGAGGAAAGTGTGTAGTTAGCTGACAGCTGACAAGCGATGCTGAGCAGGGCCTCGACTTCTAGGATATTAAAGAATTGACGCGTGTAAACAAAAGGTTGTTTTGTGAGCCTCAAGCACAGTTAGAACCTGAATGGATGTTTTGACCAAGGTTTATTTGGGAAGGAAAGGGTGATCCCGATCAACCTAAACCCCCAAAGGGTTTTAAGATAGAAATAAAAGACGACATGTAATGCCTTTTAAATTCTTTTATGGCTTCCCTGAATTTTTTAGAAATTGGTTTCTGTATTGAAGTTACCAGAATGAGATACTTAACTCTTCATTTTGCTTTTTAAAGTGAATAGGGAGAGAATGGCGGGGGAATATGCGGTTGAATGAGGCATTGGTATAAATTTATTGAGCTAAATTTGTAGTCTGCTGCTCTCCTCAAAAATCTCTTGGAGAGGCTGTAAAGGGAGGCTGGCGATTGAGGTCCTATTTGGGAGGGCAAGGCTTTCAGAGTTTTAAAAAAAAAAAAAGAAAAGGTGAGCCAGGACAAGAAAGTGTATTCCAAGAACTCCTGTTTTAGACTATCACTGCCTTATCAGTTATCCCTGAAACGACTTTATTTAGTCTCACAAACTTAAACTGCTTTCCCGATTTCAGGAGTGCTGTAAAAGGGAGTTTGCTATTTTTGAAGCATAGGTGGCACCCAAACATCTTTTCAAATTAGTACCTAATTCCTAATTTCTTGTCAGCTTAAATTAATTCTCTGTACTTATTTATTAATGAAGTAATACACATGGCCTTTGATTGAATAAGAAAAAAATCTTATATACAGGATAACTTAAAAACTGACAGGTACGTGAGATTTACATTGCTCATAAGGGACTAACGTCTAGTCCCAAGCTTGTCTGAGTTCAAATAAATGGCCCAAATCTAAACTATAATTTCACTGTAAGAAAACTCATCCTTTGGAGGAACAGATGGGAAATAAACAGTGATAGGTAGATTTGGGTATCTTCTATCATTATAATACCCTGACTTCAGCCAATATTTGGTGATCCTATGGAAAGATGTAGTCCCTACATGCCAGTCAGAATTGATGCCCATGTGAGTTAGAGCATTAGGGCATCTGTTAAGGATTATCTTGTCTATATAGTATAAGAGAAAACGCTATGCAGATTAGGTAAGGTGTACTCTTCTTTTATTGCACTTGAGACTGAAGTTTCAAGCCAGCTATGTTTCTCTGCTATTCGATCAGATAACACTATAGGTACTGAGATCCCTTGGACAGAAGACATGGTAATTTCAAATGAAAGAGTCCATTTTGACTTGATATCCCTGAAATGAAAAAGTGAGTTTAAAGAATATACTGTTTTAACTTGAAGGTTGTGCTGGAACCAAGTGAATCACTTGGACCGCTGAAATATGAAAAGAACAGCATTGTCTGAAATAGGTTTATTGAAAGCACATTGCATTTGGAATGGGATGAAGTTTGCGATAAAGGGGAATCTATCCTTGGGCCATTACTGGTCACCTTGAATACTTAGCTTTGAAACATTTGCAGTTTTTAAGTGGCTATTTTATCATGAAATAGTCATTTTCTGTAAAGAAATACTCGGTTTATGGCGGTATAATCTAGCAGTAGCCTGATTGGGAAAGTCGGTCTGCTTTTTGGAATAGTAGGGCGTTGGTTTTAGAAGTCAGATTTTATATTTTACTTTATCTGTTGTGTGTCATGGAGCAAGGTGCTTAATGTTTTATCTGCATGTAAGAGGCAAGGTGATTAGTGTCTTATCTGCAAATAAGAGAAAGGCCTTACATGGAAGACTCCAAAATACGGTTTTCTTTTCGTTGAACATTAAGGGGAGTTTGTTCAGAATGAAGTTAAATAGAATGGTCACGAGTATGTCTGAGCTGTTTCGACATCTCAAAACAATCAACTTGTGTGATTCAATCACTTGTCATCTTCCCCATATTCAAGTTCTGAGGTCAGAATTTGCCTTCAGGTCATGTTATTATGAGCCAGTGGCTTTTCTTTCTCGATGATGTCTTCTGAATGTTACATATCTGTATATTGAACCTTTTGTTATAAAATGACCCTTTTTTCTCTAACAGTGCTTTTTCCCCCCTCCCTGTCATTAGCGCAACGATACCATCTTTTGATTAAAATTATAGTTTACTTTGAAATGCTCAATGTTCTTATAGATATATCTCATAAATAGGATATAATTGATTTTCTGACTTTTTTAATGGAGCCTTTAATTCATTTACATTTTGTGCAATTACTATGATGTTTGGATTTAAATCTGATTATTTTGTACTATTTATCCAACCTATTCTTTTTCTTAGGAATTTGTTATGATTGCTTTTCTAATTTGGAAGTTCTATGATTTCTAATACTTTGGAGTTCCTCCTAGAAATTATAATATGCATACATAAAGGAATTAGAATACTTAATCCATTTTCTCCTCCTTACCCCCCCCAATTAATATATGGTTGTTTATATTTTAATTTTTGAACTATGGAGTGGTGATGCTATTTCTTTTTAACATTTTATTTATATATATGCAAATACCCTCTGCCCCTACCATTTTTCTTTTCTTCTGTCATCTTAGACCTTCCATCTGGGAACACTAGCCTTCTAACTGAATTAACATACTTTAGCAATTTTTAGTTATGGTCTGCTACAGATATTTTTGCCTGGAAGTATCTTTCACCTTTATTTTTATAGAGTGTTTTGGTTTGGTAACAGATTCTCTATCCATTATTTTTAGCATGTTGAGGATTTGGGTGGGGGGCAACCTTGAAGAGAAGGCAACTGTCATTCTGTTGTACCTTTGAAGATAATGTTTCTTTTGAGTGCTTTTCTGCCTTCTGTGTTCTGCATTTACACTAATATAAGTGAGTTTCTCTTTATTTTGCTGGGATTTGTAGGGCTTCTCAATCCAGACTAGTGTCTCATCAGTTTTGGAAAATTTTTAGCTATTTCTTCAAATATTTTGCTCCATTCTCTCCTCTCCATCTAGAGTTTGTATTAAATGTCAGATTTTATTGTATCCTAAAATGTTTTTGAATTTCATTACTTTCCATCCTTTAGTCTCTGCTGTATTCTAAAAGATTTCTTCTGTGCTTTCTTTAGCTCATTCTTTCTTCAGCTATGTCTAATCTGTTAAACCTGCCCATTTTGTTTAATTTTATTTTTATTTCTTGAGATCCTAGTTATTGTCCAAATTTAACTGTATTGCCTTTCATGAATGATCCTTGCAGATAGAGTCGTCTTTTGGTCTGTGTTAAGTTTGTTTAGTCTAACTATTCATTAGACTGATTTCTGTTGTATTCTTTTCTATTGTTGCTCCTATTGCCCTTGAAAATTATTTGAGGTCTAGGATGTATGTTCCTTTCCTTATAGTTCATATGTGGGTGCTTAGGAACACTACTTGTTAGAGACCACTTTAATCCCTTAGGTTGGGGTTTGGGGAAACACATATGAGGTGAATTTGGGCTCTTTATCGAGAAAGACTGATTTCTGTCTCTGAGGACATAGCAATTTGGGAGGGTCCCTGCTTAATGAAGGAGGGAGGGTTGCTGTTAATATTCCCCACGGTGGACAGGCCCAGATCTTTTGATTTTACCACAAGCTGGTTGTAACTAAAGTTCAGTTTGCACAGATTGGCATTTGCCTTTAGGGCAAACATTTTCTTCCCATTTACCTTCCTGTTTCCTGCTTTGTCTTAAGTGTTGGGTTAGTAATTCCTTTTGGTCTTGTTAAGCATGTTGATGCTTCTAAGATTTTAACAAATATTTTATTCTGTACTTGTAGCAGTTTGATATACTTATGAATTCCCAAAATAGATATTGGATTATGTTTGTAAACTGGTCTGTATCTGGGTGTGATTAAATTGATTAGGCTTCGCTTGGACCACGTTGGTAGGGTGTTGACTTCCCACCCCTTGGTGGAAGGGAACTCACAGATAAAAGATATGGAATATGGCAAAAGAAGAGAGTTGAAGATTTTGAAGTTGGAGTTTTGGTTTGGAGTTTGATGCTGGAGTCTTGAGCTGGATCCCTGGGAAGTAAGCACACAGAGGAAAGAGAAGCAAAGCCCCGGGAAGAGAGGACCTGTGCCAGGAGAAGAACACAGGAATAGAGACAGCTCCTTAGTCGAGGCAGAAACCTCAGGGAGAGACAGAGCCATTTGCCTGATAGTCTACAGCTGAGCTTGTGGAGAAACTAGAGGCCCTGACCCCAGAGAGAAGCAAGACCTGGGAAGAGAGGAACCCAGGAAGCCTGAACCCTGGCAGATGTTGGCAGCCATCTTGCTCCAACATGTGGAAATAGACCTTGGTGAAGGAAGTAAATTATACTTTATGGCCTGGTATCTATAAGCTCCTACCCCAAATAAATACCCTTTATAAAAGCCAACTGGTATTTTGCATCAGCACCCCTTTAGCTGACTAATACAGTACTTTTGTTTATTTTTCAGTGGTAGAGTTGATATTAATATAGGTTATCATTACCAGAAACAAGTTCTTCGTAGAGATCTTGGACTGCAATTTCATGTCTGGCAAATAAAATGTCATTGATGTTATTGTCAACTGTGCAGTAAAAATTAATTCAGGTGTTACTCTAAGCCTGTGCTTCTCAGTGTGGTCTGATTATCTGAGAACCACCTGCCTCAGAAGCTAGTGATTTTTCTTAGAATGCAGATTTTTGGGTCCCACCCTTCAGACGCATTGGCTCAGAATCTGAACATGGGATCCAAGGAATCTTTTTTTAAATAAACTTTTAAAATATGATTTAAAAGTTACAGAAAATTAGCAAAGATCAGAATGTTTCTGAGCACCCTCACCCAGTTTCCCCCCAGTGTTAACATCTTAGTATTATAGCACAGTATGTTTGTCAAAACTAAAGGAATCTTTCAAAGAAGGTAAACAAATGGCCAGTAAGCACATGAAAAGGTGCTTACCAAGATATGCCACTTCACTCACCCTGAATGACTATTATCAAAAAAAAAAAAAAAAAGGTGTGTGGGGGGAGTGTTGACACAGGTATCAAAGTTGGAAAAATGTATTCCTATTGGAAATGTAACATGGTGCAGCTGCTGTCAAACAGTTTGGCAGTTCCTCATAAAGTTAAATATACAATTGGCATATGAGCCCGCAGTCTAACTTCTAGGTATGTCTCCCAAAGAATGGAAAGCAAGGACCTGAACAGATAACTTGTACAACAATGTTCATGGCAGCATAATTCACAATTGCAAAAAAAAATGGGCACAACCCAAGTTACGTGTCCATTAGCAGATGAATGGATAAACAAAAACGGTATATGCATACAAAGAAATATTGTTCAGCAGTAAAAAATGAAGTTCTATGAGAATGGATGTAGTTCAAGTGATTGAGTGCTTGCTTCTCATGTATGAGGTCCTGGGGTCAATCCCCACTACCTCTTTTTTTTAAAAAAAAATGAACTTCTGATACATATTACAATATAGAAGACATAATGTTGAGTGAAATAAGCCAGACACAAAAGGACAAATATTGTATAATTCCACCTGTATGTGGAATATTTAGAAAGGGCAAATTCAAACAGATAGAAAATAGATTAGAAGTTGCAGGGGGCTGAGGAAAAGGTAGAATGGGAAATTAGTTTGATGGGTACAGAATATCTGTTTGGGATTGTGGAAATGTAGAAATATAGTGGTAATGATTGCACAAAATTGCAAGGGTACTTAATGCCATTGAATTGTACATTTAAAAATATTTTTAAAATAACAAATTTTATGTTAGTGTATTTATCACAATAAAAAAAATTTAAAGCCAAAAAAAACTAAAGAAATCGTTTTAACCACTCATCCAGTTGATTTGCAGAACTATTGGCCTGTGCCAAGGATGATAATTGAAAATGGGCAGAATAGGTAAAACCATTAATATTGAATACTTATGTAGGTATCAAATCCTGGTAAGTCTTTTTCATGGATTTGCTCCTTTAATGTTAAGAGCAATCAAATGAAGGGACAATTACTTTTTGTAGAAGATGAAAATAAAGCTGAGAAGTTGTTTGCCTGAGCCAGTCTGCAGCAAAGCTGGTGTCAACCAAATTGATTAGACCACAAAACTAGGCTTACTTACAAAAAACAATATCTTGGAGTAATGGCATCTTGCTTTGTCTGAGATTTCTTTTTTTAAAAAAATCTCATTGCAAGAATTTGAATTTGATGTGATCTGACAAAATGGACACTGAGGGTAGCAGTGTAGCCATTCTGTGAATATCTTAAAATACTATAAAAATTTGAATTTATCAGTTTTGGGATTTTTTTTTCTTTCATATTTTTGTTAGTTGCTGGGTTTACTACATGCTTTATTCAACCCAGAAAATTCTAGAATGTTACTAGTTTTTAATTTTAAAAATATGTATGTGGAAAAATAATGCTGAATGAAAAGTAAGTTCTCTTCTTTTCTCATCTTTCTTATAGGTAACCACGTTTAAGTTTCTGGTCTACCGTTCCAGAAATGATTCATTCATAAGAAAGTATATGTATATATGAGGAAAAGATTAAATCCAAATAGGATTTTGCCATATATTTTGTATCCTGCTTTGTGGCTCTTTCCATTTCAACTTGAGATCTGCAAAGGAGTACACTACATAAATGTTCCATAAGTTTATTTTAATATATTTTAAATATACACAAAGTGTTACATTAAAAAATATAGGAGGTTCCCATACACCCCACATCCCCCCACTTTTCCCACATCAACAACTTCTTTCGTTAGTGTGGTCCATTCATTGCATTTGATGAATACATTCTGGAGCACTGCTACACTGCATGGACATAAGTTTATTTTTTATGAGATAGATTGTTGTGGTCATTATATTTAAGCTTTATGTTGCTACCCAGGAGGCTATAAGGCAAAAGCAGGTATACCTGTCATAAATCTTGGGATCTGCTCAGTGGAGACAGGCCTTAATCAGATAGTCATACCAATCAATTTATAATTACAAACTTGAGGCAGCTGTGATGAAAAGAAATAGATCTTTGCAGAAGTAAAATTTTAAGCTGAGAGCTAAAAGATGCGCAAAGTTTAGGAAAATCTTCTAGGCCACCCTCCTTGGGTTCTTTACAGTTTTTTTATTTTTATTTTCAGGATAGGTCCTTGTAAGTGAATAACTGGGCCAGAAATGGGCATGTTTAAGGTTATTCCAATGGCCAAGTTGCTCTTACTAACTGTATGTGCACTACAGTTTCCTGTACATTAAAAGAACACTCTTGCTAAAATTTTAGATAAAAAACTGGGGTCCTGCCTGAATTAGTCTAAGCTTCAGCATTTTAAAGTATAAAGATTTGATTTTCATGTAAATTTCTAACTTGGTTTAGATTTTCAAGTAATTTGGTATTACCTATGTCATTCAGTCTTTTTTCAGCCTGAAATAACATGTTTTACCTTAAATTTTTTCTAAATGCAGTTTCTCTAGTAACACTAATCTTTTAATGGAAAAGAACTTAGGAAATGCTGTGATCAAGCCTCACAGTACATTTATTCTGGTCTAGTAACCAAGAGTATTGTTAACAAACAGCAGCATATCCAGGGGAAGCTGAGGAATAAGATAAGACATGAGGTACATTTGAAGAGATGGGAAAGGTTTATCAGAAATAGGTTGGGACCCAGAGTTTTTTGATAGCTGTCATGAAGTAGTTGAAAGAATTGGTATTTGATAAGATTACTAGACCTTAAAAAAAAACAAAACTCGGAGATAATAGACCAGTACTGGCAGATTTTAGCTTATTAACATGAGTTCGATAAAAATTTTGTCAAAATGAAGGTTGTCCTGTGACATAATTAAGTAGGCTAAACACTGAAGCAGAAACTGACCACTCATGGTGGACCTGCCTATGCTATGATTTAACATAGATTGGATTCTTTACCAATAGTGTTATAGTAACACCTCTTACGTGATAGATTCTAAAAGCCTAATAGTAACTGGCTCGTTTTAGGCAGTAACCTGTGTGAAAAGTTATTTTTGGTGACTAGTAAAATAGTCTTTGTGTTCATGAATTTTTCTTCTGGACCTTGATGCTTTTTAAAGAAAGTACATTTCTTGGGATAGTTTTCAACATAAGTTTAAAAGGGTTTGGGCTTCAAATGCTTTTATTGGCTTTAACTAAATTGTATCGTTTTTTTAACATTGACATTTCTCTCCATAGATATTTGGAGTTCTTACAACATGGCAGACATTGACAAGTAAGTGGCAGATAGTTGGTTCTTTTTTTTCTTGCTAGAAACCTAGCATCATTTTGTACTGTGCTTAGTTAACCTGAATACTAATTATGTATTATGGAAATGTATCGTAATGACTAATGGTTAGTATCTACAATAGAGGTTGGATAGTCTATCCAAGATAAAAGATAGTTTATATAATCTCTGTTGTAAATGTAGAAAATCACTTGTCAGTATTCTTGGGAAAGTGCCATGCCTGAGAATGGATTATAAATATTTAAAAGAATTCATTTTTATCATGTTATTTCTGTAAGTTTTACTACTTAAATTATATACATGTAGTGTAATACACATTCAAGATAGTGTATAAAATGTATAGTTTAAAAAAAGATAAAACACTTGTATGCAGAATATTGCTATTTAGAAGACTTGTTTGCCTCTTCTCAATTGCATCTTCGACCTTTTATCTCCAGGTGTGTAACCACTACCCTGGCTTTTGTCTCATTTCTTTGCTAAATTTTTAATCAGTGTTTAATTTTGAAAACCTTAATAGAGATCACAAACATGTAGTTATAAGGAAAAAGGCAAATTACCACTATTAGTTGAAAATGCCAGGGGAGGAAAACAAAAGGCAAGAGAGAATATCTGAGTTTGACTTCAACTTTCCTGGGATTTACAAGGTCTTGTAACCTAGGAAACATAGGTTTCCTGTGTTGGCATCTGGCAGGTTCTAGTGTAGATGTCTTGTAAAAAAAAATTTTAGCCAGAAAATGCAATGAGCTGCAGTAAGTTTGTTGCTGGTGCTTTCTCCCAACTCAGAGGAATAGGTTAAAGCAGAACATGTGTGGGGGCGGGGGGTGAGAGAGGTGATAGAATTATCCACAATTGGATACCCATGCAGGGCATGGGGATGTGGGAGGGCCTGAAGCATAAAAAGAGTGGCAGCAAGCGTTTTGGTGATGACGACTCTGAAGTGATTGTCTCCTGAGTCACGCTTGGTGCAATCCAGACTGCTTACCTACATAGATGTCTCTGTTGGATCTATTTTTACTGTCTTCTGGGGATTTCTTTTTGCTTCTCCTTTTTAGGATTTGCTGTTTGCTGTATTTCACGTTGTCCTCTCTTTTGGTTCTTTAGTACCTTCCTGGAAAGGTACAACTGAAATAAATTTTTTTTGAGATGTGGCATGACTGAAAATGTCTGTTCTACCCTCATGCTTGGTAGTCTGAGTTTAGAATTCTAGTTTGGAAGTCATTTTCTTTCAGAAATTTGAAGGCATTGCTCCATTGTCACCTTGCTTCCAGTGTTGCTGTGAAGTCTAAAGTTGTTTTAATTCTTGATCATTTGTACATGACACTTTAAAAAATATATACCGGTATTTCTGGAAGCCCCTCTGACTTCAGAATTCTGAAATATCTGCTTTGCTTCTGTTTGAATCCATCTGTAAGGCATTCAGTGATGGACCCTTTCAGTCTGGCAAACTCACTGCTTTCAGTTTCTGGGAAATATTCTTCACTTGTTTCGTTGATTGCTTTGTTTCTGTTTTCTCTTTCTGGAGCTCCTGTTTTCAAATGTTATATGTTGTGCTAGTCTTTTAATTATTTTTTGTCCTCTTTTCCATGTTCATCTTTTCTGCCCTTTTTAATCTGGGCAAAGTTGAAGAATTTACCTTTTCAACTCTTGTACTGAGATTTTAAATTTCTATGATATTTTAGCTTCTAAGAGATCATTTGCTTTCAGAATGTCCCTGCCTTTATAACATCCTGTTCTTGTTTCATTATCTTTTGTGATATTTCTTGCCTCTATATAGTCTGTTTGCTCTTAGATTTTCTTTTACCCATTTGTTTTGGTCTCAATATATGAAGCTTTGCTCAGATATGAGCTAATACTTGGTTGTCTGCTCATTATGATTAGCCTTTTGGGAGCAGTTGAGGGATTTTTTTAAAAAAAAGGTTGAAGCGAAAATTTGAATTTTTGGGAAGAGGGCTTGTCAATTTTGGGTTTTAGTGTAGAGTTAATCAGGGTGGGCAATTATTGTGAGAACCCCCAGTGTCAAAATGGTATTTTTTTCTGGGCTGGTCAGTTTTCAGTGAAGTCTTTGTCTGGGGTAAGTTCTCACTTCCAGGGTGTCCTGAGAATCGTAATGGGAGAACATGGCAAGGTAAGGGTCTCTGTATTCAGCATTCGGGTATATATACATCCATTCCTCTACATTAGATGATATTCTTAACCTGTGTCTGTGGTCCCCAAGTCTTAAGTCCTCAATTTTACCCTCTCCAGCAAAGAAACTGCCAGGTAGGGTGAGGGAGAGAGAATCTAAGGATTTAACTGCTTATCAGTTTTTACTTGGTCCTCTCTTATTTTAGCTTGCCCTAGTTCTGGAAGTGTGCTGCCAGTTCTTATCCTTTCAGAGAAACTGTGTTTATAAATTGGGTTGGTTCTCAGCTTTCCCCACTGCTAGTTTTGAATTAGTTCTCTCATTGAAGTTGGTTGCTGCTTGTATGTTTTCCAGCTTCCAAGTTTTTTTTGTTCTGTGTTTAAAAGACCCACTATCATAATTTTAGGAAGAATTTTGGGATTATTAACATCAGATAATTATGTACAATCTGCCATTTTAATCTGCAACCCTTAAAAAAAGGATAAAGTGGTTATGGCAGCTTGATTTCCTACCACCCTCCCTCCCAACCAGTGATTAGTTTTATATGGTTGTGAGTCTGTTAAGGGCAAGAGCTGTATTCTCTTGTTGCTTAAAGCAGGAGTCTGTGAACTTTCCTTCTGTAAAGGGCCTGGAAGTAAATATTTTAGGCACTTTGGGGCTATGCAGTCTCTTAAGTATGTATACACTTAAGCTAAATCAAAGATATTCCAGAAATCTGTATCATTTCTGTTGGAGAGGCCGAATTTTTCTCCCTTAGTTTTTAGGGGCTTTTAAATTTTGCTGGCAGAATACAATTGACCTTTTATATACTAGCCAGTTGGTATTTGTCCCTAAATGAAACATTTTTGCGGTTTTTATATATGTATATAATGTGTGTATATATATATATATGAATGCAACTAAATTTCTAGTCCAAACTTTAAAATGTAAGATCACGAAAGGAATTGATGGCCTTGTATATTGATTTAGATATACTAATTACTTATTCCCCCTCCTCCCTTTTTTTTAAATACTTATAATCTCATTTTCAAAAAAGTAGATTTTTTTGTGATACTTTAAGATATAAAGGATGCAATTTTATTACTTTTTACCCTCCCTCTCAGTGGTACTGGAAAATCTGACTTTGTTATGAGGTCTTCTCTTTAATTTTTACTACTCTTCTGCTTTCCCCACTATGTAGTAAAGAGAAAGGAGGAAAATTCAAGTAAACTGAGCACAGGTTGGTGTGCTCCTCAGCCATCAGGGATCCAGGCTCCTTGTTCTGTCAAACTCTCCTTCATCCTTAATTGGTGAGTTCCCTGCTCTAGGATGCCTTATGATCCAAGGTGACTGTTGGAGCACTAGCCATGAGCTCCATATTCCAGGTAGGAGGGGAAAGGGCGGGAGGAAGCTCAAAAATGCTTCCCAGTTTCTACCACTCTTTAAGGAAACTTCCACAAAGTTCTATAATACTGTTTTATCTTACTGTCCAAAGCAAAATATAAATACTTCCATTTTGTGCTTGTTTACATACAAAGTTAAAAAGGAAAATTGAACTACCTTTTAAATTTTCTATTTTGTATCTTTGAAAGAGACAATCTAGATAATGAATTTGTTTTTCCATATATTTTATAATTGGTATATTTGAACCTTGGTGTGTGATACTATGATATTGTAGCAAAGAACAGTCTGAACTTGATCAAGATTTGGATGATGTTGAAGAAGTAGAAGAAGAAGAAACTGGTGAAGAATCAAAAATCAAAGGTATTATTTTAAATTACTTCAGGAGCCAATGATTGCTGGCACATGTGCTTTAGAGGGTAGTAATGAGCACCATTCTCTTGGACCCTTTTCCAGTTTACTCATGGGTTCCAAACTCCAGTTCAGTGACAATTTGTGTGTTTATGTGTGAAATGCATGTGAGATGGAGAAGTAGTAAGGGAAGGTATGGTTATAATGACCCATGGAAAATCACAGCATATACCCTCTCCTGCTGGTGTGACATGGCATAGCTGTGTCAAACAGCTGCTTGTGAGTTTTCTCAATTTTGAAATGTTACGGATAATGGTGGGTGTTTTGGTGATCTGTCTAAACAAACAAAAGACTGGTTTAGATTTAATTGAAAAATATGTTAAATCTGTAATTATGGAAAACATGTACATGTATGTCTTTTAATTTGCTTCTCAAAAAAAAGTGAGGCATCTATTAAATGTAGGCAGAATAATTCAAAGTTCAATAGTTACCAGATAATTCAACTTTGTTTTAAGCCAGATGGAGGGTTAATAGGTACGAAAGGACTTTGAAACTTCTAACTTCAGCTTTCATCTTGCAATAAAAGATAGAGGACTGTATCCTCGGTCGCCAATACTAATGTTTTTAAATTCATGTTGCTTATCATAGCCCATGTATCATCCAATAATTAATATTAGAAGTGAATTGATCTCCAAAACGGGAAATGTATGGCAATTTTGGATGCTCTCTGTATTGTTGAAGAAGAGGAGACACAACATAATTTGTTTTGCAGATATTTATCTAGCTTATATTTGGATAGTGTGTAATTTTTAGAAGCCATTAATCATCAAATTTTGTTTGGCTTCAGTTACAGCGTTTGACTGTCTCAACTATTAACTTTTTCTGTTCACATTCACACAGCTACACTATGCATGCATTGAACAGTCACTTAGGTCTACTCTACCTCTGTCTCACAGGCTTAAAACTCAGTGTACTTGTAGTTTTTTGATGTGTTGCTTGCCTTTAAAGGATCCTTAAAGTCATAGATAGGCATCTGGGTGAAGCTTTGACCCAAAATTCAAGGTGGATGAACAAAATACTAGAAAGAAAGAGAATATTTTTCATAGTAGTTGTGACAATGGCCATGAGAAATGGTGTGCACTAGAGATTTTAGGAATCTGAACTTTTCCTAACATTGGATTTACCTAGAGTGTATTATCTTTAGCTTGCTGCCCATTTCTACTCATATGAGTGATTTATGGGCAAATCAGGGAAACTTCATGATTGGATTGTCCTATTAAAATAGCATAATTTCATAAAATCCTTCTTTCGATGCCCCCTCCTCCTTTTTTTAAAGCACGTCAGCTGACTGTTCAAATGATGCAAAATCCTCAGATTCTTGCAGCCCTTCAAGAAAGACTTGATGGTCTGGTAGAAACACCAACAGGATACATTGAAAGGTACAAGTTCTCCTTTTCCTTAGTTCTAACTTATCCTTCACCATTGCAGGTCAGTCTTTTTTAAGACCATCTAGGGCTTATTTAGGTATGTAAAAATAGTGGAAATTTAATATCTGTTAGTATCTAGTGTAGAATTATTGAGGGTTTTAAAATTTGCTAAGTACTACCAATTTAGAGTTCATCTTCTAAAGTTTATTTTGTTTCTAGTCCACAGGAAGTATACTCATCTTAAAGATTTGTTTAGAGGTTTGATTGAAGAAATGCACAGAACTAGAGGAAATAAAGATTTCTTTTGTTTCTCATCAGTAATAACAGTAACAGCTTAGATGTCTTGTTCTGCTTGTAATTTACTCAACTGAATGATTAAGATCCATCCATCTTGCTGTCTATACGCATCTCTAGTCTGTAGTTTATACCTGCTGCATAGTTCTCTGTAGTTTATGTTCACCATGTTCTATCTACTCTCCCTATGATAGACACCTAGATTATGTCAAACCTCCATTACCATAAGTTTCTTTGTGCAAAATTCTTGTGCATGTCCTATTATGGAATTGTGTAAGAATTTCTTTGGGACATGTACTGAGCAATGATATGGCTAGTTAATAGAGGGTATGGAAGCTATAAATATTTCCATCTTGAGCTCCAGAATGGCTGTACCCAGTGCATGAAGGTTGTTTATCCTGTTGCTGCCAACAGTAGACATTTGACTTTATAGTTTATCATCAATCCAGTACAAATCTTTAATTTGTATTTTCTGATTTGTAATGACTTTTGAGCTTCTCTTAATAATGTTTGTCTGCCATTTAAGTTGCCCATATTTCTATTGCAATTACTGTCTTTTACAATTGTGCAATTCTTATTATGTATTCTAGATGTTAATCCCTTATCAGATTTAGACATTTTAAATAATCTGTCAAATCTGAACTTTTATCCATGGCATCCTCCATTAGACTGCAACCTTGATTAGTGTGTAATCTAAATTTTTTGCTCTGGCTTTTGAAGTTTAAGAAGTCCTTCTATATTTTCTATTGACTAGTATACCTTTCACGTTTAGGTTTTTAATCCCTCTAGAATCCACCTTTATTTGGTGTAGGTAAGCATCCATTTCTTTTTTCAATGAGCTAGTTTTCATAACACTGTTCACTGAACCATTTATTTGTGGTACCACATGTATTGTATATCAAGTTTTTTATAAACAACTGTGTTTGTTTTTGAGCAGCACTCTTCTTTTTCACTGGTCTTTTCTTTTGTCAGTGTCACACTTAATACTCTGATTTTATAGCCTGTCTTAATATTTAGCAGGACAGATCTCTTCTTTCCATAGTGCCCCACCCTCATCCCACACATCTCATTTTATACCATATGTAGATTTTTATTCCAAATACACTTGTGACAGTAAGTTTATCAGGGTTCTCAAAAATTCTAATAGAAGTTTTGATAGGAATGACATTGAATTTTATATATGACATGGTAGAGAAACGCTGTCTTTAAATATTAAATTCTCACTTATATCTCTGCATTTATTTGGATCATATTCTGTGTTTTAAGTTTAAAAATTTTCTTCATTGTGTCTGTTCTCAGCTAAGTTGTTTTCATTGTGTTAACTGTTTTGAATGATATTTTTAATTGTATTTTGTGGTTAGTTGTTCCTGGTGGGTTTTTTTTGTTTTTTTTTTTTTAATTCAATTTTATTTTTTTTAAGATACACAGATCACACAAAATGTTACATTAAAAAATATGAGGTTCCATATATCCCACTTAATCATGTATTGTTACAGTGCTGAGTTGGGTAGTTCAGTCTCATTCATTGATGAAATGAGCTCCTCTGTGTTTGTGTACAGGTGTCAGTACTTGCAGATAAACTCTTGGGGGTGTTAACTATACTTAATGGTTTTAGAAGTTAGGGTATTAACTGTCTCTCATGAAATGAACCAGGGGTGGTTTTATTTACTTTTTGTTCGGTGGGTGGGGAGGGAGGTCAGAAAACAACTTGTGTGTTAGGAATTAACTCTTTCTTGAATGGTTGGTAGAAGAACTCTCCTTCTAAATTCATTTGAGCCTTTGGAGTTGGGAACTCAAGGTCCTGGGAAGTTTTAACTAACATTTCCGTGTTTTTATATGTTAATACAAACCGTCTTATTCATTCTCCCTCTTCTGCCTATTTTGGCATCTTAAATTCTTCTAAAATGTATGTGTTTTAGAAATCTGTCCAATGATTTTATTTTCATATTCTGTATTTTCCATTTTAGTCTTGCCAGGGTTTTTTAAAAAGCAAAAATTTGTTTGGGTTCTCATTAACTGACGTATTTTTCTATCCTCCACAGGTATGAATGTTTGCTCCTTTACCTAGTAAATTTAACCTCTTTTCATTTCTTAAAAGTGATACTCTTTTTGGACTTTCCCTATTCATTATTCACTGTACTTTTTTCTCCTGCTTTGCTTTCCAGTGGATAGATCAAATTGTTCTCTGCTGGTTTTAAAATTAATGCATTCTATTTTTGCTATTATGGTAGTGGCTCATAACGTAATACCTAACAAAACATTTATTTACCTCTATTGATTTCTTAAACTTTATCTATATATATAGCTTATAAGTGTACTTTCTCTGGTCCCTTTTTTTTTTTTTAATTTCAGATACTTTATTATTATAACTCAAAACATATGTGTAGTCTCAATTCAACATTCCCAAATTAATGGCCAGCCTCTGGGAATTGAGATGCCATCTTGCCCCACCGACCTCTGGTCCTTTTTTTTTAAAATCCTTCTCTTAAGACAACAGTAACATTTTCCAAGATATTTGACCACGCATACTTTATATGGCATCTCCTGGATTTGTTTTTAATGAGTTTAGTGAGTATTTGTGGCATATCTCGTGAAGTCTTATGTATCCCATACAATATTTATTAGGCTTTTGTATCTGAATAATTTGTCTGCTTATAAAAATTATAAGTTCTAAGTTTTAAGTATCTTAACAATATTGAGGGAGCAGACGTAGCTCCGTGGTTGGGTGCCTGTTTCCCATGTATGAGGTCCTGGATTCAATCCCCAGTACCTCCTTAAAAAAAATTCAGGAGTTCTTCAACATTTCACTTATTTTCCTCTTGTATGTGTTTGTTTTGATGCCTGGTATCAGTTTGATTCTTTTTCCTATGAAGGTTTTCTGCCCTTTCGCTGAAAAGGTATCTTAAATTTATTTATTTATTTAAACTCTGAAAAATTTATTCTCATTTCTCCAGTTATTTCCCACCCCTCCATTTCTTTCCTCTGGTGTTCTGCTGTTGGTACTTTTGTCATTCCTATCTCTTAGCTATTCTTTCATATTTTCTATCTTTCTTGCTGCCTTCTGAGAGAGCTTTTAAACCTTATGAACTTGCTCCTCTGTTCAATCCAATGCTCTTTATGATGTTTGTTGGTTGTATTTGTACTTACTGTGTTTTTCATACTTAATATTCTCACTTTGATTTTAATTTCTTGGTCTTGTTTCATAGTGTTAATATCTTCTCTCATCTCTAAATATATTTACATATCTGTTTTGAATTCTTTCTCTGTTAATGTTGCTTTAGATGGTGTATATTTTGACCTTTGAACTCATGCCCTCTGGGGGATCTCAGTCATTCTGGGAATGAATATTAGAGGAGGTATGAATATCAGACTCTAGTCTGTGACAGTCCTGTATAGTCTAAGGAGTGGAGACTGATGAACCTTAGATGGAGAGCTCCATTCACCTCTGACTCACTCATTTGTTGCAGTTTCCACCGGAAATTTTTTCTGGTCACCTTTGGCAGGATGCATTATCCCTTGGTTGTACTACTCTCTTCCCATATTGAAGAATGTAAAGGAGTTGAGTGTTTTGAGATCTTCTGAGCCAAATCATGTCTTTGTGTTATCCTAGGAATACTGGCCTTAGGCTCTTGCAAAGGGTGAGGGGAACCAGGCAGCGATTTTTACAAGACAAGAATAGGATTTACAAAGCTTTCTTCCAACTTGCTCTCTCACTGTTTTCCCTGTCCTAGGTTGCAGTTCACCCTGTACCAATTTCAGACAACCTTCACTCTTACACAGAGGTTGCTTATGGTGTGTGGGTGTGGGTATGTGTGTTTATGTGCCAGAGATTATTCATTTACTTCTTGGCTCTAAAGTTTTTTAGGGTTGATTTAGGGGTGGTTGGAGGTACCAACCCCATGCTAGTTTACCACCTTGACAGAGCATTCAACTTTTTACTTTCAATTGTAAGAAATAAATCTATCTATGGCAGGAAGTTGTAACCTGTAATCTGGATCTCTTTCACATATTCTGTGAAGTTTAGGTGAATTTTGAGTGAACATTTTCCTGGGTGGAAGAGGGGTTCTTAAGTTTAATTATTCTTCAAGTGGTTCATAACCCAGACGTATATAACCTTTTAAAAATCCATGTCCCATAGGTGAATTGTATGGTTTATGAATTTTATCTTGATAAAGCTGTTAATTTAAAAAAAATCCATGTTGCTCTTTCTTATTTAATAAATTCTAAATTAAATATAGAGACTAAAATAGAAAATAATGGTGTAGGATAGATACTGTCCTTTTCCCCAGTAAACATGATCACCTCCTTATCCCTATAATAACTGTATATATTATGGCTGTATATGTTTTTAAAAGATTTCAGATAATCATTGTTTTTCTTATAGATAGAAAGGTGTCAGTCTGTGGCTTTTTAACTTAATAAGAGAGACAGCATTTGCATTTGAGATGCCAGCACTGAAAAGGCCAACACGGAACTTGATTGCAATTATTTAGGGTTGTTGATATGATTTACATTTTCTTATCAGTTTTGTAGTCAAGGGGTTCATATATTTTATGTCTTCATTTTAATCTTTTTGTGAATTAATATTCATTGCTTCAAATACTTATGATTCACTTTTATGCTTCAGTTTTAATATGATAAAAGAAATGTAACTTGTATTTTACTGTGATGCTGTGTAACTGGTACTTTCTAACCTCTCAGCTTGCCAAGGGTAGTTAAAAGACGAGTGAATGCCCTCAAAAACCTTCAAGTTAAGTGTGCACAGATAGAAGCCAAATTCTATGAGGAAGTTCATGATCTTGAAAGAAAGTATGCAGTTCTCTATCAACCTCTATTTGATAAGGTAATGTGCTCTACTACCTAGTTTTGTTTATCTAAAATTCTAGAAGAGAGTAAAGCCTTTCATTTTTAGGTATCTCATTGAAAAGGTTTTTAGAAGTACTTACAGAAATTGTCAATGTGGTGCTCAAAGTTGTGGTGTGCATTTTTAAATCTATAATAAGAAACCACTAGTTTTTAGCTTGGGTGTCAGTGTTTTCATGCAAGCTTTCTAATCATTCTAGCGATTTGAGATCATCAATGCAATTTATGAACCTACAGAAGAAGAATGTGAATGGAAACCAGATGAGGAAGATGAAATTTCGGTAAGTACCAACTTGTTTATTTTAGTGAGTTTTTAGACAGTGAAACCTTATGAATTGTCAGAAATGTTGACATTAAGTAATGGGGTAATTTAACAAAATCAGTATTATTTTTATACTTAGGAAATGTTATCAACAAGTGGTTAGTGCTGGTGAGCCACTGTTCAGCCTGGTGCTACCTGTACCAAAATTTATTTTCCTCTTTTTTTTTTTTTTTTTTTTTGTAGGTATTGGGACCAGGGGTTGAACCTGGGACCTTGTGTATGGGAGGCCAGTGCTCAACTACTGAATCATATCAACTCCCCTGGGTTGTTTTTTTCGTTTGTTTGCTTGTTTGTTTCTTTGTTTTTAGGCAGCAACCGGAACTGAACCCTGGACCTCCCATGAGCATGTGGGAAGCAGGCACTCAACTGCCTGAGCCACATCTGCTCCTCTTTACATTTCTATAGAATTTTTTTTTGTTTAGATGTATTCAATTTATTTCTTTCACCTCCCTCCTGTTGTCTGCTCTCTGTGTCCGCTTGCATTCTTGTCACGCGGCACCGGGAAACTGTCACTTTTTTTGTTGCATCATCTTGCTGTGCCAGCTCTCCATGTGTACAGTGCCACTTCTGGGAGGGCTGTGCTTTTTTCGCATGGAGCAATTCCTTGATTTTGGGGCAATTCCCTGTGTGGCACAGCACTCCTTTCACGCAGCAGCACTGCTCATGGGCCAGCTCACCACAGGTCAGTAGGCCCTGGGTGTACAACCCTGGACCCTCCATATGGTAGGCAGATGCTCTGTCAGTTGAGCCACAACCGCTTCCCTATAGTATGTTTTAGTACAGAGGTTCTTAACCTTTTTTTGTTCCACAGACCCCTTTGCCAGTGAGGTAAAAATTATGGACTCCTTAGAATGTAGTGGCAGATAGCTTTATGGCACTCAACATAGTTCTGTCTTTAAATTTTTAGGATTATTCAAAATTACGTTTTACAACTTTTCCATAATTTCAATAACTGATAACCTAACATAGTTCAACATCTATTCAAGTGGTGATTTTTGGCAAACATTTGTGAGTTTTTTTGTTTTTATTTTTATATGCATAAAATTAGAAAGAAAAGCAGTTACATATATTGAAGTACGGTTACTAAAATAAACCAATACTATACATGTATGCTTCTTTCTTAAAACACTAATAATAATTGAATACATCAAAATATAGGAAAGTTAAGGTTAAATTTTATTTTTTAAAGACATGTCAATGTGTGCCGGCTTATTTATCTTGAATAAGAACGTTAAACTGATGTGGTATTTGACAAGACAGCACTCATACCATGTTGGACATCCAGTTGAATTGAATTTTTCCCTGGACTCCTGGTTAAGAACCCGTGTTTTAGTATTTATAGTTTATGGATTCATAGGAACTTTTTCTTTTATTTATTTATTTTTAAAGATTTAATTATTTATTTATTGTTTCTCTCCCCTCCCCCCCACCCTGCCCCAGTTGTCTGTTCTCTGTTTTCATTTGCTGCATGTTCTTTTGTCCCCTTCTCTTGTCAGTGGCATGGGAATCTGTGTCTCTTTTCGTTGCGTCATCTTGCTGCTCCAGCTCTCCATGTGTTCGGTGCCATTCCTGGGCAGGCTGCACTTTCTTTCGCGCTGGGCGGCTCTCCTTACGGGGCGCACTCCTTGCGCATGGGGCTCCCCTACGCGGGGGACATCCCTGCGTGGCAGGGCACTCCTTGAGCGCATCAGCACTGCACATGGGCCAGCTCCACATGGGTCAAGGAGGCCCGGGGTTTGAACTGCGGACCTCCCACGTGGTAGATGGACACCCTAAACACTGGGCCAAGTCCGCTTCCCAAACTTTTTCTTTTAAACCTTGTGATTGGCACAGGAGATTGTTCTCATTTTTTAGGTTAAGAAGTTGAGGCTTAAAACTAAGTGACTTGCCACAACTAATAAATGACAGATCTGTGGCACAATTCCAGTGCTCTTTGAGAGACATGATCCCACTAATTTAATGTTCCCTGGTAAAGAGAATATTTTAAGTACTTTGAGAGAGGTGTGTGTGGCATTAGATAAGGTCTATATTTCATTTACTTTTCTTGTTTACTTTATCAAAAGGTTTTCATATTCTTTTCCTAAATGGTTTTTCCTACTACTCTAGGTCCTAGTTTAGCAGCAGTTTTGATGGAAGTAAGGTTTTAATAAGAGGCACAGCCATATTTACTTAGTGCGACTAGAACTTTTTTGACTGAAATTTGTAACTAGAGATTGTGGGTTGGTTGGTTTCTGAACTTTTGCCACTGCATGTTATGTAACTTAAGGAGATGTATACAGTATTTTTACCAAGAGGCCTGAGCTAGGTATTCAACAATGTATACTCTTTAATTATCAAGGAGGAGCTGAAAGAAAAGGCCAAGATTGAAGATGAGAAAAAGGATGAAGAAAAAGAAGACCCCAAAGGAATTCCTGAATTTTGGTTGACTGTTTTTAAGAATGTTGACTTGCTCAGTGATATGGTTCAGGTAATTTTACTCATAAAGACAAGTTTATCTCAAATGGTAGTCTTTCAAACTTTCAGTAGTTATGAGTGCTTTTTTGGTGTAGACCTTTAAAGAACGATTGCTTTGATGCTTTTGAAAAAGCTATTGTAAAAGGAAAATTGCAGCTTTGATTAACGTGTAATCAAATCAAATTCATTTTAAATAATAGGTAATGAAATGGTCCGATTGAGAACTGCTAACTGGTGCTTTCTGTCAGCCATTTAATTTATATGTTTAGAATGGAGGTAGGATGAGGGAAACTTGGAGTTTCACTTGTATTACCCAAAAAGGTCTTTTAATTCTACAACTAAAAGACTATCCCAGGGGAACACTATAAAGATCTTTCACAACTGTCATTTTCTCTGGGAAACCAACATAGATGACACCTTCTTCAGGAAATTTCTCTCCTAGTCAGAAGTGTTCCTTGAGCTACTACCATCTGTATTGTCACCTATTCAAGAAGCAGAGGGAAAAGGCAGCAATTACAATCAGAAAACTTACTATGTTTTAATTTAAATTTAATTTTATGTACTGGGGGTTGAACCTGGGACCTCGTACATGCAAAGCAGGCACTTAACGACTGAGCTACATCTGCTCCCAAGGAAACATTCTTAAAGGAGATATTCCTTATTTAGATTTGGTTTTGCAGTTTTCAGCTCATTCAGCCTGTATAATGATGTAATGATGTAGTTGTCAGTTCCCTATTTAGTCACTTTCTCTACCATTGGTAATGGAATCAAAATATAAACTAGGTTCAGCATAAGCCATGACCTGGTGAGTAATTTTAAAGTTTGTAATTGCTATATAAAACTTCACTATAAATATGTCTCAGTTAATCAGCTACTGTTTATTGTTCTTATTAAGCAAAAACATAATAACTCATTTTTTTAATTTGAAAGGAACATGATGAACCTATTCTGAAGCACTTGAAGGATATTAAAGTGAAGTTCTCAGATGCTGGCCAGCCTATGGTAAAAGAACTTTGAAATATTTTTCATTTTGTAATGTTAGATACTTAAAGGTAGATTAATGAAACTCTTCAAAAAGAGGTGACAGGGGATAGGGATAGGGTAAGAAGGAATTAAAACATGAACAGGTAAATACTTTTTCGGTCTTAAAAAGGCATATTTCTGGGAATTACATGAAATTATGTTAGAGAGCTCCTATTCCTCCCACTTATATCAATTATGGATAAAGCTACTGTAGACTGTAGATTTTTGTATTACCCACAGCAAGATTGGGTTTTTCCTCTAACCTTAGGCTGTAGTCTAATATTTAAAAGCCTACTCTCTGCAGGTCAGGGAGGGGTAACTTGGTCAGTCTATCTAGGTGTGTCTACCATATTGTGTAAATGTGTTATTTAATGTAGTTGTATATTGAACTGAACTTTATTCAGTTTATATTGTGTGCCTTGTTATGCTTTTTACATTTGGAGTTTACCTGACCCTTTTCCCCCATTCTCAAGTGTATATTTCAGGGTAGAAATACCATTCTTCCTAAGAATTCTACAAGTAACAAAGTAATATTTATTAAAGCTTTGAAGTTTGAGGTGTAGGAATTTAACTTTAAAATTTCTGTACTTTTTTTTCTTCCTTTTTTTTCTTCCTTTTTTAGAGTTTTGTCTTAGAATTTCACTTTGAACCCAATGAGTATTTCACAAATGAAGTGTTGACAAAGACATATAGAATGAGGTCAGAGCCAGATGATTCTGATCCCTTTTCTTTTGATGGTCCAGAAATTATGGGATGTACAGGGTGAGTTTAATTTTACTACTTTCACAGATTGTTAAATGTTTTTCTTTTACTTATGATTTGTGATACTTAGTATTTCCTAGTTTGTTATGTGCTTGCTACATATATATATATACACACATACATACATAGTATAATTTCCAAACATTTCAGTAAAATGTTTTTGGAGAAGCGCTTGACTGTTTTCCTGTAATCTCCTTGGCTCTTGGAGTAGAACATGCATATTTCTAGAAAGACATGCACATTAAATATGTCTTACTGTGAGATTGTGTTAATGTACGTTGAAAGAGTTTGTTTAGAAATAGTTTTTTTCCCTTTACACTAACACAGGAAGCATTTGAAACAATTTCTTTCCCCTCCCCTGAATTTTGGTATATAAATACAACATTTAATTTTAACTCTCAGCTCACCTAACAATTAAAATCAGTTTGCTAATTATGATAAGCTTGTTTCCCTTTGTTTTGGAAGGTGTCAGATAGATTGGAAAAAAGGAAAGAATGTCACTTTGAAAACCATTAAGAAGAAGCAGAAACACAAGGGACGTGGGACAGTTCGTACTGTGACTAAAACCGTTTCCAATGACTCTTTCTTTAATTTTTTTGCTCCTCCTGAAGGTAAATCATGTTTAGTTTGGGTATTCGTGGTTAGTTTAGAATAAGCTTTTTCTAATTTCTTATTCATTTGAACTTTTTTTCTCAATTTTACAGTTCCTGAGAGTGGAGATCTGGTAAGTTGAATTGATACTTACTGTGATTGTATTGTTCACTATATTTGAAATTGAAGCACTGGGTTTCAGAAGTCAGGAATGGAGTAATTGCTGCTAGCATTTGCTCTTTGAGGCCGTTGGGGTTGCCCATTATGGATGTGAAAAATGCTGGTAGTGCCACCTCTGAGGAACACTGAAGTAAAGGCTAAGGATTTTCTTTTCTTTTGAGTCTTACAAGTATTCTGTGAATGATTTAATTTTTCAATACTGTACTTTTCTTATTGAAACCAGAATGTAGTGAGTTATTTGTAGTATTTACTAAACTCCTAACCACATTCTAGTTAGACCACTTTCTCATTTTTATTACAATGGAAATAATGGTTTCCCGTGGTGCCATAGAGCCAAGAATTAGAAATTTGCCTGGCATATTACCTTGGCTGAGGAACAACCTCAAAAGAAAGGTAGACCTTAGGTCAAGTTTTGAATTTGGTCCTAGGTCAAGTTTTTAAAAAAAATTTTTTTTTTTTAATTTAAAGTAACTGATTGTGCACTTATGGAATTATACATGATTGTTTGCATTAGAAACGTCTTAGGTAAGGCTTAGGCTAGATCTGCAAAAGTTGAGTATTTCTGCCTGAAAAGAGTAATAACTGGCTTGATTTGAAATGTCTTTGTAGAATAAAAAGTAGGAATAATGATAAAGCAGTATATTTAATTTTTAGGATAAAAGAACTATATCTGGGCATAAAGGTAGACTTCACTATTTTCGAATCAGTTAATGGTGGGGTGGGTGTGTTTTTCTCTTACCAAGATTGCTGTTAAAAAAACCTTGAGTAGTCCTAGATGGAAAACCTTCACCTGTGTTTAGAATTCTTTCCTTCAGAGCAGGGGTTCTTAACCTTTTTTTGTTCCACCGACCCCTTTGCCAGTTAGGTGAAAACCATGGACCCCTTCTCAGAATGTAGTGGCAGATAGTTTTATGACACAACATCAGAGGTCAGAGAAGATAAAGATATTAAGTTGACTTTTTTCAATTCAAGCTCACGGATCCCCTGAAATCTTTCCATGGAACCCTCTGGTTAAGAATCTCTGCTTCAGAGCCCCCCACCCCCACCCCCCTTTTTAAAAATTAAAATGGATTATATTGCGATGAATCAAAATCAGCATTCATGAAATATACAGAATGTTTACTCATTGTTTAATTTCTTAGAAGTTAAAATAAGATTTTAGTTTTGAATGATGGCAGGACCATTTCTGTGCTATGGTTTGCCATATTTAAGAAATGCTATACTTAGTTGACTCACAGTATATGTACTGGTATGCTAATTTACTATTCAATAAAAAATCTGTAAATCCTAGGGCATGTGGATGACTACTTGATCCTATATATGTAAACTAACTTAAAAATGATAAAGTAAAAAGTGAGGTTGAAGGTTTCTTCCCTTTAGTATATGGTTTAAACCCACGAGTCTTACAAATGCCAAATTAAATAGCAAAGCTATTCTTACGTTTTATGCTTCTGTTTTCACTAATAAACAGGATGATGATGCTGAAGCTATCCTTGCTGCAGACTTTGAGATTGGTCACTTTTTACGTGAGCGTATAATCCCAAGATCAGTTTTATACTTTACTGGAGAAGCTATTGAAGATGATGATGATGATGTGAGTGAATCTGAATGAAATTTTGGTGAACAGTATCGTAGTCGGAATTGGTTAGAGGATCTTTGGATTCATTAATCTTAGTTTTTATTTTCCTGCTAATAGGAAAAGTCTTCCAAATTGGTGAAACTTTAATATATATGGTTAGTGTTAATGTATGATTTTGCTTTTGACCACATAAAACAGACCTAGTAAATTTTTCAGTGCTTGGGATAGCATTATTTGTTAGAAAACATACAACTTTTATCAAAGGGAATATTAACGATTAAGGTAAAATTAGGCCTCTCAGTTTTTTAAATTAAATAACAATCATTAGGCTAGGCTTTAAGTCCTTTTTGTGCAACATGTTCCAACACATAGCTATAGGAATGTAATATTTACAGTAATAGTTGTTTGATCACACTTTTTCTATATGATGGTACTGTATTCATCTATATATATATTTTTTTCATTTCATTTTTAAATTTTAATATTTCATTTTAGTTTTTTAGGAGGTACTGGTAATTGAATCCAGGACCCTCATACATGCTCAACCTCTGAGCTACACCAGCTCCTCTCTGAAAAGTTTTTAAGCTGTCAAAATTAGATAATGGCACTGAGCTACCTGACATGTCCTTGTCCCTGCACCTTAGGGAAAACTATTTTTCCTCCTTTTAGATAATGGGTAGAACTATTAATGTTACTAATACTGCCTCAAAGGTATGTTACACTCAAACTCCGTCCTTTTTTCCCTTTTTTAGTATGATGAAGAAGGTGAAGAAGCAGATGAGGTAATGTTTACCAAATGAGCAAATAATTCTGTGTGTAACATATTACGAAGCAAGTTGAATGATTTATGTATTCTTTTGCTATAATCATTCTGTTATATGGGATACGAATGTTTTTGGAAAAAGTGTGATTTTAGAATTCTACAGCCAAACAATGTATGTATGAGGTTTCAATAAATTAATTGCAAAACTCAGCAACATTTTTTTTTTTATTTCAAATAATTCTGTTCCTGCTGCAGGGTTATCAGCTCTTTGAAGAAGTCAAAAGCTGCAGTAAACTTTTTCAACGTTGGCTGCAGTAAATCTTTTCAATAAAAGCTGTCTGGATGTCTCGAGTTGTGTTGGGAAATTTTCGTATTAGAAGCTTTCAAATTAAATTGCATTATCACCAAACTCTGTAATCATGAAAATCTGTTGACCTATAGAGTAACTTGTATTAAATTCTCCCTACATTATGAGACATGTCTTCCTACTGTACCTACTTCATGGATGCATTTTGAACTTTAATATAGGAAGGGGAAGAAGAAGGAGATGAGGAAAATGATCCAGACTATGACCCCAAGGTGAGCTAAATTAGTGCTACTTTGTATTAGTGAAAGGCAGGTAAAAGCAAGAGCTAGTATTTTTTCCAGTAAACTCCTTAATAACTCATTAACTGGATAACTGATTTTTTTTTAATACCCACTGGCATTTGCACATAATTTCAGTGGCACCATATGCTTTTTAAAGCAGTCTTACTGAAATATATTCACATACCATACATTCTATCCACAGTGTACAGTCAGTGGCTTTTAATATAATCACAGTGTTGTTCTTTTTTGGTTTCATCCTGTGTTTTAAGTTACTGCTTGTTCTTTTTAGGGTGTTTTCCCTCCATAGGAAAGCTTATAAAGAAAGGTCCATTTTTAAATTTTTTTAATTTTTTATTTTTTTAAGGATCTAAATGTGTGAGTACTTGGGAACATACAAGTAGTGCTGTTTGTTAGCTTCTCCCAGACACCTCTATTCCCTAGGCCCTCATGTCCTTGTTTATTATTCCCAGGAATTTGTCCTGTCAGGTTTAGTGAAGGCCTTTATCTCTCTAGAAGATGTTTTACCCTAATGAGCAAAAGAGGGCAGTTTAAAGTTAAATATTCTAATAGGAATGAATTGTTCTTAACTGCTAAATATGAATCATTAGTATTCTGAATAATTGCAATCTTTAAAAAAGGCAAAAATGGTAAGATAAACAAATGACCTTTATTTAAGAGTATGGTTTGTTTATTTTATGGAGTTCATTCAGCAATTTTAAAATTTGGGCCTTATTTCAGCATATCAGTGGCTTTTGCTAATATAATAGTTGGGAGAATTTTGATGGAATTGAGACACTATGATAATTAAGATAGTTGATTACTATTGAAAAATTCACTGAAGCAGGTAGAAGAAGATAACTTGTTGTTTTCCTTTAACAGAAGGAACAAAACCCAGCAGAGTGCAAGCAGCAGTGAAGCAGAATGTATGTGGCCTTGAGGATAACCTGCACTTGTAATAGCCTAAACACAACTATTATTTACTTACAGCCTTATGTTTTGTATTTTCTTGGTAGACTTGGTAATTTTGTTTTTTAGAGGAAAGGAACTCATATTTTAAAGACCAATTTGTTCTACCTAGCCTTTTAACTATAATTTTACTGCCAGATAATGTTGAATGCACAAACTCTCAAGCATGTTCATTATCTACATAGTTTGGTTCTTGTGGAGTGTTTTTGTCATGTAACCATTAAAGTACAGCTATGAAATTTAACAGCTGTTAAATGAAACAAATTTGTTGCTTTGCAAATTTTTTCCTGAAGAACCAAAGTATTTTTTCAGCCTATAGTTGAATGGGTTTGCGTTAGCTGTGCAAATGCAAGTCTGCTTGCATTAGCCGTGCCTTTCATTACTTTGTTTAGGAATGCAGTGACTTAAACTAAAGAGATTTTTTTATGGCACGATAAGTATATGGTTAAGAATTTCCAGTAAGACCCACTAATCAGATTATTTATAGATTTTTATATTTGGGTGACAGCTTTGTGAGGAAATCTCTTAGGTTATTATTGTTGACTATCATAGGGAGGTGAATAAAACCTAATTAATTTCATAAGTAAGCATCTTATAATTTAACTGCACTTCTAAAATTTAAACTCCATTAACTAAGCATTTTTTCTTTGTGGTAGGGTCTACCTTCTGCTTCCCTGGAAAAGATGAATTTACATCATTTGACAAGCCTATTTCAAGTTTATTTTGTTGTTGTTTATTTGTTTGCTTGTTTTTGTTTTTGCAGCCTAAAATAAAAATGTCGAATACAATTTTAGTTCTCAGAAGAAAATGTCTTAATTTTGTATTGATTGAGGTAGAGGCAGAGCCTAGTTTGAATGGTTGTGACAAGTTTACCATATTATTGAATAAAAGGGTGCCACCTTTGAAAGATGGTACTATATCTAATAAACTAGTGTAAAAAGAAAAAGACAAAACCTTAAATCGCATAATACTTTCTTAGAAGAAGGATTAAAAAGTTAAATTTCATTTTCTTTAAGTTAGATCCAGAGAGGAGGCCCCAAGCCTCTGATTTATTCTTATTGCTTAAATTATGGGTATGTCATTTACCCATTCTTCTGTTCACTCTTTTGTTCACTATGTAATAAAATGGGTAGTACTGTTTACTTAACTACCTCACAGATGTGTTGAGGCATATTAAGTTAAATTTCGTGAAATGTTTGTTTAGTCTCTTTAAAAGCTCGAAAATTTGGACCTACTTAGTGTACCACAAATATGATGTTCAACATCTTATTTATACCAGGGCTTGATAATTCTTAACTGGAAAACAAAGGTTAAGTACCTCTGTTTGGATCTGAGCAGGCAACACTCTTGCACATCTTTGTGTGGCTCCTATTTTAATAGAAATAAATGAACGAGCAACTATTAAAAATTTTCGGGTATTTTACATCACTATATTGTAGTAAATGCTACTTTAGTTATGGTACTAAAGTGGGAATAAGACCATTTTTTGAAAAAAATTGCCATTAAATTTGAGAGTAGAGCCACAGTTTAAATACCTCAGGCTAATTAATGTTAATTTCTTGTGATAAAGCTTTGACAGTGAAGGTGGACTAACAGGAAGGCCAAGAATTCCTGATCTTAAATCACAGTGGTTAATTCTTAGAGGTTTCCTTTTTGAAATTTTATTATTGAAGTCTTGTAATGTGAACATGTTTTTCTGTTTCATTGTTTTTCTCCTGAGATTTTAATTAACTACTGGAAATCCTTAACCAATTGCAATAGTTTGTAAGAAGAAAAAATGCCATGAAAACACTTTTCCCACTCATTTTCAGAATTATTTTGGTCGCTTAGATTAGACATCTGTGCTGACTTTTGGTACCCATAGGTCTCATCTTCATAGCTTTTTCTTAACTTTTACATTTTTTATCTAAAGAATAGAATCCCATTTTTAATAAACTTAAGAAGTAGCAAAACCACTACTTTTTGATTTTTTTCTCTTTCATTCCTTTAGGAAATAGCTATTGCCAAAGTGAAGGAGTAGATAATATTTCATGTTGTTACATGTGGGACCGATGGTTTGCCGAGGAATTGTTTTCTTAATAAAGTTAGTTTCAGGGGATGTCAGTATTCAACTATGCCCTTTCTCTGATTCAGAGTGGCTCAATTTCATTCTAGAAGTTTGCAATATAATGTAATTTGAAATCCTTAATAAAACTTGGATTTTATTGTATAAAATGTACTGGTGATATTTTGGGTGTTTTTTTGTTTGTTTTGTTTTATTTTAATATATATCACTTCTTTTAGGAAAGTGGAAAATACAAAATATAGGCTTTTCTGTGCTTGGGCCATTGCAGCCTGTAAATTTGTATAATTTTAAGAATAACCTCCTTAGTCCTGCTAAGTGAAATTTGTGTTTGGAAAATTGGAAAGGAATTCTAGAGTTCCTGAAGGATTTTACTCTTGAAATAATCACAAACATTTTTTGAGACACTCAAAAATTGCCTTTACATTCTCCTTCTCAGTTTGTTTTTTATCAGCTTAGGCACTGACCACCAAGTTCTCTCTCAGAAATTGTATAATTCTATATAATCACCTGTGACGTACTTTTGGGAAAAAAATTTTTGATTATCACTTTATAGTCATTCAAGAATAGTAAGCAGAAAAGTTTCATAAATTTAGTTGCTTGTTTAACATGGGTGTCTGAAAGTTATGTAATGTCTCAGAATTAAAATATGTAGAATTGTTTTACAGAGTGGTACATTAAAAAATGGGATTCTACCTCTTTTTTTTAGCTCATTTAATAAATATGAAAAGGAACATTATTTTTAATAGAAATATTTTAATTCTGTGAATAGTTTAATGATGAAGTGGTGTATGGCAAAGTCCATAAGATAGTTCATATTACTACTGCTTGTAAGATACTGAATTTGTGGGTTTATTTGATTTGTAGGCCATTCCCATCATCAAAAAAGGATAAAACCTTGAGGTATTGTGAAAACCTTATTGTACCATGCAGAAATACTAAACTATTTAATACTCAAATATTCTTAGAATGCTTTAGTTTCCAGGCTTGGTTTAAAATTCGAGTCCATTTTTATAGGTTAGCCTTACAAAATTTTAACATTTATATTTTTGACTGTTTAAATCAAGCCAAGTATTATTTTAAATGTATAGAAAGAAGTGATCGTTTAGAAGAAGCATACATTCTTTGTAAGAACTTTAGAAAATACAAATATATATGCTAATTCTGGTTTCTAATTTTAAATCTGCATTGTATATATTCTTTGAAAATATGTGTTCATAATTTAGGTAATTTGCTACTTAAAAGCACTAAGTCTCTAATAGCTGAACAGTAAATGTTAATGATAACAGTGGAATAATACTGAAGTTAACTTATATAGATGTTTACTGGTGATTTTGTATTCTGGTTTAAAAATCCAGACATTAAAATATAACCTGGATAAAAACCCAAATTCTTGGACTGATTAAGGATGACAAATGGGACTTCAAGGGAATAAAAACATCCATATTTGAGTGTGACTTATTTTATGTTTAAGGATTTTTTATCCATGAGAAATTTTGATTAAGGAGGTACTGGGGCTTGAACCCAGGACCTCATGCATGGAAGCCAGGTGTTCAATCACTTAAGCCACAGTCATTCTCCTCTCCTAATTCTTCAGTATAAAATAATGAGAAATGGAGCATGAGAGTTTAGAAATAGATTGCAGGGAGTGGATGTGGCTCAAGAGGTTTAGTGCTTGCTTCCCACATGGTGGAAAGTCCTGGGTTCAACCCCTGGTCCCAGTACCTCAAAAAACAAAAAAAAAGAAATTGCCAGCAGCTGGAAATAAGTCGTCATGCTATTTTCAAAGGCTTGTTTGTAGCTTTTGCATATTTCTTGCTTTGAGCATTATTCCAAAACTAGATATAAAATGTTGCGTAACATAAAAGTAGTACCTTTTAGTTCTGTGTGTGTGGTTTTTTTTTTTTAAGATTTATTTATTTTATCTCTCTCCCCTACCCCACCCCCACCCCAGTTGTCTGTTCTCTGTGTCTATTTGCTGCGTGTTCTTCTTCGTCCACTTCTTTTGTTGTCAGCGGCATGGGAATCTGTTTCTTTTTGTTGTGTCATCTTGTGTCTGCTCTCCGTGTGTGCGGCGCCATTCCTGGGCAGGCTGCACTTTCTTTTGCGCTGGGCGGCTCTCCTCACGGGCGCACTCCTTGCGCGTGGGGCTCCCCTATGTGGGGGACACCCCTGCATGGCAGGGCACTCCTTGTGTGCATCAGCACTGTGCATGGGCCAGCTGCACACGGGTCAAGGAGGCCTGGGATTTGAACTGCGGACCTCCCATGTGGTAGACGGACGCCCTAACCACTGGGCCAACTCCACTTGCCTAGTTCTGTGTGTTTTAAACTTAAAACACTAAAAGGAATACATGTCTAAGAGTGGTAAGTGCCAGCAATTTACATCTCAGTAAAAATGACATTTGACCAGTAAAGGCCCCAGGGTAATATACATAGGAATATATACAGGTGGTCGTGAAGCTATTGTGGACAAGCATGGAGAAAACTTGCGTGCAGATTTCCAGCCGAGTTTGAAGGTGATGCTCTTGTTTCAGCTCTGATACTGTGTAAAGGGTTTAAAATTTGTTCTAAAATGTTCTGAGGCATATAAAATTTTAATATGCAATCACTATTTTGGTGCTTAAATTTTCCCAGATTTGGCCAGTGGGGTCCCTTTCGAATTGGTTCCTGTGTGCTTTTTTTTTCCTAACAATTTTTTTATTTTACTGTCTTTAAAGATACATAAATTGCACAAAATGTTACATTAAAAAATACAAGAGGTTCCCATATTCCCCACTCCTCACTCCTCCCACACCTTCACCTTCTCTCATTAGTGCAGTGTATTCATTGCCTTTGATGAGTACACCTTGGAGCAATGCTATACTGCATGGATTATACTTTACTAATTTACACTCCCAGTCCACTCAGTGGGTTATGGCAGGATATATAATGTCCTGCGTCTGTCCCTGCAATATCATTCAGGACAACTCCAAGTCCTGAAAATGTCCCCACATCACACCTCCTCTTCCTACCCTCAGCAACTCCTGTGGCCACTGTCTCAACATCAGTAATACAATTTCTCCCTTTGCTAGAGTCACAATACTATAATAGAATACCAGTAAATCCGCTCTAATCCATGTTTCATTCCTCCATTCTGAGAACCCTGGGGTAGTGATAACCTGTGTGCTTTTGATACATTCCATCATTTTTGGGGAACACTTAAATAATTACAACTCAATATTTTTTCTTGGCTCATTTTATATTCTTTCTGTCCTGGCCCCGGAAATTGCTAAGGATTCTAAGAATTGCTGGTTCCTATTAGTGGGGAATGGATGTTAGGTTTGCTTTTTCCTGGGGTGATGTCCTTTCTAGATCTTCCAGGAGACAGAAAGTACATCTATATAATAACCATGGGTTTACACTGAGTACTTCAAAATTCAAGCTACTGTATCCCAGTCATGTTTGCTTGCAAAAAGGTGAAGTTAGTAACATCCCACTGGGAATTGTATGTTAGAGTGCTCTAAAAGAAAATGAATGAAAATTGAATAGATCTAAGTTTATACAGCCTCAAAACCAAATTTTTAACGGAGGTGTATGAGAATGAAGTAATTCATACATTGGGGGTTGTATGGTCAAAACATTGGCTTTTGGAGCCAACGTATATTTGTCTTCAGCTTCAATGTTTTCATTTTTCGTTATGAGAGTTGTGAGCATTAATGAGAACACTGTTTAAATCTAAAGTACACATACATAAACGAGCATTTAGTAAACATGCTTCCTAAACAAGAAAACTTAAAATTTGTGGTTGGGACTACCTTAGATTTATTTTTACAGTTGTCAGTTCAGAACTAGCCTGGGGGGGGAGGTATTAAAGCAGAGTATCTCCTTGCCAAGAGGCACCTTATTCAATGTACATAAATAGACTTAGTATCTAAATTAGTGCCCCTCCCCCATTTTGAGTTTTCAGTGTTAAATTACAAATTGATGTGCTGTCAGCTAGATGCAGAAAGTTTCATTTCTTAACTCCTTTTCGTGGCTGATTTTGGGGGAGGGGGTGTTGACTGAATACAGAAATGATCTTAAAACTAAAGATGTAACTCAGTGGTTGAGTCCTTGCTTCCCATGTACAAAGTCCTTGATTCAAACCCCAGTACTGCCTTTAAAAATGATTTAAAATGAAATCACATTGTATTTGGATTTCTCATGGCTCCCAAGTTGTCATTTTAAAGGTGAACTGGCCCATCTCCATCTCTGACATACCTGGATAATGGAGATATTTTCTAGGGGTGGACTCAGACGTGGGTGTTTGATTTACAAATTAACCAGTATACTTTTGGGTCCTCTGTACAATACACATTCTTGTTGTACTGAGTTCAGAAAACCAGTGAAGCAAACTAGACTATATTCTGTAAACTTGGGTGTTATGAGAATATCAGGGTGGGGTGGTAGTACAATCAATAGTATTTATAAAGCACAACATAACAAGGCCACCCCTAAAAATGACTCAACAGTGATAAGATTTGTTTTGCTACTTGGGTTTGGTTAGTTCTCTAGGCAGCAGCATCTGGGACAATTTGAAGGTTAGGGACCAAAATCATCTCAAGAATATTGACCTCGTTCTCACACATTTGGTGTTGGATGCTGAGAACTCAGTTGGGCCTTAGAAATCTACACATACGGCAGGTAGAGTGTCCATACTGTATTGGGGATTATAGTTTACAGTAGTGTTGGTGGAGCAAAACTACAGTAATTTTATAAGACTATCAAAAACATGAAGAAAAGTGAAATTTAACTACATACATAATTACACATTAGGGAGAAAACTTTTCCTCATTGGAATCTCAGTTAATCTGGGTAACTGCAATTCCCAAATGTGTGTATAATTAACTCTCAAAACATCAAGCCTGATAAGAAACTAACTGATAAGTATTAGGTGGTTATTAAGTAGATTTTTGTTCAAAGGTTAATGTTTGACATAATGTACAGTGAGGGGTAACCTTAATGCTTCCTTGAGAATAATTACTCCAAATGTGCTATCTGCTCAGAGATTTCTTGAACTATCTTGTCACATCTACTGGGAAATAGGTTCTTTCTTTAGGAGGTACTTGAGGTAGAGCTTTGAGGGTACTATTTATTCTCTCCTTCCTCGGCTTACCTCCTCCCTTACTAGTTTGTGTGTGTGTATACATGGGCTTTGTATAACAGGCCAAAAGCTCAATGACATAAATGATAGAAACCTAGGTGTAGACATGAACTGGGACTGGTGTGGGAGCTTCACAGTACTTGGGCTCCCTATCTTTTGCTTTGCTCCTCCATCTTCACTGCTGCATTGTGGGTCAAGTGGCTGGGGTTCAATCCATTACGTGTGGGTTTTGGGCCTCGTGGAGGGCTGGAGGAGGTAAAAGGATCCTGGCATCAGCTTCTAAGGGAGAGCCCATGATTTGTCCTCACAGATAAAAGGAGGCAGGGAAATGTTGACATACACATGCCATTTAGAACAGAATATGACAATTGGGAAACGGGATGACAGCAACATTTGCCACACAGGAAGCACTTCAGACCTAGGAAAGGATTATTTGAGTAAGGCAAAATCTACATTTCCCAAATAAGTAAGCAAACAGGCCTTAGAAATATAATTAATGTCCAAAATACAAGTCATGACTAGAATCCTAGTCTTCAGGATTTTGCTGCTGTTCATTTTGTCACTTGATGCCGCTTCATAGAGCCATTCATACACAACGGACAGAGGCAGCAGCATAAACCAAAGTGTGAGTGAAATCTCATTAGGAACAAAACTAAATGTCTAGTTTTGGACCTGTTAGGTATGCTAAGTGACTAAAATAGGGCCTTTCTTTTTCCTAGTAGGTTCAGTTGCAATGTGGAAGTTTGACAGAAAAAGATTTCCTGAGTTCTGTATTTGGTAGGAGTCTCCATCCATCCTCCTTGCCTGGGCTGCCCCAAAATATTTATTTCATCCCTTTCACTCTTGGGTGCCCCTACAGTAATCCTGTTGATTGTGATAGCCACAAGCTCAAGCTCCTTCTAAAGCAGTTTTGGTACTTAACATCACCCAAACAAGCCACCATCCAGTCTTTTATCCTTTACCCTCACATTTTTGGGAAGAATTGTCTATACTCCATGCTTCTACTCTATTGCCTATGAAAGATTTTTGTGCATTTACTGAACCTTTTCTCACAATTATGATCTAATTGACTAGTCCTTTTTTTCCTGTCAGACTGGTATTGTATAATGGAAATAAGACTAAAAGAGGAAGTCATCCTAGGATTCTAGTCCCTTAAATGGAGGGGTGTGTCCATGTATCTATCAGAAATGAGTTGTAAATGGGAGCATTTTACCTAGTTTAAGTTTAAAAAAAAAAAAAAACTTAGGAAAGTTTATTAGGTGCTCGTGGGCCCGTAATGTGGGGGAGAGGCTTGGATGCTCTTCATTCCAGACAATCCTCAAATACAGTTAAGACTATTAACGCAAGTGTGTCAGTGCTTCTCCCCTCATTTGCTGTGAAATGCCTGATGCTTCTCTGCTGCCACCCCTGAAGACCTAAAAGTCAGAATGTCCATATTTTAGTGGTTGCAGTTCTTTGACACCACAGTATTGATTCTTAGGCTTTTTCATTGGCTCCTCTTTCTGTTCCTCTAATACCTTATGTTCTGAATTTAGGCAAAAAGAGAGCTAAACTCTTACTCCATTCCCATAGTTACTTTTGTTACTTCAAAGCTAATGTTACCCTAGTAAGTGTTTTTTAGACTCTTGAACTCAGGTACTTGGTGATCATCTCCAGTAAAATGTCTTTTCAGCCTCCCTGCATTGTTTTGCGAAGTATCACTATATTTCCAGTCAGAAAACACATTTAGTCATCTCCCTCAGTTTGTGCTAACCTCTGTCAATTAGCTGTCTCCAGCCTGCTTTTGCCAGTAGCCTAATCTGGGTTCTCATTTCTCATCTAGGCTCTTGCAATATCCCAATCACTTGAAATTCATTTTATCCTATGCATACTAATTTTCGCAAAATAGGGTAGAAAACTTTAATTTGCCTCCTGTTTTATGCAGAATATTCCAACTCCTCACCTGGCACAGAAAGCCTTCCACAGAATGAGTCCTTTTATTCAACCTTAAGTGAACGCTAGTCATACTGTATGTACTTAATGTGCAATCTAAATCTGCCTCTGCTTATTCTCCATTACCTTTCATTCTTCAAAGCCCAATTCAAATTACACTCCTTAAATTTCCTCTAGCAGAGTCCCTTCATCCTCCACTTCCAGCTCTGATCAGTAGTTAACATAGAAGTCTAGTTCACTAGGTATCTGATATCTTGGGTGATAGTGGTAGTGTTTTCATTTTTGCATTTACTGGCACAGCGATCTCAGAGTTTTAGGGTATGATTCCCAGTAAGACACTTTACGTGCTGACTCTAATCTCCCATATAACAATTCATTAGTGCATAATGCTTGAATATTATCAGATGGTCATCACTAAATTGATTTCATGATCCACAAATGGGTTTCAACATAGTGTTAAAAATACTTTGAGCACCAAGCACTCTCTAATGTTCTTTGTTCTAAACTGTTACACAAATTGGTCACTAGGAGGCATCAGCTCATCAACTTGAAGCACCATCCTAAAAAGAGTCTTGGTTCTCTATTTGAAGAGATATTTAATCCTTTCAATCCAAGCATTTTAGATATTAAAATATTTCTACTGAATAATATTTTTAAAGATGAATGACTTAGAAATCAAAATTAAACTTAATACTCGGGAGGGTACCTGGTTTGGATTTTATTTGGCTTCTAATATCTTGAAGGCTATTTGATCTTTGTTTTATCCATATCTTTAATAGTTATCATTGTCAGGAGTCACTCCTGTATATTGCAAATTATTAAATCTATAGAGGATTTTGTAATCTTGTAGTCAGTTATAGAGGAGAAATCTGTTAAATATTTTAAGCCCAGTATTGATTTGACTTTCAAGTATTTGGAACTGCTAAGTAAAAGAAACAGTCCAGTTCCATTACTGTGTTTCTCCTTTTGATAACTCAACTATTAACCAACAGGATAGTGTTGAACATTCCCTGACATAGTCCTCAGGGAAGAGACCATTTTTAACAAGGGATTTACTTCTTGAGGACCTGGAGTATATAGAATGAGGAGTGTGAGCTCCATGTGGGCATGTCATTTTGACTCTTAAAGCATACAGTCCCTTTTAAGCTCAGGACCTACCCTGGATAAGGACAATTCTAGGCCTGGCTTAAGGGTGATAGAGCAGCTCTACAGGTTTTGGCCTGGAATTGCTATCAACTGAGAAAGGGAGAGGCTGCAGCTAGAACAGATCAGAATAAGGACTAGAGATGAGTTCAGTTTGAGACCTTAAATTTGGGTTAGGTATTATACATCCAAGTAGCAGTGTAATGAAGTATTTAGAAAATTTTGACCTTAGAGTTGCAGTGGTCTGGGATATACCCAAACTGAAAGCGATTTCACTACAGCTATTCTAACCAACTAAAGTTTTTAAAAGGACCATGAACTTTTAAGTGATTGCAGTACTCCAGACCTTTATTGAACCATTTGCAGCTAGTGAACAAGTGGACCTTGTTTTAACCAGTTATGTGCAAACCTACAGACTCCTGCATTTGATTCAGAGTGCTGTTTTTCAATTCTTTATTAGCAAAAACTCTATGAACCCCTCTTCTTAGGACCTAAAACCCCTCAGACTTTTTCCTCTGGTGAACTACTCAGTGACTTCACTAATGTGTTCTCTTGCCGGGTGTGTTAGATTTTTGTTTTGTGTGTGTGTGTGGTTTGTTTTTTGTTTTTTTTTTTTTGGTGTGTATTTTGTTTTTGAACTTTATTCTTCAACAATAAGCAGTTGAATACAAATTGGGAATATAACTTTGGGAGTCTTTGGTGTATAGATGGTGTCGAAAGTCATGAGACTGGATGAGACCACCAAAGGAGTAAGTAGGTAAAGAAGAGGATCAAGGAATAAACTCTGGGATACCACAACATTAAAGGATAAAGAGAAGAGGAGGAGGATCCTGTAGAGGCTGAAATTGACCAGGGAGGTAGATGGAAAACTAAGAGAGTGATGCCCGAAGCCAAGTGAACAGTATATCAAAAAGGAGAAAATGATCAATGTGTTAGATACTGCTGACAGGGCAAGTATGACTTTGATGCTGCCAAAGAAAATTCTGTTTAGCCATTTCAAATTTGCTCACCAAAACAATTGTCTTAGCTAGTTTTCTGAACTTTAATGATTTTTAGTGACATTTGTAGAGTTTCGTTATACTTAGAGCCAAAGTTCTTTTTTGGGAACAGCTATTCCTTCTATGCATTTTCTGTGAATTTATTTTATTGTCTGAAAAAAACTGGCCAATGTGGTCATTTTGGTAGTTGCTGGTGACTTGAAATAACAGAGAAGAGCAAAGCTGTTATTATACACTGCTAAGATTTCCAATAGTCAATGCACTGTGGTTAAAGAGGGCACATGGCAGGCTTTTTCTGAGCTACTAACAAAATTATACAATTATCGTGAAATACCCAATTGGAAATTGAGTTTTAAAGTCTAGTTATAATAAAAAAGCTGTTCAGCCATTTTGAAGTAATTTAGCATAGAATGCATTTATCGCATCTTAATAAACTGCAAAAGGTTAGATAACATCAAACATTTGAGTTTCTCTTAAGAAATAATGACTTAGGCTTCCAGATAACACCTCATCTTTTACCCAATCAAGGTTGTGTTTTTTCACATAAAATGTGCTCTACATCAACACCTGCCTTCAAAGTCTCTGAATTCCAGATTTAAAGGAAGTATCCTTTTCAAGTGAGCAAGGATAGCATTCTTTCATAAGGATGAACAGCTGGTCATGTAGAAGTTCTCTGGAATGCTCACTTGTCCCACAAAGGCAGGGAAAGAAACTAACTGAGATGTTAGGTGTAATTATCATTAGTATACAGAATTATCATTTTTAACTGTAATTTTACTAAGAATCTTTACATAGTTTAAATAATCTTTCTCCTGAGACTGCAAACCCCGTCAAAAAAAAGTCCTGAACATCCAGCCAAGTCCAATTCAGGGACTCAGGTTTGTGGTGGATTTGTCCCACTGGGTAAGACATTGTTCCTTAGATTTAGATTCGGACCCTTCTGTGTTTAGTGTCTAGATTACATACAGGATTAAGTTCTAACCAGCTAATTTCTTAGCGTGACATATAAAGCCCTTCCATGTAAGAGTATTGCTCACCACTCCAAGCTCAGTTCTCCCTACCTCTTCCCTCTTGGATTCTCTGTGCCAGCCATACAAAACTAGTTGATAAGCTAAACTCCCCCTTCCTCCTTTTGCACAAGCAGGAGGCTTTCGTTTTGCCTTGGCTAATTCTGATTTGTCCAGCCCTGGCTTCTTGTGAATCTTCACAGCCTCAGGATCTGTACACATTTGGTGTTCGCTACTTTACTTAGAGGGTGAATATCTCCACCCCAAGAGGCTTGGTCTCGGTTTGTGTTTTTTTTTCTTCCCCGACCTTACTTTCCTGGAAGCAACATTTAAAGAAATTGTTTAAATGTTGGGGTAGGAGGGAGCTAGGGGTTGACCCCATGTCAATAATAAACGAGATGCTGAAGCGGAGACCTGACCGGTAAGGAGTTGGCAAAAAGACCCGCTGAAGCAGATTATGGGCGTGTTTGGAAGGCTAAACTGTCTCGGAGTCTCTCGACACCCGAGATTCCCAGTTGGTAATTAGTGAGATGAGTTACTATTGTAAGAGAAGTTACAGACAGCATGGTTCAAGAAGGCAACTCAAGAGTTTGTGTCCGGGGAGGTGAAGGTACTCTGATGTCTGTCCTTCCCGGTCGAAAAAAGGGCCACCTGAAAAATGGGTCTATCTTCCTCCCTTCCAAACTGGACAGACGGTAGCGCTATTGCTTTGAACAATCCCCTCTCTCTGCTCCAAGAAGAGCTAGTGAATGATCGTGACGAGTTTTCCTGTAAAGGCACGGCGTCCTCTCAGCCTTTGTGCATTTAGTTTCGTTGGCGTCCTGGGGGGAGGCATTCCGCAAGACTTCGAGGCTCTCCAGTCCCTTTCCCGGCCTCCCGGCTTGCCCAGACCCGGGCAGTGGCTGCGCGGGCTCCGGGAGCCCGGCGCCGATCCCGGGGCTGGTTCCCGACCACAGAGCGGCAGTTTCGCTTTCCAGACACTGCCTGGTAGCTGTTGCCGTCTTCGCAGCCTCAGCCGCTCTTTCTGAGGCTCTTAGCAGAAGCTTCTGAGCGCTGGGGAGTGGCGGGACGGTGGGAATGGCCCTTTAGCGCCCTCTGGGCGTTGGGATTCGTCGCCGGGCAGTTGGGCGCCCTCGGCAGCCGCCCTGGGCGGAGCAGAGGAGTTTCCGCGGACTGGGGTCCGGGCCGCCTTCCCGGCGAGGGAGCGCGCGAGCGAGTGGGCGGCCGGAGGCGGGGCGAGGGACGCGAGGGGCGTGGACGCGGCCGGTTTTGGAAAGGGCCCAAGTTAATGAGGCGTCCGCCGACGGCAGAGCGCCTCTCGGATCTGGGCTTTCCCCCGCAGTGCCGACGCCAAGAGCCGCCTTTTCCGCTGGGTGTCACTCGGGGGTGGGGACGATGGCCCATTCAAAAGCGCCGCGCGGGGGCCTGGCCAGTGCCCTTCAGTGAGCGCTCGCAAGAGGACGACAGAGGCCCGGCGGCTCGCAGTTGCGGGACCTTGTGGCGCATCAGGACGCGGCTGCCCCTTGGCCGGGACCCCGAGCCGCCGCCGCCCCTCTGTCTCCTGCGTGTCCGCCTCCTCTACGCGCTCAGGCCGGGCGGCCGCGGGAGCCGCTGGGGCGAGGACGGCGCACGACTGCTACTGTTGCCCCCGACCCCGGCGGCTGGAAGTGGAGAGGCCGAGCCGAGCGGCGGCCCCCTCTATGCCGGGAAGATGCTGGAGAGTAGCGGCTGCAAGGCGCTGAAGGAAGGCGTGCTGGAGAAGCGTAGCGACGGGTTGCTGCAGCTCTGGAAGAAAAAGTGCTGCATCCTCACTGAGGAGGGGCTGCTGCTCATCCCGCCCAAGCAGCTGCAACACCAGCACCAGCACCAGCAGCAGCAGCAGCAGCAGCAGCAGCAGCAGCAACAACCCGGACAGGGACAGGGGCTGGCCGAACCGTTCCAACACGGTGGCCCCGCAGTCGCCAGCCTAGAGCCGCCCGTTAAGCTCAAGGAATTGCACTTTTCCAACATGAAGACCGTGGACTGCGTGGAGCGCAAGGGCAAGTACATGTACTTCACTGTTGTGATGGCCGAGGGCAAGGAGATCGACTTTCGGTGCCCGCAGGACCAGGGCTGGAACGCCGAGATCACACTGCAGATGGTGCAGTACAAGAACCGCCAGGCCATCCTGGCGGTCAAGTCCACGCGGCAGAAGCAGCAGCACCTGGTCCAGCAGCAGCCCCCTCAGCCGCAACTACAGCCCCAGCCCCAGCCTCAGCCTCAGCCCCAGCCCCAACCTCAGCCCCAGCCCCAGCCTCAGCAGCTCCACCCGTACCTGCATCCGCATCCACACCCGCACCCTCACCAACAGCCGCACCAGCACCAACCACCTCACCCGCACCAACCACCGCACTCACAGCCTCACGGCCACCGGCTTCTCCGCAGCACCTCCAACTCTGCCTGAAGGGGGCAGCACTCTGGCCAGACAAGGTAAGGTCCCGGCAACTCTGGCTTCCGAGGGTCGCGGGGCTGCTGGGGACTGTTCACAGTTTTTGCCCTTGAGTGGCGAAATGAGAAATTATTTCTGGGGAGGTGGAAAGAAGGGAAGCGGACTGGAGCCCTGAGAAACCAGGCACAGAGGGGAGGAGAGGGACTCTGGGCGGGCAGGGAGGTCGCGCGGACGGCCCCCCAGCCTACCCTGACCCGCGCTTGTTCCGGGCGCTCAGCCGCCCCGCTCCCCGCGACGCTGCGGGTCCTCTCGGAGTCACGGGCGCCACTTGACTGTTTTGGCAACTCGAGGGAGCGACCCCGTTGTCTTTCTGAGAACGCTTGGTCCGCTGGTCTGGTCCGGGAAGATTCCGAGCCACCGGCTTCATTCCGTATCATTTTCTTTCCAGGTTTTGAGGACTGTTGAGGAAGTGGGACAAACACATTTCTATTGTCTTCGCTTGATCGAAAACAAAAGTCTCCCCGCGCACCACCAGATAAGTAGTTTGGACATCACCCGACTTAAAACTTGCGAACACTTCATCACGATGCAAGAAACGATTTCGGATCAAGACAACTTTATTTATGAACCTTTGAAAGGATCTTCTAGTATGGTGGACCTTCCAGAAGCAATGCTGTACTGTAATTTTATTTTAAAGTATTTTGATTTATGGTTATTTATTAGTTTTTTTTTAAGTGCTTGTTCTAAGACATTTCTGAATGTAGGCATTTCTCAAGAAAGAAACTTTATGTTTAAAAACCTATTCCCTAGTAGTTGGAAAAGAATAAGGGAAAAGGGCGGGTGGTGGAGGGGGAAACATTAACAACAATCCATTCATTATTCCTAGGGCATTTTCTGAACGTCTGATACTTTCGTCGTTATGCCAGGTGGTTGAAATTAAATTCTGCCATATTTTTTTTTGAAGTTTTTTTCCCTTAGCCATATACTTTGTGTAGCAGTTTACAGAAACTAAAAGTTCAGAATTCTGTAATTGTGACTATCTAATACTCAAGCTACTGCTTTTCTAAAAGGAAGTCAGTGGTGATGAAATCTGATTTAAAATTAAAAATTAAAATAACCCAACTGATGGCAGGATGATCAGGTTTTGAATACATGGTAGGGCTGTGTCTACTGTGGGAAAGGCCTTGCCATATCATCTATGTAAAGGATTTAATAAGAGAAGAGTCCTTGTAACTGTGATTTTTAAGTATTAATGTATTAGTATTTCATTTCAAAAGAGTAGTGGAGGAAAAGAGGATATTTAACTTGAGCTCATATCCAGACTAGAGATTTCTCCAAGAGCTTCTTCACACATTTGACTTGAACCACATAAATTTGTTTTCATACTGAAAGTAATGTTGACCAGAGAAGCCAATTGTTTTTACTTTTATAGCCCTGAGAGAAATTTGGGGTTGTATATTTTGTTGTTAGGTTAGCAAAACTCAGAAACGGAAAAAGGAAGGACTGGATAAACACTGAATTTTCAGTAGGAAAACAGTCCCAGTCTTGTTTAAGCAGCCACTTGTTCAGGAGTCAGGGCATGGGGGTGGCGGGAGAGGATGTGCTTTTAAAGGTAGAACAAACCCTCTTCTGTGTTAAATCAAAAGGATGGTAAAATCCACAAGGGCAGATGCTACTCAAGTTTAGAAAGAGCCAAAGATGATACCAAGCCCTCTTGGGGCTGAAAATCACTTCCTATCTGCATGGCTTTGCTAAAAGGTCCCTGTGTTCTCCATTGTCTTTTTCACCAAAGTCTTGGTTAGTGTTTTTCCAGTTTCAAGGTGGAATGGTCACTATCAGACCACTTCTAAGTTATGCAGTTAAGATGTAAAAATAGAATCACATGTTAGATATGCCTTTATTCTCCTTCTAGAAAGGAGTTTCAAGGTCAATTATTTTTTAGTGCAGTATTTTTTTTTTGCAATAGAAAATGGTTATGTTTGAATACATAACTTCTGTACAACCAAAAATAAAAGAGCAGAATAAATTAAATGGGAAGAAAAGGTGGTATTTCATGTACAATGTATGAAAATCAGAAGACAAACCTGGTTAATCATAAATGTGCCCTTAGAAATCAATATAGTACAGTATTTCAGTGATGGAATTTTCAGATCATAAGTCATCCAAAAAATTGTGGGGAAAGCAAAACTCAAGCAAATAGCAAACAAAACTTAAAAGGACCCTCACTTTCAGTGGTTATTTAGGTTTTAGGTTGAGAATATTATACTACAAATATTCAAAACCTCATTATTTAGGTATATATGATGAGCAGCCCAGAGAACCAGCTCTAAAGGAGATTTCTAAGGCTGCCTTAGAATTACTGCTGTGCTTTGTAGCAAATGCCCAGAGTACTATAGTTGTAATACATACAGATCATAATAATCTGGATTAAACCTGATTTTTCCCCCCAAATTCCTGTGCTATATAAAAGTAAAATTCATTCCAAATACTTTTAAAATTAAGATACATGTAGGCTTTAAAAAAAGGCATTTATAGGTTGTCAGCTTGCATAGAGGGCTAGGTGGTCTCATTGTTGAAAAAAATATGCTCAGGCTCCTGGGCTGCTGGAATGTTTTTCCCCCCAATAACCTGAGCTCTTAATGAAGCCACCAGAATTCTGGTTCCTGTTCTTGTCTTTCCTCAGCACCTGCTACTTTGAGGGTTGTGATATTTAGATTGAGTGATCCCCTCTAGGTCTGAACCCCCCTTAGCACTTCAACTGTGAAACCTCAGAAATTAGAAAGGAGAGGAATAGGATGTTTTTTGTTGTTTTAACATTTTAAAATTATGATGGTTTGATAATTTTTCCAGAGCAAAGGAACAAGCATATTTAACAAAACAAAACAACCAGTGGTTCTATTCTACATTGTAAGACAATACCCTAAAGTATAATGGGGCCTGGCAAATCAGCTTGGAGGGAGATGGAGGTATTTCTTTTAACCCAAGAAGGAGAAGAATGAAAGGGAGGCAGCAGGTTCAAGAGAAAACCCACCCCTGAAATAAACATAAAATGTAAAAATTAGAAAATCAAAGCAAATGTACCATCTGGAAACAACTTTTGTGCTGAACTTCTGTTGGCAGCAAGCCTCAGACGGAGTGAGCTCAATAACTGTTTGTTGGACAAATGAATGAATGAAGGAAAAAAATATTTAACTCCCAGCACCCTGGAGGTGGTTTCTCTTGCCTCATACAGTTTCCTTTACCTTTTCATGTAGTTCCCTGAGAACAGCTAATACCAGGATAGGCTGAGCATCCTGAGGAGGCTTCTTCACTCTTTCTTAAAGGAAATCCACATAGATCTGCATATATCTTATTGGGAAAACTGAGGTCAACAAGTAAATGGTTATAAGGGGCCCTTTCAAAATGAACTTTTTTCTCATAGAGCAAGCCAGGATTCTATCATTCTAGAAATCAAGTCAACTTTATAATTTTACTTCACATATTTTTTCCAGTGGAAAACACACAAAAACCTTGCACATTGCTTAAAGGAGTTGCCCTTACATGTGAACCACTGTTAGAAGTCTGGTTTAAGTTGAAAGGACTTTTAACTCTTCTCTGCTATCATATATTAAACACTGTATTTCTCTTACAGATCCCTAATTTAAAATCTAATGCTAAACAATATTGCTGCCAGGGTGTGAGTTCAAACACTATCACTTGCTTTCTGTCCCCACATGTTTATAATATCACCTTCAGTAGCATGCTTATAAGAGGGTTCTGAGACGAGTGGAGCCTGGAGCAATCCCCTAGAGCATAGAACTTTGTGGGATGAGGATAGGCCTATGAGCATTTGTTGTTCTATTTTGTTCTTTTTTTGTAATAGTCAAACTAGTTGGTTTTTGCTTTACCAATAAAATACCCAATGTAGAATAAAATTTAAAATTAGAAGTTATAGAGCTTGATTTTGAATCCATCAGTGATTCTTTCAAAAGAGCTACTCCTATTTATCTAAAGCAACCTAAGTGTATTAATGGTGGGATTGTGTTGGATGGGTTTTTAAGAACTATTTTTAAAAATTCTTGACAGAATTTTGAAGGGTGATAGTTGATCTGCAACATTGAAGACCGATTCAAATTTACATAAGATTGGGTGACAAAGTGATCTGTGACTTTCTTGGCAGATCTTTACCATAAGGAGGGAGTGCAAGATCCAACAGCATTTTCTAAGGGAGGACTTTATTGCTCAAGGAAGGAAGCAGATTGGCTCTGGGTCATTAGAAGTTTCTGCTGAAGAGCTGTCAAAGCTCAGTGCACTCAGTGCTCTGAAGCTGGCTGGTGGCGACTGGCAAGACAGTGAGGAAAGCAAGTTTTAACCTGAGGTGGTCCTTTAAGATCACAATGTTTATTTTGAGAAGAAAGATAAACCTTTTGTCTGTTACATTCCGCTGTCAGCCTTCTGCTTAAAGTTTTAGAATGTGCAAATACAAAAAGCAAGCACCATGGCATACCAAATGCTTTACGAACTATCACATTTGTGAACTAAATAATATGGTCATAGTTTTTGTGAATATGCCTCTTAAATGATTTTGGAAAGATGTGATTTATTTTTCCTATTTTCAAAATGCATTCCATTTCAAATAAAGTATCTATTGAGATGACATCTGTGGACCGTTTGAAGTCTTGGTTCACCTGCGCTTACACACCACGCATTCTTACAGGAGAAAGGTTCTAAAGGTTTTGGCTATCTTAAAGGTCAGACCATTCTGGAAAGAAAACAGACCATTTTGAGATTATTCTTTTTTCCCCCTCAATTATCTGGGAATTTTGAACATAAAAATTCCCTCTGATCTTTTGGTTAGAGTTGAACTCTCCATAAGCCTCTGACAGTGAGAAGCCGGTCCTTAGTGAATTAGCTTGAAGGCAATTCCCTCAAGTCTGGGGAGAGAGATTCTAGTTCTTCTAAGTAACTTGGGAGAGTGAAGACCTAACTCTGAAAGAATAGTTCTTCAAACAGGTAGGCTTTTGTGTTGAAAACAGAAGAGGGACTTAATTCTTTAAAAAAGAGCATAATGTTAATCTTGTAGTCCCCATTGAAATCTAAAAGCCTTTAAATCTCAAAACTCTAATTTTTAAAAAAATTTTTAGAGATTTATTTTTTATTTATTTCTCTCCCCTTCCCCCACGCCCCCTTGTTGTTTGCTCGGTGTGTCCATTTGCTGTGTGTTCTTCTGTGTCTGCTTGCATTCTTGTCAGCAGCACGAGGAATCTGTCTCTTTTTTTGTTGCATCATCTTGCTGCTTCAGCTTTCCGTGTGTGCAGTGCCACTGCTGGGCAGGCTGCGCTTTTCTTGCACAGGGTGTCTCTCTCTTTATGGGGCGCAATCCTTATGCGTGGGGCTCCCCTACACGGGGGACACCTCTGCGTGCACTCCTTGTGTGCATCAGCAATATGTGTGGGCCAGCTCACCAGTCGGGTCAGAAAGCCTTGGATTTGAACCCTGGACCTTCTATATGGTAGGTGGATGTTCTATCAGTTGAGTCAAATCTGCTTCCCTCAAAACTCTTTAAAATAGGGAATTTGAAGGCACTTTTAAAATCCTTAGGGAGAGTCTTACGTTGGCAGATTTATTACTCTACCTTTAAAAAAAAAAATCTGGGAAGACAAATTACTGCCGTTGTGAGGGCCAGGAGCACTGTGAAGTACAGGGATCCAGTGAGTGAGTGGTAAAGCAGGGTGGGGCAGAGTCAGGATTTTAGTGTTATGGCTTAAGTCACAGTTCCACCACTTACTAGTTGTGTAGATCTTGAGTGATTTAATCTCTTGACAACTCAGTTTCCTCCTATATAAAATGGAATTAATAACCTTAGGGCTATTGAGGAGATTTAAATAAGTACAAGTAGAAGTGCTTAGAACAGTATCTTTTTTTTTTTTAAAGATTTATTTATTTATTTTTAATTCCCCACCCCTCCCCTGGTTGTCTGTTCTCTGAGTCTATTTGCTGCGTCTTGTTTCTTTGTCCGCTTCTGTTGTCCTCAGCAGCACGGGAAGTGTGGGCGGCGCCATTCCTGGGCAGGCTGCACTTTCTTTCGCCCTGGGGGGCTCTGTCTATGGGCACACTCCTTGCGCGTGGGGCTCCCCCACACGGGGGACACCCCTGCGTGGGGGGGCACGCCTTGCACGCATCAGCGCTGCGCATGGGCCTGCTCCACACAGGTCAGGGAGGCCTGGGGTTTGAACCGCGGACCTCCCATGTGGTAGACGGACGCCCTAACCACTGGGCCAAGTCCGTTTCCCTAGAACAGTATCTTTTTGATGTTGCTAAGAAAAGAATCGCCTTGCATTTTAGGGCAGATAAAGGGGCTTGGAAATGATTATAACCATATGAATATATAATACATGCGATTTTGAAGGTCTAGTTGTCTTTTCTAAGATCTTAGCACTTCTTAAATGGTATGAACAGTGTGATGGTGACAACCTTAAATTCAGCTTTGAAACAAAAACCATTCATAATCCCACCATCTTATTAACTATTTTCATTTTGCTTATTATTTTATTACTTTCTAGTCTTGGTCCACATGCTTATGCATTTTAAGTTAATTACAGCTAAACAGTTGAAATACTCATGTATGTGAGTGAGTGGATTTTCTTATGCTCCCCCAGATTGCCCCTTTGGGACACAGGAGGTACTTAGCCCCCAGCTTGGGAAGTGTCTGTGGCTTCATGTTCTCAGCAATTCTTCCCTGGGAATTGCCCTCAGTGAGAGCTAATTTGCCTTGCCCTGTTTTATAACCCATCACTTCTTTGAGGTCAACCCACATCCAATGTTTGGTCTATGAAATGTGAATAAAGGTGGGGTCTCATTGTCTTAAGTTAGGTCAACTCTAAGGGCCATCCCAGCTCTAGAGGTCCCTGTAGAATTCCTTGAGGCTTCTCACAAATCAGTCACAGCAGTTCAGCTCTCCCTGTGCCCAATCCTGTTTTCCTTGCTCTCTCATAGGTGTAGTCCTAAAACCACCACCCTCCTGCAGTCAGATCTCAGAGGCTCAGAATTTGTTTCCCAGGGAGTCCTTCCTATGAACATTTCTATCTGTGTAGTCTGAATATATGTATATTTCCACTTCCATGCTTCTGTAGGAGGTCTGGTAGTGTTGGGAAGGGGGTAGATAGAATAATGGTTAGAGCTAGGCTTTAGGGTAGTGATTTCAACCAGGAAAAATTTCATCCCCCAGGGGACATTTGACCTTGTCTGGAGACATTTTTGGTTTTCACAGCTGGTGGGTAGAGGCCAGGGATGCTAGTAAACAGCCTACAGTTTATAGGAGAGCACCCTACAGCAAAGAATTACCTGGCCCAAAATGTCTATAGTGCTGAGATTGAGAAACCCTGTTTTAGAGCCAGACATACCAAGTTTTGTTTTTATTAGATGAATTACCTTGGGCAAGTGATTTAATTTATTTGAACCTCAGTTTTCTCATATGTAAAATGCAGATAATAGTACCTGTCTCATGGAGTTGTGACATCAAAATGAGATATTTTGCATAAAGGGCTACCACTGTTCCTGTCACAAAGCAAGCATTCACTAAACGTAGCCATCGCCATCATTATTATGTTTCAACTCAAATTTTGTGACAATATACCATGGAGGTGATGTATTATTTACTCATTTATTTGACTGTTGTCACTGAGTTTCTATCTTTATGCTGTTTTCAATAATGCTGCAATAAATGTCTTCATGCATGCATCATATTGAAAAGAGCTCTGATTTGGATTCTGGTCCAGACTGGCCTAGTCTTAGAACTTTCTTTAGGCAGCTTACTTAAACTCTCTGAGCCTTGGTCTGCTCATTTGTAAGTGGGAATGATAGACCTACCCTTGCAGAGCTCTTATGGGCATCCTGCGAAGTGGCTGTGAAATCTATATGCGTTCAATTTCCATGGCCACCACTTAACCTTTGCTTCCAGTAAAAGCACTACGCAAATGAAAACGCTTATTGGGGAGTGGATGTGGCTCAAGCAGCTGAGTTTTGGCTTCCCAAATACAAAGTCTGGGGTTCAGTCTCTGACCCCAGTACGTCAAAAACAAAGCAAAACAAAACAACACTATTACCCGGATATCATTTTAAGGGGGAGGGTTCAATATTATATTTTCATACCTGTATATATATTCTAATCCAAATAATTTGTATTAAGAAAAGGGATGTTATTGCAAGTAGAAAAGTAGCATCAAGCAATTCCTGGGTTTTGGGTTTTTTTTGTAAAATTGGAGTCAGATTTATATTTGTATTGATGTGGAAGAAATCAAATGAAAACAACATTGCAATTATGCAGCATTGCTGATAGAAAAAAACCTGAATAATGAACTCACTGACCATTTGAATCTACTGAGCTAGGTGTCCTTACTTGCTTTGTTTCTTTCTCAAAGTCCCTTTTGGAAACAAACCCTCACCACGTGGAAAGGCCCTAGTTTAATAGACGTTGTGGTGTGAGTGCTCTAGAGTCCTGGCCCTATTTGCCTGCAGAGCGGGTCTGGTATTCAGGGATGGGACAGGTGGGGGGACCAGAGGACCTGGAAATGTAGATGGTCTGCATGGACTGTTGATGTAGGTAGTCTCAGTGGTTTGAGGGTTGTTTCTGAATCTGATTTGATCTTGAAAGCTTTGTTAGCACCGAAGTCCAAGAGATTCACTTTGGTACCCCTTGACACAGAGCCAGAATGAAACTGCGTGTGAGAGAGGGAAGATGTGGGAGTGGCTTGCTCTCGCCAAGGCACTCACCTGGGGCCTCTAATGTTTAGTTAGACTCCGGAAATGAAAACTTGAAGAAACTGTATGTGGTTATATTGCATACACTCAAACCCTGCCAAAGCCATTTGTAATAGAGTGAGCAACCATGTACCACAGTCCTTTAAAACCAGACATCCTACACTTCCGAAGCCACTGATAACTGAGTATTCAACTTTTGTACAGAAAGGAACAGGATATGACTCTTCGGGAGTTTCAAAGTTTTAATTATGTCACAACTGTCCTCCACTTGCTTTCTCCTGAAGCCAACAGTTCCTACGTTATTTTGCAAGTATTTTGAGCTTTGCTGTAAAAAAATTCTACTGAGTAGTGTGGCTTACCCCGTCCGGCTGACTCATCACTTCAAAAAGAGCAGCCAGCTTTGTGACTAATCACAGTCAAGTTTTAGGCATATTCTCTTTCTAGTTTTTAGCTGCTAAAGCAATATTCATTTCTACAAAACTTGGCTGTAGTACATAAACATTTATCTGCCATCAATGCTCCTTCCACATAGCCAGATAGAGAGAGAGAGAGAGAGAAAACTTTTTCTCATGGTCCATTAGGCAGGTTAGTCAGCTTTTTAGTGTGGAGCCTGCTTATCTGAAGATTTTAAAACAGCACTGGGCAGAGCTGGCTTCTCCCGAGCTTTGAGCATCCTGCTTTGAGTGTTTGTCCTACCCTGCCTGAACACTATTACAAAGAAGTGGTCTGTGGAGGCGCCAGGTCCCTTTGGAATTTCCTGTTGCTCTGTTTCAACACTAGTGCTAGAGTAAGACCTTCCAAGTATATAATCCAATGGGTTAACAGAAACCTTAAGTAAGAGGCAAATTCATAAGAGAAGCCAAACATGTATTTTGAAAAGGATGTATTCTAAAATGTGATGGTTAAAATATATTCTTTCCCCAAAATTTATTGAAAATCATTTATTTAGCAACTAGGTTAGATAGCTATTCGGAATTTATTTCACCTTATGACTCCTAAAATATTCATGGAATGTTTACAGTGTTTCTAGTCACCGCTGGGGTCTTGAAATTATCTGTGGCGGTGAAAAGACATTGACGGGATTTGAATGTATATGCAATTACTTGAGGTAGGTGACTGGCTTTCTTAGACTCTTTGTGTCAGAGACACCTATCCAGGCACAAAAACATTTGTGGAGGGTAATGGATCCAATGCACATCAGGGGATCCCAAGGCGGGGGGCGGGGGGGGATGGTGAAACTTGTGGCCACCCTTCCCAGAGAACTTGGAGAATGTAATTCACACAGTTCACGACTCAATCGTCACTAAATGTGTGAACCACCTAGTGTTAGCAGAAGGCTCTAGGTTCTGGGCCTCTAGGTTCTTGGCTTATGTTGCATAAAAGGATTTAAAGACATGCCATGGGGTAGGCAAGGGAGTAAAGAGTTTATTAAGAAACAGGAAAAAGGGTACACAGTCCTAAACATGGACTGCAGGTGAGCTACGGGATGAGTCCAGCAGGAAGGGCCCGGAGTTAAGCCTTTTTAAGACTTTTACTCCTCCCTCTTCATAATGTTGGGGAGGACCCCAGCTGCTTGCTGTGCTGACTGGTTGCCTTACCATCCCTGCCTGCTAGCTCTCAGGGGCCCAATGAGGAAGCCATTTGGGGTCATCCCGGGCTCCTCCTTGACCCCAGGAAGGCTTTCAAATGGGACCTCATGGCCAGGGTCTCGCGGGGGGAGGGGTCTCATAGCCATGTGGTCTGCGGGCTGTGTCCTCTGCCGGGTCTTGAGCTGTGACACAAGTCTTGCCTCTCCCTATACTAACCTGCCTCACTAGGACATTAAATGTTCCAAGCCAGACAATATTTTCCTATGTACTCCTTTGATTTAAGGGCTCAACTTGGAGACTATTTCAGAAGCTGTATCTTCTAAAGAGAAAATAGGGAGAAAAAAAGAGGAGAAGAATTCCCAGTAAGTCTATGTACTTCAGCACTCATTAATCTGGTTGGTGTGTAAATGTGTGTGTGTGTTTTGGGATGAGTAATATATATATATATTAATACAACACAAAATTTCCCCTTTAGCCACTTTCTTTTTTTTTTTAATTTAAAGATTTATTTATCTTTAGCTTGCCTTCACCAGGAGGCCCCAGAAGTCAAACCCTGGGCCTCCTGTATGATAGACGGGAGCCCAATCACTTGAGCCACATCCGCGTCCCTTTAATCACTTTCATGTGTATAATTCAGTGGTATTAGTTACATTCACAATATTGTGCTGCTATCACCACCATCCATTACCAACACTTTTCATCACCCCAAACAGAATCTCTGCACCCATTAAGCAACGACACCTCTCCTTCACCCCCCTGGTAATTTGTAATCTACTTTCTGTCTCTATGGATTTGCTTTTTCTAGGTATTTCATGTAAGTGAAATAATACAATATTTGTCCCTTTGTCTAGTTAGGATCCAGTTTTTAATTCAGAATCATGTATGGGCCCCAGGTGACGCCAATGTTTCCTCTTACATAAAATGACCTTTTACAGGGTTTCATTCATAGCATTTGGCTCCCTCTGGGAGTCACAGCACTTGTCACAAGGCAGCGGGTTGCCTGCTTGTTCTTATGCAAGTGATGACTGGGAGGGCTTGATAGGGGGTAATGCTGACAGCCTCTCTCTGACAGCAGATTTTCAGCATTCTTGACCCCGGGCACTCTGAGAGCCTGGGAAAACACTTTGATTTCAATGTGGCTTCACATAGCAATATCCAGATGAACCAAATGGCTGTGTCAAATGGATCCACTGAGCAGCTTTCATGGGGTGAGCTGCTTCTCCGTGCCCCTAAACCTCACAAACTCTTGCTACGTCAGTGTCACCTCCAAGGTACCCTCTTATCTGCACATATTTACTTGGCATATAAAATCAATAGTCTTACTTCAAATTTATTGCACGAGAATTAACAAAGAAAACAAGGATGAGAGATGGGGGGTAGTGAATTTAAAATATGGAAAGAATTAGGTGTAAAATGGAAGTATCTGAGTTGTAGGGTGGCAAAAAGATTACAAAGCAAGATGGCATAGCAAAGAGGGCTTTTAGCATGCCTAGGTACTGAAAGGATGTCAGGAGAAAACTGCAGGGGAAAGGAAAGTATTTTTCCAAAGACCACCTCAATTCATGCTTTCCCAGTCACCAGTGAAAATTTCATGGGAAAAGATGTAGCTCAAGTAATTGGGCTCCTGCCTATCACATGGGAGGTCCACAGTTTGTTTCCTGGTACCTTCTAAAGAAGACAGGGAGCTGGCATGATTGGCAGGAATGGCAAGCTGACATAACAAGAGACACAAGAAGAAGAAAAAAATGAGAGACCCAATAAAGTAAGCAAAATTCCCAGTGCCTCCTAAAGAGGAAGAGCAGAACAGCGAACTGGCATGATGGGCAGGCACAGCAAGCTGAAGTGACAAGATAATGCAATAAGAGACACAAGAGAAAAAACGAGAGATACTACAAAGCAGGGAACAGAGGTGGCTTAAGTGATTAGGCTTCTCCCTCCCGCATCGGAGGTCCTGGGCATGGTTCCTGGTGCCTCCTAAAGAAATAAAGAAGGGAAACAGCTGTGTCTCAAGTAGTTGAGCTCCCATTTACCAGGTTCGATCCCTGGGCCCTTCTGGTAAAAAAAAGACAAAATGTGTCCCAGACCTGCATGGTGTGAAGTGACCCACCAAAAAGATGATGACCCAACCAGATAGAAAATAAACAAACAAGAAGACAAACTAGGTGCAATGGATGTGTCATGATGATGGGAGAGAGTGTTGCTGTGGGGGGAGTGGGGGGCGGGGGCGGTGGGGTTGAATGGGACCTCATTTTTTCATAATGTAATTTAAAAAAATAAATAAATAATTAAAAAAAAAAAAAAGAAGACAAACAGACACAGCAAGTGCAAACAACAAGGGGGTGGGAGAGAGAAATAAAATAAGTGTAAAAAAGAAAAAAGAAAATTTCACTTTTATGGGGAAAAGTCTTTCCTTAGGATGTAAAGTTCCTTTGAACCTTTAAGACATTGGGTTGTTTCTAATAGGTGATTAAGAAAATTGCAGACTTGGAGTTGTCCAAAGTGATATTGCAGGGACAGATGCTGGATTTTATATATCCTGCCATAACGCACTGAATGGACTGGGGGAGAGTGTAAATACAATGTAAACTATAATCCATGTGGGGCAGCAGTGCTCCAAAATGTATTCACCAAATGCAATGAATATGCCACAATGATGAAAGACGTCGTTGATGTGGGAGGAGTGGGGGGATGGGATGTAAGGTATATGGGAACCTCTTATATTTTTCAATATAACATTTTGTGTGATCTATGTATCTTTAAAAAAAAAAGAATGAAAAAAAAGAACATCATAGTTTTTAAATAGAGATCGTTTTAGAGGAAAAGTGGTGAAGAATGAAGGTTTCTTCTCTCTTTTGAGACTGTTTCTCCCTTAAATGAGTTTCTGATAAAGGAAATAACACAGAATAAGTTCAAATTTCTGTGTATTATGTACAGGCTCAAATATTTCAGAAAACATTTGCTTGAGTTTGAAAGCTGATATTCATTATACTATTTCCTCCTTGATCCTAACCCTAAAAGGAGAGATGAAATCTATCATTTCTCCCATAGTATTAAATGAGACAAGACACACTGAGTGCTTAGCCTAGTGCTGAGCTCATGGTAAGAACTCAGTAAGGAAGAGCTGCAATAACAAAACCACCAGGCAGCCTGGTTTTCCACAGATTTACTTTTTTGCACATTATCTTTTTCAGCAAAAGAAACACACTGTAAAAAAAACGATTGTGAACTCATATATAAATAAAACAACAGACCTTAAAACAAACATTAAGGAAGTACAAAGATGTGTATAAAAATTGGAATGATTTTCCCTTCATCTTCAATTATTGTCACAGACTGATAAGCCTGATTCCAGTTATGACACTCGACGGTTTTAACTAAAAAATAAACTTAAAATTATATTTTCTTTTAGTAAAAGATGCTTTAAAAAAAACCTATGCGCAGGGCACAATGGCAGGCCTATGGGGATACAAACAGGCTTAAGATATAAAGTTTGCTCTCAAGGAACTTACAGTTGAAATATAGGGACAGTAATAGATGGATCTGGAACCTGACTGGAAATCCACGTGAGTGCCAGTGGCAGCAGAATAACTGCAGGAGGCCCCTGCCCAAGATTTTGCTGTCCAGAATGAAAAGTTCTAAACTTCTAAAAACAGTCCTGGATGCTGTACTAAAGACTGATAAATAATCAATCAAAACAACAAACAGCCATCCACCTCATATCTCCAACAATAATTATGCCAAAGCTTAGCAAGTTAAACTTTGGCAAAAGGGGGGAATGATGTGGGCTATGGGTGGAAGGCTCTTTGTCTCTTCAGAGATAACCTAAGCTGAAGGCTGTGGGTGTGGAATGGTAAGAGGCTGCAGTCCTGCCCTTACGGACAATGGCAATAGGCTCCAGTCCCAGGAAACAGTTTAACAATGCAAGGGCTATAAACTTTAAGTATTTAGGGGAAATGCAAAAACAAAATATGCTAAAAGCTTATCTAGAATATTTGGAGTCCATGCTAAAAGCTTACCTAAGATGTGGAAGATATATATGCTAATTGAAGCCTATTGAGAACTGAAACAAAGGGACCATTTGGCCTTTCCTCTCTGTATAAAAGACGTTTGAAAATCTTGTTCAGGGCTCGGGATTCAAACAGAAGTCTCCCGAGTCCGGCCGGCCGTCAATAAACCATTTTTCCTTCTCAAAATCATTCCTGAGTCCTGGCCTCTCTATACTCAAATAATTGAACTTCTCTCAAATTCTACAACAGGACGATAAGAAATAATAATAATAGTAATATAGTACTAAGCACCCTAGTTAAAAGAGTATCCAACAGCAGGAGTAGCAACAAATGTTTACTGGGTACTTACTGAATGCCAGGCACATACCATGTGTTTTATATGGATTTTCATTTATTTATTATAAAAATCTTTGAAATAGTTATTTGAATCAGCATTAGGTTTGACTATATAGAAAAATCCAACTGTCTTAAAATAAGGACATTTCTTTTTTTGTGTGTAAAAGAAGTCCAGAGTTGGGTGGTATGGCAACTTTTTAGTCTTCATAGACTCAGGTTCCTTCTATTTTCTTTCTTCTACCACCCTTGGTATAGGGCTACTAGCCTCATGATCCAACCTTGCTCCTGGGCTTCCAGCTACCATGTCTGAGTTCTAGGCGGGCAGTAAGAAGAATTTGGGAAAGAACAAAAGGGAGCACCTTCTAGGTAAATAATTCTTTGTAAAGAAATCTTGAAACTGCCACATAATAACTTCTACTTACCTCTTATTTGCTATCTAGAGTTGCAAGGGAGGGACAGAAATGTAATTGCCACCTGAAATAAAATCAGTATTCTGACAGCAAGGAAGAAGGGGAGAGCAGTTAAGGGGAGAAGAGAAAAGCCACAGGGAGAAGCCAGAAGCTAGAAGTCAATAGAACTCAGAAGAGGAAGAAGGTGCTGCTCTGTGCATTGCCATGTGATGGAAAAACCAAGAAACCAACGATAGCTGGTTAGCCAGATGGTACTGACTCTGGAAAGAAAGAAGCTGCCTAGCCTCTGAAACCATGAGTCAATAAATTCCTGTTTTTAAGCCAGTCCATTTTATGGTATTTTTTTTTTTTTTTTTTTTTTAGCACTGGGAAACTAAAAGAGGAACCACAGTGAATTTTCAACTGGTCTTTTTTTTTTTTTTTACATTTGAATAACGTAAATGGAATAAAACTAAATTTGGAAAAATATGGGGCTATCCATGCCTTTATATCAGAATCATATTGATGTGGAAGAGATATAAGAAAGATCCAAGAGTCTCAGAGGAATCTGGAACACTGAAGGCTAGAGCCTCTGCCAGTAGTGCTTGTTGCTTTTACAGCAGCCACCCCTCCTGGAGACCGCACTGCCATTCACATATTTCACAAGATCCACAGCAGGTAATATGAGAAGAAAAGCTTGTTTTCAATCTGTGCTAAGCAAAAGGAGCGTGTTTGTGTCTATTCTATCCTGGAACTTCTCATTCTTTACAGAGATTCTTCTAGGAGCAGCAAAAAGTAGGGGGAAATAGTGTAAAGATTCTCTGCTTGGCCTTGCTGTGAACAAGTTGCGCAATCCTAGGCAAACAACGTTACTTCTTTGGATTTCAGTTTTCTTGCCTTTAGAGTAAGTATGTCTTCCATTGACCCCTTTTAATTATGATATTATATGATTATTAGTTATTTCTGTATTCAGTTGCCTTTGGAAAGAATACAGACTTTGAATTTGGAGGACCTCAGTTTGAATCTGAACTTCCACCTCTTATAAGTTTTGTGACTTTGCACAAGTCACTTAATAGTTTTGAACTTCAGTTTCCTTACCTGTAAAATGGGAATAATAAAACTTTTGTCACAGAACAATTGTGAGAACTAAAATAAATAATATACATGAAAGTATTTTGCACAGTGGATCAATAAATGTGTCTAATAAGCATGTTATTAACCCATTATAGCCCTTCCTTTTTATTACTTGATGCTTAATATCTGCTTTACACCCAAATGAGAGAGAGAGAGAGAGAGAGAGAGAGAGAGAGATCTTATGTAATTTTCCTCCACATTGGGAGAGAGCAGAAAGGAAAGTATTTACAAAAGCAGTTTATAACCATAGGTGAAAAAACAGTCCCTTTAGTTCACCTAGTTAGTTTAGATACAACCCCACAGACCTCTTTCCCTGATGGGAAGCCTGACTTTATTCAGGCAGCCTCTTCATTTTAATACATTGGAACCGCAGGCAGCAAAAATCTCCGTTAATTTTCCTTTTTTTTTTTAAAGATTTATTTATTTTTTCATTTCTCTCCTCTTCCCCCCTGGTTGTCTGTTCTCTGTGTCCATTTGCTGCATCTTCTTCTTTGTCCACTTCTGTTGTCAGCGGCATGGGAATCTGTGTTTCTTTTTGTTGCATCATCTTGTTGTGTCAGCTCTTTGTGTGTGCGGCACCATTCCTGGGCAGGCTGAACTTTCTTTCATGCTGGGCGGCTCTCCTTACGGGGTGCACTCCTTGAACGTGAGGCTACCCTACACGGGGGACACTCCTGCGTGGCACGGCACATGCGCATCAGCACTGCACATGGGCCAGCTCCACATGGGTCAAGGAGGCCCGGGGTTTGAACCGTGGACCTCCCATGTGGTAGACGGATGCCCTAACCCCCGGGCCAAGCCCGCTTCCCTCCATTAATTTTCAAAACCATCCATTTTTATTCTATGCTTTTCTTCCTCCTTCCTTTAGGAAAAAGAAGGAAACCACATGTAGACATGCTACTTTCTAGGTTTTTTGTCGTCGTTGTTATTTTAGCAGCCCAAGATGCTTTCAACTCAACCTCCTCTGACTGCTGTCAAATGAAAGGCCAACTCTCCAAGAGAACTAATGACCAGGGCAAGGAAAGACACTCAAGGATCAAAGGACCTGAGTAATCCCTAAGGTTGGAATATCTCCTGATATAATCTAGAATTATTTTTACACCATGGCCTGAAATGAAAAAGGGTGCTTCTGAAAGGCTAGGTATAGGCAGAAAAATTATTTAACCAGAATACCTGAACACTGTAATGAGCAACATTTCATTTCAATAATCTAACAGGAGAGAGTAACAATTGAGCGAATAGTAATAAAAATAACAATGATAGGTTCTATTTTTTCACAGTTTTGCTTTATGATAAGACCTTTATCATAACAATGATAAGGCAGGAATTGGTTATCTCCCTTTTTACTGATAAGAAGACAGAAGCTTCCAAGATCAAGATCAGAGGGCAGTTATGGGGTAAACTGCGACTGGAATGCAGACCTGGGAGAACCCAGAACCCCTGCTCCTCCCATAACCTGAGGCTGACTCCCCGCCCTTTGGTGTAAGCAGGAATGGGGGGACCAAGAACCACCTGCCCCTCTTATCTGGGGAAGGAAAGAGCAGCCTTGGAGAGGGCGTCGTCGTGGCAGTAGGACTTGCCAGAGAACAATGTGGAGTCAGAGAGGTCGGTACACAGGCTTCAGTTCTCCCTAGACCACCCTGCAAAACAGGCTGTGTGCTTTGAAGGCATCCTTTTATTTATGGAACGATGGGTTGTGGATCAATGGGGGAAAAAAACCAAAACAAAACATAAAGACTATTTTCATTTAGCATTTATTCAAGAAGAACACATGCCTTTATAAGGAATGGAATGGAAGCCACGTCTTCCAACTGCAACTTCCTGGCAAAGTAACAAGAGTACTTCGTCAGCTTAGAGCCCCCTCACCCCCCGCTTTGCCTGGCCTTCACCCTAGGCCTTACTGGAGGCAAAACCCATGAATCACGATAAACGTGAAGGCTGGGTGAGGACTATCCTGCCAGTGGGATGAGGATAAGCTGTGTGGAACAGCAGGAAGGAACAAAAGGCTCAGCAGAGGAATGGGGACTCCTTTACCGTTCAGTCTTCACCCAGCTCTCACAGTCTCTTGATTTGTGCTCACTTATTTGTAATTTAACAAAACCTCTCCTGATCCCCTTACCCCACCAGTTCAAAAATAAGTAGCTTGAGGGTCTTTGTGGTATGGCAGAAGTGGTGCCCACCTGCTGCCTGCCCACTGCCCCTCCTCTGGCTCTCATGTCTCCAGCCCATCCCCGTGAGTGCTCAGGGTTGTGACTTGACGGTTGTGGACTTTCTTGAAGGTGGCTTCTCTCACAGAATGGCCTAGGGCTTGGGAGGGTCTGGATTCCAGGAATCAAGCGGCTCTAATTTGCTTTGAAGCACGTACAGTTGGAATACATGATATTGTATCATCAGCCAAGGAAGGCACTTGGAGAAGGAAATAGAGTTTAGTGAAGAACCAGAACCAAAGAAAGCCGAGAAAGACAGGGCTTGTGGGAAACTGCAGGTGGGAGGAAGTGCAGGGGCAGGAGGGGGAAGGAGCTGACCTAGCCCTCATAATATTAAAGTTATCATGAAGAAATCCAGACGTCCCCAGGTCTCCCCCGACCTTGGAGAGAGTCAGGGTTTGGGCAACAGTGACAGTTGTGTTTGGATTGCCTCCCAACACTCCTTTTCAGAGCGGGTAGCCAGCTGGTCGGATACTTGACCCTTTCAGCAAAGCTACTATCGGCCATGGCTGCTGCCGGGTCCACCATCATAGGCTCAGTCTGTCCCTCAGTGACTTCCACAGCCTTTTAAGATCCCCGGCATACAGTCTGGCTTGTTAAATTTATGGTAAGGCCTCCCAGGGCCCAGGCCAGGTGTCATTTGGGAGTCCAGTGTGTGAGGATCCTTGTGCAGGCGAGGGTCCCTGTAGGGCTTGACCTTAGCTGCCTTCCCCTCGTGGCGGTCCTCTCATTCCAGTTGTAGGTTCTTTCCTGCCTCCTCCTCTGCTCTTCTAAGAAGTAAGGGCAGCATTTGTCTCCCATCTTTGCTCACAAGGGCTAATCCGAGTCTCCCAGATGTCTGTCTTCAGCACCAAAGCCCTTTGCTGTTTCTCCTCTATTTGGGTTTTTCACCCACTGAGAGGCATCCTACTAACTTGCCCCAGTTCTCAGAGTTTCCAAAAGATGCATACAGATTAGTATCCTATAGTGACACATAATTAAGAAGTAATATCATAATTATTTATGGATGACTTGTAGACACCAGGCCAGATTTGTGTTTTTAAGCAAAATCAGACCTTATTTCAAGGAGATCTCATTAAGCCCTGAGCTATTTTTGAGGTTGACTGCTGGGAATCCTTCTGAGCACACAAGGCAGAGTCCCTCTGGGCACACTGGACCACCCTCAGGGTTACAAAGTGGATTGCAGAGGCATTCCAAAGAGAGGCTGGGAAAAACCTGACAGGAAGTAGTCCCAAAATACTCTACTCCCAAAGTCCCCGTTGGCTAATGACTAGAGCATGACTATAAACAAAGTTGAACAGCTTCAAAGAGTAGTGATCTATGCAAACGAATATCAGCCACCCAGCCAAAAGGAAAATGCCTTCCTGGATTTTGGCAACTCATAGCACCTCTTATGCCAGGGCATTCCAGCTCCAAGCAAATGTACAGAGCTATCTATTCATTTAGTTGAAAAGATGTTCAGCCAGGGAAGGGAACTTTGAGGGGAATGACGTTTCTGTTTGCCATTTACCTAAAGAAGCTCATTCACTGTATTTCACAAGCCATCTATTTTTGGGCCAAGAAACAGTATCATATTTCAGCAGGTGTTAATCCTGACTTTGTCTAAACTTCTAAATAGATATTAAGAATCGGTACAGTTGACTCTATAGACCATGTTAAAAACCTGCTTTTAGGTAAACAGTCAAGTAATTGAAACCTAGGTATTTGGTGTCAACTGTTTAAATTATTTTAATATCTGACACAATCTTTCTTGACTCTGCTTCTATATAGATACAACCTTTCTGTGTCATCTTACATTTATCCAACATTTCTGTGTTCTTTAACAAGCAGAAAGGAAACATGTGCTGTTCTAGAATATATCTGTAAGGAGTCTAGAATTGCTGGCTTTGAATATTTGTGATGATGTTTTGGCACACCATGTGTTAGAGGAATCAGTAATTTTGATGATTCTTCCACAGAGTTTCAACTCCAAGTGAGATGTGGACGAGTGACCAGTTGAAAACAAATCTCTACATTAGATGTCCTTAACCAGCATGGAGGGATGTGTCTTTGCAGGACAAACACTATAATGCTTTCTGTTTTTCTGTACTGTGACTAGTAAAGATCATCTATCCTGTGCTTTCCCTGGGATAGAAATATCTGTTTTGTTTTCAAATGGTTCCATCTGGCCAGCGGGTTGCAGTGATCTATTTTTCTTGGGATGCAAACAAAGAATTTAATGCATTTTTCTCTGACATCTAGTCATTGGATGAGAATCAGCGAGGTGGGAAAAATGAAGCAGTAATTTATTGACCATTTTCTCGGTACCAGACACCATAGTCAGATGCTTTATGCTGCTTACCTCTTTTAATTCCCACAATAAACCTATATATTGATTATGGTTATCTATTACAGTTGAGGAAACAGAAAGGTTAAGGAGCTTGCCCAAAACACGCAGTAGCAATATCAGGATTCAAACCATAGTCCTTGGACTCTCAAGCAATACTCTCTCTGCTATACAAGAGAATAATTAGTATATTGGTAATAAGAACATTTACTTTGTTGTCAGTTTCAGTTTATCATCTATAAAAACAGGACAATAATAATAGTAAAGGTTTAAAACATCCCACCTGTTACTACTGCTATTTTTATTCACTTGGGACACCATCAGTTTCATTATGAAGGATATCCTAATACCTCTCTTAATGACACAGTGGTTTTTTACAACATCTTGTTAGAAACTCCATTACCAGAATGAGAACGACAGGAGGGAACAGTACTTAATTTAGGATGGCAGAAGTAAGAGTTAGCAAAACATTCAGTACTATGGGGAAGGGATTTAAATGTGGTGGAAACACGAAATGTGCCTGAGAGTCTTGCACAGTGGGAGGCTCAGGGAGAGGCAGGAAGGAGTCCTGCCCTGCTCCCACCACCTACCTGTCAGTGGAAGGGGAGGGGAGGGCTCCTCTTCTGGTGGGGAGAACGTCAGGTTCTCAAAGAATTTAGAGAAATGGTTGGAGTCTCCTGTCACCACCCACCCCAAGTGCAGACATTCCCAAGCCAATCCTTAAGAACCCGTGTGTGGTGTGTGTGTGTGTGAGTGCGTGGTATGTGAATGGGTGCACATGTGTGCATGCAGGCACTTGCATGTGTGGTGTGTGCATGTGTGTGTATGTGAGGGACAGGAGGCTCTCCTGTGTGGGTCTAGTTCATCTATTCCCTCCCCTTTCATTTATTCATTTCATTCAACAAACATTCAATGAACGTTTCCTACTTGCCAGGAACTTTGTTTGATAAGTTCTTACTCAAAAACCTGAGCAAGACACAATCTCTGCTCCCAGTGAACTCACTGACCAATGAATAAACCAATAAATATGAGAGGTTCTCTCCCTGCAGAAATTACCATGTGTTGCGAAAGCAGGTGGCGGGGAGGTGGTACGGTCAGCCTACACTTGACCAGTCTGGGGGAAGCTTTTCAAATAATTATCTCTCCACTTGTCTGGGGATCACATGAAAGTCAGTTCATAGGGAAACACAGACATTTCCCCCAAATTGGGCATAGATAAAAGCCTTAAAATACAAATGACATTGAAGTAATGGATTGAAACTCGAGTCTTGTTACTGTGCCATTAGTGTGACTGAAAATGACGGACTTGAATCCATCCTGATTTCGATACAGGAAGAGGGGTGAGGTGGAGGTGGAGAGTGAAGCTACTGAAGAAGAGGAGGCACAGGTATAGAAGGGAGGTCAGAGTAGAAGACAAACCTCCCAGTTGTGCCTTGTACTGGCTCAGTTCATTTCCAACCAAGGGCAGCTGTTGGGGGACATATTATCCTGCAGGGCTGCAATGTCCTTTTGTGTCTTTGAAAATATATAAAAAGGGCAACTCATTATAGAGCAGCTTCTTTCTCAAAGATGTGTTAATCAACCCATCACTATTAATTTATTGCCTTGGGAGGTCCCCTGTGAACCATTCTCATAGGGGAAAACTAAAAGCAGCCTTGGAGTCCCTTAGGAAATGTAAAATGTATGGGATTCACACAGATTGGTGAAATTCAAGCTTCTCATTGATTTTACTGAAAAGCAGCATTAAGTCTGAAAAAAGATGGCAAGGTAGGTTAACCCATAGTTTGCTTTGACAATAAGGCATAAATAAATTCCCTCTCCTGCTTCTTCAGTTTCCAAGTGGCCTCCAGGTTGATTTTTTGTATGTGTGTGTGAGGAAATGGGACCAGGACTTGAATCCGGGACCTTGCATGTGCAAAGCTGGCACATAACCACTAAGCCACATCAACTCCCCCCAGGTTGATTTCTTGACTTCCAGCATCTGGATTGGAAAAGAAAGAGGACCTAGAAGTTCCTATGTGCCAAGTACAGTGTTTCCAACTTTCCGGCAGTGTGTCCTCAGTTATACTTGGGCCTTAGTCTTGTTTTTCTCCTCTGCAAAATGGGGAAGATAATACTTAGCTCATAGAGTTAGTTGTTGAAAGGATCAAATAAGATCATATATACAGTTAATTGACCTTGGGCAAGTTATTTAACCATGCTATGCTTCAGTTTATCCATCTGTGAAATGGGGATTATGAGAGCACCCACCTAATAGAGCTTAGAGAATTAAAAATGAGTCAAGGGAAGCGGACTTGGCCCAATGGATAGGGCATCCGCCTACCACATGGGATGTCTGTGGTTCAAACCCCGGGCCTCCCTGACCTGTGTGGAGCTGGCCCATGCACAGTGCTGATGTTGTGCAAGGAGTGCCATGCCATGCAGGGGTGTCCCCCCCGTAGGGGAGCCCCACACACCCTGTAAGGAGAGCCGCTCAGCACAAAAGAAAGTTCAGCCTGCCCAGGATTGGTGGCCACACACATGGAGAGTTGACACAGCAAGATTATGCAACAAGAATAGACACAGATTCCTGGTGCCACTGACAACAATACAACAATGGAAGTGGACACGGAAGAACACGCAGCGAATAGACACAGAGAGCAGACAACTGGGGTGGGAGGGAGGAAAGGGGAGAGAAATAAATAAAAAATAAATCTTAAAAAAAAACAAAAAACTATTTAAAAAAAAATGAGTCAATATTTAAGATGTGCTTAGAATAGTTCCTGGTACATGATAAGAATTGTATAAGTGTTAGTTATTATTACTATTACACAAAGCACTTGCTAGGCACTCCATAAATGGTAGTTATTATTTTATTATTCCCTCTCTAGGCCCTGGCATGCCATTTTGCTGAAACACTGCTTTCATCATGTGGTTGCCTAGTAATACTAGCTAAGATTACTATTCCAAGATGTGGGAAAGACACAATGAAGTTTATTTCTAGCTTGTGTAACAGTCCAGATGTCTTCCAGGTTAGAGGTGGGATTTTGCTTTACAAAGTATTCAGGGACATAGGTAGAGGTTCTGGTTTCTGCAACACATAACTTTCAAGGTAGCTTTGGGGTTACCATCCAAGTCAGCTGGAAGAGGAAAAAAGCCAGGAAGAATATGTATAAGAGGTTTTTATGGGCTAAATCTTAAATTAGAATGCGTTACTTCTGCTTATGTTTTGTTGGTTGGTACTCAATCCTATGGTCACACCTAGCTGCAAGGGAGCCTGGGAATATGGTCTGACCCAGCCCAGGGAGGCATGGAGAACATCAAGTCTGGTGAACAGCTGCCAACCTCAGCTTCACCAGCTCAAATATCAAAAGAATTCTGCTTTCAGGATTAGCTACATGCTCCACTACCCAGCTGTCCAACCTCCACTAAAACCTGGTGGTATAGCCCAACCCAAATCCTTTGCTCCTAGGAGCACAGTCTCTTTGCTGCTAAATACAGTGCCATGTTCACATACTCATGTTCTTCCCTGCCGGACTCTCCAAACGTTTGCTTCAGATTGATTTAACTAGTATTTGTGGGCCTACTATGTGCCTGGCTCTTTTTCAATTTCATTTAATCTTCACAACAGCCCTACAAGGTGAACATTATTATACCCACTTTATTGAAGAGGAATCTGAGACTCCCAGAGGTTAATTTATTTACAGTTTTATCTTGCCCACTGAATTCTTTTTTCTTTAAATCCCAAAGCATTTAGGGGCTTTACCAAGTCAGTTATTATTTTATCCTTCATGTTTTCAGAAGAATATGGCTGGCATCCCCAACAACGATAGAGTTAAATCTTCTAGTTCAAGCATGGGACCTATAGATGGTTTCTTACGCAGTGAGGGGAAGCAATTGATGCTCACATGGCATTAGTTGAAACTGAGCTTAACAAAACTCTGCTTGATGAGTTTACTAAAAGATTGTCATATCTCAGTTTACGCCTTTGTTCAAGCCAAACCAAAGACTGTTTAGACCCTAAGTTATCTGTAACTTTTTCTTCTTCCTCGAGGTACCTGTTGAAAGAAATGCTGTCTCTTGAGGAAATGTATGTGTGCTTTGCCCAACATGTTCCCTCCCTGCCTTCCCCATTGCATGACACATTAGTTTTGCTCTTGAAAAATGAACCTTAAGCAGAAATTCCCAGATGTGATTTTTCTTCCCTAATTTCCCGTGTTTGACGTGAGGTGTATAAACTGGAAATGGCAGCTCCTTGACTGCTGAGAGGTGCTGTGCAGTTTCTCCTTTGTGATCCCTTTAGCTGCTGGAAGAGTCCATGTCCTCAGAGCCAGAGACTCGGAGGAAAAAGGCAATTTGGTTTCAGATGATGATTACCCAAAGAGGCTGGTAAAGAACAATGAAGTGGCAGCAGGGGGTTTGATTGTTTTGTTAGGTACCCCTCCCCCTTAGGGATTTTTATTATGATTTTAAAAAGACATTTGCAATAAAATAAATATTTAAAAATGTTAGGGGATTGGATTGCACTGGGGCTCTTGCACTTTTTCACTCTCGCACAGTAGCAAATGTCGCCTTCTACATGTTATTAATTTAGAGGTAATCAGGTTTGCATTTGCAGCTGTGTAGCATATGTTTTTCTAAACAGTCGTGGCCCTGGGCACCGAACAATTAAGGTTGGAAAAAATGCCGGGAAGCATTTCCCCGACGACTCTCTGATGAACTGATAATGTCTTTCTTGTAATTCTCGGTTTTGTGTGATTTTATCATTAGAAAGAGTAAAGCGAACATTTCTTGAGCACCTACTTGAGCACCTACGCTGTGTCTGAACTAGTTGCTTTTTGTCAATGTTATCTCATTTAGATATACCATCTTGTTTTCTCAAAATGGTTCGAGTTTTATTGGTGGAGAAAGAGGTTAAGACCTAAAATGCTTCATTCAGGCTAGGAGACAGTAATATGATGTCGAACACACCATAACATATATGACAATTTAGCTGAAAAGGGACACCAGGTGAAAAGCTTTTTAGATATTGTTGGATGGAGGTTGCTATTTCTTTTTCCAATTTCAATTGAATTCTAAATTGTTCTTAGGTTTCTTTGCTAGAAAAGTCTATATTACCTTAGGGTAATCTGATTTCTGGTCAAACAAAAACAGTCTTCATTTTTTGTATTAATCTTAAAGAATTTAAAAAAATTATAGATTCCTTTGAAGTGAATTTTAACTGAGTTATGGTGTACAGATGATAGATGAACCAGGAACAAAGCTTGCATCAGAGAAGTCCAGAACCATAGGATGTTCTTTTGGTGTTGAAGCATCCCCTCTTCTTTGTCTGTTTAATGAAACTTGTTCATTCTCTTACATAAGACTATCAGTACAAACAAAATTCACTTGAACATTTACCTAATTAAATCCACCTGGTGAGAAATTGTGTTTGTTCAGTGTGTTTAGTCAGTCAAAGGAGTGCTGATGCAAAGTACTAGAAATCTGTTTGCTCTTATAAAGGGTATTTAGTTGGGGTAAAAGCTTACAGTTACAAGGCCCTAAAGAATCCAACTCAAGGTATCATAAGAGGTACTTTCTTTTTTTTTTTGTTAAGAGTTATTTATTCCCTCCCCTCTCCCCGTTGTCTGCTCTCTGTGTCTGTTCGCTCTGTATGCTTCTTTGTCTGCTTGCATCCTCAACAGGCAGCACCAGGAATCTGTGTCTCTTTTTTTGTTGCTGCGTCATCTTGCTGTGTCAGCTCTCCGTGTGTGTGCAGCACCACTCCTGGGCAGGCTGAGCTTTCGCACGGGGTGGCTCTCCTTGAGGGGGGCACTCCTTGCGTTTGGGGCACCCCTATGCCAGGGGCACCCCTGTGTGGCACGGCACTCCTTGTGCGTGGCAGCACTGCACATGGGCCAGCTCACCTAATGGGCCAGGAAGCCCTCAGTATCAAACCTTGGACCTCCTGTATGGTAGGCAGAAGCTCTGTCAGTTGAGCCACATTTGCTTTCCAAGAGGTACTTTCTTACCAAAGTCTGTTGCCACATGTTGAAGCAAGATGGCCAGTGATCTCTGCCTGGTCTCTGCTTCCTTATTCTTAAGGCTCCCTGGGCCCAGCTTCTTCTGATATTAACTGTAGGCTATCATAGGGCTTGGTTCTCAGGACTTCCTATATCAGCTGCAAACCATCAGGCTTATCTTTCCCCTGGGCTCCAGAATCAAAACTGAGAATGTTCTCTCCTCTTCTTCTGCTTGTGTCTTCTTGAGTGAATGCCCATTTATACAGCCCACCAAGGGGGCAGGGACTCGACCCGGAGCCAAGCCCTATTGACATGTTTGAATCAAAGCCCTAATCTTAACAGGTAATTTAATCAAGACTTGCCAGCTGAATCGAATACATTCAAAGGTTATTATACCCAGAGGAACAGACCAGTTTACAAACATAATCCTTTTCTTTGTGGGGATTCATAAATAATATCAAATTTCTACATTCAGTAAATAGACAATTTCATTTTATTTTGTATTTCTTTCCTTTTTTAAAATTAGCTTTTCTTCAGCTTTCTGAACGTTAGTGAACATGCTGACATGTTAAACGATAATTTAGCTCAGGGGCCAGAAAACTACAGACCTGGGCAAAATCCTGCCCCCGACTTGCCCATTTATTACATATTGTCTTTTGGCTGCTTCTGCTCTCCAATGGCAGAATCCAGTACTTGGGTGACATGGGTGTGTGATCTGTGCAAGTTTAAGTTTCTGCTATAGTCATCTTGAAATCTTAATCTTTGAACAAGGGGCATTTTCGTTTTGTACTTTGCCTTGAAAATTATGGAGCTGATCTTGGTGAGAAAGACCGAATGTTCAAAGCCTAAAATATATACTATCTGGCCCTTTACAGAAAAAAAATTGCTGATCTCGATTAAGCTGATCTCTATTTTCTTATATTTGTAATGTTTAATTTATTTAATGTGTAGAGTGTTTAAAATGTAAATACTTAGGCCCACATGCAGAGATTCTGATTCAGTGGGGGTCTTGTGAGTGGCCCAGGAATCTCTTTTTCATTAAGCCCTGTGATGGCAAAGTTGTGGAGTAACTGTAACTCTTTCATACATTGCTGATAGGAATGCAAAAAGGGACAGGCACTTTGGAAAACTGGTTGGCAGTTTCTTTTAAGTTAAACATACCCTTACCATATAATCCAGCATTCCCACTTCTAGATATTTACACAAGAGAAATGATGACATAAGTGCACACAAAAACCTGTCTGTGAATGTTCACTACAGCTTTCATGCATAATCACCCAAAACTGGAGACAACCCAAATGTCCGTCAACTGGAAAATAGATGAACAAATTGTGGTACATCCATAGGGAGGGGTACAATAAGGATTCCTCAGAAAGAAGGATGAATAACTAAGAGAAGCAACAACATGGATGAATCTCAAGTGTATTATGCTAACTGAAAGAAGCAAGATTCAAAACTTGCATATTAAATGATTTCTTTGCTATGACATTTTGGAAAAGGTAAAACTATAGAGACAGAAATCAGATCAGTGGTTTCCAGGGATGGGGGGGTGGGAGGAGATTTTCTACAAAGGATAGGTTTTGGGGTGATAGAAATATTCTGTATCTTGATACTGGCGATTTATATACTCTTTATGATTGCTCACATCTGAACATACATGCAAGTAAAGGTATGTTTTATTGTATGTAAATTATAACTCAAGAGACTTAGCTTTAAAAAATAAAATGCTTTAGCTATTTAGCACTTCAGATAATTGGCCACTTAATTTATTGTGTTGCTATCAGAAATAGCTGGATTAATAGAACGACCTAATGTGTAGATAAATCTTGGTTTGTCCTGGACAGGCTCAGTTAATGTTTGCTGTTTAACATTTGTCCTGGATAATAGAGAATCAGTTTGATTGATAAACTCTATGGTCATGTTAGAGGTAGGTGATCTTTTCATGACTCTTTGGGCAAACTCTCAAGACACCAGGCTCCTTAGAGTTTTTAAAGGTATTAGTCCAGAGCTATTCCTTTTCCAAAGAAAACTATAAGATAGAGAACATCCTCAGTGCCCCTTTATCTTAGTCTGATTGATAAAATACATAGAACAGAATTTGGAGATCAATAGATTTAGGATTAAATACCAGGACTGGGGAAATGGATTTGGCTCAACAAATAGGGCATCGCCTACCACATGGGAGGTCAAAGGTTCAAACTCAGGGCCTCCTGACCCGTGTGATGAGCTGGCCCATGCGCAGTGCTGATGTGCGCAAGGAGTGCCGAGCCACACAGGGTAGTCCCTTACGTAGGGGAGCCCCATGCACAAGGAGTGTGCCCCGTAAGGAGAGCTGCCCAGTGCGAAAAAAGTGCAATCTGCCCAGGAATGGTGCTGCACACACAGAAAGCTGATGTAGCAAGATGATGTAACAAAATGACAAGAATACAAGCGGACACAGAAGAACAAACAGTGAATGGACACAGAGAGCAGACAACTGGGGGGGTGGGCAGGAAAAGGGAGAGAAATAAATAAAAAATAAATCTTTAAAAATAAAAAATACCAGGACTGCTCCTAAGTAGGTAGGTGTGATATCTAATTTAAATAATCCCACCTATAAAATAGATATTATAATACCTGACTTGCAGGGTGTTGTAAGGGAGTCACTTAGCAAATTCCTTGGTACAAATTCAGTGCTTAGTAGTTGCTATGATCAACGTTGTCATTGTTGTCATTGCCACTGTAAGTAAAAATAATCTCTTTTCCATTTATGATGGGTTGAGGGCACAGAGTCTGTTCCATGAGACGTGTACACAGTTTCCATTCACTTTCATAATAATGATGTCATATGAGCTCTGGCATTCGCTGCCACTTTTCTTGACCATAATTATTTGAGCTTACGGGAGACTTGTTCTTTTTTATTTTTTAATTTTTAAATTTTTTAAATTTTTCTGAAGATACATAGATCACAAAAAATGTTACATTAAAAAATATAAGGGAAGCGGACTTGACCCAGTGGTTAGGGCGTCCGTCTACCACATGGGAGATCTGCGGTTCAAACCCCAGGCCTCCTTACCTGTGTGGAGCTGGCCCACGTGCAGTACTGATGCGCGCAAGGAGTGCTGTGCCACGCAGGGGTGTCCCCATGCAGGGGAGCCCCACGCGCAAGGAATGAGCCCTGTAAGGAGAGCCGCCCGGCGCGTAAGAAAGTGCAGCCTGCCCAGGAATGGCACTGCACACACGGAGAGCTGACACAACAAGATGACACAACAAAAGGAAACACAGATTCCGGTGCCGCTGACAACAACAGAAAGCGGACAAAGAACATGTAGCAAATAGTCACAGAGAACAGACAACCGGGGTGGAGGGAGGGAAGGGGAGAGAAATAAATGAATAAATAAATAAAACTTAAAAAAAAAAAAAATATATATATATATATAAGAGGTTCCCATATACCCCACACCCCCACTCCTCCCACATCAACAACTTCTTTCATCATCGTGGCACATTCATTGCATTTGGTGAATACATTTTGGAGCACTGCTTCACCACATGGATTATAGTTCACATTGTAGTTTACACTCTCCCCCAATACCTTCAGTGAGTTATGGCAGGATATATAATGCCCAGTATCTGTCACTACAACATCATTTAGGACAACTCCAAGTCCCAAAAATGCCCCCACATCACATCTCTTCTTCGCTCTCCCTGCCCTCAGCAACTACCATGGCCACTTTCTCCACATCAATGCTACAGTTTCTTCCATTACTAGTCACAATAGTTCTATCTTCAGTTAACACTGGATCCTGCCTACAGAATAATTGGTAGCTACTTCAAGTGTCTCCTCTCCCTGGCTATCCATTTACTGGTTGCTTGTGTGGTGATTTCAAGACAGGGTGAAATCTACTGAAATAATTTCAGGAATGCAGCACACCCACTGTGTAAGAGAGCAAGAAGCATGCTTCACCTGTGCCCTGGCTTTGTCACTCTGAGTGCAGTCAGATCACTGCCTTAGGTGCTGGAGTTAGTGAGTCAGGATACTTGAAGAAAGTTTGAAATTCAAATGTGGTTCATTTGAGCTTGTGGAGAAAGAGATTATTGCTTAATATTTTATCGAGCACCCACAGCTTGAGCACTGTGTACCTCAGGCAATTGATCAGCCAGACATATGTTTTCTTTGGACCAAAAATGAGTGCTGGGTTAAGCTAAAAATAGGGAATAAAAAGAAACATAAGACCCAGAACCTGCTGTGAAGGAGTTTACCCTGGAATTGGAAAAACAAAATGACAATGTAAATGAAGGGAATAATAGTACAGAATAGAATTTAGTGCTACACATTGTGGTATAGTCTTAAAAGTAATATAAAATGTCAGTGAAAGGAGAGATGTATATAAATGACAAGTGATCAGGTCAGGCATTTTTAAAATCCCTTTACCTGATCGTAGTGTTTTGCTAACTGTGGTTTAAGAAGTTAATTTCAGATCACCAACTGCAATTAAATAGTCCTATACCAAAGCTGTGAAAGAAGCAGCCAATTTTGCTAGTATTTTGAACTAAATTCAATTAACCGTTAGCAGATGCAAGACTGATCAAAAAGAGAGATGGGGGAGGGGTCGGAAAATGGAATAATCTTCAAATTTTAAAAAGGCCCATTCATATGAACATTTAGTAGAAAGTTGTTAAGGAAACTTCTGATATTTTTTTGTTTTGTTTTAATAAATTATGGGAATTCTACTTTGCCATGAGGGAGACAGGAAGCAGAGGTTGTTAACAGGAAGCTTCAAAGGACAAATGAGTCCCTTTCTTTATCATTTGTCTCAGATAAAGTTGTTCTTTGCTGTAAAGAAATAACAGACCAAAGAAAATTGTCTGCAAATGTGTTTGATGCTAACTCCACTCCCTGAGCCCCTTCAACACCAAATTGTACCACATACTGTGAAAAAGCTAAAGATTTGAGAAAGGTTTAGGGTTAGTGGCAAAATTGTGTTGCACCATCTTTTGGTAATATTAAAGTGAGATAAAAACAGTATAAGTGTCAATGGGTGAGGTTCTATGTTTCTATTTATATTTTGCTACAATTTAAAATATATGCAGGGAAGTGGACTTTGCCCAGTGGTTAGGGCGTCTGTCTATCCCATGGGAGGGCCGCAGTTAAAACCCCGGGCCTCCTTGACCCGTGTGGAGCTGGCCCACGCGCAGTGCTGATGTACACAAGGAGTGCCGTGCCACGCAGGGGTGTTCCCAGCGTAGGGGAGCCCCACGTGCAAGGAGTGTGCCCCGTAAGGAGAGCCGCCCAGCACGAAAGGAAGTGCAGGCTGCCCAGGAATGGCGCCGCACACACGGAGAGCTGACACAAGATGACGCCACAAAAAGAAACACAGATTCCCATGCCGCTGACAACAACAGAAGCAGACAAAGAACAGTAGCAAACAGACACAGAGAACACACAACTGGGTGGGGGGGGATAGGGGAGAGAAATTAAAAAAATAAAATATAAAAAAATTAAAAATTAAAAAAGTAAATATATGCCTATGCAATTTTTTTTCTTTTAATAAAAAAGCTTCTTTTCTTATAAGACGTAGTTCAGATCAAAACATGTTGCCTGGGATTCAGTCAAGCCTTCCTGTGGGAATCCTAGCTAATTAGATTACAATGGGAAGCAATTCAGAGGTCACTGTCTATTGGGATGAGGGAGCCTTGGGAATTTTAGTTTTACAACCCCAAACCTAGAAGTGATAAGGAATAAAGCACAGTGCCTTCACTTTTATTTATTTATTGTTTCACTATTGGATTGAGAGCATTCCAGGTGGGTGCCTACCTGCAGGAATAAATTTGTGTGTGGGAGTAGGGGATGGGGAAGGGGAGGGCAGTAAAGAAACCATCCTGATTGGAGGGGAGGCAAAATGTTGGCGAATGGCATCGTGTCAGACTATGGAGGGAGTGCAGTCTTGGTATAAGCAATGGTGATCCATGGAGCTCTTAGCCTGATTTTCTGCTCATTATATATCTATATCAAAATAGGAATCCTTTCTAATGGTGAGACTGCATTCTTCAGAAAGGAGGAAAAGATCAGTCTTTCAGCTTCAGACTTCATCTCTTTTATCAGGGCTCTGCTATGTGCAAAGATTCTTTAAACTGGAAGTGTTCATGCACAGAAAAAATGAAGCCATTGCGAAGAAGGCAAATTATATTTGCACTGTGCGCAGTTGACTACACTCCAGCCATTTTAGTAAATGACAAAACTGATAGCTGGGTTCTCGAAATCCCATTCCCATGACAAACTCTATGCCATTTCTAGTTATCTGCTTTTCTTTTCTTGAAGGCTGAGGTGAAGGTCACAATGTATTGACTTGTGGCATAAATATAAATGTTTCCTTCACTTTTTTCTTCTGACATCATCCACTAGCTGGAGAACATGGAGACTTTTTATTTGATTTGGAGCCGGCAGCGTATTTACAATGGCTGAAGGGTGATTAAGAAATAATGTAACTTCAAAGAGTTTGTGGAGAGAGGCCTAGATAAAGATTACCTGAATCTTTTCTAGATATTATGGAAAGTTGACTTAGATTAAATTTGAATAAATCCTGTTGGATAGGTCATTGAAAGTTAAGAATAAACTCAAGTGTCTCTGGTGTTGTAAGAACATTAAGTCTACAATGGTAGTCCTGCACATTGTTTAAAAGACTGACCCTGTTGTCAGCCTTTTGTAATGTGATTGTGACTATTCATCCTGGCATCCTGTAAAGAACTTAAATTTCTTTGAAATGACTGTGAAATAGGAGCGAGCATTTTTCAAATACTGCAGTTAATAAAGGTAGAGTGATTCAGTCAAGTGTGATCAACAAATATTACCAACAAAGGGAAAGAAGATGCTAAAATTACTGCTTTTCCACAAAGAGGTAATATTTTGGAGAGAATTGCCATTGATTTTCAGGGGTTATTGTGAACCATGCTCAACCAGATGCTTTCTTTTCAGCTAATGAATTATGGCAGTGCAGAAAAGGGCCAAACCATAGTTTCCAATTTCAGCAAAGCTGCAAAAAAATTTTAAAGGGCATAAAGTGCTCAGGCCGCATCATTTGTCATGCAGCCCAGCTTTCTGTTTAGCGCAGCAGAAAGTATTTTCTCAAAAAGGAAAGAGCCAGAAGAGAAAATATTCTCTTTCATGTTCAAGCTACTGCTGTTGCTGGAGATCTGCATTCTTCAATCTGGTAACCACTACCCACATGTGGCTACTGAAAACTTGAAATGTGGCTAGTCTGCATTGAAATTTACTGAAGTGTAAAACACACACTGCCTTTAGAAAACTTCGTTTTTTTGAAAAAAAGAATGTAGAATATTTTATTGATGACTTTTTTTTTTAAGTTATTTTTTAAAAATTTATTTCTCTCCCCTCCCCCCCAGTTGTCTCTCTGTGTGTCCATTCACTGTGTGTTCTTCTGTGACCACTTCTATTCTTATCAGCGACATGGGGAATCTGTGTCTCACTTTTGTTTTGTCATCTTGTGTCAGCTCTCCGTGTGTGCAGCACCATTCTTGGGCAGGCTGCACTTTCTTTCGTGCAGGGCGGATCTCCTTATGAGGCGTACTCCTTGCGCGGGGGGGGCTCCCCTACACGGGGGACACCCCTGCGTGGCACGGCACTCCTTGCGCGCATCAGCACTGCGCGTGGGCCACCTCCACACAGGCAGGCAGATACCCTATCCACTGGGCCAAGTCCGCTTCCTTATTGATGACTTTTAAAATATGGATTTCATGTTGAAATGATAATATTTTGTATATGTTGAGTGAAAAACAAACTAAATAATTAAAATTAATTTCACAGTTTCTGTTGACTTTTAATGCAGCTATTGTGAAATGTCAATTATACAAGTGGCTTGCATTATAATTTTATTGAACAGAGCTGGTATAAATGGTACCATTGACTTTTAGCACTGATGTTTTTCACTGCTGCAATTCATTCTGTGAACATAAATGTAACCGATAACTCGAAAGTCAATTTAGAAATAGGCACGAGGCTTTTTATTCCCTAAATTACAGACTTAACAAATGAACTGCCTTAAGTTTCAGAGCTCTGTGTTACAGTTTATTCAATCCTTAATAAAATTCTTTTGCACTCGCTTAATTTTTTTTCAGTTTGCTGCCATAATGATAACTTCCTATTCTTTGGAAAAATTAGATCAGATGATTAAATCCCCTTCTGAGCATTTAGAAGAGCTCAGCCAAAGAAAGCTGATTTGAATACAGAGAATAAACAGCAATTAAACTGTAAATGTTGATTTTCTTTTGAAGTCCACTGGTGTATTTGGTGCAAATAAAGTGCACATTGTTGGTTATTATTTCTGCTGCCACAGTTATGGCCCATGAGAGTCATCGAAAGCCTAGGTTAAATTGGGGAGTTTCTCGTGACTGTTGAACTCAAATTTCCTTTGTTTATATTAAAGCCTGGATGATTATTTTTTCTTCAAAACAATACACATTGATTTAAAGTAAAATCTGGGAGGTTTTTAAATGTTTTTTCCTTGAAACTATCTACTTCACATTATTCTGGAGATGAGTTTTATAAAATGAGGGTGTGTGGCCCCTCACTGAAAACTGGAAAGGGCATTTGTGCATTTTTTTGAGACTCAAAAATAGTAGTTTTCAACCTCACTATTTAACAGACTCACCTGCGGAACTTTTTGAAACTCCCAGGGTCCAGGCTGCACCCCAAGTCAACAATATTAGCACTAGGGGTTAGGAAATAGGGTTCCATTTGCAATTGTTCCAGGTGGTTCCAAAGTTCAGTCAAGGCGGAGAACCCCTGCGGGAACAATCCAAGGCCTAACTTTGTTCTCCACATTTTTCCAGAAGTACTCAAAGTACCTGACAGATTTTATGTGAACCAGTAAAGTTTCTAAGTGACTCCCCCCCCACATTGAAAATTTAGACTCACCCCTGCATAATGACTCACCCCGAAGCACAAAACAATGTATATTTTTCTCATGCTCTAATATAAACACTGAAATGACTCTGATGGTCATAAAACTGACACACACTCAATAATTAATTGGGCTCACATTATTCAGGCTTTTGGTTGAATGCAGGCTTTTGGTTTCTTAAAGCCACACACACAAATTAAGTTGTTGTAAACACTGCTAATAAATTTTCACAATTAATTTATTGTACTATTAACAGTTCTAACTGGATTCTAAAGGGGATATTTTCAATAGGGTGAGTAAAGTATGGATTTTGCTGAATTATTTTGGTCTGGGTATTACTGTCTTTACAAATGTACTTATTACCATGGCAGCCAAATTTTTCCTTTTGAATTTCGTCCTCCTGAATCTGGATCTATTATATTTAAGATGTTTGAAATGGGTTCATTTGGTGAAAGTGTTTTGTAAAGCTGTAAAACACTAAATAAAATAAGCTATTACATGTTTTTCTTTTTTTAAGATTTATTTCATTTATTTCTCCCCACCCCTTTGTTGTTTGCATGTGCCATGTCTGACCATCGTTCTTGTTTCTTTAGGAGGCACTGGGAACCGAACCCAGGACCTCTGATATGGGAGGGAGGCACCCAATCTCTTGAGCGACCTCCAGTCCCTACTTTGCTGTGTCTCTCATTATGTTTTTCTTCTGTCCCTTGCCCCTGCCTGTTGTGCCAGCTTGCTGTCTTCTTTAGGAGGCATGGGGAACCGAACCAGGGACCTCTTGTGTGGCAGCCGGGGGGCTCAGTTGCTTGAGCCACATCCACTTCCCTATATGCTTTTGTGTGTGTGTGTGAAGTTTGGAGTTTTCACAGTTACAATCGATATCAAATGAGATAGTCCCTGTTGTGGATAGCCAAGAGAGACCATTTATTCTGGGGCTGCTCTATTAGGGAGTCAGGCAGAGTGAAAATGATGAAAGATTGTTTTTTGTATACCAACCTGTTTTTGTAGTCTCAGATTGGATGGAGAGTATCACATTAAAACAGTCTTTGAGTCAGTGGTAATTTGTTGTTGACTGTTCTTATCAACAGCTTTGAGAGGTGCTCATTCATTTGTTCAGCCATTTATTCAACAGTTATTGACAGGTAATGTTCTAGGAGCTAGAGATACAGCCATGAACAAAGCAGAACAAAAGCAACCGTGCCTTCATGGAAGTTACACCCTGGTCGGGGGAGACCAACAATGAACAAGTAAATTATGTTTTAGGGGGAAATAAAGTAGGGAAAGGAGCAGGAAGTGCTAGTGGAGGTTGAGAATATCATTGTTCCTTAGACTAGGATCAGCTTCACAGAGAAGGTGACATTTGAGCAAAGGGTTGAAGTAGATGAGGGAGTGAGCCAGCAAATGTAGGGGGAGGGTATGCTGGGCGGTAGGGAGAAGCAGCACAAAAGGCATGAGGCAAGGGCGTACCTGGGGTGCCAGATAAAATACAGGATGCCCAGTCAAATTTGAATTTGAGGTAAACAACAAATAAATTTTTAATATTAGTATGTCCCCCACAATATTTGGGACATACTTATACTAAAAAAGTACAGGGTGTCCTGTATTTTTATTTCCTAGATCTGGCAACCCTAGTTGTGAGGAAGGGGGAGAGTAGAAGTAGATGGAGTAAGAGAAGGACTGGGGGCCAGAGGGTGGAAGACCTTTCAGGCCACTGTAAGAACTTGAGCTTTTATTCCAGCTAAGACTAGATACCACTGGAGGATTTGAGGAGAGAGATTTAAGTTTCTTAAAACTTAAAAGGACCGTTTGACCTACTGTGTTGTGTACAGGGATTTAGGGCAGAAGCAGTAGCCTTAGGAGGCTATGGCAAACATCCAGGTTTGAGATAATGGGGACGATGAGAAGAGGTGAGTGTCTGCTGGCCTGGATGTTGGGTGTGAGCCCAATGGAAGCGTTCAGGGAAGGATGAAGTTGCCATTAAATGAGAGGGGAAACTTCATGGAGAGCAGGGCTTTTTGGTGGGCAGGGAAGTAGGGGAAGATTGTGAGTTCATTTCTGACGTATTAAGTCTGAGAGGTCTGTTAGCTCTCCAGATGGAAATGTTGAGTTGGCAATTAGACATGTCTTTTCAAATCACAAAATTTTGGTATTGCATCCTTTCACCCAAGGGAAAAGAAAATGAAAGCCAGGGTAAGGAATGGGTGTGACGGCTGTGAGGAAAAAGGCGATGCTCTTAGCCTTGCCCTTGGGGACTTTATTGAGGCCTGTGATCCACTGAGATTGCAGATAACTACAGCTGCCCTGCTTGGGACTCTCCTGAATCAGGTGGGGTGGGGAGGGGGACTGGCAGCCAGAGCGCTCGGGGAGCATGTGCCTGGCAGATGCAAGAGCTGAAGCCTCCACAGCCCAGGTGAGTCACTTACCAATGTCGCCGCCTCTCACTTCCCCTCCCTCTGTCTTCTGTAGCGTGGCAAGGTTAAGCCATGCTTGGCACTTCCCTTCATAACAGAGTCACTGTAAGAAAAATCCATGGGAGTTGCTCTCCCTACAAATTATCTCAGAAGAAAAAAAAAATCTTTCCATGGAGAGGTGAAAGAAAACCTTTATTCTTATGTTTATTGTTGTTGTTCACAACCACACTCATTAATTCATCACTGACTTGTGAATGAGGCTATTCCTATCTGAAGTTGATTCAGCACAGCCTCCTATGCTCCAGGAACCCTTTCCTTTCTTCAAGATCTTAATGAGACTCCAGTTTCCAGATTCGTCCTTTCAGAGTTTAGGCAGCCAGCAGATGTTATCATTTCATTGCTCCCACCCACGAAAATTTGGCTCCTCCTTAAGGCACTCACATTTTCCCACAGTTTCTCTCTTGAACGTTTTCCTGTCAGACTATGTTCTCTCTGCCCATTTTCAGTAAACTCTGTGAGAACTTGGCAAATTTCTCTTTGGTTGATTTTGCTGATTCCTCCCCTGCCCTTTCCCCCCTCTCCTACTGATTTTAATTCTTATTGCTTGTTATATATAGAGATTGGTTTCGCATTTTTATTCTATCTGAACCTATGATAAGGTCATAATTGGAATGGTGTTGATTTTTTTTTTAACCTTCATTATGCTACTTTTGGGTTTCTCAGTTTCATTCAGAAATCAATTAGCCATCACTAACAATGAAAGTTGGGCAGCTGGAATAAGATATATAATACTTAGCATTAATATTTTGTTTCAAAACTATCAAATTCCACCTGAAAGTTTCCCATCACCTTTATTTTGGGAGGAAGTTGTTTGATCAGAAAAGATCTGGTTGTAGGAAATCTGCAAGGTCCAAGTCCCATGGTTCAAGTCGTTTAATTACTTTGTGTTAACTTGAACTCAGACTTCTGTCCAAACAGTTCACAGGCTCCCTTTGTCTGACCCTCTCTTTTTGCCAATTAGTTGGGTTTGAATTCAAAAACCTTTTTCTTTGATGCCAGTTATTGTTAATTATCTTAGCAAATTCCCACCCTACTGCTCATTTAAGAGAGAATTCTCAATCTTCATCTGCTGGCATCTCGAGGTTCTCTATTTTGGATCTGTGTGTAATGTGATATGGGTGAACTTCTCTGTAAAAAAGTGCCTCAATAATCACTAACCCCCTTTTATGGGTCCTAAATAGACCTTCTCAATACCAAAGTTATACAGTCAATATTTTGAGGGGGAATCCTTCAATGTCCTGCTAGGCCTTACTTTAGGCATCTATAGTTTTCAAGTTGGTTGACTAAAAAAATATAATGAGGATTTAACTTAATATTTTTTTTTGTAAGCTGCCATGTATTGAGCTCTTACCATGTGTCTAGTATTGTGCTAAGTCCTTTACATAGAAGATCCATTTTTTTTGATGGCTATTGATTATCAGAGAGGTTAAGTAACTTGCCCAAGTTAGAGCCAGTAAGTATGGGGAACTAGAATTTGAACCATGTCTGATTCTAAAATCTGTGCTGTTAAAGACAATATATCCTGGCAAAATGTGCGATTTAAAACTAAATCAGCAGAAGAGAATCAAGAGGCTTTCTTTTTCATTTTCCAAAATCATAGTTTCCTTAGCAAATTTTCAACTATTGTGATACTTATTTGAAATCTAAATGTTGAGTTAACTTTGTAGTATACTTTTTCTAGTCCCAGAGCCAGAACACTGATTAGCCAAAAGAAATTGTGAATCTTTAAGTGACTGATCTTTTTTTAAAATTTGCTTTGAACATTGTGAGGCCCTGAATCAGAAACCAACTGTACCATATATCAGCAAGAGACTAAATAGCTATAGAACACCAAGATTTGGGGAACATGTACTCTTTAAAGACGGACATTGATTCTTCAATGATTGCTATGCAGTGATTTTAAAGTCTTGACATCTATGGCAGATGCTCAATCAATTGCTGATAGGTTGGCTCCAGTAAAAAATGGAGGCAGACGATGAGATAATACTTTGTCTTATCTTTGCTGTTATTCCCAGCAGAAGGTCAGAAAATGAATTCCAAATGAGAAGCTGACCTCAATTGGCCCCTTCAATGTGCACTTGATGAGGTGTTTCTGATGGAGATTTTACTGGTCAAGCTTGAAAGATCATCTTTTCAGAAAGGTCAAATTGCCTATTATCAAGGAATTGGAAAATCAAGCTAGAAATTGCTGGGAATTCAACTGCCATCTTTCTTCCTTTCTAATTTCTCACACATGAGAAGAAATATAGAAAATTTATGAATGACAGGTGGGATATCCAAATAGAAATTGGACATTATTATATTTCCCCTCCACTGCCTACTATGATTACATACTCGAATGTAAGGAAAAGGTGACCAAAACTAATGTGGCAATAAATATAATTTGATCGCTTCTTTTCCTGCCCCCAGCATCCTAGAGCACATAGTATGGTGGTAAAGAGCTCAGAATCTGGAGTTGGACAGCTTTGGGCTTAAATCCTGGCTCTTTCACTTAATAGCTTGATTTTGGGTAAATTACACAATCTCTCTAATCCGTAGTTTCCCATTTATAAAGTAGGGATAAAAATTGCTATGGTTACTATGATGATTCAAAGGATTTATATTTGTAAAACTTTTAGCAGTGTATCTGGCATATAGTAAATATTTTATATGTTATTTGTTTTTAAAATATTAATTATTACATAAAAGATATTAATACATTAGTTGAAGATAGTGGTAGAAATAGTTAAGGGAGGGGAAAGATAACTCCTTGATACCAACTGTATCCAAATCATTTAACAGTATACAAAGCATCACACTGTAATTCTGTTCTGTGAAAGAACACCAAGTCTTTTCATTTCTATTAGTAAATGCTGATGGGAGCAGTAAATCCTGCTTGTCTACCTGAAAACGACTAATTTCTAGTTTTATAAAGTAGAATGATGTTGGAGTGAGTAAGAAGGGAGAATGTGAAAGTGACCAGAGTGGAAAGTTGGGGTGAAGAGAGAGGAAAGTTTCAAAAATTGGCATGTATGCTCCTTATTGGACTATGACCAAAAAATCATCCCAGATCCAATGTGCTCCAATATCTGATATCCAATGTCAAGTGCAAATCAGAACTCTGAATTAAGCTGTGTGGCACTTGCATACCTAGTTCTCACTTTGCTAACCAACAAGAGTAAGGTTTTCTAGTCAAATACCTCCCAAGAAAAGGCCTGGGTTATGTCCTTTCTAATAAATTGTGATAACATTTATACATAACATAAATTTGGCCATTTTAGCCTTTTTTTTTTTTTTTAGGAGGTACTGGGGATTTAATCTGGGATCTCATATGTGCGAAGCAGGCTCTCAACCACTGAACTACACCCGCTCTGCCATTTTAACCATTTTTAGTGTACAGTTCAGTGGCATTAGTTACTTTTTTAAAATTTGAAGACAGATTTATTTTTATTTATTTACACCCCACCCCCACCCCCGTTGTTTGCAGTCACTGACTGCTCTCTATGTCTATTTGCTGTATGCTTTGTGTCTGCTTGTCTTCTCTTTAGGAGACTCTGGGAACTGAACCTGGGACCTCCTATGTGGGAGAGAGGTGCTCAATCTCTCGAGCCTCTCAGCTCCCTGGTTTGTTTTGTCTCTCATTGTCTTTCCTCTTTGTGGCTCTTTGCTGCATCATCTTGTTGCATTAGCTTGTCACACCTGCCCATCGCACCAGTTCACCTTCTCCAGGAGGCACGAGGAACTGAACCAGGGACCTCCCATGTGGTAGGCGGAAGCCCAATCGCTTGAGCCACACCGTCTTCCCATTAGCTACTTTCAATGTTGTACTACCATTACTATCTTCCATTGCTAAACCTTTTTCAGCACTGGGTGATGTTTTTTTGAGGGATAGCATATTCATTTATAATAAACACTATACAAGGTTTTACTACCATTTCTAGACATACAGGAGAAAAATGCACTAAAAAGCTTACCTTGGAGTAAAGGGAAATGCCTTTGAGCTTTGCAGCTCCATGGTAATTTACCTTTTTCCTGACCATTGGTGAGTGAGCAGAGAAGCTGAGAGCCACCTCACCTCCATATTTTGTGCCCAAATGTACTTGTGTTCAGTAAGGTAGGCAATTAGAGATTTTCCTTCTTGTCCTCTAAGTTGCTTGTTTTCTACTCTACATATTTCTTGATGAACTATATTTAGCTTTTAGATTAGCATTTTGAGGACGTTCTGATTGTAAGACTGAAATCGTAACCTACAATATTGGACTATGGCTATAGATAATTCTTCACGTTGCATTTGTACTCCTTTGCCAGTTGTCATGTAAACTCACTATCCTTTCAGAGTACAGTCATTGGACATTCATCATAACTATGAATAATTCTGTCCATTTCATTCTTCTAACTTTTAATACTAGCTTTAGTTTAGGCCACTTCCTCCAAGCAAGCCAAGCAAATTCCCCAAATACCAAACACAAGATGAAGATTCTAAGGGGCATGGGGTCACTGCTTTCCTCTCTGCCGCTCCATCCTATCCCCACCCCCATCCCAGCTAACGGTACGAGGAGCTTGGATTACCGCTTAAGATTTTGGGTCAGTGGGCACTGCCAAATTGCCTTCAGTGCCAGTTCAACTACTCAGTTTTCTGTATCATAAAATCAGTGTTTATCCTATATCCTCAAACTCTGAGCTGCATTCTCCTGACCTGAGTATCTTGCTCTTCCTTGTTAATGGATTTACATCATTTTTGTGTGTGCCTTGTTTGACTGCCTTGTCTCCAGCTCTGTTGAGATTGTCTGTGGGTGGTTTCCCTGTGTAGGGATGACAAGGGTAAAGGTCAGAAGCTTCCATGATTCATTTCCTCTTTATTGCACGCAGTGGATAGTTTTCTGGGTGAGTCACTCAGATGCCAAACACAGGAGGGATTTTCTTCACATAGAGGCCCCGAGGCTCCGCTATGCCCTGAACTGGAAGAACTGAGTTGTTACTATTTCCTTAAAACTTTTGTATTCCTTCTGATAATTCCATAAACCCATTTATATACCCTTTGCTTGTGCCTGTTGACGCTGATTTGTGAGTGCTACTTTCCTCTTGAAGAACTTTCTGCTATCCTGGATTTCTGCTATCAGGATTCTGACTCTAGTGTACTTGAACCTTAAAAATATGCCCCAGCTCCACCCCAGTCAAGACGGCAGAGTGTCATGCTTCAGGGCTCCACCCCGCCACAAGAGCTTTGAACAATGAGCAAGAACTGGCAGAAACCTCTTCCTCAAAGCTCCAAAAACAGTTAAAAGACTGCAGTGGCAGAGTGAGAGCTGAATCAGGAAAAAGGCCACTTAGAAGTTATAGAATCTTATGGCACCCTGGCTGTCCCAACTCTAACTCTCATGGGCTTGACGTAGAGGTGGCCTGGGCTTCCAGTGTAGATCCCTGGTCCTGGTTCCAGAGGGAGCAGAGTACCTTTGTACACACTGGGAACATGTAGGTCTGGTCCAGTGTGTCTGGTGGTGACCTAAGGGGCTTGCTGTCCCAGGACTTGTTCTAAGCATGTAAGGTGGGTCACCGAGCTCTCCTGCAGAGTGCTGTGGGAGAGCAGTCAAGTTGTGCTGTCATGGGCAAGGCACATACAGTGCAGTGCCCACACATAAACTGTTTCCTAGGGCAGAGGGGACATTGTATCCATGTAAATGGGGAAATTCCAAGGGTCACACACACATGCCCAAGACAAGAGACATGAACAGAAAGGATCAGGGAGGACCCCGCACTTTGGCCTGGAGCATTCTCCAATCTTATTTTATCAGTAAGTCCTGAAGGAGAGCATACACGCTGGGTCAATCTGCAAGGACCAGGAAAAGTGTTTTCCCTCCTTCTCTCTCCCCTCCCCCTTATTGTTAGCCCCCAGCATTCAAGGAAAGCTGTGTTAAAACATTAACTACCAGGACGCAAGCTTAAAGAACAGATGTCTCAGAGTCTAAATACCAGCGATAACACATTAAAATTTCAAAATGTCCAAGTTTCAACAAAAGGTTACAAAACATACAAAGAAACAGGAAATGATTGTCCAAGCAAAGGAGAAGATTAAACTTTAGAGACCCATCAATGAGGAGGATTAGACTTGGGACATTCCAGCTAAGACTTTTAAAAATTATCCTCAATATGCTCAAATAGCTAGAGGCCAGGAAAATGATAGCTGAACACAAAGAGAGTATCAATAGGATGATGGAAGTTATGAAAAAGAATCAGAGCTGAAGACCACAGTAAAGAGATTAAAGAGAAGAAGAAAAACACAATGAGAGACACAACAAAGCAGGGAACAGAGGTGGTTCAAGTGACTGGGCTTCTCCCTTCCATATCAGGTGTCCTGGGTTTGGTTCCCCTGTGCCTCCTAAAGAAACAAGGATGACAAACAGACACAGCATGTGCAAACAACGAGGGGGTGGGGAAAAATAAATAAATAAAATAAATCTTGAAACTACAACAGCAACATCAAAGAATACTCCAGAGAATTTCAATATTAGATTGTATTGGGCAGAAAAAAGAATAAGAGAAGTTGAAGATAAGATAATTGTAAACATTTAGCTTAAAGAGCAGAAAGAAGAAAGAAAAAAAGAAAATTGAACAGAGCCTAAGGAACCTATGGGACAACATCCAATATACCAATATATGCATTGTGCGAGTCCCAGAAGGAGAAGAAAGAGAGAAAGGGGCAAAGAGAATATTTAAAGAAATAATGGTTGAAAACTTTCCAAATTTAATGAAAGGCATGAATGAATACACATCCGAGATGTTCAATGAACTCCAAGTAGGATAAACCCAAATAGACCCAGACTGTGCAATGTTATAATCAAACTGTTATGTGCCAAAGATAAAGAGAAGATTCTGAAAGCTGCAAGAGAAAAAGCAACATGTTACATACAAAGGAAACTCAGTAAGATTGTGCTCATTTCTTGTCAGAAATGATGGAGGCAAGTGGGCAGTGGGAAGACGTATTTAAAGTGCTTAGAGCAAAATATTGCCAACCAAGAATTCTATATTTGGCAAAACTGCCTTTCAAAAATGAGGGAGTGATTAAGACATTTCCAGATGAACAAAAGCTGAGGAGGTTTGTTACCACTAGGCTGGCCCTACAGTAAATGCTGAAGAGAGTTCTGTAGGTTGAAAGGAAAGAACAATAAGCAATTGACTGAAGTCACATGAAGAAATAAAGATCTCCAGCAAAGATAATTACATGGGTAAATAAAAATACCAGTACTATTCTATCATTGGTTTGCAATACTACTTATTACTTCCTACAGAATCTAAAAGGCCAATGCATAAAATGTGATGATAAATCAATGATTTTAGACTTACAAATATATAATTTGTGACAAGAACTACATAAAGGTGGGTGGACAGAGGAATATAGGAATATAGTTTATGTATACTATTGAAGTTGGTGTCAAAATAAACAAGATTGTTATAGATTTAGAATGTTAATTTTAAGCCATATTACCACAAAAAACATATCAGAGGATATGCAAACACATAGAGACAGAAAGTAGAGTACAGTTTACCAGGATGGAGGGCATGGTCATCAGAGAGTTAATGCAAAATGGTTATGGGGTTTCTGTTTGGGGTGAAAGGTGGTTACGGTATTGGATGGTGGTGAGGGTCCTGTAACACTGAATGTGGTTACACTGAATGTGATTAATCCCACTGAATGATTTGCTTGGGAAAGGTTGGGATGGGAAGTTTTGTATTGTATATATGTTTCCACATGAAAAAGAAAAAAAGAGAGAAAGAGAGAGGAAGAAAGAGAGGAAGAAAGGGAAACTAAAGAGATAATGACAGTTAAATGCAATACATGATACTAGATGGTATCCAAGAATGAAGGAGAAAAGACTCAAGAACATATTATTGAGACATTAAAAAAATTGGAATATAGAATGTCAGCATTATATCAATGTCAAATTTCTTTAACTTGATAACTGCACTTAAGGTGATTATAAAAGTGAATATCCTTGTTTGTGGGAAATGTACATGGAAGTATTATGTGTTCAAGGAATATGATGTGTGCAACCTGTTCTCAAATGTTCAGAAAAGTAATAGATGATAGATAGAATGATACAGCAGAGGTGGCAAAATGTTAAAACTGGTGGATCTGGGTTTTTGAGGAAGTGAATGCATTTTGGAATTCTTTGTATGAAATTTGTTTTATTTTTGCAACTTCCTGTAAATTTGGAATTATTACGAAAAAAAAAGTTTAAAAAACCCCCCATACTCCAGGATTAAAATATTCTTTGGAATATCATGTACACTGGAACAGTAATAGCAGTCTACTTGTGGTTCCTCAAAAGTCCACCCTCTTCTCTTTTTTCCAGAAATAACAGTTGATGTGAGGAACATGGACATCACCTGAAGAAGATAATAGTTAAGATCCGCAGTAAACTGTTATTTTCCCAATGAAGGGAGGGTTATTGCTTTCTTTCTTTTTTTAATCTTTCAAGAATTATGAAATATAATACACAAACAGAAAATATTAGTGTATAGTAAATTGAATAATTACAAAGTGAACACCCCTGTAACCACCACTCAGGTAAAAAAAAAAAAAAATAGAACCTCACTGCCCTGAAGCCCCTCCTTTGTTTACCTTCTAGACCACACCTCCTCCCTCCCTCTAGAGGAAACCACTCCCTGGCTTCGGTGGTAATCATTTCCTTGATTTTCTTACCACCTCTGTATGCAAGGTTATTATTTTCTGAAGCAATATCACCTCTATATTTTGCCGATGGCACAATGTCATTCATTTGTATTAAGAAATGACCACGGGATGACAGTGAGCCAGGTTGTGTGTCTTTCTTTTCCCTCTCCCCACCCCAAGACTCACGGAACTGCTTATCCATGTGTACTGGGTCATGAACTAATAATACTGCTAAGACACATGCTTAAAATAGTGACAGTGTAGAGGTGGAACAACGAGACTTTCGACGGTCTCTCTTCTGTGCTCTCAGGTCCTGAACTGCAAAGTTGAGGTCAATAATTTTGTGGTGTGAAATAAGAATCTTCCTTCCCACGCTTGCTTTTAAAAAAAAATCTCTGGTAAATAGCTCAGCAAATTCTAAAATCAGTAGAAATTGGATCCATTTACTCTTCTTGGAATTTTCTCTCCTTTTGTTCCTACTGTGAGAAGATGTGTGCTATTTCAGCGTATTTTTTCATCAGACTCTCAGTTATAACTCACACTAAGAATCTTTTGACCTTCTTTGGTCTGACATAGTCACTGCTGAGCTAGACAAAGAAGACAAACGGGAATAAGACTTAAAATCTGATTTTTAACCATTTTCAATTTGTCTTTCTTTACTTCCTTTATTGGCTCAGGCAAATTTGTAGATGAAGGGAAGGGAAACTAACATTTCTTGCACCGCTAGTCTATGCCAGTCACTATTGAATCCATTATCTTAGGAAATACTAACAACACTGTGGGATAATTATTTATTGGCTTCTTTTTTTAATTGAGGCCACTGAATTCCAGAGAAGTTAAGTAACTATGCAGAATCACACAGTAAGAAATTGGCACCATCAGGAACTGAAACATGATTCCAAACCAATATTCTCTTTCCTCTTTATCAAGCTGCCTCTCATTTCCTTTGCCTCATGACCTTGGAGTTTCCTTGGAAACCACTTTTTAAAGACTTTCCATTTTTATTAGACTGAATGAAGTGTTATTGGGTTTGTTAGTAGTAATGGGTTCAAGGTCCCAAACATTTTTCTTCCTAAGAGCATTGGTTTAGGCCTGGGAACTTACAGGATAAAAGACTTCAGGTTATTGGAGTTCTATTAGGCTGGAAGGAAGACAGTCAGTCTTTGAAGGACATGCTTGATCTAAGGCCCCTTTCTGTGCTTCCTGACATCACAGGTCTGGCCACCTCTGTGACCTGGTGCCTGTAGTAGGTATTATAAGCTTAATGTGAGAAAACCTAATTAGAAGACCACAAAGACGACCTGGAGTGGGATTACCCTGGAAACATCCACTGTGCTATAAGGCTATTCACAGTAGACTACAATTTGGTAAAATGCCCATCTGTCTTGGACCTTACCCAATGCATCATTACTGAGGCACCACAAAAACTCTGTTATACGTTGGTCTTGCCCATCAGGCACTTCCTTAGCGTGGTTCCTGTAGCCAGCGTTTCCCCATGAGCAGGTTAAATGTTTGTGTGAAAAAGTTGGTCAGTCAAGGAACAAGTTTTTGGACAACAAATGAGGCAGGAATTTAATTTTGGAGTTTGTCTGGAAGTAGTATTAATGGAACATATGTTATTTTCAGAGGTACTTATGAATGGTCTAAAACTATGGCCTTTTCATTGGGAGGGAGGAACAGCTGATTCATACTTAATGTCCAACCTGAATGAGGATCACAGCCTGTTACAGAGGCCAGGACCTTGAGCTAATGGCTGTCTTTCACCATGTGAGTTTCAAGTGCCCAGTGCTAAAGAGCTTTTTTTTTTGGTGGAGAAAGTTGGAGAGCAGTGGCAACAGCTCCCACTTCAACATGTCTCTGGGACTGAACAACATTTTTTACTTCATTGAAAATTTTTTCATTTTTTTCAATGAACTTCTAGAACACAGCATTTGTTACAAGTGCTCTGAAGAAAAAGTTGCTTATATTTGTTCTCAGAATTATTAGGAATGAGTTAAAAAGACAATGCCATATGTAAAACTTGGAGGCAGGTTAATAATGTGGTTTTATCAGGAAACAGAGCATGTGTCTGACAAGAAAATAGCCATGTGTGTTATTTTTCCTTTGCTCTTCTCCTTGCTGTTTGTACACCAGCAGAAAATTCTTGGATTAGGTTCTTGTGGATTAGTCCCTTCTCCATGTCTTCATGGTGTGTTTCTTGACTTTGTACAAGTAAATCTTTCCACATATCTGAGATAGATTAGTATCACACATTAGTATCAGAACTGGAAAGGACATTCGTTGTTTACCCATGAAGAAGTTGGGTTCCAGATGGGGAGGTGATTTGCCCAGTGTCACTGGCTGGTTAATAACAGAGTGAGTCCTATTCTGACTCCAAAATGAAATTCCTGCCTGATTTATTTTCCTGATACCTGCTCCACGGACAAAGTTTCACTCAGCCTCTATCTCCAAACTGTGTGTGACACATGGATTTATGCAATGGCTATACAGCAATATGGTTAACATATTGAGAGTCTACTGCATGCTACTCAGTGAGCTGCTGGCTTTGCAGGCGTGACCTCAATCCCCCACAACAGCCCAGCCAGCGCAGCATTGTTATTCTTCTCATTTTACAATTGAGGAGACAGGCTTAGAGGGGCTAAGTCAACAGTTCCCATACAAGCTTTAAAAAATTAGATTATCTTAAACAACAAAATAAATAATGGTAGTATTGAAGTAAAGCTCATAGAATAAAATAAATATCCATGGGTCCATACTATCAATAAACAAACTGGGAGAAGGGACAAGTTCTCCTTGCAGAAGGATTTCAATTTAAAAATATAGAAGGGATGAGGGAAATAGAAGATCACCATTGGAATACAATAGTAATAATAGCTGTAGCTGTAAGTATATATGAAAGTTTGTGGAGAAGGAGGAGGTTTTGCAGAGGCCCAAAGTATCTCTCTCAAGGTATTTTTAACTACAAAGGAAAAAATAGTAACTATACAGTGGGGAAACCCTGTAGACACCATCTAAACCAAGTGATCAAGTTAATTTCACAAACAATAGCACAATGATCTCATCCACCCCTTGATATGGGGCACAGTGAAAGGAGAATGCCTCTGTGATATTTATGCTAAAAGCATATAACCTCAATCTTATCACAAGAAAGCATCAAGCAAACACAAATTGAGCAACTGTTCTACAAAACAGATTATGACAAACAAGGAAAGAGTGAAGAGCTAGCAGTTTGGAAATGTGACAACTAAATGCAATGCGGGATTCTAGTAAAGAAAAAAAGGATATTAGCGGCAAAACTGGTGAAAACCAAATAAGTATTAAGCTGAATAAGTATAGCATGGTACCAATGTTAATTTCTTAGTTTTGATAATTGTAGTATCGTTTTGTTAATGTTAATATTAAGGGAAGCTGGAAACTCTCTGCACAATGTTTACAACTTTTCTGTAATTCTAAAATTATTTCAAAATATGAAGAATAGAAAGTATTGCCAGGCTCCGTTTCAGACTTGCTAGATGGGAACTTTATAAGCTGCTGTTACCTAGAACTCCATAAAAAGGCATGCATTTAAAAAGCAACAGAGCCAGTATTTGAACCCAGGTCTGCCTGATTCCAAAGCCAATGCTCTTCCCTACCAGGCTGCCTAATGGAGATGTGAAGTTCAGTGAAAATTCAGATTTTAAAAAATAGCAATATTTAAGAGAAAAACCCTTCAGGTAAGTATAGAATATTATATTTTTATATCTCATTATTTAAAATATAGAGCAAAAGTGAATTTAGTGATTGAATAGGAATAAGACTAAATCTTTCTTCCTGGCCGTAATTCCCAACTCATCTTCATTTGTTTTAGACAGTATGATTACCCCCAAAGTACTGTTATAATACCCAAGCGTGTGCCATTGTTAATAGAGAGCAGTACAAAACTGCAATTGTAGATGTCACTGTTGTAAAGTATCATCAAATCATAAGACTTTAATAAGATTTCTACATTCTGGACTAAATAAAAAGAGCTAAACCCAATTTTATTATAATTATCCAAGTGTGGAAAAAGTTAAGGCCTGTTTGAAATGTCTTTTCTCATATTTGGCACAGCCCATTCCTTAGTTTGCTTCAGGGTCTGGCAAGAAGTTCCCAGCAGGCTGGAATTACCCATACCTGGGGGGACTGGTTGCCAAAGAGGTGTGGCCGAGAGAGTGGTCAAAAGGCCCTGGCCCTCATGCGCAGTGCTGATGCGCGCGGGGAGTGCCGTGCCACGCAGGGGTGTCCCCCGCGTGGGGGAGCCCCACGCGCGGGGGGTGCGCCCCGTAGGGAGAGCCGCCCAGCGTGAAAAGAAAGAGCAGCCTGCCCAGGAATGGCGCCGCCCACACTTCCCGTGCCGCTGACGACAACAGAGGCGGACAAGGAAACAGGACGCAGCAAACAGACACCAAGAACAGACAACCAGGGGAGGGCGGGGGAATTAAATAAATAAATAAATCTTAAAAAAAAAAAAAAAAAAAAAAAGGCCCTGGCCCAGGTGCTCTTCCTCTTACTGTAATAACTTTTGTGTAAAGCACCACCTTAGTCCCTGGAGATATAAAAATCAGCATAGCACAATCCCTGCCTGCAAGCGACCCCTGGCCTCATCTGGGTGAGGGACTTACTCATGGGTCAGAGTTAGTTAGGGATTGGACAAGTAAAGGCAAAAGGAAGGGGGAAAAATTGCTTTTATAAAAAACTGTCACCATTTTCACACATGAAAAGACTGGCCTTATTTACTCAAGTGTGATGGCTCTTTTGCTTAAAGATTGGACTTGGACTCCATTGACAATGGTGGGCTGCCTCTTCCAGGGGCTGTGGTCTGGAAGGAGGTGGGAGAGAGCTTGATGTTCTGCATAATAATGTAACATGAATCCGGGACTGTTACCTGGTGCCTCAAAAGCCACTGGAAACAAACAGGAGTGGAAAAGCAGCTTGTGCTGACTTGGGCAAGCACCTCTTCCAAATTTCCCTAAATATGTCGGAGGAAGAAGAACCTTGTATGGGTTGCGTGGACGCTTTAGGGCCTATGGACATAAAGAATTACAATATAATGTGCAGGCTGTAATTTAATCACAGAGGAGGACCTGTCTTACTTTGATGGCGGGAGGGTGGCCATCGGGGACATAAAAACGTCATAGAGTACATGATGGCTGGGGTAATTGCTAAAACTAAATAAGAGCCCATTAAATTTATGAGAAAAAAAGAGCTTTCCAGAAAGAGGACTCATGCATTAATGAATTGAGCTCTCCTCCCGCCTGCTTTTCTGAGTTCTTTTTTTCTTCTTCTTCTTTTGGTTCAGATATTGAATCTCTATAGAGTTCCTGCCCAAATACAGATACCTGGGGAGGGTATGGCAATCTTTTAGCAGCTGTTTCAGAGGATATACAAAGTATGTTTTGTCAAGGGAAGAGAAAAAACAAGCTCAGGACATCAGGTTCATTCCTCTTCTAAACTCATGTTAGGCTGAAGTGAAGGGTCCTGGATAGCCAGTGGGTATCAGTACTTGAGGAAGGGAGGCAGGAGGACACAAAATGCAAAATAGTCTCTGAAGACATTCTGGCTTTGACAAAATGGCTTTTCCCCTAGGTTAGATGGGATATGGCCAATAGTGTGACCATTTCAAGCCATTACTGAGTTTGAAATGATCAACATCCAGAATGAAATGTGTGGTAGTAATGATAAAATGACTCTTAGTTATTGAGAGCTCAACACGTAATTTCTCATTTAATTTTTCCCTGGTGAAATTGGTACTATCATTAGCATCTCCATTTGGCAGAGAAAGGAATAGGAAAGGGGTGGAGTAACTTGTCCATGGTCATGGAGTTAACAGGGGCAGATCCTGGATCTCAGTCCAGGCTCATAAGCCCTGGCTGTGCTGCCTCCTTGCTGGTGGAGTGTTCAAGCCCAAATTTGGGTGTGTTCTTAGTGGTGACATGAGCTCTACATAGCTTCTGTGAGTTTCCTTCCCAGTCTTTTTGGCTGAAACGATTCTTACTATACTGGACAGTCCTGTACAGTTGCAGTCACAGGTCACCAGCATAGTGATCGCCCAACATGCCTGCCTCATGTTCATTTCCCAATACCCTCTGGGAGTGCACTGATGGCTAAAAATGTAGGCCCATAGGTGTAGGACCTGAGTGAATCAACCTGGAAATCTGCCTTAGTTGTCCTCATCAGGATAATGACAGCTGTTCTTCAGATGCCATAGAATTATGGTGAGGAGCCAACAGGGGTGAGAACGCTTTGAAATAATTAATATAAAATTTTGTGCCAGGCACAGGGAAGAGTATGAAAGAATCCCTGCCCACAGAGAACTGCCTCTCATATAAGGTGAAGTGGTGCAGAGCTTTGCTCTACTCAAAGCATGGCCCTTGGATCAACATTGGTATCACAGAGTTTTTGTTTGTTTGTTTGTTTTTAAGGAGGTACCAGGGATTTTAAGGAGGCAACTGAACAATTGAGCTATGCCTGCTCCGCAGGATTTTTAAATATATAGACCCTCCCGCCCCATCCTAGACCCGTGAATTAGAATCAATGTTATAACAGGCTCCTCAGGTGGTTTGAAAAGCTCCATTGCAGAGTATACAGAAGGGAACAACTAAGTCTGTTCTCTGCAGTGATCAGGGAAGTCTTCCCAAGGAGGGAACACTGGACCCTATTTGTGAAAAAAAAGATAGCTTTCAACAGGCAGAGAGAAAAGAAGGCAAGAGGTTTCTAGGTTGAAGGAACATAGAATTTGTCTCCTTGGAATTATATTTTTTTGTTTCAGTCATTACAGCTCCAAAAAGTGTCTTCGAAAAGGGATAAAAATGTATGTGTAATCAGAGAAATAGAAGGGTTCACGTCCAATAATAATATCAATAACATGAATTCAGTTCAACATAGTGGACACCAATTACTCTCTAACAATCAATACATGTACATTCACGTAGAGAATTAAAGGGTGAACAAAATAAATGTGTCCTTTCCCTGAGTTCTGAACCCAGAAGAGCCTTGGTTAAAATCCTGGGAAAAATCTTGTTCTAGCTGTGTATACTTAGTGAGGTTATTTAGCCTCTCCATTCCACAGTTTCCACATCTGCAGATGGGAATAATGCTATCCACATTATGAGGTTGATACAAAGATTACATTTAGAGCACTGAGAAGAGTAGTAAGAACATAGATAAGTTTATTAAGCACTTATTATAATTAGTGCTTATTGTGAGCAGAGTAACTGAAAACCTTGGTAATGGGTTTAACATTTCTGATGACCTGTGAAATTACCTGGATTACCAAATTTCCTGTCTGTCCTCCTATCTGACTGCAGAGAACATTGTATATGGATAATATTTATTATGTTACCTAGTCATGAGCCCATCCAAAGACTTATCTCCCACCTAGCTCTTTCATCCTGGTTTATTCCTTGCAATTATGTGCTCTTGAGCCAGTCTCCTAACTCCCAGATAAGGAAATCCTGCATATAAAGTTGTTGTCAGGATTATTAATAAATGAATTCAGTGCTTAGAACTGTGCTTGATCCATAGTAAGTGGTCAGTAAATCCTAGCTATTATTGTCATCATCATCAGCATCATCATCAGCATCATTTGGAAATGAAGCTCCATATAGGGCATCATTCACATGTAATGCAAAGCTTGTTCTAATCATCACCTTGGCTGTCCTGTCTCTCTGGATTGATAGCAACTTAATTTGGTTGGTTATTGGGCCACATAGAGTATTTTTTTTAAAGATTTATTTTTATTTATTTATTCCAACCCCCCCCCCCAACCTTGCTGCTTGCACTTGCTGTCTGCTCTCCATGTCCATTTGCTGCACATTCTTCTGTGTCTGCTTGTCTTCTTGTCTTCTCTTTAGGAGGCACCGGGAATTGATCATGGGACCTTCTGACATGGGAGAGAGGCATTCAATTGCTTGAGCTACCTCAGCTCCCTGGTTTGTTGTGTTTCTCATTGTCTTTTCCTCTATGTCTCTTTTTTGTTGCATCATCTTGTTGCATCAGCTCTCCGTAGGGCCAGCTCGCCACACAGGCCAGCTCGCCTTCACCAGGAGGCCCCAGGAACTGAACCTGGGACCTCCCATATGGTAGACGGGAGCCCAATTGCTTGAGCCACATCTGCTTCCTCCACATAGAGTATTGTAGTCCATAGATGCCATGTGAACAAAGGGCTATGTGGGGTAAAATCCTCAAAATAACGTATCTGCAAAGAATGACCATTCCCTAACCACTATTTCTGTGTTCTCCAAACTCTGTCACAAACACCCACTCTCTCTATTTCTTCAATTTGCCAGATTGGACATTTATTCTTAATTTTATGTTATTGACATCAGAGATTTCTTCAAAAGGGACAGTCACTGAGTACACCTGAATCTGCTGCTCTGAATCCACCAATCAGCCAAGATTCATATTTTCTATCCTGTAAGGTTGGGTATTTCATTGTCTTACCTTTTTAATTCCCTTTTCATTATTGCACAATGTACCATTTCCCTGTGAGGAGGAAATAGAACACCTGTTGTAAATCTTTTCGGATTTTGTCCTGTGTTTTCTTTTAAAGCCAAACCAGAAACCCCCACTGGCAAAACCATCTGTGTCTCATATTTAAACACAAACTATAAAATGTCAAGGGAAAGAAAAAGTGCTCAGCCAATGAAAACAGTACACTGGAGGTCAAAATCTGTTCAAGATTTATGAACTGAAAGTAAGCCACACTTCAATGAATATTAAATGAAACCCATCATATTTGTGGAAGACAGGCAATATTTTCTTATGCCTATTTTCTGGAACTTGAGTTGTTTCCTCAAAATGATATGCATGTCAGTGCAATAGAATAAATCTTCTGAAAACTAGAAAATATATGATAGTTTAGTACTATGGAAATTATATATTTTTTCTTCTGAAATGTGTCATGCTTTTATCTATGTGGGCATGTTGCTAGTGAAGAGTAGGGGGAAAAAGCAGTGTACTATATTTCAACTTACTTTACCCTTGGTTTGAGGATTTGTGATTTTGAAGACCAGGATCATTTGGTATAGGGAGTCAGGATTAACCCAAACAAAGAGTGGCAATGTCTGTCCCTGGTGTGCTCAGTAATTTTTTTCTCTTTGTTTCAAATTCTCTTTCAGGGCTCCCTGTCTCTTCACTGCCTGGTATGCAACAGGCAAATTCTGGCTGCCATAGGGATTCCTACTTCCACTTCCTTACCACTCCCACCCCCAAATGTCACCAGGAAGATTTGATTACTAGCATGAACGTGATCTTTGAGATGAGTATTTGCCTTTTCATTTTTATCACTAAGTTTGGAAGGAAAGGCTGGTGATTTGGGGCAGTTTGGTGTAGGTAGAGAATGAATGGTATTTTGTAGGGGGAAAGAGATAGGGCCCCCCGATTCCAGAGGGCACCTGACACATGGTATTCTCTATGCCTCCTGGAGACGTGCAGTGCAGCAGCCCTGGAGAAGAAGGCCTTGGAGAAGGTAGCTTCACAGTGTTTCTGAAATCACACTGAAATACTAAATAGGAGCCTACCTCTCTGACCTGACTATGTTTGGGAGAGACAGATATGGAAATGAACCTGGAAGTGAGGCAAAGCTGGCCTGACAAGGAAGTGAAGGGAAGTATCTGATAGAAATGTCTTCCCTCAGGCAGGATGGAACTCTGTGCTGGAAAAGTGTGGTCAGGTCTTTGTGACAGATACTTATAGACTGTCAGTGTTACTGTGGTATTCGGATTGAGCAGAACCTCACTGTAGAGAATCCAAGCTTTCTAATGTTTCACTTCCAGAATGTAGTCTGAATTTTCCAGAACTATTTAGAAGCTCTTCCTTTTGCTTGTGGTGGGTGATGATTGAGTGTCCAGGAAGTCAGGTTGCAGGTCCTTTTCCAGGTTAGGGTATAATATAGTACACTAGTACAGCTGTTTGCTATCTAATTTGGGAAGAGATACATGTAGTGGTTAAGGAACAGAATTCCAAGTCAGACCAAAGATCTTAAGGCAGGAATGACTTCCATCTTGGTTTTTTATACACCAGTGCCAGTGTTTAGCTCTGTTTCTGGCACAGAGTATATATTCAATAACTATATGTTAAACCCTTAGAGAATTAATAAAGGATGTATGAATGAATGAACTAACCTGTTTGAAATATTAGAGCTGCTGTAATCTCACTTTGTGGCCTTGGGTAAATTACCAGCTCTCTGAGAGTCAGTTTTCCTATTTGTGAAATTAGAAAAAATAGTACGTACTTTACAGAGTTGTTGGAAGAAATAAAATGATCTAATACATCTATAGCTCTTAGCAAAATGCCTTAGTAAAGGTAAACTATCTTTATAGTGGTAGTAACTGTGAACATTAGCAGCTCCCATACTCACAGGGCATTTATTGAGTTGTTTTACAATGGGTAAAATATTGGGTGAGATCCTTGTGAAATACATTGAGAAGATGGCAGAGGAGGCTTGTGCTGGAGTGGAGATTCTAGACAGTGCATATTTTAAGAGGTTAAGTGAGAACCTGTCCATTCCTTGGCCTTGACAAATAAAGGGTGAAATGTTGGGATGGTGTCTTGGCAAAATTAGGTCACTTTGGACAGGAGATTGGTCTCAAAGCTCATGCCATTTCTATCACACCCTGCCATACATACCTACCTATATAAAGAAAAGAGAGGCCTAGAACACAGGTGTGTGTGTGTGTCTTGTGTGTGTGTGTTAAAGGCTCAGAAGGCATTACCTGGTTGATGATAGAGATAAAGTGTTGTGGGAGCAAGAGAGGGATGAATGCTAATGGAGATAAACTTCTGCTATTTTTTTCATTCTCTCTAGGGACAGCCTTACCTGTGGCTTTACCTATGGAAGCATGGCTGATATGCTGACACAACCAGGTTTTCTAACTCTAATTCTAGCTCTTTCTTTTTGAAGAAAAATGATGCTTGTTGCCATGTGATCTCATGCTAATTTTCATGGCCTTTATGACTTACAAAAAGCACCTTCCAAAAAGGAATATATGAAATGCAGAAAGGAAAAACCAAAGAGAAAGTTGGTGCCACAAATGTATCTTATTAGTCTTTTATTGAACACTCAAGGGTGTTTTTCATACATTATATCAAATATTTACAACCCTTCTCTCCATTTTACAGATAGGAAAACTGAGGCTTAGAGAAGTTAAAGACATGGTTAGTAAGCTGTGAAGTTAGGATTCAAACCCAGGTTGTCCTGCATTTCAAACCCATGCTTTTTCCAATCTTTGCAATGCATGTGAGGAGCCAAAGCAAAATGAGGCCCTCACTCTCTGCGTTTGTCTTCTTCCCTCTACAGTTATCTTGCACCATGTGGATGGGCTAACTCAGTAATGGGAATGAATGTTGTTTTAGGTTCCTTGGCTGCTCAAGCAAATACATGAAATGGGTTGGTATAAAATGGGAATTTATTAGCTCGTGATTTTGAGGATAGGAGAAAGTCCAAATCAAGGCATCTTCAAGGTGATGTTTTCTTTCCAAAGACTGGCATTCTGGGGCTGCCTGCCAAAGATCCTTGGTCCTGGGCTTTTCTGTCACATAGCAAGGTACATGGTGGCCTCCCCTGGCCTCTTCCTTCTCTTCTGGGTACCTTTGACCTCCTCTTCTTGCTTTTGGTCTGATTTCATTCTGCTTATAAAAGACTCCAGTAATAGGGTTTCCATCCATACAAGGCCACACCTTAACTGGAAGTTTCCTCATCAAAAGGTTCTATTTACAATCAGTTCAGGATTGCTTAAGTGTAAAGAACATGTTTCTCTGGGGTACCTACAGCTCTAAACTGTCATGGGTGTGTTGATGGGAAAGAGTCATTTGCTGTTCCAGGGACACTGCTGTTTCTTAATAATAGGAGTGAACATTTATTGAGCCCTTAAAATGTGCCAGTCACTATGCTATGAGCCTCACATTCTTGATCTCATTTCATCCTCACAGCAAGCCCGTGAGCTATGTGCCTGATGTTGAGAGGCAGTGGGGTGGATTAGTACATGTCCCTTTTCAACTCACTACCCATGCCTCACCGGGGCAAGGACCATTATTGCACTTGCTTCCACGGAGGACGCTGCAGGGAAGTCACCGGATACTCTGGTTACTCAGGTCACAGCATTCTTCACTGAACCACAAACAGCTGGGGTAGGACCTATCTTCCTCCAGAAACAATGAGTTATGAGTGCAGATATATTTCATTGACAGTCAAGGTGATCCTTAAGCTGGGTGGGGCAGTGGTTTCTGTGGGGCCCGTATGCCACTGATTACCTTCCTTCTTGCAATAGCAGTAATCATATTAGCTAATGTTTATTGAGCTGTTGCTAAGTATTGGCCACTGCCCTAGTCATCGGGCATGCATTCTCTAATTTAATCCTCACACTTATTCTCTTAGGGGAAGCTGAGACAGAGAAATCAAGTCCATTTGCCCAGTGTCTCACAGGTAGCAAGTGGAAAGCTTAATTCGAACCTAACGATGTCTGCTTTGCAGGGCCAAATGCCTGATAAGAGGGTGTGCAGGCTTTAGTCTCAACTTGACTGAAAATTCTTTGAGGAGTATAGTGTTCTATTCACCTTTGAAACACCCATACATGTAGTAGGTACTCTGTAATACTTGTTACTCAGGAGAACCACCAAAAGGTGATCGTTTCAAGGTGACTGGTGCTGGTGTGGAGTGCGCTGTGTGTGCTAGGCACGTTTTAACGGACTTGGATTGGTGCCAGCGTCATTTCCTCTTCGAGACCTGACCTCAATGTGTTCCCTTTGGCGGGCTGGCTTCATTTGTTATGGTTGCTTCATATTTACCTTTCCGGGGAGGGTTTTCAACCTCAGCATTCTGCTCACATTTTACTTTGAACTGAGCCTCCCTGTTACAGCCTGCTTCGATTGTGAGGATCAGGTTGTGAGATCTGGCCTGTGAGAATCAGGGTTGATTTCTACAACAAGCGCTTGCCAGTCAAAATTTCATCCTTGCTGCTTTCTGAGCTGTGACAATCTGACCTGGGGCCAAGGAAGACGTTATACTGTCCACAAAGGACAGGTCCTGAAGTTGTTGACTCATCTCAGGGCCCCACTCTCTCCCCTTGGAACAGTGTCAGTTGGATGTACTTCATTACAGAGATCTTGAGCCAGTTCTTAGGAGCTTCCTGTCAGCCAGATGCTGCGGTATGGTTGGCGGGTACCAGGTGTGCCCGGAAAACATTACCTGCCTCGGAGACCAGGGCCCTTTGAAGTGCCCCAGGAATGTCACACTTCAAAGAAACCTCCCTGCAGCTGTCACCTGGCTATCTCATGGAGGTCAGAGAGTTAATATACAACTATAAAACCTCCCACCTCCAACTAACACCTGGGAAGCTGAAGCACATTTTTCTCTGGTTCAGAGAATTTGAAAGCATTGTTTCCCTAATTTATCTCAGCAAGAGCTCAGGACCCTGTGTCTTTAGATAAAGATCCATTGTATAAATCATTCTAATAATAATATAAGCAAATAAGCTGGATTTTTCTTTTCTGAATGGGAATTATTTAGTAATGAGGAAAGTATTTGCAATTAATATTAGCAGGAGTGTAATTACAGGACTAATTTGTACCAAAAAAAATGATGCTTTGTACAAATGTGGCACCTTTTATCTGAGGATCACAATGCTGTTGTATGCAAGTTAATGAACCCTCCTGAAGGCTTATGCTGTTTGCACTCAATTACTGTTAAATTTTCCATAGGCATCTTGCAATCTGGGGCTGGGGTGGGAAGCCAAAGTTTATTTATAAATTGAAGCAAGATGGATGTAGATTAGATCTAAAAAAAGGACTTCCTGGTTGTGCTGTTATTAAATGCTGGCCTGAATTACTCTAGCAGTTTTTAAAGACTTGCATCATAGAGGACTTCCTGCCTCTTTGATGGTGCCCTTTTTAACCACAAAACCAAATCATCATCCTCTTCCAGTAGAACAGGTTTGGTTTCTCCTTAAACACAAATAATAAAGTACCAAAGGAAAGAAAAATGGTTGGAGTGGGTGACCTAGGAAAACCCAAATTCTGGGAGATTCTCCTTTAAGACTCTGGACTTTGCTAAGCCCAGGGCAGAAAAAAAGGTGTTGCTGCCTCAGTTAGCAACACAAGGGCCAAATTTGGCTTAAAGTAACCCTCTAAGAGCAGTTCTCTCTGGGAATTCAGGCTTCAGCTCCCTTTTATGCTTATCCTTACCTGCACATTCCAAAAAGATGATTTTTTTATAGACTCTTTTAAAATAGGGAAATAAATATCTGCATACACGTTTTGAGGGTGGAGTTCCATTGCATATGTCTGTCTGGAGGTGACAGATAAATGAGACCTGATGTCCCAATATTCCTTCCATACTCCATTTTATGGCCTTCTGGTTTCTTCTCTTCAATTCTTCTTGGGCTGGGAGGGAAAAGATTTTGGAACACATTTGGTTCTTTGTAAACTGCCTACAACTACTCTAATGGTGGAACCTTATCTTTGTTCCTTGATCTCCTTCTTCTCTGAGTACCTTGTGGTTTATTAGAACCATCAAAAGTTTTTGTAGACTTTGGTGCCAAATTTTGCAATTAGCTTTTTTTTTCACCCTTTGAGGGCCAGTGCCACTGAACTCACAGCTGGGCTGCAGCAGAGTAAGGGAAAGCCAGAGGAAACAAGGGTTTCTAGAATGGGGCTGTTTAGTTGAAATCCTCACTCCACTATATACTATGGGAATTTGAGCAAATTTCTTAATCTTTCTGCCTCTGTTTCCCCATCTGTCAAATAGAGACAATAATAATTTCTACCTTATAGAGAGGTCATGAAAGTTAGATGGGATAATGCATATAATGAAATCAATAAGCATGTGGTAAGCACTCAAAAATGTTATGTTTATAATAATCCTCTTTGTTAAGTAATTAGACTCCAAAAACACAGGGGAAGACCCATGCTTATATCTCTTTCCTGGATCTACTGCATCTTCAATTATGATAATGTTTTTCCAAATGTGGGTTAGGTCTTCTTAATGGTTCACAAAATCAATTTAATTGGGTCTCAACTAGCCTAAAAAGAGAGGGAAATTATCAGTACACAAAGCAAGTATTAAGAATAGTATTGTCTTACAAACATTTCTATTATATATGTATATTTATACGTTGTCCATTATATATGCTTAATTGTATACATACATTTATTTACAAATGTATCACAGAAGATATGCTGGATCACAATGTAAAATACCTTATTTTAAATGCAGTCAAAAAAGTTTGAAAAGCATGAGACAATTACATACTAATTGAAAATGCTTGCTTGATACAACCCTGCAACTCCCATGTATTGTGGGTTGTTTACTGAGTTCTTTCAAAATAATACAGTCTTTTGGATATCTGAATGGAAAGTCATAAATGCAGCTAATTTGGAAAGAAAAGAATCCTTTAAATGACCTATAAGACAAAGAGAAGAAAATGTATTAGGCTTAGAACATACATTATAAATGTCATTCTTTGCAAAGTATATTTGAGGTAGGAAAAGAAAGGAGAAGGGAGATAGCTTGGACCAATGCAAAATCACCATCAGATAAAACTTAACCGCAGTCGAAAATCACCTGCCCAAGGCTCAGGGTCCAAGGCCTAATGCTGGAAGATCCCAAATGACAAAAGGTCCACCCATCCTCTGATCACCACAAGCTTCTCCGACCCTTCCCCTGGACAGTTCCCGCTCTGAGGAATGTAGAGCCAGTAAAAATTGTTTCAATCCCTCTTTGCCTAAGGCAGACCAATGAGAACATGGGACTTACAAGTCCTAATTTACATGGAGGGGCAAGAGGGGAGGAGCCCAGCTTCAATGAAGCAGCACCCCAGCCCCAGCAAGCTGACTTGTGCAACTCCTACGAGTACACTTGCGCTCCTATTTTCAGTGTGTATAATACTTTCGCTTTACATTAAAGTCTCCTGCTCTATATTAATAGTCCTTGAGTTCTCAAGACTGTGTCAAGAACCCTCCTACCCTAGCTTGAGGTCTTTCTCCAAGATCTCCCAGGGCCTCTCTGACATCAGATTTTATTCATGGAAAGGGTTAATATCCTTATTATATAAAGACCACTTACAGAGTATATGAACTAATTCACGAAAAAAGTAAATAGCAAATAAGCATATACAAATATGTTCAGTTTCATTAGTAACAAAGGAAAACAGTGAAATTAGTTTTTAACTATCAAATTAGCCATTTTGCTTTATGGTAATATTCAGTGCAGCAAAAGTTAGAGGGAATTAGATACCTTTGCAGAAAACCAATGGGAATAAACACATAAAACTTTCTTAAGAGAACAATTTGGCAATCTGAATCAAAAGTAAAAAATGTGTATACCTTTGAGTTGACAATACTATTTGAAAGAATTTATTTTAAGGCCATAGTAAAGCAGATGCACAGACATTTAACAGCAAGGATATCCACTGAAGAACTGTTTGATATTGTAAAAAGGTGGAAGTTAAAAAAAGCTTTTTCCCATAAAAGAGGGTTGATAAATTAAATTTTGGTGCACTGATGCAATGGAAAAAGAGACAGTCATTACTGATGATGCTGTGGTTTGGCCCCTGGAATAATTTCCATTCATATGGGGTCTGGGCTCCATGAACAAATCCACCTTGTAAGGAAGCTTTATTTGGGTAAGAGCCTTCTCTGAAATCAATTAAAGAGTTAGATCTCAAGTTTTGCTACTTTGCTAAAGTGCAATAGATTGAACGTAGGCCTACATTCTGTTCCTCCCTTGTCTAGGCAAGATGAACCCAGGCTATGAGCCAGGGCTCCAAGGTACGTACAGCCTATCAAGAGGCTTTCTACCTACCTCCCTGCCATCAGCTGGGATCTGTGGAAACTTTGTACTTACTATCTCATGGATGACAACCCAGGGGGCAGGGTGGCTTGAGGATCCATTTAATCTTCCTTTTGGTTTTCCTCATATCTAGTGAGTCGGACCACTGGCTAGAAGACAAAATATGATTCTAGTTCTACTTTTTTTTTCTGGTGATGGAGTCAAGCGCAAAGGAAGCATTAAATCTGCTATTCAAGTCACATAATTCTGCTATTGTAGTTCTCCCAAATTGCATGGGTTTGCCCATTGAATTAAAGGTGAGGGTGGTTGATGACAATGGGGGCAGATTTCTTTCTTCTTGTCGTTCTTCAGTGGGTTGTTTTGAAGAATAGATTAGCAAAAGCACCTCCTGCAAGGTTAAGAACATGTTTAGTGACCCTTAAGTGGAACTTCCCTGTCCCCTGCTCTCTGTCCCTTTACTGCAGCCTACACTGGAAGTTTCCACTTTGAGGCTGGGTCAGCTAGTCATTTGAAGGGCTGGTGTGGGAATTTAGCTCTGGAAATTGGTAGATTGAAACACAGTTGTTTTGACCAAAAGAAGCACCACTTTATACCTCATTAAACGTCTTTATGTTGTTTTGTCTTTCTCTTCCCTTCTGGTCATTCCTCTACCCACAACTCTTTCATAGACTGCTGCTGATAAAACCGAAGTTTTCACAAAATCATGAGGTTTGTGGGAACTGAATGAATTGTTTCAAGACCTACCATAAAATAAGTCCTGGCCCCAAGCCTAGAAGTCACTGGGAGCCCAGTCAGAGCCCGGCAGCCAGCCCAGCCCAGGCTAATGGGACATTTACTTGCTAGGCCTTCCCTTTCCTTTTGGTCTTTATGGAACTGTGTGAAGAAATTCAGAGTGTGTGCACTGAAGGCAGAGACCAGGTCTTCCTTGCTTGGTGCCACACGTCCTGCAACAGAGCAGGAACATTATTAAAACAGTCCAAATCATACCTGAAGATCCAACACACCCAGCAGACAGCAAAATCCCCAGCGCAAAGCCTCTCTGCCATTACTTGTTTTTAATTGAAAATTTTCTTTTGAGTCTTTGCATCTTTCACCTTTGCTCAACTTGTTTACTACTCAAGTCTTATCTTTTCCTGAGAGGAGGTATAAATAGGCAAAAGAAAGGTCATCTCTTCATTTCTTTCAATATTTATGGAACACTTGGTCCCAGGTTCAATATTTGTTGGAGTTTTAGGAGGGCATTTTAATCTAACAGTTTAAGGAAAATTTAAATGGAACCCAAAAGAGAATTTAGAACTGGAAAAGAAGACTTATGAGGATATTAAAAGTTTTAGTCATCATTTTCTTGGGAGAAGTGTATTACCTTTCCAATGAAATAAGGGTGATTACTAAAAAAGACTTGACTGGTCATTAATGCCATGGAAAGGACAAAAAAGTGAGGAATTATGCTTGTTTAAAAGAAGCGTTTTTTTCTCATGTGAAAGTTGTTGGACATTAGTATGGCATGGTATGGTATTTATTTATATATTCTTAAAAGTAAGTAATTTATATAACTTGTGCTGGTATACAGTGAAGAGAACCAGATGACTTTGCCTAAACTTTCAGGTCTCTGCTAGAACAGAGAGACCAAAGGGAGGCAAACCAAGTGGCTGATCAGATGGAGACTCATTGTTTCAAATCAGGGGTGAGAAAAAAATCAAGTTAAAGTTCATTTCCACAGAGGAAGCAGATGTGGCTCAGACAACTGGGCTCCCACCTAAATCATGGGAGATCACTGGTTTGGATCCCAGTGCCTCCTAGAGAAGCTAGTGAGCTGGTAAGATGGGCAGGCATGGCAAGCTGACACAACAAGAGACACAAGAAGAAAAAACAAAATGAGAGATACAACAAAGCAGGGAGCAGAGGTTCCCAGTGCCTCCTAAAGAAGACAGTGAACTGACATGACGGACAGGTGCAGAGAGCTGACACAACAAGAGACATGGGGAGGAACATAAGGAGAGGCACAACAAAGCAGGGAATGGAGGTGGCTCAAGTGATTAGGCACCTCCCTCCCACATCAGAGGTCCTGGGTTCAGTTCCTGGTGCCCCCTAAAGAAACAAAGAAGACAAACAGACACAAGTGAAAAACAAGGGGGTGGGGAGAAATAAATAAATAAAATAAATCTTTAAAAAAAAGTTCATTACCACAGATTGCTTCCATATGCCTAGATTTAGGAATTACTTTTCAACAATTTTTCATCTAATATGTAGTCCTAGAATCTCATTTTTATTTAAGTGCAATTTCTGAGGTGTTATGTAAAAATAATCTAAAACTTGGAAAGAGAGGACAATATATTCTATCAAGGCCGCAATGGAAAAAGTTTAAAAGGCTACAAAGGAGTATATAATTATCCAGGGAAATGTATCTTTTGTTTGACATGCTGTTTTCCACTGACAGGGTCCAGACTATGCGCTTAACATGTTAACTTTTAGATTTCTATCTGGTAGGAAAGATAACCCCAAAGATTATGGTTTTATTGTTCTTAGGACATTAATCAGTTTTGTATTTAACCAGCAATCTTAGCCACACATTCTTTTTTTCAAATTTCCATGAATAACCAGGTCCCCAAATGCCTTTAGAACCAACTTTACCATCCTGCTGGCTTCCTCATCAATGAGTTAAATATGACTTAACATATATTCATGCTATATTTGTATGAGTCATGTTTTCAACTATTTAAAAATTACACTTTGACAGTGGAATTTGATCTGTTTTTATTTGCTGGGTAAGATTTCTCATAATAACTTCTCTTCTGCTCTTTGATTAATGCTGAATGGTGTCATGATTTTACCAACTTTTATTTCTGTAGCGGCCTCATGTAATACCACTTACTTTTCAAAAGTATTTATATACTTTCAAAAATTTTTTTTCCTAATGTAAATCAGTGCATAAATCTGTCCCTATTCTTAAAGGAAAGTTAGAGTGAATAATATGCCTTTACAGAAATCCAGAAATTTTATCTAAATGAAAAATCTGTTAACTTTGTTTGATACTGATTGTCATTGAACAGAACTTGTTTGTTTATTTCTTGCTGGCTTTTGTGTTGAAAGTTATGTCTACCTACATGAATGGTTTGAAAAAAAGACTCAATTGGTTTGAAAGAAAATCAACTCTTGGGAAGTGAACTTGGCCCAATGGATAAGGGCATTTGTCTACCACATGGGAGGTCCGCAGTTCAAACCCCGGGCCTCCTTGACCCGTGTAGAGCTGGCCCATGCATAGTGCTGATGCACGCAGGGAGTGCCCTGCCACGCAGGGGTGTCCCCCGTGTATGGGAGCCCCACGTGCAAGGAGTGTGCCCCGTAAGGAAAGCTGCCCAGCACAAAAGAAAGTGCAGCCTGCCCACACACACTGAGAGTTGACACAGCAAGATGATGCAACAAAAAGAAAACACAGATTCCCAGTGCTGCTGATAAGGATAGAAGCAGTCACAGAAGAACACATAGCAAATAGACAAAGAGAGCAGACAACTGGGGGCGGGGGGAAAGGGAGAGAAATAAATCTTTAAAAAAAAGAAAAGAAAAGAAAATCAACTCTTTAAATAAGAAAATAACATGAACTATAACTATTGAATTTAGTCACAATTGTTTGTTCATTGCCAGAATGGACTTGACCCCTTGTCCTTGAATAAGGAACCACTTCAATTCAATTACTTTTTGGTGTAGTAACAGCTACATCTTAGACATTTTGGAGATGCAGAATTATCTTGTATAGTCTTCTTAATTGCTTATTAAAGAACCAGGTATTAGAAAGGGTACCAGGGGAAACTGACTTGGCCCAATGTATAGGGTGTCCGCCTACTACATGGGAGCTCCGCGGTTCAAACCCCGGTCCTCCTTGACCCATGTGGAACTGGCCCATGTGCAGTGCTGATGCAAGCAAGGAGTGCCATGCCACGCAGGGTTGTCCGCCACATAGGGGAGCGCCACGCAGAAGGAGTGTGCCCTGTAAGGAGAACCACCCAGCGCGAAAGACAGTGCAGCCTGCCCAGGAATGGTGCTGCACACATGGGGAGCTGACACAGCAAGATGACGCAACAAAAAGAGACACAGATTACAGATTCCTGTGCCACTGATAAGGATAGAAGTGGTCACAGAAGAACGCACAGCGAATGGACACAGAGAGCAGACAACTGGGGTGGGGGGAGGGGAGAGAAATAAATAAAAAATAAGTCTTTAAAAAAAAAAAAAGAAAGGGTACCAGTTTAAATGCAACAGATACACAGATCTAGGGCTGTGATGATTCTGTTTTAGTCTCTTCTACTCAAAAAGGAAGATTTCTATATATGGACAAGTACCTGATACCCAGAAAGGAAATGCATTTGCACTTAGAATGTGAACTTATTTGGAATCTGGAAATAAAACTCATGACTAATGAACTCCAAATATTTATTATATTTTTTCAATATTGAAAAATCAGAAAAAAAGTGTTTACTTTTGCTAATAATCTTTATAGGCATGTAAATATTTCTTTAGAATGCTGTTTCTATAGTAAAGTAAATTATTGATTAGAGCTGTGTATAAATGGACTGCCAAGAAGATTCTTTTTCATTGAGGACAATGGATAATAATAGAAAATAACAAGTGGGTTTTGTTTGTTTTAGAAAGCAATATTTATTACTTTTTAAAAAAATCCATTGTTTCATAAATATGGCCTCCCTTTTGTTTAAAAACTGGGGTAAGCATTATACCACTCACTGTAGTAGTTCTTTTAGCAACTTGTTCTCAAGATGGAGTGTCAGCCAATATCTGACAAAAGAGGGAAGGTTTAATTTTTAAAAAGTCAATACATTAAAAATCTAGGATCAGGAAGGAAATTCTGTACTCTCATAATTGACAAACTAGAGCTGGTTAAAAATAAAAAGATGGTGGGTGCAGAGTTTTTGTTTGGGGTGATGAGGAAGTTTTGATAATGGATGCTGGTGATGGTAACACAAAACTGGGAATGTAATTAATATCACAAGAAAGTAGTTAATGTGGGAAATTTTGTGTTGCATATATGTTACACAATACAATTTAAAAATAGATAGAATTGAGATTTATGAAATATACTCTTTTTAACCATATTTTTACTAATCAGTATGAAAATTCTTGTTATTTTGAAGGCTGACATTCCTGGTGTTGTGGAATGATTGAAAGCATCTAAATTAACAAATATGTAAGCTCAGATTTAAAAGCTATGTTATTAAAAACTCCCTGAGGGTAAATATTTTTATTATTTATTTTCTATTATAAATAAATGTAATGCTTTGATTTTTTTTCCAATTAATTAAACAAAAATTGTGGTACAGAAATACACTTCAACTAATTTAAGTTCAACACCATGAAGGGAGAATTTATGGCACTAGAACTTCCCCTTCTCCATCATACCACATTAAGATTTAGATTACTGTCCAATCTACAATTTTCATTTTCTTATGCTTTTCTCCATACAGATTTGTAGACTTTAACAACATTAGGTAGAACTCTACTTAAACAAAGCAAAACAAAACAAGACAAAATCAGACCTCAAGTCAAAAATGTCATCAAATCTGCTAGGATACTGTTTAAGAGCAAAATCCACTTTAAGTATTGGTTCTTGAGAAATCAGAGCACAAAAACATTAGGTGCTATGCTACTTAGAGAATCGCAAACTGATTCCAGATTGACTGAATGCTTCTTCAATGAAACATTCAACAACATGCTTAAAATGTCAAAACAGTGTTCCAATCAGTTGATTTCAAACCAAGTAGATTTTGTTCAGAAATACCAAAAAAAAAAAAAAAGGTGTTTCATATATTAATACGGAAGTAACAAAATATCATGGCACCAATGCAGAAAGAATTTAAAAAAACACTGAGGACAAGAAAAAATACAAAATTCAATTTGCTTTATAGTTTTCTCAGCTGCTTAAATCCCACAGAATTTGCAAATCTGGCTAAAAAGATGTCTACTCTTGACAGCATGTATTTCTTGTCATTTCCCGTTAAGTGACTATTTTGGAATTTCAGGTCATGTTTTGTGAACATCATTCTGGTTTACTGTGAACACCTGAATAACTTGGACAGCTCTCATTTTGAGCAGTCACTTCATCTATCCTATCAAATCAAGATGAAGGAACTGATGAAATCAGAACAGTATCACAGCATCACAAATCACAAAGTCACAGAGCTTTAAGTCACAGGATAGGTTAGGAAAGACACTGATTCTGCTTTGAACCAAAGCTTTCAATGTATTTATCAATAGAAATTAGTGGAAATGGCTGCTAAAGTAAAAGTTGAAGCGAATGACCCAAAGTGACTTGACTTACCGAATCCAGTATCTTTAAGATAAATTTTCCAAACAAATTTTGCAATAAACACCATTTATACTACTTAGCAAGTTTGTAAAGGCATGGTGCTCATGCTGAGCTAATCTCACTTAGTGATTTACTGGGGAAAACAACATAGTTTAAGATTTCCCTACAGTTTTGCCCATGCACCCTATTCTTAAGCTACAATACTCTAATGTTTATTTTGTCACCATCTGCCAATAAAAAAGGAAACCAAATACACTCGAACTTAAAATTGGGACCAGGGTCTACTCCCTGTCCCCTCTGAGATATGAAATTAGTATAAACCCACAGTGTAAGGAAGTATTGCCTTATTTGGGGAGCTGAGGAGAAGGAACTCCAAGGTAAAGACTACAAATGGGGACAGTAATGTTAAAATAATTCACAAAAACGAATAACTGCAATCATTTTCTTAGTGAACTGACCCGTGGGAAAAAAACTTTAATTGAACAAAAAACATCGGTATGAAGGACAAACTGGTTTCAATAACACTAGTAGAGAATATGTTCTAGAAGCTGGTGGTAACTGGATGTAAAATTCATGCAGCAACTTAACAGAAGAGTCCCGGATGGTGAGGCTGGGGCTAACATCTAAGGAGGATGAAAGCTTAGTCTGCGGAGAATTTTGGATGATACCTGGAGAAATATTACACTATGCATAAACCAAACTGAATTGTTTTCACAGGTGTTGTAAAGTTTCATACAGTAGAAGGGTTTTTTTACATGCCACCCTTGCTGTGAATTAAAGACACAGCAAGGGTGGCATGGAATACCTAAACACAGAAAAAAGCATTCATGCAAGATTTCTAACCTCTTGATGTAAAAATGAATGCAAATCAAAGTGATTACACTATGATTACAACTAGAGCCTCCTGCAACTACAAGGTGGTGGTTATGGAAAGCATGGCCCCTGGTATGGAAAGCAGCCACCACCTTCTTCCATGAGTGTTCTCTTTTTTTGTTTTCTCTTTATTTTTCTTAATCAACTCTGCTATTGTTGCTGATTTTTAGCAAGGCTAAGAATTGAACATAGCACTCTGGCAATCAAGTTGTTTAAATCCTTCTGCTTCCTGGGTGAAGAAAGCACTGTGTGACATTTAGAACTGATTTACAAACAATGTGGTCATGAATTTTCCTGGCTTGAAGACTTCCACAACTTTCCTGATCAGGTCATCATAGGACGTCTGACTTAAGTTTGTTTCAAAGCTAATGTAAGAAAACTTTGGTTCTGGAGTGATGTGAATAGTCCAATAAGTTCAATGTGATTTCATTCCATTCATCGAATACCCACGAGGATTGAACAGTATGGCATCAGCAACAGAACCTGGTGTTAGGTCACTAATTCCACTCTCACGAGTGGCATCCTTTGCAGTAACACCATCTTTCATGTAGAATTGGCCCATAACTGCTGGGTCAAGCTCACCCATAAGAATTTCCAGAGTTTGATCTGACTGACTGATGACATGACTCTGGGAAATCCAGAGTATATAAGTACCAACTGTCACAATTCATCCATCCCATACAGTGTGCTGCTCCATTTAGGAAAATTGCATTAGGAAACTGTTTCTTCCTGGAAATTCCATTGTGGGTACCCTTGGCGAGAAGGCTTCTTGAAATTCCTAGGAGAATAAAATAAGCTTTGAATTGACTCAAGCCCACCGCAATCCCTAGCAAGCTTCAACAGGGGAACCAGTGCTTTTAGTAAGACAGTGGTACCATGTCTTCAAAACAAGACCTTTCTTGGAGACAAACAAGCTACTCTCACTGAGTACACAAGTTTCCTGCTTATCAGTTTTTGTCACACTTATGATTGAACATTGCATATCCTTTAAAAGTATGTCCCACTCAGATCTTGGGATGGCACAGAGATCCCTAGATATCCTTGTTTTGTCTTGGGCTGCTGTCAGGAGAATCAAACCTCCAGGAGCTTCTCAGTCCCTTTGAAAAAATGTTCAGCTTCCATCACTGTGAGACTAGTGAACAACCAACAACCACAGAAAATCAACGAAATCAAATCTTCCGCTGTTGTGGATTGTCCCAGCTGTGTTACTAAAGTTCAGGCTCCTTTTTATTTTATTTTTGGCTCCAATTTTATATTAACTTTTTTTTTCTTCAAAAGGACTGATAACCGCCCCCCCCCTTTTTTTTTTTTGTGAGCAAGAGTTGAAATGTGAGTCTGTTGGAAATAACAGGCAGATATACATAGTTCAGTCTCTTGTAGTTTGCTGCCTCCTGGTTACAGAGAGTAGAGAGGCCATACTGTATAAATTGAAAAGCTTTGATCATGGTAAAGTATCTTCACATTTAAAAAAAGGGTGGGAAGATTTGAAATTGTTGAAACCAGTGCTTTTTGGTCTTCAGAATATTTGTATAAAACCAACTGATGATGGATGATTGTGTGACTTCTCTACTGGGCTTCACAACTGCTTATCTCTACAAGAAGGTTCTACTAGTTTGGCAGGGGTATTTAATGTTATAGAGAAGTTAGATAACTTTAAACAAGCAATGTTTATGGAATCCTTTTCTGAGCTCTTCACATCCATCTTTGATCTATTTGAGAAAAATACAAATGATACTCCAAAGAACTACTGACTCAGAACAAGAAAGTTAGCAATTTTACCAGGCTTTTTTTTTTTTCAAATGACTATTATTTGGAAAAAATTATAACAGCAATATGTATTCCCAGTCAAATATACTGAAAACAATAAAGATCTGCAGGGTCTCAAAGTCAATCCCCAAAGCTAGATGGCTACTGTTAGCAAGAAGCCCCAGTTTCTCTTTGGTTCAGGTAACTTTGAGGAGGGAGTTTCTGTTTCTTCCAGCACCCCTCCCCCTCAAAAAAAATCCTGGTAAATTTTCAAACTTTTCCCCCAGATTCTTTTATTTTTTCTAATTAATAAAATATTCTAGATTTGGAATAAAAACTGGATAGAAATAAATTGTAGTTCTCATTTTTTTAGATATTTCAGTATTTTGTTTATGGGGCAGCATATGGCATTTAAAAAAATCAATCGGCTCCATTGTCTTATGTGTAGGCAGATAAATCTTCAAGTTAGAACAGTTTTTATCATGGAGAAAAAAATATTTTTGAAGCTTTTCCTTAAAGTTATTCTTTTGAGTATCACAAAAAGTTATTTAAAGATGAGTTTCCCAAAATACAACCAACCAGCTTAATTCCCCCAAGTAAAGATTTAAATGATGTAGGATTATTCTGAGTTTTTTTCAGTAAAACAACCTTAGCAAGGTCTGTGCGAGAAACTTGATTAATCTAAAAAAGTCACAGTAATCTCCTTGGACCACAGCTTCATGAGAACAAGGAAGTCATGTATTGTAACCTTGGGACCTGACATGTGGCAGGTGCTCAATAAACATTTTCATGCATTACGCAGGGCATTCCAAGGCCTTTAAGCTTTGGTCTTGTGGTCTCCAGTTAGCTTTGCACATTAGTAAATGTGGAACAGCAGGGGTTGGTTGAGTGTGAGACTTTACTGCACCTCTTTTCAAGTGCAGGGGATACAGGGAGGATGAATTAGACCTCTGTAGTCCCCAAGGCAATGGAAATGTTCTTCAGTTTCTACTTGGCCTCTTCCTCCCTACTTCACTCTGTGAATCTAATCTTTAATCCTGAGAAATGAATCATTCCTGATAAATCCAAATTCTCTTCCAGAAATCTCATAACTCCTAAAAAAGGAATCAATCATCCCTGATATATTTGTCTCAGGGGCTGGACTAGACCCACAGAAGACATTGGGAGGAAGAGGCGTGCCACTTTCTTGCTCACATTTTTGGGCCATCCAGAGTACTTGATTTGTTCTTCAGTTTCAAGATGAAGTCCCTATGCTCACCTGTGGATGAGCCCAAGGCTTGTTTCCTTTTGCATTTTCTGTCCTTAGGCTACTCTGAGACTTCTTTCAAGGGTTTATGATTATCTTTGCCCTACTATGGATAATGTGGGATTAAACTTCCCTTGGAGGAGATAAACCTTATCTTAAGTCATTCCAAGGTTTCTTGTCATTCCAATTGCTTTGTCAGTGTCAGGTTAACACAGTTGGACCTGTATACTCCTTTCTACCATCTTATCTGTGGGTTTATCTCACTTGTTCATTCTCTCAGCTGAATGAGGATATTGGTTAAACAGAGTGAATAGTCTATGCAAAATGATGTTACTGTTTTGTTAAAGGAGGAGCCCTTTACCTTCTTGCTATTTGAATGAAAAGATCTCTTAGAAGTTCTGTGCTGGCTAATGATTATGTGCCTCTATCTCTTTTATTTCTTGCTTTATAAAGGAAGTGACTCACACTGCAGATAAACTGGACTTGAAAGAATGTCTGGTTTATGCAAAGCTCTTATTTACATACTAGTCTCATTCACAAGGAAATAAAGACTCAAGGGCTTTGGGACTGGAGTTCCTCCCTTTTTCATTCCTGCTTTTTGGTAGGCAGAGGCCTAAACTATCCCTGGGAGGGTTTTATAGGCTCATAACATTTCCTCCACACAGCTTCCCCACACAGCCTTTCCTTTCTCTGTTGAAAATAGGAATTGCATGAATGTAAGAGCAGAGACCAGAGAGGTTGTAAAAAGTACCTCTATTTTATCTTCCAACCTTGCGGTATCTCAGACCTTCTACCCTGTGTAGCATGGCTTCTCATCTATGTTAGGGGCTATATTTATACTTTACTATGTCCTCAGGGTTTTATAGAGCAGTTTAGAGTAGAGTTAGGAGCATGAGCTTTAGTGTCAGCTAGATCTGGAGTTGTTTCTTTCTGGTGGTATAATCTTGAGTGAGTCATTTAAACTCTGTCTGTTTCCTCACCTGTCAATGGAAATGACAATAACACCTGATCACAGCAGAAAGGGGATTACAACAATACCTGGAACACAGAACTGTTTTGATGATGACATGAGAATTCATGTGAAGTACCTGGACCAGTGTCTGGCCAATTTTGTAAGAATCCTAACGAAAATTTTCTTTATAACATGTAGTGTCTTAATTCTTTTGTGGCTTAAGTTTCTTTTTAATGCCCTTTCTAAAGCATTTCTTTATTTTTTTTTTTTCTGGTTTTTATTTTTTTTATTTTTTTATTTTTTATTGACTTTGTAATAATATTACATTAAAAATATATATGTGAGGTCCCATTCAACCCCCCCCCCCCACTAAAGCATTTCTTTAATTTAAACTATTTTATTTCTTTTTATTTCCTGTATCGATATACCCAACATTTGTTGAATCAATGCATAAATGACTGAAAGGATGTTTCCTAATGATACGAGCCTACTATATTCTCAACAATTCTAATTTGCTCCTGAGACTTCTGGGCAGGTAGTCTGGTTGCAGGGTGAGGAATTTATTCTCTTCACCTGCAGAGTGAAGGGGTTTCTAGATGGCTGGATTCCTTGCCCTGTCAACTGGCTTCTGAAGTGACCTCAGGCTGTTGAGATCCAGAACAATAGCCACATAGGCTAGGCCACTCCTCCCCAAACAGTGCCAGGGCAAGGCACTAGGCAAGCAATCTTCTATTGTTTTTCCCTCCCTTAAAAGCACCTTATTCAAAGACAGTTATTAACTCAGTTACAGCTCATACATTAGTTTAGGGACAAATGACTAATAAGGTAAACTTCTTTGAATTAAAAACTTTTTTTTTCTTTTAATATTTCTTTTGCTCTTTAACTCCTGCTTTGGTGCTTATTCATTCATCTGTTCTCTCCATCCCCTCCTCCCTCTCCCAAATGACCAAAAAGTGGTGAGTGGAAACTCCAAGGCTTGTAATTAAAGAATTAGGGAGAGAATCCTTCCATTTATGCATTTCACAACCATTTTGGAGGCACCTTCTCTGTGATAAGTATTGTACTAGGTGCTGGGTAGATATTAATTAAAAAGAAAAAAACACCCAGATATAATTTTTTGTCTTTATAGGAATTACTGTTTAACTTCATCATTATGGGAGACTTTAAGTTTCCTTTAGGACCCATTTTGCAACCAAGCCTTATAATTTCAAAATCTTCTTAATTCCTTTTTAAAAAAATTTTTCTTTGAGTTCTTAATTCTGTTGACTCTCACCTCCACTCAACTTCAGCCAATCATTTACATAGGCACTTAATTGGCATTTACAATTACACTTGACCTTGTCATCACCCAGAGCTGAAATCTTATTCCCCAAAGATCGGCTTATTAGCTACAGCCTCCTATCTTTCCACCTTTCTCACCTCCATTTTCCAACCATGTGTTTTGTTTGAGGTCTCCAATTCTTTATTCTCCTAGTCCATCAGTCATTTCCCTGTTTTTACTTTCTTTCCTATCCATACTAGACCAAATGATGGCTTAATTCTGGGGTTCTTAACCCTTTTTGTTCTATGGACACCTTTGACAGTCAGGTAAAAACCACGGACCCCTTATTAAACCACACTATACTGTGTATTATTTAATAATTACATCATACCACCACCAACACGTCCCCACAAGAATAATGTTTTGTTTTTAATTTCAATTCAAGCTCACAGACCCCTTGTTAAGAACTCCTCACTTAATGCTTCAGTTACTCTCTAGTCAATACTATCATATCCTTTGCACCTTCCTCTGCCATCATATCCTTCAAGATCCTTGCCCTCTACCACTGCAACCGGACACCTCCACCTTTGCATCAAGGCTCCTGGATGCTGGTAGAACAACATCCCTCAACTTTGTCCCAACAAATTGTCTTCAACTTCAGCCAAGCTTATAACACTCTGCAGTGATTTTTCTATGTGTCTTTAGTTATCTCTTTTTTCATCTCCCAAGTTTGTTTTATTTTTTTCTTTTGGCTTTTAAAGATAAATTTTTTATTTAAAAAATGTTTAATATGAAAAATTTCAAACAAAAATTGAGAGACTGGTATCATAAACCTCCATATGCCTATCACTTAGTTTCATTAATATCTAGACATGTCCAATCTTTTTTCATCTATGGCCCCTCTCCCACTCACAGATTATTTTAAAGCAAATCCTTGATATCATATATCTTACCTGTAAGTAGTGTATATATACTTTAAAAGATAAGGACACTTTAAAAATTAGCCATAATGTTGTTAGGCCAGCAAAAAAGTTAACAGTAATTCCCTAATACCATTTGACTTGCAAGCTGTTTTCCTATCTTTAATTGTCTTTTTCCTTTTTTTTTGAAAGTTTGTTTGAATCGGGATATATATATATTTGAATCCCGATTCAAACAAACTTTCAAAAAAAAAGGAAAAAGACAATTAGGGAAACGGACTTGGCCCAGTGGTTAGGGCGTCCGTCTACCAAATGGGAGGTCCGTGGTTCATACCCCGGGCCTCCTTGACCCGTGTGGAGCTGGCCATGCGCAGTGCTGATGCGCGCAAGGGGTGTACCCCGTGTAGGGGAGCCCCACGCGCAAGGAGTGCGCCCATAAGGAGAGCCGCCCAGCGCGAAAGAAAGTGCAGCCTGCCCAGGAATGGCGCCGCCCACACTTCCCGTGCCCCTGACGACAACAGAAGCGGACAAAGAAACAAGGCACAGCAAATAGACACAGAGAACAGACAACTGGGGGAGGGGGGGAATTAAATAAATAAATAAAATATTTTAAAAAAAGATATATATACTGTGATGGGTTGTGATATCTGATAAGTCTCTCTCTTTCTTTAACTTTTTATTTTGAAATACTTTCAAACTTACGTAACAGTTACAAAAAGAATACAAATGCCATACAGAGAACTCTAAAACAACCCTATACTCCCTCCTTGGCCCCAAAGATGTAGATCCACCTATTTTTAACATTTCGTCACATTTGCTGTATCATTCTATCTATCCGTTTATCTGTCTATCAATCCATTAAGTGTTAAAGTGCTCCTTGAACACTTAATAATACCAGACACATTTCCTAAGAACAAGGATATTCATTTATGTAACTACCTTAAGTACAGTTACCAAGTTCAAGAAATTTAACATTGATATAAAGCTTACAGTCTTTATTCCAATATCTCATATATCCCAACAATGCCATTTTGAGCCTTTTTTCCTCCCCCGCTAGACCCTCTTCAGGATCATGTATTACATTTAATTGTCATTGTCTCTTTAGTTGTTCTTCTTTTTTTAAATTGTGGGAACCTAAGTACAACATAAATCCTCCCATCTCAACCACTCCAAGCATATGTTTCAATGGGATTAATCACATTCACAACATTGCAGTACCCTCACCACCGCCCACTGAGGTACCCTCAAAACTTTCCTACCCCATCCCCCAAATAGAAACCCTATACTCATGATTATGCATTAACTCCCCATCCTGCCTACCCCCAGGCCCTGGCAACTTATACTCTGATTTTTGTCTCTATGAGTTTGCATATTCTCCAATATTTTCTTTGCAGTTACCACGGGGCTTTAGTTTAACTATCTGCCCAGTTGCTCAAGACAGAAATTTGGTAATTACCCTTGATGCCTTCGTCACGCTCCCTGCTTGCCTCACTCCCATTTCCAATAAATCTCCAAGTGATATTAATCTTAATATCACTGACCTTCATGTTCTCCTCTCTAAAGTTCCTCACATTTTACACAGAGCACTGCAATAGCCATAATGACTAATCCTGCTTGTTTAAAACCCTCCAACCCTTTTCCCACACTATTACCAGAGCCGTCATGTTACTATGATCCGTGAAATCCTTCTGCCACTCTCCATTCCTCCAGGAAAAGGAAGAAACTTGGTAGCAAGGAACATAAAGCCCTGTTTGGCCTGACCAGCTCTTCTAATTCCGTGTTTCCTACCCTACACTCCAACGCCTTGCATTTCCCTGAAGTATCCATTCGCTCCCCTCTTTGCCTATTCTTTGCCTGCACCTATGCTGCTCTCTGATTAGAATGCCCTTCCTTCTCTGTGTTTTAATGCAACCCTGAGTCTCACCTCAGGGATGGCATCTTCTAGGAACACTGCTCTGACCTCTAGCCCAAGCTAGGCACCCGTTTTGGGATCAATCTGAGATAGGGCAGACATTCATGGAATGTCCCAGCAGGATAGGACCACCTCTTCATTTTTTCATGTGAGGATTTATAAGTTTGCAGCTTGGTGTCTTTAAGGAATGAGTCCAAAATCCCTCTTTGAGTAAATTAGGTATTTACCAAGTACCTGCTAAGGGCAAGGCACTGTGTTAGACATTTTCAGGGTAGAAAGAGAGAAACCTTTCCCTCAAGTTGCTTAGGGAGATAGTAGAGATAAAATACCTACTTTAAAAAGTAGAATATAATCAATTAGGGAGTAAACAGCACAAAAAAGAAACAGAGAAAATGCCATGAGATCGCATGACAAAGGGCCCTTGGGTCACCAAGGAGGTCAGGAAAGCACTGTGATGGGCTGAGGTTTGAGCTGAACCTTGAAATGGGCATTTACGGCAGAGAGGACAGTGAGAGGAAAGGCAGAGAGTAGGTTGAAGTTAAATCAAAGGCATAATTTACTATGTATCTGTCTGGGAGTTAACAGTCTTTTTCATGGTCTTTTTTTCTTTTTAAATGACAGAAATTAATTGTATAACACTGAATCACATATCTTTTGCAATTGGGAAAAATATTTCTATAGTGCGGCTATCACATACCATATTACCATGTTACTTTGACTGTTTGCTATTTCCTCATATCCAGAGCACCTCAATTTTGGTAACATTAATTATGGTTTCAATAAACAGTTATAGATCTTTGCTAAGGACTGGATGTAATAGCAGATACAAAGGTAAATAATACGAAATACTACTTCCAAGAAATCACACTGTTGCAGGTGCGGTAGGAGACAGGCAGGCTATCAGGTGGTTAAAGAACAACAAGAGAATAAATGCTGTGACACAGGTATGAATAAGTTGCAGTAAGAGCCAAGCAAAGGGAGCGCATGACTCTGGTTTGAGGATGGGAAAAATGATCAAAGGAAAAGTGAAGCCTCTGAAATAGGCAGGGGTGAAAAGGTACTCCAGATCTCAGGTGCTACATGAGAGAAGTGAATGCTAGGTGAGAAAGAGGAACCAGTGTAGGTAGTCTTTTTTTACTTTTGCAGATTAGCAACAAGGATTTAGCAATATTTCTTTCCTGATCTAAATTGTTTTTAAAGAAAAAGATTGTTTTAAAAAGAAGAGGAGGCATTAGGGGAATGCAAATCAAAACCACAAGGAGATGGTACTTCACACCTACTAGGATGGCTATTATTAAGAAAAACAAAAAACAGAAAATGACTAGTATTAGCAAAGATGTGGAGAAGTAGGAATCCTAGTGCACTGCTGGTGATAAAGTAAAATGGGAGACAGCTGTGGAAAACATTTGTCAGTCTCTCAAAAAGTAAAACATAGAATTATTATATGACCTGGTGATTCTACTCCAAGGTATACACTCAAAGGAACTGAAAATGGGGACTTGAACTGACACTTTTATGCCACTGTTCATAGCATTGTGCACAGTAGCCCAAAAGTGAAAACATTCCAAATGTCCATCAATGGACAAGTGGATAACAAAATGTGGTATATCTGTACAATTGGAATATTATTAAGCCATACAAATGAATGAAGTTCTGTTACATGATATGACATGCACGAACCTTGAAAACATTAGCTAAGTTAAATAAACCAGATACAAAAGGACAAATATTGCATGAGTCCACTAATATGAGATATCTGGAATAAGCAAATTCATAAGGACCAGAAGTAGATTAGAAGTTATTGGGGGCTAGGCAAAAGGGGGAAGGAGGATCTTAATTTTTGTTTGGGGTGATGAAACTGTTTCGGTAATGAATGGTGGTGATGGAAGCACAACATTGTGAATGTAATTAATTAATGCTATTGCATTGCACACAAATTTAAAAATGTTTAAAATGGCAGATTTAATGTTATTATATATGTTACCACAATAAAATGGGGAAAAAAAGGAAGAAAGAAGAGGAGAAATAGACCAAAGAAGAGGAGAAAGGAGAAGATTCTGGTCCCGCAGAGTCTGTAACTCAAGTACTGTGTAATTGAGGAAAGTTACTTAATATTTCTGGACATCTGTCATTTTGGGCATGGGCCAGATGAGCTTGAAAGTTTTTTCCAGCTTTAATGATGTAGAACGCTGTTTTCTATGACATTCTTTGTGATAATGAAGCTGGACATATGTATGTTGATGGACACTGGACCAAGATACTTGGCTCAGCATTTGCTGTGAAACAATGAACCCCATTTTCAGAGATTTTTCTCCCATGACTGAGCAGTGTTAGGTTTTCATCCATGGTCTTCATCAGCTATTTTCCTTAGAGAGAGGGAGGCATTTTTTTAAACATTCTGACACCTTTCCTTGCCTCAATATCAGTACTGCTCATGAATCACATAATATGGTGATAAGAACTGAAATTACTCATTGACATTATCATGGAGCTATTTTGAAAATATTATCTCATATTCATTTCCTAGAATATCATCAAGTCTCCACAATATCAGTTCCTTAAAAGAGAATGCTATTTTTGTTCCAGCTGAAGCCAAAATATTTTAGAGAATTTTGTCTTCAGCACTGCTAATTTCCTTCCCTAATACTGTGGCCAAAATTACAGCTTTTTGTTAACTCTTTGCTATGGCAGGGTCTGATATAGTTTGCTAAATTTGAAGTTAGCTGTTTTTCTGTAATTTGTTTATCAACACTTTATGTATCTCGTCTGCATTGTAGATTACTGTGGCACATTTCAAATTTTGGACTGAATTTCTTTCATCATTACCTGAGGTTTCATCATTTCTTCCCTCATCTCCACCATCCATTCAGTCAGGATGTGCTTAGGTAAAGAAAAATGATTAATCCTAATGTTAGACAAAGCACAAGGGGGTTTTATACATTGCCAAAGGTAGAAAAATGACTTTCTTCTCACCTGAGATTTTTGTTTAATTTGTTTCCATTAAGGTGGAAAAGTGTCTAATAATCAGTCACTTCTTGCCTGACCTTGAGTTCTTTTTCTTGAGGCTAGACAAAGCAAACATTCTTTAGCATTTCTATGAAAGAATTCTTTTAAAAACTTTTTCAGAGATCCAGTTTTCTTTACAGTTTTTGTTGTGTTGTTGGTCTTTTTTGAGGTATCAGGGCCAGGGATTGAACCCCAGACCTCACATGTGGGAAGTCGGTGCTCAACCACTGAGCCACTTCAGCTCCCCTGAGTTGGTTTTTTTTTTTTTCCATTTGTTTGCTTATTATTTGTTTTTTTTTTTTTTTTCAGAAGGCACTGGGGACTGAACCCGGGACCTCCCATGTGGGAAGCAGGTACTTAACTACTTGAACCATATCTACTCCCTTTACAGTTTTTGATTGATTGATAGGCTAATGTATTCATTTATCCATTTAAAAATTCATTTTTTTATATTGCTTTCTAAACTGCCATATACAAAGCTAAATTTAGGCAACATCCTTAAATAAGTTTAAAGCAATAGTAGTTAAAGAGGTTAAGCATCAGGCAGTATTTTTTAAGATCCAAAGGAAAAGGCACAGTAAGGCAATCGGGAACTTCTGGGAGACCTGGGGCCTTGATGGCTTGTATTTCAATCACAGGAACTCGTTTCAGCAACAGCCTTGCCTCAACTACAAGAGTCACAAACATTAGAATAGGCGATACCTTCAGCTGGATGCAATGGAAAAGGGTTTGCTAGTATGGAAACTGGGATGGCTACACATATACAAACCCAGGATGATTCCCAGGACTGAGTCTTTTAAGACTTTTTAGGAGATGCCTACTAATTACTTCTTGAGTGATTAATGTATATGAGTGTACACATTTTAGGATATAGCTAGAGAATTAGTAGCAATGAACAGAATTCTGTGCAAGGCAGATTGAGACTGAGACCAGCTAGTTAATGAATTTACTTAAAGGATCATTTATAAGGCAGCTACACAGACAATTTAGCAATAAGCAATCTGCCAACTGTTGACCTTTTCAGTTATGTTAACATTTCTCCCAGCATTCCTTTGGAATAACACCTAATAGGCTCATAGCCATCAAGTTGTACTTACTATTTAATATAGTGCACATTTGTTTTGTTTTTAATGCTTATGCCAAATTGTGCTGAGGACTCTACATTTCTTTATTATTTTCAAATCATCCTTTGAATGGAGAAGGAGTAGGGATAAAAGCAGAAATTATTGTTGAACACTGACTTATTTTTCAATGGTTTAAACTATTTATTGTATTATATCTGCTTATTTAGAAGAAAAACATATTCTTCGGTTTCTTCTATTGCACAGGTTCTTTTAATTGCCATTTTCTGGATCTGGAGGATACAAAATGACTGGTATAAATGGCAATTGCAATGATTGTGTTTGGGGAAAATAGAAATTGATGATGCCACAAAAGTGTTAAATTCCTGTCATCAGTCAATATGCATGGTTTTAGTTTCACAGGAATTTGACAGCCTTCTGGCTATGAGCGAGCTCCTCAGAAAATTGTGCTCTTCTCTTAAAACAATGACTCCAAGACTGGAAGATGGGTGAGGCATCCACTCAGAGTATGCCAACAACACGGAAAGAACTATGTTGCAAAGTCACCCAGAGGCCGACAGTGGTAAAGAAAAGAGGACACCGAGAAGAAGTGTGGACACGAATTAACAGGTGACTCCAGCTAAGATATAGGTAGATGATGAACTAAAAAGTGTGGCCACTCTGAGACTCAGGTCTACGATAAGCAAGGAACAAAGTTATGTGATATGTACAGGGGCCAGTTTGGTGACATCATAGCCAAGTTATCTGTTCCTTGTGTGTGCATTCACTGAGCATATAGGTACGGGAATGTGTGCATTTTGGAGGGAGCTGGGACAGACTTGGAGAGAGAACATTTTCCACCTCATTAAGTCAGCTACTCTCCTCTTAGCTCCAGTTGATTGTTGCCCTGTGGACCCAATGTTGCCAGGTCGTCTCATTTTTCAGAAGAAATGGGAAATCTGATATTTTATATGAAAATGTCACTTTTTTTTAAAGGAGTTATTTGGGGATTGAACCCAGGACTTCATACATGGGAAGCAGGAGTTAAAACACTGAGATACATCTGCTCCACAGTGAAAATGAGAGTCGGCTTTTTTTTTTGTTTTTAGGAGATACTGGGGATTGAAAATGGAACCTTGTACGTGGAAGCAGGTGCGCAATCACTTAAGCTACATCTGCTTCCCAAAGATGTCATGTTTTAAATACAGCATCATATTAAAAGAAAGATAGAGGGGGAGAGAGAGAGAGAGAGAGAGAGAGATGGTGAGTTAAACTGACCATGTCTATGGACTGATATGGCCTTCTTGTCACCAGATGGTCACTTATTCTAAGCTGATTTAAGACTTACATGTGGCATGCTGAGAATTATGCTATTTACTAAATGAGTAACCTCAATATTATCATCTGATAATGAATGGCTCTAAGAAGATTTAACACATAGAGTTGTTTTAAGAGTTAAATAAGATTATTTATGTAAAAGCCCTCACTACAGTGCAGGACAGATAATAAGACTAATAAGGCACAAAGTGTTGGTTGGGTTATAAAGAAAGAAAGAGATTAGTCAAATATTCTAAAGATTAAAGGGTGATTTTACATTTTGAGTCTCCCTGATACATGTGAATTTCATCTGTTGAAAAAAGTACTTCTTCTAGTTCCCTTTCAGTACTTAGCATCTCAAAACTTTGTAAATGTTTATAGTGAAAGAAGTTGGGACCTCTTTGGAAGGCGTATGCCAACATATTCCTTTTTTTCTCTTTCTTTTCTACTCTCCCCACCAACACACCCTCCTTTATAGAGCTGTTGGTTTTTAAATCTCTTGCTGGGGTTCATCTGTGCTCAAGATGCAGCTTGGTATAGAGCAGATGTTAAAAAAAAATTATTGACTGACTGAATAAAGGGAAGAATAAATGACTATGGCATGGAAGTTGTGAGCCTCTGTGAAATTAACCTCCATTCCAAATTCAGGGAGTATTACTTGTTAGAGGAAATCTGGCAATTTGGGTTTTTTTTTAACCCATACATATTTATGAGGGGTTGAAATGATTCCTATTTTTAGAATAAGATGTTATAAATGGAAACCAGTTTTAGAGATCATATAAGCAAGTACCGGCATTTTTCAGAGGAGATATTACATGTGTGTTTCTGTGTGCTTAAGGAAACAGCTCAAGAGAGGTTTACTAATGTGTCCAGTCACAAAGCTAGTTGATGGCAGTGCTGGTGCTTTGAAACCCTCGTCTTCTGACTCACCACCGCACATTTGTTGCATGACTGTCCTCAGAGAAAACAACCAAGAAGGGGTCCTCCGGGAGGTGACAAATGCCGCATGGTTGGCCCCTTCTTCTATAGGCACATTGATGTAACTTGTAATTGTCCTTATCATAAAGCTAATTCCCAGGAAGGAGAATGTTTTTCCTTCTGGAGAGGGTATATGGCTTCATTTTGACCCGGAGGTGAAGTTTTTGATTAGCTTCTAACCTACATATACTGTCACTTAGCTGGCTGACATCAGGAGATTCCTAATGTGATCTTATGTAAATTTTAATTCCTGGGGGGAGAAGAAAATTCCATAAAGTGGGGCTTGTTGATACCTATAAAAGAGTAAGTTATATCTACCAGATCCAAATATGGTGTGAGTGTAAAAACTTAGGCTCATCTCAGTTTAAGCACTTTCCTCATGATTGGCTTGAAAACATTGCCTGCCTAGTGGCAGTTAGCATGTAAACTGGCAACAGAAACAGAGCTGGCAATCAGTTGAAGTGTTGTCTTCAAGAGCATCAAGATATCATTTAGGAGAAGGCTTGAAGGCCTTTGAAATTAAATGGAGAGAGATTAAGTTCACTTACGGTTAATTCTCTAGAAAATATTTATCATCTTTGCTTGTCATACTGACTGCCTATTGGCCCTGTACCCACCCCAAACATACACCATGCGGCAGAGTCCCTTTGGAAAAGAAATGATTAACTGTACCGTTAGCTCTAGGCACTTTTGGACATTTGGATTCATTGGAGGAGGAGGTAGAAAGAGAGCCAGTGGGGTGGGTGGCCCATGAAAGTAGGAAACTGATAGGACCTACTTGAGGCAAAATGGTTATGATCGGGTACTCTACATAACTTGCCTGGATTGCTCCTTATCTTCTAGAAAGGCATTGAAAACGCTTTTAAGACTTTAGTATACATTGTTAGTTTCACTCCCCCCACCCCCCACCCCCATTTTGAAAAAGAACCAGCTAAGACTCCAAATACATCTTTTGTGCCATGTGGCCTTGAAAGATCCACTGTAAAGGATACAAAGAAAATTTTTCTGATTTAATTAAATTGAGATCTGATTATAGCCTACTTTAGTACCCTTACTTCCTTCAGTTCTTCCTTCCTTCTTCCTTCCCTCCTTTCCTCCCTTCTTTCTCCCTTCCTCCCTCCCTCCTTCCCCTTTTTCTTTCCCCTTCTTCTCCTTGTCCTCCTCCTCTCTCTCCTTCCTTTTTTACTTTTTCCTGTCAAGAAAAGAAATGGAAGGAGAGTGGTGGGTCTGGGAAATGTGCTTTATAAACGGAATAAAAATTTAGACTCTTGAATATAAACAGTTTTCCTTCTCTGCTCTGCTTTTTATCACCACCATTTTAAAGATGAGTAAACAGGGCTTGGACAGAGAATTCTTGTAGAGCTTCATGCTCGTCCTCTGTCCTAGGGGTTCCTTTTCCCTGGCCTGTGAAATGGGAAGGGGAGGAGAGCTCAGGACTTCCTGCAGTTCCTTGTCTAAGAACTTGCATTTAGATTTCTGGACACACGTCTCCTGGAAGTAAGAAGGAAGAGACAGCCTTGTTCCAGGCTGTTCCTGCAGCCCCAGTCTGTGTGAACAGAGTTTGTCTGAGGTGATGACTATTCAGGTAGCAAAATATCTCTTTACTTACCCTCCATCCTCACCACCGTGAACCTCTCATCGTGCCTGGTCCATGTCAGGGGATCAATCAATAAAGTCTGTCAAAATCTGTTTGTTGAATGCAGCGTTATGAGGTAACTTTTGGAGAGTTTAGAGATATTCCCTCATCTGGTATATTCAGGTTTATACTTTTTTTTTTTTAAATCTTCTCCACACCTTACCACTTCTCTCACCTCCAAAACATAACAGTACATTTCTGATAATATGTAGATGCTTATTTATTTATTTATTTTAACATATAGTATGGCCATTATTTTTATTTTTATTATTTTTTAAAGATTTATTTTATTTATTTCTCTCCCCTTTCCTCCTGTTGTCTGCTTTCTTGTGTCCATTCACTGTGTGTTCTTCTGTGTCTGCTTGCATTCTTGGTGGCACTGGAATCTTTGTCTCTTTTTGTTGAGTCATCTTGCTGCGTCAGCTCTCTGTGTGTGCGGCGCCACTCCTGGGTGGGCTGCACTTTTCTCACATGGGGCAGCTTTCCTTGTGGGGCTCACTCTTTGCACATGGGGTTTCCCTACACGGTGGAACTTTGTGTGGTCCAGCTCACCACATGGGCCAGGAGGCCATGGGTTCGAACTCTGGACCTCCTATATGGTAGGTAGATGCTCTATCAGTTGAGCCACATCCGCTTCCCATGTTTATGCTTTTAGTGAGAGGACAATAGTTATTAGGAAAATAGAAAGGGGAGTTTTGTAATGTTTTTCTGGATATAATTTAAAGCAATATGAAAAGAAAAACTGTGAGTCTCATTCTATTAGTGGGTCATCAACACAATATAGTGGGGTCTGACTTGCAGCAATTTTTAAAAGGAAAAATCTGAACAGAAATTTTTGTTATGTGAAACTTTTGTTTTGTTATATATCCACGTGAGAGTGTGAACTGGTTTAAGATGTGAAATGTGTTTCTTACAGTAGGTCATAAGAGAGTTTGCATTTAATCAATGCTATTTATTTAAAGCATTCATGCAGGCATTCTTGGTTCAATTAAAAGTAACATATGCTGTCTTTATAAGATCAAAACTTCTCTGTTATCCACTGAGCTTGCATTTTCAGATTCTACCTGACCAGAAATAAAAAAGGAATGGACAACAAAGCTAAAATAAGTAACTTTAATATGTATATATACCACTTGTGTTAACACTGAGACAGTGGCTTCTATAGTCACTGGTCCAAACAGACCTTTACTGAATACTTTTTGCAAAGAGGTTGTCTGTTTATTTTTAAAAATCCTTTTGTATTGTATTGGGCAGGTGTGAAAACATCCTAAAATGCTTGTCAATGGAAGTGGAAGGGGCTATTTACTACCCAGGAGAGTCCTAGAACAAAGATTTTTATCTGGATCAGGGTATCCAATTGCATCATTCACACGTGGCCTGAGGCAGAATAAAAATTAAAAGTAAACTTCCTGGTGACATCCTCTTTTCCTTCTGCAGTTACTCTACTGGCTGGTTTGCAGGGTACAAAATGGGCGACAAGCTTATCTGACCAGCCAGTTATCTGAATAGGGTCTCTCCAGAGCTCCTAGAATTTGTGGAGTGGGGTTGTGTCATAGGAAATGCACGCTGCGTTGATGTTCCCAGCTGGAGAGGAGGAGGTGGCAGAATGCGTGTCTGGCTCTGCTTGGAACCCCACCTCACATTGCTGCTGAGGAGCAGCACGAGAAGCTGGCACTAGAAGGGTTGGAAAGGTTTGGATGAGCAGCACACTCTGCCCTTTCCCTTTCAGGAGTGCAAAGTCTCTGCTTGGTCTGACAAGGATAGAGGTTTTTTCTGCTTCTGGCATTCTGCTCTATATTATACACAGGAAGGCATAAGGAAGTCAAATGATTGATAGACTATGTTTAGGGAAAACAAAAAGAGCAACATAAGGTGAGCTACATTTTTCCTTTTGAAGCTGGTTTTTGCCTTTCCTGGAAATAGCCCTTCTTGTCCAGAATTACAGGGTAGGAAAGTCCTCCTGTCCTCTAAGTGCCTGCCTTCAGGCAGGTCAACTGGTAAAGCTCATGGAAGCCATTTTAACTTTTAGTCTATCACTTATCCCTCTCAGACATATAATGATTCCGTAGTCTCAGGAGTCAGCTGATGGCTTTCGAAAATATTTTGATGTCCCTCTGGACCCTGATCTTTTAATTTTGTCACTGTTCTCCTCCTTCTCTCTGTCCATTCTGTTACTTGAGAAGGCAGGGTCCAAGAAATGCCAACTTACTGGTGATTTTCCCACCTTCAACAAGCCATTGGGCATTACTATGCTCTTAAGTCTAGAAACTTTGAATATAGTATCTACCACTTTGACTCCTTTTTCCCGTGTGGATCAAAAGGAAAATTAACTGACATCTCATTAACTGACATGCCCTCAAGTTTGGACATCAGACACAAGGCTTTGCCAGGAAAACACCTCCTGTCTTCTCTCCCAAGATACCAAGCTTTATTCCAAGACCTCCGAACTCTTATTGTTGCTGAAAGTGTTCAATGAGAGAGTGGAAAAAAAGGAGGGGTTGGATGTAGCTCAGTGGTTTCAGCATCTGCTTCCCCGGTATGAGGTCCTGGGTTCAATCCCTAGTACCTCCTGAAAAAAAGGAAAAAAATAAAGAATAAAAGAGACTCATGAAACACTGTGGATGGCCTCATAGTGCTTGTCATTCGGTGAAAGAAACTGGACACATGAGATGGGGGGAATGGGTCAGTTATATCTTGATTATTAAATTGCTGGAATACCTAGGCCTGTACTTATCTTAAGTCCTTTGACTAGAGTGTTGAAAGGATGAAAAGATAAAATTTAAAACAAGAAAGCATTTCCATTGCAGAGTAGACAAATCTGACTTTACTTAATCAAATAGAATTTAGCTCCATCTTAGTCATTCACATTGTAAAAGGAGGGTGTCACCTTAGACTGATTTCTATTTTCCAGTGGCTGCATTCTAGTAATCTGATTTCTTCGGGTATTTGATTAGTCAAGCATTTCCTAACCTGTTATTGAGGATACTTGACAGTTAAATGTAAGTCTACTAATTCTTTTACTTACTTCCTAGTCTGAAAGCAACAGCAGTTGTTCAGACCCTGGACTGGGGCTGGGAAATAGCATTATATGGTGTGATATGAGATGTTGGGAAGGCTCCTTAAATCACCACCTGATCATACTGCCTGACACAGTACCGGTGGAGAGTTATTCATTTGGGCTAAAACGTAGCTTTATTTTTTCTGAGGAGAGGTAATATCATGATTTTTGTAGAACAAAATCAATGTTGGATTTTTTTCTTACATTAAAATATTTTCTGAAAAAAATTTTTTCCCACAGTTCTACATTTTTGAAGTTGGTATGCATTACAAGTAAATATATAGGGAAACTGACTTGGCCCAATGGTTAGGGCGTCCGTCTACACATGGGAGGTCCGCGGTTCAAACCCCAGGCCTCCTTGACCCGTGTGCAGCTGGCCCACAAGCAGTGCTGATGCACATAAAGAATGTCCTGACATGAAGGGGTGTCCCCGCATAGGGGAGCCCTATGCGCAAGGAGTGCACCCCATAAGGAGAGCCGCCCAGCGAGGAAGAAAGTGCAGCCTGCCCAGGAATGGTGCTGCCCACATGAAGAGCTGACACAACAAGATGACTTAACAAAAAGAAACACAGATTCCCGTGCTGCTGACAACCAAAGAAGCAGACCAAAAACAAAAACAAAAACAAGAAGCAGCAAATAGACACAGAGAACAGACAACCGGGGTGGGGGGAGGGGAGAGGGGAAAAAAAAAAGTAAATATATAATATTTTCCCGCAACAAATTTTTAAAAAAATTTATAATGTGTTTTCAGTGGATGGAGTGGAGGAGCCCATATAAATAGGGGCTGAAGCAGCTGCTTTCTGGAGGGATCCTGAAAAATAGAAGTAGTGTTATTCTTGAACGACAGTTGAAAAAAGGCAACATGGCGCAAGTGTTATATTGTCCGTAATTTGCTTTAAAACACTTCATTTGGACAGTGTAATCCATATTACTTTGCTTTCATATCTACATTTGGGGCAGTTAGTTAACATTTGAAGTATGATGTAGGTAGTTTGCATTTGCAGGTCTCTTTTATTATGGCAATATTGTTGATTGTTAAGGTGTGATAATGGTTTTTAAAGTGCGGTTATATTCTCTTTTAGAGCTTTATGCTGAGGAGTCTGTGGAGGAAATGATATGATGTTCGGGATTTGCTCCAAAATAAGCCAGTGATTGGGGTGTGTGTGGGAGGAGGGGCAGAGGCGGGGTAGGTGGGGTGTAGACAAACAAGACTGACCGGGAGTGGATAACTGTTGAAGCTGGGTGATAGTGACTGGGTGGCCATTATGCTAGTGTCTACTCTAGGATATAGTGGAGAGGGGTGTTAGAAAATACTTCTATGCTGAAAGGACAGCTTTTCCCAAAATATACGTTGGCTAGAAATACAGGTACTTCCACCTTCACAGGAACAGGATTTAAGAATCTGGTGAAAAAGCAGTGGACACCCTTTGAAGTGGTGTTCTGGGCCCAGGGTCTACAGGGTGGCTTGTCGGGCCCCTTTTTCAGGTGTTTACGGAAGGTTTTGTCTCCTGACTCTGACTAGAGGTGAGCTGCGCCTGTCTGCTGCCAGAATGCTGTTTCATTTCCTGCCTAATCAGTACATTATAGTTTTTTTGTCTTTTCTTTTTTCCCCCTAGTAATCTTCCTTTCTTCCTTTCTTCCTTTCTTTCTTGTTGTAGGTTTATAGAAAAATCAAGCAGAAGGTACAGGGTTCCCACATACCATCCCTGCCCCCCCATGTGCACACACCGTTTTCCCTATTATTAACTCTTTGCATTAGTGTGGTACTTTTGTTACAACAGATGAAACAGTATTATTGTAACTGTACTACTCACTATAGTGTACATTAGTGCTGTATTTTGAGTTTAAGAGGAAGCTCGGTAACTGTTTTGTGACTGTTTCCTGCTAAGTGTCTGGCACCCAATAAATACATGCCAGAATTTGGTCCTCCCACCTACCATGGAGCCGGTGGGGAGGAGATCTGCAGGGGTCTTCCACCGTTAGCTACGGGCCGGGCAGGTGTGAACAGCCACTTGGCTCGGGTTGATATGCAGCAGGTGGGGTGGGCCAGGTGGGCAGAGGGGAAGGGTGGGGAGTAGTAAGAAGGTGGGGGAATAGCAGGAAGCATCCCTCCACATCGTCCATGTGGGGCTGAGCTTGCCTGCCCCTCAGGGGCTGGCTCCTGGGGTTCAGGGCTATGTAAGCTTAGGGCAGGCCTTGGCCTGTTCACCTCCATCTGTGTGAGGCCCCAAACATCACCTGGAGGGGCAGGGGAAAGGGCACTGGGCATCCTGGCAGCATGCTTTGAAAACATCTGACACCTCCTAGCAAGTCAGAGTGAAGGAGGAAGCAACTTGGGAAGGGATTGGGATCCTGAATTATATAGGTAGGAGCAAGAGTGGGTGAAATGTGTGTGATTACTGTTAATAGCAAGCCACTTTGTACCCTTCGTTTGTTAAAGTATGGGCAAACTTGTGTTATACATATTAAAATGAGTTACTTGTTCATCTGTGGATTGTCACTAATTTAAAAAAAAAAAGACGTGCATGGAAGCATTAAGTCTTCAAGGAACATGATATATACAGTCTACCTTCAAATGTTCAGAAAATAAATGGATATCCAGATAGCTAGATAAGTAGATAGCTAGAGAGAATGACATGACAGATGTGACAACATGTTAGAAATTGGTGCATCTGGGTATCTGGGTGGAGTTCTCTGTTTGGGTTTTGTATTATTTTTGCCAGTGTCCTATAAGTATGAATTATTACAAAACAAAACATTTATAGTTTTAAATTATACCTATAATTTTTAAAATAACATTTTCTGAGCACCTTACAATGTGCCAGGCTCTGCTTTTATTAACATGATCTCACTTGATCTTTAAAACAATCCTATGAGGCAAATATTATATATTGTTTTATTGTTGCAGAACTTAAGCTTGACCACACTGAGTGACTTTCATTTATTTGCTTGGCACATATTTATTGAGCATCTACTAGCTACCAGACCTCATTCTAAAGGCCAAAGATTCAGAGATGAATAAAGCTGACTGTGATAAACAAGCAAAGCAATAAAGAAGAAAATTTCAAATTGTAGTAAGTGCTGTGAGGAAGACAAAGCAGGGTTATACATCTGAGGGTGGCTGGGTGGGTTGTGGGGGTCACCATTACATGGGTTGGTCAGGAAGGACTCTCTCAGGAGATGGAATTTGCCTGAGACCTGAGTGATCTGGAGCCCTCGGTGAGAGGATAAAAGCAGGTGGCACACGTGGTTGAGGGAATAGCAGGTACAGAATACTGAAGCTTTGTGACTTTTCAAGGTCACCCAACTAGTGAGTGGAAGCTCTGGGTTTTAATCCATTTCCATGAAATAGCAGGTGGCAGTGGGATGGAAAGTTTTGCTTTTTCAAGGGGAAGTCAGGAGAGTTACTGGAGCACGGTGAAAGGACATTGGTCGAGCTGGAATGGCGCCAGGACACCTGGGCTTTCACGTCCCCTCCCCCCCCCCCTTGAACACCAGGGACTTCAGAGGAAGTATTTGTTTTAATCACTTCTGGAAATGGGATTGCTCTTTGATGTTTTCTCATTCTGTTTGCCTGATGACCACACCAGAACTGTACTTTTTAAAGGCCTCTCTCCGTATGAAACGCTTTGGAAAAAAAAAAAAATCTCCCAAATAATAGAAATATTTCTCTTTCAGTTTAACTGCTGACCCAGACTAGTCAGAGAAACAGCCTTTCAAAGGCTAAATCTATGAAATTCCATTTCTGCGGGCATGTTCCTCGATTTGCATTGAGCATTGTTGTAAATGTCAAGTGTCCGGCTCCCACTGTCAACTTGAATAGGCATCAGTGTTTTTATCCTCCCAGATAATTGCACCAACTTATTCAGTGGATGGTTGAGGCCACACTGCTTCTTGCTAATCTCAATCACGCCCCTCTTATCTGTTTTCCTTCCTTTTCATCCTTTGAGCCACTTCCAGATTTCCAAGGTTGTGAGGAAATATTGACTTCTCTTAGGGAGGCTGTTCATTTTCCCAGGCTGCCCTGTTGAGCCAGCATTCCCATGACTGGGTCCTATGGAAAGGGTGGGAGGGTGGGAGAATGTGAGTTGGTGGGAGAGAGGGAACAAAGGCGCTAGCTGTGCATCAGTTTCCTTCCCTTGGGACTGGAAGTCGATGTGAAGAGCCCGGACACAAAATGATTCCATATAAAAACTACCAGCATGTATGTGCGGTCTCATTTACCATTGTAGCCCCAGGACCTAGCACATAGTAGGTATTTAATACATACTTGCTGAATGAGTGTCATGGCAGATAGCATCTACGAGCTTAACCATAACCAGCTGACTTCCTCCATCCCTTTCTCACTGAACACTGCTGGGCCTTTGCCAATTGCTTTCTCCTGGAAGGGGTTGAGGGTAGAACAGGCGGGAAGGCTGGGCATATTTCCTGGGCTTGATTGGCTGCAGCAATCATGACTCTTTTCCAGCTGCAGAGCACTTTGTGTGTGATGAATGATACAGAAATATGCCCCTGGGCAGCCAACTGGCCCCTCACCAGTTCTTTGTAAATACCAGCCAGAGGCAGCTTTGGTCTTCTGCCAGGCTAGAGACTACAAGAGCAAATCTCGAAGTTTCTCCGTCTTCACATGGGGCTCATCATGGCTCTACAGCTGTTGTCTCAGCTCCAGACACTGGGTGATGAATTCTTTGTAATTTTCCTTCAGAGAATCTCTGAAGGAAATGACATTCTCCCACCCCCCTCTGCCTGTATATGTTGGTTTTGGCAGAGAAATGTTCTGAGGTCTCCTCTCTTCTTCACTCTCATCTCTTTGATTCAAATGCTCTCTCCTGCTGGTAACTTCTTGTCCCTAGAGATACAAAACACATGCTCGGTTTGTTAGAAACATGAAGAGGATGTGTTAGGGAGCTTGAGGGCTGTGTAGTAACATTGCTGCTTGTCTTAAAGTCTGTTTTATCTATCCTTCCATCCAGCTGCCTTAGACTTAGATTTATATGAAAGGCAATTCATATAAATAAAACGTCTGGTCCAATGATGGGCTTGGTTATGCCACCGTGTTTCATGGCTTCTAAGATGCATACTTTTCCCCACTTTAACACCTCTGAATTTGGAAGCTACCTTTCCTGTAATCACTGAAAATAGCATGTTATTTGGTAGTGTTTTTCTTTTGTGGTTGTCGATTTTAAAAGTGGTATGTCTTACAATAGATAGAATCTTAATTTGATGAAATTCAGTAGTTGATTTTGGTGAGAAATGTTTAAATTTATTTCTACAGCCATTTTTTTTTTATTTGGTGCCAACCATTCAGGCTACTTTGAAATGTATGCCTAACTATTATTTTAAATTTATGTGGATAGTTTTATATAAAGGAAGAAGGGATCCAGAAGTGAGAATGCCTGGCTTCCGGTTCTGCTTTTGCTTTAACTAATTGTAGGATGGTGGATAAGCCATTACTAATAGCTCTCTTTTCTTGGCTATAAAACAGTGGGTTAGATCAGGAAGCCTTTAATTTGATGGCACCCTTATCCCCCTGGATCATTACTCAGAGTCAAAGACATTTGGTGGTGGACAAAAGTTTGGTAAATATCTTCTCTTCAGTGAGGTTTTGTTGTGTGACTTGAGAGAACCTGTATGGTAGACCAAATTAACTTTCTCTAGAAGATATCACTCCCGTAACATGAGCAGATAAGAAGAGTTAGCAGCTCTTGACTGCCAACCATGCGCCAGGTACTGTGCTACCTACTGCGGACACACTGAGTCAAGCATTCAAACTACACAACAATGCTATTCACTTATCTCCCAAGATGCTAGTGCTAAAGCAGGGAACCAAATAGACCTTGTGAGGCTTAGATTCTAGTGAGGAGGACAGATGAAATGCAAACAAGTAGGTAAGCCTTATGTCAGATGATGAGGCGTGTGATAAAAAGTCAGGCAGGGCAGGGGTGTGGAGGAGGGCTGTGCAGGGGCTATTGTTTAATACAGGGGAGTCTGAGAACATGGACTAGATAAGGATGGCAGCTTCCTAACTAACAACATGAAGTCAGGTTCCCATTGTGCCTTCATAAGCCTATATTTTTGTGTGTGGTGAAGCTCAGACACATAGAGTTCCTTACCCAAGCTTATACAGAGAGCAAGCAGAACAGCTGGACTTTAAACTCAGGATGTCCAATTGCAAGGAATCATACTTTTAATCACAGCAAGGACTTTTTGTTCTCCTTTATCTCTATTGATTTCAGTATGATTTTATGTTCTTTTTAGTCAGGGTCTGGTTGCAGAGTTATTACTGTGAGGCAGGTAGAAAATGTACTCAATGGTCCTCCCAGAAGTATAGTTTCTAATGCCCTGGCATCAAAGTGAGAGACATATATCAAGTGATCTTATCATCTTTGGCATCACTGGCATCTTGTCCAAATACATTGAGACTGTACTTATTTAACTTGTAGGTGATGCTACAGGAAATAGAACAATGTGATATTATCAAATTAGGAGCACAATCCTAGACAAACAAGATAAAATATAGTTATACAAATGTGAGTGTAAGCACTTAGGAAACCAAAACCATAGAAATCATTATAAGACTGGCTAGCCACAATCCTTATTTTAAAAGACCCATGAGTCAGAGGTTATCATAATGTGAGTCAGCAACATCATGTCGTTGTGGGTCAGGCAGGGTGCAAACCTCTATGCTCTGTGTATAGCAAACATTTACGAGTGTTACAGAGAATATTGTCCCCTGTACTTAAAAAGCAAAAGATTTAAGCATTACTATAGTTTTTGTTTTTCCAATAAAATTAGAAAAGTTGAAAAATAGTACTCAATGTTAACGCTTATTTAATGAAAGGCACATTTTCGTATACTTCTGTTGGGACTCTTAATGATACCACCTAAAGGGCAATTTGATAATATGCATTAAAAGCCTTCAACTGTGAACATTTTTGGAGCAATACCAATTCCAGGATTTTTTTCTAAAGAAATAATTGGAGATGGATGAAAAAGATTTAGCTACACAAGTGTTCATTGCAGTATACTTTATAATTATATCGATTAGCTAATATGGTCAAATATTGTGTGGCTATTAAAAATCATGTTGTTGAAGGACCATTTTTAACTGTTTGCAACTCATAGATTCTTTGGGCACGTGTGTGTGTTTTATTAGAGTAATTGTAGGTTTACTGAAAAATCATGCATAAAATAGAGTTCTCAAGGACCACCTTATTATTAATGCCTTGCATTAGTGTGATACATTTGTTACAATTCATGAAAGAACATTTTTATAATGGCACTATTAAGTATAGTCCATTATTTAATATATGATTGACTGTGTTGTAGAGTCCTATTTTTCCATGATTTCTTCTAGTAACACATTTACAACCCAAAACTTCCCCTTTTAACCATATTTACTTATATTTAATGCTGTTAATTATGTTCACAATGTTGTGCTACCATCACCACCATCATTACCAAAACTTATCCATCAATCCAAATAGAAATTCTGAACAATTTGAACATTAACTCCTCATTTCCTTCCCCCAGGCCATGCCTTGGTAACCTATTGTCTGAATTTTGACTCTTATGAGTTTTCTTATTTTAATTCTTTTTCTTTTCTTTTTTTAAAGATTTATTTATTTATTTCTCTCTCCTTCCTCCCCTGCCAACCTCTCCCGTTGTCTGCTCTCTGTGTCCATTTGCTGCGTGTTCTTCTTTGTCCGCTTCTGTTGTTGTCAGCGGCACGGGAATCTGTGTTTCTTTTTGCTGCGTCACCTTGTGTGTCAGCTCTCAATGTGTGCAGCGCCATTCCTGGGCAGGCTGAACTTTCTTTCGTGCTGGGTGGCTCTCCTTAGGTGGGCGCACTCCTCGTGCATGGGGCTGCCCTACACGGGGACACTCCTGCGTGGCACAGCACTCCTTGCGTGCATCAGCACTGCGCGTGGGCTAGCTCCAAACGGGTCAAGGAGGCCTGGGGTTTGAACTGGGGACCTACCATGTGGTAGAGGGACACCCTATCCACTGGGCCAAGTCCTCTTCCCTCTAATTATTTTCATAGATGCTTTTGAGAATTTGATGAACACAGTCAACTCCTTTCTTGTGAAGGAAGCACATATGCACTTAATAAAATTTTGTGTGTAATTTCAGAGAATTCATAAATTGTGAAGACCACATACAGACCTGGGTTGAAGATTCCAACTCTATAGTGAGGAATAATAATTAGTTACATGGGGGAAAATAGTCACAAAAACTCATATATGCATTGGCATATGAGACTGGAAAGATAAATACCAAAACAGTACTTAATTCTGGGAAGTGGGATTATGGATTTCTGCACATCTTTGGGTTTTTCATTATTTCTCTAATTTTTTACCATGAAAATGTATTATTATTATTTTAAGAGGTACTGGGCATTGAATGTGAGACCTCATACATGGGAAGTAGGCACTCAAACTATTGAGTTACACCCATTCCCCATATTATTTTTAATATGATTTTGGAAAATTATTTTAATATGAAGAAAAAAACAACATTAGGTCAACAGCTAATATTGAATTGGAGTTTCAGTTTACTGGTACGTGAAGTCTTGGATCCCAGCTTTGAGTGTCCCAGAAGGTACAACTCCTTAGCGTTTTGCCATTTAGATATGCTACAATGGAAGCAAGAGGCATAGCATTGGGCAAGAAGTATAACAACATCTCAATGCTAGTTTAAGTGGCTCCCACAAGCTCGGGGAACTCATTTAAAATTCCCATCTATTAAAATCACTTCTTCTTAAAGGAACTTCCTAAGAAATGTAGCAAACATGATGCATGAGGAAAAGTATAAGGGAAGAGTATCATTTTGCCTGTAGTGGTAGGCACTCCTAAGAGGAACACAGGATAGTTCTCCATGCTCATGCAACATTCAAGGGAAATGAGTTTAATTTAAACTAAAGGTTGTGCTTAGAAAGAAAACAGAATTTCTTTCCTGTTGGTGCTGTGAAACACTTAAGATGGGGTACCCAAGGTCAAGGTAAAACCTCTGCCCATGAAAATGCAAAAGATGTAGCAAGAATGTATTGGTCTTTTCAATTTAAGCATCTGTCTCCCTGGATGCTTATCTAGAGCCTTCTGCTCATTTTTTAAAAGCTTTTGCATCAGTGTGTACTGGAATGAGAGGTAAAGGCGCAGCTTGTACCCAGCAATTTGCTTCAACCCTGCATATGTCAATGATGCCCCCTTCTCACACTCAGCATCAGGACAGGCTAGGGGCAAGTGCTTTTCTCTAATAAGTTAACTCTGGTCTCCTATTAATAAATACTGGCTACCCAGGATAATTGGTGATCTAATTTCAACAAAGCTGACCCAGTTGGAATTCATTTTTGTACCTTTATCTGATCCACATCAGTAAGAGAAATGCCCTGTAGAGAAAGTCCAATCAAGTAAAATTATCCTTCATGTTCAGAGTTATTGAAAATAATGACTCCTCTAGAGGAAAGTATATTCTATTTATTGGGCATATTGAATCCACTGGGAACCTGCTGAATCTGTAGGGGATTAAGGAGATTTTGGGAAACTTCTCTGTCCACGCAATAGATTTAGCAGTCCTTTGACCTTGTTATTTCTTGTTTCTTGTTGTGCTCACCATTCTCCCTGTCCCGAGATAGCACCCTCATCTGTCTGCTCATGGTCTGCTTGCTGTGTCTACTTGTTGTCTCTGCTCATTGTGTCTTGCTTGTCTTCTTTAGGAGGCACAGGGAACCAAACCCAGGGCCTCCCATGTGGTGGCAGGCACCCAACTGCTTGAGCCACCGCGCCCCTCACCATTCTTTTTATGATCTCAAAGTACTGCTGTTACAAGTATATACCTTAAAACAAATCAGTTTTTATGACAGACTGCACAAATTGAATATCATTGGGCTACACACATGCACAAACATACACTTGCATAGATGCTACCTATGTAATTGTAGAATATGCAGTATAGTGTCATGGTTAAGAACATGGGGTTGTGGCCCAGCTTTCTGGGTTGAATTCCTGGCTCTGCTATAGTTTTGTGACCTTGGGGAATTTATTTAACTTTCACTAACCTCAGTTTTCTCATTTGCAAAATGGGGATAATAATAGTTATCTTCCTCATAGGGTAGTTGTGGCGATTAAATGTATTAGTAAAAAATACAATGACTCCAACACTGCCTGCTATCAGTATCACCATTTCTGAGAGTCAGAAGGTTTATGAGAGACTCTCACACATGTGCCAGGACATGCAACTCTTGCCATATCTCCCGTGGATACTGTACCTTTCTAGGCATTAGCTTCTTGGGGTAAATATTCCCCCACTTGCCTCTATAAGTGCTAAGTCATCGTGTGGGCAGGAGTACCCAAATGTGAAGGAGATAGAGCTCTCCTGGGTCTGAACGCATGTGGCAGTGGAGTCCTGCTAGTTATCCCTGACTTAACCTACTTGGCAAAGCTCCCTGAGGAAGAGTTTCCATCTTAGTCCCTTGTATTTTTATTGGTCTTCAAAACTGAGCATCACAGGTCATCCTGGGAGTAAGAGTGCCTTTTCTGTTTCACAGCTTCACAGCCTGGTTGACTTGTTTCTCTATATCCTCTACCCTCCAACAGGAGACCTGAATTCTCTTGGGTTTATTGTTCCTTGGAATCTCAGACATTCTGACTCTCCTTGATGAGCCAGAGGAGCTGATTTTATTGAAATTCTGACAAGTTCAGCTCAAAGAACCATGAATGGGTTTTCTTCCCTTGGCACAGATGCAATATTTGTAGAGTTGTATAAAAATAAAATTTTTGTAACTCAAATATAAACTTAAACTTGTTGGAGAAGTTTGTTATTTCTTTGGTAACGATTCTGCTGCATTCTCCAGTAATGCATTAAATCAGGGATTCTTAAGTAGGAGTCCATGGAAAGATTTCAGGGTATCTGTGAACTTGAATTGAAAATTCAAAAAATCATTATTCTTGTGGGGATGTGTTGGTGTGGGTATGATATATTTATGAAATAATACACAGTATAGTGTGGACTTAGTAAGGGGTCTATGGTTTTCACCTGACTGGCAAAGGGGTCCATGCAACAAAAAAGGTTAAGAACCCTGCATTAAATAAACACAGATAACACTATCATTATATAAAGCACTGCAAGAAATATTAGGAGAATTGATCAGGAGGAAGAAATTTTGTTTCCTGAGAGCCTGTGTTATAATGGGGGAGGCAGAGAAAATACAAATTAGTGTTGCTACTCCCTCTCCCCCACCTCCTGTTTTGATTATTCTCCAGTTGTGCACAGTAGAAATAGTCTCTTTAAACTCTGGACTAAGGTAAAAATGGAACTTCACAGAGGCAAAACAAAAATATTTTTACCATTTTGACTTCTTTTTTTTAAAGATTTATTTATTTATTTAATTCCCCCCTCTCCCCCGGTTGTCTGTTCTCCGTGTCTATTTGCAGCGTCTTGTTTCTTTGTCCGCTACTGTTGTAGTCAGCGGCACGGGAAGTGTGGGTGGCACCATTCCTGGGCAGGCTGCACTTTCTTTTGCGCTGACGGCTCTCCTTACGAGGTGCACTCCTTGCGCGTGGGGCTCCCCTATACGGGGTTCACCCCTGCGTGGCGCAGCACTCCTTGCGCGCATCAGCACTGAGCATGGGCCAGCTCCACACGGGTCCTGGAGGCCCGGGGTTTGAACCGCGGACCTCCCATGTGGTAGACGGACGCCCTAACCACTGGGCCAAGTCCATTTCCCCATTTTGATTTCTTGAAGGCTGTATATCCTAGATTTTCTGGGACAGCATCTGTATTAGTCAGCCAAAAGGGGTGCTGATGCAAAGTGCCACATATCTGTTGGCTTTTATAAAGGGTATTTATTTGGGGCAGAATCTTACAGTCAAAAAGTCAACTCAAGGTACCATAAGAGGTACTTTCTCACCCACAGCCTGTTGCCACATGTTAACGGAGGATGGTGGGAAACGTCCGTGAGGGGTTCGGCTTTCCCTCTTCCTCTTGAGGCTCTGTGGGCCCAGCTTCTTCCAATCTCAGCTGTAGGCTGGCATAAGGCTTGTCTCTCTTCCTGGGGTTCATTTCTTTCCAGGCTCAGCCATTCTCTTCTCTTCACAAGGTCAGCGTAGACTATCAGGCTCATCTCTCTTCCTGGGGCCTCTGCAGTGTCTAACGAGCTTTCTCTCTTCCTCTGCTGTGTCTTTTTCTATGTGAGTTTCCTCCTACCAAGGGGGCGGGGATGCAACACCCTACTGACATGGCCGATTCAAAGCCCTAATCTAAATTTAATCAGGTAAACATAACCTTTGAATTTAATACAACCAAAGGGTATCACGCCCAGAGGAACTGACCAGTTTCTAAATATAATATCTCTTTTTGGGATTCATAGATAATATCAAACTGCCACAGCATCTACCTCCTGTTATTTTATTCTACTCAGTAAAAATGATTTATTAAATCTATAACCAAAAGCAACTTATTTAGCCTCACACAATTTTTTGTGCAAATCAGAAATAGCACAAAGACAAGTTCTGATTTTTGGTTCTGAAAACATGTCCCTTTTGATTCAGAACCATTTTGCTTGTATGGGTTTTTAAAAAAGTGTTCCTTAGAAAAAGAAGCCGGCATCATTTGGGCACCTAACAGTCTCTGATAAGTGAGGACAGAGCTTTATAATTCATGCAGGGCACCTCAGGCTTAACAGCACCGCTGGCAGAGTTAATCACGGTGTGTTGTGGCCTCTGTACCGTGGGTCGCTGGTCTGTCAGTCTTTCCATCGGTCAGAGAGGACCAAGAACGATGTTAAGTGATTCTGCCATTGTTTCTCCTTGGCTCCTCTTCCTCTCCTCTCTGCTTCCCACGGCTGCTCTTATTGTCCCCCACCTGTTAGTTTTCTCACCTGGGACATTTTGAAAACTGGACAGTCCAGCAATGGAGTAAATCATTGTTCAGTGTCTGCCCTAAGTCAAAGGAAGGCTCTGGAAACCCTCTGTTCTGTTTCTTTTGCTTTACTTTGCTTTCCTCCCACCAATATCTGAACACATACATTTGCCTCATTTTAAAAAAAAAAGAAAATAAAAAATTTTATAGAAATATAATATATATATACAGAAAAGTGCACAGACTGTAAGTATATAGCTCATTGAATTATCAAGCTTCATTCTTTTCTAGTGATTATGTAGCATTTTCCCTTCTCTTTTAAAAATTAAAGTTAATACATGATCATGGTAAGAAATTTAATGGTAAAGAAAATTAAAGGTTTCCAATTTCTCCACTATTCCTAGTTTCCAGGAGTGACCATGGGGTAGAGATTTCTCATATTTCCATCCAGAAAAAGAAAAGAAAAGAAATGGGATCGTAAAGGATATGTTATTTTGCGATTTAAGTATTTTTCCATTGAACGGTATATCTTGGATAGCTTCCATATCTGCAAGAAGGGATATTTTACTATTATTCTCATTTTTTGGATGCAGAATATATGGCTGAGAGAGGTTAAATAACTAGTCCAAGGGCATTTTCATCTCTAGTAAGTGATGAAGTCAGGATTCAACCCTAGGTCTGTCTGCTCCCAAATCCTTGTTTCCCTTAAGCACACTCAACTTAAGTGGCAAAAATTTCTTCCTAGTGATAATGAACCAGGAAATCTGACCTTCTTTAGCTTGATATACAGGAAGAGCCTGGGCTTAGAGGTAGGAAGATTTGAACTCTTGTTCCAATATCTATTTTCTTTTAAAGGATATTGAAGAGGACATTGCTGTGTATTTGTGTCACAGATGGGTTTGCCATGCAGTGTCTCAATTTTAACCTGGGAAGCAGAGAGTTCATTGTTTTTCTTTGGGTCTTTGGGCTAGCAGTTCTTTAGCTGGTTTTGTCCTTGGGCTAAAAAAGTAAATGTTACACATGAAGCTCAAAGGAATTTTCCTGCTTAGTATTTAATAGTGCAAATAACTTTAATGCTGTATAGAAAGGACACATTAATGACTGAATGAAAAGCTTTAGGGTCACCTGATCCCTGAAATTAGAAGAGGAAATGGGTCAAGTCGAGGATTTTTAATACTCCCGATCAGAGTTCTAGTTTTGGGATCTCTCTTATGGTTCATAAGCTGTATATGCTCCAAAATGCTTTAGAAATCTTAGCACAACAAATTTGTTAATAGACTTAGAATCATCTCAAAATAATTTCTCTTAATTAAGTGTAATGGATTGTTGGATAACTGCATGACTCTCCATTTGGTTCTGGCAGGGGTAATTGGCCATGAACAATTGTACTTGACCATTTTTTAAATATACTAATGTGAAAATTAGGCTTTTATTTTTTATAACTGCAATTTGAAGGAACTTAAAGACTTCACTGAAGTAAATACCATATTGGTTTTTTTCTTTTTAAACACCTATTTAATCTTTTTGAGGTCTGCTGCATCCCTCCACCCACAGCCTAAGCCCTAGTTAGCTGTATTCTAAGACTGTTTTCTCAACGATAAAATGGGGTTAATGATAATAGTCACAGGATTAAATGAAATAGTATGGTAATTGCATTTAGTGAAAAAATGCTGTATTGTGTTATTTATAAAAATAGAATAAGATTTGCTGGAGGCTTTTAATAAGCAATGCTTTCTAAACAGTGGATTGTAACCATTAATGGGTGCTAAAATCAATTTAGTTAATTGGGATCAACATTTAAAAAAAAGTGAAGTAGAATATTAGAGAAAATGTAAGTATGCTTCAATAGTAGCAGGGTATTGTTTCCCTGTTCAGCTTATGAAGTGCATGTGTATGTATTAATATAAGATTGTGATGTAGTGTGTTTCATATTGTGGGTCAAAGGCCAAAAGTTTGAGAGTCACTGGGGAAGGTGCACATTACAAATTGGAAGCAACATCCAGTTGTTGATTGTGGGAACTGAAGACAAAGTATCAATTTTTTTGAAATTTTAGAGCCATAGAATCTTTGTCAGAACCCAAGAAATTTGTTGTCTTGAGCCAAATTGACCTCTTCCTTCCATTCTGGAAGGTGTGTCATTTATCCTTTCTGTGTCCTATCCCTCAAACTACCAACATTTACTGATTTCACTTTCAGCTTTAAAAAGAACTAGTGAGACCCTCATTAGCACTTTCTGTATTCCTATGCCTCTTGATGTTTCTTCTATATGTTAGCCAAAGTTAGTAGATGTTCATTATTAGCAATTGTGTCATTAAACCAGACCTGAAGGAGTGTTCAAAGTCTGTGAATATATTTCTTTCAATTCATTACTACATAACTTCATGGCTCTTTGGAGTTATATATTTTATTCTTTAATAATTAACCATGGGGGGTGGTGGACTTGGCCCAGTGGTAAGGGTCTGTCTACCACATGAGAGGCCCATGGTTCAAACCCCGGGCCTCCTTGACCTGTGTGGAGCTGGCTCATGTGCAGTGCTGATGCACGCAAGGAGTGCCCTGCCACACAGGGGTGTCTCCCGCATAGGGGAGCCCCATGCTCAAGGAGTGTGCCCCATAAGGAGAGCCGCCCAGTGTGAAAGAAAGTGCAGCTTGCCCAGGAATGGTGCCACACACAGGGAGAGCTGACACAACAAGATGACGCAACAAAAAGAAACACAGATTCCTGTGCTGCTGACAACAACAGAAGCAGACAAAGAAGATGCAGCAAACAGACACAGAGAACAGACAACCAGGGTGAGGGGCGGGGAAGGGGAGAGAAATAAATAAATAAATCTTAAAAAATAAATAAATAAAAATAATTAACCATGGGAAGCAGACTTGCCTCAACGGGTAGAGTGTCCACGTACCACATGGGAGGTCCACGGTTCAAACCCAGGGTCTCCTTGACCAGTGTGGAGCTGGCTCATGCGCAGTGCTGATGCTTGCAAGGAGTGCTGTGGCATGCAGGGGCGTCCCCTGCGTAGGAGAACCCCATGCTCAAGGAGTGTGCCCCGTGAGGAGAGCCACCCCACACAAAAAAATTGCAGGCTGCCCAGGAGTGGCGGCTGCACACATGGAGAGCTGACACAACAAGAAGACGCAACAAAAAAAGACACAGATTCCCAGTGCTGCTGACAAGAATAGAAGCAGACACAGAGGAACACACAGCAAATGGACACAGAGAGCAGACAACTGGGGTGGGGGTGGGGGGGGTGGGAGGAAGGGAAGAGAAATAAATAAAAATAAATATTAAAAAAAAAAATTAACCAGTTTTTCTAGGCTTAGATTTTGTCTTCAGTTTCTCAATTTTCTTTGTTTCTTTTAATGAGATCCATTAAACAACAGATTTTGAAAGCAATGCATTTTCTCTTTAGAGCAGACACTGTTGTACAGCTAATTGCCACAGCCGTATACCTCCTTTCTTGCTGCCACTCCCCTCTTTTCTTCACATATGATTAAAGGAAGATTGATTCTATCTTCAAATTCTTGAGATAAGTCTTGAGAGGTCAAAGCCAATCATAATGGTTTCATTTCCCTTGATGGTGATTGGTTTAGGAATGGATATGTGACATAATTCTGGCCAGTGAGATGTGAGGGAATCTCAGGTAGGGTGCTTCTGGGAATGGTTTCCTTGTTGATAAAAAGAATCATAGGAGGGGAGCAGATGTAGCCCAATGGTACATGACTCTCATATATGAGGTCCCAGTTTCAGTCCCTAGTACCTTCTTAAAAAAAAAAGAAGAAAAATCACAGGAAAATATGTCCCCCTTTTCTTTTCCTACTAGATGTGTTATCTGGTAAGGCATAGATGTGTGATTGTCATCTTTTAACCATGAGACAATCTAGCTGAGGATAAAGATAATACCCAGAGGATGGCAGAATTGGAAAAAAAAGTAATGTGTGTCTTTGATAATGATGTTGAGTCCTAAACTTTACCCACTTTGAAGTCTTTTTAAATCAGAACTTCTTGTTAACCAAGATAATCCATGTCCCCTGTGGTTTAAAGGATTCTGAGTCAGGGATTTTTGTTACTTGCTGCTGGGAATATTTTAGCTTATATACCCAGAATAACATCTAGCTTATGTTCCTTAGAAATGTAACCCCTGTCCTTGGAATATATTGAGTTTTACCACATGGCTGATTCCATTCTGATAGCCAGCTATGGGATGGAAGGTGGGATCTCATCCTCTTTTCAATCATCACACCTCATATTCTTTGGAGTAAACTGTTTTGGCATCTATAGAGTACAATGAATTCAGGTCAGCTGTCTCTTTATAAAGGTTGCTGTTGGTATATCTGTGTGAAAGAGAGACTCTTAATGATGCTCTTTAATGGTATTGTGATTTGTACTTTTTGAGATCACATAACATCTATTTTTATTGGACATTCATCATTAAAAGTTATTTATTGAACAAGTACAAATGTCAGAGTGTTAGGCATTGGAGATACAGTGGTAAATATGGTCAACATAGTTTGTCTTCACAAGAGGTGTGAAATCAAGTAATTCTCAATACTCTTATAAAATGGGGCAACAAATTAATAAAGTTTATTAATTTGTGCATTTATCCATTAATTCACCATGTTTCTGTTGGGATTCTGGTATGTGACTAGAACCATGTGAGGAAATACAATGGTAAGCAAGACAGGTACAGCTCTTGCCTGTTCTACTCAGCTTAAAATCTGGCTCTTCATGATAATCCCACATATTATTAATTAATTTACTCAGTAAGTACTTATAGATTACTTTTCATGTGCTAGTTACAGAAGATAAAACTAAAGCTAGAGAGGAGAAATTACTTAACCAATTCAATGCTAGTCAGTGGAAAGCTCAATCTAAAACAGGGGAATCTTCTGCCTTTTAAGCAACCTTCTCACTTGACCACATTGTCTTTTTTTTCTTTGCTTTTATTTTCTATTTTGATGAAGAACATTCAATTTTTGTACTGTGGTAGGGAAAATAGAATTGTGCCACTCATATAGGTTTTTTTTTTTTTAAGATTTATTTATATATTTTATTTATTTCCACTCCCCCCCCTCCACCCCGGTTGTCTGTTCTCTGTGTCTATTTGCTGCGTCTTCTTTGTACGCTTCTGTTGTTGTCAGTGACTCGGGAATCTGTGTTTCTTTTTGTTGCGTCATCTTGTTGTGTCAGCTCTCCGTGTGTGCGGCACCATTCCTGGGTAGGCTGCACTTTCTTTCACACTGAGTGGCTCTCCTTATTGGGGCGCACTCCTTGTACGTGGGGCTCCCCAGCACGGGGACACCCCTGTGTGGCACGGCACTCCTTGTGCGCGTCAGCACTGCGCATGGGCCAGCTCCACACAGGTCAAGGAGGCCCGGGGTTTGAACCACGGACCTCCCATGTGGTAGACAGACGCCCTAACCACTGGGCCAAATCCACCGCCTCTCACGTAGGTGATTTCATATATATTTTTTTTCATTTAAAAATTTACTGAAGTAAATCTTCATACATGAACATACAAAACAGTAAGTGCATAGTAAAAGTTGTGAATTTACAAAACAAATATAGCATCACACAGGACTCCCAGTTATCACCCCACCATCAATAACTACACTGTCTTTTAAGTAATTCAAAAGAAGATGTTAGAATTACTTCCCCAGCACACCTTGCCAAGTTTGTAAAGGAATCAGTATGGACATTGTCCTCTCAACTACAAGATATAAATAGGAAAATTAAGCTGGAAAATTCCTCTGAACTTTAAATGTAACATTTACTTTTAGGTCCCAGGGGGCAAAACTAGCTTCAAAATTTTTAGCTTAAAATATTTAGGCTTCATTAAAACAGAAGGCTTGTAAATGAATAAATAGGCCTACTAAATTTCTCGAAGAAAAACAAAAATTCTAGAATTTATGGAGGAAAGGGTATGGATCAGTGCCTCTATGGCTGGCAATTCACTCCAAAATATATGTTTGTCTGTATTATAATTTCCCATTTTCCCAATGGGTCTGTGTATCCTGTCTGTGCAGTAGGTGCTCCTGAAAAGTGTTTGTCTTGTCATTTGCACCTTTCTTCTCTTCAAGCCTTTCTTGAGATTCCTACTTCTTCCAAATTAATTCTTGACCTTGTTCCATCCATCATCTTTGACTGAAATTCTGATTCAGAAGGTTGAGAAAGGTCACTTTAAGGTGATCATATATAGACTATTTAATACCTAAGATCCTGAAAGTTTCTAAATAGCTTCAATCCCCAGGATTTGGAGACAGGGTTGGAAAATCCACTTTCTGAAATGGTAACAAACAAACAACAACATAATATGACATTAGTCATCTTGTGAAAATACTCCTAGGAAATAGCCTACCTTATGAAAAGATGGAGAATTGTGGTGAGAAAGGAAGAAGACACAAAAGGTTGAATAAACAAAAGAAAGGAAGAAGCTGGGGCAAAGTGCTAGGGTATCAGTAGAGAGCATAGAATAGAAGGTCACCTTTGTTGCCAGAGATGAGTTGGTCCTAGGAAGTTAAGGCAGCTCTAGTCTGATAAGGAGGTCTTGCCCTTCTGATCTTTGCCTGGACAACAAGTGGGTAAGGGAGTGCTTAAGAATGAATCAAGGGAAGCGGACTTGGCTCAATGGAGAGGGTGTCCGCCTACCACATGGGAGGTTCGCAGGTCAAACCCCGGGCCTCCTTGACCTGTGTGGAGCTGGCCCATGCACAGTGCTGATGCGTGCAAGGAATGCCCTGTCATGCAGGGGTGTCCCCCGCATAGGGGAGCCCAAGGCACAAGGAGTGCACTCCGTATGGAGAGCCGCCCAGTGCAAAAGAAAGTGCAGCCTGCCCAGGAATGGTGCTGCACACATGGAGAGCTGACACAACAAGATGACGCCACACAAAAAAAACACAGATTCCTGGTGCTGCTGATAAGGATAGAAGCGGTTATAGAAGAACACACAGCAAATGGACACAGAGAGCAGACAACTGGCGGGGTAGGGGGGAGAAATAAATTAAAAAAAAAAAGAGTGAATTGAGAATGAGGCTTGTTATCCTATGACTGACTCTCTAGGAGTCATTTCTCCCCATTCAGAGCACACATAGAAAATTATCCCTTATAACAGTGTAGTTATAAACTGAGTGAGTGGCCTGTCTGGAATCCCCTAGACTGTGCTCTAAAAGGATTGGTGCATTCTTAGGTCTATTTGCATAATTGCATCTTCACATGTATTTCCTGGTACATAGCCGAGACTCAACGGATGTTCAGTCAGCTGAATGGAATAGAAGCGTGAGTGTGAAAACATCTCAGGTTAGATGTTAATAGTAGAAATATATCATTTTACTTTTATCACATTTAACTTCTTCAGTAGTTATTCTTGTTGTGCTTGTTACCTTTTCATCTGGCAAATAATCAAATAGCACAGTATTGGAAAGTTAGTTTCCTAATGGAGACAGAGAAAGGTGAAAACATCAAGATGGTAATAAAATGAACACCCAAGACAATGCCTTGATGGAAACTCACTGACCAGCATGACCTTCTTGGGCAAGACGACATGTGGGCAGACCACACAATATGAAGTGCTTTTATTATTATCATTATTATTTTTGCTCAGATTTATTTATTGTTCTCTTTTTAAAAACAGTTATTACGGATTTCCTGGTTGTGTTCCTGGTTATATAAATATCATTGTGTGTGCGTGTGTGTTATTTTGGCCCAGTTAGAAATATGCCCATTTTCAAAGAAAATGAAATCAATGTCAAAGTTGCAAATGATTTCATGGTTGTAAACAGTGGTACCAATATTCTGCTACATTGCTGAGTTCTCAGTCTATTCAGTGTGAAAACAAAGACCTTGGAATTATAGCCAGAATATCTGAGTGTGAATCCCAGTAATGTCACTTACTAGTTCTGTGACAAGTTACTCAACTTCTCTGTGCCTCAGTTCCCTAATACATAAATCAGAAATGATAATAGCACTGCCTCAGAGTTACTGAGAGGAATTAATGAGTATGTAAGGAGTTAAAACAGTGCGTAGCACATAACAAGTATTGGCTATTACTATTAACAATCAAACATTACTTATAATATCAATGCCAAATTTTAAATTAAATAATAATATTAAAATTTAGGACTGTCACATGTTATATCAGCAAATGTTGAATGAGAAAATATAAAATGATAAACTTTTATTACTTAAGTACTGCTTTTAAAATAAACTTATATTTTATTAACCAATAACATCTAATATACAATTGAAAAATAGTAATACTGGATATATGTGAATATATTTTGATATGTGTGTGTGCATATTGTTCATTCAGTCTTCTATTAGGTATTATGACTATATGAATTTGTGCTCCCTGAGGCCACCAAGGTGTGTACAATTTGGGAACCAGTGACTTTATAAACCTTTATGCTGACTTTAATCTACCAGTCATGTAAATGAGTACAGATCCTTTTCTTGAAAGAAATTCCACTGAATTTGAAAGAAATCAGGTTTCCATTGGTTAAGAATCAAATATGCTTAAATATAGTTAAAATAACCAATAAGACTGGTAGGGTATCTCTGTTAGCACTGTAACAAGTTATTCAGTTTTCTTTTAAAAAAATTTTAAAGTATTGTAACATATGTACAGCTCAAAATGCCCCATTTTAATCACTTTCAAGTGTACATATCCATGGCATTAATAGCATTCAAAATATTGCGCTTCCATCATCAACATCCGTTATCCCAATATTTTTATCACCTCAATCAGAAACTCTGCACCGGTTAAGTAATAATTCTCCCATCTCTTGTCACCTGCTCAGCTCTTGCTAACGTATAATTTACTATTTATCTTTATGAAATTTGTTTCTTCTAGGTATTTCATATAAGTGAAATCATACAATATTTATCCTTTTGTGTCTGTTTCACTCAATATGATGTCTTGAAGATTCATCCATGTTGTAGCATGGATGATTACTTTTTAGGCTAATATTCCATTGTGTATTTATGCTATATTTGTTTATCCATTCATCCATTGATGGGCACTCTCATTTCAATATAGCCTCAGGATTGTGAGGTGTTTTGTTACATTTTTATTTTGCTTTCTACCCCCAGAAAACAGTATATCAATGTAATGCAGAGACACACACAGGAAGAGTAAACATAGCAATTCATCATGACAGCCACCGGCAAAGTCTGGAATCATTCACCAAATTCCTTATAGGCCAGACACTAAAAACTGGATTATTTGAATCAGTTACTCTGGCACTACTGGTCAGTAAAGATTAGGTCTTTGGGCCTGTTTAAATGCCTGTGGGCAGTGAGGTGAAATAAACAGAATGGACTTCAGTCTCTGCTGCAAAGGTGGTTGTTGGTGTGGTGGTAAATCTGACCAAGAGTGGTGAGGAAGTGGCCAGTTTTAAACTCTTGGCTATCTTTCAAAGCAGGGAATAAGGGTGCACAAGGCAAGACCTGACGAAGATCAAAGAAGGTGTGCCCAAGGGGTTATAAAGGAGGGAAAAGAGAAGTGGGTTCATTCAGAGACAAGGGAAGAAAGAAGACTGATAGCTGTTATTCATCAGCCCTCTGGGTAGTGGTGGGTGCATGATATGAGGGTAGAATTGGTGGTGGTGGTGGGGGGGGGAAGAGTGTTGAGGGAGGGTGACCCTTACTGATAAAGCCTATTCCTCATCTGTGTTTAGCTCTTCTATGCTCCAGCATGGCATTTGAGGGTCTACAGTACTTTCTCAGATATTTCCCTGTTATTGCTGGCACTTTGTCCTTGGTTCCCCACTTCTCTTACTACTCTACCCTCTTGCCTTTTTCAGGATTTTCTCCCTCTGATGGTTCTAGAGGGGAACTTCTCCTATTGCCTTCTTTTATCAAGTAGTATCTCTGTGAGCTATGTTTGTTTAGCACCTTTCCTTTGTCTGAAGTGCCCTCTGCTGAGTTCCTGATGACCCTGTAAAGGAGGAATAATAAGTGAAGATGGACAATTTAGCATTTACTATATGCCAGGCACTGAGGAAAACCATGATAAGTCATTGCCTTAAGGCAATGACATCCCTTTTGGAGGTGACCCTAAAGAGGGGAAAAGAGAATTACATACAAATAAGAACAATATGACTTAAGAATATAATACTACAAATACATGCAATGAAGAATACCAACTCAAAGGGTTGCACATGCCAATAGAATCCATAATGTCTCAGGGCAATTCCACCTGCTTAAAAGGTCAGGCCATTACCTCGTAGCAGGACAGTGGTAAGAACAGAGGAATGACAAGCTTGAGGGGTACATCAGGGACTGTGAGGCTCAGAGGCTCAGAGGTGGCTTCTGAGTGTAACCTGACCAGGCTCTTGTCTTTACACAAGTGCAGAAAAAATGAAAGTTAGAACATGTAAGATAATCATACTCTCCCACTGTCTTTGTTTGCCAAGCTGCTGTAACAAATACCACACAATGGTTTTGCTTAAACAATGGGAATTTATTGTCTCACAGTCTCAAAGATTAGAAGGCTTGCTTCCTGCTAGGGTGAGTACCTTTTGGTGCTGGCTGGCCTTGGGGTTCCTGGGCTTTCCTTCCACATGGTGATGTACTGTCCTTTTCTTGTGGGTCCCTGCTAACTTCCTGCTTCTTCCTACAGCCTTCTTTTCTCCAGTGAAACAGATGAAGGTCTATCCTGCTTCAGTTGGCCACATCTTAATTAAAAATATCTTCAAAAGGTCCTATTTACAATATGAATGAGGATTAAGATTAAGGACATGTCTAAATGGTGAAAGCATATCATGGTGTTTGTAATTAGCAGAGCTAGTATATGGTATGACAATGGTTGAAAGGGAAAGTCTATGGTTATGTATATTACAGAAGGGAAGTATAAAAAAATGTAACATGGGACTGTATAACAGAGTGAAACCTTACCTGAAATACGAATATGGGTGATATTGCATATATGACAATTTTCACAAAATATAAACACAAATAAACTAGAGTGATTGTCTCAGCTGAACTCCTGAAAGGCACGAGGTGGTGAGTCTGAGACCAAAGAATGCACCAGGCAGAGAATCAGACATAAGCTTTATTGGAACTTACAGACAGGAGATAGTGTCTGATGGTGGCCGATTGGGGAATTAAGATTGCGCTATGCAAAGAGACAGGAAAATGAGGGGTAATATAGTAACAAGGACATTCCATAGGGTATGAGAACACAGTTCCTGCTAGGGTCCCGTGATAGTACACATGGGGTTTGGTGATGTTATCACAGGAATGAGGTTTTGCTGCTTGGAGGACATTTGATTTAAGAAATTCTCTCATCTCTGGGAACTTATGCCTAGGCCATGCTGGACCCCCACAGTGACTGAAACAGCATAGCAGCTATGAATGGCAGGGGAGGCATAGAGAGACTGAGAGGCAATGAGTTTTTTTGTTGGTTTGTTTGTCTGTTTATTATTATTATTGGAATAATGAAAATGCTCTAAGAATGATTGAAGTGATGGCTGCACAACTATGTGATTACATCAAATATCATTGATTGTACACTTTGGATGGATTTATGCTTTATTAATATATATTGATAAAATTGATTTTAAAAAAAAATGAACGTGTCTAAACTGGGATACATAATGCAATCTATCACACTCCACCATGAAAAGAAAATTTCTTGATACTATCTTTTCTTCATTTCTTTATTTAGATTAAAATTGGGTGGGTTAGTCAAAGCTTTTGTGATGGGAATTTAAGAAGAAACTGGATGAAATCTTGTCTGGAAGCTAGTTGGAATTATTTTGAGGAAATGATGGTTCCTGGAGCATGGGGCCTGAGTGTCAGGGTAGCACTGGAGAATAATGAACAATGATCTGGGGGTAGGTGAGGTGCTCACCGCAGGGCACAGCAACACGGAAGTAGTCTGAATTCTCACCACCCCAGGAAGAGTTGGCCTGGGAAGAAGAAGAGTTCACAAATAGGAGGAACCAAAACTTGGCATCAACTTTCAGAACTATAGGGTAACTGATGCTAATAGATAAAAATGAGAATGCTTCAGAATAATCATTTGCTACCTTGCAGGAAGAATAAATCTACCTTTAGGATCCCATCTGTTTATATGTCATCTATAAAAGTATCTCTGTGTTGCAAAATTAAGGAAAAACACAAAGGAGGGATCTTAAAATATGTAAATATTCTCCTGCTAGGTAATTATTTCAATGAAAATTAAAACATGACTGGAAAATAAATAGTTCTTGAGAAGATGCAGGGTCTTCTTTTTCTAACCGTTTTTCTCTTCTCTACAACCATCCTTCCCTTCATATTCTTACCCTTCATGGATATCTTAAAATGGAAATGGAATTTCTGAAATGAGAACTTGTAAAACTCTCCAGAGTGTTCAAGGAAGAGGATTAACTCAAAAGTGGCTTCAGAAAGCCTCGGTCAACTTGTGTGTGGTGTAGAGAGTTGCTCCTGGGTTGTTTTGATAAAAGGCACAACATAAAAAAACAAAAAGGCAAAAATACAATCAGCTAGGGGCCAGGCACTGTTTCTCTACTTGTTGTTCGCCTGTAAGGAGCTAGAAGAGGCTAGTGAAATCTATTATGATCATTTTTAAAATTTTTTCTTGTTTATTGTTTATGGCAAGTAAAATTTAGTAATTTAAATTTTGGGGTGCTGGAGTTGCCAGAGTTGTGAATGGTGTCATTTCAATTCAGTGACTCCTTGTAGAGTGTACAGCTTGTGTCCACTCTATCCTAGGCACTGTGAACTCTAAGATGTTCTTGTATTCTTCTGCCAGAGTTGGGCTATGATAAGTAAGCAGGATTAAAATGCTTTGGGATATTTTGATAAATAAAATATATACCTGTAAGACACTGTTGTTATAAAATTATTCACAGATAATTGATCAACATTTTTGAGAATCTAGACCTTGCTTGGTAGAAAACAATATATCTAAGGTGCTCAAACCCTATTTCTGAAAGGTTGGGTACTTTTCTCCTTTCTGTCTCAAATAGCAGCTGGAATTTGGGGGTGGGTTGGAGAAGGGAATAGCTAGAAGACTTGTATTGGTAAGAAGAACCATTTCCCAATTGAGATCTTTGTTTACTGGATATCTGACTTTTAGCTACAGAATACTTAATCCAAAGGGAAATTGGTGGATTTCACAGATGTATTTATCCCTCTATAATTAAAAGATCAGTCCCATACAGTTCTTTTCTTTAAAGATTATTCTACAACGTGAATAAACCATTCTCAGAAATGACAGCTTCTCTCTTCTGAACCTTTCATCTCCTCCTCAGCTGATTAAAAGGGCTGCTCATGGTTCCTTTCAGCTGCTTCTAAGGAATATAAAGCAAACCAGTGCAGGAGAAAGAGATGGATAAAGATGCCTTTGTTCCTGATCACGTGCTGAAGAGAGAACACGACTGCCCTTGAGGCGCACTCTCGAGTGGGTTCAGGATCTTCCGCCTTCCTGTAGCAGCCTGCGGATTCTCTCACAGGGCTGCATGAAAAAGCAGCCTTGTTCCCTGGGGACGTGCCCGCCATCGCCTTCGACTCTGCTGCCGCTGCTATCTCCAGTCCTTTTGCCTATACAACAGAGAGAAATGCTAATGGCACAGTGTTTGTTTATTCCTTCTGCCCAATGGCAACTTGTTTCAAAGAAAGTGACAGGGATTGCCTGGTGTCAAAAGGGTCAAAGCATTGAAACACACTTTGTAAAATAATTTGGCTGCATTATGTGAATGCAAATTGCGTCTCTTTGGGGGAGTTGCAAAGGAAGGGATCATCAGATTTGTCTGGAAGGGAAGGAGGCAGAGGGAAAGAGATGCATGTATGTTTTTTCTCTTTGTGAGGTGTCACATGACTATAGCTTGCACAGCCCATCTAAATGTCCAAATGTGATATGGTCTTTTGGAATCTGGTCTTTTGCAATCTTTTTCTCTTGTAATGTCTTCACTCTGATTTCTGTAATTTGTTGCTCCTCCCTTTTCTTAGAAATCCTCATATTGTAGCCCCCTCCCCGGCCTCCTGTGCCTGTTGTAGTTTATTTGGGAATTAAATGGGGAAAGTGAGTGTTAGTCCAAAGGGAGACCAGGGGGTTCTTCCTGATCAGAGTCAAACTCAACGTTGCCATCTTTCACCTATCGACCTCGTCCATATGGGATCCATCCAGAGCTTTGAACGGTGAGGTAATGATCCAGGGCTTATCTTCCTGTGGCTCATGGGTGGAGGCGCTGAGGCAGTTGCTGACTCCTTGGCCTGTGGGCTAGTCCCGGGCTCAGGTTCCCTGCTGATCTTCCTGCTGTGGAATTCAACTTCTGGGGGTGGCAAAGGGGAACGGGAGACAGAAGGACCTGGGGCTTCTGGTCTGTACTTGCGGCGGCAGCAACTGTTCAAGTGGGGGGCTCTGTGCAGAGCACCCTGGGTGGTAAACCGAGGTTGGGCCAGCAGAGGAGCCTCAGATTTGGTCTCCTCCCTCCTCAATTCATTCTCCTATTTTGGATTCTGCTCCATTCCCCTATCTGGCTGCTTTTGGCCATAGAACAGCTGCAAGCTGATCCGACGTTTCTTGCCTGCACAGTGGTCAGTCATCATGGCCAGGGTGTCCAGTACAGGCTGGTGTGGGCAGATGACACAAGCAAAGCGTCCATCCCGCAGCATCAGTGCCTCATTCTCTGGAATATTACTGGCCAAAAAGTCACCGACTTTTTGTGTTTTGAGCACACTGAGTTAACTCCCATCGTCCCCTTCCCTCTTGAAAGACATAACTACTGTGAGTCCCAGAAGTGACCAACTCGCTAATACCACATTATCCTCTCCTTCCGGGCCACTGTAGCAAGCGATGGGCTCTTCTTATGTTTTATTGATATGTTGATGTTTTATTGTCTTTTGTGACCCTGCTCCCTGCTGTAGAGCCTTGTATATATTGAGCATAGATGCTCAATAAAGGGTTCTTGAAAAAACTGAATGAATGGAAAAATGAAGAGGTCAGAATATTAAGCTGTTTAGTGGAATTTTGATGTGTAAGCCTTTCTCCTTAGGAATAGTCTAGTCTCAATACCAGGCTCAAATATTAGATTCCTTTGAAAGATAAGCAATTCCATTTGGGCTGCTACTGAACTGGACCCCTGGAACGTAACTCTGGGGTAACATCCAGTACAGTGGGAGTAAGATTGAAAGAAAGAAGGCCAAGGAAAATTTGGTCTCATTCTTTTTTTAGGAAAATCTTAGGCTGGTTAGCTGCCTGCCTGAGATTTTGTAGGCTGTTAATTATTCTTTGAGTATGATGAAGAAAACAAAGGGGAAAAGGGAAGATCTAGTTGGTTTAGTTGGAATATATAGGATGAAATTTAACAGCTATGGGAATATGAGATAAGGTATTTTATTCACTGAAGACTGTGTCTCCTCTTGGGAAAATCCTAAACTCACCTACCTGTAGCAACGGGACTGAGCATGATGGTGGGGATGGTGGAACCTTGTGCTAGTCACCGAGTGTGTGTGTGGTCTAAGGAAGCTCACTCCTCACCCCTTCCTCTTTCAAGTAGCAGTGGACACGGAGGGCAGAGCAGCAATTTCATTCTCTCTAACCTCATAACCAGGAGAGGGGCCATTCCAGGTAGATCCTTATTCTGCCGTTAAGTATGTTATTTTACCACCAAAGGAAAATAAATGTGTAAAAAGAGATAATAGATCACTATTGATTATAGGCAAGAGTGACCAGAAAGAGTCAGAGATGTTGGAGTGGAAAGATGACCTTGAGGCAATATTATAACTCCAAATAAAACAAAACAAAAACAGCCACATTTTCTTGCATTGCAGTGAACAAAGGATTCCTAGTGTGTAGGAAGAGCAAGAGGATTTTCAGAGTAAATCAGGTTTCCTTATTATGCCACCTGAAGTCTTTTAAGAAGTGGACAATTGAAAGGGTGAGGGAAATGAAAGTGTAGGAAAAGAAACTAGGAGGCTAAAACAATGTGATAAATTGGATTATATACCCATTTAGGCATGTTCTTACCCTTGATCTGCATTCCTATGAGTATGAAGCCCTGGTAAATAGGACCTCTTGAAGATGTTATTTTTAGTTCAGGTGTGGAAAATTGAAGCAGGGGGGACCTTAATCTGGATTAATGGAGTCCTGCATAAGCAGAAAAAATTCAGGTACTGTACTGTGAAAAAATGCCATGGGGAGGTCCCTGGAGCCAGAAGACAAAGGAGAGGATTTCACCATGTACGTTGAGGCAACCCTGGGGACTGCCAGCAGCCAGCATCAGTTTGTTTCAGACTTTGGAAGAAATCATCACCTTGCTGATGCTTCCATTTTGCACTTCTAGTTTAAAACCGTAAGCCAATGAAGTCTCACTGTTAAACCAACCCATTGCGTGGTATTTGTCATAGTGGCCTAGCAAACTAAAACAATATTAATAGAAACAGAAGGCTGGAAAACCGAGAGGTAAGAAAAGAATTTTCCTTGGTATGATGTATTTGTAGGGTTATACTGTGGGCAATTGGATAGTGTGGGCAGAGAACGTCTCTACTTTCATTGCTGTTAAAAGGTTTCTTTCAGGGATTTGTAAGAGGAATAAACACTTATATGCATGGGATTTTGGTTGATATTGGAATTTGAAGGCCTGAAATCTTTGAGGGTCTCAAGTTTAAACACAGTAGAGAGATGAAAGTTTTGAGCCTAGAAGTGAGAATAGGAAATGGTTGACTTTTTAGGGCTAGAAGAGATGCCGTAAACTTCCAGTCCAATTTTTTCCTGTTAAAGAGACCCAGAGAGGTTCCGATTCTAACCCCAGGTCACTCAACTAGTATGTAGAATTGCAGTTGCAATGCTCAGTTTTACTCTTTTATTAACCTGTTAAATGGTCTTAGGCAAGTTACTTAAACACATAATATTAAATATAGATACGGTAGCATGTGAATCACAGCAAGGTATAATGAGAATTTAATGATTTCAAATATTGAGTCCTATGTGATTGAAAATGTACATGAGTCTCATGTGGCTCAAAAATCTTAGCATTTTAAAGAGGTAATTAAAATGAAAATGTGAACATGTGGCACTTCATTTAATGCCTTTTTCGTAGAGTCAGAACTCGAGGGAAAAATCTGTAATTTGACTGCTCAGAGTACCCCATGTAATTGTGCTTTTATTACACCTATCTGATTTTCTAGGAGGAAGCAGAAGCCATAGGATTATTTATTACAAAGGGCCTCCTATTGTTTCCTGTCCTATTTTCTTAGTAGAAAGCTTTATTTTCCCATTTTGAGAAAGTTTTATAAGAAAAATTTCATGTTCTTTTATCATGCAGAAGGACCAGTATTTAAGCCATAGAAGAGAAACTTTCATTCCATAGAATTTTATCTATTTAAATAATTCAACCTTCTATTTTCACTTTCTTCTTCACAAATCTTGTTGTGTGGAATAGTAGGGTTGTACTATGTGAGCTACTGGATGTATCTCTAAAATACAGAGAGCTGTTTTACTTGTGCGGATGGGAAAATATACAACATGTTTATCCACTTAAATTTTGTGAATCATAATTTTAAAAAGTAGCATATTAACTTAGATGTGAGAGACATTTTTGAAAGGCTTGTAATAAATGCACTCAGTATTTGCTGAAGTTTTATAATGGTTCAAATTTTCCTTCCTTAGAAATGATGGAATAAGTTAAGTTAAATCTTTAAAAATGGTATTCCAATTTTGGTAAAGCATAATCTATTTAACATGCATATTCATGTACTTTTTTTTTATCCTTCTGAGCGTCTGAGAGAGTCCCTTTTTCATTTGTCCTCTTTCTTTTAGTTGGATTCTAAAGAGTTTACTTTAAAAAGAAATTATTTGAAACACTTAGTCACACCTTCTTAGTATCTTTATCTCATGAGGAAGACGGGTGCTTTGTTTTTTTTAGTGAAGGCGAGTATCTGAAATTCTGAGCTCAGTGTTAATTAAGGTTGTTGCTTCCTGAACTTGTAGATGGATAATGTGAGGTTACGTAAAAGATTTCACTGTTTTTCACCCTGTCTTCCTGTTTGTATTATGAGATTTCCAAGGGAGGCCTAACATAGGAGATTTGGGCTGACCGGAAGTCTTATCATGTGAAGATCTGACAGTTGGCCTGGGAGAGACCATGAATTCAGGCACCAGGACAGTGGGGCTAAGATGCTCAAACAGGGGAAGCAGATGTGGCTCAAGTGAATGGGCTTCCAGCTACCACATGGGGTGTCCTGGGTTTGGTTCCTGAGGCCTCCTGGTGAAGGCGAGCTGGCGCATGCCACAGAGAGCTAGCCTGTGCCATGAGCTGACACAACAAGAAGACACAACAAAAAAGAGACACAGAGGAAGGCAATGAGAGACACAACAAACCAGGGAGCTGAGGTGGCTCAAGTGACTGAGTGCCTCTCTCCCACATTGGAGGCCCTAGGTTTGGTTCCCAGTGCTTCCTAAAGAGAAGATGAGAAGAGAAGGCAAACAGACACAGAACTGCACAGCAAATGGACACAGACAGAGAGCACAGGCAGTGGGGGGTGAGGGGGATGGGTGATAACAACAACAAAAAGACTCAAACAATGAACTCCCTCAGCTTCTTGGGAAGTATCCTTCAAAGGCAAGGAATTCAACTTGTGGTAAAAGATTTAGAGTGGATTGCATTCTTTCATGCTGGTTTGTCTTTGAGAGAAACTTTCCAAGTTGTGCCAATCTGGGAAACATTGTTATAATATCTTTGCAAGAGAAGGGCATAAGACCTGAGAGAGCAACGCTGCCCTTTTTGAAGCCTAATAAGAACAGTAATTCTGATAGGGAAATGGCGTCTTCTACCTTGGGAATATTTGTTCATTCATTCATTCCTACATGAAGCTATATGGTGGGGACTGTGTGAGATGCTGGGAAACTTAGCAGAACAGAATATCATCACTCACAGAACTTGCATTCTAATAGGGGAAGCAGAAAATAAACCCAAAAGAGTTATAGAGAAAGATAAAGCAGGGACTAGAAAGAGTGGTAGGTAGGAATAGGCAGGCATCATTATATTACCTGGATGCTTGGGGAATACCCCCCTGATAAGGCAACCAGAAAGAAGGATGGGAGAGAGTTACTCCGACCTCTGGGGAAGAGCATCCTAGCAAGTGAGAACAAGAGTGTGGTTAGTATGTGCAAGGAGCAGCAAGGAAGGCAGCTTTCCTGAAGTATATTGACTGGGGGAGGGGATGTAGGAGAAGATAAAAAGAATGATGGGGTTATGAGGAAGATCATTAAAGATCTTGTAGATTCTTGTAAGGAGTTCAGCTTCAACTCTGAGTTAAATGGCAAGCCATTTGAAGACCATTCTGATGATTGGCAGGAGAATAACTCTAGAAGGGCAAGTTTGGAAGTAGAGAGCTTAATTAGGAAGTGATCGGAGTTATCCAGGTAAGAGGTGATGGTAGCATGGACCAAGTGATAATAGTGGAGGTGTGAAAAGTGGAAGGAGCCTGCGTAAATCTTAAGATAGAGCCAAAAGGATTTGCTGATGGATTGGATGTCTGGTGTGATCAAAAGAGAGGATACAAGGATGAATATAAAGTTTGGGACTGCCAACCCCTGAGATGGGGAAATGGTGGGAAGAGTAGGTTTGGGTTGGTTTTAGGAAAGAAAGAATGAGATGACCATTAGATACTGTAATGGGTTGAATTGTACTAACCACCCCCCTCCAAAAAAAAAAAGAATGTCCAAGTCCTAACCCCCAGCACCTATGAATATGACCTTACTTGGATATAGGGTCTTTGCAGATATAATCAAGTTAACATGAGGTAACTGGATTAGGGTGGGGCCTAATCCAATTCTGGTGTCCTCATAAGAAGAGAAGAGAATACACTGACACAGAAAGAAGAAGGCCATGTGAAGATGTAAGCAGAGGTTGAAGTAATGCAGTTATAAGCCAAGGAATGCCAAGGATTGCCCACAGCCACCAGAAGCTAGGAAGAGGCAAGGAAGAATTCTCCCCTAGAGCTTTCAGAGGGAGCATGGCCCTGTGGATACCTTTATCTTGGACTTCTAGCCTCCAGAAATGTGAGAGAAAAAATTTCTATTGTTTAAGTTACCCTGTTTATAGTATCTAGTTATGGACACTCTAGCAAACTAACACAGATACCTAAGTGGAGATGACAAGGAGGCAGTTAGATAGACAAGTGTGGGATTCAAGGGAGAGGCTGAGGCTGAAAATCAAATTTGGGAGTTTCCAGTATATAGGTAGTATTTAAAGGCAGTGGGCAGTGATGAGAGGAAAAATTAGGAGTTTGGAAGTCACAGAGAAGTAGCAGCTTGTGATGGGATCAAAAATAGTTATTGATGGAACAGGTGTAGCTCAGTGGTTGAGTGTGTGCTTAACATGTGCAAGGTCCCAGGTTCAATCCTGGTACCTCCTTAAAACAAACAAATAAAAAGTTAAGTAAGACCTTTGGCAGCAGAGAGGGGAACAAAGTTAAAAGTTGCTGAAGAGAAATAGTGATGACTGTAGTGGTTTGAATTATGTTCCAAAAACACATGTTTTTGGTCTTACTCTGTGTTCCTGTGGGTGTGAGCCTGTTAGAAAGGGATCTCTTGAAAATGTTGTTTAAGTTGGAGTGTGGCCTGACCAGATGAGGGTGGGCCTTGATCTGATTATTGGAGTCCTTTATAAGCAGCAGAAATTCAGACATAGTGGGGAGGAGTCAGAAGCCAGGAGTCAATGGAAAACTTGAAGAGAAAGGAGAGGACGTGGCCGTGTGATGAGAGAGCCAAGAAACTCAAGGGTTGCCCGCCAGCCAGAATGCTACCAGCCCTGGCTGTGTGGTATTTGTCATAGCCGCCTCAGAAACTGAGACAATGGCCACCAAAGAGAGTGGGTGACCTTGCAAAAAGAGAGCAGGCAGACCATTTGGGAGAAGTAGGGGGACCAGTGGCACAGCTTGGTGGATGCTCAGTTCAGAAATACTTTTTTGTTGTCATTGTGATTTTTACCCAAAACACATGCCTTTTTTTAATTAGGGGTAGCCTGGAAAAGTGACAGGTTCACTGGCACAGCCCCTAACTCACAAAGTTATCGGTGTTTTGGATAATTTGTCTTCCATTTTCTGGTGGAGTGTAAGATAAAAGAAGATTTCATGTTCTAATTCATTTTTATATTCTGCATGGGGATTAGAATACTTTGTATATGGTAGATGTTCAATAAATATTTGTTGAATCAATTAATGAAGGAATTACCAAAAGCTTTAGAAATCTCCTGAAGGTGCTGGGACAAAAGGCAATCATCTGGAAGATTAGCCAGGTTGGGCTTTTTCTGTACAAAGGTCTGCTCTGATTGGAAAATGCCCTGAGCATGTCTAGGAGTGTGAAACGCTTTTGAAATCAGTTTATTACAGGGATGGCTTCTTAGGTATGATCTTTGTAAGACTAAAAATTATAAGTTGTTTGGTTGCTTGTTTAAAAGTATGTGTCTCAAGTAAAAGTTTTGTTGTGTGTTATGGCAGAATTATTCAAAAACGATGTGCCTCAACTGTAGCAGAGCTTTCTAAATAGGCCCTTGTAAAACCAGGCAATTACTTGCTCAAGGCACTTAATTGCCTGCACAGATGGGTACTCGTGTTACCAATTACTCATTTGCACTTGTGATTACCCATTTGCAGTAATTCATGAAATCTAGGGGAATTCTTAGGTACTAAGAAAGGTTTAGGCATTTAAAAAACATTACTGCCAAGAAAGAAGACCTGAGGGAAACAGCTAAATATAAAACCCTTTTCTAAATGCTATACTTAAAAGACATTTTCTGAGGCTTGTAGCTGCTGGTGGTGACAGGGTTACCTGACTACCTTGCTTAAGTTGTTTCCATTTACTATGCCAGCTAAAAAAAGGAAAATACAAGAAAAAAGCATTTCGGTATTTTTTATTTTGTTTTGCTTGTTTTTCTTGTAGCTTTCAGTTAATGATGGTCTCTGTGAAACTGTTTGTAGTTTGAACACAAATAACTTTGTGATTTGAGGGCTGTTTGTAGTTTGGTAAGCTTGGTTAGATCAGTTTTCTCCCAAAAGAAATGCAGTCAACCTTGAGTTCTTTAAAATAATTTAACTCATAGACCTGGTAGTGGCGGTGATGGTGGTGGGGAGGGGCTGTAAAAATGCCAAATCTCTTAAGGTTCTAGTGAAATGTCAGGGCGACTTGCCTTTAGAGGTTGTTATGACAACCCAGTACTATCTTTCATAGAACAAAATGAAGAGTGATGTAAATAGAAAATGAGAGGAATTCCCCTTTCCATCAAAACATGGCACTGAGTTTGAGAAACATTTTATTTTTCAAAATAATTCTTGAAGTTTGTGCTGTAAATGGCCTGAAGTAAATGATTTGTGAGGAAAAATATCCTGTGCTAAGATAGTACTGAATTGGGAATTAACCTGTCAAATGTTCTACCCTCTGGAAGTTACAGAGAAGTTTAACTCTAAACTCCCTCAAGGCACTTTGCATAACTATTTTATTCTCCCAGATGAATCTAGTGCCTAAAACATTAGGATAAAAGAAGGCAGAGAGTAGACCTATCCCTTGGAATCAATGGGACAATGAGTTGTAAAGCCTACAGACCCTTGAATGTCCCTTTGACTAAAGAGTACTCCTTAGGGATATAGTTTTGATGAGGGAGGGTAGTCAGCCCGAGACCCTCTGAGATATTTACCATAATCCTTAGTTTGGGAAATCCCAGTGAAGATTGGGTCAGTTCTTTGAGTCTGTTGTGTTAGTACCTTCTTGTGCAGATTCCTTCTAAACTGAGGTAACTCAAATCTGTGGTTAGGTCATGCTGCTGAAACAAACAATCCTCAGGTCTCAGCAGCCTAAAAGCACAAAGGTCTATTTTCTTCTTGTGCTGTATGCTCGTTGTGTATCCACAGCTGGATGAAGGGAAGCTTAGGTTAAAGTCTGTTCAAAGTCACTGTGGGGCCTAGATTGATGTAGTCACCATCTCTAATACTTCGGTCATTCCCAGAGAGAAGGAAGAGAGAGCTCTGGAAGGCGTTATGTTTTCAATTAAATGCTTCTTCCTAGAGGTGACTTATTTTCACATCATATGACTCTTCCAACCAACAGGGAGTTTAAAGAGGCAATCCTCTCACATGCCTGGAAATAGGGAGAGTCAGAAGTATTTGGCAAATAGAATTAACTGTGCCAAATCGCTTGTGATTTAAATGGACCCCATAGAATTTTCTTTTTGTGGTTCTAGGAGCCATGGAACCATTACCTGCTTAGCCATACTAAAGCCCACAAATTGCCATTTTGTGGTGATTTTTCTTTTACCACATACTCTGTAGTTCCTAGAGTCTAGTAGAAGGACCATATTATGGAACTAAATGCTACAAGGTAAACATTTTAAAAAATTTAACTACCGTAGTATATAGTAGCTGTTAAGTAACTTTAGGGTCACCTTTATGGAATTTATTTAACATTTGAGAAAAAATCCAATTGTGTCATTTTTGGTTGTAGGGAAGATGATCAGAATTCTAAAGTCCTTTGCTTATGAAATAGGAGTAGCATCCCTTCTATGCATTCAAAGTTATCTGCACTCTGGACTGCTTGTAATGTATCTCTTTGGCCAGTGGCATCTCCTCATATTGCATCCTAGTTTTGAAGGCATTTGAGCATTTTGTTTTGGGAAATGTAAACAATTTTGTTGAATCCAAGAATTTGGTATGGGAGTGAGTTGCTCAATTTGTTAGCCAAACCAGTTCACAAAGTAAAAAAAATAAAATAAAATAAGGGTAAAATAGATGGAAGGAATGTGAGGGATAGAGTCATCATCACTCTTTAGAGCCTTCTGATCTTTTGAACTGTATATTTGCCTTGCATCAATGTCTATCCAACAAGAGGGATGGATAATGCTGTAAAAAAAAGTTTGAGTGGTTTCCGTTTTCCGTTATTGATCTCAAGTTCTTTCTCACAGAGAACCTAGTGATAATGGTAATCCGGGTGGCTAAAGAAATAGTCACTGTTATAGTATAATGTGTTCCATTTTGGTTTATTCCTTGTGATCTGGTCCAAGAGAGTCCCTTCTGGCTTAAGGTTCTCTAATAAGTTTTAGTCTTTGCTTACTTTCTCAAAGTGCATTTTTTAAAAAAAGATTTATTTATTTATTTCTCTCCCCTCCCCCCCCCACCTCAGTTGTCTGTTCTCTGTGTCTGTTTGCTTCTTTGTCCACTTCTGTTGTTGTCAGTGGCATGGGAATCTGTGTTTCTCTTGGTTGCGTCATCTTGTTGTGTCAGCTCTCCGTGTGTGCAGCGCCATTCCTGGGCAGGCTGAACTTTCTTTCGTGCTGGGCAGCTCTCCTTACGGGGCACACTCCTTGCACGTGGGGCTCCCCTATGTTGGGGACACCCCTGGATGTCAGGGCACTACTTGCGCGCTTCAGCACTGCGCATGGGCCAGCTCCACACGGGTCAAGGAGGCCCGGGGCTTGAACTGCGGACCTCCCATGTGGTAGACAGACGCCCTAACCACTGGGCCAAGTCCGCCACCCTCAAAGTGCATTTTGAACACTGTTTTTTCTAGTTTCTGTGGAAGTTTTTGCTTCCTTCCTTTGTGAATTGCAGGTTCTCACTGTATAGGTGCAATGCTGCCAATCTCTATCTTTCCAATCTAAACTCTGCATTTCCTCCTGGCCCTGCAACTATGTGCTTGGTGGAATCCAGATTCTATGTTCTGAGCACTCAACGTTCTTTCCTGTGTTTGTGGTAATGGGTGGTATTTTTTTTTAAATTTTGTGTATTTATTTATTTATTTACTTACTTACTGATTTATTTATTTTCCTCTCCTTCCCTTCCCTGCTGTTTTTGCTGTGTCCATTCACTGTATGATTTTCTGTATCTACTTCTCTTTTTGTCTTCTCATCTTTCTCCTCTAGTATTCACCAGAATTTGATCCTGGGGACCTCTGATGTGGAAAGAGGTTCCCTGTCAATTGCACCACCTCTGTTCCTGGTTTCTGCAGCATTTCACCTTGACTCTCCCCTTCATCTCTCTTTTGTTGTGTTATCATCTTGCTGTGTGACTCACTTGTGCGGGCACTGGCTCACCATGCAGGCACTCTGCTTGCCACGCATACACTGGCTCACCACACAAGCACTCATGCAGGCTCTTGGCTGACCACAAGGGCACTTGACTCACCACACAGGCACTCGTGCAGGCACTTGGCTCACTGTGCAGGCACTGGCTCACCACACGGGCACTGGCTCACCACACGGGCACTCACATGGGCACTCAGCTCTCCATGTAGGCACTTGGCTTGCCACACGGGCACTCACATGGGCACTCAGCTCTCCATGTGGGCACTTGGCTTGCCACATGGGCACCCACATGGGCACTCGGCTCGCTTTGCGGGCACTGGTTCACTGCACAGGCACGCTTTCTCTTCTTCTTTTTCACCAGGAGGTCCCAGGGATAGAACCTGGGTCTTCCCATATAGTAGGCGGAGGCCTTATCATTTGAGCCACATTTGCTTCCCAGTGGTGGGTATTTTGACAGCTTTTTGCTGGGAAAAGTCACTTCTTACCTGAATGAATGCTAAAATCTGGTTACTCATTTACATAGACCCATGATGCTTTACTGCTTGGTAATATAAGGAACCATTAGCTGTATAGTTCCAGATGAGACTGTCACATAAGCATTTTCAAATACATTATTCTTTTTCATTTCTGCCTCTGCTACTTACTAGCCAGACCACCTCTAGGGTTATCAAAAATTCTCTTTTCCAAAGTCTGTGAAACGACTCAGCTTCTCACATTTAAGACAGAGCTTGTCAGATTTTCTGGTGCTAAAAGGTAATCTACATGGCATTGCACATGGATGAATCATTAATAAATTCACGTTTTTTATGATGAAGGTGATTATATTGGGGGAAAAAACTATCATGCATGATTTGCTTTCCTATTTGGTAATTTTGTCTGATTTAATGAACACATGCTGTGCAGAAATTTGAAGCCTTCTATAGTTATAGAGGAGAAGATACAGAATCATGGAAGTAGAGAATAGAAAAGGACATTTTCACACTTACAAAGCTATGAAACTTTTTTTTTTAAAGATTTATTTTTATTTATTTCTCTGCCCCCCCCACTTGTCTGTTCTCTGGTTCATTTGCTGCGTGTTCTTCTTTGTCTGCTTTTATTGTTGTCAGCGGCATGGGAACCTGTGTCTCTTTTTGTTGCATCATCTTGCTGCATCAGTTCTCCATGTGTGTAGTGCCATTCCTGGGTAAGCTGAACTTTCATTCATGCTGGGCGGCTCTCCTTATAGGGCCCACTCCTTGTGCATGGGGCTCCTCTCCGCGGGGACACCCCTGCGTGGCACGGCACTCCTTGCGTGCATCAGCACTGCGCGTGGGCCAGCTCCACACGGGTCAAGGAGGCTGGGGGTTTGAACTGCGGACCTGCCATGTGGTAGACAGATGCCCTATCCGTGGGCCAAGTCTGCTTCCCTGAAACTCTTTTTCTAAAGAAATTCTAATGTGGAAATCCAACAAATAAAAGAATTGACTTGTTACGGCTGATGTGTGGTGGTGGTTTAAGGGTCCTAGAGTCTCTTGTAATTTTTCTCCATTCCCTATATCCCAGACTTCCATGGTGCATATTTTAAAAACCACTGATGCCCAGTCCTCATGTTCTATATATAGAAAATCGAAGTCCAGAGAAGGTATGTGACTTCTCCAGGATCATGGCAGAGCCAAAACCATACCCAGGTCTTCTCTTTTGCCCACATTGGCCCTTTTCCATGACACCAAGTGACCTCTCAGCTGTCAATATGTTTTGTGTAGTCAAGAAGGGAATGAATGCTCTGTGCTACTACTATTGCAACTCAAAGAAAAACTTGTGAAAACATTTTTTGAAATCATTAATAAAGGTTTTGTACCTGGAAGTCATCTCAATCATGAAGGAGAAGAACCTGGGTTTTAGCAAGTTCCCCATAAAAGCAAGGAGAGGGAGAACTTTCTGGGCAATGAGCCCCACCCTTCTTGCTCTCGCTGCAGTCAGGGCTGTGTTTCTTGTGATGTGTGTGACCCAGTATGAAGCTGAACAGGAATTTGTCAGAACAAGTCAGTGGGACTTTCTTCTTAAAAAATGACTTATCTAGGTTCTTTGGGTGAAAAAGGAAAAAAAAGAAACTGAAAAATGCAAAACAAAACAGCTAACAAATCCACTGTTGCCATACCTGAAACATGAAAACTGAGTCTGTTTTAACAACCCCCAGAAAATTATGTTTATTTCGATTTACACACAAATCAATAGTTATCTGCTGGGATTGAACTAAGCACTAGAGAACTAAATTATAATTATTTTCATGACAGACATCAATAACAAATCCCTTGGGTTTTGAGTAGGTGTGAGACAGGAAAAAATAACCAATCCAACCATAGAATACTCAAAAAAAAAAACAAACCGAAAACCCCAAAATATTCACAAAGCTTTTCATTCAGAACGGTGGGTTTAATTACATATTCTCCATCTAACAACAGTTATCCAACCCCTGCTTAAAACACTGCATTTACAAAAAGCGTGTCTGAGGAAAACAATACTATAGAATTGTTTTATTCACATCTCTGTGAATTCTCAGTCATTTTACCTTTTCCTACTGTGATTGATTTTTTTCTGTTTCTTAAAACTGCCAAAATATGAACAATAGATTTTAATTTTCCGTCTTTTCCCCTTCCTTCTATTATGATAATTTAAAAATCAATGACGTCTCTGCTTCTGAAACTGCCAATAATACAGCTACTCTGAAGTTTTAAATTTCATGCAGCCATTCACGGGGAAATTTCAAGGCTGTCAGTTTATGATCGGAACGAGAATCCTTTCCTGTTTTATGATTGTCCTGCTTTCATCCAACTGGTGGAGTGTCTACTGTGTGCCATACACTGTGGTCTGTTTTAAGACTACAAAGATGGATTAGATATAGTCCCAGATTTTCAGATGCTCACGGTCTCCTGAACAGTTAGGTGACAATGAACTTCTCGCTTCTTAGCTCAGATTGTGTTCCTTACACGCAAATAGACTGATCTGTTCCCTCTTTCTCTGGTGGCCACAGAATTCTCTTTTCCTCCCTCACTAGGAGTTTCTGTGCCTTTCTCACTCTTCTCAGCTCCCATTCCAAGAACACTTAAAACCCAGCTAAGGGATGAATCTCAGCTAGGGAGGAGAAGGGAGGCAGCAAGTTGAGAGGTGGAGCATGCTCACATAGGCATTGTGCTCTGTGACAGTGCCGAGTATATTATGGCCAAATTTCCTGAATTGTGCCTGAAGACTATTTTCTATGAGGAAGGAGTTCAACAGAAGCCCAGCAGGCAGAAGTACTGTTATTTCAGTTTGCTCTTCTCAAAACTGACTTTAGTTTTTTCCTATCCTGTAAGGCAGAGATTGAAACCCTGCTGAATGTGGTTAGAATCTGTTTTGCTTGGATCACAGAGGATGGTCATTGCTCATTTTGAGTTAGAGGCAAGCTTTTTACATTTGAGAGATTCCCCAGAAAATCAAAATTCTGGCTTCTGTTAAAAGAAAATCAGTTGGTATGGTAAACTGACAAGGCAATAGTCAGCTAATAGTGGCTGGTAGGAGTTTGTTCTTTCCATTTTGCTAGTGGGACCTTCCTTATTTCTGTTATCTGTGTAATATCTGAACACTTTTCTGATTTCACCCTTTGTGGGCTGGGCATGGGTTGCATTCTGGTCTATAATCTATGGGGAGGTTAAATGGCTCCTGGAACAGATCCCCTCTGAGAAGATTTCGTTGGTCCAGGGCATGTGTGATTCTGATTGGATCCTTATATTTCTGTATAAAGCTGCTGTGAAGATAGAGTGATGAGTAAAAGGGAAACAAATATCTGCCTTCCTATATTTTATATTTTAGTGTAGGTGAGAGACAATACACAAAATAAATAAGAAAAAAAATGTAGTAGGTCAGATTATACTACATGTATAGGGAGATTGTGTATAGTGTTAACGGTGAGAAATAAAATAGGGAGAGTGGAGGTGCAATTTTAGATAAAGTGGTGCTGGAAGGCCCCGCCTGGACATGACGTTTGAGTAAGATCTGAAGAAAGTGAAGGACTGTTCTATGCAGACATCTGGGAGAAGGGAGTACAGAAACCAAAGTACTAAGTCCTGAGGAAGGAGCGTCCCTACTGTTCAGAAACTAGAAAGATCATAAAAGTCCTTGTACTCATGGCCAGTATCATGGCTTTTGCTCTGAGTGAGTTGAGAGGGTGGTAGTGGTGGTGGGGGGGAGTATGGTTTCAGCAGAGGGATATATCCTCTAACTTTAGTTTTCACAGGATCACTCTCGGTTCTGTGCTGAGTACACTGAAGGAGCAAGGGTGGGAGAGGAGAAACCAGCTATGAGGCTACTGCAGCGATTCAGGGAAGGGATGGCAGTGAGCAGGACCAGGGTGGGCATATTTTGGGTTATATTTGAAGAGTAGTGTTGAGAGGATTTGGTACTAGGTTGAATGTGAAGAGTGAGAAGAAGAAAGGAGTCAAGGATGCTGCCAAGGCTTTGATAGGACCAATTAGAAGGATGGAGTTGACATTGAGCTGGGGAAGACTGCAGGAGGAGAAGGTTGGGGTGCAGGAGGCAGGTGGGAGTGGACATCAGGAGTTTTTTTTTTTTAAGATTGATTGATTGATTGATTCATTGATTTCTCTCCCCTCCCCTCCCACCCTGGTTGTCTGTTCTCTGTGTCTGCTTGTTGTGTCTTCTTTGTCCGCTTCTGTTGTTGTCAGCGGCACTGGGAATCTGTGTTTCTTTTTGTTGCATCATCTTGTTGTGTCAGCTCTCTGCATGGGCAGCACCATTCCTGGGCAGGCTGCACTTCCTTTCGCGCTGGGTGGCTCTCCTTATGGGGCGCACTCCTTGTGCGTGGGGCTCCCCTACATGGGGGACACCCCTGCATGGCAGGGCACTCCTTGTGCGCATCAGCACTGCGCATTGGCCAGCTCCACACGGGTCAAGGAGGCCCTGGGTTTATACCGCGGACCTCCCATATGGTAGATGGACGCCCTAACCACTGGGCCAAGTCCACCACCTCAGGAGTTTTTTTTGGACATGTTAAATTTGAGATGCCTATTTGCCAACCTAGTATATTTTGAGAAGGCACTAACAATGGTACAACTTCAAGTCTTTGCCTATTAAAATGCACTATGGAAATTCTAATTAAGGAAATAAATAATAAAAAAAGTAAAATAGATCTTTTCAACATTCAGAAAGCTTGAGAGGAGGCCAGTGTTAATAACCTTCAATTTAACATTAGATTCCTCTATTATTAATGCAAATTTTATAAATCATCATAAAAACTAAGCAGTAATTAGAAATCACCTTGGGCTGAGAGCTGGGAGAATAATTTTCTACTTCAATAGACTTTAAATAAATATTTAATGTTGATAATAGAGACACATAGAAAGGCAGAGGGAAATACGCATGACTCACAAAGCAGACATCCGGTCTGTTTAACCAAATTGAAACCTTTTATAATAAAAGTTCTTTTAATTTCCCTATGACTTTTTGAAGTCAAAAAGTTTCCTAGAAATAATCTCATTAAACTATAGTGAGACTGTCCAGGACACACAATATTATTTCTAATTTATAGATCTGGAAGCAGAGAAAGAGGGGATTGATTCACAGTGGAGATCCCAAGCTACTGGTGACTCAATGGCTAAACAAGGTTTGGAGCCTGTATTTTTCATTTGAGAAAAGTTATTTTTCAGTTTTCTTTCTCTTCTCTTATAAGAGAAAAAAAAAATCCTAGTTTTGCTGCTTTTGATATCATCTGTCATTTTAGAACTAAAATGTCACATGCAAACAAATTTTTCACATTAAAGGAATGATTTGAGCCTTGGACGATTATAGCTTAGCTTTCAGTCTCTAAGTCTTAAGGTGTTGACAGACTCATACTTTGTCCCCTCAGAATGTGTGTGAAGGTTAGTTCTTTCCTCCAAAGTTCAAATAGCTAGAGCAAACCTATTCCTGTGGTCAAATTATAGCAAGAATGTGACATAATATCAAATGTAGCAAAAGATGGGATTTATTTGCACTAAATTTTCAGTATTTCCTTTAGAGATTATGCACACACAAAGGGGCACCTGATACAAAGATAATTCTAATGATTGAAGCAACAATAGGCTTTTTTTTTTTTTTTTAAGCATCTGGCTTTGATAGAGGTAAGCCCCGAGTATTCTAAGAATATAGCAGGAGATTTAGTTCCATGGTGGAGAATGTGGCTATTAGTAATCCTGATGTTATACATTCTTCTACTCCCATGACCCCAGAGCGGAGGACTTTTTCTTGCTAGCCACCAGTAGAACAATCCAAGGGAAAGACTCTTATTAACTACGCTTGTGTCACATGCCTACCTCTTGGACCATTCACCTATCACCAGGGGCATGGGTTACTACGAGTAATTGGTTCTAGGTCATGTGACTAGAGGGCAGCAAATCATGATTGGTCAACACTGCAGAATGGGTGGCGGGGAAGGAGCTCCTTTCCAAAGGAAAAGGGCTGAGGCCGTTATCAAGGAAAGGGATACTGAGACAGCAATAGCAATAGATGCTTGCTAACAAATGAGCCTAGGCAGGCCACCTAAGAGGAGGAATCAGGTGTTAGGGATAGTTTCTTGGAGTTGCTGTTGCCTGACTTGGGTAGTTTTAAAAATGTGAGCAAAGGATTGAAGGCTGAGTAGACATTCTCCAGATTTTTAGTGTGAGTTGCTGTACATGCATACCCAGGATACATTAGAGTGGCCCAGATAGAGAAAGCAGCATATACATAGGTACAAAGGTGGGAACAAAAGAAGGGGGCTAAGGGGATTAAGGAGTTCATTATGGATGGAGTGCAAGATATGATTAGCAAGGCCAGAAATAGAATTTTGTCTTTCATAGGATGGGAAGCCATCTACTGAATTGATTGAACACTCTTAGGTGCCAGGGCTGTTCTTTGCATTTCACATGTGTTAGATCATTTAATCTTTGCATCAACCCTATGATGTAAGCAGGGGTGACTTAAAAATATTTAATAGTTGGTAGGGCATGGTCATGATCAGTAACAATTCAATCAGAATGGATGCCAGCTGAAAGCACCACTGCACATTACTGTATGTCTTAGTAACCATCACCCCTGGGTGTGTGTGCTCTTAGGAAGCTGAGGCACAGAGGGCTTAACTTGCACAAGCACACCTGGTAGAGAGCGGAGGAATCCAGGCTTCAAATCAGAGGGGTCTGGCTCCAAACCTTCAGTCTGTAGGGGAGGAATGTTGGATTCTTTCTCTAGAAAAAGACCATGAGAAAGTGACAGTCTCATGAAGACTGGGATTGTGCCTGTGTTTGTTCCTCATTATAATATTTCCAGCACTCTTCCTGGCACATAGTAGGTGTTCAAAAAATTTATTGAATGGATGACTAGAAAGCTCATTGCAGATTTGAGAGGGGCAAGTAAAAAGGCTGAGGCATTAATACAGATGTGAAAACAATCAAGAATTGAAGTACAGGACCTTTAAAGGGGTCTGAGAAGGGGCTACAAATTGGAGGAATTTTAAAGAATAAGAATATGCAGAATTTAGTGGTTATTTGGATGTAGGAAATGTGTCCCACATTACTATTTTGAATAACTAAGGGGTTGTTGTTCTCATGCACTGAGAGAGGAAATATAAAGAGAAGAGCCGGTTGGTAGTGGAGTGAAGGAGAAGGCAGATGAGAGCAGATCATGAGCTCCATTTTGCATTTGTGGAGTTTAGAGTATCTGTAGCTGCCTAGGAGACAGTTGGATACGTGGATCTGGAACGGAGTGCTGGTGAGGTAGATCAGTGACTAATTAGGATACAGGTGGAGGTTAAAGACATGAGGGTGGGTGAAATCATCCAGGCAGAGTACATAGAGAAAAGAGGCTGGAGGATGAACACCTGAGGCAGGTGAGAGACAAGGAGTCCCAAAGGGAGAATGAAAATGAGTGGCCGGAGACAGAAGAGAAGATACTGGGACAGTGTTGTCAGTAAAGCCCAAATTTGTAGGAGCACATGTATGTATGGTTTTCTTATTTTCTCTAACAGCACTGAGCAGCCTGGCTCTTTATGTGGAAAAGGTAGGCAGGCAGCAGGATTATTCTGGAATTTGGGTTTTACCAGGCAGATTTGGCAGACTATGGACAATGGAGTTGAGTTGACAAGACATGCTGCATTATGGACCTGAGCTCTGGAAATTATGGGCAGGAGGTGAGCATAGAAGGGGCTAAATTAAGTGAAGGTTGTCAAGGACAGAAGGTCTCAGTGAGTCCAGGAAAGGGTGTGGTGGGTGTAAAGGACTCAGGGAGCTGGAGGGATAGGAAGCTGTGGTCTGAATTTCAGATCCAGGTGGTGACGAAGTCCAAGGCATGGTCAATGGTCATGGGTGTGAAGGGCTCAAGTGCAAGGGAGATGACCCCTATACCCCTATACTCCAGATCCTCTGTAATTGCTCTGGTCTTCCTGGTCTTGCCCTACTTACTCCAAGTTCCCCCTACAGTTCCTGCCTTTACCCATAGACTGCCGAAGTCGAGTCTGCTCATGAGAACTGTGATGGAAAGTTTCTGTGCGGATTGGGGCTGAGAGCTGGTTGCTGGGACAGGGTTGTGATCCAGCTGTACAGAGAATGTGTGTTGGGAGGGACTTGCATTTTAAGAGGGACACCTAGAAGTATTGTTACAATTGTTTAATCTATGCCATTACACAGTTCCCACAGGGAAAATCAAGGGTAAATGGGTTCCTCAGAGCATTTGAGGACCGCAGAGAAAATTGCAGCACGTTACCTTGTGCCACGCCTTAGGTCAGCTTGATGCCACAGATAACAGATCCTGAGTAAATCCAGGTGCAAAGTGAATTGCCCTCAAGACCGGATGAGGACTGTTGGAGCAGTCGCACCTGTTGGGGTCTAGCCCAAGAATAGATTACCATCAGGACTCTCCTTTCCTGAAAGAATGGAGATACTAAAAAACTGGAGGCTTTGGGGTCGTAGGTAAATCATGAAGAGAATGGCCTTGTTCTGGTGATTCTTGTTACCCTGATATTTATCAAGATTTCTATGTAAGCTCTCACTTTTTCCCAGGAGGTAATAAAGTATTTAAATTTTTCTAGAAGTGACCCTGGATAGAGAACCTAAAAATTGGGCAGTATCTCTGGGAATAGGCTTTTTAAGATACACGTAATATAACCATTGTGGACTTTGTTTTCTCTCCTCACTTTCCTTCACGTTGGTTGTACTCCCACCTATGCCCACCATTATAGGACAATTTGAACTGCATGGAACTGAAAGTTCTACTCATATTCCAAAAGAACCTTCAAAGATACTTATCTTCCTCTCCTTCTCTACTTAGCTGTTAAATGACTAGCCTGGCATTTTACCTTTTCATCTGTTTGGGTTTAAGTCCTGGCTTCTTCTTTTACATAATGTATAATCTTGGGAAAATTATCGAACTTCTATGGATGTGAGTTTCTTTATTTGTAAAATGGTGATAATAGTGGAACCACCTTTTGGGTTATTGTGGAGATTCAATGAGATGGTCTATGTAAAGTAGTGCAATGCCTGGCAAACAGCAAAGGATCATTAGATATTAGCTCTAATTTTAATTTTTACTCTGTATTTCATACTCTTACAAGTTGTCTCAGTAGGTACACAGCTGACCTATGTTTATTGACCCACTAACAATGGAGCGTTGCCTTAACTACACATCACATTCTATTTCCTATAGATGGCTACTGAAACTGAAAACAGGAAAATCTTGCTTTTCATAGTCTGCCTGAGCAATCTAACTTCACTTGATTGAACATATATAAGGTGGAGGAAGGTGGGAAAGGAACTTTTGGGCTGTAAACCTCAATTCCCAATTCCTGCTTCTCAACTTTCCACTGTGCAGGAAATCACTGATTATGTTTCTGACATTGGTGACCCTTTTGCTCCTTACTCATCTCAGATGATGCCATCAGGAAACCATGGTTTTAGCAAATGGATGCCTAATTTGTTTTTTGGATTTAATAGTGTATGAGTTGGGATTCTCTGCGGACTAACAAGGACAATTCCTGATTGCAAATTATTTAGTCTATATACAATCTGGGAACTTGGGAATGTTTAGCTCTTCATTCATTGCACAAGCCAGACCATTCATGTTCACAGAATGTCTGCTGGATTCCTATGGTTTGGCTTAGCTTATAGACAGGTTTATGCAACTCATCTGGAGAAGGTGTTAAACAACCAGGCAGTGAATCATATGGCTTTGTCAATTCTGCCTTAGGGTCATTCAATCATTCATCAAACATTTGCTATTCACCTACTGTGTGCCAGTCATTGGGCTCAGTACTGAGAACACTGAAATGAATATAATACCTTCTTTGTTCTCTGGGGACTCGAGGGCAGCTAGTAACTTTGTAGGAGGAAGATTTGTGGTGAGAGCAGGAAACATTCATCTGTGCACCCATCCATCTATCTGATTCAACAAGTATTTATGAAGTATTTGTGTGAGCTGGACACCAAACATGATATAGGTGATTCTATAATGGACCATACAGATTCCCCTTGTCCTCCTAAAACCTATTACAAGTTGTGATGGAAATAAACAATTAAATTTATATACAGTGTGATATATGAAAGATAAGGGAACAGTTTATAGTACATTGTGATATGCGCAATATAAAGAAAGGGGTGAGAGTAATGAAGGTTAAATGTTCAGTTCAGAAGTAATTTCTTTTTCTTTGTCTGAGAGTGGAAAGGTCTGAAACTCTAAGCACAACACAGTTCCATTTAAAAGGGGTCATATATGAGGACTGCACCCTTAGAAATTTCTGCAGTTAAATGGATCTGAACAAAAGCAGGAATACACATAAAAATAGATACAGTGATAGAAATATAGTGACAACTGTATATTAGGCATTGGACTTTGAATAATTGCAGACATAAAAGTTTGCAGGTTCTTTACAATGAGCATATTAGCTCTGACAATAGGAAACAGCCATAAAAGACCTGCATGGGTCTAGAGAACATGAGAAAAGAAGACGCAGAGCTGGACTCAGATTAGGATAGAGCTTCTCCTCTCAGCGGTCTTGGCTAAGGGCTTCACCAATGTTCTAGAGAAGAGGGTGTTTTCACTTGCAAGTAATTACACCTTACTGCACCTATTTCTGCTTAAGATAACCACATGTAATGTGCATGTATTGAATTCATTTTATTGTTTGGGGATTTATTTCCTTATGATTGTCTTATTTTCCTCATCAGGTCCTATGTTAACAATCCCTTTTCTGCTATTGGGAAGTATCCAAACCAAGAGGAACCACCCAGCACTACTATCCTAGTATCCTGAGTAGGCAGGTTAAGAAGCCCTTCACTCATTTTTAAGGTCCTAAAACAGAGAGTATCTGCAAAGTCAGAGGTCCCCAAATCTACTTAGGCAACAGAAAACACATGACAAGCTTTAAAAAATAGAGATAACAAGGCCCATTCCTGGAAATTCTGATTTAGAAAGTCTGGGAAATACCAGGGAATGTATTTTTTAAAGAACTTCCCAGGTGATTCTGATGCACCTAGTCTGCCATGGATTGATGTTTCAGAACCACTATTCCAGGTCAACTGCACGAAGTCATGTTTATTTCCACTTTTATGTGGGTTGCTCATATTAAAACTTAAAAAAAATAGACTTATATTAATGACAATTTAAATTTCTTATTCCTTTTCTTTGCCATGCTCTCTCTCCTTTCATCTCTTCCACATTTTTCATAGAATCCTAAATTTGTAGATACATTGTGATCATCTTGTCTAAACTCTATTTTGAGATAAGAGAGGGTACATAACTAAGCCTTTCAGAGAAATCACTTATTTAGCTCAAGAAGTTCTTCTGGAGGAGTTTTAGTGTCAAGTAAATTCACAAGTAGGACTGCAGCTTGGTGGCAAAAGATGTAGGACAGAGCAGTTATAATCTGCTGAGATCAACACTTTGTCCAGCTGGCTTTTCCAGTTCCTGTCGTCTTGCCTCTGGTATGCTATTTCAGTATGTTCTGCCCCATTCCGTGGCTCAGCTTCCATGACTTGGAAACCTCATTGTGCTCCCTGGGTTTGGCATTTGGGCAATGGCTTTGCTCCTAGGGTTGGGGGCTCATCTGGGCCATATGCTGCCAACTTGGATTTAGCCTCTCAGCCTCCTTGGTCTACTCCTGGCTTCTTCGGACCTTTGCTTTCTCCCTAGGTAAATGGCCTTTTGGAGTCACAGAACCCAACGAACTCTTTTCCAGTGTTTGATCAGCTTGATGGCCAAATAATATCTTCATTTTGATCAGGTGAAATCTCTTTTCTCATAAAGTAAACCATTATTTCCTTATTATCCTCATAGGGTCAATTTTCTATTCCTCTAGTCTTCTCTCTCATTCATCTCTACACTCACTCTCTTTTCTTAAGTGAATTAATAAGAGTAAGGCTTTTGAACTGTGCTTGTGATTATGTAGGTGTTAATGTTATTATGTTCTTAACATTCTTTTAAGAATACCATGAACAGAGGTGGACTTATTTCTTTAACAAGATGAGGGTAATTCAGAGTAAAGGTGTAGTAAAAATACTGTCATGTTTTTACTACAGGGCAGTAACACCCTGACTTCCCTTTTCTCCTTCATCTCCCCCCCAACTTCAACCTCATGTATCTCTGCTAAACTGCTGATTTGTCTCCTTACTCCCTGCAGATGTTTCCCTTGTCTGTCTGCTCATTTTCTGCTTGTTGTCTCTGCTCATTGTATATGCTCCTTGTGTCTGCTCGTTGTCTCTACTTGTTGTGTCTACTCATTGTCTGCTCATCTTCTTTTATGAGGCACCGGAAACTGAACCTGAGACTTCCCATGTGGTAGGCAGGTGCCCAACCACTAGAGCCATATCCACTTCCTGCTCGTTGCATCAGCACATTGCATCAGCTCATTGCATCTACTTGTCTTTTTTAGGAGGTGCTAGGAACTGAACTCAGGACCTCCCATGTGGTAGGTGAGTGCCCAACTGCTTGAGTCATACCTTTTCCTCTGACTTTGTTTTGAATGACAATGATCTTCATGTTCTTTTTCTCCTTTATTTGTCACTTGTGAGTACTTGTTCCTCTTTTTGAATTATGCAGGTTTTGGCAGTTGTTTAATTTTAATAAAAGGCATAAAGATGTATTTTTCTCCTTTAAATTTCTCTAGAAATTGCTTGTTGTGAATTAATTTGTTTATGGTAGAAAGTTATGATCAGACAAACTCTTATATACATTTATATAACAGGGAAGCGTTGTTTGTAGAACAGCAGGCATTTTTTGCTTCCTTCTCCCTAGGTATTTTTTCAGTCAAGGGTAAAATCTTGGTCCCTGAATCTCATGACATAGAGAAACCGACCAATGAGTTTGCCTTGAAATAAATTTTAGGATGTGATATGAAGCATCCTGTGTTGACAAGACCTGTTTTTGGAATGAAGACAGAGAACCTGCTGTAAACTTCGGTAAGAGTCAAGGCAGGGACCAGAAGTTGATGGGTTAATTGGAAAAGTCTGCTAAAGCTGGGAATGCTTTAAAAAAACTCGACTCTTCCCAGATCACAATAAACGGTGGCTTGGCCTTGAAAATGTGGGGCATTATTGTCAAAAAAAAAAAAAAAAGCATATCTACTTACCTTATCCTTTTAGTTTAACTTGCAATGTGTGCATAATTTTTTACTGTAAGGTCCAACTTTTCCTTGCTACGATCTCATCATTTAGAGTTCTTTGTCGTCATTCTTAGATAAACTGTTCTTGTCATGCATCATTTACAATATCCAGCTTAAATTTCTTCAAAGTGGAGCAAGATGTTTTAAAAAAACCAAGTAAACTGAAGTGTGTCTCTGTCTAGACTAGGGTTTTAATGTATTTTTCTTCTAATTTTTTTTGTAGTTGCTTCACCCACACCTATATGGAAAGCAATTTTTAAAGCAACTTACTTTGAGTTTTTTTGAGGCGTTCAACTTGTTTTACAGAAATTTTTTTCTTTTTACATTTACTGAATATTTAATTAAATTACAAAATTTTAATAACGAATACAAGGGGCACAAACCAATCTTGAAATGAAGACCAGTGACCATAGCTTAAAACTCAGCTGAAGAAGTATAGGGGTTGCTGGAGAATAGCCTGCTCCTTGGTTCTTGGTCAGTGGGTTTAAAGTGGGATTAGAGAGCATTAGGGTGATCACATATGTCCTGTTTTGTATCTATTATTCTCAGTTAATTATTCAGAGAAAATTTTTCACTCTCTAAGGGGTTCTAAGTGATAAATTATATGGTCACCTCTGACAATGGTTCACCCAGTTAATCTGGTTAAGTGGAGGTAGAGGTTGATTAAGAGAGTTTCTACTATATTTGGTTAAAGTTTCATCACCGTTGATTTGACAGTGGCTAGAAAACCTTGCCAATGGGTTGTTGGAATTGGAGTTGTTTAGAAACTAGAGTTCTTATTTAAGACGGGGAATAGGACCAGAGCACTGAGCAGCGCAGTGGCTCCTGAGGGGCTGCTGCAGTGGGACTTCCTGGGCTGCTGGTGGCAGGATCCTGCAGTCAGGAGGAAGGGTTTTGGATACAAGAAATGATCCTGAATAGAGCACCAAGCTGACTCTTATTGAGATGGGAATTATAAGTTCACATCTTCCTGTGGTATGCATGTTTGTGTGTGTGTGTGTGTGTGTGTGTGTGTGTGTGTAAAGCATCGGTGAATGTGTCAATTGAAAGTGTTAAAATCAAAGCATCCCTCTTTACTGTCTGGCAGTGTTTCCAGGCTGAGCTTCCCCAATAACTTTGTCCATCTTCTTCTTCCCTGCAATCGCCTTCTTGGGTTCTTCTCCCTTAGTTCCTCTTTCTCATGATTCTCCCTCAGTACCTCCTCTTTGCCTGGTTCATAGACCCTGAGTGGATTCTGATCACAGTGTGTCCTATACTGTGGAAAACTGTCCATGTCCACCCAGCCATGATGATTTCAGAGGACCAGTGACCCTAACCCCAGCTCTTCATTTTCCCCTCCTTTCACACACTCGTCTTTTGACTCTGTGACCTCCATGCTGGTTTCTGTACCTGAAGGACAACTCCAAAGCCACAGTCCGCAGAATGGATTCTACCTGGAGGTGGCTCTTGACCCTGGCATCTGGAAGATCTGAACCTCAGCTGTGTAATCTTTTGTGTAGTCAGTAATTGAGTGCTGTACTTGGGGTGGGGGCAGGAGGGTCAACATAAAGACACTCATCTGGCCTGAAGACTGCAAGTGTAGACCCAGGATTTGTACCCTGTTCCTTTGTCTCCATGTCTTCTGCTTTCTACCAGATCTTGATGTCCCTTTTTCTATAAAGGGTTGTTATGAAAGTGTTGTTATTTATGCACTAAGTAGAGGGATTCATGCTGTACATCTTAAGCTTTTCAAAATATCATAAAACCTGTTATTTAAATGAGGAAGCTCAATATATAAAATGGATAAGTAAAAAGGTGGTTAAAGAAGGTGGAAGGTACCTGCCATGATTTCCATTACCCTCCTACCTCCCATTCCTACTGCCCTGGGAAGCCTGAAGAGGAGTAAAGTTCAACAATACTGGTTTAACGCAATCATACATGGGCATCCATTTAATTCAAACGGAAGGCCTAAAAAAAGGTGTGCAGTTAGAGTTCCCCTCCCTGGAAGCAATGGGACTATACTTACATGTTCACCTTCTCGTGCCTATGTAAATAAATACAAGCAAGTGCATAGCTCTTCCTTTTTTTTCTTTTTTTTTCTTTTTCTGCTTTCCCAACCATCCTCTGGAATCCCCAAAACAAAAACAACATTTTTGTTAAGGTGCTTTGAAAGGTGGTGACCAACCAGCCCATTTAGCCTGGGACTGAAAAGGTTTCCTGTGATGTGGGACTTTTAGTGCTAAAACTGTGGTAGTCCCATGCAAAGTGGAACAGTTGATCACAGACCTGTGAGGTCGTGAGAACTGGCCCTTGGGGACCGGTAAGCCGAAAGCCACCAAGCCTATGACCTGGACGGATTGGTTCCTGGTATTTGTGGTCAGGTGGATTCAGGTAGTTTGAGGAGTCTAGTTAGCATGTTCTTTTATTCCTGGCCCTAAACTTTATCCGAAAATCAATACCAAAGGTGGCCATTTGGGAGGGATTAAAAAGCAATACCTTTTATTTTTTAAGCTTAGCTGAGAGTTTAGACACTGTCTCTTTTTCTCCTATTCTTTAGCTATTTTTAAGGTTACATAGAAGATAAATGTGTTTTTTCTTTGTTTTTAAATTTTCTATGGCTTTCATTTATCCTTTATCACTTTTCTTTATTGGGCATAAGTAAATGAGAGTTGACTAAAAAATGTAAACAACAAACAAACCTTCACAGTTGCGATGTGAAATAAGTTGCATTATCTGGCAGTGAGCTTAGATGGGAAAAACAAAAGGCTTTAGAGTTGTTCTTTTTCTCTGGAGTTCTTGTGTGGAAACGTCCATCTGGTTCTGTCTTTGTGGTTGCCAGCTACCTGCCTCCAGGAATGTAGAGTCATGCTACTGGATCCTGTTTTGGATAGAACTAAAGTCAGAGGCAATACATGGTATGTGATTAAGAAATTTATTACTTTATTTAAAATCCTATTATTTTACTGGACGTGTTTGACACACATGCCTTTTATTGCTCTCTTTTAAAATTTGATTCTCTTTGAAATTTAGGTTTGGGATAATTTATATACCACTTATTAAATAAAGGACAATTGAATCTAAAGAAAAAAACTAGCACCATAAGCATCCTATTGAGAAATTTGAAAGTGAGAAGGAGCAATAAGAATTGAAAGTACTGCCCTCAGGAAATAGGAAACAAGAATGTAACTTTGATAATTGGAATTAAGTTAAAAATTAACCAAAAATTTTTTCCAAGTCATTTCAGCTAATTCAACCCTTAAAGTTAAAACTTTTCCTGAAGAAAATAGGTGAACAGAAAAGTTTTTATATCACTAATTAAAAGCTAGGGCACAGGAATCTCAAAGGTGACTGGTAGGAGCAGGAAGGGCTGGGAAGTGACTTTCTCAATATGTTACTTTTTTTTCTGGAGGCTGTTCAATATCTCAGTCTGTAAAAAGGTACTTTACCAGAGCCCAAGAACCTGAGCATGTACAGAGTCAGGGTGCAAAATACTGCCCAAAACAATTATTCTTTGACTTTGATCCCACCACCTGCTTCCATTGAATTATAACTACTCTAACCGTACCTATGCCCCCCCCCCCCAATGCAGGCACTGCTGGAGTGGATTTAATTCCTCCCACTAATCTTCCTCAATTCCACATTGTTGTAGTGACCACCATCCTTGGCCACCTTGGCCACGTTGGAGTGACTATGGGCAATGCAGAACCACTCTTGTTGCTTTCTGTGATCTCTTCCTATCACAGTGCTGGAAGCCTAGGAACTATATTTTCAGTATCCCTTGCCAACACTGTTCATAGATTCTGTTAGTGAGAACACAGAAGAGAGGCAAAAGTGTTACATATTGTTTCTCTAGCAGTGGGGGCTAGCCATATCGGCTTTACCAGATGTGAAGTTTTACAGCAACCTCTAGGGAATCTCCTGGATATCTGTTGTGGTGCTGCAGGCAGCTGTAATCACTGGTAGTAGTTGCCTGGGACTCTGGCAACTTCTTTGTGTTTGTGTTTTATATTTTTAAATGAAGTTTGTAATCCAATGGACACACAAAACAAAACTGTGCTGAAAAAAAGAATTTCATAAATTAGTAAGTGTTAGGAAGTTGGGGGAGAGGTCCAGGTAACAGGAGGAAGGACTTAGTATTTCTCTACAAGTGCTATGTGACCCTTCACGTTGCATGGGCAGGACTCTGCTGTAACAAAGCACAATTATACAAATGAGTGATGATACAAAGTCTGAGTACGAAAATAAGATTTTCTCTGAAAACACATTTTTGGCACAGATTAAAAAAATGTATATTGGAGGAATTTGATTTTTTTTGTCAGTATTATATATTTTTAATATATATTTATATATATAAACATCCTAAGTTCTGCATAGCCCACCAAGAAAGAAAATTAACTATCCTTCTGTTCACTTTTTTTTTTTTTGATTGTAAACTGTACATTCCAGGAGAATCATAGATGGTGGCAGCAGTAGAATCAAGAAAGGTGAATTCCAAATGAGCAAGGGGAAGGGAGGAAGTGGGGACAAAAAACCTAATGAAATGTTCTTCGACCTCAAGGTTTCAGCAGAAGTTCCAAGTCCTGCATTAGAGTCCACATGTGTGTTCACATACACCCAGGTATCCAGAGTTTCATGCAACTTCTTGAGTCTCTGAAAGCATTGGCAAACTGGAGAACTAGTGATATTTGGAGAACTAGTGATATTTGGATTCAGAGAGACCTAGATTTGAATCCTAATGCTTCTTCTTATTATCTATGTAATCCTAAACTAGGTTTTAAATTCTTAAGTTTTTTTTTCAACTGTACAAAAAGGGTAACACTGCTTACATTATAGGTTTTTGAGGAATAAGTATGAAAATACATGTAAAAATGCCTAGTTGAAGACAAGTCCTCACAGTAGATACTCAACAAGTATTATTGTTATTCTCTGTTTGCTACCTGCCACTGTTGTTATTTATGTTATAGCTGCTGTGCAACTGCTAGGTGGGAAACCCAAGTGCAGGGTGCTAGATTGAGCAGCTGGGATGGCTTGTCCACCCCTCCTTCCATAGGCTTCTGCTTTTACTGCCATGGAACTCCCCCATATCATCCCTAATCCCTGCTCCAGTGAAGAAGTCTGAGACTATCAGAAGCCCTGACCTGTCTGGGTGTGTCATCCTGGACTGATCAAGTCTCCTGTGGCTTTGGCACATGTGTAACTTGCTTCTTTAGTTCAGCTGGTCCCCGTCCTTTTCTCCATGTGATGAGCTGACATTTGAGTCATAGCTCTGGCTCTGCTTTTCTGGGGGGCTAATCACTCCCATCTACTTTCAGCTGTCCTGAGGTCTCCATGCTCAAGAGAGATTCATTCTTACGTATTTTGGGGCTATCGCAACAAACCTCATTGCATGGCTGACCCCTTTCTAAGTGAAGTTGTAGAATTCCTTGTTGGACTACTTCTTTCCCATTCCCCTATTCATACATGAAACACCAGATGTTCCAGTTGATGAGCTCTCTAAGTGACATTTTCCCCTCATTGATTTAAAAAAATTGTACCCTTTCATTATATGACACATGGTCAAGCACTTAAAAATATAAAATTAATTAAAGTGTTTACTGCAACTGACAGGCAGGCAAAATCAATGTAAATGAAGTAGGCAATCTATACAATTAACCTGGGGACAACCTTCTCTGCTTGGACTGACTTGCAGAATGCTCTGAAGTCTAAGGAACCGTGGTCTTTGCAAATCAAGGAGGTAGCCAGTCCAGAGATGGAGGTCTCCACATTGAGTGAGCAGTCTCTACTTCCCTCATGCTTGAATTGTGGATTCTCAGCAGAACCCCTGGCCTCTCTCTATTGTCAAGGAAAATGGGAGAGCAGGGAGGGAGAGACAAAATATGAACATGAACTTAGAGGGTTGACAGTTGTCGTATCATTGCTCTATTCTGTTTCTTCCCCTATTTCTAGTTTCTTCTCCCACTCTCCTACATTTCCCATGTGGGACAAGCATAGAGAAGACAAGGGAGGAAAGGGCACCAAACCCCAGGTCTTTTCTTTCTCCTTTGCCAGAAACCTTAGAACTAGGATGATGGCATGTGCTGCTATAATGAGTGGAGTCAGCTTTCTCTCCTGCCCTCTGTAACTAAAAACAAAACAAAACACCTTTATTAAGGGTTACTTTTTTTCTTGAATGAAAAATATAAATATCCCTTACTTTAGGAGCTAGGATCTGGGCATGAACTTAAATTAAAGCTACAAGTTATCAAATGCATATGTCTTTTCCCTTTTGGGATAAGAGTGATGATAAGGAAGGAAGGGGAGAGTTAAGTGTAGGACCTCAGATTCAGTTGTCATTGGTTTGGTCAAGTTATCTTGCTTTGACAGTTCATTTTAGTTGTTCATTTTGGATTGGTTAGCAGCTCTGCACTAAGTAACCATAATTCACAGTCTTCTGTGACTTTTTAAAACTTTGAATAGTCCTTCAGGCTGGGGCTGTGGATTGAGCTATCAGAACACCAGCCTAGGATGGGTGAGATGTCAGTTTTTTTCGGCGTGAGGGGTTGTGGGAGGTAGGCAACTACAGTCTGTTGGCCAAATCCGGGTCTCCATCTCTTTTTGTAGATTCTGTTTTCATGGAATACAGCCATGCCCATCCATTTACATATTCTCTATGGCTGCTTTTTTGTAACAATGACCAAATCGAGTAGTTGTGCCAGAGACCCACAAACATCTCTACTACCTGATCCTTTACAGAAAAAGCTTTTCAAGCTCTGGTGGAGGATGAAGTACTGTTGTTATAGGGAGGATCCTCTTGCCTGGAGGATGATTTGGCCTTCGAGGCAGTGGAGGATGGAATTAAATGTGGAGCTAAATTAAACCCTTGATTTGCTTCACAATACTATGTAGTAATTAAAAACTATGAATTGCTTGAGAACTGTCATGTCATTGGTTTCCCTTAGATAAAAATCATTCAGTCAGTCATCCATTCAGGGTGGTTTAGGCAAGCGTCTGCATTACCATCACCTGGTATGGTGCTTGATGCAGAGTGGGTGCTCGCTATTAATTGAAGTAAAAAGATTGCCTTTGCTAGCATCTGAATGACAAGCAAATGAGTCTGAAAACTGAATTCCTTTTTTCCTTCCAGGATGAAATGGAAATATTTTAGGATGGCTGATGGCTGAAAAAGTTTTATGATTTGTGAGAAACATGGATCCCAGGATACAGGGTTACTTTTGCTATAATTACGCAAATTTACATTATCAAATAAAAATATCATTTTTTAGAAGAATCTCCATGCCCATGTCTCCCCAACTCTTCCTCTAAGAGGATTTATAGAGTAATGGTTAAGATATATAAAGGCTCTGGCATCAGACAGACCTGGATTTGAACACTGGCTCTGCTGTGACCAGCTATGTGGTTTTGGTCAAGTTGCTTATCCTCTCTGTGCCTCAGGCTCCCTGCTTTTAAAATTGGGTTGATAATTGTATTTACATCATGGTATTGTTATGGGGATTAAGTGAGATAAGGCGGGCAAATATGTAACACTGTAATGGTGCCATGTGAGTTATATTTTTATTCCCTTAGAAAATCCAACCAGCTTTATCAGAATCTTAATTTTCTGCACTTGCTTCTCAAAATTCTCCCTTCCTTTGCCTGAGATGTCAAACGCAAGGGCCTGTTTGGTTGAAAACCCTCCTTTGATTAGGGAGAGATGTGATCTCTATGGAAGCAGGAGCCCCAGTGGCAGAGAGCACCCTGCAATTATTTGAGCTAGCTACTCATATCCTGGTAGCAGGGTCTTTCTGGAAGAGAATCATGTGAATCACAGAGGAAAAGAAACCATCTCACTGTTATTGAACCGCTCACTGTCATTGAACCGTGACCTGTGGCTTGCCAATCCCAAGAATGGGTCTCTGTCTTTGTTCAATGTAGGATTTTATCTGCTTTATTGTTCTTCTGACTTGGCCTTGCCTTTAGTTCTTTCATCTGGAAAAATCTGGAAAATATGTCTTAATCTGCTCCCTTAGTTAGCACAAGGTTAATTCCACCAGACTTGGGCTATTTTGGATGTAATTGTGTGTATATGTGAGGCAGTGTTCACTGGTAATTTTGCATCTGTGCTTCAATCATTTTCAGGTCTTCCTTGGGTTACTTTACATCATCTCCTTTTACTGAAAGGACAGATGTTAGAATTCAAAAGAGCTCAGCCAGGCATTGATAAATCTGAATCATTGCTTTTGGAAGAGAAAACTCCCCTGGCAGTCTTGTGGTTGATAGCAGATTTGTCATCCATCCTTCCGTCCGTCCATCCATCTGCTGTGATTTGGCAAATAATGCTAGATTTGACTTTTGGTTCTATATAAAATTCCTGTTAGCGCTTCATATCTCCTCTTTCAACCTCACTATTCTTTTATGTTAAATGGGAATAATAAATGCTGTTCTAGTCATTATTTTTCTCTCGGACCCATTTCTTATCTCCCCATCCCCCATTCACGTACTATACACACATTTGGATAAATGCAGTACTTTGCTGTCCTGTGATCATTGCAAGGTTAATGTGAAGTCTATAGCAGATTGCACATGTTAAAACACTTGTTACTAGGCTTGGCATAGGGTAGGTGTTTCTTGGATCTGAATCCAAGTCCTGCTATATGTCATAGACACTGCATTGCGCTTTAGAAGACCTGGCGTAAAGTTCCAGCTTTGTCACTTTAGAGTTGTGACACTTTAAGTATATCATTTACTTCCCCAAACTTCAGTCATTCATCAATAATGTGATGAAGAACCACTCTAGGTAATTAGAGAGATCAAATAAAAATGTATGCAAAAGTGCTCTCTAAACTGTACAGGATAATGCAAATGTATCATGTGAGTCACAGAGGGAAAGGGACTTTCTCATTGTCACTGAACCATGACCCATGGCTTGCCGATCCCATGGCAGACTGTACGGGATGATACAAATGTAAAAATACCATATAGGCTGTTGTGACAATTGCAGCAGTTTTCACTTGGACGTGACAATAAAAAACTAAGCTTCGTGGTATTTCTTAGCTTTAGTGCAGCTTTGTTCAGTGGTCCCAGAGCACTCATCTAAATATTAATAAAGCTAGAGAGCTCTTGACCTCACTTTGTAATCAAAGCACACACACACAGAAGCCTATACGCAGCCACCATATACACTAAATGCTTCTGGACTGAAGCTGGGAGAAGTGGGTGTGGCATTCATAGCAGGTAGGAGTAAGGGTAGATTTGTCCATTAGTGCCCTGGGGCCAGGTGAAAGCCAAGAGGGCATCAGGTGAGTGCTCAAGTTTTGGGCAGAGGAGAGAAGCTGGTTTAGGGCCTGTCCTAGCCAATCCTTCCCTTATGCCTCACTTTAAAAGGATTTAATTACTTAAATTATCCAGATGTTTGCCTGGAGGCTCTGATTCACTTTGCAGTGGAGGGCCGGGCTGCTGATCCTCCTTTTCCTCTTCCTGCTCATATCCAGGGAAATTGGAGGGAGAGGATGGAAGGTAGCATGAGTCATCTTTAAGAGACACTTCCTTTCCCCAAGACTTGCTTTCTTTGGCATAGATTTGACAACGCCAATATCATGAACGCTAAAGAAAACAAGTGGATCATCACTGTCGTCTTAGGCATCAGATTTATTTGGCGTCGATATTTAGCCTATGGATTGGAGACCTGAGATCACCACAGGATTTCAGAGAAAGAGAGAGGATAAGAGAGAGGGAGAGAAAGAGGAAGGGAGAAAGAGAGAAAGAAATATAATAGAGAAGGTCACATGCTAAGAAGCACATATGTTCAGCATGATTGGGTATCCTAGGAAAGAATGACATTCAGTAAGAAAAATCTCTGGGAGGGACCTGGTGGTTTAGGCAAGGCTAAGCTTTGTATGGGGCCAAATGAACAGCTGAATGCCATGGATCAATATAATAAACTGGATAAACAGAAAGTTATTCTGGATATTAGTTTCAAAGAAGGGAGCCAAGGGAAAGCATCTATTATGTTTTAGACACTGTGCTAGGTACTTTGCACACATAATTTTACTTAATCTGCACAGATATCTTATGAGGAAATTTGCAGGTGAATAAACATAGAACCAGAGATGCCTAGAGCCATTATCTTAGTGCATGCTCTTTCCTTAGTTTCATGTATAAGAAGGGGAGCTAAGGAATCTGTGGATAGGACTTCTCTATTACTGTTGCTCTGGTTTTGTTAAGAATTTTGCTAGCCTTACCCAAAAGCACTGTGGCAGCTAATGGTTCTGCTCATTGATATTCTAGTTCTCCACCTGCCAGGCAGGTTGGCGCTGCCTACCCCTTGAAGTTAGTCATGGTCATGTGACTTATTTTGATCAATGGAGTATAATGAAAGTGACTTGTGTCATTTCTAAGTAGAAGACCATAAGAGCCAATGAGAAATTTATCATGTTTACTCCAACTTGCCACAACAAATGATAACTCAGTTGGTAAAGCCTCTAAGCCTAGAGAGGAGACCTGGAGCAGAACCTCAGTCATTTAGCTTAAGTAAAAATAAAACTTGATTGTTAAAAACCCGCCAGATTTTGGGATTGTTTGTTACCACAGCATAAGCTAACCAACCTGTCCTGACTGATACAAGCAGCAAATGATGGATTCCTATCAGTCATCTTTTTAAAAGGTGTGTTCTCATGTTGGAAGAGAAAGAATGGAGAAATAGGCTGATTGGAGTAAAAGAAATGTGAAAACTTAAAAAATCTTTGTTTTAAAAACCAGTCAAAGATACATTAGTCTAAAATTAAGTTCTAAATTGTGTATGGGTCTTAGGTGGTGGATGGGTTCAGAAGAGAGGGAAATCAGGGAACAGCTACTCAAAAGTTGATTTATGACTATCTTTTGCCTCAGGCAAGATGTTTCCTATATATTCTGCTTTATCAGGAATGAATCAAATACTCTGGGCAGATGGCCTGAATATACACTGCCACAGAGCAACTGCATTGTTTCAATCTTTGGGAATTTCCCATTCCCACACCAAAATAAACCTGGTTGGGAAAGCCCTCAGAAGGATCTTGTGATTGTGAAGTAGAGCTCCTCACAGCAATATCTTATACTGAGGACACTTTACAATTTACAGAGGACTCACAACATCCCTTTTGAACCTTATAATAACCTTGAGAGTTAAGGATGAATACCATTTGAAGAGTTGAAGAAACTGGAGCTCAGAGATCTTAAATGACATACATAACCTAGGTCACACAGCTAATGTATATCAGAACTGAGAATTATGTCCTTGTATTCTGAGCACCTGGAATTGTTTTTCCTTTAGGTCAGGACTAATGCAGTTTACAACCACAGAGCTTGGGCTTTGAATAAATGAGGGTATACTAGCTCGTAGAAAAGACTTGCAGAATGAGCTGATGAGAGAAAGGAGGTCATTTTAGGTGAGTGAAGCAAAATGAGCAAAGGCAGAATCAAGGAAGGGTAACGTAAAGGAGGCTCCTTATTATCAGTTACTGCTATTCTTTGGTCTGTATAATGGGCTCATGTTGAGACTGGGTTGACAGTGACGCTCTAGATAAGGGAAATGATGAGGCATCTCAGGTGTTTCATCAATTCATTTACTGGCTCATTGGGAAAGACATAACGGTTATTCATCAGTCACTTTATATTTGCAAAGTGGTTTGCCATAATTTTGATTTGAGTGCTCTCTTGAAAGCTAGCTGAGGATGGTCACCACAAGCTACCCAATGCACCAGGGAAATATTTAAAGATATAAAGGCAATAAATTAATTAGCTCAGAGAAGCTGAGAGCAAGAGCTGGGATTAGGACTTGGATATTTCAGAGACTTTCTCTGTTTTTCCTTAGGACTGGCCTTTTCCACAAACAGGCTTCTGGGAAACAGAGTGATGAGGGAATTCCATGAAAAGCACAGTATTTTCTACAACCATTTATTGAAAATGCAAGTCATCAAGTTAGAAGAAAGGAATACCAGGGAAACAGGGAGGCCCACACTCAGGGCCAGGGTTTTAGATCAAGGGTCCTGAGCTAGGTTCTGTGTAACACATTTGTACTGACAACCATGAAAGGATTCAGCGTCTTGAATGAGACAGCTGCTTGTACAGAGGCGTTTTTTATGAGCTGACAAGTTAGTCAGGAACAAAGCATATTTGTAGGAAGTAAGCTGTTGCCAGTTTTAATTGGAGCTTTTCGTTCAGCTGTAGATAGAGACAATTGAGTTCTTAATGTTCTGTGTGAAGTTCCTCGTTTTGGATTTTGGTCGGAACAAGGCCTGGGATTTGGTTTGGCGTAGGTGCCCCATTTTCAAAATGTCACTGAAATCAATGAAAACACATGCCATGCAGGTTGTTTTCATTTCCTGCTGATCACAACTTTTCCAGGGGACAGGGTCTGGACAAACAAAGCTGCCTTCGTGAAGGATGTTTATGTTTCTAGCTCCAAGTCTGAGCTTGAAGAGTGTAGATGAACAGTTGATGTGTAATGATGTGACAATGATTTAAAGTACACATCTGCTATCTAAGTTGAGAATTAAACTGAGGGGGTCTTGAGGAGTTAGAGGAAATTGCTTTGAGTTTACACACATGAGTGAAGAATTGCCTCTTTGATCTTGTTTTGGGAGGGACCTGTGTTTTATAAGAAGAATTTCCAGAAACAGAAGGGAATTTCCTTTGAAAACATGTTTTTACACCTTCTGTTGAAAATCATTTTAAAATTTATTGTATACTTTCCTGCCTTTTCAAAAAGAGCACAGACCAGAAGTGTCCTGTTCTTGATGCTTCAGGGTAACCATTGCCATTATCATCTGTGATGGCAGAGATCCTCGTGTGCTTTGATCATTGGTGGTACATGGGCATTTGGACTTCTGTTCTAGACCGTGAATGAATTATTTCATTGGAACCTTACCAATAATGATAGTATCTGAGAATACCCAAATCCTGATATAGGTAAATGATAACTAGATTTACCAGACTAAGTCAATAGTTTAACTAATTATAGGTCAACCAGATTAATTTGACCAGCAATACCTTCTCATGAGAAAATTCGGGAGTCCTGTTCCTGGACTCAGAGTCCAGGATGATTTACCTGTTAGTCTCATCATAGACATAGAGCAGGTGGCTTACAAATGACCTCTGTGTTTGCTTAATGTCTAGTCATTATAATACAACTCAATACAGTACAACTCACTCAAGTTCTAAAAACTAGAAATTTATTGCTTTTAAGACCACCTTCACAGAATGATCATCTCTTTTAAAACTATATTCAAACTTTATGCAGTCTTCTTAAGGATGCCACATTCTGACGGATGTATCTTCACCTTCTTAAGGATTCTACCCTAATTTCCTGCACACACAGCAATAACTTCAGAGGCTGTGCTTTTCTCTGGTCTGCTGGAGTCTGGTCTCCTTTGAACACACTCTGCCTGTGTTCTAACAGGCCCTCACTGTCTTTTCCACTTTCAGGTGGGAAAAAGACTGGTTTGTGACTGAATGCCATAAGTAAGACTCTTTTCCTCAGGAAACAAATTAACATGAATTCACGGCCTTTCTAGGTGTCCTACTTTGAAACAATCTTCTTTTGATTCTGTGGGACATAGTGAAAACAAAACCAACCCATTTGAGTTACTAGCTATTACTTTCCCAATAGTCAATCCTTTTTGGTAATTTTAACTCTATAATAACTTTTTCTGCTGGTAGGCTGTATATAGTTTATGTTGTTTTTGGATCATGCTCCTGTCATTCACTGTTTTTTTTAAAAAACGATAACATGGTTTATTTGAAAGCATCATGTTTGCATTACATTTGGACATTCCCCGAAAGGCTCACATTTAAAATTTTTTTTTTCTTTTTGCAGACCCCAGCAGTTTTATTTATTTATTTAATTTTTAATTTAATTTAATTTATTTTTTATTTTTTAATAAAACTTTAAAAATTAAAGTTAATAGATCACATAGGAAGTTACATTAAAAAAACATGAGGTTCCCATTAACCCCACACCCCACTCCCCCACCCCCATCATTTTTGTAAATTGTATTTTTTTGAAGATACATATTTCACAAAAAAGGTTACATTATAAAAAACATAAAAGGTTCCCGTATACCCCCCAGCCTCCCACCCCACTCCTCCCACACCAACAACCTCCTCCATCATTGTGGTGCACTCATTGCACTTGGCAAACACATTTTGGAGCACTGCTGCCCCACATGGATTAAGTTTACTCTGTAGTTCACACTCTCCACTGGTATATTCAGTGGGTTATGGTAGGATATATAAAGTCCAGCATCTGACCCTGCAATATCATTTAGGACAACTCCAAGTCCCAAAAATGCCCCCTCATCACATCTCTTCTTCCCACTCCCTGCCCTCAGCAACTACTGTGGCCACTTTCTTCCCATCAATGATACAATTTCTTCTATTAGTAGTAACAAAAGTTTTATAGTAGGATATCAGTAAGTCCACTCTAATCCATATTTTATTCCTCCATTCTGTGGGCCCTGGGATGGGGATGTCCACTCCACCTCTATATTGAGGGGGGCCTTAGATTCCACATGGATGATGGATGCAATTCTCCTGCTTGAAGTTGTAGACACTCTCAGTTCCCTAGTGTGGTGATTGACCAGCAAGTGTCTGTAAATTTTGTCCCTCAAGTAGTGAAGATTGATTGTCACTATGGATCCCCAGGGGAGGGGGAGAGAGGTAAAGAATAGATGGAACCAGGGCAACTGGGGGCCAATGGAAGTGCTCCACAAGATCATATAATGATAGATATAGGACATGTTCACATACACCAAAAATGTATACAAGTTTATAAGCTAAAATGTAAACTATAATGTAAAACATCAGGAAATTAAAAAGTTAGAAATTTGTACATTCTAAAATATAAACCATAATGTAAACCAAAATGGAACCATGTTTGAAAGCTATGTTTCAAAATCTGTACATCAGCTGCAGCAAATGTAACATGAACATGTAAAAAGATCATTGCTGGGGAAGGGGGAAAGGGTTTGATATTGGATATATGGGAGTCCCCTATATTGTATATGTGAATTACTGTCATCTAAAGCTTTTTTGAAAACAAAATTAAAAATTAGAAAAAAATTTTTTTAAAAGGAATGGATGTAGACACTGAGGCAGAAATGAAAGAAAGTGCCTTGCCACTGTACATATAGGGCAACACCTATTACGGTGATGAAAGGCAAAATGTTAAAAACAAATCTTTGTAATATTGTTCATTTTTATTAATACACCAATTTATTTTCACGTTATCTTAGTATTTCTAAATTAGTATGTATACTTCTAATCTTTAAACCCATCATTATATTTCCTTTTCCTATTAATCGAATTTGGCAATATTAGGCTTCGTTGTTGAAGTTTTGGTTCAACTATGGCAGGGGAGGAACATTGGTGTGGGGTGTTACTGATGGGGGGAGCACATGGTTGGGAGGGAGTTCTCCAGGGCAAAAATACAGGGGACATAAAAATGTTTCGATTAACAGTTACAAATGACAACTGAGGGAGTGCTGAGTTCCTAGCCAGGGGAGCTCTATCACATTCCCTAATGGAACAGCAACCATCCCCCAAGTGCAATGGCAAAGCCCAATAAAGAAGGACTGTCCAACAATAAGCCCTTGGTACTGATGACTATGTTATGAGTCTGTGTGCCTGAAATATGAACTAAGCCTAGAGCTGCAGGGTGCCTAAGAGTTACCTCCTGAGAGCCTCCATGCTGCTCAAATGTGGCCATTCTCTAAGTCAAACTCAGCATGTCCTTCACTATTGATCCCTAGAATCTAGTGTAGTGCCTGCATGCAATATGTACTCTGTAACTATTTCATAAACCAACAGTGGTGTCCTAGTGGGAGAGCAGCATCCTAGGGCAGATGGCCTGTAGAAACAAAGGATATAAAATGGAATGATGGGGAAACAATGTGCCCATATAGGGTGGGACCAATCTTGAAGGGCCTTGAAAGCTGGGGAGAAGAAAGTCAATGTTTTAAATCTCTGATGTAGTAGAGAAAAACAATTCCTTAATGGGTTGAGAAGACATTAAAGAAACATGCCGAAGTGTAACCTACAATGTAAATTATTATCCATGTGGTGCAGCAGTGCTCCAAAATGTATTCACCAAATGCAATGAATGTGCCACAATGATGAAAGACGTTGTTGATGTGGGAGGAGTCATGGGGGGTGGGGAGTGGGGTATGTGGGAACCTCTTATATTTTTTAATGTAACATTTTGTGTGATCTATGTATCTTAAAAACAAACAAACAGGGAAACGGACTTGGCCCAGTGGATAGGGCGTCCGTCTACCACATGGGAGGTCTGCGGTTCAAACCCCAGGCCTCCTTGACCCGTGTGGAGCTGGCCCATGCGCAGTGCTGATGCGCGCAAGGAGTGCCGGCCCCGCAGGGGTGTCCCCCGCGTAGGGGAGCCCCACGTGCAAGGAGTGCGCCCGGTAAGGAGAGCCGCCCAGCCCGAAAGAAAGTGCAACTTGCCCAGGAATGGCGCCGCCCACACTTCCCTTGCCGCTGAGGACAACAGAAGCAGACAAAGAAACAAGACGCAGCAAATAGACACAGAGAACAGACAACGGGGGGGGGGGGGGGTTTAAATAAATAAATCTTTAAAACAAACAAACATGCCATTCTGGCATTTAAAAAAAATATAACTATAGTCTTCCTATGAAACTGGACTGAAAAATATATGAAATCAATGTGATAATCTACTTACCCAGTTTAAATTTGCCTTAGTTTCATCTGGAAAGTGGAGGTATTGATGAACTTCTCAGAATCTAGTACGAGTCATTAGTCTGAGTGGCATATCTCACATGTCTTGGCTTCTGAAATCTAGAGACAATCTGTGACTCCCTTCTACTTCTCTTTCACTGACTGCCCTAGACAACAAAAGGCAGTAGTTTTACCAGGACAATTGGACAAATGCTGGCTGTTATTTGTGCATGCCCCGCATGAGAACATTAGGAACTGTGAATGCTATATCAAAGTTCCTTTTCACAGAGGGGGTTTCCATTGTTTGAAAGGTGTAGTGCCAGCTGTTCAGTGGCATGTCCTTTATCCAGGGCGACAGTCTCCATTGGCATATCACAAGTACAGGAACTTTTGTTTCAATAATGAAATTATGCTGCTATAGGAACTGACACTTTACAAAATGAGTTAAAGACTGCATGTATATCACTTCTTGTTGATCAATTAATTCTGAATTGCATTTAACAAAGATCTTTTCCTCTGGTTATTACTCTAAAAACACTATATCCTAAAAATCAACAAAATAAAATAAACTTTAGTTGTTTTATTTTATACCTCCTTTTGTACAACTTCAAATCTCTTTCTCTCAGTGACTAGGTTATATCCTAGTCAGCTGACAAATAAATGCTCATTTTCTCCTAATCATGAAACAAATAAAACCTTTCCCCAATTCTGCTGTTTTTTCCAATTACCATTTTTTCTCATTCCCTTCACTATCAGACTTAAGAAGGCATGATTAGATTCAGTCAGCTAGATTCTGTCTGCAGATCTGGTTTTTGGCCCTTACCGATTTTTCCCTAACATAAAAATTGAGAAATTTGCATAAAAATCTGGATTTCTTGGGGAAGGCAGCCTGAGCCCCACTTTTGCATATAACAGTCACTTGGAGCTGAGAGGCTGCTGTTGCCTTTAGATAGATTATGCATAGACCCCACCACTCCTATTGTCTCCAACACGGAGATAAATTGTCAGTTGCCGTGTATGGATTGCTTTACACAGTTCTTTTTCTTAGATACAGAAATATTTTCTCTGTGCTGATGCACCATCAAATGTGAGAAGTGAAAGATAGTCTTGGAGACCTGCATGATCATCTTAAACGCAGTTGCTTTTCTCCTATACGTTATCTACCTGGCCTTTTTGGTATGTAGGTTTGTAACCCCTGACCCCTTTTCCACTTTTTCAGCTTCCATCGTTCTTTAACCTATTGCTAATGTGCTTTTCCCTTCTCATCTGCTGTCACCTGTCTTGACTGTCACCTTTTTACTTGATAGATCAAATGCCTTTTGTCTGTTCTCTTTCTCAAAGCCCTGTTTACCTGCCTTTTCTGTCATTTCCCCTTCATCCTAAAAAAAAAGTTTTCCTACTTGCCTTTTTTTTCTTTTTAACATCACCTAGCATTCTCTGTCGTCTCCTCTTCTTCTCACTTCTTAAACTGTGTCTCTTAATATTATGTCTAAGGCCCTTTTATCTTTTTGTATTCAGTCTTGGCAATTTCATTCAGGTCATGAATTTGACAATCTTCTCCACGTGGATAACTCCCAGTTCCATCCTTTGCTCCCTGACCTTACTTTTTCTTTCTAAACATAATATTATTTATTTATTTATTTATTTATTCCTCTTTATTTTCTTTTAATGTTACATTCAAAAAATATGGGGTCCCCATATACCCCCCACCCCACCTACCCCACCCTGACCTGACTTTTGAGTACTCATTGTGCAGAGCAGCTCCAATGGGGGTCTTGTCAGCCCTTGAATCTCTCCTCCCATATACCTACCATACTTCCTTCATTGCTTCTTTCTCTAAATGACATCACTGTCCCGCCAATTTCTGAGGTACATGAAGTTATTCCACGTCTTATCAGTCTCCATGTCATCCTTTCTTTTCTCTCCCATGCTCACTGTCCTCATTCAGGCTCCTGTCACCTCTTTTTGGTCTATTGGCTTCATGCTTTCAATATCTCTCTCCTCCAGTCAATTTGATATGCTGCTGCTTGATTAATCTACCTGAAGAACATTCATTCATTCAATGAGTATTTAATACCTATAAAACATCATTTTATTTTTCTTCTGAAAAGTCATTAGTTGCTCTGTATAGCTAACAGAATCAAGGTCACATTCCCTGGCTGGCTTTGTAGCCCTTTCCTCTTGGGTCCCAGCCTATCTTTCTGCTCTCAGTGTTTACACTTCCAGGTACAAATCTTTGCTCCTTGAGTCAGTGTCTGGAAGTGCTTAGACATAAAGCACTGGAATCTGCCTTAACAGAACCTCAGGTCTGCCACTTGTTGTCTGTGTGACTTTGGGTAGGTTACTTCACTTCAAAGCTTCCGTTTCTTCATTTGTTTAACCCAGAAGGTAATTTGAAGATTGAAAAATAAATAGGCAGAAGCAGATGTGGCTCAAGTGATTGGGTTTCTGCCTACCATATGGGAGGACGTGGGCTCGATTCCTGGGGACCCCTGGTAAAAAAAAAAAAATGTGCCCATGTGGTGAGCCAAATGCCTGTGCAGTGAGCCAGTGCCCATGCAAGTGAGTCACGCTGCAAGTCACTCAACAAAAGAGAGAACAAGGGGAGAGTCAAGGTGAGGTACAACAGAAACCAGGAACTGTGGTGGCACAAGAGACAGGGACACTCTCTCCACATCAGAGGTCCCCAGGATTGAATCCTGGTGAATCCTAGAGGAGAAAAATGGGAAGAGAAGACAAAAAGAGAAATAGATGTAGAAGATCACACAGCAAATGGGCACAGACAGCAAAAAACAAACAAACAAACAAAAAACAAATGAAAAAACCAGGAGGGTGAGGCAAGGGGGAGGGAAAATAAAATAAAATGAAATAAAATAACCACCACACCAGGGAACTGAGAGAGTCTACAACTGCAAGCAGGAGAATCCCATCCATGAGCCATGTGGGATCTAAGCCCCTTCTCGATTCAGAGGTGGAGTGGATGTCACCATCCTAGGGTCCTCAGGATGGAGGAATAAAATATGGATTCGAGTGGACTTACTGGTATTCTACTACAGAATTATTGTGACTTGAGCAATGGAAGAAATTGTATCATTGATGTGGAGACAGTGGCCATGAGAGTTGCTGAGGGCAGGGAGGGGGAAGAAGAGGTGTGATATTAGGGCATTTTCGGGACTTGGAGTTGTCCTGATTGATACTGCAGGGACAGATGCAGGACATTATACATCCTGCCATAACCCACTGAATGGACTGGGGGAGAGTGTAAACTACAATGTAAACTGTAATCCATGCAGTGTAGCAGTGCTCCAAAATGTATTCTTCAAATGCACTGAATGTGCCACACTAATGAAAGAAGTTGTTAATGTGTGAGGAGTGTGGGGGGTGGGGAGTAGGGGTATATAAGATCCTTTTATATTTTTTAATGTAACATTTTGTATGATCTATATATCTTTAAAAAATAATAAAAAAGGGGGAAAAAAGAGGGATGAAAAAATAAAAAATAAATAAATAAAAAAGAACTATAAAAGAGCCCCCCCCCCCCCCCCAAATAAGTAATGAGTGGAAAATCATAAACGTATAATAAAAAAGGTGGAATTAAAAAAAAATAGGCCACCTAAAGCACTTAATACAATGCCTGGTGCAGAGCAAGAACATCATAATGTTAGATATCATTACACAGTCAAACCGGAGTTTGCTCTACATTCTCAAATTATTTCTTTGCCCTGGAATGCCTGCCTCTGCCTAGCTCTCTACATGTCCAAATCCTATGCATCTTTTAAGGCTCAGGTCAAATTGTATGGCCAAATTGTAAGGGCCTTTTCTTGCCCTTATCAGCTAGAAATACTCTTCCCCTTTTTCTCTTGCAACCTTAATGTAGATATTAACCCGTTATCATTTGTAAATATTGTCATTACATATAGGGCTCATCTAATCTTCAATACAGTAGGCTCTTTGAATCCTGGGATATTAGTCATGTCTCTGTCCCCTAGGGTGCTTGTACAAAGCAGGCACTCCATAGTTATTTGTTAAATGAATAAGCATTCATCTGGGTAGGCATTTCCTTATAGTTCTCTATTTTTATCCATTTAAGAGTCATGAAGTGCTATCAGTCATTTAATTTGGGAAGTGTCCCATATTTTCAGTAATTTCTCCCCCTTATTCCTATGCCTATCCCAGCACAGGTGTGCCTTTTGAGGAACTTATTTATCTATTTATTTATTCAGAATTTATACCTTACCTTCTTTCAAAATGATTTGGAACAGCCTATCAAATTAAACCTAATGTAAATAGGACAATTATGGATAAAAAGAGAACAGAGACCATCTCAAAGAAACAGGGAGCAGATGTTACCAGGCACCTGGGATGAGCTAATTACTGTACTTGGTAACTGAATTTGGCTCTGAGTTTCTTGGCAGCTAGAGCCAAAAGGAACACATTGGGTTATTCATTCAGCAAACATTTGTTGAATATCTTTGATAAATGGGGCACTGTGTTAACACTGGGATACTAAAATGAGTGATCCTGGGCCCCTGGTGAGGCACATTACTTAGTGATAGGTCAAATGATTAGCAGTAAGTATGAGGGGCAATGGGAACAGAAGGGCACCAACTATGTTTGCAAGGAGGAGAGTCAGGGAAAGCTCAAGGAAGAGGAGATACTTCGATTAGCCCTTTCAGTGGGGGGATGTACATTCCTGGTATAAGGAACAGCATATACAGAGACTGGGAAGTCTCAGGGGGCATGTTTGCTGAATGAAGCACAAGGTAAGAGAGTGGCAGAAAGTGAGATGGGAACACTTGGTAGGAACCAGAATATTCTGGGCTTCATTAGCCTGTGGAGGAGTTTGGATGGTTGCTCTTGGCCAGTGGATTTCCTTGTGGCTGTATATAGGAATCCCTGAGGAGTTCACTGAATCAGACTCCTTGGCGGCAAGGCTGGGAATCTGTTTTTATAATGCACTTTAGCTCTTGGTCCTGGTTACTGGTCCAGGTTTGTGACTTACCATGGCCTGACCCAGAGAGAACCCCTGTTTAAGCAGAGGAGTATCCGACATACCCGCATTTTATTACTGCTGGTGCTGTGAAAAGGAAGTCTGGATGTAAGTTTGGAGGAAGGGACTAAACATGGGTCTGTTTTGCTCACCATTGTGAGCTCTTAACCAATGCCTGGTACACAGAGGTCTTAAAAATTGCTAGTTATTGTCCGCTGGAACTGATTTTACTTACAGTGCTCCTGTCATTTCTGGGATTTAATGTGTGCCTACATCTGGACGCTTGAAAAGGAGTGAGATATGGTAGAAAGATCACAGGCTCCAGAGTCAGTCGCAGGTGCAGATTTCAGCTTCATCCTTTGGCAAGCTGTTTAAACATCTCAGAGTTGAGTTTCCTCACCTAAGATGTTGGAAACATAAGCCCTAAGCCACAGGATTGCTATGAGGATTAAATGAGGTAGCATACCTAAAGCATGGTAGGACTCATTCTCTTTCTCCTTTTCATTACATTCATTAAAAATCAGCAGGGATGCTTTTCCTAACTCAGTCTTTACTGTTCTGATTATCTATGGCTGTGTAACAAGTCACACTATACATAACAACAACCATTTTATTATGCTCATCGCTTCTGTGGATCAGGAATCCAAACAGTCTAGAGTAGGGATGGCTTTGGCTCGGCTCTATGATGCTGGGAAGGCTTAGGAGTTACTTGAACAGCCGAGAGGAGAGCTAGAACCATCTAGAAGCTCTTCACTCACATGTCTGGTTCCTGGACAGGGATAACTTGAAGGCCAGTATACTGAGTTGAATAGTATACCCCCAAAATGCATGTCTACTTGGAACCTAAGAATATGATCTTATTTGGAAATAAGATCACAGAGGTAATGAGTTAAACTAAATTAAGATCATACTGGATTAGGATGGGTCCTAAATCCAATGACCGGTATCCTTATAAGAAGAGAAGCAGAGACACAGACATACAGGGAGAATGTCATGAGGCAACGGAGACAGAGATTGGAGTGCTGTGTCTCCAAGCTGAGGAATTCCAGGAACTGCAGGCAACCACCAGAAGCTAGGAGAGAGGCATGGGGCAGATTCTTCCTCGGAGCCTCCAGAAGGAACCGACCTTGCTGGCACTTTGATTTCAGACCTCTAGCCTCTAGGACTATGAGAGAATGCATGTCCGTGGTTTTAAACCACCCAGTGTGTAGTTATGTGTTACAGCAGTCCTGGGAAAACCAATACAGCTGGATTCAGAGAGGACTGTCAGCCGGGACACCTACTTAGAACCTCTACATGTGCTTGCACTTCCTCAAGGATATTTGGACTTCTTAGATGGTGGCTTAGGACTCTAAGAGTAAAAGGACCAGTGAGTAAGGTGGAAGCTGCATGGCCTTTGATGAATTTGTCTTGGAAGTCACATAGTTTCATTTCTGCCATACTCTATCATTTGAAGTAGTCAAGCCTACCTTATTCAAGGTGAGGGTACCTAGATCTCAACAGGAGAAATATCAAATAATCTGCAACTACATTTTAAAAGCACTACACATCTACCAGGGCTTTTTTTTTTTTAAACAAAAAACAGAACACAACACTATATCAACCTTAGTGCTTAAGTAATTGTCCCTGTTTGCAGAAACCAAATTAAGAAGGATATGATTCTTTCTTGATTGTGTTCTCTGTTGTTGGCCTAGCTCATCCTTGGTTTTCTACTTTTCTCAAATATTAATAAAGCTGCCCCAACCTTTATATTGCATTGAGCATGGTTAACAAACTTTCACTCCTTCTGGGATTCTCTATGAGGAGAATAGAAAACATTCTTTAAAAAGAACTTAAATTCACTGGTAATAGAGGCTAGGAATGAATGCTCTCTGGACCAAAGGGAAAAGAAATGAATGGAACCCTTTCTGGGATTTGCCAGGAGCCATAGCAGGAAATCTCCTGATTTATTCGGCCTCAGTTTCTCCAAGTGATGGAAAGAGTGAGAGGAATTAGATAAAATGGGAAGATCAATGTGCCTGTTTTGAGCTCATCACAGTGATGCACAGTTAATGACCTTTTGTGACAACCTTATTCTTACAATCTAGTGGGGCCATATGTGCCCTGCAGGGACAGATGGTCTCAATCTGCTATTGCCAGATAATGGCTTGTTTAGAGGCTCGGGCAATTGTGTGACAGGTCCAGGCTGGACCAGCTGTTTCCCTGTAACCAACGCCTGGCCTGGCTGAATGAAGGCGGGCAACAGACTTTAAAAGACATGCTTCCATTAAAGGGGAGTAATGACAATTTCTCTGGCAGGAGAACAGGTTCATATAGTTCTTAAAAGAAAATTCACACCCTTCTTTTTGCTCCCAAGAGCACTGGTCTAAGGGTCAGGGGACCTGAATTTTAATTTCACCCTGTCACTAACTAGGAAGTAACCAATGATGCATCCATCACATAATTCTCTGAGCACCTATCTCCTAAAATGGGTCTGTATTAGATAATCTTTGAGATCTTCTAGTTTGTTGCTTTTTTTTTTTTAATGTGCAAGTCAGTGGTTTTACTAGATTCAGAAGGATATGCAATCATCGGTACTATCTAATTCCCAGATATTTTCATCACCCCAAAATAAACCGTATATTTATCCATTTTAATCCCTTTTATAAAATTTTATTGCTGATTGTAATAGTTATTTTTATATTCTGATTGCAATTAACTTCTCAGATATATTATTTCTACATATAGAAATGTATATATGCATATATGTATATATAAATATGTTCTAAATCTTGCAAATATTTCTCTCACTTCTATGATTCTCTTCCATAAATTTTTTTTCATTTTGATGAATTCTTTTTTTTAAGTGTCTTTTTTTTTAAAGATATGTAGATGACAAAAAATGTTATATTAAAAAAAGATAAAAGGGGTATACCCCTCACCCCCCCACCCCACTCCTCCCACACCAACCTCCCTCATCATTGTGGCACATTCCTTGCACTCAGTGAACACATTTTGGAGCACTGCTGTACCACACAGATAATAGTTTACCCTGTAGTTCACACTCTCCCCCAGTACATTCAGTGGGTTATGGCAGGGTATATAAAGTCCAGCATCTGACCCTGCAATATCATTTAGGACAACTCAAAGTCCCAAAAGTGCCCCCCCATCATATCTCTTCTTCCCTTCCCTGCTCTCAGCAACTACTGTGGCCACTTTCTCCACATCAATGCTACAGTTTCTTCCATTACTAGTCACGATAGTTCTATAGTAGAATACAGGAAGTCTACTCTAATCCACATTTTATTCCTCCCTCCTGTGGACCCTGGGATGGTGATGTCCACTCCACCTCTATATCAAGAGGGGGCAGTTTGTTGCTTTTTTGAATCTTTGAATCCAAATTGTGGGCCAAAAAAGTTTGTGTAATAATGATTAGTATTCATGAACTTCCCAGCGTTAGGTTCTACTAAGCCCATACTAACCTTATTTAATGAGCACAGTGGCCCTGGGTGGTCATTGTTGCTATTATTCATCTTTTTAAAGATGGGAAAACTAAGGGACTGAGAGTTAAGTAATTGCCTAAAGTTAAACAGCTGGGACAAGGCAAAGCTGGGATAGGAGCTGACCTGTGCTCTTTGTCTCTATGCTGTGCTATATTTATAACTGGTGACTTGGCACGTTGGTAGGTGTGGTAGTTTGCAATGGTATATACCCCGGGAAATCATGCTATTAGAGCTGTAGAGCTGGTCCATGCCTGTGGGTGTGAACCTGTTGTGGGTGGGACCTTTTGATTAGTCTCCTCTCCCACGACATTGAGCAAGCCCCAAGGAACCAACCTGCTGGGGTTCCTTTGTTGTTTGTCCCATATAATGCCCACTGATATGTGGTATTAGGCGACACATTGGTATGGGGTGGAGTTGAGGGTGGGAGAATTCCCTTTATTAGAAAAAAAACCAAGGATTCACTGTCTTCTGTTAATACATCTCTGCTTGTTTAAGTCACATGCAGATTTGCCATCTTAAACTCACTTTATTTTAGATCACATTTCTGAAATCTCTCATTATATTGGTCTTGGGTTTCCTGGTCATATGAATTTGGAGACAGTGATCCCTTTTTGTGAAGAATGACCTCATTCTCTTCATGGAAAAATTACTTTGGCATTTGAGCAAATAAGAATTTAATTGAAACCTAAGCCTTTTCTCTGATTGCAGTAAGCTTCTCCACCCAGCAGTGTTTTTCTAGGGACACTGAGATCTATTTTTTTCTCTAGTATCAGATTTATTTTAAGAATAATATAAATATTGTTTAAATACCACTCCCCTCATGCCCCTCCCCCCCTCCCCCGCCAAATACAAGAGATAAATCTTGGTTATGCTGTGATGAAAGACTAGATATTTAGTTGACCTTGAGATTGAAGAATAGGCTCTTTAATGTCATCTAAATTCTAAACTGGGATTTGAATTTCCAGAAGCTTTTTTTTTTTTTTAAAAAGAAAATGTGTGGATATTGCCCAGGAAAGAATTGGGTATTCTGGCTCCCATACGATGTTGCCAGCCCTTTTTGTCTATTTGTTCTTGACTGTACTCTGGTCACTTATTTTCCCATCTGGCGTATCTTGTTATTCCCTCCTGTGCCTGGCACTGGGAGGCTGGAAGATGCCTTATCGGTCTGCAGGAGGGATGATGGTACTCAACTGGAAAAAGACCTGTAGTACCATGGTTAGTCTCCCATAAAGCCAGCTTGAAGCCTCAGGGCGTGCAGGTGACACTAGGACCATTTGAGTTAGAAAAGAGAAAATGTGGGTCCATGAGGCTCCTACTTCCATACAGTGAGTCTTCAGTGCAATGAGACTAGAGTGATATCAGCTAGCACAGCCAGCTGTGTAAATTAGTGAAGTATATCATTGCCTGTGTGACACTTCTCCAGTTCATAGCATTCCTGTGATTACATTATAGATCAATTACATTGACAGATCTGGCCAGGTCAATAATGTTGATGTGCTCATGCATTGTCTGAGGAATATTCAATTGAGGCTGGTGCTCTTTGCCCTCCCACATAACAGCTGTTTTTTTTCCTTAAACCTCGACACTCTTGACGTTTTGGAAAAGTCTTTCTTGTGCGTGTTGTGGGGTTAGCCTGTGCATTGCAGGATGCTTAGCAGCATTCCAGACCTCTTCCCACTTGATGCCAGTAGCAATCCCATATTATGGCAACCAAAACTGTCTCCAGATATTGCCAAATATCCCTTGGGGGTGTGTTGGTGGGCAAAATTGTCTCCCATGGAAAACCACTGCATCCGATTCACATTGACCCTTAGGGCTGAAAGTGTATTATGAGTTTTTACACAAGCATGTGTGGGCACACACACACACCCTTCTTTTTAATGGCAATCCCTTATACATAATGAGCATTGCATAAATAGAATTTTTAACCATGTTCACTCTCATTTAATGAAATGATGCTATATCCCCTCAACCTGAAAAGCTGATTCATCTCAATGAAATGGTGTGACATGGGGAATGATCTTTGGCAGATTATAATTGGAGTTGAAGAGAGGTTGTTTAACCAGGCCTTCTCTCAAGTGAGGTAATTCATGGAGTGAACCTGAGAAAACAATGTAAGTACATGACTCCACAAGGCATTCCTATGGCACTTAAAAGAATTATTGCTAAATCTTTAGAAAATCTTTGGATAAGTTGGATGGATTGAACTATTTCATTTTATTTACCTTTACAGTCTTGCCTAGGCTTCTTTATCCTCATACTCACTGCAATGGCCTCTCCATTTCAGCCTCTTGTGAAGACTCCTCCCTACCAGCCTGTATATAGAATAATGGAATTTTCCAGAGCTCTGCTTCTTTTATTTATTCTCTCCTTAGCTGATTTCACCTGGTCCTGATGACTTTCAAGTGTATATTTCCAGCCCAGATCTCCTGTTTAAGCTCAACTCATATATTCAACTGTCTTTTAAACATCTTTGGAGGTCTGACAGGGTACCTCAAATTTAATTTGGCTGAGAGAGGTGATTCCATCCCTCTCTCTATTCTACTCCTCTCAAATTTTCCCCATCTTGATAAATGGCCCCACTGATTACTCAAGCCCCAAATAGGGCAACTTGAATCCTATCACTTCTCATAGCTCTACTGGCCCGGGCCCTCATCCAAGCACCAGCATCTCTCAGTTGATCTTCTTGTTTCTACTCTTCCAGCCTAGAGTCAAGGCTTTTCACAGCATGAAGAGTGATCTCTTGTAAATCATACTGAACCATTTCCTGTTCAAACCCTCCAACACTTTCTCATTTTACTGAGAATAAAATCCAAACCCCTTCACATTGCTCTCTAAACTATGGTCTCCAGTTCGGGCTCCCTCTCTGGTCTTATCTCCTTACACTCTACTCCCCTCCCCATCTGTCCCCCCCATTCTTGCTTCTCCAGCCAGTGCTGGCCTTTCCTCTACCCTGGAAGAGACAACAAGCTCATGTCCATCTCAGGGCCTTGGTGTTATTTCCTTCTCTCTGGATTGTTCTTCCCTGGATCTTCATATTGCTGCTGCTTTCTGATCATGTGGATTTTAACTCAGAGCTCTTCTTTATCACAATATTCCATTTTTTCTTTCTCATAGGGCTTATCATTATTAGAAAATATCTTGTTTGTTGCTTCCATGCTTACTGTTCCTCTCTTCCTCACAAGAATGGCACATCCTAGAGAGGTTCTGTTTTCTCACTACCTGGCAAATGGAGATGCTTAATAAATACATATGTGTTAACTGGGTGTCCTTTCCATGACACTGTGAGGCACAGCCACATTATGACCAAAGGAAGGAGCTAATGGGAGGTTGTCTGGTTCAGAAAAAGTTCACATATCTCAGGGGTATAGAAAGGGAAATAATTGATCTGAACTCTTATTTGACTTTTTAGATACTTCCCTTTGACCTTTGAGGGCAGAAGCCATCCTCAAATTTAGCTGATAAATCAAATAGAGTCTTTAAACATCTGTGTATCATGTCTAAGATTTCCCTCTAAGTTATTTCCTGTGAGTGTAAATATAAGAGTAAATCAATCCCCTTTGGCCCAGATTTCCAGAATAGACCCTGTGTTCTCCCATTATTTTAAAAGTAGAAAAACCCAAAGTCAAAACAGTCCTATTTTCTACCCATGATGTTTCCACAGAGGGGCAGGAAATTCACTCCCTGACCTAGGAAGGCAGACTTGGGAAGGAATATTTCCAACTTTTCTTGGCCTCCTCGTTCACCCTCATCAGAGCAAGACTTAGCTGGCTGATAAGTTTGGGAGAAAGAACAGAGCATGCTCAGCTCAGCTCCTTCATATGTCTTTCATTTCTCTCTGTCTGTCCACTGAAAACGTGCATTCTCATCTGCTCTCTGCCACAGGGTAAGCCTTGTGCAAGGCCTGACAATGTAAAATTATGCCAGTGCCAGGAGATGTGTGTGCGGTGGGTAAAGATGCATAATAGGGTGGCACGTTAGGAAGCCCACTGTGGCCTCAGAGCCCAGACACATCCTTTATCTTGCTTCTCTCATTAATAAATGTGACATGGTCTCCATTGGTTTCAGGCTTGTGTCTATCCTTCTGTTGGTTCTGAGCTTGGGCTCCCCTTAAATGCCAACTAAAAGGACTGACTCAACCTCATAAATTCCAATTTGAAAGATGCCAATAGACTGTAATATAACAACTATTCAAAGTTTTTTCTGCATCCTATCAGCTAGAGCTTTTAACCAGAATTCAAATTTCCAGATAATTTTGTGCAATGACAATTGATATTCCCCAAAGGCAGCAGAGCATTGATGAAAAGATCACGGGCTTGAAAACCAACTGGTTTAAAACTAATTAAATTTGGTCCTTTATGATGAGCTTTGGGTAAGTTACCCAATTCCTTCAAGCCTATTTTTATTATTTATAAAGTTAAGAAAACAGTCTATATGCTTCCCTGGGTTGGTTTGAGGCTTAAATGAGATAATGTATCTGAAGTACTGGGTATTCAACAGAAGCTGGTTCCTTTATACCATCTTCATGTCACATGGCTCTAGTTTAAATCCCTCCTGATGTCCACCTACTATGGTCATTAACTTTATATTGCACTTTACACCTAAAATATATGTTCACATCTACAGTCTGATCTCCAAGCTAAATCACCAAGTGAACAAGGAGGGTAGTGTGTGGGTGGGGTGTTCCTAACTGACAGGTGAGCAAAGGTGGCTCAGATGGTTAAGTGCCCTGCCCAAGGTAAGTAGAGTCAGGCCTCAAACTCAAATCAGACTCTACATCCAGAGCTCTTTCTACTACCCCTTGCAGTTCTGTGTTATCCTGTTGGGGGATCATATTGGCACTTTCTGGCTCTTTTGACAGATGGAGAAACTGGGAGATGGCCCTATAAACATATAAAATTTAAAGCATTAGAATAACTTTTGGATAAGTTTCCTTACATGATTTAAATAACCCTTCCCCATTAGGTCCTTTTTCTTACAGTGTTTTCTCTTTCTAGATGTTTTCTTTATCTACTCATTCATTTATTTACCTATTTATTTACTCACTCTTGACCATTTCTTGAGCCCCTACAATGTGTATCAAGCAGCATAACAGAGGTTGCCTTCTAGGAACTCAGTGCTGCTGGGGAAATAGATGGACAAAAAATAATCATAATACAGGGTGATGGTATATTTATTTGCTAAGGCTAAGTACAAAGTTCATAAACTGGATGGCTTAAAACAACAGAAATTTATCTCACAGTTCTGGAGGCTAGAAGTCCAAAATCAAGTTGTCAGGAGGGTCGTGCTCCAACAGAAACTTAAAGGCTTGTTGGGAGATGCCTTCCTTGCCTGTTTTAACTGCTGACATTTATTGGAAGTCCTGGCATTCCTGGGATTTTATATGCATCTGCCTCCGTCTTCACATTGCCTTCTCCCTGTGTCTGTCTCCCTTCCCCTTCTTTAAAGATACCAGTCCTATTGGATTAAGGCCCACCTATTCCTGCTCTGCTTCATTTTTACTTCAAAGATCCTATTTTCAAATAGTCACATTCATAGGACTGCGGGTGAAGACTGAAATGTATCTTCTAGGAGACAACATTCAAAACATAACAGATGGTTCTCACAGGAAAGGAAGAGATGGGATTCAATGCAATTCCAGGGAAGCAATGCTCAAGGAAGCCTGAAGCGGAGTGAGGTCCCAGGGAGAAGGATTCTCAGAGAGAATACTTGAATCGGAACTGACAGGAGAGGAGGAATGTCATCTCTTGCTTGTGTCCCAATCTGCTCATCTGTACAATGGTGATAACATTAGCACCCACCTCATATTGTTAATTTACGTTAAGAGCTTTAATCCATGTCTGGCAGGTGGTAGACCCTTGATAAATGTTGGCTACGATTACTATTATCATTTCATTTAGGAAAAAGTCTTTTTATTTTGTCGATCAGACTTCACACAGGGCTGGAGTAAAACAAATACCCTCTGTAGTGGATTGAATTATGTACCAAATTTAGACATGCTCTTGGTCTTGATCTATGTTCCTGTGGGTATAGAAGTCATTGTAAATAGATCTCTTAAAGATGTTATTTTAGTTAAAGTGTGGCCCATCTGAATGAAGGTGGGCCTTAATCCAGATTAATGGAGTTCCTTATAAGCAGAAAAAATTCAGACACAGTCAGAGAAAGGCATGGGGAGGAACCGGAAGCTGGAAGTCAGCGGTAACCCAGAAGAGAAAGGAGAAGACATCACCATGTGATGAGAAAGTCAAGAAATCCAAACCAAGGATGGCCGGCCAGATAGAGTGCTACTGATCCCAGGAGGAAGCAGGCCTTCTAGCCAATGCCTTGATTTGGACTTGACCTCCAAAACCATGAACCAATTAAATGCCCATGATTTAAGCCAACCCATCGTGTAGTATTTGTCATAACAGGATAGCAAAAAAGATGCCTTCAAATTCTTTGACCTTGGTTCCAGAGATGAGCTCTAGGGAGAATAATCTTTAAATTGTGTTTGTATAAGAACTTGAAAGAAACATGTTACCTGACCTTTTTCTCCTCTTTCTCTTCCTTCTCCTTCTTTTTCTATTGTGTATGGCAGGCACTATTAAAATGGAAGTTTTCTAATTTCCTGTCCAGAAACCCTGCTGTTCTGCCCAAAGCATTTCTGTGTTTTTGAGGGAGTTAACCTTAGTGTGATTTTTTTCCTAGCCTTTGGTATATAGTTGACCCTTGCTTAACTCTGCTCATTCACCATGGGCCTTTACATGTTTAATTACAATGTGCAAAGACCGTGGGATATAAGTGAAAATCCTTGTTCTCAGGAAATGTTCATGGAAATATTATCTATTCAAGGAGTATGATGTGTGCAACCTGCTCTCAAATGTTCAGAAAATAGATAGATGATAGATAGATAGACAGACAGACAGATTATAGATTGAAAGATGGGTGGATAGATAGAATGATGTGGTGAATGTGGCAAAATGTTAAAATTGGTGGATCTGGAGGAGCGGAAATATGTTGAAATTCTCTGTATGGGGTTTGTATTATTTTGGCAACTGTCCTGTAAGTTTTTAATTATTCCAAAATAAAAAGATTAAAGAAAAAATAAAGATCATATGTGTCATGGGGAATCCTAATAGAGTAGAGTCATTATATAAAGATTGCGTAATGAGCTCTAGGAACAAAATTGGTCCACAGGCCAAATGATATCTCAGGGCAACCCACTTCTGAAAGTCCTGCAGACCTTTGTGAAATGAAGCTCCCTGTTAATGATATTCATATATTTATCATTCCATTTCTTTCTACTTTCTCGAATTACTTCAATAAAGCAGATGCATAGCTTTGAAGGTGTTTGCAAATGATGTGGAAGCCATTGCAGGGAAATTTGCTGATTTCATGTTGCTTAGTAGCGTAGCCAAGGTGGAATGATATGACAAATCAAGTAAGACTCCAGGAAAAAATGAAGGTTAAAATTGCCTTATATTATGCCTTTTCTGGGAATAGGGAGTCAGATAAATCAGTGGCCTAAAGTGAACTTAGACGAGTGTTTTATCTCACTTCCTATTTGATAACAGCTCACATAAGCAAAGCCCAGGATAGACAGCAAAGCTCAAGTGGAATTTAGAAAATCCAGAGTGAGTTGGTATGCCAACTATATCACATTTCTCTCTCTCTCTTTCTCTCTTTTTTTAAACATTTCTCTTCTTGAGAGAGAAAATGCTGGACTGTTAATGTCAATAGTGTTTGTAATAGTGAGGTCAAAAGATAGAGCTCTTGAGAAAAAAAAATCTCCAAATCCAAAACCTAAAACTTTTTAAAAAGATTTTTTAAAATGTGAGGGATTTTCATTGAGTAAAATTAACAAAAACTTGAAAGTTTATTTTCATGTAAGCAGTGTAGTAGTTAAAGTTGACCATTGATTTTAGGGAGAACTGAGTAAAAAGCTTTGCTACAGATATTGACTACCATCTGCTGTTGCTGGAACTGTCAAAGACAACTGGCCACAGTTCCTACCTTAACATTGGATCTATCAGGCATATTTAGGAAGGCTGTGGAGTCTCAAAGATTAAAGGAAAGGATAGACCTTTGTTTGGGGTGTGAGAGGAAGGGGGAGGAAGTGGGGACATGGGAGGAAGTAGCCTTCTCTAGGTGACTTGAACTTGAAGACCAGTTCAGCCCACATGAACTGGTTTGTTGAGTGCCTTCAATGCCATCTCCAACCCCTTACCCCCACAGAATAGGAGGGGGCTGGTGTTACTTCAGCCTCCCTGGGCAACTGCAGATGCTTTCAGCCTGTACAGACTGGATACTCTGACACCTGTATCTCTAGCCTTACCCCCCCCAATAGGATAGGAGGGAGCTGGTGTTTCCTCAGCTTCTCTGTGAAACAGCAGGCACTTTAAACCTACATGTACTGAACTGTAGGGTGCCTGTGTTTCAATTCCTACTTCCTAAAGAGCAGAAAGGAGACTACACCCTCAGCCTCTCAGGGCAACTGCAGGAGTATTTGCCCACATGGTTAAGATTGTTGGGCATTCCAGAGGGCCCATCCCTACTCCTGGCAGGGAAGAGGGATCCAGTGCTATGGTCATTTTAGACACACACAGCATAGGTTGCTGCCTACAAAGGCAGTTCCATCCCTGCCCCAGGGAGGGGATGAAGGGGTGTAAATCTTCATCAGTTTCTCTGGGAAACTACAGACAGTCTTGGCCTACACAGCTCGGATTTCTGCACATGGCTGTGGCTCTGACCCTTCCCCTGGGAGAGGAAAAAGTTGGGAGAAGCTCTTTTTGTTCCTGGACAACTCAAGTAGCTTCAGTTTCCACAGCTTATAGCACCAACTACGTGCTCAGCTCCTACTATACAACCAGCAAGGGAGAAAGGGCAAGAAAGTCCTAAACTAAAGAGAGAAACTGTGCCCAGAATACATACATCTAGTAAGCGAGATGTCAAATGCCAAGACAGCAACAAAAATTACCAAGAAACAGGAAGACATGGCCCAGCCAAAGGAACAAGATAAGCTTCCAGGTGATATAAAGGAATTCAGACAGCTAATTATAGATGTTCAAACAAATCTCCTTAATAAATAATGAGAAAGCTAAAAATATTAAGGATATTAAGGAGACACTGGGTGAGCACAGAGAAGAATTTTAAAGCATACATTGAAAAATAGCAGATTGTTTAGGAATGAAAGGCACAATATATGAAATTAAAAATATACTGGAGGCATAAAACAGAGGACTTGAGGATGCAGAAGAAAGGATCAATGAGCTTGAAGATATGGCCTTCAAAAGCAAACATACAAAAGAACAGATAAAGAATGGAAAAAATAGAACAGGGTCTCAGGGAAATAAATTATGGCAATAGACATGCAATCATACATGCCATGGGTGTCCCAGAAGGAGAAGAGAAGGGGAAAAGGGCAGAAGAAATATTTGAGGATATATCTTAACTCTATTGAAAGACATAGATATCTATGGAAAAGAAGCATAACATTCTCCCATCTGAATAAATCTGAATAGACCACTCTGAGACACATACTAATCAGAATGTCAAATGCCAAAGACGAAGAGAATATCTGAGAGCAGCAAGAAAAAAGTGATGTATAACTTAGAAGGGATAGCCAATAAGATTAAGTGCTGATTTCTCATCAGAAACCATGGATGCAAGAAGGCAGTGGTATGATATATTTAAGATACTGAAAGAGAAAAGTGGCCAGCCAAGAACCTTATATCTGGTGGGATTGTCTTACAAAAATGAGGGCAAGTTTAGAATATTCACAGATAAACAGAGACTGAGCATGTAACCAAGAGACCCCTTTGCAGGAAATATTAAAGGGAGTGCTACAGCCTGAAAAGAAAAGATGGGAGAGAGGCTTGGAAGAGAGTCTAGAAATGAAGATTATATCAGTAATAGTAAATAAAAGTGTAAAAAGTGTGGTGAAAATAAAGTATGACATATAAAACCCAAAAGTCAAAATGGGTGAAATAAGAACTACCTTTACAGTTATAACATTGAATGTTAATGGAGTAAACTCCCCGATCAAAAGACAGACTGTCAGAATGGATAAGAAAATGTGAGCCTTCTATATGCTGTCTACAATAGACTTATCTTAGACCCAAGGATACCAATAGATTGAAAATGAAAGGCTGGAAAAAGATATTCCAGGCATGCTGTAACCATAAAAAAGCTTCAGTAGCTATACTTTCATCAGATGAAATAAGTCTTTAAAAGTAAAACTGTTATTAGAGACAGGGAAGGATATTATATATTAATAAAGGGACAATTCACTAGGAACAAATAACAATCATAAATATATATGCACCTAACCAGGATACCCCAAATTATATGAGGCAAACACTAGCAAAACTGAGGGGAGAAATAGGTGTCTCTGAATAATAGTTGGGGAATTCAATACACCACTCTCAGCATTGGCTAGAATATTTGGGCATAGGATCAGTAAAGAAACTGAGACCTTGAATAATAAGATAAATTGACTAAACTTAATAGATATGTACAGAACATTGCACCCAAAACAGCAGGATATGCATTCTTCTCAAGTGCTCATGGATCTTTCTCCAGAATAGACCATATGTTGGGTCACAAAGCATATCTCAATAAATTCAACAAGATCAAAATTATACAAAACACTCTTATTATTATGGAATAAAATTGGAAATAAACAAGAAGTGAAAAAAGGAAAACTTCACAAATATATGGATATTAAACAATATACTATTAAGTATTCAGTGGGCCAAAGAAAAAATTGTGAAAAAAATCAATAAATATCTTGAGATGATTGAAAGTGAGAATACAACATATCAGAACCTATGTGAAGGCAGTGCTGAAAGGGAAATTTATAGCTCTCAATGCTTACATTAAAAAAGAAGAAAAAGCTAAAACCGATGACATAACTACATAGCTGAAGGAACTAGAAAAAGAACAGAAAACTATTCCCAAAGCAAGTAGAAGGAATGAAATAACAAAGACCAGAACAGAAATAGATGAAATTGAGAACAACAACAACAAAAAGCAGAAGAGATAATTAACAAAACCAAAAGTTGGTTCTTTGGGAAGATTAACAAAACTGACAGTCTCTTAGCTAGACTGCCAAAAAAAAAAAAAAAGAGAAACTGCAAATGAATAAAATAAAAAATGAAAATGGGGACATTACTACTGGCCTCACAGAAATAAAAATGATCATAAAATGATACTATGAACAACTTTATGCCAAGAAACTAGACAATATAGATGAAATGGAAAAATTCCTAGGAACATACAAACAATCTACACTGACTCTGAAAAAAAATAGAAGACCTCAACAAACCAGTCACAAATGAAGAGATTTCAACAGTCATCAAACAACTCCCCAGAATGAAAAGAACCAGACCAGATGGTTTCACAGGTGAATTCTATCAAGCATTCAAAGAAGATTTAATACCAAACTTACTCAAGCCCTTCCAAAAAGTTGAACAAGAAGGAACGCTACCATACTCATTCTATGAAGTCAATATTACCCTAATACCAAAGGCAGATAAAGATATTACAGAAAAAGACAATTACAAACCCATTTCCCTAATGAATTCAGATGCAAAATTCTTCAAAAAAATACTTGATAATCAAATCCAACAACACCTTGAAAGAATTATTTATCATGATCAAATGGATTTTATACCAGGCATGCAAGCGTGGTTCAACACAAGAACATCAATCAGTGTGTTACACCACATTAATAAATCAAAGAAGAAAAACCACATGATCCTATCTATTGCTGCAGAAAAGGCAAAATACACTATCAATTATAGAAATTGGAAGAAATTTTTTCAATGTGGTAAAGGCCATATCTAAAAAACTCATAGCTAACATTGTATTCAATGGGGAAAGACTGAAAGCTTTCCTGTTGAGTTCAGGAAGAAGACAAGAAGGCCCACTGTCACCACTGTTGTTCAATATAGTGCTAGTTGTTCTGGCTAGAGCAATAAGGAAAGAAAAATAAATAAAAGGCACCCAAATAGGACAGGAAGAATTAAAACTTTCATGATTCACAGATGATATGATCCTATACCTAGAAAGTCCCCAAAAATCTACAGCAAAGCTGCTAGAGATAATAAACAATTTCAGTAGTGTCAGGATACAAGATCAATATGCAAAAATCAGTATTGTTTCTATACACTAGTAATGAGCAATCTGAGGAGGAAGTCAAGAAAACAATTCCATTTCTCAAGTGATTAAAAGAATCAAATATTTAGGAATAAGCTTAACCAAGCATGTAAATAAACTTCATTCAGAAAACTACAATGAATTGTTAAAAGAAAATTTAAAATGACTTAAATAATTGGAAGAACATTCTATGCTCATGGCTTGGAAAACTAAGTATCATTAAGATGTCAATTCTACCCAAATTGATATACAGATTCAATGCAATCCTAATAAAAATTCTACCATTATTTTAAAAATAAATTGGAAAATACAACTATCAAACTTATTTGGAGGGGTAAGGAGATCCAAATAGCCAAACATCTTCTAAAGGAAAGGTGAAATTGGAGGACTCTCACTTCTGGACTTTAAATCATTTTATCTAGCTATAGCAATAAAAACATCATGGTACTGGAGTAAAAATAGACATAGACCAATTGAACTGAACTGATGGTTCAGAAACAGACCCTCACATCTGTGCTTAAGTGACTTTTGACAAGACTGTGAAACCCACCCAGCTGGAGCAGAATACTCTGTTCAACAATTGGTGCTGGGAGAACTGGATATCTATAGCTAGAAGAAAGAGGACTCCTGTCTCATATGTTATACAAAAAATTAACTCAAAATGGATCAAAGACCTAAATATAACAGCTGAACCATAAATCTCCTAGAAGAAAATGTACAGAAACATCCAAGACCTGGTGGTAGGTGATGAATTCTTAAATCTTACACTAAAAGGGTGAGTAACAAAAGAAAACATGGATAAATAGGACCATCTCAAACTTAAACACTTTTGTAATTCAAAGGACTTCATCAAGAAGGTGAACAGGCAGCTGACTCAATGAGAGAAAATCTTTGAAAGTCGCATATCTAATAATGATAACAATTTTTTTATATCCATGATGTTTTTTATTTTTATTTTTTTAAATGTATTTTTAATTTATTTTTAAAAGATACTTAGATTACATAAAATGTTATATAAAAAATATAAGGGATTCCCATAGGCTCCACTCCCCACACCTCCCACTTTTCCCCACATTAACAATTTCTTTCATTAGTGTGGTACATTCAGTGCAATTGATGAACACATTTTGGAGCATTGCCACTAAGCATGGATTAGAGTTTACATTATAGTTTACACTCTCTCACTCAATTCTATAGATTATGGTAGGATATGTAATGGTCTATATCTGTCATTGCAATGTCATTCAGGACAATTCCAAGTCTGAAGATGTCCCCATATTACATCTAATTTTCCCTCTCCCTGACCTCCAGTGGCCACTGTCTCCACATCAGTGATATAACTTCTTCCATTGCTAGAATCATAATAAGTCTATAGTAGAATACCAGTAAGTCTACTCTAGTCCATATTTTATTCCCCAGTCCTGAGGATTCTGGGATGGTGATGCCCATTCCCCCTTTAATTAAGAGGGTGCCTCATGCCCATATGGTTGATGAATGGGACTTCCTTGCTTGTAGTTGCAGACTCTCTTGGTTCTCTGTTGTGGTGGTTGTCCATCTTCACCTCTTTGTTAGTTGTCCTGGGTTAGTCCAATGAACTGGAGAGCAGATGTTGCAACTCTGCTGAGGCTCAGGGCCCAGCCAGCACATGGACAGCCCAGAGATTCAAGTCTTTCAGATGTATACTTATTAACTCCACCACCAACTATAGGTTCAAATAAAAGGGACAGAAGAGGCATGTGTAGAGAAGTCACATTGAGTACTACTCTGTCACACTTGGGAGCATGAACACCAAAGTGGAACCCACTGGCAAGACACCTGCTGGAACTATCTGCCATGATTGTAGGATCTGGTTGTCTCCAGAGCCCTCAGGAGCCCCACTATTTGGGGTTATATGTACTTTGGCTGTCTCTGAGAACCTGCTGAGAAAAAATGTATAAGCATTACCTCTCTGATGACCTCCTGACTCACTTTGAGGACTCTTAGCCATATAAACTCATTTGTCTTTACCTTTTTCTTCTTTTATTCAAGGTCTTTTTCCAGTTGCATGGCTCATTGATGTTTGGTAGTGATCCATGGTTCCAGGGAGGCTCATTCTCAGGAGTCATGTCCCACACTGGGAGGAAGGTAAAGCATTTGTATGCTGAGTTTGACTTAGAGAGAGTCCACATTTGAGTAACATGGAGGTTCTCAGGAGGTAACTCTTAGGCACTCTACAACCTTAGGCTAAGCTGCAATTTTAAGAGCAAAGGCTCATAAACATAGTTGTCATTATCAAGGGCCCATCAAGGGCTTCTTCAGCCCCTCTACTTGGGGGATTGTTGCTGTTTCATTAAAGAATGTGGCAGAGTCTCCAGGATGGGAATTCAATATTCTTTCTGTTGTTATGTGAAACTCTACCCACTGTGACAATGCCCTCTGAACATTTAAACATATTTATATACCTTATGTGTATGCCCAGATGACTGACACCACACAACGATGATCCTTCCCTGCCATAGTTGTCACCCTTCTGTGATCCAAAACGTCTTCAAAAATGAAGCCAAGAATATTGCCAAATTCAATTAAAAGGAAAGTGTAATAATAATGATAGGTTTAAATATAAGGAATAAAATATGTAATAATTTAGAAAAACTAAAACTAAAGTAAAGTTAAAAGAATTTTGGTATTTTCAGAAAAGTTAAAAATATTAAAAAAGTTTTTTTGATGTTTTGCCTTTCATCACTGTAATATCTGCTATCCCGTATATACAGGGTATTTTCTATCATTTCTTCCTGAGTGTCTTACTCTTTTTTCATTTTGTCTTCAAAGAAGTTTTAGGTCACAGTAAAGTCACATATGGAATATAGGAGACTCCTGTATACCCAACTTCCTCCCCCTATTTTAGACTATACACTTTTATAAATTTTTAATGAAATTTAACATGGTGTGTATCCATCATTGCAAGGTCATGCAGAACATTTCCATTTTCCCCTAAATAACCACTCTTCCATTTATGCTATTCCTCTCTCCCTCTCCTATCGGGATCCATGGTGACCATCAGGCTTCACTCCTTGAAGGACAAGATTCATAGATACCTGCAAGAGCACTGAGGGCTTAACACACTAATCTTCTTCCCTATTAGGAACTGCCCATGGCCTCAAGAGACACCCTCCCCTCTGTTTGAGAACATATCAGGCCCCCCAGGATGGAAGTACAACTTCTTCCCACTCATTATGTGGCTCTCTCCCCACTGATACAACACAACATGAGAAAATGCTCACTCACACATTCTCTAGAAGACTGCCCCAGGTGCCCCCTGTTCCAAATACTTCCCCCATCTAACACTGTAAACCAGTAACCCTTCCTTGTCATATTGCCAAAAGAGCTTTCTCAACATTGTAGTTTGAACTATGTACCTGCCATTCCCCAGTGTTCATCTGCTCACTCCCCTAGCCTTCCCCCCAATTCCATAGAGTATCTAACCCATCCTCCCCAACCTCCCCCCTGTCAAACTTGCACCACCCAACCCAATAGTATCCCTACACCCTTGTCATATCCCTTCACTGCACAACTCCTCACTTCCACTTTATAGATTTTGCCTGTATGGGTATTGGCTCACAACCTTCTTCTCCCTTTCTATTTCCTGTAAACCTATCTTCCCAACTCTAGCTCTCTGAGGTTGCCCAATTTGCCTAATTCATATCTGAGAGGTCATGTAGTACCTTTCCTTCAATGCCTGGCTTGCTTCACTCAACATAAGGTCTTCAAAATTCATCAATGTTATCCCATGTGTTATCCTATGTACTGTATTCCTTCTTACAGCTGGGTAATATTCCATTGTATGTATTTACCACATTTGTTTATCCATTCATCTGTTGATGGGCATTTGGATTGATTCCAACTTTTGGAAATAGTGAATAATGCTGCTATGAATATATCTGTGCATATATCTGTTCATGTCCTTGCTTTCAATTCTTCTGGGTGTATACCCAGCAGTGGAATTGCTGGGTTATATGGCAGATCTATAGTTAGTTTTTTGAGGAACTGCCAAACTGTCCTCCACAATAGCTGGACCATTCTACATTCCCACCAGCAGTGGCTGAGGGTGCCCATTCCTCCACACCCTTTCCAACACTTGTAGTCTTCTGGTTTTTTTTTTTGTTTTGTTTTGTTTTTTGTTTTTGGCTTTAATTTTTAATGTTACATTAAAAAAAATCAGGTCCCCATATACCTCCCACCCCCTTTACCTTACTCCTCCCCCCATAACAACAACCTCCTCCATCATTATGAGACACCTCTGTTCTTTTAATAGCCACCAGTCTAATGGGTGTAAGATGGTATCTCTGTAATTTTGATTTGCATTTCCCTAATAGCTAGTGATGTTGAGCATCTTTTCATGTGCTTTTTAACCATTGTATTTCTTTTTTGGAGAAATGTCTGTTCAGATCACGTGCCCATTTTTTTAATGGTTTTGTCCTTTTATTTTCAAGATATAGGATTTCTGTATATATATATTAGGTTCCTATCAGATATATGATATTTTCTCCCATTGGGTAGGCAGTCTTTTTGCTTTCTTGACAAACTCCTCTGAGGTGCAAAAGGTTTTAATTTTGAGGAGGTCCATTTATCTATATTTTCTTTCACTGCTCATGCTTTTGTTGTGAAGTTCATGAAGCCATTGCCTGTTCCAAGGTCCTGTAGATGCTTCCCTACATTTTTTTCCAAGGTCTTTATGGTCTTGGGTCTTATATTTAGATCTTTGATCCATCTTGAGTTGATTTTTTTTTAAGGTGTGAGATGATTTTCCTCTCTCATTGTTTTGGATATGGATATCCAGTTCTCCAAGCACCATTTGTTGAAGGGGCCATTCTCTCCCAGTTGAGTGGGATTGGTGGCCTTGTCAAATATCAGATGACTAGATATGAGGATCTATATCAGAAATCTCAATTCACGTCCATTGGTCAGTATGTCTATCCTTGTGCCAATACTATGCAATTTTGACTACTGCAGCTTTGTAGTATGGTTTAAAATCAGATAGTGTGATTCCTCCAATTTCATTTTTCTTTTTCAACATGTCTTTGGCTATTCTGTGCCTCTTGTCCTTCCAAATAAATTACATATTTAGTTTTTCCAATTTAGTAAAAAATGCTGTGTTGATTTTTGTTGGGATTGCATTAAATCTTCAGATTAATTTGGGTAGGATAGACACCTTAATGATATTTAGTCTTCCTATCCATGAACAGGGAATATTCTTCCTTTTTAAAAAGTCTTCTTTGATTTCCTGTAACAGTGTTGTGTAGTTTTCCGTGTATACCTCATTTTACATCTTTAGTTAAACTTATTCCTAGGTATTTGACTTTTTAAAGTCATTATTGTAAATGGTATTTTTTCTTGATTTTCTCCTGAGAATGTTCATTATTGGTGTACAGAAATGCTACTGATTTTTGCACATTGATCTTATAACCTGCAACTTTACTGAACTCATTTATAAGTTCTAGAAGCTTTGTAGATTTCGCAGGGCTTTCTATGTATAGGATATTGTCATCTGCAAATAGTGAAATTTTGACTTCTTCCTTTCCAATTTGGATGCCTTTTATATATTTTTTTTGCCTCAGTGCTCAAGCAAGTGCTTCTAACACAATGTTAAATAGGAGCAGTGATAGTGGACATCCTTGTCTTGTTCCTGATCTTAGAGGGAAAGCTCTCAGGATTTCACCATTACATATGATGTTAGCTGTGGGTTTTTCATATATACCCTTTATCATGTTCAAAAAGTTTCCTTCTATTCCTATATTTTGCAGTGTTTTTATCAGGAAAGGGTGCTGTATTTTCTTGAATGCTTTTTCTGCATCAATAGAGATGATCGTGTGATTTTTTTTCTTTCAATCTTTATGTGGTGTATTACATTGATTGATTTTCTTATGTTGAACCATTCTTGCATACCTGGGATGAAACCTACTTGGCCATGGTGTATAATTCATTTGATGTGTTGTTGAATAAGATTAGAAAATATTTTTTTTTGAGGATTTTAGCATCTAGTTTCATTACAGAGATTGGTCTGTAATTTTCCTTTCTTCTGGCATCTTTGTTTGGCTTTGGTATTAGGGTAAGGTTAGCATGATAGAATGAGTTAGGCAATGTTCCTTCAACTTCTATTTTTTGGAAGAGTTTAAGCAGAGTTGGTGTTAATTCTTCCCAGAATGTTTGGTAGAATTCTCCTGTGAAGCTCATTGGTCCTGGACTCTTCTTAGTTGGGAGGTTTTTGATGACTAATTCAATCTTGTTACTTGTGATTGGTCTGTTGAGTTCATGAATTTTTTCTTTCATCAATGTAGACTGCTTGTGTGTTCCTAGGAAATTGTCCATTTCCTCTAAATTATCCTTGTTGGTACATAACTTTTCAAATTATTTTCTTATGATACTCTTTATTTCTTTGGGGTCAGTGGTGATATCCCCTTCCTCATTTCTTATTTTGTATATATGCATCTTCTACTTTTTTTCTTTTTGTTAATCTAGCTAAGGGTTTGTCAATTTTATTGATATTCTCAAAGAAGCAGCTTTTGGCTTTATTTTTTCTAGTGCTTTCTTATTTTCTATTTCATTTAGTTCTGTTCTGGTTTTTGTTACTCCTACTTTCTACTTCTCTGGGATTAGTTTGTTGTTCTTTTTCTAATTCCTCCATGTGGGCAGTTTGGTCTTTGATTTTAGCTCTTTTTTCTTTTTTGATATAAGCATTTATGGCTATGAATTTCCTTCTCAGTACAGCTTTTGCTGCATCCCATAGGTTTTGATATGTTGTGTTGTCATTTTCATTGATTTCAAGGTAGTTACTGATTTATTTTGAAATTTCCTCCTTGACCCACTGTTTGTCTAAGAGTCTTTTGTTTAACTTCCATATCTTTGTGCCTAATCTGGTTTTCTGGACCTTACTGATTTCCAGCTTCATTTCATTGTGGTTAGAGAAATTACTTTGTATAAAGTCAATCTTTATGAGTTCACTGAGAACTTTTCTGTGGCTTAGCATGTTGTCTATCTTAGAGAATGATCCATGTTCACTGGAGAAGAATGTATATCCCATTGTTTTTGGGTGTAGTGTTTCATATATACCTATTAGGTCCAGATCCTCTAATGTATTATTCAAAGTCTTTGTTTCTTTATTGATTCTCTGTCGAGGTGTTCTGTCTAATGGTGATAATGGTGTTTTGAAGTCCCCCACAGTAATTGTAGAGTCATCTATTTCTCCACTTAGTTATTCCAGCATTTGTTTCATGTATTTTGAGGCACCCTGGTTAGGTGCATAGATGATTGCTCTTTCTTCTTGAAAGATTACCTCTTTTACTAATGTATAGTGTCCATCATTGTCTCTTACAATAGTTTTGCATTTAAAGTCTATTTTCTCTGATATTAGTAAAGCTCCTCCCACCCTTTTTTGGTTATTGTTTGCTTGTAATTTTTTTCCAGCCATTCACTTTCAGCCTCCTTGAATCTCTGGGTCTAAGGTGGGTTACTTGTAGGCAGCATATAGATAGATCATACTTCCTTATCCATTCTGCCAATCTGTGTTTCTTGACTGGTGAGTTTACTCTCAAGGAATTACTTACATTAGCCATATTTTCTTTGGGTTTATGTATGTCATATGTTGTTTTAAATTCTCTTTTTGTCTTTTTCTTATACTCTCCTCCAGCTCTCTCTCTCCTGTTTTTTCCTTTCAACATACTCAATTCCGTTTAATATTTCTTAAAAGGCAGTTTTCTTATTGACATATTTTCTTAATTTCTGTTTATCTGTGAATATTTTGAACTCTCCATCATATTTGAATGCTAGCTTAGCCAGAGAATTCTTGGCTGGAAGTTTTTTCTGTTAGTACCTTAACTATGTCATACCACTGCCTTCTGGCCTCCATGGTTTCAGATGAGAAATCAGCACTGAGTTTTGTTAAGGTTCTCTTTAATGTGATGATTCCCTTTTCTCTTGCTGCCTTCAGTATTTTCTCTTTCTCTTGAGCATTGGACAGTTTGACAAGTATATATCTTGGAGTAGGCCTGTTGGAATTTATACTGCTTGGGGTGTGTTGTGCTTCCTGGACATATACATCTATCTCCCTCAATAGGTTTGGGAAGTTTTCAGCCAGTATTTCCTCCAACACTCATTTTGTCCCCTTTCCCTTCTCTTCTCCCTCTGGGAGGCCTATAATGCATATGTTTGTGTGTTTTGTATTGTTGTTCAAGTCCCTGCTGGTTTTTTTCTCTCTTTTAACCTATCTGTTCTACCATCTGTTTGATTTCAGATGTACATCTTCCACATTACTAATTCTTTTTTTTTTTTTTTTTTAAAGATTTATTTTTATTTATTTATTTCCCCTCCCCTCCCCCGGTTGTCTGTTTTCTGTGTCTTTTTGCTGCGTTCTTGTTTCTTTGTCCGCTTCTGTTGTCGGCAGCGGCACGGGAAGTGTGGGCGGCGCCATTCCTGGGCAGGCTGCTCCCTCCTTCGCGCTGGGCGGCTCTCCTTATGGGTGCACTCCTTGCGCGTGGGGCTCCCCTACGCGGGGGACACCCTGCATGGCGCGGCACTCCTTGCGCGCATCAGCACTGCACATGGGCCAGCTCCACACAAGTCAAGGAGGCCCGGGGCTTGAACCGGGGGCCTCCCATGTGGTAGACGGACGCCCTAACCACTGGGCCAAAGTCCGTTTCCCCACATTACTAATTCTTTCCTCTGCGTGTTCATATCTGCTGTTATGTGCATCCAATGTATCTTTGATTTCTTGGATTGTGCCATTCATCACCATCATATCCATTATCTTTTTATGTATGTTTACAATTTCTTAAGTATGTTCTCCCAGTGTCTCCTTAATATCCTTAATCTCTTCCTTCACTTCATTAAGTTGGTCCATGATATATGTTTGGACAGCTTTGATTAGTTGTTTGATGTTCTGCAGCTCTTCCCAGTTTTTAGTTTGTTCATTGGACTGGGCTGTATATTCCTGTTTCTTGGTATGGTTTGTAATTTTTTGTTGCTTTCTGGTCATCTTTTTATCTTGATGTGTTTATTTAGTTGATTAGCTTCTTTCTCTACTGTAGGTTTTTATTTAGTTGCTGTTTTTGTGTTTGTGTTAAGTTTTTCCTTTGGCACTTTGTTCTTCTTATTCTATTTCCTTGTTGTTGTCTATGTTCCCTTGAAGATAAAGATTAGAGACAGAGAAAGCAAAAGAGGTAAGAAAAGAAAAAGGATAATATTAATAATAACAGTAAAAATTAGAAGAGGAAATGTATAAGACCTAGGAAAATGAATATTTAACTCATGTAAACAGTGTAGAGGAATAGGAATAAAAAAGTGGAGCACCTACAATGAAATGGGAAACCAAATAGAGAGAAATACATAGAATGAATTAAAAAGCCAGAATAATGAGGAAAGAGGGAAAGAGGACAAAATGGACAAAAAGAAAAAAAAATTAATAAATGAACGAAAACAGTAGATGAGATAGAAATAAAAACCAGAAAAATTGAAGACTAAATAGAGGTGGAATGTAAAAACAACAACAGACAGTGGAAGATAGAAAGATGTAAGAAGGAAAAGAGATAGTATTGGTAGACATGTTTGGAAAAAAATATACCAAATGTAAGCTATGGACCATGGTTAGTGGTAATAGTCTGACATTCTTCATAATCTGTAACAAATGTTCCACAACAATGTAAAGTGTTGGTAGAGGGGTGATGTATGGGAATTCTACACATTTTGCATGATTGTTTGGTAAGTTCACAATTTCTCTAATAAAAAATTATATATATATTTATACATATATATAAAGAAAATCAGCAGAGAGGCAGGTATTGAAGATACAAGAGAAAGAGGAATAATTGAAGAGGGGCAAGGAGATGGGAGCTAGAGGATTGGTTTTAGATAAGAGAAAGGATTTTTTTTTTTCTGGGATGGGCAGAAAGGAGGTAAAGAAAGATACCAATGAAGATACAATTGTGTAAGTAGAGACACTGGAAGTCAAGGGAATCCTACCTGATCCCTCTTTTCTTGGTGAAGACAGAGGTAAGGACATCTAGGTAACTTCAGTGTGGTACATTTGAAGTAGCTTTTGTGGAGAATGATAGCAAGACAGAACTATGGACATATAGAAAGAGCATACAGATAATAGCTAGGAATGAAGGTCAAGGGAGAAGGATGGAATTTGGTTTTTCTCCAGCTTTGCCTAGTTGCTTGGGTGTATGTGTCAGAGAGAGAAGAAAAATATAGTAATAATTCAAGTTCAGTATTTTGATGCTTTTTTAGAGGAAGCACAACAGGACCATAAAATGGTAGTTATTGATGCAACAATGATTAAGATGGTTTAGACTTACAGGAGAAGGGAAGTGAAGACAGGAAGAAACTGATAGATTGGGAAAAATGTGCGCATGGCAATGGGCCAAGGCCTAGCAATTTTATGATGTTGGAAAACAAGTTTAGAGGAATTGAAAGAGAGAACAGGAAGCAACAGTAGACTGTGTGGTCAGACTGTGGGATATTGGAGATTAAATTTTCATCAGGGAAGCAATTATGAGGGATGACAAGTTTCAGGGTGTGGTTATGCATGTAGGTGACAGAATTAGAATAGAATTGAAGGTTTTTGGGGTGAGGAGGCCAAGGAACTGTGGGGTAAGGCAGTATCTGAGGTGTGCGCATGGAATCTGAAATCACCCAGGATGATGATAAGAGAGGAGAGTGTAAGCCAGGTGTCATTTGATGTTTGGGGATGAATGATAGTTGATTGATGATAATGAGAACCAGCATTTAAGATTTTATACTAGAAGGCACATACCTGCAAAGTGCAGGAATTGTTAATTAAGAGAAGAGGAATTTGACAGGGCACTGGATAGTAAAATAATGCTGGTCCACCTCCAAGTCTCATGTCAAGAGACCAAAATCCACCCCTAAAGAGGACTATTGAGAAACATCCCCTGAACTTAGCAAAGAAATGGTAGACAGTTACCTTCTGGAGGTTGAAAATGCACTGGACTTTGATGATCAGGAAATGGGGCTCAAGAGGAGACAGCTGAAAGATCTGGGAATGAACAGGAGATGTGGGCATTTGCTTCTTCCATGATCCAAGTATCATTTTGGTATTAGATGTTAAGGACAGGAGAGATTACTAGATGGGCTTATCTTTGAAATACTGATTGAAGGTGACAGGGATGTTAGGCATGGCAGAGTTCATAGATCTCAAGTTTCTAAATGGAAATTTGAGGTGAGGTTGCTTTAGTGTTGGAATTGATGGACCAAATGGTACTGGAAGCCAGATAACTCTAGCATTCTGTGAACTTGCTTACATAAGCCCACTTTAAGCTCAGGGCAGCATAACAACATTCCATTTCAATTATCAATGAGTAAAATATTTTCCCTTCCTGACAACTAAGCTGTTTTCAGAGACTGTCTCAAGGGTTATACTACTAAGCTTCTCAGAAAACTGATGATAGTCTACCTGCTCCATGATGACACCTGTGTAAAAAGCATGGGTCTAGGGCAATGTGGGAGTCACAGGTCTCCAGCTGAATCCCTGTGGCAACACATCTCATGATTTCACCTTTCCCTATCCCTTTCCTTGACTCCCTATCTGGATATCTGCCAAAGAAACCCATGCATGGGAGGGTTGTAATACATAGTATATGTGGGTGTGTTTAACTCCTTCCTTTCCTGAGATATATCTCATTATTTCTTCATTGAAGAGAAAGTTCTGTTCTCTAAATTGGATTTACTCTGTTTTTCACGAAGAAAAAAGAATTCAAGTAGCACATTTATGATTTCCATCGATTCTAATGCATGTGAATTACAAGATGCAGTAGCCATTGCAGGATTGTTGTTTACATGGCAGGAGGATCTTGGGCCAATAACTTAGCCTCATGGTACCTTAGTCTTCTCTTCAGTGAGACTCACCTTGCAGGGTTGTTGTGACCCCTAGAGTTAATGTGGGTGAGGTTCTGGGCACATATAGTGGATATTTAATAGATGGCGGCGGTTACTTTTATTAGATGGATTAAGCCAAGATCACGCTCGGGTCTAGCACAAGTAAACTCACTGAATCTTCACAACAATTGTTATTAATGGTGACACTTGTCAGATGAGAAAATTGGGTTTCAGTGTGATTTTGTTGATTGCAGAGTTAAAATCCTGGTAAATTGCAGAGTTGAGACTTGACCTTTAGTCTCTTTGATTCTAAACCCACTGCTCTTTCCAATATAGTTAAATCACCCTGGGCAGATTATTTAGAATTTACAAGAGTTTCAGAATGTTCCAGTTTTGTTGTGGCTTATTGTAACTCTTACAATCAGGTAATTTTTTTATGTTGGTCTCAAGATCCTCCTGCAGAACTGCAGGGTTCTTCTCCCCCACTGCCCCCATCTTCTCAGTTTCCAGGGACACAAAGAAAGATATGCCCATGAAAGTTAATTTCCTAAGCAAGAAGAATCACACCAAGAGCAGTTGGCTGGTTATTCATATAGAGCTCAGCAATTAGCCTCAAATTTGATAATCAAAACTAAGTAGAGGGAAGACACAGCTGATTTAAAATATCAAGAGGAAAGAGTAGGAACACTAAAAATCAGAAATACCATACAAATCACATTTTCCCTCACCCAAGCACATTAGAATCCATTTAGTTAGCAGTGAGCAGAGGTTCCCCACTGAGTCCCTTAATTATAACACTGGGGCACGCTATAAAACAAGAGAAACACCATTTCTGGCAATTCATAAATCATGTGATTTCACTTTCCCTCTTGGGTGGACATTTTATTACAGCCCATGTTGGGATTTTTGCTGGACATGCAAACCTTCCCCACCCATTTAATCATTGAACATGACAAGCTCTATATTGCCTGCAGGGTGATTTTTAATAATCCACAGCCTTCAGTAGTTAACACTCTTTCCCATCCCAAACCTGAAGTAACGGTAATGTTAGAAACACAGGTGGGAGACAGACAGAGTTCTAAGCCAGTTTCTCCAAGTTTCAGAGGGGATCTGGGAGATCATGGAGTTCTCTCCCTTTATAATACATACGAGGAAACTGGGCCTCAAGAAGTTTATTAATGTTTCTGACTTGACACAGATTGATATTAGGAAGGTTAAAACTGGAAAGATTAAAACTTGAGGCCAGATTTGGTGAGGCAAACCACTGTCACGGGATTGGCAGAGTTCAAACCAATCTCTGTGGCCATTTGGGGTGGGGAGGTGAGAGGAGGGATTACTTAACTGATTTGAGCTTCTCTGCTTCCTCCATAAAATGTCTTAATGATATCTGCCTTGTGGAATGGTTATTTCTTCTTCATATAAAACAGAATGAAATAATATATAAAATGCTTAGTAGAGTATTTGACATGTAAATAAATGATGGATTTTATAAATTTGCATTGAAATCCTATATCATCGGGTTTAAAATAAAAGAGGACATTTGCTCCATTTTCTTTGTATTTGTTCTTTGTTGAACTCACTGCCCTTCACTAACTCAGCAGCCCAGTTTTGGAACCAGTCTGGAATGTGGTCACAAGCAGCCTCTGACACCCACAGGTTCTTACAGCTGTAGATTCAGAAAGCCTGAGGAGAGCCTTGCTTTCATCTTCAGGTCTGCCCCACCCTTACTCCTTTCTTCAGTATGCCCCTCACTCAAATCTGCCATGCACCAAGCCAAGCCTGGTGGCCAGGCTGCCATAATTGAGAGGTTTATGTGTATAGCTCCCCTCCGATTGCTCCTGTTCCACCTGGTATTCCAGTCCAACTTTCCCCAAAAGAGAAAGATTATGTTTTTAAACTAATCTATTCCTCTGGATGTAATACCCTTTGATTGTATTAAATTGAGTTAAGGGACATTTGATTAGATTACTGTTGAGATTGTTGTAGGGCTTTTTATTGGACCACATCAGTAAGGCCTGATTCAGGTTGAGTTCCTATTCCCTTGCTGGATCTGATATAAATTGACACTCTCTCAGACAGACACAAGAAGAGAGAGAGCTCTGTCGTTTTTCATCCTGCTATATGACAGAAAGGAGAAGGCTCAAATAGCTGAGTCCCCAGGGAGAAATGAGCCATTTGCTTGATAGCTTACAGCTGAACTTGTGAAGAGCGTGGAACAGCCAAGACTGCATAGGAAACCCTAAGAGACAAGCCCTATGCCAGCTTGTTGGTGAAATTGGGAGGAAAGCAGAGCAGCTGAGCCTGAGAGAGGAAGCCTCAAGGGGTAAGAGAAACCTGGGCAGAAATTGGCAGCCATCTTGCTTCCCCAAGTGACAACACGCCAGTATCAACAGTAGCTGACTTTGGTGAGAAAGCATCTCTGATGGTGCCTCAGTTTGGACTTTTCATGACCTTGGAGCTATAAGCTTTTACCCCCAATAATCCCCTTTATAAAAACCAACAGATTTCTGGTACTTCATATCTGCAGCCCTTTAGCAAACTAAAATGCCATCTTATTTGGTGACTGGCACTCACTGCACCCTTGTGGGGCAATTCTCGGGCTGTACCCAGCCTGATTCCCCAAATGAAACTGCTTCCTGATCCAACATATGGTTTGAACTTTGAGGAATGAGCTTTCCCCTTCCTTTGGAGTTGGCCTTATTAGACTGTCATCTGTTAAAATTTAAAAAAAAAAAAATTTCTTTTTCATACCGCTAGCCTTAAGATTTGATAAAATTCCACTGGACACTGAGTATCCAATGTTTAGGGCTTTTCATGATTTTTGGTCACTACGTATGCAAGGAAATACATTCACCAGGAAAAACCTACCTTATTTTCCTTGAATAAAAAAATGTTTTACAGATTTAACTTTTTCCTTCATTCAAAGTGGCAATAAACTTAATGAGTCACATAAAGGGGGGTTTATAGAAAACTGATGAAAATACCTACTTTGTTGAATGGAAACAAGTCAGATAGAAAGTTTAAGTTGCTTTCAACCCCTAATGTTAATCTCCAGCCATATTTGAGATGTAGCAATATGGAACACTTTCTTAGCTTTCATTTCAGCTCTAACTCTTTGAATCACTTGTATCACAAAGATAATTGTTGCATCTCACTGCTAGAGAATCTTGTCTTTCCCTACTTAATTCTCTCTTGTCAGGATTATGGAGAAAATTGGCACTGCTTTGCTGAAATTCCAATGAGGCAATATCTTTTAAAAAGAATCATGCCAGGTATTAGACACTGTTACAATACTGTTTAGAGAAAGGGCAGTTTCATAGAGTTTTACAACTCACAGCAACTCACAGTCCTCCTTTAGTGCTGAACCCTCCTTGACCTTCTTTTGTTCCAATCAGAGGAAATATTGTAAACCATCATTGGCCTGGTATAGCCAGTAAAGCAAGAAGATGCACCTGTTTTCCAGATTGGCAAAAAATGTAAGGGGTAAAAGATGGCCCCATCTTTTCCTCTTTTTGATTGGTTTACAATTACTCCAGATTCATGAGCATATTGTTTAAACTTGCTTTCCCAAAGCCCATTAATCTTTGCTATTGGTTCATCTCCTGTTTGCAAACATGATCTCATCCCAAATTCTGCCCAGTGGTTAACAACTCAAAAGGATTTTCTTTTCCAAGAGAAGCAGGATGGAAGATCCCCAAATTGGTGCTTTATTTAGGGGCTTTTTGAAATGAATCATTAGAGTATGGGCATTTGGAGCAGATTACTGGTCAAGTAATTATGTGCAGCTATTTACTGCCAGAACTCAGGACTTTGTAAGGAAGTGCACTCGTGCTTAGCACATGAGCTTGTCACTTGGGGGTTATCAGAATGACGTATCTTTGTTCTCTCCCCTCAATCCTTTTTGTATATTCTCTCCTCAGGTCCCTTTTCTTGTTATTCCAAGGGTGATTTGGGATGTAAGATTCAAAGCCATTAGTTGAGGACTGAATACATGGCCATATTTTTCACTCAGAGTTGACTCTGATCTAAATTCTGTAAGGGGTTAAACTGGCTTTTCTATTTCTCTCCTCTCCAATGACAAGAGAACTGAGCGGATTAGCCCAGAGGTCATGTCCAAGTATCCACAGTGAGTCACTTCCAGACCAGGAAATTATAAATTATATCCCAACATAAGCCTCCAAAGATTGAGCATCTTTTTATTTTCCCTAGGAGAGAAGGATGTTTCCTTGAGTTCTGTGATGTCTTTTTCAATTTTTCATAGGTGCTATAGTTAATTGAGTCCTCTGGGAGTCAAGCTGTTATCCCGTGTTAGATTTACAGTACTACTTTGTGCTAAGTATCTTTCACATCTGACTGCCCCCAGAGATATTAATGCTGAAAGCTTTTCATAGTTTAAAAAGGTTAACTTTTCTGACTGAACTTACATTGGCTAAATTTTAAAGTTTATGGAGAGTAATCTAAGAGATCATAATTTGAGTATTTCTCCAAAATTTTATGACAATTAAAAAAGAATAAAAGAAATAAATATAGAATTGATCTCAAAGTGAGTTTAGCTGACAGAGAGAGAGAGGAATCAGTAGCAGAAGGAAGAAACATACATTTTCTCCCTGTAGCAGTTTGAGATTATTTTATGAATCCCCCCAAAAGAAAGGATATGTTTGTAAACTAATCTATTCCTCTGGGTTTGATACCCTTTGATTGCATTAAATTCAGTTGAGGGGCCTTTGATTAGATTACCTATTAAGATTAGAGCTTTTTAACAATTTGACTATATCAGGGGGCGTGACACAGGTTGAGTCCCCACCTCCTTGCTGTGTCTAATGTAAATGAACACTCACGAAAGAAGACACACGGGAAGAGAAAACTCTTTCATTTTTGACCCTGCCATATTTCAGAAAGAAGAAAGCTCAAACAGCTAGAGCTTGGGGGAGAGATGAACCGTTTTGCCTGATAGCTTACAGATGACCTTGGGAAGAGAGCTAAGACTGATATAGGAAGCCCTGAAAGACAAGCCCTAGGCCAGCTTGCAGCTGAAACCTCGAAGCAGCAGAACCTCAAGAGGGAGAGAAGGCCCAAAGGGAAGGCAGAGACCAGCCAGAGATCAGCGACCATCTTGCTTCAACACGTGCCAACTGACTTTGGTGAGAAAGCAATCTTGAGTTGGACTTTTTATGGCCTTGAAACTGTAAGCTTTTACCCCAAATAAATACCCTTTATATAAGCCAACAGATTTCTGGTACTTTGCATTGGCAGCCCTTTGGCGGCCTAATATATCCTCCAAATGTTATTAGTAGAGGATTAAAGAAAAGATATCAACATAAATAGGATTATAGAAAAGAACATGTTAACATTTGCCTCATTTACCTTTATCTTTTACATTTATAAAAGAACATGTTTAACATTTGCCTCTCTTTTTCCCTCTCGTTCTCTATTTTTTGTAAACAAATGGAGAGTTAGTTTCAGACATCATACTCCTTTACTCCTTATAGACCTATGGTACAATCATTAAATTCAGGAAATTTAACATTGATTCAATGCTATTATTGAATAATATAATGTCCTTTATAGCAGTTCATATCTTCTCCCACCCCTGGCCCAGGATTCAATCCAGGATCACAGATTGCATTGAATTGTTATGCCTCTTTAGTCTCCTTTAATTTCCTCAAGTTTGTCTTTCACATTTTTGAAGTATAGATGTCAATCCTTTGTTAGAATGTCCCTCTGTTTGGGTTTGCTTCATGTTTTCTCAGAATTAAGTTCAGAATATGCACTTTTGGCAGGCAAACGATAAGAATGATGTGTCCTCTTCAGTATAGCACCTCAGGAGGCACATATTTTCAGTTAGTTCAGTTATGGATGACATTAATTTAGATCACTTGTAAAGGTGGTGACCTCTGAATATCTCCACTCTAAAACTACCATTTCCCTGTGTTATCTTTGGGGAGATAACCCTGTCCTCTTCAAACTTTCACCCAATAGTTTTAACATCCATTGATGAATCTTGCCTAGATCAGTTATTACTATGATAATTTCAAACAGAGATGATTTTCTAACTTTTACTATTTGTCACTTTTATTAGCTAGCGTTCTACTCCTTTCTCCTTTATTTATAATCCACTACTGTCAGTTAATTCATTTTGAAGCTCAAATTGTCCCAGATTTGGCCAGTGGGAGCACTTAAAGCTGATTCCCAGGTCCTTTTGACATATCTTGCATGATTTCTTTGAGCACTTCCTTGCTTTCCAGTATAACAAGACATTCCAAGCCTTGTCTCTGCCCCAGGTCTGAAACCAGCTAGTTCTCCAAGGAGCCTAGCTTCTTATAGTGAGAAATCATACTGAGAAACAAGATCTTTGAGGAAAACTTTGTACAGGTCATCTAATGTTGAGGCTATTCAGGCAAAAATAGTGATCTGATGAAACCTTTAGAATACTGTGGCAGTTTGGCATTGTTTATGAGTTCCAAAAATATTGATAGTCTACAGCTGACCTTGTGAAAAGACCAGAGCAACTGAGCCCAGAGAGAAACAAGCCCCAGAAGGGAGATGAGACTTATCCCAGCCTACAGGTCATATTGGAAGGAGTTGGGGCCACAGCCTTAAAAGGAAGAGGAAGGCTGAATGTTAGCAGTCATCTTGCTCCAACACATGGCGACAGACTTTGGTGAGGGAAGTAACTTATGCTTTATGGTCTGATTATAGTGAACTTCTACCCCAAATAAATACCCTTTTAAAAGGCAACAGATTCTGGCCTTTTGCATCAGAGCTTCTTTGGCTAATTCAAATACTTTCCTTGAATTAAAAAGGGCAGCAGGACATGTTCTGACTCTTGTCTAAGATTTTCTACACACAATTTTATGTTTACATGCAGTCAATTGCAGGACAATAGAATGAGTCATAAGTCTAAGCTTAATGGAAAAGAGCATCTAATGAACACTGACTTGAGGACTGGAGAAATTGTAAGACAATAAGAGGTCAGGGGCCCCAGAAAAAGTGCCCCAGCACTTGTGAGCCACCCACAAATTAAAACACTGTTCAGAACCAGCAGATAGCCTCATTTTGAAATAGCGACTGTTTGTACTATCTGGACTTCACCAATTGTAAAAGTCAGTTGATATTCCAAGCTTATTATGGTCTTGCAGACCATTTATAGTTTTGGTTCAAAGCCCTTTGAAGAAGCTCAAACCCTCTGTGTGGGATCATATTTCCCAGCCAGGCACTGAACTCTGTAGTCAGTCACGTGTTCATCCTAGAGCTTTCTATCACTTAGCCTCCCAGGTAATTTAGAAAGGGAGACACAGTCGAGACAGAAGGAACTCTTGCCCTGCCACTCACTTACTGTACTCTTTTGATGAGTAATTGACTTATGTTATAGCTCACTTTTTTGGGCCTTTGTTTTCTCATTTGTAAGATGAGAAGCTGAGGCTAAATTATCTCTAAGTTCCCTTCCAGCTTTCTAGTTCTATGAAACTTTCTCTGCCTAAAATCTTTAAAGTGTGAATTAAACACATAGATCAAGATAAATTAACAGAGGAGCCAGGCCCATTATAAAATTAAAGTCTTCAGAGCCCCAGCAGACCTGCTTTTCTGAGAGAGCTTTCTTTTTACAGCTGTGAAAAGAGGAATCAGCACACCAGCTATAACTTCATATGACTAATGGTAACCATGGCGACCACTAAATATTCCTTCTAGACCTTGCATCTGCACAGCTCACTGGAGCAGAGGAAATAAACGTCGCTGCTTTGAAAAATGATGAAAATAATCTGAACCAGCGACAGGCTGGGAAGGGAAGGAGAGCTCTCACACCTGAAGGTCGAGCCATTTCATCTCATCTTCTTAGGGCTTTGTTTAACCTTAGAAGGAGTGGGGTACCAATTGAATGAATAGGTCACAGACCTGACGGATTTAGCATTTGGTTCTTGAATCACTTGACGAATTTTTAAAGGAACCTTTGGGGTTCTGACGAGGTTTCTATGTTGGTGTGATGACTGCTATGTTGAAATAGTGAAACTGAACATCAGAACACCAAAAGAGGATACCCTGGGGCATCTGGCCGTTCTTGTTCTTGATGTGAGGTCATATTCTTGGTTAAGGGCAGAGTGACTAGAAAATTGGTCAAGTTCAGACAGGGCCCTCCAGAAACCAGGCTGAAACTAACAATAAGGAGTTTTGCACTCATAGGAAAGAAGGGGTGGGAAAGATGTGGTAAGGCATACCAGGGATCTGAAATCCCACTCAGAGAGCAGGCACAGGCAAGGGAACAGGGCCACACGAAGCCTGCAGATTAGACAAAGAGAACTGACAACAGCCAGGACACCTGAAACCATTGGTGTGACCCAGGAGAGCTGTGTGAAATGAAAATGAGTAAACGGGGCCGATGGTAGGAACTGTGGGACTGTGAGGATGTGGGGAGCACTTGGACTGTCTAAAGAGGGCAGTCCATTGCTGCCATGGGAAATTGCAGATCCAGAGCAGCCTGCTTTCATTTTTCAAGAGAAGATAACAGCTGGATTTTTAAAATGTGAAATTTCTTTAATATTAGCATATTGTGGGCTGCCATTTTTCTCCTACAAAATTATAGTTACTTTAAAAAAAATTTTTATTTTATTTTTATCCCCTCCCACCTCCCACCCCCCCAGAGATGGCTCCCTAGTCTGTCTGCTCATCTTCTTTAGGAGGCACTAGGAACTGAACTCAGGTCCTCCCATGTGGGAGGCAAGTGCCCACCTGCTTGAGCCACTTCTGTTCCCTGTGGGTTATGGCACCTGCTGGTGCAGTGTTTTGCTGGTTGTGGCATCTGCTCATTGTGGTGTCTGCTCATTGCAGCATGTGCTGTCTTCCTTAGCAGGCCCCAGGAACCAAACCCAGGACCTCCCATGTCCTGGGCGAATGCCCAACTGCTTGAGCCACATCCACATCCCCCATGGTTACCTTTTGGTCATGAAAATAGGAAATGCCAGAGAAGTGAGATCCTGTATAATGAACATTCCAAATTCAGTCTCTTTGACTTGGGCCTGTAACTTTAGGGAGAAATGACTGGGTATCATGTGTCTCCGGAGAAGCTTACATGTAAATAATGCCATTGTGCTTGATTTGGAGACAGAATATGCCAACAGAAGGGAGATATTCTTCATAGCAGGTTTAAAAGTGGGCTCCAGAGAGACACCACTGGCAGTGTTTTCAGTGTCAGCCTGTGAGCACCTTTCCAAGTGCTGGTCAGTTTTCCTAAAGCTATTTCCCAAAGACCAACCCTGACCATTTTCAACTTAAACTGCAATAAGCACTAGCACCAAGAAATCAGCACTGAGACAGTCCTATATTTTATAATAGTCTGTGGTCTTCAGATAAGTAATAACACCTAACTAGAGTAGGAAGTGAAAGGACAGAGAGCAGAAAGGCAAGAAGTCAACCTGTATAGCTTTGACCATTATCCGATCTACTGTGTTACCCTCAGGGAATTAGTTTGGGTATTACCTAATAAAACTGTGACCAGACTTCAGGGCCAGTGGATCATTTTACCCTTTTGAAAAGCACAATTACTTTCTAGGTTACAGAATTTTTATAGGGAAATCTGAAAACTGGGAAAAAGAAGAGCAGCTTTTAATCATAAGATGAAATAGAGATAGAGACATTTCACAGAAAAAGATGGGCCAGTCAATAAAATGCTCTCTTGTGAGAAATGACTTTGATGCAATGGTAGCCTCCAAGTACCATACCAGGCAAGTTATCACAGAGACCATGGAACAGAAAGCCTCACAGATCGAATTAAGATGCTCAAATCACCCAGTTCATTGTATCAATTTAAAACTGAGAGTGAGAAACAAGGGGGAAGAGAATGCTACGCACTCAGGGCAGGGTGTACACAGGAGGAAAGTCCACCCTACCAGAATCCTGTGCTTCCAGTGTTCATATGTTCTGTCTCTGCCACGTCAGCCTGTCCTCCTGATGATGTGGATATGAGGACTGGAGTTGAGGATGAGCAAGGGGGCTCAGGGGATGGAAGGTGCTTGGAGTTGATCCATCTTTCCTCTTTGGGAGAGGTGCAGGGCAGGTATGCCAGAGCACATCTGCAGCTCACTGCTTAACCTGATCATTTCTGCATTTCCTGGGCTGGCGATCTGTAGGGTCAAAACAGGATTGGAATGGGTATCACCAATGGGTAGATGATTGAGGGATGGCATAGCTGTGAATCTAGAGGTGATATGATTTGTGACTTAAGATTCACTTGTGCAGCTTTCATGATCCTGGTGTGGTTGTGGTAGGCCTACCCTCTAGATTTTGGGAACCCCTTTACCAGGAAGGACTTCAGTTGGAAGGCAGGGAATGACAGTCGGAATTAGATTCATAGCTGCCTTTTTGTGAAGAGGAGGTGGTGCTTCCCCATGAAACCTGGAATGGGTTCATGTGATAAAGTAACAGGGTGACAGAGGCCAGGGTGCTCCATAAATTCTTGCTGAAATAAAAGGTACAGGTGATGTGCTATGGGTGAGAATATCTGAGTATACCCATCTAGAAAGGAGAGTGAGGGGGCAAAGCTAGGGTAGCTCCTGGATCGAGGAAAGGGAAGGGGGAAGGGTCTGGGAAGAGGCTGCCTAATCCCAAGCCTTACTAACTGCACCCTGGGAAGAGTGGCAGGGTCATTAGGAGGAAACTCAAGTGCCATTTTTGGATCTACTAGAGATCACACTGCTCCGGAGTAGGGTTTCAAGTATTCTGCTACCTGCCCCCCTTTTTCATTCTGCACATCTAAGGGCTTTGCCTATGTGCACATTCTTTTTCAGATGACTAATTCTGACTCAGAAAATTGCTGGTTTCAACTCTTTTGCCAGATGGCTGAGGAAAGAGCAATTGACTGTTAGTGTTAAATGCCTGTGTCAGAGACCAAAGCAGCCGATTCCAATTAGCATAAAAAGCAGAACAGATCTCCTAGCGGGCAAGTGTAAAACCATGGAATAATGAAACCTTATCTTGGCTGAAGAACACACTGCATCCTTTCTCCTCTGAGAAGCTGGCCTCTCAGTTGGGTTGCTAACGGGCTTCCGAGGAATGAGAGGGAAATGTGAATCAGAACCTACAGGATGCCAATCCTACACCACCACCTGGGCCCTGGGTTCTTTCCTGTTTAGAGGGAGGGGAGTGTCCTCAAGGTCACATGACAGAAATCTTTTGATTATTTGTTTGGGTGGATGGAACAGATCACTGTGGTTTTCAAGTTTTCTGTCTTTTCAAATGAGAATTTTTTCATAGAAGAAAGTGATGCTGATCTTTGAGTGGATGATATGGATAAAGAACTTTTACATTTTTACTTTCTTTTCCCCACAATTTATACCGTAAAAGGTGACACATTTACAGAGGTCAAAATAAAACGAAGTTTCAAAAAGTCTAGATTGAGATATCTTGCTCCCATCCCTGTCCCCATTTATTTTGTTTCCTTCTGCCCTTAATAAGTAATCATTTTAATTTGTCTCTTGCTCATTACTCTGGTCTTTTTTATGCATATACAAGAATATATAATAGATGTTCTTATTTCCCCTTTTTTTGCCATAGAAGATGGCATATTATATATGCTATTTTGTTTCTTGCTTTTTGTTGCTGAATAATATATTTTGGAGATCTTCCCATATTAATACATAGTGAGCTTCTCTATCCTTTCAAACATTTGCGTAGTATTCCATTGTATAGTTCCCTATTTTTGGACACTTGCGTTGTTTCCAGTTGTGTGCTATAATAAATAGTTCTCCAGTGGATATCCTTGTATATATATCCTGTGGTATGTGTGTAAGAGTAACTGCAGAACAAATCTTAGAAGTAATGTTGGGGATCAAATGCATCTGTGATTTTTGGCAGATATTGCTAGACACCCTTCTTTGGGGATTGACCATTTTGCACTCCCTTTGGGACAGTATAAGAATTTCATTTCTCTGCAGTTTTAGTAAGGATATTGCTAAACTTCTTAAATTTTTTTTTTTTTTTAATCAGATTGGTAGAAACATAGCTCAGGGTAGTTTTTCTATTTTTAATTTTTATTCAAGGTAGTTTTTATTTATATTTCTTTTATCATTTTGGTGGTTGAATATTATATCCTTATTTTTCTTTGTTTTCATGACCTCTCAGAGAAGGATCATGTCATGCTGATGGCCAGGCAAAAAAAAAAATCCTTTCTAGGTGCTTTTCTTTTCGGCTGTAAGGAAATAATAAGATTCTGGGTCCTTTGCTTGTATTTGGGTATTGGTTTTATCACTCCAAGTTTCTCTGTAGTGATTAGTAATCATAATAATAACCAATATTTGAGTGCTTACCATGTTCCAGGTATTGTCCTAAGAACTCTCTACATTAATTCATTTACTCTTCAAAAAATTTTTATGAAGGAAGGGTGCTGTAATTTTCGCAGAAAAGATGCAGAAACAGGCACAGAAAGATTATTAACTTGCCCATGGTCACAAAGGTACAAACTAGGCCATTTAACCTAGAGTGACCAACCGTTCCATTTTTTCCTGGAATTGTCCCAGTTTTAGTGCTGAAAGTCTCATATCCCTTGACATCTCTTAGTCTTGGGCAAACTGGGACAGTTGGTCACTGTAGTCTGGCCCCAGAGTCCTTACACATCACTAAATTACACTCCCTTTAAGATCAAAAGGGTCTATGATGCTTGTAATCAGAGGAATGGGAGAAATGGTATTGCTATAATAACATGTATGAGGCATTTAATTTGCAGATTTCTAGGAACAGGGTTAAAAGGGAGTGGGACCTTTCCTCAAGTCAGCCAGCAGCAGAAATGACCATAATGAGAGGGCATCTAGTGCAGCTAAGGTCATGAGAGACCCAGGGTGAAGTCTAGTAAAAAAATAATTGTTGTCTTGTCACTACGGTAAGTGAGCAATTTATATGCATGATCTCAATTGCTCCTCAGAATAGTCCTATGAGATATGTGTTAATATCACCCCCTACAGATAAGGAGATGTTAAGAAACTTGCCCAAAGCAAGGTTGACTGAACCTTAAGCTGTATGTCTGCAAATCTCATGCTTTTAATCATCGTAAATTGTGTAAATATAAATACATATTTGATTTTTAGCTGGGCTCTTAATGGCTACCAGCAGGAAAGAAAAGCGGGCCTGAATTCTTTGGTTTGCTACAAGAGATGCTGGTTTGTGCTTGAGCAGAGGCGCTCAGCAGCTAAGCAATTAAAAATGCCTGTAAGGATTTCCAACAGCTTGAGAAGAACAATGCTTTCTGGGGAATATCTTCATGCTGTGAAGAGCAGCAGAAGAGGGTCTGTTCAGGAATCATGTAGTCTTGAGCCAAGTCACTTAACTTTTCTGGACTTAGACACCTTAAGTATAAAAAAGGAATAATTGTATTTTATTGCTTGAAAGATAGTCTTTTGAAGAACTTTCTAGTTCTTTTTTTTTTGCAGAATTATGTATTTATTTCTCTCCCCTTCCTGCCCCCTTTTTCTGCTCTCTGTCCGTTTGCTGTGCTCTTCTGTGACCGCTTCTATCCTTATCAGTTGCCCTGGGAATCTGTGTTTCTTTTTGTTGCGTCATCTTGTTGTGTCAGCTCTCCATGTATGTGGTACCTTTCTTGGGCAGGCTGCACTTTCTTTTGTACTAGGCGGCTCTCCTTATGGGGTGCACTCCTTGCGCGTGGGGCTCCCCTATGTGGGGGACACCCCTGCGTGGCAGGGCGCTCCTTGTGCACATCAGCACTGTGCATGGGCCAGCTCCACACTGGTCAAGGAGGACCGCGGTTTGAACCGCCGACCTCCCATGTGGTAGGTGGACGCCCTATCCATTGGGCCAAGTCTGCTTTCCCTTTCTAGTTCTAAGATTCATGACTAGCCATATAACCCTGAGTTCCTAACATACATTATCCTTGGGGAAAATCAAGGCCTCAGTATAGAAAATTTTACATTAAGTACACAGTATATATAACTTGATATAACTCAAGAATGATTGTTAGAGTCCTGTGGTAGGAAGAATTTCTAAAAAGGCCACCCAAAGATGTTCTGCCCTATTCCCCAGAACCTGTGAATTTCATGAGAGATAACTGATTGTTATGTAATATGGCATAGTTACCTTAAATTAAGAGATTATCCTGGATTATTCAGTGGTGGGCACTTATAATCACATGAGCTCTTCAAAGCAGAGAGCTTTCTCTGGCTGGTGGCAGAAGGGGCTGAAGGAGGAGAAGTAGTAGTTAGATTTGAGCAAGAGGGATTTTGACACAGCTTTGCTAGATTTGAAGATGGAAAGAGCTATGTGCCAAGGTATGTGGTAGCCTTTTGGAGCTGACAGCAGCCCCAGCTGTCAACCAGCAAGGGAATAGGGTCCTACTATAACACAATAAGTTTTGAGGCAGATCCTACCCCAGAGCCTCTAAATAACAACCCAGCTTGGCCAACACTTTGATTTTCACCTTGTGAGAACTGAAGCAGAGAACCTAGTCAAACCAATTTAAGCTTGTGACATACAGAACTGTGAAATAATAAGTGGATTTAAACTTAGTTTAAAGCCGTGAGGTTTGTGGTAGCTTGTTAGGTAGGAATAGAAATTAATACAAGTACCTGTCCAGATTTCCTAGAATTCTGAGTTTCCATCTCTTTCCCCTTTTGGCCTTTTTGTTGCATCCTGGGTTGAGGGTATAGTCTCAGCATCTCTTTCTTCCTTCGTCAATTCAAGCAGTTGCACAATACTGGGAGTCTCCTATTGTGTTGTCCTCTTTAATCAAACTCCTGGAAGGCTGCTGCTGCTTGTCTTTGCTTGTCACCATCTCTGTCGCTCACCTTAGCACTGCTGCAGGCTCTGGTGTTGCTCTCCGATCAGGTCTTTGTTACTTCACCTTTCCAACTTTCTGACACTGCCCACCAAGCCAACTTCTCTTTGGATCCTTCTCACTTAAGTTAAAGGAAACTTTCCCTCCCACCTTAAAGCACATTTTAAAATCTATTCTGATGGCTCAGTCTAATTGTCTTGATTTTTCTTGTACGGACATATAAATTAGAATCCAGTGTGACCTGAACCTACATCTGGGGTGTCTCAACTCTGTGCTTTCTTAACATCTGCCCATATCACACTGTATTATCTTTGGCTATTTATTATTTGTCTCTCCGTTTTGGTTATAAAACCATTAAGACAAGGGACTGTTCTTGGTCATTGTATCTTCAGTGCATATCTAAAGGCCTGATGTATGGCAGGTACTCAGCCAACACATAAATGAAAATGAAATATTAACCTATTCTCAATATGGCAGTGAGGTAACAGTTTCTATGGATGGCCTACTTCTTTTGCCATATGGATAATCTCAGAGACATTTAATGACTTTTCTAAAAAAATCTCATCATCAGAAACACTGCCATCAAGAAAGACCATTGGTTGAAATGTAGAACAGCAAAAATGAACTCTACCTGCCTTGTTAGCAAGCAGATTATTTAGGGTATTTTGATAAATTAATATTTTCTTCAAAGTACTATGGCTTCAGGAGGCATAACAGCAGCACACATTATACCTTAAAAACCATCATGCACTAATAGCTCAGCCATATACGCTTTCAGGAGCAGCCATGTTCATCAGTTGTCTTTGCCTGCAATGAAACCAATTCCGTCATTATGTTTTGTTTTCCAATAGCCAAAATTTGTTGTGACTCCACCTCTAACATTCCTAAAAAAGGGTTTTAGAGTGTCTATTAGATGAAAGGATAATGTATGACTTAGGAAAAACCCAGATTCTTTTTGTTGACTGAGTGCTGATAGGAGGACTTTGTGGGGACAGTGTTAGAGTAATAGAGGTAGAGTTGAAAGTGACATGAGCGAAGCGGACTTGGCCCAATGGATAGGGCATCCGCCTACACATGGGAGGTCCGCTGTTCAAACTCGGAGCCTCCTTGACCCCTGTGGAGCTGGTCCATGCGCAGTGCTGATGCGCGCAAGGAGTGCGGTGCCATGCAGGGGTGTGCCTGTGTGGGGGAGCCCCATGAGCAAGGAGTGTGCCCCATAAGGAGAGCTGCCCAGCACGAAAGAAAAGTGCAGCCTGCCCAAGAACGGCACCACACACACACGGAGAGCTGACACAACAAGATGATGCAACAAAAAGAAACACAGATTACCAGTGCCGCTGATAAGGATAGAAGCAGTCACAGAAGAACACAGCGAATGGACACAGAGAGCAGACAGCTGTGGGGTGGGGCAGAGGGGGGGCAGAATAAATAAATAATAAATCTTAAAAAATAAAGTGACTTGAGACTGTGGTTAGAACCAGAACTGTTGCATGGAGTCAAAATTATACCAGGTTGTAACCCTGCAACTTCTGTGATTTGAGTGTATATGTATACACTATGTATATGTATACAATATTACATGTATATGTATACAATAATACATATGTATATGTATACAATATTAGGTGCTAGAGTTGAAAAAGTGATACCAAGGTCAATACTGAGAATAGGGTAGGAGGAGGGAAGCAGTTAGGACTAAAGCTGTGAATGTCAAATTAGTGCTTGGTATGTATTACAAGGGGTGAGTGTGCTGTCCGTCAGGGCATAAAGTATATTGGTCCTGTCCATAGTCTGTGTGTGTGTGTGTATGTGTGTGTGTGTGCATGCGTGTGTGAGTGGAGAGTGAGAGGCCATTGATGGAAAGTTGTTCACAAATGATGGAGCAGAATGGGAAGTAGTTTTGAATGAGAAAATAAATTATGTATGGATAAATGTTGATCCCCTTGTCTTTTAATGAGTTTTACTTTTTTTCTCTAAACAAATTACTTTTTTACAAATTTGGTAACTGGAGGAAGAAATCTTTTTGATATGAAGCTATTTTAACTGTGAGAGGACAAAGGTCTTTGGTAAAACTAGCAATGTTACCCCTGGGCCCAATTCACAAAAATGTATATACTAGCAACATAGCTCTTTTAGCTGTTAAGCTGTCTCTAGTGCCTGCTTACTCAATGTTTCAGGGTATTCTATTTCCCCAGCAGGATTCTACAGCCTTTTCAGAGCTGATGTTAGAAATTTTTTGAGGTTAACTCTGTACACAATAAAATCCATATCTCACAGGTTTCACCTCAATATGTTATGTCTCATTGGAAAGTTTACTGATCCTATATAACTTTCTTCACTTCCTTTGGGTTTCTTCCAGCACTAATTTTGGCCCATTTCTCTTTTAAAGCAGAAGTGTGGAAGGAGTTGATTGGTAAATTTCACCAGTATTATTAATCAGCTGACATTGTTTTGTAGACCTTGAAATATTTTAAGTTGCATTGGGAGCCTGTGGCTTGACAGTTTTAGCTGGACCTTTGAAATCTCTTAGGACTTAGGAAGAGGCATAGATAGCACAACACTGGTCCTTTGCTTTGTGGGTTCAGGACTCATTTTCTTTGGGCAAAAAGTTGTTCTTCAGTATTTTAAATTCATGCTATGGTGCTTTGATTACAGGAAGCGCTTCACTGTCATTAAGTATTGATGGAAGTGATGATGGTGATGTAATCTTATGAGACCATGTGCCCTTAACAGTCTTAAACCTTGGCTCCTCATTCCTGCTTAACCAGCACGACTTTCTCCGGTATTTTCCAAGTTATCGAGGAGTTGGGTCATCTGAAGAAAATCCCAAATTAAAAAAAAAAAACTCACCAGAAATTCTATGGTATCTTAATTCAGAAAGTAGCCATTCTTGTGAACCTAGGTCACCATACTTTATCTGATCAGACACTTTTAATGGAAACACCTGTATTGAATACAGTTGATATTTTCACAGCTGGTAATCCAAAGAATTGCTAAACAACCTTAAGTGAATTTAACACCCTACTTTTGGGTTCTTATCCACTGCAGCATGTAAAATTTAAGTACTTCAATGCTTGATCTGCTGAAAGAATGAAGGTTCAGGGAGTGTCATTCGTTTCCTCTCATTTATTTATTTAGTCAATAAATATTTATCGGGAGCATCTGCCATGTTCTAGATGGGTTAGGTGCTGGAAATACGTCAGTAAAAACACACATACAAACTCTCAGGGTGTATAAAGATGTCATTGTTAAGAAAATGATCTTTCCACTGAGGGCTGACTCATGAGAAAGATCGGATTGTGTAACGTTCTAGGGAAAGAACTTTCTAAGTAGAGGGAAAGGCTTATGAAAAGGCCCTAAATGGGGTGATAGATTGAAAGGAGGTCAGTGAGCTGGGAGCAGAGTTGGAGAGCAAAAGGAATTCAGAGAAGTTGGCTGGGACCAGATCCTGCTTTCCTTAGTAGAAAGACCACAGTAAGGAGTTTGTGTTTTCAGAAAAGTACCATGTACCTTATTCAAGCAAGGGGGTGATATGATTGCTTTACACTTTAAAATGTATGGCTCCAGTGTGGAGAAATGGATTGTAAGGTGTAGAACCAGAAGCAGGTAAGCACTGTTGTATTCCAAACAAGAAATCATAGTGACTTGTGTAGACTGCTGGTGCCAGGGAAAGAGAAAGAGAGCATTTGAGGATATGTTATAGAGGCAGAGTTTTTAGGACTTGCTGATGGATTTGATTTGGGGTTGGGGAAACATTTTTCCTATGCTTTGTCTGTTTTAAGGTTTACTTTTCAATCTGTAATATCAACTAATATTTACCCAGGGCTAAGAAGCCAGGACTCAGAAGTCCTATTGTTTTACTATTGAAGGACATGAGACTAAGAGTTAAAGTGACATATTCAAAATTATACAATAAATTAGTGCAGAACCAGAATGCAGCTACTGACTCCCTACTCCTTGTCTAAAGTTCTTTCCACCACAATATATCTACTCTCTTGACAATATCTTTTTAACAATATCCTTTATGATAAAAGTTGATTATTTGAAAAAAATGAAGGTGAAATTTTTGGTCTAATTTTAAATGCAAGCCAACCAAAAAATGCTAATACAGTTAGCAAAGTCTAAAAATGAGAATTTTAAAGAAGGTGGGCAGAGAATTTATACATAATAACCATAATAAAATAAAGGACAGTAATCGATTATAAAGCTGCTGATCACTGGATACCCGGTATTTACTATAATGACTTTCTTCTCCCTCTATCTTTTGGATTTTCATTTTTGTTCTTTAGGTTCATTATTGTATAGGATGCCAAGGAATGAAAAAAAGACTTGCAGAACTTTTGATCTAATTGTTGTCTTATAGATGTTACAATCTAATTCTGTTCACTTCGTGGGTACTGAAATTGAGGCTCAGAGAAGCTAAGTGACTTGCTCTGGGTTTCATAGCTCGTTACAAGTAGCTGGTACATATCTCTATGGATTTCCAGTGACTGGTGCATCTACTGGTTTTTAATTAATAAAACCCAAAATCTGGACTTTCATTGTTCTCATATGTGATTAACACCAAGATATCTCAAGTTCTCTAGGCTCCAGGGTTTACCTTCTTTTTATTACCTATCAACTTCCAGGCCCCTCAATCAGCAAGAGGCCTGGTATTTTAATGGGCTCTGCTTGCCTCCTCTCTGTCTGGCTTACTGCTCTAGGCTGCCCCTTGGGTTACTGTAGCAGTTTTATAGCTGCCTCACCTGGCTGCTTGGAGATCTCCTCACATTGCTTAAATCTTAGCATGTCCACAGTTCCCTTGAGTAATTTCCCAAGCACTGCTAAGACCAGAATATGTAGTTAACAAAACTTTACCAAAGGTTTGAGAATAACAGAAAAGAATTATACTGCAGATGGAAAAAAAGTTACCTGGATATTAGCTATCACTAGAGTTCATTGGCCAGACCTGTCAATAAGAGGTCCCCATTGTCATCACTCTTTCAGCCTTCCTCTGAGCCCAGTCTTGCCGCCATATTGCAGGGACCAGCCTAACATTCTGTGGCCTTTACCATGTACCTCCAACTTGGAACCCAGGCCTTCAAGTCCCTACTGGCTTCAGGGAGTCGAGAAAACTCTTTTTTTTCCTCCCAGAAAGACACATCTCAATCCATATTGATGATAACCTTTGATAACAGTATACAGAGAAGTTTACTCTTCACAGTCTCACACTTTCCATTTTCATATGAATTTGGGCTTTAATTTGACACAATCAAAATGCCATAGGGGGTGAGGAAGGAAGATGGCTGTGCCCAGTAGCTGGTGAAGAGAGAGGACATGGGGATCCCAGGGAGCAGCCAGACTTGTGCATTTATGGCTGGATCCTGCCCCCCCCCCCCTTCCTCATGCTTCCTGATGGTTGGGTAGGAGGATATGTCTGGTATCTAGAAAGAAGAACTGTACAGGAATCCTCTCACAAGTTTATGCCTTTTTTCTGGAACACCAATACGTATTTCAGCACTTTAACTTCCTCAAGTGCATGCATCTTTGGGACAAGCCAAACCAGAAATATATGAGATGAGACCTCTTTCATCTCCTGGCCTATTTTTGTCTAGAAAGCCAAATTAAAAGGAGTTCTTCGAACTAGAATCTGCCTCAATAATTTAAGGCCCCATAGAAGTGGGAAAAGAGAGAAAAGATGAAAAATAATGGAAAAAGATGAAGCTTCAGGTGGATGATTTGCCAGAAACTTTGGCACGATTATCCAAAATCAAGCTCACAGGGAGCTTTTGTTTGTTAGTATAGAAATACAAAGTTAGCTTTATTGCTCCAAAAGGAATATTTTGAAACTGCTGATCCTCTCTTAGTAATTTTCCTCTCTTCAATTTAATTTGGATGTGAAATCAAATTGTCTGAATTCTATTTACACAGAATTGTAAATAGTATTACACTATAAGTATTGCACTATATATACTCTTATTTGCAATTAAAGTAGAATATTAATCCTGATTTTTAAAATGCTGTATTTTTCCTAAGATATTAGAGTACCCCCTATCTCCCCCCACAATGAATGATGACTCAACCTCTGATTAAAAAACAACAGAAATCCCCCAAAACACCAAATCTGTTGGCAGCTTTGAAATAGCTATCACTTATACCAAATAGCCAGCTATTAAAACTTCATTCTTACTGGGTTAAGTTTCAGAACACCACACATAATTATCGGTAGAATTTCCCCCATTTCTTCACTGCTAGTGGTCTTCCATTACCATCTTCAAAACTTGTTTCCAACCCAACCTTTCCTAGAAGCCTAGTTAGAGTTATACCCTTCAAATCAGCACTTTATTCTTTTTTTTTTATGTATTCTTCTTTTTTTTTTTATTTTATTGACTTTGTAATAATATTACATTAAAAATATATATGTGAGGTCCCATTCAACCCCATCCCCCCACCCCACCTCTCCCCCCCCCCCCCCCAGCAACACTCATTCCCATCATCATGACACATCCATTGCATTTGTTAAGTACATCTTTGGGCACCTCTGCACCTCATGGTCAATGGTCCACATCATGGCCCATACTCTCCCCCATTCCATCCAGTGGGCCCTGTGAGGATATACAATGTCCGGTGATTGCCTCTGAAGCACCATCCAGGGCAGCTCCATGTCCCAAAGACGCCTCCACCTCTCATCTCTTCCTGCCTTTCCCCATACCCATCAGCCACCATGTCCACTTTTCCCAATCCAATGCCACCTCTTCTATGTGGACATTGGATTGGTTGTGTCCATTGCACCTCTATGTCAAGAGGAGGCTCAGATTCCACATGGATGCTGGATGCAATCCTCCCACTTTCAGTTGTAATCACTCTAGGCTCCATGGTGTGGTGGTTGTCCTTCTTCAACTCCATCTTAGCTGAGTGTGGTAAATCCAATAAAACAGATTGTAGGTGCTGGAGTCTGTTTATTCTTCATACCAGTTACTTAGTTCGCACAGTGCTATTTTGCCATATTTCATCCTTTGAATGTGTGCATTCTTCTAATTAGAACACAAACACTTTAAAGACACTTGCTTTGTTTTATGGCCCCCTCACTCTCTCTTCTCCATGCTCTCCATGTTTCCTATTTAGTACTCAACAAATACAAAATATTTCTTGGCAGACTAAAATCTGTTGCTTAGCTCCCAAATGTTGCCAAAGGCCCTAATCTTACTGCACTGCCATTTCTATTTTGCCAATGTACTTTATTTCCTCTTCCTATTGAATGTGCCCCAAATCTAGTGCCTACTGCTTGCTGTATGTATTTGGACAGGACATCCAGATGAAACTGCCATTCAAGAGTATTGTTTAGATTTCATTTCATGTGAGAAAATTTAATCTTGAAATGTCATGCTGTGATTTTCTGTTGTATAACCCTATTGAAAAGAGTATGCTGAGAAGCTGGAGGCTAATGTGAAGCCAGTGTGTCATAGAGGCACTGCTTCATCCAGGAGGACTGTATGGTCTCATGGATTGGCAGGGGGATGCTGGGTCTTCAGAGGGCAGTGGGAATGTGGTCAGAGGCCAACAAGTGAGTGGAAGGGAGTGGCTAGGCAAGAGAGTCTGACCTACCAGGTCTCATTGAGAACAGAAAGACAAAGTAAGGGGGAGAAGGTGAGAAGGACCGGGCCACTACATCCTCAGACTCAACCTTGGCCTGAAAGCACGCAATATGGGAGGAGGAGGTGGAGAGAGGGGATCAAGGAGTGAGTAGTTTGTATATCCACACTGAGGAGTATCAGTAGCTGAAGTCACAGTGTCCGTAGTATTGAAATTTGTTTTCTTTTTTTTTTTTTTGGCAATTCCATAAGGTCTTTATTTTATTTATTTATTTAAAAATATTACATTCAAAAAATATGAGGTCCCATTCAACCCCACCGCCCCCACCCCCTACTTCCCCCACAGCAACACTCTCTCCCATCATCATGACACATCCATTGCACCTGGTAAGTACATCTCTGAGCATCGCTGCACCCCATAGTCAATGGTCCACATCATAGCCCACACTCTCCCACGTTCCATCCAGTGGGCCCTGGGGGGATCTACAAATGTCCCGTAGTTGTCCGTGAAGCACCACCCAGGACAACTCCATGTCCCGAAAACGCCTCCCCATCTCATCTCTTCCTCCCATTTCCTGCACCCAGCAGCCACCATGGCCACCCTTCCCACACCAATGCCACATTTTCTCTGTGGACATTGGATTGGTTGTGTCCATTGTACATCTATGTCAAGTGGGGCCTTAGATTCCACATGGATACTGGATGCACTCCTCTGAAATTTGTTTTCAGTCCATAAAATAAAATAACACGTCTGATAAATGTCTTCATTACCCACCTCTGTGTCTAGCCTCACCCGATCCTCCTTTTAATATTTAATACCATGTGAAAATTTAGGGAACTTTGCTTTTTTAGAGTTTGAATTCATGAATATGCTCAAAAGAGCTAGTTGAAATCCATTTTTTGGTTATTTTCCCAATGTAATCTTATTTTTCTTAGAAAGATGAAAATGATCCCTGACTAGGAATAATCAAAAGTAATTCATGGTAAAAATCTAAAACTTATATATCTACAATGGTTTTAATATTAAGCAAAACTACTTCTCTGGGTGTGCAAAACATGTTTAAACCCCTATGTATTTGAAGGAGTTGACATACAGTATATAACTAACAGAATGCAGAGTGGGTACATTTGGAGCTAAAGAGCTGGGGTTTCAACCTCACCTCTATTCTTAATTTTTTTTTTAAGATTTATTTCTCTCCCCTACCCCTCACCCCCCAGTTGTCTGTTCTGTGTCCATTTGCTGCGTGTTCTTCTTTTGTCCACTTCTGTTGTTGTCAGCAGCATGGGAATCTGTGTCTCTTTTTGTTGCGTCATCTTGCTGTGTCAGCTCTCTGTGTGTGTGGCGCTATTCCTGGGCAGGCTACAATTTGTTTCGCGCAGGGCAGCTCTCCTTACAGGGCATACTCCTTGCACGTGGGGCTCACCTACAGGGGGGACACCCTGCATGGCACAGCACTCCCTGCACACATCAGCACTGAGCGTGGGCCAGCTCCACATGGGTCAAGGAGGCACGGGGTTTGAACCGCAGACCTCCCATGTGGTAGACGGACACCCTATCCACTGGGCCAAGTTCACTTCCCAACTTCTGTTTTTAATTAACTGTGTGAACTGGGCAAGTTACTGAACCTCCTTGGGTCTAAGTTTCCCCATCTGTTAAATGAGGCTGGGGATAATAGTATTCATTTTATAGGGCATTGGCAGCTTTAAATGAGTTAATATGTGTAAAGTATAAAGAAAAATGCCTGGTGCACAGTGCAAAGAAGTGTTACCTGTTATTATAATTATACTACTGTGGTCTACTTTTGCAGTGAGATCATGTTTAAAGGGCTCATGGGTGAAGATTTTATTGTTAATCACTTTTGCAAATATTGGAAGTTGGATTTTCTTTTCTATGATTGAAGAGGATAAGTGAGTGTGTATGTGCATGTGTGTATGGTGATTTTTAAAATCGCGTGCTTATTAATTTCTGTATTACTCAATACCGGAATAAATTCTCTTTTTCAGTAATACTGAAAATATTCTACTTATGAATAGGTCATTTCTCATCTTAACCACCAGGGAAAGAATCTAATCCTAAAGGTGGAGCAATTTCAGTAGAGGTGTGAGTCCACAGAGTTCTCTTTATATTAGGGGCCAAAGGAATATTTTAATTTTCTCTGTTATGCTCCAAACACATCCCAAGCTGTACTGGGACTCTCTCTATAAAATAAAGGGGCTCTTGCAATTCAGCACCTCCTACACATAGCTAATTAATTAGAATGAGAGGCAAAGAGCAGACAAGAATCAAGTTCATAAATATTACATATTTTTATTAATAACATGCAAATGATCTCAATTAAACCTTCTTTTTCCATGAGTAACAGTCTCACACTGCAGGTTTGTTCCCTTGTCCAGGAGCTTCAGAGGGGGTGGAAATAACCTGAAATTTTAATACAAGGAGACTCCCTCTTGGCTTAACAGACTAGCTCTAGTCTCTCTTCATTTTGCAGCTTCTGACAGTAGCTTTTTACCAGTTTCTGGGACCCAAGTGACTAAAGGAGAGGCCCGTGTTTTCTTGAGCTTTCAATGAGCCATTGATCTTAGAAAAAATATTTAAATGTCATGTTAAAGAAGATTTCAAATCAAAACACATATAATTTAGAGACAGAGATATGCCCCTTCCATGTAATTATCCAATTTTGTGATTATGTAATTTTTCTATGATTGTTTTTTAAAAGCTTGTCTTCCCCTCTAGATACAGGGGTCATATCTATCTTATTTGCATTCCATTTCCAGTGTTAAGTATACCCCTAGCATATGGTAGGTTCTTTGTGATTTGATGTATGTTTATGCAGAGGCTGATGCGAGGGCCTCATATGGCTTCTTCTTTCTTAAATTGAAAAATACTTTTCATACAAATAAAATTTACCCTAAGTATATACTTTTGTGTGTTTTGACACATGTTTAGAGCCATGTAGCCTTTATCACAATCAAGATATAGAACAGTTACTTCAGTCACCCAGGTTCTTTCATGCTGCTTTGCCATCAATGCCCTACTTTCATTGTTGATTCTTAGCAACCATCACTCTCTTTTCTGTTTCCTATGGTGTCGCCTTTTCTAGAATGTCACATATGTAGTCATACAGTGGGTAGTCTTTTGTGTCTGGCATATTTCACTTAGTATAATGCTTTTGAAATTCATCAGTGTTGCTTTGTGTATCAGTAGTTTTTTTCCCTTTCATTTACCGAGAAGTAATAGAGAAAATGTGACAGCTTGAAGGTTTTTGTGGATCACAGAAAAGATCATATTGTTGAAGTTCATCCATTCCTGTGGGTATGGGGCCCTTTGATTGGGGTGGATTCAGCTGGGGAGACTTTGATTGTATTACTTCAGTGAGAGGTGGCTCAGCGCAGGTCTTGGGTCTTCTTGCTGGAGTCCTTTATAAAAGGAAGACTGAAGCAAAGACACACAGGGAAGTAGCAGCAGAGACTGAGAAACTCCAGGAGGCTAAGAGAGAAGTCCTGGGGTCCAGAGGCTGGACTCAGCAGAGCACAGAGGTACAGAAAGAGGCCACTGAGAAGCTGATTGGAAGAGAGAGGCGAGATGAGCCATATGCCTGATTGCCCATGGCTGAGCATGGGGAGAAAGCATTGCTTGATGCTTTGATTTGGGCAGGGCAACCGTTATGCCCTGCCATGTGCCTGACTCCCACAGCTCAGCTAGGAGAGAAAGCATCTTTAGAGTATGCCTTTATGTGCCTGATTACCCATAGCCAACCTTTGGTGAGACAGCATCTCTGATGATGACTTGATTTAGACCTTTTCTACAGCCTCAGAATGGTATGCTTTTAACCTAATAAATTCCCATTATAAATGCCAACCCATTTCTGATACATTGCTCACAAGAGCTTTTAGCAAACTAAGACAGTAGATTTTTAGCAATTTTGTTGAATATGTATAAAAGAATATAGACCTGGAAGCAGACCTACAAATGATTAATTGAGGAAATATAACATCCTAATCTATGAATGCTTGCTGAGTATCTGGGTAATATCTTAATTATTCTCTAATGTTAATCATTGTAGATAATAAAGACCAGGCTCATATTTTTCTTCACATTTTAAAAAATGGAATAATAGTTTTCTGAGATAATTGGAATATGTAAGCACATCTCTAGTAGAAATGAAATTATTATTTTTTATTTCCATCAAATCTCTGAGTTAGCATCTTGGTATCATCCCAGAAAATCTTCAGTAGAGAGCCTTACACACAAGTTTGAGGGAGATTGCCGGTTTCAGCCTAGATTATCCCTGTGAGTACGGGCACTGCCTTTTTCAAGTTAAAACTTAGTGTTTCAACTAAAATGTTCTGAGAATTATCTTATTTAGATGATAAAAAAACTTAAAACATATGCTTGCTCACCTCTACACTTAGAAAAATGAAAATCAAATATTGGACACATTAAAACTTTTATCTTGGATTCTTGATGATGAGCATTTTTTGCAGTGCTTATTAGGATGATGAAAAGCAAGACTTTGATACTCTGAAAGTGCTAAAGTTAAGTGATTGAGATGAAATGGGAAATCAGGCTGTCCCTTCTATCATGACACCATAAGATCAAGGAGAGACAAAATATATGAGGAAAGAGAACTGGAAACAATGAAATGTGGTTTCTACTTCAAGTGATTTAACCTCATGTGACAATTGATGTTCCCCTTGATAAAAAAATGGGATATAGGGAAGTGGACTTGGCCCAATGGATAGGGCATCCGCCTACCACATGGAAGGTCTGCATTTCGAACCCTAGGCCTCCTTCACCCATGTAGAGCTGGTCCACATGCAGTGCTGATGCACACAGGGAGTGCTGTGCCATGCAGGGGTGTCCCCGCATAGGGGAGCCCCACGTGCAGGGTGTGCGCCCCGTAGGGAGAGCCGCCCAGCGCGAAAGAAAGTGCAGCCTGCCCAGGATAGATGCTGCACACATGGAGAGTTGACAGAACAAGATGACGCAACAAAAAGAAACACAGTTTCCTGATGCCTCTGATAAGGATAGAAGCGGTCACAGAAGAACCCACAGCGAATGGACACAGAGAGCAGACAACTGGGGGAGGGGGAGAGGTGAGAGAAAAAAATAAAAAATCTTAAAAAAAATGGGATATATAATTAAGTCCCGCCTATGTCACGAGATTGCCATTCTGTATTTTGAAATGTTACTACAAATGTGAGCAATAATATTGTCTTTGGATTGTCTGTCCCTTTTTCCTGTGTGATATTTGGTGATGATGTTGCCTTCTCCACTAACTCAGAAATGGAAATCACTGCTGGGAAAATTCATCATTCACTCCTTTGCAATAAAGTTCTCCATGATCACAGAGGAATCTTATTATATTAAAAAAAAAAAACTTAGGTTTTAAATAAAAAAGGATAGGATATATGACCAATACAATTTACTTTGTAGAATTCTCCATATACACTTTAGAAAATGACTTAGTACAAAGCAATTTCCCAAGATCTTGCTTGTATACTTACTATGGACCAGGCACTGTGCTAAGAGTTTGACATATATTTCCTCATTGAAAATTTCAAAACATCCCTCTGAGGTAGCCAAATTTTATAGATGAGGAAAACTGGATCTTAAAGAAGGTAAAGGACTTGTTTAAGAGCACACAGTGATAAATAGTGGAAAGGGGATTTGAATCCAACTCCGTTTGATTCCAAAGCCAGATTTTTAACCAGTGGTGTGCTGGTCAACTGGCTTTTCAGGAAAACACGCACACGCACACGCACACGCACCCGCACCCACACCCACCCACCCACCCACTCACACACACACACACACCTACACACCAAAAACCCCTGATTTACAGCATTTGCCAATTTCCATGGTGTAAGGTGTAAGTAGTTCCACCTTGGTAGATTTCAAGCTACCAACTATTTAACAGTTGCCTTAACAAAATTCCTAAATATTTAACAATTGACTCTTAGTAGCCAGTATGAATCCATCATGCAGCTGGCTTAATCAACCTATCTTATTGCTTCTGTTCATTTTTTAGTCTCTGGAACTTGAGTACTTGGGGTTAGGTACTCCACAATTGGAGAAGAGTGACTGCTTACCGCTACAATACCTGAATATTTATATAATCAAAAACCATTTGTCTATGAAAACCCCCTCTCTCTCATTTTGATTTCTGAACACATCCCTGTTGAACTGGGGTTTATTTCACCCATGTTATGAGATAATCTATAGCATTTACTCATGATTTTGACTGTTAAATAGTTTGACTCTTTAATGCTTTTTGTAAGGTTGTGAAATGGTTTGAGGAATCTCTAAAGTAAGTCAGATGCTTTCATGAGCCTTTAAAGGCACAACTTCAAGGTCTACATATAAAATACATTTATACAGTGATTTTTGGAGGTGATAGATTTTAGTGTTTTTTAAAAATTAATTAACATACCATAAAACTTACCCTTTTAAAATAATCCAGTGTTTTTCTAGTTATATTCACAAAATTGTGCAATCATTACTGCTAATTCCAGAAAATTTTCATTATTCCTAAAAGAAACCCTGTACTCATCAGCAGTCACTTTCCATTTCCGACTCTCCTAACCCCTCACAACCACTAATCTAAGTTCTGTCTCTATGAACTTCCGTTTCCATGTAAAGTGGGATATCACAAAATGTGACCTTTCATGTCTAGTGTCTGTCACTAGGCATAATGTTTTCAAGGTTCATCCATGTGGTAGCATGTACCAGTATGTCATTCTATTTATGGATATATAATATTCCAGAGTATGGATATATAATATTCCAGTTTGTTCATTCATGGACATTTGAGTTGTTTATACTTTTTGGCTATCATGAACAATAATACTTCCATGAACATTCAGGTACAACAAGTGTTTGCATGGACACATGTTTTTATTTCTTTTAGGTGTATACCTAGGCATGGAATCGTTGGGTCATATGGGAACTCTGTTAAACTTTTTGAGGAACTACTACACTATTTTTCAAAGCAACTGCAATATTTGACATTGCCACCAAAAATATATGAGAGTTCACATTTCTTCATATCCTGGCCAACACTTGTTATTTTCCTTTTTTTTTTTTTGTAATTATAGACATCTTAGTGGATATCTCATTTTGGAAGTTGTACATCTTTGGGGAGTTGTTTGTTTAAATCCTTTACCCATTTTAAAAATTGGATTATTTGTCTTTTTACTGTTGACTTGTATGAGTTCTTTAATTTGGATAGTAGACTTATATATAAGTTTTGCAGATAGTTTTTCACAGTGTATAGGTTGTCTTTTCATTTTCTTAATGTGTCCTTTGCTGCACAAATGAGTTTAATTTTGATGAAGTCTAATTTTTTTCTTTGTACTTTTGCTATAATAGCTAAGAAGCCATTGCCTAATTCAAGGTCCTGAAGATTTATATCTACATTTTCTTCTGATATTTTTATAATTTTGGCTCATATAAATATTTAGGTCTTTAATATGTTTGGAGTTAAGTTTTGTATATAGAATAGTTAGAGGTCCAATTTAATTTTTTTGCAATCTAATTCAGGCTAATACGTTTCAATAGTTCACAAAAACTTTTTTCCTGTATAGCTCCATTTCATCTTCCCTCCTTTGGGCTATTATTGTTATATAAATCACATCTTCATACCCTAGAAGCCCATTAACACAATTTTACAGTTATTTCTTTATGTAGTGTTCTTTTCACTCAGGATAAAAACAAGTTACAAACAAAAATTAAATTTATATTGCCTTCTATATTTACCTATATAGATATCTTTAACAGTGCTCTTTATTTCTTCGTGTGGATTTGAGTTACTCTCATGTCCTTTCATTTTCGTCTAAAGGATTCTTTTTAATATTTCTTGTATTTCTGCTCTGGGTGATTTATCTCAGTTCTCATTTATCCAAGTATGTCTTAATTTTTCCTTCATTTTTGAAGATAATTTTGTTGGATACAGAATTTTTGATCGACAGTTTTTTTTTTTTTCATTTAGCATGTTGAATGTGTCATCCATACTGTCTTCTGGCCTCTTTTGTTTCTGATGAGAAATCAACTGTAAATCTTATTCAGGACCACTTGCATGAAATAGTCATTTCTCCCTTGCTGCTTTTAATACTCATTATCTTTTGACAATTTGAATACTGTCTATTTGTGTACGTCTCTTTGAATTCAACCTACCTAAAGTTCTTTGTGCTTCTTGGATGTGTAGATTAATGTGTTTTGTTTTTTTTTAAAATCAGATTAGGACATTTTGGCCATTATTTCTTCAAATATTCTGACTCTTCCTCTCTGGGACTCCCATTATGCGTATGTTGGTATACTTGAGGGTGCCCCACAGGTTTCTGAGGCTCTGCTAATTCTCTCCATTCTTTTTTCTTTCTGTTCCTCAGACTGGATCATATCAATTGACTTCTCTTCAATTTTTTTTTTTAAAGATTTATTTATTTCACTCCCCTCCCCCGGTTGTTTGTTCTCTGTGTCTATTTGCTGTGTGTTCTTTGTCTGCTTCTGTTGTTGTCAGAGGCACGGGAATCTGTGTTTCTTTTTGTTGTGTCATCTTGTTGTGTCAGCTCTGTGTGTATGTGGCGCCATTCCTGGGCAGGCTGAACTTTCTTTTGCTCTGGGCGGCTCTCCTTACAGGGCACACTCCTTGCGCGTGGGGCTCCTCTACACGGGGACACCCCTGCATAGCAGGGCACTCCTTGTGTGCATCAGCACTGCACGTGGGCCAGCTCCACACGGGCCAAGGAAGCCCGGGGTTTGAACCGGGGACCTCTCCTGTGGTAGACGGATGCCCTGACCACTGGGCCAAGTCTGCTTCCCCTCTTCAATTTTGATATTCTTTTCTAATGCCTGCTCAAATCTGCTATTGAAACCCTCTAGTGATTTCACTTTCAGTTATTTTATTAATTACAGAATTTCTATTTGGTTTCTTTTTATAATTTCTATTTCTTAATTGATATTCTCTCCTTGGTGAGAGATCATTCTTTTTTTTTCCTTTAGTTCTTTAGACTTAATTTCCTTTAGTTTTTTTGGAACTTATTTAAAAGAGCTTATTTGCAGTTTATGGTTTTCTTAGGGGCAGTTTCTATTGCCTGCTACTTTTTCTGTGTATGGGCTATACTTTTGTTTTCTCTTTTCATGTCTCATAATTTTTTGTTGAAAACTGGACATTTTAAATAATATAATGTGACAAAATAGAAAATCAGATCCACACCCAGAGTTTATTGTCAATGCTGTTGTTTTAGTGAATTTATTGAAGTAATTCTGTAAATACTGAATTTTTGTTGTGAGTTATCATTGAGGAGTCTGCTTCATTAGCTTAGTGGTCAACCAATTAATTATTGGGCAGAGAATTACTTAAATGCCTCAAACGTTTGCCAGGAGACTCTATGTCAGTGTTAAGGAATATGTTTAATACTCTGGCAGGAAGTTTATAACTCTGCCTGAGCCTTGGCTTCCTGTTTGCTCATTATCAGCTAGAGATGAGAAATTAGGGCCTTTTTAGTTATTTCCTGAGAATGTGCTCAGCTCTGTACCAGTACGTGGCCTTCTAATTTCTTAGGAATCTGGTGGAACTTTTCAGAGTCCCTTGTGGATATCTCAAAGGTACGAATATTCTCAAAAGTATGAATTATTATTCCTATTTTAAAGGTGAAGACTTTGCCCAGGTTCACATGACTAACAAATGGAAGAACTGGAATTTAAAAGAGGTACTCATGACCCTAAAGCATGTGCTCTTTCTACTTTGCCTTCCTGGTTCTCTTAAATTACATCTTTATCAGCTATTTCTCACTCAAACATAGTGGACATTTTGCCAATAGATTCACATTGCTATTCATTTCAATTCTTTAAAAAAAAAAACACTCCAGGACGTCAGATGTCTTTCTTATGTCTTTGTAATGAAATCTAACATCTATTTGCCTGAAAGTTATAGAATAATAAGCAAATAAAATTACTTCTGTGACACAGGCATAAAATGTGGTATGTATGAGCAAGGGTGTAAAAGGATTTAGAACTTCTGTGTGGGCTGAGAACTAAATTTTGAAGTGACTCTAAAATGAAGGTGAAAGAAAGAATTGAGGCCCTTAAGCAAACCAAATAAATTAGTTCAAAGAAAAGGAAATGACTTTCCAGATTAATAGAGATGAGCTGGCATGCACATTCTAAACACCCTCATATTTTCAAATGACTATATGTTACTTTCTCGAGGCTATAGGCGAAGGGTATATATTTTAAAAGCTAAATTCAAAAGAAACAAGCTTTTTCAATGAGCTGGCTAGCATTTCCTGATGCTATGGTGCTATTTTTTAAAATTCTGGGGTTGGCACATCACTTGTCAAAAAGAGAGAACATGGCACAGAGAGGTGCCTTGTAGCTCCAGATATGACCTAGAAAATTGGATGTGCTGCTTCAGAGACTTCAGAGCTGTCAGCTTATGATTTTGATCTCATTCTTTCTATGTTTGTGCAGAATTCCCCCATGTCAATTATATTGCATGGAGGACTCAATATTGCTATGCTGAACTAAGTATGGGTTCTGAATTTTATCTGTTTCATTCATATATGGGTATATATTTCCTAGCAGATGTCAATTTTTAGATAACCAGACGCAGAGCTCTTTGAAAACAAGGGCTGTGTCTCATTCAGCCTTATACTCCCCAAATCTAACATGATGCTTGGCACATAGTAGGCCCTCAAGATGTTTGAGGAATGAATGAAGAGCTAATATCTACCAATAAGATGCATATAGTAGATTATGCTTGCCTTTAATCATCTGTTCCCAACATTCTTCTTTGAGAAATGATTTTTTATTAAATATTGATAATAATCCCATAAGTATAAGGTATAGGGTAAACATAATATAAAAATCGGTGTACACACCTCATTTAAGAAAAAGAATGTTATAATTGACTTTGAAGTTCCCTGGGAATCTGAACCTATTTTTCTCCACTACACTCCTCAAGGTGAGATAACTACTGTCTTGAACTTTGAGATTATCATTCAGTCCAGTGCCTTTAAAATAGAAATAACTTGTGCCTGTGGTCATTATTAAAATATTATTCTTATTGTAAAGGGGGTAAGAGTAATTTCCATTTACCAAGAGTAACCCTTAATAATGGGATTAAAGTCTATAATGGCTGTGATGTAAGCATCAGTACAGGTGCATTCTCTCAAAATATATTCAACTATTTAGAATATATTTGTTCTAAATACCTCTGTTCTTAGCATCTCTATGTATTCCCACTAGACCTCACATTCTGTTGTTGTTAATGAGATTTCAGTGGCAGGGGACATGATTTCTTCAAGAGCATGGAACTGTGACATAGAGAAGCAAGGGCACAGTTCCTGTTATTTAAATAGTTACTCCTTTGGATTCAATGATCATGACAACGAGTTTTATCACCCTCTCTGTAGATTTGGAAGGCATGAAACAAGTTAAAAGTCAGGCTTGATAAATCAAAGCTGTTTTCCCACAGAAGAAGATGAAAGAAGTAATTTACAGTTTATTCTCAGAGAAGAGTTTTTTGAGATCGCTAGACTGAAAGGCTTCTTTCTGAGAACCTGGTCAACTTCTTTGGGGACTTTCCAGAAGAAGGAAGCTTTGCTCTTGTTTTTCTTTCATATGGGAGTGGATTTTCCACTTTTTTTTTTCTCTGAGTTGGCTGAGTTTCTCTGAGTTTTTTCTTTGATTACCAAAGAATCTTTTGACTATCCTCAGGAGGTGGTTTGGTCAGTGTTGCTTGCCATTGGTTGAATATGATTTGATTCTCAAATATCTTGATATTGGGAAAAGGGCATGTGTATTCTGGTTACTATATAGACAGCATTTATGTATTGCTCTTACTCATGAATCACATATTTATTGGGCACCTAATGTATGCCAGATGCTAGAAATATACAGTTTATTGGGCAGGTATCATTTTTGCCTCTTAGAAGCTTGTAGTCCATCAAGGGAGGCAGAATTAATTTCAACTGCACTAAGTGCCAAGAAGGAAAAGTATACTTTGTTTTGTTATATGTTTGGGAGGCAAACCTCCTTTCCATTTGTTTCATGTTTCCATGTAAAGGGACATTAACGCAGCCCTCCTAGTTAAGCTTGCCTAGCTTAGTCTTTTCCTCCCTTCAGCCTTTGGGATTGGCCTGTCTACTCTATGCCTCTGACTGTGAGTGTTGGGTGTGGGGGTTGAGTAGGGACCTCTTCAGGTTTCCAGTGATTTCTATGCCTGCACATGTCTTTCTAATTCTGAGGTTTAAATTAGGGAATTCACTGATGCCGTGTACCTAAGCTACAATTCCCCAATCTAGCCTTTGTTGGTATTATGTTGATTCTTGAAACTCATCTGCTTGACTCTACTGTCTCTCTTATTAGTTCAGAATTGGTGTGGGAGAGTGGGTGCTATTATTGGGTCCCTCAGATTTCAATACTAAGCATTAACTTGAAGCTTATACTGTGGGTCCTGGTAAAGTCTAATTTCTGGACCAGTAGTTTTCCAATTCTGCTTCTTAAAGGATGGAGGGTTGAGGTGAGCTGGCTGGGCTGAATCCTACTCCCTTCACAATGCCCTCCCTCTTCGCTAAGAGTAGTTTTGCTTTTATCTAATTTCATATATTAGGCTTCCACGTGAAAATTCTGAGGTAAAAAGGAGTTTAAAAACCAATGCCTCAAACCTATAGCTTTTCACATTTTAGAACACGATCCATGGTAATAATGATATTTTATATTATGCATACACATAAGTATTATATCCATGTGTTTGCTGACCTTACTATCTGCAGTACATTCCATTCCTCTCCTCCCCTCCTTCTTTCTCCTCTCCTCTCCTTCTTCTCTTTTACATTCCACTCCATTTTATACCATTAGAAACAAAAGTTTGATTAAAACCCACTAAATTGGTTCCCCAACATTCATGACATGAAGTTTGAAATATTATACCCCAGACCATGTTGGGATGCTACTTTGACAGGCTTCTTGGCTGTCAGTCACCTAACACTCTCCTGTAGTGTCCCTTTTGTTTTATGTGCTGTGGCAGTTTGATATCATTCATGAATTCCAAAAAGAAATATTGATTATGTTTGTAAACTGATCTGGTTCCTCCAGGTGCGATAACCCTTTAATTGTATTAGATTCAGCTGAGACATCTGATTAAATTATGTTATGATTAGTGCTTTGATTCAACCAGTCATTAGAGTGTGACTCGGCATTGAGTCCCTGCCCCCTTGGTGAGCTGATAAAATGGACTCTCACATGGAAGTTGACACGCAGAAGAACACAGAGGAAAAGAGAGAGAACTCCAAAAGATGCAACAGAAAGGAGATCTTAGTTTTGATGCTGGAGTCTAGAGAAGATAAGACTTTTGCCTGATCTTGTGAAGAGACCAGAGCAGCTGAGCCAAGAAAGAAATGGGCCCTGGAAGAGAGATGAGCCCTATGCCAGCCTGCAGCTGAGATCGGAAGAAGCTGGGCCCATGGAGCATTAAGAGGGAAGATGAAGACTGAACCCTCACAGATACTGAACCCGCCATCTTTCTTCAACACATGGCAACAGAGTTTGGTAAGGAAGTAACCCTGAGTTGGACTCTTTAGGGCCTTGTGACTGTAAGCTTCTACCCCAATTACATACCCTTTATAATAGCAACATTTTCTGGTACTTTGCCTCAGCACCCCTTTGACTGACTAATACATGTGCCTTATTTTACCTGATACGTAACATATTATTTGACTTCTGAATGCAAAAAAATTAGGGTTAAATACATTATGAAATTATGGACCCTTCTGAGAAAGTACTATTTCATCACTGTTGCTGTTGTTCTGACTTTCAACAATACCAACACAATGTGCTACATTCAAAATGTGGTAAATATTACTAAATATCTCCCTTGAGGCTCATTTTAAACAATATTATCATTTCTGGCCTTTTTTGGTTTGTTCAATGTGTTAATTTTCTATTATATCACAGAAGGAAACAAAGTGGAAAAAAAAAATCCCAGAGTTTATAGAGCTTATGCTCTACTGGAATGTTTCTTTTATATATAAATATTCCTAAAACTCATAATATTTTAGAATGGATTACTTACATAAGCCTACTCACTACCACTACTCCATTGTGACAAAATGCTATCCAGAAAATGGCAGTTTCACTGGAGAAAGGAGGGCAGTTACTTTCTTGTGCTTGAGATATGGCCTGGACAATTCAGTTCTGGGTGGAGTGCAGACAGGGAGCTCAGCAGCATAGCTATACCGTGTCCCCAAAGGTCAGGCATCCAGAGCGCTGTGAAATACACTGGAAGGGAAATAAGAGGGCACCAAAGCAGAGGCCTTCCTCTTGAGGTAACTTTGGGCAAGACCTGTTTCCTAATCTACCCCAAACCTCCACTATAGGAAGCTAATTTCAAAGCAGTAAAAACTGAGAAGCCAACCTGTTACTTAGCTTTTGCCTCCAAAATTGGAGCTCTTCTGCTTAAGAGACCTTCTGACAAAGGGGCAGGTGTTTCATCCCCAGACAGAGGATGCAGAATGTACATACTCAGAACTTGGCCTTACTAGCTGCCAGGTTCAGAGAGGCTGTGCTCCTGCTTTCCTCGAGTCACTGCTTGTTTGCTTTCCATGGGTGGCAGAAACAGACAAAGGCAGGTGCTGTCTGCATTGGCAGCAGGGCCTCTCCTCCAGATTCAGGCTTTCACTGGATGGCACTGGCTGGCAACCAAGAACAAAGATTTAATCGGGTGGATGCTGGTGCCTTGCCCACCACTAACTGGTTTTATTCAGCTTCCCCATTGTTGATAATAAAACAAAAGTGAGCCTTCAGTTTCTTGCTTTCTGGCTTCCAAACCAGCATTTGCTGCATGCTGTCTGCCTTGCCACTTTGTAGTGTCATGGAAAGAACAGTTACCTTAATCAGGAGACCTGGTTTCTGATCTAAGTTTTGCCTCCAACAAAGGTAAAACTTTGTGCAAGTCACTTAACCTCCCTGGGCTTCATTTTAGAGACCCTGACCCCTAAGGTTGGCCAAACTTTGTGATTTTTTTCTCTCAGGGATTTATTTAGCAGGGTTGAAAACAGAAAAAGCTTCAGTGAAATTTTAGGCTCTGTCCAAAAATCCTAAATGGTTAAAGAGTGTCCTGAGGCAGTGGAGAGTGGGAAAGAGCTTCTGAGGCGCTATCTCTGGCAGTAGAGATTTCTGGTTTCTGGGTGGGAGAGAGAGTGAGTCAGGAGGTGGCAAGGTCTCAGGAGGGCTGGGTTGACAAGGTGTGAGAGTGCCCCAAGGAGGTGTGGGCTCGACACACTCATCTCCCTCAACTCCCCTGAGATTTCCATCTTGGCAACAAAGCAGCAGATCCTGGGATGATGGGTGTCTCTGCCATGGCCAGTGTGGCCCCATGTCTGACAACCTGAGGAAACTCCCCACTTGGGAGCCCCCCCCCCCCACCCAGGGCCTTCACATCTTGGCGGGAGGGAACTCCGAGAAGGCCTAAGATTTCTCTTCTTCATAGTCCAATAGGAAGTGGGTGTGGAGTCAGAATTAAGTTGATTCAAAGAAAAAAAAACCAGGTAATGTCAAATTGTCACACACCTGAGTGAGCGTGACGTTCATGCTTTATAAATATGTCACTGAGTGAAATCTTGCCGAAAACCCTGTACTTACTTTGTGCACACATTGAACTTCTCTACCAGTGCTTCCTGAGGACATGCATGTGCCTTTCTAGGTAAGGCTGGCCTTGGTGCAGAAGGTGGGCAAGGCCTGGAGCAAAGAGGAAGATGAGCAAATGGAAGCTTAGAGTCCTGCCCAGGGGCAGGTGAGCAGCCCTGGCAGGCCTGGACAGGGTTCCCAGAGCCTGTCACTGAGGAATCACCCCTTCAGATGCAGGATTGGGGCAGTATTCAGCAAACCTCATTAGAATTAGCAGGTCTCCTTGCTGCACCAGTTAAAACTGTTTGGGACTGGTGGGTTCTCAGTGTGTCCTCAGACCCAAGTCCATGCCACTTTTTCTGCTTAAGGCCAATGGACTTTCTTCCCTTTAACTTGGACAGGAACCCAGAAGACTGCTGAGCCAAAGCTGCTCTCCACCTATAATGATTTCCTGAAAATGAAGACTTGCCTTGGCTCCCAGATCCAGTTCTTCCATAACTCACAGTTCCCTGTCAGTCATGGAAATAGGAATGTGCCTAAAAATAACCGGCAGCTGGGTCCATGCGATTGGGGTCTGTCCATCCATTGCCGATGAAAAAAGTTTGAAGTCTGCCTCTGCGGTTCTGGAACCCCAGCTGTGGTATGCTTGCCGATGTCAGAAGGGGCCTTCAAGTCATGTTGTTCTTGTGTCTCTCAAGACAATCTCTCCCTGTTTGTGAGTTAGTGAGTTCACCCGAGGATGGCAGCTTTAGAGAAACTATAATGAAGAAATGTGTTTTTAATAATTTTCTCCTGTTTTTTTTTTTGGTGGTGTTGTTGCCCCTCTCTTTCCTTACATCCTCCTCAGTTTCCCTGGTAGCCCTGCTCCAGTCTCACATTTGTCAAGTAGTATCTGCGCGTTTGTACCCTTCCTGGAGGCCCAGAAATCTCCCTAGTGCTCTGAGCCCCCTTTCCAAACAACCCCTTGTCCTGGATCTTGCTCGCTCTTCTTTACCAAAATTGATACATGTGTCCTTTAGAGAATCAAGCTAATCTGATAAATGAATTCATAGAAAAGTATAAATGAGAATGATTTAATACTACCTGTTATACAGAGTTTGGCTGCATTTTAAAAGAAAACTTTCATGTTTCAACTGAAAGGAATGACAATGGTATTGATTTCAGGCTCTGGTGTAGGCTACTGGGAGATATTTTCGGTTAACAGATTCTTATGGTCTCCTTCAATTCACATGATACAGGCCTCAGTGGAGTCAGTGTATATCACCTGGGTGAGAGTCAGCTGAGTCCCCTGCCCCTGAGCTTAAGATAAGATTAACTTCTCCAGGGAAGCAGACGGCCCAGTGGTTAGGGCGTCTGTCTACCACATGGGAGGTCCACGGTTCAAACCCTGGGTCTCCTTGACCCGTGTGGAGCTGGCCCATGCGCAGTGCTGATGAGTGCAAGGAGTACCCTGCCACACAGGGGTGTCCCTGCGCAGGGGAGCCCCACGCGCAAGGAGTGTGCCCCGTAAGGAGAGTCGCCCAGCGCGAAAGAAAGTTCAGCCTGCCCAGGAATGGTGCCGCACACACAGAGAACTGACACAACAAGACGACGCAACAAAAAGAAACACAGATTGCCTCTGCCTCTGACAACAACAGAAGCAGACAAAGAACACGCAGCAAATAGACACAGAACAGACAACTGGGTCGGGGAGCGGGGTGTGGGGGGTGGGGAGAAGGGGAGAGAAATAAATAAATAAATCTTAAAAAAAAAAAAAAATTAACTTCTCCATACCCCGTTCTAGGATGGAGGAAAGTCATATACAGGACAAGGGATTATTCAAATTTCTTTAGAGCTTATTTTTAATGGCCTTGCCACTGGCTTTTAGGTCTTGATTATGTTATGGATTATTCTACTCTTTAGAATATACTGTTCTTGTATTGTTCCACATGAATGCAGGTACTGAACTGAGCCTCTTTGGTTTTCACTGATAGTCACTCACAGCCTTTGTATATGTGGCTGATTTTACTGAAATTTTGTGGAGGGATTTATACCCTCAAGTGCAAGCAATTTAAAGTGGAATATTAGTACTTGCATTTCTGAAAGTTCTTTGGACCATACTTCATTTAAGCATTTATTTTTCCTGCTATCTGGCCACTCTAAATGGCCCCGCTTGGCATTTGCTCTTTTCCCTTCTACCTTTTCACCTCAGCTGTGGAAAACCCAATTAGCCAGGGTGCTCTGCTGCACCAGCAAGAAACAGATGGATTGATGGGTTCTCAGCCCTAGGTTCATGCCTCTTTTCTTCTTCAAGGTCATCAGACTTCCTTCCTATTGAGCGTCAGGAACCCAGAAGATTGGTGGGCCAAAGCTTCTCTCCATCTATGACAGTTTACTGAAAATGGAGATTTCGCCTTGGTTTCTAGATCCATTCCTCTCTATATACTTCATATTTCCCAAGGATGCCAGATTCTCATTCCTCGTCATACAAAACAAGTCAACTCCCTTAAAACCCCATTGTAAGCCCCCTTTGGAGACCCCAAATCTCAACATTTTCAAGGTAATGGCTTGAATTAACACTAGTTTTTCTTCTGAGACTCAAGAAACCTCAGTGATTTAATTTTAAAGACAATTATTCTAATTGGTGCATTTAGGAAGTTTTCTCAGAACAGTTGGACCTTGAAGAAGGATAGTATTCTGATGTGTGTTTTCTTTCTTTTTTCCCTTGCAGCTAAAACCAAGGCTAGCTGTGGGCACAATTAAAAGTGTTTTCTAAAGCTAGACACTCTGTTCACTGTTGTGCTTCAAGGACTCTCTGCACTACCCATGGAAACTAGGCCTCCAGAGCCCCCTTGATGTTGACTTTCTAACTTGGGCAGCTGCTGTGTGTGGTTGTTTGTGGCAGAGGCTAATGGGGTACTGAGATTCTCTAGCTCTCAGCTATGATAATACTCTCCTTTATGTGCTTTAAGCCTCCTTTCCCTCCCTCCAGGCAGATGACCCTGCAGGGAGTCTAAACTGAACACCAGAAGGTTGTCATAAAAGTCATGTTTAATTGCTTCTTCGTACTATATATGGTAACCTAGAAATGGTATCATGAAACTAATCTTTTTCTCTTCCTAAGAGGAGAACAGTAGAATTCTATAGGTTAGAGAAATGTATACAGCTGAGGTCTGAGCTTTAGATGTAGCATGGTAGGCATCAGCCATTCTGGCCAGTGTCATTGGCCCTGAAACGATGATGAGGACCTAGTCAGAAGGCAGGTAGGGGTTGCAAAGGAGTCGGAGAGCAGGGGTAACCACAAGCTGGACATCATGGCATGAGGTGGAAGAAAGGTAAAAGGATCCAGTATGTTACCAAAAGTATGAGCAGAGGGGAAAAGATGGTAGAAGTTCACAGAAGTCATTTTGCTAACTATGTCAAAAGAGGTTGCAAATGGGATGTAGCAATGAGAACAAAAATCTACTTCTGCTGTAGTAACAGATTGCTTGTGGTCTCTGGAATTCGTCATGCTCCCTCCACTCTGGTGGATCTGCACATCTTGTTTACTTCACCTTAAATACTTCTCTACTGGATCTTTCCTACTCCCTTTTACCCCACTTCCCCCTGGATTAGCTCTACTGGTCCTTCATATTTCAGCATAGATGTCTTTGCTTCTGGAAAACTTTCCCAGACCTCAGAAACTGGGTGAGGTGTCCCACACAGGTTGTAGTTCTCATCAGTGAGTATAGGAATTGCATCTGTCCTTTAGCTTTTCTACCATCTCAAGGCTAGAGACTGTGTCTTTTTCTTCATTGTAACCACAAGACCTAGCATGGTGCTTGGCACGTAGGAGGCAGCTGATGATACTGGTTAAAGGAATGGATGCTTGAATAAATGCACAAGTTGAAAATGGCTATTTTTAACGCTTCCTCAAACTAAAACCAAATCCTTTACTGAATATTTTGTATGTGGCAAGATCTTGTTTAGGGTTTCTTAAAAGGCTTCATTGTAGCTATAGAAAAATGCTTTATTAAGGGTTGAATCTTTGGAGAGTCAAATAAAGCTCATACACTATGTAGAATACAGTAATTAGAGAATTTTTTCCCCAAAGGCCAAACTTATTCAGCTTTGAATCTTCATTTATTTTATATCTTTGATCATTGATTTATAGAACATATGCTTGTCATCAAAACTAAAGGGAATGAATGCTTTGCTATGAAGTAATTAGGCCCTGTGAGCATCTTACTGCTCAACATGATACACTAGTGACATACAGGTACCAGTGTGTGTCTACAGAAACATTTATAGATTAGAGACACATATCTTTGAACTCACAGACCTCATTAATTTGTTGCCACATAATGTTTGCAGGACCTGGAATATAGACTCACTTTGGGTTGCTCTTTTTAAGTTAGAAAAAAAATTGATGTTTAGAAATGAAATCTGCATATTACTCATTCCATTACTAGTCCCACATTTTAAAAAATGTAATTAAAAAATTTTTTATTAGAGAAGTTGCAAGCTTACAAAACAAGCATTCATAATGTGCAGAATTACTATACAACACCCCTTCACCAACACCTTACATTGTTGTGGAACATTTGTTACAGATTAAGAAAGAACAAACATCATCAGACTATTATCACCAACTGTGGTCCATAGCTTACATTTGTTTTTTTTTTTTTCCTTCCTCTCCTATTATTAACACCATGTATTAGTATTTGATATAGTTCGTGAGAGAACACTCATATTTGTACTGTTAACCACAGTCCACCTTCCACCACATGTTTCACTGTATTATATAGTCCCATGCCTTGTAAAATTCATATAAAGTGTACACTCAGTGGGTCTCACTTTCATCATAGAGTTGTGCAGTCATTGCATCTGTAAATTTTTGAACATTTTCCTTAGTCCAAAAGAAGAAATCCCATACCCCCCTTTTACTGACCCTTAGCATTGATATAGTACCTTCTTTGACAGTGATGCAAGAATATTACAGTATTGATGTTAACAATAGTCCATAAGTTACAATAATTCTATTTTTCCCATGCATCACTATATTTTTACCACCTTGTTATAGTGACATACATTTGTTTTAGTTCATAGAACAAATCCTCATCCACCTCTTGGTTCACTATGTTATTCAGTCCTTAGATTATTCTCTACTTTTCTTTCAAATGATATTTACATCCTTAGACTACCCCTTTGAGCAACAATCCCATTTCTAAACCAGCTGTGTAAGTTATACTCACTATAATGTGTTGCCATCAACTCTATCCATTTCCATACTTTTATATTCAAACTAATTAAAAATTTTACATACTTTAAGCATTAGTACCCCTTTTCAGCTCTCATCTGATCTCCTACTAACCTATTTTCTAGGTTTTAAATCTATGTGTTTCTTCTTTGTATTTAGTTCATATTAGTGAGACTATACAATATGTGTCCTTTTGTGTCTGGCTTATTTTAGTTAGCATAATATTCTCAAGGTTTATCCATGTTATATGTGTCCCCAATTTCACTTCTTACTGTAGCATAGTATTCCATCATGTGTGTATATATACATACATTTTGTTTATTCATTAATCTGTTGATGGACACTTGGGTTGTTTCCATCTTTTGACTATTGTGAATAAAGTTGCTATGAATTACTATGCAAATGTCTGTTCGCATCACTGTTTTTAGTTCTTCTGGATATATTCCTAGTTGAGGGATTGCCAGATCATATGGCAGTTCTATATTTAGCTTCCTGAGGAACCAGCAAACTATCTTCCATAGAGGTTGCACCATTCTACACTCCCACCAACAATGAAGGAGGGTTCCTATTTCTCCACATCCTCCCCAGCACTTAATTACTTGTTTTTTAAATAATGGCCATTCTATGAGATGTGAGATATTTCATTGTTGTTTTGGTTTGCATTTCCCTAATAGCTAGTGATATTGAACATTTTTATGTGCTTTTTCATCATTTTGTATTTCCTCTTGTGTGAAATACCTACTTAAGTCTTTTGCCAAATTTTAAATTGAATTGCTTATTCTTTCATTGTTGAATTGTGTCATCTCTTTATATAGCATTGAACTCATACTCTTAACAGATATGTGGTTTCCAAATATTTTTCCCATTGAGTGGGTTGCCTTTTAATCTCCTTGATAAAGTCCTTTGAAGCATAAAAGTGTTTAAGTTTCAGGAGGTCCCATTTATCCAGTTTTTCTTTTGTTGTTTGTGCTTTTGGTATAAAGTTTGAGAAACCACCACTTACCACCAGGTGTTCAAAATATTTCCCTGCATTTTCTTCTAGAATTCTATGTTTCTAGCTTTTATACACATGTCTTTGATCCATTTTGAATTATTTTTTGTATAAGGTATGAGGTAGGGGTCCTCTTTGTTTTGGACATGGATATCCAGTACTCCCAGCACCATTTGGTGAATACACTGTTTTGCCCCAACTGGGTGGGTTTGACAGCCTTGTCAAGAATCACTTGACCATGGATGTGAGGGTCTGTTTCTGAATCATCAATTCAGTTCCGTTTGTCTATATGTCTATCTTTATGCTAGTTCCATGCTCTTTTTACCACTGTAGCTAGGTAATATGATTTAAAGTCAGGAAGTGAGAGTCCTCCAACTTTGTTTTTTCCTTTTTAAGAGGTTTCTGGCTATTAGGGGACACTTACCCTTCCAAATAATTTTGATAATTGGGTTTTCCATTTCCTTAAAATAGGCTGTTGGAATTTTTATCGGAATTGTATTGAATCAGTATATCAATTTGGGTAGAACTGACATCTTAACGATATTTAGCCTGCCATTCATGAACACGGAATGTTCTTACATTTATTTAGGTCTCCTTTATTTCTTTTAGCAATACATCCTAGTTTTCTGATTATAGGTCATTTATGTCCTTGGTTAAGTTTATTCCTCTAAATATTTGTTTCTTTTAGTAGCATTTGTAAGTGGATTTTCCCCCTAGCTTCATCCTCAGATTGCTCATTACTAGTGTATAGAAACACTGCTGATTTTTGAGTATTAATCTTTTATCCTGCCACTCTGTCAATTTCATTTATTAATTATAGCAGTTTTGCTGTAGATTTTTGGGCACTTTCTAGGTATAGGATCATATCATCTGAGAACAGTGGAAGTTTTACTTCTTCCTTTCCAATTTGTATACATTTTATTTCTTTTTCTTTTCTGATTACTCTAGTTAGAACCTCTAGCTCTATACTGAACTTCAGTGGACATCCTTGTCTTGTTCCTGAAAGCTTTCAGTCTTTCACCATTTAGTACAAGTTAGTGGTGGATTTTTCATATATGCCTTTGTCATGTTGAGAAAGTTTCCCTCAAGTCCTATCTTTTGGAGTGTTTTTGTTTTTTTTTCAATCAGGAAAGGATGCTGGATTTTGTCAAATGCCTTTTCTTCATCAATTGATAAGATCATATGATTTTTCTTCTTTGATTTAGTAATGTGGTATATTATGCTGATTGATTTTCTGATGTTGAAACACCCTTGCATTCCTGGGATAACCCAATTGATCATGATAAATAATTCTTTCAATGTGTTGTTGGATTCAATTAGCAAGATATTTTTTTTAATTTTTAAAAAATTTTATTCTAATTTTTAAAAGATACTTAGATTGCATAACTGTTACATAAAAAATGTAGGGATTTCCACATGCCCTTCTTCCTACCCCTCCCAGATTTTCCACATTAACAACATCCTTCATTAATGTGGTACATTTGCTTACAATTGATGAATACATATTGGAGCATTGCCACTAAGTGTGGATTATAGTTTACATTATAAACTCTCTCCCACACATTTTTGTAAGTTATGCAAGTTATATAATGGCCTGTATATATCACTGCAATCTCATTCAGGACAATTCCAATAAAATAGAAGGAATCCTACTCAATATGCTCAAGTGGATATATGAAAAACTCATAGCTAGCATTGTACTCAACAGTGAAAGACTGAAAACTTTCCCACTGAGACCAGGAAAAAGACAGGGATGCCATTTGGATTTCTTCTTTGGACAAATATCTATTGAAGTCTTTTGCCCATTTTCTAAATTGGGTAGTTTGTCTTTTTATTATTTAGTTGTAGTATCTCTTTATTAATCACAAATATTAAACCCTTATCGGATATGTGATTTCTACATATTGAAGAGAAGTCTATTTCTCTATTGTGTTGACTGCCTTTTTACTCTCTTACCAAAGTCCTTTGAGGTACAAAAGTGTTGAATTTTGAGGAGGTTCCAATTATCAATTTTTTCTTTGCTGTTCGTGCCTTGGGTATAAAGTTTAAGAAACTATCCCTACCACAAATCTTGAAGATGTTTTCCTACGTTTTCTTCTGGGAGTTTTATGGTTGTATCTTTTATATTTAGATCTTTGATCCATTTTGGGTTAATTTTTGTATAAGGTGTGAGATGGGAGTCCTCTTTGTTTGTTTTGGATGTGGGTTCTCCCAGCACCGTTTGTTGAGTAGACTGCTCTGCCTCAGGTAGGTGAGTTTGACAGCATTGTCAAAATCCCTTGACCGTAGATGTAAGGGTCTATTTCTGAGTTCTTGATTCAGTTCCATTGGTCAATATGTTTATCTTTATGTTGGTACCATGCTGTTTTTACCCCTGTAGCTGAGTAATATGATTTAAAGTCAGGAAGTGAGAGTCCTCCAACTTTGTTCTTTTTTTAAAAGAATTTTTTGGCTTTTCAGGGCTCATTACCCTTCCAAATAAATTTGATAATTGGCTTTTCTATTTCTGCAAAAAAGGCTGTTGGGATTTTTTGGATGATTACAATGAATCTGTAAATCAGTTTGGGTAGAAATGACATCTAAATGATATATTGTCTTCCAGTCCATGAACATGGAATGTCTTTATATTTATTTAAGTCTTCATCGGTTAATTTTAGCAACATTTTATAGTTTTCTGAATACAGGTTCTCTATGTCCTTGGTTAAGTTTATTCCCAAATATTTGCTTTTTTTAATAGCTGTTATAAATGGATTTTTTTTTCTGATTTCCTCCTCAGATAGCTCATCAGTATTATATAGAAATGTTACTGATTTTTGCATATTAATCTTGTATCCTGCCACTTTGCTTAACTCAGCTATTAGTTCTAGTAGCTTGTTTTGTGGATTTTTCAGGATTTTGTAGGTATAAGATCATATCATCAGTGTTAGGTGAAAGTTTTATTCCTTGCTTTCCCTTTTGGGTGCCTTTTATTTCTTTATCTAGCCTAATTTCTCTAACTAGAACTTCTAGCACAGTATTGAATACTCTTGGTGACAGTGGGCATCCTTTTATTCCTATATTTTGGGTTGTTTTTTATTAAGAAAGGATGCCATATTTTGTCAAATGTCTTTTCTGCATCAATCAAAATGATTTTGTGATTTTTCTTCTTCAATTTATTAATGTGGTTTATTACACTATTTGATTTTCTTGTATTGAACCACCCTTGCGTACCTGGGATAAAACCCACTTGATCATGGTGTATAATTCTTTTAATGTGTTTTTGGATTCAGTTTGCAAGTATTTTGTTGAGGTTATTTGCATCTATATTCATTAGAGATATTGGTCTATAATTTTCTTTTTTCTTTTTTCTGCCCCCCCCCACCCCATGGCTCCCTCATCCATCTGCTCATTGTCTGCTTATTGCCTCTGTTTGTTGTTTGTGCTCCTTGTGTCTGCTTGTTGTCTTTGCTCTTCTTTAGAAGACACCAGGAACCAAACACAGGACCTGTCATGTGGGAGGAGGATGTCCAACCTCTTGAGCCACATTCACTTCCCACTCCTTGTGTCAGCTCATTGCATCTGCTTGTTGCATCAGGCACCAAACCTGGGCCCTCCCATGTGGGAGGCAAGTGCCCAACTGCTTGATCCACATCTACTCCCTGTAATTTTCTTTTTTTCTTTTATCTTTATCTGATTTTGGTATTAGGGTGATGTTGGTGTCAGAGAATAAGTTTGGTAGCATTTTCCTGTTCAATTTTTTGGAAGAGTTGAGTAAGCCTGGTTTTAGATTGTCTTTGAATGATTTGTAGAATTCACCTGTGAAGCCATCTGTTCCTGGGCTTTTCATCTTGTGGAACTTTTGATGACTGTTTAAATCGTTTCACTTGTGACTGGTTTGTTGAGGTCTTCTGTTTCTTCTAGGGTCAACATAGGTCGTTCATGTGTTTCCAGGAATTTGTCCATCTCATCTTTATTGTTTAGTTTTTTGGTGTCGAGTTGTTTACAGTATTTTCTCATGATCTCTCTTATTTTTGCAGAGACAATGATAATGGCCCTTCTCATTGCTGATTTTATTTTTGATCTCTCTTTTTTCTTTGACAGTCTAACTAAGGGTTTGTCAATTTTTGTTGTTGTTGTTCTCAGTTTAATTTGTTTCTGCTCTGACTTTACTATTTCTTTCCTTCGACTTAGTTTGGGATTAGTTTGCTGTTCTCTTTCTAGTTTGCCCAGGTGTGCAGTTAGAATTCAATTTTAGCTCTTTCTTTTTTAATGTAAGCATTGAAGGCTATAATTTCCCTCTCAGCCCTGCATTTGTGGTATACTGTAGATTTTGATATGTTGTGTTTTCATTTTCATCTGTGTCAAGATATTTACTGAATTCTCTTGCAATTTCTTGTTTGACTCGCTGATTATTTAAGAATGCTGTTTAATCTCCATATATTTATGAATTTTCTACTTCTCTGTCGATTATTGATTTCCAGCTTCATTCCATTATGATCAGAGAAAGTGTTTTATATAATTTTAAAATGTATTGAGACTTGCCTTGTGACCAAATATATGGTCTATCCTGGAGAAGGATCCATAAGCAGTTGAAAAGGATGTATATCATGCTGTTTTGCCGTGCAATGCTCTATAGATGTCTGTTAGGCCTACCTCATTAACCACATTATTTAAGCTTTCTGTTTCTTTAATTTCCTCTTTCCAGATGTTCTATACAATGCTGAGAGTGGTGTATTGAAGTCTCCAACTATTATTGTAGAGAAATTTATTTCTCCTTTTAGTTTTGCCAGAGTTTGCCTAATGTTATCTTGGGGGACCCAGGTTAGGTGCATAAATATTTATAATAGTTATTTCTTCTTGGTGAATTGCCCTTTTGATTAATACATTTTGATTCATCCATTATAACAGTTTTGCATTTAAAATCTATTTTGTCTGATATTAGATCACAACTCCAGCTCTTTTTTGATTACTGTTTGTATGGAATATCTGTTTCCAATCTCTCATTTTCCACTTGTTTGTGTCCTTCCATCTGAGGTGAGGCTCTTGGAGACAGCATATAGATGGCTCATATTTTTTTTATCCATTCTGTCAGTCTATGTTTTTTGATTGGGGAGTCAAGTCATTAACATTCAATGTTATTACTGTAAAGGCCTTATTTCATCTGTTTTATCCTTTAGTTTTCTTACTATTGTCTATCTTTTTTACCCTTTAATTTACACTTCTTTATATTCTTCATTTCTACACTCTTATCCAAGCTCTTGCCCTTGTTTTTTTCTTTTCAGGCTGAAGGAGTTTCTTTAGTATCTCTCATAGGTCTTTTGGTAACACGTTCACTGTTTTTGTTGGTCTGTGAAGACTTTAAACTCACCTTCATTTTTGAGGAACATTTTGAAGAAACAGAATTCTTGACTGGCATTTTTTCTCTTTCAGTATCTTAAATACATTACACCACTTTCTCCTGCATCCATGGTTTCTTTTTTTTTTTAAAGATTTATTTTTTATTTATTTCTCTCACCTTCCCCACCCCCGCCCCACTTGTCTGCTCTCTGTGTCCATTTGCTGTGTGTTCTTCTGTGTCCACTTTGTATTCTTGTCAGCGGCACCCGGAATCTTTGTCTCTTTTTGTTGCATCATCTTGCTGTGTCAGCTCTCCGTGTGTGCAGCACCACTCCTGGGCAGGCTGCGCTTTTTTCGTGCTGGGTGACTCTCCTTACAGGGCGCACTCCTTGCATGTGGGGCTCCCCTATGCAGGGGACACTCCTGCATGGCAGGGCATTCCTTGCGCGCATCACTGTGTGTGGGGCAGCTTATCACATAGGTCAGGAGGCCCTGGGTTTGAATGTTAGACCTCCCATGTGGTAGGCAGATGCCCTAACTGTTGGGCCAAATCAGCTTCCCTCCATGGTTTCCCTTGAGAAGTTAGTAGCTAGTCTTATTGAGACTTTTTTTTCTTTTGCTACTTTCAGAATTCTCTCTTTATCTCTGATATTTGTCATTCTGAATATTAGCTATCTCAGAGTAGGTATATTTAGATATATTCAGTTGGGAGTATGTTGTGCTTCTTTGACATAGATATTTATGTCTTTTGGTGGGGTTGGGAAATTTTCTACCATTATTTTCTTAAATATTCCTCCTACCCCTTTTCTCTTCCCTTCTCCTTCTTGGACACCATGACACATATGTTTGCATGTGATGTCATTTAGTTCCCTGAGGCCCTGTGCATTTTTTCCCATTATTTTCTTTATAAGTTCTTTTGTATACTTGCTTTCAGAGCCTTGTCTTCAATCTCTCTGATCCTTTCTTTTGTCTCTTCAAATGTTATATGCCTCCAGTGTATTTTTAATTTCATTTATTTTTTTATTCCTATAAGATCTGCTATTTTTCTAGGCATGCTTTCAAATTCTTCTTTGTGTTCACCCAGTGTTTTCTTGATGTCCTTAATCTCTTTAACCATCTCATTGAATTTATTAAGGTGAATTGTTTGAACAACTATGGTCAGTTGTCTCAAATCCTTTATTTCATCTGGAGGTTTAGTTTGTTCCTTTGACTGAGCCATATTTTTCCTGTTTTTTGGTATGGATTATAATTTTTTGTTGGTATCTTGGCAACTGATTTACTATATATATTTATTCTTGGTTCCTTTTCTCTCTTTAGTTTAGGTCTTTCTATATGATTGGCTTGTGCTATCGCCCTGCTTTGCTACTTGGTTCAACTTAATTTGGAAATTTATACTGGCTTGTATTTAGCCTATCTGAAATTTTCAGCTCTTTTTCATCTTGCCCTTACTCCTTGCTTGTTGCAGAATAGGAGCTGAATATGTGGTTGGCACTGTAAGTTGTGGAGGCTGAAGCTGCCCATGTTGCCCCAGGAATCAATGAATCTTCTCCTACTTTTCTCTTCTGTCTAGAATAGAGACAGAGCGGCAGCCGTGTGCAGTAATCCAAGCTGTGCAGGCCAAGACCATCTGCAGTTGCCTGGAGAGACTGATGAAGCTTCATGGCCCTTTCTCCCTTGCCTGGGGGTAGGGATGGAGTTGCAGGAGTGGACAGCAAAGTAAGCAATGTGAGTCAAAACTGACTGCAGTTGCCCAGGTAGATTGATGAAGCACCAGCCTCCTTCTTCCCCTGCCAGGGGCAGGAATGGTGCTTCTGGTGTGCCTAGCAATCTAATTTGTGAAGGCCAAAAGTGACTGCAGTTGCCTAGACACAGTGAGGAAGCACTGTCCCTCCTCCTGCTCTGTCAGTGGTGGGGATGGAGTCAGAGATGTGTCCAACAGTTTAGTTCATGTAAGGTGAAGGAGGTGCCATTGCCCAGGGAGTCTGAGGGAGTATTGGCCCTTCTGCTCTGTCAGGGGTAGGGCTGGAACCACAGGAGTGCCCAAGAATCTAGTCCATGGGGGCTGAAAGTGCCTGCAGTTGCCTGGAGAGGTTGAGGAAACACCCCCTTCCTCCTATTCTATTGGGGATGGAGATGTAACCACAGGTTTGCCCACCAATCTAGTCCATGTCTATCAAAAGTACCTGAAGTTGCCTGAAGAGGCTGGGGAAATGTCACCCCCTCCAATCCTATTGGGGATAAGAGCAGAGCCATAAGTATCCAACAATCCTGTCTGTGTGGGATGAAAGCTCCTGCAGTTGCCCAGAGAGGCTGGTTCAGTTCCCCACAGCTTCCTCCCTGCTAGAGGTGGGGCTAAAGCTTAGGCTAGGGCTGCAATCCAAACTGGGTGGAAAGAAGCTAGTCCCTACCATCACTGTGATTTTTCAATCAGCTCCACTTCCCCTTATGATGGGAATGGAGCCAAAATGGAGGCTACTGGCCTCTTTAAAGTTTCAAACTTTAGCTGTACTGAGGATTGGACTTTAGCCATCCAAGTAGCTAAGTAGCTGAAGTAGCTGAAATTGGTGCCTGACCATTTCTTCCTTCCCTGTTTTTGGGAAATGGAGCTTTCAACTCCAGCCAGGGAATAGTTCCTGAGGTGGCTTGTGCTGCCAGTGGGGGATGGGCTCCAGCCTCAGTGGTATGGAGTGCTCTACTCAAGAATCTTCACTGCAGATGGGCAGTCTCCTTCCATTCTTTCAAGGATGTTGCAGGATGCTATTCTGGTTTCCTGGGCCCCCTAAACAAGTGTGTTATATAGGTCTAGGTGATTACTAACTGCACCATAGGACAAGCTGACACTTGGAGCTCCTTACTCTGCTACCATCTTGCCCATTCATCTCATGTAGCTTTGATTTGCATTTCCTCTAATAGCTGGTGATAGTGAACCTTTTTTCATGTACTTTTTCACTGTATTTCCTCTTTGGAGAAATGCCTATTTAAGTCCTTTGCCCATTTTTTCATTGGGTTGTTTGCCTGTTTTATTGTTGAGTTGTATGAGCTCTTTATATAGTGTAGAAATCAAATCCTTATCTGATGTGGTTTCCAAATATTTTCTCATATTGAGTGGGTTGCCTTTTCACCTTCTTGACAAAGTCCTTTGAAGTACAAAAATTTTTGTTTGAGGAGGTTCAATTTATCTGTTTTTTTTTTTTTTTCTTTTGTTGCTTGTGCCTTCAGTGTAAGGTTTAAGAAATCACCACCTACTTACCACCAGGTCTTGAAAATGTTTCTCTACATTTTCTTCTAGGAGTTTTATGGTTCTAGCTTTTATATTTAGGTCTTTGATCCATTTTGAGTTAATTTTTGTATAAGGTATGAGGTAGGGGTCCTCTTTCCTTCTTCTGGATATGGATATCCAGTTCTCCTAGCACCAGTTTTTGAATAGACTGTTCTGCCCTAGCTGGGTAGGTTTGACAGCCTTGTCAAGTATGAGTTGACCATGGATGTGATGATCTGTTTCTGGACCATCAGTTCAATTCCATTTATCTGTATGTCTATCTTTATGCTGTACCATGCTGTTTTTACCACTGTAGCTAGGTAATATTATTTAAAGTCAGGAAGTGAGAGTCCTCCAACTTTGCTTTTTCCTTTTTAAGAGGTTTCTGACTATTAGGGACCCCTTACTCTTCCAAATAAATTTTATAATTGGATTTTCCATTTCCTTAAAATAGGATGTTAGAATTTTTCTCAATATTGCATTGAATCAATGTATCAATTTGGGTAAAACTGACATCTTAAAAGTATTTAACCTTCCCATCCATGAACACAGAATGTTCTTATATTTATTTAGGTCTTCTTTATTTATTTATTTATTTTTAGCAATGCATGCTAATTACAATTTAGTAATGCATTTCTAATTACAGGTCATTTATATCCTTAGTTAAGTTTATTACTAAATATTTGGTTATTTTAGTAATGTTTGTAAATGGAATTTTTTTCCTGACTTCCTCCTCAGAGTGCCCACTAGAAGTGTATAGAAACACTACTGATTTTTATGTATTAATCTTGCATCCTGCCTGTTTATTAACTCTAGTAGCTTTGTTATAGATTTTTCAGGACTTTCAAGGTAGAAGATCATATCATCTGTGAATAACAAACTTTTATCTCTTTCTTTGCATTTTGGATGACTTTTGTTTCTTTTTCTTGCCTGATTGCTCTAGCTAGTAGTCTCACAATTTTTTAATGCTCATATAAAGTGGTTTATTTTGGCCTTTATGTAGACCCTGCAGCTTTTTCCCTTTTACTGCTCCCCAATGGAAATAACAATAGTAAAAACAACAAACCATTGAATTTTGAGCTATCATTTGATATTTTTTATTAATAAATTTTATTTTTTACTTTTATGAAATATTTCAAGCTGTGTGGACAAAGTAACATTTTATTTGAACTTAAGACATCATATTAGCTTGATTTTTTCTCCCCTAGAACATTTTTATTTGTCCTTCTCAATGTTTGCCAAAATTATCTGCAAACATTTTTATTTCATCTGACAAAAGCATGGATTCTGAGATCACAACCAAATGTTTAATCTTTTCTGTGAAAAGTTTCAAAATGAGATTGCAGTTAATTATAGTCTCTCCAAATATACTTCCTGATTATATGAACCAATATTAGAAAATGAAAACTCTCATACATTCCAGAATTATCAGTGTGAAGCCATAGTGAATATTTTATTTTTAAAATTACTCCACCATATAAATACAGTCATTTTAATATGAAGGTGAAAGGTAATTTTGACACATCAAAAACTTATGTGACCACTAAATTCTTAATTGTTTTGAAAAAAACTCAGAATATGGGCTTTTGCGTAAGTTCTACATTTGTAAACCTTAGCTTCCCATTCTTATTGATACTTGGATTATAAAAGTGATCCTAAATTTTATTCTTCACTTACATATTCAGTCAGTATTTTTGACCACCCACTATGTGTCAGGACCTGTGATAGGTGCTGGTGGAGGTCAGTGGGTTCGCCATGCACCTGCCCTGTTCTGCTCACCATCTGGTGTGACTTCCTGTGGTGCACGTCCTCTTGGTGAAGCAATGCATTGAACCGAGCAGAATGAGGTATACCTCATTTGTAATGTGGAGTTAATAGCAACTACCCTTACAGGGTTGTTGTGAAGTTTAAGGGTGATAACACATGTAAAATGTTTAGAATAGTGCATGGCACATAACACCTCAGTAAATTTTAGCTATAAGATAATTTTTAATTATTATAGAACTATGTAGTTGCAGGAGGACTTAAAATTTATGTAACTATCCAATCTCCTCACATTATGGTTGAGGAGTCTGATTCTCAAAGAAGTTAAAGAATCTCCTTAAAGTTGCAACTCATTTTGTCATTGGCAGGACAAATAAGGGAACCCAACTCTATTTACACCTGAGTGAAATTTGCACTACAGTAGCTACCAGAGAAGTTACAAGTTAGGGGAGAACAAGCAACATGGTTACCAGTGCATGGCAGATACTCAATAAATACTTTTTGCATCAATATTGAACAAAAGCATTACTTCAAGGAAATAATTCTAACTTGAAGAGCTTTCCAAAGCTCAGTGATGTGCAATGATGTTTTTATTCCAGTTAAGCATAGTCTGATTTCTTAAAAATGTCACACTGGCTGGTGATTTATGTTTCTTATGATTTGCTTGGGTTGAGTCCATGGAAAACACAGTACATGGAAACAATTCTACCAGTGTTGAATGATCAGGGGAAATGCTCAATCTGGCAGCCATTTCCAAGATTGCCAAAGACATCCTCTTGGTCATGGAGATTTGAAAAGATGAGAAAAAGTCTTCCTTATTTTCACCTCAACCAATTTAATCCCAGAAAATATCAAGGAGCTATGAAACTGGCAAGTTCTCAGTATAGTTCTGCAAACAACATCCAGGGATAGCCTGAGACACACCATGTAAAGCACATAAACCTTTAACGCACATAAACTTCACAACTTTTTAACCCACGCATTATAGAACAAGGCAACAATAGCCTACTCTGGGCTAAAGAGGAGAATAGCTTTCCTCTCTGAAAGTAACGAAGTTCTGTTGGAACTTGCCTCTCTTCATACCTTCAAGTTCATGAAAGGATTGTGGGGTGCCCAGTGGTATTTATTTTGAGGTCAACCTCAGTCACTCCATAAGAAGTTAAGCACTTCCTTTAATACCTCTATAACAGACTTGAAGGAAAGAACGAAGTCACTAGCTAAGCAGACAATGGGCCTTAGATGAGTAATTTTCCAACTTTGGTAGGAAAGAGAATTAATGAGGAAAACAGTAGAATTAGCATCAGTGTTAATTATATTTGGGCAAGGATCCATTTGATTTATGATGATATTAATCCTTGAATTTCGGGTACAAGCCTCTTAACTTTTCCTCTACAACTGTAAATATAATTATCCTTTGCCTTTTTAATTGTAGTAATAGTATAGTGTAAAGCAGTGATTTTCAGTGGGAATAAGGGAGTTATTTTGCCCCTAGGGGATATTTGGCAGTGTCTGGAGATATTTTTAATTGTCATGCCTGGAAAGATACGACTGGCATCCAGTGGGTAGTGGTCAAGTTTGCTGCTAAATAATCCTACCATACCCAGAACGACCCCCCTCCTCCCACCCACACAGACAACAAAGAACTATCTGGCACAAAATATCAATAGTCCTAAGGTTGAAAAACCCTGATGTAAGACTGAAGAGCTTAATATCTGTAGTCAGGCTGATTAGGTTTCATTTCATGACTGGTGACATTTTGCAAATTACTTAACCTCTTTGCCTCAATTCCCTATCTAGAAAATGAGGAAAATAATCAGCCTTTCCTTAGAGAATTGTTTGGGGGATTAAATGAACTAATCTATGTAAAGTTCATAGAACAGTGCCTGACATATGGACAACACCAGTAAATATTAGTTATTTTATGCAAAACAGAAAAGGGTACATATGAAAAAACACCAGAACAAGGAAAACTGCTAAAGTATGTTTTTGAAGGGAACTTGACTAAAAATTACCTTGAGAGGTAATTACCATTATAGACTAATTGGATGCAATCCATAAGATATAAGAATACACATGATAATGAGCTCTGTGTCACTGTCATTGGTCTCTGCTAATTTAATACTGTGGATTTTGTGCTATGGTGTTGAAATGGAAGGAGTATCAGGACACAGTTCTAGTACATCATGTGTACTTGGGTGCTGTTTTAGATTAGTTAGTAATTATGTTTTCAAGATTCTAAAATGATCAAAGGCATGTGAATTCCCTAAGTCCATGTTGAGCTGTGTGGTGGCAGAAAAGGACAGGCTAATGTATGTAAAATTAGGAATTAATTACTCCCTTTACAGGGTTGTTGGTGTTGGCATGAAATGGAAGTACCTGACCTTTGAGGTAAAAAAGATAAAACTCCAAAAGGCCAGGATCTGAAGCAAGACCTTGAAAACAGGGGGTGGTGATATTTATGGACAGAGCCAACAAATTATCATATGATTTATTCTCCCATTAATTGTAGAGTTGAAGATGCCAAAAAGGGAACACTTAAGTACATATGACAAATTATAGGTGTTCAGCAGGGAAAAGAGGTCTGAATTGGCTGTACTGACCTGTCTGAACACTATGCCCAGAATTATATTTCATCTAGTGGGTTTGATTTGCATGAGAGTCTTAGAATATCTCTGCTAAGCTTGGTTAAATAGTCCTTGACCTTGAGGCTCTTATTTTTATACTCTGGATAATTTCAGCAGCCAAGGGACCCACTCTGGCTTTTCCCTGTGCTAGGTCCTTTCTCTTAGAATGAAAGTTAGTGAAAGTTTTAATTAAGATGTTCGATATTAGGGCCTGTGACACTCAGGAAGGCAATTTCACAAGTTCTCAGGAATCTAACTTTAAAGTCATAGCTTCAGGCCAGCCTATGGTAAGTGCCCACCTCCTCTAAATATTTGTAAACATAGCAGAAGATATTTACAATATTATTAAGATCCTCCGAAGTTCCATCAAGTGTGCCTTTGCATTACACATTCCTTCTAAGCTCAAAGGAATGAAGTTCACCTGATTCTGGTATAGTATCTTATAAGGAAAGTGAAAGAGGTCATGGAGAACAAGTTAAGAATACTAACTACCCTTTTTGAATATTTAATATAAGCATAACAAGGCACAATGGTAGATACTTTAGACATTTAATAAAATATTCACAAAAATTCTGCCCATTTTGTAGATTACAAAACCAAGGTTCAAAGAATGCAGATAACTAGCTCCAAATCACACAGCTGGTAAGTGGTGGTGCCAAGATTTGTACCCAGGTCTGTCTTCCTAAAATAAAACCCTTTCTGCTTTACCAAGCTAATTAACTCTTTAGCAGTCAGGGAGGAAAGATAGCTCTCAAGATTTACCAAATGCACAGCTTTCGTCACAGAATAATGTCCTTTGTTTTAATAAACACTTTATACTTAATTAAAAATCTTGAGGTTGAAATATACTTAATACTAAAGAAACTATCACATTATCCCTCATACGCCCATCCCCATTTGAAACATAAATGTGTCTTGGTGTGCGTTACTTTAAGCTGAATTCTAGGGGAGTCAGTAGCACTTATCAGGAATTCACACTCCAAGTGTTGTCAGTGCACATTTGATTGAAAGGTCACATTCCAGAGGTAGCATCTACAGAGCTTTCAGCTCTCTTTGTCTCTGATCAAACACAGACATTTTGTCATTTAGCCTAATGAAAAATAAATCTGCTTTTTTTCTGAAATAGTGGCTTATTAGCATAACACATGGTAGAAATAGGCTCTCATTGGTAGAATTAGTGGTATTCAAAATATGTGGTCTCCACCCTTCAATGAAGAACATAAATCTTGCTAGCTCTTCATCTCTATCTCCAAATAGACTAGAGGATCCTGCATCTAGTCTATAGATTCTATTGTTGAATCTAACTCATGTGAATTTTAAAAATTCGACTTTTTTTATTATTAAGAAAAGTATAGATTCTCTGCAGCTGTAAAAAATGATACTGAGAGAGCCTCATACCATTTACCCAGTTTCACTTGATAGTAACATCTTATATCTTACATAATCAAAGCCAGAATATTGAAAGTGATATAGTCCACCAATCTTCACATGAATCTTTTATACAAGTTGTAGTAGGGTCATGTAAAAAGCCAGAAGTAGGACTTTATCAGCCTCCATTGAGCCAGGTAGTATAAGCCCTTTTATGCCTGCTTGCTAATAAATATTTGTTTAAAATATATCTGTATGCATGGCAGATTTTGTTTGAATCTTCCCGTCATAATAACCTGGCTTTTCCCTTCCTAGTTCTTTTTTTCTATATGAGGTGATGAGGTGATGGGTAAGTAGTTGATGTTATCTACCCCATGGATGTTTCCTAACCTGCTTGGCTTAAGCAAGTTGGAAACATCTTTCCGTGTAATTTTGCTATTAGATCAAGATACATAGTGCATAATGAAAAGAGACTCTTTTTGGCTCCTATCTTGGTCTACCAGGCTGCTATGACAAATACCACACAATGGGTTGGCTTAAACACTGGCAATTTACTGTCTCGTGGTTTCAGAGGCTAGAAGTTGAAAATCAAGGCATTGACAAAACCATGCACTCTTTCTGAAGTCTGTAGCACCCTGGTGCTGGCTTGCTACTATCCCTGAGGCACCTTGGACTGCAGTGATGCCTCCAGTCACATGGCGCACTCTCTCTCTCTCTCCTTGGGTCTGCTTTCCTGGTTTCTGCTGATATCCAGCTTCTGGCTCCTCTCCCTGTGGATTCCTCTCAATAAGGCCTCCAGTAATATGGATTAAGACTTACTCTTATTTAGTTGGACCATACCTAAGTAGGATCTCAGAAGATCCTATCTACAAATGGGTGCACCCCTGACCCATCTTAACAAACATACTCAAAGATAATTTTTACAAATGGTTTCATACCAACAAGGATGTGGATTAATATTGAGAATATGTCCTTACTGGGGTACATAATTTAGTCTACCAGTCTATCCTTTGGATTCCAAAAAAAGACATATTCTTCCCATATGTAAAATACATTCACTCAATCCCAATATCCCAAAAACCTTAAGTCATTTCAGTAAAAAACTCTAAGTCCAAAGTCTCAAAATCAATTATGGGTACAGTCCATCCTGGAGCAAAATTCCTCTTATCTGTGGAGCTGTGAAAACTAGAAAGCAGGTCATTTGCTTCTGAAATACAATGTGGGCCAGGCATAGGATAGAAATTCCCATTCCAGAAGGATGAAACTGTAGGGAAAACAGGGGGCAGAGGTCCCAACCAAGTCTCAAATCCAGCAGGGCAAACTCCATAAGATTTCCTGGTCTGAAAGTCGTCTGTGCATTGATGCTTTGTCGTCCTGGCCTGCTGAAGTAGCAACCCCACCCTTTCCAAGTGCTGGGGCAGCAACTAGGATCTTAAAGAACACCTGGAATATAGGCCTTACCCTCTCTGAGAACCAGAGTGGCAGCCAGGCTTTCCCAAATGCCGGGTCACAGGCCCCACTTTATCCAAGCATTGGGGCGGCTGCCTCACTCTTCCTCAAGCATGAACATGAGGGTGGAAGTCCCACCTCCTCCAAGTGCTGGAGCAGAAGGCCTGCCCCTCCAAGCATTGGAGGTGGGCCTGTGATTTCCACATGCATGGGTGGGTCCTCTCTCTTGGCCCAAGGAGAGCTCTACAGGACAGATCCCTGCTTCCACAGTACTGCTTTTGAAGCCATTCTTCTTCCCATTCATCCCTTTGCTGTCCCTTGAAGTACCATCTGGCATTGTTTCTGCATAAGCCTAATTTCCTTAGCAAAGGGTGATTCAATGACACCCTCATGCAGAGCTCCATTTTCTGGGAGCTTACCTCCTGGGAACTCAGGGAGTGCTCTGATAGAGTCACTTCTGGACTAGTCGCAGAACATGCTCTCTGGATAGGCTGAGAGTTTTCCTAAATTTATCAATAGTTGGTTCCTTTGTGTGTAAGAGTTCATTTCTCATTTTATCTCCTTCCTTTTACCTTTCACTGTAAGCTACAAGGAGGTCCAGGCTGCCCCTTCCACACTTAGCTTGAAAATCTCCTTAGCTAAATATCCAAGTTAATCACATACAAATTCTGCCTTCCATTGACATCAGATAATTTCACTAAGTCCTCTGCCACTTTATAACAGATCACTTATCCTCCAGTTACCAGTAACACCATATTTCTATTGACAGTCTCTTCAAAGCAATTGAGGCTTTTTCTATCAAGCACCTCAAAATTCTTCCAGCTTCTACCCATTGGCCAATGCCAATGCCATGTCCACATTTTTATATATTTATATTAGCAGCCTACCACTCCTGGTACCAAAAGCTGTCTTAGTTTGCCCAGCTGCTATGACAAACACTACACAATGGGTTAGCTTAAACAATGAGAATTTATCTTCCTACAGTTTTGGAGGCTAGAAGTCCAAAATCAAGGCATTGGCAAGACCATGCTTTCTTCCTGAAGACTGTGGTGTTCTGGTGCTGACTTGTCACAGTTCTTGGCATCTCTGCCTCCTGTTACCTGGCAATCTTTGTGTCCTTGTGAAGCCAGCTAATGAGATAGGGAGTCAATAGATGGATCTGGAACCTGGCAAGAAGTCCATGTAGATATCAGTAACCCCAAGATGGCTGCTGAAAGACCCCCGCCCACAAGATTCTGCCATTCAGAACAAGATTTCCTCCGGAAGCCAGGAGAAGCCCCAGATATTCCCCAAGGACTTTATCATTGGGCTATCCTAGGGGATTGATGGGCTGGGTAATCAATCAAAACAGCAAACAGCTGGAACTCCTCCCCTACCATTAACAAGGAGTGAAATAATTAATGGTTTAAAAAGCAGGCACAAGACCTGAACTTGCTCTCACCTTTGGACCCCGATTCTGGCTACCTTTTACCCCGGCACGGATCAACACACAAGTAAAATCTGGGCATTTATAATCTATAATGGGAAATTGTAGTCTGTAAATCAGCCTGCTTTATCACTTTTCCACCCCTTCCTCTCTACCTGGGACCCATGATCTGTTATTTTCTCCCATTTTTCTTCCCTCCCTACCTGAGTAAATTACTGACCTAACTTACCTGATGTGCTCGTGAAATTCATTTCTGCCGCATAGTCAAGAACCTAGACAAAATCCAGTAACACCTGTGACTGTTCTTCTAGTTTCCACTGACTTCCAGCTTCTTGCTCCTCACTCCTCCCTGTGGCCTTCTCTTTATAAGGCTTGCAGTGGTATGGATTAAGACCCCAAATTGTTGCTATCAAGGATTCCTTTGAAAAGAAAGTTTCTCTGTAGACCTCATGTTTTGATAACTTTTACTCTGCTAAGTAATTGCTACTGATTATACAGTAACTTATTCTCCCTCTTTTGTTAGTCAAAGGCCTGGATCTGATTGTTAGAACTTCTGATTCTCATGAGTTAAGACAGCTCTCCATACTGACTTGATAATTTCAGCTGAAAGAAGAGAAATTTGGAACTTTAGTTAGGGATCTTTTAATTAGCTTTATAAATTAGTTATCGCAAAATCACCTGGTGTTATAAAGAAATACAGATTTCCAGATCCCACACAAAACATTCTGAAATATAATCTCTTAGCCTGGGCACTGTCCTCATTCTCCTGTTGATTCAGATCTCGTCCCTTGGACCATACTCTGAAAAGCACACCACTAGAAATTTTGAAAGGTGGAAAATAGCTTCCAGACCTCCCTCTGAACTGATTTCACAGATCAATTGCCTTCAGATTGGGAACCTCTGGAAGAGTGGATAATTACAAACTCAATTCAGCTCTTCAGCTTTGGGCACTACTTCAGTGGAAGCTCAAAAATCTATGACTAAGTTGACCTTTTGTCATATCTCTTTTCCTCCCTGTTTATTTAAGTTACCATCTTAACTGGCTCCTGAAGTCAAAAGTGCTTTTGTTCTCTGCATGAATGGTTTGATTCACATCACACCAATATAGCTTCAAAGGGAGAAAATCTCCTACCTTTGGATAATCTCTTCCTCCCTCTGCAAATGCCACAATCCAGCTAAAGGATTGTGAAGGTTTTCTGTTTTAAATATTTCGGTCTCTTCAGATCATTTCTTTTTTTCCTTCTTGGAAACAGAAATAAGGCCAAAAGAAATAACACCCACTTACAGTACTTTTAATGAAAGTGATTTCTTCCACTTAATGTTGTATTTGAGGCAGTGATTCACAAATTGAGTTTGGAAAGCACAGATTACTGGGGCCACCTCCAGAGAGTCTGATTCAGGAGGTGTAAGAGGGGGCCTGGAGGGTTGTATTTTGATTCGAATGATCAGTCCTGTCTGTGAATCAACATTTTAGTGAATGGACACAGATGAATCACTTTTCCAAGGTCAATGACCAAGAAGTGACAAATTCTGACTGGGAGGCCTGTGTTCTTTCAACTCTCTCATGCTGTGTGATGATGGAAATGAAAAGGAAAGGAAGGAAGCAAAGGCAGCCTGAGCTATTTGCCATGTTGAACTTCACATTCCCTCATTCACCTCTCTCTTTACCTCCTCCATTCACTCTGTTTCATTCAGCTCTACTCAGTTTCATACCTGAGCACACATGATTGCTTTTTGTCTTCCTGTTTTTGTACTGCCAATCTACCAGGTTAGAATTCCTTTGTGCCCAACCCCCTTCTCTTCTCCCTGGTGAACTTAAAGACCCCATTCAAATATCATCTCCTTTGTGAAGACTTCCTCACACACCAGGCTGGGTAAATCTTTTCCCTTCTCTGTACTCAAGAAGATTTTTGTACATGCTATGGTGCTGAGAAGCTGATATATGTTCTGTTGTCTATAATTGATTTATAATACTTTCTTATAGATAGTGTGTTATGTATATATGCAATTTAGTAATGAGCTCTACATCTTTGGGGCAGTTAGATGAAGTACCCTAATCAAGAGATGCTGAGTTGGTGTTCCAACGGTTCTATAATGTAACCTACACTCTAGAAGGGCTATTACAACATAATCACTTAGAAATTGCTATCTAAATTGAGATCAAGGGATAGTAGAAATATCTTTTCATGGGTGAAATTGATGTGGGTTATGGGTGGGAGGCTCTTCATCTCTTCGTAGATAACTTAAGGGTATGGGACGGTAAGAGGTGGCAGTCCTGCCCTTGGTGACCATGGCAATGACTCCAGTCCCAGGAAACAGTTTAGTGGTGCAAACCCTATAAACTTTAAATATTTAGGAAAAATGCAAACCAAATGTGCTAAAAGCTTATCTAGAATGTATAAAGTCCATGCTAAAAACTTACCTAGGCTGTGGAAGATACACACTAATTCAAGCCTATTGAGAACTGAAACGAAAGACAATTTGGCCCTTCCTCTCTGTATAAAAGGAACTCAAAATTCTTGTTCTGGGCTCAGGTTTGAAACAGAAAACTCCCAAGTCTGGTTGGCTGTCAATGAATCATTTTTTTCCTTCTCAAAATCATTCCTGAGTCCTGGTCTTTCTATTTGCAAATAATTGAACCTCTCTTGTCTTTTATAACAAAATGAGTGATGTTGAGATAAGCAGATTCTCTAGAAAGATGGTGCAAACATCTCTGCCCTTCCACATACCAGATGTGAGAGTCTGGCAAGGCCAGCAGCCTAGCACCCTTAGGAATGTGCTCTGGTGCCCTGGCTCTCTTTGGCCCTGCGTTCCCCATACTCACAGCAGGAATCTGGGCCAGAAACTTTGTTGAAACCTACTGCTGGTACATAACCATCTCCAAGTTATCATCCAAAGAACCTTCATGCAAAGTACAGTTCCTAGTGCCTAAAGGACAGAAAGTTGGGATTTCACCAAGCCAACAGGGACAGGCTGTGTGACGGTGTGTTTGTTTGATTGTTTTGTCTCCATGCTAATAAATATGTACTTGGCAGAATTTGATCTGAGACTCACTTTTGTTATAACCTGCAAACAGTAGCGAGGTTGTGCAGGATAGGACCAATTGCTCTCACTTGTCACTGTCTAAAGATGTGGGGAGAGGCGACCTAAGGCTACTGAAGGGAATCTGGCAGCTGTGAATGGTGACATTGGTTTGGGTCAGCTATCTTTTTCATCTCTTTATCTTTGGTGATAGGCATAGCAACGATAGAGTAAATAATCAATGCTTTTTTGTCTTTAACACTGATATTTTAAAAACATTTGTTTTATAGAGTTATAATCTGAGTGAAGGTTTGTATTTAAGCAGAATGGCAATAATCTGGTTTTGAAAAATGTTTTCATTTATAGAGCCTGCTCATGTGGGGGAATTTGAGCAAAATATACTAACTTTTGATGCAGCCTCTGCTTCAGGTGAAGTGCATTTTAAATTAAAATATAAAAATATGTAAGTATAATGCTGATACATATGCTTTATGGAGTTTTTATGACCCCTTTGGAAAAAAATATTATGCAATTTATTTGAAAATATGAATACTATGCAATTGATTCATCATCATAATCCATCCAGCCTGAACAAAGGCAACTTTAAGCATAGCTGGGGGCAATGCATTATACAGATATCTGCAAACAGTGGTGTTCATTTTTCAACACTGTCAAGAAAATTCATCTAAAGAAATTATAAGTCTAAAGGCTTCCTACATTGCCTATTTGTCGTTAGAAGCATTCCACACAATGAATAGGCATTATAGGTTGTTAAGCATCTCCTAGAACCTTGCTCCTTGAAATTGGAAAGATGATTGAATGTTATTTAAGTGGAACTTTACATGCAATAAATAGTGCATTTGCAGGCTGCTGAGAAAATTGATGAAAAGGATAATGTTCCATTTTGGACTCTAAACAAAAGGCAATCAATTAGTAGGAACAGTTTAAATAATGTGAAAGGAACAGTGCCTAGAAACTCTCCTGCTGAAAGATTGGACTTCAGATTGAAACAACTGCTTTTGCATTAAAAAGATATATGCCTTGGCATAAACACAGCACAAAAGAGAATGAACAGAAATCCATTTCTGGATCCACATCACTCCCCAGGGCTTGATTTCTTGTGAGCCCACTTTCTTTTCACTGCTTAATCTTTATTATGGGCTGCATTTCAACTTCCTACTGGGTTTATAGCCACACTCTGGCCAACCTTTAAGGTATCCTCCTCAGTAAAGATTTTAAGTAATTTAAAGAGAGATCATTAATAAGAAGCTTAGAGTGTTACTGATTTTTGAAATTAACCTTATTGTGCAATGCTATAGTGTGGAGTGATTGGGTAGGATCCTGCATTTGCCTGTTGTGGAGGGTGAGTAAACTTTGATGATGATTCCTGTACACCAGGGATTGGAAAAATTTTTCCATAAAAGTACAGATAGTAAATATTTTAGGTTCTGTGGGTCATATAATCTCTGTTGCAACAACTCAACTTTGCCATAAATAGCACTAAAGCCACCATAGACAGTGTGTAAACAAATGAGCAATGAGTGTGGTTGTGTTCCAATAAAACTATATTTACAAAAACAGGCAGCTGGTGCCTGCTCTACATCAGGAGACCAATACCATGACGGAACAAGTCCTCTGCCAAACAAGGTTAGACAATGATACAAATTTTAAAATTGCCAATGCCCCACAGCTGATGATTTCTAATTTCATACTATTTGCATATTATCTGTGTATCATAAATTTTTTTTCTTTTTTTTAAAGATTTATTTATTTAATACCCCCTCTCTCCCAGTTGTCTGTTCTCTGTGTCTATTTGCTGCGTCTTGTTTCTTTGTCCGCTTCTGTTGTCATCAGCGGCACGGGAAGTGTGGGTGGCGCCATTCCCGGACAGGCTGCACTTTCTTTCGCACTGGGTGGCTCTCCTTATGGGGTGCACTCCTTGCGCGTGGGGCTCCCCTACGCAGGGGACACCCCTGCGTGGTGCGGCACTCCTTGTGCACATCAGCACTGCGCATGGGCCAGCTCCACAAAGGTCAAGGAGGCCTGGGGTTTGAACCACGGACCTCCCATGTGGTAGATGGACGCCCTAACCACTGGGCCAAGTCCGTTTCCCTGTATCATAAATTTAATAGCCAATATTAACACTCAGCACTCCCTCGTGTTTCCTTTTCTGCCATCCTTTCTAGCCTCCTTGTTTTCTGTCAATGTATCGTAACATCCAATATTGGGTCAGATTGAATTGGTTCATCCTAGAAGATGGATAGTTTAGAATAAATCTGTGAACTATGGTATAATTGCTGTACCAGTACTGAAACCAACAGGGCAGACACATTTAATTTCTAGCTACTTTAATGTATATCAGATATTGGTACCAGTGAAATAGTCTGCTCTTCTTCTCTTGTCATAAGCCCCAGAACTTTTATACAGGGCAAATCAGAGTCTTAGAAGTCATTTAAAAACAAAACAAAACAAAACAAATACACCCTAAAACATATTTAAACTGAGAGAAGTCAGGTAGAAAAGTGACATCCACTGATTATATGCATTAGTAGTTCTCTTAACTGACTCCAATTGGCAGATTCACTCATTGGATTATACAACACTCTCCATTCCTTCTGTAAATCAAACTACCTGATTCTCACAACACAGGAATTGTTTGGGCTAGTAGTCTACTTTCTAGTACATTGCAATCATCTGCCAAGCTTTTAAAAATCCTTATTCCAAGGCTCCAATCCAGATGAATTAAATCAGAATTTCTCAGGGTGAGACCCAGGAATCCATATTTAATCTCCCCCCAAGTGATTCTAATGTGCTGCCAAAAAAGAGAACTACTATTATGGTGTCTTGCTATTCAAAGTGCGAGCTTGTTAGAAAAAGTGATTCAGCCTCTGACCAGACCTAGCAAATCAGAATCTGCATTTTAACATATCCGCAGGTGATTTGTATACATATTAAAGTTTGAGAAGCCCCGCTCTGGTGAACCCACATACTTCTGGTATCACATTGAAATTACATGCATGCCAAGGGTCAATTGTGTTCTCAAATCTGCTTATCCAGTTGTACTTGCAAATGTAATTATGTAAACATTGTATAATTGATGATTTACAAATGTACCAAGACTTGTTTCCATGAAAACAAAATTGAATGTTTTGAAAGACAATAAAGGTTTGCCATTTAAAACTGCCTATCAGATGAGATGTGAGATCATCTGTAAAAATTGGGGAAAAATCATAAAATTCTACCTTGATTCTGCAGTCATCATGCTTCATAAGTGTTTTTAAAGTGTTATGCCACTTTAAAAATATCAGAAGGGTAAATGCTGCATCCTGAAGTCCGGGTGTGGTTTGTGTAAGAAGAATTACCTGGAATTCCAATCGTCAGACCCATAATCAAAGAAGGGAGCTTCCACCATCAATTGATAGGTAACAAATGTTTTAAATTAAAATACAAATGATTTAAAATATATATTTTTTCATGATGTCCCACCTCAACTTTCTTTTTTTTAAAAATTAATTTGCTAGCTACTGGTTTGGATTACATTGGGTAAGTAGGCTTCTACTATTTGTACTCAACCAGCTTGCCTACTTCCTTTTTCTGTGGTATGACTGATTTTGCTCCATGATAGTAGCTCCTGAACTTATGGATTTCACTGACAAGGAAAATTTTATAATTATTTTGGGGAACTCAGAATTGCCTACCATTTTTTAGACTAATTAGGGGGTGAGGGGAAGCCATCTATCACATATTATGATTTCAGAAAAGAAAGGACATAAAAATGTTAGAAGAATACAATCTCAGGGTGAAGGAGAAGTCTTTAAAGGGAATAAAATTAGTTCCATGGAAGCTAATTTTTCCTTATTCATCTCATTTTGCTACGAAATAACAAAACTTTCAAGGACCACCGCAGTTCTGTTAGTGATCATTTGGGAAATACTCTTCTAGATGGTGCTAGAGAACAATAGGTACACAGGCTTGCAAGTTTTCTCTTCATCGGGACTCTAACCTGATGCCCTCTCCTGACATAGTTAAGCATGTTTTTCTTTGTGCTGTGGGCACCTCTTTTAGCACTTACTTCACTCTATTGTAGCTATTAGTTTTCTGTCTCTTTTCCCCTTGGATTGTGAGCTGGGTCATCCTTATGATATATCTCTTATCCATAATGCAGTACATGATAAGCAGAGGTCAGGCAATACCAATTGATTGAACAAATGAGTATAGTAGGTCTGTTCACATGCATTTATGTCAAAGGGAAAATGGAACTCATTGTGAAGAATAAACTATTCTGCCCCTCTAAGATCCTGGCTCAATATTTTGGCTGCATTGTCAATAATGTGATAATATATGGCAGTAATAAATAAAACGGAGAATTGACCACAGTTGTTTGCATTTTTAAAACTAGTTCTCCATTATGCATCCATTTACTGTGGTATATTTAATTAGTATTGATTTTGAGATTGAGGGAATTGCAGGATAATGAAAACATTAAACATATTAACTGTTTTTATTGCATTGTGTTTTCATTAAATGGTAACTTCCATACAAACTCTCTTTTTTTAAGAACATTTTTTATTCTTATTGAATATATGCACAACATTTTAAGACTTGTTCTAGGAACCTGTTACAGGTAAATTCTCATGCTAGAACAACAGAGGCTATTTCTAATTTGTAAAGGGAATCATTTTTTTTAGGAGGTACTGGAAATTGAACTCAGGACTTTGCACATGGGAAGCAGGCACTCAATGGCTGAGCTACCTCTACTCCCCAATGATAGTTGTTTTTTCATTTGTTTTTAGGAAGTACCAGAGATTGAACCTGGGACTTCATATGTGGGAAGCAGATACTCAACCACTTGAGCTGCATCCACTCCCCTGTGTCTCTTTTTATGAATATGACAAAAGGACATATTTACATTGGTTCCAATCAACCCGAGAGAAAAGAATTTGAAAGGATACCATAAGAGTTTCCTCTAATAGTACTAAATGTTGTCAATAAATGAAAGTTCATTTTTCTTTTGAAAATGAAATATTAAAAGGATAATTAGCATTTCAAATTGGTTCTTAGAAAAATTTCCTTCCTGTATTTGAAATTATGTAGCCATCTTTCATCTTTTCATTAAACATTGATAACTAAGTGCCAATAATGCATGTTTAATATAATTAATTGCAAAGCCCTTATACGTAAAATTAAAAATTTGCATTTCTGATATCACATCTATGGGATTTGCTTAGAAATAGGATAACCCACACAGGCCTGATATTTCTGTTACCTCTATCTCCTTGTGGCTCAATCGGAACAAATTTCAGATCATTTATTAATACTTTTTTCTTTCCGATAATATATCTCTCAGCTAACATGCTGTCCATCATATGTGAAAATGACCCTCTGGTTCATTGAGAATCAAATGTGAAAACTAAGATACGTTTCTTCTGCTGTATGCAGCCCACCCATATTCTCTCACTTAATTTCCTTAAGAGTGACTGCCCAGTGAGTGGTGCAGCTGTGGCCAAGAAGTGAAACAATGCCAATTGGTGCTTGGGTGATGGCGTCCAGGCATGGCACTGTGCTCTGACCCTTCCACTAGTATGACTTACTTATTTGAATAATAGGGATTTTCCCACATGGTAGCTGCTGTTGGAAGTATACTTCTTGGAATCTGAATAATCTGTTATATTTGAAACTAGGGAGCATGTTCACGTAACACTTTGGTTTTAATTCAGAGTCATATTTCTTTAGATTAGGAGAACAATTCTCAAAAGCCAAAGCCAAATATATTGTTCTCTCTCTTTATCGACCTTTAAGAACCATGTCTTCCCATGTGGGAAAACTGGTGTTCTTGGCACAAAGTGTATGTGAACAGATAGGGCCATCCTTCCTGTCTTAGACAAAACTTTCCTTAAGGAAACATGAGTTGGTGACTCAAGTTGCCTGATGTGAGGAGTGAGTTAAGGGCAAAAGCTAAGTCAGGAGCAGGCTGTTTGCCAGCATTTGTGAGGACGGATATATCCCCCTTGTAAACTAGTCTGACTTAGACCATTCCATCAGGGAGGGGCTGCTTGAGTGGGTCAGGGATTCCGGTCCAGCGGGGGTTGTGGCACAAGGTACATTTAGACTTGCAGCTACTTCAAAAAAAATTCTGCGTACTGAAATTTTGTAATTAATGAATTCAAACTTCTTGCAGTTTTACTCCCCCTGAAGGTAAAATATCTTATTTGATTATTTCATTTCATTTCATTTTTTGGGTAAACAGGTGTCTACAGGGTTGAGAAGCCTACATGTGGGAGGAGAGTGAAAACATTTATTTGAATTATTTGTTTATTCAACACCTATTATGTACCAGGCACTTTGCTTAATGTTCGGGTTCTAAGACAGGAGACTGACAAGGTGCCTGCCCCTGTGGAATTCACGTTTCTGCCTGGATCAGGGTTTGAGTGTGGAGGTCTATGGAAAACAATCAACAAATATACAAATAAATAAACAACATTTCTGTAATTATAGCTTTGGATTATTCCTGTGAAGGAAATCAAACAGAAGAATTAGAGGTCTGTGTTGACATTAGGATAAGTCTCTCCTGACACTTTGCTGCTCAGGGCAAAATCGTGATCTGGGGTACCCAGAGTTGTCTCTGGGACAATGGAAAGGAGGCACCACCTTGTTGTTCTGGTTAGGATGACTTAGATAGGTGTCCAGAAGGGACCTGACGTTCAGAAGACTGAAAGTTCAAAAGTTTCTTTCATTGTCATCTATATAAGGAAACAAAGTTGAATTTTCTACAGCTATTCCCAATAATTGTTTCGAATAGCCCAAGGGTACTGCTACCGCCATAACAGTACTCAGCTGTCCCCTTAATGACTTTATGTACTGCGAAGTTTAATGGAAAATGCTCCACTTTGCTGCAACCAAAGAAACCTGAAAATGGGATACAGCAAATTATACTGTTACTATGGTGATGGCATCTTTTTGGCAGTCGAAGAAAATCATTTAATAAAGTTATAAAGCCCTAGTTGATATTGGACAGCTTTATGGAAATATAATAAACCAAAGTCATATATCAAAAAGCACTAAAACTCATTTTGCATTTATGGCATGCAGCAAACTTGTAACACAGATGAGGACAAAATGAACTATAAATGTTAAACACATAGTTAAGCATGGGATATGCCAGCCAAAGTGTTCGTGGGTTTTCTGTGCAAGATGTCCAAGTAGATGTACTTGTGAAGAGAACTGCCTGGCTTTTTCTAAGGCTGTATATATTTTGGCCCCTTTTCTAGGTCAGTAAGGTAGAACAAAACCATATCCATTTGCTTGCAGATAATCAGGTAAGATATGAGAAATTCGCAAGCCTATGTCCTTGGATATGAATTTCCCAAAGTAAACTCTGATAACATTGTTAGCCTGGTACTCTTACTGTTCAGCCTGATCCAAAATGTGGTTGCATTTTGTGGTGCATGCCACGTGCTCTAGTTTGTGAGGAAACTATTGATTTTACCCACAAAACATTATTTTGTTTTGTATTTTTTTCCAGACACCACAGTAAGGAGCTGAACTTGAAGATGTTTTGAATAACGTGTACTGGGAAATAAAAGCTTTTTGGTTTGTAGGGAGGATTTTATCCTACAAAGATACAGGTTTCAGCCTACAACCTGTCCAGATTTCCTACAGAAGGAAACAAAATGGTACAAGGTCTTTCTAAGGAAAATAGAGCATTTCTAGTTCAGAAATGGAAGGTGACTGTGAATATTTTTGCCAAGCAATTCAGGCAACTGCTCTGGGATAATCAGGGGAGATACAAGGCTTATTCATAAGATGTTCTAACAACCAACCCAAAGTCAATCAGTTATCCAATTCTCAAAATGCAGAAGAACAGAAGTGATTGATGGTTTTCATTGAGCCAGTCAATGAGCTAAAGCAAAGCCATCAAACTAGGAACTCCATGTGCTCAAACCTTAGGCACTATTTTTATTTTTCATGATTCACTTTCCTACTTTTGGTTTAAGTATCTCATAAGTGGCTTTGAAGGTTTCCATGTTCCTCTGGTCCCTATGCTTGAGGAGTTGTCAGTTACTCTGGCTCCAGTTTCTCAAGAAGGTTCATCACACATGCTGTCTTTCAGCACTGGTTTCTCCTCTTTCCAGCTCTGTAGGGATATCACTCTGCATCTCTTAACTTTTTCATGACCTCTTGGCTCTGATACTTGCTTAAAGTAATCTATTGCAGAGAAGAATTGAGAACAACCTTTCCTGAGAAGTGGAAAAATGTCTCTTGAACCAGCCAGGCATTCTCAGGCAGAGTTGTTGGTTTGGTGGGGAATGATTAATGATTAATGTGAAGAACTATAATAAAATTGAATATAAAGTCTTTTAAATGTTTTGTCTTCTCTTAGAATATAAAATAGAAGGTAGGAAATACTAGTAGATAAGGCTGCACAAGTAGATAATGAGAGCATTGATGGAGAACTTATTAAGTGTTTGATAAGGGTCATCTTATTTAATCTCTACAAGCTTTAAGGTAGGTATTATTATTATTATCCATATTTTTCAGAAGAGAATTGAGTGATAGGATGATAACTAAGTGGTGGTACCAGGATTCAAAATCAAGTCTCTTTGCATTTAAAGTCACTGCTTTTAACTACTACACTATGCTAGGGCAAATCTGGGCTGGCTAAAACTCTGTAGAGATATCCCTTCAGATGGAGAGGAAGGGAGCTGAAACTAGCACCTAGCATTGAATCAAACTTATAAGGTCTTTGCCCTACTAAGTCCCAGGAATGTCATGCAGTACACACTAGGAAACAGTTCAGGAGAGCTGGTGTGAGGGCCACAACAGAGATGTCAGAAAATTGATAGTTGGCTCAGTTCAACATCAAGTTAGGAGAGAGAATGCTGGGAAATAAAACTATGGATCAAAGTTGTAAAGCAGGTAAATCAAGGTAAAATAGGACTGATGTGAATGAGAAAATGTTGATTCAGGACTGCATATAGCAAAGTCAGGATTCTTGCTATTGTGGTTTAGTCTACTTCTGTCAGACCAGGGCCAGAACCTTAAAGAACATTGCCTATATAAATAAATAAATGCATACATGTGTGTGTATGTATGTATGTATGCTTTTGTGTGTGTATATAGAACATGCTCATTATAAAAAATTTAAAACTTTTAGGGATATTTAAAAAAGAAAATAAAAAGAAAATTTACCACAGCACCAACCTTCAGAAGGAAACCAGTCAGTTAACTTTTTGGTGTAGTTCCTTCTAGCCTTCTACCCTCTAGATAAACAATTTGCATATTTTTACATAGATGTGCCAAACTATGCATGCAATTTAGTGTCCAGCTTATTTCTTTTAATATAGCTTAAGCATCTTCTACAATATTACAATATTTAATGAAATTGTTTTATTAATCAATGTGATATTCTATCATTTAAGTGTTCTGTTATTTACTTTTCTGTTTCATTAGGCTTTAGAACTCTGACACTAAAAATTTTTTACCTGTCATTCTCTGATATTCATTGCTTTTCCTCTCCAATCCAGGACTGTTTCCTCACAGATACCCTGAGTGCAATTTGCTGATTAAAGCTTAAAGACAGGTTTGACCCTTGACACATAGTGCCATATTGTTTCCACTTCCTCCAGCAGTTTTGAGGACATCCATTTAATTCCATTATCGTCAACATTGAGGGTGCTCATAAAAATAAAACACAAAACAAGTAAAAATTAGGCAGAAAATTACACTTTATTGTTTGAAAAATTATATGTCTTTGATTCCTAGTAATGCTGGCTATTTCCCATTAGATCATAGTCATTTGTTCCTCTTTTTCTAGATTTTCTATGTACATTTCTTGCTCTTTTATCTTTTGAGGTCTTTCTCCCCTTCTTACTATGAAATACATTGTGTATGCACAAAAATGTATGTAAAACATATGTACAGCTTGAAGAAAAATTATACCATGAACTCCTGTGCTTTCGCAGCTCCTGTGCAATCACAGCTCTAGATAAGGAATAGCATATAAAATGTTGCCCCCCTCTCTCCTTCCTCCAGGTGCCCTTCCTTGACAATCGCCTTCCACTGTATTCCCCTCTCCTCCTACCCCAAGTAAACACTCTTGACTTTTGGATAATCATTCCCCTGATTTTCTTAATATTTTTATTACTTATGCAGGTATTCATAAACCATTAAGTCATACCTGTTTTTGAACATTGTAAAAATGGAATCATACTCTACTCTTGTAATTAGTTTGTTTTGTTCAATATTTATTCATAAGATTCATTTATGTTGAACTGTAGAGCTGTAGTGGCTTAAGTATTATTGTATCCATTTATTTCAGGGATTTCAAATATGATAGATAAAACTTTGTATCATATTTGAGGCAAAAGTTTTTCCAGGTTTTTTAAAAAGTTTTTTGTAATTTTGGTTATATTTTGATGTACAGACATTTTAAACAAGTTTGCATAGTAATATCTATTGATTTTTTTCCTTTATGATTTCTTCTCTTCCTTTGAAACTTAGAAGGTCCTTCCCCTCCAGGGTGTTGATAAATATTTGCTCTTATTTTAGCTCTTTTATGCTTTGATTTTTTTTTTTTTTTAACTTCGACACTTTAATCCACCTGTATTTATTTTGGTTTATGGTCTGATTTGGCATCTAGATTGATTTTCCCTCCAAATAGGGAACTCTTTATTGAGTAATCCTTTCCCACACCGATTTGTGTTGCTTTCTTTGTGTAGTGTGGATGAGATAAAGTTGGATTTATGGATGAATGGCAAGAAAGCAAGTATGTCCAGGTGTAATGTTGGACAAAGGGGGAGTGTTTTACTGTCCAAGGGAGTTAAGGAGGGCCTCTCACAGGATGGAGAAAGGTGATAATTGGGCTTTGTTTAATAGATCAGTAGAAGCCTGCCAGGGAAACAGTGGGGTAGGAGAAAGGGAGGGGACGGTAGGTGAACATTTCAGGTGGAGGGAACTGATAATGCAAGGTAAGGTTTGTGGTTATAAACTTGAGCTCTGGAGTCAGACAAATCCAGCTCTATGATCTCTGTCAACTTAATTAACCTCTCAGTGCCCATTTATAAAATGGGGTTACACAGATTGTACTTTGTAGGATTATTACAAGCAATAATAAGATAATACATGTAAAGTGCTTAACATAGTGCCTGCCATATATTTAGCACTCCATAAATGTTTGCTACTAATATTATATAAATATTAGCAACTCTGATTTGCTCCCCACTCTATCACTAGGTCTGGGGGCATATGTCAGACAAGCAACATATACTTTCCAAGTGAATGAATAAAGAACAGAGACTTGATGCCTTCAGGGATATGTGAGTAGCTTGGTGTTGCTTGAATAAATTGCCAGGAAGTGACGGAATGGGGACCAAGTCCTGCAGAAAGGGCCATTCCAGGGAACTGGATTTGTATGCTGTAGGTAACAGGGAGACACAGATGGTTTTCAGCAGGAGAATGATGTGGGCATAATCAAGAGAAAACGGTTACCATAGGGCCAGAGAGGCTGAATGGGGACTTTCACGATCCCAAAATTTATATCCTCTGCCTCCTCCAGAAAACTGGTCAGAAGAGAGTTTTAACTTTTAGTTTTTCTTGGAAATGTTCTAGGATGGAGATACTGTGCCCCTAAATAAACTCCTGCAGGCTTCAACAGACTTCATTAGATAAGGCCTTATGTAAGATCTTTATTTGTAAGATAATTTTCTATGTGTTTCTGGGGCAAAGTTTGCCTGTTGGCCCCTAATATCTGTTTTCTCCTCTTCTTTGATAATAAAACTTACAATTTTCAGCTGGACATTGCTTTTTCCCGACTTGCAGTGTTTTTCTTTTGCTTCTTGAAATGTTTCAATGTTCCTGCCTTACATATTCCTCAGGATGGGATTAATCCTGTATAAAGCAGAGGATACCTCGGTGCTCTCCTCTATGTAGATTAATCTTCTTTCTTAGTTGCTAAATTGTGTTCTTGTCTTTCTGTTGTTTTGTTTTTTTCTCAAAAAAGCATTATATTGAGCATTATATTGTTAATAAAGTTTCCATGGTTCATTTCATTTCTTTTGTTTTTCTCTCTCAGCCATTTTTTTATTTACAAAAATACAAATCAATTCTATAACATGAGAAAGGACTGTGTGTCAAAGCATAAACTCACAAATACAATGTATAATCTCAAACAGATATATGGCATTCAGATATTAAGCAAAAGAGAGTGCCATTTACATGCACAGTAGCTTGACATCTGTTGGATCTGGTTGTTTCCAAGTAGGTTTCTAAAGGTGGAAAAAAATGACTGGCTGTGAAGAGTACTGTGGCCACGTTAGATACTGGAATACATCTAAGGATCAGTGTGTGACCATGTGGACAAAAAAACTTAACAGTTGTCTATTTTTAAAAAGGTTTCTGTGCCTTGAGGCAGTTGTAAAAGAATCAAGCTGACTTTAGGCTAAGGACCATATTCTACCTATCTAAAAATATTAACTGATAGAGAAAATGTTCCAAATATGGCTATTCTGATTCATAAAGTTAAAAAAAGAACTTACAGAAAGGGTATAAATGCTTTTTTTGTGTGTGAATTTAATACAGGATAAGTGCCAGTCTTTAATTCCCAAGTACTGGGTTTATATTATTTTTGGTTTCTTCATGTTTGCCTTTTAAATTTCAAGATCTGTTGATTTTACTTTCAAAATAGATCACTTATTAAATTGCGAAAGGTATTGAATATATGCAGAAACACAAAAGGAGCATTTTGAAATTGCTTGAGATCAATACCCTTCTACTTTTTGGAATCAGTTTAGCTTAATGATTTAGTGCTGTTTTTGGATGGGAACGTGATGGGAAATGCCTACCATTGGATTTTTAAAAGTGTATAAGCAAGACTTATTCATTATGCTTGCATTGCGGGTGGATTCCAACATCATTGCACCGGCACATGTCAATTACTGTATGAACAGTCAAATAAATGTCAAAGCCAAAGCTTCTGTGATAAGAATTCAGTTCCCAAGAGAGGAGCGATAACTTAACAATGTAAAACTTTTATCTAGAGTTTATCAGCATTAAATTATTATTGGCGAAACAATACATGGAGGATTTACAGTAACACCTGGAGGAACCTTCTAATGTACATATAAGTAGAATTGTGGAAGGCTTTATATAACCTAATCATTTCATAGCCTTATTTATTTACTGTACCAAATGAAAACTGAATCTCCATTCTACTCCCCATTCTTTCTCTCTAGATAACAAAATCTATTTATTTTTCAAGGTAGAGTTTTAAGTGTCCATATTTCTTAAGCCACATTTAAGGAAATCGTTTACTTTTGGATGTTGTTTCTCTTTATCTTCTACATGAAACTCCAGAAGATTCAATATTGACATTCATCATCTAGTCCAATCCTTTATGTGTCCTTCAAAGCAGTCAACTTTGACGAACACCTGCTCTATTCTTGCCACACTGGATTTAGATGCCATTTGGATTGGGTTCAGAAGATGGGGAAGCATAGATGTTTCTTGATCTGAGTCTCTCAACAGTAGAGATGTAAAAGGGGGAGCAAGCCAAGGAGGTTGGCTGTAGCCTGCAGGGCCCTGCCCTCTCCCAGGGTGGTAGCATTAGCTGGACTTGGGGGCAGGTGAGGTATTCTGGAGAAGTTACTTGAACGTGTTATGACTGCTGTTTGATTTGAATAAATCTGAGTGGAAAGGAGCAGTGCCAGAAGCAGCAACCCCAGCCCAGGCCTGGCTTCCACCACTCTGCCCATGCCTGCTCTGTCGACACACCGAGTATCTTGCTGGATGCTGGGCATGTGGGGAACCTCTTGCTAGAGGCAGGCACAGGCAAGGACCACTTGTTTATTTCTGATCTGTGTGTATTCCAAGTCAGTACATTCTATCCTGGCCTAGAGAATCACCCAGTACTTGATTTCTTGTTGTGCACACAGTCATCCAGAGCATAATAATATTATGCTGGGGAGGAGGAGGGGAGAAGAAACAGTGGATTGAGCTGCCTATTAGATCTGGAAGTCTAACTCAATACAGTGATTTTTTAAAAAGTGTGCATGAATAGGTGTCTTATTGTTCAGAGCCAGAGAATTATATTTTCATATCAGCAGGCATTGCAATTCAGGAATGAGATTGGGAAATAAATATTGAATATTAAATGAATAGTAGCTCAGAGAGGTAACCATCCATCTATTCATTGCTTCTCCAAGAGAATCGCCATTTCTATTCAGTGAGTGGGAGTTTCTGCTTAACTTTTATGAATTTCCTATTATTTTCCTTGTTTCTATGCCAACTGGACAGAATAAATACTGGTTCACATTAATAAATAAGCAAACTGATTGTGAAGAGTATGGTGATGCAGTGGTAAGAACTTGGACTTTGGAGTCAGAAACACCTAGTTCCAAGTCCTGCTACACAACTCACAAGACACTTGACCTTGGGCAGTCTATTTGATATCCCTGAATCTTAATATCCACACTGATTAAATGGAAAATAGTGGTATCCACTCCCCAGTATTGTTGTATTAATTTGCCTTTACTTCAGGTGTCCAAGTTACTAAAGAGTATGGCTAATCCACAAAATGACTGACTATGTAGTACTCACTGATCATGTTGTGCTGGGGGCATAGTAAATGCTCACCAACTGCTTGTTGAATAAGAGAGTGGAAAATATGTGTACACATCTATATATTTTCTATTTACTTTCCCTTTGATTCCAGTTCCCATAGAACAGATGCAGTGGACTGCCATTGAATGCCTTCTTGGTGATGAAGATGGGGAAGTAGATGGAAGAATTCAGTGTGAGGTAGGACGTAGGGTATGTGTGCAAATGGAAAAATCCTCAGTCCATCAAAGTCTTCTGGTTTGCTTCGGTATTTTACTCGTGTAAGCAAATGCAAACAGAGGGCTCTGTTTGGGTTATAACTTTTTAAAGCAATCAGTCTATTTCAGGTATCAGGTGGTTTATAGTTTTGACATTGGCCCTTCCCTACTGCGATATAAACCCTTACCACTGCAGCATTATAGTGGTTAGATTTTCACTCATGATTCTAGGTCAGGGGAAATAACCAGAGGAATTAAATGGGAGTGACAGATTGTGTGTGAAGGTGGCTTCCTTCTTGGAAATAATCTGCCAATGATGAGCTGATGTTCCCCCTCGCATTTCACATTCACAGGAGAATTTGTGTGAATTGTTCCAGAATGCTACTTCACATAAACCTTGTGTGAGGGTGATTCCCTTGATTACACATCTGCTAAATTCAGCATCTTCAAACCTCAAGCTCTAGGTAATTAGGGTGTTTAAGCATACACATTTCATTTGGATACACATTGACTGGAATCCCTAGTAGTGTGCTAGCTCTACACCAACCAATTTTTCTTTAAAGGCTTTGCTTATATATGCAGACTTTTCCCTCTCCTTTGCCTCCATACTGTGTTCTGCTTCACCAGGAGAAATGATTCTTTGTACATGTCAGAATAAAAATTTAAGGAGCAATAATTTAATATTCAGCCACCTGCAACTTGGTCCCAAATACCGAAAGCATTCAGCACAAAGATTTTTAAGATTTAATTTATTTTTCCTTTTTTAACTTTAATTCAATAATCAAGCTCACTGAGATCAAATACCTTATCCTTTATGATACTCGGTCCCTTTGGATTCTCACTGCTTCAAGTTGGGCTCTCTCCCTTTTGATTTTACAGGATTTCTATTTCGTGGTATCTGCATCTAGGCTTAGAACTTAAAGTTCTGGTACATGAAATTACCATCCTACCTGAGCTGTGGCTGATCATGTGTCTAAGAAGGGAAATAGTATTTGCTCTGTTTCTCATGGCTTTCCTTGAATTATTTGATGATAGCTCATTGATTTGTCCTTATTTCCATGAAGAAACATTTACTAAATCTATCTGCACTGCTGTGGGCCCTCATGGCTAAATGTAAGGTGATTATTTTTCTTAACTTTAATTATTTCTCAGATTTAAAATGTAAGAAAGACTGAAGATGGAAAAGGTAAAATGATAAACTATTAATGAATCTCATTGAGTGAGGACCCCACAATGCATTTAAATGGGATGTAAACATATGTCTTGCAAACTGTACCAAGGACCCACCCAAAACCAGTTTGTACAAACACGGACATGACACCAGGTTGAGAAATCTTCTGAGAACACAAATCTGAGTTCAGAACTTGTCTGTGGGTCCATTCCATACTTAAGTGTGGGTCCTATACAGAAGCTGTAATATAGACCAAATGACTAGTTTCTCGAAAACATTGGGACACAGGCAACCGTGCTTGGGAGATGCTTCCTAATAGGGTATCGCAAAGGTGGAAAACGTGTTCTTCACTCCTCCAGAGACCACCATGCACGACCATGGCACTGTCACTTGTGGCAGTACCAGCTGGTGACTGCAGCACCTACAGAGTGGCAGCCACAACTAATGGAGTTGGCAATTGTGGGCCACCTCCTTTGATGGAGTTGGGGAGTGGAAGAAACTTTCTGGGGTCAGGGTGTGGCAGAGCCAGTGAATTTTGGATCTTTGTCATTAATGTGACTTTGGGATGGTGGTGCTTTCAGAAATTTAAGTTACATATAAAACTAGAAATTAGAAGGGGAGGAAAAAAGGAACATAAAAAATGATGAAAGAATAGAGAATGAAACTAGCTCCTCACCAGACCTTTCATTTTGGCCCAAATATTTTCAACTATCCACAAAACTGGATATTTCACAGGGACCTTGATTTCACCATGTCACAAACCAAATTCATAATTTCTCTTCTTTTCTCCCAGAAACCACAAGTTGTTCTTATTTTGTTATTTATTTCCATAAATAGGATATTTATTCTTTGAGATATGAGTTGAAAATGGCAGTTTTGATCCTATCCTTTTAAAAAAAATTCATTCCCAATATCCAGTCAGTTGATAAACCTTGTAAATGTTAGCTCTGAAATCTTATTTGCATTTATCTTTCTTTCCTATTCTATCACTGTGAAACTTAAGGTTGAGCCTTCATTTCCACTTGCTTGCACTATTGTAATTGGCTTCTATCTTCTGTCTCTTCTATCTACCTTGTATACCAATGCCAGCCTTCTTTCTATCTGATAACCCTATCTTGTCACTCTCCTGCTTGACACCTCTAGTGGTCAACATTTGGTGAATTCAACACAAACCCCTTACTCATCCCAAATCCACCAAAATAGGCTTCAAGGATGTATCTCTAACCACTCCCCTTACTGACACCTGTATTCCAGTCATACCCTGTACATACCCTAAGCTCTTCTCTTTCATTGCTACTTACCATCATTTCATCCATTCTTTTAACATCAACCTCAAATACTACCTCCCTTATGAAATCTTTTCTAACCCTGTAGCCTTAACCAGATATGAACCTTTTGAATCCCTACTCTACTCCTTTACATCAATATTATAGAAGGTGAGTCCCTAATAACAGTATTACTATTTGTGTGCTTGCCATTGCTAATAAGTTGTGCACCTCTGATGTGCCTGGTCCTATGCGTGGCACTTTGTTTACATTATCTCACTTAAATTTCGGGGTTTCACATCAACTCTATGAACACCATACAGTCTCCATTTTACAGTTAAGGAAATGCTGTTCCAATAACTTGCTCAGGGATAAGAGTTGGGTTCAAATCCAGATCCATTTTACACCAAAGCACATGCTTTCCCATATACTGCCTTTTTGTGGTCAAGGACTTTGTTTTACTTATTTATATAATAAGTACTATAATACTTATAATTTCAATGTTTTAGGCACTATAATACCTAAAACAGTGAAAGTGATCTGTACAAGGTAGTCTTGGAAAGATGCAGGCTGGGGGCTGCTAAGAAAGCTTGTACCAGGTGAATTCTAATGTTAAAGCCGAGATGGAGGAGCACTAAGCTAGGAAAAGGAGAGTCCAGGTCTTGGTGACATTACTTGAGTGTCTTTATCACCCCAGTTCTATTGGTGAATTGCTAGGCTACATGAGCCAATACAGTCGAGCATGAGTTGGACTTTGTTTAGTAATTAATTAAAAGTTACTAAAATGATGAAATAGGGGAATATTGCAGGCTTTGATTTCAGCAAGTTATTTGGCAAAATTTGTTAAAATAGTCTCCTGGACAAGATGGCGAATTGTGGGTTAATATATATTCAAATTATCTTTATGAAGATATATCAGTCTGGATAAAGTTCTCTATTGGTATTTCACAAGTTCTACCTGAGACTTAGAAGAAAACATAAATAAGCATTATTTATTTCCAAGATAATGGTCATATGTTGGATACCTGGATTCTAGATAGGCAGGAAGCATTGCATCCAGCCTGATAATGGATAATGCAAAGGAAAAAAACTGGGGCTGTCCAGGCCAGTGTTAGAAATCACAGAACAGGTGGCAGAGTCTATCTGAATCCAGAGAGGCAAGGTCACAGGCGGGTAGCCAAGACCAATAAATACTTGGAGGCAGCATTAGCGTTAAAACCACTCAAATGTAGGTTTAAGTCCTACCTTTGTCAATGAGTAACTGTGTGACTTAAGGAAAATTACTTTAATTCTCTGGACCTCAGTTTCTCCACTGTAAAAATGGAGATAATGATATCTACAATAGAGTTGTTTTGAGAAATAAATGGGGTAACTTATATGGAATCACAAGGCACATAGTAGACGCTCAATACAAATGATTAGCATTTTTTCTGACAGTTTTGTTCACATACCTTACAATCTGTTCCAAGTGTACAATCTTGGTATAATTAAAGAATTGTGCATTCATCACCACAATCAGAGAACATTCTCAATGCTCCAAAAAGAAAATTTCCATACCCTTTATACCCCCCTATTATTGACACTTAGCATTGGTATGGCACCTTGGTTAAAACTGATGAAGGAATATTACAATCTTATTTTTAACTATAGCCCATAGGTTGCATTAGTTGCTTTTCCTCCCATACACCACCCAAATATTAACCCCTTGTAATAGTGATACACATTTGTTGTAGTTCATGGAAGAAAATTCTTATATTTGTATACAATTAACTATAGTCATCCTCTACAATAGGCTTCACTATGTTATACAGTCTCATATTTTATCTCTTAGCTTTCCTTCTGGTGACATACATGACCTTAACATCCTCTTTCAAACACAGTCAGACCCATAAATTCAGCACTGCGAATTGCACTTACAATAATGTGCTGCCATCACCTCTATCCATTTCCAAACATTTACAATCAACCTTACTAAAAAGTCTACATACATTAATCATCAGCTCCCCTTTCTCTACACCCATTCTATCTCCTGGTAACCTATACTCCTGATTTTTAACTCGAAGAGATGCTCATTATAATTATTTCATGTATTAGTGAGTCCATACAATATTTGTCCTTTTTTATGATCAGTTTTTTTTTTACTATTTTATTTGTCCCCCCCCTCCCCCATTGGCTGCTCTGTGTCCATTTGCTGTATGTTCTTCTGCATTCACTTGAGTTATCAGGCAGCACTGGGAAACTGTGTCTCTTTTTTGTTGCATCATCTTGCTGCTTCAGCAATCCATGTGTGCGTGTGCGGCGCCCCTCCTGGGCAGGCTGTGCTTTTTCATGTGGGGCGCCTCTCCTTGCAGGGCACACTCCTTGCTCATGGGGCTCTCCTACGTGAGGGCACCCCTGTGTGGCACGGCCCTGCTTGCGCGCGGCAACACTGCATGTGGGCCAGCTCACCACATGGGTCAGGAGGCCCTGGGTATAGAACCCAGGACCCTCCATATGGTAGGTGGATGCTCTATCAGTTGAGCCATATCCACTCCCCTGTATGATCAGTTTTTAAGCATAGTATTTACTAGGCATTGCCTAATAATTTGCTGGGAACAAGGAAGGAAGACCAAGGCTCTGGGAAGCATGGAGCATTAATAGTTGTAGAGGAGACAAAAGTAATTCTGAAGAACACTGTCTTCCTCATCCAACAATGATTTATCCCCCTGGACATCTTAAGTGCTTTGCTTAGCACACTAAAAGAAGTAAGGAACCAAGGCAATAAGATCAAACTTAGGGATACCATGTAAAGTTTCACATTTAAAAAAATCATATAATTATAGTAAATTTGGAGGTTTAGTTCAATACTAGCTTAATAGAGTCCACAGAGTGTTGCAGTTCCTGAAAAGTTTGACAATCTTAGGACATTTTAAGAGAAGCAGAGGGAAGCGGACTTGGCCTAATGGATAGGGCGTCTGCCTACCACATGGGAGGTCCGCGGTTCAAACCCCAGGCCTCCTTGACCCATGTGGAGCTGGCCCATGTGCAGTGCTGATATGTGCAAGGAGTGCCCTGCCACGCAAGGGTGCCCCCGCATAGGGGAGCCCCACATGCAAGGAGTGTGCCCCATAAGGAGAGCTGCCCAGCGTGAAAGAAAGTTCAGCCTGCCCAAGAATGGCGTCTCACACATGGAGAGCTGACACAGCAAGATGACGCAACAAAAAGAAACATGGATTCCCATGCCGCTGACAACAGAAGGGGACAAGGAAGAACACACAGCAAATGGACACAGGGAACAGACAACTGGCGTGGGGGGGAGGAAGGGGAGAGAAACAACAACAAAAAAATCTTAAAAAAATAAGAGAAGCAGAGGGTGCATAGCTTTAGAATCATAAGGTAGTGTGCGAATTTGGCAAGTGAAATTTAGTTGAAAATATCTCAATCAATAGTACCTTTGCTGAAATAATGAGGTTGTTGAAATTGGTACATCCCAGCCACAGATTTTTGGCGCATTGGTTATTTTGGTTTTCAGCCAGTTAAACTTACCCTGCCTTGAATGTTATAGAGAAAAGTTGGAATAGCCTCAGTGTTAGATATTTGGATTCTTCATGGCTTTTAAACATGTAAATTTTCTTATTATATGGAAATGCAAGCTCATTATAGATTAATTAGAAAATACATACAAGCAAAAGAAGAACAAAAGGGACCCATGATCTTATCTGTCTAAAGCTCACCACTGATATTAGCTTGGTGTATATTATTCCAAGTCCTTCTCTCTGCATCACATTTCCATGACAAAGGAAGGGGCTGTGCGGAGAAAGATAGTGAGTGCTCCATTACCAAAAATTTTCAAGCAGAAGCATGAAAATCTGTCACAGTTTGTGTGGAAAGGATTATTTTATGGGAGGAAGGCTGAACTTGATGACGTCTAACTTTTTTATTTTTTTCAAACTTTAGGATACTTAGAAAGGAATACAGTGGATGCCATTAAAATGCGCACTTGCATGCTGTTCATTTAGACTAATCAGAAGGATTCAGCTGAAAAGAACTTCTGGAAATTCCAGCTCTGATTTGTAAGCCATTCTGATGTTTTCCAAAGTATTGGTTCCAATGCCTATATTTGATTTCTGTGCTTGAGTAAACCCACCCACATGCCAGACTGAACCCCAGTGTGTTTGACATTTTCCCTTTTGAACAGCATCCAGCATAATGTAGCTTACTGGAAAAATCTACACAGCATGACTCAGCCAGTCATGCAAGCATTTCTTGCTTTCGAATTCATTATTCTGTTCTCAAAATGAAAATGGACCACATTATTTAAGGATAAACATATCAGAAAGTGTTTCCAGTAATATCTTCTTATGTATAAGCTGCTGTATATTAAAAATTTTTGGCCAAGATCTTGCTTCCTACCTAAATGTTTCAGTAAATACAGTCTTATAAAAATAGAATTCAAATTTTCAAATTCTCCATCTGAAAATAGAAAATGAAGCCACACTTCCCAAGATAAGGAGCCATGCTTTCCTTTTCTTTAAGATGTCCCTAAATTATCAAAACAATGTCACCACACAGTACACATTTACTACTCTCTGAAAGAGACTATGTAAGGTAGAATTACTGCTTATGAAAAGTTACATAAACTGTATGGCCTAACAAGATCTGATTTCTTCTTCCTTTACTTTCCTTCATTTTCCTACAAATTTCAGGAAAAATCCCTCAAACAAGTACGTGTATTATCATTATTTATAACTTGAAATCAATTATTATTTTAAAGCTCTTGTATTTTGATTATGTTTTTAGAATTATGGAGTTTTATTGGCTGAACATGTACATTTAAGAAATTCTATAGGTAGAAGGGATTTGCGACTAGGTAAACACTTGTAGAAGCTATTTATTGCTCTAATAATGTTGGCATTATAAAAGAAATGAAAGATAGGAGTATAAAGCTTGAAATAGAAACTTAGAAAATAGGAATGGATAAAGTGATAAAGTGGACTGATTAACAGACTACAATTTCCCATTACAGATTATAAACGCCCAGGGTTTACTTGCATTGCCGTCATGGCAGGGGAAAATGGTGAGAGCAGGGCACAGATGGCTCTGCACGTGGAACAGGCACATGGACAGGCACCGGGACATGGCGAAGGCAAGAGTGGGGGTTCAAAGGCAAGAGAGTGAATTCAGGCCTTGTGCCTTAAATCAGGGAACTGTGAATTATTCCACCCCTTTGCTAATGGCAGGCGAGGAGTTCCAGCTGTTTGCTGTTTTGACTGATTACCCCATCGATCCCCAGGATGGGCCCAATTCCTTGGGGAATATTCGGGGCTTCTCCTGGGTTCTGGAGGAGATCTTGTTCTGAATGGCAGAATCTTGTGGGCGGGGGTCTTCCAGCAGCCTTCTTGGGGTTATTGATGTGCACGTGGACTTCTTGCCAGGTTCCAGATCCATCTGCTGACTCCCTATCTTACTAGCTAGCTTCATTATCAGCTCTATTTTACAAAGGAATAAAATGAAGTTCAGAAGTGTGAAGAGTCTCAAAGTTGTTGGCAGAGATGGGATTCTTAGTTTGCTCCACAGTAAAGTTTCTTTTCTTTCCACTATAGGATGTTGTCTCAGATATGGCCTAAGTAGAACCAGGACGAGAGAAAAATTAAGAAGGGAAAAGAATAAAGGAATAGAAATAAATATATAATTCATGACAGAAACAATAAAAGAAGTGAAGAGAACAGGCCAAATAGACCTGGGTTAGGGTGGTGAAAGTACTTCCTGTCTTGGTGAACAGTCAGGAGCTAGGCTCAAATGCTTCGTGTCCTATTTGAATGCTCTCTCTCTCTCTAACTCCTGTAAGCAGCTGCTTTCCACATTCAAGATTTCTAGAATACACTTTTCTCCAACAGGGTCTCCAATGCTGCTGATATATGGTGACTTTGTGAAAATAACATGGTATTTCAGTTGGCTGAATAAATGATGGAAAAAAAATGTTCCCTTTCTCCTCCTGCTGGCCAGCAAATCACAGCCTGAATTTCAGTTCTGACCTTCCCCTTGGAAAGGGCCTTCATGCAGAGCACACCCTGCACAGCTGCAGAGCCGTGACTCTGGAACTGTTCTTAGCCACCATTATTTTCATCCTGGTTCAAGTTACCATCATTTCTCCCTGAAGCTTTCTCTTACATTCTTCTGTCTCCACTCTTGCCCTGCTTCGGTGGTGTCTCCACACAGCAGCTAGAATCTGCTTTCTGAAATATAACTCTTTTTATATCACCCTACCAGCAACCTTGCAATATGTCCCTATTTTCCTCATTAGAGATTCAAACTCTCTGGGTATAGCAAATATGCCATCCTTTACCTGACCCCACCAGCCTTTTTCCTCTCCTCTCTTACTATTCCCCTCTTGCCTTCTACTCTCTTGTAGTTCTAACAAACCATAGTCCCTCATCTTTGCGATCTCTCTGTAGTGAATACCTTTCTACCCTTACCTTCAGCACCTTGATCTGGCTGGTTTTTAATGTCTTTCAGATCACAGCTCAGACATCCCTCCTGGAAGTCTTTCTGACCCCATATGCCTGAGCTAGGTGTCCCTCTGTGCTCATTGAGCACCTTTACTCATTTCGAACTTGGTACTTAAAACACTTGCGCTATAACCGCCTGCCTCAGCATCTGTATAGCCCACTCTGCATCTCAATGTTAGACCGTGTGCTTCTTCAGAGCAAGATGTCTTACTATTGTATCCCAGGAACATACCACAGTACCTGGCACATTGAACAGCTGCAAGTGTCAGCCAGTAACTCAATTTGTTATCAGGTGGATGCAAAGTCAGCTAGGTAACTGATGCAGAAGATGTGAAGATAGGTAGGAGAGAAGGATGGAAAGGTAGGAGAGAAGGATGGAAAGGCGACAATTTTCTGGAGGCAGAAAATTCTTGATCTATGGACTCGCCTCTCTCTCTCATTCTGGGATGGAATTGTAATCCAGACTATTTTTTAACACCTGCAAAGTAGGGCAAAGTCACTCTAAAGGAATGTCTTAATTAAGCAAGGAGAAAACCACTAGAAACATATCTGATGTTATTCCAAAAGGAATCTGCATTTGGGAAGTGAATGAAGTCTGAATCGATCTCTTACATGTTTCATAAAGCCATAAAATTAGGGAATATGGAAAGGGAAAGTCTCCAGGTGATGTAGTTGTTGATATTTAAAACAGAATTTTCAAACATTCCTTTTAGTGGAAGAATTATTGCCCACAGTGAGAGTACTGGGTCCCCATGGTTATTCATCTAGAGGCAGAGATACATCTTAAAATTTTTGTCTTAGGAATAAGAACCTATGTGGAAAGTGTCCATGAAAGTATTAACCTTCAAATCACCTATGATATCCTCCTCATCCCTGAACCCTCCAGGAGAATCCTGCTGCTCTCATCATGTTTAAAATCTTTAAAATTAGACAGGCTGTCTAATGAGAGAAATCAGCAACTCTGAAACTGAGCAAATGCAACGAACTTTGTCTCCACACTACAAAGAATACACCAACAATGTGACACATGAGATAATAGAAGGGTATTAGCACCTAATATGGTAGCACAGGAGAGAGCATTTTTTTTTAGGTCTTTATTTTTTCCTTCATATCTCATATTATAATTCATAGTTCTTTTTCTTTTTACTACATGTGTTTTCTCACTAGAATAAGGATTGACATACTTTTTCCATAAAGGACCAGATAGTAAATATTTTAAGAACATATGGTCTCTGTTGCAACTACTCAACATTGTCATTGTGGTGCAAAAGCTGCCATCGACAAAATATAAATGAATGAACATGGCTGCATTCCAATAAAGCTGAATTTATGAACACTGAAATTTGAATTTCATATCATTCTCATGTATCAGGAAATATTCTTCTATTGATTTTTTTTCAGCCATTTAAAAATGTAAAATCCATTCTTACCTTGCAGACTGTACAAAAACACTTGACAAGTCAGATTAGGCCTGTGTGCTGTAATTTTTTGAAAGAGAATGCAAACTGGGGAGTGATAGTACTGAATTTGAGCTTTAAGCCAGTGCATCTCAAACAGAAATGTGCACATGAATCATCTGGATTCTTTGTTAAAATGAGATTCTATTTGTGAGATTCTTTTCTAACCAGCTGCCAGATTGTATCACTGTTGCTGATCTGTGGACTACACCTTGAGAGGCAAAGCTTTCAAAGATCACACTGTTGGATTCTCCCATAGAAGAAAGCATGGAATGGAGAGACACTTGGTGGGGTGGGGTGGGGGGAAGAGTGTGGTAAAAATCAGTTAGGAGGCCTTTGTAGTGGGCCAAGAGTGAGCAAATGAGGGCCTAAATGATGAAAAGGACAGTGATGTTGGAAAGGAGCAGATGCTTATGGATGATTTTGGAAAGTGGATCCACCATACCTTGGTCGCAGAAAGGGAGGGAGAAGTTGAGGGTGACTCAAAGTTTTGTCAGATAGTGGTGCTTTTAGTAGAAATCCCAGTCATCAGTACAGAACTGGATACAGATTTATTGCTTAATAAATACTTATTGAATGCATGGAAAGGCAGGGCAAAAAGCAGGCTGGGATAGAAGAGGGGAAGATAATGAGCTTGTGTCAGTTTGAAATTATTTTATGAACCCTAAAAAGAAATATTATATTTTAAACTAATTCATTCCTGTGGGTGTGAGACCCATTTGACTGGATTACATCAGGGGCATGGTTCATGTTGAATCTCTGCCGTCTTGATGGGTCTGATATAAAAGGACAGACAGACTTACTCAGACAAACAAAGAAAAAGGAAGCCAGCGTATTGGGTTCTACAATGTGAGAGAAAGTATTGCAGGAAAGTAGAAGCACCCAAGAGGCTCAAAGAGGTTGGATCCACAGTTTGCTCATAGCTGAGCATCAAGAGACAGTAGATTTTGGAGGGGAAGACAAAGATCACCCACTATCTTGCTTCAACACATGGCAGCTGACTTGGGTGAGAAATCACCTCTTGTGGGGCCTTAACTTGGCCTTAGAACTGTAAGCTTTTACCTCAAATAAATACCCTTTATATAAGCCAGCATATTTTTGGTATTTTGCATCTGCAACCCATTGGCAAACTAAAACAGAAATTGGCACCAAAAGTGAGGTTGTGCTGCTGCAATTACCAAAAATGCTGGAATTATTTTATAAATGGGTAAAGGGGTATATATAAATTTTTTTTTTAGGAATTCTGAGATGCTTAATAGAAAAGACCTAAATTGCTTTGAAGAGACTGTTGGTAGGAATATGGGCCCTAAGTTATTTCCAGTGAGCCTTAGAAAGAAATGATGAAACTATTAGTGGAAACTGGAAGAAAGGTGATCTGTATTTTAAATGGTGGAGAACTTTGCAAAATTGACTCCTAATGTTAGATGGAAAGCAGAACTTGAAAATGACTAGCTTGGACATTTAGCTGAAGCTATTTCCAAAGTAAATGTGGAAAATGCAGCCTGGGTTCTCTTTGCGGCTTATAGCAAAATGCAAGAGGAATGAGATAAAATTAGAACTGAATTCCTGGGCACAAAGAAACCAGAGACTGGCTTCAGAAATTTCAAGCTTCCAGAAAAGAAGCCCCCAGAGAATAGTGGCCAATGTGAAGATTTAACCAAACTTGGAACTTGTAAGTCAAGATTGGAAATACGTTATCCAGGAAAGACTTGTGGAAAATCTTACTGTATGATGGCTTGGACCTCTGTTTCCTGCATGCTAAACCAACAAGCTTTTTGTGTGATCTGTATGAATGCAACTGCTGTCAACCTGGACTAAAAATGGCAGGGAAGGGAGATACTGAAGGGAAATGGCTTCAAGAGGAAAACCATGGAAGCTAAGGTCCAGAATAAGACATTTCCTTGGGTCAAGAGAGGGAGTTCACCCATGTGTATAGAGAGGGTGAGTTTGCCCTGGCATTAGAAGAGGGTGGACATTCCAGTCTACTGTTCAGGGAAAGTTTGGCCATCCCAGGCTACAGAGAGGGTGGAATATATTTCCAGTGGTTGGGGAGAGTTAGGGCACCACCCCACTGGTCTGGGGGATTAGGGAGATTGTTGCCACCACCTCACTGTACTAAAGGGTTGACTGTCCCCCAGAGATTGGGGAAAGGGTGGCCATCACCCCAGTGTTCTTGGAGGGTGAGGTCTGGAGCTTGGTTGCCACCCAGATGCTTGATGAGGGTGGAACCGGAAAATGGCCACTAGGCAAACCTGTGGAAAGGGTGGATTTCAATGAGGCCCTGAGCAGAAGAAGAAACCATCATTTTAAGGATAAGTGTCAGACTTTGAAATCCACTGGAGTATGCTCTGCAGGCTTTTAGAACTGTTGGGGACCTGTGAAGATGCTTCCCTCCCAAATTCTCCTTATGGTAATACAAATGTTTATCCTCCATATATTGGAAGTAGATAATGTTTTTTCTAAGTCTCACACATCTAGAACCAGAGGGAAACTTTGATGCAAGACAAACTGTATTCCTCTAGCTGAATTTGATGTGATTTTGTACTTAAGTTTTTTTGGAATATTTTAATGTCTTTTTGGGATTCAGAGAGTGGAGTATGGCAGATAGAAATTATTTTATGAATACCCAAAAGAGAAATATTATGTTTTAAACTAATCCATTCCTGTGGGTGTGAAACCCATGTGACTGGATTACATGAGTGGGGCATGGTTCATATTGAATCTCTGCCCTCTTGATGGGTCTGATATAAAAGGACAGATAGACTCACTCAGACAAACAAAGAAAAAGGAAGCCAGCATATTGGATTCTGCAATGTGAGAAAAAGTATTGCAGGAAAGCAGAAGCACCCAAAGGGCTCAAAGAGACTGGATCCACAGTGAAGATGAAGAGGAGACCAGCTTTGCTATATGCCTCTTAGCTAACAGCTGAACTTGGGAAAACAGTGGAAGAGCTGAGATTGATATGGAAGGCCTGAAAAGAGACAAGCCCTATGCCTGGTTGCTCACATCTGAGCTTCAAGGGATGGTAGATTTTGGAGGGGAAAGCAGGACCAGGCAGAGATCACTTGCCGTCTTGCTTCAACATATGGCAGCTGACTTGGGTGAGAAATCACCTTTTATGGTGCCTTGACTTGACTTTGGAATGGTAAGCTTTTACCAAATAAATACCCTTTATAAAAGCCAATACATTTCTGGTACTTTGCATCAGCAGCGCTTTTTGCAAACTAAAATGGTTCTCAATTTGGAGTAGTTTAGGTTTGATCAGCAGACACCAAGAGAAAACAGCAGAAGTAGTAAGAGTAATAAGAAGGAGTTTTTGAAGGCAGAATGCTATGTGACACGTGCTGGTCTGGGAAGAAGTTGTTCTCCATCAGTGGAAAGCTAAGAGACTTCAAAGGGAGTTGGGTGGTCATCCCAAGCGTTACACTTACGCATGTCTCAGCAGAATCCCATTGACTGCCATGATAAATATTGACTCAAATAGGGAGCTACTGATGGCTCTGGAGACGTCCAGATACTATAGGCAGGACTAACAGGAGTTTGGTGCCCTGCCAGTGGGCCCTACTTTGGAATTTATGCTCCTCAGTGTGACAGAGTTGGACTCAGTCATGGTTTATTCTGCCCCTTCTATTTGAACTTATAGTTAGTAATAGAGTTGATAGGTTTATGTCCAAGAGACTTAAATCTTTGGGCTTTCCATGTGCCAATCAGACCCTGAATCTCAACAGAGATGCAACACCTACTCTCCAGTTCATTGGACTCACCTAGGACAACTAACAAGGAAATGATGTTGGACAATGACCATCCCAAGGAGCAGAGAGGGTCTACAACTGCAAACAAGATAATTCCATCCATCTGCCCCATAGGATCTAAGTCTCCTCTCAATTAGAGGTGGAGTGGGCATCACCATCCCAGAATCCTCAGGATTGGGGAATGAATGATGGACTGTTATTCTACTATAGATTTATTGTTATTCAAGCAATGAAAGAGCTTTTATCATTTATGTGGAGGCAGGGGGCCTCTGGAGGTTCTGGAGGAGGGAGAGGGAAAAACAAGTGTAATATGGGGGCATTTTTGGGACTTTGGAGGTATCCTGAATGATGTTGCAATGACAGATACAGGCCATTATATATCTTGCCATAACTTACAAAATTGTGTGGGAGAGAGTTTAAACTATATGTAAATTATAATCCATACTTAGTGGCAATCTTCAATATGTGTTCATCAATTATAACAAATGCACCATACTAATAAAGGATGTTGTTAATGTGGAAAAGTGTGGGAGAGTAGGGAGTGGGACATTGGGAATCCCCTACATTTTTTATGTAACATTTATGTAATCTAAGTATCTTTTTTAAAAATAATAATCACCTTATAAATGTTCTTATGTAAATATTTAATTTTATTCTTATTTTACAATTTGGTTTTTATTTTAAAAAGCCATACATGGAACAGAACTGCTACCAACATTTTAAAACTCTGGCCTAAGAACCAATTTAGTGTGAAAATTATACCATAAGACATGTTTCAGGTTTTTTCCTCCCTTCTGTCTAAGTTAGTTTGGGATGCTGCTGAAGACACTAAAGACACTAAATATATTTCATATATGAAAGGGATTGAGCCTTTACCTGGTATCATTTAGCATTTTTTTCAGATTACACAGGTTTCCTTTCCTTGTTTTTAAAAACCCTTTTTAACCTATGCAAAAAAGATTTAGCTGAATTTTCTGGAGGTCTGGCATTGGCCATAAAAATATCTCAAATGTATCCAGTGATGTTTAATAAACATCCTCCTATGCCTCTTCCTGTCTCTAATCTCTCCCTCTATTAATCCATTTTACACAGTGACGCTCAATTAATATTTCTGAAGCATATCCCTGCTTCCATTACCTCCTTGTCCAACAATCTCAGTGGCTCTCTATGGTGGACAAATGAAGTTCAAACTTTTCAGATATTTTTCAGTGTACACCACCAGCCGATTTCCATATACATTTCCAAAAGATTTCCTCTTACTCACTTTCAGCCACCCCACCCAATGAACAAATCAAATTTAATGCTTCCTTGCACTTTCTTGCCTCTGGGCCTTTGCTCATGCTGGTCCATCCACCCTTCCACCCACCATTCGCCTCTGAACCCTGCAGTCCTTCACAGTCCAAGTCAAACTTCCCTTTCTCCAGGAAGCCTTCCCTGATTTCTAAGTTGGAAAGTGTATTCTTTTTTTTTTTTTTTTTTTGACTTTCCTAAGCTCTTTTCAATGCAGTAGGGTATAGCAGAAAAGGTGTGGATCTGTAGAATGTAAGTTCCAAGGGAGACTTTGTCCACTTCGTTCCCTACTGTGTCCCCACTGCCTCAATGAAACCCTGGGACATAAGTACTGAATAAGTTGTTTATTGAATTAATGAATGAGTGAACAAATGAAGCTGCATGTTTATTTAAATTCACTGGTTTGATCACAGGACATAAATTTACAAATGATGGGTGCTTCATATAAATTAGTTTCCTTTCCTTTTATTCTCCCTTTTATGGCAGCTATAAATTTCAAATATATTCATTTCTAGAGTGCCTAGAAGGTAGTGACAGAGGGAAGACGAGTAAATCGCCTAGCAACTGACAGGTACCAAGCTGGGCGCTTTGTATTTCACATCTAATTTTAATTCTCTACAAGAAATCTATAAGGTAGGTATTATTATTTACATTTTACTGATATAGCAGCTAAAGCTCAGAGTAGTGTGTCTAGGTTCACAGATCCAGTAAGTGTAGAAGCTGAGATTTTAAAGCCAAGCCTCTCTGACCTCCAAATACATGCCCTTTACCACTATATACCAGTGTGGGTTATTAGCTGGTAAATAACAAAACAGGATACAAAACTATGCCTCCCTGACTTGAAAAATCCACGTTCTTACCACTGCATCGTGATGTCTCTCAATACGCCACTGCATAGTGAGTACTTAAGGAATGTATTTTTAAGTAAACACATGAATTACAGTAAACATGAGCCACTCTTTCCTACTAGAGAATCATGAGGTTGGAATTGTGCCCATCAGCATTAAAGCACCAAATGCTTTCGCTTAAGAACAGGGTCAGCTGCAAAATGGAGTCAAGCCAAACTGACAAATCATCCTTCCTGCCATCACGGGAATCGAGAAGTTCTGCAACCAGCTCTGAAGGCTGCATTTTTAGTTTCAATGTCAGCCATTCGTTTTCGAGTCTCTTATTCTATAACTGAGACTTGGGAAAACAGCTGCTTTTGGCTAGTTGTCTTGAGCTATCATCACAGTGGATCCCAGCCATGATAATACCAGCTCCAATGTGCAGTTTGAAGTCAAAGGCCTGTCTGACCCATCTCTCCAGGCTATTCAGATGGTAAAATTAACCACGTTAGGTATAGAAAAACATTCGGACAAGAAACACCTGAGAAATTGAAGTTGTTCACCAGCTACTAATATGAGTTATCTCATTGTAATAGGCAAATGACAAAGTGATTCTGCCCTCAATATCTGCTAGAGTCTCAAAGCCTGGGTCCACTGAGTAAATGACTGACCTTGAGAAAGTTAAGATCACTGAGCCTCAGCTGTCAAATAGGGATAACAGTGAGTACTGTATCAGTCAGTTTGAAAGATTAAATAAGAGAATGCATATACAGCATTTAAAAGTTTTAATCAGTGAGACCACATTAAACTGATCTCACTACTTACAGCAACCTGGGCATTTCTCCTATGGAGACACTGACCTAAGAGTTGGGCCAACTGACTTGGAATTGACACTGATATTGAAAAGACCCCCATGTATATTTCATTTTCAGCACTGTATAGACTGCTAATATTCTGAGGGTCTCTCTCAGGTTTGTGTAGATATTCTCAGATAATTGAGAAAGACATCAGAGTCTCTCTCAAATATTTGCAACACATCAACTGCAAGTCACTATTGATTTTGAAAATGGGCCTGTATTATTGACTTGGATAGGGACAAATCTGGATTTACATCACTAATATAATAATAAAAACTACCTTTACCAGGCACTAGGGTAAGTACTTGGTATGTATTATCTCACTTAATTTTCACAACACTCTGTAGGGTAAGGATTGTCTTTTCTTGAAGATGCTCAATCTGGATTTAAATGAGTTTATATAATTTGTTGTCCAACATCATAGAAAGGGTTTTAGTTTTCCAGGGCTTCTATAAGAAATACCACAGACTTAAACAACATAAATTTATTGTCTTACTGTTTTGGAGGATAGAAGTCTAAAATCAAGGTGCCAGCAGGCAATACTTTCTCTGATGTTTGTAGCGTACTGGTGGTGGCTTGCCAACAATCCATAACTCAGTCTCTGCCTCCAGCACATGGCCATCTCTGTCCTACTACTCTGTACCTAAACCTCCTCTGTTTCTAAGGACTCCAGCCATATTCATTAAGGCCTCCCCTGATTCATTTTGGCCTCGTCTTCATAGGATCTCCAAAGATTCTATTTACAAATAAGTTCACATCCACAGAACCATGGAAGAGGACTTGAACGTGTCTTTGAGGGGTATATGGTTCAATCCAAAGCAGACAATAAGTAGCAGAGCTGAGATTTAAACCTGGATCTGCCTGCCTTCAAAGTATTTGTTCTTTCTACAGAACCACACAGCCTCAGGACCCTTTAACACATGGTTACACCCAACATATTCATCTCACATATATGTATTTTGTGGTGTACCAGTGTGTACCTTTTGCTAAGGGTGGTGGTACAGGAATGAATAATACACAGTTCTTCAAGAATTTCATAATCAGAAGGGGAAACAAATGAATAAATATGACTTACATTAGAACGTGTAGAAGGCCGAATTGAAGTGAACATTGGGAGGGATTGGATTAGGAAAGACTTCTTAGAGGAGGAGGTGATGTCTTAGCTGAGTTCTGGAGAATAAGCAGGCATTAGCCAAGTGAATGGGTGGAAGAGGGATAACCAGGAGAAGGCACACCACATGGGAAGATCTGTAAGGAGAGAGCTGGAAGGTGTGTTTGGGGAACTGCAAGTATGAAATAATGTTTGGAGTATAGTATGGGAGGCAGACAGTGAAAAGGATGATAACTTTGGGTGCAAAGTTTAGGAATGTGCGCTTTATCATAGTGGATATATCTACTGATGCAGGGTGGGATTTAATTTAGAGAGCAAGAGAGGAACGAGGGAGACAGAAAGAGAGGCAGAAGTCATGGGTCAGAGAGGCCAGGCTAGATAGAAAAGCAAATAAACGCTAATAATTTGAGACGAGAGTTCAGAAGAGGCTAAACCTTATCTGGCTTCCCACTGCTCCATGTGTCACATCCTGGTCCATGGTGGGAAGCAGAACTGTAGAATTAGTAATAGAATATTGCTCAAAGGCTTATATTTATCTCTCCACCCAGTCTTAGCCAACATAAGAAGAGTCTTTGAACCCTTTTTATTTGGAATGGTCTCCATTCATTTCTCACAAGTGAGTCTTTGCTAGAAACTGTGGAGTTAATCCAAGGCAAATTCCTGTTGGTATGAGTGAAGCCCAAATGCCTGAGTCACCGAAGACCTAGAGGGCAGGTAGGCAGCCAGGGCACCCCCATGCTAGCCATGCTAACAAGGATTGGCCAAGGAATAGTATTTCCTCCAGAGGTGTATGGCTTTTATTTTGGGAGGATGACTCCCCAAGATTTACTAGAACTTTACAGTAAGGAGAGCAATGGTGCTTTGGCCATAGATGAAGGGAAATTACTTGATGCTTCTGTATCTTCCTCTAGAGCATCAAGAGACAGCTTCAGGGACACGGACATGGCTCATCTGATAGAGCATCCGTCTACCATATAGGAGGTCAGGGTTCGATCTCCAGGACCTCCTGACCCATGTGGTGAGCTGGCCCACGTGCAGTGCTGCCGTGCACAAAGAGTGCTGGGCCACTCAGGGGCGCCCCCGCGTTTAGGGGTGCCCCATGTGCAAGGAGTGCACCCTGCAAGGAGAGCTGCCCCACGTGAAAAAAGTGCAGCCCACCCAGGAGTAGTGCCACACACATGGAGAGCTGATGCAGCAAGATGATGCAACAAAAAAGAGATGCAGATTTCCAGTGCTGCCTGATAATGCAAGTGGATGCAGAAGAACACAGTGAATGGACACAGCAGACAACGGGGGAGAAAGGGAGAGAAATAAATTTTTAAAATATAAAAAGAAAAAAAAAAAGAGCTTCACAAAAGGATTTCCTTTTGCAGCTAAAACAAAAAAAAATTAGCTAGGGGAAATAATATGAACGAGACTTATGTTTTTACTCCTTGAACTTATTGTTTTAATATAATTTTTATTAGAGAAGTTGTGAACTTACAAAACAATAGTGCATAATGTGCAGAATTCCCATACAACACCCCTCCACCAACACCTTACATTGTTGTGGAACATTTGTTGTAAATTATAAGAGAACATCATCAGACTATTACCACTAAGCATGGTTTATAGTGTGCATTTGGTATATTTTTTCCATATACTCCTATTATTAACACATTACCTTTTTTGACATTGATGCAAAAATATTACAATATTGCTGTTAACTATAGTCTGTAAGTTACATTAATTGTATTTTCCCACGCATCTCCATATTCTTACCACCTTGTAATAGTGACATACACTTGTTCTAGTTCATAGAAGAACTTGTATTATTCTTGTATTATTAACCACAATCCTAATCCACCTCCAGGTTCACTGTTATTCAGTCCCTAGATTATTCTCTAGTTTTCCTTCAATTGACATTTATATTCTTAGGCTTTCTCTTTCAGCCACAATCCCATTTATAAACAAGCTGTGTTAGTTATACTTGCTATAGTGTGTTACCATTAACTCTGTACATTTCCACATTTTTACATTACAGCTAATTAAAAATTCTACATGTATTAAACATCAGTACCCTTTCTCAGCCCTCATCTAATCTAATCTCTTATTAATTTATTCACTAGGCTTTAAATCTATGTTTTTTTCCCATATTTAGTTCACATTAGTGAGACCATATAATATTTGTCCTTTTGTGTCTGGCTTATTTCACACAGCTGAATATCTTCAAGGTTCATCACGTTATCATTTGTGTCCCAATTTCATTTCTTCTTATGGCAGCATAGTATTCCATTGTATGTATATACCACATTTTGTTTATCCATTAATTTGTTGATGGGTACTTGGGTTGTTTCCATCTTTTGTGAATAATGCTGCTATGAATCAGTGTGCAAATGTCTGTTTACATCACTGTTTTCAGTTCTTCTGTGTATATTCCTAGTAGAGGAATTGCCAGATCATTAGGCATTTCTATATTTAGCTTCATGAGGAACTGCCGAACTATCTTCCACAGAGGTTGTCCCATTCTACTCTCCCACCAACAATGAAGGAGGATCTCTATTTCTCCACATCCTCCCCAAGATTTTTTGTTTTTTTGTTTGCTTTTTTTAAAATAATGGCCATTGTATGAGGTGTGAGTGGCATCTCATTGTAGTTTTGATTTGTATTTCCCTAATAACTAGTAATATTGAGGATTTTTCATGTGCTTTTTCACCATTTTCAATTCCTTTCTGAAGAAATGTCTATTTAAGTATTATGCCCAGTTTTTAACTGGATTGCTTGCTGTTTTATTACTATTATTATTTTTAAAATACTTTTTAAAAAGATTTATTCTGTGTTTATTTCTCTCCCCTTCCCTGCCCCGCCCCCCCAAGTTGTGTGCTCCCTGTGTCCATTCGCTGTGTGTTCGCCTGTGTCTGCTTATATTCTTGTCAGTGGCACTCGGAATCTGTGTCTCATTTTGTTGTGTGCATCAGCTCTCCGTGTGTGTGTAGCCATTCCTGGGAAGGCTGCACTTTTTTTGCACTGAGCGGCTCTCCTTATGGGGTGCACTCCTTGCGTGTGAGGCTCACCTACATGGGGGACACCCCCGTGTGGCACAGCACTCCTTGAGCACATCAGCACTGCTCGTGGGTCAGCACATCACACAGATCAGGAGGCCCTGGGTTTGAACCTTGGACCTCCCATGTGGTAGGTGGACACTCTATCTGTTGGGCCAAATCTGCTTCTCCTGTTTTATTATTAAGTTGTATGATCACTTTACATAGCACGGAAATCAAACCCTTATCAGATATGTGGTTTCCCAATATTTTCTTCCATTGAGTGGACTGCCTTTTGTACATTCTTAACAAAGTCCTTTGAATCACAAAAGTGTTTAAGTTTGGCAGTGGACTTGGCCCAGTGGTTAGGGCATCCGTCTATCACATGGGAGGTCTGCGGTTCAAACCCCGGGCCTCTTTGACCTGTGTGCAGCTAGCCCATGCGCAGTGCTGATGTTTGTGGCTATTTGGGGCTGCTACCCTTCCAAATAAATTTGATAATTGTGTTTTCCATTGCTTTAAAAAAAGCTCTTGGAATTTTTATTGAAATTGCATTGAATATGTAAATCAATTAAGGTAGAATTGACATCTTAATGATATTTAGTCTTCCAATCCATAAATATGGATTGTCCTTCCATTTATTTAGGTCTTCTTTCATTTATTTTAGTGATGTATTCCTTGGCTAAGTTTATTCCTAAATATCTTATTCTCTTATTTGCTATTATAAATGGAATTTTTCCCTGACTTCCTCTTCAGATTGCTCACTAGTAGTATATAGAAACACTATTAATTTTTGCATATTAATCTCATATACTGCCACTCTCCTGTCCTTGTTAATTAGCTCTAGTAGCTTTGTTGTATACTTTTTGGGACTTTCTAGGTATAGGATCATATCATCTGTGAATAGTAAAAGTTTTACATCTTCCTTTCCAATTTGGATGCCTTTTATTTCTTTTTCTTGCCTGATTGCTCTAGCTAGATCCTCCAGCACTATATTAAACAACAGTAGTGACAGTGGACATCCTTGTATTGTTCCCAATCTCAACAGGAAAGCTTTCTGTCTTTCACCATTTGTACAATGTTAGCTGTGGCTTTTTCGGATATGCCCTTTATCAATTTGAAAAAGCTTCCTTTGATTCCTATCCTGTGGAGTATTTTTACCAAGAAAGGTTTCTGTATTTTGTCAAATGCCTTCTCTGCATCAGTTGAGATGATCATATAATTTTTCTTCTTTGATATATTAATGTGGTGTATTATGCTGATTGATTTTCTTGTGTTCAACCACCCTTGCATGCCTGGTATAAAACTCACTTGATCATGATGAATAATGTTTTTAATGTGTTGTTGGATTTGATTAGCAATAATTTGGTGAGGATTTTTGCATCGTGTTCATTAGAGAAATGGGTCTGTAATTTTCTTTTTCTGTAATATCTTTATCTGATTTCATATTGGTGCAATATTGGTTTCATAGAATGAGTTTGGTGGCATTCCCTCTTGTTCAATTTTTTGTAAGAGTTTGAATAAGATTGATATTAAATCATCTTTGAATGCTTGATAGAATTCACCTGTGAAGCCATCTGGTCCTGGACATTTCATTTTGTAGAGTTGTTTAATGACTATTTCAATCTATTTACTTTTGATTGACTTGTTGAGGTCTTCTATTTCTTCTAGGGCCAGTATAGGTTGTATGTGTGTTTCTAAGAATTTGTCCATTTTGTCTACATTGTTTAGTTTGTTAGCATACAGTTATTCATAGTATCATCTTATGATTTCTTTTATTTCTGTAAGGTCAGTAGTAATGTCCCCATTTTCATTTTTTTATTTTATTCATTTGCACCTTCTCTCTCTTTTTTGTAGTCTAGCTAAGGGATTGTCTATTTTGTTAATCTTCTAAAAGAACAAACTTTTGGTTTTGTTAATTCTCTCTACTGTGTTTGTTGTTGTTGTTGTTCTCAATTTCATTTATTTCCACTCTGATCTTTGTAATTTCTTCTGCTTGCTTTGGGAATAGTTTGCTATTATTTTTCTAGTATCTCCCGATATGTCATTAGATCCTTGGTTTTAACTCTATTTTCTAATGTAAGCATTGAGGGCTGTAAATTTCCCTCTCAGCAATGCCTTCACTAAATCCCATAGATTCTGATATGTTGTCTTCTTGTTTTCTTTTGTCTTAAGATATTTATTGATTTCTTTCAAAATTTCTTCTTTGACTCTTTGATTAAAAGTGTATTATTTAATCACCATATATTTCTGAATTTTCCCCTTTTCTGCCTGTTGTTGATTTCCAGGTTTATTTCACTATGAACAGAGAAAGTGCTTTGTATAATTTCAATCTGGTAAATTCATTGAGCTGTGCTTTGTGACCCAACATATGGTCTATCCTGGAGAAAGATCCATGAGCACTTGAGAAGAATATATATCCTGCTGTTTTGGGGTGCAATATTCTGTGTATGTCTATCAGGTTTAGTTTATCATATTATTCAAGCTCTCTCTCTGTTTCTTTATTGATCTTCTGCCCAGACGATCTAATGATGAAAACGGTGTATTGAAGTCTCCAACTATTATTGTAGAGATCTCTATTTCTCCCTTCATTTTTGCCAGTGTTTGCCTCTTATAATTTGGGGCCTCCTGGTTAGTTGCATACACATTTATGATTGTTATTTGTTCCTTGTGAATTGCCCCTTTTATTAGTATATACCCTTCTTCCTTGTCTCTAATAAGAGTTTTGCTTTTAAAATTCATTGCATCTGATAAATATAGCTACTCCAGCATGTACCAAGGATGCACTTGGTACTGTGAGCCATTGAGGTTGAAGTTCCTGTACTACCCTAAGAATAGATGAAGCTTCTCCCACTTTTCTTCCCTGTCTGGGGTGGTGATAGAGTTGTAGGTGTGGACAGAAAATGAAGTTGTGTAGATCAAAACTGACCACCGTTGTTCAGGTAGACTGATGAAGCACCAGTCCCCCTCCTCCCCTGCCAGGGTTGGGGATAGAACCTTAGGAGTGCTCAACAATCTAGTGTGTGCAGGCTGAAAGCAACTTCAGTTACCTTGAGAGGTTAGGAAAACACTGCCCTCACCTCCTGTCCCATCTGGAGTGGGATAGAGCCACAGGTGTCCAACAATCCAGGCTGTGTAGGCCAAATGTGCCCAGAGAAACAGGAGAAACATCACGTGCCCTCTTATCCTATCAGAGGGCCAGGGATGGAGCCACAAGTTTCCACAATCTAGTCTGTGTGGACCAAAAGTGTCTGCAGTTACCTGGGGATGTTCAGGAAATACAGCTCCCCTCCTATCTTATTGGGGATGGTGGGGATGGAGTCACAGGTGTCTGACTATCCAGTTGGTGTGGGCTGAAAGCTGCCATATTTGTCCAGAGAGGCTGGTGCATGTCCCCACCAGTTCTGTCCTGGTGGAGGCAGGGCTGGAGCCTAGGCTAGAGCAGCAAACCAACCTGGGTGGAAAGTACCTGACCCCTACCGTCTCTGGGATTTTCAATCAGCCCAGCTTCCCCTAAAGCTGGGGGTACAGTTAAAATGTTGGCTAATGGTCTCTTTCTGACTTGGACAGGTTCTTAGGGTTAGACTTTAGCCAGTAGAATTTACTAATATGTAGATGAAGTTGGTGTCTGAACATCTTTTTCTCCCTTGTTTTTGGGAAATGTAACTTTCAACTACAGCCAGGGAATAGCTCCCGAGGTGACTTCTTAGTATGGCGTGCTCTACTCATGTATCTTCATTGCATGTGGGCAGTCTCCTCCTTCTCTTCTTCTAAGGACATTGCAGAATGCTCTTCCAGTCTCCTAGGCCCCCCAAACAGGTACTTTAGATAGCTCTGGGTGATTACTAATTGCACTGTAGGACAAACTGACTTTTGGAGCTGCTTACTCTGCTGCCATCCTGCCCCTCCCTCCTTAAACTTGCTTTTGATATTTTGTTCCTTTTGAGTTCCTGTGCTGGTGGGAGATAGTAATTGGAACATTGTGAATTAGTTACATTTGTTGCAGTTACATAGAACTTACATTGTGCCGGATACAATTCTAAGTACTTTATATAATAACTTATGTATAAATTTAAAAATCTTGTGAAGTAGATACTATTATTATCATTATCTACAATTTACAGATGAAGAAATGGGAGGCAGAATGCTTTAGTTTCCCAGCTGCTAAAACAAATACCATACAATAGGTTGGCTTAAACAATGGGGTATGTATTGGCTAATGGTTTGAGATCAAGGTGTCAGCAAGGTGATTCTTTCTCTCTGAAGACTGTGGCATTCTGGGTCTGGCTGCAAGTGATCCTTGGCCCTTGGCTTTTCCATTACTTGGCAACGCACATTACAGAATTTTGTCCTTTCTTTCTGGCTTTTGTTGACTTCCAGTTTATTGCTTTTCCTCTTTTGATCAAAAAGTGACATTCTTTTATAATTCCAGTGTTGGGGGACAGACTAATATGTTGTGTGTTAGTTATTTTATAATGGTCTTTTCGTGTATATAAGTATGTACTGAGATGTGATCTGATCTATGGCATTTTTCCCATTTATTCAACAATGTCTAGTGTTTCCATTGAGTTTTACTTTCCTTTTTTTAAACTTCTGCCATAATTTGTACATAATTTTGATAAAAAAGATGTGTTTCCAGAGTAGTTTGAGTATGGAAGTCAATGTTAAAGTGCTTAGCTGAAAGGTACTGAGTATTATATTTTCTCTGAAATAAAAAGGATAACATTTTTCAATCTTTTACATAAATTTAGGTATTCAGAAAGCACATTCTTTTTTTTTAAATTACAGAAAGCACATTCTTTTGAGCTAAAGATATAACTCACAATCAACTGGTAGAAATGAAATATATTATTTAATCAAAAAGTCCTTTACCAATTACAGTTCAGCCCTCTAAATTGCCAGAGTCTCCAGACAGTCTTGTCCCCTGGCTTATGGCAGGTGCCTTTGACCTAAAATGAGCATAGCTTTCCTGGGCTGACTCCCACCCCTTCCTTAGTTATAATCAATTGAGTTAGAGAAATGGTGTGAGATAAGGTAGCATTTTCTGCAAACATAAGAAGGAGAGGAGATATTAGTTAGAGCCTGGAGCAATGGCATTAGCAAGGGTGGGAGAGGCTTAAAATGCCTCATGCAGCAAAAGAGGCAGGAATCAGAAAGAGAACTTTTGAACAACAGCAAAAGTGTGAATAACTTTCCATCTTCTGCTCTTACCCACCAGTGGACTCACTATCCCATGTTATAATCAATCTCTCTTCAGAAGCAGCTTTTCTCTTTGTGTATTTCTCCATGTGTCTCTGCTCAGAAAGTTCTGCACTTCTGGGCATAAATGACTACTCAGTTTCCCACATTTTCTACCTGAATCTTTGACTGGGTAGCCTGGGTGGATCTAACCTAATTCATAACCTTTCCTACAGTGATGCAATATTTTTGATTTTTGATATGTTTTTCCCCTTCTTTAGATGGAATAAATAATTTTCAAAAAAATTTAAATTACTCCAAAGTGGAGTAACAGGAACTAGGTTTACTCTCCTGGATTAAATAATGAAAAAAACAGGCAAACTATATAAACCAATGATTACTGAGACATTAGACACCGGCAATGAGGGACAGTGATATCTGAGCATGGGGAACAAACACAATCATCTCTACCATTGCCCCAGCTTACAGCAGGGTTTAATTTCTTTGTTGCAGGGTTGCCAGGGGGAGCCTAGGTAGGGCCAGTGGACTCCAGGAGTTGAGGAGATGGAGATGAGAAGATAGGGAGACAAAGGAGGCTAGAGTTTGCAAAGCAGAGTACTACAGAGAAGAGAGCTGTACAGGAGATCCAGAGATCTGCAGAGGACCCCACTAAAGCCTTTTAGCAGAATACTGATGTGCGCATGTATGTGAGAATGACCCAGAAGTATTAGAGGGAAAAGAACTAGGAACTCACGCAGGGCTAGAAATGGTTCCTGTTCCAACCAGCCAGACTGGAAATCTAATAATTCAGGGGGCATTGGATAGAGTTCTCAGAAGGATATTAATCTCATAGTGGGGAATAATTAGCCCTAGACTAAATGCTGCTGTCATCCTGCCTAATGAATACTAAAAGCATGACCCAAAAGAATCAAACTATTTTCAAATAATGTAGCTGTGTCCCAAGACAAAACTCAAAAATATGTATTGACTGCAAAAATATCCAGCACACACCAAAGCAAAATTCATAATGTCTGGCATCTATTAAAAAGTTACTAGGCATGCAAAGAAGTGGGAAGATCCAACCCATAATGAGGAGCGACTGTTAATCAATACCAAATCAGAACTAACATAGATATTAGAATCAACAGATGAAGGCATTAAAGCTATTATAACTGCATTCACTAAGTCCAAAGCTAGAGAAAAGAGATTAAGTAGAAATCTGGAAGATATAAAAAAGGTCCAGGTTGAATTTACAGAGCTGAAAACTATAATGGTCTCAAATGAAAAATACACGATATGGAATTAACTGGAGATAAGCCACCACCACAAAAAAATTGGAGATTTGGAAGATGTTGCAATAGAAACTATGCAAAATGAAACATAGAGAAAAAAAAGGAATAAAAAAATCAACAGGGCATCAGTGAGCTGTGGGACAACTTCAAGCAACCTAAAACATATTTTTCACCTGTTAGAATGGCTTAAATTTAAAAGACTGAATAACCAAATGTTGGCAATTTCTTTAAAAACTAATCATTTCATATCAGTGAGATAAAAAAAATATTTGTCCTTTTGTGTCTAGCTTATTTTACTCAAGGGAATGAGGAGTTAATGCTTAAATTGTCCAGAGTTTCTATTTAGGGTGATATAAAAGTTTTGGTAATGGATGATGGTGATGTTAGTACATGTGTATGTATTTAACAGCACTGAATTATATATTCAACTGTGGTTAAAAGGGGAAGTTTTAGGTTGTAAATATGTTACTAGAATAAAAATTTTAAAAAACATAGGACAATAAAATTGTACAAAATTTTAAAGAAAAATCTTATCATGTGATCCATACATTCTACTTCTAGGTCTTTGCCCAAGAGAAATAAAATCATGCATCCACACTGAGACTTGAAATTTTGTAGAAGTTTTACATGTAATACCCAAACCTGGAAATAATCCAAATGTCCATCAACAAGTGAATGGGTGGTATAGTCATCCATTTGCATGGTCTATCCATACAACAATACTACTCAGCAATTAAAAAGAATGAACTATTGATACATGTGACAACATGGATAAATCTCAAAAATAATTGTAATGAGTAAAAGAAGCCAGACTGTATAGATTTTCCACTTATTTAAAATTCTAGAAAATGCTAAGTAATCTATAATGACAGGAAGCAGATCAGTGATTGCCTGGGTCCAAAGTGGGTGGGGAAAGGTGCTAAGGAAAGATGGCAATGAGGGATTAAAATGGGAAGCAGGAAGCTTGTGGGGTGGTTGATATATTTGCTATCTTGATTGTATTGATGGTTTCACAGGTGTCAAACTTAACAAATTGTACACTTTAGGTGTTTATTTCATGTTAGTTATACATACAACAAGCTGTTAATAAAGAAGAAATAACTTTTCCAAACTATGAGTCACATGTCTTATATAAAAGACTCTGGAATCACTTTTAAAAAAGAACATTTTTTGCTTCTCAGAAATTGACAAAAGAGGCTTTCCTTTCAAGTCAAAACCCATTGCTATCTGGAACCTGGGAGAGGGTGCAGGGGCACAGGCTCTACGCTGTGCCAACTTAGGTTGCCCCTGGGAAAGTACCTCGGAGACCATCTCAGGGCCCTCTCAGGAGGGTAGCCACTGAGGGGTAGAGAGAAATGTATGTTGTGCTAGAAGGGAAGAGACAAGGCATAGCCCAAGGAAGAAAGGGAGAGGGCTGTGAACTTGAAAAAATGCCCATCAGGATGCCCTTTGAGAAGGGCTAGAGGAGTCTGAAGGTCAGTGAGAAGAGGCCAAGGGACCTAAAAGGATTAAACGGAGCAGGGGAGAGGCAAGTGCAGGCCCAGGCCAAAGTGGGGGCCTCCGGTGGACAATGTGTCACTCCTTTAGACTTCCTCTGGGTCAGTATTTAATGTGTTCTGCTGATGGGAGGTAAAGCCTACATGCAACAACAATGTACTGAACAGTTATCAGTCATTAAATAATTGATAAAGAATATTTTTTCATGTAGGTCATAGTAACTTCGTGGTAAAACCCTTGATGTGGTGCCACAGGAAAGAAAAGGAGCCTAAATTTGGCTATTTAAACATCAGGGAAAGAAGGTACTCTTTGAAAGACTAACTTTTCTGGCCTCCTACAGGTTTCCATCAAGGTATTTCTGTTTGTCTGGGCTATAAAATAGAAGCACTTTGGGCCTATGTGCATGAATTTGCACCTGGCAGAGGTGTGCAGTCAAGTGTGATAGAGATTTTATTAATAATCCCTTATATTTCCATAGCATTTTAGAATTGCAAAATTATTTTGCATATGTTTTATGATGTTCATGTAAAGAACCCATATTTTTATTAGTGATTATATTTATATATAGTAATAATAATTATTAGTCTTTATTGAAGATTAAAGTAACTCATTTATAACATGAAGTAAATTTCATGGTAGGCAGAATAATAAAGTTTCACTGTGGGTTATTAGCTAAGTTTAGAAATCATCCAAGCATAATTTTTCAGAGGGAACTTCAGAAATAATTAATCTGCACTATCCAATATGGTAGCCACTAGCCATATGTTGTTATTTAACTTTAATATTAGATTAATTAATATTAAGTAAAAATTTTTTAAATAAAAATTCAGTTCCTCAGTCACACTACCCATGTTTCAAGTGCTTACTAGTGCCCAGTGTGGTAATTGGCTACAATCTTGGATAGGACAGATTCAGAATATTTCTGTCTTTGAACATTCTATTGGATAGCACTGATCCAGACAAATTCCCTCCCATTTTCAGTGGCTGCAAATATATTTGTTAAATTGAGTTTAATTTAAACACTGGAGAATTTGAGGCCCAGTGCTGCTAAATTTTATACAATGCCGCACAAGAAAACCTTAGAAATGAACCCAAATCTCCTGACTTTCATGCTAGTGATGGTTTTACCACCTCATACCAACGCTTTTACTTGTATGTCAATTCTTGAATAAGAGAGGGTTGGGGAAGCAGACTTGGCCCAGTAGTTAGGACATCCGTCTACCACATGGGAGGTCCGCGATTCAAACCCCGGGCCTCCTTGACCCGTGTGGAGCTGGCCCATGCGCAGTGCTGATGCGCGCAAGGAGTGCCCTGCCACTCAGGAGTGTCCCTGCGTAGGGGAGCCCCACGTGCAAGGAATGCGCCCTGTAAGGAGAGCAGCCCAGGACCGAGAAAAGTGCAGCCTGCCTAAGAATGGCCCGCCCACACAGAGAAATGACACAACAAGATGACACAGCAAGAAGAAACACAGATTCCTATGCTGCTGAGAACAACAGAAGTGGACAAAGAAGATGCAGCAAATAGACACAGAGAACAGACAACCGGGGTGAGGGGGGAAGGGTAGAGAAATAAATAAATAAATCTTAAAAAAAAAAGAGGGTTGGATAATCCAAACTTGCCTATAATCAAGTTATCATTTAGTTTTTGATTTGTATTTTACACTTATATTCAAAGTTAAGCATTGCTGAAGTCCAGAGACTTCACTTCAAACAAAATAGTGATATCACACTATAAAAATATGATCCAGAGGAGCTTGGAAGCTTTCCAACTTCCCTGTTCTGTCCCTTTACACAAGTTCCCCTGCAATCCATTCCACTCCACGTTGTGACCAGACAGTTTGCTCCTAGGCTGACAGAAAAACAGGCAGAGCTGCTCCCTCTCTAAATGTCCCTGGAGCACCAGGTGGTAAAGGGTTTGGATTTTCAAAGGTTGCTCAGCAGGGCTTTGAAAATTAAAGAGAGGCAAGATGAGATGTGAAGAAAGCATGCAGTTACACTTGAAAAGGGGCAACTTTTCAACTGGGTGAATTCTTGATGTGGCAAGAAAGTGAGCCATTAAAACAGTAGGTTGTCAATAAAGTTGAGACCCAGATTTGCCTTGAATTAGCTGCAATGCCAATAATTAAACCATGGGTAGACCTTTGGTGAATCCTTTGACCCATTTTTGTTATAGGTTTGCAGCCCTTATTTTTCTGAAATTTGGTAGAGAAAGGAGTAGATATAGTAATAGCTAAAAGGAGCTGATGAGCATGCAAGGGCTTCTTAAGAAAATCATGCAGGTGATGCTCAGAGATGAACTTACCAGGTGCAATGGATGTATCACGATGATGGGAGAGAGTGTTGCTGTGGGGGGAGTGGGGGGCGGGGGCGGTGGGGTTGAATGGGACCTCATATTTTTTTTTAAATGTAATTTTTAAAAAAATAATAAATATTAAAAAGAAAAAAGAAAAAAAAATCATGCAGGGTCATTTTAGGAAGTCAATGCTTTATAACCTCGTTCCTGGCCTCAAGGAAAAATGAACACATCCACATCCAAATTTTGGTAAAAGTTGTTTTTCCTGGATCATTGTTAAGTTTCATCCAGCTTTTGGCAGGAATTGTCTTCCTGGACCCTGCTGGAGTGCTGGCTGACATGTTATATCTTCCATGGGCAACAACTGCTCTAACAAATTCTGGGAGAGCAGCCTATTTTTTGCTACCAGACACTGGAGGATGCGTGACATGTCATTAACCTTCAAAACTGGCTCTGCACAAGAGTATTGTCAACAGATGGTGACTCTGATTCTCTCTCTGCTCTCCCTTCTTTCCTCCCTTATCCCCAGGATATCTCCTGACACAGAATGCTCATTGGTTTCAAAGGGAAATCTGTGTGAACCGGATGTTGTGGATGGTGGAATGAAGACTGGAGCAAAATATCTCTTATTTATTACTAAGGATTATAGAAATTAAATGGGCAGAATAAGCCATCAATAGTGTATGTGTGCAATGACAAATCTTATTGTGATGAAATGAACACTGATTATAAAAGACAGGCTCCTGAGTGTGGGGGAGCTATGTTTGGGCACTGGGTGGAATAGCTCAAAGCCAGTTTTGGATTTCCAATTTGGGCCTAGCCATTTAACTTTTAAAGGACTCTTGTCTTTTGTAGTTTTACCAGGGAAGTCATAGTAATTACGACATTAATTATCAATGGACCTCAAAAATGCATCCTTGAAAAGAGGAAGGTGATTCATTCATTCAGCAAATATTTATATATTCTGCTTAATACTTTGGAACCTTAGTTTTAATGACATGGAAATTAGTGAAGGGATAGTCTGGTGGAATGGGAAGTAGAGTGGTGAAAAATTAGGGACCTATTATGAAAGATTTCAAGTTAGATTTTGGTTCACTCACTAGTAACCCTTACTATGGATTATATTACTAGTTCTGCCATTCATGTCTCATGCCCTTGGGCACGTGCTTTTGATTTTTCATCCATTAAAACTAAAGCACAATACTACATAAACTAGATAACTGCTGAAGTTCTAGGAAGCTGTAATATCAGGCGAATGTTTTAAGATTCCCCGTATATAAGGCAATTTAACAAAACCGTGGATTATGTTGATGCTCATTGAAAAAGAAATAATGACAAAATACATATTATTTGGGAATGCTAAAATCCTGAGTTGCTTGTGTATTTTTTTATATTTATTTCCACTCTCAGATTAAACAAGGCCTTTGCTAAATAATAACTGGAGATGTGATTATAATTATACACGATGGTTCAAGATTTAAAAATTAAATGGCTGAGACTAAGAAGTGACAAACTAAAGGAAGCCACAGTATGGCTGCCAATTATTCTTGGCAGGAAATGGGATGATTCATCCTAAACATGTGCTTTCATTGCTCGGAACAATGGGGCACGATTCAAGTGTTCAACTTATTGAATATCTGTGAACATTTCTGTCATTCAGTTTGTAGGAGACTGGAAAAATGCAACCACAGGCTAATAAACACCCCAAAATAACCCCACGGTTTCATGTGAGAAAACTGAAAAACTTTAAGATGAAGACATTGACTATTTCAAAATAATCAACAATTCTTTTGTACACTCAAAGAGAATGTGAGTGATGGATCCCAGGAAGGTAGAGGTGGAGAAATTCCAGAAGTTAGGAAAGAAACATAATATTGCCAATGGGTGCCATGGCCTATTGCTAGGAGGGAGGAGATAGGATTAGTTATTGGGGAAAGAAGTAAACACATCTATTTTGTTGTAAGAGAATGGGGGCATTTCTGAAGTCTTTCCTAATGTGACAATTTCCTAATGTATCATCTCCTGTATATTACTTTGCCTTGTAAAAATATGTGACAATAAAGGGACAATGGGGTATTAATTTGATTTAACTTCTCTGAACTAACCCAGAAATACTGAGATAATTAAAAGGACTGGGTGCTGTTGACAAAGTCTCAGTGATCATGCAGCCCTGGTTTGGTCAGAGGACACTGTCAGAAGCTTAGATTTTATCTCTAACTAGTTTTATAACCTGGGGTAAGTTTCCCTTTCCAGGCCCCTGTTTCTGTATCTATTAGAAAATTCCTGAGAATATCCTCAAGGTCTTTTCCAGCTGAAACATGTTATGATTCCTGTGAGGACAAATATCTGTGTCCATTCAACAGTCTGAGAGAAGTCAAATTTTGCCAACAGATAAATACCTTGAGTCATTTTGCTATTTCTCTAGGGAAATCTATCTATACTCTGTTAGTAAAGATTTGCAATCATAGGTGGGTGTAATGTTGGGGGTGGGGTACAAGCTAAAGGAAACGATTGTTTTGAGGGGAAAAGGGGGACATTTTTTAAAGGTGGAGAGGATTAGTAATGAAAGCTGGGCTGAGGATCACTTTTCACCGTACCTTTAACCAAGTTGTCCACAGGGAGAACCTCAATTTGCATTTTCCCATTTAATTTGCAGCCCAGAAAACGTTTGTTCGGCTGGGGGTCCCTTTATAAAAAGAATGCCACACAAGCCCAGAATTGTAAAAGGGAAACACAAGAGGTGGTAACTGGAGCCCTTTGGATTGTTCTAGGACGTTGTGGACGTGCCCTAGTCTGCAAGAAGGTCAGCGAAAGATGCCCTCTAAGATATGCCAGCTTTTTCTTGCATGTATTCTTAATAACACAACTGTGAATATTGCAAGAAAATGAGGCAGCGTAATGTAACGCCAGAGCAAAAGGAGCCTTTTGTAAACAAATCCTTGCAGTGACCTTGCGCTGTCTCTAAATATTCTCCTGATTCGTACCCTCAAACATTAGAGCATCTGTTTGTGAGCCAGCAGAGCTTTTTATTTGGAATCATGACACTCTGCAGGCAGTTACACCAAATAAAATCTTTTTATCTTAGCTTTCGAAAAGCTCCATTAGGCAGATTCCTTTTTCTTCTTTTCTGAACAGAACCCAGCTTATTTTGGAGGAGGTATGTTCTTAACAAGTGCTCTTCCCAAATGTACTGCACTGTAATACAACCCTCAGTAATTTGACCAGCTTGTGATATTATCAGATTGGAACTTGTGCCTCAGGCTCTGGCCACAAAGGTGAATGCTAAGAGCAGAGCTAGGCTGCATGCTTCTCAACCAGTCCTCAGCTCCTGATGGTTCATTCCCACTTTTAGGTTAGAGCTGCATGTAGAGACATGTCAGATAGCACGAGAAACAGATGTTGGTTTCTTGACCCAAATCTCTAAGGTTTCAGAATATGTAAATGCTGGTGTCTGTGTGGCATTTATCTCACATTTCCCGGGATTGTCTTGATTTCAGGTTATTTTTATTTGTCTTTGATACTGAGAAAGTATGTGTGTATCTTCTTTTTGGATCAGTGGTTCTCAAACTTTGGTACGCATTAGAAATTTCTAAGGGTGCTTATTAAAAATGAAGATTCACGGGCTCTTCTCCCAGAAATGTTGATTCAAATGTTCTGAGGTACAGCCCGAAGTCTGCCTGTTAAACCATATTATGGAGTTGTAACATACCCACAGTAATGTGCACTCATCTTAAGTGCATGGCTCAATGAATTTTTATATACACCTGTGTAGCTGCCACCTAGATAAAACTGTAGAACATTTCCAACACTCCCAGAATGTTTGCTCATGTCCCTTCCCAGGCTATCCTACCCACCCTTTCCCCTCAAATAACCACCATTCTAAGACATCTGCATTTTTAACCAGCTGCTCAAATGATGCAATGACAGATGCTTATCTCCATCTTTTGAAAATCAATGGATTTAGCACTGTGGTCTGGAAAAACTCACCTGCAGTTCTGACACTGAAGCGAGTAGGAATCACATAATGGATAAATTTTACATCCCTATCAAAGTAACCTGCTAGAGAGATTTATGAAACTCCCAAGCCCTGTAGAGGCTTCAGCCACAGGAAGGCAAGCCTGGAATGTGACTGATGAAAAAGGAAACTGAAGCCCCATTCAACCAGGTTGTAACTTGCCTCTCATGATGCTGATGTTTAATGACGTCTTTTGAAAACAATCTTGAAAACAGGAAGTTTGAGTGAATGTTGAGCAATCACAACCAGGCCAAGTGTTTTGATCCTATTAAATCTATCCCACTTCTATAGCTAGAAACATTGTAATGGTTAAAATTCTTTGAGCATCTTACTTAATTCTCATAAGAACCCTTGTAAGATAAGCTTTTACCCCAAATAGTCAATATCATCTCTCTGAATTGGAATATAATAAATGCTGGGCATTGACTGAATGCTTCCTATGTGCCAGTCATTATGCTTACTGCTTTAAATGGATTGTCTTTTTCTCCATTCCCACATTCAAATGAGGGAACTAAGCATATTAATGAGCTTTCCTAAGGTTACTAGTAGGTGGCTGAATGAGATTTGAACCCAAACCTAGTCTCACCCAGTTCCGAATCACTTAACTTCTGTGCTGTTTCCCTACAAAAATAGTCTACTTGTTTCTTAGTTTAGTTGAATTTTCAACCCTTGCAATCATCCAAATCCCTTGGTTTTAATTTAAGTCTTATCAAGCATGCTTTGGATGTATAATTTGGAGCTCTGAGTATTCATGCCCATTTGAAGGTTATCATAAAATCCTACCAGGAGGTAACTCTCAACAAAGAGTCACAAATTGCCATTCTGGTTTGTACTTCAGAATCTTGAGGGCTTGGTCAGTGTGTAAATGGGTCCCCAGAGGTCTGACCAACTCTGTCTGTAATGATAAAATGTTAAGTCTCAGTACTGGAAAACCTGAGGACAATAGCTGACCCAGGATAAGTTCACCCTGGTATTACCAGCATCTTCAGCTCCCTTTCCTAACCAACCCTCCTCCATGCTTCATTCCCTTCTACCCCACAAGAGCTCCTGTCTTAAAGGCTCTACATGCTCAGGTTTTCTCCCTTTACTTAAAAATCCCCAAAGAAGAAATGTAGGTTCCTTTTATCATTAAAATATACATACAATTGTGATGAAGGTCTAGTCCCACATTTTACTGGCTGTGTCAAAAATTTTAGTGAAAAGGAAAAAAATCATCTCATGGATGTTTTCCTAGGCCGGCCTAATTTCTTTCAGAAAAGAGAGTTGCTTATGCCATAATCTACACACACGAATAATTCCATTCCCTTTTGCTTATACAGTAAGCAAAATCCCAGAATATTCTCAAAAATGGCTGAGAAATACTAGTCTTCTTTTCTTTGCAGTCACATTTACATTTCAGCTGGTACTTCTTAGACATGTCTGTTATAGACTTAGAGAAGAAACAAAACCCTTTTCACTTTAACACCTTCCCTTAGCTGTAACGGTGAGTGCCATCTGGGGTCTGACATTCATCTGCATAAAAGGCAGCTTGATCTCAATGCCAGCAATAATCCTATAACATGAGGACACTCATTCTGATGGATCCATCAGGGTAAGGTAAATACACTCTTATGATCTGTGAAGCAATTTAGCAGGAACTTAGGAGCTCCCAAACACATTTAGAATTTATTCAGCCATCTATTCTATTAGAATATAACCTCCATTGTACAGGGATTTTTACCTGTTTTGTTTTGTTTTGTTTTTTTTTCATTATTTCTGTCCGTAGTACCTGGAACCTAGAAAGTGCTTAATAAATATTTGTTGAATGAATTGATTTATTCATCCATCCCTCATCCTTCCATCCATCTATTGTTTACCTTAGCTAAGGTAAGTATATCTTTAGGTGGTTAGAAGAAAAAATGTCTGCCTTCACCAAGATGACTAAAAAGAAGCTCCTCCTGCCCTGTTGTTTCATATAGCTCTAGTTCAAATAAGTACAGAAGTACATCAGACTGCTTCATTTTTTTCTTTATTTAGTCATCTTGTCACACAGGAAAATAATTAAGTTATTCTTCAGACATAAATTATTTCAGTGATTGCTTCTTTGTTCAACAGCAGCATTTTGTAAACTTTTGCTCAGTAGCATCAGTTTGCTGTTTGAATTTCAGATTTTTGTTCATGGAAATACTATTTCATCTGTTTTTATTCAATAATCAATTTTTCCTGAATTCAGTTTGATTGGCTAATTGAATAGTTCAGGCATGAATAGGGGAATTAAGCCTTAAAAGACTGTGTTTCCATGGAATGGGTATTTTAAATCAGTTGGATTAAAGGAAGGATGGGAGGATAATGTGAAGAAGGATTTTGTACAGCTCAGGCCCAATTCACCTTCCCTGCATGTTGAGTAGTAACGGTGGTGCTCACATTTCCTCTCTGCAATTGCACTATCATGTCATAAACAAATAGAAATAGGTGACAGTTTTGTCTTTAACTATTTCAGTGCTCACCACCTAGCTTTGACCCCATCACTTCCTCTTTTTTTATTTTTTAGATTTACTTCTCCCCCTCCCCCTGTTGTTTTGCACTCACTGTCTGCTCTCTGTGTCCATTTGCTGTGCGTTTTTCTGTGTCTGTTTGTCTGCTCTTTAGGGAGCACCAAGAACTGATTCTGGGACCTTCTGGAGTGGGAGAGAGGCACTCAGTCTCTTGCACCACCTCAGCTCCCTGGTCTGCTGTGTCTCTTATTATCTCTCCTCTGTGTCTCTTTTTGCTGAATTACCTTGCTGTGCCAGCTCTCTGCATGAGCCAGCTTTCCACTTGGGTCATCTCACATTGTGAGCTAGCTTGCCTTTACCAGGAGGCCCTGGGAATCAAACCCTGGACCTCCTATATGGTAGATGGGAGCCCAATCGCTTGAGCCACATCCACTTCCCATCATTTCCTCTTTAATGTATTCTTCACCAAGTCTCATTGCCTGGGAATTTGAGGAAAATGCTCTACTACCTTGTGTTGTTGAATCCTACACAGACCAGAAAAAAAAGAGCTTATTCTCAGATATACTAAATGATTCTGCTTTGTGCAAGCAGGAAGTAGCCAAGATTAGACAAGAGTGACTGGAATTTAGTAAATCCCTGACTGGTTGTCATTGAAGCCACAGTTGCTACAGAAAGTGGGAAATGCTTAGATCCCATGTCTTATTTGCAGATCCCTCGGGGTTTCTCCTTCGCTGCTGGTGGAATTAATTATCCTAATAGCTCAGAGGCATAATGTTATAGAACGTTGCAGCCATGCATAGTCAAACTTGTAAAGCCCAATCTTTATGACTCTTTCAAGTTAATTAATATTACATGACAAAGGCTGCTAAAAACTCAGGGCCTTGTGTATGGCAGGATTTCATTTTATCATTATTTGGGGTTAGGCTGGTTGATCTGCATGCATTGGGACATGTTATTCACAATGATGGAGTGAATGCAGTGAAATGGAAGACAGAAACATTACTATAGAATGTTATTTTGGCATGGTGGTAAACATACTGGGTTACGGCGTCACTTTGGTGGCTCTACGGGGATTCTCCATGGGAGCCGATAAAGCATCTCCTCTGGGATCACGTCATAACCTAAGGTCTTGGGTTCCATCCTTCAGAGGCTGCAGAGTGATGTCTAAGTGCTCAGAAGCCATAGGAAGGCCAGCTCTCTGGGCTCGAACCTGGTTCCTCACTTATTACTAGCTGTGTGACAACTAAGGACAAGTGCCTTAACCTCTCTGAGCCTATGTCATAGGATTAAATGAGATACTGCACTTTTAGTGCTGGACATGGTACCTGGAATTTTAGAAACCACTCAATAAGTATTAGCCATTATATAATTATTGTTGTTTATAAAGGGAATAGAGCTTGAAAGGGAATGGGGCCAGAGACAGGTGGATGATGGGAGGAATTTTGGGAAAACATATGACAAAAAATCTTTATATTTATTCATTATTTGACAAATATTTATCCAGTAATTACTCCATACCATGAACTCTTCTAAGCATCTTAGATATAATGGACAAAAGAGAGATTTCTACCGATGTGGAGCTTACATTCTACTGGGGAAGGGGACGATAATAAGCAACAGTATAATAACGAAATAAATTATATAGTATGTTAGAGGGTGGTAAATGTTAGGAAAAAATAAAACCTGAAGTCAAGGAAGCAGAATCACAGGCACCTCTGAGAATTAGCTGTGAAGCCAGTTTGTATCTGCTCATAGCCAAAGTGTGTGTGTGTGGGGGGTAATGCTGCTGTTCGGACTGTGAACCATTCAAATAATTTGATTTGCTTCTGCCAAGACCACACAGACAAATAATTAACATTGTCTGAAAGCCTGCTCCCTGCCCAGAACTGCTCTAAAACTGGCACATGGTTCTTTTAAAAATCCTCACAAAAAACTTGTGAGAAGACATTATTCTTTTTTCCATTTTACAGAACAGAAATCTGAGGAACAGAGAAGTTAAGTAAACTGCAAAAGTTCACATAATTAGAGTTATGATTCCAATGCCAGTATGCTTTACCACTAAGCTGTATCATACTCATAAAGCAGTGAGTTGAATTTAGAATGTAGAGATTCCCACATCAATTCAGTTTGCAGGGCAACTTTGCCTTTCAAGATAACAATGAAAGTCTCAAGTCCAATTGTCCCCAGATTCCTATTTTTTTATTGTAAGAACTTTTAAGGTACAATATGTTATCAGGAGTTCATAGGATAATTGCCTTACTTTAGTCATCCATTGATAGAGAAAATACAAAATGATTAAAAGTGACTATGAATTCAGTAACTCTTTTAAATTCATTTGCATATCATTAATCTCAATAACCTCTACTTAGGTTATTTTTCAGAGATCAAACATGTATTCTACTTGGGTCGTGTACTATAGATTTGGGAATTCTTGGCAATAAATCAATAGTTCTCCAGGGTTTTGTGACTCAGGTAGGATCTTTAAAAGAAACTCTTAGTTGGATATTGTTGTGGTTTTTAAATGGGGGATAGAGGGGTGGCAGACTTGGCCCAGTGGTTAGGGCGTCTGTCTACCACATGGGAGGTCCGCGGTTCAAATGCTGGGCCTCCTTGACCCGTGTGGAGCTGGCCCATGCCCAGTGCTGATGCACGCAAGGAGTACCCTACCACACAGGCGTGTCCCTGCATAGGGGAGCCCCATGCGCAAGGAGTGCGCCCCGTAAGGAGAGCCACCCAGCGCAAAAGAAAGTGCAGCCTGCCCAGGAATGGTGCCGCACACACGGAGAGCTGACACAACAAAAAGAAACAGATTCCTGTGCCGCTGACAACAACAGAAGCGGATAAAGAAGATGCAGCAAAAAGACACAGAGAACAGACAACCAGGGTGGGGGGGGGGGGGAGGAAGAGGGGAGGAAGGGGAGAAAAATAAATAAATGTTAAAAAAAAAATTAAATGGGGCATAGAAGACACAGTTCAATAGGAGAGGAAAGGCAGGCTTTGTCTTTTATATCCATTTTCTTAAATGGAATCTTGTAAGTTTCTCCTAAACAGGGAATCCCAGTTGAGAATTCTCTGACTTGATGCTGCATCATTCCAGAAGCCTTTCTACTAATAAACTTATAAGAAAATGTAGTGTATGGAGTTAAGGGATAGGAATCTTAAGCAATCCTGATTGGAGATTGTGAACGAGCTAATAGCTGGATAACCTCTGATTTGCAGATTCTTTTTCTGTGAAATGGGAGTCATCATCATTATCATGACCACCACCACCTCCACCACCATCTCCTGGGATTGCTGTGAGAAATAACTGAGATGTTCCAAGTAAAATATTTAGCACAATACCTGGAATACAAACAACATCCAATGAATATTAGCAGTTGCTATTAATAGCAAACTAAGAAGAAATTGATGTTTTTAGCAGTTGCATGAGCCATGGGCTTGCAGGAAAAGAGAATTGGTGGAAGTGAGCAGCTGGTTTTGATTATGACTTTTTGTTTTAGATACAGCAAAAATTCAGACAACTAGGGATTAGATCTTTTTTCACTCTTAGGCATTCTGAATAGAAAGAGAGAAAGAATAATTTCTGGCAAGGAAGAAGAAACCTTTAAACAACCAGCAGTGATTAAAATAGTACAGAAGAACCAGAGGCCAGTGAGCTGTGATTGGTCAGTTCTCTGGCTAAAGGGAAAAGAAGGGAAAGAGTCTGCTAATTGGTGGTGAGTATCTGAATGGGAGTCAAGGAAAACAGGAGACAAGCTAAAGAAAGAAAGGGTATGGGGTGGGGTGGGGGGGGAGAAACAGGAATGAGGTAGAAGCTGCAGGAGGCACCTGATGGGGGAAGATTGGAGCCAGCAATGAATACAAAGATGGCAGAACAATGCTTCTGCTTGGCTGCTACTTCATCAGTTTTGATAAGAACAGGCATTGGGCATTTTCCACCCCATGGGTTGGGTAGTGTCTGGTGGGTAGAACACACCTCTGTAATAGTAACGTGATTTTCTAATGAATGTTTATAATATGCCAGCCATAGTTTTCATGTTTCACAAAGCAGATTACCCCTGTTTTATATAGATGTAGAAACTGAGGCTTAAAGAGGTTAAGGTCACTTAGCAAATGAGTAGAAAAGCCAGATTCCAGACTCTCCTGCATATTTCCCTTCATAGTTTTTGAAGCTTCTGTGCTTCGTCAACTCCCTGGTATCAGGAAAACTATCAACTAGAACAATCATGTCATAACCATGCCAGGTAGCTGTTCATAAAATACATCGTTGTCTATAAACATACTGCTTTTTTATTTTATTTTTGTGTGTGAATGTGAACAACCAACTTTTTAAAAAAGCCAAAAGGATAGGCACCAAATGCTACAAATCTGGCATTTGATAATTTACAGTTAATTATGGATGGCATTTGTTTAACATTTAGGCAATTTGAAAGGAGTTATTGAGTATTAGCAGCTTTAGCAGCAAAGATTTTTCTAAGGCCCTGGAGCCATGAGTCAAGGTAAATAAAGTTCCCTCGGTTGGAAAAGGGCACCAAAAGAGCCTTTGAAAAGCAGTTCAACTTGATTTTGACTTACTATATTCTTGGGAACTTGTTCAGTTTCAAGGTGAGGCTGTTGAAACAGGAAGTATGAATGATAGTACACAAATTCTTGGGGTTGCAGTTAAATCCTTTTACAGACTGACTAAAATAGTAAAGGAAGCTAACTATGAACCCCAAAGATAAAGCAAGCAAAAATTAGATTTGTGACTTGAAATTCTTTAGTCTTTGTTCTTAGTCCTTTACAGAAAGTGAATGGTCCAAGCAATAAATGTATTTCCTCTGAACAAGTTGTCTTGCATATACTTAATACACTCCAAAATATTGGTAACATATTGATTAATTCTGGCCAAAGTCTACTGCTGTTACATTAATTGCATATTCCCTGACTAACTTGTGGCATTTGTCTACCTGTAATAAATAGCATTTTGAGACACTGATATATGGTCACACCATACAAAGAACTAGAGTATGAAGGGGAAAATTGCTGCACAGGGAATAAGGACAAATAGGCAAGTTCTAAGACCCAACTTTCATTCCCCCTTTGTTTACAGTTTTATTTTTTAAAACATCAATCTTAGTATCAGATTTTGGTTTTGTCGACCAAAAAAAATGAAAGTGGGGACCTTGGTAGAAAAGCAAAGTGGATAAAGGAGGGCATTTGGGAACATAGGTAGAAAATGCTTGTCTCTGGTCAGTCCCACTCAGTTTTTTCTTCTAAGCAGAGTCTATATCAGCCCAAACTCCCTCCTTCATTTTGAATCAAAGTTCTGAACATTTAGCTTTGCAAAGAACACATTTCTTTTTCCCCAGTGGAATAAGGCTGTGTTTGAGATGCCACAAATGTATTCCTTTTCTCCCTCCTTTTGGCTGGAAGACCTAGACTTTTTATAAGCTGATAATTCAGCTCTAGTGGTTGGTTTGATTCGATTAGTGATGGGGCTAACTTCAATTTCCACATTCCAGGAGGAGGGGTTGCCCTTTTCACACTGAGGCAACAGATTACAGTCCTGCCTAATTCCATCACTTCTTTGTAATTAAAGTAAGGGCCCAGAAAATGATCCATGGGTAAGGAGTCAATGCCATGATCTACAAATAAATCGTCAAACGTACCTCTAACCAGCAGAGAGCATGTAAGTCAGAAAATATTTAGCAGGTGTAGATGTACCAAGCACTAAGGCAGGATGTGTTGCTTTAATAAGTAGGTGACTAATTCACTGGACTCAATGTCTAATGTCTACCAAAACCTTTCCCATGTATTTTGGGACATTTCAGAGCTTTGCTAGACTAAACTATTAGCAGATCATAGATTCATGGCACCTTCTTTCCTTCATTCACACACTAACTTATTCTTACAGATGTATATGGAATTGATGACACTGTCCTGCATTACTAGATATTGTTGCTTGGACAGCAACTCAAGGTAGGAAGAGACACATAGAGCACCAAATCCACCCATGCCACAGTGGCAGGCAGGCAAGATACAGAAAGTTAGGTTGCACAGTTCCCGTCAGCAACTAGAGTATTTAGAGAGACAACCAAATACTTTGGATAAAGTAGAGACCACCTCCTGGCTGTACAAGGGCATGTGCAGATACATGTCATGAGAAGGAAAAGCAGGAAGCAAGGGCTATCTGCAATAGTCTAGAGGGCCTAAGTGCTAAAAACAGCCCTGATTTTCAGAGCTGCTGATACCTTAGAAAACAGTTTAAAGACACCAACCTCACATGCCTGGGTGTGAAGAAGTACCTAGGACTTTCGTAGGCCCTGCTGCCAAGAAATCTAACTAAGAGGGCCAGTCTCTCTCTCTCAGACGAGAAGAATGAGTCAGTACAATCCCAATCACCTGGAAATGAACTGCAAGCAGAGCTGCCTTTGTTCTCCAAATGAAATCTTGCAAATTGGATCCATCACTTTCTTAGGTCCCTCCCTTAAAGGAAAACATTTTTTGTATGTTTGTTACACTGTTTTGTTGTCATTTCTGAGACATGTCATTTGCAATTTGTATGAACATATAGAAATAAAGGCTAGTGAAAAACATCTCGCTGTACCCTCCATTCTATGAGGACACTCATCTCGTGAACTTTTTATTAACTAGTATGAGAACTAGAGATGGAAGAGACATTTTCAATCTAATGAGCTTCTCCTGAACGTAAAACCTTAGCTCTTTTTATGTTTAAAGTATATTAAAGCAATTTGAACTCTTATGAAATTTGGCTTGAGCTCTTTATATTTTTGAAGCAAAGAACTGTTCACTTTTAATGCTGCTGTGAGTATTACAGTCTATGTCCCAGTTCTCCTGTTGTGTCTCAAGTTCACATCATAGGTTGCTCAGTGATGTGAGGGAACAGGAGGGGAATCTAGTACAGAGGAGTATCATCTTCCTGGGCTCTGACTGCCGTGACACATACTCTACCAGTTTTACATTTGATCGAATCTATTGATCAAAGTCATGATGTTTGTTCCTCTGTCCTACAAAAAAAAAAAAAAAAGCTTTTCTTTCAATGTAATATGAAGCCAGCAACTCTGGCCCATCCTCCATTGGGCATGTGCTTGCAGTTTGTTTTTCTGACAGTAGCAATAGGTATGCTCACCTGGGCTCTCTCAGCTTCTATTTGGGACCAACAGGGTGAGTTTCTGAGTTGGTTGTCAAAGTGAAGTTTGCAGTTTGGCTCTAGAACAGAGAAATTTGGACATTCTGAAGCCCTGACCCAGACCACATTAGCACTGTGCTCCTGTCCTTTGAAATAACTGAGCAGTCATTTCAACTTTAATTTGGACCTAATCCTGGGATGGTTCCAACTAGACTACTCAAGGCTGTAAAAATACAGAATAATGAATGCTCTGAAATCTGCTATTTTCTTAAACCTACCAAACTCATTCTCATCTTCCCTAAAAACTCAGATCTGAGATTTTCCTCTAAATTTCTATCTTTTGTCTTTATCCCTGGTTTTAAAAGGATATGTAGGGAAGCGGACTTGGCCCAGTGGTTTGGGCATCCACCTACTACATGGGAAGTCCGTGGTTCAAACCCCGGGCCTCCTTGACCCGTGTGGAGCTGGCCCATGCGCAGTGCAGATGCATGCAAGGAATGCCCTGCCACGCATGGGTGTCCCCTTGCAGGGGAGTCCCACGCGTGAGGAGTGTGCCCTGTAAGGACAGCCGCCCAGCACAAAAGTAAGTGCAGCCTGCCCAGGAATGGCGCCACCCACACAGAGTGCTGACACAACAAGATGATGCAACAAAAAGAAACACAGATTCCCATGCCACTGACAACAACAGAAGCGGACAAAGAAGAACACGCAGCAAGGGGACAGAGAGAACAGACAACTGGGGCGGGGGGTGGGGAAGGGAGAAGGGGAGAGAAATAAATAAATCTTTAAAAAAGAAAAAAAAAGAGGATATGTAATTGTTCTGCTATACTATAAAATGAACATATAACTCCAAAGTCAGAAAGACCTGGGTTTGAAGTTCAGCTTTGCCATGGACTGGCTATGTAATTTTTGGCAAACCTGTTAACCTTCTGGAACCCCATCTACTCATCTGTAAAAATGGAGTATGTAGTGTTTCACTGAGGAGAGACAATTTGCTTTAGAAGCAGAGAAAACAAGTTTTAATCCTAGTTTTTAACCTCTGAGTATCTAACAGTTGTTAGTAAAAATTGTACTTCCTGTGGTGATAATGAGAATTCACTTCATATGGTGGTAGTGAAGATTAAGCACAGTTTCTGCCTTATGATTTAATAAAGGCTAAATGGAGTAGATGTGGGAAAGGTTCCAGGACTCTGCCTATTGTATATAGTAAGGACTACAAGAATATTAATTTCCTTGTTCATTCTTCAAGTAGTTTTGCAGAGGTCAAAAACTTTATTTTTCAGGAGCTAAGGACCTCTGCTTATATTATCAATAAGATTTTTGAACTGGAGGAGAAGAACATGTCAGGAAACATTTACCTGTTGTGTTCAATGGAAGAGAATTCTATATGGTGACTAAAATCTGGAAGCTTAGGACAATGCAGGTGATAAGTTTATGGATGTTACATTATAATGCATGGTAAGTTCATTGTGTCATCTTTCATTCACAGTGTATATTTTAATGTGCTGTGCAAAATTGCAATGACCATGGTATGTGATGTGACTTTTCCATCTGTCCCTGCACAGGCATCCAAACATCACCACCCTGGCCTAATGGGATGGCGCACCAGCCTGATAGAATCATTCTGGATGACCTTCCCTAGTCTATCAACTTCAGGTATTATTTAGTCATTTAAATATGGTGAACATTTGCCTGTGTTTCTAGACTCTAGGTAGCCCTGTAGTGATGTTTCAGCATTTGAATAAGATAAAAGGCCTTCTGAGAGGGGTTTGCTCTGCTTTCCATCTTGCAGAAGGAACAAGATTAACGTACCAGTCTACTTTACTAGAGACTTGACTGAACAAATTCTACCCGTGACTTGTATTTCAGATGCAGTACCCCCAATTCACACATAATTCATGATGAATTACTGAGATTTCTTACCATGAATTAATGAGAGATCTTATAAATTCACTTCAATCTTTAGAGGCTGGACAGTTGATGAAGGGCCAGAAAGGGCACTGAGAAGGGACAGTCAGGGAGGCAGGAGAGGAGACAAGTAATGTTCCAGAACCTCAAGAAGGAAGGAGTGATAAACTATACCAAATACTGGTTAATGGTCTAGTAATATGAAGGTTGAGAAAGGAATGGGGATTTGGCAGCACAGCCAATAGAGCCTGAGATAAGAGCAATTGCTAGAGCATTGGGGCCAAAACACTTACTGAAGTGGTTTTAAGAGTGAATGGTAGGAAAGAAGATCCAAGATGGCCAAAGAGTAGGAAGCTCTAAAAATCAGCCTGTCCCACAGGGCAACTAATAATCAGCCAGGATCTGTTCAGATCAACACTTTGGGGTCTCTGGAGACCAGAAGAACACAGTGCAACATCAAGGGAAGAACAGCATTTCCCATCCCCCACTGGAGAGGCAGGCCACCTCCGGACCCATTCCCTGGCTGGAAGCAGATGCTCTCTTTCCCAAAAGCAGGGGAAGGGAAGTGACCTGGCACCAACTACAGCTGTTGATTGGCAAATTTGCCTGCCTGGATTCCAGTCTTGAGCACAGCTGAGGTTTAATCCTGCCCAAGCCACCAAGAAGCCAAGAGCATCTGTGCTGTCTCCACCCTAGGCAATTGGGTGCAGTTTGAACACTTTGCCAGTGCAGAGTTGGCAGATTCACACTGGGTGCCAAAGTCCCTGGAATGAGGGGATATGTGCCCTCTCTCAAGGGCAGTGCGGACAGATTCACCCCACACACCTGGAAGGGCTGCTATACACTGGGCCCCTGGGCAGACAGGAAGAGCATACTCTCTCGTGGGCAGGGCAGACAGATTCATCCCACCCACCTTAAAAGGGCTTCTGCACCAGGAGGAAACAAGCCATTCATAGGCAACCTGGTGCTCCAGACTCATTCTAAAGTGTTCTGTGTGGCCCCAGAAACTGTTGGGTTGTGTAAGTGTCCTGGTTGTGTCATGCCTGAGTGTCTGTGCATGCCTGATACTCATGCAGAGGTCTCCTCTGCAGGTAGAAGGGCACTGCATCAAGAGTGGGGCTGTTGGCCAGGACAGCCTCAGCTGTCTATGCATAATCCAAAGATCTGTCCCTGGAAGAGAAGCTGGGCATGGGGAGCTGTGCTCTTTGAGTATGTAGCTTTCTAGCAGCAGAATAAGGAATTGGCAAGCCTCCCTTTCTTTTCTACCAATTCTCCTTTAACAGGAACACATCCTGCGCCTGTCCCGCAAACACCCAGGTCTTTTCTTTTTTAAGAGTCCTAAGCAGTAGACATAGGGATCCTTTTTGGCATACTCTGGACTAGATACACCAGCGTCAGGAAGATTGCCAAATCCTGATGGGAAATTATTTGCTTCTCCCCTGATCTTTGGCCTTCCTACTGAGTGGAGAGAGTCTTCTTCTTTACTAGTGGATTCTGCCACTCTCTCCTTTAGAATAACTGGACTCTCTCTTGAGAGAAACTGCCTGCTGACTCAGCTCCAAGTCAAGTATCAACCCTTCTCTAAGACTGGTGAGATGTGGTATAAAGAGCAATGTCCAGTCTAAGAGATGACTCCTCATAACTGCTGATCTGTTACTGCTGCCCGGAGCTGGGGCCCAAGGGCTGGGTAATCTGTTGGTGCTACCCTGCCCTATCATTTATCCAGGACAAACTGCCAATAGGAAGTGCTGTTTGGCCGGTTCTTTTCCACTCACTCATCCCTCTGTTGCCCCTGGACCAAACATGTTTGCTTCTTTGCTTAGCAAACTTAGCCAGCATCTTTGGTCAAAAGACCATCACCCAACCCAAATTCCTCCTGGCCATTCTGACTCTGTTATGGCTTTTACACCCTCAATAGGATTCTATGTTTTGTCCCCATATTTTCCTGAGTCCCTACTGAGTTTACTTCCATCACTTTCAAGGAGGAACAATTGTTGTTCTAGAAGCAATTGTGCTTTATATAAATATTTAAAATAAAGAATCTGCTTTTATTTCACTAAGTTTGTCTCTAGCATTGAGACACTTGAACTCAGGCAGAGGGATGAGGCTGGGCAGGGCTGTTCTGAATCTAGGGCCCTTTCCCTGCATCTCACTTGGACCTTGGAATCTCCTCTGTGAATTCCACCTGCCTAGTTATCTGCTTCTATTATATCTCTCTTTCCATATCATCAGAGAGGAAAATCTCTTTGTTCAAAAGGAAGAGAAAACATAAAGCATCCTACTTTCTTTTCAAAGAATTTTAAACCATGAAAAAGATATTTTTAAAGAAATCTAACCGAAGCATTAAAGCATTTTAATGAACATTAAGTATTTATCATGTGTGAGTATAAAAAGTATGTAGCTCCAGCTAGTAAGTACCTTTCCCTAATCTCTTATTTTGTCTGAGTAGGTTTTGTCCTTTTCTCACCTGTCATCTGTAGTTGTGATTAGAAAAAAGATTATCTGTACAGCACTGTCAGAATCTCCTTTCATTGTATTGTGTGTTTCATGATATAAACTGTGAATGTTTATTTTTTGAGAGGGGAGTGGGGTGCAGCATATGTACAATTTTTAAGTGGAAAAGTTTTATCCTGATGTAGCTTCTCTGAAGCAGGCTTTGATTGGTAATTGACTTGACAGCTGCTCTGGAAATGGCTCACAGGACAGGAAGGACTGGGAGAAAGGGAGGGCCATGACTGGTCCTTGTGGTTTTTAGTTCTTTCCCTTCTTCACCACCACTGGAGTCTTCATTCCAGACCTGCCTAGGAAAACAACTTCTGAGCCATGCTTGATTTTGAAGGGGCAGTTCTTTATCTAAACGGATAAGCAGGCTTTTGTCCAGGACCTTTTAAAGACATTCTTAGGTTTGTTGAGTGGAAGCAGGAAAGTCAAGCTGTAGTGCCCACTGATAACAGCATCTGATGTGAGACTGTCAAAATCCTGAAAGCTGTCATCATAAAATTAAAAGAGTTAGGACAACTGTTGGGAAATTAGACCTTTTCATGAAGATGGGAAGGGAGGAGCCTTCATAAGTCCCCTAAGCCTGTTTTGAATGGGAAACCAGAACTGGGAAGGTTGTCTCCAGGGGGCACTTCTACCAAAATTAGCTCTCCTGCAAATACCAGCAAGAGATGACAAAAGGAGTATATTATAAATGTACAGAGACAAATAAAATACATACAGAACAGACTAACATTCACAGATGAGGAACAGAGGGAGGTTTATTAAAAAACCAATGAATAAGAAAGCCATAGTCTAAAGAAAGAAACTGAGCACAGATTAAATGCATTAAAAAAATCAGATGCCAAGACATCAGTGAAAAATTGTAAGCCATACGAAGAAAGGAAGATATGGCCCAGCCAAAGGAACAAATTAAACCTTCAGATAAAACATAGGATTTGAGACAACTGACCACAGATATCCAAACAAATCTCCTTAATAAATTCAATGGCATGGATAAAGTGATTAAGGATATCAAGAAGACACTGGTTGAACACAAAGAAGAATTTGAAAGTTTGCAAAGAAAAATACCAGATCTTATGGAAATTTAAGACACAATGGAAGAGATTAAAAATACATTAGAAAAAAAATACATTGAGGCATATAATAGCAGATTTGAATTGATTGAGGACAGAATAAGTGAGTTGTAGGACAGAGCATCTGAATTTGAAAAGACAAGAGATCAGAAAGAGAAAAGAATGGGAAAAATGAGACAGGGTCTCAGGGACTTCAATGACAATGCAAAATACACAAACATATGTGTTATAGGTATTCCAGAAGGATTAGAAAATGGAAAAGGGGTAGAAAAAATATTGGAGGGAATAATGACTGAAAATTTCCCAACCCTTATGAAAAACATAAATATCAATATCCAAGAAGGACAGAACACCCCAAGCAGAATAAATTTGTATAGACCTACTCTGACATATATACTAATCAGAATGTCAAATGCCAGAAATAAAGAGAGAATTCTGAAAGCAGCAAGAGAAAAACAATTCATCACATACAAGTGTTGCTCAATAAGACCAAGTTCCAATTTCTCATCAGAAACCATGGGAGACAAGAAGGCAGTAGTATGATGTATTAAAGGTTCTGAAAGAGAAAAACTGCCATCCAATAATTCTTTATCCAGTAAAAATGCCCTTTAAAACTGAGGGTGAGTTTAAAGTCTTCACAGACAAAGAAAAACTGACAAAATATGTTACAAAAAATTCAGAATTACAAGGAATACTAAAGGGACTGTTGCAACCTGAAGGAATAAGACAGGAGACAGGCCTAGAGAAGAGTGTAGAAATGAAGATTATTTGTAAGGGTAAGAAAAAGGATAAAAAGATAATAGTAAGATAGGTCAATGGAAAGTCAAAGGATATAATGAAGTAGGTAAGTAAGTAATGCCTTTATAACAATAACGTTTAATGTTAATGGATTGAACTCCCTAGTCAAAAGACACAGATTGGCAGAAAACATCAATCATCTCTATGCTGTCTATAAGATACTTGTCTTACACAGAAGGACACAAATAGACTGAAAGTAAAAGGTTGGAAAAAGATATTTCTCACAAACAGTAATCAAAAAAGAGCTGGAGTAGCAATACTAATATCAGTCAAAATAGACTTTAAATTAAAAACTGTTATAAGAGATGAAGAAGGACATTATATAATAATAAAAGGAGCAATCAACCAAGAAGGAAAATATAATAACAAATATTTATGCATCTAAGCAGGGTACTTCAAAATACATCAGACATATAATTGCAAAACTGAAGAGAGAAATGGATGTCTTGACAATAATAATTGGAGACTTCAATACTACGTTCTCATCTTTGGATAGAACAACTGGGAAAAGATCAGTAAGTGAACAGAGAACTTAAATAATATGATAAATGAACTAGACCTTATAGACATGTATGGAATATTGCACCCTAAAAAAGCAGGAAATACATTCTTCTTAAGTGCTTATGGATCTTTATCCAAGATAGATCATATGTTGGGTCACAAAACAAGTCTCAATAAAATTAAAAAGATTGAAATTTTATAAAGCACTATCTCTGATCATAATGGAATTAAGCTGGAAATCAACAACAGGTGGAGAAAGGGAAAACTCACAAATATATGGAGGTTAAACAACACACTCTTAAACAGTGGGTCAGAAAAGAGAAATCAGTAAATATCTCAAGATGAATGAAAATGAGAACACAACATATCAAAACCTATGGGATAAAGTGAAAGCAGTGCTGAGAAGGAAATGTATAACCCTCAGCACTTACATTAAAAAAGAAGAAAGGGCTAAAACAAAGACCTAATTGAAGACCTGGAGGAACTAGAAAAAGAAGGACAGACTAATCCCAAAGTAAGCAGAAGGAAAGAAATAATAAAGATTAGTGCAGAAATAAATGAAATTGAGAACAACAACAAAAAGCACAATAGATTGAATCAACAAAACCAAAAAGATGGCTCTTTGAAAAATGAATAAAATCAACAAACCCTTAAGTAGACTGACAGATAAAAAATGAGAGATGATATAAATAAACAAAATCAGAAATGAGAGGGGGACATTACTACTGACCCCACAGAAATAAGAGATCATAAGAAGATACTATGGGAAGTGGATTTGGCCCAACAGATAGAGTGTCTACCTACCACGTGGGAGGTCCAAGGTTCAAACCCAGGGCCTCCTGACCCATGTGATGAGCTGGCACATGCACAGTGCTGATGCACACAAGGAGTGCCATACCACACAGGGGTGTCCCTTGCTTAGGGGAGCCCCACATGTAAGTAGTGCACCCCATAAGGAGAGACACCCAGCACGACAAAAGTGTAGCCTGCCCAGGAATGGTACTGCACACATGGAGAGATGATGCAACAAAATGAGACAGAGATTCCGCGTGCCGCTGACAAGAATCCAAGCAGTCACAGAAGAACACACAGCAAATGGACACAGAGCACAGACAACTGGGGGTGGGGCAGGGAAGGGGAGAGAAATAAATAAAAAATAAATCTTAAAAAAAAAAAAAAGAAAATACTATGAACGACTGTGTGCCAAAAAAATGGACAATGTAGATGAAATGGATAAATTCCTAGAAACACACATGCAACCTACACTAACCCTAGAATAAATAGAAGACCTCAGCAAACCAATCACAAGCAAAGAGATTGAAATAGTCATTAAAAAAAAACCCTCCCAAATATGAAAAGCCCAGGACCAGTTGGCTTCACAGGTGAATTCTCAAAATCATTCAAAGAAGAATTAATACCAGTCTTGCTCAAACTCTTCCAAGAAATAAAACAGGAGGGAACACAACCATACTTATTCTATGAAGCCAGCATCACCTTGATACCAAAGCCAGATAAACATAACATGAATAAAGTAAATTATAGGCCAATTTCTCTAATAAATATTAGGTGCAAAAATCCTCAACGAAATATTTGCTAATCGAATCTAGCAGCACATTACAATAATTATACATCATGATCAAGTGGGATTTACCCCAGGAATGCAAAAGTGGTTCAACACAAGAACATCAATCAATGAAATACACCACATTACTAAATTAAGAAAGAAAAGTCACACGATCATCTTGATTGACACAGAAAAGACATTTAACAAAATCCAACATGGTTTATTGATGAAAACGCTCCAAAAGATAGGAATTGAAGGAAACTTTCTCAACATGATAAAGTGCATATGTGAAAAATCCATAGCAAACATTTTACTCAATGGAGAAAGACTGAAAGCTTTCCCCCTGAGATTGGGAACAAGGCAAAGATATCTACTATCAACACTGTTATTCAATATTGTGCTAGAAATTCTAGCTAGAACAATTAGACAAAAAAAGAAATACAAGGCATCCACATAGGAAAGTAAGAAGTAAAACTTTCATTATTTGCAGATGATATTATCCTCTACTTAGAAAATACCAAAAAAATCCATAACAAAGGTATTCGAACTAATAGTTCAGCAGAGTGGCAGGATACAAGACTAATATGCAAAAATCAGTAGCATTTTTATATACTACTAGTGAGACATTTGATGAGGAAGTCAGGAAAAAATACCATTTACAATAGAGACTAAAAGAATCAAACATTTAGGAATAAACTTAACCAAGGACATAAAGGACTTGTATTTGGTACTATAAAACATTGCTTTAGGAAACCAAAGGAGACCTAAATAAACGAAGACTCATGAATTGGAAGACTAACTACCACTAAGATGTCAATTCTACCAAATTACCTACAGATTTAATACAATCCCAATAAAACTTCCAACAGCCTTTTTTACAGAATTGGAAAGGCCAATTATCAAATTTATTTGGGAGAGTCATAGGTCCCTAATAACCAAAAATATCTTTAAAAAGGAGAAAGGAGTTAGAGGACTCTCACTCCTGACTGTAAAACATTATTTGGTTACAGTGGTAAAAAAACAGCATGGTACTGTCATAAAGACAAATACGTTAACCAATGGAATAGAACTGAGTGTTAAGAAATACATCCTCAAATTTATGGCAGGGTAATTTTTGACAAGGCTGTCATGCCCACCCAGCTGGTCCAGAACAGTCTATTCAACAAATGGTGCTGAGAGAACTGGATAGTCATATCCAAAAGAAAGAATGAGGACCCCAATTTTACACCTTATCAAAAATTAACTCAAAATGGATCAAAGACCTAGATAAAAGCTACAGCCATAAAATCCCTAGAAGAAAATGTAGGGCAACATCTTCAAGATCTTCTGGTAGGTGGTACTTTCTTAAACCTTACACCAAAGCATGAGCAACAAAAGGAAAAATAGATAATCCTGAAAATTAAACACTTTTGTGCTTGAAAGAGCTTTGTCAAGAAAGTAAAAAGGCAGTCTACTTAATGGCAGAAAATATTTGGAAACTGCAAGTCCAATAAAGGTTTGATATCCATATTGTATAAAGAAATCATACAACACAATGTTAAAAAGACAAGCAACCCTATTTAAAAATGGGCAAAAGACATGAATAGACATTTCTCCAAAAAGGACATACAAATGGCCAAACAGACATGAAAAAATGTTCTACATCATTAGCTATTAGAGAAATACAGATCAAAACTACATTCAGGTATCAGTTCACACCTAATAGAATGCCTATTATTACAAAAAGAGAAAACTACAAGTGCTGGAGAGGATGTGGAGAAATAGGAATACTCCTTCACTATTGGTGGGAATGTAGAATGGTGCAGTCTTTGTGGAAGACAGTTTGGCATTTCTTCAAGAAACTAAATACAAAACTACCATATGAACCAGCAATCCTGTTACTAGGAAAATATTCAGAAGAACTGAAAACAAGGAAGTGAATTGAGATTAGCACAGCGATGTACATAGCAGCATAATTTACAATTGCTAAAATATGGAGACAACTGAAGTATCCATCAACTGATGAGTGGATAAACAAAATGTACTATGTATTTAGGAATACTATGTAACTTTAAGAAGAAATGAAATTGGGATGCAGATGACAACAAAGATGAACCTTGAGGACATTATGTAGAGTGAAATGTCAGACACAAAAGGAAACTATTGTATTGTCTCACTAATATGAACTAAAACAATAGTAAACTCAAGGAGGTAAACTCTAGAGGAGAGGTTAGCCAGGGGTGCCTTGATCCCCCATCGGTCCATGGAAAGATTTCAAGGGGTCAGTGAGCTTGAATTGAACTTATTATCTTTATTTTTTCTGGCCTCTAACTGAAATCTAGCATTTCCTTCACTTATGAATTATGCAATAAATAAATTACAGTAGTAGTCATTTTACCTGACTGGCAAAGGGGTCTGTGGAACAAAAATGATTAAGAATCCCTGCTCTAGAGTTTCAGTTGCTGGGAAATTGAATGTGGGTTGAGAAAGGAAGCTGATGTTTACAGTAATAATAGAATTTTTAATAAGGTTTATTGTAAATGTATGGAAATGAATAGATTGATGATAATACATTACAGTGACTTTAAGACTACTGATTTATAAATATGACTGTGGCTGAAAAGAGTAGTCTGTTGATGTAATATTTCAATTAAGAAGCTAGAGAATAACATATGGACTCTAACAATGATTCTCGTGATGGATAAAGATTGTGGTTAATAGTATAAGAATGCTCTTCCTTTACAAAGTGTTAAGTATAATGTGATACATGGGAAAATTAGAAGTAATCTAATTTATGGATTATAGTTAACAATAATAGTGTGATATTTTTGCAGCAATGGCAAAGAAATATCAATTCTAAGGGATGACAGTAGGGGCATATATGATAGATATGAGGAGGTATGGAATTTTTCCTTTTGGAGTAATGAAAATGTCCTAAAACTGACTAAGGTAATGACAGCACAACTCTGTAATGAATTTGAGAGCCACTGAGTATACACTTTGAATGGATTGTGCAAAGCATGGGCATGTATAACACAATGGATCCTGTGGCAGAAGATGGACTGTGGTTAACAGAACAACTATAAGAACATTCTCTCATGAACTATAACAAGTATATAATACTAATACAGGGTGCCATTAACAAGGTGGGTTGGGAGAAAACACACCAAATGTAAAATATTGGCTAGTAGTAATGTTTTGACAATGGTTTTTCATAGGTTGTAACAATTGTTCCACGACAATGTAAGGTGATGGTCGTGGGGTAATGTATGAAGCCCTGTATTGTGATATGAGTGTTTGTTTTGTAAGCTTATAACTAATACTATACACTTACTGTTTCTATATATTCATGTATAAATGATAAACTTCTGTAAAAAAAAGGTTTAAAGGAAAAACAAAAAATAGAGAATGGAAGGAGAGGACATCAATTATGGACTTTTGAGGAATTTCACCAATTCTTTTACTTTTTTAGTACTCAGTTTAAGATAGTTTACTGAAATCATTATGGCTCTAAATATTCTATTTGTGATATAGAATCAGTGTTATCACTGATCTCTCTTTTCTGAAATTATATTACAAAGAGCATATATCCTAAGGCCTGCATATAGAAAGCAAGTGCCTAGATGACTTCCAAGTTCCCTCCCAAGAGACTAAATCTGGAGAATTATATTTCCATGTGTTTCCTGCCAGTCTGTCTACTTTTATTTCTTTTATTCTTGTGAATGTGAGACCCATTTTTAACATAATTATTTAGGTATATATTCCAAAGATTCACATGGAGCAAAGCAAGGGGCCAAGTGACTTAGCCACAGTTACAGCCAGAAGAGAAGCCTTTCATTTTTCAGTTCTCTAGAGTCCTATCAAGGAAGTTGTCATATTATTGAAAAAGAATAAATTTCCCCATCTGTACAGTACTAGTTTATGTATATTTCTCTAACTATTTCAAACTTTTCTCCCACTATATTTTTTTTCAGATCAGCTTTTCCAAATATAGTTCAGGGTGTTCTGTTTTATGTCATTGTAACCCTGACTGCTTTGTGAAAATGAGTTCTGCATCATAAGAAGTCTGATTATAATCAACAGATAAATCTGTTTTCTGGAAACAGTGCATTCCACAGCAATCCCAGCATATATGTTTCTTAAATAATCTCTTTGTTTATTCCTCAGACAGAAGACAGTCTAATCAACCAGTTTATTTTTCCAACATTGCAAGAAGACTACCATTTATTTCCAACTTTTATAATTATTTTTTTAGCTGCTGCTGTAAAGTTCAGTGTGCTTTGGGATGTGTCATTTTTCACTTTTTAAGGGTCAACTATGCTGAGAGAGAGGTCGATTTAAACAGTTCTCGGATTTCATTTAGGGAAATTCCAGGCTCCAGCTCAGCTTGCTCTGGGTGCGTCCACCTATCAAGGCACAGTCCCATGTTGTTGCAGCTGTTGCCCATGGCAGAGGCCATTTCTTCCCAATCAGCTGGAGCTTCCTGTGAGTGTTACCCAGATGCTTTTCTATTGCTACTCAACTGAGATTTTTTTTTTCTCCAAGGTTTATCAGACTAGTTCAAGCTTCCTAAGGCTTTGGAATACATAGCCTTAAATCTAGATTCACTGACTTTCCAAAACCATGTTGCATTCTAGCAGCAAACAATCAGATATGTCCATTGCCTCTCTTAGTTCAAGTGTCACCATTTTGTAGGTGTCTCCATGCAGAATGGGGAAATGGAATGAGTGGTTAGAGTGAACATGTCAAAAGTTTATTTCTTTGTACTTTTCACCCCAGACATGCTGGAAGCAGAGACTTAGACAATTTTAGGACTGTAGGGAATTGCAGACCCTAGACCCCAGCATTCTTGTCATAAGATAAGAATTTTAGTGAGTGCCCAAGATCGTGGCTAGCTATGCCATAATCCTCTAGCAGTACTTTACATTTGATCTTGGAAAAAAAAATCTCAAGATGATAAACAAGGAGTTTTTTTTTTTACAAAGACATATTTATTCTTGTTAGTATTTATCCTAGGGTCCTGGAACATTATGTTTGATGGTGCTAGACTTCATATGGTCTCTTCTTTCTGAACTTGTCAGAGAATGTGTTTTGATAAGATAGAAATATATATTTATACTCTATAAACAATAGTACACTTGAACATGTGTTTTGCTTCTATTGCTAGTCCTTTGTCTACAGGGACAGGAGGCAAATGTCTCTGAATTTGTAAAAAAAAAATATGAAAAAAAAAAGTTGTAAAATAGATTGAATTTATACTACAAGAGGCATTTAAATTCTGATAATTTATATCTGACACCAGGGCAAGAATATGAAATGATATGCATGAATCTCTTTTCTTCATCAAAGTTGGGGCTAAAAATTGATAATGTTCAACAACAAAGAAGAATTCATTTAAAAATATGGACTTCACCTCTTATACTTTCTTCTCCCTTTGCCTGATAAAACGCAGAGCTAAGGTGAATCCTTTTGATTTTGAATCCTGTGACTTTTAAAAGTCCCTTTCTCAGGACAGTAATCACTATTTTTACAGATATTGTATTGTTGGGAAGGTTTGGGCCAAAATTCATCAGCTACATCTTTTAGCTTGCTGGCTAATCCTAACTATAAAGAAGAATACTTTTCCTTTGCTGACTTTTTCCACCTGGCTCTCTATACTGTGTTAATCAATTTACTTGCCAGTGGTTAAGGATGTAAGCTCTGGGGTCAGATTGCATGGGTTGGAAACCAGGCTCCATCTCTTGTTAACTAGGTAATCTTGGCTAGTTATTCAAATCATCTGAGCCTCATTTTCCCACTTTTAAAAGTGGGGATAATGGTAGGAACTCCCACACAGGGTTGTTGGGAAAGTCAAACAACATAATCCTTGTAAAGTGATTACTCTATTCCTTGGTGTAAATTAAGAGCTCTATAAATAATCACTATTATTATTACATGCAAAATTAAGTGTTCATAACCTTGAGAGAGATGAAGAGGGTCAGATTACCTAGATTTTCCAAAAACTGCACCTGAATTGGACTGTGGGCCTCAAGGCCAGCCAGCACAGGTGTTCAGCAATATTTAGTGGCTCTGTCAATCATGGAGTTGTTATTCTCTCCTGCTCTCTTGACTTTCAAAGGACTAAGGAAGGCCCATTGTTATCCACTGAAGGATATCCATTGGCCAGAGGATATCTGACCATAATCTCTATGGAACAAAAAAAATCATTCTTTATTCATATTCTAACTTCCCCTTCAGGAAGTAAAACAATGCAATAGACAGCAACCTTTTGTCTAAGGTGAGTTCAGGCTAGATCAACACATAAACAGAAAAAGCTATAGACAGGTTCTCCTTCTTCCTCTCTTAAATGTGTATAAATGTACAATATTTTTAAAGGTCTCAAGTACCTATTTCCCATGATAAATATCCTTTGTATATGTTTGAAATTCACTCAGGCTCCTCTGTAAACTCCCACCTCCAACCCTCAAGGTAGCCATTCTTCTAATTATTTCATTTTATATTAGTTTTCTAGAATGTCATATTAATTAACCATATAGTAGTGCCTCTTTTGTATTTGGCATTCTTCAGATTGTCAGAGGAATTAGGTTCTTGACTTATGCAAATGTACCAAGTTTATATGTTACCTGTATATCTTTCTCTTCTTCTGACTTCAAATATCACTGCCAGGTGAGCTGCTATTATTGAAAGGCTGAAATATGTGGAAGCTGGTACTCAAAATACATTCTCCAACAGACAAAATGCTATACATTTTAGTTAGCTGCAGTTGAAGTGTATCAGTAGTACAATACTCAGGTAAATTATAGGTAAATAGATATCTCTGACACAATCTAGGAGTCTAATAGCCATGGACATCAATCTATGTATTTTATAGAGGGAATGGGGAGCATCAGCTCATCCAGCAAACCTGTGAAGTGGTTAGGAATGTTCTAGTCACCCAAGTACCTTTGCATGCCACTTGAGTTATTGAGTTACTTTTTTATCAAGGCTTGGTTGAGTTGGAGGTTAGTTTGTGTTTATTCCCAAAACTGTATATGCCAAGCATACTATTATTTTAATTACATACTTAAAAATATATAAATTGATGAAATATGAAATATAAAAAGAAAGAGGCATGTTGATTTTATATTAACAACATTTAATGTTTTGGAAAGGGACAATAAATTTAGGTGGTTGAAAAATTTGTTCAATTAGGTATGGATAAGACAACTGCTAAAGGAAAATCCCTATGGGAAAAATCAGAAACATTTAGACTTCTGCACAATGATTGCTTTACAAGTGTCTTTAATTTTTCTTTCTAATTTAAAGGCAAAAAGCCTAGAAATGTGTGGAGTGATTTTTGCAACAACAAAAAAAAGCAAGACTTTACTCAGAGGACTCATGATTAGATCAAAGTCCATGGCCGTACATCAGAAAAACTGGTAACTCCGTGTTCATCTGTATGTTTATTATCATTTAAGCTTTTTATAGCAGAAAACTTTAAACATATACAAAATAAACAGGATAACATAATGAACCTTCCTATACCCACCAGCTAGCTTCAATAATTACCAACTTTCTGCCATTTCTGTATTGTTATCTCTATCTCCCTCCCCCTCCCACAATTCTAGTCATCTCACTATTTTTCTACAAGTGTTTTTGAGGCAAAATTCATATACTTTGCATAAATCTTAGCTGTACAATTTGACAAATGGCTACATCTGTGTAACTCACACTGTTATCATATTAGTAGACCATTTCTAGCTCCCCAGAAAATTCATTCATACCACTTTCCCAGTTAATTCTTCTCTACTTCCCAAAGGGGAACAAACTTTTGATTTCATTCTTCATTTTAGATAGTTATCTAGATCTTCATATAAACAAAATCATATTGTATGTTCTCTTCCTTTTAAACTTTTTTTTTCAATTTTATTGATACATATTAATAAAGCATAAATCCATCCAAAGTATACAATCAGTGGTATTGGGAGTAATCACATGTTTGTGCATTCATCACTTCAGTCATTCTTATAGCACTTTCATTATTCCAATAATAATAGTAATAAAAAACAAAAACTAACAAAACTCATCACCTCTTAATCTCTCTATGCTTTCCCTACCAAACATAGCTGCTATTCTTTTTCCTTTACTATAGTATATTTGTATTTATATTTTGTAAAGTCTTATTTTATGCAAAATCACTCATATTCATGTTTTTTTTTTTAATTTTTTTTTTTTAAAGATTTATTTTTATTTATTTAATTCCCCTCTCCTCCCCTGGTTGTATGTTTTTCTGTGTCTTTTTGCTGCGTCTTGTTTTCTTTTGTCCGCTTCTGTTGTCCTGTTGTCGTCAGCAGCACGGGAAGTGTGGGCGGCGCCATTCCTCAGCAGGCTGCTCCCTCCTTCGCGCTGGGTGGCTCTCCTTATGGGTGCACTCCTTGCTTGTGGGGCTCCCCTACGTGGGGGACACCCCTGTGTAGCAGGGCACTCCTTGCGCGCATCAGCACTGCGCATGGGCCAGCTCCACATGGGTCAAGGAGGCCCAGGGCTTGAACCGCGGACCTCCCACGTGGTAGACGGATGCCCTAACCACTGGGCCAAAGTCCGTTTCCCTCATATTCATCTTTTAATGAGGCTTTACTATCTTAGTTCTATGTTACAATTAGTACATTCTCTTTTGTATCTAACTTTCTTTTGTTTAGCATAATGTCCATGAAATTCCTCCAGGATATGCTGAAGCTAGCTCAAACCAGGTTGAAAGTGCCAATTGTGTCATCTCTTCCCAACTCCTCATTCAGTGACTTCAAGTTGGTAGCTTGAAATCGGAAATGGTGGAAAGAATTACACCATGGTAATTGCCAAATGCTACAAGTCAGAATTTTCTTTACCCCAGAAATCAATTGTCAGCACACCACTGGATTCATTCAGTAGTTAGGTGAATTAGAAGTTCAACATGTTATATTGCTAAATAGTATTTCTTTGTAAAGATATATTGCAAATTGTTTATCAGTATATTATATAGTTAAACTGTAAATTGTGTTAATGTACATTTGTATTGTTTCCAGTTTCTATCTCTATTTTCAATAAAATGACTATGAATGTTCTTGCACAAGTCTTTTTGTGAACATATGTTTTCATGTATTTTGGATAAATACCTAGGTATGGAATTGTATATATTTTAATGGAAAATTAAATGTTCAAGGTATGTAACCAACTTTACTTGTATTATTTTCTTATTAATGAACATTAAGTTGACTGAACTACTAACCAGTTGCGATCACCTCAGATAAGGCAACAGAATTATCACAAAAAGCCTTTGTTTATTGGAAACATTTAAAAATATATATTTTAAAAACCCGAAAATATGGGGAAACAAAACCAAATTACAAATCAAACAAAAGTGTACAGCTCAGTGGATTATGACAAAACAATCATCTGTATAACCACCACCCAGATCAAGAAACAGAATGCCTCAAAATTCCCTTCATGCTACCTTACGTTATTATGTCCCATATCCTTCTTTATAAAGATCACCACTATCCTGACTAGTATCACTTCATTGCTTTTCTTAGAATTTTATTATTCACATGAATTTTTCTAAATGCTATAATTTAGTAATGACTACTTTCTCAGTGGAATCATGCATTCTTTTGGGTCTGGTGTTATTTACTAAAAATTATATTTGTGAGTTTTTTCCATGTTGTTGCATATACATAATTTGTTCATTTTCAATGGTTTATTACTATTCCAGTGTTTGAAATTTCTCATATCATTTATTTTTTTCTACCATTCAGAAAAACTTGGAAGTTCTCAGTTTTTGGACAAAGGTGAATAATGTTACTATTAACATTGTTGTGTATGAATCCTGATATGCCTGTGTTTAACTACATTCATGAGTAGACTTGCTGCATCATGGGATATGTGTCATACATTGCCAGGGCTGCTGTGACAAAGTACTGCAGACTTGTTGGCTTAAACAGTACGTAACTTTGGAGACTAGAAGTCCAAAATCAAGGCATCAGCAAGATCATACTTCCTCTGAAGTCTACAGTGTCTGGCTGTATTCTCTCTCCCATCTGTCTCTTATTGACTATCCAAATTTCCTGTCTCATAAGGACTCCAGTCATATTGGAGTAAGGCCCACTCTAATTCATCTCCAAACTAATAACATCTTTATTAGTAGAATGAAAAGTTGGGAAAGTGATCACTAATTCAGTGCTTGCCTTTCTTGATTTCCTCCTTCTTCTGGGTCATGGCCTGGTAATTGCTCATATCTTATTGAGTCTCCAGTGCTTTAAAGCAGAAATTTATTTACATTTTGTACAAGGTTTGTCTCAGTAACGGACTTTTCTGGAAACAGAAGTACAGAGTTCTTTTAGCATCCAGCTGTGCATTACATACAATTGAAGAAGAGAGTACAAACCCTTGAAAAGCTCACAGTATGTTTAGGAATACAAACCATGTGGTATAGATTTTTAAAAAAAATTTTTTGGTATAGATTTAAAGGAAGAATACTTTTACTGTCTCTAAAGCTACAGGGAAGAGATGTAGGGGTGGACTGGAGTTAATACAGACCTAATCCTGGTTTTTCTGTGTGATCGTGGCCTTTTCCCTCCACATATAGTATTTGTCTCATTCACTAGTCAGGGCTTAAGCTTGTATTGCTAAATCTACTGTATTTACCACTTCATTTCTTTTGAGTTTCACAGCCACAATCCCAGGTGTCTATTTAAATATTGCCATTCATATTGTACCTCATAGGCAAAATATTTAAATGTTTTGCCGTTCTAGATTTTTTTTCATTTTCCATTTTCCATTTTTCCATTTTGTGGTATAGTATTATTTTTCTTATGTAAATTGCCCTATCCATGCTACTGTATTAAACTTAATTAGATTCAGATTACCTTGCAAATTTCTAAAGCCACTTTAAATGATTGTATCATCAAAGTGCTGAAAGTTTCTATAAAAAAATTTACCTGAGATGGTATAAGAAATCCCTAATGATGCTAAGGTATACTTCTTATTAATTTATTATTTGGGTTTTAACCATTTACAAGGGCTTTTGATTAATATCTATATTACACAGGATTGCAGTGGAAATGTAATAATTTTATGATTTTTTCTGCTGGTTTAAATATATTAAAATATTAAGAATTCTGGAAATTGTCCTAACATCTAATGATAAATGATTATTTCATAACTTTATGAAATATCCATTTGATGCAGTACATAAAATTATGAAATGTTAAGTTTTCAAAAAATTTTTGACAATATGGATAAATATCTTTTATTGTAATAATAAGTGAAAAAAGACAAAAATCTAAGTCCACTATAATTTTACCTATGTGTGTGTTTATAGAAGAGATTTTATTTTTAAAATTTTTTTCTCTTTATTTTTTTAATGTTACATTCAAAAAATATGAGGTCCCCATATACCCCCCACCCCCCTCACCCTACTCCTCCGCCCATAACAATAGCCTCCTCCATCATCATGACACATTCATTGCATTTGATGAATACATCTCTGAGCACTGCTGTACCTCATGGTCAGTGGTCCACACCATAGCCCACACTTTCCCACAGTCCACCCAATGGGCTATGGGAGGACATACAATGTCTGGTAAATGTCCCTGCAGCACCACACAGGACAATTCCAACCCCCGAAAATGCCCCACATCACATCTCTTCCTCCCACTCTCTACCTCCAGCAGCCACCATGGCTACTTTCTCCACACCAATGCCACATTTTCTTCAATTACTAATCACAGTAGTTCATGAATAGAATATCAGTAAGTCCACTCTAATCCATTCTCTATTCCTCCATCCTGTGGGCCCTAGAATGGCCATATCCACTCCACATCTATATCAAGAGGGGGCTTAGATTCCACATGGATGCTGGATGCAATTCTCCTGCTTTCAGGAAATAGGCACTCTTGGCTCCCTGGTGTGGTGGTTGACTTTCTTCATCTCCATGTTAGCTGAGTGGGGTAAGTCCAATAAACCAGAGTGTAGGAGCTGCAAGTCTGTTGAGGCTCAGGACCTGGCTATCACATGGTCAATCCAGAGATTCAGGTTCACTGGGTATAAATTAAACCCCAGCACCAACTACAGTTCCGGTAAAAGTAACAGGAGAGGCTTGTGGACAAAGACCACATCTGAGTCCCGCTCCATCACACAGAAACACAAACTCCAAAGTAGGGCCAACTGACATGGCACTGAACTCCATCTGCCATGACCATAGACCCTGTGGATCTCTGCAGCCCTCAGAAGAACCCATACCTGGGGTTGCATCTACTTTTATCTGTCTCTGGGACTCTGCTGAGGTGTGCATAAGGGCAACCCCTCTGATAACCTCCCAGCTCTTTTTGGCGACTCATAGCCATATAAACTCATTTGTCCTTTCTATTTCCCCCTTTTATTCAGGTCAAAAAGCATTTTTAACTCCTGGTATTATATATAGACTGAGATATTCTGCTGGTCTGAGTTGACCCTTTTATTCAAGTTTCTAGTTACATCATCAACTGGTACTTGGTAGTAATCCCTTGGTGCCAGGGAGGCTCATTCCCAGGAATCATGTCCCACGCTGGGGGAAAGGCAACACATTTACATGCTGAGTTTGGCTTCAAGACTGGTCACATTTGAGTAACATGGAGGCTCTCAGGAGGTAACTCTTAGGCACCCTGCAGCTCTAGGCCTTGTTCTTATTTCAGGTGCACAGGCTTACAAGCATAGTCATTGGTATCAAGAGCTCATTTAGAAGAGATTTTTAAAAATGTATCAGATGCTAACATTGATTTTTCTCTAGGATAAAAATATTTATCTTTAAATATTTCCAATTTCTAAAACTTAACATGTTAATTATTTAATATTTAAATAATAATAACACAAATCTGTTATAAAAACTAGAAGAATGCACATGTATATAATATAAAAGGTGATAGCCCTTCATTCCCTTCCTTTTTTCTTTTCTCCTTTCTCAGTCTTACTCTCTGGAGAATAATCCCTATTATTTATCTAGGGTATCATTCCAGACATTTTTCTCTGCCTTAGTGTTACCAGATATTTTCTAGGTTCTTGACTGTGCTGCAGAGATGAATTTCAAGAGCATATTGGGTGAGTTAGGCCAGGAATTTATTCAGGTGAGGAGGGAAGAGAAATGGGCCTAGGTAGAGAAGGAAGGGGCTGATAAAGAAGGCTGATTTACAGACTATGATTCCCCATTATAGATTACAAATGCCCAGGTTTTACTTGCATAGCCATCATGCAGGCAAAAATGGCTAGAGCAGGATGCAGAAGGCAGGAGGAGTGGTCCAAAGGCAAAAAAGTACATTCAGGCCTTGTACCTGCTTTTTGAACAATTAATTATTCCACCTCTTTACTAATGGCAGGAGAGGAGTTCCAGCTGTTTGCTGTTTTGATTGATTACCTCCCCCCCCCATCAATCCCCCATGACGGCCCAATGATAAAGTCCTTGGGGAATATCCAGGGCTTCTCCTGGCTTCTGAATGAAGTCTTGTACTGAAGGCAGAATCTTGGGGAGGGTCTTCCGCAGCTGTCTTGGGGTTATTGATGTCCATGTGGACTCTCTGCCAGGTTCAAGATCCATCCATTGATTCCCTATCTTACCAGCTGGTTCGTTAGGACATGTGTGTGTATGTATATATGTAAATACATCCTTCTGGGAAAACAAGCCCTCCACACTTAGATTTACTTGAAACTGGGAACATAGGCTTCTCTTTTGTATTCAGAGATTAATTGAAGATGCTATAAAATGCTTTGCATTTGACTTGGGACAAAAAAACATAGAGAAAGAAATACTGAGTGGAGGGCCTGAGGGCAAATAATTCTGTAATGAATTCCATTGATAATGCACTAATGGATTTTAGGGTACAAGCTATGAATTGGCTGTAGAGCAAAATGGATTTATACTGCAATATGAAACCCATTATTAAATCAACTAATCTGTTTATCAAAATTAGCATTAAAATAGGATAGAAAATGTCAGAATATATTTTATGTACTGGGGTACTGTATATCAAACATTTGTTATATTTATGCATATGTATGTTTATATTAGGTCATAATATATATTGTGTATCATGTGCTGACTGAAAATTAATTCTTGTTCTCGGTGTATGTGTGTATGTGTGTGTGTGTGTAATCCATTGGAGTTCAATGCTACCAGTGGAAGATATGGAAGAACAAGTAGGACCTGGAGTGTAAATTAGGCTTATAGAAGACTGGGTTTGAGGATTGGAGAAAATGAAGACTGAAGCATATAGATTATATATTGAATTATACTTTACTGCATTAGCTTACAGGATATATCTCTCACCAAAGGCTACAAGATGGTATCAAGTGGAAGATGCTCCAAGAGTACTGCTTCTCAGATTTCCTGATTCTCTCAGTGAAGATAATCTTGACCCTTGGCTATTATCTTCAGCTTCTGAGGGAAGGTGTCTGCCAAACTGCAGGAAGTGCCAGTTGGGTCTTTTTGAGCTATTTGGACCCCAGTCACATCATAGTAAAGTTCCAGAATAATTACCTATATGACTGAAAAATATTTGCTTTTGGCAAAACTTATCACCAAAAGCTCATATTCAAAGTTTGCTCTTAGTTTCTTGTTACACCACCAGTGTAATACTGTGTCTTGGACCTCAAGTTACATAATAGCAACTAAGCAAAACATACACATTCTCAGCACATTATTTCAATCTTATTGAAGAACCCAGAAAAGTACAGACAATAGAGTTTGCTCTATGCATTTGTCAAGTCAGAAATTCCTAACACTAGATCATCCAAACAGTCCCAGACAAATTGGACTCTCCGGTTCCCCCTGTTCTACTTCCCTTTGCTTTAACTCTAGAGAGAATCTGGGACCATAGTAGCAAGATGCAGAGGAGAGAAGCCCTACTTGAGGAGAGAAGAAGCCAACCACATCCCTTTTACCTCACAGCAGGTATGCCTAATCAATAACAGGTGAAAGCTTCGACTGTAAACAAGATCGAAAGTTTCATTATTGTGAGGGACAGGCTATTATCATTACTAAGGTGAGGCTGTGTTTATTTTTGAAGTAACCAGGGAATCCTATGCAATGGTATGTTGGTATATGTTAACAGCTGACTCTCTGGAGAGGTGGGGGAACCACTACTTTTTAGTGTTTACCCACTCCTGGTTGGAAGCCTCCACCACAACATCACTGAACATGGAGTTGAAAGAGATACACACAATTGACTCTCGTGGGTCAGTATGAACCAGACCTGGCACACCACTGACTGCTCTCCTATGGGTGACCTGAAAAGTCCTATGTCTAGCCTGAGCTCTCATTTAGGCTCAGGGGAAGAACTAGCCCTAAGAATAAATGTAAAGATGGGGAGAACAAAACAAAATTGCCTTTTAACTTCTCACGAACTACTGTTTAAAAAGAGTTGTTTCACTCTAGTATATTAACATGTTTAGCACATGAAGGTTTTACAGCAGGGTAGCTAAGAGGCAGTGAGGGATTTTTTCTCTTCTCTATCTGACAGCACTTCTGATGCTGTTGGAGAACTGACGTGTAAGCTGAACCAGCCTAGTTCTGACTTGCACAGTGGGGAGGACCAGATGCTCTAGAATTGTTCATGGCGTTTAGTTAGGCTAGCATTCATTGATTCTGCCATTTTTCCAGGAACCATTACCACAGCTGTTTGAAGTGAGGTAGAGGAAAGTGATAGATGTTAAGTGATATCCATGAGGCTAATATTGAACATATGTAAAATAATGTCTGAACTCTTCTGGAATTTTTTGGAGGAATTTGAAGATATACTCTAGATTTTTAAACTGCTGATAAAATAAATACTATGTTGTTGATGATGGTGATGATGCTGATAATGGAAACAGTGTTCCTGATGTGGCCTGGGATATTTGTTTTGTTGTTGTGTATTCTTTTATATCGAATTCTGAATTCCTACTTACAACACTTTGTTGTTGTTGTTTTAGCACTGGTACAATTATTTACGCATTTTTATCCCCAGGCCTGATATATTTAATGAATGCCTGATAGTGGTGATGGTGATGGCCAATCCAAAAGGACAAGGGTAGGAGTCTTTTCAGATATGAAAGATGGATGACTTGTCTTTTTTCAGAAGTTTGCATGATCAGTGGTGAAATTTTCCCCTTGGGTAGCTAATATAATTTGTATTATAAACTTTCTGCTACATGCATTCCTAACGTGTAGACCATTTTGGTCTTTTAATTATTAATGCCTTTTTTCAAATTACAATTATTTTCTTAATCCCTGCTCTGCTAGCTGAAATTTTCTGATAGATTGAGTTTTCCTTCTTCCATATTTCATTCATTGTAACCTGAATACCATATAATAATAGAATCCTCTGAACAGCACTTTGCCAATTGCAAAAGTTATCAAATGCTAATGAGCGCTTTTAAATGGCTGTTAACTCATTCTATGTGCCATGACAGTGCAAGAATTATGGACAGCAGTTTTTAGCTGTTATCTGCCCTGGTATTCAGCTCATCAGAGCCTGGGATTCTGAAGCAGCTCCACAGACTCTTTGAAGCAAGGAAGATGGACATTCTGCCTTCACCCTGTCATCGCTTAACACTGCATAGCTGCCTGGCCCTGCAGGAAACCCTTTTATTTACTTTTCATTCATTTCCTTTCTTATGTAGGGAAAAAATAAAAAATATCCATAAAAGTAGCATAGAGACTATAATAGCAAACACCACATAGCAAACACCAGAATAAACATATGTTAGCATTGTGTCATATTTGTGCCTGATTTTTTCAATACAATGAATAAAACATTATAAAGGTGGGGGGTGGGGGGAGATGGGTAAAAAAATGAGCCCTGTAAGTAAGGTATAACTTGTCCTCTTTGGTAAAGAGAAAAAAAGACAAAAATGTTAACTGATTTGGCTAAGGTCAATGGTAGATTGGAGTTCAGGTCTTCTGTCCTGAAATCCTATACTTTCCTCTACAAAATTTAAAGGTTATGCAAAATGTTTACTGTGGAAACAAAATCAATTGAAAAAACTGACACTAAATAACAGTGGAAGCACTATTTCCCCTGTGGTGCCCTCATTGGTTTCCCTCATTATTATTGTGTTATTTCACTTTTTTTCATTGTTCTAATCACTTCTTGCCTTTATTCCTTTAATCAGACACTAAATTTGCATTTTTAAATTTCTTTACTTTTCTAATTTGTCAGCTAATGTATGGGAATAATGCAGGAATCATTCAATTGTCCAGATACATCATTTAAATATTCATATTTACCATTATCATTCTATCTCCACTGGATTCATACATTTTGAAATTAAGCATAATAAAATGACCACTTTAGAATGGTTTCTGTGTAACTGGTATAAACCATATCATCTACCTGGAATACAAATATATTCAGGTCTCTTATTTTTCCAGCTAATTGCTCAAGATGTCCCTTCTGCTCTTCAGGTAGGTGTCTTCTACCTTCTTATTGAGACCGCCACTGCACTCCTCTCCTAAGTTTTCCAGGGCTCTGGGGTTTCCTGAATTCTTAGGAGTTGGGTCTGGTTCCAAATGGAAGGTGGAATGAGAACTAAAGTCAATATGGCCACTATGGCCACTGTATCTACCTCTGTCTCAATCTTGTTATAAACTCTTCCCACAAATCAGATGGACTTTTGTTGTGGGTTGGCCCTACTTATCTGGATCTTGGAACAGTCTACATTTTGTATCCATGATTACAGTTCTTTGAGTGTACTCTAATACACTCAACTATTATTACTTAAGTGTATCATCATGTCAGAGGGACTGGATGGGAATGAGGTAGCAGCCTCTTTAATCTGTTTTGTTAGAACTTGCCTTTCTTGATGAGCCTGCAGATGAGGAGCTGCCTAGGTCACAGCCTAGACCTTTCTTTTTTACCTTTGACACCCTTAGTGAGTTTTCCTCCCCCTGGGGTTGGTATTAGAGTTTCTATGAATAAATGTGGTGTAAAACCTTATAACATTATTCACAATAAGAATTATTTTTCCTGGTTTTTACTAAAGGGGCTAGTTATTTCACATAGTTGTATTAGAGTTTTAGGGAGTATTTTTTAAATTTGTGTTTTTAATTCCTAGATTCAGTCTTAAAAGTAACATTGTAGATTTGCCTGGAATTGCCATCCATCCTCCAGAAAATGGGTATAATTTAATGCTATGAAAGTTCCCTCTAGCTTAGCTGCAAAACCTTGGTCTTGTCTTTTAACTTATTTAGGCTTCAGGACCTTTATTTGTAAAGTGGAAGAATTGGATTAAAATAGCAACCCATTTTAGGGGTCTTTTTGGCTCACAATCCCTTTTTACAGTAATATATCATCGCACTAATTCCCTTATGTTTTCAAAAATCATCATATTATGTGTTGTATAACAAATAAGTGATTTTAAATATTTTAAAAAGTAGATCAATACATTATTACAGATTGCATTCTTAGCAATGTATACAAAAGTCCTGATTTGCTTAGGATAGCACTGGATTTTATATGTTATCCTGGTATAGTTATTATTAGTAACCTTTTCCACTCTCATAACCATTCCTATTTGGATGATAAATTCGTTATTTCATTGTTAAAATACAATATTAGTAATAGTTGTGACATTTAGAAGTTCTTTTATGAATACCAAAAAGAAAAAGATTATATTTTTTAACTAATCCATTCCTATGGGTGTGAGACTCTTTTAACTGGATGACATCAGCCAGGCATGATTCAGGTTGAGTCTCTCTGCCCTCCTGCTGGGTCAGATATAAACAGAGACACAGAGAGAGACACACACACACAGAGGGAAGGAAGCCACCATATTGTTCTGCCATGTGAGAGGGAGGCCTGCAGGAAAACAGAGAATCCCCAAAGGCTGAGAGAGGTCGCTGAATCTGGAACCAGCAGAGCACAGAGGCACAGAAGGAGGCTCTTGGGAGGCTGGACCCCGGAGCAGTTCAAGGTTCAGGAGACCAAACTGCCATATGCCTGGTAGCTCACAGCTAAACTTGGAAAGAAAGCAGAGCAGCAGAGATTGAGAAAGGAGGACAGAGAGAGACAAGTGCTATGCCTGATTGCTCATAGCTAAGGTCTGGGAGCTGGGATCTGAGAGACAGTGAGCCTGGAAGGGAAGGCAGAGACCTAGACAGCTGTCACCATGTGGCAGGTGATTTTGGTGAGAAAGCATATCTGATGGTACCTTGATTTATACTTTTATGGCCTTGGATCTATAAGCTCTTACCCTAAATAAATCCCCTTTATAAAAGCCAACACATTTCTGGTACTTTGCATTGACAGCCCTGTGGCAAAAACTAAGACAATAGTTACAGAAAGACAAATTTGAAATTTTCCCTATTTAACAAGTGGCATTGTCTATTCAATTTAATTTAAATTAACTATTTAACTAAAAGCATTATTTAAGGACAAAAAATATAAAGTGATAGTACTTTTAATATACGTACAAGTTTAAGTACATGTGACAACATCAACAAAACTTCATAAGTTAAAACGTCTTACATTTTTGCTTTAAGAACATGAAGTGTTTTATTTATATAATTTTCATGTTTTACTGAAAGTTGAGTTCAGTGGTAAGATTTATGTTGTTATTTGCCAGTACTAGTTTTTAAGGGATAACATTTTGGAGTGGATAATCTTTATTTTCATTAAATAATAACAACAAAAGCACAACTCCATTATTATTTGCAAAACATTTTCTCTTTGACACTGATTTTTGTAGAACTAGAGACACCTTGTTACACTATATAAATAGTTAAAAATGCAATGTGTGGCCTTGGTAAAGAAAAATGTAAGGGAATCTCTAGAATTATATTTTTAATGTTTCTTGTGAATTTCTATTTCAACATCAATGTTCTATTGTTTCTTGTCTTTAACCAGTGACCCACCACAGATATAAATTAAGCAATGAATAAGAACAAAAACAATTTAAAACTGCGTAATGGTTCAAACCACCCACAGATGGTGTTCTGAGGAAGATGCAGTGAGTGGAGTCTGACTCATGAGCCGTTTACATTCTCAAGAAAGCATCAGGGTTGTCCTCCCTTCCTGTTGGTGGGGCAGGAGCTAGCTGTGGGTCCTCTTGGTAAAAGCATCCACAATCACTGGCTCAGATGCTGATTACTCCAGAATTTGTGTTTAGCTGGTCTGTTACTGCCACACTGCCTCTGTGAGAGCATCACTCTATGGGTACAGTTTTCTCCCACTGTGATTGTTGCTGTCAGCACCACCTTGGCATTTGGAACGGGGAGCCTACTTTCTTGGGCTGGTATACTCCAGCTGTTCTTTTCTCTTAATTTCTCTTAGTAAAGCAGAGATCAGGCGATACATTTCATTGAGAATTTGAGGATGGTTTGTGGACAAAAGAAAGGAAGTATGGCCTATATAAAACATCTTAAAATTACTGCTTAGGTTCCTCCCTCTGTTCTTTAGTGGATAGATCCCCCCTTTTCTTTTACTCTTGGTTGCCAGGGACAGCTCCGCCCTACCCAGTCACTAGAAGTGCTGATACAATACTCTGACTTCAGTGCTGGTCAAGATGAGCTACTAATCCAGAGAAAAGAAAGGTGCCCTTCTTCTCATCAAGGACTATGATCTGTCTCCCAAGCTCTTGGTTCTTGTCTCAGGATTGACCTCTTTGAGGGTTGACTGACAATTGGAATATCAGTCTTCTTCCAGGGATACTTAACTCCTGTTTACCATGGTATATTAAGACCCATGGCTGTATTCAAGTACATTCGTTTCTCAATGTCAGAGCAATTTAGTTTTAAATAAACACTACTTTGAGGATGCTGAAAGTACTTGTTCAAACTTAGTTGAATTCCTTTTCATTTTCTTTTCATTAAAGACTCAAACTTTATTGGAATCTATTCTTCCCATGTAAACTTTAATAAGGTAACTACCCAAAACATCAGTTAATTACCCCCAAACACTTCTTGTTTTCCCATTGTTATATTGCCAAAACAAACAAAAAGGCTATTTTCATGTTCTTTTGTGGTAGAATATGAATTTGGCTAAAATCAGGTAAAATTTGCTTTCATAATATTCTAAGTATGTTGTCTTTTTTGTGGAATGTGTTGTCTGATGAATTTTTAGGAAACAAGTGGCAAGCACAGAATCTTAGAGTCCACCCAATTCATTCTCTTTCTGTGGTAGTTTGAGGCTTTTGTGGACCCCAGAAAATGATGTTCTTCAGTTGGTCCATTCCTCTGGGTGTGAACCTATTGGAAAACTTTGATTAGATTAGCTTCAGGTAAGGGCCATTTAATTAGATTATTCCAGTAAGACTTGGCCCAGGGTAAGTTTTCATCCCCTTACTGGAGTCCTTGGTAAACTGAAATCAGCGGTGCCACAGAACTAGAATCTGAGAGAGAAGACCCCGGGAGCCAGAAGCTGAAATCAAGGGCACACAGAAGCTGAGCAGAAGCCAGAAGCTGAAAGCAATGAGAGACAAGTGGATGCTGCCATGCAGCTGATCACCCATAGCTGCAGCTCAGGGAGAATGCATCTCCTGATGATACCTTGATTTGGACACTTGCACGGCCTCAGAAGTATAAGCTTATAAGTTAAATCCCCATTATAAAAGCCAACCTATTTCTGGTCTCTCTCCTTGGCAGCCTTTAACAAAGTAAAACACTTTCTGATAATTAGCTTCCTTCTACAAAATCTATGCCAAGAGAGTTCTGAGGCTGTGCTGCTTTAGGCTGTGGCCATCAGGACACAGAGGCTGAGATCCTGTGGAGCACACAGAGGAGATGTGTGAGTCCAAGGGAGGATGATAAACTTGTGGACACGTGTGTGAGGAACTATTTTAATATATCGCACAAACTCATGGTCAGTAACTCTTTGTTAATGAAGAGAATGCATATTTATGTCACACTTCCTTTCCACAAAGCAGAGGTCAAAATAATAAGAGTTCTAGGTTAAAGGGGACTGGGTTATGAAAGTGTGCAGAAAACTTAGGGCAGAAGGAAAAAATAAATTGGATTTAGTTGAAAAAAATGTAAAAGAAGAAGCCTAGGCTGGGTCAGGGACAGGGGGAGTTCCAGTACAAGAGTGATGTGATTTGGTCAGTCCAACTCCCAGTGTGTCACTCTGAGATTTGGGGGACTGTGTATGTCTTGGGGCTTCTGTCCCTAAAATACCTTCTGTTTTCTTGCTTATATCTTAAACTTTTCAACAGGGAGCAAGTTCCCCATTACAGGAGATAAAATACATAAACCTGATGTGTGGAAATGAGGCCACAAAATTGTGTCCTGTTAGTCAATTTATTAATAGTTTGTGTAACAATTTTTAGGCCATTATTATGTCTCACCTGGATCATAGCCACAGCCTTCTAACTGGTCCCCTAACTGGGTCCTGTGATTTTTCTGGAATTCAGATTTATTCATGACTCTCCCCTAATTAGACCTTTTAATTGTCCTCCACTAGGCCTTAGGATTGCGTTCAAGCACGTGACAGCAGCACTCAGTGGATGTGGCCCTGGCCTCCCAACCCAATCCCACTTTTGCCACCATTTCTCCAGTCCTCTCCTTCACCAGCTCCTTTCAGTTCTTTGAACAAGAAATCTTTTCTTTTTGTCTCTTTATAGCTGTTGCTCCCTTCCCTCAAATACTTCCCCACCACCCCCACCCCCATTTCCAACCCTGCTCTAATTTAGGTTTCAACTTTGATTAATTTTCTCCTGGAAGTCTTCTGTTCACCTGGAGAGGTGGCATGGCATGCTGTTCTTCACCGTCATAGCCCTTGTGGTGATTGTAGAGGCGATTTTACCTGTCGACCTTCCCCTCTAGGTTGGGAGTTTCTTGGCCTCAGTCTGTCCCTTATACTTAGCTTAGTGCTGCATGGATTAATTGCTCAATAAATATCTGTGATAACCAGATAGACGAACAGATAAATGAATGGAGGAAGCCTTTTCTTTTCTGATAAGAGGAAGGGATCTCAAAAGTAGCCAGAGGGAAGCAGACTTGGCCCAGTGGTTAGGGCGTCCGTCTACCACATGGGAGGTCCGCGGTTCAAACTGGGGCTTCCTTGACCGTGTGGAGCTGGCCCATGCGCAGTGCTGATGCGCGCAAGGAGTGCTGTGCCATGCAGGGGTGTCCCCCACATAGGAGAGCCACACACGCAAGGAGTGCGCCCTGTAAGGAGAGTCGCCCAGTGCGAAAGAAAGTGCAGCCTGCCCAGGAATGGTGCTGCACACACAGAGAGCTGACACAACAAAAAGAAACACAGATTCCTGGTGCCACTGATAAGGATAGAAGCGGTCACAGAAGAACACACAGTGAATGGACACAGAGAGCAGACAAAATGGGGGCGGGAGGGGGGGGGAGCCGGGGAGAGAAAGAAAGAAAAAATAAATATTAAAAAAAAAAAAGTAGCCAGAAATAAATGTGTGGCTGAAGATGAAGGAAGAAACTTTCCCTTACCTTGCTCATCTATAATTTCCTTAAAATAGGCTAGACATCATTCCCCCATCCCCTTGCCTGACCCATAGACTGGTTAGTTTTAAATCTTGCTACCTGTGAAGGCCTCTGCTGTGTGCCTGTTGCCTCTGTCTTACTGTTTTTGCTTTTGTTTTTCCTCATGGATTTCTCTACAAAGGGATTTGTTATCAAAGAATGTTACTCCAAGGTATCACTATAGAATTTGACATAAGTATTTGTTACTTGGTAATATTCAGTGCGCACAGTCATTTAACATCGAAGTAGATCTCATATGTATATTATATATGTAATTTTTATTTACCTGGGACCTTTGAACCAGTAGGAAAAAATAGGCCAGGAAGCTGGGGGCCTGGAGTATGGTCTTTTAGCTACCTTGGTAGCTAACATTAGGACACTAAATTTTCTATATTTGCCTTTAAATAAGTATATTGTCTCTAGAATAAACTGATGCCTTTTTTGAAATTTCACATTGTACAGTTAGAGTGAAATGACATGTCTGGCAATACTGTAAGCTACTCGACAAAATATAGATGCTAAGAAGTATGAAAGGAAGGGTAATAGCCTAGGAGTTTGGAGACCTACAGTCAGTCTTGTTTCTACTACTATGAATTCAGTTTCTTCTACTGCTCTGTTATCCAAAATAATAATGTTTGGTAAAATTAACCCATTAACTTTCTGAAATATTCCAGTTGCCTCGATATGTCCTTCACATTTCACAGGTTGCTGTACTTCAGTCTCTGTTGCAGGCAATGTTGTTTTTCCTTCTTTACCCAATTTGTTTGTGTTCTGTTGCTCCAGATGTGCATCCTCTGCTTTGCTATATCTGTGCAATGTCTTAGAATGGAATGTTTAAATCCCTCCTTTGAACCAGTGCTAGTTAAGAGCTCTTTGTGTGTTTCCCTCCACAGCTATCCAAGACAGTTTTAGGAACCACGTCCTATGGAGCTGTCAGCTGTTATGTTACCCAAAATATTTTTTTCTTTTTCTTGGCTTTTAAATTGATGTTCAGAACACCTAGTCCCTATGCTCAGCCTGAAGGAAAAAGCTTTCTATTCCTCTGCTGATGTTAAATAAAAAAGGCCGTCTCCAGTTTAACAGGCTGGGAGATTTTAATGGAGTGCTGAATATAAGTATCTTTGGAAGTTAGACCACCTGCCTTTAGGCAATTTGGGGCTTTCTAGTCTTATGCAACACAAGGAACAAATACCTGGCAAAACAAAAAAGAATTCAAAAAGTAGGTATGACACATACCTTTTCAGGGGGAAAATTACTTCATTCAAGTACCCACTTAGTTTCATTGCTGTATTTGAACTTCCTAGGAGTGAAATGTGGAGCCATTTATCCACAATTGGACCCTCCATTATTAGTTTATTAAATGAACTCTTTTGTGGGTGTGTTTGTGCAATTTCATTCGGACAGTTAATCAGGATTTGGAATATTTGTTCTTAGCTTCCTACAAATTGATAAGCATAACTATAGGAAAATCTGTGTAGAAATCTGTTTCCAAATGTTCGGCAGTTTCTCTTTAATTAATCCTTGCGGTATCTCAGATTTCACTTATTTCTGTTTAACAAGAAGGGGAAAATTCTGGCAGCAGCAGAAATCTTCTCATTCCCTATAGATCAGAGAAAGCCAACACTGAGGCACTCAAGTAAGCCTCTTCCAAATACATACGGTAATACATTCATTTCAGAACAGGGTAGAAGCCCTAACGCATGATTCCAACATAGGCAAAAACGTCGCTATCAAAGGATTTTAAAAAATCCTTGGGGAAACCGAGAGGAGGGAGACGGCGGCGCCGGGCCCGGCTCCCCTGCCTCCGCTGCTCGGGTGCTCGTCCGTGGGGAGCAGCGCCGGCTGCTCCATGCCCCCTCGAGGTGGCCTCCCGGGAGGTCGCGGGCGTGAAAATAAACCTTTGAAGTAGGGTCAGGGTCTCACACGGTGCCTGTGTTCCTAGTTCTCAGGCGCTGTACACGTGCATAGATGTCAGCCCTAATGCAGCAGCTTGTACCCTGGAGACAGCACGCAGTTACAAAGTCCACATTCAACCCGTAGTTACAGATTTGATCAAAGGCTTGCTACCTCAGCGGAAGGAAAACTGACATCTGGTGTTTAATCTCCCCTGTGTAATGACTCCACCTGAAAAAATAATGAAGGAAAAAGGTCTACAAGGAGCTACTGTACTTTCCAGGTAAGCAAGCCGAACATTTCTTTCGGTCCTCAAGTTCAAGTCCTAATATACAATGTGGGCTGAGAGCTACTGAAAGTGGAATGTATTCAGCATATTTTTTCAAACATCGAATGAACTTTATTTTTAAAAAGAATACTAACTTTAATTTGACTCCATTTTTTAAAAAACTGGAACATTTGACAGCCCTTCATTCAGCATATTTTATAACTGAAGTCATTCTTTGGTTTTCAGGGAAATTTGTGTGAAATTTGTCATATAGAAAAAGGTGGTTGGGTGGAGGCATCCCCTTTCAGGAACAAAGCATACAGAAATATTTGCACAAGTACAAGTAAATATCTTATATATAAAATTCGCATTTTTTATTAAATGAATTACAGTATACCCATGTTACTGAACATTCATCTATTTAAAAACTGTGAGCAGAACGATGTAGCATAGTGGTTGAGCACCTGCTTCGCATGTACGAGGTCTGGGGTTCAATCCCCAGTACCTCCTAAAAAAATAAAAATAAAAACAGTGAGTCAGGTCTATATATCGAACCAGAAGAGGTCCATAATGCACTATGGAGTGAAAAAGAATATTTCTGAACAGTATTAAACTATATGAATGTTTTTGAAAAACTAACAGAGAGGGTGTGGTTGCATAGATGTATTAGAAGTTCTCAGAGGATAAATAAGAACAGATGGGAATGGAGGAACTTCCACTCTTTTGTATTTGTATTTGTACAATGGTAATGTATTACTTTTGTAATTTAAACATGTTTTATTAAAAAAAAATTAATTTACTCTCACTTGCTTTTTTGTCTCCATTCTATTTAGAATGCTTTCTGCCTCCTGTCTTTTCCCTGATCAACTTTTTCTTACCTTTTACCGTTCTCATTTATTTCTATTTTCTTCTAGCATACATTGCAAATTACTATATATATTTTTTCTTAGATCATGGAGAGTTCTATGTAAATAAACTCACTACTCTTAAGTTAAAAAAAAAGTACATGGACGTGTTTTTGCTTGCTGCTTTGATACGGCTGCTATAGGCAAGAACAAGGGCACAAATGACACTGCTGAGCTGATGAAAACAGAGGCCAGGAGCAAATATGACCCAGTTGTGGTTAGAGAAATAGACTGAGAAATAACTTTACAAAGTTCCCTGAAGGGCTAGTGCTTGCTGCACACAACTAGGGAATAATATAACATGCTGTAGGGGGAATCGGTGATCAATATGACACTCCCCAGATAGACTTAGGTATTTACAAAGAGCTACAGGGTTGACAAGTTCTGAAACCTTTAAGATGAACAATTTCCTGCAGAGAGGCAGTATAGATTCAGGGTTAAGAATCTGGGCTCCAGAGTCAGACAGACGTGCCTGGTATAAAATCTTGCTTCCACTGATGTTGGGCAAGTTACTTGACTCTTTTGTGCCCCAACTTTCCTATTTGTAAAATGAAATAATCCTTATTTTTCATAGAGTTGTTTTGGGGACAGAATATAGATAATGCTAATATGGCACTTAATAAGTATTTAATAGTATGTATCAATAAATGGTGTCTTTAATTCCTCGTTATTAGCAAGGTATGCTGTGGAATGGACACCATCTAGTTCCAGAGCATTTGGTCACAGACTAAGCATATCCAAATATTGTAGTCTATTATAGACTAGCACTACTGGCTTAGAAATTGTATTTTCCAAAGAATTTTTGAAATGTTGTTTGGACTTTTCAAAGATAACCACAAAATGTTTTCCATTCTGCATGCTCTTTGATAATCCCACTTTGCCACACCTCCCATCAAGAGGTGGGGTCTTTGTTTTCTCTCCTTGAATCGGAGTGGGTCTATGACTGTTTGGGCCAGTACTGCACCTTTGGAAGTGGTACTATGTAACTTCAGAGGCTAGGCCAGAAAAGGCAACGTGGCTTTCAGCTGCTTGGCTTGAATGCTCAGGCTTGGACCCTGTCTGACTACCCTGGGGCTGCACACTGTGAAGAAACCAAGCTACCTGAAGAGGTCATATATAAAGGTGCTCTGGTTGGCAGATAAGTCTTCAAGTCATTGTAAACCCAACACAAGACCCAGGAGTGAACAAGCCTTCAGATGATTCCAGCCTTAGCCATTGAGTTACCCCCAGCCTTAGAATCTCCCCAACACCCCAGATACCACAGGGTCTAGTCCAAATTCCTGACCAATACAATCTTTGAACATAATAAAATGGTTGTCATAAACCACTCATTTTGGGGTAATTTGTTATATGGCAAAGGTAACTGATACCAAAGTTCTTCCTAATTTGGCCACTTCCCCCATCTATGGATTTTCTAACTTCTCTTAATCAATTTAATCAGCCTATTTAACAAGACACTATGCTAGCTATACCAGAAATAAGCCAATCTAGCCAGCCAGAAAATATACACAAGGTAAAAGAACATCATAGGAATCATATGATAAGAGCTGCATAACACAGAGTAATCCAGACATGACCTTGATATAAACGCGAAAGAATAGGACTTCACTTTGGGCTGATGAAATCTGGGAAGGTAAATAAGAGACTTACCCAGGGACTTTAATGATAGTTGGGACTTGGATAAATAGAAAAAGGAGAAGAGAGAATTCCTGGCAAAAACATGAAAAAATATCATGGAAAAAACAAGATTTGTGCATTGCATCTTTTTTTTTCTGAGGTCCTGGAGCTGGGGATTGAACCTGAGACCTTGTATGTGGGAAGCCAGTACTCAACCACTGAGCCACATCAGATCCCCTGAGTTGGTTTTTCCATTTCTTTGCTTCTTGTTGTTTGTTTTTGTTTTTGTTTTTAGAAAGCACTGGGGACTGAACTTGGGACCTCCCGTGTGGAAAGCAAATGCTCCACCACTTGAGCCACATGCACTCTCTGTGCATTGTATCTAAAATTAGTTTATCAGGGTCTTATTTATTTCACTTGCAAGATAATATTTACAAGGAGGGATGCTTTTATATATGTTCTTAATTCTAAGATAATTTAACACTTTATATAGGTTGAATTAACTAGAAATATACCAGAGATGCATTGGTGGCTTAATTTCCACAAGATTGATGAGAAAAACCTGCCTCCTATGAAAAACATAATCTACAACTTTATTAAAATACATTTCTTATAACAGATATTCAGTCTCAAAGTTACACATCAATAGTCCTTAGAACTAAGTCAAATCACATAATATAACAGGGAACCTCTTTGCCTTTTTAGGAAATATTTAGATAGATATTCAAATGTTGATGACAAACTATTGAACAGATAAGAATATAGGTTAAATTTTATGGTAACTAATATATAAATATTCACTAAACATCTTCACTTTCTAAAAAAGAAATCGCTAAACCAGACGTTTGCATTCTCAAAGCCCCCATGACATCTTTTCATTAAGTACCATTGAAATGTATGACTCCTTATTTTAACTGTAATTTTAAATTTTAGAATATGAGGTTTTCCTACATCTTCTTAAGCATGATTAGTAGCTGGAGTGTACCACTTTTTAAGTAGCTAACTTTCCTGTTAAACAGCTCAATTCCTCCTTTTGATTACATTGGGTCCACCTGGTCTTACCTTAAATTCTATCCTTTGATCTTAGTCTTACCTTTGAATAGCACAGGATAACTTAACTATCTCTCCCACGTCACATGTTCAATTCTTGAAGGCAGTACCTGTACAACCTCTTTGTTTCTCATTATGACCATCTTTCCTGACTCATTTTCAGAGTCTCTTTTTTAAAAAGCGTTGCCCAGGAAAATTTTAATGTAATAGCTTTTGGGGGAAATGCCTTGAATATCAGCCAACAAATTTTGAACTTGATCTGAGTCTAAACATTGGGAATTAAGAATTTGTTGTGTGTTCTTTTGTTGTTGTTATGCAAAGGCATTGTGACTTTAACATCATTCCAGCTTGGATATTTGCGGGACATTTTTTGGCTGGAAGGAGTTACCTAGCTCCTCCTTAATCCAGACCTTTTTACTTCAGGTAACAGTCTCCAAAGTGTATTCAAGAAACAGGCCATTCTGGCTCTGTCAATTGACAGGCTGAGATATGCCTGCAGTGTTATCAAAGTCATTGGCTATTACAATATTGTAGCCACCAGCCACATAAGACCATTTGAAGTTGAATTTAAATTAATTAAATTTAAAATTCCATTGCTCAGTTGCAGTAGCCCCATTTAAGAATTCAACAGCTACATGTGGCTAGTGACAAACTATTGGAAAGCACAGACAGAGATCCTTTCCATCATTTCAGAAAGTTCTATTGGGCAATGATAGTCTTGAAATTTTTTCTTGCCACTTAGATGAAAGTGGGAAACATGTAAGAATTTCTGAACACTTAAAATGGAAAAGAATATAATAAAATGGATATAGACATAGGTATTTGAAGCATTGCCTATTTTGTTATTTTTATGTAATGCCTAGTCCAGTGTTTTACAAGAAAGACATAGTGATTAAGAATTTAGGCTTTGGAGACAGATTGCCAGAGTTCAGGTCCTGTCTTTATCATTTCCTAGCTGTGTGACCTTAAGCAAGTTATTTTAGGTCTTGGGCCTTAATTTTCTTAATTGTAAAATAGGTTTAATCAGTTTCTTAAGGAGGTTGTTAAGCTCAAATGAGATAATGCTTGTAAAAGCACTTAGCACAATATCTAACACATAATACTTTCAATATAAACATAAGGCATTATTGTTATTATTATCTATAAAATATACTTTTTGGCTCCAAAGTACTAGTCACAGAATGTGCACATAAACATGATTCACCACTTCATTAAATGAATTGGACTTGTTAGAAAACTTGCAGAAAGCAACTTTATTCTTTCCTATTCCTATCTTTTAAACCCATTTTGCTGAGTCATCCTTCCCTTCCATTGGGTGAAATTTCAAGCAGATCTTGTAGCTTTTCAAGTCATATTAAGTCTCTTTTACAGGTAGTAAAATAGTCTGGTACAGTTCAATATACAAGATTTAATCTCTCATCTCATTCAACATGTATCTCCTCCCTATCTCAAGTCTGGCTAAAACTTTGTCATGAAAAAGGTGGGCTTGAGTATTCCTTTTTACTTTCTTCCCAGTATGTGCACTTCCTTATTTACTAGACTGCCTCTGGAAATTCGGGGGGGAGGGGAGAGGTGCATGGGAAAAATATAGACATTGTAAAGGTCTTACCTGGCTCTCTCGGCTCTCCACCACCTCGCTGTGACAGAAATACCAGTACGGACTCATGGTAAGATTTATGAATTATTAGGAGAGCCCCATAGCTATGGCTCACCCATCTGCAGGTCCCTGACCCAAGTGTTGCCTCCTCCAATTAGTCATTTTCAGTTTTTCCCCTTAACTTCTGGCTTCCAGTGGTCCATGCACCTCAAATTCTCTCTGTGAATGTCATGTAAGCCCACCTGGGCTTCTTATTTAGGGACCCTAGAAAGATGATTAAAGCTCAGCTCCCTTTCATGGAATCCATTATTTGGTCTTCAGAAGGCAATCCTACACCAGCTATTGTTGCGTGTACATTTAACTTCTACTGTAGTCCTCTTTGCACTCTCTTCTTGCTGTCATGTGTTTTGAATCAGGCTCTCATGTTTGAATTTTGTCAGGTATGAGTCAGATACAACAACTTATGCCACCTCTACCTTCTAGGAGACACAAGGGCACCTCTCCAGTTGGGTCTCTGAAGCACCCCTTCATTTGGTTGGGTTGGTGAGAAGCAGAAGTACTTCCTTTCCCTATCCCATTGTGTGTAAGGCATATGCATAGCCCACAACAAGTCTCTCCAAGGAAATATTCACCACTCACATTCTTAAAGTAGAGATGATGAGCCAAAATCCACATTTTGGGTGGCAGGCTCATACATCAAGCTTTAGTGTATTCACTCTGAAATTATGGTCTCTGCCCAAATGGTTTTGGCCTAATTAGACTCAGTTTTTAGGCCTCTGGTAGAATTTTAAAACAATAGGTAGAATTTAACATTTTGTTGCTACTGCTCTCATAGAACTTGTCAAGTTGATATTTAGGTGAACAAAGTAAAAAGCAGTCAATTGTTAGGAATTCAGGAGTCATCACAGTATGCTCAACATATGTTTTAAAAGGGTCGTAGACATTGCATTGTGGTAAGTGGAAGGCTAGAGGGTTTCTTCATGAACTAAAGACATTTTCATGTTTGTAGCTTCTTCTGTGGAAACCTGTCTTTTTAAGACACTGCCCCAGGATTCTGGCTTTTCATTTCCAGGATTGTCTGGACATTGATCTCTGTTTCACTGATCACACTGGATAGTGAAAGAAATATTGGTCTAATGACAAATAAAACTGACCGTTTCCTTGGATATAATATAGCCTTGTGGGAAAAGGTTAAGTTTAATTTTCACAAAGGGGAAGCTGTAGCTGGCTCTGCTCTTCCAGGAGGGAGGGTAGGGGTTCCAGGGGCTTTGGCGCACCAAGAATTTGAAAAGTGGCACCAAAGTGAGGGAGAGCCAATGGTGAGTGCTGGGGGTGGGGCCAATAGTGAAAGCGGAGCCCAATTTGAAAAGGGCTCCAGGGGTGAAACCTACACTCAGCCCGCCCAGCCCCAGTGTAGGGAGCGCCCAGGAGCTGGGAATCAGAGCTGGAACCACCCATGTAAGTTAGTTAGATCTGTCAGATAGGCTGTAACACCTGAGGTACCCAATCAATGGGGAACAGGGGAGGGACCTGGGGTTTATAACCTAAACCTAGGGTTAGGTTATAAACATCACTGTTTCTTGTTGTTTGGCTCCTGGCCATTTTATCCAGGTCCAGCGCCCGTTCTTGCAAAATCTTTAATAAAAAATTCTTTTCTCCTCCACAATCAGGTGAGCTTTTGTTTTCTTATAGGTGCAGCTTACTTTCTAACAGCCTTTGAATTTCTGTCTTTCTGTTAGATTGTACTCATTCCCTGTCTGTGAGGTAGCCCATGTCCCACTGTCCACCATCAACTATATTTTCACTCCTCTCATTCTTCAGAGATACAGCTGAGGAGTTAGGTACCATCCAAATTAATGTCCTTTCTCTTCACTGGTATGATTACCATCTGATTCTTCATCTGCTTTTCTACCCTCCTGACTAACTGGAAACACTCAGAGTTGGGCTATAAGATGGAAGCATTTACCTATAATTATTTGAAAACCAAATACAAAGAGATTGATTCATGATTTAGTCAGGAAGACTTTTGGAAATGATGATGATGAGCATATTGCTATTGAGAAAGCAAGTTCAGAACATTCCTGAAATTTAGAAGCAATTGTTTGTATTTTCCCCAAAACAAATAACTAGCTTTCCTTGTACATATAGACAAGGCTATCCTTTATGTATGAGTTGAGGGGCAGCTGTCTAGATCATTGAAGTCAGTGATGTTACCCCCTTGGTTTATCTCCTCCATCTGTTGGGTTATGCCAAAAATGCCACTATTAAAACTTTATTCTTAGGGTTTTTACTAAAATGTGAAGTTCTCAGGGTTTCTGTGTTCTCACCATTAAAGTGGTCATATTGGAAAAGATGATGTATAAAAGTTTTAATTCTGAAGTGCAATCTTGGGAATGTTTTAAGCTATACTCAGTTAAAACCATTCATCCATATATGTTATTGAATAAATACAATTACATCTTAATGCAAATACATTGTACATCATTTCTGCAATGGTTAGTTTTACCTGTCAACTTGGCTAGGCTGTGGTACCCAGTTACTTAATCAACCACTAATCTGGGAGTTGCTGTGAAGTTATTTTACTGATGTGGTTAACGTCTATAGTCAGTTGACTTAAGAAGATTACCCTTGAAAATATGGGTCACCTTCATTCAGTCAGTTGAAGTCCTTAAGGGCAAAAACTGAGATTTCCTGAAGAAGAAGAAAGTGTGCCTCAAGGCTGCAGCATATCACTCTTGTCTAAATTTCTAGTCTCCTTGCCTGCCTTATGGATTATGGACTCAAGACTGCTACATGAACTCTTGCCTGAATTTCCACCCTGCTTTCCTGCCCTACAGATTTTGGACTTACTAGCCCCAACAAATGCATGAGCCTAGTCCTTGAAACAAATCTCACACATGCATCAAAATGGCTCTATTTATCTGGAGAATCTTGACTGATATACTTGCTTAAAAACAGACTTTATTAAAGAAGAGGGGAGAGAGTCTATGAATACACTAGCACCAAAAGGGGCTTGAGACTAAGGACAAGAAAGACAGACTTTACCAACTTTTTAGTTTTACCTCTGACTGCTCCTACTCAGGGAATGTTGAAGAATTATTTAAAAACAAATCAATTTTATTGATACATATTAATAAAACATACAGTTTACCCAAAATGTACAATCAATGGTATTTGGTATAATTATATAGTTGTGCATTCATCACTTCAATCATTAATAAAGCATTTTCATTATTTCAATAACAATAACCAAAAAAAAAAAACAAACAAGAAAATTCCTTACCTCTCAATCTCTCTGTTTCCCTAATGTCCATAGGTGCTATTTCTGGCTATTCTTCCACAATTATTTATTTGTTTATTAAGTAGTTTTATTGTTTTATTGGTATTCACATACCACATGATCTGTCCAAAGTTTATAATCAATGACTTTTAGTATAATCGCAATGTTATATATATTCATCACCTCAAAAATTTTAGAACAATTTAATTATTCCAAGAAGAAAGACTCCAAACCCCTTAGCATCCCTTCCTGCATAACCACTACTCTAATTTCATCTTTATAAATTGATTTATATTTACACTTTATATAAGTGGAATCATACAATATTTAGTATTCTGTTTCTGGTGTCCTTCACTAAGTATAACGTGGGGTTTTTGTGGGGGTTTTTTGGCCTGATTTTAACATTTTGTACTATTAATCTACATTTGTTCAGCTTCAAAGAACAATGGCCTTAAATATGCAATTTTACCCATATTCATATTTCACCTAAATTTATATTTCACATAATATATTTAGTTCATAATAGGGCAGTCATACAGTATTTGTCTTTTTGTGTCTGGCTTGCTTCACTCAACATAATGTCCTCCAGGTTCATCCACATTGTCATATGTTCCATGACTTCATTTCTTCTTATTGATGCATAATATTCCATTGTGTGTGTATGCCATAATTTGTTTATCCATTCATCAGTTGATGGACACCTGGGTTGTCGCCAACTTTTGGCTATTGTGAATAGTGCTACTATGAACATCTGTGTGCTGATGTCTATTAATGTCACTGCTTTCAGTTCTTCTGGGCATATACCTAACCATGGTGTTGCAGGGTGCCATGGCAAGTCTATATTCAACTTCCTTAGGAACTGCCAAACAGTCCTCCACAGTGGCTGTACCATCTTACATTCCCACTAACAGCAAATAAGCATTCTTATCTCTCCACATCCTCTCCAACATTACCAGTTTTCTAACTTTTTAATAACAGCTAGTCTAATAGGTGTAAAAAGATATCTCATTGTAGTTTTGATTTGCATTTCCCTAATCGCTAGTGATGTTGAACATTTTTTCATGTTGCTTCACCATTTGTCTTTCTTCTTTGGATAGTTGTCTTTCTAAGTCTTTTGCCCATTTTTAAATCAGATAGTTTTTCTTTTTATTGTTCAGTAGCATGATCTCCTTATATATCATGCATATTAAACCCTTATCAGACATGTGATTGCCAAATATTTTCTCCCATTGAGTTGGCTGCCTTTTCACCCTTTTGACAAAGTTGTTTGAGGTGTAAAAGTTTAGAATCTGTTTTTTCTTTTGTTGCTCATGCTTTAGATGTAAGGTTTAAGAAACTACCACCTATCACAAGATCTTGAAGATGCTTTCCAATATTCTCTTCTAGGAGTTTTATGGTTGTTGTTTTTATATTTAGATCCTTGATCCAATTTTAGTTAATTTTTGTGTAAGGTGTGAGGTAGGGGTCTTGTTTCTTTCTTTTGGATATAGCTATCCAGTCTTCCCAGCACCATTTGTTGAATAGGTTGTTCTAGCCCAATTGGGTGGGTTTAACAGACTTGTCAAGAATCACTTGACTGTAGATGTGAGAGTCAATTTCTGAGATCTCAATGTGGTTCCACTGGTCAATCTGTCTGTCCTTATACCAGTATCATGCTGTTGTTGTTTTTTTAACCACTGTAGCTATGTGATATGCTTCGAAGTCAGGAAGTGAGAATCTGCCAATTTCATTTTTCCTTTTTAAGACATTTTTGGCTATTTGGGGCCCCTTATCCTTAGAAATAAATTTGATTATTGACTTTTCAATTTCTGCAAAAAAGGCTGTGGGGATTTTTGTTGGGATTGTGTTGACTCTGTAAGTTAGTTTGGGTAGAATTGGCATCTTAACAATATTTAGTCTTCCAGTCCATGAGCACAGAATGTCCTTCCATTTATTTAAATCTTCTATGGTTAGTTTTAGCAATATTTTGTAGTTTTCTGAATACAGGTCCTTTTTATCCTTGGTTAATTTTATTCCTAAATATTTTATTGTTTTTGTCACTATTATAAGTGAAATTTTTTTTCCTGATTTCCTCCTCAGAATGCACATCAGTAGTGTATAGAAACATTATTGATTTTTGCATATTAATCTTGTATCCTGCCACTTTGCTGAACTTGTCTATTAATTCTAGTAGCTTTGTTGTGGATTTTTCAGGATTTTCTAGATACAGGATCATGTCGTCAGCTAATAGTGAAAGTTTTACTTCTTCCTTTCCTATTTGGGTGCCTTTTATTTCTTTGTCTAGCCTAATTGCTCTAGCTAGAACTTTTAGCATAATATTAAATAATAATTGTGACCATGGGCATCCCTGTCTTATTTCTGATCTCAGCAAGAAAGTTTTCAGTTTTTCACTATCAAGTACAATGTTAGCTGTAGGTTTTTCATATATGCAGCTTATCATATTGAGAAAGCTTCATTCTATTCCTATCTTTTGGAGTGTTTTTATCAAGAAAGGGTGTTGTATTTTGAATACAATATTTTGAATACCTTTTCTGCATCAATTGAGAGGATCATGTGATTTTTCTTCTTCAGTTTATCAATGTGGTTTACTATATGAATTGATTTTCTTGTGTTGAACCACCCTCGCATACCTGTGATAAAACCCACTCGGTGGTGTATAATTCTTTTAATGTGCTTTTGGATTCTGTTTGCAAGTATTTTGTTGAGGATTTTTGCGTCTATATTCATTAGAGATATTGGTCTGTAATTTTCTTTTTTCACAGTATCTTTATCTGGTTTTTATATTGGAGAGTTTTGGGCTTCATCGAATGAGCTTGGTAAAATTCTTTCCTGTTCAATTTTTTGGAAGAGCTTGCACAAGATTGGTATTAGGTCATCTTTGAATGATTCATAGAATTCATCTGTGAAGTCATCTGGTCCTGGGCTTTTCATCTTGGAGAGGTTTTGGACGACTGTTTCAATTTCTTCATTGGTTTGTTAAGGTCTTCTATTTTTTCTAGAGTATTATAGGTAGTTTGTGTGTTTCTAGGAATTTGTCCATCTCATCTACATTGTCTAGTTTTTTGGCATACAGTTGTTCATAGTATCCTCTTATGAGCTCTCTTAATTCTGTGGGGTCAGTACTAATGTACTCCCTCTCATTTCTGATTTTATTTATTTGTGTCTTCTCTCTTTTTTCTTTGTTAGTCTAGCTAAGGGTTTGTTGATTTTTTGATCTTCTCAAAGAACCAACTTTTAGCTTTGTTGATTGTCCCTATTGTTTTTTGTTTTTGTTTTTTTCTTGATGTCATTTATTTCTGCTCTGATCTTTACTCTTTCTTTCCTTTGGCTTGGTTTGGGATTAGTTTGCTGTTCTTTTTCTAGTTCCTGCAGGTGTGCAGTTAGGGCTTCAATTTTAGCTTTCTTCCTTTTTAATGTAAGCATTGAGAGTTATAAATTTCCTCTCAGTACTGCCTTTGAGATATCCCATAGGTTTTGATATATTGTGTTCTCATTTTTTTTTAAAAGCGTATGTTCCTTTTTTAAATTTAATTAAATTAATTAATTAATTTATTTATTTCTCTCTCCTTCCCCCCTACCCCAATTGTCTGTTCTCTATGTCTATTTGCTGCGTCTTCTTTGTCCACTTCTGTTGTTGTCAGCGGCATGGGAATCTGTGTTTCTTTTTGTTGTATCATCTTGTTGTGTCAGCTCTCCGTGTGTGCAGCACCATTTCTGGGCAGGCTGCACTTTCTTTTGCGCTGGGCAGCTCTCCTTACAGGAGTGCACTCCTTGCACGTGGGGCTCCCCTACATGGGGGACACACCTGTGTGGCAGGGCATTCCTTGTGTGCATCAGCACTGTGCGTGGACCAGCTCCACACGGGTCAAGGAGGCCCGGGGTTTGAACCGTGGACCTCCCATGTGGTAGACGGACGCCCTAACCACTGGGCCAAGTCCGCCAAGTCTGTGTTCTCATTTTTGTACATCTCAAGATATTTGCTGAATTCTCTTGCAATTTCTTCTTTGACCCACTGATTATTTAAGAGTGTGTTGTTTAATCTCCCTGTTTATGAATATTCCCTTTTTCCATCCATTACTGATTTCTAGCTTCATGCTGTCATGATCAGTGAAAATGTTTTGTATAATTTCAGTCTTTTTAGATTTATTGAGACTTGTCTTATGTACCAACATGTGGTCTATCTTGGAGAAGGATCCATGAGCACTTGAAGAGAATGTATATCCTGCTGTTTTGAGGTACCATGCTCTATAGATGTCTGTTAGGTCTAGTTCATTTATCATATTATTCAAGCTCCCTGTTTCTTTAATTATCCTCTGTCCAGATATTCTGTCCAATACTGAGAGTGATGTATTGAGGTCTCCAACTGTTATTGTAGAGACCTCTATTTCTTCCTTCAGCCTTGCCAGTGTGCCTCATGTATTTGAGGCACTGAAGTTCGGTGCATAAATATTTAATATAGTTATTTCTTCTTGGTAAATTGCCCCTTTTATCAATATATACTGACCTTCTCTTGCTTGAAAGGTCCTGTTGTTAAGCAACTCTCAGAGAGGGCCATAGACACCAGTTTGACCTGGATTCGAGTTTTGGCTCTGCCACTCAGTGTGTACAAATTCAGGCAGCTTTCTATGTTTTTTATTTCTTCATCTATAAAACTGGACTGTATTAGGGTTCTCCAGGGAAACAAAAATGACAGGAGATAAATTTGTTGTATTATATTGTAATATATTTTTATTATGTAATATTAAATATATTATAAGATTTAATATAGGAATTGGCTGACCATGGGGGATTGGCAAGTCTAAATTCCATAAAAGTTTTGATAAATTCCTCAGGAGAAGATGGCTGGCTAAAATAGAGACAGAAATTCTTCTGACTGCTGAAATCATCAGTTCTCCTTTTCATGCCTTTAACTGACTGGAGGAGACTCCTCTTGTTGCTGAAGGCAGTATCCTTTATTGATTGTAGATGTAATCAGTCATAGATGCAATCAACTTGGTATTTCAAATCCATGAAATACTCTCACAGTAATAATCAGGCCAGTGCTTGCCTGATGAAACCACTGGGTACCATAATCTAGCTAAATTGATAGATGAATTTAACCATGACAGGGACTAGTGCACAAAGTGTGTGTGATAATTAGTAGAGTTTAATGCATATACTCTATAGCCTATAGAAGCAGTGTGCAAATGTATAGTTTCAGTAGTTTAGATGGAGATAATGAAGTGAAGCAATTGATATATTCCCCCTTTTTAGTGCAATGACACATCTCATTTTTTATATCTCGACATATTAGAAAGGGTTATCACATCCTTAGCCAACCTAGATACTCAATAAATGTTTATAAATTGGTCAGAAGATTGAACAAAGTCCATGGGTAGGTTACTGCTAGAGAAAGACCTAATTCTACTCCAGCAATTCAATAAATATATCCAGGCAGCTTATTTTGGTAAGACACTATGGTAGGTGCTAGAAGAAGAGAGGTGGTCTCTATGTCTTTAGCCTTTACAGAGGAGCTAGTCCAGAAATTGTCTTTCCAGAGCTGAGACTCTAAGTTTTTAATCTCAAAATCTACTTAGTTCTAGTGTGTTGTTACCTTCTGGTGCTTTGCTAATCAAATATATAAATTGTATGGAGCAGTGTTATGGCTTATCAGTCATGGACATCCAGGTGCATCCAATTGGCATTAGACTCTTGACTAACAGCACATAATGGAACGCTGTGCAAACTGCAACCCAACTCAAGGTGCAAAAGATAAATTTAAGCTTTTAAAACGAAAACTAACTATGCAGGCTTTCTAGAGAGAAAAGTATTTAGGACCTAGCTCACTGTCATCCCAAAAATGAATCCAGCCATTTGCTTAGTGCTCTGGTCTCCATTGTCTCTCCTTGGCATTTGCCTCGCATGTTTCTTCTCTGATGTGCAAACCAAGCAGTAATAACATAGTATTGATCTCAATCTTTTCTATACCCTTAGGAGAGGACCCTTTCACATGCACTTACTGTTTTTGCAAACCTCCAATTTCAATGCTTTGACATTTCTGTAAAAGTAAATGCTACAGTTGGAATTATGTTAATGGATTTCAAGATCTAAATGTTTAATATTCTGGCTATATGAGAATATTATATTACTTTTTAAAAAATCTTCATATAATGGTGTAAATTTCTTTACCTTTTTCTTTTTGGTGAAGTTAATTAAATTCTCATATAATTAACAAAGTCTAATTCTGAGAGTGGCATTTTTTGATGCCTGTTCTATATTGCTGAGAGACAGTCCTACATAGTAATCAAGAATGTGAACGCTGGGGTTACCCCACTTGGGTTTCCATGACTTTACCACTGATTAGTGATATGATTTCATCAGTAAGATGGGGAAAATGATAGTACTTACTTACTTCCCAGACTTCATTCGTTCAACAAATACTACTGAATGACTTTTATATATCAGACAATTTGCTAACCACCCAGAATACAAAAGTTAGTAACGTAACATAGTAACTACCCTCCTGGAACTTACATTCTTGAATGAGAATGTTTTCTCTTGATTATCAGTCTGTTCTGCTTTAGTCTATTTTTAGTAGTCAGTTTAAATTTGCTGAATTATTTGGACTATGGGAATTGATAACAGATTACAGTGATTGGGATGAATGGATATGAGTATACTAATTTATTGCTTTATTATGAAGTGGGTTTTGTGGAATACTGTATAAAAATTGACGTTAAAGAGGATAGAAAGTGAGATTTTAAATGAAAGTTGTGGATTAGAGAGTAGGTAAATGTAAGAAAAGAAGATTTGTATTGGATATTACTATAAATGTGGTAAATTTTAAATTCAATAAATAGGGAAATTATGAGGAAACCATTCAAGAAATTTGAGGTTTATGCTGCCATGGCAAAAATGGTAAGCGAAAAGTCTTTTAACTTTGGCAGGCCAAAATTAGAAGAGAATAGCAGGGAAGTGGATGTGGCTCAAGCAATTGAGCCTCCAACCATTTAGGAGGTCCAGGGTTTGATACTCAGGGCCTCCTGGTGAAGGCAAGCTGGCCCGTGTGGTGAGGTAGCCCACACAGTGTACTGGCCCACGCAGAGTGCTGCCCTGCACAGAGGGCTGCCCCGCGCAGGAGTGCTGCCCTGCGCAGAAGTGCTGCCCTGCACAGGAATGCTGGCCCATGCGTGAGCTGACGCAGCAAGATGATACAACTAAAAGGAGGCACAGAGGAGAGATAATAAGAGACACAGAAGACCAAGGGAGCCGAAGTGGTGCAAGAGAACGATCACCTCTCTCACACTCCAGAAGGTTCCAGGATCAGTTCCCAGAGCCAACTAATGAGAAAATAAGCAGACACAGAAGAACACATAATGAATGGACACAACACAAACAATTGAGGGAGGGGGGAGAAATAAATAAATCTTTAAGAAAAACTATATATGAAAAAAGAAGAGAATAGCAGTTGTCAGTATCACAGAGAGTCTAAAAGTAAGGCTTCTTTTTAAAAAAAAAAACAGTGCTTTTGGAAAAAAAGCAATATAAATAAGTGCTTGAAGAAAGGAAGAGATTTCTAAAAGTAAACTTTTCATGAAATCAGCTGCTTAATAAATTGAAAAAATAAAGAATGTTCATGAATACTTTTAAGTGTATAGCCCAGTGAATTAGACTACATTTCAGATTTTAAAATTTCTCTCCTATCTCTCTTTTCCCACACCTGGTCTCCATCAAATAAAATTAAATGCTATAAAGCTAGTCTCTGAACCATTTAGATATTTTATAATTTATTAAGTAATACAAAATTTAAGATATAGGGCTCTGTTATTTTTAAAAATCAATTTATAGTCCCTAAAGAGACATTCAAAATAGCCAATGTGAATTTTATTGTAAAATTAAGTAATTTAAAATGATTAAAGGAACATATTATTTAAAAATATTCCAAAATGAGTTCTATTAATTTTAAGCAAATACATTTATGCTTTACATATCCAAACTTGAGAGAAATAAACCACTAAATTCTTTTGGACATTAATTGGAAAATTGTGAATGTAAATTGTAAGTACTATGCTTGAAGAGTCCTTTTTTTTCCTAGAATCATTCTGCCTCTCTCTCATCCTTATGGAACTGTTCTGATAGAAAAGATCCAAGCAATTTCAAACCCTCAGGAGACCTCAGGGCTACTCCTGCCTTGCCCAGACATGCATGCTTCACTAATTAAGCTCCTTCTGGAGAAGGGAAAGGGGTTCAGCCTCCCAAATATCACTTACAAACCCTAGTTTCAATGGTGGTCTCTGCCAAGTCCCTTTAATTCCCTAGGCTGCTTAAATATCGTCAGACAAACAAACAAACAAAATCAAATTGTGACACTGAATTGTAAACAGATTTTAGCTGGGAAGGGATGGCGACATGATTGCTGAAGTTAGTGTTATAGTGTTAGGTATGTGGTATGTGTAATAAGATATGCTCAGGGCACACATGGCTCTTCTGTCCTTCTTTTTGAACCTATAATTAGTACTAGAGTTGGTAGGTGTACATCCAAGGGACTTAAATCTTTGGGCTGTACATGTGCCAGCTGGGCCCTGAATCCCAATGGAGTTGCAACACCTACTCTCCAGTTCATTGTTGTCACCCAGGACAACAAACATGGAGGTAATGATGGACACTACCATACCAAGGAACCAAGAGAGTCTACAACTGCAAGCCAAAGAGTCTCATCCACCAGCCCTATGGGATTGCAGCCCCTTCTCAATTAGAGGTGGAGTGGACATCACTGTCCCACAATCCTCAGGATTGAGAATGAACTATGGACTAAAGTAGACTTACTGGTATTCTACTATAGACTTACGTGGTTATAGCAATGGAAGAAATTATATCATTGATATGGAGGCAATGGCCAAGGAGGTTCTGGGGGCAGGGAAAGGAAAAAACAGTTGTAATACGGGGCATTTTTGGAACTTGGGAATAGTCCTGAATGACATTGCAACGACAGACACAGGCCATTATAAATCTTGCCATAACCTACAGAACTGGGTGGGAGAGAGTATAAACTACAATGTAAACTTTAATCCATGCTTAGTGGCAATGCTCCAAAATGTGTTCATCAACTACAATGAATGTACCACACTAATTAAGGATGTTGTTAATGTGGGAAAATGTGGGAGGTGTCGGGAGCGGAGCATATGGGAATCCTCTATGTTTTTTATGTGACATTTGTATCATCTAAGTGTCTTGAAAAAATTAATAAAATAAAATAATTTTTTAAAAGATATATCCAGGGCAAAATTGAGAGAGGTAAGATAAAAAACACTATTTGTTGATTTCTGAATGCCTGGGGGAAGCTTGATATATATGTTATTTTGGAAATTTAAATAGTTTTAAAATATACTTACAGAGATCTCAATAAACTTTTAGAACTAGGTGAGGAAGATGGTAAACTTGTGCTACTCTGTAAAAAAATATGTGAAAGATGAAGAAATGAGCCATATCCTTCTGGGTGAGCAGAAGGATATTGAAGCACCATGAGAACCTCTACAAAGAATTTTGTAACTAACAGATATTATGTAGAGAGAACCTCCAGTGAAGATTAATTTCAAGATGTTCTTGAATGGATTTTCCAAGTGATTGCATGCTGGTAGATGTTCAAGTGAAAATTGTCTATTTGAGTGCCATTTCAGCTACCTTTGATGAAATTACAAGCAAATGCTGTGTACAAATTAGACATAAATACATATTTTTCAGCCATATGGCCTATATCCAAACCCTGATGAATAAACGAGAATATTCAAGCAAGTGACATTTTGAGGGGTGGGGAAAGGTTGTATTAATTATTTCTATACTGGAAACAAATGAAGACATTCGCTGAAATAATTCCATAGTAAAAATGCATAGAATCCTTTACATATTGTGTTCATCTCTCAATTTTAATTATACATAGGTCTTCAATTTACATTATAAAAGGCAGTGAACCATTTCAAAGAGAGTCAATGGTTTACTGATCTTCAACAAACTGGGACATGATAAAAGTACAGGAAATTTTTCCCTTTGGCCCAATATTTAAAGTATTAGCTGTGGAATGAGGAAGATTTCAGACAGGAAATTGGGACTGTATTGCTCTTGGCAATGGAGTTTGAACAAATTTTTTTTTAAAAGTACCATCTCTTGGTCCTTTGCCCAGCTTCACAATAGTATCCCAGCCCACTTCTCCAATTCTGTCTACCTATGTGTACCTTATACCCTGAATGAGTCTTATCCTGTAACCAAAGGCATTGTTTACTGTCTTTCTTGCATATTTCACAGTTCTCACCTCTATGTATTTGCTTATGTACAGTTCATTGCCTATCTCTACATGCCCAACCTGCTATTCAAGGCTCAGCTCAAATGCTCTTCCACCATGAATCCTTGCTGGATCATCTCCATGTATTCCTGATAGTTTAGTACTTTCTACCTTGTTTGATAGCAATTTGTCTACTCCCACTAGACTTCTTTTTTTTTTTTTTAAAGATTTATTTATTTATTTAATTTCCCCCCCTCCCCTGGTTGTCTGTTCTCTGTGTCTGTTTGCTGCGTCTTGTTTCTTTGTCTGCTTCTGTTGTCGTCAGCGGCACGGGAAGTGTGGGCGGCGCCATTCCTGGGCAGGCTGCTCTTTCTTTTCACGCTGGGCGGCTCTTCTTACAGGTGCACTCCTTGCGCGTGGGGCTCCCCCACGCGGGGGACACCCTTGCGTGGCACGGCACTCCTTGCGCGCATCAGCGCTGCGCATGGCCAGCTCCACACGGGTCAAGGAGGCCCGGGTTTTGAACTGCGGACCTCCCATATGGTAGACGGACGCCCTAACCACTGGGCCAAAGTCCGTTTCCCCCCACTAGACTTCTTAAGGGTAGAGTTTTTCTCTGTTTGATCTTGACAAACTTCATGGTATTTATCACAACAGTGCTTACAGAAGAAGACTCAACAATTATATATCAAATGAATGCTTGAGTTCCAAATTAAAAGATCTGGGGAGAAATGGAAATGTTTCATAAGTCCTTTACTATATTAGTTATTTATTGCCATACAACAAATTATCACAGAACTTAGTAGTTTAAAACAGTATCATTTATTATCTCACTGTTTCTGTGGGTCAGGAGTCTTGGCACTTGGTCCTCTGAGTCAGGAGCCCTTACAAAACTGCACTCAAGGTGAGTGTTCAATCAGTAGTCAATACTTACCTTTTCTCTCCTCTTTTCTGCCTTCCCAACAATCCCCATGCCCAACGTGCATACACAAGCTGCTTGAAAATGCTGCTTGAAGTATAATAACAGTATTTGTTAAATCGTTTACTCAGTCATCCACTAGGTCTTCAAATATTGAGCATCTTCTAGTCTGGAGCACTATTCTAGACATTAAGGATACAGTGCTGAGCAAATTGAAAAGAATACCCTTTAGGGAAGCAGACTTGGCCCAATGGAGAGGGCATCTGCCTACCACATGGGAGGTCCACTGTTCAAACCCCGGACCTCCTTGTGTGGAGCTGGCCCATGCGCAGTGCTAATGCGCGCAAGGAGTGCCATGCCAAGCAGGGGTGTCCCCCACGTAGGGGAGCCCCACATGCAAGGATTGTGCCCCATAAGGAGAGCCACCCAGAGCAAAAGAAAGTGCAGCCTGCCCAAGAATGGCACCACACACGGAGAGCTGACACAACAAGATGACGCAACAAAAAGAAACAGATTCCTGGTGCCACTGATAAGGATAGAAGCGGTCACAGAAGAACACACAGAGAGCAGACAACTGGGAGGAGGGGGGAAGGGGAGAGAAAGAAATAAATAACAAATCTTAAAAAAAAAAGAATACACTTTATTCTAATAGAGCTTACATTTTAATAAAGGGAGAATGATAATAACCAATAACCATCTGTGGCGGGATTAATGAAGAAAAGTAAGGTAGGGAAGGGGATAGAACAATGGCATGGATACTCTTTTATATAGGAAGTGAGATTGAACCATCTGAGTATCTGGTAGAAGAGGTTTCCAGGAGGAGGGAAGAGCCAATGCAAAAGTCTTGCAGTGGGAGCATGATTGGTGTTAGAGGAACAGCAAGTAAGTCAGCAGAACTAGAATGGAATATACCGGGGGTAAGTGGTGGGAGATGAGATTAGATAGGTAGCTTGGGAGGAAAGAGTTAGGTGGTGAAGCAGATCATGGATAATGTGTAGCTCACAGTCAAGACTTTGGATTTTACTCTCAATAAGATGGGAAGCCATTCTTGTATTTTCAGCAGAATAATATGGGACCTAATAAATATTTCTAAAGGGTCATTCTAGCTGTTATATAATTAGTAGACTGAAGGAGGCGGGGATGGAAGGAGAGTGACCAGTAGGTAGCTTATTGCAATACTACTGGTAAAAGGTGATGGAAGTTTAGACCAAGATCATGGCAATAAAAGAGACGGTAAGTGGAAAGGTTCACGACACTTTTTGAAGTAGAACCAACAGGATTTGCCAGTGGATTGGATGTGGGCTCTAAGAGAAAGAGAGAAGAAAAAGATGGCCCTTAGGTTTTTGGCCTAGATAAACAGAAGAATGGTGTTGCCATTATTCATAATGGGGAAGATTTCAGGAGGAGCTTGTTTAGCAGTAGGGGTGGATGTGGGGATCGATAGTTTAGTTTTGGATGTGCTAAATTTTGAGATGCTTATTGAACATTTATAGTAAGATGTCATTTGGGCAGTTAGCTTTATGGAGTTCAAGAGAGAGGGTTCTGAAAATATAGATTTGGGAGTCATACTCATGAGGATCATATTAAGAGATGAACCAAGGACTAAATGTGGATGGAAAAGTGTTCCTAGGACTGTCAGCAGCTCCCCAGTGGGGAGAAAGTCCAACTCATCTGCCCTGGTTCATCCTATCTCACTGGTTCTTCTGTAGAGCTGCCAGCTGTTCTGCCAGCAGGGAAACAGGACTCGCTGTTTACTCAGTCTGCTGAAGGGAGGCACTTTACTTTGGGAGAGTGGAGACTGGTAGATCCCTTAGCAAAGGGAGCAGCTGTGAGCTGCTATAAGTCTGGTGTAGAAGATTAGCCTGAGGGGCACAGGGCCTCTACAAGATGGCTGAAGTGGAAATAGGCATCCATCAGCCTTTTTGAGAAAAAGGGTCATCTTCCAAGCTGAACTCCTACATCCACATTTTTTACCAGCAATATTTCAGAAAACTAGAAACTGTAGGCAAAAAGGTTCAAAATAGCAATAAAATCTAGAATAAAAAAATAAGAGCAGTTAAATAAAGATTAAGTGAAACTGGAAACTCGGTTAAGTGAATGCCCCTCCTTGCCAAAAAAGAAAAATAGAAAATAAGATAAAAGAAAGTAGAAGACAGCAAGCAAACCATGGACTAAGAACAAGTAAGATAAAGAAAAATATAAAACTAAAGTTCACAGGGAATAAAAGAATAACCAACAAGCTAAAGTGGTTAAAAAAAAAAAAGAAAGCAAACAATGATTCCAAAGCACAGATGTTTAGCTAATCAAAACTGGCTGAATTAAATAAGCAGGAGCACAAGTTCCAAAGACCAACTGTAGAGAGAGCAGAGTCCCTTGAGGTGAGACCAAAAAGTTTGTAATATGCTTCTCCTGGGTTCCTTGGTGCTGTTCCCTGGGCAGGGCAGGGTCCTTGACTTTTCATGCTATCCCTCTTTCTGATTCTTGGCATTATTTCCTTGGGTGCTATAGCAAATTGTCTCCTCATTCTGCCACAGAAATGTGTCCCTGGTAGCCATTACTCTCAGTTGCAATGCTATCCTCCTTCTGTAACGGATGGAGCAGAGGGAACCAGCCGACCCAGTTGGATAAGTCAGATGCTTTCTCTTAGAAATCTGGATTTATGACTAGGACTCACTCGGTTAATAATTTATGATAATAAATGATTTAATTTAATAATAATAGTTAATATTTATTGAAGATTTATGTGCTAGATACTGATCTTTATATGTACTTTCTCTAACCTTCTGAAGTAGGTATGATTATTTTTGAGGAACCTGAGATCAGAGAGGTTAAATGATTGCCCAGTGTCACAGCCAGTAAATGGCAGAATTAGCATGTAGACTCACCTCTCTCTATCTCTGGAGCTCATGTTCTTATCCTCCATGAGATACCCTCTTTCTTGAACAAAAGAGGTATAAACTTGGTAACAGTAGAATGGCCATCTTTTGTCACTATGCAAGCAGAGAGCATGTCCAGAGAGAAAAGAATGAACTGATGCCAAAGCACAGATAGGAGCCAAGATGAGAGCAGGAAATTCCTGAGTTTCTCTTTTAAGACTGGGTGATATTCCTACTACTGTGTACCATGAGCCACACTGCTTCCCCATATAAATTTCCACCTTTTTGGGTTAAGCCAATTCAATGGAATTTTTGGAACCTGCCACCAGGAGTCCTAACTAATGCTAGTTTGGTTCTTTGATGTGGGCAAGGGAGGACCTCAAAGCTTTAAGCTCCTCTTGGATGCTAAGCATCTCCTGGTTGCTGAAAAAAAAAAGCCCTGTATTTGGCTGTCAATCCCCTGTCTCTGCCACCTGCTTCCTAAAATGTAAGACCTTTGAGTACAAAAACAATAGGTCTTTTTGTGTGCGCCTACAGCACTTACTGAGATGTTTTACATATGCCAGGTCCTAATAAATGCTTATTTAACTAAATTGACATGATATCATTTATATATTTCCTTATAGAATTGTGGCTCCTTCCTAAAGTATGTACTTAGGGATGATTAAAAGGCTATTTTAAAAGTTCACCTATTGTATGATTCCATTTATATGAAATATTGAGTAAAGGTAAATTCATGGAAAGAAAATACAAATTGGTGGTTGCTGGGAACTGGGGGAGGGGGAATGGGCAGGCACTGCCTAATGAATTTGGGATTTTATACTGAGGTAAGGAAAATGTTTTAGAATTAGACAGAGGTTGCCCTACATTGTGACTGTACTAAATACCACTGAATTGTTTACTTTTATGTTTTCTGAATTTCACCCCAATTTTAAAAATTAATAATAAAAATTCTTAAACTCTGGGAAAAAAAAGACAATCTTCCAATCAGGCTGTAACCATTTGGGCATGAGGTCATTGTGTTGGGGATTCTAGGCCAATCCTGGCTCTTTCTTGACCACTGTCATGTTACAAAGCCTCCATCTGAAACATAAGGGACCAGAAAGTTCTCACCAGGAGAGCATGGCACAGCAGAGGCTTCCTTTGTTCCATTCCCACAAGATAATTTATGTGAATTATAGTCAAGGACTTGAACAGAGCATGGAATGTTCTCCAGTCTTCTTTATAATGTAGTTTATACTATGTCTTAAGAAGGTCCAAGGGGATTGCTACTTTGTAATATCTCTACTAAAGGACATAGAAAACAAGCTTCTCAGTTCCACTGAGGAGAAGTGCATTTTAGTATTGTCATGTCTTTAAATCAGCTGAGGTATAAAAGTAGATTGACCTTAAGACAGGATTAGATAGTATCCTCAGTGCTTGAAAATGGCAGTCTTCTTTCTATCAGCTCTTCTAGGATGAAGATATTCTGAAAGCTCTGCCTGTCCTTAAAAACAGTGAAGAGAGTGCTTTTATCATCAAAGACTAAGACACCAGTGTAGGTGATTGCTTAATGTCCTCTTACATACAAAACAAAGAGACTTTACTGGAAAACCCTACTCACTGATGTCTGTTTCTTATAGTTCTGAACTTTTCACCTATTGAATTGCAAATGGAATAGTTTATTACTTTTCAAACCTGACAGGGAAAAGGTCCCTCCCTGATTTTTTAGTCAACTTTCCCCTAAAGTTATTCCTTTGTTAGTATTCTTGGAAACCCTTGTCTTACAAAATACAGGTGGCCTCTAATTCCTGGCCAGGCTCAGATTTGTCAAACAAATTAAGATGAATCAGAATTTTAGAACTAGAAAGCATGTGGCTTTCTCTCTCTTTTAGGGAAGAATCCAGAAAATGAGACTAAGTAAGGTTGTCAGATTTTTCCTGGGGCAGGAGAGAAATAATATACAGAAACATCCACTACTGAAGTCACAATGCCCCCATTGGAATATAGAGCGCCACACTTCGGGTCTCAGGATTAGATTATTTTTGCCTGCATTAGCTGAGAGGAAATAGAGATATTTAAGGGATCCAATGTCCCCTTTACTTCTTAAAAAAAAAAAAGCTCCATTTTGTATTACCACAATTCAACCCTTTATTTCATAAGATCATAGACCCATGGAGTTTTCAAATCTTTTCAGGGTCTACCCTGCCTAGCCCTTTCTCTGACACCACTTCTTGCACTTCATTCCTTCTAAGAGATTGTCAAGCCTCTCCCTCAACATTTGTAGTGACAGGAAACTCACCACTTCATGAAATGACACATTTCATTTGTGTGTTATTGTGCTTGTATTCTCCTCATTTATACGTGTTTTTTTCAAGGAGTTGGGATCACAACATAGATACATATATTTTATTTTTTATTTTTTTTATTTTTAAATTTTTAAAAAGATTTATTTATTTTTATTTCTCTCCCCTTCCCTGCCCACCCCACTCTCCCAGTTGTCTGCTCTCTGTGTCCATTTGCTGTATGTTCTTCTGTGTCCCCTTGTATTCTTATCAGCAGCACTGGGAATCTGTGTCTGTTGCATCATCTTGCTGCATCAGCTCTCTGTGTGTGCAGCGCCACTCCTGGGCAGGCTGCACTTTTTTTGCACTGGGCAGCTATCCTTATGGGGCACACTCCTTGTGCTTGGGGCTCCCCTACACAGGGGGACACCCCTGCATGGCACAGCACTCCTTACATGCATCAGCACTGCACATGGGCCAGCTCATCACATGGGTCAGGAGGTCCAGGGTTCAAACCCAGGACCTCCCATGTGGTAGGCAGATGCTCTATTCATTGAGCCAAATCTGCTTCCCTGCATATATTTTACATTCTGCTTTTTGCCATTGATATTTTTCTTATTGATATAAAGTCTTCATTATGGTCCCTTTAAATGGCTTCATATAATTTACCATTCATTTCCTTAATCAAGATTTATGTAACTTTGCCTTAATTTTTACTTTTATAACTACCATTCAATCCCATTTTGATTTTGGACAGTTTGAACCATAACGAGTCCATGTTTTAACTTTTATCCAATGGCTCTAATTGCATCTTCTAGAACAACAATAAATAAATCTAATCCTTCTTCCATAAGGCAGTCTTTTTCAGTGTTTTTTGAAAAGCTATCATGTTCCTCTTAAAATTTGTTCATTTCCAAAGTAAACATCCTTAGCTCTTTGGAGCATTCCTCACATGTTGTGGTTTCCAGACCCTTCACAAAATTGTTTGTTCTCTTCTGGGTAAGCGCCAGTTTGTCTATGTTCTTTATAAAGTATGGTGCCAGAATTAATTACCATAATGACAATATCCATAATAATAATAACCACCATTTACTGAGTATGTGAAATGTTCCAGGAACTAGGCTAAGGGTTTAGCGTATTAATCCTCACAAAACCTGTCTGATTTATATTTTATTGTACTTATTTTTTTAGATGAGGAAACCAATTTTAATAACTTGTCCAAGATCACACAGATAGGAAGTGACAAAGCTAGGATTTAAAATATGCTCTATGTTCTGAACCATTTTATCATGCTCTGGAATTTTTGGGTAATGCAGATTTAGAGCCTGGACACTAAACTTTATGAGAATAACCCAAGATTGTGTCATCTTGTTTGGCAATTTTACATTTATGGAAAGGATGATAGTACTTAGCTCTTTCAGGACAGGCTTAAAAACACCAATTCCTTAATTTGTCAAATATTTATTTTGTACCTACTTGATATCAGGCATTGTGGTAGATACTAGCAAAAAAAAGATAAGCAAGATAGACAAGAGTCTTTCACGGGGGTTGACATTCTTTGGGGGGTAAGGGAGAAGATGGGTATTCTGTAATTAAAAAGAGAAATACATATCATAATTTCAAATAATGTAAATGGTATGAAGAAAATGAGACAAAGTAATGTGCTAGACAGTGACTGTGTTGGGATATGAGAGGAGATGTTCTGAGATGTGGTGATCAGGGGAGGCCTCTTGGAGCAATTAGACCCAAATGATGAGAAGGAACCAGCCACAAGAAAATCTCAGGGAAGAACATTGCAGGCTAAAGGAATAGCCAGGGCAAAGGTTCTGGGACCAGAATAAGCTTAGTAAATTCCAGAAGCATAAAGAGGCCAGTGTAGCCAAAAGCAAAGTGAGTGATAGAAGAGTGGAAGGGGGTAACCTCAAAGATACGAGCAGGGATAAGCGCCTTTAATGCCCCAGAGTCCATGTTAAGAATTTTGGATTTTATTCCATGTGTAATGGGAAACCTATGTTGGGTTTTATGCAAGGAAACCGACATCACATTAATCTTTTAAAAAGATCACACCACTGCTGTGTATAGAATGCGTTATAAGGGACAAGAATGAAAGCAGGGAGATGAGTCAGGAGGCTATTGCAGTTGTCCTGTTTGTGGTAGTGGTGACTCAGGTCAGATGGCAACTGATCTGATTGTGGCTCAGACAGTAAAGAGAAATAGATGAGTTTAGACAAAAATGGAAGCAGGGTGGACAAAAATTCCTGGGAAATTGGATGGAGTGGGGTGAGAGATAGACATCAGTTTAACTCTTAAAGATTTTTTACTTTAGCAACTGGTTTAGTGGGGTGCTACAATATATGTTATGTGCTAGTATAACAATATAGTATAACCTATATTAACTAATTTAATTTTCACAAAAATTCTATGCTATAAATAGTATTGGCCCCAAGCTATTTCTGATGAGGAAACTAAGATTTAGAGACACTAGATTGCTTGCCTCAGGTCTCATTGGTAGTACAGCAGAAAGTCAGGTGTGCCTGGCATTCAAACCAGTGTGCTTTCCTCTATTCTATAGTGCCACCCCTGGAGCTCTGAGAAAGATTGCAGCTTCTTCAAGATGAGAGGTAGTTTGAGAATCCTATGGCAGAACATTTGTGGTATGTCATATAAGACCATGTTCCAATATCAAGGAAGAGCCATGTTTCATTTTTGGACCCTTGGGCCAGAGGGATGTAGGCATACTGGGTGGAGTGAGAAGTAAATGAAATGATTAAGCAAATGGAGAAAGCAACTTCTTGGAAATATGAAAAACAGCAGCTTAGCTCAGTGATGACTAAAGAGGACATCAGCCTATAAATATTTCAGGGGTGGAATTAGCAGGAAGAGAGGATTTTTTTTTCTGCACATACTAGAGAGAAATCGCATGATGGGACAGGCAAAGAACAGAGTTCAGTTCCTGAATCTGCTCTTTATGTTGTTAGAGGCTCATCATGACTTTGTCTGAATTTCACACCTCAAAGGAATCTGCTGTAATTGAATAAAAATATATATAATATCTCAGTAGAAAGACATCACACTATATAGGAAATTCATTCATCTTTTCATTCATTCATTTGATAAATACTTACTGGCCATCTGCTTTGCATAAGAACAAGCATGGGGAGAATTTGGGGCCAAATATAGGTGTCCATTTTGAATATATCTAATTTACAACAGAACCTTTCTTCCATCAGCAGCTTTCATAATGATGATTCTTCCACAATAGTTGTCCGGCTGGGATCAGAATTACTCATACAGTGAAACAGATCAGCCACTATAGTGTTCTGGAGTCTTAAAGGATGGGGAGAGACAGGGTAATGCTGGTACCATGTCTCTCCCGCTATTACTTGAATAATGCTCTACTTTAAAAAATGGGGAGGCTTAAGTTTCAAACACAGGCTAGTGATTTCCTTGCACTTGCCACAATGTATGTTGTCTGCACATTTGTTAGTGAAATGAGAGATCATGGTTGCCTGATAACACTGGGACAACTGTGCAATACATTGTGTGCATTATCATCCCATATACAGTATGAAAATTCTATCAGGCTGCAAAGTCACAGAGCCTCGGTTTATCACCTACATCTGGGCTGCTTACAAAAGCCAAAGCCGCTGAGGAAAAGGCTTCTCAAAAGACACACCTGTCCTTTTCAGACATTTTTGAAGTATCATATTTTTTTTCTGATGTTTTGGCCTTCTGCCCTTGCTTCTCTAGCACAGTTGGGAGGCTGTACTGTGTCCTGTAGGTTAAAGCAAAATCCAAATGAATGTCTTGTCTTAATGGGCCTTGAATGCATTCCCTAATGGCACTTTTTTTTTTTTTTCAGTCTTGGTTATAAAAGTTACACCTGCAAAAATGGGACTGAGTCCAGCAAAGAAGGATATAACATTTTGCCTGAATGTGCAAAAAATGAGTGGAGTGTTGTCTGTATCCCTGCAAGCCCTGGGCAGCCCAGAGGGTAAATAAGCATTTGTTTCCTATGCGCCATCTTTGAGTTGAAAATGAGTCACACACTCATGGAAAGAATGGTACCATCTTCTTTTGTCTAGCTCTGTATGCTTTTGTAATTACTGAATTTGTCTTAATGGGAATCTTGATTATTTCTCTTTTTGAGACAAGTTTTTGGAATTTATTTTTAATCAAGAAAAGGATTAAAATATTGTCCTTGATTCACAGCCAGTATATACAATTCTGGAATTTTCTATAGGGAAAAACAAATCTGTTAGGTTCATCTAGTCATCTAGAAGGATAAGTCAGTTCCCGAGTGTTCAAACTAATTTTCTGCAAACTAGTAATAAGTACAATTTATCAAATTGTACCTGTCACTACTGTGATAGCCACTATGCTATGTGCTTTTATTTATTCATTTTTAAAGATTTATTTATTTATCCACCTAACCACTCCCATTGTTTTTGTGCTCCTGTCTCCTTTCTCTGTCCATTCACTGTGTTGTTCTGTGTCTGTCTTCTCTTTAGGAGGCACTGGGAACTGATCCTGGGACCTTTCTAAGTGGCAGAGAGGCGCTCAATCACTTGCACCACCTCAGCTCCCTGGTCTGCTGTGTTTCTTATTGTCTCTCCTCTGTGTCTCTTTTTGTTGCATCATCTTGCGGCACCAGCTCTCCATTTGGGCCAGCTCATTGCGTGGGCCAACTTGCCTTCACCAGGAGTCCTGGGAATCAAACCCTGGACCTTCTGTATGACAGATGGAAGGCCAATTGCTTGAGCCACATCCACTACCCACTATATGCTTTTAATAGATTGTTTCTAATGCATGTGGCATCCCCCCCAAATGCAGATATCAATAGCCCTTTTTACAGAGAGGATCAGAGAGACTAAGTCATAGCTAGTCAGTGAATGAAACTGTATTCATACCCATTTCTATTTAACTTCAGGGTCTGAACTCCTTCATTTGTGACACCATGCCTTTCTGAAAAGGTCAGCTGGTGCCAAATTTGCCTCAAATTCTTATTAGAAAGGGGCAAGTCCTAAAGTAAAAATCTTAATAATATTTCCCCATTTTTATAAAAAAATTATTTTGTAGGTTAGAAAAATATTTCCATTCTTTCTTTGATGTGCAGAGAGGGGCAGGTGCCCTTCGAGTACTGGAATAGTCTCTGTAATTCTGAGGACTCTTGTTCTCATCTCAGTTCATTCAGTTCTGCATGGCCTTGACCATGAGGCTGCCAGGTCCCAGATATCTGAGAATATACTATGGAATGCACAAATGTGCATTCTGTGTTCTTGAAATGGTGGAGGAATAGCTTGTGGATAATGTTCTGAGGTATGTTTGCCCACGAATTTTCAGAATTCTGGAAGAAGAGGCAGCAGAACAGGTATATTTAACTTAAAAAAATTTTAAAAGAGGGCCTTACCAGAAGGAAAAACATCTGAAGAGTATCAGCAGAGGCTGTGGTGTCCAAAATTATTGCTTGATTGTCTGCGATTATAGACCATTATTTCTGAATAACTGACTGAATTCTGGATGTGTGGAGGCCAGAACCTTTTCGTTATGACAGAATGTTGGTAACAAGAGTAGCACAGGGCTAGTTAACGTTAGGGCAGTTTCAGACCTTTTCCCTTATTTCATCTGGAAAACTAGAAGAGGAACTTGCCACAGAAAAAGTTCCAAATTTTCATTGCCTATTATTTTTGCTTTACTTTTTGCTCCCTTAGCTTTGTTTCCACGTTCACTGACTCCACAAGGCCAGTCAAAGTTACTGTGGATGTGAGGCTGGGACTAATACCTGTGTGTCAAATGGTAGAACAGTATCTCCAGTCCAAGTGTTTCTCTTACACACCTTTGATTTTGACTGGGCCTTTAGGCACACTTACTGGATTCTTGACGTTTTTCTTAACTAATTATAGAATATTAAGCAAAAATATGTATCACTTTTGACAGTCAAGGTAAACTTCTCAAAGGTTGCTCATGACCATGCAATACTGGGCTGCTACAGTCTATGCCTGATACATGGATTACCTTGTAACTCGGTCTTCCTCATTTTGATCTCTCCTGTATTTCTCCAGGTGCAAACTGGAAAGAACTGCCCTTTACCTGCTTTCTGTTTTTACAGATTGGCATTTACTTCCTCTAACTACCATATCTGATCGAGAAGCAAACACAAGGCCAGCACACCAGGTTGATGCAACTAGTAGAGCCTCTGCTCACCAGGAAATGAGAGAATTCCTTTCTATAACTGTCAGGTGGAAGAAAGGACAGGCTGGTCCTAACCTGTCTCTCTGTAGCTGGCCCCACCCTCCTGACAGATGACAAGACCTAGCCTCCTCATATGCCACATTAACATTTCCTTCAAAGGAACTTGTGAAGAGGCGTAAGAAGTCGGCTTTCCCTTCCCCAGCTTATCTGGCACATTTTTCCAGTTTCCATTCTGAATGAACATACGCTTGATTCCTCTGAAGGTTGCAACAGTTATCATGCATTCGGTCTCAGGTATCAGAAAACACACTTCAAACTAGCTTAAGCCATTAAGAAGACTAATTGGCTCACATTACTGGAAGCTCAGAGTATGAAGGTGTCAGGGTTGATTTGATACAGGAGCACAGTTACATCACCAAGGACCTGGTTTCTTTCCTTCTGTCTAACAGCCAATGGCATTAGCTTCATGCTAAGGCTGCTGGGTTCATAGTGTTCCAAGATGGCTGATGACAACTCCCAGGTCTACAAATGTCCACTGCCTGAAAAATGAAGTAGTATCTTTCCTCCAAGGGCCAGGATGTGATAGAGGCAGCCTCGAGGTACATTTCATTGGTTAGGTATAGTTATTTGCCTGCCTTTCCCTGCAGGTCCAAGACCCTCCATCTCTGGGATTAATTTCAGCCTTGTCTGGATATATAAGATCTGCTTTATATTAAGGTTGGGTTTACTTAAAAGTGTTAGATTTCTGCCAGGTCATACTGATTCTCAAACTAATATCTGCTTCCTGGTCACCCTCTATCTTCATTTGCTGGCCTGGGTTTCCTAGACATCTCTATAGTATGACCCTGAAAACTTCATGCCCCATTACGTGGATCTTCTAGAGGTCCTATAAGAATCTGAAATAAAAGATTCAGTCCTCAATTAAAAGGAATGAGATTTTTAAAAACCTGTTTTCTGGAAACGGTTAGAAATTGAGGTGTTGGGGAGGAGAATGCATTCCACATTACAATGGGCTGACAGAGGTGTGCTGGTGCCAACTCATATTGACTCATGAGAGCTGATCATTAAGTTTTCAAGAACTTTGTGACTGGTTGTTAAACACAGCCATTATTAAAAGTTAAATTACATAAATTTACAGTTAAATAAATTATGTTTAGAATAAATTTTTCAAATTCATCATTTCCTAATTATTTCACTACATTTTACTCTTATCTATGCTTTTGGGTTATTTTTGTCTATTTTATTTGTATGCTGGAAATACTATATAATAGTGTGTTACTATGCAACTCTACCCAACGTGGCATTTAGTAACTGACCAAAATGGGAGTATTTATGGACACTGATAAATTCTATAAACCAGGGTTTTTGTTTTTTTGTTATTAAGCACTTACCAGCATACTACTGGTTAGTTTCCAAATTTAAAATAAGAAAGGTAACAGAATATACATTAGTAGCTTGGTCTGAGGTTCCAATGACATAATTCATGTAAAGATCCTGGTTCACAGTAAACCAACTGATAATTCTTGACAATGATTATCTCCTTCCCTGCTTGTTAAATAAGAGTATATTTAACTTAATAAAGTCTTTAAGCACTGACTCAGGACCATCATCAAGAGTATGAAGTATTTTTACACAGTGATGGTGATATAGTTATCAAAGAAATAAGGGTATGGGATGAAATAACTTTATTACTTGACTCCAGTGTATGGTAGGTGGCCCTATCCAGCCTTTAGGCTCTGGTATGGACCTGGTACCCTCACTAAAGCTCTCAGGAGCTTCTGCTGAGCCCTCATTTGCTTCCACCTTCTGCTCCTCTTTTCCTCTTCCACCTTCCATCTCGAACACTTCCTAGATGAGGCCTATGCTTTGGTCATCAAAACCCATCAAGGTACCACCCTGGCTGTATTGTTGTCTCTTTTCTCACCAAGCTTCACCTGCCACCTCTTTGTCCCCTGTGTGGTCGCTGCTTTAAACCATGCCATCACAGTTGATCTCTGCCATTCCTACCACCATTCCTGCTTTAATCTTCACAACTTCTTTTCTTTGTTTCTTTTATTTTGCTTTTTTCTTTCTCCTATTTCCTTATAGATGACATCTCTGGCTTTGACACAAAACAGAAACCATTTTGAGAAGCTGACAGCCATTCAAAATAATCCTTTCCTTCTGTTTGGTAATTAATTCATTTGAAAACTATTTATTAACCCCCTGCTCTGGTGAAATTTGCATTTTCACCAGTTGATTGCATCTACAATCAGCAAAGTATCCAACAGCTGAAGGTCTTAAAAGTCAGAATTAAGTGTTTCAGAAGTCAGAAGAAGAATTTCTGCCTCAGCTTCAACATCAGCTCAACCCCCACTATTTATTAACACATGTATTTAATACATGTATGGACTGAAAAAGCAATTTGTGCAGTTTTAGAAGAAGGTTCTCTTCTAGGTAGGAGCTATAGAATAAAGAGAAAAAGGCTTATCTCACAATAGGCAAAAAGGGTAAAGTACGAAAGGCCAAAAATACCTCTTTGTTTCTGGTTTTGGATGCTTTCTGGAAGCTTGTCAGTATTGATGGAGAGATCGTTGGAATTATAGTACCTTTAATGCCTTATGTGTTCCTAATTATTTTCTGAACACATCTCCCTAAGCATATTATATTGTAATTTCATTAAGGGTTAAGGCATTTTTATCAACCCCATTCCTCTTCATTCCTAATGACATACAGGTACTTAAAGACAGCTTCATGCCTAGTGGTTAAAACGTTTACAATATATATTAAACAAAAGAATGAATAATTAATCCACATATTTTGGCTTGATTTGAAGATTATATAGCCTCTATCAAGGAAAATATTTTCAGAGATTCATAGAAATTCAGGGTGAAAAATGCCTTAAGACCATTTGGCCTAGTAATTCCCAGATCTGGCTATATATCAGGACTGAATGAGGTTGGACAGGGATGGAATATCTCTAAAACATACCCTCCTGAATGCTACTCTAGGCCAACTGAATCAGAAACTGTGTATTCTGTGAAAGCTGCCTACGAGAGCCTGCAGGGGTTCAAGATTTGGACCCACAAGAGAAATCTGACTTTACTTAGAGCTGGACAACCCTTGTGACAGTTAATTTCATGTGTCAAACTGGCTAGGTTATGGTGTCCAGTTTGGTCAAGCATTTCCTGCTTGTTACTGTGAGAGCACATTTCTAGGTGAAATTTGCATTTATACCAGTTGATTGCATCTATTATCAGCTAAGTATCCAATAGTTGAAGGTCTTAAAAGGCAGAACTAAGTGTTTCAGAAGTCAGAAGAAGTATTTCTGCCTCAGCTTCAACATCAGCTCTTGCCAGAATTTCCAACCAGCCAGCTTCCCCTGGGAAATTTGGATTAAGGACTTCAACATCACCTTTATCAGAGTTTCCAACTTGGAGCCTGCCCTACAGAGTTTAGACTTGCCAGCCCCTAGAGTTGTGTGAGCTGATTACTTATAATAAATCTCTCTCTCTCTCTCTTTCTCTTTCTCTGGTTCTGTTTCTCTGGAGAACTCTGACTAATACAAATCCATGTACCTCCATAAGATCGCATTAGTGACACCTATGCTATGCAAATGTCAGGTTGCTGTCTCAGCATCCCCAAGTCACCAGCATTTGGGGGTCATCTTTGTTCTCACTGGCCAAGTGACATGACTTGAGTTTTCCCTATATTTCTGCAGATGCCTGAAGAGAGACTTATATTTGCCTGATTCTTTCCCTGCTGGAGCCTTTTTCTCCATAGTCTCCAACTGTGACTGGCCCTCAAGTTCTTCAGTGTCTCTCTCTGTTCTCCTCTCCCCCCTACTCCATACTGAATGCCCTCCCTTCTCCATCATTCCCCCAAAACACCACTAACCAAAGCCATGGGACATCTGTTTATTAACATGTTGAGACATTTATTCAACACATGTGTATTGAGAAATCCTGTGGCAGGCAATGTACTGGAAATAAAATATAAGCCGTCTATAATTAAAACCAAATGAAAACAAACCAACATGATCACTACCCTCATAAATAAAGCTTACAGTCAGTTGAGTGAGACAGATATCCTTAATCCAGCAGTCACAAATATGTACAAAATTATAGCTGAGACACATAAAGAAGGAGCATTCAGAGATGTTATGAAGAAGAAGAACATGGTACAATAGGTGTAAGAGGAGGAATTGACCTATTTGGGGATGTAAAAGATAGCTTCCCCAAAGAAGTGATAATTAGGCTGAAACCTATTTAAGGGAACGGCACATACAAAGGCCCTGTGGTGATGGTGGGAGTACTGAAAAAGCCTTTTGAGCTGGAGCTTAGAGAGTAAGTGGGAATGTGTTACACAGTGGTGTTGGCAATGAGATGAGGCTGCAAAGAAGAAAGAGAAAGAAGGCAGGAGGAAGCCTCTTGCAGGGTAGCTGCACAGGAGCCAAGGGGAGCTTGACTGAAGGAGCTAATCAAATATGTCAAGTGCTTCTGAGGATCAAATAAGGTGAGGTCTGAGAAATACCTGCTGGATTTAGGATCTTAAAGGCATTGTAACTTAAACAGCCAGGGCTAGGTGGATGGTTTGGTGGGGATGAGAGAGTAGAGTGGGTTGAGTAATGAATGGGTAGGGAGAACATGAAAAGAGAAAGAAAAAGTAGTGCTTTTGAAATGGATAACTCTGAAGGAGAGGAGGAAGAAAAAGGAATGATTGGGAAAGTGGGGGCTTGAGTGAATTTTTTACAGATTAGAATGACTAGCTCATATTTACAAGCTACAAAGAAGACTCCAGGTGAGAGACATTAACTACATGAAAAAAAAGGATAATCAATAAAGTTCCTGTGATGGGAGAGTCATGGAGGGATTGGCCTGAGAGAGCAAGTGGGACAACTCCTACATTGTAAAGTAGCGAAGAAGGGGTTCTTGGGAGCAGTGAAGTGGGTGCTTTGCAGCCTAGCCCAGCTCCCAATTTAAACCTCAGGATGAGACTTCTCTGTCCTAAGGTTTGCCAGCTACTGCTGCCACAGGGAATTTCTCACTGGCCAGCTTTCTTCCCAGTTTCTACCTGGAAAGGAACTAATGTGTTACTCATAACCCCCCCACCCTTCATTTTCTTCTCTCTCCCTGTCTCCCCACCCCTCTCTCCCTTCCTCCTTTTCCTCCTTCTCCTCCTTTCTCTCTTCACATCCTTTCCCTTCTCTCCAGTTCTTAGACCATTAATCCCCCTTTTCAGCCTTTCCAGGGGAATTCAAAATCTCTCACTATATGTGTATATACACACATATATATGTGTGTAATATGAGGAGAAAGGCAACACCTTCTCCATTTTGTCCCTAGCTGTTTTCGTTTGCAAGCTGCTGAAAGCAATACATGAGAAATCAGTTGGCTTTTAAAATGGAGATTTATTAGGTGTAAGCTTACCATTCTGAGGCCATGAAAATGTCCAAATCAAGACACCATCAGGCAATGCTTTCTCCCTGAAGACCAGCACGTAGAGGCATCTGCTGGTCTCTCCCTTCTCTTCTAGGTTTCTCCCTTCTCTGCTTCAGCTTCTTACCTTCCTCTCTCCCGGGGTCTGTTGATTTCAGTTTCTTGATCTCTTGGTTTTCTCTCTCTTTGTGTCTCTCTTTGTCTCTGTGTATGTGTGTGTGTTTATTAATTCCATTTATAAAGGACTCCAGTAAGAGGACTAAGCCTCACCCTGGGCCACACCCTACTGAAGTAACCGAATCTAAAGAAGGTCCTATCTACCCTAGACTTACACCCACAGGAATGGATTAACCCTAAGGACATGACTTTCTGAGTTCATCCAGCTTCAAACTGTCACAACAGCATCCATGTGATGCCCAGCATATCTAAAATATTTCCAATTAAAGGCTCATAAACTTCTGAGATCATTTTAAGAAAGCAGAAACCTCTTCCATTTTGTTTATTTTAATAAAATTTACTTTCTTTTTTCTCTCAATATACCCAGCTTATGGAGTTGTTGAGGTGATAAAGTAAGATAAAATATCTAAAATGGATGGCATATGACTTCTAGTTTTTCAATTGACATAATAAAACCATTTCTGTAACATATTCTTTTCATAAATTACCTCCAAAACAACAAGAAAAATTATTAAAAGAAGCAGAAAGCCCATTTTCAATAAAACTAAAAGACATCATACAATCCTGAAACATGATATAAATATATATAAAGACATAAAGGGAGATGAAAGAATGATAGTATAGTATGTCTCTCACTTTCAGGTATTCAGATAAGGAGTGACCTTACATTTCTCCCATAAGCCATGGTTCTATACATTATTTACATCAGTGATACATTATTTACATCAGGTTGATGGGCCTACTCAAATGGTTTTTTCAAAACAAGGGTGCGTATGCCTAGATATAAAGTCAAACTTTCATCTCTTGAAAGATAGAAAATCTCTTGCTTCTTAGTTATGATAGCTTTGCTGGCAACCAATTTTCAAGGACTCTAAAAGTAATCTTAGGTACAGTAAAAAAAAAAAAAAAAAATAGAGCCCCTGTTTTCTCTAAATGCACTGCATAATGCCCACTGTAGGAAGAGTGCTCCCCAAGGTCAGAACCTATTCTTGGGTTTTTATCTCTTACAACATGAGTGGCAGGCTTCCTGTCATTAAATTGGCATCCACAGACATTCAGAAATCTCATGCATAGCTTTCAGTTTAAATGAAGCTAAATTAAAGGGAAATGACTTTGAAAACACCAATATCCTGCCATTCTTCATTAATGTAATTGGGAGGTTTGCTTTTAGGCCCAGGTATACCCTTTCGTGGGGCTTCTCCTGAGTCTATATTACGGAGGGGAAAAGCCAAGTTGGCTTGGTAGATAGGATAGTTGGGAATTGTCTCTAGTAAGGGAGTTAAGTTGGGCTTCCCTGGGGTAGTACATATCAGGATGTGATGTTCCTACTCCTCCACAATGAATATTGATACAGGAAGATGAATAATGACAAGTGATTCCACCCCCATATTTTCCATGAAATGAGATAAGGAAGCAGTTATCAGAACAAGGAGAGCTGTAGAGTCGGCTCTTCTCTTGCTCTGTTACCATATTAATGATAATAAAAGAAGTTGAGGAATAGCTTTTCCTCACAGAGTTCCCTCCTGAATAATAAACATTCAGGCGAAATCCATTCTGATCTGCACCAAGGCTCTCTGACCACTCTCAGAGGGAGTTCCATGTAGGAACATTTGCAGAATATTTGATAACTAACTGTGCTGTGCTTTGCAGATATGTAGTGCATATCCAAGAGAGAAAATTTAGCCTTTACACTCTGGGAATTGACCGACCTAATTATTCTAATCTTGCTTTTCACCATAAGAAAACAATTCATTCCTTTTTCAGCCCAGCTTATGGTTAATGGAACAAATGGGGAAAAAGGAGATTACAGTGAAGAGGCTGAATGAATTGCAGTGGGATGTAAACTTTGGTCACTACTTAAGACTAATTAAGGGATAAGGTGATTTTAAAGAGTGAAAATTCTGATTAGGGAACATTTTAAAATAACTGTAACTCTCTTTTCAAATGTGAATAATTACCAGCAATAATGGTTGGAAAACAGGCAGAGGCCATCCAAGGCCTACTCAGAGGAAAAGGAAAGGCATTTTCCAAATCTGCACATTGCCTGCAGAAGCCGTTGCTGCAATACTTGCATGAATTTGCATTCTTTAAAAGGATAAGTTCCTCTCTACAAAACCAATAATATTAGCATAGACTCATGTTGTGAAAGTTGAAAGTCTTCATTCCATTCATTCATTCATGAAATATTTTTTGACAACCTTCTATGTGCCAGGGATTGTTCTTGGTAATGGGGAGTTAGCATTGAAGCAAAAAGAAAAAAATAATGTCCCTTCTGTCATGGAACTTTGAGAGAAACAGACCATAAACAAGTAGACAGTTAAAAAATATAGTATGTCAGATGGTGCTACATGGTATGGGAAAAACATGTATACCAAGAGGGAGGAGAATGAGAACTGGTAGGAGGGGAAGGCAGAGTTGCAACTTTAAATTGGGTGGTCAAGATAGACTTCTTGAGAAGGTATTTGAGTAAAGACCTTGTTTTAGATTCTTGGATTCTAGAACAAATACCATGCAATGGCTTGACTTAAGTGATGGGAATTTATTGACTGAAGGTTTTGAGGCTGGGAGAAGTCAAAAAAGCAGGGCATCAACAAGGCATTGCTTTATCCCAGAAGACTGGCATTCTGGGGCTGGCTGCCAGTGATCCTTGGTCCTTGGTTTTTCTGTCACATGGCAATATACATGGCAGCCTCTCCTGGCATTTTTCTCTTCCAGGTTCCAATGACTTCCAGTTTTGGGCTGCTCCCCGTGGCTTTCTTGCTGTGTGTCTGAATTTCATTCTCCTTATGTAATAATAGAGTTATGACCCATCCTGATTCAATTGTGCCACACCTTAACTGAAGTAAGGTAATTAAAATTTCCTATTCACAGTATGTTCACACCCACAGGAATGGATTAAAAATAAGAATCTAGTTTTCTGGGGTACATAGCTCCAAGCCTCTATAGACCTGAAGGTGGTTTGAAGCAAACCGTGTAGCTATCTGGGAGAAGAGTATTTCAAGCATAGGGAACAGCCAGAGCAAAGGCCCTGAGGCAGGAACATGTGAGGCAAGTATCAGAAGCCAGAAGAAAACTCATGTAGCTAGAGTAGAATGAGTAAGGGAGAGTGTAGGAGGAAATGAGATAGGGAAAATGGAGTGGGGGATGTCCAGACTGTGTTGGGCCCTCCAGGTGATTTTAAAGACTCCATTGATGTCTTGGACTTGGGTGATAGAGGTGTATACAGTAAGAAGTAGATCTTATGAAAGTAAAGGTGAAAATTAGCCTCTTTCAAAATATCTAGCCATTGTACAGTTCCTAGCATGCTGAGCAGGTAAGTCCCCAAATAATAACCTCCTAAATAGTGGGTGATGAGAAGAATTGCCCTGGATGTCTGAAGTTGTAGATCTCACTCTGGTCAAAATTGCTGGTCAAAGTAAACTATTTAATTGAGAATGCAATTGTTTCCCCAGAAAGAAGCATCATTTAACTATGGCCTATTCAGAATTAAGCATAAAAATGTTCAAAAGAATCAGAACCATGAGATTAATGTTATTGTGTTAAGAATATGTGCAAAATTAGTGTTTTATAAATTTGAAATGTTGCGGAACTATGGTTGGTATATTAGAATGATAATCTTATAATTCAGTTTCAATCGTGTCCTTGAATAACTGATTTAGGTAAAAATTACTAAAGTTGGATACAGAATTAAGCTATTAAGATTCATGTTTGGCAGCGGACTTGGCCCAGTGGTTAGGGCATCTGTCTACCACATGGGAGGTCCGCGGTTCAAACCCCGGGCCTCCTTGACCTGTGTGAAGCTGGCCCATGCGCAGCGCTGATGTGCATAAGGAGTGCCCTGCCATGTAGGGGTGTCCCCCGCGTAGGGGAGCCCCACGCACAAGAAGGGTGCCCTGTAAGGAGAGTCGCCCAGTGCGAAAGAAAGTACAGCCTGCCCAGGAATGGTGCTGCACACATGGAGAGCTGACACAACAAGATGAGGCAACAAAAAGAAACACAGATTCCTGTGCCGCTGACAATAACAGAAGCGGACAAAGAAGAAGACACAGTAAATAGACACAGAGAACAGACAACTGGTGGGGGGGGGGGAGAAATAAATAAATAAATCTTTTTTTAAAAAAGCACACTGCTTATGAATTTGGGGTGCTGCTTTAAAAAAAAAAGATTCATGTTTCACCATATTCATAAAGTTCATTAGATTTATCTGAATTTTTAAGTATTTGGAAGGGTTTGCCAATCAGACATTTTATCTTAACAAGAAACAGAATATATTAAACTTAGAGATGATATTTACACTATTTATTGATGTTTAGGCTACCAAGATTATAAATGGGAACCAACCTGCATTATTCAAATTCCGCTTAGCAAATGGTTGTAAACATTTACTAGATTTATAACTAGGGCAATAATCTGATCACAAAACCTTAAGGAAGAAAGCACCTGTAACTTTAATAGAGGGATATTAATAAAAACATCTTGAATAATCTTTTCTGCGTGCAAAACTGCCCTAACTGTACAAGAACTCTCACATTTATCAACAGTTGTTTTCTGTGTGGCTTCTAGAACTGCTTCTTTGCTGCATTTCTTTCACTGCTTCTTTTTCCACTTACACTTTCATTTCCAGTATATATTTTAAAGAAAATTACCATTTAGAAAAAAAAGTAGACGTGTGACAATTCTAAGGTGTGCCTGGGAGGGATTGTGGAGCAATACGAGTACTCTTTTTCCTGTCATTTGGTAGACTTTCTTTTGGTAATAATTGTTCTTCTGGAGTACTGGAGTGGAGCCCAGGCAGAATTAATTTACAAGATTACACGTTATTCACATCACCTCTGGAACAATTATTCTCCATTATGTACCCTCTTTCCTAAAATTTATCATTTTATAGCAAGAAATATACCTTGAATAATAAAGAACAGTGTTCTCCAGATTGTGCCAGGCTAATGAGGTATCAATTATCAATTAAAGAATAATATTTATTCATCTGAATTAATTGGATGGCTACATGGCTCCATTTGTGGGGGAATTCTTAAATAGGTTTGAAATTTGCATTATAGTCTACATTTTCAGTTTTTCTTGGTGGTGGTGGTGATGGTGGTGGTGCAATTTAAAATACAGCCTCTACTTGGAATGTCACTTGTTCTGTATCTTTCTAGCTCCATAGCCATGTTTGGGTCAAATTTCAGAGCTTTTAGGACCAGACTTTAAGAATGGTAACAGGCCCCTAGAATTCTATTTTTTTTTTAAACATTTATTTCTCCCCCAATTTTTTAATCAGAAGAAGAATTATGAAACTCTAAAAAAATGAGCTTAAACATTGCTTGAAGTTATAAATTTAGCTCTCTCTTAAGAAAAGTATATTCATCATTTTATATTTTGCTACAACTGTCTTTTATGATTCGTGAGCTTGTGACTTTTGATTACAGGTCAGATGATTTTCGTTTTGTTTGCTTATCTATCTGCTCATAAGAGCTCATGCTTTTGCTTATATTTGGGGGAAGTGGAGGACGTGGCAGCAAGTGGAGAAAAGGGTACCTTAGTACATGCCAGTGAAATAAAACTCAGAGGAACAATGGGTTTGATGCCTGCCTCTCCCATTCCCCACATACCATAACTCCCATTTTACCCATTTTCATATGTTAGGCTTTCATATAAATTTATTTTGAATACAGAATTTAATGACTTAAAAAGTTAAATAGTCCATTGTATAAAAATGGGTTTTCTTGAATACTAATCTATTTATTAAGGGGTTCAATCATCTTTTGTCAAGCACAAGTGTTCTAGAAGCTAAAGGAACAAGGCATTTTGCCTCATAGGTTAGATTTTATTTTAAATACTTGGGGCATGTGCTTTCTTTTCAAAATATTCATACAATTTGTGCATATAGTTTTATCATAGCAGTACATGGTATGACTTTTCTTCCTAGATCCTTTGGTGATGATTTTGACATACTACAAAATGGTCTCTATAGATGTTTTGATAATTATATCAATTGAGATATTTTCTATCACTAGTAATGAAAAAGGCATATACTTTTCTTTATATAGCTACGAAAGACATGATTCCACATGTGGTGACAGAATCTCTAAACAAAGTTGTGGTATTTTCATATTCTACAAAACAATACTGTCCTAAAGAAATAAATTATTGTAACATTTTAAATGTTTGAGGATCCACAGAAAAAAATGTGGCTAACTTATTGGATAGCCTAATTATAGAGTCTCCTGAGAGCAAATATACAGATATCTTACATCTCAAGAGACAGTAATCTTTAGCTAGTCTTGTTTAGGAACAATTCTCTTTGTTTTAGTCTGCTGGGCTGCCAAAAGCAGTATACCACAAATGGGTTGCTTTATTTATTATTTGCTAACAAGCTTACAGCTCTAAGACTGAGAAAAATGTCCAAATCAAGGCATCACCAGCTGAGGCTTTCTCCACAAAGGCAGGAGATCCTGGACTCCTCTGTCACATGGCAGCACCTTCTGGTCTGTCCTTTCTCATCTGGGTTTTGTTGCTTCACCTTCTTGCTTCCATGGCTTTCTCTCTCCACATTCATTCTGTTCATAAAGACACCAGCAAGAGGATTAAGACCCACCCTGGGCGAAGCCTTAAATGAAGTAACCTAATCAAATGGTCCTGCTTAAAATAGGTTTACACCCACAGGAATAGGTTAGCTTTTAGAACACAGTTTTCTGGGGTCCATACAGCTTCAACCATTACACTATTGTGAAAAGAAGTAATAAAATAGCAGGTTGATAGGAAGTTCAGGCCCCCAAGGAGGAGTAGAAATTTCCTTATAGCTCTTCCATAAGTTCTTTCTGGACTCTATTTATACTTTTGTAGTTGTTTTATTTGTTTCATTTTAGGCTTTAACTCAGATTGATATGAAAACCCCTTACCTATTTGCTTTTTTAAATTGACACAGACAGACTTGATTACAACCAATAAAAAGCATGGGCTTTAATTATCTTTCCTAGACTTGTGTTCTCCTTCCCTTAGATATCATCAAAGAGATTGCCAAGGCAAAAGAAAAAGAGCTTGTCTATTCCAATTCTAGGATTATTTTTCTTTTTAACTTCCTGATTGGTAACAGTAAGATTAATTAGCCAAAATGTAAACTGTATAAAACTATATGATTAATTTTTTCTTATTCAGAAAATTCATTCACCTCATTACTAATTTGCACATTTTCTCTTTCTTTTATACCTTTCCCTCCTGACAAATATTTTCACTGAGTTTTACTATAATAAACTTCTAGATAATATACTTAGCTACACATTGTAGTATAAAAGATATTGTTAAACAACTGTTTTCCCTTTTATTTCTAAATCTACCAGACAGTAACCATTTAACAACAGCTAAATGGAATTTAATAACAGTTTTAAATGAAAATATAAAGCATCTTTATTACAATTATTTTGTCTTTTGAACATGCTCAACAGATTATTTATCATTGACCATCCTAAGGTTGATATATGTTATCTGTGGGAGGTATGTATGTGTCATTTGTAGGTGCCTATATTACTTTCCTTTTGCTACATAAAAATTAACACAAACAGTAGCTTAGAACATAACTCATTTATTATCTCACTGTTCTGTTGGTCAGAAATCTGGGCAAGACACAACTGTGGTCACTGCTCGGGGTCTCGCGATGCTGCTGTCAGCTGGGGCTGGAGTCTCATCTGAGGCTTAGGGGCCTCCTCTAAGTACGTGTGGTCTTTGGGAGAAATCATTTTACTTGCAGCTATCTAGCTCATGGAGTCTGGGTCTTCAAGACTCCAAATCTCCCCTCAGAAAGGGTCTAAGCCCTTTTACGGGCTCACCTGTTTAGGCCAAGCCTACCAAGGGGTAACCTTACTTTTGATTAACTCATAGTAAACTATTTAGTGACCTTAAAACATCTGCAAATCAGTCCCTTTTGCCATGTAACTGGTCATGAATCTGACACCAGAGACTAGAGATCGCCAGGTCCATCTTAGAATTCTATTACACTACCCCACATGCTTTACTTTAAACTCTCTCTCCTTCTCCATTTGTTGGTTTTCCACTATCCAAGTTGTGAGTTCTACCTTCCCAGGGTAGTTTTGGGAAAAAACTGCATTTTCAGAATCCCCTTGTGGCTAAGCTGCAGGACTGTGACCTTGGTTTTGTGAATTAGATGCACCTAATGGGACTTAACTTTGGAGACAAACTCTAAGAGAAAGAATGTTGAGGATGGCTCACTCATTTTGCTGATATGGAGTAGGTAGTGGCTGTGGTAGCTTCCTGCTTAGGCCAGTTCTATGGTGTGGTTCTAGGAATTGTACTTGGAGGCTGATCTTGAGCCTGTTTCTCCAGCCCACACAATGATTCTCTGACATCTAATATCTCTCCATAAATTCATTTCCTACTGAAACTACCTGAAGGATATTCTGTGACTTACAATTAATAGCCCAACTGATAAAACTCCTAATATTCTCTTATGACTCTGGAGGAAATCATGTCTTTCCAACAAGGTGAGATTATGTTGAGGTGTTTTTACTGGTAGAAAAAAATGTCTGTGGTTTATTGGAGAAGTATTTTATATGTCTACTATTTCTTTATCATTACTTTATTTGCATTTTTTGGAACATGATTATTATGTACATAAAAGTTTTTATAAAACCAATGTGAAAATAATTATGCCTGGATTATTTGCATAACTTAAATACTCCTTTATTTCATCTCTCCTCCCTTCCTTCAATAGCACTAATACTGTTGAGATGTAAATAAATATTACCCAATTTTGTCATATCTGTTCTAATTATTGTCCTTGAAGTATTTAAAAATCATAGCTGACTACTATTTGCCTTAAAAACATTTCTCCTGTTAAAGTATTTGCATTTGTTTAATGCCAACTGACGAGCTAATTTTTCATGCTGGATTCTTATTTTTACAATTTTGAAAATTCTAGGCAAGTTGCACTTTTGCAACTTTTTTTGGTGCATACTTACTACTCTCACAGTTTTCCTCTTCAGGTTTATGCCATATGATTAATCACTGTCTAAATTCCAGCAGAAAAAGTATGAATAGCTGTGGGGTATCTTGAAACAAATTTTAATTAGGCAAAACCGTCTTATTTTCTCTCATATGCTTTCAGACAGATTGGATATCATTGTTTCTATTTAATATTCACCAAAATAATATTTTAATCAGTGCAATATGCACAAATTTATTTTTATAGAAAATATCCTACCCCAATGACAAATAATCTTGTCTGTAAACACACACACAAAAGATACATGCCTTATTAAATATTTTCCACCTGAAATAATTTCAATTTGTTACTTGATTCTTACTCAAATCATTTAATAAATGATAAAGGCCAGTCTCAATATAAGGCAAATAATTATTTTAGTTTATCTTGTTGTTCAGATTTAGGGCCTCTTCCTTCATATCTGCAAGCTCACACTTGTTCATACCTAGATTTACATTCTAGTTCTGCTGCTAACTAGCTGAATGACAATGTTCATGTTGATTATCTTCTTTGGTTCTCAATTTTCTCATCTTGAAAATGAGGCAGGAGATTCTAGTATTCTAAAATTCATATTTAATTGGCCATTATTTATCTAAAGCAGTATTAGTAGCAATATTAAAGATAACATTATCATCATGATACCATTTTTGAAAATGCATTTTCTACTAAGTCTGTGCTAAATTACTGTTTGGGGGTTGTTTGTTTTTGCTGTCCCATTTAATATTCTGAAAACATTTCAACTGGTATTTTTTTCTTTTTTCTTTTTAGTGCTTTTCTTGTGCAACATGGAAGAAATCAGCAAAGGGATATTAGAGTCAATGACAGTTATATAATGAAATTGCTGCATTTAAAAAGTGATCATTTCCATTTAACAAGGTGCTAGTGGTCTCATAGAATTTTCCGCATTTGTAAACCAGCTCCAGTTACTAAGCAGTTAGTTCAAGTAATAGTGGATTTCAGGAATGGAGAAAGAAAGTTATTTTACTTAAATTTCCATTGAATGAACATTTCCATTTCTGATAAATATATATTGGATACTTTAACAACTGCCAATTATTATTTAAATTTTCAATTCCAAAGTTTTCCTGGTATATTCCAAGCTAAGTGCCCAGTGGGTTCTGGAGTATAAGAAGAGGAATATTCATAAGTTTGACACTTCCTGGATCTTTGAACAATCAGAATCATTGATTAGGTGGCATCAGTTGGGGTTCATTGGTATCAAGCAACAGAAACTTATATAGTAAAATAAATTTATTGGAAAGATAATATAGAGGGGAAAAAAGAGATGTTTTAAGAGTCAAGCTGAAAAAATAACAGGAACCAAAACCACTCAGAGGATTTAGGTGCAGGAACAAACAGGCAGTCCCTTAAGAGTTAAAGATTCATAAGGGATGAATCACGTCCCAACATTCCTATTGTGCAAGCAAACAGTTGCTTACACAGCACTTATCCGAAGCCCTACAAAAATGCTTCATTTCCCAGTCTCCCAGTTGAGGCTGTCTATTGACAGCCCTTGGAAGGAGTTTTCAACCCTTTGTTTTCTGCTTCAAGATGGAAGTGATACCTAGAAGCACAATAGCCAACCTATGGAATTGCAATCACACACTAAAGAAATTGGTGCAGGAAAACCAAAGGAGCTTGGCTCCCTGATAATGTCAGTGAGTTGGCACATCTGTGCTGGCATGCTAGCCCCAAACTTCTTACTGTGTTATCTAAAATCCATTACTCAGTGAAGCTGCTAAATTTTGTTTTCTGTTGCCTGTAATTAAACAAAATTTTAACTGAGAGTCTTTTGAAAGTTATTTTCTGATGGCCTAACTTAGGTTCAAGCAAACCCTTTGGCTAGAGGGTTGCTGGGCACAGTTGTTGAGCAATCTCCTTGTGGCAGAAACTGCTAGATGGCCTTCTAGCCTGTTTCCTCTTCCTCTTGGCCATGGCTGACTGCATTTCCAATCTCTTTTCTCATATGATCATGGGACTGACTTCCAGTGCTTAGAATGTGAGCACAAGTAATATATGCCACTTCCTGATGTGACCTATAAAGCCCTCCCCTGCATGCTTTAGCTCTTTTCTGCTTCTAATTGAATGGAATTAAGAAGATTCCCAGACAATATTTGCAATTATGTGTCAAGACAATGGAGTCATAAGATAGAAGAAACCAGGGTCTCTGAATATTTTGAACCACCTAGAGGAAAACAGTCAAACAGAAAGTCTTTGGATCACTATGTAAACAAGAAATAAATTTTTTGAGGCAACTGAACTTTTGGGCATATGTTATAGCAACTAAGACTGCACTGTAGGAGGAAGAGCTTCCCTGGGAGTATGAACATGCCATTGCCAGAGGAGGAAGTGAATGCTGGGCAGGCAACAACAACAGGCATCCACCACAGCAGTTTCTGTAATGTTCCACAGGACATCTTATTCTTGTGTCCATTTATGAATGAATTATTTGGGCCTGTAGCGAGATGAATAATAGCCCCCACTTAAGTCCATATCTTAGTCCCTGAGATCTATGACTATGTTACCTTAAATGGCAAAAGGGAATTAAGGGAGCCGATGGAATTAAGGTTGCCAACCAGCTGACCTTAAAATAGGGGAATTATTTTAGATTTTCTGGATGGGCCCAATGTAATTATTAGGGTACTGAAAAGTGTAAGTGGGAGACAGAGGATGATGTCAGAGTGAGAGGGTGTGAGAAAAACTCACTTGCTTTTATTATCTTTGAAGATCTAGGGAAGGGGGTCACAAGCCAAGGAATGCTGGAAAAGGGAGGAAATAGATCTTCCCACAGCCTACAGAATGGAACTCAGTCCTGTTAATGCTTTGATTCTAGTCAATCCCTTGGTTTCAGACTTCTAACCTACAAAACTATAAGCTAATAAATTTGTATTTTTAAGTCACTATGTGTGGTAGACTGAATTATGTATTGCAATTTAGACATGTTCTTAATTTTTAATCCACATTCCTATAGGTGTGAACCATTGTAAATAGGATCTCTTGAAGGTGTTATTTTGATTAAGGTGTGACCCAGCTGAATGAGGCTGAGTCCTAATTGGATTCCTGGAGGCCTTAAAAAGAGAAAGAAATTGGAAGCCCAAGATAGGAAAGGCCACAGGGAGAAGCCCAAAGCCTGAAGCAGAGGAAGACCGAAGGGAAAGGACCGGACATTGCTTCTGGCCATACCCCAAGGATGTTACAGACTTTGGGGACACCTCGACTTTGGACTTGTCCTACCTTTGAAACCACGAACCAGTGTATTCCTGTTGTTTAAGTCAACCCTTTTTGTGGTATTTGTCACAGCAGCCTGAAAAATGAGTATACTATGTTTGTGGTAATTAAAAAGTTACAGTTGAAATAGGAAACTAATACAAGGGCCTTCTATGTGCTAGGCATTTTATTTTAGTTACTGGGAATACTAGAATGAATAAAGACATGTTCCTTTTCTTCAAAGACAGAGTTAAGTAAATAAACAATTTCAAAATTGATCCAGTTGAAGAGGGGAAGTTTGGGGAAAATTGTGAAAAGTGAGGAAAGTAGGGGCAGCAAAAGACTTTCCAGTAGTAAGAGTGGCCTATGTAAAAGCCTGGAAGTGACAGAGAGTGCCGAAAGTTTTGGAAACTGCAAGTAGTTCTGAGTGATGGGAAGACAGAACTTGAGAGCAGAAGATGCTAGGGAGATGAGCAGGGATAAGATCATGGAGGGCCTAGTGAATCCCGCTAGGAGCTTAGACTCTACAGATGGCGATGGAGAGTCGCTAAAGGGTGAGAGAGTGAAGGGACATGACCACATCCGTGTAGGAGGAGCCTGTGGTTTCAGTGTGAAGGATGTATTAGAGGAGGGTGGAACTGGAGGCAGGAAGACCACTCAGGAGGCTGCCACAGGACCTGGGGCGAGTGGTGATTGAGTCTGGCTTGGCACAGTGGCGGTGATGATGGAGTGTGATGGGTTTCAGAAGTAACCCAGAGAGTGGGACCTATAGGACTTGACCAGATGCCTTTCTGCCTTGGACATCAGTGTGAAGAGTGATGCTATTTACTGAGCCAGGGACACAGGAAGAGAAGAAGGTAAGTGTAAGGAGGGAAGGGGAGTGGGATAATGATGGGCTCATTATTTTATTTCATCATCATCATTATCATCATCATCATCATAACAACACAGTAGCATGGTACCAGCTGAAATGATATGATGTATATATCTCTTTGTGTTCATTGTAAGCAGACTTCACAAGGGGAAAGAACACGATCGTTTTCACCAGAGGACCACTACACCCAAGCCCATTACCACAAAACTGCAGCTTCTCTTTCATATGGAAGTACAATGAATACCTCTGTGGAAATTGCCTAATGGTCATATGGAGGCAGGGAGGGGCTCGCTCAGCAGGGAAGAGGTCATCCCTGAGTTAAGTTAGTCACCTTCAAGAGGTTATCTGAAAAGGGTGATGATAAATATATTTTAAAAGGATTGTGGGATTACTGAGTGTTTCCACTAAAACATTAAGCGGATGTTTTATTGATTTTAACTTCCTTTCTCAAATGGCTGAAAAGTAACACTATATTATTGTGGAGGAACTGAATTTTCTCATCGATCTCCAGCAACTAGAACAGACTGCCTGGAACACGGTTGGTGTATATGCAATATTTGTTTACTTTGTTATTGTGCCAGGCACTGTTCTAAGGGCAAAATCCTTACAACATCCCTATTCAGAGGGTTCAATTATTCGAATATTAAGGATGAGGAAACAGGCTGTGAAATCCCAAGATTCAAAGTCAAATCTGTCTGCTTACAAAGCCCTTTATTTCAATTGTTCTATTATACTGCATTAGTGAGACCCATGGAGCATCCAAATGATAATTGGAAATAAGGCTCTGGAGTTCAAGAAAAAAATCTAGCTTACAGATGCACATTTCACAATCACTGGCATTTAAAGGGCAATTGAAGGTAAGGGAGCAGACAAGGTCACCTGGGCAGTAGTTTTTAAACCTTTGACCACAGTCAGGAATAGACTATTTTTTATCGTGACCCATTACACACACACACACACACAAATATGCATACTACTAAACCAAAAGTCTTGTATGACAATACCTACCCTTATTAAAAATGATATACTTTATCGGTAAATTGTATTCTCATCTATGAAATTCTATTTCATTTTTAAATGCTGCTTGCCACTCATTCAATTGATTTCATAATCCAATAATGGATTGTGACAGGCATTTGAAAAACCACTGCCTTTAGAAATCTGTAGTGAAGTAGTTGCCAACCAGTGACCAACTGACCGTATCTGACATGGAGATGTTTTCTCTCTGGTAAGCTATTTCTGTCATGCAGATGTTTTGCTTGAGCAAAATTTTAAATATTAGAGATTTCCAGTAAAAGTCCAGATTTCCAGATTCTCTTGAATCTGTTCAGCTTCTGTGGTTTAAGTCAAAGGTACTAGGAAGCGGACTTGGCCCAATGGCTAGGGCGTCTGCCTACCACATGGGAGGTCTGCGGTTCAAACCCCGGGCCTCCTTGACCCGTGTGGAGCTGGCCCATGCGCAGTGCTGATGCACGTAAGGAGTGCCATGCCACACAGGGGTGTCCCCCGCGTAGGGGAGCCCCACACGCAAGGAGTGCGCCCCGTAAGGAGAGCCGCCCAGTGCAAAAGAAAGTGCTGCCTGCCCAAGAATGGTGCTGCACACACAGAGAGCTGACACAAGATGATGCAACAAAAAAGAAACACAGATTCCCAGTGCCACTGATAAGGATAGAAGCCGTCTCAGAAGAACACACAGCAAATGGACACAGAGAGCAGACAACTGCCGGGGGGGGGGAGGGGTGGGAAGAAATAAATCTTTAAAAAAAAATAAGTCAAAGGTACTTGTGGATTTAATTGGCAAAAACTGGCAAAGAAAAAGATTCTGCCACCTTTAGATGTTTTGTATAGGGGTCTGACCCCCATTCTCAGGAAGAAACATAAATAAAGGATTTCAGAGAGGGGAGACTGTCTTAACATGTAGTTTCCATGGAGCCAAGAGTGCCTACAAATGAAAGCAGGAGGATTGCATCCAGTATCCATGTGGAATCTAAGCCCCCTCTTGACATAGACGTGGAATGGACACAGCCAATCCAAGGTCCACAGGATGGAGGAATACAGTAAGGATTAGAGTGGACTTAATGATATTCTATTCATGAACTATTGTGGTTAGTAATCGAGAAAATGTGGCACTGGTGTGGAAAAAGTGGCCATGGTGGCTGCTGGGTGCGGGGAATGGGAGGAAGAGATGAGATGTGGAGGCATTTTCGGGACTTGGAGTTGTCCTGGGTGGTGCTGCAGGGACAATTACCGGACACTGTAGATCCTCCCATGGCCCACTGGATGGAACGTGGGAGAGTGTGGGCTATGGTGTGAACCATTGACCATGAGGTGCAGCGATGCCCAGAGATGTATTCACCAAATGCAATGGATGTGTCATGATGATGGGGGAGAGCGTTGCTGTGCGCGGAGTGGTGGGGTGGGGGCAGTGGGGGGTGAATGGGGACCTCATAATTTTTTAATGTAATATTTTTAAAAAATGAATTAAAAAAAACAAAAAACAAAACATGTAGTTTGAATCTGCCACAAAAATCCTAGGATTTAGAGGAAGGGGTGCCTGGAGTGCAATAGCCAGATATTATTTTGGCAGTGTTTTTGTATGGATTGAACAAAAAGGTGGCTCCCACATATACCCTGTATTTGGAATAGGGTTCAGAAGACAGGATGGTAACGGCAACTCCTGCAGCAATGTGGAATGAGACTGAGCACCACAGAGTAACTTTCACCACTTTTTGGAGTGTCTCAAATCACCTCCCAGTGATGGCTCCAGGAACCTGGCACTGTTATCTACGTCAGAAGCTTGGCATGATAATATTCTTACTAAGCTTCAGGTTCCTTTTAGTGACTGCAGCCATCATCTCGCATCATTACAGTGGGTATATAAAATGAGTCCAAGTCCTGGAAAAAGACTTTGAGAGAAAGAATGAGGTCATGCAAGGACATCATTTACAATCAGCATTAACTAAACGTACCCCCAAAAAGTGCCCAGAATAATATAACATTTGGGGGGGAAAATTGGCCATCTTAAGTCTCACACAAGGAAAGAATCAAAAGTCACCCGAGAATTAAAAATGGAATTTTATTGCATTAGAAAATTTGAAGGAAGGGAGCAAAATAATTTCACTTTACATCACTTATTTATGTTACAGATAGATCCCAATAAGCCCATAGTTTTAGTAAAAAACATAAAAAACTGTTACCTAAAAAAAAAATAAAAACAAAGATTTCCACCTTACCATTAATCTCTTTTGTTTAAAGGAAGAAAAAGAAAAAGAAAAGGCAGGCTATTCTTGTCGAAATGTCATTCTTGGAAGCAGAGGAGTGTTTGCTTTTCTTTTGTTCTATCAAATTCCAGGGGAGCAATACAAGCTGGAGCGTCTCTTTGCCTTTTTATCTGCCAGGAAACAGCACACAAAGGCAAGGCTTCTTTTAGCAAGGCAGAGACATTTGTGTTTTCTCTTTTTCTATTCCCTATTGAGCTGAGCCTTTTAAAAATCTACCCACTGTGCTTCTCTTGTTTTGTAAGCACCAAGAGTTGTGTATATTTCTTATATATCACACTTCCCATGCTTTGTCATGTTAGCAAGTTAAAGTGAATGCATGTTTTAATGTGTTCACAAGTCAAAAATCTGCACTTCTTTGATTATGAATAAAGGTAGAGTTGCTAAAATATCATAAAGTCAAATTTACCTAGAATTATGAAACAGAAAATACTCCATGTGTTACATAGCCAGCAACAGCATGAACTAATCAAATCTTCAAGACCTAAGATTTTATAATTCTTAATCATATAGGTTATATGCATCATAATGAGAATTTTATTTTCCTGCAGAGGTATTGTCAGGTAATAGGGCAAACAGGCCAACATGCTATACAGAACAAAAATGTTCTGTTTGTACTCAGCCTAAAGAAGGTTACTTTATTATTCCAAACTCACCAATCAGATAAATTCCTCCTCTCCTGTGGAGAGAAACCAGGAATATGACTCATTTAGTTGAGCCCTCCTCATATGAAACATAAGGCCAAGAGTTAAGGGGGTGGTTCTAGAGGGCATCCAGTAGTTGGAGAGATGCTTGTTCTTAGGCAAGTTAGTACAAGATAGAAGGGGAGAATGGAGAATGAGGGGCCGTGTATGTTTTGAGCACACAGTAAGATCTCTAACCTAGTAAGAGCTAAGTAAATGGTAGTTCTTGTGATTAAGATAGATATGGCTTCCAATTGTAGTAGAGTCATTAATATCTAAGAACAATATTGATACTTTACAAGTACTCTGCATACCTTTTATTCTTGGAGGCAAACTCTTATGCATGTCCTCTATGATCCTCAGAAAAATTTGGTGAGGTGGTAATGGAAGGCGCTTATTATATTTTTATTATTTTTCTAATTTTAAAGGTGAAGAAACTAAGGCCTAGAGACCTGACCATGGGCACTCAATGAAGGAGTGTAGGGAGCTGAGGTGGCTCAGGCGATTGAGCACCTCTCACCCACAGGAGAGGCCCTGGGTTCAGTTCCTGGTGCCTCCTGGGGAGAGGACGAGTGGACACAGGAAGCATACAGCAAAAGGACACAGAGAGCAGATAGCAAGCACAAGCAATGAGGGTGGGGTGGGGGGAATAAATAATTAAAATAAATCTTAAAAAAAAAATGAGGGAGTGTAATCTCTGGGTCTAGAGTCTAACTCTTCTGCCCCTACTGTGAGTAGGTACAAAGCTCCCACATGGCACGAACTCTTGGTCTTGGCATGGAGGTCTGTATTAGCAACTTTTCAAAACTACCTAAAGACATGGAAGATCATTATGATTTTGTAGGGCTGTTTTTATTTTAAGGGACTTCTTATAGCCAATATTGAGATTGTGGTCAGGTATCTATAACCATTTAATGACTCAGCAAATATCCATCATAAAATGATATAGAAGAGGGAGAATATGTGGCTCAAGCAGTTGGGCACCTGCCTCCCATATGGGAGGTCCTGGGTTCGGTATCTGGTGCCTCCTAAAAAAGATGAGCAGACAATGAGCAGACACAACAAGCAGAGACAACGAGCAGAGACAAGTGAGCAGACAATAAGCAGACAGACAAGGGAGTCATCTGTGGGGAGGGGCAAGGATATAGAATATATTCAATAAATGATTGCTGAATGAATTGAAAGATCTGCCAAAGGCATAGTGAGTTCACATTTTATGATTTCATGGTGACAAGACCTACTACTACTACAAAAACCCCAAAGACCAGAAACTATTTTTTCATAACTTACCCTCAACTAGGAACATGAACCCATGGCCAAGATTGTTGCTGCCAGGAAATCTAAGCACAGAAAAAAGGAAGTCAAGAAGCAGGGGCAGGGAGTCTTCAGTGTCCAGTAGCAGCTGTGGTGGTGGCACCTGCAGTGAGGTGTCCAGTGGCCATGACGAACAGGGCCAGGGACAACACTCTACTCTTACTTGGTGTCATTTTGTGGTGCTAGTTGGTATTCTAGCTTTCTAGTCTTAGTTCCTGCCCATTTTCTAAGCCATCCAGTCCTGGCTATCATGTGAGCCACCTGATTGCCTTCTAATCAAGTCCTTTTTGCTAAAATTGGCCAGAGTCAATTTCTTTTGCTTGAAATTTTTTTTTAAATCCTGGTTGAATAGTTACACAGGTAAATGTATTTGTTCATGTAACAAATATGAATTGAGTACTATCTGCTAGTCATTGCCCTAGATATTAAGAATACAGCAGTAAATACGATCAGTAAGACACTTGTCCTTACTGAGATTCTGTTTCACTGAGAAGCAGAAAGATAATAAACAAAGGAATAAAATAATGTCAGCTAGTGGTAAGTGCTATGGGGAAAAAACACTGTAGGTAGGAAGCAGTGCTGCTCCACTTTGCATTAGGTTAAACGATCTCTCTGAAGAGATGATATTTGAGCTGAGACTGGAATACAAAAAGAAGTCAGCCACAGGAAAGTCCAGAGGTAAGGCTTTTCAGGCCGAGCGAGCAGCTGGGAGCAAGGCCCTAAGGCGGGTCTGGATGTGGCGTTTGCTCAGTAAAAAGGTGGTAATCACGCAAGATGAAGTCAGTGAAGTCAGACGGGCAGATCTTGTAGGGTCTGGTAGGCCATGGTAAGAGGTAAGGGTTTTGTTCTGAGCATAATAACAGTCCTTTGAGAGAAAATGATTTGCATTTTTAAAAAGCTCGTTCTGATGCTCTGTGGAGAACGGATCATAAAAACCCAATGGAGGCCAGAAACCCGCCCAGGGCCTGCTGCAGGAGTGAGATAGGACAGGGGCAAAGCAGCTTTTCCTCCAAGACCTCTAAGTTGTAGTAGGTGGAGAGGTTTAGCAAAGACCAAGGAAAAAAGTATATGCCTTGAGGTGCTTATCTTACACCTCTGAGAAACAGTTTACATTATTCAAGGATATCGTGAATTGGGGCCACCATGTAAATGCTTGAATAAACACTTCAATTTCCAAGCAATTGGTAAGGTCAAGGCTGTTTCTTTGTTCAATTTTGTGTAATTTTCCATTCCATTCAGCTGAAAAGAACAGGCAGGCAGACACACTGTTCAGTTCTTCAGCTTTGTGATACAAGAAATAGAGCATAATGTCTGAAACACCAAAATTAATTTTCTTCACACTGAGATATTTTCTTGGTTAATTCAAGGTTTCATGGCAAAGAATGTTTGCTTTGGGATGACAAAAATATAGGCCTGAACAAACTCTTTGTACAAACAGTTGCCTTAATCTAGAATATTTATGTATAAATGTATAGTGCTCTTTTGTGTATATTTAAACAAGCTAGACATTTTGGAAACATGGTACCTGGTGTTGCCTCAAGTTCTTTGTAATCAACTCAGTCAAATCAATAAAAAATTATCAACAGCAAATATTGCATATCACTATTTATTGATTCTATTAATGCTTCTGTGAAACTATTCCTATTCTTAAATAAAATAAGAACAAGTAAGAATGGTTTATGAAAGAGTTCAGAGAAAAGATGTACTTATTCTGCCCTTTACAACAATATGTAAGGCTTGGTTCCTTTTTAAAATTCCTAACTGAGAAAAAAATGGATAATTAGGATATTATCTAGTTAATAAATTAACCCATTTTAGTTGTCTTTGTGTACAATTGGTTTGATTTCAAAACAAAATGGTTAGTAAGACCACTCAAATAATTGTCAATTCAGGGAAGCAGACTTGGCCCGGTGGTTAGGGCCTCCGTCTACCACCTGGGAGGTCCTGGGTTCAAATCCCGGGCCTCCTTGACCCGTGTGGAGCTGGCCCATGCGCAGTGCTGATGTGCGCAAGGAGTGTCCTGCCACGCAGGGGTGTGTCCCGGGTAGGGGAGCACTACAGGCAAGGAGTGCGCTCCGTAGGGAGAGCCACCCAGCTTGAAAGAAAGTGCAGCCTGCCCAGGATTGGTGCCGCACACACAGAGCTGACACAACAAGATGAGGCAACAAAAAGAAACACAGATTCCCTTGCTGCTGACAACAACAGAAGCGGACAAAGAAGACGTAGCAAATAGACACAGAGAACGGACAACCAGGGCGGGGGCAGGGGGAAGGGGAGAGAAATAAATAAATAAATCTTAAAAAAAAAAATTGTCAATTCAGTCAATATTTTTTAGTGCTCTTTGAATGAACTATTTCCTCCCCTTAATTAATTATATATGAAGAAGAGGTATTTTGTATTCAGCTGTGCCTATCATCAGTTTAAATTCACCTTACATGGATAGAACCAGGTTTTAATTGGTCATAGTGGAAATACAGGGAACATCAACCTGATCTTAGCCAAAAGATACAAATTGAAAAATCAAAAGATAAGCTAATAGAAAGGGGACAGACAAAATCTAAATTTTATGGAAACCCTATTTTATATTAAATATTAAGAATATAAGCCCATCTATTTCAGACAAGAAGCAAGGAAGGGGTTTTAGCCTCATAAATAAATGATTAAAAACTATCTGCCAAGCTGCAAATATTTCATGATTTCTACTAATTCATGTTAATTCCCCTGCAATATTCTCTGAAGTGATTATTTCAAGTTTTTCCATCAGTTCTACTCTTCCCCACAGATGAATTCATCTGATATTTTAAAAATAATATTGATTTTTTTCTTTGGTTATAAGAGTTATACGTACTTGCAGAATACTTGGAAAATACAGAACAAAACTATAAATATCCCATTGGTTCTTAGCAGTAGCCTCTACAAATGTTTTGATGCCTTTACTGTCTTTTTCTTCAGTGTGTTTCATACAAAGTTGGGATCATGGCCCAATGCCAGTTTTGTATTCTGAATTTACGTAATATTATATCATTACCTTTACTTATGTCACTAATTTCTCTTTGAAGATATCTTATTTATATGGTCCAAACTATTTTTTTTAATGGACATACAAAAGTATATTTAGTCATTCTCCCATAATCAACTTTCCTCTTTTTAATCATATTGTATTAAGGTGGGGGTGGGGGCGGGGTGAGGGCAAATAAATCTTTAAAAAAAATGTTTTTCTCTGATTGCTTTCTAGAAAAGTTCTAATAATTTGTTCCTTTACCAATCTGCAACTCACTACACCTGATGTGGGCTATGGGTGGAAGGCTCTTTGTCTCTTCAGAAATAACCTAAGCTGAAGGCTGTAGGTGTGGAACGGTAAGAGGCTGCAGTCCTGCCCTTAGGGACAATGGCAGCAGGCTCCAGTCCCAGGAAACAGTTTAACAATGCAAGGGCTATAAACTTTAAGTATTTAGGAGAAATGCAAAAAGTAAATATGCTAAAAGCTTATCTAGAATGTCTGGAGTCCATGCTAAAAGCTTACCTAAGATGTGGAAGATATATATGCTAATTGAAGCCTATTGAGAACTGAAACAAAGCGACCATTTGGCCTTTCCTCGTGGTATAAAAGACATTCGAAAATCTTGTTCAGGGCTCGGCATTCAAACAGAAAGCTCCCGAGTCCGGCCGGCCATCAATAAACTATTTTTCCTTCTCAAAATCATTCCTGAGTCCTGGCCTCTCTATACTCAAATAATTGAACTTCTCTCTAATTCCACAACATTTTTGGTGACTCTGGTGGGATAACAAATGAAGGCCAGAGACGGTAGCATTTTGCTGCCCCTTCCAAATCCCCGAGGAAGCCGGGAGGACTCAGGTGAACCCCAAATCTGGGCGCCCCTGGATTAAATTTAATCCAGAAAAGATGTGGGCTCCACCAGAATCTTCCCGACAAAAATCAAGGGCAATGGAAGGTCTGAAGAGAAAGATTCTGGGAACGAAAAAGAACTCCGAACATGGAAGAAGGTAAGACTCCCCGGGTGAGCACAGTCTGGAAGGCCCTAGCTTTAATTGCTAGGAAGGGGAGGCTGATCACCTCCCGAGAGAACCCTAGTAGCCCCAGAAGGCTGGGGGGAAGCTGTTCTCTCTAGGCTTGGGAAAAGGAGAAAAACCGGGGAAAAGCCCTGGTGTTTTGGGTTTGTCTAACTGCATGTTAGAATCTGGTACTGGTCTTATATCCACTAAAGGAGTGGAGTCTCGATTTTAATAGGAAGGGCTATTTATAGGTTCAAGTCCTAATGTCCTGGAAATTGGTCTGGATTAAGGAAAACAAAACTTGGTTACAGGAAAATGGATCGGCTTTTCTGGTGGAGCTTGGTCTGGGTGTAAAGTTTAAACAGTGGAAAAGTCTAGCTGAAATCTTTTGTTATGGTGCTAATTTGTGAATGAATTCGCTTTATACCAAATGTTAAGTGTTCTGAGGTTTGTGATGGCTGTGGGGGCAGCCATGGTGAAAATAAATATATAAACTTGTGAGTCAGATTAGTGACCTTTGTGCTTCTGTCTGTGTCAGCTCAATGCTAGTGTTGGAGTTGTGTCCTTATGTAAAGTAGAATTACAGCTGAGCTGGAGCCCTCCCTTGCCATTGGCAAGGGGGTGAAATGATTCTGGGGCAAAAGCTGAGGAGTCTGGATGTTTGCGGAGTCTAGATGTTTGTGCATGCTCTGCTGTCTTGTCTCTGGTCTGGCCCTTTGCGGGGGCTTGGAGGCCATCTGTGTCCGCGCCACGCACCCAAGTTTGTTGGGGATGTCCCAGTCAGGGTGGCTGGGTCCCTGGGAGAGTTGCCAAATTTGAGTAGATTCTGTCTGTCCATTTTGGCTGAAAGCTGGAAAGGGGAGAGCAGCTTGCCCCTTTCCAGTGAGTCCACCCTTCTATTCATAAGCCGCATTCCTGTTTGTTGTGCACCTGACTGCCTGGAAGGGGGGGGAAGTGAAGGGGGTGAAAAGCAGAATCAGAATAAATGCAGTAAAGTTCCCTCCTTAGGGTGTCAAAGCCAAAATACCTTTGCTTTCTGCCCAGGTTCTTAGAAGGTATTGTAGTAACTTTAAGTAAGAGAATGTGTTCTGTGAAGGTAAAATTTGTCTTAAGGGCATAAATAATTATAAAAGTTTTACAAAGCATTGTTTAAATTAAGGTATTTAAATGGCTAATTGCAGAAGGTCATTATTTAACAAAAACTGAATTAATAATAATAATAATAAAAGGCAATTTTATAACAAACTTATTCGGCAGCCAGTCTCCCCTGCCAACTTGCTTCCAAAAAAACTATTTCTGGTATTACATGCTACTAAGTATTTAAAGTGAAAAAAAGTTCATTATTTTAAGAAACTTGTTTAGTATTAATGGCAATTATATGTTGTAAGAAGTTTGCCTGGTAACTTAGTATGTAGGATATATAGAGTGTGTTTTTATTGTTAAGGAAACAGAAGATGATTTTGTCCTAAGATAAAATGATTGATTATTGGAAAGAGTAGAGTGTGGGACAGAATCTGAATGAATACTGAAAGTGTAGAAGGTTTGTGGAAGGAAAATTTTTATGATTAAAATTGAGTAAGATCAATATACAAAGAAAATCTTTTATCAATAGCTTCTTGTGCTTTAACCTCATCATTTCCTCAGTGTTTGAAGAAGAGTCTTGCCTCTTTTAAAAGAACATTTTATGTTCTAGAAATCAAATCCTGAAAAGTAACCTTTTATTTCAAACTAACTGCAAGAGATTTATTCTTTTACTTTAAAGGAAAAATTAAAGTAATGGTTACGTTCATTTAATATGTTATAAGTCGAATGAAAGGTATTTAAAGGTGTTATAAAATTAATAGGTTTTTTAAAAAAATTAATAAAAACTGTAACTAAGAGTTAAAATCATTTATAAATGCATTTATATTATAAAACCGTGGAAAGACAATAACTGAAATTATAGCTGGGTGAATTTAGCCTGAAACTATTATTTAAGTGTAAATTCTAAACTAACCTTTCCTTTGTTTATGGTTACTTCAAGCCTAACCTCACCCTTTGCCTTTGCCTATGGTTATTTCATAATTGAGAAGAGCTGGGACATCACTGTCTCCTCTCCTGGTATTAGTAACCCTTTCTCTCATGAATTCAAGTGTAAACTAAATAAATGGCTGCCTGGTAGAATAAGGTTAAATGACCACTGGAGTTTTATTATCTCCAAAATCAAAAAGGGGGGTGGAGGGGGAGAAGTCTCCTGCCTTGACGGTCAGTGTTCCTAAGAGTGGCAATTCATGAGAGAAAGCAGTCTGTCTCCCTGAGGCTTCAAATAGCCTCAGTAAATATATATAAAATTAATCTTGTTGCTTATCCAAAATTCTGCTAATTTCAAAGTAAAATATAAAGTTCTAAAACAAAATGGTGCTAAGGCATTGAGAACATTTTGGTTATTACAATCCATTAAGTAAGAAGGAAAATTCTTGTGGTAAACTGCATGGTCATAGTGCAAATTAAGAAGGGTTTCAAAAGTCTTTGAAATGTTTTGCAGCCACACTTGTTTTGTAAAAATTAGAAGTTTAAAGTAACTAAAGTCATGTTGTTGTGTCAAACTATTCATGTCTGCCTATTTGCTCAAATTGTTGAGGTTAAATATGCAGTTATAAGTAATATGTATTTCTGGACCCCAAATTAAGCTAAACAGTATATAAAATAATGCAAATTATAAATAATATCAATGAGTTTTGTTTCTGTGTCTAACTCTTTGTGTCTGCCCATTTGCTCAGTGTATATGTCTTCATACATCAGGATAATAATATCAAATTAACAAATGAAAATTCTTAAAAGAGCTCTATTCAAATTGTTAATTGAATATGCAGTTATATATGTAAATAAATATTCTTAAAGCCCAAATTAAACTAAGCAGGATGAAAAAGTCATAGAAATCTGATTATAGAAACAATTGGGAAAGGGCCTCCTCTTTGCAAGAGCTTTAAAGGCAAGACTAGGTGTAGCAGATCAAATCTATCTACTAGGCTAGGGAATTAAGAATCAGTTTGCCTGGTAATTTCCCAGTTTAAACCTTTTGTCAGCCATAAAATGCAAAAAAACAAAGATTAGGTTAATTTTCACATAAGAAAATGTTGATGTAACCTGGCGGCCTGCTGCCTCAGTCTCCCACTCCCGGGTTGGACAGCAGTGGAGGAGACCAGTTTAGGCCAGTCTTATGGACAGTGGAAGGATGCCCAAGAAGGAGCTAAGTCGGTGCCATTTCAGCACTAAATTCTATTCCTTATTTGACAAAGGGGGGAGCAGATAAAAACTAAAATGGTTAGAATGTGATAGAGGAAGCAGTTAAATCAAACTTTTGCGTGAGAAAGTTAAATCTCAGATAAACTGTAACTTCTGAAGTATCCAATCTATAGAAAAACAGAGGAAGAGCTTGCATGCTAGGCTTAGGGGTATAAATTGTGTCATTTTTCTTTGTTCGTAGCACCAGCCATATCTGGCTCTGCACCCCTTCTTGCAAGATTGAGAATAAATTATTTTCTTCTCCACAATCTGGTGAGCCTTATTTTCTTCCAGAAAATTTCTTTCCAACAAAATAAAGGTAATTAGTGGCTCTATTAACAAATTTCAGTAAGTAAAGGAAAGTCCATAAAAACTATGGAGAGATCTTTCCTGGGTTATGATTTTTAAAAAATTAAGTAATTGTGTAATGTGTTTTAAAACCTGGTAGTCAGTATGCATGTGTTTTAAAACCTAGTAGTCAGTATGCTTTTAAATTAATAATTTTCATAACTTAAAGAAAAGAAGTTTTTAGCTTCCTGTAAGGGAAAAAGAGAACATTCCTTGCATAAACTATTATGGTTTCAATTTTATTTAACTTGAGTGTAATCTCCCATAGTTAATTTATAAACTAAATTAACATTATGTACGAAATCTTTAGAGTAATGAAAATTGTAAGTTCACATTGGTGAAATTAGGCTAAAAAAAAAAGAGATTATAGATATGCTCTCTTAAATAAAGAGTAAATTTCTTTAGTAATTGTAATTTAATAAGTTTATTTAAACATGAGGTGTCTAGTCAACGTGGTTATAGTCAATTATAAAGAGTTTGTAAAACATCTGCCAAACTGAAAATGTTTAAATAGTTCTAGTTCTAGAGAAGTCATTGTTAACTAAAACTTAGATTGGTATTGGTAGCAGAAATAACTTAATGATAATAAAACCTGTCTGAAGACCACCGCAAAGTACATATTTAAGTAAATAGTAATAAAAAGTTATCTTGATTATATTGGAAGTCTTCTGTTTTCATTTTAACAATGAAAAATATTTTTTCCTCTATTACTAAAGTACCTACTATTATCTTCATAGTAAAATTGTGTAAGTAAACAGTCATTTGATATATGTGTTGCGTTAAGTTGTTTAAAATATATATAAAAACAAGGAATAAACTTTAACATTGTCAAACTCTTGTGCATTCAAACCAGGCCTTGAATACATTACAAGTGGCCTCTCCATGTAAGTTATTAGCTAGGCTGGTCACTGACCCCTCAATTAAAATATGTGCTATATCAGTCTCTGGTTCTGCTCCTGAAGTCAATGGAAACTATATTGCAGTTTCAAGCTCCTGCAGCAGCCAATAATGACTCGGTACAGCCAAGTGTACAATGGATATCGCCTCCAGACTAGCACTGTTCCATAGTGCCAGAGAGCACTATGCACCAGGCTAGTGGAATACTGGAAAATCTCTCTAAGATGAAGGATGCTGCAACTTGCTCACTGCGTTGAAGAACATGCTAAGTAGAGCCATGATACCAGAATACTGTAAGTGAACTTAAACACAATTGGCATTATGGCCTGCTCTCATGGAGAGATAACATGTAAGGTATTACAAACCTGAAACTCAAAACTAATAATTGCAACTTTGAATCCTTATGCATTAAGTAATACATTAGTTAATATTAAGTGCTGTACTTTTATCCTGTACTAAATATATGCCTAATAATTGTAATGTTATCTTTTCTATTTTGGATCAAGTGCAGAAGTATATTAGACATGTTAAATTACTGGTAAAATCATTTTCTAAACAGTTAATAACATGTCTATAAAATAAGGTGGCAGTCTCAGCCAGTCTCAGTCAACTTCTATATTCTGCTCTACTCTGCTGTGTAGCAAAAGTGAAGCTTGCTTGCTGATGGTGAGTCACCTATTGAACAAGTCAAAATCGCTAGAAATTGTACAATGAAAACCAAGGTGTAAAAATCTTTATTCTGTAGTTCTGATCACTCCCACAGGTGAAAACTAAGAGTATTTCCAAATTATTGTTCTAATCCTGAGTGAAGCCAGTTGCCCAAGGAGTGCCAGTTCACCAGGAGCATCTGACAGAGCGAATGAGTGTCAATCATTGAACAGCTTGGAATGTGTCTTCAGACAAAGCTAAGTGTCTGTTGCAATTTCTCTCTAAAGATGGATAACTTAAAAAGAATATATATGCTGTTCCCACCAGCTTTTAAGAAAGAGTGCCATCTTTATAGGCACCTAACCTTGTCTACCTCTGTAATCCAATGTGTCCTCTTTTAAAAATGGGTATTCCAAATTTTTAATTAAGTTTGTTTCTTTCAGAGTGAACATCTTATTAACCATATGAAAACTTCATCCAACTTCGTACAGAATGCCAGATCCATCTTCCTCCAGTTAAAATAAATTAATAAGAGTTTTACACCTTATTAGGCAATGACTACAGCCCATGGCCAGCAGGAAGCAGTTACAGAAAAGAGATCGTCTCCCTTCAGCACCCCTTTTAAATTAAAGGTGTAAACTCTTTAAGAGTAAAATAAAAGTAATAGATGGATCTGGAACCTGACTGGAAATCCACGTTGAGTGCCAGTGGCAGCAGAATAACTGTGGGAGGCCCCTGCCCAAGATTCTGCTGTCCAGAATGAAAAGTTCTAAACTTCTAAAAACAGTCCTGGATGCTGTACTAAAGACTGATAAATAATCAATCAAAACAACAAACAGCCATCCACCTCATAGCTCCAACAATAATTATGCCAAAGCTTAGCAAGTTAAACTTTGGCAAAAAGGGGGGAATGATGTGGGCTATGGGTGCAAGGCTCTTTGTCTCTTCAGAAATAACCTAAGCTGAAGGCTGTAGGTGTGGAACGGTAAGAGGCTGCAGTCCTGCCCTTAGGGACAATGGCAGCAGGCTCCAGTCCCAGGAAACAGTTTAACAATGCAAGGGCTATAAACTTTAAGTATTTAGGAGAAATGCAAAAAGTAAATATGCTAAAAGCTTATCTAGAATGTCTGGAGTCCATGCTAAAAGCTTACCTAAGATGTGGAAGATATATATGCTAATTGAAGCCTATTGAGAACTGAAACAAAGCGACCATTTGGCCTTTCCTCGTGGTATAAAAGACATTCGAAAATCTTGTTCAGGGCTCGGCATTCAAACAGAAAGCTCCCGAGTCCGGCCAGCCGTCAATAAACCATTTTTCCTTCTCAAAATCATTCCTGAGTCCTGGCCTTTCTATACTCAAATAATTGAACTTCTCTCTAATTCCACAACACACCCACCAAAGAATACTGCAGATTTGAAAAGGAAAAATAGCATTCATTGTGGTTTTTAATTTGAATTTTTAGCTTACTAGTTCAGTTGAATCTTTTTTTAATATGTTCATTTGTCCTTTGCATTTCTGCTGTAGTTTGGCCCCATACATCCTTTGGTATTTTCCTACTAATTGAGCTGGTGAATATTTGTTCCCTCTTATTTTCTTAAAGGGATTTTTGTAAGACTGGGGTGATCTAATACTTAATTGAAAGAACTTACTTGTAAAGTCATTTCAGTAAATTTTGTCTTTCTGGGTATATTTTAAAATATTCGTTCAATTTGTTTAATGGTTGGGCAAGTTGAGTTTTTTTTTTTTTTTTGAGTCAGTTTGGTAAATTATATTTTTCTAAGTTTTATATTTTACTAGCATAAAGTTGATTTTTAAGAGTACTTGGATGTTAAATAATTTTCCAAAATTTTAGTTGGCCTTTAATTTTGTTTAGAATTTTAAAATAAACTTTTATTTTATGGTTGTTTTGTTTTTAGGTTAATAAACTTATCAATTTTGGTTTGGTTTTGTTGACTATAAAAATGTTCTAATTAAGTTTGTCTTATGTTTTTTTTACGTTTTGATGAAATACACACTTTACAAATCAACTGAGGGAAGAGCTTGCTATGCTTTGTTAGAGTACACAGAGGTGGCACCTTCCTATCTTCCTATCCTTGTCCTGAGCTCTTCAGGGAACCTCACAAAGGATGCAACTGACACTCCAAGAGAGGTTAGAAACTTGGACCTTAAATGTAAATCTAAAAAAAAACCCTTATTTTCAACATTATGAATTATATTATTCAAAACTTTAGGTCATTAGTTTTAACTATTGGATATAAAATAGATTAACAATGTCTATTTTATCAGATTTATCTGAGACAATTGCTGTCAATTTGTTTGAATTTCTGATAATTTCCCTTAATTCCAAATATACAATGCAATATTAATAAGCTCACAAAAGCTTGTGATGGCCAAATTTCAGTTTAGATATAAGAGAATGTGTTGTGAAGTTCAAGAACTTACCTTTTCATCCAATTCCCTATACTGAAACAATTCAAAGAAATTCTGTGTGAACTTTGACTCACAGTCTTATCTTCTCTTTACTTTTCATTGCTTTTACTAGTTTTTAAACTTTCATTGTGCTTTTTTCACAGGAATTTTAATGGAGAGTTTGTAGGCATTGTCAGGAATACCTACTCTACTTCCTTGCTTAGCTGCAAATCCTCTTTATCAAAGTCATCTGGAGATATATATACATATGTGTGTGTGTGTATAATATATAAATTCAAATATATATATTTAATTTTTTGAATTTAATTTTAAATTCAAATTCAAATTATATATATATAATACTTTTTCTATCTTTCCACCATTTCACCCCCAAAGTCTTTAATTCTTCTCTCTTTTTAACCTGACTCAGAGTGTTACTTAGAGTATACTCTCTACCTACACATTCTTTTTGCTGTTTCCTCCTGCCTCCCAGGGTACTGATCCTGATGTAGGGTTTGGACTCCCCAGAGGAAGCAGTGAGCATTCTTTGGGGAAAAAAGGAAAATCCTGGAACTACCAATTATATTCCATTTTTAATCTCATCTTAAAATTGTTTTTTGTTTGTCTTATAATGTACAAAATATAATTATAGTAGTACAGGTATGGTATAATTTACCAATAAACACATGTGTAAACGATTCATTGAATAAATGAACTCATTGGGTTGTGTCACAGGTCCAGTGATTTGAGTGCAGGAACTTCAATGGGGGGGTGTTCTCAGAATCAACTCTTGTAGGGGATGGAAGGGAAGGGTTGGGCCATGGCTCTCAACTAGCCAAGATTTTTATCCCCAGAGGATATGTGGCAATACCTGGAGTCAAATTTTATTGTCACAACTTGAAAGGGGTGTTCTACTGGCATCTAGGATGTTGCTAAATGTCCTCTAATGCACAAGGTAGCCTCCACAACAAAAGATTATCAAGCTCAAAATGTCAAAAGTGCCAATTTGGGGAAACTCTGGGGTAGAGAAAGAAGATGAGTGGCGGTCACAACCAAGACCTCAGTCAATACGATGAGGAACTCTGGAGGTGGGGATGTTCTTTGCAGTGCTCAGCATTGTGACCGTTTGATGCTGGATGGACCCCAGAAAATCATGTCCTTAGAGCTAATCCATTCCTGTGGGTGTAAACCTATTGTAACTAGGACCATTTTTATTTTATTTTATTATTTTATTTTACTTTATTTATTTTTAAAGATGCTTTAGATTACATAAAGTTTACATAAAAATATAGGTGATTGATGAGGTTATTTCAGTAGGGCATCACCCAGGGTAGATCTCAGTCCTCTTATAGGAGCCCTTTGTAGACAGGATAGAGAGACATAAAGAAACCCACAGAAGCACAGAGAAAGTCCCAGAAGCCAGAAGCTGAAATTAAGAGAACACAGAAGCACCGAGAGCCACCACGGAGGGTGCGACAGAAACCATGAAACTAGGAAACAGAGAGCGATGAGACCCAGAGGAGAAGAGAGAGGCTGCCATGTGCCTTCCCATGTGACAGAGGAGTCCAGGATAACCAAGAGCTGGTCTTCTGGGACAAAATGTCACCTGATGCCTTGATTTGGACATTTTCATGGCTTCAGAACTGTAAGCTTGCAACCTAATAAATCCCCATTGTAAAAGCCAACCCATTTCTGGTATATTGTTTCTGCAGTCTTTAGCAAACTAAAACAAGCATAGACCAGTCCTTGATAGCTGCTGCCTTCAGGAAGGGGGCATGGCTCAAGAAAGTTGGTTCTCTTCAGCTGCGGGCCACACTGAGAGAGGGACTCAGGTAAGAGCAGCAGCCACCAATACTTCCAGCACCATGGGAAAGAGGCTTCAGCCCTGAGACACTTAAGGCACAGAGTCTGGGCAGCATTCACTGCCAAGGAAATCCCTGACCTAGCTTTATTTTTCTCTCACCGTTGTCTTTAACTTTTGTGGAGTCTCTTCCTCATCCTCCTATGGCATCTTGACCACCAGTGGATCTCACTGCTTTTTAGGGCAATTTCAGGTATAAGCAAAATATTCTTTTCCAGTCCTTCAGAAGTCCTGTACAAGTTATCTTAAAATGTGAATCTCTCATTCAAGGTAAAAGCTGCTCCTCTTCCTCTCCACTCCAGTTCTAATCTCAGCTGGGAAACCTGTGGTGGAAAATAGAGAATGTGCATTATCATTTTAAGAGGTATTGATCCAATGATTATCACTTCTTTCAGTCACATTTTTTACAATTTCCCTTTCTATTTTTCCTTTCCTTTTGTCCACAAATATAGGCTCGACTACTCTCACCCCAAACAGACATACACCAAGAAATAAAATAAAAAAGCGTAGTATCATCCTTCCTTGCTACCATCTTGTCTTTTCCCCTCCCAAGTGCAGGAGGTGGGACTTACTGTCTCTGCCACCTGCTCATCTTTGACTTCTAACTCCTGGCTTCATTGTCCCCATCACTCTTCTGAAACTGTTCTTCCAAAGGCCACATGTGATACGCAACTATGAAATGTTACAGTGTTCTCTTCTTATTCTGTTTGATCTTTTTGTGCACTTTCTTTTTATATGTATCCTATAACATTCTTTCTTTTTATTCCTGTTGTTGAATTTGTCCCTGTAACCACCTCATGACTATACCACAGCAATTGCCTCCTAACTAATCACTTGCCATCAGGTTCCCTGCTCTCAAATCTCTCCAGGAGGAGGACGTGACAGTGAGCAGTCCCTGAGCTCTTCTTTGAGGTAGAGAATGAGAACCAAAATGGATAATCTGGGGGGGGGGGGGAGCTGACGCACCTTGGCTGTTGTCTCTAGTTCACCCTTCTCGCCCCCTGCAACTCCCTGGTCAGCGCTTGCCCTGAGGCCTCAGTGCTGAGGTGGCCAAGTCAGCAGGAGGGATCGTCTTAAGCTACAGGGAAAATGGTAGAAAATTCACCATTGCCATTGCCAGAAAGAGTGATTTATGGCTTTGTACTAGTCTTAGTATTCTTAAGCTCCCAATTTGCCTTCATACTATATCTCATGTGGGCTTTTATTCTGAATCTTGGCTAAACTCCTTAGGCTTACCTCCTTACTGCTATAGTGATCGGTTATGTACTCTTATTTGGAGTACCTCGCTACTCAACTCCATTGATACAATCACAGATAACTAAGCTAAAAATCAACAGCAGAAGAAATACCAAGAAGCTATCCTTGCATTAAGAGATATTTCTATTAGCGAAGTAAACCAGACGTTCTTTCTTGCAGCCAAAGAACTTGACACCAAAAACTGAATTTATGTAGATATATTAACACCGAGCATTTATTTATAAGTTGTTGACATAAGAATTTTGATTATAATTATTTTAACTTTCTTATTAATAAATGGTATTGAGATTTTAAAAAATGTAATGTAAGTTGAACTTCTCTTAGATTAAATTCCATTAATACTGCAAATATCCATTCATAAAATAAAATACTGCAGACTTTAAAAAAAAAGGAAGTATAACCTACCTCAGTGGATTGCCTGAAAGTGAAGCCTATCTTAGACAATTTTATATTCTATTCATTGCCTTGTTCTGGAGCCCTGCACAAAGAAGGCACTCAATGAATATTTATTAGATTGCTGGGTGAACAAAGAAGCTTTTTTTTCATATTCACAACATGTGTTAAGAACCTGTGTTGCAAGGACAAAGTTTTCACTCTGGAAACCAATAATGACAATTTACAAGAAATACAGTTAATGGCACATTATTGTTTTTAGAGAAATTAAATGAATACAAACAAACAAATTTATTTTACCTTATGAATAAGACAAAGCACAGTTACAGTCAGGTAAAAGAATCCTGTTGGAAAGGGGATGAAAAATTATGAATCTTCCAGAAATATATATGTCATACCGACTGATCAATCACAAGAGAGTTTGGTTTTGGAATGAAAAAACTCCATATAAAGCTAGAGGTTATGGCTTTATTAGGAACATTAAATTCATCAGCCAGTGTTATTGCCACAAAGATGGTGTAACTTATGAATATTTCCAAGGACCTGTTTTCTAAAGCATACAAACTGAGATTCCAAACGGTCTTTTTTCTTTTTGGAAGACTATACGTTTTATGCACATTCAGCTAAATAAACTGTTGAATTTGTGTACTGACAGGAGAGTCCCTGAAATGACAGTTAGGAGGTCTCAGATTAACCCATTAGCTGGATTTCCACAATAGCTATGACCTGCTAAGAAAAATGAGCTACAGCAAGCTAAGAAAGAAAGGATCACAGTTTAATTAAACTGGCTCACAATGAAAACCTTAATGAATTGCACTCCCAGAGCAGAGCAGATCTCAAGACCCCAAAGTCCTAGGGGAACTGTCAATAGTAAAGATGCAATTACCTAAACCGATTGCTCACGAGACTCAACTTGTTTTTGATAGCACCACATGTTGTTTCCCAGGGCATAATGATTTTGACAGAGAAATAACCTGGAAGAGTGTGCTGAAAATAGCTGCTTTATAATTACATTGCTGCGTTCTGTAAATCTGATAATGAAGTAATATCTGATATGCAAAAATTAATCATGCATTCATAGAATTCTACATTAAATGTCACTTGAGTGAAATTTCCATTTGGTGGATGCAATCTACTCACAAAAACCTTTGGGAAACTGAGTTCAAAAAGTCAATTACGTATAAAAGAAACCAGATTTGCCTTCACATCTACATTGCCATACCTATTAGATTTGAAGGGAAGATTTCAATCTATTGAAGACTTTGGCCTCATGCTGCCCTGGCAATGTCTTAGAAGAATTTGAGGAGAGACTGAAGGTCGACTGATTCTTTGGGAACTCTTGTAGGAGGGCAGCTGTGTTTACTCTATTGCTAATTAACCCCCTATAAGAGATTCCTATTTCTACTGTAACAAATTACCACAAACTAAATGGCATAACAACACAAATTTATTATCATACAGTTCTGGAGGTTGGAAGTTTAAAATGGGTCTACAGAACTGCATTCCTTTAGGATGCTCTAGGGACAATTCATTTCCTTGCCTTTTGTCAGTTTTTAGAGGTCACCTACATTCCATGGCTCGTGGCCCTTACCTACATCTTCAAAGTCAGCAGAGTAGCGTCTTCTATCCTCTCTGACCTCTGCTTTCAAGTTTGCATCTTCTTTCTATGACTCTGACCTTCCCAACAACCTTTCATAATTGTGCTCTTATCCAGTTCATCGGTCTCACCCAGGATAACTAATATGGAGGTGATTATGAACAACTACCATACCAAGGAACTGAGAGAGTCTACAACTGTAAGCAAGAGAGTCCCATCCATCGGCCCTATGGAATCGCAGCCTCCTCTCAATTAGAGGTGGAATGGACATCACCATCCCAGAATCCTCAGGATTGGGGAATGAACTATGGATTAAAGTAGACTTACTGGTGTTCTACTATAGACTTATTGTGATGATTCTAACAATGGAAGAAATTGTATCATGGATGTGGAGGCAGCAGACACTGGAGGTTCTGAGGACAGGGAGAAGGAAAAACAGATGTAACACGGGTATTTTTTGGACTTGGGCATTGTCTTGAATGACATTGGAATGATAGACACAGACCATTATAAATCTTGCCATAACCTACAGAATTGGGTGGGAGAGAGTGTAAACTACAATGTAAACTTTAATCCATGCTTAGTGACAATGCTCCAAAATGTATTCATCAATTACAATGAATGTACCTCACTAATGAAGGATGTTGTTAATGTGGGAAAATATGGGATATGGTGGAGAGGGGCATATGGGAATCCCCTATATTTTTTATATAACATTTGTATAATCTAAGTATCTTTAAAAAATAAAAAATAAATAATTTTTTTCAATTGTGCTCTTGTGATTACATTGGGCCCATTTAGATAGTCCTATATTATCTTCCCATCTGAAGATCCTTAATTCAATCACATCTACAAAATCCCTATTACCATGTAAAGTGGGATATTTACAGTAACTGGGGATTAAGACATGAACATCCCTGGAGGGGGGCTTTCTACAGCCTACCACATTTCCCAAAAGGGCAAAAAGATTTGCGGTAGAAACTGGGGCTCTTTAGGTATCAGAGACCAGACTTGTGGGGTTTTGCCACTGGCCTAATGTTGTGGTAATTATATCCATTGGATTGTATTCAGTTGCGAGTTCGAGTAAAACCCCACAGAATGGCTTAAATGAGTTAAGGAGTTTGTCTCAGATGACAGGAAGTCCAACATAGACAGTCCATGGTTTCTCATATTCTCCTCGTTTCTTATTCTGCCATCCTTAAATATGGCTAATGCATCTCAAGCAGCTGAGGTTTCCAGGCAAGAAAAAAGATAAAGAAGGGACAGCACTAGTAGACTTCTTCTTATATCCCATTCTCCAGAACTGAGTAACATGGCTACCCATGACTTCAGAGGAGATGGGGAAGATCAGTTTCAAATTTCTGGTCCCTGCAGTGGAGGAAAACAAATATGAAGGTGGTGGAATAAGCAACCCAAGATTCTTCCACAATAGCCAAGAAGAATTCTGAGCCTTAAACTTCCTCCTTTACCAATCAAAATATTTTAAAAATATGTCCCCCTGCTCACCCATTGTATTAGTTAGCCAAAAGGGTGCTGATGCAAAGTACCAGAATTCTGTTGGCTTTTATAAAGGGTATTTTTTGGAGTAGAAGTTTACCATTACCAGGCCATAAAGCATAAATTACTTCCTCCATCAAAGTCTATTGCCATGTATTGGGCCGAGTTGGCTACTGACATCTGCCAAGCGCTCAGGTTTCTTGGGCTCCTCTCTTTCCAGTGTGCCATTTCTCTCTGGGCTCAGCTACTGTGCTCTCTCCACAAGGCCAGCTGTAGGCTATCAGTGAACAGCTTATTTCTCTTCCCAAGACCTTTTCTCTTTCCTCATGACCAAGCTCTTCTGTGTGTTTACTTCCCAGGGCTCTAGCTCAAAAACTCCAACCTCCCTTCTATGCAGTTTGGTTTTTCTTTGTGTCCCCATCCACCAAGGGGGTGGGGATTCAATGTCCTACTTATGTGGCCCAATCAAAGCCTTAATCATTATTTAATCAAGTAAACCTCTGAATCCAATATAATCTAATATGCTCACAGGAAAAGAACATTTCACAAACATAATCCAATATCTGCTTTTGGAGTTCATAGGTAATGCCAAATTTCTATGGCAAGTTTTCCATCAGAGTCCCCAAGTAGACAGCTAAAAATAACTATAATATATTTACACACTACCAAAATAACAGTTTTTAAAATAAAATTATGTAAACAAGCCTAAATGATAGTTATGGATATAGTTTTCTTCTAAGCAAATTACCTGATTATTTTTTTAAGTGACGGAATCAATAAGTTATCTCATCATTTTTAAGTATGGTTTCTTGTATCTCACACCACTTTTCTAGGCACTGCCCCTTCCCCATCAAATAGATAATGCCTGGGGAAGTGGACTTGGCCCAATGGTTAGGGCATCCTCCTACCACATGGGAGGTCCGCGGTTCAAACCCCGGGCCTCCTTGACCAATGCGCAAGGAGTGCCCTGCCACACAGGGGTGTGCCCCATGTGGGGGAGCCCCACACGCAAGGAATGCGCCCTGTAAGGAGAGCCGCCCAGCACAAAAGAAAGTGCAGCCTGCCCAAGAATGGCACTGCACACACAGAGAGCTGACACAACAAGATGATGCAACAAAAAGAAACACAGATTCCTGGTGCCACTGATAAGGATAGAAGTGGTCACAGAAGAACATAGCGAATGGACACAAAGAGCAGCCAACTGGAGGGGGAAGTGGAGAGAAATAATAATAATAATAAATAAATAGTTCCCTGAACATTCTGTCAGGAAGCACAGAAGACTCACTGTTTAAAAAATAATAATAATAAATTTAAAAAAAAATAGATAATGTCTGTTGATTCAGGGCAGCCATTTTGTTCAACATGCCCATGGCTCCTGTCTAAAGTTGACTGGTTAGGTAAAAACTCAGCCTCCTCCATGTATCTTTCTCCAAGACCAGAGCTGATTCATCTAAGAACGGACAGCTGATGAAACTGAGTCAGTCTTTTACCTAGAAACTTAAAACCCAGAACTGAGAGAGCAATGAGTCTCAACATAGATGGCTGAACTTTAACACAAAAAAATCAAAGAACTTTTGGCCTGCATGTTGCATATGTTGACTGAGGAGTAGAGAAAGTTGATCCTAAGGAAGGAGAATTATGAGGTGGAAAGTAGCCCAGAAATAACCTTTGTTGGAGATCACTCTGGAGCCCAGTCATTTTCTTGTGTTTGCTTTGGTTATTTACTTTGAGTAATTAAGAGGATACTGGAGTTAGTTCAAAGTAGAGTTCTGTTATATACAACCAAATATTAATATAACTCTATAAAATGTAGGTTTACTTGTGCATAAAAATTATATCTGTGAAAGGACTGCTTCTGTTATAACAGAAGAAATTATTTTGATTAGTCCAAAGGAAGAATTATGACCTCTGGACTATAAGTAATCAAAGAGTAGTCATCTCTTCACAGATTCCTGATGCATCATTCAGGGGAGCAAAATATGGCAAAGTATCTGAAATAACAATAAAAAATTCAAGATACATATAGGTAATCTGGATGAGGGCCATCCATCAAGAAAAAAATTGAAATATTTTATAGAAATGAAATGAAAGTTAATTTCAGACTTTATTTCAAACCTCTAGCATAGACTGAAGAGGACTTCAGTGTAATACAGGGAGACTTCTTATCTTGAAAATGTTTAAGATTTGCTAAATTTGAAAATTAAGAAATTTCCATATTTTCATTTCCTGTAAGAAACCATTTCTTAATATTTGAGGTGAAAATAATTGACCAATCTTATTTTTAATAGATAATTTTAAGATGCTTACATCGGATAGTTTAGATAACAATCATATTTCTTTTAAAATAGAGCTATAAGATAAAGCACTAAAAACTGGCTTTGTGGTGGTAAGAGAGTGTGCTATACTATATATTACATTGATAATCATAAAGTTTCCTCATAAAACTGCAAAAAGGGCCGTCTCAAACATCTTGTTAATGAGCTTTACTCTGCCTCCCTTGAGAATGCAGATGGGGTTTGCTTCCAGCCTTCTGGAGACAAATAAGGAAGTGGGACTGACTGGATTGTAAATCCAGATGAAACCATTGTACGAAATGATTCTCATTTGTGCCATCTGTTCAGTCTGAGCTGGAGATGATATATAAGGTTTCACTGCACAATCCCTGGAGGATTGTCACCAAATGATCTTCTTTCCAATTTGCCTTCAACTTACCACAAGCTGCTTTAATTTCTTTCCAATGTGCTCATCATTCTAATGTCATCTGCCTTAGATTTCTCCTTGGTCTTTAAGCACATTACTGACACAGCTGACCAGACCCTCCTTAAAAATGTGCTTCTCTGACATGGAATCTTCTTGAGACATTTTCAGAATTTTGTCTGTCTTTTCAGATATCTGTTTTCCCTCCTCTATCTGCTAAGCAAGAGTATTTTTGCAACTTTTGTCCTTAGCCATCTGTTTCTTGATCTCCATATTCTCTCCCTTAAAGGACATGTCTACTCCTTTAGTTGCCATTGACATCTTCATGCGAATTCCCAGATCTTCTCTTGAGTTTAATTTATATTCCTCCAAGGGCCGACTAGACACTTTCAACTTGATTTGGTCTTTTGAAATTAATAAATCTCAAATCACATGTACCTCTGAATCACAAACAGTTTATTCTTCTCACTTTTCTATTGCTATGAATGTCACTGCTATATTTACAGTCTCCCAGGCCTCAAGGAGAAGTATTTTTTTTTTTAAATTTTGTCTCCTCTTTCTATCCTCATTTTTAAAATTGACAAGTTCTTGCTAGTCTTTATTTGCCTTTTTGTCCGCATGCGTTTGTTTCTTTCTATTGCAGTTTCTACTGCCATAGTTTTGATCCTCATGACATCACATTTCGACTCTGGCCATAACCAGGGGTTTCCTGTGCTTCTGCCCTTGGGGTGGGGTTACAGTTGTACCTTGACTCCCCATGTCGAACTCCACCACTCAACCACCTAAGATTCACCACAAGGCTTTAAAGTCCAAGAAACAAAGCCCAAGAACCTTTTAACTTCATGAAACACCATGCTTGCTTTGTTATAACATTTCAGAAAACCAGAGTCAATGGGTAGCCACAGAAAGGACTTTGGCATTCTGCAAAGCAAAGATCTAGCACCTTTTTGTAACTTGGCCATAAATCAGAACAGTTTTTTTTTTCAATGTAAAGGGGGAGCTTCTCATGAAAGTAAAACACCAGCAAACTGATGATCTTCAAAGATGTTCTGTTAGCATCCTTTTAATCCCGAGTGTTACTTTTTTAGCTTTCCTGACAACCTGTGCTTTCTAATAACACTTATCAGAAAGTCTTGGTGAGCAGATAATGATAGTTTATAAGAGTAGCAGCCCAGAGTAAGGAAACTTCTACAGTTGATTCTGCTTCTATAATATATATTCTGTATAGAGTAAGAACTCATCAGGTTGTTCTTAACCTACCAAATATAATAGGCACTGGTACATACCTGGATAGAAACAATCAATTTCAGAATGTATTCTAGGGTTCACACTCTGGAACACACTCTTCTGAAATCAAACAGAGACAAACAGTTTCTGGTATTAACTTTGTTTTCAGACTTAACCCTACAGTTTTCTGTCTGATAAAACTGCTTCTATATCTCCTAATTCGGTGGTTTGTCTGGGAAAAGTAGGTTAAGCCTTGATTATTGAATTAGACTATACTTTATTTAATGAGGGAAAAGCACATTCAATAAGAATAGCCTATTTATGTATACTAGTATGTGTGATGTAAACAGAAGCTCCATTCAGAAATTTTACTGTTTCTTTTATATAATAGTGAAATTCTTTGTTTTGAAATTTTTTATATAAGACACAATTCCCCTGTTCAGATGCATCTGCTTAGGTATTTTAATATTATTGAAAAGTATACTTATTAGCAACATAAAATTTAGACTTAAAATCATAATTACGAGAAATTATTTTCTTCAATTATGAGATAGCTTTTATCAGATTGGATTGTTTCTAAAATTTGATGAATCTTACAATCAATCTTTTTCACTGTATATTGGTGGACAGCTTGCATCAATATTGACTGGGAGCTTGTCTAGAATGATTGGAACCCTGGGTCCTACTTTGAAGTCATAATATTGAGAATAGGGTCAGGAATATACATTTTAACAAGTTCCAAGTTGATCCTGATGTACTTGAACATTTGACAGCTCTTCCGAGCCTCACAGTTTGAGTGTAAACCTGAAGAATAAAGTGGAATGTAAATATGTATACTATTTATGGTTAATTAAGCTAAAAAGAAAACTAGCAACTATTTAATGAGGTTGCTTTTTTAGTAAAAATAAAAGCTGCTGCCACCTTCTCCTATAACCAATAGTATTTTGAAGAACTATGATATTTTAAAAAATAGTGCGCTCACAAGCTATTTATTTAAAAGGACGCATTTGAGTTGCTTTATCAAGAATAGAACTATATGTGCATGATCAATATACATGCTCTAACCTAAGTCACAATTCAACAACAGCATCAGTTCTAAGATGCAGCCAATGTTAGGACCTGGAAAATTTTAGTTCTTCTATTCGAATGGTTAACATTACTCTCAGTAGGACAAAATATTGAAAACGTATTTAGAAAAAAGTCTTATTGTCAGGACAAAAGTATAAGGATATATGTGAATGACTTAGGAAAGTTCCTGGCACAGTAAGCATGATAAAATACTCTCAACCAGAGATGATTTTACCCATGAGACATGTGAAGATATTGAGAGACATTTTAGTTGTCAGACTGGGTGTGGGGATGTGAGAATCTAGTGAGTGGAGGCAGTGATGCTGTTCACCATCATATACTGCACAAGGTCACCCCCTAATCAAAGAATTACCTGGCTCCAAGTTTCAACAATGCTTAGGTTGAAAACCCCTGTTCTCAAGAATACCCTTTGAAGCCTCCAGTTTTTCCGAGTGATACTGGACCTGGAAACAAAGAGAAAAACAAGAATAAAACATCTATTTGTCTCCAACAACAACAACAAAAGAAATACGAGTTAAAAAATATGGAGGAGCTGATGTGCCTCAAGTGGTTGAGCACCTGCTTCCCACATTCAGGGTCCCAGATTTGGTCCCCAGTGCCTCCTAAAACCAAGAAAAACAAACAACAAGCAAATAAATGAGAAAATCAACTTAGGGGAGCTGATGTGTGGCTCAGTGGTTGAAAGCCAGCTTCCCACATACAAGGTCTGGGGTTCAATCCCCTGCCCCGTGACCTAATAAAATAAATTAAAAATTTTTTAAAAAATGTGTAAGACAAGAAGAACCAAAGTCCTGACAATTAGGCCTGAAGCATTATTTTACCTCCTGAAATGAAAGAAATTCTCAGATGGGCAAGTGATATTTATAAAAAGGCCAACACATAAGTATGAAAATTGAGCTTCATGAAAGAAAATGAGACAGGTGGTAGAAAAGATGATAAAGAAAAACAATGATGAGATGACAAGGAGAGAGGGCATGGAAACCCACAAAGGAAACAGCAACACTTAGAATCACCATATGTAAAGGCATAAGTATGATTCTGCTTATCCACAAGAGCTCATGCTTTAAGGGGTCAAAATTGGAGTGAAAACAATAACAGTGACTAACATAGTCTACATTATGTCATTGAATTCTACAAAAGCACTGTGAGGTGGATACCAGTGTGCCCATTTCAGAGACAAGAAAACCAAGGTACAGACATGTGACTTGGACTGGGCCAACGGGATTTCTTGGTTTCTTCTAAGAAATCTAAACTTGAAGGGAGGGACACAAAGATAGAAGTACATTGAGAGATGATTCTTGGCAGCAGTAGTGGTGGAGTGAGTACACCAGGCCTGGTGATTGGTGGCCACTGGCAGTGCCACCCGCAGCATGTACTAGAGGGTAGCTGTGCCGGTGCTGGGTCCTGAGCAGAGGCGCCCATGTCAGGGCCTTGGCTGTGTTCTCGGCTGCCCCTGGTCTCCCTTCAGATTTTTAACTTTGAGTACCAACAATTTCATCAGGGTGATAATACCCTCGTATCTTTCCCATAATTAATTTTCATCTTAAATTAGCCAAGGTTGGTTTCTGTGATTTGCAGGAAGCCTGACTGGTTCAGGGATGGAAGGTGAAGATAAAAGAGCTCTTTAGAGTTATTAGAATCAGAAGTGGGGAACAGCATTTGAAATAAAAAATAAAGAACTCTATGTCACCTCCCCCATTTCAGAGGCTTGCTGCTCTTTCCATGGGGTGTTAGTTTCAAGCCAGGCAAGCGATGGTTCTGGAGAAGCAGCGCCGGCCGGTGTAGCAGGGGAAGGGAATCACTGCAAAATCAGAGATTATACTTATCACTGCCATTCACTGGGATTTACATTTAAGGTAAACTATCTGAACTTTTCCTTTGAAAACTTTCTATTATTGGCCCCCTGGAACCTTCTTTCCCAAATTCTTCTAGTACCAGTTTCCTTCGCATTCTTGTCTCAGCCTAAATGCACCCTCCTCAGAGAAGCCTTCGCCACCTCATTTAAAGTACATTCTCTCGTATTCCTAGCTCTTTACCACAAACCCCTTTTATTTTCTCAATAGTACTTACTATCTGCAGATTTTTTATATTGTTTGTTTACTTATCCCTCCCCCTCACTCCCCCTATGAAACCCCAGGTTTTTTCCTATGTCGTTTCCCACTCTATCCCCAATGCCTAGAACAATATATACATGAAGTGAATATTTTTTAGATGGATGGATGGGTGGATGAAGTCCAGACTCCTTAGCCAGTCATATTTTCTACACACTTTCAGAAATAATTGAGGGAAGCGGGTGTGGCTCAGGCAACTGGCCTCCCAGCTACCACATGGGAGGTTGGGGTGGTTCAGCTCCAAAAAGGAGAGAGCAAGCTGGTGCAACGGACAGGCACAGCGAGCTGACGCAACAAGATGACTCAATAAGAGACTTGGGGAAGAAAAACAGAACGAGAGACACAACAAAGCAGTGAGTAGAGGTGGCTCAAGTTAATAGGAGCCTCCCTCTCATGTCGAAGCTCCCAGTGTCTCCTAAAGAAATAAGGAAGACAAACTGATGCAGCAACTGAAAAACAACAAGGGGGTGGGGAGAAATAAATAAATAATAACTCTTTTTTTAAAAATCTAAATAAATGAGAAATAATTCACTTTTAAAAATAAAAAAATAATTGAAACTCATGCATTTCTAATATTTTTGCCATGTAGAGATTAATGGAGAGATCTGGTTTATTTATTTAGTCAGAAAATCCCAAATGTCCTCATCAGAGTTTTAAAAATTAAAGAGGCATGCTGTATTACCAGCTGAAATTTACTTCTTTTTAATTAGTATCAAGGCACTTTAGAAAGACATTGAATTGCACAGAAAACCTATTATATGACACAGGTCCATCTTTCTTGTGTTGTATAGTTCTATGTTGCTTTAACAATTTTTTTTTCTGGCAGCATATATACAATGTAAAATTTATCATTTTATCCATTTTCAATTTAAAATTCGGTCATGTTTGTTACATTCACTATGTTGTGCCACCATCACCAGCATCTTTTACTAAAAGTTCTCCCTCCATTCCCCCAAATCAAACTCCTTATGTTCCCCATAAGTCTTAAAGCAACTCTTAAAGCACAATTTCTATTGGCCTTATTTTTATATTTCCTCTTGTGCTAAAACATTTCACTGGATTAGCAATCCAATTGTCTATATCAGTATGAATTCTGAATGTCAAATTATCTATTAGTTCCATGAGAAGCAGCAAGGAAAAAATAGATATGTGGGAAAATGAGTGAAAACTTGGAGACGACGTGTTCTTAATGTTTGGATTTGGTAGGAGTGAGAGACTACCCTGTCATAGGATGTGAAGCTCAGTTCATCTAGCTGTTTTCTTTTTAAATTTTAAAAGTCATTTTGTCTTGTCTCATGACTATTTCATGACTTCACAGGATTCAAAGAGTCCACTCTATTGACTCAACCATTGAGTTTATTAGTTTCTGTATTTCTTGTAGCTTCGCATGAATGCGTATTTGAAATATTTAATTACCAGTACTACTTACATTGAAAGATACTTTATCACCGGAACTATCCTCATTGTTGCTGTTTTTAACACTGTAATATATTTGGAGCTGTACATCTGTTAGCCAGAAGGCCAACCTGAATTCAACTCTTAATTGCTTTCCTGATGGCTGTATTGAAAAACTCCCCCATTTCATGGCCATATGGTACCATTAACTTCTGAAATCTTTTTTGGGTAATCTACGCTAAAGGTTATGTGCGTGGGGGGAGGGGAGAGAGGGAGAGGGAGAGAGCTGAACGACATGTTCAGGGAAATTTTTTTCTTGAAATTACTTTTAGAGACATAGAAAACTTTAATTCATATCCTCCATCTTTATTCTATTACATTTCAATTAGAGCATCATGGTTGTAATTGTTTTGGAGAGTGTCTTTATTCCAATAATTCTGTTTTTTCTCTCATGGCTTTTTCACACACATACAGTTTAGTCCTTCAAAAGCAAACCTTTTGTAACTCCAGGCTCTTTCCTGGTGGATTTGAGAGGCTCCAAGAAACAGTCCCCCAAATGAGATCATTATGGTACTAGTAATTCCCACTCCTTGTTTATCTTTGAGCCTGCCACTGAAGGCAAATGTTAAAATACGAATGTAATCTAAAAGTGGTATCACATTAATCCCTGAGAGTTTAAATTAGTTCATTAAGGGAGCACATGACTGAGGAAATGGGAACCAGCATGATTTAGCACTGATGGTAGGGAAAGGAAATGAGTGTTGCCAGATGGTCTCAATGAAAGCTCTAGAAATACAATAAAAATGTGTAGAAAAACTTATACAGAATTTTGGAATCTTGACAGTAGTCTACATTATATTTTACAATTTGCAGGAGATTGTATAATATTTATCAATTTAAAAAGTATTTTTTCCAAGCAAGTAAACTTTTAAAACTTGGCACGTTTCCTTTCTTACTGACTCAAAACTAAATCTGCTGCCTTCAGAGAGAGATGGGCTACTTAGGACTGTTGAGAACATAGTTGTCCCCAAACTGAATCAGAATATGTGATTAATTTTACTAAACTTGTAGTAGAGGGATCTTTTCTGGAAAAAAAACATGTATTTTGAATTACCAAAATGTGCTGTTACCTCAAGGGGAGTGAACATCATGTCCAAGGAAACAGGTATCAAATAAAGAACTATTTGGAGTTAGTTATTTTCCCATAATAACAAAATCACCCAGATTGGATTTGAGGTCCTTGAGGGCTTATTCCTAGACCCCACATAATTATACTCACACTGATTGACTAAATTTGAAATAAGACTTCATGGTGAAAAGACTTGCTGTATTCTTTGTGTTTGACTACGAATAATGGTTCATCAAATTCCTCAGAATATGCCCAAATCAGATCATTTCAAGTGAATTTTCTATAGGTAATTACTCTGGATATGTGAAGCCCCTATATATACATTCAGCACATTAGAGGTAACTATTTTAGAGTTTTGAACTGCGAAGTGGTCCTTCCTTGATGCAGATATAATTTTTATAGTGACAAACTTACTATCAATTCTTTGTATAAAGTAATTTTGAAAGGAAATTATTTAGTCAACAAATTTTTTTTTGAGTGTCTGTAATGGACCAGACATGTTGTTCTGGGTGCTGAAATGTTCTAGAAATGATTTATGGAAGCCTTTATATCTGTGTGTGTATATATATATATACACACACATATGTAAATATTATATAAATGTATAAAGCATATATTAAACTATCAGCCGGAAAAATGAGGCAAACAGAAAGCAAAGGTAATGAAATAAATGATAATTTAAAATTGTCAAGACTTTATATTTAAGGCAGACTTTTTTTTTTATAAAGCTACCCAACTGCCTTGTATTTGATGAGATTACCATTCTAAATTATATATACAAATAAATAAGCAAATAAATAAATAAATAATATTGTGATGAAAGAAATATTTAGTCCCAACGTGCTGTTCTACGTGCTTGGCTGGGAGAAAACACCACCGTGGTTGGGAGCCATGTCTTGTCAGCACTGCCTGTATTGAGATGCCAGTGAACCTAACATTCAAACAGCAAATTGGCTCAAGAACAAGTGCGGCATGCCCAGAAAGTCAGTGAGAAAGCCTTTCCTGTGAAAATGCCTGCTCTCAAGGCATGTCTGGTAGTGATAATAATTGCAACTTGCTTAATTAGAAAATACTGCCATGGAAATTTCATTTTATAAAAAGCTTTATTTTATTAACATAAACCTGTGATACACTGCTATCTAGATTATTACCAAGCACTTATCCATCCTAAATGAAATGTAGATAAAATTACGTGCCAGTCACCTGGCAGTTTGGCCCTGTGCATCTAGGGGTGAATAGGTTTACAAAGTCCCAGAAAAGGTGGTGACACCTCGTGGGCAGGAAGGGAGAAGAGAAATTTTTTCACAGAGGGATAGAAAAATCTGAAGACAAATTTGGCCTTCTTCGCACTTTTGGCAGGAGTTGGCCATGTATTCATTCTTAACACCCTCGAATCATTGAACAGTTCTGGGTAATACTTTACTGAGTGCATAGAGAGAAAAAACTGTTGTCTGGCAGTTTTACAGGGTTGTGAAATGGGAGTAGAGGCTGGAAGATAAGTCTGTGTCTTAAGAGGACTCTGAATGTCTGGTTAAGGAATGTGGATCTCATTCATTTACTCACTTAGTGGGTATTTACTGAGCATCCACTCTGTGCCAGGAGCATTTCTAGGCACTGAGCACTCAGGGATAAACAAGACAGAGAAAAGTCCCACTCTTCTGGAGTTTATATTCTACTGGGGGTGGGTAAAGAGGAAAAAATCACCAAGAAAGTATCAGGTGGGGTGTTAGATTGAACTATGCACCCACATTCCTTTGGGTGTGAGTTTATTTGTAAAAAGGAACTTGCAGGAAGCAGATGTGGCTCAAGTAATTGGGCTCCGACCTACCACATGAGAGGTCCCTGGTTCAGTTCCTGGTGCCTCCTAAAGAAGACAGCAAGCCAGCGAGACAGGCAGGCATGGCAAGATGATGAAACAAGATGATGCAAGAAGAGACACAAGAAGAAAAACATACTGAGAGACACAAAAAAGCAGGGAAAGGAGGTGGCTCAAGCAATTAGGCTCCTCCCTCCCACATCAGAGGTCCCAGGTTTGGTTCCTGGTGCCTCCTAGAAAAACAAGGAAGATGAACAGACACAGAAAGTTCAGATAACCAGGGTTTGGAGAAATAAATAAAAATATAAAATAAATCTTTTTTTTTAAAAAAAAGGAACTTGGGAAAATGTTATTATTAGTTAAGTTTTGACCAACTCATCAGGATGGGTCTGAATTCCCATCACTGGAAGTCTTATAAAGAGAAGGCCACAGGGAGGCATCAGGAACAAGAAGCCGGAAGTCAGTGGACACCGGAAGACCAGGCACAAAGGGACAGAAATCGCCATGTAGTGGGAGCAGAGATGCTAGCCAAGGAACCCCAAGGATTATAGCAGGCCAGCACCAGAATGCTACAGGCTTTGGGAAGAAAGCATAGTCTAGCTGATGCCTTGACTTTGGACTTCTAGCATCTGAAACTGTAAGACAATAAATTCCTGTTGTTAAGCCAACTAGTGCAGTATTTGTCAAAGCAGGCAGGCAAACTAAGACAGATGGGTAATGTGTTACAAAGACAATGCAATAGACAGTGATAGAGGTGACCGCATGGGTGGGGCTACTATTGGAGTAGGTGTTAAGAAAGACCCCTAAGGAGGTGACATTTAGGCTGAGACTGGGATGAAAAGAAAGACACAGTCATGAGAAAGACTTGGAGAAGAATGTTCCAGAGGGAGGCAGCAGACTGTAAGACGGGAAATCCTTCTATGGCTGGAGAACAGTGATTGAAGGGGAAGAGCAGGGACATGATGAGGTTTAGTAAGGTGAGCAGGGGGCCAGCTCATACAGGAGACCTAGGCTATGGTAAGGAGGAGGCCTATTTCCCTAAGTGCAATGGAAGGTTATGGAAGATTTTAATCAGGGGAGTGAATGTGATATGACTGATGGTTTTTAAAAGTATGTTCTGTTGCTGCCTGTGAAAAACTGATTATAGACGGGCAGGGAGACCAGTTTTGGTAGTTAACAAAGAGAAGACTATTTTGGTAGCTGAGTGAGCTATGGTGGCAGCTTAGACTAGGAAGGTGATAGGGGAAGTGGAGAAAAGTAGACAGTTTTTGGATATATTTTTAGGGCAGACCTGACAGGACTTGATCCTGAAGGATGTGAAGGAAAAAAAGGAAACAAGAGTGACTCCTATGATTTTTGCTTAGGCAATGGGGTAGAAATGGAAAAGACGGGAGATGAGCAGTGTTGAGGTGGTTTCCAGGGACTCTCTTAGTGGTGGGAAGCCATTTAGGTTTTGTTTGGTTGCTTTTAGAGCAACAGCATGATATGATTAGAGTTGCAGTTCAGGAAGACAATAGCTACCTGACTGTATGTGGAGGAATCAAGGACATGGATTCTAGTTTGGTTTTACTGTTAATCATGTGACAGCAAAAGGTATTTAAGCTTTCTTTGGTTTGTTTGTTCATTTAAAAATTGTATATTAAACTTCACATAACCTAGGCTAGGAGCTGTGAAGACAAAAATGAATGAGACGTATTCCTTGGTGGGGGAGCTTGCACTGAATTTGGAGTCATTAGCAATAGTACATCAACAAAGGTACCACACTAAGGCAAAGTGCTAAAAATAAGGAAAAATGTGTGTGTGGGGAGGATGTATATGGGAACTTTGTTTTCCGCATGGTTTTTCTATAAACCTGCAATTTCTCTAATAATAATTTTTTTAAAATTTTCATTTCCCTCCACCTCCCAAGAGGGCTCCCTTTTCTGTCTGCTTGTTGTGTGCTTTTTGTCTCCTCGGTTTTTTTTTTGGAGGTCCTGGAAACTAAACCTGGGACCTCTCATGTGGGAGATGAGTGCCTAACTGCTTGAGTCATTTCCAATCCCTGCTGGTTGCATCATCTGCTGGTTGTGGCGTCTGCTCATTGCAGACTCTGCTCGTTGCAGCAGTTGTGGCATCCATTGGTTGCAGCGTCTGCTAGTCATGGCATGTGCTGCTTGTGGCAGTTGCGGCATCTGCTCGTTGTAGCATTGCTCATTGCAGTGGTAGCAGCATCTGCTCGTTGTGGTGTCTACTGGTTGCAGCACCTGCTCGTTGAGGTGGTTGTGGAATCTGCTCATTGAGGAGACTCTTCTTTGTGGTATCTGCTCATTGCAGCAGTTACAGTGTCTGCTCATTGTAGCAGTTGCAGCATCTGTTCATTGTGGCATCTGCTCCTTGCAACATCTGCTCATCTTCTTTAGGAGGCACTGGGAACCAAACCCAGGACCTCCATGTGGGAAGTGAGCATCCAATTACTTGAGCCACATCTGCTGCCAATAACTTTTTTAGAAAGAATACATCTAACTATGGCTTACAGCTGTGTACTGGTGCAAGACCAAACTGATATGGGAGTTCCAACGTTGGGGTGATTACATCTGGCTAACGTGATGGCAGGCGGGGCTGGAGAAGTTGTTTGGTGAAGTTCTAAGGAAAGATGTTATTTGAGCAAGGTTTTAAAGGAATGGTAGGAGAGGAGGGATTTGGTCATTCTACAAAGTTGCCAAGAAGTCCCTCAGCAGGTTAATTAGATGTGGTCTACAGGCCTCTGGCCATTTTCTAATTTTTCTCTATAGTCTTCTCCATAGTGAATGATAGTTTTTCTAAGGTCTTTAGCTATTATTAGGAGAGAGATTTTAAGCAAACTTATCAACAGATGACACACTCATGCATTGTGATACTGAACCACATTTTGAGTAAAGGGCACAGGGCATAGTGGGAAACTGAGAGCATGGGATATGGAAACCACTTTTGGTAAGTGGTAACTTTCCTTTTTGAATCCCCAGTTTGCTTTTTTTTTGTTAAAGAAGGCACTGGGGATTGAACCCAAGGACTCGTACATGGGAAGAAGGCTCTCAACCACCAAGCTACACCCAGTCCCCTTCAGTTTGCTTTTTTTTTAAAAATTGTCCTTTTTTTTTTAAAGATACATAGATCACAAGAAATATTACATTAAAAAATACAAGATGTTCCCATATACTCTCCCACCCCTCACACACTCCTCCCACATCAACAACCTCTCTCATCATTGTGGCACATTCATTACATTTGGTGAATACATTTTGGAGCAGTGCTGTACTGCATGGGCTATAGTTTACATTCTCCCCTAGTCCATTCAGTGGGTTATGGCAGGATATATAATGTCCAGTATCTGTCCCTGCAATATCATTTAAGGACAACTCCAAGTCCTGAAAATGCCCCCACATCACATCTCTTCTTCCCTTCCCCTGCCCTCAGCAACTACTGTGACCACTGTCTCCACATCAAGAGTTTGCCACCAAAGTGGTAAAGAATGAGCCCCAGAGAAAGGGAAAGATTTATTTTTTTTTGTTTCTTTGGGTTGGCAAATCCTGATTTTTGCTTTTTTAAAAAATTTTAATCATGCCACTTAAGCTAAGACAACTTTACAGAAAGCAAAACTTGGGGGCAGAGTGGGAAAGCAATCAATCTTTGGCTTTACTAAGAACAACTATTGAATAGTTTACTTTTCAACCCCACAAATGGTTACCTTTTCTGATGACAATGGATTATTCAGGGCATAATCAAGAGCTTGCAGATTTCTACTACCCTTTGGATAGATAAGATGAGACATTGCCAATGCAGGAAGCATATTTCAGGGGGAGTGGCCATACTCAACAAAGGTGAGATGCCTGCAGGTTCTATTCTTTATTGCCGAATGGAAGATAATGTTTTTAATGGGATTATTCCTACCCAACCGAGACAGAAAGCTACATATTACTATTTATTACCCAGTTCCATTTTCCATTTATGATATGCACTCTTTTTCTCCCCAAGAAAATCCTTTTTTTTTGGCTTAAATAGGGATCATTAAAAAGGCAGTCAGCCAAGAAAGACAAATCTGACAAAGTATCATGGTGAGGTTGAATGACAATGTGCAAAATATTTCCGTTTTCTTCCTGTCATTTTTAACAATATTTCTTTAAAAAAAAAAAAACACCACCTTTTTGTTGGTGCTTTTCTTTCTGAATGTTTTTAAGGTTTTCAGTGTATATAAATCAGACTATTCTATGACACCTTCAGCAAAATTGGGATCTGAGAGCATAGATCAGAGCACACTGCCGGGAGTTCTACTTGCCCGGGAGCCCAGTACTTCTCAAATTTGACCGATAAGTATGTCAAAGAAGGAAAAGCTTTCTAGGGAAAAGGAAATGGAAAAACTGTGGAGATGTTTCCTCATAGAATTATCAATATTTCCATTCTTCTAGCTGTGAGGCAGAGACCAGGGTAAGAGTCAGAAACCCAGGTGTGCACTGCCGTCACATCTCATAGAAGTGCTGAGCGGACCTTCTCACCTGCAGAAAAGAATACAGGAAATGGGAGCTGCAAAAAGTTGGTTATCTTGCTTGGTCTTTGAGTCCCTGCTTTGATAAGAGACCTTGTAGCTTTTCCCTTCAAGACACTGAAATAAGCACAAATGTTTCCCTTTCTTATCAGCTTTCAAAAGACCATATCTTTAAAACCCTTAAAATGCTTGTAATCCTAATGAAGCCTGGGGGGTGGTGGGGGGGATTAGTAAAACCCGATTAACAAAGAGATAAATAAAATCACCTATCATCTCACTTCTCAGAAACAATTAAATTATCACAAGTTTATTATAAATTAGTTTCATGTCCTTTCCAATAGGTATCCACACAAACACACACAAAAGAGGGATTAAATTATGCATACTCTTCTATAAACTGCTTTTCTCTCAGTAATATCGTGGTTAACATTTTTGAGGGTGATTGCCAAATCTCAAAACAGTTTAAAATGTAAATCTTGACCTTTTCTTTTAAATTTTCCCAGATGGCTCTGATTGTTCTCTGGGGTATCTCATGTGGACACTAAAAATAATCTTCCTGGCCTCATAGAGCCTATGGTCAAATGGAAAAAAGAGGCATTAAGCAAGTAAACACACCAATAAATATATACTTTTATTAGGAAGGAAGACTACAGATGCTATAAAGGAGTATGATAAAGGGAGCACAGTGCAGGTTGTCGATGCAAGGAAGTCTTTCTCAGGGAGTTAGTCTGTGGGTCCTGGGAAAATGATAACTGAACTGGCAAGTACGGTCTTGCTCAAGAAATCATTCTCACCCTGGTGCTCAGACCCATTTTCCCAGAAGTCACCTTCTAGATCCAGACCCCTCATGAGAACGAACTATTTCTCCTAGATACCTCTATCATTCAATCAAAGGGCCTTGGGTTTGTGAATCATTTCAACCTTATCCACTTTCATACTTTCTTGTACAAGGATGGATAGAAATAGCTTCTGAATTAAGAAGATCTAATTATCCAGTCTAGATCATTTTTATAATCAAAGCTACTACTTGATGAAGTGTCTAAGTGCTTAATACTATTAAGTGGTATTATGTGGATCAGATAATAGCTTTCACATCTGTGGAAGAATAATGGTTTGGAAGAAAAAAACAAAGTTTTGCTTTTTTTTCCTAACAGGTCTGTTTTTTTCCTTTGAATAATAGAGAATATCACATGAGGGATAAAGGAAGACAGAGCAGGAGGGAGAGAGGAAAGGAAGGAAGATGAGGGGAGAAAGAACTAAACGGTTATAATATTTTAAGTACCAAGGCCCTTACGTTTCTCAGCTTTCCCTGGCTTAATGACCTACTGTGAATGAGATAGTTTCACTCCAGCACATTTAATTTATAGAATTAGGCAAATGTCTCTTGCTTCATCTTTTTCAGCATTTTCATTCTTCTTTAATGACGTTTTTCTGTGCTTTCCTCCTCCTTGAGTAGACCAGGTGATCGGGACTGATAATGGGTAATGGATTGTTTCATGATAGCAGTTTGTGATAACCTTAGCATCATAAAGACTTCTCCCACATGCAAAGGAGCCAGTTATGAAAATACATGAAGAAATTATAGATCTGCTGTGACTTAGGAGAATGGCAGTTGGAAGTCTGGCATTTTAAAAAAGCTTATGAGCTTCAGAGCATGACTTCTGTGGGGAAATGAAAAAAATCTACATACTCAGCACAGTGAGCTATCAATGGGCATGTTGTGAATTAGAGAGAACTCAGGAGGATCACTAAAATTAGAGACCCTTTCTCTACTCATTGCCAAATCTGGAATGTTTCTTAACTTGGCACTTCACAACCCACCTACAAAGATGCATCTCTTAATTTTTTTTTTTTTTTTTTTTTACCAAGCTGCTCGGGTTATAATTCCCTGTATTTCAGGAGACAATTCTTCTTTTTCAAGTTGCCTGCAAAGTCATCTTGTTGCATCATTGAACTGTCCTGCATTGTTGAATTTCTCATATGTTTTACCAGATTTGATTCTGCTCTGGTCAATGGAATGAGACGCCAGGAAAAGCAGCTGTAAATGCAAATGCCAGCCTTGAGGTAACCCTTGCAACTCCAGATGGCATCAGATGGACATGCTATCAGCATTCATATCTCTTCAGCTGGGCAAGATGTTGGAGATCCTGTTGCTTCAAGAATGCTCTCATACCATTGCAAGAGCATTTCATTCTTCTTTCTCTTAGTCTGAAAAGTCTGTTTATACAACAATTTTGTGGATTGTCAGTCTTTCAGTAACAAGAGAGATAATAGTTAAACTCGTTGTGGTGCTTTCATTATTTCAGGGTATGTAAAACCTTGTTAAAAAGACCATTTACTCTCAAGCAAAATTTTGCCTCTCATAAAAAATCCCTCTGATTGTTCAATCAAGTTGGTATTGTAGAAATCTGGACCCTTTTTATGAAAGGCAGTATGTCTAAATGGACTTACAATGTACAATTTTGCTGATTGCAAGTTGTATTTCATCAGAAATAATAATAGCAATACCCTGTATTGATCATCTGTTCTCCATATGACACTATGCCAAGTGCATTCTGTCTAATCTTATTTAATTTTTGCAATAAGCTTTTGAGTAAGGAAGTTGTTAGTGTTCTCATGTCATAGATGGAGAAGCTCATGTTTAGAGAGGTGAATAATGTGGGTCAGTCTTATATAGGGAGAAAGTGGTAAAGCTGGAAAGTGAACCCTGCTCTGTCCAGTCACAAAGCTTAAGCCCTAATTATAGATTTAACATTAAATCACGGATTTGGGAGAGTGATTCTGCTGTCTCAAAAAGGAAGAAGTTTCTCAAGTAAGAATTTTGAGAACTTTCTTTCTGAAGCATTAGGGAAAGTATTCATGTTCACTAACTTTCTGCCTGGAGTGCATATATTATTACAAAGACAAAGTATGCAGTTGATATTTTACCAGTTTTTTTTAATCAAGATTCTCAAACTGGAAAAATAAACTGGCTTGGGATGAGCAAAAATCTAGGTCACCTTTAAAATACCTTAGTGCTTTTTAGTTATATTTAAATCAAGATATTTTTGTGATATAATGACATAAGTAGAATGTATTAGATGGTCATAAGAGCGGAAAGATCTCACAGCATTTCTTAGGAGAAAGCTATCATTATTACCATTTTGTAGACTAAAAGACAGGCATATTGAAATGTTTCAGTACTGACTGTAAGATAATGGCAAACATTTATCGAGTACTTATTATGTACCAGGTACTCATATAATTCCCACTATAATCCAATGAAGTAAATACCCCCAAATAAAAGATGTTAAGCTGAGACACAGAGACTTACTGTATGTAACTTTCCCAAGGTCATAGAAATGATCAGAGCCAGCATGGGAAGCCAGGCATCCATCTCTATAACCTATGCTTCACATCACTAAGTAGCATAGCCTCTCCTGCTACATGTGCATGCATGTCTGCATGTTAAATATCCTATATATTGCTATCATTGAAAAATAATACCTTACCATTTATTTTCTGGAATTGCTTTGTATGGTGAACAAAATTCATAACCTTGACTTAAATTTCTTTAATCACCCAATCATTTCAGTAGCAGTTTCGGTTGTTATTTATTGCAGCACAAAATTATCATGATGTTATACTTTTTCAGTCAATTCATTCGTTTATTCACTTGGTCAATAAATATTTATAAAGCATGTACTACCCTTAACACACCCTGCGAGGCACGGGGAGTTAACACCCTCTATGACCATACTGACTCTGTGACTACACTCCAGAACCCACGGCTTAGCGGGGCTTGGTATAAGGAAACAAGGTAGTTACACAAGTAACTTGACTGTTGTACACGATAAGATATTACTGTAAGATAAGTGAGAATTAAACACTGGAGGAGTTGAAAGGAGGGATTCCTTTTATTGGGTAGAGGTCAGGATAGATTCGCAGAGGGGATGGCATAAAGGCTCCTCCAAAGGATGAATTTTTGCTCTCAGATGTTACTTTTGGAAGGGACTTTAAAGTCCCTGATTCTCTCATCTTAAAGGAGAGAGCGCTGAGAGCCAGAAAGGTTACGTGACTTCCCAAGGTCACATTCTTCCATCTGTGACTCCCACTTCAATTCCATGCATGAATGTTTGCTTAGTGCCTTTTTCAAATAGTTTTAACAGGTTGTCCTGATTTCAGTATCGGTTGACCTTGCTCACATCTTAAAGTCAGTTTCAGGAGGCAAATAAAATAAAACAAAATTTAAGTAATTAGTAAAAATCATTAAGGAAAACTAATGCTGACTAGGCAAATCTGACTGTGAGGCTGACAGATCTGTGTCCAAGTCAAGCTTGGAAGAGGAAGTAGCAGATGGAGTTTTACACAAGTAATGACAGCAGGTGGGAAACAGGTAATAGCAAACAGATGGGCCTCGTAATAGAGAGAGACCACCAGCATCATGTTTTCCAGTGCTTTCTTCCCCAAAACCATTAAGATTCAATTCAGCTCAGTGCAAAAATCCTCTTGAGCACAAATTGTTTATAAAGTATAATGCTTATAAGGTATAATGCTAGGTATCACAGATAGCAAGTATAAAAATAAGGCTGTTTCTGCACTGAAGCTCTGTACTGAAGCTCAAGAAAAGTAGGAAATAGAAGACAAGCACAAAAACAATGCAAAAGAGTAAGAATAAATGCTTCAAGAAAATCACAACAAACAAAGCATTCCTGGAGAAGGTGGCATTTAATATAAATCTGGTCTATGGGGGTAAAGACGCTAGAAAAGCAAGGGGATATTCAGGATAAACAAAAACTCAGAGCCTGATAAATGTGGGAGAGGTTTTGCTTAATTGTGAATGGTACAATATAGTTGGAAACAAACACACACATGTCATGGAGGAGCCTGTAATAAGGTGGTAAAGGCCCTTAAGCATCACTACATAACCGGCAACTAGTCACTTAAACTTCTGAACTTCCATCTCTTCATTTCTAAAATGAGCTAGTGTCTAAAATCTCTTCTAAGTTTAGGAGTGAATGATCTCTAATCTAGAATCTTCTAAAAAAAACTTCAGTCCAATATTTCCCATTGTATAGGACTTATACTACCAATGGAATATGGATGGTTTTAAGTAGTATATATACAATATTTATGTTTATAAATACATAGGTTTTGAAGATTTTTTCCTATTTACAGCAAGTGATACTGATTTTCATTTTTCATAGTGTTAGTAATTTCCTTTAAAATATTTAAGTGAAAAATGTGTACTAAGTTATAGAAAAAAATTTTTCAATGTCATGTTACATTTCAGTTCATACAAATTTTACAGTTCAAGCCATAAAAGAGCTGAACTGGTTTTATTATAAAATTCATTCACTGATCCATTCATTCATTATACAAATATTTATAGGGTGCCAACCACGTGCCCTGTTCTAGGCACTAGTGATAAATTGATCAACAAAACAAACTAAAATCTTTGCCCTTGTGGAGCTGACATTCTTGTAAGGTAAGACTGACAATAACATGACAAATAAGTTATATAGGGTGCTAGCTGGTACGTCCTAGAGAAAGAGTGGAGCAGGATAGGGGAGATTGGGAAGGCAGGGGGGTATGTGGTAGGTGAGATGGCGAGGTGCGCCCATTGGGAAGGTGATATTATCAAACTTTCAGCGAGGTCCAGGAGTGAGCTACTTGAGTGCGGTCACCCCTTGGGCTGAAGTGTGGTTTGCTGGCCTGGCGGGGGAGCAGCCGCGGCAGGCCAAGCCGCTGCCCCCATAATAGGGTGGCTGGTCGGACTCACCGCCACCCCTGAAGGGAGCTCGGCATGGGCGCAGAGTGCCCTCGGGTCTCCCCTTCTCGGCAGCCATGCTTCCGCGGCCGCCCCTCCTCCCGGATGGCGCCACACGATGCCTGTGGGGCGGCACCCTTCTTCTTCTTTCTCCCAGGCGCAGGGCAGAAAATTCCAGGCTGCCCTTTTCCCCTCCCCCGACAGCAGCAACAGCCAGGCGTAGGCGGAAAAATCCAGTCTGCCCTCTTCCCCTCCCCCCCGACAGCAGCAACAGCCAGGCGTGGGCGGGAAACTCAAGTCTGCCCTCCACCCCAGCAACAGCAGCCACCAATCCCTAAACCCTGCCACTTCCCCCAGCAACAGCGACAGCCAATCCCTAACCACCACCCCTCCCCCGTCCAGTACCGCCCACTGACCTTTCGCCGGCAACCAATCAGAACAGGGCGTGGCTTCGACCAATCAGCCTTCTCCAGCCAGCCCCTATAAAACTGTTGCCTCTCCCTCAATAAAGTGGACCTGCGTGTTTACCTCGTCTCCGCGGTAGTTCTTCTGCCGTGCGCCCTCCAGTCCTGAGAGCCCCCGACAAGGGCCTGGCCTCCCTTGTCCCCAGTTCGTCGCCTGCTTCTCCGGGCGACCCCTTCGTCGCTGGCTTCTCCGGGCGACCCCTTCGTCGCCGGCTTCGCCGGGCGACCCCGTCAGCCGAACCGCGCAACCCCTTGTGAGACCGATCCCTCGTCTGCTGCCGGACCGACCCCTCGTCCCAAGTGGGACCGACCCCTCGTCCAGAGCTGGACCGACCCCTCGTCCGCAGCCAGACCCCACCTCTACCGACCGAGCAAGCCGCCGCACTTGAGTATCTGGGAAAAGGAATAATGTTATACTTTACTTATTACTGAGTAAAATTAGCATTCCAAGGGAGCAGATGTGGCTCAAGCAATTGAGCACCTGCTTCTCACATGGGAGGTCCCAGGTTCAATTTCCAGTGCCTCCTAAAAAACAACAAGAAAAACAACAACAACAACAACAACAAAAAAAAAAAACTAAAAAAAACAACAAGCAAACAAATGAAAAACAACTCAGATGCCGATGTGGCTCAGTGGTTAAGTGCCAGCTTCCCACATACAAGGTTCCTGGTTCAATCTACCAGCCCCAGTACCAAAAAAAAAAAAAATTTACATTCCAAGAAAGCATGTCCCAGCTCTCTGGATTCCTGAACCCTGGGTTTAAACATGCACATCCCCAAAAAGAGAGGGACATGTTCCAAAAAAGCTTAGATTTCATGACGATATCACCAACATCAGGGAACACAGAGTATCTTTTATGAGAGGGCAATGGGGAAGAGGGAGGAGGTATGTTCTATTTGGAACTCATTCAGTATGAAATACTAAAGAGACACCCTATGGAGTTACCCAACAAGTGACTGGAGATGTGGGTCTAGAGTTTGAAGGTGAATTTGGGTTTGGAGAAGTAGGTTTTTATAACTATAACATTTTGAACTGTGATATTGCCAAGAGAAGAGAGATTAACAGACACTTAGTAACACTTTGCTTCTGTAAGAGATAGGGGGTGCAGAGACTTAGAGAACTGACCTGTACTCAGTGTTATTAAGTGTCAGGCCCCAAACAAGCAAGATAGATACCATACATTGTATATTGATTGCAAAGGAGTTAAGCAGGGAATATGTGATAAACATATAGCAACAGCCAATATTCATCTTCCAATGATGAATGGCAAAAAAGCATGGTGGTTAAACATATGTTCTCTAAAATTAGAGAGCCCTGGGTTCAAATTCCTGCTATGTGGCCTTAAGCAACTTAGCCTTTCTGAGCCAGCTCCCTCTTCTGAACACAAGACCTGTGACAGTATTCACATCACTGGCTTGTTAAGAGGCTTCAGTGAGCTCATGTATGTAGGGTGCTTGATACCTTGTAAGCCCTTAGTAAACGCTTGCCATTGTAATTTAAAGAAAAAGAAAGATAATATGGCAGCATAAAGTAAAAACAAATATACAGGTAAGCGGCTGTGGCTCAATCAGTTGGGCTCCTGTCTACCATATGGGAGGCCCTAGGTTCGTGCTGCAGGGCCTCCTTGTGAAGGCAGGCTGGCCTGCATGTTGTGGAGCACCACCAAGCATGTAAGTGCTGCAGAGAGCTGACTCAGCAAGGTAACACAACAGAAAAGAGAGACAAACAAAAACACAGAATAGCACACAGCGAGTATACACAGAGAGCAGACAGCAAGCAAGCCACAAAGGGTGAGGGGAAATAATAAAATGCAGACACAGAAGAACACACAACGAATAGACACAGAGAACAGACAGCATGCAAAAAAGCCACAAGGGGGTGGAGGTTAAAATATATATATATATATATATATATATATATATATATATATATATATATATATATATATATACAGATTTTATGGCAGTTATTGCTTGAGAATAGGAGAGATTTGAGCATTTTCATAGAGAATTGTTAGTAATGGGAAGATAGAATTTAGTTTAAAAGGAATTTCCAGGATTAAACAGTGTTTTGCTTTTTGTTTTTTACTTTTTCAATTATTATGCAATTTGAATAAGATCAATTATATTTTACTCTTCTAGTTCATGGTATTTTCTTTTTATTTCTTTAGTAATTACAAATCTGTTTAATGTAGACTGTGATTGCTCTCTGCAGAAAAATATAAACATGCTAAAAATTCTATCCAAAATTTGGAAATAAAGCAAAAGGACAACTGTTCCATTTCAAAGTTTTGCTAGATCATTGTCTACTAAGCCTAAAGGTTATCTGATACTTGGGGGTATAACTTTGTCCGACTTCCTAGTAACTGCAGATTAGGACCTAGGTTCTATAAAGTTACATCTTAACTTGTAGAAAATTGATGAAATGCAAATGATGTTTGTCCAGTTGAGATGCAAATGATTTCTGTCCATAAGAGAAGATAACCCCAAAGATCATGCTTTGATTGTCATGTAGTATACTAACCAGTTTTGAATCTAACTGCCCTATCTTATCCCAGCATTCCTGTAGTATACTAACCAGTTTTGAATCTAACTGTGCTATCTTATTCCAGCATTCTTTCTTTTACTGACATGGGTCCTTGTGTGCTGCTTTAAATGATATTTGCCATCCTGTGGGTTCCCTCATTAATAAATTAACTCTTTCCTATATGCTCACTATATACCTATATGAGTTACATTTGTAATTTCTAAAAATACATACTTTGGCCTACAATGTATCAGTTAGATCTTAATCAAAACCATAGTATCTGTTTATATTTATATTTATTACAGACAGATAGATGATAGATTCAATAGATAGATGATAGATAGATAGATAGATAGATAGATAGATAGATAGATAGATAGATAGATAGAGTATATATATTTTAATGATAGAGTTTGACTGTATAGTATTGTGGGAGTTGGTTAAATGGAAAGGAGTCTATGTAAAGGTGTAAAGCTGTTTCTTCTGCATCTGATTGCGGGCACCTGAAGTCCACAGGAAACTGGGAAAAGAAGATAGATGTGAAACAGAAAACATAAAGACAAGCTGAATGAAGGAGAAGCTAGTGCTTTCCATCATGGAGCTAAATATGTATCTGGGCCAAGAGTCAGGGAAGCTGATCCAGCAGGAGATCTGGCAGCAGCCCAGTGACTGCCCCACGGCCAACAAGGAGAATCTGCAGATAAGTCACAACAGGAGTGAGTTCCAACAGTGCTTGCTGCCCTGAACCCGCCTTCCAAGCATAAAAACTAAGAGGGCTACAGCTCCACTGCTACCTTTCAAATCTTGTACAAATCTCTCTTTCTTTTGGGCAACTCTAACCTATAAATCTGAGAAGAAGGGAATTCTGGCAATGAGTACCAACTTAGCAAAGTTGATATAGCATAAATCCACCACATACTTTGAAACATAAGATTTGGTTTGCGGGGGTGGGGGTGGTGCCACAAATTCCTCCAAAGCTCATTGATGGGGTTTATGGACCTGGGTTATTAAAAATCTCTTTCTACCTGTACGAGATAAAAGGAATGATCTCAATGACTCCATTAAGAAAGCACTGCCTTCCAAATTTTAGCTTATCAGTGTCAATGGGTTATAATACAAGAAGAATTAGTATGCATTTTGAGTGAATTTCTATTTTTCTATTTACCCCACAGTGAAAGTTTTGAGAAGTTTGTCAGTCTTCTCTAAGTACAAAGGAGTCACGTATTTGACAAAGCTATTTTTTTAAATGTAAGTTTTTGTTTCTACAAATTTTTCTAGTAAATGCACACATTATGAGAGATATATGATTTATGCTACCTACTATCTAGAGTCCCAATTAATTATATAAACTAAATCAGTATTTTTGTTTTGAAATCTAATGCCTCTGATAGTTTTAGGCCATAGAATTGTGTTGAAGATATTGCTATTCATTTTGTAATTTTAAATCTCTTGTGCACAGGGTGCCCCATCATTCCTACCCTAACCTTTGGGTTTTGCCCTGATGAATCTTTTGAATCAATAGGGAACCTTTTAATTAGATTGTCTCTTGATCTCTTGACCAATCTTCAACTCGGTAGAAAGGAGGCAGCCCCTGCCCATCTGTTCACTGCCACAATGGAAATGCTTTCTATTACAGAGCTAGATAATAACAGCTGAGACTTTGGGGATTTTTACCCGTGCAGCTTTATTGCCATGGGAACTTGGGCAACTCTCCTTTCTAAGAACTGTTTTCCTAAAGAAATTGTTTCATGGAATTTCACTGAATAGTTATTTTTCCATTGTCACATGGCTTTAAAACTCTTACATCTTATAGTGGAACATGATGATACAATTTGCATGTACATAAATACAAACAAAACAAAATTTTTAGCTTTTCACCCATTTTCAAAATTTTACCTGGAATTTCCATACTTCCTAGTATTTTAAAGAAAGATTATCATGGAGGCACCAAAAAATAACATTTAATAGAAATATGACATCAAAGCAAAAAGTTCTTGTAAGTTTTAAAAAAATCATTCAAAGATCATATCCACTAGGAAAATAATTCTTTAATAACTTAGATATTTAGTTACAAAGTAGACAAAGTGCTTAGGTTTTGGCTTCATCAACTAAATAAAAAGTTTTATTGATTATCTTATCTGTAAAATTATCTTGTAATTTCCTAGCTTTGCATAAGATGACATAATTTTAGTAAGTAGTCTTGTGGACTTAGGCATAACATCATACCTGACAATAGGTAAGACTCAATAAAAGCCTGCCAGATGAGAACTGAGAAACAAATGAATGAATAAATTTTTAAAAATTTTGGCAGTCCTCTCATTTCTAATAGAAGTTAGTATATTTACTCCTAAAACATTTTCCCTAACTTAAGATATAACCTTGTTTCAACTCGAGTATAGCACACACTATTGGTGTTGAGATGCTATGCCATAAAGTCTATAGGATTCCACTAATAATATAGAGTCCAGATGTCCTGGACAGTCTTCAAGAAGACATCACTAACTATGGAGAACAAAAATCATATTTTTGTCATCACTGATGATTCTAACCTTACCTTGAAGAACTATAAACCTCTATATTCAGAACCAGCCAGGCCCCTCATCTTCAAAACTCTTTAAATGTCTGTTCATCCACTTTTCCTCTTTCTCATATTAAAAGGATTTACTCAAATCCATCCAAGCACCTAGAATTACTCTCAGCATCTGCTTCTGCTTTACCTCACTCCAAAATATTCTCAGTTGCTCTGTGAATCTTAAGACTTCAATACAGGCCTAACTAGCAGAGTCCAGACAGAATAAACCCTACTACAACTGGGAAAGACACAGTATTTGCCTTGTGTCCATTATCCTTCATCCAGAACCTCCTCCCTCGGTGCTTCCTTTCGAGCAATAAAAACTGACTACTAATTGGATATATAGTTATCATCTAAAAATATATATCTGATAATGTCCTTTCCTTCCCATCCCCACTTTACCTTCAGGAGCTTCTGATTCCTCTTAAAATAAAGGCCCAACCTCGTGTCCTCCAAGCCTCTGCATGCTCTTGTCCCAGCCTGACTCTCCAACCTCATGTGTCCCTTGTCCCCTGCTGGTTTCTGCCATCCATCCACAGTAGCCATCCTTCAGGTCCCGGAAGGGGCCATATTTACTTCTGCCACAAGGAGGGCCTTGGAATATACTGTTCTCTAGCCCAAAATGATTTTCCATCCTCTTGAACTAATCGACTCTTGTTTATCCTTCAGCAGTCAGCTCAGCAATCACTTCCCCACAGGTCTTCCCCAGCCTTGAGGTTATATATACTATTAGGTCCAGCTTTCTCTTCTTCACAGCTTTGCAATCAAACTCTCATCTAGGGGTATTTGATTAATGGCTGTCGTCAGCTGGAATCTAAGACCCACGAGGCAGGAAGCCATGTCTGCATTAGTTCCATATTGTAGCCCCCATGCTTATGACTGGGCCAGGAAATAAACTTTTGTCAAATAAATGTGGTTGAAAGTTTTTCACCCTAAGAAGTAAGTAATTGACAACTGCTTGATGTTCTTTCATTCCCAGTGGTATTTTGAATTTGAATAGAAAGAGCACTTTCACGGAGGAATGTCCCTGGCAGGGACCGACAGGCAGGGTTGTTGGTTTGTGGGGAAGGACTTCCCAATGGTCCTGGAATTGCAGACTCATGCCTGAATCCTCACTCAGTTCACTCAATGTCCTGCTTCCATTTTATTGGAACTGAAAAACAGACATATTTGGTGTCATCAACATGCTTTTCTAGAAGTAATTAGCTCCCATCCATCTTTCCTCTGCAATATTTATAACATAATCCTGATTGCTTCTGTGATGCCTGCCACTGAAGGGCACTTTTCTCTGTAAATGAGATTGTAATTATGTGTTGGAATACAGTCTTCATTAACTCAACGATACCATCATTTTCCAGTCCTTTCCTGAGATTTGTAATGGGTTTAAGAGCAGTATTTCCTCTTCTGTGCCCTTACATTACCTTATAGGTATAAACTATATCCTTTGTTCAAGTGTTTGCAGTCTACACAATGCCGTGTTGTCTTTGAATAATTACATCTGGAAAACCACCAGTCATTATCTTCTTAAAGTAATGGCAAATTCTTTCCTAATATTTACAGACAGAAGACAATTACATTAAGGCCCTGATACAGTAAGAGCACAATTTAACAAATTTACATGGTGGCAGCATTTTCATTTAAATTTTCTGTAATTACCCATGTGAAACATTTTCTCCAGAATGATAGATTTATGCTACAAATGAGTTGCTTGAGATTTTTCTCAATGAGGCACAATTAAGGGATAGTTGTGCCAAATAAATTGTACCATTAACATGCTGAATCAGTATTAATTTAGCTTTTGTTTATTATTTAATTTATTATGTCAACCCAATAGAAAACAGATTTTTAGTGGCCCCAGGTATAGGTAAGGCCCTCTGCTGGTTATTTTCTGGTGGGGGAAAGGGACTAGATTTGGATAAATTTAATGACTACTATCTGCAGGTGAGCTGTGAGCACATAATAGATCACCACAAATATATTTCAAGAAGCCCCCCAAAAATCAAAATGGATCCTTGGACTCAAGGATTGTCAATAGCCTAATTAGTTGTGCCAATTTAGTAAATTAAAAAGGGATTAATTAGCTATGAAGGCATTTAGAAAAAGGAGAGCTCCAGGCAAACATTGGCAATTTACACCTAAGTATTATGTAGAAAGAGGATGTCAACGCAACTCAGATCTTGGTCCAGTCAGTTTGGTGATCAAATCTCAATTGTGGGAATGACTATTAGATTCTGATGTTTGAATAATACATAAAATTTTGGCATCCCATAATAGTTTTGTATGGGAAGAGAATGTGCTGATCAGGTGAAGGTGATTGTCCATTCAAACTTGGTGTTTGATTTCTCATTTTTTAAATATAAAGATAGTTTTGCGATCTACATAAGTCTTTGTGAGGTTTGCAAGAATAAAAAGGATATACTCCAGATGGATCAATTTTAGAATATATTCAAGATTAAATTTTCAGTTGCAAGACTGATAGCCAGGCCTAAGCAGTGGTGAATTTACCAAGGCAAAAATCCAACCCATGGGCAATATCTGCTCTCAAAGGTGGCCAGTGCACCCTTCCAGCACAGCACCCACCTCTCCTGCTGTGGGTCTTCTTTAATTTATTTGTTTTCTTCTCTGGCTTCTCTAAGGAGATGGAGAAACATACTAGAAGAAAATAACATCTTTGGAATAAAAAAAATCCCATGTTGGCATACTCTTCCTGCCATTGTTACACAACATTAGGGAAGTAAAAATTTTTCCTAATTTCAATTTCCTCATACATGAAACTGGAAATAGTACTTACCTTGTGGTTTATTTTTAAAATTAGATTAAACACTATTTTAGTGTTATCCTAACCTGGAGCTGGCATATAGTGACACTCAATAAGTTTATCTGACTGGACTTCAGCATACTCTCAAGAATAAAGTTGACAATTACAGCCAGTTCTTTTGGTTTTGCAAAGTGTGATTATCTACATGCATTCATAGAATCCAACTGATTTGATTTTTTTCTGGAAAAAGACTGCAAATGAACATGCATATTTGGTCACTGGATAGCTGCTCATGTCTAAACTTAGAAAATTAGGGGCTTTTTGGTATCTATGGCAGCACAGCAAAGACAAGTATAGAAATTGCCTCAGAGCTGGGGCATGCACCAGAAATCTCCTGACACTCTGACCATGTGGAAAAAATGCCAAAAAACAGGGATGATTGCACTCCCACACTCAATTCCAGAATATGGCTTTTGGATAAGCTTGTGTCACCTGTTTTAGGTGCTGGTCTCCTAACATCCAGTCTTTCTAGCTCTGTTCTCTGAGTAACCACTTAACAGGTCAACATCCTCCTAGACATTTTTCTTTCAGACTTTTAAGCCCCCCTTAATATATAAGCCCATGACTGGAAAAGAGCCACTCTTTTCCACCCATGGTAGTAGGATAAGCCATGAAAAAGAACTATTTAAAGCTGCACATCAGAAAAGAAACTCTCATTTACTCAAAGTGTCCTTTCATGCAGGTACGAAGTTTTTCTTGAAGGTGGGGTGTTCAGTGTTGATGTTGGAAGTCTCCACAAGTGAGCTCTGTGGCTTTTGTAATTGTGAAGGATTTCACTATACACCGATGGTGCTTTGCTAGCTAAATCTGTCTCACAGAATACTGTCTCCAGCTAAACGACCAATTTAAAGGTCAAGGTAAATGCTAACATTATGAAGCAACAGTAGTGAAGAAAGACATCCAGCTGTAGTGGAACAACTCTTGGAGGGAAAAAAAATGATCATGTACTGTTCCTCTACTTCTTCTTTTTCAGAAGGGTGTTTTATGGCCTCCCATCGTCAGGGAGGAAGGAATTTGTGTTCTTCAATGTTAAAATCTATTGGAACTGGGGATTTAAAATGTCCTAATTAGGGCTCTAGGGAACTTGCAAAGGAGGATACCAGATTCCTCATTATCTTAACAGTCTCCCTGAGCTGCTGGGCATGGCCCTTATTTTAGCCTGTAGTCTCTGGGGACTGTGCAGGAGCCTCAGTGAAGTTCCCCAGGACAGTGAAAAAGTGAGGTCTGGAATACCAGAAGAGGGCACCAGCTGCTCCTCTGAGCTCCCTATGCACACACGTACAGTTTTTACCACTAATAAAAGCAGAACGGCGGGTGTCAAGCAAACCGTCAAGCCATTGACTGTATCTACTGAATGTGAGGGCGCATACCATCCTATATATATATATGGTGATGAACCTTAGCTAATAAAGAACAAATGAACTTCCATTCAAACCCTCACACCTGCTCAAGAGGTCTCTAGGACCTCGCACTCACTTCATTGCGCTGCTCTTTTGCTCTTTAGTTTTACTACTTCCCCATCTCTGCATAGAGTGACTCCATCTGGTATCTGTATATGCATGCACTTCCATGAGTTTGCACATTCACACACACAGAAATATATACACACACATAATTCATATTTTCAGTGTGGATTCCAGAGAAATTCTCTTCTGGGCATTTCTCTATCAGACAGAACTCAACATTCATTCCCTTTCCAATCTTCATTTCCTCTTGTGTTTCACTTTTCAATGTAGGACAGAATCATTCATCCATCAGGTTTGCCTTCACTCCCCATTCACTCTCCAAATTTCTTTCTCCACCACTTTATCTGTTCCCCAAGGCCCTTTCTATACCCAGTATGGATTTATATGATTAAGCCAATTTCTTTTTACTTTTTGTTTGTTTGATTTGCTTCTTTCACCTAGAACATCATCCCCAAGAAAGCAGGGTCTTTTTTCTGTTTTTCCCTGCTAAAGCCTGGATCAATTTCTGGAACATGGTAGGCACCCAATAAATGTTTATTAAATAAATGATTCACTCAACAACTATCCCATTGATTCTATCTCCCCAGTATCTTGCAAATCATCGTTTTCATCCCTGATGCTACTACCGTATTTACAGTCTGCATAAATTCCTATCTGAGTGACTGCAATAGGCTCCTAGGTGCTCTCCCTACTTTCACCCTCACCCACCTCCAAACTGTTATCTACCTGGCACCATGGGGTCTTTCTAAACTGCAAATTGGCTGCTGTCACTGGCCTGCTTGAAACCCTTCAGTAGATCCCCATAACATCACCTTCTGCAAACTTTTCCACAAGCATCTCCCTAACAGCAGAGGAAAGAGGGACCTGGACTTACAACCCGAAGTTACCCACCACAAGCATGAAATACCTTGGGAACCTTATGATTTGTTTTACAAATATATGCAGATGTTGTGTTCTACTCCTGTAATAATAAATATTTGAAATTATTCGCCATTAAGCAAAACCACTGCTCCAGGAAGGCATTTCTTATTTATCCTGTGGTTTTTGGAATATGAGCCACACCAGGATATCTAAGTATGAGAAACACAAAGGCAGGTAAAGGTCAGATAAGTTAATTTGGCACACAAGGCCTTTCAAAATCTGGCTCCTGATTATCTCTCCCTCCTGACCTCTAGCCACTCTCTCAAGTATATGTCCCCCAGCTCATCTCAAATGCTACACTCACTCCCAAGGTTGGGTTAGGTGCTCCTTTTCTGAGCAACTTCAGCACACTGTGCATCTTCTACCTGCACATTACCAGTTCTTATTGTTTATTTTTGCGTCTGAAGCACAAAGCTATCAACTCTTGAGGGAAGGAGATGTGCCTTGCTTGCTGTAGCTTAGTCCTGACATAGTACACCAAATAAATGTCTATGAAAACAATCAGTGAGTGAGCGAATGAATTATAAATTGCTCCAAGTAAATGTTCATTTAAAGCTCTAAGGACCGTGATATCTAGGAATGTTATCTATTTCAGTAACCAACACTACCACCACCTACACACACAACTTTTGACCCTTCCTCCCCTATATATACACATAAGAAAATGAATCCCAAGTCCCAGTAGAGCTTGAAATTTTATTGCCCAGGAACTAAAAACTACTATATTGCCTAAGACCAATATACGGATCCCATTTTACTGGTACATATACATTTCAAAGAACTATTGTCTCTCTTGGGTTACCTGAAATGGTTTTTAAAAGCACAAAGACTCCCTACCTTGAAGCAGGAATTGAAAATAGATCTTTGGTGATATTAATCTCCAGACTTGGAAGCCACCTAGGAATCAGATGTATCTGCCAGGGCCTCAGAGAGAAGTTGAGCCCATGTTTAAGTAGACACCCAGCTTAACTGTTACATAGTCATAGTGAATCATAACTTGTCTGCCCACTTGTCTTATCTGCTTGTAACATTTAGGGTAATATGTTATCATTAGACCCTAAAGCCTTATCAGCTGGGCTCTGTTTGAATGACCCGATGAGCTAGTTCTAGGGTTCAATGTTTTTAAAAAAAAATAATAAAGAAAGCCAGCAACAGTTTGCCTATAGAGTACAGCTAGTGAAGACCCTATAACTTTAAAGTCAGAATTATTTTGATGTGATGGCTTGGACTATGTACCCCAGAGAAACTTGTTCTTACACTTGAACCATTCCTGTGGATGTGAACCCTTATAAATGGGACCTTTCAATGAAGTTACTTCAGTCAAGATGTGGTCCAGCTGAATCAGGATGGGTCTTAATCCTATTACTGAGGGCAGGTCAAGAGAGAGAGAAAGCCACAGGAAAGCGCCCAGAAGCTAGAGGTCAACAGAACCTAGAGAAGTCAGGAAAAGCTGCCGTATGCATGGCAATGTTACAGAAAAGCCAAGGACCAAGGAGCTCTGGAAGCCAGCCTCAGAATTCCAGTCTTCTGGGGGAAAATATCACTTTGATGATGCCTTGATTTTGGACTTCTCCTAGCCTCAAAACTGTGAGCCAATAAGTTCCCATTGTTTAAGCCAATGTATTGTGGGGTTTTTGCTTTAGCAGCTAGGAAACTAAAACATTTGGGTAAGGGTCAAATATCCTCTGCAGTTTATGGGAATTTCAGCCTGGCATCATAGATGTTCAAAAGGAAAGTTCTACAGATGGAATCTTCTTACAGAAGGAAGTAGTTTGCTCTTATTAAAAAGGCTGAATGATGGGAAGTGGATGTGGCTCAAGTGATAGAGCTTCACCAGGGAGGACCTGGGTTTGATCCCTGGGGTCTCCTGGTGAAAAAGAAGAAGAGAAAACTCGCCCATGTGAGTGCCTGCACTAAGTGCCCACGTGGTGAGCCAGTGCCTCATGCAAGTGAGCTATGTAGCAAGATGATGACTGATTAAAAGAGAGACAATGGGTTAGTCAAGGTGAAGCATAGCAGAAACCCGGGAACTGAGGTGGTACTGTTGTAGAATTTGAGAGAGGTTCAATTATTTGCGTATAGAGAGGCCAGGACTCAGGAATGATTTTGAGAAGGAAAAATGGTTTATTGATGGCCGGCCGGACTCGGGAGCTTTCTGTTTCAATCCTGAGCCTGGAACAAGATTTTTGAGTCCCTTTTATACAGAGAGGAAAGGCTAAATGGTCCTTTTGTTTCAGTTTTCAATAGGCTTGAATTAGCATATATATCTTCCACATCTTAGGTAAGCTTTTAGCATGGACCTTAGGTATTCTAGGTAAGCTTTTAGCATATTTGGTTTGCATTTCCCCTGAATACTTAAAGTTTATAAACCTTGCATTGTTAACTGTTTCCTGGGACTGGAGTCCTTGCCATGGGACTGCAGCCTTTTATTATCCCACACCTACAAGTTACAGATAGTTTAGGTTATCTCTGAAGAGACAAAGAGCCTCCCACCCATAGCCCACATCAGTACAATTAACAGGGAAACTCTCACCCTATCAGAGGTCTCCAGGATCAAATCCCAGTGAATTCTAGAGGAGAGAAAATGAGAAGACAACACAGACAGCAAAAACAGTACGGATGGAGGAAGGGAAGGGGGAAAATAAATTTGAAAAAAAAAAAAAAGGCTGAATGGGAACCACAGGAAAAATGAGGAGGAAAGGGAAGCAACAGAAAGAACTCTGGGGCCAAGGCCATCCCAGGGTACCTGACCGCATACAGCAGTTGACAGAGGATTGCGGTTTAGCAGCTGTGAGTCCTGTCCTCTGAGAGCTTACAGTCCCCGATGAACATGACTCAAAAACATGATTAAATGCCACTTGGCAACTATGTAAGTAGGGAACTAGAACCAAAATAGATTTCTTTATAGATTGAAATAAAATGTGAATAAGTAAAGTAGAAGTGACCCATCCCATCTCAGTATAGGAATATAAATTGAGAGGCTTTCTTTATAAATGGCTAATAAAGGGTCGTTCTTGGACCTCCTTTCACTTACCCCAGGCCCGCAGGCTTAGAGGGTGTCTTTTTATTTATTCATTAGTTTGGATTTGAGGAAAAATTAACAGACAGTATTCATTTAGTATGTTTGCTAATTTTGCCTCATTGTTTCCTGGCCATACAGTCTAAAAAAGAGGATTCAATATTTTATTAATAATAATTTTTTTATCTTTGTGTTGCCAATTTGAAGCAGCCTGTTTGTTGACAGCTACATAGGCTGGTTTTCATACATTTCCTCTTTAGATTTCCCCACGCTGATGCCATAGGCTCAAAGTCATCCCTTCAGCCAAGACGCCATTTTTCTCAAGCACTACCTCACTCCTGCCAGCCCGTAGGTGGAAACATGGGCAGAGCCGCAACCAGAGCAGCTGTTTTTATTTGTTACGTTTTCAGATAGAGTTTTTAAAAAAAGAATCTACGACTGAAAACAAAAAAAGTTTTAGAAAACGACTTTTAATAAGTAGTTAGGGAGATGGGGAGGTAGATGTTAGGTAGATGGTATACACAGAACATGGTAGTTCTATATAAAAACTATCGCTTTTAGCCGTAAAGCTTTGTGAATTTAAACTCTCCTTTACCAACATGCAAATCACCCAAATACACTCAAAGTGTTCTTTCTACAAAAAGAAGTAGGGGAAGGGGAAAGGGAAGGGGAAAGAGAAGAGAAAGGGGAAGAAGAAGTAGAAGGGCTCCCAAATTCCCAGTATCTATCCGTTACTCTAAACTAGGGGTTGTTATTAAATTTACATAATTTTTTCAGGTTAATTAGGCTGAAACCTTTGTTTGCTTCAATACAAGTGACTTTCATGAAATTATTTTGTATAGGAAGTTAAAACCTTGTGAACATGCCATGTAAATCCATAGAAATTAAATGCAAATTAATCCAGCCTTGATGTGGTTTTTCTCAGGACTGAGGTTATTGATTTTTTTTGTCTTTATTTATTTTTTTAATATTACATTAAAAAAATATGAGGTCCCCATATACCCCCCACCACCCTCACTCCACTCCTCCCCCCATAACAACAATCTCCTCCATCACTGAGGTTATTGATTGACATCCAGTGTGGAGAATCCATTTCCCAAACATTTTAATTTTCAGGCAAGGAAACACAACAGCTTATAACCCCAGCAAGCAGGTTGCTTTGCGGAGAGCTGGCTGCCCATTTAACAGCCGTGCTCTCAATACAAGCCAAAGTTGATACCATTGAGTGCTCCATTTTTGGGCTTTCTGGAGAGACCATAATCCTCTGCCTTCTATTTGCAGTATATTCATTTTAAGTCACTGTGAAGAATGTCTTGGAACCTAAGATGCCGTGTAACTCCAGATACAGGGGTAGCCGGAAATCAAGGTCAGGCACCTGGAGTAGACTCGGAGGCCACCTATGCCTCTTGCCCTGTCAATTCCTCACCACCCACAGTCCTACCAGGAACATCTTGGGGCACCACCTTGGAGGCAAGGTGATCTTTGTTAGTTGTAAAAGTTTTAGCTTAGATTATACCCCAGGTTACTCATTTAATTTTATTTTTTTGTTTATTTTTTATTTTTTAAAGATTTATCTTTTTTATTTCTCTCCTCTTCCTCCTACCCCCTCTCCCCATCTGCCCCCCCCCCCAGTTGTCTGCTGTCTGTGTCCATTCACTGTGTGTTCTTCTGTGTCCACTTGGATTCTTGTCAGCGGCATCCAGAATCTGTGTCTCTTTTTGTTGCATCATCTTGTTGCATCAGCTCTCCGTGTTGGCCCCACTCCTGGGCAGCTGCACCTTTTTGGCGCTGGGCAGCTCTCCTTACCAGGCGCACTACTTGCATGTGGGGCTCCCCTATGCAGGGGACACCCCTGTGTGGCATGGCACGCCTTGTGAGCATCAGCACTGCACGTGGGTCAGGAGGCCCTGGATTTGAACCTTGGACCTCCCATGTGGTAGGCGATGCCTTATCTGTTGGGCCAAATCCTCTTCCCTTATTTAATTTTAAATGGTAATTTGCGTGTATGCTTACTCTATATAATTGTTTCTTTAAAAACATGCAAATATTTCCAGTCAAGATTTCAATTTACAATGATCAAATCATTTATGAATAAGGATTTCACATTCATTTCCTAACTTTTCCTTTATTCTGAATTTCTTCCTTCTCTCCCATCCCTTTTTCCTCCTAGCTAAACCATCAGATGACTCTCCTGTTATTCTACATTTTGTTGATAAACAATTCCTGTAATTAATAATGCTTATCTCTTCAAGTATGAGAAAAACAAATTTAACACATTTTAATAAGAAAGTTGGAAGGGCAAGGAGACATTTTATTGCCATGTTGATTTAATAAGACTAGAAATAACCTGCTCATGACTGCATCTAATAAATAGCATTTGAATACATATTTGCTGTTACTCTTGATATTGGTACATCAATATTTCTTACAAAAGTATTTCTGAAAAGGTATAAAATATAGAATTCTTTAAAAAAACAAATCTTCCCATTGACTAAATGATGATTTTCAAGTCACTGTGTCTATGTCTGATTCTAATCTTGATTTTTAGTTCTCAGCTGAGCAACCTATGGGGCTGAGAATCAGAAGACACGGATTTAGAACAAACTCTTCAGCCTAAGTGCTGTTTCCTTATCTCTAAATTGAGGCAGTGGGGGGGGGGGGCAGGGGGTGGTGGTTAAAAGTTCTCTAAACTCTCTTCCAACTCCAGCATTCTACAATTGCAGCTAATTTATTTGCAAAACCAAATCCTGCTTCAAGGCTTTTTATAGTTAAAGATCCTTTGAAATGCAAATAATCGGGTCTCCATTTATCTGTGGCTAAATTTTGGAAAGTTCAAAATGAACCGCTTAATAAAGCCTATTCCTTTGAAATTAGTGAAATTTATGAGATCATGATTAGATCATAACAGAAAGAACTCTGTGAGAGCATCAGAGCGGTCTCTACTCTTACTTCCATACAAGCAAATCCAGTGAAGTTGGAATCTAATTTCACCCTACAAAGAGGAAAACGGTGGTGCTCAAGAGTGGTTAGCTGTCCTGGGAGCGGGGCGGGGACTCTGGCATTGGGGACCCCCAGGACGATTTTTCTCAAGTCCAGGGGAGAAAATAAATTAGAGTGAACAGTCAAGCCTCCTCAGATAGGCTGCTCTCCAACTGGGGCAGCAGCTGGTTAATAGGGTGCTGCGTTCTCTTCTCCACTAGACTGTGGAGAGTCTCTGCGAGCGAAGGGAGCCTGCTCTCTTGAACGGAGATGGGAGCAGTGTGCTCTTTACGCATCCTCGTATCTGAATTCTTCCCACCTTCGCTGTACCCCTCATTTACACGTTGTAGTGAGGCGTGTGCTCGTTCAGTCCGATGGGGCAGGGTATTTTTGTAACCTCCTCTAGCGCTCCGCCCGGTGCCAGGGTGTCCGATACTTTCCAATTCTGGGATTCTCTAGGCGATCAATAAAGTCTCGCTCATGGGCAACTCACCTGGGCTGAGTCCAGGAAAAATGAGAAGTTTTGGATTCGATACCCTTTGATAAGCTCTGAATTTAGTGTCACACTCGTATTCCTCCCGGACCTCCACTAGCCGCTCATGAACCCTCATCTCATCCTCAAGGTCCCGTTGTCCTTACTGAAACCCGAGGACTGTTGGCTTTAATTACGGCATAGGGAAACAATGCCCTCACTTTGGCTGTCTAATTAGCGTTACTCTGAGTGGAAGAATTGAGTCAATAACCAAGGGAGGGTTTCCCACAGGCTTCCACAGCCTGCACATCCATCTGCAAAGAGTTAACCCCACTCTCCCCGCAAAACTCATCCTCTTCCTCAAAGGGCCAACCTTAACCACAGCGTAACGTGGCATATGTCAATTTTTTTATCTTATATTTTTTACTATACATGTGTATTATACTGAAGAGAGGGGGAAAAGACAAGTATTGCAATGAGTTATTCGCCGTAGTAAATTCTAACAATGATCAAATCCAAACGCCAGAGATTATTTTTCTAGCATTTGGTCACAGCTTCAACAACTGTCCTCTCTTTAAGAATTCATTGTGAAAGGATTCCACCTGCATCTAGAAGGATGTCTGCTTTCATTTATTTTTTGACAATTCTGAAGTTTAAACGTTACTGGCATTTCTCTTTCTCTGTGCTCAGCAAGTTAGGATAGCATGATCATTGATTTTTGCCTCATGTTAGAGCAAGGATATTTATTCCTCCTTCCTCCAAAGAAAGAAAATCCTTATGTACTTCTCACGTGGCTTAGGAGAGTTAACAATGCAGTGATCCTCTCAGGCCTCGGTGCAGCCTCCTCTCCGAGTCAAGCACTGCCCCCTCGTGGGGAGAATAAACATTAGCCCGCTTTAGAGCGAGCTTCGTTGCTCAAGCCCTAGTAGCCCTTAGAAAGGGCTTTCTGCCAGCCCACCCGAGGGCTTTACCTGGCGACGTTTTGACCCTTTTAATCATGAGAGTTAAAGTAATTTTTAGTACAAAAAGTCCCGACAGCACGTATACTTTTACCTAACAGTGTTAGGTCTTCAGAAACCACTGAATAGAAGGGGAGAGAGGGCCTGTAGTAAAGCAAAGTTTCCATGAGCAATCGTGGTAAAATACAAAACAATAAAAAGAGCAGGCACAGTGCCTGTGCTTTTAAAAATGAGCATTTCAAAGGAAGGGCTGTCATTTTCACAATCTTGCTATTCTTAAATTAATAGTTATTGGGGCGAACATGAAGATTTCTTTGAATCCAGAGGTGACTTATGCCTGCCTGCCTATCTACGATAGTTTAGGGATTCTCCTTTACATATTTCTCTTTGGAGTCCAGGGATTATCCACATTTTCCAGATTATTTTTTCTCGATTTTATTTAGTGTAATGCCTGACTTTGAAATTATGGATGAATGCTCAACAGGATCTGTCAGTTAAGGTTCTGGGCACTAGACTTGGATAGTTCTGGTTCATCATTCATTAGTTGATTGGGCTTTCTAAACCCCAGTTTCCTCAACTGTAAAATGGGGATCATAAGAAGGCCTTCCTCAAATGGTTTAAACATGAACCGATGAGATGATGCTAAAAAAAAGAACTTAACATAGTATCTGGCTCTTCAAAAACACTAAATAAATGTTAGCCACCCTTAATGTATCTTTTCTATTTTATTTTTTGCCTTGGCCTCTAGAGTGCTCCCTACCTCTCACCAAGCCTCTCCCAACAAAGCATATTGGAAAGCATTAAAAATTCATTACAAAGTTGACTTTTTTCCTTCTTTTTATAACATATAAATATGTCTTTGTTCAGTGTGTATGTTTAACTGGATTCATGCTTCTGAGGCTCCCGTTGAATGTTTGTGTTTGACAAATTCTTAGGGGACAGTTCCCTATCAGGTGTCATTTCATGTTAAGAAGCCAAATTTTGTGGCCGCTTATATACACTCAAGAGCATGAACCCAGCCAAGTGGACTGTTCTCGCTCTTGGTTCTCAAAATAGTGCTCCGACTTCCACTCCCAAAGGAACATAACACAAACTTGTACAACGAGTACATAATCCTAGGAAGCTAAATTTGGGAGATAATCTGAAATATTTTCATTGTTTCATGAAGTACGTCTAATGCCCTTCAAGGTTATAAAGGAATTTGTAGTGCAATTCAACCCTAAACTATTCCATCCTTCCATCAACAAGGCCAGCTGCACAGCTGGGAATGTTTTGGCAAGACAACAATGACCAAAGGAGATGTCAGCTCAGCCAAATCCTTGACACAATCCTCACCTCTGCTTTGCTCTGAAAGGTGCCCTCGAGTTTTCATGCTTGCTCGGTGTTCTGTGAAAGGAGCTGAAGCTGCTACCACTTGATCCTACTATTTCATTATGGCTTTTCCCTGACCTCCCAGTTATTTTTCCCCTCTTTTTGCCTTATAAACAAAGCTCAGATCTGCCTTGGGCAGGAGAAGGGGTGATGGTTGAGGTAGGAACAGAGCCAGTCAAAAATCCCTGGAGGAATACAACCATTCTTCTGCAGAAGCAAAAGCAAATTCTCCAAAGATATGTATAGTGGCTTGTGCATATGGTTGGGGAAATCCTGTGTGGAAAAAAAAAGGAATGTGAAAATGAGGCAAACAACTTCCAAATATGCTTCTCATAATGAACATCCTCATCCAATTTAGAGAGATGCCAAAACTTAGCCCTAAGTTCATGAGACCCTGAAAGAGTAGGGAAATGGAGAACTAAAAGGTTTTCCTAAAATTGCACTAATTCTGTGAAAAAATTAAGGACTTTATGTCTTCTAACTGGACTGTGGCATGCTCATGTACACCAAACTCATACTACCACAGGTTTCTATTTTTAATAACAAAGTGAAAACAGTCTTTTATTTTAAAAGTTTTCTCAAGAAAATTATTGCCCTAGCTTAGACTATTCTCCAGAGAGGAAGAATGTACAAAACCATTCTAGCACAAAAATTCATTTATTTGGTATTGGTTTCTGTAGGGTCAAAGTAATTACAAAAATTGTAATTTGTTTTAAATAATCAGAATGAAACTTTCATTAAAAATCTTTAAAAAGTAATCCCTATAATACTTTTCAGAGGGTGATAAGGTAATTGTTGACTGAACAGCGAACTTCATTCCCAGTTGTCTAGATTACTATCAGCATTATTTTCTTCACACCAACAGCTTAAAATTAATTGCACATGCAACAGGTATTTTTATACAGGCATACTGAGTGCTAAAAATAAAGCAAGATGTTCGTGTTAAAGTGGACAAGTAGTAGGAAGAATTCTCCTTTAAAAAATCTCTTTGATAGTTGGAGGAATCATGAGAATTGATCCAAATGCTGTATGATGCTTCTGGACTATTGGGCTGGATGGGAAAGGCAGCAGAAATACCTGTCAAAGCATACTAAAACCCGAAGTTCAACGACTAGCACTGCTGTTCCTCATGAATCTCCACTACACCACTTTTGATACACTGTGGTGAGGATTGGCAAATTTTATGACCACATTGTGGTGCTTGAGGCCAACCTCCTTACCAGATTGCAACCAGTTTGAGAGTTAGACTGAGGGATTTGGGCACTTAGAGTCAGGCCACAGGTGAGCCCAGATAAGTAATGTAGCTCTCTAAAAATTTCTCTTCCTTGGTATCTATACTTTTACACTGGCCTTAGCAATATTATAATCAAGTGAGCATAAGATTTCACAAAATATATAGGGCTGGTGTGATTCATTTCTTTGACTTTTTGAGCCTACAAAAAAAACTTTTGCATTACCTAACTCTGCCTTGGGGAATCAGAAAATTTTCATGAAGATTTGTGTATATATTTTTCCATTGTGTGTAGAGAGGAGAATGGAAGGAAAAAAGGGAACAAGAGAAGAAGCAGGTAGAGCATTTGTCAGTCAAAGGGAACAGCTTGTAACAGTCAAAGAGCATGGAAATGCATGTAAAATAGGGCAAACACATTGCTATGACTGTGTGGCATAATAAAAATTTAATGAACTTTGGAATCAAGCAGACTTGAATTTGAACTCCAATTCAGGGTTTTCAATGTCGTGATATCTGGTTAAGCTCCTCTACTTTGAAATTTCTCATCTTTAAAATGGGGATAAAAATACCTCCATTATAGGGAAATTGGATGATTAGGTGCTATAATATGTGCACAACATCAGCTGCAGTGCCTGACACAGAAAAAGTACTTAAAGTATGTATCTGTTATTGTTTTTACTATTATTACCATTATAATCATCATCAAGGCTAGAGTGTTCTCTGGGGGAGTAATGAAAGACAAGGAAGGAGATATCAATAAATGTCAAGTCATGCAAGACACATAGCAAGGTGTGGTAGATTGCAAATATGGCCACAACTTCCTCTCAACCCTGGAGGTGTGCTGCTTTGCAATGCGCTGCTGCTGTTCCATCCATCAAAAGGTAAAATCCATTTGTCCAGCCACTTGACTCTGGGCTGACCTTGTGACTTGTTTTGACCAGTAGAATGTGGTGAAGGTAACACTGTGCAATTTATGAGCTGAGGAGACATAAGCAGTAATGGTGTCAGAAGGTCAAACGGAACTGACATAGTTGGTTCTTGACTGAGGCAACTTTGAATTGTACAGCCACGGGACCCTCAAGTTGGAGAATCGAAGACAGTGTTTGGGTCTTTCAGCAGCAGTCAAGCTTTGATTACAGCGCCACACAATAGAAACACCAAGAATAGGAAAGGATTTCCAGTTTTCTCTCTCCTAGAAGCTACCTTCATGGCCTTGAATGAGTCAAACTTCCCACACTTTCTCATTCACGAAATAAATTGATAATCCTGTCCCTACACAGCTTACAGAATTGTGACAATTAAGAGGACATGTAAATGATGCACTTGAAATTCCCTGAAAAGGAATGCGTTCAACTAAATAATGTACTAAAAATAATTCTGTTAACAACAATAATCCTCATGTAGTGCTACAATTCTAATCCTTTTGAGGTTGCTATAACTGCATACTGTTCAGAATACTCAAAGTCAAAATGCCTGACACCTTTATGTTAAATAAAGGGAAGATAGTAAAATAAACAAGAATTTGATCAGGCTGGATATGTGCTCACGTGTAGTAAACCCCTTTTTTTTTATTCATTGTCTCATAGTTTACATTTTCTGCATTTATTCATTCATCAAACATTCATTTTATTTATTGTGTTCCTGGGAACATACTAGGTGCTATAAAAGAGCAATCAGAAAGGGCCCCTGCTCTCAAGGAATTCATCGTCTACAAACTGAAGATGGATACAAATAAACAATTAGAACAATGAACTCACTGCTAAAACCAAGGCAAAATCCATGTGTTAGTGGAACACACAATAGGAAACAGTTTATAGCCTGGTTGGAGGAAAGAAGAGAGCTTCACTGAAGGATTAACACTGAGTTGCTAGGAGTTAATTTTTGCATGTAAAGAAAAAATATAATCAATATGGAGTCAATTTCTAGATCGGAAAATTACGTCTAAAATATGAAAATAACCCATAATCCTACACTGATAATGTTGTATACATAAGGGCATTATATTTTGCCACTATATTATTTTTACTTTCTGAAAAGCCATTCTGGATTCATTGTGCCTTTCTTTCTGGGTTTGGTATTGACAAGCAGTGTGATCTTGGCAATTCTCCCAAGCATCATGGATATTCTGAGTCCCATCAACCTTCTGAGTCTGTTTCTTCTGCAAAATGAGAGAATAAGAAACAAGGGCGGCGGACTTGGCCCCGTGGTTAAGGCCTCCGTCTACCACATGGGAGGTCTGCGGTTCAAACCCCGGGCCTCCTTGACCTATGTGGAGCTGGCCCATGTGCAGTGCTGATGCGCACAGGGAGTGCCATGCCACGCAGGGGTGTCCCCACGTAGGAGAGCCCCATGCACAAGGAGTGCACCCTGTAAGGAGAGCCGCCCAGCGCAAAAGAAAGTGCAGCCTGCCCAGGAATGGCGCCACATACACAGAGAGCTGACACAACAAGATGACGCACCAAAAAGAAACACAGATTCCTGAGCCGCTGACAACAACAGAAGCGGATAAAGAGGAACACGCAGTAAATAGACACAGAGAACAGAAAACTGGGGTGGGGTGGGGGGAAATAAATAAATAAATCTTTTTTTAAAAAGTAGTGGGAATCCAAGTACTCTGGCTGGCCTCTGCCCTCCCTCCCCCTCACTGGCTGAGCAGGAAGCCAGCCCACACTTCAGAGGGCATAGAGTAACCCTTGTGTGCATACTGAGAGCTGTCTGGCCCAATCATTCTTGTGGTGGTCTAAGGGACTTGCCATCCCAGAACTTGCTCTGCGTAGAAAAGACAACTCATGGAACTCTCCTACAGAGTGCTGTGGGAGAGAAATAAAATTGTACTGCTGGGGCAAGAGATTGCTGGCTATAGAACATAGAATGCAGTGCCCTGGCTGGTGAGAAAACTGTTTCCTAGGGAAAAGAGGACATTCAGAACTGTGTAAATGGGAGATTCCTAGGGTCACAGGCACATGTCCAAGATAAAACACACGCACAGAAAAAAGATCAGGGTGGCCCCCTATGCTTTGGCCTGGAACTATTCTCTAAATTCATTATATGGATAAGCCCCAAAGGAGAGCACTTGCACAGGTTAATCTGCAAAGACTGGGGAAGGGGTTTCTGTCCTCCCTCCCTTCCTCCTTCCTTCCTTCCTTTTCTTTTTCTTTTCCTCCTCCCTCTCCCCCTGCCCTCCTCTTTTCCCCCTCCCCCTCCCCCTCCTTTTCCTCCTCCCCCCCCCCTCATCTTCTTCTTTATTAGCTCCAGGCATTCAAGGAAAGCTTTCATAATAATAACTGGATACAAGCTAAGGAACAGACACCTTAGAGCCTAAATTCCGGCAATAACACATTAAAATATAAAAATGCCCCAGTTTCAGCAAGAGGTTATAAAGCATACAAAGAAACAGGAACCAGTGACCTAGGCAAAGGAAGAGATTAGAAAACTCAATGAAGGGGACCATATCTAAGATGTCCAGGGCTTCCTGGTGAAGACAAGCTGGACCGCATAGCGAGCTGGCCCATGGGGAGTGCTGGCCCACGCGAAGTGCTACCCCACACAGGAGTGCCAGCCAACGTGGAGAGCTGGTGCAGCAAGATGACACAACAAGAGACACAGAGGAGAAACAATAAGAGACATAGCAGAACAGGGAGCCAAGGTGGCGCAAGAGAACGATTACCTCCTTCCCACTCCAGAAGGTCCCAGGAACTGCCTAATGAGAATACAAGCAGACATAAAAGAACATACAGAGAATGGACACAGACAGCAGACAATGGGGGGTGAAGGGAGAGAGAAATAAATAAATCTTAAAAAAAAATAAATTGATAAAAGGTATTTTTTAATGGTCTTATATACTCTCAAAGAGCTAAAGGAAAACATGGGCAAAGAACTAAAGGATATCAGGAAAACAATAGATGAATATAAAGAGAATATAAAAAGAGGTGGAAATTATGAAAAGAAACCAAATAGAGCTGAAGGCCACAGTAACAGAAATTAAAAATACCCTAAGGGGTTCAGCCACAGATTGGAGCAGCAGATGAAAGAATCAGAGAATTTAAAGATAAGACAATTTAAATCATTCAGTCTGAGGAGCAGAAAAAAGAAATATTGAAGAAAAGTGTACTGATATACTCATTGTGGGAGTCTTAGAAGGAGAAGAAAGAGAGAAAGGAGCAGAGAAACTATCCAAAGTAATAATTACTGAAAACTTCCTTTGCAAACTACGATATAGATTTAGGATATTAAATTTAAGCCCCGTAGTAACTAAAAAGAAAATATCAGAGAATGTGTAAGCTCATAGAGTCAGAAATCAGAGTAAAGGTTGCTGGGGGTAAGGTGAGGCAGGGGGATTGGGGAATTAATGCATAATCATTGCAGGGTTTCTATTTGGGGAGATGGAAAAGTTTTAGTAATGGAAGATGACGAATGTACTGCAATATTGTGAATGTAATTAATCCCATTAAATGGTATGCTTAGGAGTGTTTGAGATGAAAAAGTTTATGTTGTATATGTGTTCCTATAATTAAAAAAAAAAAGATCAGCTAAGGGGATGACAAGTGAATGCAATACAAGAATATATGAAAAAAAATTGGAATATAGACTGTAAGCTTTGTATCAATGTTACATTTCTTGAACTTGATAAATGCACGTAAGGTGGGTACTTAAGTGAATATCCTTGTTCTTAAGAAACATACGTGGCAGTATTATATGATGTATATGGCCTATACTCAAGTGTTCAGAAAATGGATTGATTAGATAGACAGTCAGGCAATACATAATAGAGGGATAGATAGAGTGATAAGGAAAATGTGGCAAAAATGTTAAAACTGGTAGATCTGGGAGTATCTGGGAGATACGGGTATTTTGGAATTCTCTGTATGGAGTTTGTATTATTTTTGTAACTCTCCTGTAAGTTTGAAAGTATTTCAAAATAAAAAGTAAAAAAAATTACTGGTCTAAAAACAATAGCATCATTCTATTAGAGTCATGGTTTATAAAGTGTGCTTTATATGTGTGTGTGTTTTAATTACTTATGATGGGGATTATGTTGTAACTCATTTTTACAAAGGAGTGAGCTGCTCCAAAAAAACTCAATGCTACATTTGTATAGACATTTTTACTGTTTACAAAGCACCGTGCAGCAATGATCTCATTTGAGCCTCTAACAACACTGCGAGGTATATTTTAATTTTATTCTCAGTTTACAGATGAGGAAATTGAGGATTATCTGTAAAATGATACTCGGCCAGTTGTTAACCTTCTTGAGCCTTAAATTAGCCACAGGGCAGAATTTCAGTCCTACAAATCCCGAATCTGAAGTCCTCCCATACTCACACACATATTTAGACCTCTAGACATCTTCATTTCACTGACGAATTTATTAAAGCTATGTCAAGCTTGTCGGGATGTCTGGAACTATCCGAACAGCCGCATTTTCTCGCCCCCTCAGGATGACAGTGATGTGGGCTCATGACATGATTTAGCTCAGTTCTTTACACCTGTGTCTAGGGAAGAGGCTGTTTCTTATCCTGAGCTTTTACACGGTGACTTTGTGGCATGTCAACTGATGGAGCCTTTTGGGGGTTCTATGGCACTGCTAGAAACAGTGGTTTGAGTCGCCTCTTTCTGACCTCTTCCTTCCATTATTCTGTGCTAGTGCTTGCCTTGAAATGAGGAGCCTGTAGATAGGCTCACATGCTAAAGCGTCAGAGGCAGGATTCTTAATGGGACTCCTGGGCCCCAGCTGTAATTCATCCTTCTCTGGTTTGCTAGCCTAGCCTATAAACTCTCTTGATTTCCTTCCCACTCTCATTCTGTTCCTCCTTCTGTCACACGCTCTTAAGTGTCCACAGATGTCAAGTGTGGAAAAGACACGTGGTATTAATGCTTTAGTGCTGGCACACAGGTACTTCCTGAAGAAGATATGGTCCCTTGTAGAGTTGTTTTGCAAGCTGCCCATCTATATTTATCACTGTGCAGTGCCAATTCTTGATTCAAATAGCTTGACAACTTGTGAGCTGGCACGATGCCACTCAGGGTATGAGTCAACGGGCCATCTAGCCATATCAAGGGCGGCTGTTAAGGGCAGGAATCCTAACGAGGAATTTCTAAGCTGCTGTCTGTGAAGAGGTTCTATGATTTTGGCTGCAGAGACTTCCAAAAATAAAAACTAGATACCATAGCCATTTGTTTGGACTTTGCAGAAGAGCTATTAGTCATTGGGGGTAGGAAGAGGATGGTGGCCGAGATAGCATGAAATCAAATCTAATTAATCACCAACAAGTCGAACCCCAGTTGAGCTTACTATAATTATTGGAAAGCTAGGCAATAGGAAGGGGGAAAAAAAGCATTTAGCCCTACCAAATTGTATGTACTTCTTAAGAAATCAGAAAGCCCAGACAAAAATCAGTGCATGGAAAGTGAAGCATGAGATCATCTGAAGAGTGTGTGGGCCTTTTCTTAGAACTTAGAAGGAAGAGGGTCGATATGAAGTTTGCCTTAATGCCTTGATCTGTGTAATTTACATAGTCCATGTGAAGTTTACTAACTTTGACCTTTCTGATGCAGAAGCAAACCCACTGCTCTTTTTAAAATTATTAGAGAAGTTGTCAGGTTATAGAAAACTCATGCATAAAATAGAGTTCCCATACACCACCCTATTATTATCATTATAGCATTAGAGAGGTGTATTTGCTACAATTAATAAAAGAACATTTTTATAATTGTACTACTATATATAGTTTCCATCGTTTACAATGGGGTTTACTTTTTGTGTTGTACAGTCCTATATTTGTTTTTTAAATTTTTATTCTAGTAGCACATATACAACCTAAAATGTCCTCTTTTAACTACACTCTGCTCTTTTAGGTTGGAAATGCAAGTGGTTTTAAGGGTTGCAAGATTATACCAAATAAACTCCCTTGGAGATGGTATATACTTTATTAAGGGTATGGGCTTGTGAATAAAAAAAAACTGGATTCAATCCCTGGCTCTCCCACAGGAGAGGTTGCTTTTCTCCTCTGTGCCCGTTTCCTCACCTGTTAAAAAGGAATATTTGTAATAAAATTTCATAAGATTATTGCTAGGAATAAATAGGAAATTAGACATAAAAGAGCTACCTGGCATTTAATAAATTCTCAATAAATATTCATGATTATCTGATTGATCCAGTATACACATGACTCACATAAGTTACATGTTTTTCTCTTTGTTTAACCTAAATATTCCTGTAGCTTTTTATCGTTTTCTCTTTTCTGATCTTCCAGTGATGTGATGAGGACAGATTGCACTGGCTTAAAAGAGCCCATTGTTAAGTGTTTGGGAATTTTGTAAGCTGGTTTTTAAATACAGTCAATAATAAAGAAATAAATGAAAGAATATATAAAATGAAATAAATTATATTTAAAGCAAAGTTGTTAAATACTCAAAACTCAGTTCTTCCTAATTATTGCATTATATATGGTGGGAATACTGCATAGTGGAATGCTGCTGTGTATCCCTTCTTTACTTTGTGTGCAATGACTTCCTCCCCATTAGTAATTTGAAAATGGCCGTGGTTGCCCCATGGAAAGCGACAAATGCTAAAATTTAAGGCTTTTTTTCCTGAAAAGTCAATTATTAAATCTTTACCAGCACATAACTGTCTCTATCTAAATACACAAACCAGTTTTAAAAAAATATTAACCATTAACTTCAATGGGCACTTTTACAATCAGTTGTTTTCAAAATGAGATGTTTGGGTATATAGAACCTGAATTGAATCGATTACTACCTCTTGTCATATATGAGGCCTGTTTCACTCTGTTATATTATGAGTCTTATATACATTTAAGATTTTGACCCGTTTTATCACTCTCTGTGAAACCATCTCCAAATTCTTAAAATATTTATTTTTCTTTAGAGCCCAGCACCATAGCTCTAACATATTAGACATCTAATAAATATTGTTGAATGGATAAATTCATATCAGGGCAATCTGATCTTTGCTAATTATACACACAGAAAGATTGGATTCCTTTCATGTGAGAACATATAAAATTTTTTTCTAATAAGATTTGTATACTACTTAGAACTTTCAAGAATAAGCCAAACATAATGCATTGGCAAATATAATTCTTTCATGAAGTAAAAAATGTATCAAACAGCAAATTTTCCATTCTTAGTGAAAATATAATTTCTATAAAATATCTATCGCACCTAATAGGCTTTTAAATGGATATTCGGGAAACGGACTTTGGCCCAGTGGTTAGGGCGTCCGTCTACCACATGGGAGGTCCGTGGTTCAAGCCCCGGGCCTCCTTGACCCGTGTGGAGCTGGCCCATGCGCAGTGCTGATGCGCGCAAGGAGTGCCCTGCCATGCAGGGGTGTCCCTGCATAGGGGAGCCCCACACGCAAGGAGTGCACCCATAAGGAGAGCCACCCAGTGCGAAGGAGGGAGCAGCCTGCCGAGGAATGGCGCCGCCCACACTTCCGTGCCGCTGACGACAACAGAAGCGGACAAAGAAACAAGACGCAGCAAAAAGACACAGAAAACAGACAACCGGGGGAGGGGAGGGGAATTAAATAAATAAAAATAAATCTTAAAAAATAAAAATAAAAAAAAAATAAATGGATATTCACTTACCAAACATTTTGATTTCTCATTGGTTATTTTTAATTACCTGAAAATCTCTCTATTCTTGATTTCAGGGAATTGCTAAAAATCCTAAAATTAATACTATATCTAATTATAGAAAGGTTAGTTTTTAAATATGAATATGCCACTGTGCACCAATGCTCCTTGTTTTTCCCCCCAGATTTCCCTTCCTCCCTCCCTCCCTCCCTCCCTTCCTTTCTTCCTTCCTTTTTATTGTTGGGAACATATATAACACAAAATTTTTCATTTTTAAGTACAACTTTAGAGGTATTAATGCATTCACATTGATATGGTAACATCACCACCATCCATTACCAAGACTTTTTCATGACTCCCAACAGAAACTCTGCACTTATTAAGTAAAAACTTCACATTACCTTCTCCCACTAGCCCCTGGTAACCTCTAATCAACTTTCTGTCTTTTTAAATTTGCTTATTCCAGATATTTTCCATCAATGGAATCATACAATATTTGTCCTTTTGTGTCTGGGTTACTTCATTCAATAATTTCGGGGTTCATCCATTTTGAAGCACGTATCAGAATTTCATTCCTTTTACTGATGAATAATATTCCATTGTATGTATATACCACATTTTGTTTACCCATTCATCTGCTGATGGACATTTGAGTTCATTCTACCTTTTGGCTACTGTGACTAGTACTATGAACACTGGTGTATAAGAATGCTGCTTTGCTTTTATCTATCTATCTATCTATCTATCTATCTATCTATCTATCTATCTATCTATTTTTAGGAGGTATCTGGGGATTGAACCCAGCACCTCATACATGAAAAGCAGGCACTCAACCACTGAACAACACCCACTCCCCACTGCTTTGCTTTTAAAATAAAGAATTATTCAACCTAGGACCTTGAACAGATTGGAAGTGGAATGAAACAGTGGAAAGAAAATAGGATTTATAATTGGAAAACTTGGGTACAAGTGCTGCTCATCACTTAAATGCTGTCATCTTGGGCCAGAAATTTAATTAAAAAATTGTAAACTTAGCAAAACATGGGTAGGCTAATATTCCATAGGTTCTTATGAGGATTATATGAGAGAGTCTGGTAGATTTCAATACATGCTAATTTACTATGATATTCAGTTAGCCCTTATTGGTTAAATAAATCTGGATCAAGTGATTATTAAAGAGTCTCAGATATGCAAAGGAAGAAATCTAGAAGACTAAGTTTCTTCAGAGTAAGTCATTTAATTTTGTTTGAATAAAAACATTGGTTGATGGAGTAGATGTAGCTCAAGTGTTTGAGAGTCTGCTTCCCAAGTATGAGGTCTTGGGTTCAATCCCCAGTACTTTCTAAAAACAAAACAAAACCAAGCAAAAAAAACCAAACAAATGAAAAAACCAACTCTCATTGGGGAGCAGATGTAGCTCAAATGGTTGAGCGCCTGCTTCCCAAGTAAAAGGTCCTGGGTTCAATCCCTGGTACCTCCTAAAACAAAACAAAGCAAAACTAAACAAAACAACAATGGTTGCCTATGATCTGATATTTCCCGATGTATTTTTTCTCCTCTGTAACTCACCACTAACTAGGAAAGTAAGTTTTAGAGTTTATTCTCTCTAGACTCTTCTGCCTGACCTTCAAAGTCTTCAAAGTCTTCCAAGACCCTTCTGCACCTCATTTTTCCTTATCTACTCTTTTTACCAGTACAACTGCCCACTCTACCTAACCAGGTTTCTCTTACTCTCTGATTCAGCCATGTTCATGACTTCCTCATTTCTATCCCCTAAATGTCATTCTCTCCACTTTTCCACATGGGAAAATAATGATAATCTGTTCAGTCACAATTAATTCTTCCTTTCCCAAAACTTCTTGGTAGTCTTCTTATGCCATCAGGGCTCACCCTTCACTTCCTCAACCCTTGAATTCCCAAAGTCCCTATTAACAGTATCATTCATACATTAATTTTTCAGCTAATCAATATACATATATTTCTCTCACTATCTAGACCATAAACTCCTTGACAGTTCTGATTTTCCATAACTCTCTCCTTATCATTCAGTGTCTATATCCATCCTGTACAAACAGTGAATGCTCAGTAAATGGTGGAAACTATGTGTCTGGTTACTGAGGTTTTTTTGTTTGTTTGTTTGTTTTCATCCATGTACTTTTTCCCTCCTTTACTTTTTTATAGATTTGAAAGGAAACTTGCAGTCTGGTAGTTCAGAGTTCCAGAAATATTTGGTTTTCATTTGATGTAAAAGGAAAAAATGAACCTCTGGCTGCTCAGTAGATAAATATAACATGAGGTCACAAAATACCTCAAGAGAGTACATGAAACAAGATTTTTAAAATCCTACAAGTGAGTAATTTGTTTTTCTTATAAAGAATGAGTTAAATGAAAAACAAATAACATAAGGCCAAAATTGAGAAGTAAATTTGTTATTTTATAGCTATTCATTTGACTCGCTTAGCAAAAAATTTACATATTCTTCATTTATTCAGAAACTTTGAAATTGAGTCTTGTCTCAGTTTTCATTTGAGGAAGTAAAGGAATATATCTCTGGTAAACAGAAGAATTTAAATCTCAGGTTTTTTTCTACTCAATTCCTCGTAATAAATTAGAGAGTACTGTGATGGAGAGTTAATTAACTTACATCAACTTCTATTTGATTACATTCATTCTCTTTCTTTCTAGTTGATTTATTTTTCAAGCCCTACGGATTCTGTTTTAGGTTACTTAGAATTCCTTCCCCTTGCAGCCCATCCCCTATACCCCGTATCCAGATGGAACCAGAATGTAGAGTAGGGCAAAAAGGAAAACAAAGGAATGTTTTGAAATTTTCTTTCTAGCTGCCCCCATTTCTTTTTCCCTTCTCTCTCCTCTCTACTAAGCCATTAAAATAATCCTTACAGAAGTGCTATGTGTACCCTTTTATAAATACGGCTTGCATTTGCTAAGAATGCAGTTAATAAAGAATAAATGTAATGGCGCTAAAGGCATGCACATTCATGTAAATTTGGAAGAAAATAACAGGTAAAGAGAAAGGAAAAAACTGATCTTTAATGTCACACAACTTTGATGTGATAACACATTACAGTTCAACCACATTCCTCTTTGCTCCATGTAATATGGTTTGCTCACAACTTCATGATTCAAGAGGTATATCACATTCATCAAAGTTTATTCAAGATTGAAAAACATTGTGCAGGAGAGGGAAGGAAACAGGGAATTTGGTATAATCAAACTTCAACTGGTTTCCTACATGGAAATTTTTCATAGCAGATTGAAAGTGTATCTTTAATTGATAATCTTCCTGGTATTTATGTAATTAGATGCAGGATAACCACTTGCACTTTGCAGCCTTTAATTATTCTGTCCTGAACTGATTAGAAAATTGTGACCATGTCCTTTGATAAACAAAAGGATTACACAGCAGCCAGTAAGTAGTCTCAATGGGAATGTCCAGTCATATGTAATAGAAAGAATAAAAGAGTCTGTTATGATTTCTGCATGTTAAGTTACCATCTCAAAGCCCTGTTTGTATTTTTTTTGCTTTGTACTGAAAACAGACTAAATCAACTTGCTTCAAATAAGTCAGTTACACCAAGCATATAAATAAAATAACAAAACCATCCCATTGTTACAAGTCTCTGTCTCATTCCCCCTAATTTTGTTTTTCTACTTTCACCTTTAAAAAAAAAATTAGATTCTCCTTCCCTTGATGAATTGCCTTGGCCCCATTCCAACATTTCCTGCCAATTCATGTCTCTTTTAAAATGAACTTTCTGGCCTACTTAGAAGTAAATTTGACTTACTGACTTAATATTTCTGTGCATATCATACAGATTTAGTAAAGCAACTCAAAGGCACTAAGAGTTTTAGAAGAAAATTAGAGTAAGAAGAGCCCATTAAAGTCACCATAGCCCTTCACTTTTCTTGGAAAAAATGAAGCAACTCCCTTGACTCTCCCCTGAAATAGATTCTGGTAAAGGGGAAGACTGTTGCCTACAAATGAAATCAGATTCTTAGAACTGATGATTTCAAATTTTGAGGCAGGTCTTTGTGCAGTTACAAGAGCATCTATTAAGCAATCTATTGGTTTAGCTTGAGGTTGCTTGACTCTTGCTCTAGCTAGTCCTTATATACAATTTCAGAACCTAATTTCATTTGTTTTAAAAAATGATCGCTGGTGCATCCCACTCTGCAGCATGCCAACAGTTCATCCCTCTGAGCATGTACTTTTCTCATTTTCTTATTTTTTAATACTCTTTACTCCGTTGCCTACCCTAAAAAGACAAAGACTGCTCCAAACCATCACACTTAAATCCCAAAGAAAAGAAAGCAATCTAAAAGACCCTTCATTGTCTTTAGCATCATCTTTCTATATAACTCAATAAATGCTTCAAGTTGGGAAGTGTATGTGGCTCAAGTGATTGAGCTCCTGCCTACCACATGGGAGGTCCTGTTTTCGGTTCCCAGTACCTCCTAAAGAAGACTGGCAAGACAGCGAGCTGATGCAATAGGCTGGAGCAGTGAGCTCACTCAATGAGATGACACAACAAGAGACACAAAGAGGAAAACATAATAAGAGATACAGCAAAGTAGGGAGCGGAGGAAGCTGAAGCAATTGGGCACCTCCCTCTCACACAGGAGGTCCTGGGTTCTGTTTCCAGCGCCTCCTAAAAGGAAGATGAGCATGCAACAAACAGACACAGCAAATGCAAACAATGAGGGGGTGGGGAGAAATAAATAAATAAAGTAAATCTTTATTAAAAAGGTGCTTCAAGTGAAAAAAGTTTAATTCATAGGATATTTGGGTAACAAAACTAATTAGTAAGTCAACCTCTGCTATCTAGTTGAATTCCATAAATAATAGTTTTCTCTAAAGCAGAAGCTGGAAATATTTTTAGAAAGGAGTATACCAAAGGAATTCCAAATACATTGAAATACAGTACCCAGTTTATGGATTCCTCTGATCTGTTTGTGAAAACAAAGTTTTCATTGAGCCTTTTCATACTGTCTTCCCTGCCAGCAGGAGTATGGATTGTTAGGATTTTCTTTAAGAGCTTATTTTCTATTTTTTTCTTGGACAAAACTTTTTTTCTGCCATAATTCAGCTGTGCTAACCAGATCTGTTTTGTTCCACCTAAGTATGTAACAGGAGCAAAACAGCCTTCATCCAAAATGCTCTGAGCAGCAGGTTCTGCTATGGATACACTTCAAACGAATAATCAATTTCCTCTCTTAATGCATGTCATAAATTCGCTAAATTCCTTATTAAAATGTGTGCCATTGGTTTAGCAACTTCAGTTCTTTTCATTGAATTCTTGTCTGACTCTCCCACTTTTTACTTCCTGGAACAGAATATCTTACTAAACAAAGAAACTCCGGCAACTTAGTAAACAAAACAAAACAAACAAAAAGCTCTGATCAGTCCTGATTTAGTGCTCATTTGCATTCAGCATGGAGACTGTTAATATCTCTAAGAACATGGTCTTTTAAAAAAGACAATGTTGAATTAAATTCTTCTGTGTGTGTGTGTGTGTGGATACATAATCTAGAGCTCCTCCCAGTTCCCCTTCCTGTTGAGTTTTTCATAGTTTTGCTTATGTGATCTAACAAGTTTTTATAGTTTTAAATAAATAGATTAGGAAGTTCATAGAAATGTTTGAGCCATATGGAATATGGAGACACTTGACGTCAAACAAATGTTTTCTTATTTATGGAAACAAAAGTCCTTTAGACAACGATCCATCAAGTAAAAGTATGGTTCTCTCAAAAATGATTTGAATTAAAGACTTTTTAACCAGTTACTACATATCACATGGGTGCTAATAAAACGTACCCTGTCTAATGAACAGCTGTTATTATTGGTTAAGCTGACTGAAAGAAGAGAGAATCATGACCAGCTGCAAAATGCATTCATGAGTGGTGAGAGGAACTGGCAGCTGTTATTCAGCTTGCTATAAATATTTTTAATTAAAATGTGCCTCCTGGTTTTCAATTTGGGTAATAACAGAGATTTTAAGTTAGTTACTTTAGGGGTAAAGGGAACTCTTTCTCTTCAAGAAGAGCTTTTTAACCTTCTATTATCAATGACTATTAACAATAATGGCTGAATCCTGCTGGCTAATAGGAAAATGAACTGCATGATGAAATGCTCCTTTTCTAGAACCACGTGCACATAAGAATTTCAAAGTTTGGTCTATTTGTTTTTACTACTTGTATTTCTAGATAAAAGGTCCCAGGTATCCATCAGGAATTCTCACAGAGAGGGAAAATAGTAAATAGAATATCTAAATGGAATGCACATTAGAAATATAACACATGCACACCCAATGAATTATTTTTTTACTAAAATTCTGCCCTTTTGATTAGTAGGACTATCCTCCCACTGATGACAGTTCCCTTTTCATCTCATCATCCATTTGCTCTCTAAGGACACTTCCCAGTTCACTTCTAATTTGCATGCTCAGTCTCTTTCATGGTTTTAATCATGATCTGGATATTAATGATACAAAAACCTTTTTCTCAAGTCCTGCCTTTTTCTCCAAGTAGCAGTCTTTTGTATTGGGATCCCAGAAGGTATTGAAAACTATAACAATTTCCCCACATCTGCTCTTGACTACATTTTACCAGTTTCCAAACCTTCATGATTTTAGTTCCTAAATATGTCTTAATTTTGTTCCCTCCACCTTCATCTCAATGACCTCAGCCCTTTAACTGGACTGGAAACATTCTGACCTAGAATATTAAAATACCCTCCTAACTGATCTCCCTTTCTCTAGATTTGGCCACTCAGATTTGTCATTTGCGTAAAATGAAATCTAATCACCACATTCCCCTGCTTAATAGCTTCCAGTGGCTTCCCACCGTCTCCAGGATAAAGTTCGGGTTTTTAGCATGGAATACAAGACCTTCCATGTCTTGGCCCCCCTTACTTCTGTGTAGCTCCCCACTTCATACTTCGTGCTTAGTGGTACTGACTTGCAGTTCTTCATTCATCATCCCTTGAAAATGTCGCTTAAAAGTGACCTTCTGACGAAGCTTTCCACAGAAGCACTCTTCATACCCTCCAGGAGTGGGCAAGGTTTTCCCCCTTTAGTAGTCCATGCCTCTTAATCATGTACCTCTAATGTAGCATCCATCAAAATATATTATAATCATTTGCTTACATTTTTGTCTCTCTGCAATTGGGCCATTCTTTGATCAAGAACCCTATCTTGGGAGGGGCGGTGGCTCAAGCGATTATGTGCCTCCCTCATACATGGGAGGCCCCAGGTTTGGTTCCTGGTTCCTGGTGCCTCCTAAAAAGAAGATGAGCAGACAATGGGGGGGGCGGGGGGAGATAAATAAAAAAATAAATAAATAAATCTTAAAAAAAACCATGTCTTATTCATTCTCCTATATCTGCAGTGACTGACATGTGTAACTTAATAAATGTTTTAGGATTTAGCAAAAAAGGACTCTAAACAACAAAATTATATCAGTTTTCTTCCAAACCTTAATATTGAAATAGAAAATTGTGGAAATCAGAATAATTAAAACATGTCCATTACTTACATTTGAATGAGATGGACACTTTATTAGTGAAAGCAGGAAAATACTTTGTCTTTTATTTACAAGCCTTACAAGCCTTAGTAAAACCATTTTTTTCTCTTGTAAAATAATAACATGTTGTAAGCCCTTCTTCTTGGTTTAATTCACTTTCCTAGAGTGATCTAAGGCTTATATTTCAAGTATCTTCATAAGATGAACAACTCTTATAATGCATCATCAATAAATATATTGTTAAAATATAAATAACTTTATAAACACATTTATTTATGAAGTATCTTTTTTGAATCTTTCTTAGCTGAGAAATCAGGATTTAGAGATGAATCTATGGCTCTGGACACAGTCATTAATGAGCCGTGGTTGAGAATCTCCTTGCTTGTATAAGTTGTTAGAACTATGGGGGAAAGACAAAAACTTCACAAAACTGAATGGTCCATGTAATCCAAGTCTCACTATTCAAGTAGTCAAGCCTTTTAGTTCTGTTAACAATGCGGACAATCTAGTGTCCGTAATCTAACATTTTCTGTTATATATAGGTACAAATGCTAGCCAAAATATAATACATGCATAAGAAAAATCTGTTGGACACAAACATACACGTAAATAAATTAATGAATAAATAAATAGCTGATTTTTTTTTAAAAAAGAACTGAGAGGGAAATCAGAAAGGAAGAGAAATTTCCTAAGTAAAGTGTCAGCTTTGTAAGTAAGCTGATATTTCAGTGCTACCCTACCTGGCAAGTTGGGCTTGTTAAGGTCCCCTATAAGAAAACAAATTTGGTCTTTGGCTGCGAACTAAGATTCTGTACTTGAGATCCTTGTATATATATATAGGAAAGGCTGCTTATGCTAGTAGATTGACCAGAAAGTTTATCTTAGCCTAGAGCCAAAAGGCTCTGAGTGAAAAAAAAAAAAAATCCTCCATTGGAAAATCTAAAAGTCTGTTTCATACAGAGACATGGAATCTAAATGTATGTAATCAGCTTTGTGTAGGATTTCTTAGGTTGAGAAATAACCAACAGTGTGATTCTGGACCAGGGAATACCTCAAGGCATCTGGTATAAACAAATATAAAGCTGCTTTGTAGCAACAGTTCAAAAAACAGGGTACATGGGACTCCCACAGCAAAAACAAAACAAGACAAAACAAAAACCTCCACTGAAAATGATCTCACAAGAAAAAAATGACAAACTATACAAGGAAAGTTAGTAGATACAATCATTATTAAGACATGAGAAGCTACACATAAGTAAAATTAACGTGTTCAGAACATACATATAATATCAATATAGAAAAAATCAATTGCATTGCTAATAATCAACAATAACAGAAAATATAATTTTAAAAGATATCATTTCAAATAAAAATATATTCCCAGGTACCTAAGAATATGTCTAATAAATATCCAGAAGTGTATGAAATATTATGGAAAGAACTTGAAGAAGTGGGGAGATTCTACCGTGTTTATGGATACAAAATTCAATATCATTGTGATGTCAGTTTTTACCAAATTGATTTATAAATTGTAATCAGTCAAATCCCTATAGCTTTTTATGTGTAACTTGAAAACTGATTCCAAACATTTAATTAATGAGCTAAGGGGCAAGGATAGTTCAGACAGTTGTTTTGTTTTTTTTAAAGAACAGCAAGGTGCAAGCAATTTTGTTACTAGATATCAATAATTATTATAAAAATATTGTACTGTTAGTGTAGGGATAGATAAGTAAACCAGGGGCTAGCCCAAGCCATAATTGAAAACCCGATATGTGACAGAGGAGGCATTGCAAAGCAATAAAAAGGAACAGATAGTTCAATCCTGATTCCCACTTCACACCACAAACAAAAATCAGTTCCAGGTCAATTAAGAAAAAAATGTAAAAAGAATATACTGAACACCTTTAGAAAAAAATATTAGGATATTTCATGAAGAAAAATATTTCTAAAACAAGACAAAAATCTCAAATCACAAAGGAAGAGATTGTTAATTTAAATTACATTAAGTTTAAAATGTCTATACATCAAAAGACAACATAGAAAAGTGAAAAGAAAACGACATATTGGGAGAAATTGTTTGCAACACCATGTGATACCATTTTGTGATGATCAAATTGGTAAAAATTGAAGGCTGAATACCAAGTGTTGTGGAGGATGTGTAGAAAAGGGAATAATTATTCACAGCTGATGGAGTTTAAGTTGATACACCCCATCTGGAGAGTAATTTGGCAATATTTATTAAAGTTTAACTTGAACATTGCTTATGACCAAACTATTTTATTCCTAAGTGTATTCCCCAGAAAATTTATTGTACATTAAAAAAATAGGCATGTATAGAAATGTTTACGGTGGCTTTAATTGTAATAGCAAAAATTAAAATTAAAAGTGTCTAAAAATACAATGGAAAAATAAATCACAGAATATTCATATAATAGTAAAAGTTAAAAGAAATGAAGAACTAACTGTACTAACTTGTATAAATCTCAAGAACAATAATATTTAGTAAGAAAGCATGTTACAAAATATGTTCAATATAATGCTTCTATAAATTAAAACCACACAAATAATACTCTACAGCATTCTGAGGGCAGGCATATGTTGTAAAAGTGTAAAAATGTGCACGGAAAGGACACTCACCCACCTTACGATACTGATAATTATTGGTATGAAGGGTTAGGAATTCTGAAAATAAATATGGCAAAATGTTACTTTAGGTCATAGGCAATTAAATTTTTTTTTCTGTACTTTTCTGTGGGCTTAAAATATTTCATAATTTTAAAAAATTTTTGAAAGAAGCAATGGGAAGATTATTCTTCTTATAAGAAGTCTAATGTCTTAATCCGGACACATTATATACAATACCCAAGAGTTAAGAGTATCTTTGATATATGACTTTGTTCCCTAAAAGCACAAAAACAAATTGTGTTTTCAGGTCTGGTTTGACATCTGTATCCCTGCATGATTTTCTCTCTGAAGATGATGAGGGTACAAAAGGTGGTCTGGATAAGAGCTGGTGGTGGAGTAAATCTGGTTTCCTAATGAATCGAATTACTGAACTGTCCAATGGCACAGACATAACTGATTGATATCAGCAAATTTAGCAGAAAGCACTGAGCTCTGCATGGCTGAGCCAAATTTATGTTTGGAGAGATTTTCGTTTACATTTTTCTTTTAAATGAGGGTGCAGAAGAGGGCATGAAGAACAAGGACATTCCAGAGAGTTTTCTCTCTTGGTCATGCCCTGCTGCCCCTTGTTTGGCACTGAGGCCGACAGCCTTCAATACATGCTAAAGAGATGTCTGGCAGCTAAATCCTGATGGGCTTTTCCTCTCACCATAAGCCAGATTTAGGGGCTTCTTTTTATGGGGTGGCAGCACTGCCTCAAAGGTACTGCTGGCCCAGCTAAAATTAAAGCTGTGGTCTGGCTGAATAAAATTTATGGCCAGAATGGCTTTCTGCCATTGGGCAAAGACTATGTGGCCATGCGAGATGCTCTCCTTTGCAATCCCAGCCTCACACCAGTTGCCAAAACTACCAGGATCTTACTCCTGTCCCACTCGCTCCTGCATCTCACGTTTACTTCCATGACAGCACCCGATACTTAGAACATAGTATGCCTTTTTGTAATTCTCTATTCGTGGATTTGAAACTCCTAACTGAAATGAACTATGTCTTAAAGAATATACAGGTGATTTGCACATTATAGATTAATAATGTTTGTGGAAAAACATACCTGTTGGAAGGTTACTATAAGGATGCTAGAAAAGAAATTATAGGGCTTACATATAAAAGTCTCTGTTATTTAGACATTCTTGGACACACACACATAAACACACACATGTACACACACATTCATTCCGGTAAACATATTTGTTAACAGAAAATGACAAACAAATATTTATTAAATAAAAGAATGAATTTCATTTTTTATTCTTTTTTAGATTTAAATTAAGATATAATTTGCATAACATAAAATTCACCATTTTAAAGTGTTCTATAAATATTTATTTAATGTCTGCTTTCACCACTACAATGTAAGCTCAAATGAAGGTATGAACTATATCTGTCTCAGTTGCAGTATTTCTCAGACCCAGCACAATTTGGGATATAGAGTAGATACTTAACATATGTGGCTAGAGATGGTTTTCCTACCTTTTCCACTTCTGACCTCTCATTACCCACTTTCTCAGGACTAAGTCCCCTCTGTTTGTGAATCTGTAGGTGAAGGAAAATAGAGAGATTTTCAGTAAGGTGCTCGACTTTGAAAAGACGGCTGTTACCTAACAGATGCAAACTCAGAAATTTTGAGTGCGGAGTGTGCCCTAGTAAATCCTAAGGAATCTTCATTGAGCAGTTCCGGGTGGAATGAAATGTTTAAAGCACACATATTCTTCAACCCTATACCCTATACTAGCTCAAACCCAGTGACAAAACACCTCATTTTATTTTTGCCATATCTTGGACTGCTGTTTATCTTATGTTACCATTAGCTTACTTTTGGAGGCGGGTCTCAGCTTTTTTTTACTGTAACAAACAGTTGGATAAATCCAATCAGAAATACTGTTTAGATTACAGGGGGTAGAGAATACCCCAGACTGCACGGATTGCCTAGTCGAAAAGCATGTGAGTAGTCGGAAATCTTTCAGTCATTTGTTATCCAAGGTGAAACTGCATTACAGAAAGCGAAATCACTTGTTACTACTATATCCAAATCTATTTATAAACCTTTGTCCACTGTAGGCCCCATGGAATTAAGAAGATACAGATTTTATAAGAGGTAATGGTAGTTTTCAGAGCTTCTTGGGACGCTCACTAATGAGGTAGCTCACTAGTAGTTAAAGGAGAAAAATTATCCTTTTAAAGGCTATGGTTTCTTCTACTTAAGAGATTACTCTATAAATTGAATATTATTGTTTTGTTTCCTATTGAATGACAGTCTTAAACAGATGTCTTTTGGAGTTAAGCTGATTGTTCTAATCCTAAATTTATCTCATTAGTATTCATTTTAAAATCTTGGTGAATCTTACTATTAACATGTTCTCATCTGGCTAAGGGAAACTTATACTCTAAAAATTGCAATGATCATTTCACTTGAATTTTGTCAATATTCTATATCAGTAACCTTTTTTAAAAGATTTATTTATTTATTTATTTCTCTCCCCTTCTCTCCCCCAACCCCCATTGTCTGTTCTCTGTGTCTATTTGTTGTGTCTTCTTTGTCCACTTCTGTTGTTGTCAGTGGCACAGGAATCTGTGGTTCTTTTTGTTGTGTCATCTTGTTGTGTCAGCTCTCCGTATGGATGGCGCCATTCTTAAGCAGGCGGCACTTTCTTTCACGCTGGGCAGCTCTCCCTATGGGGCACACTCCCTGCCATGTGGGGTATACCCCTGCGTAGCATAGCACTCCTTGCACATCTCAGCACTGCTCATGGGCCAGCTCCACACGGGTCAAGGAAGCCCGGGGCTTGAACCGCAGACCTCCCATGTGGTAGACGGACGCCCTAACCACTGGGCCAAGTCCACCGCCTGTATCAGTAACTCTTCATCCACTTATTCCACAGATATATGATAAGCATAAAAATGACAAAAACAATTTGTGTGTTTTTTTCTCTCGACCCTATTACCTTTATTCATCAAAGACAATTTTTTCAAAATGTCTACCATGTTCTTTTCAGGCAATATCATGATTCACATCATGGGACTTCACAATGAGTTTTCCATGAGCACAGATATGCTGGGATTTGCTCTTCTGGCATTAGACCTATAGGTGAATCCGATTAGAATGAAGCCAGATTGATTAGAAAGACATGTGAAGCGTGCTATGCACTGAGCTAATGAGTCTCTTTTTAGTCACTGTTTAATTAATCCAAATAGCCATTGACTGAGCAGTTGCTCTCTATTTAGCACCATATTAGATTCAAAAGAAGATGACCTCTCCTAGCCTTTCAGGATCTGATAGTCTAGTTGTCCACATCCACAAAATCCCTAGCAGGCAGATTTTGATAGACAATTGTTCAGGAAATATAAAATAAGGAATTGATCAAGATGCACTGAGAGAGGACAAGATTCCTGCTTTTGACTAACAATAAAGTGACTGAGTTAAGAAAATTTTTTATTTATCCTAGAGAGAATGTCTGATTTCTCAGTCATGGAAGTTACATGTGCCTGTTGAACAGTCCAGTCTTTTCTTATTGCCCCTTGAATCTTTACAACAAGCTCAAGTCACCTTAGATAATCTAAAAAGTCTCTTCCTAACAACCTGGAAAAGTACAACAAATGTATTTGCTAATCCCATGATGTCTGACTTTTCTCTAGCTCACAGATATGCCACGATGATGAAAGAACCCATGGAACGAAATAGTTTTAAATGCCTTTATTCATTTAATTAAAAAGTAAAACAACAACAATAACAACTCTTACTGTGTACCTACTCCATGTAGGCACTCCACTGTCATTGGGAATACACTTACAAACCACACAGACATGGTCCCTGGCTTCACAGCCCAACATCTAGTGCAAGTACAGGTAAATAGATGGGCCAATAGAATAGAGCACGATGAAGGGAAAAGTATAAGGGAAGCACAGCCCCCAATTTGACACTGGGGGTGAGAGCAGCAAAGGAAGCCTTGGGGGATGTGACTCCTGGCAGAGACCTGAAAGATAAATAGGAGAAAAGCTGAAAGGAAGGAGAGGAGGAGAGAGGGAGTGTGTGTTCCAGGTAGAGGCAACAGAGTTCTAATGCCTGGTAGCAAGAGCGAGAAGGATGCTTTGATGGAAATGAAAATTTCTTTCCAGAAGAAAAAAGCTATGTAGATTCATTTTCTATGATCTCTGAAGTGCAAATTGAGGGTACGTTTATGCAAAAAAATGGAATCATCTTCTACATTTTCTCTATAGTTGGAATATAATTTCTATATTACTCTAAACCACAGAGCAAATTCATTCTTGACTCACCTCAGAACAAAGGGAGAAACAGGGCTCTCCATTCTGATCCATACCTCTGTTGCAGACTCAATGCCACTCTTATTTTCTGTCACCACCCACTCTAACCCATTCCTGTTCAGTGGAAATAAAGCAGTCTAGAGCTGATTCTCTTTATAGGACCATCCTCAACCAAAGCTGTAAATTGAGTCAAGTTTGTTGTTCCTTTTCTCTGTCCTTCTGACTCTTTTCCCCTGGTAAGCTTTGACAACTACATCACTGACTTAAAATTAACGTTAAGTTTCCAAGAATGGTGACTATTGCAAAATTATAACAGATGCTCAGCTATTGCCAGTTGATTCTTGCCAAATAAGAAAAATGTCATAGAAGAAAGCAGTTTGTCAAGTTTCCATTTAAATAAAAAGGGACTCAAAATGAACTCAAACACTAATGATCTTTACTTTTCCCAGATTTTATCTAAATGCAAATATCCTCTATTGGGGAGGAATTTCATTTAACTATTTTCAATCACGTGCAGGCTGTTCATTGTTTTATATATATAAGCATTTATATATTCTATATATATAGAATATATACATGTTAACTTTTATTACAGCCAATCATGGAAAGTATTGTTATTATTACTTTACAATGAAGAAAATGGAAATGTAGGAAAGTTAAGTAACTTGGCCAAGGTCGTACTGAGAGCAGGTGGCAGAGCTAGGATTCAAGGGCAGACTTGGGCTTTTCATCCAATATTCACAAGTTCAACAACATTCAGTAAGTATGTTCTATTGGTGAAATATTGTATGAGAGCATGAATAAGTGAAGAAAGTAAGTCAGAGTTCTCTCTTTCATGGAAGTCACTGTTGAAACAATGTTGAAATGCCTTGACAGAAGACTCATAGAGAATCATGCTAATGTCTGAAAAAAGAGGGTTTTTTTTTCCCTTGAAGGAATTTTCTTATAAAAATTGCCCTTAATTCAGAAGAAAATGAGTAATAGAAGCCTCCTAAGAAATTTAAGATTGTAAAAAATAAGTTCCTTTGTTCCTCTTTCGTAATTCAAACTTATTTTCTTTAAGTACAGCAATGCCATGTCTCAGGATGTGTGATAACAGATGGGGCATGGAAAGAATACTATCTGTTTGCCCAATTCTAGCACATCTAAACTGGAAAGGCCCTGCCCCACCATCAATTGTGAGGATATATTCATTCCAAGAAATTGCTAATTAGCTTGCAGATCATTAAGCTGTGTTACAAGCTCAGGGGGACCTTTTCTTTCTTTTTTCTGCCTATTAGTTTATTGCTGATGAGTCAGGGAGCAACCCTTGGAAAAACTGTAATAATGCTATCACGTTACCCCCTTCCTCAATTGCATTATCACAAGCTGAAATAATCTTTTTGTGGTTATTGGTGTTATTTGTCTTTCCCAATTAGGATGTAAGCACCATGATGAGGGACCTTATCTGTCCTATTGCACTGTATGCTTCATGCCTAGAGCTATGGAGATAAATGTATTCAATACAAACTCATTGAACATGAATGAGTGAATAAAGGAAGGAAGGAATAAATGTTCTACTTTAAAAGATTTTGGGGAGCTGATGTGGCTCAAGGGGTGGAGTGCCTGCTTCCCACATGGGCATTCCCAGGTTCAGCTCCTTAAAAACAAAAACAACAAGCACAACAAATGACAAAACCAACTCAGGGGAGTCAATATGGCTCAGTGATTGAACGAAGACCGGGACAAACTGGGACCACATGAGGTCCCAGTTTCAATCCCCGGCACCTGGTACCTCAAAAAAAAAAAAAAAAAAAAGGCTCAAAACTGTATCCTTTAAAAAGGAACCCCTCTTCATTTTACCTAACTGCTACTCATTTTCCCCATTTTATTTCTCTGAAGGATCCTTCTATTTCATGTCACAAAGAGAGAGAATCAAGAGATATATGACCCTCTTTCAAATGTTGATAGGTAGTTCAAATATCTTTTGCCATATAGCAGGCATCCCCAGTATTTAACGGCTTAAAACAACAAGAACCTATTAATTCTTCTGGTTCTGCCATGTGGGTGTAGGCAGTTTTTTGCTTCATGTGGTGTCTTTTGGGTTAAAATGTCTAAGATTTCTTTTCACTCACAGGCTCAGCACCAAAGCTAGAATGTCTGGAACGTTCAGCTGCTAACCTGACACGTCCCTCAATCTCTCTCTCTCCATATCCCTCTCCACATTCCTCTTCATATGGTTAGTCTGGGCTTCTTCAAAGAGGTTGTCGCAGGGTAGTTGAACTTATATTGCAGCTCTCTTCCGAAAGAAAGAAAGGAAGTAGAAGCTGCCAGTCTTCCTAAAGGTAGTTAGAAGAAAGTCATGCCCACAGCATTCTCTTCTTCTAAGCAAATCCCAGGGCCATTCCAGATTCAAGATGAGAAGAAATAGACTCAGTCTCTTGGTGTGAGGAAAGACATGCATATAAAAGGAGGGAAAGCATCAATGGAAGCTCTTTTTGGAGACAATGTACCACAATTGTGAGGTGGTTCTTCCGAGGCTGCCTGCTTGTCTGCCTCGAAAATGCTGTGACTGTGGACTAGTCTGTGTCCAGCAGTGATGATGAGCAAAACCCTTTTTCTCAATATCTTATTCCATTGACAAGAAGAACAGTTTTCAGCTGACAAGGCTGTTGTTTGGCAGCATTGTGTGAAGTAGCCTGATATTACATCTCCTTGCGCCTGACTCGATGCTACTGACATCACCTCATTGCTGTAGTATAGCAGAAGTTCCAGCCAAGAATCTACTGCCATACACATGCCCATCTGTCCTAAAATATGGCTAATGATCATTATAATGATTCTTCAACTTTATTAAACACCTGTCTTCTGCTGAATCAAATGAGATACATAAAGACTTTCTCATTAATCAGCACAACATCCCTGTTGAGAGTTTGGAGGAGGTGGGTGAATCCTCATTTTAAAAATGAAGAAGGAATAACAGAGTGAAACACTAGGAAGATCAAGATCATACAGCTAGCGAGAGGTAAGGCCAGTATGGGTATATGGGTATGTAGGTGGATGTGTATAAGAGAAACAGAGAGGGGAGTCCTCTGGGAAGAAAAGAAAGAAGAGTCATTAAAATTATTTTTTTTCTTTCCTCTCTCAATGCCATATGGCAACCAATAATATGAAAATATCAACATACTAAAAGATTTCCAGAAGCAACAAAGTTCTGTTGTAATCAAAGACTGTGACCTGTCCACTAAAGATAAAACTTTTAAAAAAGCATTGTAACAAGATTTATGCTGTGTGGTGTTTTTGGAATCTATATGTACCTCAGAAAAACAGGTTCTTAAATTTAATCCATTCCTGTGGGTTTGGACCCATTGGAAGTAGAATCTCCTGATGAGACTATTTCAGTTAAGGTGTGACCCACCTCATTCAGGATGAGTATTAATCCTATTGCTGGAGTTTTTAATAAACAGAACGACAACAGAGAGAAAGCCACAGAAGTTAAAAACAATGTAATCTACAAGGGAAGAAAGAGACCATCAGACATCTCTATGTGCCTCGACATGTGGCAGAGGAGTCAAAGGTCTCTGGCTGATGGTCTTTTGGAAGAAACCATCATCTTGATGATGCTTGGTTTGGACGTTTTCTCAGCCTCAAAACTCTAAGCAAATACATTCCTATTGTTTAAACGGAACTATTTCATGGCATTATTTTGAGCAGCCTAGGAAACTAAAACAAGCTGTATCAGATTCGAATTTCTGCTTTGCTACTTTCTGGCTTATGTCCTTGGACAACATACTGACTCTTATGTCCTTGGACAACATACTGACTCTTATGCATCAATGGCTATAACATTCAAAGGTTTGTTGCAGATTAAATGAAAATACATGTAACCTATACCTAGGTAAGTGGCACATAGTAGTACCCAATATATGGGAATGGTTGTTATTATATATTTTGTAGTCCTCAGTATTTTAATGTTAATTTAAGTAGGGAGGATTAAAAAATTTATAAGCCTTCTCTCTTTAGTCTATACCTAGTGATTTTTAAAAACAACAGAATTGATTAATAGTTACCTGGTCTGTAAGTTATTAAATGCAGCTGAGTTTGTACATTTAGACCTAAGTCTGTGTAACCGTGCACCAGTCTGGACATTAGTTTCCTCGTCTGTACCTTAATGGAGCCAAACAAGATGATCACTTGGGTTTTTGGCCTCTCTGACCTCCAAGGTTCCAAGGAACTAGAAAAAACATTCATTCTTTACTCAAGCCATCTTTTGTGACCATTTTGCCCTCTAGTGGCAACAAGCAAGGAAAAACAGTCCTACTGAGAAAAGTTTCATGCTCACACTCCATCAAAATCTGAAAATGTTTATTTTGAAAATGTTTTGATGAATGCTTAGCCTTGCTTCAATATTGTGCTAGTTAATCAGTAAGTAATAAATTACCTCCATAATTACCAGTTTAAAACAACATTTTATCCATTTCTGAGGGTCACAAATTCATGAGCAATTTCACTGGATGGTTCCAGCTCAGGGTCTCTCAAGAAGGTGCAATCAAGCAGGGCAATTCTATCTCCCCACAGACATGGTGTTCTAGGGCTGGCTGCGGGAGATACTTGGCCTTTAGCTTTCTAGTCACACGACAATGCACATGGCGGTGTCTTCTTTCTTCTCCAGGTTCCACTGATTTATTTCTGGCTTCTCCCCATGGCTTTCTCTTTCTCTTGCAATTTTCTTTACTTATAAAGTAAGGACTTCGGCCATATTGGATTAAGACTCACCCTCATTCATTTTGGGCACACTTAATAGCATCTTCAAAGGTTCTATTCACAAATGGATTCACACGCACGGGATCAGGGGTTGGGACCTAAACATGACATCTGTGGGGGGCATAATTCAATTCATCATAGAAAATTGAACTAGAATTACAAGGATTCAACATGAATAAATTTCAAAATGAAATATTAAGCAAGAAGAGGAGCCAGTTCACAAGACCACATATAGCAGGATATAGCACATCACACATATATAATGTCTTTATATATATATAACATATAATATAAAATATATTAAATGCATATGTAACTAATATATCATAATTATGCCTACTATATTGTATAAATATATATTCATATGCAATGTATATAGAATGATATATATGTAACATGCAAAACTCACTTTATCTTATTTAAGGACACATAAATATGTAGTAGAAGTACAAAGATATGAATGAAGTGATAAACTCTAAAGTCTGCCTAGCGGTCACTCCTGATGGAAGGAAAGGAATAAAACTAGGGAAGTATGCACAGGGGTTTCAACTGGCAAATTTCATGTCTGAAGCTGAATTATGACTAAAAATGCATTTTTATATTAGTCTATTTGACTTTTTGTAAGCAAGAAATAGTTTATAATAATCAAATAATGTAGTTATTGCCTCTGGAAAAGAAAGTAGGGAAAGGGGATTGTGGGGAGAATGACTTCAATTTTCCATGTATGTAAGATTTTATTATACTCCAAATTTATGTAAATCTGGAGCAAAAAATTATAAAATGGTACCATTTATTAATTCTGGGAAAAGAGATCTTAGATGATGGTTGTATCATTCCCCATATTTTCTTTTTTTTTCTTTTCAAAATTAAAAGAAAAATGACAGGTACTTCCTCTGGGAACAATATGCTTGGGGGTCATTGTAAATCAGGTTACACCAAGTCACCACAATTACAGCACCTTTTCAGTATTGCCACTTGAACCTGACCAAACATAAAGCAACTTATTAGGCAAATTAACACACTTTCAAAAACCTCACAGCAAATATAATGAATTATTATGTCCCATCCAAAAAACAAAACCTTTTAACAAATAACATATCCATGTATCTTATGACTGGCCCTCAGTAATTCTTCAAGTATATGGCTTATTTTAATGAAATGATGGCATAATTTACTTCTTTTGGTAACAGCTCTCAATTTTCCCTGAGGACTCATCCCTTTCCCACTCTCAGTCCACGTGGTTTATGGGCATGTGGTCCACCTCTGGCTCTAGCATGTGACCCAGGAGTGGTTAATGGGAGTCTTCCTGGGACTTTTAATGGAACTCTTAGGAGAAAGAAACTTTTCTTCTGTTGAGAATGTAAATTCTGAAGCTGCTGATAGACTTTTTCTCGGAGGAAACCAGAGGCAAAATATAGAAGAAGTGAGGAGAGAATTAAAGCAATTGAGAACATGAATGGCTTTATTACATTGTTGAGTTCCTAGATGCAGTTCCCAGGTATATCATATAACAAAGCTTACTTAAGTTACTTTTAGGTGAGTTTCTATGATTTGCAGTCAAGGGAGTCCTGAGAAGTAGACCTAAATTGTACTGAAACTCTACTTGTAGGAGTAATGTATGTATTTATTAAGGTTAAGGATGCCTTCCATCCCCTCTGCGTCTCCTGGGAAGCTCTAAGAACAGGGATCTCTGAGACTCAAGATCTTATCCAGGCTTCTCAGACACTTTTTCCGTGTTGCTTGTAGACAAGGGACATTTTAAACAGACAGCCTGATACTCTAAGGTTTCTGTGGTAGAAATTCATGGGATATGTCAATGTTCCACTAAAATGCATATAAAATTGTACGTGTATCCAAATATTTGTATTTTTCTGGGAAAAGGGTTTATAGATTTCAACACATTTGTAAAGGGACTAGTAAATCCAAAAAGATTAAAATTACCTTTAATGGCGCGGTAAGCTGACACAAGAATGATGTAGTGAGATGACGAATGAGGAACACAATGAGAGATACAACAAGCAGGGAGTGGATGTGGCTCAAGCAAGTGGGCACCTCCCGGGTTTGGTTCCCAGTGCCTTCTAAAAAGAAGACGAGCATACAACAAACAGACACAGAGCAGACAGCAGGACCAAACAATGGTGAGGGGGCAGCGGGATGGGGAGAAGTAAATAAATAAAATAACTCTTTTTAAAAAACAGCTTTAGGCGTTCTAAGTCAGAAGAAGTATAGTATTAAAGCTTGAATATTCATGTTCCCAAGTATGTCAAGGTGCTAAACATATTAATTAGACAATTTGAAACAATGAAGAGGTAATGTCGCAATCTCATTAGCATCATGAAATGACTTGTTTAAATATAAGCCCACTAAACGTTTAAAATACTTCACCTAAAAATTTCATTTATCACAACCCATCAGCAGTTACCACTATCTGAAAGCTGGGAAAGATTTAACAAATGACTAAAGACTAAAGATAGGCTTCCCAGAAAGGTTCAAATAGTCCTCCAGTGTCACGTAACAAATAAAAGACTGTAGTTTGCTTGTTCTTTTCCATGAAATAATAATTCTCAGCAGTATCAATACATTTCACAAGCTGCTGATTAAATCTTGAATATTCATGCATGCATTTAAAAGCCTTCTGTTGCTCTGGTAGAACCCAGTAACATGAAATGTGCTCCAGTTTTTCTCTATGGAGAAAAATATTATACTGAAAATTAAATCAAAGCTGTTGCTTATCAATGGAAACAATCAGAAAGAGGAAAGAGTGTCCTGTGAATAGGAGAGGCTAGATTAGATTTCCAACAAAATATTAATATTATATGGGCCTGGGGCCTGGAGAGACTAATATTCAAGCAGTAATGAGTGCCTTTAGACCCTAAGCATTCACTGTATATAAAAGTTTCATTGTTTATTTGGGTGATGAGGCAAAAGAATTCCAGAATGACAGGGACAGAGCTGAGGGAAATAGAGCAGGATTGCCCCACCAAGGAGACTGAGATAATAATGAAAAGCCATCTGGAAACCTTGGCTGACACCAGGCAAATTCTGCCCTAGGAAGGTAAGAAGAGCAGAAAATAGCTTTGCTTTTATGGCATGCCTAGTTAGGAGTAAAGCACTTAATGGCCCTTTGAAGTAGAATTACTTAAATTCAGAACTCCTATAGATGAGTTTCTCTACATTGGCTTTTCGGGTCAGATAACTGTTGTGGGCGGCTGTCCAGTATCTTGTAGGATGTTTAGCAACATCCTCAGCCTCTATCCACCAGATGCCGGTAGCACTCCTTCCCCCAGTTATGAGGGCCAAAAATATCTCCAGACGTTGTCTAATGACCCTGGGAAACATAATTGCTCTCTGCTGAGAATGACTTCTGTAGACCTTATAGACCACCCAGTTCAGTGATTCTCAAAGTGTGGTCTCCATAGCAGCGGTGTTAGCATCTCCTGGAAACGTGTTAGAAATATAGATTCTTGGGCCCTACCCTAGACATACTGAACCAGACCCAGGGCATTGGGTCAGGGAAATTGTGTTTTAATAACCTCTCCAGTGATTCTGAGGTTAACTAAAGCTTGAGAAACAATAATCTAACCCAACTTCTTCATTTTACAATTGAAAAAAGTTTGGTTAAATGCTTACCCAAGATCAAATAGTTGGTTAGCAGCCAAAGCAGTACACCATATCTCCTTATCTACAGAGTTTGCTAAGCCTGGCCTTGGAGGGAGAGGTGGATATTCTGCAAAGATATTTCATCCAGACATAACACCACAGTAATGACACATGAAATGTCCGGCAGCACAGCAGAAAACATTCTAAAATTGGCTGGTTATGTATCTCAAATTTGATCTTACCCCTAGATTCTTAGGTTTCCTATGCTTCCATGTGAGACACCTCATATTTAATGATACATATTTTTTTTTTCCTAAAAAAAGGCTAATACGATTCATTTTTCAGTTAGGCTGCTTTATTTTGTATTTTTCTTTCTGTTTTCACTAGATACCAACTTTATTATACAATACCTTGGAGTTAGAAAAGCCATTATTTTCACAGTCACAGTTATTATTACTGTTATTAACATCGTTGAGTGTCAAGTTAAGATTTTACACCTTTCTGTGAGGTTGAGTGAGATAGTAAGCAGCTAATGTATTTTAGAAAAATAAAAATGTGTCAGTCTTCCACCTGCCTGATGTCCCTTTGATGCTAATGATAGATGCTATGAGTGTAGTGAAAGGGACATTATGCTTATGATTGTCATCGCTAGAGCCGGCTGTGAAGGAGCTGGCCATGGTCTAGAGTGCATTCGAGATCCAGAGGAGGGCCATACTGTCACAGGAGCAGAGGATGCAGGGCAAGATCAGCATCAACTCAACTATCAAGATCTGTGTCTCCTCGTAGATCGAGTTCTGCTTCACTCAGAAGCTCTGGGCCTGGTTCTATAAAAGCATCGGGATATTTCCAATCCCGGTCAAAGTCTAGGTCAAGATCCAGGTCTATTTCACGAACAAGGAGCAGCCCATCAAAATCCAGATCACCATCTCCCAGAAGGAAGTCCACGCAGAAGTGCAAGACCTGAAAGAACAGGCTGAAGTTCTCAAGTTCATCTTTTAGGAGAAAGTTATTTTGTTTACATTATTATAAGGGATTTCTGCTGTATGTAAGGTATAACCTAGGAATGGTATTTCAACCATCTAATCAAAATGGATGTGGATTATTACACTTTGTAAATTCACAGCAATAAGATAGATTTTTTGTTGAATGTATTAACATCCTATGGTCTGAAAACATGGGTTTTTATTTGGTACATTTAAATAAAAATGTTTCTAATTAGATTTTTTATTTGTGTTCAGTATTAATACTTATCAACTTGGTAAACTTTGGAGTCCAATTCCTGAATTGTCGTTAACCACATTCCTACAGAAATACAAAGTTAATGGTCTTGGTTAAGTCTTGAACATCATTAACTGTTCTATACATACACTTGGCCATGGTCTCAGGGAAATTTGAAAGTTGCAATTTACCTTTACTGGTCTGGGTAAGATGATCTCATCTTAAGTTCCCCATATAGCAAGAATGTATCATAATAGCTCCTAAATTAAGAGTTATTTGAAGTTGGAATTAACAGATCTTGTCACATTAATGATGTTGCTCCGTTAACCCCAAGGGACCACAGAGTTGCCTAACAGGAACTTAAGCAAAGAGCTTAATAAAGTAGATAATGTAAGAAGTAGTGAAACCTGATGCTAGAGAAACAATCTGACTCCTAAAGACTATTGTATAGTAACTGAGGTTTTCTTGCTCTTAGGTCGGATGGTGTCCAAATTCTCCATTTTGGGGAATTCTTAATGTGCTTTTGTTTCGTTCAATATTAGTCAACCAATATTGTACTAAAAGAGTGTGTGTTGGAGGATTTGTCTGAATTTGGGACAAAATATCTTCGTGTAAACCAGCTTTGCAAAATTTTCTAACCCAATTACACTTCTCTAATTCCTTCAAGTAGATTCCCTTACTTTGAGCAGAGGAGATCTGTTAATTTCCTTTTTTCAGTTTCTGATCACCAACATAATTTTTTATTTCACTAGGGTCGTCAAAGTAAAGATGTTAATCAGAAATGTTAATGTGAGACTCCAGCAGTTTTGTGAATTTCACCTATATTTAGCAACACTTCAAGTAGCTAAGTTTGTTTGTTTTTTTTTTGGTAGAACTCAGAATTTATAGCCAGTAGTTCTTTATTTAGACCTTAATAAGTACAGTTAACAGTAACTTGAGAGTTTTCTGGTCACGCTTTTATGAGGTATTCTTTAAACTTGAAAAATAAAGACTCAAGATAATTCAACTGGGTGTCCATTTTTTGCTTTTCCACAAAATAATTGGATAGCATTGCAATTTGGGAATGCTGGTCTCTCTCAAATTTATTTGGTGGTGTGAGTGATCACTAGTGTGTTGGAAGTTATTTGGGTGACTTATTTTTTGGAATTTTCACTTAACTGACAATTTACATATATGATTTGTATAAAGTTATGTGTTAATGAAATCTATTCAGTGTGTCTCCCAAGTCCAGGTGGCCCTGGGAACACCCGGCAGCAGGGGCTCTATGATTCCCTGGAGTGGCAGGAATCAGAGAGCAGCCAAACATTTCCTGAGATTTAAGTCAAGAACTTCTGTTCGGGTAATAGTGCAGTCGGCCTCAGACCCTGTAATGGTCAAGGATGCCAAGAACCAGAGCAGTAAACTGAAAGGCCCCCATTCCTTGTGCCCATCCATTCATAGAACAGCCAAATATCCCCTGACAGACAGGTGTCTCAGGTGCTTTGATTTGGTGCCACTGCTCAGTCTCCCACCAATTTGGCTTGGGTGCATTGATCTGATCACTGGAGGAAGCATCAGATATCCCCCAGGACCTAGGTCACCCACCCAGGGATGCCTGTGGGCTTGGCAGGCTCTGAATATTGAAATTCTCAGGACACTGGGACAGAGAATCAGCTCCAAATTATGTGGAGTGGTGAACGTTAGTCAGACTAGGACTCTGGGACACCAGATTGGTCGACTAAAAAGGTGCTTCTTCATTCCTCCTAGAATAATGAGCATGGCCTCTAGACTGCCAGTAAACTCCTCACAGGAGTCTCTTCTCAGGAATCAGGAAATTCTGCTGACTACTGGTCCACATGGCCATGGTATAGCAGAGAGCAGCCTCTGTACAGGACCCTGAATTCCAGTTAAACCAGTGTAAGAAAAGAGAACAGATAAATCTGAGGCCCAGACACCTCATGTCATGTCTCCTTAAAGAAATAATGAAGTAAACCTCAAACTTCCATTAGTTTAAACTCAGTTGTGCCTATAAAAGATGTAAGTGATCAAGATGAAGACACCTCATGTGCCATCAATTAAGATCAAAGAGTTCCCAGAAATGCTAAAGGTACAAAAATCTCTCTTCCGTTTTAATCTGTGCTTAACTTTGTGTTCAACTTTGAAATCTGTTTAATTTTGTCAGTTTGCTTGTGCCTAGGAAATCAGATTTGGGGTTCACCTGTTACAAATTAGATAATGGTGAAAGACAACCTAAAAATAAGTCTTTAAATATCAATACTGTCTTGCTAGTGGATTTAATGCATAAATCACAAATGGAATTAATTCAACTACTAGAAAAGCAGAGAAACTTCACAAAGTTTTTACTAATAAGATTCTTATGGCTTAGTTAATAAAGGTATTGATGGCATACCTTCATAGCAGTAAAACCTTTCTGGAGGCCACCTCAATCTGCATAGATAAGTGGTAGTAATGAAAAGTTACCTTGATTCCACTGGGAATCTTCATTTTTCATTTAAAAAATGGAAAAAAGATAGGTTTTCCTCTACTGCTAAATCAAAATACTTGCTAATGTATTCATGGTAAAAGTGTAGAAGTAAAAAGCAAAGTACTAAAACATTCATTTGATATGAACATTGCATTGGAAGTGTTTAAAAGGTGTATAAAAATAAAAAGATAGACTTAAGCATTGTCAAACTCTCTTCTAGATTCAAACCAAGCCTTCAATACACTGCAGGTTGCTTCTCCATTTGAGTTATTGGCTAGGTTGGTTACTGACCCCTAAAACAATAAAAATATCTATTACATCTCTGGTTGTGCTTCTGAAGTCGATGGAAGCTATGTTGCAGTTTCAAATTCCTGCAGCAACCAATGATGGCTCAATACAGCCAAATGTACAATAGATATCACCTCCAGACTGGCACTGCCTCATAGTGCCAAAAGGTACTATGCACAAGGCTGGTGGAATACTGGAAACTACTTTCCTAGCTCCTCTCTAGGGTCAAGGGTGCTTCAGCATGCTGGGTGTGTATAAAGACATACTAAGCAGAGCAATGATCACCAGAATACTGTGAGTAGAACTTAAACACAATTGGCATTATGGCCTGCTCCCATGGAGAGATAACATGTAAGGTATTACAAACCTGAAACTTTAATCTATTAATTGCAATTCAAAGAAAAACTTATGCATTGGGAAGTACATTAATTAGTATTAAGTTCTGTCCCTATATCCTATTCTAGATATATGCCTGATTATTATGGTGATATTTCTATTAGATCACATGCAGAAGGGCATTGAACATATTAAAAGTCCTGTTAAACTTCATTTTCTGAGTAGTTAATGAACATGTCTATAACATAAAGGAATGGCCACCTTGCCAGAGAACAGTGAGGCCAGTAGCCCTTTTAATTGAGAAAGCCACCAAATTAACTTGGGGCAACCTCTCACAGTCTTCACCCCACACCAGGTGAAGGATATACTTGAAGCCAGGGGCCACCAGTGACTTACAAGTAGCCAGTTAATTAAATATGAGGCTCAATTACTAGAGACCCCCGAGGTACAGATAAAGATGTGTCAGACTCACAACTCAGCCACCCTACTACCAGTAAAGGGCCCAAAGTCAGATCCTGAGGGGCCCCTTCTCTACTCCTGCCTTGAGACTCTTAACCAAAACTACTCAAGCAGGCCAGATTTAAAAGATGAGCCTCTTGTGAACCCAAATTTTGAATGGTTCGCAGGTGAAGCAGTTTTATTAAGGAAGGAATTTAAAAGGCAGGCTATACAGTGGATTCTCAATTTGAAACCATAGTGGCCAAAGCTCTTCCCCCTAGGACTTAAGCCCAGAAGGCAGAGCTGATTGCCCTTACCCAAAGTTTAAATCTACCAGCTGGGAAACAGGCTAATATTTACAGACTCTAAGTATTCTTTCCTTGTCCATTATGCTCACTCTGCCATGTGGCAAAAACGAGGCTTACTTACTAGCAGTGGGTCACCTATTAAGCACAGGCAAGAAATCCTACATTTATTGGAAGCTGTACTGTTATCTCAAGAAATAGCAGTTATGCATTGTCCAGGGCATCAAAAGACAGACACTGTTATAGCAAAGGGAAATGCTTGAGCTGATGCAGCTGCTAAAGCGACAGCACAAACCTAGGTTTCCCTCCTACCCCTTATTCCAGCACCTATACCAATACTTGAAGTTCCACAGTATACCCAGGATGAACAAACCAGGGCAACTAGCTTGGGGTTCACCATGGAGGCTGATGGCTTGTTAAGGATACTCAAGTCTACCTGCCAGTAATGGAAAGTCCTTCATGGATTTCACCAAGCCACTCATCTGGAGCAGAATACCCTAACCAACTTAGCCAAACAGATTTTCAAAGGACAACGCTTGGTGAAGACAGTCAAAGAAATTACCAGGAGTTTCCCCTGTGTACAGTTAATAACTCAGACAATGGGAGGCTTAATTCTTCTCCCCCTTTAAACACCGCTATCCAGAGGTGAGGATCATACCCTGGAGAGGACTGGCAAGTCCACATGCCATCCTACCAAGGCTAAGTGTTTTCCCACCAGAAGGGAAATGGCAAATGAGGTGGCTAAGACCCACTTCAACTTAGCCTCTTTGAGATAGTCCATGAGCAATCTTTTCTCACCCAGGACCTGCAAACCAGGTTTTGATCAAAATTTGGCAAGAAAACAAGTCTCATTCTCAATTAGAGCCAAAATGTAAAGAACTTTACTCTATAGTTCTGATCACTCCCACAACTATTAAAGGATGGAAGCAGATTTGGCCCAACAGATAGGGTGTCTGCTATCACATGGGAGGTCTAGTGTTCAAACCCAGGGCCTCCTGACCCATGTGGTGAGCTGGCCCACGCACAGTGCTGATGCGCGCAGGGAGTGCTGTGCCACACAGAGGTGTCCCCCGCGTTAGGGGAGCCCCATGCACAAGGAGTGTGCCCCGTAAGGAGAGCCGCCCAGCGTGAAAAAAATGCAGCCTGCCCAGGAGTGGCACAACACACACGGAGAGCAGATGCAGCAAGATGACGCAACAAAATGAGACACAGATTCCGGGTGCCGCTGACAAGAATACAAGCAGACACAGAAGAACACACTGTGACTAGACACAGAGAGCAGACAACTGGGGGGGGGGGGGGGAGAGGGGGGGCAGGGAAAGGGAGAGAAATAAATAAATAATAAATCTGGAAAAAAAAGTAAAAATAAAAATAAAGTTAAAGGAATTTCTAGCTTGGTACACTAATCCTGAGTGAAGCCAGCTGCCCAAGAAAGTGCCAGCTCACCAGAAGCACCTGACAAAATGTACAAATACCAGTCATTAGACAGCTTGAAATACCTCTTCAAGACACAAAGCTAAGTAGTGTCTCTGTCAAAGTCAGCTGTTCCTTCTAACTCTAGTCCAAATGCCTATTGCTAGAGGGCATGCAAACCAGACATCCCTTTAAAAGACCTTAACTGTTTTCATCTCCTTTAACTTAACTAAAAAGGCAATGCCTCTTCCCATTCCTTTCTCCTACCATAGGAACTGTAATTAGCAATTTATACCTAATCCTATTGCCTATTGTAACTTCTTGCTAGAATTAACCAACAGCATAAAATAACTGAAGGAAAAATACCATTTCCCACCAACTTTGGGAAAATGCAGACTTTGCAGGCATCTAGCCTTTTCTACTTCTGTGGCCCAGTATCCTCTTAGTGGGTCCATAATTTTAAAATTCTAATCAAGTCTATTTCTTCCAGAATCAACATCTTGTTAGCCATATGGGAACTTCATCCAGCTTCACCCAGGATGCCAGATCCATCTTCCTCCAACCAAGATAGAATAGCAGGAGGATTTTACACCTCGTCAGGTAGGGCCTACTGTCCCTAACCGTCAGGAAGTAGCTACAGAAGAATGCTCATCTCATATCAGTACCCCTGTAGGTTAAAGGTGTAAACTCTCTAAGAGGGGAATGAAGCAGGCTAGTAAAATAGGGAACCAATAGATAGATCTGGAACCTGGCAAGAAGTCCACGTGGACATCAATAATCCCAAGATAGCTGCTGGAAGACCCTTCCCTAGATCCTGCTACTCAGAAAAAGACTTCCTCTGGAAGCCAGGAGAAGCCCTGGATATTCCTCAAGGACTTTATCATCGGGTCCTCCTGGGAAATTGATAAGAAAAATAAGCAATCAAAACGGTAAACAGCTGGAACTCCTCCCCTGCCATCAGCAAAGGGGTAGATAATCAACAGTTCAAAAAGGTAGGCACAGGGCTTGAGCTGTCTCTCATGTGCTCTCTCACCTGTGTTTGCCTTCTGTGCACCACTTTCACCATTTTTCCTCTGCCATGTGGCCATGCAAGTAAAACCTGGGCATTTATAACCTATAATGGCAAATTGTAGCCTGTAAATCAGCCCTCTTTATCACTTTTCAGCCCCTTCCTTTCTACCTGGGACCCCTGCTCTGTTATTTTCTCCCGTTTCTCTTCTCTCCCTACCTGAATAAATTACTAGCCTAACTCACCCAACATGCTCTTGAAAATCATTTCTGCAGCATAGTCAAAGAACCTAAATGAAATCCAGTAACATAACTGTATCCAAAGTATCTATGAGGAGCCAGCCAACATCATTATAACTTTTGACTCCACAAAACTCTCTTAAGGTGTTGAAAACACTCTCACCCAGATCCTTGCCTCTTATAATAAGTGTGGAAGTATGGGAATCCAGTGGTGATATTTTGTGTATTTTCATTGCCAACTCACACCATGGACTATTAGTGACCTCTTCATTATTGGAAAGTATATTAGTCAGCCAAAGGGGTGCTGATGCAAAATAATAGAAGTCTGTTTGCTTTTATAAAGGGTATTTATTTGGAGTAGAAGCTTACAGTTAACAGGTCATAATGTGTAAGTTACTTCCCTCACCCAAGTCTATTGCCATGTGTTGGAGCAAGATGGCTGCCAATGTACAGCTTTCCTCTTCATCTTAAGGTTCCATGGTCCCAGGTTCTTCCAATATCAGCTGTATGCTGGAATAAATCTAGTCTCTCTCCCAGGACTTGTTTCTTTCCAGGCTCAGCTGCTCTGTTCTCTCCACAAAGTCAGCTGTAGACTACTAGGCTCTCTAGGCTTTGTCTCTTTCCCGGGGCCCAATTCTCTCTGGGCCCAGCTACTCTGTTCTCTCCTGAGTGTTTACTTCCCAGGTTCCAGTGTCCAAAACTTCAACCTCTCTTCTCTGTGAGTCCCTGCCCACCAAGGATGGGATGGGTGGAGACTCAACATCCTATTGATGTGGCCCAATCAAAGCCCTAATCATAATTTAATCATGCCCAGAGGAACAGACCAATTCACAAACATAATCCAATATCTACTTTTGGAATTCATAAACAATATCAAACTGCCACAGAAAGGGAGTCATTATTACCCTTGAGTCTAATTAGAGTAGAGAGCCAATTGTAAAACTCCCAGAACCACCTCAGATATTCCATGTTTAAGGTTCTGTTCCTCAAGAACCACATCTGGTACCAAGCTGTACTAGTCAGGGTTCTCTAGGAAACAGAATCCACAGGAGATATATGTAAGTAGTATGAGATCTTATAAGTCACATGACTATGGGGATGAAAAAGTCCAGGTTCCGCAGGCAGGCTGCGAACCAGGGGCTCTGATGAAAGTCCAATGAAGGTCCTTGATGAGTTTCTGGGAGATGTTGGCTGTTGGAAGATGAGCTGGGAAATTCTCTCTGAATGTTGAAATCATTTCCTCTTGTAAGGCATTTGACTGATTGGATAAAAGGTCACTCATTGCTTGACCAAACACCTGGGCACAATTACCTGGCTGAGTCAACTCATTAACCTAACCATCACATACAGTTATTTTTCTCATTTTAGAATAGTGAGCAGGAGTGCCTAAGAAATGCACCCAAGGCTATATAGCCAGTAGGAAGCAAACTAGTTAGTGAGGCTCCAAAGTATATTTCCCTAAACCACTTTTAAACCTAAAGTACATTTCCTGTTACTATTTCAACTCCAGTGTACAAACATCCTAGTGGACTGGTGCTTTTATTTCTATTTGATATTTCCCAGGAGTGGGATTACTGTGAAAGAATATGTATATGTTTTATATGGCTAAATTGCTTTGCCAAACAGCAGTAACATTTTACTTGCCCACCAGTAGAGTATGAGAGTGCTCTCTCACATAGCAGTATTATCATTTTAAAATTATATACTTTTCTCTGACAGTAGAGAAGTTGAGCATCATATGTTTATTGGCCACTTAGATTTGTTCTATATAAATTGCCTGTTATCTTTTCCTTATTTTTCTTTTGAGTTATGTTTTTCTTATCATCTTGAATTGATATTCACTCATTAAATAATATAAATGCTGTAAATATTTTATCTGACATATATGTGGCAGATATTTTCCAAAATCTATGTCCTTTGATTTTCTTATGCTTTTTCTTTTCAAATAAAGGTTTTACATTTTTAACTATTACTTTGAATACCTTATAAGTGAACTTTAGTCATTGAAATTTAGATAAAATTTGTACAATGAATGTGGACACCATGATTTTGATAGTTACTTTTGAGTTTTTAGTCTTCTAAGTTGATGTTAGGAGACTTTTCAATAATTATTTAAAATCAACTCATTTTTTCAACTCCAAAAAAATTTTGGAGGAATTGAAATTAGATTAGCTGCCTTTTCCCAAGAAAGAAAATTAGAGTAAATAGCTCTGACATATGGAAAATACTGCTTAGAAGTTTTAAAGTGTATAAATATTCTAATGTCATATTGGCTATGATATTTAATTCTTAGAAGAACTAGGTGAGTGGATTTCAGAATTTATTAACTTTATAACAACATTAAAATAAATTAGTGTTTTTAAAGTTTTCCCTCAAAATTGTTGAAAACATACTCATGAGACAATGATAATCAAATGCAGTGTGTGGTGCTGAATCCTGAATGGGATCTGAGAAGGGAGGTTAGGAGGCTCAAAAGGACACTGTTATGATATATGAAAAACTGGAATACAGACAGTAGGCATTATATCAATATTAAATTTTTTGAACTGGATATCTGCACCTAATGTTATAAGAGATGGGGATCATCAGTTCAGGTGTCACAAAAAGGTAATATAAAGCAGGAAGGAAGAAAATATTAATTAATATAACCTGGCAGCCTACTGCCTCAGCTCCCAGGTCAAGCAGGAACAAAGGATACCAGCTTAAGTCAGTCCTATAGCCAGAAAAAAAGGATGCACAAGAAGAGCTAAATCAATACCAATTCATCACTAAATTCCATTCCTTATTTGGCAAAAGGAGCAGGTAAAAACCAAAATGGTTGGAGTGTGATGGGGGGAACTGTTAATCTTAAACTGGAGGAATTGTGCAGGAAAGTTAGACCTCTTGGTAGGCTGTAACCTCAGAAGTATCCAGTCTATGGAGAAACAGAGGAAAGGCTTACCTCCTAGGCTTAGGGATATAAGTTGTGTCATTTCATGTTCTGGTTGTGCGCCCCTTCTTGCAAGATTGAAAAGAAATTCTTTTCTTCTTCATAATTGGGTGTGTCTTATTTTCTTCCAGAAATTTCTTTTTTACAAGGTGTTTACATACGTGAATGTCCTTGTTCTTAAGATATGCACATACCAGAATTAGGTGTTCAAGGAGCATGATACATAAAATTTATACTCAAGTGTTCAGAAAATGGATTGATAGATGAATGGATAGGTAAATAGACAGTTAGGGCAGAATGATATCGAAAATGTGGCAAAATATTGAAATTTGTGGATATGGTATAGAGGGGAGTAAGAGTATGTTGGCATTCTCTGTATGGGGTTTTATTATTTTCATAAGTTTGAAAGTATTTCAAAATAAAAAGTTTAGAAAACAAAAACATACTCGTGACCAAATTGTAGAAACATTGTTCTCATTCAACTTATTTGATTTTTAATTTTCATTTATAGAATGTATTTAGTATGAATACCCGTTCTTTAATTAAATAATATATAATTTAATGTAATAAGAAAATTCGGTAAAGAAATAACAGTCTTTAAGCACCAGAAAAGATTATGAATGGATATCGAGGAAAAGCTTCAGCCCCTCAGATTCACATAAAGTTTTCATTTCATTTAATTTTATATCACTTATTACCATAACTACTAGTTTCAATTTAGTATCTTGCTATATTGTCAATTTCATATTTTCACTGAAGAAAAATACAGATATCTTACAATTTTACATGCCCGCCAGTGAAGGTTAAAACACTATTTTCATATTAATTTATAAGTTTTTTATTGCTGGATTTTTTTAATATAAATAAATTTATATTATTTCCCATATATAAATTTACTCATTACTCCTAATTTTGACATCACCTGGTATTAGAATTTCCATTCCTGGAAGGCAAGAGACAGATCTTTTTTTTATAATTCATTTACCTTTCAGCCATATGCATACAGGTTTTTGTATTGCGTGTTTTGGTTGGATGGTTGGTTGGTTAACAACATGACGCTTTAAGTTAGGCAAGAGAAAGAATCATTTAATACTGGAATAATGAGCTGTAGGAACCTGTGAAATATTTTCCTTGGCTATCTGAGAAGATAGTTTAGGTGTGGTCGCATCTGTAACAGGAGACCTAGCGGGACTAAGGAATCTTAGCTCTCAATTATAATTACCCATATTTTTATACATTATTCATTAATTATTTGAAAGGACTAAAAAGAAGGGGGGCGGACTAATGTACCCTGGACTCAGTGTAGTGTTAGTAATAGAGTGTGGCAACAAAGGGAGAGCTGGTTTTAGCTCCCCTCTCACCAACTCTCCATTAGCTTCCCAAGCCTCCTCCAATAACACAAATAGTGCTTACATTGAAATGAGTAAAATTTGTAAATTTCATTTGTAAATTTATATATATGTGGCAGTTTGATATCATGTACAAATTCCAAAAAAAGAGAAAAATTATGTTTGTAAACTGGTCTCTTCCTCTGGGTGTGACACCCTTTAATTGTATAGAATTCAAAGGTTTTAAGTTTATTTGATCAAAAGGCTTTGAGTCAACCAGGTCAGTAGGGCAGGACTCAGGGTTGGGTCCCCGCTCCTTGCTGGGCTGAGATAAACAGACTCTCATTCAAGAAGACACACAGAAGAGAGAGAGCTCCATAGAGGGAACTTTGATCTCCGGAGAGAACTTTGATGCTGTGGTTCCCGGGAGAGAAGAGCCATTCACTTGATAGTTTGCAGCTGAAGAGAACGGAGCAGCTGAGCAGCTGAGCAGCTGATAAGGCCTGTAAAGAAACAAGCCCTATGCCAGACCCGTATTGGCACCCTCAGAGACAAGCCCTATGCCAGCCTACAGCTGAGATTGGAAGAAGCTGGGCCTATGGAGCCTTAAGTGGAAGAAGGGCTGAGAGACCAGGCAGTGATCTTGCTTCAACACAGGGCAACTGACCCTTTGGTGAGAAAGTACCTCTAATGGTACCTTAACTCTTTAGGGCCTTGTGACTCTAAGCTTTTACCCCGAATAAATACCTTTTACAAAACCAACAGATTACTGGTACTTCGCACCAGCAACCCTTTGGCTGACTAATACAATATATATGTAAGTGATAATAAAGACTCTGTAGAATATTTTGCTTTTAAATAAAAAGTGTACTTATGCAAATACAACTTCAAGGCCAGTGCCCCACCCCCACCCACCCCTATCTACCATTACACATTTGCACATTCATAGTACATTATCCGAAGTTAATACTGGGAAGATTGCTTAGAGTTGAAGACTGAACTTCTACTTATTAGTGATTGAGGGTGAGTTACTGAAAATTAGAATCATGAAAACCAGTTTCATAGAGTTTCTGGGAACACTGAAGGAATTACTCCTCGCGGCATCACTTTCACCAATTGTTATTTGCTGTATTGGAGGGATTTGTCATTGTTTTTGAGTAAATTGGAAGAACATAGGAATGAAATCCCTGACTGTAATTTACCATATACAGGGTAAAAGCAAAACTTTCAGCATAATCAAGTGTCTTGGGATCTTCTGTCCCTAAATAATTTTAGCTTGTCTAAGAACTTTTAGATTACTAGAAGTGTGGAGATTTATGAACCTCTCCAAACATTTTCAAGTCAGTCATATGCATAGTTGGTGTAGCAGTTTGATATAATTGATGAATTCCAAAGAGAAATATTGAATTATGCTTATAATCTGGTCTGTACCTGGGCATGATTGAGTTATGATAAAAAGCATGGCAAGGAACAGAGTTGGAGGTTTCTAATGTTGGAGTTTTGATGCTGGAGTTTGATGCTGAGGACTTAAGATGGAGCCCTGAGATGTCAGCACACAGAGGAATGAGAAGTCAATCCCAGGAAAAAAAATGAACCTTGAACCCAGACAAAAGCAATCCCCAGGAATGTAGGAACCCAGGAAGTCTGAACCCTCACAGATGTTGGCAGCCATCTTGCTCCAAATAGACTTGGGTGAGGGAAAAAACTTGTGGTTCTATGGCCTGGTATCTGTAAGCTCCTGCCCTAAATGAATACCCTTTATAAAAACCAACCAATTTCTGGTATTTTGCATCAGCACCCCTTTGGCTGACTAATACAGTTGGGATAGAGAATAGGTAGTCATTTTGGGCAACTCTTAGGCTGGTTGAAGTACTTCAAAAGTGCAGTTTTAATTACTAGTCCTTCTGCTTTAGGGAAAATAAATATCAAGAATCTAGAAAATTACCATCAGAAATAAATATTTTGAACTCTTATCTTCCACAAGGTTTTGTTCTAATTTAGTTTTTTGTTTTAAAGACTAGAAATAATGTAAATAAATTGCCTGGCACAAAGTAGTCCTACAAATAGCTATTACTGTCACTTCTTGAGGGTGAAGACTCATATTTCATAACTCTCCAAAGGCCTACCACATATTTGGGATTCATATAAATAATTATTGAATGAATGAATGAATGAACGCATGCATGACCTCTTGTAATCTAGGGACACACCCTGGAGATCCACCTCTCAGACAGGTCTGAGCCAAAAAGAAAACTTCCAGTAAGACTGACAAGAACTAGCTCACAGTATTAAACTACAATTCCCAGCATACAAACCCCGTTGTTGTAGTGCATCTTGGGAAAGAAGTCTCCGGCTTTACATTGGCCAAGTTAAGAGGCGCTCTGGAGTTTGCGCAAATGCTCTGGCTTTAGAGACAGCATGCACGGAGACTGCGCAGATCTTCTCCTCACTGAAGTTCCGCGGAACTCATTTTGAGTAGTGGGCATTTCAGCCGGTAGGATTTAGGAGTAAGTCCACTTCCGGGATTCCAGGAAGCAGTTTAAAGATGGCGTTTTCCTCAGTAAACGGGTCAGGCACAGCGTCTGGGAAATCTGAGTTTCGAAACCAGAAGATGAAGCCGGAGAGCCGAGGTGAGGTAGTGTGAGAATCGAAGCCTAGAGTTTGTGGGCATTGAGATGCGATTTCCACCCCCCTTTTGCTGGGTTTAAACTATAGCGCCACCTTGAGTCTGTCCCATGGAATCGAGAACTGTAATTACTGGCGATTGGGGAATTGGCTGGGCCCACAGAAACCACTGAAATGGCCGCTATAGAGCTTTCCATATGTACCTATTGCTTTTGCAGGCGACTGTCGATAGGAAAGGGGTTGAGGAGCCCATCTTCCTGTAAAAGGGTCAGGATTAAGAAACTGCGGAGGACGTCGCGAGACTTTACAGCCCGACGGTGACTGATAGTCGTTGACAGCATGAGGGGTGTGGTGGGGTTGGATAGGGTCCTTATGTGAGAAAGTGAGCGATGAGAATTGAAGGAGTGAGGCAGACTTAGGGATAGGGGAAGGAAATGTCTGGCGAGCTCTTAGCGCTAATTTATCGGCTAGTGCAGCTTTTGGAACATTAATCATTCCATTATTCCACTTGCTCAAACATTCGACACACAATTTCTACTCTTAAGACCGCCTCGCTATTTTAATTGCTCTCTTACCTGTAGTCTTGTTCCCTCCCTCCACCACTTTTTTTTCCTCTGTATGACAGGAGGAGGCGCTAGAGAAGTAGCCGGGATCGGGCCCTAGCAGGCTTATAGGAAGGGTTAACGACCGTGACCTCTCATTCTAGGGATGTTGGAAACATAGTAAAGATTTTGTTTTGTTGTTGCTGTCTTGTTTTGTTTTGCTTTTTAATTATAACGTCCATGGCAGAGAATTCAATATATATATATTTGTGAAAGAGTAAAACACGTGAGAAACTGGCATCTAGTCCATTAAGTAGAACACTATTGAGTATTACCATATCCTAAAAAGCACCCTATGTGCACCCCTCAGATCACATTGTTTTCCATTCCAGGACCAGGAGTAACCGTCTGAATCGTGTCGGTCATTCTCTTGCTTGTCTTCGTAATTTTTAACATGTGTTAAAAAAAAAAATGGTTTTCTTTGCCTGTGTTAAAATTTTATATGAATGAAAGCAGATTTTATGCTTTCTTCTGTGACTTGTTTCTTAGGCTTAACTTAGTTTTTGCTGTTAGACCAGGAAAGTGTAACTGTAGCTTATGCTTTTCCCTGCTATTTGGTAGTTCCCTTCTGTGACTATATGCCAATATTTTCATTCCATTATTGGACATTTAGATTGTTTCTGCTTTTTGCTATTATAAACAATGCTGCTATAAACATTGTTGTGTCTGTCTCCTAGTACAGATATTCAAGGGTTTCTCTAGATTATATACCTAGGAGTGGAATATCTGGAGTGTAGGGTATGTGCAAGTGATGCTAAATCTTTTCCAAAGGATTTGTACGAATTTACACTTCCCCTAGCAATGGTGAGAATTCTCATTGCTTCACATCCTCAGTAGCACTTGATATTATCAGAATTTTGTGTCCTGTCATTTTCCTAAGTACGAAATGGCTTCTGGTTGTGATTTAATGTGAATATATATATTTTTGCTTATGAAAATAATGTTTATGACTCAAAAAACGTGCATTCAGCTAGCTTGAAATGAACATATTTTGAGAAAGTTCAAACATATACAAACATTGTTTAATCTTACAAAATGCTTTAATTTTGTTAGGAATATTTGCACTATAAAAGGCTCTTCAGTTTATCAAAAGATTTAATACTAAACTGTTTCTAAGTTGTGATTACTTTTTTCCAATCTAAAGAGGGCTTAAGACTCATGCTGAATCCACACGACTGCTTCTGTTACAATCATGAGGATAAGAGGGGATATATAATTTCTAGAGAAAAGATGCTGGGCAGAAAATGTTAATTTTCTTGATTACTAATGAGACTGCACATCTTTTCATGTGTTCTAGGCTGTTTAAGCTTTTTCTATTGTGAAATTACTCTTTCACCAATTTTTTAGGGAGTGGTGTAGGTGATGTATATTTTTCTTATTGATACATAACCATTCAAGTGTTTAAATTGGGTAGGGACTTGGTCAGATATGTATTTTAAGTATTTGCTGTCATTGAATATTGAAGTTTTTAGGACATTGGGTAGTTAGTTATGTATGTAGACTGGCTAATTTTCTGTCATTTGAACCAGAAAAAGAAAATGGATGTGAGTACAAGAAAGAGAAATTAAGTTTACTTGACCTAGAGTAGATAACATAGGCTACAGACCTGCTTCTCAGACTTTCCTGTACATAAGAAGCTCCTGACCAGAATGTTAAAACACAGATTCCTGGGTCTCACCCTAGAGATTCTGATACAGTAGCCTAGGTGGGGTACAAGAATTGTATTTCTAACAAGTTCCCAATTGATACCTTTAAGTAGTACTGGATAGAGTATAGTTATTGGATTTAAGGAGTTCTTAAAATCCAGGACCAGGAACTTTACCAAATGATATGGAAGATAATTTATGGCCTTTAGAGGCATTTTGTTTAAATGAATGGAGTCCTACACTACAATGAGTCAGTTTTGCATTCACTTAAGCAAGTCGCTTGACCTTTTTGGACTGAATGTCTTTACCTATAAAATGGGAATAATGATGATGGCTTTTCTACCTTTTATTGTTGTTGTGATATAAGGCACATGAAAGCTCTTTGGAACACCTAAAGCCCTATACCAATGATTATTAACTGAAAGCGTGTATCAGATACCGCTTTTTAAATGTTCATATACACAATACAAATATATATTACACGCGCATACCCAGGCACCATTCCAGAAGAGCCAGAAATGTTACTTATATTTAAAATAGTTATGTAAACAAAATGGTATTTGAATCTTCATTTCCACAATAGTTTTGTGCAATAAAAGTTTCTTGAGTACTCACTACCAGGCATATACCAAACAATATGGATACAAGGAACTTTGGGGAAGTGGACTTGGCTCAGTGGTTAGGGCATCCGTCTACCACATGGGAGGTCCGCGGTTCAAACCCCGGGCCTCCTTGACCCGTGTGGAGCAGACCCACGTGCAGTGCTGATGGGCACAAGGAGTGCCCTGCCACGCAGGGGTGTCCCTGCATAGGGGAGCTCCATGCGCAAGGAGTGTGCCCCATAAGGAGAGCCGCCCCGCGTGAAAGAAAGTTCAGCCTGCCCAGGAATGGCGCTGCACACAATGGAGAGCTGACACATAAGATGACACAACAAAAAAGAAACACAGATTCCAGTGCTGCTGACAACAGAAGCAGACAAAGAAGACGATGCAGCAAATAGACACAGAGAACAGACAACTGAGACGGGGGGGTGGGGTGGGGAATAAAATAAACATAAATCTTGAAAAAAAAAAAGGAACGTTGTTTTAGGAGGTAGCTGAAATGTATACAGATACTTTTAATTGTGTGTTGATCGCACAAAAGCATGTCCTTTGTTGAATAATATAGAGGGAAATGAAATGCAAGGAGTATCGGGAATCTTGTGCGTGTGCGCACAAGTGTTCAAAAATTGTCCAAATAACACTTGTGATGTGTAAATTTTTTTTCCTCTGTAGATGAATCAGAACTCCTCACTGTTCCTGATGGTTGGAAGGAACCAGCCTTTTCCAAAGAGGATAATCCCAGAGGACTCTTGGAAGAAAGCAGTTTTGCAACTTTGTTCCCAAAATATAGGGAGGCTTACCTGAAAGAATGCTGGCCATTGGTGCAGAAAGCCTTGAATGAACATGTATGCATATTTTATTAATTAGAAATTTTTTCTCTTGCATCTACCTTTATTTTAAGTAAGTGTTATGTGTACTGATAGAATTTTTTAAAAAGGTTTTCACATACCTGGTTAATTTGATTCCTTTGATATTTTTAACAGCTTAAACTTTAGAGTTCCTTAGTTAATAAGTTTGTGGGTAACAGATTGCTCTGAAAAATTCACATACCTTTAAAATTTTAGGGGTTTTGTGGACTGTCTGAAACTACCCCTGAACTCTCAATTTCAGAATGCTTATTCTAGGCATTATACTTGTTATAGGCCTCTCCATTATGAACTGGGATATGTTCCTGATTCATGCTTTAGCTTTCCATTTTAAATGAAAGATGATATAGATATGGCCATCTTAACTCTATTTGTTGCTGCTAATAATTCTAGAGCAGTGTATTTGTTTTTTTTTCAAAGTGTGGACTGAAACCCATAAGTGGATCAAGAACTTAATTTAGTGACGGAATGAGCATTAAAAAATTAAATGTATCACATGTAGTAAGGGGAAATATATTTTATGAAGCTATTGTTTCAGTGTCAGGCGTGCGCGTGTGTGTGTGGTGTACTAGGTTTGTTATAAAATGTGTTTTTACCTTAGAGTTGCGTCCATTGGGCTGAGAGTTGCACAGCAAACTGTAGGCTGTGATGTTGCAGTCCTTTATATCGGATTAGACTCTATTTTGGTAGGTAGAGCCAACTTTATGTTGGGTTGTTTATCGTTCACTATATTGTAGTCCTCAGATTATGCTCACTAGTGGGAAAAAGGCATTTTTATTTGCTTTGTTTAAATCTGTTTCTTTCCACTGAGGTTTATTTTCCCAGCTTCTTCGAAGAGAGAGTTGAAAAAATTTGAAAGACAGCTTAATGGAACAAGAAGCAGTTAATGGTTTGGTTAGGATAAGCTCTGTAATTATCTAAAATTGAATTCATTTTTAGGCAACCATTTGTGCTTTCCATCTTTTCATAGCACATTAATGCAACCTTGGACCTGATCGAGGGCAGCATGACTGTTTGTACAACAAAGAAGACTTTTGATCCATACGTCATCATTAGGGCCAGAGACCTAATAAAACTTTTAGCAAGGAGTGTTTCATTTGAACAGGTAAATTTAAAATTACAAAGCTGCTTTAGCTGCATTAACATTGGAGGTAACACCTAACTATTTAATTAGTAATACCTGCATCTATGTTTCATTTTATCTTTCATTCTTTCTTTTGCCATGCAGTTCTCATATTTATGCTTAGATATTAGTAACCTGGGCTTGGAATAGAAATGTATTTGTAAAGAATATTTGTATTTGTAAAAATAAGGAGTGTAATCTTTATTTTTCCAAAAGGCAGTCCGAATTCTTCAGGATGATGTTGCATGTGACATCATCAAAATAGGTTCTTTAGTACGAAATAAAGAAAGGTTTGTAAAAAGAAGACAACGGCTTATTGGTCCCAAAGGATCTACACTAAAGGTACATTTTTGTCAATGAAAAACTTTTTATCAGTATAACACTTGAGTATCTTCCTCTATCAGTTTTTTTGGTGTACCACATTTCAGCTTATTCTTTTCACCTAGGCTTTGGAACTTTTGACAAACTGTTACATTATGGTTCAGGGAAACACAGTTTCAGCCATTGGACCTTTTAGTGGCTTAAAAGAGGTAAGTGAGCTATTTATTATCTTCTATAAATTTTCAGCAGAGAACAAATTAAATAATTTTTTAATAAAGCCATAGTTCATTGGATAATATATTGCTTTATATTTTATTTTATTAGATTTCCTTTTTTTTCTCATTAGTAAATAATTTATACTTCGTGTAATTTGAGGGAATCATCACTCCTGGAATGTAGCATATTATGGCCAACCTCTAGCAGCTATGGAGAAGTCCATTTCTGAATTAGAAGGTCTATTAATCAGCACACTTCCCACTACAAATTTTAAATGGGCATTTAAGAGCTTGTGTGTAGCACATACAAAAAACTTGATCTGGTTACACTTCCGCAAATGATTTCAGTATTGAAGAGATCTCCTGATTTGCAGTAATGTATGTAGCAAACAGAGGTCATACTCTGTAAATGTTTTTCCTTCAAGAAATGTTTTAAGTTTAGTAGAATTCTCATTAAATATGTCCATGAATATTTTTGTTAATTTGTCAAATTAATATGAGAAAATCTGTGGAGCAGAAACTGTTTCTTTTAACTACTTTGGATGCAATTGCTGCGCATATGTATCTGAGAGATTTTGCTTCCTTTTCCATGTCCCATAATAGTAATTCTCTTTGAATCTTGTTCTCAGAAATTATCTGCCCTTCCTCATGGGGCAATATTAATTTAAATATATTGGTTACTTCATAATTTTGTAAAGTCTTTAAAATATATATTTAATTTCTTATAATAGACTCTTGAGGTAGATAGTTTTATTTCCATATTACAAATGAGAATGCTGGAACAGGAAAATAAAGTGACTTTACAATGTATAATAGCAGTTCCATTATTTGAACCCAAGTTTTCTGACTCTATTACTAGCTGTCTTCCCCATACATTGTAAAGCTCCAGGGTATTAATTCTAGGTACCACATTTTAACAGAAAGGTTGAGAAACTTCATTGTGCCCAGTGAAGGTTGGATATGAAAGGTCTAGAAACCATCCAGAGCAGTTGACAGAATTACTATATTAAATTTGATAACTGTTGCATGAGTCATAGGATATTTTACAATATATTAATCTTCTCCTATCCAGGCCATTAAAATCTTTGTGAATAATTCATTTTTCTTTGTAAATTTCAGGTTCGAAAAGTAGTCTTAGATACTATGAAGAATATTCATCCAATTTATAACATTAAAGTGAGTTAATTATATATTGTATCAGTGATTGTCAAACTTCTTTTAGCTTGAAATTAAATCTTTTATGAAAGTTATATGTAAAAAACTGAAGCAGAGCTATTTTGAGTAAATTAGAGGTAGAGCATAACCCACTCAACCTTGCCCGTACTCTACCCCAGACCTTGAATTACCACCTTGTAAAACTTAGAGCAATTTGGAATTACTGAAGGAGAAACTGTAATGTATTCTGTAGTTCTAATACAATGAAAATAAGCTTGACAGAATTTGTAGTAGATGATTGCAATCCAATTTTTCTTAGATTATAAGCCCTTGTATTATGTTTCAAGATATGATATATCAGGAAGAGCCTGGCTTTTTCTATTAAAGTCTGGAATATCTCACATCACATAAAAATCTCTTGGAATTTAAAACTCAAATTTGAGAAAGATATATTTTGTGTCACTGTGTGAACAAAGTTTTTGATTATACATGGAATTGTAACCATGTTATAATGAGCTGTTTTATTTATGATAAGTTTTTTGTAACCTTAAATTTAATGAAGTTAAGTCAAAAACTTAGATTAGGGCATTACAAATAAAAAGAACTATTGGTCCATCTATTGCCTAGTTTATATCCTTTGATGTTCCTTTGTCTGTAAAATTCAAAATGATGGCGAAATTTGAGACTATTAACCTAGACTAATCAGGAGAAAGCTTTTTTTTCTTTCCCTAGGATATCTTAGTTGCTACTGAAAGCTTCCTGTTCCCAGGAAACATAGGGCTAATTAAGTACCCACCATTAGCAACTTGAATTTTAAAGGTTTTAATGAAATAAGTTGAATTACAATTTCATTTTCATTTTCATTTATTTTAATAGCTCTGTATTTCTTAATCAAAATTTCTAGTGGTTTTCTGATACTTGAGTAATTAAACATGTTTAAGATTATTTTTATCCTTTATGGAATTGGTTTAATCTCACCGAAGAGACTAGAAACTATTCTTTATCTTTTTAAATTTTGTCATATGTAGAACAATATATACAGTGTCTTATTTGGTAAATATATAACTTTTGAAATTAAAAATTTTTATTTTCTTCATATGTTACCATGATTAAGACCTTAATGATTAAACGAGAGTTGGCAAAAGATTCTGAATTAAGATCACAAAGTTGGGAAAGATTTTTGCCACAGTTCAAACACAAAAATGTGAATAAACGGAAGGAACCAAAGAAAAAAACTGTTAAAAAAGAGTATACACCATTCCCACCACCACAACCAGAAAGTCAGGTTAGTATTAAATCTCAAATTTCTTTATATAAGGAGAAACTTTTAACCTATTTTATCAGAAACTTTATTGAGGATATTTTAGGTGGAATTTCTGTGTACGTTTGGGTATAGAGAGATATAAGAAACTGAAGGTGAATATAAATGGGCTAGGGGCCTCACATATAAATTGCATTAAGGGGATTGGTATCAGTTATATCCGAAGCCACTGTAAATGTTCTGTGAATGAAAAATTCAACAGTTTAGTGCTGCTTTCATTCTTTTTCTTTTTTTTTAAAGATTTATTTTTTATTTATCCCCCCCCCACCCCGCCCACCAGTTGTCTGCTCTCTGTATCCATTCTCTGTATATTCTTCTGCAACCACTTCTTATCAGCAGCACCGGGAATCCGTGTTTCTTTTTGTTGCATGATCTTGTTGTGTCAGCTCTCCGTGTGTGCAGTGCCATTCTTGGGCAGGCTGCACTTTCTTTCACACTGGGCGTCTCTCCTTCGGGGCGCACTCCTTGTGCGTGGGGCTCCCCTATGCGGGGGACATCCCTGCGTGGCAGAGCACTCCTTGCGTGCATCAGCACTGCGCATGGGCCAGCTCCACACGGGTCAAGGAGGCCCGGGATTTGAACCGCGGACCTCCCATGTGGTAGGCAGATGCCCTATCCATTGCGCCAAGTCTGCCTCCCTTTTTTTTTTTAAGATCTGTTTTATTTGCTTTATTTATTGCCTCCTCCCCCAGAAGGTTCTCTTGTCTGTCTGCTTGCCTCCTCCTGGAGACACTGGGAACTGAACCTGGGAACTCCCACATGGGAGGCAAGTGCCCAATGGTCTGAGCCATATCCACTCCCCTGCAGTTTAGTGCTACAAACTAGCTTATTAGTATGCTTCAGCAACATTTCCATGACCATGTACTATATGCCTGCTCCAGTTCTAAAATCTTAAATTCTAATATCCAACGTTTCATCTAAATGTTGTTTCCTTTCCTACCATGACTAAAATTTCCTTTTCTCTCTTCCCGTTACTGTTTTCTTTTTTTTTTTTAAGATTTATTTAATTACCCCCCTCCCCCGGTTGTCTGTTCTCTGTGTCTGTTTGCTGCGTCTTGTTTCTTTGTGTGCTTCTGTTGTCGTCAGTGGCATGGGAAGTGTGGGCGGCACCATTCCTGGGCAGGCTGCACTTTCTTTTGCGCTGGGTGGCTCTCCTTATGGGGTGCACTCCTTGCGTGTGGGGCTCCCCTATGGGGGGGACACCCCTGCGTGGCAGGGCACTCCTTCCGCACATCAGCACTGCGCGTGGGCCAGCTCCACACGGGTCAAGGAGGCCCGGGGTTTGAACCGCGGACCTCCCATGTGGTAGACGGACGCCCTAACCACTAGGCCAAGTCCGTTTCCCAACTGTTTTCTTTCTTGTACCCTTTATATCCTATCGCACCTGACAAGCAAAACCTTAAAACTTGGATTATTCCATAAACTTTACTTCTTTCCCATACTGTGGCTACCAAACCTAGGTAGAGAAAATCTTATCTTTGGATTAAATCTGGTATAAATTCATGTAGGTCCTCAGTATTGCCTGGCATTTCTTCTGTGTGACCTTAATTTTCTCAGTACTTTCCCTCCCACTCCCAGTGGATGACTTCGTATTTTACTTACTGACATAACTGAGACCATTAGACAAGAGCTCCCTTAACAACTTCTCTCACCCACAATTTTTTTTTCTGTCTGCATCAACCCTTTCTTTCTACCTGTTCTTGGAATTCTATCTTTACCAACTTTCTAAGGGATCTTGCTTTATTAACCCCTCCCTTTGCAGTATCTTAAAGTTTTCCCTCTACTTGTTCCTTCTGCTTAGCATGTAAATCCATCCCTTTCTGTGTATCATCTTTTTTCTTCCATAACTCTGTGTTTGGGGTTTTTCAGGAAAGGTTTGATGGAAGGTCAAAAGCAGAAAAGGAATGATGATGATTGTGGTGAAATAATAATGGAAGTGTTGGATCATAGGGACTACTCTGGAAAGGGTAGAAAGTGAAGCCATAAGATAACTGCTAGTTCAGGAAAAGTGATTTGGATACCTGTTTTACTTTCTCTGATAGTTGATAGGTTCCTGGAGTTCAGGGATACTGTCTTATCCTTGTTTTTACCCATTCTAGGGTCTTAATACAGTGGTTGAATTTACAGCTTGCAAAAAAAAAAAAAAAGAAGTCCAAAGCTCTCTTTATTCTTATGGTTCTTTTGCCAAAGTTGCAAGAGTAAAAATCTAGTCCCATGTTTTTGTCTTAGGCAATGACTTCTCATCTACTTTATTTCTAAAGTAATTGTAAATACCATTTTCCACAGATTGATAAAGAATTGGCTAGTGGTGAATACTTTTTGAAGGCAAGTCAGAAAAAGCGACAGAAAATGGAAACAATAAAGGTAAGACTTTATATATAACTCAGCATTAATAGCAAAGTTCATAGAAATTTGAATTCTTACTTAACTGTCAATTGCATTTAACTAATGTACTTTTTCTTCTAATAATATAGGCTAAACAAGCAGAAGCTCTCAGTAAGAGACAAGAGGAAAGAAACAAAGCTTTTATTCCACCAAAAGAAAAACCAGTTGCGAAACTTAAGAAAGGTAATGTTTATTTTTCAACCCTGTTACGATGTTAAAGTTCTGTTATTTGTAAAAAGAAAATCTGTAGTGAATTTGTGTGAGTCTGATTGTCAAGTAAAAAAAATAACCATATCTTTCATTAATTTTCTTAGCATTTCATTAATCACTAATTCTGGGGACAAGAGATGACTGGGTAATTTTTAATTTAGTCGGTCCTAAGGCCTATTTCAGAGTATCCCAGATTGGCAATCCTCTTCTGACCTCTCACCTGTCCTTGGGAAGAACTCTGTTGTGAAAGCTAGAAACCAGAGCAGTGCATCCTCTGTGGAGATAAAAGTAACTAAAGCAGTAGTCTCTGAGCTCTGTCATCATGCATCTCCTAAAGGGCTTATCAAAAGTTGTACTTTTCTTCCTTTTATTTATGTAATCTGTGGCTTAAAGTTTAGTTCCTATATTTTTAGCAGGAATTTCTCATCACCTTGGGCTTAAGGATGCCAGTAGAATAATGACAAGAAGGTCTCATTCAGGGACTAATAAAAAAAACTAAAAGAAAACAAGCATGCCCTTTCTTTTCCATTCACAGCCTCATTTTCTTTCCCTCTGGTAACATCTGTACTCTTCCTAAAGTAACTCTTCAGAGCAAACAGTGGTCACAATGTGGGAGGAGGGGGACTAGCAAGATTGTACATGACCTATTGGTCAAAAACAACTATAACACATTACTGTTTTAGTATCTTAAGTTGTATCAGTGTTAACAGCTTTAAAAATAGTGCATTCTACTCTTACAGATCATTGGTTATGTAAAAGTTAAAGATGTCATATGCACCATAATTTCCAATTTGTACACTGAAAGTTATGCACTCTGAAAGTATTAACTATATAATCTCATCCTATAATGATTAAAACTAGCTATTTCATGTAGTAGAGGCTTTAAATCTCTATGTTCCTTAAGTTGCTGTAGAGTTTATATGATGATTTTATTCTTTATTTTAAATGCTAAGAAAAAGTACATTGTTTTGCTGCTTCCTTTCCCTATTTTGTTCACATTTTTGGCATTGATGAGATGGTGGAGTTTTGTTAGGCAGCCCTATGAAACTTATCTAAATTACTATTAACAAGATTTTGTTAAATAAAATACTACTTGTTATTCATTGAATGTTTTTGATGTTTTTGTTGTGGTGTTAGATGAAGTAGATTTTGACCTATTGCTTCATGACTGACTAAATTTATCAAGGCTAGAAGGGTTGCATGTCATAGTCTTCATGAAATGTAATTTTAAATTAATGTACAGATGGAAAATTGGCATATTGATGAGTATTCTAAAGTTTTAAAAAATATGAAAAATATGAGTAAAAAATCTTATATCCACTATATTTAAGGAAAAATAGTTTTAATATAGCTGAATCCAGTAATTGGTTCAGTTTGCTAAACTATAATGCTATTTTCATGTATACTTTTACCAATGTATATTTATAGTGCTTGATTTTGATTTATTGCTTTTTCTTATTTTGAAGAAAGTTTTAAGATGGTAATTCAAAATTTCCTGTATTAGGGAGGTATTTTATATTTTATAACTTTATCTTTTAATTATAGCAGTACTTTGAAATGATTTCCCTAAACACACATTCTTTGTTTATTTGGTAAATTGTAAAGGATTTACATATATTTTAATTTGCCTAGGTTCTACTGAAATTAAAATTGATGTGGCTGCTATCAAGGAAAAGGTTAATAAAGCAAAGAATAAGAAACTGGGAGCACTTACAGCTGAAGAAGTTAAGCTTAAGATGGACACAGATGAAAAGAAAAAGAAAAAAAAGAAGTAACAGATAAAAAAAAAAGTCCTGAACTAGAACTTACTTCCTTTTGTAAAGGATTTTGAGATATGAGGACATTAGTTGCCTTATCTGTAAGAAATACTCTGGTCACTTTTTACTCTGCGTTTCTTTTGTTTATAAAACAACATTCTTTTTAAATATAAATTATGGAATTTCACCAAGTGTTTTCTGACAAGTTTTATACTTGAAAGTACTATATGTCTTTGTATATGTTGTACCCAATGTGTTCCAGGCAGATTTTGCCTAAGCATGATTTTAAGAGTGGTTCTTTAGGTTGTTTATATCAAGATTTTTGGGATGAACGATTGTTTGACTTTTGTAACTATTCATCACATCCAATGTCTTATGCACTGGTTAGTCTTTAAATATAATCATGTCCCAGCATTTGGTTTTGAGGAAAATAAATGCAAATTTTTCAGTGCTCCCTCTTTTCTCTCTAATGATAATAAATAAACATTTAGGCTTATCCTTTTTTTACATCTCATTGTGGTAAAAAATGTTATATTCCAAGATTATACAACCTAAAGGCAGAAAAAGCAAGGCCTGCATCTGGGAAAGGGCTAAACCAGAAAGATAACAAGTTGCAAGAAAGTGGGAGAAATCAGATCTTGAGTTGAGGCAGCATGTGACAAGTAACAGAGAAATATTTTTAAAATAATAAGGACCACTGTAGTTACTTAGAATCACCTCCATGTAATGCTTATTTCAAAAATTTGAAACTGAGACATACAGAATTTAGGTTACTTACCAGAGATCATAGCTGTGTGGCAACCTGAAAATAACACTCATAGAAAAGTTGAAAGCAAGGATGGATGAACTATCCCGTAGGGTTAGGAGGTTGAACAGTTTCTTCTTTTGAGTAAGGGCTTACTCTAACTTGTTTTTTTCTGAAATATTTTTAAATTTGAAATATACCCAATTATTATTGTTATTAAAAAAGAAAAGCCATAAAAGTGATTTTTTTTTTTCTGGATTGTATTATTTCCAAAGAACTAAATGAGGATATTTGTGCTTGACCAAAATGGTAATTATAACAATCAGTAATAGAATCAATGGACAAATGATGAAAAAGAGAGATGCAGATCTATTACGTAAGTATATCGGCCAGTCTGGATACTGAAGAGAATAGTAACCTATGAAACAAACATAGCATGTCCTGTTAGACATTTTTTCTCATAATGCAGTGACATAATTCACATAGCTCTTAATGAAACAAGATTTATATACATACGTGTGAGTTTGTCTCGCTGTGGGTTAACTGGAAAGTCAGAGAAGAAAGAAAATATGAATACGGTAAGCATTTTGTTTTATTTTAAAAAGCCAAGTCTAATTATAACTGCTTCTTTGGCTTTGCTGCAGTGATTTCAAAGGTTAATTCATGACTTTTTATGCTAGCTGTACTTGCTTGATATTTTCAATCAAATTGTTTTTTATATTAAAAAAACTGTATCAGTACTATAAATAGGAAATCACTTTGCATACCATAACTAGAAGATAGTAAATACAATTAAAACATGAAATTAAAAATGAAAATACTAAAATTAAAAAATAAAAGCAATTAAGGGGAGGGGTGTAGCTCAGTGATTGAGCATCTACTTGACATGTTTGAGGTTCTGGGCTCAATCCCTGGTACCTCCTAAAAAATAAAAGCAAATACTTTTAATAATTTGTGAACAATTACTTAAAATGTTGACCAGAAAATAAGTTCCCCTCACTGAGATTGATAAAATTTATGATCTGTCAGTAGTAAAGAGATAATAGAATCTCTTTTCCATCCCAATGTATAATTAAACATTAAAAGTCCATTTAAGGAAGCAGACTTGGCTCAACTGATAGAGCATCCGCCTCCCATATGGGAGGTCCAGTGTTCAAACCCAGGGCCTCATGACCTGTGTAGTGAGCAGGCCCACACGCAGTGCTGATGTGCACAAGGAGTGCCATGCCATGCAGGGGTGTCCCCCGCATAGGGGAGCCCCACATGCAAGGAGTGTGCCCCCACAAGGAGCGAAAAAAGCGCAGCTTGCCCAGTAGTAGCACCACACACAGAGAGAGCTCACACAGCAAGATGACGCAACAAAGAGATACAGATTCCCAGTGCTGCTGACAAGAATGCAAGTGGACACAAGAACACAGTGAATGGACACAGCAGACAACGGGGATGGGGTGGGGGCAAGGGGAGAGAAAAATCTTCACAAAATAAGAAATAAAAGCCCATTTGAGGGGAGTGGATGTAGTTTAAGTGGTTGAGTGCCTGCTTCCCATGTATGAGGTCCTGGGTTCAATCTTTGGTACCTCAAAAAAAAAAAGTTCATTTGACTATTTTAAAGTCATAATTACTCCTTTCCTTTACCTGAACATAATTCAAGTTTTGACATGCACAGTTCTGGGAAGAAATAATTTCTGTACCTACCTTTAGCTTTCTTGGCTTTTACTAGTCATCCCCCTTGTTCCACACCAATTTTATGCCAGCTGCTATTGGATGCCTGTGGTAGAACCCATCAAAGAGCTGGCCCTCTGGGCACTTGTGAGAATCCCTGAACATAAAGCCTGTGATTGGGCTTTGTCTATGGTGAATTACCATGAAGCTGTTACTCTAACTTTTCTTAGCAATAATAATATCCATGAAATCAAGGGTTTGATGTGCTAGTTATATTTTTTTCTGATATGTATATTTTTAAAACATTAAGTATTCAAATTTTGACGCAAATATACATCTATGTATTACCTAAAATTACCTGATGTACCATTGGTGTGCGCAACACATTTTGAGAAACAGTCCTGATTTGGCCTCTGTGGGTATTTTTGAACTAACAGTAGTATCTAGAAGACCAAAGGAGTTTCTTCCAGTGATGCCATAATTTGTCAGAGATGGAATATTTTAAGTAAAAGTTTTTATCCTCTAACTTTTACCCCCATTAAAGTTCATGACAAAAGACAAGAGTGGCTATTCGTAAGATTTTTTTTAGTTGCAAATCCTATTCAATATTGGTGCAAAAAATAGAATACTTTAAGCTTACATTTTATGAAACAGAAACTAAATCTAGTTTTGTGAATAGGAAATTAGTGACAGGACCAATCTGGAGGACATTGAAAAGCCATATAAAATAAATGGGTAATGTGTTTCAGAGCACCTTTCATATATCCAAGTTAGCAAGTTCTGTCTTTATCTTTCTTAAGAGTCCAGGGACTTTTTATAATTGGACTACGGCCCTATTTTTAATGTTATCCCAAAAGTGTTATCTAGATTTTTAAAGGAAATATCAGATTTTTAAAGGAAACACTCAAAATATTAAGTGCTCATTTGCTAGTCACTGGACTAGGCACCTTGTATACAAAGGTGAGTAAGATAGACATAATTCCCATTTTCTTGTGGGGAAGACAGACAACTAATTAGTGGCAACAAATTATTCTTTAAATAACTTTAAATGTCTGTTTTCATCATGAGTATTAAAGTGGCATGAGTGGGCGTTAAACACACATCACCAAAATTTGTGCATAAAGAAAACATCATGAGTAAATTCAATGGCATTACAGGGAGGATGGATTTGTAGATAATAGCTAATTTTTAGAGCATTACTGTATGTCAGTTTGTTAGATGCATGAATTTTTTTTTTTTTTCATTGAATTGTTTCACTAAACTAGTGAAAGATTCTGTCACCCACATTTTGCTGTCAGGGAAGCAAGTCCAGAAACCAAGTTCACAGTGGTGGGGCTAATAATTGAACGCAGACATGTTGGTTCCAGAATTGTTGCTTTTAAATCCTGTGTTATATTGCCTGACATGTAAAAATAATAATATACTTTGTAGTGTTGTAGGAACATAAAAGGAAAAATTCAATCAATATGCTGATTGAAAAGAGTAGTTGCATTGTGGCTACATGTCACCAATATCTCTTAATAAGACTGATACGACTGAAAGAATGAAGTTGGTGAAAAGTGACTGGCACAGAAAGCTGGATTGGGAAGTAGATACGGTATATGAAGTAAAGATGAGAATTCAGTGTTTACAAATGGGAGGAAGGGAACAAAGCAGTTTAATAGAATTTTTAAATATTAGAGCTGTAAGGCAACTTAGATAATGTCTGAGCAATGTAACATTTTCTCCAAACAAAATTTTGTCACAGATGTAGACACACGGTTACACAGGATTTGCACAATTGTAGCCATTTACTTGACAGGTCTCTTCTTTACATCATGGGAAAAAATGAAATAATACTGAGATGGAAAGGCATGTTTCTAGGAGGAACCATAAGCTCTTAACTATATTATTTCAAAATTACAAGGCAAAATTTTGCAAGGAAGTTCAGTAAAACATCTTTGGAATGTCCTTCTTTATTGACTTCTACAGTGTCCCTCATTAAATGCTGTCTAGCTCATAAAAAGCACTGTGTTGAAACTTTATTTCATTTATTTAATTCCACACATGAAGGTGCAAGGCTTCAGAGTGCCTTGGACATATGAGAACCCAAAGTGCAGAATTCTGTTATTTTGAATGATCTTGATGCACATATTTTTGATCTTGCTGAAATTAGTAAATCTTGGGTCTACAGTTTCCAATGCCATATTGATTTTTTGTTGAGCTAACTATAACTAAATAAAAAGGGTACAGTTTGTTTCCTTAAATTTATCTTAAACCCAAATACCTAGGACAATAAGTAAGTGGTTTGATTGCTACCTTATACCAGTTTCCTTGAAAATAGCTATTAGAATAAAGCAAATGTTGGCATTCTTAACTCCACAGAAAGTTACAATAGCTTCAGTTATAATACACTGTATTTTTGGTAGACTGGCTTTTTACTTACTGCAGAGTTTGTCCAAACAGTTGTCATTATTGGGGCAGGCACTGCAAGTGGCTCCTCTCTTATATGGCAAAGTTGGGTAATTTCCTCTGTAAAAATAGAAGGCTGTCCATTAGGAGAGGGTGTTTTGGTTGGTTTTCCAATTTCAATGTACTATGAATCCTTGACTAAATTTAGAAGAATAGTAGAAAGGAAGTCTAAAGATCTTACTAAGGGTTAGTAAGAGAAATGAAGAGAGGGAAACAAATGGAAGGGTGCTAATATTTGCAAAGTTCATTCTGTGAGCTAAATGAGAGAAAGTTATGTTTTATTACTATTTAACAGATAAGGAAACTAAAGCTCTCAGAGATTAACTTGCCCAAGATCACAATCTCTAGATACCAGAATCAGAAACCTAAAGAGTTGTCTCCAGGACCACGCTCCCTTTACTTACCCTTTGGTCTGTACAGTTATTGCTATCCAAACACCTGCCCATCTTAGAAAAGCTCCCATGACCCACATAACTCTCCCCAGTCTAGCAAACCTCCATAGGTTCAAATGGATAGAAGCCATTCGGCTGGGTTAAGTACCTTCCAAAAGAAAATAGATAAGGGGGAATTTATACAGTGCAATGTTTTCACATACAAGATGTGCTTTGAATAATAGCTATTACAATACTAAGAACTCATCATGTAGTAGATGCTGTTCTAAGCTATCTTTGGACGACATATTATTCCTCACAACAATCCTATGAGGAAAATACTATTTTGTATTCTCATTATAGAGATAATGAGGCTGAGGCGTAGAGTATAAATGCTTGTCCAAAATCACAGACTAGAAAGATAATATCCAAAAGTTTTCTATCTCCATGAGAAACTTCAGAGAATTGATGATGGGAGGCTGTTCATTTATGTCAATGACCCTGCCTGTGCACTAATCCTTTAAGGAACTTCACTTTTGGAAAGTAGTTCTTGGTTTTTTTATATCACAGTATCCTTTAACAGTCTGATGAAATCTGTGAACTCTTTCTCAGAATAATTTGTTTAAACAATTAAAATAAAATGCATAGAATTATAAAGGAAATCTATTAAATAAAAAAACAGTTATCAAAATGTTAATCATTTGTCATATAATAATGTGTGCTTCTCTATTAAATATAAGCAAAATCAAGCAGGGGGTCCAATAATTATAGTAATTTCGAAGTAGTGATGGATATAAACTTATTTTATGGCACTGATGCAATTGGAATGCAATATGAAAATATATGTGGTATTTACAAAGACACTGGCACTTTTAATACAAAATCACAAGTATTGCTAATATGACCGTAGAGTGTTGCCTTCATTCAGAATGGAAGGCAATGTTATTTTCAATAAAGGTTAGTGAAAATTTAAAATGTTTTTCTAATCCAAGTTCGTGATCTCCCAGCCCTAATACCACACATTTATCTCCAAAGTTCAGAACACCCCCTTTTCAGCCTTCTGAACAGGGGTTCTTCACCTTTTTTTGTTCCACGAACCCCTTGCTAGTAAGGTGAAAACCACGAACTTCTCAGAATGTAGCAGCAGATAGTTTTATGACGCTAAACATTGGCATGCCTTTAAATTAAAATTAAAATTACTCAAGATTAATTCAAGCTCACGGAGTTCCTGAAATCTTTCCACAGATCCCCTGGGGGTCCTTGGATCCCTGGTTAAGAACCCCTGCTCTATTCTGCCCTAGACCATTCAGAAAGGAACACAGCCCTACCAACACCTTGATTTTAGCCCAGTGAGATCCATGTCTTGACTTCTGACTTATAGAACTATAAGATAATGTGTGATTTTTCAGTCAAAAAAAGAAAAAAGAAAGAAAGAACACCCTTAGAGGTATTACTTTATATTAACAACTCATTTCCAAGCCCCCCAAATATTTTCTGATCTTGTTTGATTCCAATTTATAATTGAGGTTGTTTCAGAAATTAAATTTATCTTATGTGTACCCTACATCATGGAAAATCAGTAAGGGAATATCATAGAGATTCTGATAGCAATTACGAGAGTTGAGTTCCAAAACAGATATTAATCATTGGAATATCTTCATTGTTAAAAAGCACAACACTCATTAAGTGGTCTAAGTTCTAGAATGCTTGTTAAAAAATCATTAAATGCTATTTCATTCTCTAATTGTGCATTCCAAACCGTAAGGGAGAGGGAAAAAATTCTTCGAGAACAAACCAAAAGCCAAGGCAGGTGTGAGTTCTTGGCAAAACACAGAATTCATTTTGGGAGAAACAGGTTCCTGGAAAGACCTGGATTTACCTAGATGGGAGTGATTAAGACAAATTTTCCTAAAGTATCCTGCCAAGGTTTCCCCTGGTGGCCTGAGAGATATGGAGTAGAGACTCTGGGGCCCAGGGGGGAGAGAGGACAGATCTTTTAAAGAAGAAGATGGGTATAAGGTCCCCGATGGTCAGAGCATACCAGGCACTGCACTGAGTCAAGGTTGTTATTCCCTGTTCTGAGCTGTAATCCTCTCCTCCACCAGTCCACTGAGTGAAGGTCTGTTAACACTCCTTTAGCCTTGCTTAGTGAAGAGAGAATTGTGTCAGTGTTTTTGGGTCATGCAGATCAGAGAGACCTGGTGCAACCAGGAGGAGAGATGCCAAAACTGCCTCGGATAATGGAAACTTGAGCTGAGTTCCAGACTTCAGCGCTTGAGTGACAGGTGACTGGAGAATTATGCACCCCACAGCCCAGTAATTCTCAGAAATATTGGGAAGGATACTGGCCTTCCTATGTTTATATGGAATGGAGGCATGTGACTCTTTCTTTGTATACAGAAGGGGAAAAAAATAGCCTCAAAAGATAAAACAAATTAGTGAGGCATTCCTTCTAATTTCTGTGCATCCGCCTTTATGCATTCCACACTTCACCTGATCCTCCACACTTTACCCTATTGATCTCCACATTTAAAGCAGGTCTCTTCACTCCCCAGCTTGAAATATCTGAATGGCTCCCATTATGATCTGAGTATATTTTAACTTTGTCATGACCTACAAGGACCTGCAATATCTGAGCTAACCAGCCCCCCATGTTCTTAAACTCCATCTCGTTTAATGGCCCAAGCATTCTGGTCCTCTGTCCGTTCTTTAAACTTGCCAAACTCCTCTCCACAAGACTTTTGTGCTGCATTCTCCACCAGATAGCAGGTCCCTGATCTTTGCATGTCGGGCTCCTTCTCGTTCTTCAGGCCGATGCATAAATATATTACAGAAAGCCATTCCTTGACCATTCTACCTTAAGTAGGGGGTCTGCCTATTGATAGTCTCTACTATAGTTTATTTACATTTTCTTCATTGCCCCATTTTAATATTTTATTTGTTTTAATTGTCATCAATAAAATTCCACAAGGGCATGGACTGTCTGACTTGTTCTTCTTTGAAGCTCAGTAAACAATAAATATCTGTTGAATGAATAAATGAATGATGAATGAATGAATGAATGGAGTTACTCAGTCTTTTTAGAAGCATTATTTTTATGTTTTACAATTTAATATTGTTTATATTGAAGATAAGTAAAGTCATTTTAAACTAAGAGAATTCACATTTGCCCCTCATTATAACAGCAATAATAATAATAATTACTTATCAAACAATCTTCATTGCTAGGCACTGTATGTATTTGGTGCTTTACATGGCCTTCTCATGTTAATTTTCATAGCCATCCTGTATGGTAGTTATTACAATTATCCTGATCATTTGGAGAGGAAACAAATTCAGAGAGGTTAAATAACTTGTTCAAAGTCACATAGGAGGTAAAATAAGAGAGTAGGTCTCAAAAATCTGTATCTTAACCATTATGCTATATACATATTATACGGAAAGTTATTATTAATTGAATTATGGCTTTGGCTATTTTTTTTCCTAGATTTCCCTTATTTTCTGACTCTGGGATTTTAAGTCGAATCTGTTATCTTCTAAATGACACCTGAGTTTCCTTCCTTTCTTCCCACCTCTACTCAATCACAGTATCAAACATCTGTCCTGAATATTACTTCAGGGAAAGAGAGAGAAGTTTTTTCCAGCTCTTCCTCAGTAAGAAAGGTAAACAGTTATTCAGGTGAGAAAATGTTAATAATCTCTATAATCAAAGAGATGCAAAAGAAAATAATTGAAATATCACTTTGTATCAAGTTAGAATATGCTTAACATTTATAAGAGCCCATACTGATGAGGAAGTATAAATTGATAGAATAATGCTAGAGTGTATTTTGGCAAAATGCATTAAGAAAAAAAACCCTAAATAATCATACCCTTTACCTGGTAATACCACTTCTAGGAATTGTAGGGAAGTAGATGTAAGCAGAGATTTACATACAAGTTTGTTCATCGTATTATTAAAAGAAAATATACAGAAAACATGTATTCTTGAATGGGATGGACTGTTGTGTTACCATTAAGACAAAAACTCTGGAGTCAGACAGTTATCAAAGCCCAGCTATGATACTAACTGTGGATGTTGGGCAGTTTACTTGCCCCTTCTGTGCCTCAGTTTTCTCATCTGCAATACAGGGGTAATAACAGAACCTATCTCATAGATTTTTAGTGAAAATTAAGTAAGTTTATATATGAATATCACTAAGAACAGTGCTTGACACATAGTGAACATTATATAAGCACTATCATTGAAATTATGTTTAAAATTTTAATGACATGGAAAATGCTCCTGGTGTAATTTTAAGTAAAAAATAGAATGCATGTATTTCCAGTATGATATCAGTTTTGTAAATATGTCTATGATGAGTATGCATACATACATAAGTGTGAAAGTATGTGGGAGGTCATGAATCTCTCCCATTTCCCAAAGAGGGAAAAATTATCACTATTTCAGAAACATAGAACTGTCAAAAGCAAATAAAATGTTATGCAAATTGAGGAATTCAATTTATAGTTTTTTGTTTTGAAAATCATCTAAAAATTGCCAAGTTTTAGTTATGCTACTCTTAAAAAATGTGGGTGAATATTTATGTAATGTGTATAAGGGAAACACACTCACATCCACGCACAAATGTATCAGAATATTGATAAAATCCATATCTCTGGGTAAAGGAATCAAGATGACATCAATTTTTTCTTTACATTTTCCTTTAATATACAGATTTTTAATAGTTAAGAAAACCTTTCTATAATAGGATTTTTAAAAAAAGAGGTTGATTTAGGCACTTACGCTGGTCCGTAGTTACAGATGAAATGTGCTGCATTAGAAATCCCTGCAAAGCCCAAAACTGTAGGGCAAAATTGTACTGCACAGCCAACTTTGTAAGTATTTGCCCAAACAACCTGAAAGAGAACAAGGGAGTTTAACAGAGAGAAAATAATACACACTTGAGCATGCTTAGGTCTACCTAACACAGAAGGGACATTGCTGTTTTCGTTCCAGCCAGTTAGAACATTCACTACCAGAGAAGTTCTTTAGGTGTTTGGAATTCAGGGGGAAACAAGACCTGGAGTTATTATTGTGTGTGTGGCAGTTGGGGGGGGAGGGGGAGCAGTGCATGAAATAAACATATAACCAGTGAAGAAATGAAACTGGGTATCCCAATAGACAGTGACTGATGGGAAGGACGGGCTACTTTAACTTGAGTGTTCATCAAAGACCTCTCTGAGGAGGAGGCATTTGAGCTGAGACCTGAATGACAAGAGAGACCACTTCTTACAGATGGAATACTGGGGACACAGACCCTAAAATGGTCTCTGCCAAGATATAATTTAGAGGTAAAGCTGAAAGATTTGCTTTTGTGGTGGTGATGGTGGGGAGGGGAATGGGGAGAATAAGCTGAAAGTAAATTATGACTCAAGTTTTCGACCTGAGTAACTTTTACTGAGGGGTAAAACTAGGGAAAAAGGAAGGTGGGTGGGAGTTTGGGAAAGGAGTTCTGTCAGGACAAGCTAATTCTGAGATGTCTATTAGACACCCCGTTGAAGATGGACTTGGTTGTGAGATACAACCAAGTGTTTAGAGGTCAGGTTTATTAATTATAATTTATAAAGCAAGTACAATTCTCCCTTTTGCAGTGTAAAGTTCTGTAAATCTTAACAAAACCATACAGCTTTGTAATGATCACCACATTCAAGATAAAGAACAAGAAACAGAACATTTTTATCACCCTGAAAAATTTCCTTGTGCCCATTTGTGGTCAACCCCTACCCCACTTCCAGGCCCTGGCAATCACTGCTCTGTTTTCTCTCCCTATAGATTTGGCTTGTTCAGAATGTTGTACAAATGGAATCGTTGAAAGATAGCTTTTTCAATCCAGCTTCTTTCACTTAGCATAGTGCATGTGCGATTTATTCATGTCGTTACATTCACTAGTAGTCATTCATTTTCATTGCTGAGCAATATTTTATTTCATGAATGTAGCATAGTTTATCCATTCAAGTTCGTCTTTTTAGCTTCATTGGCATTAGGATTCTGGGTTCAAATTGTGGTCTCTGGAGTCAGAAAACCTCTGCCACTTATTGTATGATCTTGGCATGAGCTTCCTCATCTATTGCATAAGGATAATAACAGTACCAACTTCTTGGGGGGAAGTTTTAAATGAGCTAATAATAAAGTACTTAGAAGAGTTTCCAGAATATTGCGAAGTCTAAGCAAAAGTTAGTTATAAGCGCTCATGTTTCATTTTCTTATCTCCAATTTTCTTCCCCTTTCAAGTTTTTTTTTTTTTAACTCTTTTTATCTGGTAGATTTGTTGTATTTTTAATATATTTTAATATAGTAAGCAGTAAGCATAATTTAAACAAATAAGAGCTACTAATTACTGAGAACATATTGCCAGGTACTGGTTTAAGCATGTCACATACATCAAGTTTAACCCTTGCAGTTCAATAAATAGGTGCTATTGTCCTTATTTTTATACATGAGAGATTGGAACTTATTCTGCCAGACCACAAAGTTTTGTGAGAACAGTCCCTGCCCTAAGTAAGACACTTTCAGAGGGTTTTCCCATTAAGCAAGTCCTCGAGACCCAGGAATGACTCAACCTTTGCAACAAGGGCACTGCAACTGGGGAATCCAGAGGGTACATGTTTCTCCTTTCCTGATGTTTTCTTACTCCTTTAAATTCTCTGCATGAGCCCATGTGACTTATTATCAAGAGTATGATAACATTGCAACATAATCAAAACTGGCTAGAGAAAATGTGAAATTTGTCACATTTCCACTGGTTCTGTGAATAAAAATAAAAATTTCTGGCAGTGGGGGGGGAGGGGTGGGGAATAAAAACAAAAATAAGGTCAATAGTGCCATCTAGTGGAAAGAGAAGCACCACCAAACCCACGTGATCTCTGCTCTCCCAGGCCTTCTTAGGCCTGGAGCCTGTTTGCTCATCAGTGGATAATAGCACCTTCCTTATAAGTTTATGGTAAGGATTAAGTGAGGTTTTAAACGTGAAAAGCTAAGCACCACACTCAAAAAGTGGTTGCTGCTGCTGCTGCTGCATCTTCCAGACCTAGAGGATGGTGGATATCCTCCGCGTAAGTGGGTGTAGGATGTAATTATCTCTTAGAGAAAAGGTCAGAATCACTCAATTTGGGCTCTAATATCTGTGTGCAAGGAATCTGGGTTTTAGAAAATGGTTTTCCTCATATCCAAATACTAACCCTTCTTTTTGACCCTGGATGTAAGGGGGAGTTTTATAAGTAAGCTCAGATAATTTCTGGAAGGCTATCTCTGAACAGTCCCACGTAACATAAACTCGAGTTTCTTCCTGTGTTTTGACACCCTGGAAAGATGAACATGGGATGGCTCAACTTTTATATATGAGTACGGTTTAGGAGTCAGTTGTCTATTTAACAGTCTTTGGATCTCTATATTTGGCAGGTTGAGCTACTTGCCATTCATCTGAAGCTGCTTACCAGGCTCATTCGTATCTATTGTATACCTTGCACCATTTGTTAACTTTGCCTGGACTCTTTCCTTTTCATTTGACACTTTGACTCAGTTTTCAAGAACCAATTCATAATTCTCGCTATGCTAGTTTCTCAGAAATACATTTACCATGTCCTGTGATGTACCTATTTTTTTTGTTGTTGTCTCTTTATTGTTTTAAAATTTATTGAAATATATCACTCATACATAAACATAAACAACAAATGTATAATAGTTGTGAACTTACAAAACAAACATATATAACATCAAACAAACATATATAACACCTCACCCTACCACCAATAACTTGAATTGTTTTTAAAACTTTTTAACTAATGATTAAAGAGCCCTGTCAAACTATTACTACGAAACAAAGTAGTTTTCCCCTAACCAATCCAATTGTTATTATCTTTGTACCATTTCTATATGAACATACACAAACAATTAAGTGTATAGTAAAACTTGTGAACTTATGAAGCAAGCACACATAACAGCATAAGGGCTTCCCTGTTTGAGTGATCTATGGCCTGTGGCTAGTAGTAATACTGTAATACTCTTCCATCTGGGCAAAAGATGTACTGTATTGATACTGAGGCAGGATGGAAAATGTGATGTATCTATTTACACCTCTGTCTCTCCCAAAAGAGGGTCTACTCCTAAGGGCGGGGGACCAACCTCAGCTATAGCCCTCTGTCGCAGCCTTACTTTCCATTTCCCCTTACTCCTGCTTCCCTGAGGTTCTACTCCCCAGTAAAGTATTAGCACATAAGCTATTGTCTCAGGCTCTGTTTCTTAGGAATTAGTACTAAGCCACATTACCTTTGCCTAAAAGTGCCTGGGGTAGAGTCAAGACTTAACCACTGACTGAATAAATGAGAGTCAGCACTCCCAAATTGATGATTATCTCTGGAGACTTAAATATTACAATGGAAAATGGTACCAAGGACCACCTGTAGGCAACCTAGACCTAACTTTCTTTCCCTTGAGGACTTGTGGGAATCCAAAGGATTTTTGTTGTTGTTATTGCTAAATGTATTTGTAAACAGGAACCAAATTATTGGTTTATGGGATTAAACCTTAGGGAAAAACTTTATTTACATTTCTAAGAAAGAGACCAATGCTACTGATGATTTGATAGCCCTTTTTGCTTACAATAATCTTCAAGATGGAAATTGCATAGAAATTAAGCTTTTTCCCTCTCATGGTAATAATCTCATGTATCTATGTTAAACTTGTTTGTATGTGTAACACCACCAATGAGATCAGAGGTTTTATGAGGCTGAGCTGGAATGAATTTTTCTAACAAAATTTTGCTCCCAAAACCCTCGAATGTTCCACTTTAACTGTTTTGTTAGAAATGTTTTTGCCTTCAGACCTCATTTCAACAGATTTTTATAAACAGAAACTAGTCGAATCTAGGTTCAGTTTTTTTGTTTGTTTGTTTTTGTTTTTAGTTTTTAGTTTGACAATGGACTGCAGGGAAATAAAAGTAATTAAGAAAAATGCGGCCAGAACAGAAAGGAGAAGAAGGCTAGGGATTTGTTTCCATCATGCTGCAAACATGAGTTAGGATTCAGGGAATCCAAAACAACTTGAGTAAAAAAAATTCAGTCCCGAATGTGGCTATTGGGATCAAAACAATAGGTTTGGGGGGCAGCAAAAGCACAGTATGGTTCAATTTCCATGTCACCTTCCCATTGGGGTTGGGACTGTTGTTTTTTCCTCCTTGCGTAGCACAGTGCCTGCCACGTAGTAGATTCTTAGCGGAGTTTGAAAGAATGAAAGATTGTGGAATCATCAGCTGTAACCGCTGTCTGAGGCACTTGTTTCTCCCAATTTTATAGTCCCAAAACAACTACCTAAAATTTCATTGATGATTTATGCCAGCTGGAACCTGGAAGTCCATTCAGTCACAGTCCTTTGATTGCTCACAAATGGAATAAAGCCACATACAGGGATTGCTTGTTATCAGAATTGCTTAAGCCTGTCTAGATTGGTGGACCTCAGTCTTACCCATGCCACTTAACTAGACTCTTGAAGCACTATCTCCTCCTGGTATTAGAGTCTGTTACATTTTTAAAAGTTTTTTTAAGTAAGCCTGTAACCCATACTCCTTCATCCTTAGAGGTGCACCAGCTTACTATACATTTTCTTAATGCCAGATTCCAGTTTTGTCCTCACTCTTGAAAGATACTTACCTGAGTATAATGGCCACATACAGCTTGGCATGTCCGAGTCTCGAAGTCATAGTGATGGGTTTCATTGTACCAGCGGTTGACAGCTGAAGTCACGGAAAAGGAGTTTAGAGATCCGGTCCAGATATTTTCTCCCAGTGAAGTGAAATTGGGGTGTAACTTGTTGGGTAGTTTCAGTCTGTTGTTATGTTTAAATTGACAAGTTTTTGCCCATGCTTTTGCAATTTGGGCTAGTACTGGGTCCCAAGTCTGCAAAAATAAATATTGTACAATAAGGGGATTAAGGATGGAACCTGTTAGTCAACAATGTAACGGGGTTGATGGGGTGAGCAAAGTGGGAATCTGAATGGAAAACAAGGTGTGCTATAAAAATAGGGAAGGAACCACTACAAGAGTACTCTGTGTAAATTTGGTCTTCAGGTATTGACTAGGACTGGTGGGAAACATTATAATCTGGTTTTGTGGAATTTAGAATGTAAGTGAAGCAAATGGACCAGCGTTTCACTGAAGGCCTATTATGTGTAAAATATTGTGTGTTGTATTTTGCATATTTTTCATAATTTAATAACCACAATAACCTATGTGCCAGAAAGCTTAGAAAGGTTAAAAACCAGCATAAAGCCACAGAGCTGGGCTTCAAACACAAGCCTGACTGAATCGAAACCCCATCCTTTCCTCAGGATACCATGCTGCCTTCCTGAGAAAGCCAATACTCTGCCAGCAACCAAAATAAGTAAATTTAGAGACAAAAATCCTTACAAAAATTAACAGTAAGGGGAAGTGGATGTGGCTCCATTTGGGCAACCGCCTACCCCACAAGAGGTCCCAGGTTTGGTTCCTGGTTCCTCCTAGAGAAGATGAGCAATACAGCGAGCTAACCCGATAGGCTGGCATGATGGGCTGGGATGGCAAGCTGACACAACAAGATGATGCGACAAGGAGACACATAGAGGAAACACAATGAGAGACACAAGAAAGCAGGGTGTGAAGGTGACTCAAGCAATTGAGTCCCTCTCTCACACATGGGAGGTCCTGGGCTTTATTCCTGATGCCTCCTAAAGAGAAGATGAACAGACAACAAATGGACACAGAAAGCAGACAGTCAACACAAACAATCAGTGTGTGTGGGGGGAATAAATAAAATAAACCCTTAAAAAATAATTAACAGTAGGGAGCACGTGGTTGAGTGCCCGCCTTTCACATGGGAGGTCCTGGGTTTAGTCCCTCCCAAAAAAATCAAAACCAAGCAACAAGCAAAACAAACAAAACAGAACAACTCAAGGAAGCCGATGTGGCTCAGTGGTTGAGCACAGGCTTCCCACAAACAAGGTCCCGAGTTCAACCCCTGGCCTTGAGTACCTCAAAAAAACAAACAAACAAAAAACAGTAAAGGAAGTGTAAAAAGGGAAGTAAAGTCTACAGAGGAAATGAAATTTCCAAAGAGAGAAGTAAAATATACTTATGGGGCTTGCTTGTAACAAGGAGTAAATAGAGGTTAGCTGGTTATATTTTGATCACAGACTGCAAATTTACTACACACATTGATCGCAACAAAAAAGTCATTCAGGATTATCAAGAATTTACCTCCCCAAATCAACATGCATTAGTTGTTTTTGACTATCCCACAAAAATTGATATCTTTCTTACCATGTAGAGCATATCACTGGCTGTTGGATTCACTTCTGATCGGTAGTTGTTATGAATTCGAGCACAGTCTTTCCTGAAATCTTCATTGTCGATATCTGGCAAAGTATTTGATGAATATGAATAACTGGTGACTAAAGAAACCATCCAGGCTGCCGCAGCAAGTGCGACCCGCATGCTCGTCTGTCTGACACTGAGTCTCAGGAAGCTGGAATCGAGTTGGTGCCAGGTTCTGAGAGCGTGCCCCTCCTGAAGGGCTCAGCCTGCGGTTTTACAAAGCACAGTCGACTTCAGCTTTGAGTAAAGGAAAACAGAACATGAGTTCATACAAGTCTGAAGAAATGAGTTTCTCCATATATGGTTTACAGCTCATTTGTGCTCTTAACCCTGTCTTTTCAGTGTGTCCGTGTGACTCAGCACCTATTGCAACACAGATATTTAGGAGGCTGCATCAGACTTTCTTTTGAGGTAGGGGATCTTTCCAAAGGGAATTCTGGAGGCTCCAGAAATAACAGTCTTCAATTTTTTATGGAGGGTTATGGTGATTAAAGAAAAACATACTTCTATAAATATCTTGCAAAATGTTTTTTCTTTTTACTTTTCTTTAGAGTTATATCAACACACAGTGATAGACATATGGGGTTAACATTATACTTTACCTAGAATTCATTGCAGATGTTGGAAGCATATATGTGTACAGGTGTGTGTGTGTATGTGTGCATGCGTGGGAAGAGGGGGCAAAGAGACATAGAACAGTAGAAAGAACACCAGTTTCAAAGTCAGATTTTAGTTTAAGTTCTGTTCCAAACCAGCTGGAAGACGTTGGACAAGTCATCAAACTCTCTGAGCCTCAGTTACCTCTTGAATGAGGCTAACAGGACTATTTCTACCTCTTTTTTTTTTTTTTTTGGATTTATTTATTTATCACATCTCTCCCTAATTAAAGGAGGGTTTTCAACCAAAAAGCTCCTTGTTTTTGATATCTCAGGCAAAGTAAGGAAGAATTTTGAGAAGCAAGTATAGAAAATTAAGATTCTGCTAGATCTGATTAGATTTTCTAAGGGAATATAAATATAACTCCCATGACACCATCACAGCGTTATAACTTTGCCTGCCTCATCTCACTTAATCCTCATGACAATCCCATGGCTTAAATACTATTATTAACCCCACTGTTTTTTCAACCCCATTTTTAAAGCAGGGAGACTGAGGCACAGAGAGCATAAGTAACTTGGCCAAGATCACACAGCTGGTCATGGCAGAGCCGGTATTCAAATCGAGGTCTGTCTGATTCCTGAGCCTTTATTTATCTTAACCACTACTCTAGAAATCCTTCTCTTAGAGGAAGAGTTGGGGAGATATATGCATAGAGATGCTTCTAAAAATTTACATTTTTATTTGATAATGTAAATTTACATAATTATAGTAAAAGTAATCCTCTACCCTGGGATCCGTCTTTCTCACAAATCATAAAAGTTCTTCAGCCTTCCTAAAATATTTCCCTTCCATCCTGGAAGGAGAAAAGGAATTCAGTTTTCAGGTTCATTTGCTTGTCATTTAGATGCTAGCAGAGGTAATCCATTCACTTCAATTAACAGTGAGTGCCCACTCTGTACCAAGCACCATACCAGGTGATGGTAATGCAGATGCTTGCCTAAACCACCCTGAATGATTTGTCTAAATGAAACCAATGCCATGACAGTTCTTAAGCAATCCATAGCTTTTAATTACTACATAGTATTGTGAGGCAAATCAAGGATCTAATTTAGCTCCTCATTTAATTCTGTTCCCCATTGCCTTGACCACCAAGTCATTCACCAGGTAAGAGGATCCTCACTATAACAACAACCTCATCCTCCATGAAAGGTTGAAAACTTTCTGTAAAGGATCAGGTAGTAGAGATATTTGTGGATCTCTGGCACAACTACTCAACTGGCCATTGTTGCACAAAAGCAGCCATAGAGGATATGTAAATGGATGGGCATGGCTGTATTCCACGAAAATGGAATCTACAAAAACAGATGGAGACCCGGATTTGGCCAATAGACTGTAGTTGCCTACCTCCACAACCCCTCACGCCGACAAAAACTGACATCTCACCCATCCTGGGCTGGTGTTCTGCTAGCTCAATCCACTGCCCCAGCCTGACCAGGACTATCTGAAGCTTTTAAAAAGTCACAGAAGACTGTGAACAGTGGTAAATTAGTGCAGAACTGCTATCCAATCCAAAATGAACTAAAGTGAACTATCAAAGCAAACTAACGTGCCCAATGACCACTGAATCTGAGGCCCTATATCTAACTCTCCCCTTCCTTCCTTATCATCACTCTTATCCTAAAACGGAAATATGCATTTGATTACTTGTAGCTTTAATTTAAGTTCATGCCCAGATTCTAGCTCTTAAAGTAAGGAATATTTATATTTTTCATTCAAGAAAAAAAGTAACCCTTAATAAAGGTGTTTTGTTTTGTTTTTAGTTACAGAGGGCAGGAAAGAGCTGACTCTGCTCATTATAGCAGCACATGCCATCATCCTCGTTCTAAGGTTTCTGGCAAAGGAGAAAGAAAAGACCTGGGGTTTGGTGCCCTTTCCTCCCTTGTCTTCTCTACGCCCTGTCCCACATGGGAAATGTAGGAGACTGGAAGAAACTAGAAATAGGGAAAGAAACAGAATAGAGCAATGATATGACAACTGTCAACCCTCTAAGTTCATGTTCATATTTTATCTCTCCCTCCTTGCTCTCCCATTTTCCTTGACAATAGAGAGAGGCCAGGGGTTCTGCTAAGAACCCACAATTCAAGCATGAGGGAAGTAGAGACTTCTCAATGTGGAGACCTCCATCTCTGGACTGGCTACCTCCTTGATTTGCAAAGACCACGGTTTCTTAGACTTCAGGGCATTCTGCATGCCAGCCCAAGCAGAGACGGTTGTCCCTAGGCTAATTCTATAGCTTGCCTACTTTATTTACATTTATTTTGCCTGCCTGTCAGTTGCAGTAAACACTTTAATTATGTATTTTTAAGTGCTTGATCATGTGTCAAATAAAGAAAGGATACAATTTTTTTAAATCAATGAGAGGGAAAAATCACTCAGGGCTCATCGGCTAGAACATCTGGTGTTTTTCATATAAATAGGGGGATGGGAAAGAAGTAGTCAATCAGGAATTCTACAACTTCGCTTAGAAAGGGGTCAGCCACGCAGTGAGGTTTGTTGCGATAGCCGCAAAAGACATAAGAATGAATCTCTCTTGAGCATGGAGACCTCGGGACCCCTGAAAGTAGAAGGGAGTGATTGGCCCCCCAGAAAAGCAGAGCCAGAGCTATGACTCAAATGTCAGCTTATCACATGGAGAAAAAGATGGGGACCAGCTGAACTAAAGAAGCAAGTTACACATGTGCCAAAGCCACAGCAGTCCAGGTTGACACACCCAGTCCAGGTTGACACACACCAGACAGGCTTCTAATAGTCTCAGGCTTCTTCATTGGCGCAGGGATTAGGGATGATATGGGGAGTTCCATGGCAGTAAAAGCAGAAGCCTATGGAAGGAGGGGTGGACAAGCTATCCCAGCTGCTCAATCTAGCACCCTGCACTTGGGTTTCTTGCCTAGCAATTGCACAGCAGCTATAACATAAATAACAAAAAGGGACAGGTGGCAAACAGAATAAAAATAACAGTAATAGCTACCACTTGTTGAGTATCTACTGTGAGGACTTGTCTTCTACTAGGCATTTTTACATGTATTTTCATATTCATTCTTCAAAAACTTCTAAGGTAAGCAGTGTTACTCTTTTTGTACAGTTAGAAAAAAACCAAGAATTTAAAACCTAGCTCAGGACTACACAGTTAATAGGAGGAAGAGTTAGGATTCAAATCTAGGTCTTTCTGAATCCAAGGTTTCGGGGGAAATATCACTAGTTCTCAGGTTTGTCAATGCTTTCAGAGAATCAAGATGTCTCGTGAAACTCTGGATGTCTTGGTGTATATGAACACATATGTGGACTCTAATGCAGGACTTGGAATTCTGCTGAAATCTTGGGGTTGAGGAACATTTCATTGAGCTTTTTGTCCCTGTCCCCTCCCTTCCCCCTTGTTCACTTGGATGTGTCACTTTTCTTAATTCTCCTGCTGCCACCATCTGATTCACCTGGAATGTACAGTTTACAGAAAAAAAAAAGTTAATTTTCTTTCTTGATGGGATATGCAGAACTTGGGATGTGTGTATATATAAATATATATTTAAAAATATATAATACTGACTTAAAAAATCAAATTCCCCCAACATACTTTTTTAAAATCTGTGCCAAAAATGTATTTTCAGAGAAAATCTTATTTTCATACTCAGACTTTGTATCATCACTCATTTGTATAATTGTGCTTTGTTATGACATGGGCCTTGCCCCCATAATGTGGAAGTGTCACACAGCGCTTATATAGAAATACTGGCTAAGTTCTTCCTTCTGTTACCTGGACCTCTCCGTCAACTTCTGAACATTTATTAATTTATGAAATTGTTTTTCTCAGTGCAGTTTTGTTTTGTGTGTCCATTAGATTACAAACTTTATTTAAAAATATAAAACACACACACACACAAAGAAGTTGTCCGAGTCCCAGGTAACTGCTACCAATGATTACAACTGCCTGCAGTACCACAACATATGCTCAGGAGATTACCTAGAGGTTGCTGTAAAACCTCACATCTGGTAAAGCCTATATGTTTAGCCCCCACTGCTGGAGGAACAATATTTAACACTTCTGCCTCTCTTCTGCCTCCATATTTCTCATAAGTGCTCCCACTAACAGAATCTAATTGTGAACACTATTGTCAAGGGATTCTGGAAATGTAGCTCCTAGGCTTCCAGCCCTGTGATAGGAAGAGATCACAGAAAGCAGCAAGAATGATTCTGTGTTGCCCATAGTTACTCAGGCATGGCCAAGGATGGTGGTCACTACAACAATCTAGAATTCAGGAAGATGTGTGGAAGTAATTAAATCCACTCCAGCAACCTCTCTAGTTGGGGGTGGTGGTAGGTGCAGTTAGAGCAGCTATAATTCAATGGAGGCAGCTGGTGGGATCAAAGTCAAAGAATGATTGTTGGCCACTATTCTGCACGCTGACTATACATGCTCAGGTTCTTGGGATCTTGTGAAGTAACTTTTTATAGACTGAAATATTGAACAGCCTCCAGAAGAAAAGTAACATATTGAGAAAGTAATTTCCCAGTCCTTTCTCCTCCTACCAGAATCACTTTTGAGATGTCTGTGCACTATCTTTTAGTTAGTGATATAAAAATGACTTTCCTGTTCATCTATTTTCCTCAGGAAATGTTTTAATTTAAGGGATAAAATTTGCTGAAAAGACTTGGGAAAAATATTTGGTTAATTTTAAAATTTCAATTATCTGCAGAATGGTACAGTCACTGTGGAGGACTGTTTGGCAGTTCCTAAAGAAGTTGAATATAGACTTGCCACATGACCCTGCAATACCATACTGGGTATGTTCCCAGAAGAACTGAGAGCAGTGACATGAATGGACATCTGCACACTGATGTTCATAGTGACATTACTGATGATTGCCAAAAGCTGGAAACAACCCATGTGTCCATCAACAGATGAATGGATAAACAAACTGTGGCCTATTCACATGATGGAATATTATGCAGCTGTAAGAACAAATGAAGTTTTAAAACATAACATGGATGAGCCTAGAGGACATTATGTTGAGCGAAGCAAACCAGACACAAAAGGACAAATACTGTATGATTTACTATGAACCAAATGTATTAACATATTGTATGATTAAAAAAATATATATATGTATCCAGTATATGTAAATGAGAAATGTATGTTTTTATTAACTATGTTTTCTTTTTAGTTTTATTTTCAATTGTTAAATGTATAAAATAAAGTCAATTAAAAATGTCAATTATCAAAGTTACATTCTTGTTTCCTACTTCCTGAGGACATTACTTTCAATTCTTATTGCTCCTTCTTACATCCACATTTCTCAATAGTATGCTTATACTGCTAGTTCTTTTTTTTTAGAATCCTATTGTCCTTTTATTGAATAAGTGCTATATAAAAAATTTATCCCAAACCTAAATTTCAAAGAGCATCAAATTTTAAGAGAGCAATAAAAGGCACATGTGTCAAACATATCCAGTAAAATAAGATTTTAAATAAAGTAATACATTTTTGTGAAATATAAAACATAATTCTTAATCACATACCATGAATTGCTTCTGACTTTAGTTCTACCCAAATCAGGCTCCTGTAGCATGACTCTACATTCCTGAGGCTGGTAGCTGGCTACCACAAAGACAGAACCAGATGGACGTTTCCACATAAGAATTCCAGAGGAAAAGACTGAAGTTACCAATCCATGCTTTACTGTCTCCAGAAAGCATCAGGAGAGAAATTACACAAAACTTTTGATTTCAATGGATATGCAAACTGACAAGAGCTGAAATCTTGCCATGTTTTATCCTCCTCACTTAATGTGCCATGAATAATTTCTCTACTATAACGTATTTCTATTACCCATTTGACTACTTAATTTTGGAAAGAATACAATCATGAGGCCAACAAATATGACCTCACTTTATTTGCACATGACAAAAAACAACAACAATCGAACAACAACATACTGCTAGTTTTGAGTTTTTTTCAGCTTAGATATTATCTATTGATTCCATGCTATTAAAGATGAGAAATTAGCTTTCTTACAATTCAACACTCAAACATATATAAACACACAACTCTGGCTTCTCCACTCATTCCCCTAAAATAATTTTTTTGGATTAACTCAATATTCAGTATTACATTATTATGATTATGTAAGATTTATTCACTGCCCCACCATGTAGTGGTTTCTATTTCTTTTCTTATATATTTTTTTTCCTTAGAATTTGTCAACTTTTTTTCCCCTTTCCTAGTTTTTATGAAAGGCATAATATCCTCTCAAAAGGTTGAAACACTTGGAAACACACCCTCCTCTGCTGAGACCAGCTCAACAATAGGTTGGCTAGAAGAGAAGGCGACACAGAACTTATGAAATAAAAGGACAGAAAGAGACACACAAGAGAGGAAATAAGGATGGGACCAGGGGACTCACAGCTTCTGAAACTGAGAGCCTCGATCCTAGTTTCTACACCACATTTATTGGGAACTAACAAACAGCTGTTCATTATCAGAACTGCAACATCTATAATAGGGAACAGGTGCAACATCTACTAATAGGGAAGAGGTCACACAAAGTTCAAATGCAATTAAACTATTTTCCCACATTTCCCCCTTTTTGTTTTTGCTAAATAAGGAATACAGCTCAGGTGGTTTCTTGTTGTATTAATCCCCGGAGGGTTTGTAGCGTGCATCTGAGAACTACATACAAAACAGACAGAACAAATAATTAATATACTTCCTAGAAGAGACCCCCTCCCCAACTCTTAGTCTTCAATAAATGCTCTGCTAGATAAAATGCTTTTCTAATGTTTTGCAACATCTAGCTCATGACTAGGAATCCCTGAACCAGCGGCCGATACCAGAGTCGTGATTAAAAATAATAACTGCAGATCACCCTCTCCCAGGATGGGACTTCAACTAGCCTGACCAGAGACTGTCCCTTTTATTGAGCTCATAATCAATGAACTTGATACTAGAGATGCCAACTTGGAAGTACTGCATCAATCCCTGAGAAAGTGGCCAGCCTTCCCAGGAAGGACCACAATACTCCCCTGAATGCACCCTATATGTTCTTATTTAAAACATGCCCAATGTGCCCACTGTTCTAGTTCTCCTCACTGCTCCTGAAATATGAAAAATGCTGACCCGTAAGGCATTGGTTCACTGATTAAGGAAGCTTCCTGCATGATACTTTCACTTTTAGGTTTGAACAATACCTATTAAAGTTTGTCTCAATACATTCAGTCCCAGGATTGTTCAAGCTTAAAACAAGAGATTTACATATACATTCAACAAGGTACATTTATATATCACTTACAATTCATCAAATCACTTAAGTACATAATGTGTTGCATTATTAAAGTTCTGATTAGTATTCAAGCATTTTATACATAATCCATAACTGCTGTAGATTGTACAACAACAAACAATAAAACTTCCAACTAGCAGACATTTAATAAACTTTCATTTCTCATGGGCTTAAGCAAGGCTATGTAGGCTAGCACTCGATCAAAAATGGCCTCATTTTCTCCAATTTGTATAGTTTGAGGCACAGGCAATGACAAATTATTGTTACTCCCCCATTTGGGGCTGTGGGACAGCTGGAAGTTTATCACATAATTTCAATGCTTTTGTTGGTCCTGCTCTTCACTGGACCTGTGGCCACAACTCACTGTTGAATTTAAACTTAATATACTGTTGTGAAGATTCATTTTTTAGGCAGAAAATAATAGATGGCTTGTTATAAGAGTCCCAATGCAGTGTCTATAGCCATGAAAGCATACCTTGCCCCCTCCAAGAACAGGAGGGGGCTGATGTCACAGTCATTGAAGTGAGCATTAAAGGGCTCATAGGTGATATCCACAAGCTGTTGGGGAATAACAGGCAGCCGGAACTACTGGGCTAGGCACCACAAGGTCTCGTACTCATGTTCACCTTCTCGGTGAAGCCACTCTGCTTCTGCTCAGGTCTCGATTATATGGCCCTAGATCTTCATAAAGGCATCTGCCTCAATATTCCTGAGAAGGATGTTAGAGGAGTGGGCAGGGACATGACAGTCACCTGTCTCTGCTGGCAGGTGTCCCAGATGTTCTTCCACAGACCTCTCCCCCAGAGAGGGTGATTCACAACAGTCCATTTTTTTCTGTTTTGCTTTTAGTATTTGCAATCCACCCCTGGATAGGGATGGCAGTCTTCAGTGACTAGACACTAGTGGGTTAAATCCTTCACTTTCAATAGTCTTTCTATGCTGCATACAATTTTTATATTGTACTTTTGGTCCCTTCTCACAATTGTGACTAAAACCCAAGGGGTACATATTTAGAATGTTGCATTTGCCACAAACCCCACCCAAAGCCAGTATTAGTGCTGGCCACATCCAATTCAAAGGCTAAGTCAATGTCTACTTTCTCCCTTTTTTAAAAAAAATTTTTAGCAGCCTACTGGAGGTCTTCCTACAGTGGGTCATTCCACCAAATTAAAGGATTTTCAGACAGACTTTGGGTTTGAGTTTTAAAATCATTTTGGAAATGCCTTTCAGCTGCTGTCCCTTCTAGGGTGGTTCCACAGTTAAGAAAATTGAGAATGAATAATGGTCTATGTAACTGCACCTGCAGAGTCTCCCTGTCTCTCCCTTTTTGTGTTTGTATCATGAGTTTAAGGGTTTGAGTTGCTCGATTGACAATAACTTGCCCTTGGGGGTTATAAGGAGGTCCTGTAAAATGTGAAATACCCCTATCAAGAAGTCTTTTAAGGGAGATACTGGTGTAAGTAGGAGTATTATCTGTTTTTAGAAATTGAGGAAGTCCCATTACAGCAAAGCAAACTAACAAACGCTGTCTTATGTATCAAGCAGTTTCTCCCATCTGAGCTGTAGCCCAAATGAATCCTGAACAAGTATCTATTCTCACTACCTCAAAGGTCCGTGATCAACTGTTCCACTTTGCATAGGACTCTCACAGTTTTAGCACTGAAAGTCCCACAGCCCAGGAAACCTCTCAGTCCCAGCCTAACTTAAGGTGCCTTTCAAAACACCTTAACAAAAATGTTGTTTCAGTTTTGGGGATTCCTGAGGATGGTTGGCAAAGTGGACAAAGAAAAAAAAAGAAGAGCTATGCACTTACTTGAAACATAGGCACTGGAAGATGAACATGCAAGTGTAGTCCCATTTCTTCCAGAGAGGGGAACTCTCACTGCACACCTTTTTTGGGCCTTTCTTTTGAACTAAATGGATGCCCATGTATGATTACATTAAATCAATGTTGTTGAACTATGCTTCTCTGCAGGCATTCCATGGCAGTAGGTATGGGAGGTAGGAGGATAATGGAAATCATGGCATTCTTTAAGCAACTTTGTACTTATTCATTTTATATATTGAGCTTCCTCATTTAAATAACAGGTTTTATGATATTTTGAAAAGCTTAAGATGTACAGCATGAATCCCTTTACTTACAATGTATAAATAACACTTTCATAACAACCCTTTATAGAAGAGGACATCAAGGTCTGGTGGAAAACAGAAGACATGGAGTCAAAGAAACAGGGTAGAAATCTTGGATCTACACTTGCAGTCTTCAGGCCAGATGAGTGTCTTTATGTTGACCCTCCTGCCCCCACCCCAAGCACAGCACTCAATTACTGACTACACAAAAGATTACACAGCTGAGGTTCATATCTTCTAGATGCCAGGGTCAAGAGCCACCTCCAGGTAGAATCCATTCTGTGGACTATGGCTTTGGAGTTGTCCTCCACGTACAGAAACCAGATAGATATTTCATAATAATCTTGTTAGTCAGGTGTCATTTTGTCACACAGTCAAAAGATGAGTGTGTGAAAGGAGGGGAGAATGAAGACCTGGGTTTCTGGCCACTGGTCCTCTGAAATCATTATGACTGGGTGGACATTGGCTATTTTCCATAGGATAGGATACACTATGATCAGAATCCACTCAGGGACTGTGAACCAGGCAAAGAGGAGGTACTGAGGGAGAACCACGAGAAGGAGGAACTAAGGGAAGAAGAATGCAAGAAGGCGACTACAGAGTTGGAGAAAATGGACAAAGTTATTGGGGAAGTTCAGCCTGGAAACACTGCCAGAGAGTAAAGAGAGAGGCTTTTATTTTAACATTTTCAATTAACCACATTAACCAACATTTATCACATACACACACACCACAGGATGATGAGGAACCTGTAATTTCCATCTCAGCAAGAGTCAGCTTGGTGCTCTATTCAGGATCATTTCTTTTTTAAAAATTTTATGTATTTATTTATGCCCCACCCCCCACCCCCACCCCATTGTTTTGTGCTCACTGTCTGCTCTCTTTGTGTTCTTCTGTGTCTGTCTTCTCTTTATTGGTACTGGGAACCGATCCTGGTACCTTCTGGAGTAGAGAGAGGCAATCAATCTCTTGTGCCACCTCAGCAGCCTCTTCTGCTGCGTTTCTTATTGTCTCACTCTGTGTCTCTTTTCATTGCTGTCTGCGCAGGCCAGCACTCCATTTGGGCTAGTACTCCTGAACAGGCCAGCAGTCTGCATGGGCCAGAACTCTGCATGAGCCAGCTCTCCACTTGGGCCAGTTTACCATGCGGGCCAGCTTACTTTTCACCAGGAGGCCCCAGGAATTGAACCCTGGATCTCCCATATGGTAGATGGGAGCCCAGTCTCTTGAGCCACATCAGTTTCCTTATTTCTACCTCTTTAACCACAGAGGATTTGGGAGGATAAAGTGAGCTAGCTATTAAATTAATGCAACAGATATTAAATTCTTGCTCTGCATATTAAACTTAATAATATAGATAAAAACCAGGGAGCAGATGTGGCTCAAGTGTTTGAGTGCCTGCTTCTCACATGGGAGGTCCCAGGGGCAGTTCCAAGTGCCTCCAAAAAAACCCAAAAACAAACAGCAAGCGGAAAAAAATGAAAAAACCAACTCAGTGGAGCTGATGTGGCTTAATGGTTGAACACCGGCTTCCTTCATATGGGGTCCTGGGTTTAATCCCCACCCCTGGTACCTCAGAAACAGCAACAACAACAACAACAACAACCAAAACCAAAACCCCCAAAAAACATAGTCCCTCTTCTCAAGGAGCTCACAGTGAAGAGGGCTGTAAGATGGTGGAAAGGGCAATTACAACACTGTGAGTTGAAGCTGTGGATGGGGAAAAGAACAAGGAGGTAAGGAATCACAGAAGAGGGTGCTTAGCCCATTCTGAGAAGGGGAGGGATAACTTCTTAAAGCAGATGAGGACTTGGCTGTTGCTCGAATAAGGTAGATGTTGATCAAGTGGAAAAGGGATGAAGAAATGAAGGGAACTAGGGGGAAGGGAAATAAGTACATATCTAGTTGTGAAGTAGAAAATGTGGTATGATGGCAAGACTAGAGAAGGAACCATGGCGCCATTGTCTTTCTCTATAAATATGATCTTCAAGTATTGATGATTGATGTAAGAAACATACTTGTTCTCATGGGAGGGAGGAAGAGTCAGATCAGCGAGTGCTTCTGGACTCTGCCAATGATTTGGATTTTATCACCATGGTGGTGGGAAATTTAAGAGGATCCTTATCAATGGGTGTGATATGATCTGGTTTTAGAAAGCAAGAGATATGGAGGGAAAATCAAGAGATACGGAAAATGGAATGGGGCAGAGGAAATATTTCTGACGGAAACTCTTTCAACAAGTAAAGAAATATTACAGAATCACATGGCAGAATTATTATTGTTGTCACACTAAAAAATTAACCTCACCAAGTCCTCACATATAAATTTCAAATTTTGCCCAGGCTCCCTAATTTCTACTAACATTCCTTTCTATCCTATAGACCTAGGATATGCATTGACTTGTCTGAGGGTAGTCAATAGTGAGACCTCCTCTAGCTGAAGATGATAACCAGGTACTGGGCTTGCTTTCCATTGTCTCTGGGTCACTGTGAGCTAGACTGTGAGTTTTGTACACTAAGGAAAAATGGAACCTCCCAAGCAAGCAAGGTAACATTTTTTGGTAGCTTGAACAATCCCAGTTGTACACAAACAACTCCCAAGACAAACTATCTTGATATTGAACAGAATTAAATAATGTCTTCTCTAATTTCATGAGTAAAAGGGAAAGTCCACCCTCCACAGAGACCATTTTTGCATCATTATGCAGAAGAGTTTGGCTCCTCAAAGCCACAAACCATCAATTTCTTAATTCACACTGCAATTCCAAAATAAAAGCCAATAGAAGTGGTTTGTCCTAGAACAACAGGAACTTTTACCTGATAGCAAATGCAAGACTGCACTTTTTAGAAGATTTACTACTTCTTTAAGTTTTTTCACTCATTGACTGGGGTCTTCATCATGGTTTCTGGATAAGTATGTGTGTGTGTTAAGAAAGAAATGTTTTTAGTGAATTTTGGCATTTTAAGAGCTTTTTTACACTTATATTTATTCTCTTCTGTATTGTTTAAATTTTATTACAGTGAGCATGTACTATTTTTTATAATCAGAAACTATATTAAAACTATTATTTGGGGGAACCATGCGATCTTCCTAAATCATATACAAAGTAACATATATATTTAGCCTGATAAGCCCATGCATAGATAAAAAATTAGAGGGGGAAGAGGATTTGGCTCAACGGGTAGGGCGTCTGCCTACCACACAGGAGGTCCAAGGTTCAAACCCAGGGCCTCCTGACCCGTGTGATGAGCTGGCCACGTGCAGTGCTGACGTGTGCAAGGAGTGCCCTGCCACACAGGGGTGTCCCCCGCATCGGGGAGCCCCAGGTACAGGGAGTGCGCCCCATAAGGAGAACTGCCCAGCACGAAAAAAGTGCAGGCCACCCAGGAATGGCGCCACACACACGGAGAGCTGATGCAGCAAGATGACACAACAAAAAGAGACACAGATTCCAGGTGCTGCTGACAAGAATACAGGCAGACACAGAAGAACGTGCAGCGAATGGACAGAGAGAGTAAACAACTCGGTTGGGGGTGGGGAGCGGAGAAGGGGAGAGTAATAAAATAAAATAAAATAAATTAAAGATTAAAGGGATACTAGTATATACCAATATTGATTATGGTTTTCTTTGCATGACGGAATATATCCTCTATATCTCAATAAGTTTTACTAAGGAATCTTCAAAAGCAACAGATTGTGCATCGAGCTGAAAATAATTGTGTTTATTATATGGAAAAATCTTACCCTTGTTATATGTTTGAAATACATCCATTTAGATATATATGCTTTTTTATTTCTGAAGAAATGATGTCAGAATTCCATATACTCCCACCACCCTCTCTGATTAGGCTCTGTAAACATTTAGGCTCCAAAAGGTTTTAGTCATGTGGTCTACTGGGGATGGGGGTAGGAAGTGGGATGATCAAGGGTAAAGTGTCCAGAAAGGTGGAAGGATTCTAATATTAATCAAGCACGTCACTATTACGCAGTCTGTGTAATAATACATTACCCATACTTGGAATAAGTTTTTTGAATTCCAGTGCGTACAAGTTAACTCCAACACATATACTTGGAGCAGTTAATTATCACTGAATACTTTAGTCAGGAATCCCCACTGCAAAGGTGATCTTAGTACTTCAGATATGGTTATGGAAATCAACATGAGGGCACTAATTAGAATAGGAGGTATTAGAAATCAGTTTTCACTGGTGAAATGAATAGTGTTCAAGATTAGCAGTTTGTGGGAAGATTGCATGAATGAGGTGTATAGAATGGCCAAGTGCAGCATTCTAATACGATTAGTGCAGTGTTCAAGGACATTGGCACCTCCTGCAGGCTCCTGCCCCTTCTCTGACTCCGAAGCTGGCTGCTCCTGACCTTAGAATGTCCGTTGTCTGGGCCTTCATGCAAGCTTAAGTTTGCCAGAGAGCAGAACCCCTTCAAGCTGCAGAAGAGGTGATATGACTATTTTTAAACTGCTTGTTATATTTAGACATTTGGCAGAGTTTGGTATAAGACTTGCTTTCAACGTAGTGAATCATCAGGTATTGAGGTTATGGGGGAAGGGAAAATAGCCTCACTTAGCTAGAATTGCAGGAGGATACCCACATTTAGCGAAAGCCCCTGATACTTGAGGCCATGTTGGCTTAAGTCAGTTGGCAGCAGGGTGACAAGCACCAAGCCAGGACAGTTACCCCATATTCATTATTTCACTGTGTTCTGACAGTAACTGCTTGAGATATGTATGATTATTTCTATGGGAATATTGAGACAAGAGCATATACTAGTAAAATGTTAACACAGGGTCTGTGTGATAGTTTGAATCATATCCCCCACAAAAGACATGGTCAAGTCTTAGTCTGCATTCCTGTGGGTGTGAACTTATTTGTGAACAGTACCTTTGAAGAAGTTATTGCTAGTTAAGGTATGGCCCAACTGAACGAGGGTGGGCATCCCCTCAATGTGGCTGAAGTCCTCATAAGCAAAGCACAGTGGACACAAAAGCAGAAGCCCGAAGTTAGAAGAAGCCAGAAACCAGTAGAAGTCAGAAGTTGGCAGAAACCAGAGGAGCAGACACAAGGAGAAGGAGCTTGCTTTGTGACAGAGGATCGCCAAACGCTACAGACTCCAGAAGGAAGCAAGCCCTGCCAATTCCTTAATGTTGGACTTTTAGCCTCCAAAAATGTGAAAGAGTAAATTCCTATTGCTTAGGCCAGTTTGTATAAGTTCGTTAGACTATCTGGTTTCAGATCAAGTCCTACTTACTGGCTGTATGACTTTGAATATTTTACCTCTCTATGCCTTGGTTTCATTATCTACAAAGAGGAGATAATAGTAATACATCCTCATGGGATTGATAAGAGAATTTAAATAAGAAAATATTTGTGAAAAGAGCTTAGAGAGTGCCAAGCAATAGGAGGTAGTATACATGTGTTTTAGTTTCTGCTGAAGCAGTACAATAGGTTGGCTTAAACAATGGGAATTCTTTGGCTCACGGTTTTGAAGCTAGGAGAAGTCCAAAATCAAGTTATCATCAAAGGGATGCTTTTTCCTGTAAGACTGTGGTGTTCTGGGGCTGGCTGTGGGCGATGTTTGGCCCTTGGCTTTTCTGTCACATGGTAATTATGGTATATATGATTTTGCATATTTTCCCCCAACCCTTCCAGTTCATACCCCACATCAAATATTATATTAGCTGAAGTAGCTAAAACAGCAACCTTTCATAACTCATGACTCATCAGCAGATCTTGTACTGAGAGTGCATAACCTGTTTTTCCAGAAGTCTGCCATGGTATGTTTTCCCCAAAGGGCCTGATTACCCTATATCTATAAACCTTTCCACCAATGTATCACTTCTACCTGGCCTAAAATATCTGTTTCTTTAGGATCTGTTTCCTATAAAGGTCATGTGCATCTCCCACATGCCTTGATAATTATTTTCAAGTCATGCTCCTTTGGCAAGTGTTCCCTAGAAGGCAGGTCCCTGTCAGCTGCACTTAGGCACACCCCATCAAAGATCCCTCTCCTCTGGCGGTCAGCATGGCTGATGGAGCTTGGAAAATGCTGTCTCTCCTCCCGCCGCCGCGGATGAGGACGCCCCCTAAATAAATGCTCATTACTGGCCACCATGGACTTGTCCAAGTCTTTCTTTGGTCTGACGTATCCACCTCAGTTCAGTGGGGAGTTGTGATTTTTACACGGCTCCTTCCCATACTCTGGAGAGCAGTGTACATGGTGTCCTCTCCTGGCTTCTCTGTTCCATTGACTTTCAGCTTCTGGTTGCTCCCTTCTTTTTGTCTGACTTTCAATCTGCTTGGAAAGGGCTCCAATAATCTGGATTATAGCCCAACCTAATTCATTTGGGGCACATCTTGAAGAGATTTTAGTTATAATGGGTCCACATTACAGAATGGATTAAGTTTAAGAACAAGTGTTTCAGGGTACTGTTATAGACCAGTGATACTGACCAGACTCAGACTTTGAATAGAGTTCCAATTGAGAGCTTTATTAGCCGTGCTGCGACTGCCCCATCCTACGCAGAGGAGAGAGCAGCCCCCGGTCGCGAGAGAAGTTTGCTTTTATAGGCCTTTAGGTTCAGGGTGAGGGGCGGGGCAAAAGCTCAGCAAGCAAGTAGTACAAAAGCAGATGTTTGCAGTTAATTAAGCACAGGGGATTCTATCGGGAGACAAGCGGTTGGGGAGTTCTTGTTATTTACAAGGGTCTAGGTCAGGTTGGTCTTTTGGCAGGGGCTGACGAGACTCTACAGGAGGAGACTTTGAGATAAGGTTTTATAGTTGAGCAAGCTTGCTACAGAATCAAGATATATGCAGTTAGGGGACTGTGGAATTTTCCTCTCGGGTGGGGTGGTCACAGGCTCCTACTTCTCCACAGTACATGGCTCTAAACCACCACCTGCTAGCTATTATTATTACTTTCCCTTTACTACCCTTTCAACGATTATGTGCATCCCACAGGTAAAACTGAGACCGCATTTAACCTAGAACATATTTTTAGTGTATTATTTAGATAAAAATGAAATCAGGCGAATTGCTAGAAAAAGATAATTTGACACTAAAAATCATTGCTATAGATGCACAATGGGTTTGGATATAAAATATTCAGAACGGTGTTAAAGAAATGTTTCTTCACACAGCAAAAAGATACAGAGAACAGACAACTAGGGTGGGGAGAGGGGAGGGGAGAGAAATAAATAATAAAAATAAATCTTTTAAAAAAAAGAAATATGTTTCTTAACAGAACTATCTTGTGATTTTTTTTTTCATACTATTTGGTCTTTATTTGGATAATCTAAACAAATTATTTATTTCCCTAATTTAGAAATGGACGGACTGAATTATCCCTAATGATATTTTATGATTAGTTTTTAAATAGTTTTGGAGATTTAGATGGAAAATGGTAAGAAAATACTACTTTTCATTTAAAGCTACATTGTATACAAAGATGCTGTGCCAGAGAAATGCCCCTTCTTATAAAGAGATTTATTTCTTTTAAAATAATCTATAAAACTAAGACATAGTGGTATTTAAAAATTTAAATTGAAACATTTTTACACTGCCATGCTCTGAAATTTTTAGATCTGATATTTCTTTTCTCTGCCTAGGATTTGATATATTTTCAAAAAACAATTACCCTTTTAAAATACATAACTTTATAAAACTAAATTTTATGTTAATGTCTTTTGCACCGCTTGGATGATTTTGGTTATATGTAATTTCTAGATGTTCTGCACAATTATGTTAATTATATTTGTATATTCAAGTATAACTACTATGTTGATTCTTTTCTGATTATTGAGGATTCTGCTATATGGTTTTTCACTTCAATTTCTTAGACTAAAGGAAAAAAGTGATGGATTATTTTGTACTCTTACTATTTTCCCCTCCTCAATCCTTTTATTGGTGGTGAGACACACAATAACTAGAGCTTTCTTCCCCAAGCAGTGCCAAACAAATTGAATTGAGATAGTAACATATACCTCATTGGTTCTTGCCCCCAATTGCCTCACAAAGGACCTTAGAGTCCAGTACAATCACCCACAAAAGGTTGTCCAAGGATGTGTTTCACATTACTTGGTGAATAACCCCACTTCCACCAAGACCGTGTGCTACTTGTCCAGGCTCTGGACCCTTCTCTTGTGTGGCCACTCATCCACTAGGAAGCCTCAAAGATTCAGGCCATCAGGGTGGGTCCCAACACAGCGCTCCAAGCCCAGGTCCTTTTCTGTTTTTACTACACTCTCCAACAGGGTTTGGACTAGGAGATAAATCTGAGAGTCAGTTCCCATTTTGTTTAGAATCTCTCTTCTCTGTCAAGGTCTATTGAGCCAAATTCAGCATCATTCCTTCCTAGGAGGCTCTTTAGTATTCATGAAAATAGGCTTTTGATCAGACAAGCCCAGGAATGCCCAGATTTGTGCTTAGTCTCAAACAGGAAATCCCTTTTCATATTTTGCAAGGCCCCTTCCATTATTCTATCCTCAGCTTCACTTATTCAACTGCTTGTTACCCACTCCACCATGATCTTCCCCTCCTACTGTGCTACCCAAACTTCCAGATTATCAGGCCAAAATCTAGGAGTCATCCTTCACCTTTCTTCCCCTCACTCCCACATGTAACCTATGAGCAGATCCTATTAAGTCTCTTTTTGAAGTACATCCAGAATTTAACCACTTTTCACTTCAGCTCCCCAACCAATTTACCTTTGTTTCTTGCCTTGATTATTGCAAGGTGTCTCCTTGCATCCTTCCCTGGCCCCTATTATATTTTCCTTCAAGCAGCCAGAATTATCCGTTTGCAATATGTCAGTTATGTCACTCCTCTGCTAAAACCCTCCAAGACTATGATTTGGAGATGAGGAACCTGAGGAAACAGCCTTTGTATGAAGGTTCCATTTTCGCTAGGTGGATGGCAGCAGGCACATACAGCTCTGGGGATTTGCAGCTTAAGGGGTGACAATTTTCCAGAAGAGTTGGAAGCCACCAATTGCTGAAAAGTCAGGCAGTTGGAATTGATTCATCAGCAGCAGCAGTGGTGATGGTTTTCTTATCAGCCAGGAAACTTAGTCTGGAGGATACTTTTCCAGCCCCCTCAATCATTCTGTCAGTATGGTAGATTGAATTACGTGCCCCAGGAAAGCATGTTCTTAATCTTAAACCATGCCTATGGGTGTAAATTCATCTGAAATAGGACTTTTTGAAGATGTTATTTTTAATTAAGGAGTGGCCAACTGAATCAGGATGGATCTCAATCCTATGATTGGTGGGTTTATAGAGAAGGCCACAGGGAGTCAGCCACCAGGGAGGAGTTGAAGCTGAAAGTCAACAAGAAACTGGAAGAGAAAGGAGAGAAACTCACCGTGTGTGCAGAAAAGCCCAGGAAGCCTGAGAATTGTCGATAGCCAGCCGGGAACACGAGTCTTCAGGGAGAAAGCATCTCCTTGGTGACACCTAGCCTCAAAACTGCGAGCCAAGAAGTTCCTGTTGTTTAAGCCAACTGAGATAGGGAAAGTCCTAGTGCTGCCTTTCCCTGGGATCTACAAATACACTTTGTGCTCAGAACTAGGTGTGCCAGCCCTCTAGGTAAGGGAACTGCCCCTACATTCCTTCCCCTATTGTCCTGAGCATATGTAAACATTCACTAGAGACTGACTCTGGGCGTGTTTTAGGACCTCAGCTCACACCCAGGTGGAGTATCCGTCCCTGAAGGAGCAGGGTTCCTGTACTGTGGCAGCACAGGTGCACAAGAGAGGGGTGATGTGCCACGGATGGAGACCTGCTGGCTATGGGAATTGTTGCTCACTAGTGAAGCTGACCCTGCTCTGTCTCTTCTCTGTGAGAAAAACACCTTTCCATCAGCATCTGTATGAGCTGTGTTTTTCCTGGTGAACTGACACCTCTGTTGGAGTGAGTTGGCATTTCTTTAGGTGCTTTTTCTCCTTCTGACACCAACCCATGTATGGTATTAGTTTTAGCAAATGGTAAACTAAGACAGTCAGTGACCTAATTTCTCTTAACGAATGCCTTTTCTGCTTCCTTGACCAGAATGTCATCTTTTGTTTGCAACTAAGAATCCTGACTTTTTGAGAAGGAAGAAAAACAAACAAATCTATGAATCTGCCTTGAAAGATTCCCTCTCTTAACATTTTGGTGATCTTCTCAGAGTCTTTTTTATTCATCTATATGTAAATATATGCATGTATATATATATACACAAATATATACAAATGCACAGTTTTTATTGAGGGCATAATTTTATAAAATTTTGTATCTTGCTTTTTCTCTCTAATTAACCTCGTAAGTATTCCATTAGTGTGATTTAGTTATTACAACCCTTACAAGGTTTATAATGATTAACTGATCACAAGGTTTACAATGGTTAACAAACAGTGACTTGCATTCTTGTGACATAGATCAGCCCCCATCCAGAGCCTACGTGTTCAGATACAGCTCATTTCCTCACAAGAATAGACAAAGGAGCCACATGACACCACCAACCCTTCCCACATCCCTAGAATTCACTACCCCTTGCCCACCAGCCCCTAGCCATCCTATTGGCCCTTGGGTTTTACCCAAGCCCCAAACCCCTTCCACTGACTAAGCATTTTCCTGCCTGTAGATGTACTGCATAAACTCATAACTGCCTTTGCCAGAGGTGGACAGAAGTCTATTCTTCAGAGCCCCTCTGTTGTGAGAGCTTCCCAATAAACTTTCTGCCTGCCATCATCAGTCTTCGTGTCCCAGTGAGCACTGGTTTTCTCTAACAAACTCTGTTTCCTCAAAAGAATTTATCATAATTTCCATAATATTCTCTATTGTTGGATATTCAGTTTGATTCAAATTTTTGTTATAAGTGTTGCTGATGTAGATATCTTTATACATAAGGTGTATTCTCTCTTTATTAGGATTTCTAGAAATAGAATTACTGTGTGTTTGAGAAAATACGGTTCCTACTGGGACACAGAGACTGACTGACCATAAGTAAAGAATTTATTTATTGAGAAACTCTCCCAATGGAGGGGATCTGAGGAACAGACTTCGGTCCTCCCACCAGCATGGTGAAGAGAGACTTCAGCCCTCTCCTGGAAAGGGGGAATTTGAATTTATACAGTACATTCTTAGGCAGGGAAATGATAGTTAGTGGGAGGGGGTTGAGGGTCTGAGTGAGGTGCAGAGACCAATAGGAAGCTTTAGAGGTGAGAACATTTTTCTGAGAACAATTAGGGAGTTTACGGTCTCTTGGAATGCTGCAGGAGCAAATGTTTCTTTTGATCTGTAGGGTTTTAAAGGGCTTCTTTATTTCCTCCAATATGTAAATATGAAGATTTCCGTTTCCCTATGATATGCAGGTAGAGGTAGTAAAGATCTCCATCTCTCTCTGATATGCAGATGGTGAAGATCTCTATCTCCGTTTACTCCTGTCTCTATGGGGTTCCTTTGTTTAACCTGTGGGAAAGTGCCTGCCCTTAGACACCGGGGAGGGGGTTTACCTTTTTCCCAATGCATGTCAGGGGAAACTGAGGTACAGCTTGTTAATTATTGCAAACCTCTCACACTGTGTTAAAGGGTATGAGTGTTTTAAAAAAATCTTTATGAAGATTTCACATCTACAGTGCCACATTACTCTCTGAGAACTTGTACTACTTTATACTCCACCATCAGCATATGTGTGTTGGGACTATATGTTACCTTAAATGTTTTTTTTTTTTTAAAGATTTATTTTTATTTATTTAATTCCCCTCCCCTCCCCCGGTTGTTTGTTTTCTGTGTCTTTTTGCTGCGTCTTGTTTCTTTGTCCGCTTCTGTTGTCGTCAGCGGCACGGAAAGTGTGGGCGGCGCCATTCCTCGGCAGGCTGCTCCCTCCTTCCCGCTGGGCGGCTCTCCGTTTGGGTGCACTCCTTGGGCGTGGGGCTCCCCTACGCGGGGGACACTCCTGTGTGGCAGGGCACTCCTTGCGCGCATCAGCACTGCGCATGGGCCAGCTGCACACGGGTCAAGGCCTCCCATGTGATAGACGGACGCCCTAACCACTGGGCCAAAGTCCGTTTCCCTACCTTAAATGTTCTTAAAGACATTCAGACTGTATGTATAGATCCATCTGGTTACACAATATACACATTTAAGTACTTCCTGTTTTCTCCTCTTTGCAGGCTAGATTTAGTTTATCTCTCCCTTTATCTGGACCTGAAGGCAGTTTGTCCAAGCAAGAAGCCACAGCAGAACTTCTACATTTTGCCTTTGACTCAGTGTGTGGTATAAAAACCTACAATGCAAACACCAAAATGAACTATTTTTCCTAATTAAACAGAGCAATCACTTTTTAAACTATGGATTTAAAGATGAAGTTAAGGTGAAAAGTGAGTAACATGCAATTCTAAACTTTTTAACCTTGCCTCACTTGTCTTTTCTATAAATATTTTTAAAAACTTTCCTTAGCATAGGTGTGCCTCAGAAAAAACATTTACCCAGTGTTCACATCCTCTTGTTGGATTTCTTAGTAAGGGTGTAAGGGTGCTTTGAGGTACAAACATGAGTTAACTCACTTTCAGCATAAAAATCTGCCCAGTGCTCCCTTGTCTGTTTGGCTCTGTGCTATGCTGTTCAGATCTGTGTCAGGCAAGGAAATGCTCCCTGTACACTCTCAAGTTTCCCAGGATCTTCCCGCCAGGGTAACCTAAGAGAATGGTTCACATGATTCAGCAGTTAGACTGCAGCTTCTTAGAGCTGAGCAAAGGCCTCTGTACAAACGGTAATTGTATGCAGGACAAACAGATTTTGTGGGAAGGAACTGAGAGAGCTGGTGTGCAGAGTTACCATAACAACACGCTTTCCTCTTCTGCTCTTTAGCTTCTGCCCTGCTAGGCTGGGGAAGCCTAGCGGTTGCATGCAAAACTATTCCGCTTGCTCAAAGATGATAGCTATATTCTGCCATTAACTGTGGTTCATTCACCAGGCAGAGATCCACGGCCAACAATTCTATACTTTTCATGGTGCATTGGTATAACATGGTTTGACGTGTTCTCAGTCATTGTATTTTTTTATCAACATTTTTGGTGAGGAAACCAAAGGCCAAAATTAAGTTATTCAGTTGCACGTGATTTATTTCCACAGAAGTGGAAATTTTAAAAAACCTAGAGCTTTCTCTCTTTCTCTTCTTTATAACAGTGACTCATAAACCATGGTGTGCATTAGAAAGTCCACACCATAACAACCCACTCGTGCTCTTAATCAGCTCTCCTCAGTGTTTCTGGGATATTTTCAAAGTTTGAGAAACATTTTATGCAATGCTGCCTCTCTTTGCCCTGCTGACATCCTGTTTCCCACATATTCGTTCACTCTGTCTTGGGACTGTGGAACCAAAATTCTCCCAGCTTTCCACTTCTGCTTCCATCCATGGCTGCTCAGCCTTCCCTCAGTAATGTTCTTTGAGGTGCAAGGCATTCATTCATACCAAATTCCATTCTCATCACCATTATCCTCACGCTGCTTCTACGATCCCTGAGGTCTTGGGCCTCACCCCACAACCCTTGTCTCCATTTGAATTTTCCAACACTCTACACTCTGCCCACAAACTTCTCTAACCAGTTCCACTCCATTGATTTGCACAATCATGCACATGCATTACACACACATATTCCAGGCCTCACCAACTGGAATTGCCTTACCTCCACAGGTCACAACCACCTGCCCTCTCATATCTAACCCTCGCTCTGTATCTGCTACTAAATCTTCTCTCCATTTTTATTGTGGTTCATAAGCTTCTCATACTTCTTATACTCTCAGCTCATCATCCCCCACACCAACCTGTTTTTATTTCTTTTCTCTAGTTTGGGCATCAATAATCAATAATCACACCATATTTGGAACAATATCTTCAGTGGTCTTTGTCCTATGACCTGCCAGTGAACTAGTTCAGATAAAGCTTGTTCAAAAAATGTTTATCATTTATAATCTATAATGGGAAATTGTAGTTTATAAATCAGCCCTCTTTATCACTTTTCAGCCCCTTCCTCTTCACCCAGGACCCATGATCTATTATTTTCTCCCATTTCTCTTCCCTCCCTACCTGAATAAGTACTGGCCTAACTCAAAACAAACAAACAAACAATACCCCAACCAACCAACCAACCAACCAACCAATCAAAAACCATTTATCACCTTAGTTTCTACTACGTAGAATAACAGAAAAGGAAAAAGGAAAACTGTGCTCACCAGTATCATCACAGTTTGTTGTTGCTCAGCAACATTTAAAATCAGATTCATTTTTTATTTTGAACAGTGCATGCTCCAGACTTTTCTGCGGTCCTCTGGTCCCCTACTTACCCTGTAGTTCAGCTACATTAAGCTTCTCACCATACACCAAATGCCCTGCTCTTCCATAACTCAGTGCTTTTGTTCCTTCTGATGGAGAGCACTTTTCTTACTTCTTTCTCTGTCAAACTGCTACTCATCCTTTAAGGTCTCACTCAGCTGTTACTTCTTCTATAAGTGTTTTCTGAATGCACCCCAACATTTCCTTTTCTCTGTGCTTCCTTATTTCTTTTATACATCTTCCTTTTCCACTAAACCACTGTAACCAAGGGTTAAGAACTAACAAAATTATGATTTCTGACTCATTACATAGAAGCCTTTGTGTTGTAGAATTTGAGAGAACTTCAATTACTTGAATATAGAGAGGCCAGGACTCAGGAATGATTTTGAGGAGGAAAAATGGCTTATTGACTGCCAGCGGGACTCGGGAACTTTCTGTTTGAATCCCGAGCCCCGAACAAGATTTTTTAGTCCCTTTTATACAGAGAGGAAAGGCCAAATGGTCCTTTTGTTTCAGTTCTCAATAGGTTTGAATTAGCATATATTTCCACATCTTAGTAAGCTTTTAGCATGGACCTCAGGCATTGGATAAGCTTTTAGCATATTTGCTTTGCATTTCCCCTGAATACTTAAAGTTTATAGACCTTGCATTGTTAAACTGTCTCCTGCTCACCAAGGGCAGGACTGCAACCTTTCATCATCCCACACCCACAAGTCACAGATAGTTTAGGTTACCTCTGAAGAGACAAAGAGCCTGCCACCCATAGCCCACATCATTTGTACATTATAAAAGTAAATAACTGAAATTACTGAAACTTGCCGAACTAGAATCTAGATGTCTTGATGTCAGAAAATGGTTATAAAACTATATAACCTTTATCTTGTGACTGTAATCCTTGTTTTGTACTCACCCCTGTTTTGCAACTTTAAAGTCTTAAGGTCCCTAGACAGCCTCTTAATGTTTATTAATGAAGAAATCTGAACTAGCCCCACCTCAATTATTCATTAGCATAAACTCTCTAAACCTGTATATTATAAAACTATCAGAATTACTGCTGTTTGGGAGACAAACTTTTAGGCCCTTAGGTCATCTGTTCTTGCTCTGTGCTGGCCATAAAACTTTTTCTCTCTCTGTGAAATCCTGGTGTCTCAGGAATTGGTCTTTGAAGTGCATTGGGCAAGAACCTGCTTTTGCTCTGTGTCACGATGAGGCAGAAGCAGGCGCTCCTCATGATTACAGTACCTCTCTACTGTCATGCTGATTCATAATGCCTCCCCAATTCAAATCATATCAACTAATGGAAGTATACTTGGATATTGTGTGAGACGGGTGTGTTCTAGAGCTGAGGCACTTGTAAGCGTTTCATCTTTAAATCTTCACTATCTAATACTGTAGCCATTAACCACATGTAGCTATTGAGCACTTTAAATGTGGTTAGTATAAACTGAGATGTACAGAAAGTATAAAATGCATTCCAGATTTCAAATATTTGGAATGTTCAAAAGAATGTAAAATATCTCATTAATATATTTTTTTAACTTGATTACAGGTTGAAATGATCCTATTTTGAACACATTGGGTTAAATAAATTATTAAAATTAATTTCACCTGTTACTTTTTGTTTTCTTAAAGTGTCTACTAGAAAAATTTTAAATTACATGCGGCTAATATTTCTATTAAGCAGTAATGTTTGCATAAAGAATTCATGATGTTCAGTAATGATATGGTGACTAACATGGAAGTATGAACAGATACTGTTTAGAAAGATTTTTCAACTAGCAACATTTTGGATAATTCTGTATTTAAAAGAATATCCAATTTTAATAATTCTCCAAATCTAGAAAATTCATTTCTTTTCAATGTGAGATTAAAATCAGAATTAGATGACAGTTATCAGAAGAGTCTACATAATTCTGCCCTAATATATACATGAATATTTGCCATATAGATACCCTCTTATCCAAGTTTTCTTATTCAAGTTCCCACAGTTGATGGTGGAATGGGGCAGCTAAGCAGTTAAAACACAAAAAGCCACTAATAACCTATATAATCACTTATTATTTGAACATTCCTGCCCCCTTATTACTGTCTAATCTTAGCAGGAGGAGCCAATATCTTTTTAGGCTTCTTAATAATTGTGCAGTGCCTTCAACATTCCAAATACAAAGCAAATGCAATATAAATCTATTGCAAAGTGCAAATGCAATGCTTGCAAAAGATTCAGGATTTCAGGAACTTGTAGGGAAGCCATTTACAATGAGCTTGCTAGAGTTAAACCAGGTCACGTTTGAAAGAGAAAAAAATCAACGAAATAATTCTATTGGGCCTTAATAAGAGAGTGATTTAAATGTCAAAGGATAATGAGAGTTCTTAGAGAAATTAGTGAAGACCTTTGGTATATTGTTTTTAACTGACTCTCTTTACATTGAAAGTAAAATGTGAAATATGATAATGCTGTTCTGTGTTACCACATGACTTTGCCAAATAATGATGCTGAGTTCTTCATTCAGAACTCTCTTTATTCTTTTTTATTTCTAAGAATTAGACATAGTTGAATTCTCATGTAAGCATTTGATAACTACGAAAAGAAAATGAAACCAAGTTTCAAATTTTTGCTTTCAGTTTTCTAAATAAAATCCCATTTAAATTACTTTTTCCACAATTTATGTTGGAATTTCTGGCCCCACTTAAAGTAGATTTGTTTTAAATGGTTTTTTCTGGTACCAATTATCCTCAGATAATTATCCTCAGATAATTGGATGGCTAAATTTTAAAAATAATTATAAGTTTTCTCAAGCAAGGTAATGGTATCTCTCAATAAATGAACATTCCCATGACTAAATATTAGTAGGTTAATCCCTGTGTTTATGAAATACTTATATCATGCTTAATAGTGCTGCTGGATATTCCTAAGTTAAATTTTTTAAGCAATTGAACATAATTCAAGTATTTATATTACAGGGAGGAATGAAAAATATAACTAGTAACAGAAAATATACCCAATATAATTTGATAGCATTGAGACTTATCCAAGTAATGCTTGCACTATTTAACTAGCTACCCATTTTAGCCTAGTTAAATTCTCACTTCTGAGGAGGAAATTATTTTGAATTTACTCAACAGAAAGGAAATGGTGGTTTCAAACACAATTTTGCTGTTTCCTTTTATCGTTTTAATTCTCAACTTTTTTGGCCCCCTCCCCCACCTTTTAGCAGCTTCTTTGCTAAAACACCTTCTAAAGTGTTAACTGTGGCTCCAGGCACAAACAGGATTTTTTGGCAGGCCTTAGAGAATGATTTAATTACTTAAATTATGTACCTGAATATATTTAATAAAAATAAAATTTAAGAAAAAAATAATATTAATTTTTTAAGTATTCTTTTTTTTTTGCTATTGTCTTGTGGAAAATAGGAGACTCTCACCCAGGATTGTATCTTCTTTCAGTATCCTTGAAACTATGATGGGCTTGAAACTGAGGGTTAAGAATTAACAAACAATTATGATTATTAAATCATTATATAGATGCCTTTATATTATAAAATAGCAAAACATTAATACCTGAAAATACTGAGGATAGCTAGAGTGGTCTCACCCCTATTTATGGTTACTCTAGACTTAACCTCACCCTTGTGTATGCTTACCTTTGTAAGGGTAATTCTAGATCGAATTTACCCACATTTATGGTTGAGGTAAATATTCCACTCTCCTTTGTTTAATACTCATGTGGAAAACCTTGTGGCTGACCTCTACTCAGTACTTTCCTATCTCAGAACCTTGATCTCTGAAAATGATTGTAACTTTGTAACTTCCCTGGTTTGGGATTCACCCCCATCTTGTTCGACCCCTTAATGTTTACTAATGAAGGAACCTATGTCCAGTTCCACACCAATATTTCATCAGCACCCTGATGTTACAAAATATTAGGATTTCTGAAGATCAGGGAGGCAGTTTGGGACCATGAGGCCACTGTACTCCCTAGCTTGTGCAACCAAATAAACTCTCTCTCTCTCTTTGAAACCCTAGTATATCAGGAATTGGCTTTAAAGATACAATGGAAGAAAAGAACCAGCTTTTTTGCTGAGTATCACGCTAACTTGTTAGCTTACAAGTAGGGTAAAACCTCAGCTGCTTCAAAAATTTTTTTTCAGCTACATTTTTGTATTAAAATAGTATGCAGGGAAGTGGACTTGGCCCAGTGGTTAGGGCATCCATCTACCACATGGGAGGTCCGCGGTTCAAACCCCGGGCCTCCTTGACCTGTGTGGAGCTGGCCCATGCGCAGTGCTGATGCGTGCACGAGTGCTGTGCCACGCAGGGGTGTCCCTGCATAGGGGACCCCATGTGCAAGGAGTGCACCCTGTAAGGAGAGCCGCGCAGCGTGAAAGAAAGTGCAGCCTGCCCAGGAATGGCACCGCCCACATGGAGAGCTGACACAACAACATGATGCAACAAAAAGAAACACAGATTCCTGTGCCGCTGACAACAACAGAAGCAGACAAAGAACACACAGCAAATGACACAGAGAACAGACAACTGGGGGGTGGGGAAGGGGAGAGAAATAAATAAAATAAAATAAAAATCTTAAAAAAAAATAGTATGCATTTTTAAGAAAAACTACTATTTTGAAATACTTTCAAACATATAGGACAGTTACAAAATAATGCAAAACCCATACAGAGAACTCCCAAATTCCCCTACCTATACCAGATAACCAGATTCATTAATTTTAAAATTTTGCCACATTTGCCCTATCATTCTATCTATACAGCTGCTTATCAATCCATCTATCTATAAATCTGTCTATATAGCAATTATCCATTTTCTGAACACTTGAGTGTGAGTTGTATCATCACGTTCCTTGAACTTAATACTGCCATGTACATTTCCTAAGATGGATATTCATTTATGTAATCACATTAAGTGAAGTCATCCAGTTCAAGAAATTTAACATTAATATAAGCTTACAGTCTGTATTCCAATATTTTCTATGTCCCAATAATGTCCTTTTGGGTCTTTTCTCCTCCCTTTTTAGATCTTGTTGAGGATCATATGTTGCATTTAATTGTCATTATCTCTTTAGTTGCTCTTTCTTTTTTTTTTTTTTCATTGTGGGAACATATATACAACATAAACTTTACCATCTCAGTCACTCCCAAGCATACCATTCATTGGGATTAATCACATTCACACTATTGAGATACCCTCAGCACCTTCCATTACTACACCTTCTCTATCTCCCCAAGCAGAAAGCCTATACTCATTCATTATGCGTTAACTTCCCATTCTTCCTTCCTCTCACCCCTGGCAACCTGTACTCTAATTTTGGTCTGTAGGAGCTTGCAGGCTCAGATATTTTCTTTGTGGTTACTGTGGGGCTTAAATTTAACATCCTAAATCTATAACAATTTCATTTGCTTTGACACCTAATTACCACAATAGTATACACAAACTATATTCCTGTACTCCTCCATCTCCCCACCTTTATGTAGTTCTTTCCACAAATTGCATGTTTATATATTATGAGTCAAAAACTCCTGACTTATCATTACATTTTATGCATTTGTCTTTTATATCCTGGAGAAAGAAGTGGGGTTACAAACCCAAAAAACAATAGTACTGGCATTTATATTTACCCATGTTGTTATCAGTACCTTCACATTTCTTGACTATTCTCTATTTCAAGTAAGTTTTGGAAGTGGTTATCCTTCAAGGATTTATCCATTTCATCTCAATTGTTGAATCTATTGGCAAAATTTATCATTATGGTCACTTACTAGTTTTCTAATTTCTCTAGCATCTCTAGTATTGCCCCTTATTTTATTCCTGATATTGATCGTTTTTGCTTTCTCTCTGTTTTTCTTGATTAGTTCTGCCAGTTTTATGAATCCAATGTGGGTAGGATTGGACAGGATACTGTGGGGCTGCCACTTGCAAGGAGATTAATAGCTTGGGTAAAGCCAGTGCTAGGAAACCTGAACCAGGCAGAAAGAGGATTGAGAAACAGGTAGCCAGGTCAGAAACTAAACAGGAAACTTAGCATTGGGCAGTGTCTGAAACCATTTGAGATCGAAAATGAAAGTCAGCTAGGGCAAAGCCAAATAAACAATGTTTGTTTGTCACTAGGAACAAGTGAGTTGTTACTGATGGTACTTTTGTGAAAGGATATCTATTACCAAATATACAACTTCACTAATGTGTGGAAATGCAGAAGGGTACAGTTTGATTGAAAACAAAAAGAACAAGTGAAATGGAACTAAAATATATTCTAACTTCTATTTTTAAAGGATGCCACCTGCTTGTGTTGAGCTACTAAGAAATGCCAATATTCACTAGTAAATAGGATTTACTTTGATAGGTTTGCATGAGCAGTAGAGTAAGCATTGAGAAGGAGGCCAATTAAACATGAACTGTTTAATTTTGCATTTAACTGTTTTAAGGTTGTTTTTGAAGGCAGAGGAGGTATATTTGTTGCACAAAAACCCATCTACAGTGACAACTACAATGTAATAAAGTATAGAAAGTACTATACTTAAGTAATAAAGTATAGAAAGGTAGGAAGTTCAGGGCTGGTGTAGCAGCAAAATTATATCAGCCATCAACATCTAAAGCCTTTTTTATTCCTGTTCCAACATCCTTAGCATGTGGCTTTCCCACACATGCTTTTTTTTTTTCAAGGAGGTACTAAAGGACTGAACCCAGGACCTCATACATGGGAAGAAGGCACTCAACCACTGAGCTGCATTTACTCCCCTCCACTCATGCTGTTCCATCTATGGCTTCCTATCCATATTCCAAACATGAAGGAGGAGGGAAGAGATGGCACTATATCAGACTAGGAGTACACTGGAGAGAGTTACCGTCTGCCTTCTGTAGGGACAGACAATAGAAATTATGTAAGGGGAAGCGATGTCGGAGAGATATCAGAATTCCCAGCTGAGGCACCTAACCCAGACTTTAGGGATGTTAATTTCTGAGTGCCAGAATTTAAGGGGATAGTAAAACAAAGCATGTTTAGAGGAAGATTTTCTTGGGTGTCATTCTAGGAGGATAACAAAATAAGCAATAAAGGAATTAGAAGTAGAAAGAGTAAAGACATAATTTAACCCAAAATATTAAGTTTTTAGAATAGGACACTGTTTGTTTGTTTGTTTGTTTGTTTGTGGTACCAGGGCAGGGGATTGAACCCTGGACCTTGTATGTGGGAAGCTGGTACTCAACCACTGAGCCACATCAGCTCTCAGGACAATGGTTTTTAATCATTTTATTTACAAAAAACTGTTTTCTTGCTATTTAAGTTATTTAAACAGTTCAATAAATTAAATCATTAAAAAGTGATATTTATAGTTTATTTTATAAGGGAGAGTAATTAAAAAGTTTTAAATCATTAAGAAAAATTGATTTCAAAGTTTTGTTAACTATAATTAATAAGTTTAACTTTAGAATAGGTATAGAGAGTAACATTCATGCACAAAAGCCCCTTTGACATTGGAGAGTCTACTAATTGTTACCAATAAACATTTATCCAAATCTGAATAAGTACATATACATTAGGTACTTATTATGATGGAGAAAAAAATATATTCATGTCTATGCTATCTAGTTGCAATTCAAGGATGAGTTATAGCAGGAGAGGAGGGAAAAGAGTGAGGAAGATGGGGAAGAAGGCCTCAAGAAAGAAATAGGAAAAATAATGGAAGAAAAGAAAAAGCTGAGTGACAGAAGAAATAGTGTCCCATATATGAAAGGAACTAAGAAATAGTAAAAAAACATATGGAGCTGTATGATATTTCTGAATTTACAAATTGCATTGAGTAGCCTAAGTTCTTTCTAATTTTAAAAATAAATGGAACACAATCCTAATTATAATAATCCCAATAAAAATATGAATGAAATTTGTTTTATAAATTGATAAAATGACCCTAGAGTTCATTCAGAAGAGCAAATGGGAATAGCAAAAAATGTTTGGAAAAAGAAGAAACAAGGAAAGATTTCTCAACAACAGATGAGATAATATACACTATTACTATAATAATAATAACAGAAAAGAATCTTACTGATTCAAGAATGGGCAAATTGGCTTCTATTATGGGCTCAAATTCCTCATATTAATCCTGGCTCTTTTACTCCACCTCTACCATGAATGAAAACACATAATTTCCATTTAGACAGGCCTGTTTTTTATTTAAATGCTTTCCTGACAACACCAGGGTTCTTATCTTTAATTTTATAATTACTGGACTCCTTCAGTGGTAGGTACAGTTTCAAACAGTATCCAGAAGACAGCTTATGATTATAATTCAAATAGAAATTGGTGAGTACCTGCATCAGGGATCATTAGGTCTAAAACCCCAAGTTCTTCCCCAAAATATTACACCAGCCTTTCTTTCAGAAGCACCATTTCCTACTGTGCCCCAGGGAGTCTGTATTGTTAAAATTGTCCATGTTTTACAGTTTAGATTACTCCAAGCTTCCCATATAGTAAATCCTTATTCTCCTGGTGGCAGCAATAGCGTTTCCCACTCAGAACATCCCTACCTGCACTGTGCTACAGTATTCCTCAGAACAGAATTGCTAGTCCAAAACCTTTCACTTTAACCACTGCATTTCTCTTCCCCTTATTATTGACATATAGCCTTTTCCCTAACATCTGGCTATTCATGCGCATGGAGTCCAGTACCCAGAGGTCCAGGAAAGTCCGCCTACATATCCTCAGACATTATAACATGACCTTATCATAGAGCTTTAAGATCTTATTGTCTTGCCTGTCAATTGGAAATTTCATCTCATCTTCCAGAAATTATTTTCCTCATGGAGGAGAGTATAACATTGTACACTTCAGTCAGACTCTTTTTAAAAAAAAATTATTTCCACCACCACCCCCCATCTTCTCCCTGAAACTTTTAAAGCTGCAAGATATGCTGCCCATGCACTTTGACCCTTGTGAAGTGTCAGTTACTGCAGGAGAATCCTCTTAACCCCTTGTAGCAACATGGAGACTCACCACTCAGATTTCCCTTCAAGAGAGAACCGATACAATGAGTACAGTTAGCTGATAGCCTCTAACTGCAACACCTTCAGAATCTGCCACAGCATTTCAGCCAGGGTCACACTTTTCCTGGGCAGCCTCAGCCAATGACTGAGTATGATGGCAGTATTAGAGTCATTTCGCCCAACACAAGACTCTCCCCTTTGGGAGCAGATGTGGCTCAAGAAGTTGAGTGCCTGCTTCCCACATGGAAAGTCCCGGGTTTGGTTCCCGGGGCCTTCTAAAAACAAACAACAAGCAAACAAATGAAAAAACCAACTCAAGGGAGCCAATGTGGCTCAGTGGTTGAGCACTGGCTTCCCACATATGAGGTCCTGGTTTCAATTGCCAGTACCGGCTGGCTCTGGCACAGAGACCATGGTTAGTCTTTGTGCCAGAGTTCCCTGTTGTTTGGGTTGAGATTGTATAGTTGCACTTCAGTCTGAGCCTCTTTCTACCCAATCTTCTGTCCCTTCCCCTCTCTTTGCAAAGGTATCAGACATGCATCATGGTCTGAAGTCTTTCCTTACTTACTCTTGCTCTCTTTCCCCCTTTTGTGTGTGTGTGTTCCAATAAAACTTTGCTTACAGACACTTAAATTTGAATTTTATATAATTTTCACATGTCACAAAATATTATTCTTCTTTTGCTTTAAAAATTTTTTTTTTAAATTTTAGAACAGATTTAAATTTAGGGAATAATTGTGAAGTCTGTACAGAAAGTTCCCATGCCCTGATGCCCAGTTTCCTCTATTAACACCTTACATAACAGAGTACATTTGTCACATTTCATGAACCAATGGTGATATGATAGCATTAAATAAAGTCCATACTTTATTCAGATTTCTTTAGGGTTTTCCGAATGTTCTTTTTCTGATCCAGGATCACAATTAGGATACCATATTCATTTAGTTGTCATATTTCCTTAGGCTCCTCTTTGCTGTGCTGGTTTCTCAGATTTTCCTTATTTTTGATGACTTTGACAGTTTCAAGGAGTACTGGTCAATATTTTGTAGAATGACTCTTAGTTGGGATTGGTTTGATGAATTTCTCATGTGACTGGGATTATGTGTTCTTGGGAGGAAGACCATAGAATTAAAGTACCATTTTCGTCACATCATATCAAGGATACATACAATTAGTATGAATTATCACTGTTTGTGTTGACTTTGATCCCCTGGCTGAGGCAGTGTTTGTCAGGATTTTCCACTGTATAGTTATTCTCCTCCCCTCAACCCTACCCCACAATTCCATACTGTACTCTTTGGAAAGACTTCCCTTTAATTTTTACAGATATCACCCCTAATAAACCTCTTGCACACATAACTCTGTCTTAGCATTTGCCTTTTGGAGGTCCTGAACTGGCTCAGTTGGTTTCAATAGCTGTCCAAGGAAGCAAATGTTAAGATGAAGTTTTTGGATGAGATCACTTGCATTGCTGGCAAAGGGGATGCCATCTCAAGACTTTTGTGGGACATGGATAGTCCCTGTCATAAGATGTTGGCTCAATTGCTAAATAATTCACTAATGGTGACTGGACATAATGCCCCAGTGAAAGAGAATGCCCAGGCTGGAGCAATGATTCAGGCATTTTCATATATATGAGGGGGAAAATGAGTATAAGGATAATGAAATTGGATTGTTATCACTAAATTGCATTAGAGAGGGATAATAAGAAACTGAATGTGGTTAACAATTAAAAACTAAGTACTAGAGGTGAGTAGATGTAGCTCAGTGGTTGAGCACCTGCTTTCTCTGTACAAGGTCCTGTGTTCAATCCCCAGTAGCTGCTAAAAACAAATAAAAAAGAAAATACACACAACTAAGTAGAGCAAGAGGTTAGTTTGTTATCTTACAAAGAGGCCCTTATCACCTGCACAGAAAAGGAGCAAATTTAAGGTGTGATAGAGTTACCAAATTTTAAGGACAACTGAATGTTCAAATGTTCAGCCAGGGCAGGTCTGCTATGTTAAAGTCAGGGGTCTGTTGGGAAAACCTGGAATCCTGAAATATTGCATGGATATTAAGATAGATGTGACCAAGGACTGTGACTCTGAAGACTTCCCTGGACTCTCAGAACCTGCAAAAGTGGCCTACTTTTCCCTATTAAGAATGAGCTAAAAAATAAAATTAAAAATAAAATTAAAAAAAGGAATGGGCATTTCCTCTATGTGGAAAGTAGTGCAGAGACCCATTCCCACATGTCAAAAACTTCCCAAGTGCTGCTCCCACTTCCTCTTCTGGCCAAAGAAAGATTATATTGCAAAGGAGTTTAAAAAATTAGCTGGCCATGTAAATCTCTAGGAACCAAGGGAGTGCCTGTTGGATTGTACTGAGGTTACCTGATCTAGGGAAAAGAAACATAAGACTGGATAAACAAGAATTTGGTGACTTAAGATTGTCTTTTCAGGAGAGAGGATTTAATACCCTGGAAAGTAACCTGGTAAGCATAGTAGATGGGACAAACTTGCTTGCTGCCAGGATGGTTCTTAGCAATCTGGAAAAAGGTGCTGGCTCACACAGGGAAGTGGAAATGTGTTGGCTGCTATGGCAGACAGAGAAGAAAGGACTGATAAGCACAAGGAAGTGAGAATGCTGGAATAGAGTCAGAAGGTCGCTGGAGGACTGTGTTCCATAGGAGAGCTCTGAGGACAGTAGCAGGTCACTAGCAGCACTAAGAAGTTAATAGTAGTTCCTCTCTGCAGGAGGGTAAGGGAGGCTTTCATAGAACTTGGCTTGTTAAAATAGTGATGGGAATGTTGGGCCCTGAAGCAATAGCCAGATGCTTAACATCCAGCAGTCAGGAGGCAGAAATTACTGTAAGGACAGGTCTAAAACAGCCTAGCAGGCTTAGCTCACTGAGAGTTGTATAGAATGGATAACAGAACATGAAGGCACTAGAGGAAAAATAGACAGGCAGCCAATGAGAATACTGCTTAATATCTATACTCAAAAGAAGGGCAAGAAAGTAGATAAAGGAGGTTGAGAGTGGTTGTTCAAGCTAAAAAAAGAAAAATCCTTTGTTTTGTTATTTGACCTGAGCCTGATTTCAGACCTGAAAGAGGTGGCTGAGTTCCCAGGAGAAAACTACCTAGTATGTACTTTGAAGATATAAAGATTTCCCTAGTCCTTCCCTTCTCTATCTTCCTTTCTTCCTTCCCTGTCTTCGTTTGTTCATTCATTCATTTGTTCCTTCCTTTTCTCTCTCTCTCTCTTTCTCTTTCTTTGTAGGAGGTACTGGGGATTGATCTTGGGATCTCCTACATGCGGAGCAGCTCAATCACTGAGTTAACCTGCTCCCCTCCATGTACTTTAAAGGCCAGTATGTATTTCATAGATTTTCTCCAGTCCTTCTCAAAAGCAATTTTTGACTATTTATTTGGGTAAGACACTAGAGAAGGGAAATATACGGACATGTACAACTCAGACTGGATTTGAGTTGGCATTGATATCTAGAGACACAAGGCATCCATCATGGGCCTCTGTTAGAAGGGGACATCTGAGGCCAGGGAACAGATTACTGGCTAAAGTCTTGCTTACAGTGGATTCCCTCGGTCTGCAGAACTACTTGTCAAAGATTGAATTACACCCCCCAGTTTAGACATGTTCTTGATTCATATTCCTGTAGGTGTGAACAATTATAAATAGGATTTCTTGAAGATGTTATTTTTAGTTAAGGTCTGGCCCAACTGAATGAGGTTGGGTTTAATCCAGAATACTAGAGGTCATATATAGAGAAAGAAACTAGAATCAGAGAAAGCCACAGGGAGGAATTGGAAGCTTGAAATTAACATAACCAGGAAGATAAAGGGGAAGACATACACATGTGATGGTGATGGAAGAATACAAACTAAGGAACTTCAAGGATTACTGGCAGCCAGCACCAGAATATTACAGAATTAGGGAAAAAGTATTGCCTTGCTGACCCCTCAATTTTGTACTTCCCTAAGCTTCAAAACCCTGAGTCACTAAATACCTATTGTATAAATGTACCCATTTTGTGGTATTTGTCATAACAACCTCACAAACTACGGCACACGGCATGGCTCTTTCTCTAGGTCCTAAAGGTACAATTGGGATTAACTTTTTTTTTTTTAAGAAGCCAGATGTTTTTTGATTTAGTACATCTACGAAATGGGATGCTCTGAGAGACTGAAAACACTAAAAAATCATTAAAGGTATTTAACTTAGAAATTACAAAAGTAGAGGAAATCAAAATACATTTGATAAACTATTCTTTCTTTGATGATACAAAATGTACTTGCAGAGCTTTAATATCATCATGGCAACAAATTATTATGCAGTATATGGGGGGGGCAGATTTTGATTATTCTATCTTCTCCTTGATTGAATTCTATGTAAAGGGGCATTTGTTGTAAGCACTATTTTTAGTACAAAAGGTAATCTGATCCACAAGTGTTTAGGAGAAAACCTTGAGATTTTAGAATAGAAATATAAACAATCAAAACTGGGATTCCTTAAATCAACTGGTATTAAAATATTAGAACAGAAAGAATAATAATTACAGAAAGGCATGATGTCACTGTTATTATTATTAACCAAATTATTAGAGAAGTGAAAATATTAGAGAAGTAAGAGAAGCCCTATGCTTTTTATACTTTCAGACTGCAATGAAAAAAAAAAGTGGTACAAATAAAATTGAAAACTGGTAAATAACAAAGTATTTTATATGTAGGGAATCCACTACATTTTAAGAAAAGTTAGTTACTTTATGGGAGGAGTCTTTGACATTTCTCTGAGGGCCTTTCAGCTGCATTGGCCTCCTTTCTATGAAAGAAGGTGTAGCAGTTTGATATAGCTACAGATTCCAAAAATAGATATTGGATTATGTTTGTAAACTGGTCTGTCTGAAGCTTCACATTTACTTAATTAAATTAAGATTAGGGCTTAGATTGAGCCACATCACTAGGGCATTAAGTCTACAACCCTTTGTGGGTGGGGACTCACAGATAAGACATGGCAAAAGAAGAGAGTTGGAGTTTTGGCATTAGAGTTTTGAGCTGGAGCCTGAGAAGTGAACACACAGGAGAACACAGAAGAATAGAACAGCTCTGTAGACATGACAGAAGCCCTGGGAGAGAGACAGAGCTGTTTGCCTGATAGTCTACAGCTGACCTTATGGAGAGAGGCAAGGCCTAGAGAGCCTCATAGCCTGCAGCTGACCTTATGGAAAAAACAGAGGAACTGAACCTGGAGAGAAATGAACTCTGGGAAGAGAGGAATCCAGGAAGTTTGAACCTTCACAGATGTTGGCAGCCATTTTGCTCCAACACATGGCAAAAGACTGGTGAGGGAAGTAACTTATGCTTTATGACCTGGTAACTGTAAGCTTCTACCCCAAATAAATACCCTTTATAAAAACCAACCAATTTCTAGCATTTTGCATCAGCACCCCTTTGGCTGACTAATACAGAGAGTGAAAGCCGACTTCAGTGTGCCATCACTATTTTGCTGTGAAAAGGAAAGGAAGGTGATTCAGAGAAAACCACAGAGTCCCGTGTAAGCTGTTCTCCAGTGAAGAGGAGCAAGATTGAACTTGGTCAGCCATACAAAAGGCCAGTACATAGGATCACTCTTATAAGTATTCCAGAATTTCTGTTTGAGGTCCAAAAATATGTCATCCTTACCCTGGAGAATACTCATACTGGCATAGAAGGTGTCTGGTTGCACACCACCTTAACCAGGGAGGCACATGGCCTTCTGAATTATTTTTTTCAGGAGTTTCTGGGGATTCAACCTGGGATCTCATAATGGGAAGCAGGTACTCAACCTCAGAGCTACACCTGCTCCCCAACATTGAATGTTAATGGCTTGAACACTCCATTCTGACAGAATGGATAAAAAGTATGAGCCATCTATATGCTGTTTACAAAAGTCTCACCTCAGATGTAAGGTTCAGCAGGTTCAGAGTGAAAGGTTGGAGAAAGATATTCCACACAAATAGTAACCAAAAAAAATCTGGAGTAGCGATACTAATATTGGACAAAATAGATTTTAAATGCAAAACTTTTATTATATATTAATAAAAGGGGCAGTGTACCAAGAAGAAATAAATATACTAAATATTTATGCACCTAACCTGGGTGCCCCAAGATACATGAGGCACACTTTGGCAGAAACTAAGGGAGAAATAGATGTCTCTGCAATAATAGTTGGAGACTTCAATACACCACTCTCAGTATTGGATAGAACAACTGGACAGAAAATATATAAGGAAAGAGAGAGCTTGAATAACATAAATGAACGCGATCTAACAGATATTTATAGAGCATTATACCCCCAAATTATAGAATATACATTTTTTTCAAGTGCTCCTGGATCCTTGAGGATAGACCATATGTTGGGTCATAAAGAAGAATAAAATTGATAGAATTTTTACACTTAAGATGACTACCCAATGACTGTACTCTGAAAGGACAGTGTGGTTGCATGACAACCAGCAGAGGAGTATGAATGCAATGTGAAGAATTATCTATAGCCATAGTCCAATATTGTAGGTTACAATTTCAGTCTTAAAATAAGAATGTCCTCAAAATGATCATCTAGAAGCTAAATATAGTTCATGAAGAAATGAGTACAGAGGGAATGGATGTAGCTCAAGTGGTTGAGCACCTGCTTCCCATATATGAGGTACCAGGTTCAATCTCTGGTGTCTCCTAAAAACAAACAACTAACGAGAAGACCAGCTCTCATTGGGGAGTGGGTATAGCTCAGTGGTTTCAGTGCCTGCTTCCCATGTTTGAGTTTCTGGGCTCAATCCCTGGTACCTTCTTAAAAAAAATTAAAAAGAACAATTGAGATGATGGCCTGAACATAGGATTCATTTGAGCATTCAGGAAAAAAGGAGATCTGAAGTTCATCTCTATCCCTAAGGAGGCCCTCTTTGACACAGAGTCATGGAAAATTTTCTCACAGGGAGCTTCCTCTCCTTCCAAATTACTGGACAGTCTTGCTCAACCCTATGGGCATGGCTCATACTATCAGTCAGGCTATGGATGGGGTGGTGCTATTGGCAGGACTTGAGGGTGACTTACATCAGAGTCACAGATGCTGGTTGCTCAGGCCCAGGCAGCCACCCTACTGGGTGCCACATGGCCCCTACCCTGGAGGCCTGCCCTCACCTGCATACCAAAGGCCCAGTGCCCCACCTTCCTGAGAGTTGTGACTATTGGAACAATTTTTATTAAACAGCTACCCCCAGTGGTGGCACCTTTTGCTCTTACTTTCCCTACTATAGGTATGGATACTTTAATACATCGTCTGGAATAAGATCAAATCTTTGGCTCTGTTTGTGGGCCATGCCAAATGGGATCCCCATGGAACTGCCCTGACAAGGCAATAAAAGCAGCAATGTTACCTGAAACAAGGTACTGTGGGACTCTGGTCTATGATCTAAAATCTCTTCATTTGTCAGTTCTTAAAGCCACCAGCAATGAAGGGTGATTAACCATCAACCACACCAACCTCAGTGCACATATCCTGCTCATCAAAGCTTCTGCTCCTAACATCATCTAATTAATAAAAGATATACACTGGAGTGTGATAATTGCTTTGCTGTGATTAATTTGGTCGACATGTTTTTTTTCAGTGACAGTACCTAAAAAAATTTCCTAACCCCTGTTGCCAAAGACATAACAATTTGTCTTTTAAAAATCACTTCATACTGGATCTATATAGCAGACATCCAATTAAGAGGTGACTATAAGGAGGGCCTTGGAGAAAACCTAGCCACACTCACAAATTACTTACAAAAATGAGACTGGATACTAGCACTCCATAAAATACAATGACCATCAAAATCTGTCAGATTCCTGGTCAGCATCTGGTCCTCTGAGGGCAGAGAATTCCCATCACCATCAAACACAAGCTTACCTCAGATTCTAAGACATGCATAATACCTACTAGGCTTATTTGTGTTATGGAGGTAAACATCCCATGCCTTTTACTCTCATTATGGTCCATACACAAAAATCATACATACATCTGCTGCTTTCCACTGCGGAGAGCCCCAACAATAGTGCCTTATTATTGGCACAATAGATCATTTCCCAAGCCATGCCCTTTGTCCCACCAGGAATGGATTTTAAGTTAGAGGACTTGCTTACCTCTGAATATGCCTCTTGGAGTCCTTGAACACAGCATGGCAAATCCTAAAATTTTCTAAAATTGGAGGTGCTTACAGGGACACCAGTCAGCCTGTGCATGTGGATTCCCATAATGCAATGGGTGAGAGGTATTTCCCAGCAGGAGCTCAGCATGGCTATTGAAGCCACACTGGTAAAATGGAAATGGTATCTACAAGAGAAGGCTTTCCAAATTATAGGATGATGTAACTTCCCTCATAGGATGATGTAACTAGCCCCTTGCCCACAGATCTTGAGACAGTGGCAATGACCCCTCCATTTCCCCCTCTTCTAGCCAAGTGATGTCCCCTTGTCTGACATGGAAAAGGAGTCAATATATTTCATGTATAATAATGTTATCATATGTAGTGTAACTCATTGGGGTGGGGGGCTATAGCATATTACTGGGCCTCAAATACCATGCTTACTCAGTAAGGCTGTTTGGGGTCTGCACAGATGACAGAGGTGGAAGGGATCTATTAACCCTCTAGGATGCTCTGAGCCTCCAGTTGCCCAGTCTCCAAATCTTCACTGATTCTTGGGCAATGCCAAAAGGATGACAGGGGTGTCAGGCCAATGGAAACAAAATTGTTTTCTCATACAAGAAAGGTCCCTGAGGGGGACTTCACATTTGGAAACAACTCAGCCTCACCCATTTCCACACATGCTTGACTCACCACCCAGGGTAAACCACCCATACACCACCTAAACTTCCTTCCTACACAGCATATCTGGCAGGTCCTTCAGAGACTGCCCACTCAGGGCCTCCAAACTTCCTCCCAACAGTCTGGGCCAATAGCATTTTAGGCATCAGAGGTTACACTGCCCTGGAGAATTGGGCACATAAAAAATGACTGAGTCTAGGCCAATTACTGGTCGAAATAGTTACTAAAGGCTGTGCGTTGTGCTCCAAAACCAAAATTAGCATCTCATAAACAGAGTCATGTTTCACAGTGTGCAAGGGAATAAGCCTTCTCCCACTGCCATATTAATTACATAGGACCACTTCCCATTACTGCCAGAGCAACCAAAAATGGAGATTATCACTCCCAAGTCAAGCAGTGGAACACCTTAGAGGTCACCCTTAGAGGTAAAGGAAAGCTACATCTGGTAGATGCCAGTCACATCAAAGCTGACCTACTTTTACCCTACCATAAATGCGTATTACCCATCTAAGGCAAAACACCTGTGTTAGCAAACATGCATTACATAGATCAAGCCTGGAGAGAAAGCATTATGCAATTTCTCAGCAAAGGGAGAAACACCACCAAGTGCGACTGTCGTGACACAAGTAGTAGCCCTAGAAGCTGGTCCTCACTGACTGGTGCAATGTCAGTGTGCACCCTGGCTCAATAGTTTTGCTGGCTGCATAAGTCATAGACTTATTTACCAAACCACAAGGGCCTCACCATGCATACTCAGAAATTCTCAAACAATACTCTACTAATCCTAAAATTGAACCTGGGAATGAGACAGAGACTGCTGGCTGTTGCTCTTCAACCATCTCAAGGATTTGCCACCAAGCATGGCTAATGACCCAAAGTTATCCAGCCTAAGTATCAAATGGGTCCACGGCACCAATGCATAAATGATCTTCAACCGAGGCATAACCTAAATAATATTCTCAAATGGCACCAATGGCCTCATGAGTATAATCATTCCCGTAAGATCTGTTATTTTTCTTTGCAGGCTTTCAAAGTGTTATTTATGCTCACCCAGGTCTTCTTAATATCCTTTACCTTTTTAATCATATTTTCCTTCAATTGTTTGAATTGATTTAGCTAGATTTGTATGAACATTATTGATTAGTTGTCTTAAATCTTGTGCCTTGTCAGGATTTATGATATTGGCTGGGCCATATCTTCCTATTTCTTAGTATGGCTTATAATTTCTTTGCTGATTATGTTGGTAATTTTATTCTGTTGGTCAATTTCTCTTTCTTGCCTAGTGGTTTTGTTTCACAGCTCTTTTTTGATTTTTGGTTCAATTTTTCCTAAAATTTTAAGATTGCCCTGTTTAAGTTATTAAAACTAACGGGGTGCAGACTAGAAGCTCAAAAGGGCCTCAGAAAGGAATGGGACAAGTCTTGTCTTCCGTCACTCTCCAGGTTGGTTAAGTAGATGGTGCTTTTTCCATAAAGATGGATCTTTCTCTTTCCACTGACTGGATTTTCTGAGCCAGTGATTCAAAGCCAGGCTATGCTAAATTGACTGAAGAGAAACCACACGTGACCATTTGCCACACCCTCCCTCTTCCCAGGGAGGAATATGTCTTTTCCCCTTTTGGTTGGCTGCTCAGCCTCAGGTTTTACAGAGGTTATTTGCCTCAAGGGTGGGAGATGGGCAGTGTTCCCAGCCATGGGGGCTAGCAATTCACAGTTTACCTTTTGGCCTTGTCTCTCTGCTCCCAATCTCTCCTGGACAATGTGTAGCACTCTCCTAGTCTGCAGATCTCCAAAGTGTGTCCCTAGGACAACTTCTGCCCTTTCTCCCCTGTTCTGTAAGAGAGCTGTGCCCTGCTTGACCTATTCTAACACCATCTTCCTGGAACGCCTCATGGGAATAATCAAATCAAACTTGCATGGCTAATTGTTCTCCACCCCAGGCTGCTGGACATACTATTCAAAAATAAGAAATTAGATTTCAAAGAGGACCTACAAAAAATTAACTCACAATTGGCATGTAAGTGTGGACAAAACATATTCTTTCTCTGGAGGAAAGTGTAGGGGGTCACATGGGAACACACAGCCAAAACCTTTGCAAGGTGTATACTAGACCACCCACTGAAAGTCACAGTGCTCTGTGATGGCAACCATTTTATAAAACCTACAGAAATGTCATGACTAAAGCTGTCCAAAGGTATTTAAAAGCCCAGGATAAAATCCTCCATTCTTTATGTGTTACTGTGTGGGAGGGATACTCACCCTTGGGTTGGCTCCAGCATTCATCACCTCACTTCATATGCCATTGCCCCAGCCCATGAGTTCACCAGTAAAGATGACACTGCCCAAGATCATCACTGAAGTTCATGTATGGTTGCTTCTGTCATCCAGATGAACCAGAGCCACCCCTACACTCAAGTCACCCAATGATCTCAAGCAGATGTTGCCTTAAGAAATGAAAAGAAAAACCATCAAAATACTACTTGGTTAAATAACAGATTGCCTAACCATGGGCCTCTTTTCCTTACGTGATGCTTGTGACAGGGCATTGTTCCACATACAATTGTAAGGATGCCTTGTACTCTGCCATGCCCCTACTGGCAAGGTAAATCATATATCTCTGCTATTTCACAGCAAGGACAAGCTTCCAATATCTAGAAGCCTATGTGATTGCCCTCAGGTCCTTTGCCTAAGCTCCCTTCCCTCTATATGCTAATAAGGACACATATAATAACAAATAGATTCCCTAGTCCAGGTAGTCTTGGACTACCTCTTGGCCAAAAAAGGGGGTGTTTGTGACATAAAAAATGCCTTCTGCTCCCCATCTATTAATAATTCGGAACAGGTCAAAATCCATTTGCAAAGGATGGTTAAAGAGATCAAGGCATTTCATAATCTAACCAAGGTTTTTCAATAAATACTTCAGACCATAAAAAACATCTGACACTTCCTCCTAGCTATCCTCTGAAGGGTAAGGGAAATGGCTAAAAGGTGTCCAGTTCTTGGTTTTAATCTTTATTGACATATTTCTAATAAACAGTATCCTCAAATACCTTATACTTCTTAGATATTGATAAGTCCCTGCAAGTAAATATATCAGCCCCTCAAATGCAACAATCCTCCCTATAAAAGATGCCAAGACACCAAAGGATAGTTTGTGATAATGATCAAAACTTTTTGTTTTTGTGTACTGCCTCGGCATCCATTTTACATTGGCTAAGCCACTTGACTCAACACTCACCTTTTGCCTAGTTTATAAGCAGCTTTCCAGGCCTGAGGCATCAACTCCCCCAAAACCTAAACCCACATCTATAGCCACCACCCACACCACATACCTTACTTAAAACCCACAGCTCATCCCAAAAAATAAGCTAACCCTCCCCACTACCTTTGGACACCCCCCCCCCTTTCCGTCTTTGCACTCGTTTTCTCTAAATTAACCAATCCTTGACTCCCACTGGAAATCTACTAACCTCTACCCCTGGCCCATACTAAAGGCACAAGCTCATGGGTCCTTCTTGCTCTCCTTGTGTGCTCTCTGCCTGCTGGTTGAGCCACTCAAGCCTATCTCACTTCCGGTTGACCATTCATGGCACTCCTCTCTCATAGGCCTCTTGCATAGGCCTCTTGCATAGGCCTCTCTTGCATTATGGCCTTGATTTCCTGTTATGTAGCCTCTGACCTCCACCAGGAACCAAATTTTAAATAGAACTTAACTAATTGGAAACAACTGCATTACAGCCGCACTCAGGCGTGACCTTGAAAGACAGTGGTGAGGGAGTATTTTCAAGGTGGAGCTGTGAGTTGTCATCTACTTTGTATGGACAGAAGCGGCCTGTGGTGAGAATACAGGACAGTGGCAAATGGTCTGGTCAGAGGTCTAGAAGGAAGAGGTCAGAGGTCTAGAAGGAAAAGGATTGGAATATCAGTAACAAGGGGTTCTGGTGCAGATTTACTTGTGGTTGGACGTGAAAGCAGACATGGAGTGCGAAGATTTTTTTACAGGCTAATACCCACCAGAGAATACCTACCACAAAAGAGATACTGCACAACCAAGTAGACAAAAAGACTCAACCAGTTGACTTTAGCCAAACTTTGTTCTTTGGCAACAGAGAATTTACACAATGGGGTAGACAAATGGAGTGCTTAGAGGCTACGCAAAAGTCCAATTGCATGGATCTCCTCTTATATTAAGGCCAATTAAGTATCTGTATATACAATCTATCAACAACAGAGATGGATAATGAGTCCTTGACATGGCACTTTGAGAAGACCAGTTGGCCGTTGGTGGCACATTGACTACATTGGGCCCTTCTATCCTGGAAAATCCAATGGTTCTTATCGGAATAGATACCTACCTTTAAAAATCCCACACAACATAGCATCCATCAGAGCTCTCACTTCAAAGTGAAGCAGTTTCAGGAGGGGGTCCTCCAACTAAAATCCACTGGTTGTATCACATATCACACTGTGCAGAAACTGCTGGCCTGATAAAACATTTGTATAGTCTCTTGAAGCTGCAACTGAACTTCCAGACTAGGAGCAACATATGCAAGGATATATGCCAAATAAGAATGCATGGGACCAGGAATCAAGGGGTAGAAGAAGAGTGACTGAATTACCATCACTTTCAGTGACTCACTGGGTGACTTTATGCTTAGTAGTGGTGCTTGCCAAAGTTGACATATCCTTGCCTGGAGATATAGTAAGGTTCCCTTTAAACTTTAAGTTATTGATAGCTTTTTTCCCCCCTGCACTGGTAAGTGCATTGTGAGGCAGTCTAGTCACCAATGCTACACTTTCCCAACTTATCTGAATCAGAAGGTTAGCAATTGTGGTTTTCTTTAATTATGAGGTCTATCAAATGTGTACAAGAGGAATGTCATTAGGATTCCTCATATTTTAAATATTTTTAGAGATCCTATCCAATACTGCCTATGATCACTCAGGTAGTATTTTCAGTTTGTTAGTGGGCATGTGCTTTTGACAATTCTTTCTTTCAGGACAAACCTACTTTAGGAAAAGGTACTGTCCATTGTCCTCCACCCCAGCCTAGTTTTCCACTGCTGACTAAACTGGTTTACCAGCAACATTACATTGAATGCTATAGATGAAGCTCATGGCTGTACTAAATGATTACAGGCCCTACCTCCTCTAGAGTCACCAAGCACTTATCTATTAAGTTCCTCCCATTGCTCTGTGTTCTTTGTAAACATTCTTCACTCATTCCTGTTCTTCCCCAGCCTCTCTTTGTGTAGTGTTTATTACCACTCAGCACTGTAGGTCATTGCTATGGGAAACCGATGAGGGCACAGCAAACCCAACAACCTTCATCTTTATCTCATTTTAAGGAATAACATTTCACCCTTGACTATTTATTTATTTATTTTAAGATTTATTTTCCTTTTCTCTCCTCTCCCCACCCCCTCCACCCCTCGCCCCAGTTGTCTGGTCTCTGTGTCCATTTGCTGCGTGTTCTTTGTCCACTTCTGTTGTTGTCAGCAGCATGGGGATCTGTGTTTCTTTTTGTTGCATCATCTCATTGTGTCAGCTCTCCGTGTGTGCGGTGCCATTCTTGGGCAGGCTGCACTTTCTTTTGTGCTGGGCAGCTCTCCTTACGGGGGGCACTCACTGAACATGGGGCTCCCCTATGCAGGGACACCCCTGCGTGGCACGGCACTCCTTGAGCACATCAGCACTGCGCGTGGGCCAGCTCCACACAGGTCAAGGAGGCCCGGGGTTTGAACCATGGACCTCCCATGTGGTAGACGGATGCCCTATCCACTGGGCCAAGTCCGCTTCCCCACCCTTGACTATTTAAATGGAGGACTCAGGATAGCACTGGGTCACTAACATTTTGTTAGTATTTATTGGCTAAATATCCTGTCCTTGTTCTTTTACACTTCACTTTCTATAGTTATCATTTTCTCTGCAGAGGGTCATTAGCAGTCACAAACAAACATAGGCAATGCGTTTCAATGAAAAGGTGTTTTACTCTTAGGTTGTTATAGATCATTTACTTTCACTTTTTGGGTTTTTAACTTGCTATGTTTTTTTTTCTTTTTTCTTTTTCTTCTTCTTTTTAAAGAAGCTTTAGATTACATAAATGTTACATAAAAATATAAGGGATTCCTATATGACCCACTCCCTCCCCCCTCTCACACTTTCCCACATCAACAACATCCCTCATTAGTATAGTACATATGTTACAATTGATGAACACATATTGAAGCATTGCTACTAACTATGGATTACAGTTTACATTATAGTTTATAGTCTGGCTGCACAATTTTGTAAGTCATGACAAAACATACAATGGCCTGTATCCATTACTGCAATGTCATGCAGGACAACTCCAAAAAATTTCCCCATATTACACCTATTCTTCCCTCTCCCATCCCTCAGAACCTCTGGTGGCCACTGCGTTGATATCAATGATGAGTTCTACCATTGTTAGAATAATAAGTTTATATAAAATGCTACTCTTGCATCAGTATTAACTGTGAGTAGTTGGGGCCCTCTGATGGCTCCATGATTTTTATGTGGACAGGAATCATAGCCAAGGCACTGTTAGCTTCACCATTTACTCGTAATTTTTAACCCAGTTCTAGGATATCATTTCTATATTCTATTGATGTTTTTGTATCTCGTTACTCATCCCAAGACCTTAGCTAAACCAAAGGCAAGCATAAAAAACAAAATATGTCATTACAGTATCAAGTTTGTCCTCTTAATTACCCCGAGCTTTCCTACAGAGATTTATCTAGATTGGATTTGGAGTCTTTGTGTCATTTCCACTGGCTGCCACCAATCTGCACAATTGCTATATTGACAATGTAAATGGACTGATGGAAAGACAAAGGACGCTCAAGAGCATAGAACACTTTTTCCTCATATAAAGGATACAAAATGATATCATGATATAGGGCAGAGAGATTAGCAACATTCTCCAGGGCCAAGGGAGTACACCATCCTGAAACTAAACCTTATGAGCAGATTTTTGGTTGCAGAGTTAAAGAAACCTGTCTTCCTCTAGGATCAGTCATGTGCTGGCACATTCCTGCCTATAATCTGGTATAGACTTATGCTGGAGACTACCACAACAGGGCCAGGTATATCTCAACAATCTCAGAGTTTTATAATATGGGATAAAATACACAGTATCTTAAGGCATGAAACAAATGCTCATCTATCACACAAGATTATCTAGGCCAAGACACCTGGTCAAAGTACATTTCTTAACTTTGTGCCATGGAAGGAGAATAAGGTGCCAAGGGATTCATGCTAACAAGCTCTTGGGCTAGTTGAAAGGGTCAACCTGTAATTTGTGGAATAAAAATTAAGATTAAAATAAAAAAACCAAAGTTATGAGCACACAGGGTTATGTGTAGATTCTTGGAGAGTTGGAAATGATATATAGAACAAAGACTTGGGAAATAAAAGTTAAGACGATTGGGGTTTTAGTGCTACTATTGTTCATGCTATTTCAGAATAATGAAAAATCACCCCTAGTTAAGAACCACTGGTCTAAAGTAATCATGTTCCATCAAATTACCTGTAGAATATGTAGAAGATTAGATGTAGGAGATCAGAAGACATAAAACAAGTTAGTCACACATGGGGATTAAACATCGAATCATGAAGAATTTATAGATGCATCAGAATGTGGAGAATTTAATTGTTCTCAGTCCTAAGTTGAATCATTTCACAAATCCAAGGTAAGTTTCTCATTTTAAAATGGAGGCAATACCAACCACACAGAGCGAATAATTTTGTGAAAACATTTTGGAAGCTATGGAGTGGAATACAAATGTGTGATACTAATAAATCACTATAGAGAACCAGCCCTTTTCTCTACCTAAGTCATCTTCTCAGGAGCCTCAGTGGAAAAAATGACTGACTTCATAGAAACCAAAAAATTTATGTCTAAAAAGCAGAGCTCTTAAAAAAAAAAAGAAACTGAAAATAACAACATCGAAACTCTCAAGTGCCAGGGCTTTTTTTTGCAATTAAAGAACAATAGAGTTAATAAATAAAGATATACTTTACACCATTTGGTGTATTTTGCTGTTAAGTATTTTTATTCCATTCATTTATTAGTATTACAGGTGATAAGTAGTTATCTTACTAATTTATGAACTCTAACTATACATACTGAATAACTACAAGTAAATAACTATTTTAAAACATTTTATCACATAAATTTGGAAGCAGCCAGTTTGCACAACCACAACTAATTAAATTTTTGGCACTTACTATCTCTTGGCGGCAACAAATTATATAGTCCAGTTAAGAATTACAGCAAGGCTTTAATGAAGTAGAAATGACACACGCTTTCCTAACAGGATATATAGGTACCACTTAAACCATTCCAAACACATATACCACATATATAAATGATACTAGATGCCTTGATATCACATGAAAAATACCACTACCACCACTAACAAATATGATAATATTAGCAAAACTACCCAACCACTATCTATTAAATGGTTATTTTGAACCCAGAATTTTCCTAAGTACATGACATGTATAATCTCATTTAATACTAGAGAATCTTATGAGCTTATTTTAAAATATTTAAAACACATAGATATGAACATATGTGAAAACTGAAATTTCCTTCTTTAACAGGATACCATTGTGAGGTCTGAAGATTCATTAGACTGGTGAAATCTTTTTTAGTGTTTCTATCATCACATCTTTATCTATTTGAAGTGTCCAAGAACTTGTCTTACAATATTTACCGTATAATACATGGTTTTTGTTTGCTTTTAAAATTTAAATATGTCAAATACATATGATAAAGAGAATAAAAGGTATTGCAACAGTGGTTTGTATATTTTCTTTTTTGTTAAAGCTCAGCATTGTATTTTTATTATTTTAGGGGACTTTATTTGTATTATACTTTCACCTTATGTTGTTGGTAAATTTTATCCTTCCTTTTCCTCTTCCTCCTCCTCCTCCTCCTCCTCCTCCTCCTCTTCCTCCTCCTCCTTTTCCTCCTCTTCCTCCTCCTTTTTCTCCTCCTCTTCCTTGCCCCCTTCCTGTTCCTCTTCTTGCTCTTTAACATTCTCCTCCTTCTTTTCTTCATCTGTTTCAGATTCATCAGGAGTAAATACCATTGCTTGTTCCAGTAAGATATTTGGAAATTGGTGCTGTATTATCAGAACACATATGGTACTTAGTATAAAACAAAGTACTCTCAGTATGAAAGTAAATATACACAATGGATCACACACAACTGGCCGGGGAACTTCCCACCTTGGGTACCAAAATGGGTAATCTGTAAATAAAGAAGCAATTGAAAGTTGTATTTCATGCAAAGTAGTTAAATCTTTCAAGAAATAAAGGACAAAAATACATACATATGGCTTCGTCACGATCTGCATTACCTAGAAAGAAAAAGAAAGTTCTTAAAGAATTACATAATTTTTTTTCTCCAGAATGTTTTCCAACCATTATCCTAGTTCTCCAGCATCATGCAGTCATCTTTGATGTCACCCCTCCAACCTGTCATGAGTTGTAAAGTATAATATATTCTCTTAGTAAACGTCAGCCTAGCCTTTTAGAGACAGCATGGAAGCATAGGAATGAAGAGGTGTGCATAGTACTAATTCTGTCTCTAAATCATTGTTACCCTTGTATGTCATTTCCCTTTAGCCCTTTAAAATTTGTTCCAGCTCCATCATTTTAGGATTCTACAACATCTCTTTCTTTATCCCAGGTAACTCCAAATTAATCTTCTGAATCGGGTCCCTTTCCTCATTTAATTCTAATTTTCAGAACTTTCAGTTGCTTTTCATTTCTCATTAACTATACAGAATGGCATTCACTGTGTTTAGCTATCTAGCCCAAAAGGATCATAATACTTTTCTGGAAAAGATTCGCTGTATTCTGCCCACTAGGTCAGAGAAGGTCAGTACAACCACTCCTGGCTTCCACAAGGAAGGAAAGTTGAAGGGTGAATGAGGTTTTACACATCCGGTGGCAACCATGGTCTTTGTCTTGCACTTAAAGGTAGTATCATAGCAAGACTTACTCCTGAGAGACCTAGGAGATGAACCTCATCTTTGAGGTTATTTTAGCCTTTTCTTAGTGTTATTTCTAACTTTATATCTTATGTACTGCTTTCTATTTTAGGGCTTCTTTTAAAAAATTCTTTCACCATATAATCTGTATTTTCTCTACTTCCTTCTCTGTATGAGCAATGATATAATTAGTGTCAATTTTCATTGATTCCATTCTTGTTCTTTTACTTCTGTATTTGATTAAACATTTAAATTTACTTATATCTTTATTATTTGATCTATAAGCTTTAAATAAGACCTTTTGGCTCCTGGCTATAAAAGACAAAGATATAAGTATATTTTATAACTCTTCCTTCTCTTCTCAAATTTTATTAATTATATCATTTTTATATTTCCAGCAATTTGTTACATTCACATTTTGCTGCAATGCACTGAGGCAGTTGGTAGGAGCTTCTCAAAGATTCTTGAGTATTGCAGCAATTTCCTAGTAAGCTTTTGAGAACCAGTTATTTTGGTTCTTCAGACTGAGAGATCGGCAATGTCTACTTCCCTGACCTTCTAACTAGTTTCTCTGCCTTTTCAAGGAAACTTCCCTGACCTTTGCTCCCTAACATTTACAACATTCAGTTAAGCTGCATTTCTTATATTAAACTATGTTATTGCTAGAATACTGTTGTATACCTGTGATAAGTCTCACTTGATAATGGTTCTTTCAGTGTGCTGTTGTATTCAGTTTGCTAGTATTTTGTTAAGGATTTTGGCTTCTATAGTCATTAGGGATGTTGTAATTTTCTTTACTTAAAATATCATTATCCACCTTGGTATTAGGGTGAGGCAGGCCTCATAGAGTTAGAAAGTGTTCCCTCCTCTTAGATGTTCTGGAAGAGTTTGAGGAGGATTGGCATTAACTCTTCTTGAATGCATGGTGGCTTGGAGTTAGACTCCAGAAAAATATGTTCTTAATCTTAGTCCATTTCTGTGGGTGTGACGCCATTGTAAATAGGACCTTTTGGTAAGATTACTTCAGTTAAAGTGTGGCTCAACTGAATCAGGATAGGTCTTAATTATATCACTATAGTCCTTATAGAGAAGGCCACAGACAGAGAAGGCAGAAGAAATAGCTGGAAGATAGAAGTCAATGGAATCCAAAAGAAAAAGGAGAAGATGCCTTCATGTGTATTGCCATATGATGGAAAAGCTAAGGAACTCCAAAGACTGCTGGCCAGCCAGAAGATACAAAATCCTGGGAGAAGCAAGTCTTCTAGTCTCAATTTTCTTTTTATGGAATTTATTTTAGCAAATAGGATTCTAAAACAGTTTGTTACTGGAAAGCAGGGTACTATTATTGCAAATACCTAAAAATGTGGAAACAGCTTTGGAATTAGGTTATAGTAGAGGCTGGAAGAATTGTGAGGTCTCAAAAATGAGTGAGAGTTGTAAAGAAAGTCATTATTGTCTTAAATAATACATAAATCATCATGAACAGAATGTTGGTAGAAATATGGATATTAAAGGTACTTCTGGTGAGGCCCTATAAGGAAATGATGGCTGTATCCTTGTTATAAAATGGTAGAGTATTTGGGAAAATTCAGGTTTAACGTCTGATTGGAAATGGAACTTGTAAGCAATGAACTTGGATATTTAGCTGAGGAGATTTCTAACCTAATTGTGGAAGCAGCAGCCTCATTTGTCTTTACAGGGTATAGTGAAATGAGAAAGGAAAGGTATAAACTGAGGAAACCAGCAATTAATAACTTGGAAATTTCTTGACCTATGAAAATTGTAGGCTCTGAGACTAAGGTCAGAAGTGGCTCTTTTAGTAAACTTCCTGAGTTTCCAGGCTGTGAATCTCCAGAGGACAGGATTATACCTGAAGGCTAACTAAACAACCATCTGCAAAAGAAGATGTGGCTCAGCATGGATCCAGTCAGCCATTTCAATAAAAGCCAGGATTTGAAATGCAGTTATCCAGGAAGGAATGGTGGAAAGTTCTATTGTCTGAAGGTTCAGACCCACTTGAACTGCATGGAAAGCCACCAAGAGTTTTGCAAAATTCGTGTTAGCCAAACCACTGCCAGCCTGGAATGAAAGGGACAGAGAAGGAATGAACTGAAGAAGAATGACATCAAGGGCAGGAAAATGGAAGCAAGCAGAGGTCTAGAACAAGTCCACCCATATGTGTGGAAAGGGTGGGTCCACCCTGCACTTGGATCCCTAACCAATTTTGATGAAACTTTTTTCTTAGCATTGTTCTAAAATGGTTTAAGACTTTTGGGATGTTGTGATGGAATTAATGTATTTTGAATGTGAAAAGACCATGTCTTTTTGGAGTCCAGAAGACAGATTGTGGGGGCCTGGAGTTAGGAACCTCAGAAAAATGTTCTTAATCTTAATTTATTCTGTGGGTGCGAACCCACTGTAAATAGGACCTTTTGAATAGGTACTTCAGTTAAGATGTGCCTCAAATGAAGCAATATGAGTCTTAACCTTGTAACTAGGAGCTTTATAAAGAAGACCAGAGAGACAGAAATACAGAGAGCAGCTGAAAGCTGCTGGAAGTCAACAGAATCCAGAAGAGAAAGGAGAAGATGCCTCTATGTGCATTGCCATGTGGTGGAAAAGTGAAAGAACCCCCAAAATTGCTGGCCAACCAGAAGATACCAATCCTGGAGGAAGCAACTTTTAGCAGCTAGGAAACTAAAACAGAATGCTTGGTAAAATTTAACAGTGAAGTCATCTGGTCCTGGGCTATTCTGTGTTGGAAGGTTTTTGATTACTGATTCAATATCTTTACTTGAGATTGGTCTGTTGAGATATTCTGCTTTCTCTTGAGTCAGCATAGGTAGTCTGTATGTCTAGGACTCTGTCCATTTCATCTAGGTATCTAATTGTTGGAATACAATTATTTATACTATCCTCTTATAATCCTTTTAACTTCTGTGGGTTTGTTAATAATGCCCCCACTTTCATTTCTTATTTGGTTATTTGCATCCTCTTTCTTTTCTTCTTTATAGAGCTGAAGTTTTGTCAAATTTATTCATCTTTTCAAATAATTAACTTTTGTTTTGTTGACTATTTTTCCCCCTGTATTTCATTTGTCCCTGCTCTAATCTTTGTTTTTCCCTTCCTTCTGCTCATTTTGTGTTTAGTTTGCTTTTCTTGTACGAATTCTTCCAGTTATGAGGTTAACACTCTGATTTTAGATCTTTCTTCTTATTTAATGGAAGGATTAGAGCTGTAAATTTCCCTCTCAGCATTGCCTTTTCTGTATCCTATAAATTTTGCTATGCTATTTTTCTAGTTTGCTAAGCAGCTCAAAGCAGTTACCGCAAAATGGGTTAGTTTTTTAACAATGGGAATTTATTAGCTTAGAAGCTTATATATATATAGTATTGAGGCTGAGAAAAATGTCCAAGTCAAGGAATCATCAGGCAATGCTTTCTTCTGAAAGACCAGATTCTGGAAATTCTGGACTCCTGTCACATGGCAAGTCACATGGCGGCACCTGCTGGTCTCCCTCTTCTCTTCTGGGTTTCATTGCTTTCAGCTTCTTGCTTTCATGGCTTTCTCTCTTTCTTGCTCTATATTCATCCCATTAAAAAAGGACTCCAGTAAGAAGATTAAAACCTACTCTGGGTCATGCCTTAATTGAAGTAACTTATTCAAAAGGTGCTACTTACAATAGGTTTACACCCACAGGAATGGACATGATTTTAAGACATGATTTTCTGGGGGTACACATGGTTTCAAACCACCACAGTTTTCTTTCCGTTTTTCATTCACCTAAAGATATTTCCTAATTTTCCTTGTGATTTCTTCTTGACCCATTCATTGTTTATGAGGTTGTTGTATAATTTCCACATATTGGTGAGTTTTCTAGTTCTCCCTTTGTTATTGATTTCTAGTTTCATTCCACTGTGGTCAGAGAAGATACATGGCATTATTTTAATGTTATTGAAATTATCAAAACTTGCTTTATGCCCTAACATGTGGTACATTCTGGAGAATGACTCAGGTGCACTAAAGAAGGACATCGACATAGTGGTAAGGTTGCTATATTTCAACTGAAGTGGTAAAATGTTGATTCTAAATACTGTTTGAAGTGATGTATGCATGTTGTTACCTTTGGATCAACCATTAAAAAAGGTTGTACAATGTATCTATTATACAAGGAGATATAGTAAAATATCACAACAGACAAATTAAATGTCATATAAAAATTTTCAAAAAACTCAAAGGAAGTCAGAAAAAGGGAAACAGAACAATACAAATAGAGGGGAAAAACTAAAACAAATAACAAAATGGTACTCCTAAATCCAAATATATTAACCAGTACCTTAGAGGTGAATGGTTATCAATTCACCAATTAAGATAGAGATTGTCAGGGTGGATTTAAAAAACCATGGCCTGACTAAATGCTGTCTCTAAGACACTCACCTCAAATATAATGATACAGGTATGTTAAAAGTAAACACAAATAAAAAGAAAGCTGAAGTAGCTGTATTAATATTAAACAAAGTCGGCTTCAGGGCAAAGAAAATTACCAGGTATAGAGAGGGACATAACATATTGATAAAATGGTAGTTAATCAAGAAGCATAATATTCTAGTTGTATGTCTCTTTCAAAAATTTCAACATATGTGAAGAAAAATTAACGGAACTTAAAGCAGAAGTAGATACATACACACATAATTATAGTTGAAGCTTTTAACATCCCTTTCTCAACAATTGGTAGAACAACCAGACAGAAAATTATCAAGAATATAAAAGGACTTAATAACAGCAGAATCACATTTTTTTTCAAGCACCTACGGAACATATACCAAGGTAACCACATGCAGGGCCCAGTACCAAATCTCAACAAATGTAAAAGAAATGAAATAATACAGAATGTGCTCTCTGATCACAGATCAAACTAAAGATCAATAATAGAAAGATAACTGAAAAATAGTATTTACAAAAGGTTCACAAAAATGAAATACTTAGGGGTAAATCTGACAAAACATGTCAGATTGATATGGTGAAAACTATAAAACACTAATGGAAGGATCATTCATTCTCCAGTGAATGAAGACACAAACTATATGGATTGGAAGAGTCAGTATGGTAATAATGACAATTTAATGCAATTTAATGCAATTCCCATCAAAACTCTGGCAAGACTTTGTAGACATAGACAAACTTATTCTAAAACCTATATGGAAAGGTACAGGCCCTTGAATAGTTAAAACAATCTTTAAAAAGAAGATAATTCTACGGAAGTGAATTATCTCACTGTAACCTCTCAAGAGGCACATGGGTTTGGTTTCTCCCATTGCTGAGGATCTTACTATGATTACTTGATTAAGGTTGTTTTGGCCAGGATGCTCTAATGTGAAGTTATTCTTTTCTGCTTAATAATTTTTGGGGCTTGAATCATGTTCCCTACAAAAGACATGTTTTCATTTTTACATGTTCTTGTAGGTATGAACCCATTTGTAAATAGGATCTTTCAAAGATGTTTTTATTAGTTAGGGTGTGGCCAAACACCCTAATCTGTATTACTGTAGGCTGTATAAAGAGAAAATTCAGGTGAAGTCAGAAAAAGCCATTGAAGACTAAGGGCATCATCGTTGATGGAGGAAGAGATGCAAGTCAAGGGTTGCAATAAGCCATCACCAAAATGCTACGACTCTGAGAAGAAGCATTGACTTGCTAACGCCTTCATTTGGGACTTCTGGCATCTAAAATCACGAGCTGATAAATTCTTGTTGCTTAAGCCAACCCACTGTGTGGTATTTGTCATAGCAACCTGTCTGCCTCTTTGTATATTGCCTACATTGCTCTGACCTACTTAGTGGCTTTAGGACTAGATTTTCAGAAAGAAGAAGAGCAAGCCTGCATCTTGATTCAAGTGAGAAAGGGCAGAAATGTTAAGATGGATTCACTCCAGCAGTGGTTTATGATGAAACTATCCACTTGTTTCTTTAGCACAAAAATATAATTTGCCCCTTACCTACTGTCTGACTTTATCCCTTACCACATTCCTCTAAGCACTGGATATTCTGAGGATAGTTACACTTTTGAGTTATATGCTCTTATGTTTAGAACAGCTAAAAGAAAATTATAATCACACATATTTCCCACTTTTCTCCTTCTGAAAATTTTGGGGATTTTGGGTTTGGGGGGAAGGTAAATGAAAAGGCTATTAAACATTTGCTACATTAATTCTTTTCTCTTCATAAATAGTCTGGGATATCCTATCCTTAAAATAGTCATTCTCAAACAGGCTACTCTTTCAGTAATTTACTGTGCAGGATTTCAGAGTACAACCCTTAGTTCTCATTTCCTCTTTCTGACATCCTTATATACCTTTAAGGGCAGGAAAAGGGGTAAGGGAGGGTAAAAGAGATTGCAACTTAGAAAAACCTAGAGAGTATTCTGTTTCAACCTTCCTTTAAAAATATAATAATATTATATGCAAAGGAACAATATGAACATGACAATGAAAAACGAATGTTCAATCACTTCATTTTTCTTGTCCTTCAGTGCATCATAGATTTTTTCTTTTCAAGTTTAAGTTATTTTCTACATCTTACTGCATAGAAAATCTGTGCAAGTGTCATCTCTGCCACATTCAGTACAAAATGTTCCTTGTTTATAAGGCCTTCTCGTCAGAGATTTTCTACAAAAAAGCAGAAAACATTTAGTAAGAAAAATGTCTCAACTTTTATATGGGATTTAAATAATATATTTACTGATTTTTCATAAAGGTGATTTAGTTAAGGAAATGGACTCAATAATGTACTCCTTCCCCCCCAAGACAGTCTCTTCGGAAACAAATACCTTTGTTCTTAAAGCAAAGTATTGTAACTTTTTTTAAAGTTAATTTTTATCTATTTATTTCCCTCCCCCACCCCTCGCTGTTTTGTGCTCACTGTTCTCTGTGTCTTTTTGTTGTGTGCTCATCTTCTTTTTAGGAGGCACCAGGAACCAAACCGGGGACCTCCCATGTGGGAGGGAGGTGCCTAATTGCTTGAGCCACATCCACTCCCTGTTTGTTGTGTCTCTTGTCTCTCCTCATTGCATCACCTTGTTGTGACATCTCGTTGTGTCATCTCATTTTGACATCATGTTGTGACATCTCATTGTGTCATTGCATTGTATCATCTCATTGCATCAGCTTGCTGTGCCAGTGCTTCATGTCAGCTCACTGTCTTGCTTGTCTTCTTTAGGAGGCATGAGGAACTGAACCCAGGACTTCCCATGTGGGAAGTGGGTACCCAACTGCTTGAGCCACATCTGCATGCTTTCTATAAATCTTTATTGGCCTCCTCCCTTCACTTTCACATCCTTTTCCTAAAGGTCTGGGACCACAGATAAAAGCTGATAAAGCTCCTTTGAGATCTATACAATTTAGCTGTACCAACCTCTAACCTTCCTTAAAATAGCCATCTATGTCCTGATCACACTCCTTATTCACTGAAGATTTTGGCACCTGGCTCACTGTCACTCTTTCCAGTCCAAAATTTTCCATTTTCTTAGAATCTAGGACCTAGATGATTACAAAATTCATATGGATGATTCATCCAATAACCTATCCTCTCTGTTATTGGATGTCCTAATCATCAAAAAACTTCCCAATACTCCATAATCATTAACAATTCTTGAAGCCACTAAGTATCTCACCATCCTCTAAAACTGCTCTACCTGTGAACTCACAAAATCAGACATTCTACTCTGATTATAACTTCCTATCCTTCCAGGTTATTTTCTTATTTACTCCTGCTACACTTGCTCATTAAATTCATTGGTACCTCAAATCTATTTAATCTCCTATTTTCTCCCTATCCATCCTGTTCTTTCTTCTCTTATCTAGCATAGGTCCTTTGTTTCACACATTCTCTAGTCAAAACCTGAAACTCTCTTGCACTATTTTCTTTCACATTCACCTGTCAAAATGTCAGTGTTGAGAAAATTGGAGGACTCCAACTATCTACATGTTCTACATTTACTCCCTTACTGCTGAGCGCTACTGGAGAAAAATCATTAAACTAGGTAGATAATCCTTCTGTAGTTCCCTAGTCAACTTTCTCACTTTCCACAAAAACTATTTAAGACCTTCCCCAATCATCAAAATTATAGACTGACTGCCTTCCCTTTTATTCTCTGGACATAATCTGTCCTACTTCACAAAGAAAAATAAAAGACTAGATTGGAGCTTGAGAAATTTTCTGTCACCAAATATGACAAGCATTTCTACCCCAACTGTCTTTCTTTTCTTATAAACTGAATAATTTCTTCTCCTTCCATCTAAAGCTCATCCCCAAATAATAATGTAACCTCCAAGAGGTGGTCAATTAAAAGTGTCCTTCATGTTAAAAAACTAATGCACTCCTGAGACAATTCTTATAACATAAATTTAACATGTCTAATCTTATTTTCCATTGACTATTTTTATAAATACGTGAATAAACTACTTTGGAAAATAATATAAATCCTGTGTTAAAATATTGTAAAATAATTTACTAAAGTTAAGATTCTTCCAGAAGGTAATAGTTGGATATTCCATAAGTATAATCAATATGTCCAAGTTATGACTTATTTTATTAAGGAATTTAAAAATATTCCAATATGAATTCTTTAATCAATACCTTAACTTTCACAGTCTACAAAAGAGTTAGAAGAATATATTGAAAATTAGGACAACTCAAACCTTAAAAAATTCCCAGTTTCTTTTTTTTTTTTTAAGGAGGTGCTAGGGATTGAGTCCAGAACTCATTCATGGGAAACAGGCACTCAACCATTGAGCTACATCTACTTCCCAATGAGAGCTGGTTTTTTTCATTTCTTTCTTTTTTTAGGAGGTACTGAGATTGAACCTGGGACCTCATACATGGGAAGCAGGCTCTCAGCCATTTGAGCTATATCCGCAAACCCCAAATTTAGTTTTACATATATATTTTTTTTTAAGATTTATTTTTTATTTATTTCTCTCCCCTTCCCCCCACCACCAGTTATCTGCTCTCTGTGTCCATTTGCTGTGTGTTCTTCTGTGACTACTTCTATCTTTATCAGCTGCACAGGGAATCTGTGTTTCTTTTTGTTGCATCATCTTGCTGTGTCAGCTCTCTGTGTGTGCGGCGCCATTCTTGGGCAGGCTGCACTTTCTTTTGCACTGGGCAGCTCTCCTTACAGGGTGCACTCCTTGCGCATGGGACTCCCCTACGCGGGGGACACCCCTGCGTGGCAGGGCACTCCTTGCATGCATCAGCACTCATGGGCCAGCTCCACACAGGTCAAGGAGGCCCAGGGTTTGAACCGCAGACCTCCCATGTGAGGTGGACGCCATATCCATTGGACCAAGTCTGCTTCCCTATGTTTTTTAAAAAATGAAGTAACTTACCCTGGTGCATAGTTGCATATGAAAAGTGCTGCATTTCTAATATATCCAATTTTTGCACATGGAGTGACAGCACAACCAATTTTGTAAGAGGTGTCCCAAACAATCTAAAATAAAATTTTCAAAGAAAACATAAAATTTAATTCTAAACATTTACCCTGTCATATTAGAAATAGTAATATATTCCATTCACATAGAATCTTTATCTGAGAAATTCAAGGATTATGAACTATTCTTTATTTGGATTCAGGCAGAGAGTTATGAATTTCGGGAAGCACTTCCAAGACTGCACTAAAAAACTTCGGTAGGTTCTACCAACACTATATTCAAAGGAAAAACAGTTTGAAAGACACCGTTACAGAGTTATGCTTCAAAGCCAAAGAAAGTCACAAATGGTGAATCAATTTTGAACCTCTGGTTGAATCTGAAAGTTCTAGGCATAGAGGAAAAGGGAAAAGGGAGAGAAGAAAATATTTTGGAAGAATGTAAGCTGTGGAGGGAGGGGAGAGGAAAAAGGTATGGTAGAAGTATGAAGGGAAGAAAAGAGATACAAGAGTAGAGAGAAATTGAATGCGATCAGCATTTATCTTCACTTTTGGAGGAAATTCCATTATTAAAGAACAACAGATTCTGGGTTTTGAAGAAAAGGGAATAAAGAGAGTTTGCTTCTTATAAAAGGGATAAAAGGTCTTGAATTGGAGTGAAAAGATGGCACTAATTAAAGACATTTCAGAAATTGTCTGTTTGGCTTTAATATTTCTAATACTCCTGTGATGGTTAGGCTATTGTGTCAACTTGGCCAGGTAATTGTGCCCAGTTGTTTGGTCAAGCAAGCTCTGGGCTAACTGTAATAGAAGGGCATTTATGGACTTTAGTCACCATTGACTTTACGGCAGTGGTAAGTAATAGATACTGGTTATAATTACAGCAATCAGGGAGATTGTCATCAGCAGTGAGTGACGCTTAACCCAATCAGTTGAATCCCTTAAAAGGGGAAGTGATTCTAGCATAGAGGGAGAGTTTCCCAGCTCCTCCTTGGACAGCCAACATCTCCCAGAACTCATCAAGAATCTTCATTGGACTTTCTTGGGAACTCCTGGTTGCAGCCTGACTGTGGAACCTGGCCTTGTACATCCCCACGGCTGTGTGAGAGACTCTGATAAATCTCTTACTATCGAGATATCCCTTGTTGATTCTGTTTCCCTAGAGAACCCTGACTAATACAGTTTCCAAGTGACTAAAAATGTATTTTGTTTTGTTTTGTTAATTCTCCATGGAAGGGAGAGAAATCATTTTTATTTTCCTTTTTTTCTTTATCTCATGCCTTAGTGGTTGTGAAAGTGATTTTTAAAGAAATAGTGATGCCTTAAAGCATACTGAATAGAATTCTGCAAGAGTTGAAACAGAATCAAGCAGGCTAAATGCAGGAAACAAGAATGTCCAGTCTAAGACTAGAATTAAGGAATGAAAAATACAGGAGTAGATCAGAGAGTTTACTGAGGTCTTGAAGTCATATTGAAGTCTAGCTTTGATATGAGTAAGACAATGCAGTATCACTATAACTTTCTAGGAGAGGAAAGAATTATCAACACATTTTTGAAGCATGAATTGTTGGAAGGAACAGAAAGACATGAGTTCAAAATCAATAAATTTTAAGTTCTACAATAAAATATGATATTAGGTTTACTGACTGAGAAACAGTCATCTTTTAAATAAATTTGGAATTTCACTCAATAATTTGTTTCTTTGTACAAATATTTGTTGAAAACCTAAATATTGTCATGTTGCTGTGCTAAGAACATATGGATGAGAACATAAGGTACCTGCAATCAATGTAGTATTAGATATATTAAAAGATGGCTATAAAACAATGTGATATATGAAATAACAAGTGGTTTAGTATTCCTGGTGTATGAAGTATGAGGGTAGATTGTTAGAACATGAGGCAGGGAAATAATATAATTAAACTGCATTTAAAGTGTTTTCATCAATCAGGTAGAAAGTAGTATATGCCTAAATCTATGCAAAAAAATAAGTATTTTAGTTATGTTTATGGTCAATAATTTAAAAATAATTTTGTTATTTCATTTTCTAGGGTGAGAAGAGTGTCTATTATCTCTGTGTATGGAGACTAAGTTTACTATATTTAAAAGTGCTTTAATTGTATGGCTTACATCATAAATGGAATTACAGGCATTTTGAAGATCTCTGACAGGAATTTTTATTCTATTAGATGTAGTCATTTTACCACTTGAGTTTCTTAATAAATTTGAAACCTAAACAATAAAAACCAGGCAGAAAAGTAATTGAGTCTATTGAATTAACAAAATTTAAAAAATTAGATACCTGAATATAACGAGAACAATCTCCAGTACAAGTGTTATTTTCATAAACATAGAACTGCCCCTCTTCATACCAACTTCTGATCGCAATACTTGCAGTAAATTCATTTTCAGGGCCAATCCACATATTTTCACCAATACCATGAAATATAGGATGGGACATTTGTATATCTTCCAAATAAATATTAGGTGAATACACACATTTTTTCCCCCATGCTCTAGCAGTCCGTGATAAAGCTACATCCCAAGTCTGAAAAAAAAAAAAAAAGAATGCAAAAAGCAATGAAAACAATATACTAATAATGTTTTTCTTGTGCTCTAAATTATTTTACTTACTTTCTCATAATATTTTTAAGAAAAACATAATTCTAACTTTGCATTTATCAGTCTTCTTTGTGGAATTTACATGGAAGAAAAATTTTGAGATAACCATAAGTGAAATGATGATTTCTTGAGGCAAAAAAAAGATGGTAAATCTGGATATCTGGATAAGGAGTATAATGTAGTTCTCTGTATGGTTTTTGCAATTGTCCTGTAAGTGTAAAATTATTTCAAAATAAAAAGTTTAAAAACAAAAAGAAATCATGGAAATCTTTTGTAGCTAAAATATCTAAATGTTAGATGGTGCAAATTATTAAAATATTCCTACATGTAATCTGTTCAGAACTATATATTTTTAATCCACTGCCTTTTTGTATGTAGTGATACAACTTAAAAGATTATTCATTTAAGCACTATTTATTGAGCATCAGTTATATGCAAAATATTGCATTGTAAGGAATACAAAGCGGGGGGTGGCGATATGGTTTGGTGGTTGAGTGCTGGCTTCCCACATATAAGCACCCAAGTTCAACTCCCAGCCCTGGTACTGAAAAAAATTAAATTAAATTAAATTAAAAAGAAAAAAAAATGAATACAAAGAGAAGCCACCCATAAATTTTGTCCTACAGGTTTATAGTTAGAAGAATAATCTGGAAAATTTCATACATAAAAAACTCTAACAACATATTGTGGTGCTTGGTAAATGTTATAAAAGAGGCACATATAAAATTCTATGGAATTCAAAATTTTAGAAAATATCACAAGAAGCTTCTCCTTGGCTAGCTATCTGGAAATATCCAGAAATGTGTACTGTTTAAAAATTTTTTTTATTTTTAAAGAAACTTTAGATTACATAAATGTTACAGCAGAAATATAGGGGATTTCCACATAGCCCCTGCCCCTCCCACACTTTCCCATATTAACATCTTTTCATTAATGTGGTACATTTACTAAAATTGAGGAACACATATTGAAGTATTGTTACTAACTAGGGACTATAGTTTACAGAATAGTTTACACTTTGCCCTACACAATTTTATAGATTTTGACAAAATGTATAATGGCCTGTATCCATCATTGCGATGTCATGAAGGACAATTCCAATGTCCTAAAAATGACCCCATGCTGTACCTATTCTTCCCTCTTCCTCCTCTCAGAACCTCTGGGGGCCACTACCTTTATATCAATGATACAAGGTCTTCCATTGCTAGAATAATAATAAGTCTACTTTAGTTTATAGTTTTATTCCTCCTTTATGTTTGTTCATTCCTCAATCTTTAGGATTTTGGGATCGTGATGCCCACCATGTTTCTCATTGAGAGGGGGCTTAGATCCCATGGGGCAGATGGATGGAACTGTCTTGCTTACAGTTGTGGATACTCTGTTTTTTTGGGATGGGCATTGTCCATCGTCCTCCTTCTGTTAGTTGTCTTGGGTGAGTTCAATAAACCGGAGAGTAGGCGTTGCAACTCTTCTGAGATTCAGAGCTTAACTGACATATGAATAGATTGAAGATTTAAGTCTCTGGGACATATATTTAATGAGTATAGTGCTAATTATAAGTTAAAATAAAAGGGGTGTAAGAGCCATGTATAGGGAAATTATAATTGAGTCTAACTGTTACACTGGGGAACATATATTCCCAAGTAAGGCAGGATGCTGAATTCCTGACATTGGCTTCCCTGCCTATACTGTCTAGATGTCTTTAGAGCCCTCAGGAGCCCCACTTTTTGAGGCACTGTTTACTGTGGCAGTCAATGAGATGCTGCTGAGTTGTATATATGTGTAACCTCTGGAATGATCTCCCAGCTCACTCTGAAATCTCTTAGTCATTAAAACTCATTTCATTTAATAGTTCCCCCTTTTGATCAAGGTCTATTTCCAAATGCATCATTAGTTGGCACTTCATAATAATCTCTCAGTGCCAGGGAAGCTCATCCCCAGGACGTCATGTCCCATGCTGGTGGTGGTGGAAGGGGAAGGTAGTGCATATACATATAAAAAACTAAGTTAAATTTAAATTTCACAAAAACAAGATTCATCAGTACAACCATCATCATTAAGGGACTTGGCACAATGGTCTGTCCTCCTTTACTAGGCACTGCCCATGTAATCAAGGGGTCTTGGCACTCTATTAGAGAATGTAGCAGGATTTCCCAGGATGGGAATTCAATAAGGCACTGTGGGAACATACAGAAGAAACTGTCACTGTCATAAAAGATATCATATCTTAGTGATAAAATGCAATTTTAAAAAAATTTGTAATTTTAAAATTTTATTTGTTATTTTATTATTATTATTTTATTACTTCTTTTGCTTTGTTTTTGGGGAGTCTGAGTCACAGAAGTGTCACAATGGTGGCAGGGGAGGATCACTGGCCCAAGGTGTCTGTAATGGGGGAATGTATGGGAAGGCTGCACCTAGGGCATACCTCTATAACATATGAACATGTTCAAGTATTTATGGGGTGCTGTCTTGGTGAGAGGAGATCCACACAACAGCAGAAATGTGTACTTGTGTCATCATTTAAAGGCTCATTAAGTTCATTGTTCAGTTAAGGACCAGCACAAAAACAATACACATAGAAAAATTTATAAAATGGCTGTCAAACAACAACGCTAAATACATATATTATTATGGATTGAATTTTTGGAATTGGATAATGGGTAGAGGCTGAAAGAATTCTGAGGTATTTGATAGTAAAAGCCAGGTTGTGTTGAAGAAACTGTTGGTAGACCTATGGACATTAAAGGCAATTCTAGTAAGGCTTTAGAAGGATGATGAATGTGTTACTGGAAGCTGGAGGAGAGATTATCCCTGTTATAAAGTGGCAGAGGACTTGGCAGAATTGTGTTTCTACCACACCTTAACTAATAACAAAAATGTATAGAGTATGACTGAGGCAGAGTAAAGGTAAAATATTATTTAGAGACTATAGAATTGCTGGCTTTGGTTTGTAATTTTATTTTGAAGTTTGCAGACATAGTCATAAAAGAAGTTGTTCATATTCTATGTTTTTGTTTTTGCTCAGTTTATCAGATTTGGAGATTAAGTAAGGTTATTCTAGACCTGTAAAATGAATTCTGGAATTTCCCTTCTCTCATTTTTTAAAGACTTATAAATAATTTTAATATCACTGAAAATATCTATTCTTTGAAGATTACATTACTAAGCAAGAGCTCATTGCTCAGTGTGCACTGAAACTAATATTATGACATCAGGATTCTGAGAAAAGAATGGGTTTTTATGGAAAGTTGACCAGCAACAATACAGGAGCAAAGTTCAAATCTGTCTCCCTCTCATGTGGTCATGTGAGTTTTATTTGGTATAAAGAGGAGTGAGGGAGTCTTAAAACAGAAGCACTAAACCTAAGCATATGGGGCATGTGTAGTAGCTCAGAAAATGGCAGCCTAAGCATGTAAAAAAGGTGGTTTTACCTTGGGTATGTTACTTTCAGTCACAGTTAGTAGGAACTGTGCAAGTGTGGTTTCAGTGAATCCCTGAGAACTGGTTAGAGCTAGTTGGGGCTGGGGAAGACTGACCATAAGTGGTTCAGGTTACAGGTAGGCCATAGGGAGGTCAAGGAAGTATCCAACTACAACAATAAGTATGAGTTAATTAGTCCTGTTGCAAAGGCTTCAGTCCCCCTTATTTTTGTTTATTCTTTAGTCTTGAGGGATTTGGGGTGACAACTGTTCTGGTTGATTCAGGCTGTGGGGGGAAATAGATATAATGGGGTAAAGGAATGGCGTTGTTTTGCTTGCAGTTGAAGGTATTCAATGCTTCTAATACTTGGCTGAGTTATTTTCATTATCTTGTTGTTTGTCCTCTTCTGGCAGAGTTGGGATAAGACATAGAAACAAAGCTTAAAGGGGAGAAAAAAGATAATAATTAGAATCAGAGCAGATTGTCCTCTCTTTAATATGGTTGAGAATCAAGACCCAATTCCCAAAGGAAGCCAGCTAAACAAGTCAAATCAGAGAAAACTTCTTTTCACAACATTAATTTGTTTTTTCACATGAAATAATATTGTTGTAACAGCAGATTTGTTAGGTATAAAATTTCAGCATTTGATGGAGCTGGCAACATCTGGGAATATAGTATTGAAATAGCCAGGCCTGGTTCAAATCTCTAAAACAAAACAAAACAAAACAAAACAATAGAGAAAGGGCAAAAAGCTGTTTGAGAGAACTGGTCAAGAGACCAGGACAGTGATGTACAACCCCCAGGACAATGAGGGACAGAGAGATGAAGAATCTGAAATGACAACTGTTATTTACTAAACCCCCATGGGGGCCAAGAATGGCATTCATCCCACACACTCAAGGTGTGCAGCCTGGATAAAACTCATGGCTCACTGCAGCTGACGGACAGGAGAACAGATGTTTTTTTCCCTGGGGAGAGGGAGGGTGTGGCAAACAGTGGTTTCTCTTCAGTCAATTTGGCCAGCTGAGCTCACTTTGAATCTTAGTTCTGGTTAGACCAGAATCATAGGCAAGCAGAGGTTGAAAAAGATACCTCTGTGGAAAGATTTGCTGACGAGCATCATCTGCTGGCCAGTAAGGAAACTTTAAGGAGAAAAACCATTTTTAGGTCTCTCTTGTACCTGAACCCCTGGGAGAACATCTGTGCCCCATTAGTGAGTCCCTGGCCTGATTTTGACAACTTAAGCTGGGCAATTTTAAAGACTCAGAATAAGTCAAACCAAAAAATCAAAGAAGAACAATGAAAAAACATCAGTAGTCAAGAGAGAGATATTGACCATCAGAGTAAATTCACCAATATATTTAGATGCCTAAACATCAGCAAAAAATTACAAACCATACTAAGAAACAGGAAGAAGTGGCCCAGCAAAGGAACAAATCAAATATCCTAATGAGACACAGGATTTGAGAACTAATCAATTATAATTACACACATTTCCTAAATTAATTCAATGAGTTAAAGGAAAATATAACTAAAGAAATAAGGGAGAGCATAAAGAACAGTGTGAAAGCATGCAAAGACAAGTAACAGATCTTATGGGAAAGAGAGGCATGATGGATGAGGTTAAAAATACATTAGAGGCACATAAGAGCAGATTTGAATTGCTTGAAGACAGAATTAGTGATTTTGAAGACAGACCATGTGAACTGGAAAAGAGAGGAGAACAGAAAGAGAAGTGGGAAAAAATGGAAAAGAATCTCAGAGAATTGAATGACAAGGCAAAACACACAAACATTTGTGTTTGTCCCAGAAGGAGCTATTCTTGTTCCAGAAGAAGAGAACGAAAAAGGAGCAGAAAGAATATTTGAGGAAAGAATGACTGAAAACTTTCCAACTATTTGAAGGACACAAATAACAATATCCAAGAAGGACAATGCACCCCAAACAGAATAAGTCTGAATAGACCTACTCTGAGACACCTACTATTCAGAATAACAAATGTCAGCGATAAGAGGATTCTGAAAGCAGCAAGAGAAAAGCAAAGCATCACATACAAGGGAAATTTAAGATTAAGTGCCGACCTCTCATCAGAAACCATGGAGGAGAGAAGAAAGTGGCATGCTGCATTTAAGGTACTGAAAGAGAAAAACTGTCAGCTGAGAATTCTGTATCTAGCAAAGCTGCCCTTCAAAAATGAAGGTGAGTTCAAAGTTTTCATAGACAAACAAAAATTGATAGAATATGTTACCAAAGAACAAGATTTGCAAGGGATACTAAAGGGGGTTCTGCAGCCTGAAAGGAAAAAACAAGGGTAAGAAATTTGGAGAAGAGTGTAGAGATGAAGATTATTAAGAAGGGTAAAAGGAAAGTATAAGAAGACAGACAACAGAACAATATGACAACAGAGAGCCAAGGGGAGCCCATACGGCTCAGTGATTGAGTGCTGGTTTCCCACATACGGGGTTCAATACCTGGCCCTGGAACCTCAAAATAATTAATTAAAAAAACAACAACAGAGAGCTGAAGGACAAAATGGATGAAGTAATGCCTTTACAGCAACAGAACTGAATGTTAATGGATTGAACTCCACAATCAAAAGACATAGATTGATAGAATGGATAAAAAAATATGAGCTGTCTATATGTTGTCTACAAGAGAACCACCTCAGATGTAAGGCTACAACCTGGTTAAAAGTGAAAGGGTGGAAAAAGGTATTCCATGCAAACAGTCACCAAAAAAGAGCTGGAGTAGACCAGATAAATGTAAAATAACATTAAAGTATAGGAACAATAATTGCTCAGTGCAACTGGCAAATATTTCCTGTGATCAATATTCTACAATTTTTTTCACACAAAATAAACACTTGCTTTAACTGAGGAGGGCTGGAGAAGAGATATTTTGGATACTTTATTATTCTTTAACTCTTTCTTACTCATATTCTTTAATTAAAATAATCTATCTGGATCAGTAATGATGTAGTATGACTACTGTTGAACAAGATTTTGAGTTTTTCTGCCTCAAATTATGAGTTGGCAAATTGTTATCTGCTGTAATTCATTCCAATAAGATCTGAAGAATTCCCAAATAGGAATGTGATTATCTAGAAAGGTTTTTGGCCTAAATGGAAATTAAATAACAAAAGCAATAATTTCTTTCACTCTTAAAGATTATTATGCCCAATAGAGCTATAGTATAAAAACTAGAATTATAATTAATTTCTATTATATTTGAAATATTATTTACATTTATAAATGTTGCTATGCTATTTATTTTTTATAACTGATTATATTAAATGTAACCTGGCCTTGTACTCTCATGTAAAATTTCTAATTTCCTTTTTTTTTCTTTACTTTCTTTTAATCTATTTTTCAATTTATTTTACAATTTTACAATAAAGGACTTTTTAAGAGCTAAAAAGAATCCATTGATTATACACTTTGGATAGATCACAGGGTATGTGAATATATCTTAATAAAACTGCTTAATAAACAAATAAATAATTGTGCAAGAACAGCCAGAAACAACAGCTATGTACAGTAGGGGAAATACGGAGACTGAGAGGTACGGAATTTTCTTGCTTGTTTATTGTTATTATTATTGAAATAATGGAAATGCTTTAATAATGATTGTAGTGATGAATGCACAATTACGTGATTGTACCAAATACCACTGACTGTACATTTTGGATAAATTGTATGCATTATTAATATGTATCAGTAAAATTGATTTGTTTAAAAAAAGAGGATCATGTGATTTTTTTCTTCTTCAATTTATTTATATGATTCATTACACTAAAGGATTTCCTTGTGTTGAAAACCCTTCATACCTAGGATAAAACCCACTTGATAGTGGTGTATAATTATTTTAATGAGCTTTTGAATTAAGTTTGCAAGTATTTTGTCGAGGATTTCTACATATATTCAATAAAGATATTGGGAATTTTCTTTTCTTTTTTCTGTAGTGTCTTTATCTAGTTTGGGTATGAGACTGATGTTGGCTCTATAGAATGAGTTTGGTAACATTCCTGTTCAATTTTTTGGAAGAGCTTGAGCAAGACTGGTATTAAAACATCTTTGGATGATTTGAAGACTTCACCTTTGAAGCCATCTGGTCCTGGGCATTTCATCTTTGGGAGGTCTTTGATGACTCTTTCAATCTCCTTATGTGTGACTGCCTTGTTGAGGTCTTCTTTTTCTTCCAGGCTCAGTGTAGGTTGTTTGCATGTGTCTAGGAATTTGTCCAGTTTGTCTACATTGTCTACTTTTTTGGCATCTAGTTGTTCATAGTATCCTCTTATGATCTCTCTTATTTCTGCAGAGTCATTGGTAATATTCCCCCTCTCACTTCTGATATTATTTGCATCTTCTCTTTTTTTTTCTTGGTCTAGCTAAGCATTTGCCGATTATTTTTTATTTTCTCAAAGAACTAACTTTTGGTTTTGTTGATTCTATTATTCTGTCCACAATTTCATTTATTTCTGCTCTGATCTTTACTATTTCTTTCCTCTTGCTTGGTTTGGGATTAGTTTGCTATTCTTTTTCTAGTTCCTCCAGGTGTGCAGTTAGAGCTTCTGTTTTAGCTCTTTCTCCTTTTTTAATGTAAGCACTGAGGGCTATAAATTCACCTCTCAACACTACCTTTGCTGTGTCCCATAGGTTTTGATACATTATGCTCTGATTTTCCTTCATTTCTAGATATTTACAAAATTCTCTTGCAATTTCTTCTTTGACTCACTGATTATTAAAAGTGTTATTTGATCTCCACATACATGTGAATTTTCCCTTTTTCTATTATTGATTTCCAGCTTCATTCCATTATGATAAGAGAAAGTATTTTGTATAATTTCAATCTTTTTCAATTTATTGAGACTGGTCTTGTGACCCAACACATGGTCTATCCTGGAGAAGGATCTATGAGTGTTTGAAAAGAATGCATATCCTGCTGTTTAGGGGTGTATGCTCTAAAAATGTGTTAGGTCTAGTTCATTTATATTATTCAAAATTTCTGTTTCCTTATGTATCTTCTGTCCAGATGTTCTATTCAATACTGAGAGTGGTATATTGAAGTCTCCAACTATTATTGCAGAGGTGTCTATGTCTCCCTTAAATTTTGCCAGTATGTGCCTCATGTATTGGGGTACCTGGTTTAAGTGCATAGATATTTATTATAGCTATTTCTTCTTGGTGCACTGCCCCTTTTATTTATATATAATGACCTTCTTGATCCCTTACAACAGTTTTCCATTTAAAACAATGTTATTGCTGTAAAGTTATTACTTACTCCATCCATTTTATCCTTTGGCTTTTCATTGTCATATTTTGCTACTGAATGTCTTTTTACCCTTTAATTTACCCTTCTTAATAATCTTCATTTCTACACTCTTCACCAACTCACTTGCCCTTGTTTTTTCTTTTCAGCCTGCAGCACTTTCTTTAGTATCTCTCGTAGATATGGTCTTTTGGTAACATACTGCGGGTAGTTGGAGATTATTTTATGAATCCCAAGTAGAGAAAGTTTATGTTTGTAAACTAATCTATTCCTCTGACTGCGATACCCTTTGATTTTATTAACTTCAATTGAGGGGCCTTTGATTAGTTTACTTGATAAGATTGTTTTAGGACTTTGATTTTACTAGGTCAGTGAGGCGTGACTCAGGTTGTGTCCCCACCCCCTTGCTGGGTCTGATATAATGGACTCACATGGGCAAACAGAGGAAAAAGGAAGCCAGTATAATTTATTCTGCAATGCAAGAGAGAGGATTGCTTAGTCATGAAGCCCCCAAGAAGATGGGCCCATGGATCAGCTCAAGAGGAGACAAGCATTGCTATATGCCTGATAGCTTACAGATGAACTTGGGAAGGCAGCAGAACAGCTGAGATTGATATAGAAGACCTGGAAAGAGACAAGCCCTATGCCTGGTTGAAGTGATTTTGGAGATTAGTGTGATTATCACTGATTAATTGTATTAAATCATGTATTTATTCAAGATACATGGTTTGTTCTTTCGGCTGGGCCATCTCTTTCTGTTTCCTAGTATGCCTTGTAATTTTTTGCTGATATCTAGGCATCTGAATAAGCTGGTGAATTTACTCTGATGGCTAATTTCTCTCTTGTCTATTTTTTTTCAGAGCTCTTCTTTGATATTTGGTTCAACTTATTCTCAGTCTTTAAAATTGCCCAGCTTAATTTTCAAAATTGGGCCAGGGAAAATGGCCGTGGCTCCATCAGATGAGCTCCTATCTACCATATGGGAGGCCCTGGGTTCATGTCCCAGGGTCTCCTTATGAAGGCAGGCTTGTCTGCATGCTAAGGAGCACCACCAGGCCCCACAGATGCCACGGAGAGCTGCCCAGCCCACAGATACCATGGAGAGCCAACTCAGCAAGGTGACGCATCAAAGAAGGGAGATAAGAGAGAACACAGAAGAGCCCGCAGCAAATGGACACAGAGAGCAGACAGCAAGCAAGCCGCAAGGAGGGAGGGGAAATTAAATAAATACAGACACAGAAGAACACACAGAAAAAGGACACAGAGAGCAGACAGCATGCAAAAAGCTACAAAGGGGGGGATAAAAATAAATCGGGCCAGGGACTTACTAGTGGCGTCCAGATTTTCTTGAGGCATTAGAAACAGAGAGTGTGGAGTGAGGTAACAAGCATGCTACCATCGTTGGGCAGGCCCAGCACGTTGAGATGAGGCCTCGTCTCCTGCTGGGTGAGTGCTTGGCGCAGGTAGATTGTCGCCCCCCTGCTACTCTTGCCCGTAATGGCTGCCTCCTCTATCTCCACCCAGCATCCGGTCTCCATAGGGCCTGCCTCTCCCGCGCCTCACCAGAACCCAACCCACAACTTCCCCTTATCTTCTGCCCCAGCCCCCATATACCCCCCGCCAGAATGATAACCTCACCTCTGCCCCTTTACCTAGCAACAGCCTCCAACAACCAATCGGAGGTCGCCTTCAGCTTAAGCCAATCCGCACCCCACACGTCACCCCTTACCCTCGTACCTCACCCCCAACCGTCCCCCAGCCAATTAGCGGCCTCCCCTCACATACATTGCCTTATTTGGCTTAGCCTTGCTACCGCCAGCGCCCTAGCCTATATAAACGCTTGTCTTCCTCAATAAAGCAGACGCGTTGCCACCACTCTCCATCTCCGCAGCATTCTTTGCGCCACTGTGTGTCCGCCCTTGACACCTCCCGCTGTCCGCCGTGCGCCCTCAATTGGCGCCCAAATGTGGGGCAGGTAAGGACCCCCGTCCCCTCCCGGGCCTAACAGCCCGCCGGAGAGGGCTCTTCCGTCCGCCCTTAGCGGACCCCTCGACCAGCCCCGTACAGGCTCGGTCTCTTCCGCCCGGCACTCTGCGCGGGCCCCTCATCACCTCCCCCTCAGGAGGGCTCTGGTGCACTGCAGCTCGGGCCACTCAGGCCCAGCCGCCCTAGAGGCATCCGATAAAGTCCCTGCTGTCCCTCCACCTTACCCCCGCCTCGCTCCATAATTTGGCGGACCCCATGCCTGTTCCCCTCCCACCGCAGCCATTCCTTTGTTACTTCCTCCTCATCACCTTTCTGTTTGTCGTCCTCCTCTCTGCTTTCTGCCTTGCCAACACGGCTCCTAGGGACTGGAACCCTGGCCAAAAAATCCTCTTAGCCGTTGCCTTTCTCCTTCTCATCCTCGCTCTGGTCTCCCTTATCATCCTGTTCCTCAAATGGTCTTTCCCTTTTTTCCCCTCCCTCTCTCTCGCCATGGGGACCTCTCTCTCTCGCAAGCAAGCACCCCAGGTCCGCGCCCTGGCGGCCCTGCTTGACTTCCATCAATGCAAGGTCTCCGTCCGACAGCTGCAGTCCTTTTGGGACCTCCTTCTTCCCTTTAATCCCTGGCTTGCTACCGCTAACCTCTGGGACCCTGACACCTACCGAATTCTCGTCGACCGCGTCGCTGTGGCTATACAGCACGAGAATAAACACTTTCCCCCGGGCCTTATTCCCGCCCTCATTACACTCCAGTCCTGCCTCCAGGGGGCTCGCCCCCCCAGACCTATTTTACAGAGGAGGAGGAGGCCAACGCTCCCGCCACTGCAGCCGAGGCCAACAAGGAGGGAGCGCCGCCGCCTGAGGGCCCTGCAACACCAGATGAACCAGCTCTCCCTGGGTGTGATGGATCCAGAGGAAACGAGGAATCTACTTCGTCTATACCGCGCAGCTAAACGCACTCACCCCGCCCCTCGCCCAAACCTCTCTGCTCTTCTCCTCTCCATGCTCTCGCTCCTCCTCACAACCCCAATGGTGCTCTCCAATCCACAACACCAACCTTTCAATTGGTCTCCTTTTTTATAATCCGGAAAGCACCAGTCTCCTCCCCATCACCTTCAGTCCCAGTTGGCCCAAATAAGGTTCTAAACCCTCCCCCTCAGCCTAACCCTGCACCCGCTTCGCACGGCACACCGGTTCCTTCTAGCAACGGCACACTTAGCAACAGCACACCCGTTACTCCTGACCGCCTACCCTCCCTGGACTAAGCCACCCGCTTGTATCCCTTATCAATGCCTCATTTTACTCCCTCAACTCCTCCAACCCCAACCTCACCCAAGGCTGCTGGCTCTGTTACTCCTCCACGCTCCCCTACTAAAACCATGACCAAAACGCCAAAAACCGGCCCATCGCCCGCAGCCTAAGAGGACCGTGCCACCGATTTGATTCTGTCCCCCTGTCAGCCCTTGCCCTATCCCGCTACCCCTTACCCTGCTCCTCCCGCCTACCAGCCAGCAGAGGCTGTCTGCCCATTGCCATGGCAGCCCCCTTTTCTTCTAAACTAAAAAACAAGGGTGAGATGAGGTAACAAGCATGCTACCATTGTTGGGCAGGCCCAGCAGTTGAGATGAGGCCTCGTCTCCTGCTGGGTGAGTGCTTGGCACGGGTAGATTGTCGCCCCCCTGCTACTCTTGCCCGTAACGGCTGCCTCCTCTATCTCCATCCAGCATCCGGTCTCCATAGGGGCCGCCCTAGGGTAATCGGCCTGCCTCTCCCGTGCCTCACCAGAACCCAACCCACAACTTCCCCTTATCTTCTGCCCCAGCCCCCATATACCCCCCGCCAGAATGATAACCTCACCTCTGCCCCTTTACCTAGCAACAGCCTCCAACAACCAATCGGAGGTCGCCTTCAGCTTAAGCCAATCCGCACCGCACACGTCGCCCCTTACCCTCGTACCTCACCCCCAACCGTCCCCCAGCCAATTAGCGGCCTCCCCTCACATACATTGCCTTATTTGGCTTAGCCTTGCTACCACCAGCGCCCTAGCCTATATAAACGCTTGTCTTCCTCAATAAAGCAGACGCGTTGCCACCACTCTCCGTCTCCGCAGCATTCCTCGCGCCGCTGTACGTCCGCCCTTGACACCGCCCGCTGTCCCCCATGCGCCCTCAGTGGAGAACAGTTTTTGTCCATGCAATTTCCAGACCAGGCAGCAAGTGTGCTAGACAGCACACCTTTCTATGGAGGTGTTTCAGTCTCATCTTTCCTGTGCTCCTGTGTTTTATCTCCAGATTGGAAATTCAGAGTGGGCTCTGCTGGCCAAATTCACTGAAGGAAAGCATCCTGACCTCTCCTCCCTTTTTTTTGAAACAGCTGAAAGGAAGGAAGATGTCTGCTCCACTCTCAGTCAGCTGCAGTGAGCAAGGTATTTTATCCCAGCTTAATATATTGGGGGTGGAGAAGAAGAGCCTTTTCCAGCTGCCACAGGGGCTTGCCAACTCACATTTCTTGTTTCAGCTTCTTTGTCTCTCTGTCTGTCCCTGACCCTCCTGGGAGATGTATAGCACTGTCTTGGTCTGCTGTCCCCCAAAGAAGTTCCCTTGGATAGCTATTTGTTCTTTCTCCATTGTTTTTGTGAGAGCATTCAGCTCTGTTAGTCCATTCTGATCCTCTCTATGGATGCAAACAAAGGATTTTTGCATATTAATCTTGTATCCTGCCACTTTGCTGAAATCATGTATTATCTCTAACAGCTTTGTTGTAGATTTTTTGGGATTGTATAGGTATAGGATCATATCATTTGTGAATAGCTAAAGTTTTACTTCTTCCTTTCTAATTTGGATGTCTTTTATTTATTTATTTTTCTTGCTTCATTACTCTAGCTAGAGCCTCTAGCACTATAATGGACAACAGTGGTGCCAGTGGTCAAGAGATTCTTTACAAGGCTGTCATACCCACCCAGTTGGCCCAGAAAGATCTATTCAAAAAATAGTACTAGGAGAACTGGATATCCATATCCAAAAGAAAGAAATAAGACCCCATATCTCACATCTTATGTAAAAATTAACTAAAAATGGATCAAGGACCTAAATATAAAATCTACAACCATAAAGCTTCTAGAAGAAAGTGTAGGAAACTCTCTTCAAGATCTTATGGTAAGTGGTAGTTTCTCAAAGCTTATACCTAAATGAGCATAAAAGGAAAAACAGATATATCGGATAGCCTCAAAATTAAACTTTTGTTCTTCAAAAGTCTTTGTCAAGAAAGTAAAAAGACAGTCTACTCAATGGGAGAAAATATTTGGAAATCACATGTCTGATAAGGGTTTGATATCCATGTTATATAAAAAGATCACACAACTTTAGTGATAAAAGGGCAACCAATTTAAAAATGGGCAAAAGACTTGAATAGACATTTTTCCAAAGAAGAAATACAAATGACCAAAAAAGCACATAAAAAAAATGTTCAACATCACTAGTTATTAAGGAAATGCAATTCAAAAGTACAATGAGATATCACTTAACACCTTATAGAAAGACCATTTTTTTAAAAAAAACAGAAAACTATAAGTGGTGGAGAGGATGTGGAGAAATAGGAACAATCCTTCACTGCTGGTAGGAATGCAGTATGGTTCAGCCTCTGTGGAAGACAGCTTGGCAGAACTTCATGAAGGTGACTATAGAACTGCTGTATGATCCAGCAATATTACTAGGAATATATTTTGAAGAACTGAAATTGAGCAGATGAACTGACATTTGTACACTGATGTTCACAGCAGCACTATTCACAATTGCTAAAATACGGAACCAGTCCAAGTGTTCATCAACTGATATTATGGTATATACATACAATAGAATACTATTCAGCTCAAAGAGAAAATGAAGTGGATGCATATGACAAAAGGGATGAATCTAGAGATACTATGTTGAGTGAAATAAGTCAGGCACAATATTGTATGTTTTCACTAATATGAGATAAATATGATGAGTAAACTCATGGCGGTAAACTCTAGAGCATATGATACTAGGAAATGGAAATGTGAGTTGAGAATGGAAATTCAATGTATGTAGCATTATATATAAGGTTACTTGTAAAAGTGTGGGAATGAATAAAGTTGAGGGTAACACATAGTGAGTATAACTAACACTGCTGATTTATAAATGTGAGAGCAGCTGGAAAGAGTAGTCTGTGGACGTAAATGTTAAGTGAAAGGAAACTAGAGAATGGGAATGTATAAAGCATAAAGTGATTTTGGTGGTGGATGAAGATTGTGGTTAATAGTATAATTATAAGAATTCTCTTCTTTTAAAAAGTGCTAAGAATATGGTTAGACACAGGAAAACTAAACTAATGTAATTCATGGGCAATAGTTAAAAGTAATATAGTAATATTTGGCAGCAATGGCAAGGAGATATTATTTCAATTCTAAGAAACAATAGGGGGGTATTTGGGGGTATGGGATATTTCCTTTTGAGTAATGAAAATTTTCTAAAATTCACTGAGGTGATGACAGCACAATTCTGTGTTGATAATGAAAGCCGTTGAGTGTACATCTGAATGGATTTTACAAAGGGGACTGCATAATACAGGGAATCTAGTGGTGGAAGATGGGCTTTGGTTAACAGGACAAACAGGAAAATATTTTCTTATGAATGATAGCAAATATAAAATATTAGTATAGGGCATTAATAATTAGGTGGTTTGGGAGAAAATAGACCAAATGAAAGAAATGGGTTATAGTTAGTAATATTTTGATAAGATCTTTTATAGTTTGTAACAAATGTTTTACAACAAAGCAAGGCATTGGTCATGAGGAGATGTATGGGAGCCTTGTATGATGATATGCATTTTGTTTTGTAAATTCACAACTTTGACTATACACTTACGTACATTCATGTATGAATGATATACTTCAACAAAATTTTATTTTAAAAAGTTCAGTGTTCAGTTTGATTATAGCACAAGTGCCACCCTGGGAGGCAGTGAGGATGTCTAGGTCATTGGTTTTGGAGGATGACCTCTGTGCTTAGGAGGGAAATTCTATAGAGACTATTATTTAGGGCCAGTTGAGTAAATCTATTAAGGGCTTCCATGTGAATGATTATATCTTCAATGCCTACGGATGGAACAAATAGGGCTGCAGTATCTTACAGTGGACACCAACCATGTCCATCTAGCTTTTAATAAGGGTAAATTAGCTGAAGAGTCAGAATGTTACAAATAGTTCCTTGAGCCCATGGCAGGCCTAGTGTACACTGTCCTAACCAGCCTCTGGGCAACTGGTCCATAGTTTGGTGCTGCATGTTCACTGGATTCCACATGGAGCAGTCCAATAAATGCGAGATGTCTTGATCACTCAGTCCCAAACCACTCACTTTCTTGTAATATAATGGTTTGGTGACTTTGTTCAGGGAGGAGCCAGCACATTTTTCTGATACTATAAGGATCCTGACGTTAGAATGATTTTCTTGTTCCCAAGAAGGGGGGCATTTTGACTCATGTGGCCATACACAGAGGTCAACCATATCATGCCATCCTAGAGTTGTGTGTGTCCTCCCTACTCCCCAGTAGTTAAGTTTTTATCCCTAGGTGATTTTTTCTGCCTGTGTGGCCATTTTGACAGCCATGTTACAGGAAAAACTGACCTTATGATCAGGAAACTTAATATCAATGGGACAGTCATTTGTCTCAGCATTAGTTATGTCTACAGAGCTAAGGGTCATCAATTGGTTTTGTTCTTCCTTAATTAAGTACCTTAGCGCTCACCAGTATTTTCCCTAGAGGGGTAAGATTTACCAGGGTAGACCTGAAGCTGAAAAGTAGGAGCTGGCCACATAGCAATTAGATTGATTCATAGTGAAGGCATAAGAGTGTGAGACCACTGAAGGAAAACATTACCAGCAAGGGCCCACTGAGAATGGGTAGGGTTTATATAATGATATAGGACAGTGAAGAGCAAAAGAAGAGAGAACATAGCAACAGTAACCTATAACTTAGCTTTTGGGTCTTTTGTTCCTCTTAAAGATCAGTTTAAGATTGGTTATGGGTTTGCAGGACCAAATGTAAAGAAGAATAACTATTAGTAGGGGAATGTGTCCATCTGGTGTTGGGATGTTGCTGAACAGAGGTAATCTGCTGTCTGTGAAGGCTATCACCCATTTAGTCCCAGTAGATGGGCTTGGGAGTGTCTTCTTGATCATGAGGAAATAATTTATCTCAAGAGTGATGGACCTATGGCCTTGTTCCCTGCAGCTGAAGGAACTGTGTTTGCTCCCACGACTTTTGTAGAGGGCTACCATAGCATACCCAGCTCTTGGCAGTCCCTCGTCCATGAGGCTACTTGCATTCAGGAACATTTTAATATTGATATGCTTTAGGGGCTGGTCTGTGAGTTCCAGTCAGTTGGAACTGACTTCTTCAATTATCTGTATTCAGAAATGAATGGGTTTTTGCTGTGTATTTTTTAAAGAGTTCATTAGGAATTTTCAGTGGTACTTTTTCATCTTGCTGTAATAAAGCAACGTGGATGGTGCAGGCTTGTTTGGAAGGAACATCAACATTTCTTTTCTCTATGGAGAAAGTAACTTGTGCATTTAGCTTAGTATGTCCAATCCCAGCAATGGTATAGGGTATTCTGGGATGTAGAGAAAGCTGTGACTTACATTATTTTTGTCCAGTTAGCATTTGAGGGATTACAAAGGACTTAAGTACCATCTTTCCTGATACTCCAGTGACAGCCATGGTCCTTGGGGAAAGAAGGCCCTATTTTTTATTAAAAATGGAGTAGGTGCTCCAGTCTATATGCCATTCCATCACCACTGTTTCCTGGAGCTTCTTCTAGAAAATGTGAATGAGACCATTTGGGTCAAGGGGTATCCCAGGGCTTCATCTGACTTGGTTCTTTTTGCTTTCAACAAATTGAGGAATCTGTAAGGAGGATTTGGAATATTTGGGGTCTTTATCTGTTGGGCACCATATGTGATTCTGTTTCCATGGTGCCTAGGTCAATCCTGCTTCCTGTGTCCTTCTTTGCAGTAGGTATATTGTTGTGGTCCTAAGTTTGGGCAACCTTTCCTTCTGGGGATTTGGGATCCTTGGGGTCTTATCTTGTGTTGTTGGCCTCTGTTTGTGGGTGTCTTCTTCCATTCTGGAGGGTCAGTGTGGCCTAGTGCAACGCTAGGAGAGTGACTTGGTGTCACATATCTTGCTGTTCGTGTCTTTCCTGACTCTGGTTTATTAAAAACCTTAAAGACAATATCAACCAATTTTGACACAGGCATCCCCAGCACCCCTCTTAAATGTTTGCCGCTTTTTTTCTCATATCTTGGCATTATGACTATAAAGGTCATATTAATTAGAATTATATTATATGGAAATTCAGGGTCTAAATGAGTGTATAACCTGTATGCCTCGAATATGTTGTCAAGAAAGGGGGATGGGTTTTATTTTAGCCCCTGTTGAATTTCTTTAAGCCTTTTGGTCTTGGAGCCCCCTTGTGCATCCTTGCTATTATACATTCTTCATAGTGGTTTAATTTGGCTCAGTACCTGGGGTCCATTGGCATCCCATTTGAGCTCTGCCCTTGGGAAGGTCAGTACTGCAGTTGCTGAGTTGGGTTATTAGGTTGTATTTCATGAAGCCCATCAGTTTCTTGGAGGGATTTGTCTAAGACCATCCTGCATTTCTCAGGAGTGAGGAGGGTGTTCATAAGGGCTTGAATATCTGTGCAATTGGGGTTGTTGATAGCAAAAATAGAGGTAAAGGGATTTTTCCGTTCTCTTAGGATCATTTCAATAGGAAGGCATAATATTTTTTCCAATAGTATAAGTCAGAAAAAGTGGAATATACATAAATAAATCCCCTAGCCTCTCCTTCATCATCTAGTCCTGCTGGTATCTGTCTTAGTAGGAATTGCCCTGCCAAGGGTTAAGTGGTCCCCGGTCCAAATTGGGTACCCTGTCAGATATGAGACGAGAAGACCATTCTTTTCTGATTGGGAACATGAGGGAATTTGGGAATTCCCAAAGCCTGCTTGACCCTGTTGTGCTGCTCCCAAATATGAAGGCAGTGCAGATGGGGGCAGAGGAGCAGTCAGAGACATTAGGTATGGAAGAGTTAAATTGTCTTCCAGTTGGGTATCTGGCAGCAAATACTTTAATTTGTCCGAGTGCCTCCCCTTTGTATTTTACATCTCTTGCAAGTTTTTATTCTGACATAGAGGCAAAGATTGAACGTATGCGATCTCATCCCATTTTCTTCTCTTTTATGAATTAATCTAGTTGTAGAATGGTGTTATCATTTAGAGATCTGTTCTCAGTCCAAATCTCCCCTGAATCTATTTTATATTGGGGCCATGCTATGTTATAAAGGTAAATATATTTTTTCTTTTCATGGGTTCAAACCTGAAAATAGACCAATTAATTATGTAAGCTATAGCCCCAAAGAACTGCAGCCAGGTATACCATTAACATTACCCAAATTATGATGATCTTATAGTTATGTTTTAGCCTAGGCAAATTATAGTTACTGCTTACAGTTAAAACAATCAAAAATTCAATAAGGAAATGCAACAATGCAATTCTCAGCCAACCAACAGATATAAAGTTCCCAGTGAGTACCTTCCACTGCTAGAATCCCTTCTTGTCCAAACAGATCAGACAAGCGAGCAAAATTTCTATAGGGGATTTTAACCCCTAGACAATTAACAAATCTGTGTCCCTTAATTTTGACAGAGAAGTATGGGCTTACCGTATAATAAATTATTAAACCATTCAGAACAAAAGGGGTTTTAACCCCAAAGGACAACAGAGAGACAAATATTGGACTTGAGTTTAGGCACTCATAAGAGGTTACTCAACCAAAAGACATCTGATCCTAGTGTTGTTTCCTTCCTCAAAATTGAACAGTGCCAAGGGGTTCAAGGTCCTGGTTCAGGAAGGGAGGTTCCTAATCTCTGAGCCTCTAGATGAACTGATCTAGGTGGCATCACTCAGGATCAGCAAGAAGGGTCTGCACACTGACCAGGCCACGGTATCTCAGGCAGGTAGTTTCAGAGATCACTGGGGTTCCTTCATGATTACAAAATTGTTACCAAGCAGGGCTCACTACCCAACGTGCACAGAAGCCAATATTAGAACATCAGGAATTTGAGAGAAGAAAGTGCTTTTATTGAAACGTTGACCAGCAAGGAAACAGGAGCAAAATTCAAATCTGTTTCCCTCCCACGTGGTTAAGTGAGTTTTATATCATGTAAAGAGGCGTAACGGAGTCTAATAGGACAAGAACTAAACCTAAGCATATGGGGCATGTGCAGAAGCTATTCGTTGGACATCATGTATCACATGATCAGAAAATGCCAGCCTAAGCCTGTAAAAAAAAAGGTGGTTTTTCATTGGGTAGGTTACTTTCAGTCAGTTAGTAAGGCATGTGTAAGCATGGTCTAGGGAGTCCCCAAGAAATGGTTAGAGCTGGTTGGAGCAGAAGGTTATAGGGAGGCCATAGGGAGGTCAGGGAAGTATCCCGTTACAACAATGAGTACGAGATAATGAATCCTGCTGCAGTGGCTTCAATCATAAAGAACTAACAACATTGTGAACTGGGACTGCGGTGTATTTATGATGTATCTTCAACAACGTTGCTACTCTGCCAAAGTATTGGTCTCTTAAGGTTTTCTAGCTTTTTTGGGGTTCATTTTATAATTTATATTTTGCTAGAAAAATAATTTCCTCTACATATCTAAATTTATTGACAGAGTCAAACATAATATTTTCTTATAATTTCTGTAAGCCTTCTGTGTCTGAGGTTATAATTCCATTCTCATAAAGTAACTTGTTTTTTCCTTAGGCTTATCAGGAGTATGTCTGTTTTTTTCCAGTCCTCTCAAGCAGGAATACTGTTGCTTTTTAAAAACTTGTCTTTCATTACACTTCTTAACTTTATTCTCTCATTCTTTCTGTTCTTTAAATTGATTTTCTTAGTTCATTTATTTTCAGTCTTTTATGTAAGGAGAACATATAGAACTAATGATCTTTTTTAAACTTTTTTTTTTAATATCTCATATGTCTTGATATTAAGTGTCTTACCAGTTGGGGAAAACTTGGCTTTTGTTCTCAATCCAAGGGTAATTTTTTTTTGAAAGATTTATTTATTTATTTCTCTCCCCTCCCCCCCACCCCTGTTGTCTGTTCTCTGTTTCTATTTGCTGTGTCTTCTTTGTCCGCTTCTGTTGTTGTCAGCGACAAGGAATCTGTGTTTCTTTTTGTTGCGTCATCTTGTTGTGTCAGCTCTCCGTGTGTGCGGCACCATTCCTGGGCAGACTGCACTTTCTTTCACCCTGGGCGCCTCTCCTTCCGGGGCGCACTCCTTGCACGTGGGGCTCCCCTACGCGGGGTACTCCCTTGCATGGTAGGGCACTCCTTGCGGCATCAGCACTGCGCATGGGCCAGCTCCACACGGGTCAAAGAGGCCCGGGGTTTGAACTGCGGACCTTCCAAGGGTAATTTAAAAAGCATTGCTTAACTTCTAAATAGTTAAGTTGCCACTAACCATTTTTGTTGTTGTTCTAACTTTCTAGTTTTCTTAAACTTGGGCCCCAAATATAGCTTACAAAATTTCTACCTAAGTTTTTCTTAATAATTAAGAAAACAATGACTTTTTTGTAAAAGTCCTATGGACATAAGAATGTATATCTCTATTGAAAGAATATATAATTTTTTGTTTTGTCCAATATTATTTATTGTATTATAGATTAGTTTAATTTTCAAACTTTGTCAAATTTGGAAAGAAGTGAAGAAAACATCTCACAGTGATTATTTTAAACAGGCAAATAAATTTTCGTATATTTTAAGGAAATTTCACTGTATGTATTTTCTGCTGTGTTGTTTAGTGCACAAACATCTTTGGCTGTTTTACCTTTATTAATTATACCTTTTTTCATAACATAATATTCCTTTTTGCTTATTTAATGCCTTTTGTTTTCATTTCTGCATTATTTTATAATATTGCTCTTTTTCAATTAGAATTTATGTGATATATTTTTACTCATCTTTTTATTTTCAATACTTTTTTTGTTTCAGCTATATATTTTTGTAAATTAGGTGCCAGTTGGATTTTTTTGTTTAATCAATTTCTAATTCTTGATAGGTAAATGAACTTTGTCCATATTTGCTACATAATTGACATACTTAGCTTATTTTTCTCTTATTTCATGTTTATAATTTATTAATTTTTATTATTTCCTGTTTCTACTTACTTTATATTGCAGGCTTGATCAATTTTCTTTTTATTCATTGTTTCTCCTTTTTTTTTTAATTCGAAAATTCAACTAGCTTTTCCTATCTGCTAGACACCAATAGCTCATCTTTAACAATAATATTTAAAATTATAAGGTATACATTTTTTAAAACTTCAAAAATATATAACTATACTAACTTCAATTCAATGCTTTATTCGCCTATTTCCTAAGGCAAATAATATGGTACTTTAGGAATGTTACTCCCAGTATCCTAAATTCTGGGTTTTATTGAGAATGTTCAGAATTTTTAAGTTTTAGCTATTATATTTTTTCTTACTTTATATTTTATTTCAAGAATATTTGTTTAGCACTTAATTCCATTTCCCAGTGACATTACCATGCATTTAAAAATATTTTATCTTTTTAAAACAGGTAATACATGTAATTGTCACAAAATAAAATACACATAAAATGTTTGAGATGTCATATTATTATCCTCCTGTCCACAATTCCATTTCTCCCAGGCTGCCTGTAAGTAACCAACTGGTTCATTGGGGGTCTGTCTATCCAGTGTTTTTTATGTAAATATACATGTTTTATCCACTTTTCTTTCTTATACAAAACATACCGTAATATACCTTTGTTTCTTTAGTAGGATGGAGAACATTCTCATTTTTTCCCCCACAGATGTATGGTGTTCCCTTGAGTGGATGAACCACAGTTAATTTAGTCAGCCCCTTAATGTGAGGGATTAGAATCCATCTGCAATTATTTACCAGCACTACAGTGAATAACCTTACACTGATAGCATTTCTTAAGTGGTGTGATATATTGGTAGCATAGATATTCAGAAGTGGTATCAAAAGGCTAAAGGGTAAATGGATCTGTAATTTTAGTAGGTATTGTCAAATTCCTTTCTAAAGGAACTGAATCATTTACCAGCAATGTATGAAGTAGGCCAGATCTTTCTAATTTTTTATTTAAACTCTAGAAGCATTTGAAAAAAAAACAACCACCTATATTTTGAATGACAAAAAATAAGTAGATAATATGAAAAGAGACAAACTGGCTATAATATTGCAATTCATATCAGAGATAAATGGGTACTGTTTCTGATACATAAAGACAGGAGGGAAAAAGGCTAAAAACCTAATACAAAAAGAATGGACACAAACAGACCCTTAATTACAAGAAATGATGCTCAACCTTGTTCAAGTAAGAGGGGGAAAATTAAAAATACCATTTGATTTCTGTATTTCACCTATCTAACCAGTAAAATCCCCAAAATTGAACCGTAATTTCATTGGACAGGCTATGTGGACTCTGACTGATTTGGACTTTATACTGGTATATGGGGGTGAGGAATGGATCTAGCATTACCTTGTTCATATGCATACCTAGATTTTCCAACACTAATTTATTAAGAAGTATAACTTTTATCCCATTGTAAGATGCTACCTTTATCATACATCAAATTTCCTTATATAGTTGGGCTATTTCTGAACTCTCTGTATCTTTCTACTGGTTTGATTTTTAACACACTAATACTATACTGTTTTTATAATATGCTATATATTATATGCTATAAAATCTGGTCACCCTCATTTTTTCAGAATTTTTCTGGCTTATTTATTTATTTCAAGCAACCAAAATTCCCATCAATAAGGGAAAGGATTTAAAAAGGATGACATATTGGGAAGCAGTTGTGGCTCAACAGACAGAGCATCCGCCTACCATATGGAGGGTCCAAGGTTCGATCCCCAGGGTCTCCTGACCTGTATGGTGAGCTGGCTCACACGCAGTGCTGCCTGAGTTCAAGGAGTGCCATGTCATGCAGGGGTGTCCCCTGTGTAGGGATGCCCTATGCACAAGGAGTGTGCCCCGCAAGGAAAGCTTCCCCACGTGAAAAAAGCGCAGCCTGCCCAGGAGTGGCACCGCACACATGGAGAGCTAATGCAGTAAGATGACTCAACAACAACAACAAAAAGCAACACAGTTTCCCAGTGCTGCATGACAAGAATACAAGCAGACAAAGAAGAATACACAGTGAATGGACAGAGAGAGCAATGTGGGGAGCGGGCAAGAAATAAATAAAATAAATCTTAAAAAAAAAATAAAAAGGATGGTATTTTTGTGGGATAAAATAACAGCAGTTAAATGACTGAACTAGATTAAATTTACCAACTTCAAAAAATATGAAATGCATAGTTTTGAATGAAAAAAAAAAGAATGATACTATATGATGCCACTTATGAAAGTATAAAAAATAACCTGAACAATAATACTATATTTTTGGTAGAGGTAATCAAAATGTATTCAAAATTTGAAAAATAGACTGGAATGAATCATATCATATTGAAGAAATAGGTAGCTTCTGGGGTTGGAGAAAGGGAGGAAGTATATGACTGAGGTGGTTATTAAAGGGGATGATAACTTTAACTGCAATGTTAAAAACCAAAGGAAGTAACATTGCCTGTAATGTTAAAATTAAAAATTTATATTACATATTAAGCCATAAGTCATTTTCTGGTATATGAGGGTAGCCAAGGTCCAGGCCGTGAGCCCTCTACGTGTACTACCTCTCAGGTCACCCATTATCAGGAAAGCACATAAAAAGAAGGATGGATTCTATGATCCTAATATCCAATAAGATAAGATGATTCAAGAACATAGAGGACTAAACTAAGATATAATCTTCAAATATGGAAAACTTATGGAAATGCTGAATAAAATGTTTAGGTTTAAAATGCTTTCCTTTCTTAAGTAAAAATGGTTGAATGACTAATTTCATTTAACTCAACATACATAGGATAAAAAATTACAAAATCCAATACTGGAAATAAAGGTAATACTCAGTTGCCAGAAATTAAGAGGGAAATTAAACGTCAGAATGGTAAACTCACGAGCCAACTTGAAGAGAGGAGATACCAGTTCAGATATAAGCTCCACCAATATGGAATAGAAGATGTGGCCATAGAGACACATAAGGGAAGTCCTAAGAATGAGATCTCTTAAAAAAGAGACCCTGACTCCATCCTAAATGAAGGAAACTAGAAAACTCTGCCCACTGGCCCAAGTGATAAAAAGGTAGGTGGAACATAAAAGTCATTTGAGAAATCTAAGTCATAGACCCTTATTTTGCATACAAGTGGAAACCATAGTTACACTATCCTCTTGGGCCAAGAATATTCAGTATAAAAACTGATTCTATTAAAAGTACCAGGGAAAAACTAATGAAAAATCACTCTAAAGCAATACTTCTACAACTTGGACAACATGGGATTTTCTCTTTCCCACAAACAGAGAATCTCTGATAATGAGGATCAGAAGCTGAAAAATTACAAAAATGAAAGAATCAGTATGTAAAAGAAACAGGAGATTTAGCACCTAAAGAAACTGAAATAATGAAACACTAAATATATTTTATAAAAATATAAAGTACTGGTATTTAAAATACAGAACTTTCTGTCAGAAATTAAAAATACAATGGGTTGGTTAAATATGTTATAAAATCTTAAAAAGAAAATGAATGGCTGAAAGACAATTCTCAAACAATGACTTAGAATAAAAAACAGAGAGACAATGAGATGGAATGTAAGAGGGAGGGAGTAAGAACTGTAAAGAAGAATGAGAATATCCAACATACATATTATAGGAGCTCAAGAAAGGGTGACTAGAGAGGATGAGGAAGAGACAACATTCTATGAAATAATGCAAAAGAATCTGAGTGACCAACAGACATGAATATATAGATTCAAGAACAAGTCTTGAACAGAAGAAATAAAGATAAACATACATATGTCTGGCATGGTAAAACTAGAGAACAGCAAAAAAGAAAATAAACTGGAAAGTAAAAAATGTTGTTCTTTAAAAAAGCAATAATAACACAGTGGCTCTCAAACTTTAGTGTACTGCAGAATTGTTTGGAGGACTTGCTGGGTGCCACACCCAGGGTTTCTGATTGAGTAGGTCTGTAGTAAGGCCTGAAAATTTTTTATTTGTAACAATTTTACACACGATGCTGATGCTCTTGGTTGAAGGACCGTTCTTGGAGGACCTCTAAATTCAACACATAACAGAAATCTCAAAAGCCACAAAGGAAGCTAGAAGATAGTACTGAAAGAAACGACAAAATCATTGAAGAGTGTGAAATAATATTATTTTAGATATAGAAAGTCTGAGTTTATTATTCATAGATCTTCAATAGAAGAGTTATTAAAAGATATGCTTAAGGAAGAAGGAAATTGAATCCAGAAAGAAGTGGCATACAAGAAGCAGTGGTATGCAAGGAAATTGGTAGTGTCAACAAATCTAAATAAGCATAAATAATAAAGATAATAAAATAAAAAAAACTAAATTTTTTTGGTGTTTAAAGACAAGATAGAACTAAAGCAGGAGACAACCAACAGCATGGTTAGGGGAGGGAGACATTCAGAATTTAAGTCTAAGATCTTTTTAATATTTGGAAGGAGGTTAAAGACACTGATTAATTTTTGACTTTTTAATGTGCAATATATAAAAAAATGTTAAGAATGACTAACAAAATAATAAAAATAATATGTATGACTTCCAAATCCGTCAAGAAATAGTTTGAAACAGACCATACTATTACAACAGAGTATATTATATACAGTTACTATTTATGTAGTAGTATAAGTAAAATAAATTAGTAAAAGTAAAATATATAGGAAAATACATGCCGACTTTAGAAGGAAGAGAATGCTAAATGATTAGAATGGGGCTTTATGCTATACTCGAAATACTATCCCTTTAAAAAAAAAAACTTCCTGTTTTAAAATATAGACCGTAGGTACACAGGTATGTTATATTATTTTCTATACTTTTCTATGTGTTTGAAATATTTTACATTTTTAGAGAATACAAAAATGAAACCTATACAAAGTTGTATTAAATAGTATTGTATGCTTATTAATTTTCAGGAGAGAGACCACTGTTCAAGCTGGAAGAAATAGAATTAATCACAAAGGATGTAAAATATATAGCTGAAATTCTCAAACATTCCCACATTCTGTAATTTAATTTAAAAGGTAAAAAAATGGGCACGGAAAAAAAACAATTTCAGCACATTGAACTAACAGATAGTATATTTCTACAAGAAAAGAACTTATATGAACTGAAGAGAAAATACTGACAAGAAAAAAGACAAAGAAAATGAACACAAAAGAACTAAAACATAAATATATGGAAAGCATCCAATCAAAATTACAATAAAAAATTAGCACTGAAACAAAAAATTATTAATTTTAGCAAAGGATTGAAAATGCCCAAGTCAGTGAGGTTGTGATCAAAACAGAATACTTACACATTGCTGTTAATTGCTTAATTTGGCACAGCTCTTTAGAAAAGCAATTGTTATGTATCAAACGAATAAAAATATCATACCCTTAATTGATTTATCCCATTTCTGGAATTGTTCTTAAGGAACTAAACCAAAAGAAATAAAACACGATATGTCTAGAAAGCTATCCATTGCAGTATAATTTATAATGTAATCAGGAAGTTTCTAATTGCCTAAGAAGACAGTTATTCCATGAATTTTGCAGTCAACTTAAATGATAATTATAAAAATCCATAACAACAAAGAAACAGCAGATGAAATGTTGAATGGAAATAGGGGGAAGAATGGGGACAGAGGCCGGAACAACATTGTAAAGTAATGCAAAACCCTGGTCAGGACTTGGGTGAAGCAAGGGAAGAATTCCTCCGCGAGGAAAATGTGGAGGTAACGGGAAGCACCAAAAAGCTCAATAATAAAGCTAAATAATATTTTAGTGCAATATTTTAAGAAGCCGAAACTAATGCAAAAAAAGTCCATGATGAAAAAAAGTCAAACGTTTAAATAAAAGTATGATCATGAGAGTGCATGCATCACTTGCTTCCTCCTAGAGCAGGCTCAAGAATCCTGTCTTTAAAATTTTGCTATTTTGTTCATTTTTGCATTTATTTTTATTTTTAAAAACTGTATTAAAATATTACTTTCTCGATTACTCAGTTTTTTTGGCACACCCTTAAATTTTGCACCCAGGCGAATGCATCGCTGAACTCGTCCTAGCCCCGATCCTGTGCAAAATCATGGTAATATTTCGTTTCTTGAGTTTAGAAACTGTAGGTGTATATATATATATATTTAACCCAAACTTTAAAAATTGTCAGCTATCCTTAAACTTCAGAACAGTGGCCCAGTCTTTCCCAGGAGAGTGACGAGGGTTGTTGGAGGTTCAGGCAACTGCCTTCGCGGCTTACCATGAAGCGCAAACTAGACGCTCGAGGGATGACGTTGCCCCGGAGCTCATTGTGGAGATTCACGTACTCATTGATAAAGTCTACGTCTTCTTCCAGGGGCAAAAATCTGGCGTTCAAACCAGAACCTAGCAGTAGTAGCCAAAGCTCACAAAGCCACAGCTTCAAAAAGCCCCCTGGCGCCAGCAGAAGCGACTCGGCGCGATACTCTGTGGAAGAGGGCCTCGAAGTCTCCATGGTCCGCCTGTCGCGGACTGGTCAGTGCGCACGCGCCGGCCCGCCCCAGTGACCTGCCAATCTACCGGGCGGCTCAGGCGAGTCACGCCTCCACTACTCCGAAAGTAGTTGGGGTTGGAGGCGAGGCTTGTGACAAATCTGGAACTTAAGGGAAGGGGAAGTTTATAAACGTCTATTGAACTACCTACAGTTTTGAGTTAAATAATGAGTGCAGAGTTTTCAGTTAGCGAATGTAGCCAAATAGTATGCAAGTTGATTTCTGATACCAAATGATGTGCCATTGTTCATTAATACGATATCAGTAAATGTTAATTTATGAGTAATTAACTTGTCTTAGGAACCTTCTAATTACGCAAGGGGAAATGATTCTTCTGAAATACTGATAAAATTCAATTTTCTTTTTTCATTTTTCATCTGCTATGTCTGTCTGTCTATTTTTTGAGGTACCTAGCCAGAACCCGACCTCCAGTATGGGAAGCAGGCGCTCAACTGTTCACATCGGCCTCCGCCTCACCCTGCACCATCCTTACTTTCTGATGTAGGCCGTGTCCGCAATTTTCAGTAGGACAAAAGAATATCCTTTTTGATGAGGACTTCATTAGTTGAGTTTTTTCCCTCCGTGTTTTTAATGAACCTTTGTTGAAACAACAAAATACATGGAAGAGTGGAAAGCTCAGTATTTATTTAATGAACTAGGGGTGGAGATGGCAAGTGCAGAAAGAGGAAATGCCTTTATTATTCTGGTAGTTAGGATATGGCAATTGCTAAGTTAAAGGACAAGCATCAATAGAATAATGCAATATTAGATTTGGAAGAAATTTTATCTTCTGCTTACGTAATTACACTAAGTAACTGCCTCCTGGGTAGCCCATTCCATTGTTAGACACCTCATTCATAAATTTAATAAATATTTCTTTATTACCTATTATGTGTTAGAGCCCATGTGAGGTGCTAGAGCTAAAATGCTGAACAACCTAGACATGGAAACTTGTCAGCCAAAAGGCAGAAAACAATAGGTGCATGGATAAACAAAAGAAATAAGCCAGACACAAAAGGACAAATTGTATATGATTCCACTTAGATCAAATAGCTAGAACAGGTGTTGTGTTACCTAAATGTTATTTTTTAAATTTGTGGTTAAATATATATAGCAAAATTTAACAATTTAACCCTTTTTAAGTGTACAAATCAGTGGCATTTAATTTTATATACAATGTTGTGCAACCATCACCACTATTTCCAAAATTTTTCATTACCCCAAACAGAAACTCTGTACCTATTAAGCAATAACTCCCCATTGCCCCTTCTCTCATCCCCTGGTAACCTCTAATCTACTTTGTCTCTATGAATTTACTTATTCTAGATATTTTATATAAGTGGAGTCATACTATTTGTTCTTTTGTGTCTGGCTTATTTCACTTAGCATAATGTTTTCAAGGTACATCCATGTTGTAGCAATATCAGAATTTTCTTTTAATGACTGAAAAATATTCCACTGTATGCATATGTCACACTTTGTTCATCCACTCACCTACTGATTTCTGCCTTTTGGCTGTTGATAATTCCTATGGCTTGTAACTTTGACCTTTGAAATTTTGGCTTCCCCCAAAGATATTTTAATGTTTTTAATTTTGAAATGTGGAATATATCAATATTTTTCCTGAAGGCAGTGGAATTGCTAGAGGGTTTTGACAGAATTATTGATTTTTTCACACATGATGTGGAAAATAAATCATTAAATTAAGAATTATTGCACTAAAATTCTCTTGATGTATTTTTTGAATACCTGTTTCCAACAGAGACATTTCTTTCCTTTGAAAATAAGGACAATTTTAGGAAATACACTATTTCTTGCTTTTCCCCAATGAGTTTGGAGTTTTTGAAGTCCTCAATTTTGTATCATCATTCTGCACAACCTCTGTGGGATTTCTTTGCAAATTTAAGGAAAAAGAATACTCTAATTCCATAGTCTATCTTATTTTTATAAAAGCTAGCATTTTTATTTATTTTTAGTTGTGGAATAAGGCTTAAGGCTCTGGAAAGTCTTATTTTGTTCTCTTTACAGATCATACTGGGTAGATATATTATGTACTATAATCTTTTTCTTATCCTTTTCCCTTTCCCAAGAGTCCTTACTCAATAGGTCTTGTCTATAATTTAAATATTAGATTTTGATAATAGTGCATGAGAAGCACTACAAGAGAAAAGGAAACTAATACTACATAAAAAGCTAACATTAAAAAAATGGAAAGTTAAGCAAATGTACAATACTGATACAAGGTGTTAATAATAAGGGGGCATGTGGAAAAAATATACCAAGTGTAAGCTATGGACCATAGTGGTAATAGTCTGATCATATTTTTTCATAATCTGTAACAAATGTTCCACAACAATGCAAGGTGGGGTGGGGCGGTGATTATAGGAATTCTGCACATTATGCATGATTTGTTTTATACACTTACAACTTCTTTAATAAAAAAAATATATATATTTACAAAAGGAAAGAAGACTTCACTACATTAAAATTTGGGGGAACACTGAGAAGCACCATTAGTAAATGGATGAAGTTGATGAACAGGCAACTGACAAGACAAAAACAGTAGTGAAATATTTGTGCTTCCATTCTTTTCACATATAGATATGATGAACTGCCTATAACAGATTCCAACATAAGTAGTTGGGTCTCTGAAACTAAAATGCAATGTGCCTCTATCCAAAGTCAAAGTCATAAAATTGAGTATAAATCTTGGAATGTTTATACGAAATTTTGACTCCTAAACATACATTACTCTCTGTATTTGTGAGGTTCACTATTTACTAAGGTAAATATGTGTGCAGTCACTCCTTGGGATCTTTTCATCAAAGGATGACATTCCCTAGGCTACCTTAATAATCTTATATATATAGATATATATAATCTGAGTGCTGTTTATGAAAGTATGTTTAAATCTATTAGTAATTCAAGACATGCAAATTAAAGATATCTACCTCACAGAATAATTGCAAGGATTAAATAAGTTATTTCAAATAAAGTACTTAGAGCAATGCTTGTTCCATTGTAAATATTTACATGTTAATTACTGCTATCATTTAATTAAAATACTATCTCATTTTCACTTATATTGATAAGGACTAAGAACAATTTTCTCTAAATATTTAGCATGGGGCCAGACATTAGGCATACTTGATGAATATTTATTGAATTATTCTTATGATTAATCAGAGCTAGGAAGTGTTGAGTGAAGTGGTAGTTCTTAAGGACTATGGCGAGAGTGCAAATTAATCAAATTTGTGAGAAAAAAGTTTCGCAAACCTGCTATCTACTTTAAAATATTAGAGTGATTACAAATGTATTTTTTTCCCATAACTCCTGTGATCACCAAAAATGATAGCAAAGGAAGGGGGAAAATTTAGCAGTGAACTCTGGAGTGAGTTGCTGTGTGGTGTATCATGGGAACACAGGCTCAGGCACAACAGAAACGTTCAGCACTGCTTTATTAATTACACAGCACAAAGGGTCCAAAAGAACAGGGTAAAAGTTCCCATCATGGCTTGTCTCTTACAGAGATCAACTGCTCGCCCTACTTCGAGTCCAAAAAGAGAGATGCCTGTGCTGCCTGAGAGTGGGTATTTATATCCCCAGGGAGAAAGGGCCCTGCTACCTAGCAAAAAGCATGTATCAAGCAACCTTTGGGTAGAATTCCTGCCCTGAGAAGCATCTGGGGCTGTTTGTTCCCAGTTTGGGGTTCAAGGTATGGTCAGGCCCTTCCATGAAACCTAATGTCTCTCCCAGTCTTGCGAAATGGAAATATATTGATAAAACTACACACCAAAAAAAAGGAAGGAAGAGGTATAGGCCAGGACTGGGAGATGGCTGCTGAGTGTGACCATGACTTTCCCAGGAGGAAGCTCCCAAGTCTCATCAGAAATAAAAATACAAACTTTATTGATGCATATAATTAAAACATATTGGGGATGTGAAGCCTTAATACCATCAAATTTTTTTTTCTTAAATTAATGTATAGTTTAAATGAATTTCCAATTACCATCATAATAAAAATTTTCTTGGAACTTTACAGTATAATTCTAAATTTTATATGGAATAGTATATGTATGCCAGAACGAAAAATCATTTTGCATAAAAGGAAAATGAGGAGACCCTCTCTCACATCTTTTATAAAGCAACAATATTTAAATGTTTGGTACTAGCACCAGATCAAGCAGGACTTGATCATTGGAGAAAAATGTTATCACCCATAAAATAATCTCTATTAGGTATAGATGTCAAATATAATTTGATGGAGAAAAGTAGTGTAATTTAATAGATGGTATTGAAATAACCACTTGGCAATGTAGAACTAAACAGATTTAGTCTCAAACCCATAGTAGATATCAACATATTTTCTAGTAAAATGTTTAGTATACAAGCTTGAAGGAAGTGCAATTGTACTTTTATACCATCCCTGGAATAAGACTAGAATAATCTTATAAGACTAGAAAGAAAAAACAAATCTCGAAGATTTTTAAAAAATCATTTGATGTGCTTTCTTAAAAATATTTTCAGCTACAATCATTTTATAGCAAAAATGAAAAGTTAATAAGCTTGGAAGATGTTTTCAGTAAATATGATAACGGATTGATATATTAATATGCTCATAGGATCCAGCCATTGTGGAGGACAGTTTGGCGGTTTCTCAAAAAAACTAGCTGTAGATTTGCCATATGACCCAGCAATCCCACTGCTGGGTATGTACCCAGAAGAACTGAAAACAAGGACACAAACCGATTTATGCACACCAATGTTCATAGCAGCATTATTAACTATTGCCAAAAGTTGTAATCAACCCAAATGCCCATCAACAGATGAATGGTTAAATAAAATATGGTATATACAAAGACAATGGAATACTACTCGGCTATAAGAAGGAATACAGTACAAACATATGGTATAACATGGATGAATTTTGAGGACCTTATGTTGAGTGAAGCAAGCCAGGCATTGCATGACAAATACTACATGACCTTTCTGATAAGAAATAAGCAAATCAAGCGGTCTCAGAGAGCTAGAGCCTGGATGATAGGCTTACAGGAAGTGGGGGGGCGAAAGGAAGGTTGTGAGCTGTTGCCTACATGGGTGAAATCAATGATAAGCTGGAGGTAAGTATTTGTACCGGGAAGGGATAAGACGGGGGTATAGGGATACCTTTGGGGAGGGCTTTGTAGGCTTGAGGCGGCTAGGGTTGGGAGGATGGATCCGATGGCCCAAGAAATTGGGGGGAGAACTGCAGGGAACTGTTGAACATGGGGGATTGTCAGGTATGTGATTGAAACTATAATGTTGAGAAAACACTTTAGAAAATATAACACAAAGTAGGTAATACTCATTCTGATGAAGTAGCTTATGAAAACTTTATAATAAATTGCTGATGTACATGTAATTTGATTGTTTATTTTAGGGGGGAGGAATTAATATTTTCAAGGAGAAGAAAACATTTATTTATATTATCTTTTTTCCTCTAGGGAACTAATACAAAAGCAAGGAAATCTAGGTATCCGGAGATATTTGATTCTGTGTTATGTATATGGAAAACTTCAAACCAATTTATCTAACAATAGAAAAGAAATAATTACGTTACACCACAACTACTGGTTTAAAATAATTGTGTTGCAGTATTAAAAACATGAGCTACTGAGAGGAAAAGGAATATAAATTTCTGTGTACACAATGTAAAACCCAGAAAATATGTGGGACAAGACTGGACTAGAACACAAAATAACAGTTGTGATAGAGTGGTGGGTTATGTATTAGATTATTTTTCTGTTTTTTTTTTTTTTTTTACTTTATTTCCTTTATTAGAGTAAAAAGAAAATGCACCTACATCACATACAAGTGATCTGAGCCTTTTTCGATCCTGGGTTAAAGGAGGGAGGAATTGCAAAGAGTATGGAGGGTTTAGGTTGCTCGCTCCTCTGAGCCCTCTCCCTGCACAGCCACCTCCCTGCACAGCCACCTGTCAACTTCTAACCGCTGACCCCTGGGATCAACCTGCTATGCTATAGGAAGACAATGGGTCCTCCTCTTCCTCCACATCTCACTTGTCCTGAATAGGGTAACTTTCTTCATCAAACTTACCAGTTTTGCGAATTGGGTCTCCTGAAGTATGGTTTATGTTTGGCTGTTGGTGCCAGTGAGAAAGAGTAGTGCGGTTAAGTTTGCTAGCATTATGGAAGAGGAGTTCAGATATGAATGTTGAAATAAATAATGGAATATGAATAATAGAAGCCAGTTAAATATAATAGGTCTGCTCATAGGAAAAGAATCACAAGTGATGCCAGGCATCTAAAAAGTTCCTGTCAAGTGTCGGTAGTTAAGATAACAAGGAATGAAAAATTTATCTCCTTGACCCAGAATTTGCTCATGATGCTAATTAGGGACCCCCAAGCCCAGCTTCCTGTAGTAGAGCAGAGCCACTCTGCCTTCATGCCCTCTACCATACCTTCAGCATGGACAGAAAACCCTCCAAACAAAGCAAAAACAAAAACAAAAAACCCAGAAACAAATACAAAACACTCTTCTTCTGAGAACTGTCATTTCTCGCAAGTTCCTTTAGCAGTGTGTCTTTGAAAGCAGGGAATATAGTTCTGTAAAACTTCATTTTATGAATATGATCTGTAAAATTTCAATTAATCTTGATAAACAATCTTTTATTCTCATGAAAAAATAAGACTGGGGGAAATAAAGGAGTAATTACATAAACAACCAGAGGATATTTTTAATTATTAATGAAAAGGTCTAAACATCTATGATAACACAATAAAAAGTACAAAAGGTAGAAGAAACTACACTCTACATACATGTCCATTCACCTTTAGCCTATCTCAGATCACAGGTTATGGAATGATTAATTCTGAATTCAAATTTTAACAAAGGAATGAATAGTTTATGAAATAAATATAATAACATAAAAATAAGAATATTCTACACAAAATTTTTTAAGTCAAAATAGTAGATTTGAAACATAAAATCACTTCACTTCTTTTTCAAAATAACAATAACCCAGCTTCATGGGAATTCCTAGGTATTTGGCATTACATACAAAACAACTTTCATGTTAAATGTCTGTTAAAATACATTAAAATGGAACACTTTAATATTTATAAGTGAAGAAAACTGGTGGTTGGTTGACTTAGTTGACAAGAAAAAGATAAAAATAATTTAGCCCACAGGAGTTAACAATTCAGCATATATGGTTTTTAACTGAATTAATTGAATAATCTGGTTGTTTTTTTTTTTTTTGTCTTCAGACAAAAGAAATGCCAGGATTGACAAGTCCTTTGGTTTGTAGAAAGGTTATATCTACTACAGATAATTTTGTAGATCTTTTAAAGATATACTGTCAGTTTCCTATGATTTTATATAGGTTACATTTAAAAATAAAATTACCTAAGAGTGTGATTTTAATTTTTAGGATATAAAATTACTTTTCAAAGGTTTAAAATTCTTTCGAATTAAAATGACAATTAAATGATTAATACTATAAAAAAGATTCTCAGAAGAACAAATATTAGGCAAAATTGATTACATGCTATTTGTGGAGATGTTTTCCCCTTCGGATTCCAGTATGGATAGTCTATCAATAAAACAGAAGAACTCAGTTTATTTTCAAGTGGAGAATGAAATTGAATCAATACTGAAATATTTTGATACGTACCTTTGAGTACTTCACGTTCTGGATTTCCTAAAAGAGAAAAAAAATAATATTACAAAATGAAAAGCAAAGCATATCTTGATTTTCTGACTTTTTAAATAAGACAATAAAGTTAGAAAAATATGTTTGACTTTTTACCTTAAGAAAATGAAAGCTTCCCCCCAAATCCCACAATCCTTACAAATGTTTATGATGTCCCCTACTAACAATGTCATGTCAGCAAGTATTTCCAAAATGCCGGCTGTGCAGTAAGAAGAAATTGAGGGAAATGGATGTGGCTCAACCAATTATGCTCCCATCTACCATATAGGAGGTTCGGGGTTTGGTGCCCAGGGCCACCTGGTAAGGGCAAGCTGGCCCATGATGGGAGCTGGCCCACATGGAGTGCCGGAGCATGCAGGAAAGCTGCCCCATACAAGAGTTCTGGCCAGCGGGGAGAGCTGGCACAGGAAGATGATGCAACAAGAGACATGGAGAGAAAATAAGAAGGTGTAGCAGAACAGGGAGCTGAGGTGGCGCAAGAGAGTGATCGCCTCTTTCCCACTCCAAAGGTCCCAGGATCGGTACCCAAAGCCACCTAATGAGAATGCAAGTAGACACAGAAGGACACACAGCAAATGGACAGAGAGAGCAAACAATGGGAGAATGGGGAAAGGGGAGAAGTAAAAATAAATCTTTAAACCAAAAAAAGAAGAAATTGAAGCATTTTAAGAAGAGTGATTTGATCTGATTTTATGTAAAACAGTTTGGAGGGGAGACTGCATTAGTTCAGATAAGAAATTACTTGCATTCAATGTAGGAAGGGAAAGTGGCAGGAATGTATTATTGATGTATTTATATCCCTGACTAGAAAAGTTTTGCAAATAAGAGATACACAATTTTCTAACTACCTTGAATGAAATCTGAAATCAAAGCTACCATATTTTTAGCACATTATTAAATTGATTTAAATGTATAGGCCATAATTGGACATTTTGATGAATTGTTACAGTGCAAGCACACCCATGTTAAAGTGTAGGTTAAGAAATTCCTTTTGGTGTCCACTTCCAATCAGTAACTCATCTTTCTTCTCCAAAGGTAGCTGTTTTCTTGATTACTCCAAGGCACACTTAAGTTTTGCCTCATTTTGAACTTTATATAAATGGATTCAATATGCATTGTTTTTGTGTGTTTTCTTCGTTGGTATCACATACAAATCGTCTCCTCTCTCCACCCATTTCACTCAACCAATTTATACTTCATTCTTAAAAAAAAAACAACCAACTTTATTCTGAAAACCGAAGGACTGGTGATGGAAGAGAAGCATGTTAAGTACAAATTATAGTTAATTTGGGCACTGATTAATGTATTAATTCTGAATGAATCTCTATTCTAATAGTAGCTAGTAATTGCAGGTGAATGGAAGTAAATACAAATAAGAAACATTTCAACAAATAGCTTTTTTCAGTGTAGCAGGAAACTGGATTGCAGTTGTTACCTCACTCCTTTCTCTTCTTTAGCTCAAAAGGAAAATAATCAGTGAGGAAGGGCGGGACCATCTGAGTTTAAGTATGATAATTCGTGAAAAATGACATATCACCGTATAGTAGCACCCAATTCTTGTCTATAAGTTCTCTATAAACAAAAGAAACCAAGTTTTAAAATAAATTTATGGAAACTTTACTCTTCAAATGGAATGTTCAGATTTTTTTTTCTTTTTCACTCTTTTTTTTTTTTGCTTACGGCAGAGGTTCTGTGTGCAATTTTCTCCTGTGCACACGGAGCAGGATACTCCACTTTTGTAGGGCAACGCTTTTGGATAATTTCCTCTGTAAAAAAAGAAAAAGAATAATTAGCCAAATGTACATACATTTATGCAAGTTGTTTAGGTCACTCACTAAGTCATGAATGTTGAAAAGGAAACTACTGACAACTTTTGTCTCAATTTTATGTTCACTTGTTCCATAAAAAGAACTATTAAATTTGTTCTATTCAGGGTGTACCTAAATTGTGTGGCAGTTATATTCTTGAATATTTTAGAGAACATCAGTGAGATGTGAACCCAATGTAATTATGCACGTGATAGCCACAAAGTGCTTACCATAAACACTATGATTAATCCTTGTTTTTGTAAAAGGAATAAGTAAAATTTAATTGCAAATCACAACATATACTTTATTGTTTAATTAAAAAGTAATATACTTAATAAGGATTATTATTTGATGATGTACCAAAAAGACGTAGCAGCTATGATGCCTGTTTTTCAATAATAAAAACCAATGTATTTTAATAAATCTTTTTTGTTTTCAGAAAACTTACAAGTGTATATTTAAACATTAAAAAGTATGTAAAGAAAAACACATTAATGATGTGAGACTTTGTCAACAACAAAATATTTCTATATGCTCAAAAGAGAATAAGTGATTTGATAAAACAATACAAACTAAAAGAAAAATGTTATACCTAAAAATGTTATTTGTATAAAGACAAGTTTATATATACTGAATTTTACTATTTCAGTAACTAAAAGTAATAATTTCACTCCTTAGTTTATCAGTGAAAGCATCGACTATATATATTTAATTAGTATAGTCAAAATTGTGTGAGACTCTTGGAAATGAAGTATGGAAGAACAGCTATACTGACTCTCCCACTGACCATACTTTAAAATGATGAACAATGGGAAGTGGACTTGGCCCAGTGGTTAGGGCGTCCATCTACCACATGGGAGGTCCGTGGTTCAAACCCCAAGCCTCCTTGACCCATGTGGAGCTGGCCCATGTGCAGTGCTGATGCGCGCAAGGAGTGCCCTGCCATGCAGGGGTGCCCCCCGGCGTTGGGGAGCCCCATGCTCAAGGAGTGCGCCCCATGCTCAAGGAGTGCGCCCCATAAGGAGAGCCGCCCAGCACAAAAGAAAGTGCAGCCTGCCCAAGAATGGCGCCAAACACACAGAGAGCTGACACAACAAGATGATGCAAAAAAAGAAACACAGATTCTCGTGCAGCTGACAACAACAGAAGCGGACAAAGAAGAACATGCAGCAACTGGGGTGGGCGGGGGGGGGGGATAAATAAATTTAAAAAAATTTAAAAAAATAAAAAAAAATAAAATGAACAAAATATATTTTTAAAAATTCATAAATGTGTTGGTAGGAGAATCAGGAATATTAGGTTAACACCTAAAGGGAGGTGGTAATCCAGAGAAGAAACTAAAGGAAAAATGGTATTTCAAACCCTAGCGCTTAGTACAGGGGTTCTATTTTATTTTATTTTTATTTTATTTTATTATTTTATTTCTATCCTCCATGTTGTCTGCTCTCTGTGTCCATTCACTGTGTGTTCTTCTGTGTCTGCTTGTATTCTCATTAGGTGACTCTGGGTACCGATCCTGGAACCTTCCAGGGTGGAGAGAAGCGATCACTCTCTTGCACCACTTCAGCTTTCTGTTCTGCTACATCTTCTTACTTTCTCTCCTCCGTGTCTCTTGTTGCATCATCTTGCTGCACCAGCTCTCTGCATCAGCTGGCACTCCTGTCTGGGGCAGCATTCCCACACAGGGTGACACTCCCGTGCCGGGTGGCATTCCCAGGTGGGCCAGCTCACCGCGTGGGCCAGCTTGCCCTCCCCAGGAGGCCCTGAGTATCAAACCCTGGACCTCCCATATGGTAGACAGGAACCCAGCTGCTTGATCCACATCCATTTCCAGGACAGAGGTTCTTAACCAGAGGGTCCATGAGTTTGAAATTGAAAATTCAACCTATTATCTTTATTTTCTCTGACCTCTAATTGAAATGTAGCATTTCCTTCACTCATGAATGTATGCAATAAATTATAGTAGTATTCATTTCACCTGACTGGCAAAGGGTCCGTGGAACAAAAAAAGGTTATGAACCCCTGGCTTAGTGGTAAGAAACCTTCAATAAAAAAGTGCAATTATAAAACAACTCTTACATGAGGTTGCAGTCCACATTAACATTCTCTGGTCTCAAACTCCAAGTCTAGGATTTAGTTAAAAGTCATTCCATAGTAGTGCCCAGGTGTCTGCCAGAGGCTAGGGTAAATTGTCTGGAAAAAATGTGTTAAATTTATAGCTGGAATCAGCAAGAAATGATGTTCTAACAATACTGATTCTTCCAAATCATGAACAATGTACATCCATCTAATTATTTATGTCTTTGTTATTTTCTCTCATGAATATTACCTTGTTTTCTGTATATAGGTCTTCTGCCATATTTATCCTTAAGTATTTTATATTTCTTGAAATTGATGTAAATGGTATTGTTTTAATTTACTATCTGAAGGTACATAACTAGTATATGGACATACAATTGATTTATTTTTAGGAGGTATTGGGGCTTGAACCCAGGATCTCATACATGGGAAGCAGGCACTCAACCACTGAGCTACACAGCTCCCCATACAACTGATTTTTGTATATTGATTCATACCTGAAAAATTGCTAACTGTACTTATTAGTGCTAGAAGAATTTTTGTAGATTCCATTGGATTTTCTATATATTTTGGTAGTAAGGAAGACATGGCCCAAAGACCAAATGTGGCCTGTTGACTGTTATGTGCAGACACCCAGGTAAGAATTGTTTTGTTTTTTTTAAACATCTTTAAAAGGTTATTATAAACAAAACAATAAACAAAGAAGACTATGTGAAAAAGACTGTATCTGACACACAAAGCCTAAAATATTTACTGTCTGGCACATTACAGAAAAAGAGTTTTACCTTTGGGTGTAGTGTTAGCAAGGTATTTCATAGATGCCCTTTAGGAGATTGAAGAAATTCTTAGTTTGATGAGAGCTTTTATGAGGAATGAATGCAGGACTTTTTCTGAGTCTATTGAGATGACCGTATGTTCATTATTTTTAGATTTGTTAATATGGTAAATTACTTTGATTGATTTTTGTATGTTAAACCAGTCCTGCATTCCTGAAATAAAGCCCACTTGGTTATGCTTTATTATGCTGTTAATTCATTGTTGAATTTAATTGCTAAAGCTTGTTTAAAACGTTTGCCCCTATATTTTTCAGAGATATTGCTCTGTAGTTTTCTATTAAGCTTATCTATTTCTCCCTTGTAATTTGTATCTTTTTAGGACATCTCATCTAAGTTGTCAAATTAATTGGTATAATACTGTTTATAATATTCCCTTATTTTCCTTTTAATATCTGTAGTATCTGTAGTGCTATCACCTCTCTAATTCCAAGTATTGTTGATTTGTATCTTTTTTTCCTAAAAAAATTAATTTGAGATGATCAATTTTAATGATCAAATCATTATTTTCAGTTTCACTCATTTTCTCTATAATTTTTCAGTTTCCTATTTAATTGATTTCTGGTTTGATTTTTATTATTTTATTTAACCTGCTTACTTTCAGTTTAATATTCTTTCCTTTTTCTAGTTTATTAAGATGGGAGATGATATCATTTTGAGACCAATCTCCTTTTCTACCTTGTGGTTTAAGTGCCATAAAATTTCCCCTAAGTACTGCTTTAGAGGCATCCACACATTCTGATATATATACTTTTTTCATTCAGTTCTAAATACTGAGGATTTTCCAATGTTTTTTTTTGTTGTTCATTTCTAATTTAATCCCATTGTGGTTATAGAGCATACTTTGTATGATTTTAGTCCCTTTAAATTGATTAAGACTTGTGCTATGACCTGCAATATGGTTTATCTTTGCAAATATTCCATGTGGATTTGAAAAGAATGTATATTCTGTTGTTTGGTGGTGTGTTATACAAATGTCAATCAGGTCAAATTTTATTGGTAGTGTTGTTCAAGTTTTCTATAACTGTACTGACTTTCTGTGTACTTGTTATTTATATTATTGAGACAGGGTATTGAAATCTATGACTATAATTGGATTTGTCCTCTTCTCATAGTTCTATTGATTTTTGTTTCATGTAATTTGAAGCCCTCTTATTAGCTGCATAAACATTTAGGACTTTTATGTCATGTTGATTAACTGGTCCTATTATTATTATTAAATGACCCTCTTTAATCCTGGTAATATTCTTTGCACTGAAATCTACTTTGATATTAATATAGCTGCTTTCTTTGAACTCATGTTAGCATAGCAAAACTTTCCATTATTTTATTTTTAATCTATATGGTCTTTATATTTAAAGTGTGTTTCTTGTAGCCAATATATAGTTGAGTCTTTCTTTTCTAACTGCACAACCTCGGTCTTTGGGATGTTCATACCATTTACATTTTGTGCTATTATTGATATGGTTAGGTTTGAGAGTATCTTCTTAGCTATTCTATTCATGCCATCTAGTCTTTATTCCCCTTTGCCCTTTGGATGAAAAGAAAATTTTAAAAAATTATTTTATCTCTTTTGTTATTTTAGAGGCTATTTTAGGGTTTATAGTATATATCTTAACTTTACATAGACAAGTAAAATTATCCCCCTTCTCAAAGCATATATGAATTTTAAAGTAGTATACTTCAATTTTTCCCTCCAGCATTTATGCTATAGTTATCATGGATTTTAATTTACCTATGATCTAAACCTCGTAGTGCATTGCTATTATGTTTAAACAATTACCTTTGAAAGAGAATTAAATAACAAGAAAACACATATATGTTTACCCATGTAGTTAAAATTTCTGGTGCTCTGAAAATGTCTTTATTTCACCTTTATTATAAAAATATTTTCATTGGGTATGGGATTTTAGGTTGGCAGTTTTTTTTTCTTTCAGTATTTAAAGATACTGCTTCACTGTCTTCTCTGCATCATTTCCAGTGAGAAACCTGCTATAATCTTCAACTTTGTTCCTCTGTATGAAACATGTCTTTGTTCTTTGACAGCTTTTAAGATTTCTCTTTGTTATCAATTTGAAATTTTGATTATAAAATGCACTGGTGTAGTTTTATTCCTGTTTCTTTTGAGGTTTGTTAAGCTTCTTCAATCAGTGTGGATATAATTCTCATTAAGTTTGGAAAGTTTAGGGCAATATATTTTCAAATATTTTTTGCTGTACTCTCCCTTTCAGGAATATCAATTCCCACTTGACATTGTCTCACAGTTCACTGATGCTCTTTCTATCTTTTAGGATTCTATTTCCATGTTGTTCATTGAGAATAATTTATATTTTCATGCATTTGAATTCGTTATTCTTTTATTCTGTGATATTTAGTCTTCCATTAATCCTACCAGCTTTAGCCTGACATTGTAGGTTTGTCCTTTTAATATCTTCCATATCTCTACTTAACTTTTGAAAATAGGGAATACAGTTATAATTACTATTTCAATTTCTTTCTCTGCTAATTGTAACACCTGTGTCAATTTTGATTGGTTGATGATTCTTTTCATTCTAGGTCTTATTTTCCTGGCTCTTTGCATGCATGATAGTAATTGATTGAATGACAGATATAGGAAATTTTAAGTGCTGGATATTTTGTATTCCCATCAATCTTCTTGACCTTTTTTTCTGGGATTCTGTTAAGTTACTTGGAGATATATCGATCCTTTTGGATTTTACTTTTATGCATTGTTATATGGGTCTGGCACAATTGAGGGCTAATTATCTCCCATAGGCTGGTGGGATCAGGCACTGTTCCTGGCCCTGTGTGAGTGCCAGGCACTATTTCTTCTAATCCTTTCAGTTGGTTCTTCCCCAGGTCTCATTTAGCTTCTTTACATATATGCACTCATTAATACACCACTGAGTGTTTAAGGAGACCCTGAACAGACTGCCAGGGTTCTCACTATGTGTATGTGTGTTTTTTTTCTTTGGTACTCTGTTCCATTAACTTGAGCTGTACTGATCTCCCTGCATCTCAGGAAAAGGTTTAGGTCTTCAACTCAAGGACTCTGCCAACTTCTACCTCATTTCTCTCTCTGCTGTGGACTGAAACTCCCTCAAGACAGTAAGCTGGAACAATTACAGGGCTGACCTTATGATTAGTATCGCACAGGTAGTCTTCATTTATCAAAAATATACCTGTTTCTTTAGCATAAAATCCTATTTTGGAAATAATTGTTAACATTTAAACATTTAAAAAATTTAAAATATTTGTAATAACAAAATAACTTACGGTGGTGCGTAGTCACATGCAAAAAGTCCAGTATTTGCTCCCCCAAGTGTAGGACAAATTGTAACTGCACAACCAACTTTATAAGATTTGGCCCAAACTACCTATAAGGAAAATGTATTTTTTAAACAATAAAATTGCAAAACAACTCATGCAGGCAAAGTATTATGGGAACAGGCATATTTTTCATGCTAGCAAAAAATAAATGTACATAAATATTTAATGTCTATAAAGTCTTTTTCTAATTTCTAATATTTAGTTTCAAACAATTATTTTGATAATGATTCTCTCATGAAGGTTGCCTAATTAGTTTTTTCTCACTGGTAATAATTTTCTCATAAATCAAAAATAATTTTTAATGCTTAAAGTGTACTAGTTTTTGAAAAGATAGTATACAGAACATCTTTTCAGAGTATTTCAACTTGCTATCCTTGGTTCCTTATGAGGAAGCCTATATCATTTTGAGGTTTAATTTCAAGGGCTTTAAACCCTTTTCTTATGTCTGGATGCAACCTGGTCTGCTGGAATGTGGAAATTTCCACAGTAAAGCAGTATAGGCAAAAATAATTTTATTAGGTATTTTTTAGAATCGTTTCTGTTGGAGGTGATGAGAGATATAGGAAGTTGTCGCTATATAAGCAATTACCACTTATATAAACTACCAACAAGAAACTTAGGTCCATCTGGAGTGAAAAACATAAGAGAAACCATATTTTAAAATTGAGAGATGATATTCTGGAAATGAAGTTTAAGTATAAAGTCTAAAAATTTGATTATCTACTCTCCAAAATATAGCGATATCTAAACACATATTACAAATTTTTCATGTTTATGGAAATATTTTGGTTATCAAATTTTAGATATATCCACATCAAATGTATTTGTTGCAGATTGAATTTAAGAGTTTTTAGGCATATATCATTTTATCTGTCAAATATACCAAAGGAAAACATCTTAGAGATGGAAATAACCCAAGAAATGACATCTCTTTATTTTGAATTCGAATAACAAAATAAAAGATGTTAACTGATTCATTGCATAATTTTTAAGAGTCCTAAGGCTATGAATCCATTGTTTTCTATCAGTTTAGGCTGCCTGTCTATTAAAGTTAATGCTATAAAAGTTGTCTTGCAATCAAAATGAGCACAAATAAAAACTTATAAATAAAATGTCAAATATTTACCTGTTTATAATGGCTACACTCTCTGGAACATGAATTTTTATTAAAATTATAAAATGTACTTTCATTATACCAAGAAATAATGGGAATGCTTGCTTTAAAGGTGCCTATTTCCCCAATCCAGATATTTTCTCCAACATAGTGAAAATTTGGATGGCAAAGATTTGGTTTGCTTGAACAGGGATTATTTTTGAATTTGCAGCTCTTTGTCCATGCTTTAGCAGTCTTTGCTAAAGCTTCATCCCAAGTCTGAAAGACAAAAATATTTTAAATTGAATTGTATATATGTAAAGTTTAAAGTTATTTTAATAATTTCAATATATTAAATTAGTTTCAACTTATTTTAATAATATACAGCTTTTCTTTGTTATTTATTATGTCCACACTCATTTCTTTTTAGTTCTGTTTCAGAAACACTTATTTAGTCCCAATCTACAAGAATACACCTTTGTATTTCCTGTACCTAACAGAAGTCCTGGTCCATTAGAGGCACTCAACAAATATATGTTTGTGATAAAAATAAGTCAGAGTTCAGAGTCTAGTAATTCAGAAGGTCATGCAAATATATAATTAAAGGATGAATGCTCATTTTAAATTAAAAAACAATCTCATAATTCAATGGAATTTCCCTAATTTGTTCAGGTATCTACAAAAATGCCCTATAATCATCATCAATATATAATGATAAAATATTAAAAGCTTTCCCCCTAGACTGGAGTGAAACAAGATGGCTGCCCTCATATTTCTATTTATCACTGTCTTGAAGTCACATAGTATAGCAAAGTATGTGAGATTTAAATATATAATCAGGGAAGCAGATTTGGCTCAACGGACGGAGCATCCGCCTACCACATGGGAGGTCCAGGTTTCAAACTCAGGGCCTCCTGATCTGTGTGGTGAGCTGGTCCACACACAGTGCTGATGCACATAAGGAGTGTCCTGCCATGCAGAGGTGTGCCCTGTCAGGACAGCCGCCCAGTGGGAAAAAAGTGCAGCCTGCCTAGTAGTGGTGCCACACACACACAGAGCTGATGCAGCAAGATGATGAAACAAAATGAGACACAGATTCCCAGTGCCGCTGACAAGAATACAAGCAGACACAGAAGAACACACAGCGAATGGATACAGAGAGCAGACAACTGTGGGGGAGGCAGGAAAGGGGAGAGAAATAAATAAAAAATAAATTAAAAAAAAAATATATATATATAATCAAAAGTTATAAAATGTATAATATTGTGATGACATGCTTGAATACATATAAAATCCAAATGAATCCACAAATAAAACAATGAGAAATAAGTGAATTTATCAAATTTGCCAGATATAAGGTCATTATAAAAAGTCAGTTTTATTTCCATATACACTCTACAAACAAATATCAAGGACCCATCAATAAATCTAACTGATTATATGGATCTTGACATAGAAAACACAAAGCAAAATTGAAAGAAAAATGTAAAAGACAAATAAATGGAGGGATATAAAAGATTCATGAACTGGAAGATTCAATATTGTGAAGAATATTTGATCTTTATATTAAACGCATTTCTAATCAAAATTCAAGTAGCTTTATTTTTGGTGGTAATTGATAATATGGAAATGCAGAGGGCCAAAAATAGCTAAGATAATCTTTAAAAGGTAAAACAAAGCCAGAAGATTTACTTTATCAGATATTGAGACATTGTAAAACTACATGAAGACTTTCTGGACTGGCTCAAGGTTAGATGAATAACTAAATGGAACAGAATAAAGAGTCCAGAAACACCTAATTTATTACAAAAGTGGCAATGTCTTCATGTAGCTATTATTGGCAAAATGATTTTTAATCTTTTTTTGAACATTATAGATTCATAAGAAGTTGTAAAAATAGTATATAGAGGTGTTGCATAAACTTCACCCATAAGACCCATAAGGTCTTATGCAACTAAAGTACAATACCAAAATCAAGAGATTTTTATTTTAATTTTAAAAGTTGAAATAAAATTTACTTTTTAAAAAATAAAAAATTTACATTGGTACAATCTGCAGACCTTATTAAGTAAAGTTCCATTTATTGACTTCATTTTTTTGGCTCATGCTTTTGGTGTCACGTCTAATCAAAGTAACCTATCCTAGTAGGATACCTCATCTACCCCTAGGTCATGAAAATTTTTCTACATTGTTTTCTCCTAAAAGTTTTATAGTTTTACATTTTACAATTAAATCTTTGGTTCATTTTGATTTAATTGTCATATAAGTTATAAGGTTTAGGGTGGAATTCATCTTTTTGCTTAAGGATGTCAAATTGCCCTAGCACCATACGTAGGTGATCCTTTCTCCATTGCATCTATTTTGCAACTCTGTTATAAATGTTATAATCCTTTGAGCTTATCTGTGGGAGTTTATTTCTTGGTTCCTTTCACTGTTTCACTGATCGATGTGTCAGTCCCTTCACCAATACTGCACTGTCTTGATTACTGTAGCTATAAAATAAATTGTAAAATTAGATAATGATTCCTAAATTTTATTCTTTTCCAAAATTCTTTAGCTATTCTAGTTCATTTGCACATTCAAATAAATGTTAAAGCAAATTTGTCTAATATACAAAAACCCTTGTGGGAATTTTGATAGTAATTTTATTAAACCTATAGGTAATATTGAAGAGAACTGATATCTTTACTTGGTGTTCTAATGCATGAACACAGCACATTTCTCCATTCTGATAAAATACTGAAGAATATTTCATCAGTATTTTATAGTTCTCAGCATACAATTCCTGAACATATTTTGTTACATTTTATATCTAAGAATTTCTTTTTTAGTGACAGTAAATAACATAGCGTTTTTAATTTATTTTCTATGTGCTCACTACTAGTTTTTTTTCATTTTAGCAGTTTTTAATGGAAGTTGTAAATAAGATTCTTTTATTCCTGATCTTCTCGATTGTTTCTTCCTTTAAGCTGCTGTTTTCCTTTCCTACTTGGTGAGATCTTGCTTTATGTTCAAGGATCTCTTTGCAGTCTTTGTTCAGCTTTAGCTTGGTGATAATCAAATTGCTGGGGTCAATGCCCTCATGTACAGCTGTGCCATTAACTTTCTCCTGTTGCACCTGTTCAGTGTAGATGACTTACTCCTTCATGTAAACCTGGACTACTTTGCCTATTAGCTGAACCTCGTAGTGTCCTAACACAACTTGAACTTTGTCATCTTTTTGGATAGTCATGGACTATTGTATTTCTATCTCAGCTCCTTGGAAAGAGGGGAAGACAGCCTTCCAGTGAGTGTGGGAAAATGCATTGAAATATCTTTCATGGTCCTTGCTCTGATCAATAGCCACAAAGGGATTGAACTTCATTTTGGCTGCTTTGGTGATGGCTGCAAAAGGGAAAAAAATAATTACTATTTTTGCATGTTGACCTTGTATCCTGTGAATTTACTGCAATCATGTATTAGTTCCACGAAATTTTGTACATATTCCTTGGGACTTTCTACATAGACTATCATGTCATCTGCAATAGGGACAGTTGTATTTCTTCCTTCACAATCTGTATGCCTTTCCTTTCCTTTCTTTCTGGCCTTATTGTGCTGGCTACCACTTCAAGTGTATATTCAAACAGTCTTCCCCATCTTAGAAGAAAGGATTCAGTCATTTGCCATTAACTATTATGCTACCTGTAGGTATTTTGTAGAAGTTCTTTAGCAAATTGATAATGTTCCCTTCTCTGCTCAGAGTTTTATTTTATTTTATCATGAATGGGCATCAAACTTTGTCAAATGCCTTTTCTCTAACAATCAGTATGATATGTGTTTTCTTTTTTTTTAAGACCTATTTTTATTTATTTTCCCTCATCCCCTCATTGTTTGCATTTGCTGTGTCTGTTTATTGTGTGCTGGTCTTCTCTTCAGGAGTTACTGGGAACCTCCAATGTGGGAGGGAGGCATTTTATCACCTGAGCCTCCTCTGCTTCCTGCTTTGCCGTGTCTCTCATTATGTTTTTCCTCATGTCTCTTGTTGCATCATCTTGCTGTGTTAGCTCACCATGCCTGCCCATTGCATTGGCATGCTGTCTTGCAGGTTTTCTTTAGGAGGCACTGGAACTGAATCTGGGACCTCCCATGTGGTAGGCAGGAGCTTAATTGCTTGAGCCACATTCTCTTCCTGTTTTCTTCTTTAACTTGCTAATATAAGGTTGACTCCATTGATTGATTTTTCTAATATTGTACCAGCCTAAACCTCAACTGTTTGTGATGAATAATTTTTTAAAATAAAATTTTATTGAAGTATATCATTCATGCATTAATATACATAATAGGAATATAGTAAAATTTGTGGATATATAAAACAAACATGTATATCATTATAAAAAGCTAACATACATCTCCCCACCACCAACACCTTGCAATGTTGTGAAACATTTGTTACAAATGCTGAAAGAACACTGTCAAAATATTTCTAATTATAGCCCATATATTTGATTCACTTTTTTCATTTTGAAAACAATTTATTAAAGTATATCATCCATACATGAACACACAAAAGTAATAAATGTATAGCAAAAGTTGTGAACTTTCAAAACTGAATAATTATTTTTATATATTATTGGATTTAACTTGCTAATATTTTGTTGGTGATTTTTGCATCTACATCAATGAATTGGAAATAGCACTTGAAGGTATATTTTGACAAGTTGAAGAGGAAGACTATAATCCTTAACAAAGAATTATAGTGAATAAACCAACAAAGAAATATAAAATGATATTATAAAAAAAATACTGAATTAAGCCAAAAGAAGTTGGAAGAGGCAGGATGGGTTGCCCCCTAGAGCTTTCTGAGGGAACTCAGCCCTGCTGTCACCTGGATTTTGGACTTTTGGCCTCTAAACTATGAAAGGATTAAGTTCTATTGTTTTAAGCCACCAAGTTGTTGTAATTTCTTATGGTAATTCTAGGAAACTAACACAGATACAAAAGACTTGAATAACTCTACCACCCAATTTGACCTATGTCACATTTATTGAACATTCTACCTTAAAACAACAGAACATATATTTTTTCATATGTACAAGAAACATTTATCAAGATGGTCCATATTCTAGGCTATAACATGTCTCAATACATTTAAAATAATTCAAGTCATACAAGGAATACTCTCAGACAAACATGGATTTAAGTAACAAATACAAAAAGGTGTCTGGATAATTTCTAAATATATGGAAAATAAATAACACGGTGATAAATAACATATGGGTCAAATAAGATATCAAAAGGGAAATCAGAAAGTAGTTTGACCTGAATGAAAATGAAACCCAGTACAAAATTTGTGGTATGCTGCTCAAAGAGTACTTAGAGGAAAATTGATAGCACCAATTCCTGTATTAGGAGAGAAGGAAGGGCTCAAATCAATAACTTTAGCTCCCACCTCAAAACCCAAGAAAAAGAAGAACAGGTTAAACCTAAAGAAAACAGGACAGTAATCAATGAAATATTTAACAAAAAATAGAGAAAATCAATGGAAATAAAAACTCATTCATTGAAAAGATTAATAAAATTGATAACTATATTAATCAGCCAAAGAGGTGCTGATACAAAATAGCAGAAATCTGTTGGCTTTTATAAAGGGTATTTATTTGGGGTAGAAGCTTATAGTTATCAGGCCATAAAGCATAAGTTACCTCCCTCACCAAAGTCTATTGCCTTGTGTTGGGGCAAGATGGCTGCCAAAGTTTGCCAAATGTTCAGGCTTTTTGTGTTCTTCCCCTCTCAGGGCTCCATTTCTCTCTGAGCTCAGATGCTGTGCTGTTTCTACATGGTCAGCTGTAGACTATTAGGTGAACAGCTTTGTCTCTTTCCCTGGGGCTTCTGCCATGTCTAAGGAGCTGTCTCTATCCCTCTGTGTTCTTTTCCTGTGTGTTCACTTCCTGGGCTCCAGCTCAAAAATTCCCCACTCTGTCCTTTGCCATGTTTTTATCTGTGAGTCCCCGCCCCTTGGTGGGGCAATGCCCTACTGCCCTGCCCAATCTAAGTCCTAATCATAGTTAAATCAATTAAAAGTGATACCTCTGAGAGATCAGTTTACAAACATAATCCAATAACTATTTTTGGAATTCATAAACAATCCAAACTGCTACAATAACCTATACCCAGACTGGTCAGGAAAAAAAGAGAAAAGATGCAAATTCTTAACATCAGAAATGAGAGAAGTGACATTTCATATTCTTAATTATTTTAACTTATTTGTTCTCTTATGAGGTTAAAATCATTATCTATGATTGTCTATTTCTCCCTTTACTTAAGTCAATTTTTGTATTTTTCAGAATGTTATTATATTTACATTAAGGATTTTTGTGTCTTTTATTGAATTGTGTCTTTTATCATATCTAAATGATACTTTTTTATCTCTGAAATACACTTTTTGTTTTAAAATCTACTTTTAAAAATATTATTAATATAGCCACAACTCCTTAATTATATATAGGGTTTATATGATATGTATTTTTCCATTCTTTTGGCTTGATCCTGTCTGTGACCTTCTATTTAAAGTGATTGCCTTACAAAAAGCTTTATTCCAATCTGGCAATCTCTGTTTTTAATTATTTGAGAAAGAAATGCCTTTAATGACTGTTGTTTTTTTGTTTGTTTGTTTTAACACTTCAGCCCTTTAAAATTATCATTCCATTGTCTCCTTTTTTCCATTTTGTTTGATGAGAATTCAGCATCATTCATATTTATGTTTTACTCAATAAAGTATATCATTTTTGCTTCCTCTGGCTCCTTTAGGATTTTATATTATAATCTCCAGCAGTTTGACCCTGATGTGCCTACATGTGGTCATTCTTGTATTTATCCTGGTTGAGGTTTTTTTTTTTTAATTTTAAATTTTAAACTTATTTTGAAATACTTTCACACTTACAGGACAGTTACAAAGATAAAGCATACTACATACATAGAACTGCAATATTCCCCTTTCCCCCCAGATAACCAGATCCATCAATTTTAACATTTACCACATTTTCTGTATCATTCATCTATGTATCCATCAACCTACCAATCCATCTATTTATCTATCAATATATTTTCTGAAATCTTGAGTGTAGGCTGGTTACATCATATTCCTTGTACACTTAATACTGCCATATTCAGGAACAAGGATATTCACTTACAGATGCACCTTAAATACAGTTATCAAGTTCAATAAATTTAGTATTGATATAAAGCTTATAGTCTATAGTCTGTTTTTCATATGTCCCAATAATATCCCTTAGAGCCTTCTCTCCTCCCTTGTTAGTTTCCACCCAGGATCATGTATTGCATTTAATTGTATTGTCTTTAGTTGCTTTGTTTTTTAATTGTGGGAACATAAATACAACATAAACTTTCCCATCTCAACCAGTCACAAGCATTTCATTCAGTCGGATCAATCACATTTATTATGTTGCAGTATCTTCACAACCTTTACTAAACTTTCCTATCTTACCATAGAGAAACCCTACACCCATTTTATATTAGCACCTCATTCCCCTTATCCCATGACCCTGGCAATATGTATTTTTATTTGTCTCTATGAGCTTGCATATTAGCTGATATTTTAGTTGTAGTTGGGTCTTATATTTAATGTTATAAATCTATAAAAATCTCCTTTGCTTTGATACCAACTTAACTTCAATAGTATATATAATCTATGTTCTTACATTCCTCTTTCCTCCCATCTTTATATAGTTCTTGTCACTACCCACTAATTTATCATTACAACTATGTCTTTGCCTTTTAGATTCTGTAGGAAGTAAAAAGTGGAGTTACAAACCAAAAAATACAAGAGTACTGGCATTTATAATTACCCCTGTCATTACCCTTACCAGAGATCTGTATTTCTTCATATGGCTTTAATATATTGTCTATTGTCCTTTTCTTTCAACCTGCAGAGCTCTCTTAAGCATGTCTTGTAGGGCCAGTTTAGTGGTGATGAACTTCCTCAACTTTTGTTTATCTGTGAATGTCTTCAACTCACCCTCATTTTTGAAAGACAGTTTTGTCAGGATAAAATTCTTGGCTGGCAGTTTTTTGCTTTCAGTACTTTTAATCTTATTGAGTCTTCCTTGTCATTAACATGTTGATTCACTCTTGCAGCAGAATTCTCTTTATCTCTGGCATTTGACAGTTTGATTATAATATGCTGCAGTTTGGGTATTTTGTGGTGTATCCTGTTTGGAGTAGGCTGAATGTCTTGGATATGAATATTCATGTCTTTCATTAAATTTGGTAAATTTTCAGCCATTATTTCTTTGAATATTCTCTCTGTCCCTTTTTCATCTACTTCTGGGATTCTCACAATGTGTATATTGGTATGCTTGATGGTGTCCCGCAGGTTTCTCAGGCTCTCTTTACTTTCCTTCATTCTTTGTTCCTTCCCCTCAGACAGGATGTTTTCAATTGTCTTATCTTCAAGTGCACTGATTCTTTCAGCTCCAAGCTGTTGAATTCCTCTAGGGAATATATAATTTCTGTTACTGTGGTCTTTGGCTCTATTTGGTTCCTTTTTGTAATCTCCATCTCTCTATTGATATTTACTTTATTTTCATCTATTTTTTCCTGATATCCTTTAGTTCTTTGTCCATGTTTTCCTTTTAGCTCCTTGAGCATATTTAAGGCCATTTTTAAAAAAAGTCTTTGGTTTTTCCAAGTCCTCTGCATTGCTGGTTAATGCTTTAATTTTGTCTTTTGCCTGGACCATTACTTCCTGTTTGTTTTGTAGTCTTTTGTTGAAACCTGGATATTCTCATAATTGAATGATGTGTTGTTGCTGGAATTTAGACTATGATGCTTATGCTCTTTAAGTTTATATCCAGCTAGTGTTATGGAAAAAAAAACACCTTTCTTAGTCTTTGCAGATCGACCTAGGCAAGAGTCTTCAGGGTTTCTCCATACAATGAGTTGAGAGACTAGCTCAAAGGAGCCTCCCTGATCCTTTTGGTGCCTGCATTTTGTCCTGGGCATGCACATATGGCCCTAGGAATTCCCTTGTTTACATAGTTCTGCATGTTTCCTCTTCCCTAGGAAACTTTCCTCACAGTCCCAGGCACTGCACTCTGTGTTCTACAGCTAGCAATCCCTTGTTCTGGTTAGTAAGACTTGTCTGTTCTCTCACAGTATTCTGTAGGAGCACTCTGTGAACTGATATCTATATGCAGGGCTAGTTCCTCAGGCCACTACCAGACAGATTGGGCCAGACATACATGCTCCCAATATGTCTACAAGGGTTTCTTTGCTCTCTCCAGAACAGGACCATATCTCTGAACTGGGAGCATGAACCAGCTCCATGCTGAGCCAATGAGTGGTGGGGGAGGGGCCTTTCAGGGCACCACAACATCCTATCACTCTTTTTTAAAAAGGAGGTACCAGGGATTGAACCCAGGACCTCATACATGGAAAGCAGGTGCTCAACCACTGAGCTACATTCACTCCCCTACCGCTTTTTTAAAAATTAATTTATTGAAGTATATCTTTCATATATAAACATACATAAACAATAAGTGTATAATAATAGTTGTGAACTTACAAAACAAACATATATAACATTATACAGAACTCTCATAACTCACCCTACCACCGATAACTTGCATTGTTTTTAAACCTTTTTAAATAACGATTAAAGCGCATTGTCAAAATACTACTAACCAAAGGATTTTCCCCCCAACCAACCCTATTATTATTATCTTTATATCATTTATATATGAACATACATGAACAATTAAGTGTATAGTAAAAGTTGTGAATTTACAAAGCAAACATGCATAACATCATACAGGGGTCCCATACATCAACCCTCCACCAAATCCTTGCATTGTCATGAGACATTTGTTACAAATTATGAAAGAATATTGTCAAAATATTATTGCTAATCATAGTCATTATCTTACATTTGGTATATTTTACCCCCAAACCACCCTATTATTATTTTTTAAATATATTTATTATGACAGAAGTTGTAAACATATAAAAAATCATGCATATGTGCAGAATTCTCAAACACCACCCCTCCATCAACACACCACACTGTAGTGGAACATTTGCTACAGATAAGATAATATCATCTGATTGTTACCATGTCCATAGTGTACATTTGGCTCACATTTTCCATACTGCCCCATTACCAGCACAGTACATCTTTCACATAGATGGAAGAATATCATATTATTACTACTAACCACAGTCCATATGTCACTCCAGCTGTATTTTTTGCATGCTTCTCCACATTCCCAACACCCTGCAGTAGTGATGTACATTTGCTCTAGCTCACAAAGGACACTCTTGCATCTGTACCATCAACCACAATTCTCATCCACTTCCTGCTTTACTGTGCTATTCAGTTCCTAGATTATTCTCTAACATTCTGTCAATTGGCATTTACATACTTAGACTACCATTTTCAGCCACATACCCATTTATAAACTAGCTGTTACTCACTATGTGTTACCATCCATTCTATGTATTTCCACACTTTTACAGTAAAGCTAATTAAAATTTCTACATACATTAAACATAGTAGCCCACTCAGTCCTTCTCTTATCTCCTTTAAGAATCCACCACCTACCACCAGGTCTTAAAGATATTTTCCAATAATTTCTTCTACAAGTTTTATGATTCTTGTTTGTTTTTTTTTTTTAGTTTTTTGATCCATTTTGAGTTACTTTTTGATAAGGTGTGAGATAGGGGTCCTCCTTCCTTCTTTCAACTATGGATGTCCAATTCTTTCAGCACCATTTGTTGAATGGACTGTTCTGACCAAGCTGTGTGGGTTTGACAGGCTAGTCAAAAATCACTTGACCATACCTGTGAGGGTCTGCTTCTGAACCATAAATTTGATTCCATTGGTCTATGTGTCTGTCTTTATGCCAGTACCATGCTGTTTTTACCACTATAGCTAGGTAATATGATTTAAAGTCAGGAGATGAGGGTTCACTTTTCCTTTTTATGATGGTTCTGGCTATTCAGGACCCCTTACCCTTCCAAATAAATTTGATGATTATGTTTTCAATTTTTTTAATGCTGGTGGAATTTTTATCATGATTGCATTGAATATGTGTATCAATTTGAGTAGAATTGACATCTTAATTATATTTAATCTTCCAATCCCTGAACATGTAATGTTCTTCCAGTTATTTAGCTTTTTGAACATTGTTCAATGTTTCCAACATTGAATTGTAGTTTTCTGAATACAAGTGCTTTACATTGATGGTTAAGTTTATACCTGACTATTTGACTTTTATCTATCATATTTTATTTCCACCACTCTTTTGACACTTTTAGTTACTTTTATTGACATAATCTTCATTTGTAGACTCTCTTCCAGGCCCCTCTCTCTTGTCTTTTCTTTTCAGGCTCTAGCACATCCTTTAGTATTTCCTGAAAATCTGGTCTCTTGCTTAGAAATCCTCTCAGTTTCTGTTTATCTGTGAATATTCTAATCTCACCCTCATTTCTGAAGGACAGTTTTGCTAGATATAAGATTCTTGGCTGGAAGTTTTTCTCTCATAATATCTTAAATATATGAGACCACTGTCTTCTTGCCTCCATGGTTTCTGGTGAGAAATCAGCGCTAATTCTTTTTGGGTATCCCTTACATGGTATCATTGCTTTTTTCTTGCTGTTCTCAGAATTCTCTCTTTGTCTTTGGCATTTGACATTCTGATGAGTATGTGTCTCAGTGTTGGTCTATTTGGATTTTTTTGGATGGGAGTTTGTTGTGATTTTTTGACGTGGATATCTATGTCCTTCAATAGGGTTGGAAAATTTTCTACCATTATTTCTTCAAATATTCCTTCTGCCCCTTTTCCTTTCTCTTCTCCTTCTTGGACACCCCTGACACATATGTTTGTATGCCTTTTGCTGTCATTTAGTTTCCTAAGAACTTGTTCAATTTTTCCCATTCTTTTCTTCATCTATTCTTTTGTGTGTTCACATCCAGAGGCCATGAATTCGAGCTCACCAATATTTTCTTCTGCTTCCTCAAATCTGCTATTATATGACTCCAGTGTATTTTTAATTTAATCTATTGCACCTTTCATTCCCATAAGATCCGCTATTTTTCTATGTATGCTTTCAAATTCTTCTTTGTGATCATCCAATGTCTACTTAATATCCTTAATCTCTTTAGCCGTCTCATTGAATTTATTAAAGAGGTTTGTTTGAACATCGATAATTAGTTTTCTCAACTCCTTTTTATCATCTGGAGGCTTATCTTATTCCTTTAACTGGGCCATATTCCTTTAACTGGGCCATAGTTTCCTGTTTCTTGGTGTAGATTGTAAATTTTGGTTTATGTCTTGGCATCTGGATTACTAGAATATTTATTCTGGGTGCAGTTTTTTCTCTTTAGTTTAAGGCTTCCTGCCCTTTCTCCCTTGTTGGCTGTGCAGTAGGAGCCAAGGATGTAATTGTTGCTATAAGCTGTGGAGGCTCAAGCTGTCCTCATTGCACCAGGGACTAATGAAGCTTTTCCCAACTTTCACCCTTTTCAGGCAAAGGAACAGAGTCAAAGCTGTGTGGAAAAACCCAAGTCATGCAGGTCTAGACTGTAGCAGCCCAGAGAGACTAATGTAGCTTCACACCCCTTTTTCCCCTGCCTGGGGAGGAGATGGAACTGCAGGTGTGGGCAGCAATCTATACAGTGCGGGTCCAAGATAACCATAGTTGCCCTGGTATACTTCTGATTTTCAGGCTGTGCCAGCCAAAGGTACCTGCAGTTACCTGGATAGGCTGGTGCAGGGCCCACCAGCCTCCTCCCTGCCAGAGGAAGGGTGGAAGCCTAGTCTAGGGCTACAGGCTGATCTGGGTGAAAGAAACTGGTTCCTACCATCACTGTGATTTTTGGCCAGTCTGGCTTTCACTCAGCCTGGGGGTGGAGTCAAAATGGTGGCCACTGGCACTCTCTGCTTTCCAGGCCTAATCCCAGTTTCCTGACACTGGCACTTAACTCTGAAAAATTTCCAAGAAAAATGGCAAACAAGGAGGATTAGTCTGCTTTTGTATTTCCTCCATGCTACCCACACACAACCAATAGAAGGTTGGCTTGTTTTTCTTTAGCTTCACAAACTCCTTGGCCTATGACAGAATTGGTGTTTCTGCTTTCCAATACCTCCTACCTCCACAACTTCCCCCGTGATGGAAACAGTGCACTCTGAAATCTAGTTTATATAGATTACTTTGCATTCACTTATTCAATGAATTTAAAGAAAAGATGATTTCTTTTTAGTTTTTAGTTTTTGTTTTTTAAGTGTTTTCTCATTGTTACCACAGGGTTAATAGCACTTTGTGAATTTCTACATTCTACTTAGTGTCTTCTTTGTGATTTAAACCCATTTAGGTAGTCCATTTCTTTCTGGTATGTCAACAATATCTCAGATTCATCTTGCAGATTTTCTGTCCAGGATCTGCATTCATTGATTTCTCCAAAGAATCTAATTTCTTTTTGTGAAAAAAACATGAGTGAAATTAATCCTCCTTGCTAATGGGTTATCATTGCTTCTATAGTTCTCTATAGTTTCTTAAATAATACTATTTAAGAGAAAAAAAAATCCTTAGTTTATAGAAAACTATGATTTTAGTACAAAACAAATACCATACTGTGGGTTGGTTCAAACCATAAGAATTAATTGGTTCATGGCTTTGAGCCTAGAGAAGTCCAAAATTGAGGCATCAGCAACATGATGCTTTCTCCCAAAGACTGTGGTACTCTGGGGCTGGCTGCTGGCAATCCTTGGTCCTTTGCTTTTTCATAATACAGCAATGCTTGTGATAGAATCTTCTCTTTTCTCCTCTGGGTTCCATTGACTTCCAATTTCTGGCTTCTCCCTGTGGTTTATCTTTCTGTGTCCAATTTTCTTTGCTTATAAGGACTTAAGCCATATGGATTAAGGCTCATCCTCATTCAGTTTGGGCACACCTTAACTAATAACATCTTCAAAGGTACAGTTTACAAATGAATTCATACCTGAACATGCCTTTTGTGGGGGACTTAATATACCCCAACACTAATACTTCAACTTTAATTTCATATTGCAGATTTTTTATTTCTTTGTATTCTTTTCTCACTTTTCTTTTATGCTGAAATTCTTGATTCCTAAATATAGGCCTAATTACCTTTTTTGCTTTATCACTCTATATAAAATAAAATTCAAAGGACATCACCATCATCACTACTAAAATCAACATTTCTGAATTCATTTTAAGACTTATTTTTAGTTAGTTTTGACTTCAGAGTATATTGCATTAAAAGTGTACAGTTCAAACACTGTATTTCAAAGTCATATAATTTTTTAAGGAGCATATACCACCTTGACACACTATCAGGCTTATTTTTAAAAATTTGTTTTTAAGGGATACTTTTCCTTTTTCTTACGCTTTTAAAATTATGTAAAACTTTTATATGTTTACAAAGTCACCACATAACAAATCCATGCCCTTGATTGCTCTAACCTGTTGGAAATTAGTACATTGTATATATTAAAGTATTTTTTAAAAATTCTGCATTAATGAGATCAGTTTATTTTGTTTAATAGAGTATTTTCAAAACATATTTGAGACCCTATCCCTTAAAAAAACCTTTTCCCAAACAGCAGAATAATGCTATTTTGAACTTAGTGCCTGAGTTGTGATTTCATAGTTATTTCCATTTTATTTTCTGTTGGATAGAAAGGAAGAAAGCTGGAATACATAGAAGAATTACAATATGTCTATATCTGTATAGCATTTAAGAAAGACTAAAGCGGGAAACGGACTTGGCCCAGTGGTTAGGGCGTCTGTCTATCACATGGGAGGTCTGCGGTTCAAACCCCGGGCCTCCTTGACCCGTGTGGAGCTGGCCCATGGGCAGTGCTGATTCGCAAGGAGTGCCCTGCCACGCAGGGGTGTCCCCCCCCCGCGTAGGGGAGCCCCATGCGCAAGGAGTGCTCCCATAAGGAGAGCCCCCCAGCAGGAAACAAAGTGCAGCCTGCCCAGCAATGGCGCTGCCCACATTTCCCGGGCCGCTGACTGACGACAACAGAAGTGGACAAAGAAACAATGCGCAGCAAATAGACACAGAGAACAGATAAGGGGGGGGTGGGGGTGGGGGGGTGGGGATTAAATAAATAAATCTTTAAAAAAAGAAAAAAAAAAGGCTAAAGTGATCAACATTTATGTTAAAGATATATTTACATGCCAGAAAAAGTTATAATGCAGGGGAAATTTCTAGTAAAACAATTTATAATTAAGAGTTTTAAAAAATGTAAATTTTACAGATTATTAATAATTTTATGCTTGTTAGGCTAATTCTTCAATAGAATGCTCTTTTGCCTTATTGTCTACAAAATGATGGAGGTCTACAAAAGACAAAAAAACAGTTCAGTGCTTTTGGAATTTAATTACACACATTTTTCATGAAAACACTAATCTGATACTGTTCATATGTTGATGTCATTGTTCACATACTTCTGGAATTTTTAATCCTATATATGTGTTGTTTCAGCCTTGGTTTAATAAGATGTAAAAATAAGTAGTGGAACAAAGGTCTCCATCCCTGTGCTATTTCTTTTATAAAAACAATTGGTTATATGAGATAGGAAACGTTAGCCAAGATGGGGGGGGTGTTGTAAAAAGTAGGTGTAAACTTAATTGATGCAAACCAAGACATATGCAAATATAATACCATCCCCTATACCTTATCCCCACCCCCAAACAGAGCTAAATCTAGACAAGGAACTGCTTCAAGTGTTTTTCTTTTTTTTCATCCATTACCCATCATTTTTCTGAAGGAGACAGCAAAGGTATGATTTTTTTAAAGCTATATTCCTTAAACTGGACTGAATTCATACAAATGAGTCCATCATACTTAGAGAACAGATACCAGAGGATGAACTAGAGAAACAGGAGCCCAGTCTCAGTTCTTTCTCACCATGTATCTCATGTCGGAGGCTGTGGGTGAGACTTTGCTACGGAGATCATTGTGGGTCTGGACGCACTCGTCTATAAAGCTCTGGTCTGAGATGGATGGGACTTGAGGAGAACATCTACTGGTTACTAAACACAGACCTAAGATCCATAAACAACTTAATTTCTTCCTCAGCGCCATGGTGGGAAGCGAAGGATGCCTTAACTGCGCGGACCGGTAAACCGCCCAGGCTCGAGTCTTCGCCCCTGGGGTCCACATTCTCCGCTGGCTCGACCTTCCTGCCTGCAGGCTCGAGCCTGCTCCAGAGCGAGGGGATGCCAAGACACTCCCACAGGCAGATTTTGCAGGGGGGCGGGACACGCAGCAGGAATCGCCCACCACAAAGTCTCAGGCACAGGAGAACACCTTGGCTCGCCCTCTGGTGGAGTGCTTTTAACTATCTAAAGTGGTTCCTGTGTATCCAATCCGTAATCCCTGCAAAATGCACCTGGATTGTAATTCAAATTGAAATTCGCAAGCAGGACAATCAATGTTATGTAAAAGACAATATTGGTTGCTGATAATGAGTCAGGTTTGTGCGAAGCACTACTGTATTAATCGCATAGATTGAGCTTCCATACATAGTTTAAAAAAATTGTTTTAAATAAATGACAGCATCACATTGCCCTTTTTCTCAGATCTTGGGAATAGAGTAATAACAGACAATTTGTATACACACTGTGAACCAAAATCATTCTTTTCAAACATTTAAAAATAAGCTCTTGGTTTCTGTTTTCTCATTTGAAAGACTGATAGAAAAATAAAAGTAGAGACATATGAAAAAGTAGTCAAGTGTTTCCTCTTGACAAATGAACTGTATTTAAATCTACCGAACGTTCTGTTCTAGTCAACTGACCTTGCCATTGATAATTTTCTTTGGTGAAACTAGTCAATTTTTTTTTTTCTCAGTAGGATAAAAGTTTATTAGTCTGTCAAGAAACAGTCCAAAAATAATGGATTGTTCAAAGCAGGTATGAAGCAGTTCTATTCAGTAAGTTCCTCCAGAGACCAAGTGCTTTCTCTGTTGTTGCTCTGTCATCCCCTAGGGTTATATCCTTGTCTGCAGAATAAAATCTATCTTATTTTCATGCTCTCATTCTAGCCCACACGAAGGGCAGGCATCAAGGTCAAGTGACTATAGCTTTAAGGTGACTCAGAGGTTGGATGTATCATTTCCACTCTGTTACCATTGGTCTAGACTTAGTGATGTATCTCAGCAGCTGGTGTTTGTGTTGTTTTTTTTTTGTTTTTTGTTTTGTCTTTATTTTTTTTAATGTTACATTAAAAAAATATGAGGTCTCCATTTACCCCCCACCCCTCACCACACTCCTCCCATACCAACAATCATGGGACATTCATTGCATTTGGTGAATACATTTTTGAGCACTGCTGCACCACACAGATAATGATTTACATTATAGTTTATACTTTCCTCCAGTCCACCCAGTGGGCCATGGCAGGACATACAATGTCCAGCAACTGTCCCTGCAGCACCACCCAGGACAACTCCAAGTCCTGAAAATGCCCCCACATCACAACTCTTCTTCCCTCTCCTTACCCTCAGCAGCTGCCGTGGCCACTTTCTCCACATCAGTGCTACATTTTCTTCCATTACTAATCATGATAGTTCCAGAATAGAATATCAGTAAGTCCCTCTAATCCATACTTCATTCCTCCATCCTGTGGACCCTGGAATGGTTACGTCCACTCCACCTCTATATGGAGAGGGTACTCAGATTCCACATGGATGATGGATGCAATTCTCCTGCTTGCAGTTGTAGGCACTCTTGGCTTCCTGGTGGTGTTCGTTTTTAAACACTTAACAAGAGCTAAATATTCACGTTCTGTTTAGATAACTATAATATCAAAAAACATGAATTTTACAAACTAGAGTTCCCCATTTAGACAATGATTAAAAACTTAATCAGTTAAACTCTTCCTAACTAAATATTTAATACAGATTATGACTAGTCATCATTTTAAAAATATAAGGCAGAAAATCAGGCTATAAAATGGGGAAAATGGAGACATCCTAATGGAAATTCTGCTGGTCAATAGAGAAAATATTTCTAGTCTACTATCTGCCAGTGGAAATTTGCTATAGATGCTACTTTAGCATCACATACATAGTCCAAATGGAGTTTCCGATACCCCACAGTCTTTCCTATTTCAATTAACGACTGCTCCATCCTTCTAGTTGCTCAAGCCCCAAACTTGGAAGACCTCTTAGCAAATTCTGTTGTCTTTGTCTTTTTATTTCCTCAATTTGACCACTGCTCACTCTTCCAACTGGCATCTCCTGATTCCAGTTATTTCTTATGTGGACTGTTACAATAGCCTCCTGTCTTAGTTTCCCAGCTGCAATTGCAAGCACTACAAAATTGGCTTAACCAACAGGAATTTATTGGCTCAGTTTTGAGGCTAGAGAAAGCCCAAATCTAGGCATCTTCAAGGTGATGCTTTTTTCCCCAGAAGACTCTGGCATTCTGGGCTGGCTGCCAGCATCCTTGGTCCTTGTCTTTTCTGCCACAGGCAATGCACATGGCGAGGACTTCTCTTTATAGGTTCAGCTGATTTCCACCTTCTGCTCCTCCATGTGGCTTTTTCTAATAAAGCCTCCAGTAATACGATTAAGTCCCGCATCTTATCAGTTGGGCCACACTTTAACTAAAATAACATCATCAAAAGGTCCTAATTATAATGGGTTCACACCCTCAGGAACAGATTAAAAACATGCTTTTTTTCTAGGGTACTCAATCCTTATCTTCCTATAGTCTTTTCTCAAAACAGCAGTCAGATTGATACTATTTTAAATGTTAGAGAATGTCACTCCTTTGCTTAAAACCCTTCAAAACCTTCTAAATTCATTCATTTGCTCACTCATTCAACAAATACCAGACACTCTTTTCAGTGATTGGGATTACAACCATGAATAAAACAAACCTATCCTAAACCCTGCACTTGTGGAATTTTAGTGGAGAGAGACAGACAATAAATGGTAAGCATAATAAATATATTCTTTAGTGTGATAAAAGATGATAAAATCTATGGGAAAAATAAAGCAGGGCAAGGAGTTTGGAAACAGTGGGTTGGGTATGGAGGGGGGATAACAGTTTGCAATTTCAGATAGGGTGGTCAGAGTGGGTGCATTTGAAAGTGACTTTTGAGGAAGTGCTTGAAGAGGATGAGAGGTAAACCATGTGGATGCTGGAAGGAGAATGTTCCAGGCTGAAGGAGTTTAAATATAAGGTGGAATTATTATAATACCAGACAAAAGTAATGTGAAAGATGAGAGAACTTAATGATTATAGCTAAACTATTTTAAGATACTTGTACTGAAGGGTAGAGGTATTAAGTGTCTTTTGACTTTAAGTGAAGTATGCATGCTAAAAACTTAAAGATAACTATTAAGAGAAAGAAAAATACAAAAAACAAGTGGCAGGAAAACAACAAATGAAGCATGTTTTAATCAACCCAACAGAAGCCAAGAAATAAGAATTTTAAAAATTTTGTTTCCTAAAGAGTGTATTTAATGCTGTTAATATTCCTTGAATCAAGACTCTAGCTGCAATGCACAAAGTTTGATAATATAGTGCTTTTATTACTATTCAATTATATGTATTTAATAATTTCCATTATGACTTATTTTTGGATCTATTAATGAGCATTTTGCTAAATTTTTACATAAGAGAATTTTAGTCATCTTTTGTTATTAATTAAATTTTATTCCATCTCTGGTCAGAGAATATGAACTATATGATATAAAGCCTTTGGTATTGGAACAAAATTGGATATAGAAATAGATAAACTGAAGAGAATAGAGACCTAAGAAGTATCCACAGATATATCCCAGAACTGATATATAATAGAGGTGTATCTCTGATGTGTTAGGCAATCATGGACTCTTCAAAAAATATCCTCATATAATTATTTATCCCTATGAAAAAACTTTAAAATTTAAACTCTTTTCCTTACACAAAAAAGAAATTCCAAACTGATTAAGATATTAATATGTAAAAGACTATTACAGAAAATGAGTATTTCTGAGTATTTCTAGGACCTCATACTACTTCCTCTGTATACAATATATTTATCCTCTTATTCAAATATTCAATGTAGCATCCAAAGTGATCCTGTTAAATAAAAATCAGATCCATGTCTTTCCTCTGCTCAAAACTTTCTACTCTAGGGAGCAGATGCTACTCAAGCAGTTGAGTGCCCCCTTCCCAAATAGGAGGTCCTGGTTAGGGTTCTTGGTGCCTCCTAAAACAGAAACAAACAATAAACAAAAATAAATGAAAAAATCAACTCAGGGGAACTGATGTGGTTCAGTGGTTGAGTGCTGGCTTCCCACATACGAGGTCCTGGGTTCATTCCTGGGCCTTGGTACCTTGAAAAACAAACAAATGAAGAAAACACACAAAGACAAAACAAAACCCTTCCAACAGAAACAAACAATAAACAAAAATAAATGAAAAAATCAACTCAGGGGAACTGATGTGGTTCAGTGGTTGAGTGCTGGCTTCCCACATACGAGGTCCTGGGTTCATTCCTGGGCCTTGGTACCTTGAAAAACAAACAAATGAAGAAAACACACAAAGACAAAACAAAACCCTTCCAATCCATGGAGGCCAATCCATTATACTCAGGGAAAACCTAAAGTCTTTATAATAGCCTCAAGGCCCTAAACAATGTGGCCCTTGTCTGGTCTCAGTACTTAATCTCCTTCCTTTCTTCCCCTGCGAACACTCTGGCCCTCTTGCTGTTCCTTGGAAAAGTCAAGGTGCTCTTGTCTCCGAGCATTCTCATATTCTCTCTCTCTCTCTCTTTTCCTGCTTGGAACCCATTCTTACAGATAGATAGATGCCTCATTGGTAACCTTCAGTGTTTGCCCAAATTTCATCTTTTCAAGGAGGCCCTCCCTGACGATGGTAATTTATTTTAAAACATCCTATACCCATCACTTCTTATATATGTTGTTATTATTTCTTCCCCTCACTTGACTGTAAACCCTGTGAGGCAGAGATTTTTGTACTATACTCCCAGCACCTCTGAAATGGGGTTCAATATTTGATGAACAAATTAATAAGATTCTGACCAACTATTGCTTACTTTTATGATCTTCTTCAATTAGAAGGAATCTCCTGTCGTTAAAACACTTGAGTTCATATATCACTATTTTATCCCTCTTAATCCCCCAAAACAAGTTATGAGCACAGCCTATTACTTTATTCTTCCCTTTCACTCATATATTGAACACAATCGTTTACAAATTGTTAGCTCTACTTTAAAAATATACCCCAAATCCAAACACTTCTTCCCATTCTGTGAACAGCTCACACCCTAACCACAGTTACCGTCATCTCTTACTTAAATCAAGGTACTATTCTCCTACTTGGTTTCCATAACCATTCTTGCCTCACTGCAGTCTATTTTTCATAGAATGATCAATTATTCCTTTTGAAACATAAGCTGCTCCTCTCATCCAAACCTTCCAATGACTTGTTAGCACATTTAATATAAAATCCAAAGTCCTGGATACAGCCAACAAGGTACTACATAGTCTGATCTGTAGCTACTCTCTGGCGCCTTTCCTGCTCTCCTCCCCTAGCTCACTCTGCTTCAGTTGCATCCAGCAGCCTTACAAAGATGCACTCCTCAGGCCCTTTGTACTTGCCTGCACTGCTTTTCATTGGGTTTCCCTCAGAGAAGCCTTCCCTGATAACTCTGTATCCCCCACCTGTCAGTGACTATACCTTTAATCTGTTATATTTTTCTTTATTGCACTTACAACTATCTGACATTACATTGTTCATTTCTTACATGACTACTAGATTTTAAGCTTCACTGAAACAGAAACCTTCTTTTGTTCCCAGTTATGTATTTAACTCCTAGAACAGGTACTGGACCTATAGGCCCCATGCCTGAATGGAGGAACCATCCTCTTTAATTTTATAATAATATTGTATACAGTTATAAGCTTATTGAGAAAAGAAACCTTATCTTATATATATATATGTATATATGAAGGATACAGTAAGTATTTTGATTCAATAATTTAAAAGGCAATACTGAGTAGGCTTATATACTTTTCTAGCATTGGTTAAATGGGCACATAATGGGTATTAAATGGATATTTGTTGAATACATGAATGATTGAATGAACAAATAAAAATTTTAAGTAAAAGTTGAGCTTCACATGCAAAGTGTTTGGGATCTGCAAAATAATAAAGGTAACTTAGGAAAGTTACTGCATATTACAGTGGCATGGAACCTTAAAATAACTCTATACAGACTTTTCCTTTTATAGATGAGGTGCAGACACCTAAAGCGTTTGTGTTCACAACAAAGGTGTAAAATTGTGGTAGAGTAAAGAATAAAATGGAGGTTCCCTGATTTAGTATTTTCATTTGTGTGTGTATAATTTTTTTTAATGTGAAGCACCGTATTGCAGCAATCTTGTCTTTTAAAATAATTGTAAGATCCTTGAGAGCAGATATTACAAATATGCTTAAATTCTTTTCCTTCTATTCAATCACAGTGCTGAGCGCACAGTAGATAAGTCAAACAGAATTTAATTCAACGAAAGAATTACACTACGAGAGCCACAATCCGGGCCGGACTTTGGCACTTTCCCTGAGCAGGAGAAGGGCCGCTGAATGAGTCCGCTCCAGTTCCCAGCCGGGATTTAGAGGCATCTCGGCACCTGGTTCCTACAAAGCTCTTAAGGCTGCCACCGGGAGGATTTCACCACTTTCTCCTTTTCTGTGAGTACTTCTGCGGGGGCAGCATCCCGGGGATCTTTTGTGATGCGGGTGGGGCAGCCTGAGGTATTGGAGGCCGAAGTTTCTGGGGTGGAGGGTGGAAAGAGCGAGGGACTTGTGCCCACGAACTTCTTTTTGCTGGAGGTGGGAGAGGGCAAAAGCAGGGCACAGCGTGGAGGTGTCTGTTGCTAGGCAACTTGCAAACTCCGGCCTAGGGCTCCAACCTTCTTCCCAAACTCTAAAAACCCCGGTGCCAAATGTTCAAACAGTGATCAAGCAGGATATCCCTCTGGTTTCCCGCCCATCAGAGGTGGTTCACGGTGGCCTTGCCCTATTCCATACCTTCTCTAGCCTGCCAGCTGGTCTTAGCTCCTCAGGTCAAGTCAGTTTGGCTGCACTCATTCTGGTATATTGCAGGTGCCCTGAAGTATCATCTCAACTCTTGGGGGCGAGGTCTGGGAGCAAAGAGGGTTACTCTGCTTTGTTTAAAATTAGGATCAGCTCAGAAACCTGATTCTATTATTGACTGGGCTCCAAGGTGGACTTGATCTCTGCCTTCAGGGAGCTTACATCCCAAATTGTGTTTCTCCTTATCTCTGGGCTGGGTTTGAACCATTTGTGATATTCTCTCCCTTCCATTACGTTCTGATTTGGCATAAGTGACATAATAACCATTACTAACCAAGAGAGAAGTGAGGCTAATTGGAATTGGAAATACTGATCCTTAAAAAATATGGGCAGTGGAAGGCGAGTTCAATATTTTTGAGTTGCACTATAGATAATATGGCAAGACTTGGATCTGTCAGTTAATATTTGTTATTTGCTAAAAGTTCCATCTCAAGATTTGCAGCAGTTTGGGTGGAGACTGATGCCATTCAGAATATTCATATGTGCTCTTGGCTCCTCTTGCCACCTCTCCTTCCCCCAGCACAGCCTAACTCAATATTTAATGATTTAGGACAAGGACAACCCTTGGCATGCATGCCAGAGACTGCCTCACAGATCATCTGTTTGGAATGCTGTTTTTTGTGCCACCAAGTTTAGGTTCCTGCTGGTCTCTAGTCCCTTCAACTAATTTCTTCTTTACCAGTATCAATTAAAAGGTATTGTCCTGAAATCTCTGAACCTGCCTGTGAATCCAGGCATTACAATAACTGCCAAGAAAAATTCACTTTTTTGGATTTTGGTGTCCTAATTTTGAAAATAAGAAGGTTGTGTTTTGTTAACTCTGAAGTCTTGTCCAGATGTTAAGAGCCTTTGAAAAGATATGCCATTGGTCTAACTGCTCTAGTTCTATAGATTCCTGAAGTGTTCCATATATGAGGGCATTGCTCTTGGAAAACTCTTGCTTTAGCTGGATGACCCATCTGTGTATGACATTGTTCTCAGTTAACTTATGTCTGAATTGATCAAATTCACTTATTCACCTATTTATTATGCTTCTACTATCTTTGAGGCTTTCCGCTGATCAAAGAAAAACTTTTTAACAACGTGAAAAGTAGGATCTCATAGCTTTATTGAGCAATTCATGAATAGGGCTGCTTCCCATGCAGAAAACAGAAGGGAACTCCAAAGAGTCAAGTCATAGAAAGGCAAGGGTTTATATAGACAGGCTTATGTAACCAAGAAGGAAGTTAGCAGTATAAATTATTCCATTGGCTATATTAAGATATTGTCCTTTTTTTTTTTTTTTTTTTGGCTAGTGCCAAGCCAGTGGGACTGGGGCACACAAGCTCAATTGGAGCTAGCAGACTATGGCTTGGTTGGCCTTAGGTTTTGGGTTTGGGGAGAGCTGAGGGCCCACAAGACAGTAACTAAAGTTTTGGTTTATTGTGTTTAGCATGAACCATTCCACCTTGAGCCTATGCACATTATTTAACAGTGCTAAGTGTTGAGATATATAGTGGTGAGCAAAACTGATGTGATCTTTGTCCTCATGGACCTTATAGTCTATCGGTGAAGAATAATACCTACCATTCAATACTTTACATGCCTTTTCTAGTTATTTTAAGGTAGAATTTAAGAGTAAACATTGTTGTGATCATGTCATACTTAGGTTTTAAAAAAATTTTTATTTATTTCGCTCCCCTACCTCCCCTCCCCTCCCCCCCCCCCCCCCCCCCAGTTTTCTGCTCTCTGTCCATTTGCTGTGTGCTCTGTGTCTGCTTGTATTCTTGTCAGTGGCAGCCGGAATCTGTTTCTTTCTGTTGCGTCATCTTGTTGTGTCAGCTCTGCGTGTGTGCAGCGCCATTCCTGGGCAGGCTGCACTTTTTTCGCGCTGGGCGGCTCTCCTTATGGGGCACACTCATTGCGTGTGCGGCTCCCCTATGCGGGGGACACCCTGAGTGACAGGGCACTCCTTGTGCACATCAGCACTGCGCATGGGACATCTCCACACGGGTCAAGGAAGCCTGGGGTTTGAACCTTGGACCTCCCATGTGGTAGGCAGACGCCCCATCTGTTGGGCCAAATCCGCTTCCCATCCTTAGGTTTTGAGAAGTGAGACTAATCTAAGTGAGACTTAGAAGTGAGACTAATCTATGTTAAACATGTGTAGAGGAATTTGAATAACTTAATGCACTAAGTTATTTATTGACTTTATAGATATTTATTGAGCATCTGTACTGCATTGAAGGCAGGAGATACCAGACTTTGTGGACAGTGAATTAGATGAAAAATAGCCAATAAGAATGAAGTTTGATGAATGCAGTGCCTGGGGAAGTACAGGGACTAGGAGGACCACGATATTTAGCAGGTTAACCTTTGCTGTTTTTACTAATTGCAAGTGACCTATAGTGATTTAAAGTGACTGTTAGTGATTTGAATGGCTAAGGTATAAATAATTTTGAGATAGATGTGTGGAGAAAATCACTTAGGTAATTACTCAGAATCCTTTGGTTTTGTTGGCAGATAATAATTAAGGCAAATATAATAACTCTTGATATGTGATTTAAAACAAACAACCCACTTTTCCCAACCGAACAATAATTTTAAAGTCACTTCTTTGCAAAAAATAACTTAAAAAAGAAACCAAACCCTTAAGCTAGTGCTATGGGAATCTTTTTCAAATCTGATAATTTGTGATGTTTTTAGGATGTCTGCTGGTCAGTAAATCTTCCTGACTTTTTTTTTTTAGGTTTCTTTCTTTTTTTTTTTTTTTTTGATTGAAATATATTACTCATACATAAACATAAATAAACAATACATGTATAATAGTTGTGAACTTAAAAACAAACATATAACATCAAACAAACATATATGACATCTCACCCTACCACCAATAACTTGCATTGTTTTTAAACTTTTTAAACTAATGATTAAAGAGCATTGTCAAAATATTACTACTAAACAAAGTATTTTTCCCCCAAACCAATCCGATTATTATCTTTATATCATTTATATATGAACATACATAAACAATTAAGTGTATAGTAAAAGTTGTGAACTTACAAAGCAAAAACATGCATAACGTCATACAGGGGTCTCATACATCAACCCTCCACCAACACCTTGTATTATCATGAGATGTTTGTTGCAAACTATGAAAGAACACTGTCAAAATCTTACTACTAATCATAGTTCTTTTCTTACATTTGGTCTGTTTTTCCCCCAACCCACCCTATTATTATTTTTTAAAATTATTTTTTATGACAGAAGTTGCAAACTTATAAAACAATCATGCACATGTGCAGAATTCCCAAACAACACCCCTCCGTCAACACACCACATGTGATGTGTCATTTGCTACAGATAAAATAATATCATCTGATTATTGCCATGTTCATAGCATACATTTGGCTCACTTTTTCCATACTGCCTCAGTATCAACATAGTACATCTTTTGCATACATGCAGGAATATCACATTACTACTAACTACAGTCCATAGGTCACTTCAGCTATATTTTTCCCATGCTTCTCCACATTCCCAACACCCTGTAGTAGTGATATACATGTATTGTAGCTCACAAAGGACACTCTTGCATCTGTACCATCAACCACAATTCTTACCCACCTTTTGCTTTACTGTGCTATCCAGTTCCTAGAATTATTCTCAACCATTCTGTCAATTGGCATTTACATAACTAGACTATCACTTTCAGTCACATCCCCATTTATAAACTAGCTGTTACTCGCTGTGTGTTACCATCCACTCTATACATTTCCACAATTTTACAGTAAAGCTAATTAAAACTTCTACATACATTAAATATCAGTAGTCCACTCAGTCCTTCTCTTATCTCCTTTAAGAATCTACCACCTACCACCTGGTCTTGAAGGTATTTTCCAAAAATTTCTTCTAGAAGTTTTATGGTTCTTCCTTCTTTTTTTTTTAGTTTTTTGATCCATTTTGAGTTAATTTTTGAATAAGGTGTGAGAGAGGGGTCCTCTTTCCTTCTTTCACCTATGGATGTCCAATTCTTTCAGCACCATTTGTTGAATGGGTTGTTCTGCCTGAGCTGTGTGAGTTTGACAGGCTAGTCAAAAATGACTTGACCATACCTGTGAGGGTCTGTTTCTGAACCATAGATTTGGTTCCATTGGTCTGTTGTGTCTGTCTTTATGCCAGTACCATGCTGTTTTTACCACTATAGGTAGGTATTGTAATTTAAAGTCAGGAGATGAGGGTCCACTTTTCCTTTTTATGATGTTTCTGGCTATTCAGGACTCCTTACCCTTCCAAATAAATTTAATAATTGTGTTTGCAGTTTTTTCTTTAATGCTTGTGGAATTTTTATTGGGATTGCATTAAATCCGTACATCAATTTGAGTAGAACTGACATCTTAATGATATTTAGTCTTCCAAACCATGAGCATGGAATGTTCTTCAAGTTATTTAGGGCTTTTTTGATTTGTTTTAACATTGAGTTTTAGTTTTCTGAATACAAGTGCTTTACATCATCAGTTAAGTTTATTCCTATTTGAACTTTATCTGTCCTATTTTATTTTCACCACTCTTTTGACACTTTTAGTTACTTTTATTGATATAATCCTCACTTCTCTTCCAGGCCCTCTCTCCTGTCTTTTCTTTACAGGCTCTAGCACACCCTTTGGTATTTCCTGAAATTCTTGTCTCTTGCTTAGAAATTCTCTCAGTTTCTGTTTATCTGTGAATATTCTTATTTCACCCTCATTTTTGAAAGACATTTTTGCTGGATATAAAATTCTTGGCTGGAAGTTTTTCTCTTATAGTGTCTTAAATATATCAGACCACTGTCTTCTTGCCTCCATGATTTCTGGTGAGAAATCAGCACTTAATCTTATTGGATATTCCTTATATGTCATGCATTGCTTTTCTCTTGCTGCTCTCAAAATTCTCTCTTTGTCTTTGGCCTTTGACATTCTGATGAGTATGTGTCTTGGAGTTGGTCTATTTGGATTTTTTTTGGATGGGAATACGTTGTGCTTCTTGGACAGGGATATCTATGTCCTTCAATAGGGTTGGGAAATTTTCTACGATTATTTCTTTAAATATTCTTCTGCCCCTTTTCCCTTCTCTTCTCCTTTTGGGACACCCATGACATGTATGTTTGCATGCCTTTTGCTGTCATTTAGTTCCCTGAGACATTGTTCAATTTTTTCCATTCTTTTCTTCATCTCTTCTTTTGTATGTTCACTTTCAGAGGCCATTTCTTTAAGCTCACCAATCCTTTCTTCTGCCTCCTCAAATCTGCTATTATATGATTCCAATATATTTTTAATTTCATTGATTGCACCTTTCATTCCCATAAGATCTACTATTTTTCTATGTATGCTTTCAAATTCTTCTTTGTGCTCATCCAGTGTCTTCTTAATATCCTTAATCTCTTTAGCCATCTCATTGAATTTATTAAGGAGATTTGTTTGAACATCTATTATCAGTTGTCTCAACTCCTTTATGTCATCTGCAGGCTTACCTTGCTCCTTTAACTAGGCCATAGCTTCCTGTTTCTTGGTGTGGATTGTAATTTTTTGTTGGTGTCTTCATATCTGGCTTATTAGAGTATTTTTTCTGGGTGCAGTTTTTCTCTCTAGTTTGGGCCTTCCTATTGTTTCTCCCTTGCTGATTATGCAGTAGGAGCCAAGTATGTAGTTGGTGCTCTAAGCTGTGGAGGCTCAAGCTGCCCTCATTGCACCAGGGACCAATGAAGCTTCTTCCAACTTTCTCCTTTGCCAGACGTAGGGACAAAGTCACAGCTATATGGAATAATCCACATGCAGGCCCAGCCTGTAGTTGCCCAGAGAGACAGATGAAGCCTCACATCCCTTTTTCCCCTGCCTGGGGCAGGGTTGGAGCTGTAGGAGTGGACAGCAATCTATGCAGTGTGGGTCTAAGATGACCACAGTTGCCCTGGTAGAGTTCTGATTTTCAGTCAATGCCAGCCAAAGTTCTCTGCAGTTATCTGTATAGGCTGGTGCAGGGCTCCTCAGCCTCCTCCCTGCCAGAGGCAGGGCTGAAGCCTAGGCTAGGGCTGCAGACTGATCTGCATGAAAGAAACTGGTTCCTGCTGACACTGAGAGTTTCAGTCAGCCGGCCTGCCCCTCAGGCTGGGGGCAGAGTCAGAATGTTGGCTACTGGTCTCTTTCTGACTTGGGCTGGTTCACAACCCTCTGTTCCCAGGGTTATCTCTTAGCCAGCCAATTCTCCCAATCTGTAGCTGAAATCGGCAGTCAACTCTCTCCTCCTCCCCTCGTTTCTGGGAAACCGGAGCTTTCAATTCCAGCCACAGATCAGCTCCTGGGGCACCTAGTGCTGCCAGAGCAGGGTAATCACCGACCTCCGCAGCTTGGCTGGTAATTTCCTGGAGAGGCTGGCGTAGGTCCCCAAAGCTTCCTCCCTGCTGGTGGTGGCACCGGGGCCTCGGCTAGAGCTGCATTCTGATCTGGATGGGAAGAAGCTGGTCCCTACCAGCACTGGGATTCTCAGTCCACCCTGCTTCCCTTCATGCCAGGTGCGGAGTTAAGATGGCAGCTCCCAGCCTCTTTCTAACCTGGACAGGCTCAAACCTTAGCTATTCTCCGGATGATACTGTAGCCCAGTGAATTTCCTCATCATAGCTGAAATTGGTGCCCAATCGTCTCTTCCTCCCCCATTTGGGGAAGTGGAGCTTTTGATTCCAGCTGCTGAACAGCTCCTGAGGTGGCTTGTGCCTCCAGTGGAGGATGAGCACTGGCCTCTGTGGTGTGGAGCACTCTCCCTATGAGTCTTCTCTGCAGACGGGCATCTTCTCCTTCCACTCCTTCAGGTATGTTGCATGATGCTCTTCTGGCCTCCCGGAGCCCCCAGACAGGTGCTTCAGCTAGCTCCAGAGAGCTCTGGGCGTTTGCTAACTGCTCTGTAGCAGGAGCTGACTCTAGGAGCTCCTTACTCCGCCACCATCTTGCTGGTTCTCCCTCTTCCTGGCTTTTTTCTTATAGAATTCCAGGCTTAAGGCATTGTTTTTTTTTTAGGAGAGAAGACTATGGAATGAGGTGAAGGAACCATGTAGATAGGTTAGTAAGGAACTGGGACATTCCAGGTAAGGGGATGGTTTTGGACATGAAATAAAAGTGCATTTTCATCATAATAATGATGGTTACCAAAAATTGAACATTACCATGTTCCAGGTGATATAGGTTGAGAAAGGTATGAGCATTAAACTCATTTATCACATTAGCAGCATTGGCTCAGAGAGATTAAATTCTTATCCAAGCTCAAATTGTAGGAAACTGGCAAAAATCAGAATTTTAATGTAAATTTTTTTTACTCTGATCCTGCAGTAAATTATACTATCCTTCCTTTATAAGACAAACAAACCAAACCAATAAACTTTTATTATTAAAAGAAATCATCTAATAGTAGGAAAAAAGTAGGACTACATTTTTAGACAAAAAATGTATTCTTGGTAATTTAAGGTTGAATTTTAACTTAAAATGTGCAACATTTTGGTGGCAGAGGTAGTTCATCTGATTTCTGTTTAATATGTATTTATAAGTTGATTATTTTCAAAATTCTCTTGCAAACATTTTAAACTGTAGTCACATAATTACCAATCTAACTTTTTACTCTCCTTTATTCTTTGTATTAAAGAATATTATTTGCTAAAAACTAATTTCACCAATCTGACTGTCAAAATCAAAAAGATTTGGGAAAAGAGTAAAAAAAATATATCTTATTGTGGTAGAGAAGAGGGGCATGCATTCATTTCTTATTGCTACTATAACAAATCACCACAAACTTAGTGCTTAAAGCAACACGAGTTCATTCTTTTGCCATTCTGGATGCCAGTAGTTCAAAAGGAGCCTGATGGTGTTAAAACCAAGGTGTCATCAGAATTGGTTCCTTCTGGAGGCTCCCAGGGAGAAACCGTTCCTTACTTTTTCAGCTTCTAGAGGCTGCTCATACCCTCCTCCTTCATCGTCAAAGTCAGCTGTGTAGCATCTTCTTTCCTCTCTGACATCCACTTCTTTACATCTCTCTCTCATTCTGATCCTTTTGGCTCCCTTTTCTGAGATGCTTGGTGATTCCATTGGGCTCACAAGATGATCCAGAATAATCTCTACATGTAAAGATCCTGAGTTTGATCACATTCTGCAAAGTCCTTTTTACCATGTAAGGAAACATTCACAGGTTCTGAGGATTAGGTCATGAATGTCTTTGAGGGGCTGTTATTTACCCTAACACAGGACATAATATAATTGCCATACAAAAAAGTTGATTTTGGGAAAAGAAGAAAAAGCAGTTAACCATGTGATCTCTTTCCAGGCAGGATTATTATATAATTTTTTTTTTTTAAGATTTATTTATTTATTTATTTCTCTCCCCTTCCCCTCACCCCCGCCCTGGTTGTCTGTTCTCTGTGTCTATTTGCTGCGTCTTCTTTGTCCGCTTCTGTTGTTGTCAGCGGCTCAGGAATCTGTGTTTCTTTTTGTTGCCTCATCTTGTGTCAGCTCTCCATGTGGGTGGCGGCATTCCTGGGCAGGCTGCACTTTCTTTTGCGCTGGGTGACTCTCCTTACGGGGCGCAGTCCTTGCCTGTGGGGCTCCCCTATGCAGGGGACACCCCTGCGTGGCACTGCACTCCTTGTGCACATCAGCACTGCGCATGGGCCAGCTCCACATGGGTCAGGGAGGCCCGGGATTTGAACCGCAGACCTCCCATGTGGTAGACAGATGCCCTTACCACTGGGCCAAGTCCGCTTCCCTATTATATAATTTTTATAAATTATTTTAAATATTAAGAATAATCATTTTATATTTTCATTACGTTTTTCAAAGTATACTGCGGGATAAATAAGTGGACTTGAATGGATTTAGAAATTAAAGGAGTTGCTGCATCTCCTAGGAATAAAACTCAGCCTTTCTCTCGAAGAAAGAAACAACTACACGTAAGTATGGTACATGATTTTCTTCTTGTAGGATGACATTAAATAATTTTCTGACTCCTTTTCTTATGTTTTTGTGACTGCTTATACTCATAAATCTGTAGGCTTTAATGTTCCCAAGATTGAAGAATTGAACCCCCACAACTGAAGATAATCATTACTTAAAAATTGGTCACTGCTTAAAATATACAGGGTTCCTGTCTGGAATGATAGACATGTTTTGCTAATGGATTATGGTGATGGTAACACAACATTGTGAAAATAATTAACAGCACTGAAATATATATATATATATATATATATATATATATATATGAATATGATGAAAAGGGGAAATATTAGATTGTATATATGGTTACAGTGTAAACAATGTTTTAAAAATTGGCCACTGCTTGACTTGGTTCTATTTTTTTAAAATTAAGCTTATTATTTTCCTCTTATTATTTTAAAAATCATCTGTGTTTGTTGGCAGAAAATATTTTAAGAAATAGTAGTAAGAAAATAGCAGTGTCTCTAATATTAGGATAAACGTTATAAACATTTCCATGGACTTAGGCATAACAGGCACACCATTATAAGCTACATATATAATGTTGAATCCTACTTTTTCATACAACAAACAGCATTAGCATTTTCTATGGTATTAAAAACTCTAAAGTAATTTTAATGGTTATTGTTATGTAATGCATGATATAGTTTATATTCAGAAGAATCATGAAATATGAACAAATCATTTTAAAATGTACATTTTGATTATTTAAAAATGGAATCTCAGTGACTGGATTCTTTTGGATTTATTTTTTACCTATAATGTGCTTAGCACAATGCTAGGTGTTAAGGACTCAACAATAACTGAGATGATGACTCTCCTCTCAAGGAATTTCTAGTCTTGTAGGTAAGATTTATAGTTTGAACAGTGTTAAGTTCAGCTATCTAGATACATACAATATATATTATTTTGATATTATGCATTTTAATAATAGTATTATGGAGTATTATAGATAATATATAGTATATTTATATTTGTAGACAAAAAAGGTGGAGAAGGCAGCTAGGGTAGAGCAGATTGCATGCTTAAAAATATAGAAGTGTGAAACATAGATCACCCAACTTTTAAAAATATATTTTAAAAAAATTAAAATATTTGACAAACTAATATTATATTTTGCATTAGCTAGGATGGACAAGAATCTGGATTTCTATTATTAGGATCTTTATTATTCTCAACCTTCATGATTTTACAGTTGTGTATTTCATTGATTAATTAAATGCAATTTTAGCTTACTTTGTCCGTGTTCCCATGACAGTGTTGGGTAAATATCAAGTTTAATTTAAAAATATAGAAAAGCTAGGTTTAGCCTCTTGTTTTTCTTATTATTCCAAAACCCAAATGCTTGTTGCTTATCAGGAACCATGGTAAATATTTTAATAACTTTATCAGTTAATTCTTACAACAAACCTTAGAGGTAGATACTATTATCAGCCTGCTTTTAGACATGGAAGAGCTGAGGCTTCTAGAGATTAAGCTACTTGACAAAGTCATGTCCTTAAATAGCCGAGCCTGGATTTTGGACTCCAGTTCTGACTCTAAGACCTATGCTGTGCTCTTTACCCTGTCTTAAACCATCTCCACTGTATGAATGAAGTAGTGCTTTGGGGTTCTTAGGAGCCACAATATTATGGGTTAAATTTGAGTTTCTTTGATGATTTGAATCTAAGAAGCCATTCTTGTTAGCCAGAACATCAAGTGCAGTATTATGTCTTTTCCCACTGATCATTGGATTATCATATTTTGCAGGCCTGTTAGGAAAAGCTCAAAGGTTAAGTTCTTCAACAAATGATTACTATATTATTCACTTTCTGCCAAATTATTACCCACCTTTTTTTTTTTTCTGTATAATTTATTCTATTAGGAATGTCCTGGTACTGGTGGGATTTAGGAGACAAGTTTACACTTATCTTAGAATTGCTGTTTCTTAAGGGAAAAAAGAAAATCCCAAATGTGCAGATTATTGTCTCTTAGAATGTATCAGCGAAGTGTCAATTCAGTAATTATCAGCTCTCATTTGCAGATCATTCTAAGAGAGAATTAAAAGTTAGAAATAATACACTTTTTAAAAAATGGTACTTAAAACTGCAAATGTCACCAGCATTACGATCATCAACAATTGATAAATACATGTATGAGCTAAAACCATAAAAGCTGTTCAGCCCAAATAATAATCAAAGGAATGCAAATTAAAATAATGATATATATTTATTCCTCTATTAAATTGGAAGGAAAAAGGGAAATCTTAAGAATACGTAGAACTGGAGGTGGAACAATATAAATTATTAGACATTTGGAAATGTGATTGTGAGTATGTATTGAGCTACAAAATTTTTCAGATTATTTGATCCAAGTAATTCCACTCATGGCAATATATTCTAAGAAAATAATCTAAAGTATAGAAAAAAGCACAGTTCATAAAGGTATTCTTTATGTGCTTTTTTTAAATAGTGAAAAAATATTGGAAAATATGTAGCAGTGTAAAAATATCAGGTAATTATGGTACTTATTCAAGATGCATTATTATATAGACATAAAAATGGTGGTTTAAAGAGTAACATAGAAATAGCTTATAATAAAAGGTAAAGAAGACAGGATACAAAAATGTCCAACTTTTCTTGTAAAGGGCCAGGTAACAAATATTTTGGGTCATGCAGGCTCTGTTGTAACCACTCAACTCTGCTATTGTAGTGTAAACACAATTATAGACAGTTCATAAACAAATGAGCATAGAGCATAGCTGTATTCTAGTAAAACTTTATTTGCAAAAGCAGAACTGTGGGCCATATTTTGCTGACCTTTGGCCCAGGACTTATAAGCAATAATTTATCTTTTTTTTTTTTTTTTTAATAAGGTACTGGGGTTGAACCTAGGACCTTGTAGTATATCTGCTCCCCATAAATTATCTTTATTTTCAATTGACAAGCATAATTTTGTTGGAAATAAACAAAAGAAGTAATTGCCGTTCTAAAACAGGTATGCCTTTGACTTCTGAAAACTGTCCGTAGGACTATTCACACACTTTCTGAAACATAATGATGATGATGGCTATAACTACAGTGATTTTCTATTCGGGTTTTATCCTAAAGTTAGATGATGATGTGATGTTTCCCCGATACAATTGAGAGAACTTTTTACGTGTGATGAAAGTGTGTTGCTTTTTAAGGCGATATTTAATATATATTTCAATTTAAATGATCATTTTGTGATTTTTACCATTTCTATATCTTAACTATTTATTACTGCATTTAAAATAATCTTGTATTAAAGTTGATATTGAACAGAATTTTTATTTTCTTGCTTTTATGTTCAATTAGAGTGATGAAACTCAATCTCTTATGCAATTTCTGTACTTATTATCCATACCACACAAATAATGATGAATTAGATGACATTTCATAAGTAAGGTATAAGTCCTGATGGGTGAAGTATTTCCTGCTTCTTCTATTAACTTAAACTTTTCCTAAGACATACACCTATTTCTTATTCCATGGTGGCAAAGCTCACTGTAATTTTCATGTCTTTGTACAGTTTTTTGGTAATAAGATTGACTATTTACAAACACATACATGTGTTTTTGTGTCATTTCCTCTCTTAAAACACTGCAATGCCTTTCTGTGATCTTTAGGACAAGGTCCAAGCTCCTTAACTTGTAAAAGCTCGAGCTCTGCTTTTTCACACTCTGGATTTCACCCCTTTCTAACTGCTAATTCTGCTGTTAACCTGTGTAGCACAAGTTGTTCCTTTTGCCTAAAACAATTTTCTCCCTCCTCTTTTCATCTGGCTAACTTCAGTTTATCTTTCGGAGCTCAGTTTGAAGGTTGCTTCTTTTGAAAATGCTTCCTGAACTCTTAAAGTAGGCTGGGTGCACATGCTTTGAATAGTTGCTCTTTCATTAACCTTATTTTTTCGTAGTATATGTGTTTGATTGAGTGTCTTCCTTAGCAGTGAGCTGAGGGAAGGGATTATTTATCTTGCTTAGCATTTCACCTCTGTATCTCAAGCATAGTAGGGAGGGAGTTAATAAATATTTCTTATATGTAGTTTACTGTGGAAAATTGTAATTATTTTATCATACTGACTTATTGCTTATCTTTTGAAGTACAAACAAAGGGTATATGCATAGCAGCTCTCATTTTTTGTTTTTTCTTACTAAAGCAAGGAGGGACTTCAGAATCATGGGCAACCCAGAGTCCTTGCCCACCTGTGTAAGTCACATTTCTTCACATTTGAACTGTTTAATAGTCAACTATTTCTGATGTACTGACCAGTAAAAAAAAAACAAAGCAAAATTATATGTGTAGCTATAATTGTGAACCACAGAAAATTTATATGCATATGGTAATCCTGAAAACCACTATGCCAAAATTAAAATAGCTCTTGTAATAGGATGGCAGGATTATGAGTAATACCTATTTTTTTCATTTTCTTTAATTTTATTCTAATGTTTTACTGAAAAAGTTAAAATATTGCTTTAGTTGGAAAAATTTAATGCATTTATTAAGGAAATAAACTAAAATTTTGTATTTTATGATTGAGATTGTCAAAATGAATTTAATGCTAATATATATACTTTATCTTATCTTGAGGAATATGGCAGTTTTATCAATCTTATTAAAAGATTTTGTTTTTGGACTATAGTACATTAGTTTATGTTTTATATTTTACCTTATTTTTGGCTTTTAAAACTTGGAATCAATATTTTTTATATTATTTTCAAGTATTTCAAACTATAGGGCTTCTTAGAAAATAGAAATTAAAAATCTTAGTAACTTATTAGGCTATTAACCACAAGAAATTGACGTTTATGTAGATTAAAAATTGTAAAATAAAACCTAAAGAAAGAAAAAACATCAAATATAAGCAATTTCATGTGGTGCTACATAATAGATATCTGTATGTTCATCTAAGCGTAAAGAATAGAGTTAAGTACAAGGGCTAGATATAAGATGCTGAGTATGAAACATTGGCTGCGATCAATGATGTGCTGGTAAATGTTTAACAACTAGTTGTCTGAAAGTTTATATAAATTTTACTTATTTATTATAAATGAGCTTAGGTTTATTTGTAACTATATTATAAATTTTGCTGATATAAAGTATGTGATGCAAATAATTTGCAAATACTAGTATAATGTAATATAAAACTCTTTATTCTCATGCTTTCTTTGTTTTTTTACTGAGCTATTATATATGTAGCTAAGCCATGGGTGCATTTCATGAACCAATGCAGTTCCAACATGAATGTTTGTTCTTATTTTCATTTACTTAGAGTGATGTAAGAGTGACTTCTTTGCTGAATTGAATAATAGTTTTGAATGCCAGCAAACTATTTCCTCTATTTTTTGTGCTCAATTTAACAACTATAGACATGATACATTTTAAAGTTTAATCTGCATTATTAATATTTCTCTTTTACCACTTTTTAAAGACTTATTGATCAACAAAATAATAAATTAAGTTCTGATTCATAGCATTTGCTGATTCCTGTGTAAATCTTCCCATCTTGGCTGATTTCAAGATACTTATGTGACATAACTGAATATAGAATTAGGAAGACATGTATCATTATATTATTTTACATGTGCAATAGATATAAATAAATAACCTCTAGAGCACAGATAATAGTAAATACAGTAAAATCATTAGGAAGTGATGAGTTTTGAGTACTTATCACCTCTGTTTTTAATGTAATTTATTAAATTTATAATACATATTATATATTAATTTATAATTTAATTAAAAATAGCCTTATTAAACAACCAGCTTGAAAAATTACTGAACATTGAATTAAAGCCTCTCACAAGCAGGTATGAGCTGGATTCGCTACACCACTGGCTTCAGTGTATCTTTTTATATAAAATGTGGCATATATGATTTGTAATTACTAAAGTCTCATTTTTAAAAGTTATGGGATTCATAGAGTATTTCTTTCAGGGTTCCACGACTTGATTTGGGAAGCCTTGTTGACTCTGATGATGAGGTAATTTTTCCTTGTTATTTAACATAATAAACATCTGAATACAGTATTATGTACAGAATATAATAAGTCTCATTTATTTTTATTTTTAGGATGGTTTTTCTTATGCTCCACTTAGTACAGCTCATATTCATTTTAATCCACCAAGTTCATCTTCTTCTCCTGATCGGGTCACACCATTTCAAATGCCGTATACACAGAATCAGCTAAATGAACTGGTTAGTATTTATTTGTTTATTACCACTTTTAAAATTGTAGTGTACATTGTTAGAAATGTGTTAAATCCAGAAATTTCATTATATTCAGCCCTATGTTTTGTCAAGTTAAATATTTTATGTATTAAAATCAGAAACTATAATGTTGATGAAATAATTTTACTTTGTTTTGCATTTTTTTATCTCACAGATGGTAAACTCAATTGCAATGACATTTTAAAATTTTCTTACACAATTGTTAAAGTATGAGCATATACTAATATGGAATCCAGCAATTTTGCAATTATGGCAAAATATTAGATCTGATTTTGCTTGTTTAACCATGTAACATTGTTCTCTTGGAATTGATTCATACTTTAGACTACTAGAATACTGTGGAGTAAGTAACCATGCTTATTCCAAGGTATCTCCTTGGGACATGTTTATACTTTAAAGAAAATCTAGTGTTTTATTTCACATTATTTTTCCAGTCCTTGCTCTCCTGTCTACTATAATGCAAATTCTAACCTAAATGCCTTTTCTGTTTGCCTTAGTCATTTGTTGATAGCCGACTTTATTCATGTTATCGTCAGGCTTTATTATTTTTTTTTAAAGATTTATTTATTTATTTCTCTCCTCTTCACCCCACCCCCACCCCGATTGTCTGTTCTCTGTGTCTGTTTGCTGCATATTCTTTTCCGCTTCTGTTGTCAGCGGCTCAGGAATCTGTGTTTCTTTTTGTTGCCTCATCTTTTTGTGTCAGCTCTCCATGTGCGGCGTCATTCCTGGGCAGGCTGCACTTTCTTTCGCGCTGGGTGGCTCTCCTTACGGGGCGCATTCCTTGCGCATGGGGCTCCCCTACGCAGGGGACACCCCTGTGGCATGGCACTCCTTGCGCATGGGGCTCCCCTACGCGGGGGACACCCCTGTGGCATGGCATTCCTTGCACGCATCAGCCCTGCACATGGGCCAGCTCCACACCGGTCAAGGAGGTCCGGGGTTTGAACCGCGGACCTCCCATGTGGTAGACGGACACCCTAACCACTGGGCCAAGTCCGCCGCCCATCAGGCTTTATTTTTAATAAATTTGCTTATGGTATCTTGCTAATGATTTCACAATGAAGCTTTACCTCATCCTTTTCAGAATTAGATTTATCAGATGTTCTCAACTCTTTTCTAGCATTGAACTGGCTTTGCTATGTTCCTTTTAGAGTGTGTTCCTCTCTGGGCCTTTGTGTTTGCTTAGTACTCTTTTTAGGTTTCTCTTATCCCTGGCTCTCTTCTCTTTTACTCCCATGAAAGTGTGACAGGAAACCAAGTTATATTAGAAGGTGGTATCTCAGTTGTCTAGAAATGGCAATCAATGCTTTTTCTTAGTATTAATCATTTCCAATTCCTCAGTACTAGTGATTTCCAAATCCTATAACTATTCTGGAAGAAAGCCTTGACAACAGAGTTCTTCTTAGGTAGAAAAAGAAAGCGTATCTAAACCCCTATAAGGAGAGTAAAGCTTTTTTGTTTTTTGTTTTCCAAATTCTTTTAGAACCAGTACTGATCTTACTGTAAGTAAGGCACAGTCTTACTCTGTATTTAAGACCAGTATTTATTCTGTATAGTTCTGTCTGCTCGGATTGGTCCATAGTGCCAAATAAATGTTTTAAACATTCCCCTGCTTAGAGCATAGGTTATAATGGTTTATTTCTTAGGCGTAAATGCTATGGGAAATAATAAACCTGTCAATGTTAAAAAAGGAAAATTAACAACTATATTGATTCTTTTATTTTCTCTGGTTGATAGTATAACTTCTCTTTTTACCTGTAGGAGCAAAACACAATACCTGAAAATTTACCAGCACCAACAGGCAAATATAAACTAAAATATCAGCAATATAAGACTGAAATGAAAGAGGGATATAATCAGTATAGTAAAAGAAATGCAGAGAAGAAAAAATCAAATGTCACCTGTCAGCCGTCTCTAAGAAACAAGATAGATGAAAAGGTAATGTATGGGATTTTAAAAACTTCCAATGGAATTTGAAAATAATAGTGCAGATTATAGATGCATGTTTTGCTTCCTATACCTTGCTATTAGATATAATAATTGTAAAATTTATTTTTATAATTGAGTAGGCATGACCGCACATCTTAGTTTTACAAAGAATCCACATGGACAATAATAGTTACAATAGTTGCTATTTTTATTGAATACTCACTGTGTGTCAGATACTTTTACATGTGTTGTACATGTATTAGTATCTCATTCTTTTTTAGTGAAGTAGATACTATTACTAATCCTCATTTTACCTATAAGTAAACTGAGGGACAATGGTTATTTAATGCCTTATTTTGTTAAAATAACAGTTTTAAAGTATGTATATAAAGGTTCATTTATTGATTTTATGAATAGTGTGCACAAGGTGAAGAAACTATTGTGGATGATCTTACGACTCTGGATAGGAAAGCCCTCCTACAGCAAGGTTATGCAGACAACCCTTACCATTCACAACGAAGTGCAAGAAAATTCGAAGCAGTAAGCCTTAGTATTTTTACTTAGTTATTTGATAAGTATTTTTACTTAGTTATTTGATTTTAGGGTATTTGCTTTTTGAGTTATAATTGAATACATGATCTCAACAATTAAGCATTTTTACTTATTTGATAAGTCATTAGGATAATTTGCTTTTTGAGATTTTATAGTTTTAAAGTAAATATTCTCAACAGTTGAATTTGGGTAGAGGTGTATAATGATTCATTTGCAACTTGAATCTTCATTTTGATAAATGACTTGCATTTAGTATATGTTCTGTGGAAATACTTAGAATCATAATGGGTTCTGCAAAAATTTTGCTTAAACTGTTCAAAATGTTAATTTGTTGCTATTCCTATTAGTGGGATTATTTGGTACCTTCCAAAAAAAAGTAACTTGATTATTTTCTGAAATAAGCTACTGGAACTGGAGAAATTCAGGTAGTTATTGAAAAGGCCAGAAATAGTCTTTTTTTTGGAGAAAGAGAAGTAAAACTCTAAACTTTCAATATGCACTTTAAATTTTTAAAAATCTTTTACAAAATCATTTAGATTAAGTTTGATGACTATTGCTTAAGCCAGTTCTGGTACAAAGAGATAATTATAAAATATCTGTGGTGTCAAGGGTTGTTGGAATCCAGTAGCTACCCTAGGTACTCCTGGGTGATTGCTCTGCAGACACACCTGTAACTGATTAATGTACCTGCATATGGAGACCCACAAGTAGAGAAAACTCTGATTTGATAACCTAAATAATAGTAGAACAATATGGTTTTGGATATTTGCATTATCATTGTCATTAAGGGGAAATTAAATTATATTTTCTTTGGGTTACAAGCATACCTCTTCTGAAATAGAAGAAATAGATAGTCAATCTCTGAATGAGGTAGACTGATTTTCTATGGGTGTCTCCAGTTGCTACATTTGTTCTTTTTCTTTTTCTAAAACCAGTCACAGGTTATTTCCTATGCCCATTACTCTTAGGTATTTATGCTTAATAGAGTAAGAAGTATTACCAGTATTATCTTAAAAATAAATTAATTACTTTATAAAATGAAATAGTATCCCAATAAAGCTTTTTGGGGATATATTCCTGCAATTGTACTTGAAGTAGATGTTACTAATACTTAAGACCCAACAGAGGATAACAGATGTGGCTCAGGTGGTTGAGTGCCTACCTCACACATAGCTGGACCTGGGTTTGGTCACCAGTGCATCCTAAAAACAAACACAAACAACAAGCAAACAAATGAAAAGCTAACTCAGGGGAGCTGATGTGACTCAGTGGTTGAGCCCGGCTTCCCACACATAAGGTCCTGGGCTCAATCCCTGGCCCTGGTGCCATAAAAAGAAAAGACCCATTAAATATTGTTCTTAGTATAATCCAGAACCATCAGCATGGGTGGACTTCTTTTTCTTACAATTGCGTGATTAATGGCAATATGCCTAAATTTACCATCAAGTAGGTTTTACTTTTTTTTAGGTAGTACTTACTTTGGATTTTTCAAGGAAATGTTCATGTAAATAAACTTTCAAGGCATCTGAAATCATCTTTTTATAAAATGTAGGTTGAAGCTTAATTATTTAATTTTTAATTTCTTAAGTGGATGACGGAAGCAGTGAATCTATGGTTTTTACGTCAGGCTCTTTTGCCATTTTTTCATTGTTATCAGAACCTTTCCATCAGTATGACTTCTGCTTCTAAACTGCTTGATGTTTACTAAATCAGTGTGCCAGAGGTGGTTCTAGCATTTCCTACAAAGTATAAGCCACCATAATCTCCAGCATTCAGTGTGGGCTTTCTGCATGGTATAATATGGATTGTCCTATGAAAATCATTATCCTCATCTCCTTTGCTTCTATCTATGTGCTGGCTGTGGCTGATTCCAGGTCTGGCCTTCAAATAAGTGAATCCTTTCTGTATATAATTTCAACAGGTTTTAGTCACTGCCCACTCTCTAAATCACCCTTAAATATCTATAAAATATGCTTGCTTTATACTGATTTTTCTAGCTTTTTTTTTTTTTTAAAAAGATTTATTTATTTATTTATTTCTCTCCCTCCCTGCCCCCCCGCCCCCCACCCCGGATGTCTGTTCTCTGTCCATTTGCTGTGTCCTGTTTCTTTGTCCGGTTCTGTTGTTGTCAGCGGCACGGGAATCTGTGTCTCTCTTTGTTGCATCATCTTGTTGTGTCAGCTCTCCATGTGGATGGCGCTATTCTTAGGCAGGCTGCACTTTCTTTCGCGCTGGGCAGCTCTCCTTACAGGGTGCACTTCTTGCGCGTGGGGCTCCTCTACGCGGGGGACACCCCTGTGTGGCACGGCACTTTGCACGCATCAGCACTGCACATGGGCCAGCTGCACACGGGTCAAGGAGGCCTGGGGTTTGAACCGCGGACCTCCCATGTGGGAGACAGACGCCCTAACCACTGGGCCAAGTCTGTTTCCCTTTTCTAGCTTTTTAATTACTCTTTTAAATTTATTACTAAACCAAAAAATCATTATGTAGTGTCATGAGCTTAGAGAACAACACAAGATGCAGTTATATACTAAACAATATAAATTTTAGAAATGAACCATATTTGGATATTTAAATTTTACATTTGGTATTTCTTCAATACAAAAAACTAAATTTGATTGTAAGCAAACATTAAATAATTATGCAAAATATTTCAGGTTTCTTAAGAGATTTACTTTTAGTACCCTCAGACATTCTTATTAGATACTTTGTGACAGTTTTAAATGAAACACTTTTACATAGCTTCTATCTTAAACAACATTATTCTTCTTGATTTTGTTTGTTGGACTGATGATCAATAGGCATGATGTAGCAGTTTGCTATTATTAATGAATTCCAAAAAGAAATACTGGATTATGTTTGTAAACTTGTCTTTTCCTCTGGGTATATTAGAGTGTATTGGATTCAGTGGTTTTACTTTTACTTGATTAAATAATGATTAAGGCTTTGATTGGGCCACATCAGTAGGATGTTGCATCCTCTCCCCTTGGTGGTGGACTCACAGATGAAAGACATGGCAAAGGACAGAGTTGGAGTTTTGATGTTGGAGTTTCGAGCTGGACCCTGGGAAGTGAACACACAGGAGAAGAACACAGAGGATTAGAGATGGCTCCTTAGACATGGCAGAAGCCCAGGTAGAGAGACAGAACCCGTTGCCTGATAGTCCTCAGCTGGCCTTGTGGAGAGAGGCAAAGCATGGAGAGCCTCATAGTCTATAGCTGACCTTGTGAAGAAAACAAGAGGACCTGAGTCTGAATGGAAATGAATCCCAGGAGAAGAGGAACCCAGGAAGCCTGAACCCTGGCAGATGTCAGCCATCTTGCTCCAACATGTGGCAAAAGACTTTGGTGAGGGAAGTAACATGCCTTATGGCCTGGTAACTATAAGCTTCTACCCCAAATAAATACCCTTTGTAAAAAGCCAACAGATTTCTGGTATTTTGCATCAGCACCCCTTTAGGTGACTAATACACATGACAATAATTTACATTCTAAAAAGAGAAAAAGCTTTATTTTGACTTCTAAATTTTTTAACCATTTTTACTTGGCTATCAAAAAGACGCATTTCAGTGTCTATAGTTGCATGGTTGCCTGACTGAAATTGAATGCTTACAAATCTTTCCATTTGAGACTACCTAAAAAGTGGTAAAAATATATTAGGATGAGTTGGAAAAGCCAAAAATAGTATGAAGTCAGTTTAATTAAACCAGTAATTGAGAAAATTTGATCAGGTATTATTAATGAGTTATATACATAAAAATTTTAAATTTCTTTTAAGAATACAAGGTTTTGTTTTTTTTTTTAGATTTTTGATGTAGGGCTGAGTAATTAAATTTCTGTTTCAGCCTCTTTTAGTGAATAATATTAAACTGACCTCGCCAGTGGTGGTATTCTTTTTGGGATGGAGTAAAGTACCTTTTGCAAGGCACCTCTTGAGGGATGGGACATCATTGTCTGTTCCTCCTTTATTCTGACTTCATAAAGGGAAAGGACAGCTGGTAGAAATAATCTCATGATGAGTACTAAAATATAAGTGCATTATGTTACAGGAAATAAAATATAATTTAAGTTAAATAATTAGAATTTAAATTTATTAATAATTAATATAGAAATCTATATTCAAGGAGATTGGAAATGTTTGTTTTTACAGCTCCTTGTTCTGTTTTATGGAAGATGAAATTTTCTTTATTTTCTCAGGAAATTGTGGCTGCAGAGAAGAAGAAACAGATGGTTACAGAGCAAGTGATGATAGACTGTCTATCTAGGTGAGAGTTAATGACTGGTAATAGAAATCCATTTAGAAGGTTTTCATTAAGTTTCTTTTTCATGCACAACTCTCATATCCTTGATGAGTCAAATGGAGTACTCAGAAGTTCCCAAATATTCTCTGTTCACTTTTGTTATTATTGTTTTAATAATTTTTTCTTGGGGCTCTTAGACCAATAGAAATATCTAACATCCGTTTATTAAGTATTTAGGTGTAAACAACTGAAAGAGTATTTATTTTCTAAGAACTTACTGGCCATTTGAAAAATATAGTACACATAAAGTGAAACAAAAATGTTTTTATTTTATTCTACAAAACTAAAATTACATATTAAAGAGATGTATGTACCTTTTGGGCACTATACATTCTCTCTAGCCTTGGAATCATCTAGGATCTTGCCATCCTAACTTTGTGTTCCACTTCCATGTTCATTTGGCATTTTAAAAAATTTAATCATGGCAACTGCTGAAAACTCATCTATGTAAATATAGGATATTATTGAAGGAAGGTAATCTCTTGTTGAAACTGTAAACTACATTAATCTAGCAGTTTTCATGGTGTTAAACAGATATTAAGTATCACTGTGTTTCCTTCAAGATGAAAACTGTCACTGTGGTACCCCAGGTTTACTTGGGGCACAGTTGGAGAGCTGTGGTGCTGACTGTCAAGAATTTAAAAATCCAGCAGAGTAAACAATACTTACATATAACCCTTAGAAAACTATACAGACAAGAAACATCCTTTCCAACACTTGTAATTCTCTGTATTTTAAGTAGCTGCCAGTCTAATAAGATGTGAGATGATATGTCATTGTAGTTTTGATTTGCATTTCTCTAATAGCTAGTGATGTTGAGCATCTTTTCATGTGCTTTTTAAGCATTTGTATTTCCTCTTTGGAAAAGTGTCTATTCAAATCTCTTGCCCATTTTTAAAATGGGTTTTTCTTTTTAATTTCGAGATGTAGGATTTCTTTAAATATGCTGGATATTAGGTCCTTATTTGGAAAAGCGGTTCCCAAATATTTTCTCCCATTGCATAGGCTGCCTTTTCACTTTCTCGACAAACACCTTTGAAGTGCAAAAGTTTTTAATTTTGAGGAGGTCCCATTTATCTATTTTTTTTCATAACTTGTGTTTTAGAAGTAAAGACTAATTACTTTTTGAACCTTCATATTTTCCTTCTTTTTGTCTTGCTTTTTGCCTCTGCCAAATGAGCATTAAGTTTTTTTTTCAACCTTAACATTCTCTATGACTATATTTTAATAGAACTGATAAAATATAAAAATAGAATAGATTTCAATTTGGGGTAAATGTCAGCTTTTTAAAAGTGAAATAAAAATATATTAATGTTCAATTTCAAAAAGAAAATTTGGTTCATGAATTCACACTCCTGTGAATAAGAGCTATGACATATTAGAGATGCCCCAAACTTTCCCTGAATAGTCCATTAATTGAAGTAACTCAATAAATTCTTCTGGCTATCAATTGCTATTTCACCTTCATACTGTAAGGCTCATGATACCACCTTTGAAACTGTCTATTCATGTATTCTTTTACTCAGACAATCAACAAATCCATTCAGACTTGAGGTTTTTTCAGGCAAGTAGGAAAAAAGGCAGAGAGCAAGGTTGTTGAAAGATGTGTGGGCAGTTTGTATTTCTATGAATCAAGCTGGATGAGGAGGGAAGAGAGGATATGATGATAGCCTACAACTCCTTGTAGAACAACAACAGCAACAACAGGCCAAAAAATGCACTATGGTGCCCATATTCCTTATATTATTAATTGAGTTTCCTTTCCCGTTATGGCATTATGGTGGACCTTTCAACCTGATGACCTCAAAATCCAATTAATTTCCTAGTCCTGCTGGTATTTCTTGAATCTGTTTCCTCTACTGTCACCTTAGTATAGACTCTTACTATCTTTTCTTGAGCTTCTTTCAGTGCCTCTGATAGGCTGCGCTTCCTCTGGATTTACTCATATTCAGTACAAAATGTAGTAAAAGAGAGATTGAGAGATACAGGCTCAAATATTGAGCCCTTCGATGGTACTTATTAGATTATAGGAACTCTTCTAAGCAACATGTATATATTAACTAATTTATTTAATCTCCACAATAATTTTTTGAGGGCAGTCCCATTATTATCTCCTTCATAAATGAGGAAGCAGGCCTAGAGTTACGTGATTTACAGTATGCCACACAGCTGATTATTGGCATAGGCAAGGTTTGAACCCAGGTAGTCTGGTTCCAGAGCTTATCTCATCCACCAGAGTGTACAGTTCTTAAGTGTGCAGTATATGTCCTACTTCTGTGCCCTTGTCCATAACATTCCTTTGCCTGGAATACCCTTCCTCTCTTCTTCACGTGCTAACTTCTACTTACCTTTCAAGATTACTGCAAATGTCACTTCTTCTCAGATGTCTTCAGTGAATGACTCTTTTCCAGGATTGGCATTCTCTTCTATGTTCTCCCGTTGCCTTTCCATGGAGTTATTATTACTTTATATTTTCATTTACTTTTTTCTGTGTTTTTTCTTATATCATCAGAAATCTGCAGAGTGCTGATTTGTTTGACCATGGTGTTTTGTTTTGCTGAGGCTGCTATTACAAAGTACTAAAGACTGAATGGCTTAAAACAACAGGACTTTATTATCTCAATTCTGGAGACTAGAATATATCTGTATTACTCAGCCAAAGGGGTGCTGATGCAAGATAGCAGAAATCTGTTGGCTTTTATAAAGAGTATTTATTTGGGGTAGAAGCTTACAGTTACCAGGCCATAAAGCGTAAGTTATTTCCCTCATCAAAATCTATTGCCGTGTGTTAGAGCAAAATGGCTGCTGATGTCTGCAAGGGTTCAGGTTCCCTCTTCCTCTCTTGGCTCAGTGGTCCCAGCTTCTTCCAATATCAGCTGAAGGCTGGGATAAATCTCATCTCTCTCCCAGGCTCATTCCTCTCTGGGCTTAGCTTCTCTTTTCTCTCCATAAGGTGAGCTGTAGACTATCAGGCTCTCTAGACTTTGTCTCTGTCCCTGGGGCTTGATTCTCTCTGGGCTCAGCTGCTCTGCTCTCTTCTGTGTGTTTACTTCCTGGGCTCCAGCTCAAAACTCTAACCTCCCTTCTCTGTGCTGTGATTTCTGTGTCCTACTGATGTGGCCCAGTCAAGGCCTTAATCATTATTTAATCAAGTAAAAGTGAAACCTCTGAATCCAATGTAATCTAATATGCCCAGAGGAGCAAACCAGTTTGCAACCATAATCCGGTATCTATTTTTGGAATTCATAAACAATATCAAACTGCTACAAGATCTGACCTAAAATGTGACAGTAATAAATTTATACTTGGTATATGAGATTTTCCAACTACTTGTAAATATGTGCATCCTACAGCAATGCATTATTGCATTGTTTAAAATCCAACCAAGGTTAAGTTGGATTTTAAATTTGGGTACAGGTGGAGGTCAGGTGCAACACAAAAGAATGAGCGAGACCCATGGGTTTGTGCTGTTACTGTGGTTCAAGGATGGAGTGTAGCAGATTTCCATGGGAGTCAAGGATTGGTTAGTTTAAAGCAAATGCCTTAAGGTCCAAGGGCAGTGGGGATGGTTAGCTTATCATTTGGAACCAGCTCTGTGGTTTTGGATAAGGAATATATGTGGTGTGGGTGGTGGCCATGTAGGTGGTATTAAACTCTCGGACAGTTTATGCCCCAGGGCTGGAAAGCTGTTCATAAACTAGGCCAAAGGGCAGTGTTACCACAAGAAGCTTAGTGGAAGTGAGATGGATGCTGAGGTAACACACAAAGTTATGATAACATGATACACATTTAATTGTCAAACTTTGAATTTTCTATTATAGGGCTGTAATTAGTGATCCAGAACAAAATTTAATCACCGAGAAACAAGAAAGTGCTCAAATTCTTCCAGATCCGAAGATAGCACCTTTACGAGTTAGGAAAAGAACACTACATGAAACAAAGTAAGGTATTTTTAATTATATAAAGTGAGGATGCACTAAGAATGTTATAAATGTATTTTTTAAATGTACTAATTGAAAAGCTTTTGTTTTTGCTTCTTTTTCTATATAAAGGAAGGTAGAAGTTTAGGGTTCAGATCTCAGTTGTGCCACCTGAAGATACTGGAACAATACATTACTCTCTTTATCTTCAAGGTTTTTAGTAATAATGACCACAACCTTAAGAAATAATATATAAAAAATGCATAATACATTAATTGACAAATTTATATGTATACAGTATATATTGGATAACTAGATCTAACATGTTAAAATTCATTCTATGTATAATTATTTTTTCATTTTAGTTTGTAGCTTATAAAATGTGTGAATAGGAATGGACTTTGACAGTTTTCTAGTTTATTCCACTTGAATTCCTCAACTACTTCATTGACAGTTGATGGGATAGAAACTCTACCAGTTCCTTTAGTAGCATTTAAAAATTTCAGATTATTGTAATTGTGAGACAGTACTTTCTGAGTGCTTTTATCTCTTGGTATTATGCTTATTTTCTGAAAGTCTTTGTTTTCCTACCTTTAAATATTTGAAGGTATTTTGTATTAGTTTTCTATTGCTGCTGTAATAAATACCACATACTTACTGGCTTATTTATTCCTTACGGTTCTGGCCATCAGAGGCCTGAAATTAAGATGTTGGCAGGGCTGCGTTCCTTCTGGAAGCTTCAGTGGGAGAATCTGTTTCCTTGTCTTTTTCAGTTTCTGGAGACTACCTGCATTCCTTGGTTTGTGGCCCCTTCTTCCATCTTCAAAAACCTCATTTTGAACTTACTGTAAATGAAATGACAAAATTTGGACTCTCTGTGTCTGTCTTCCTTTGTTCAACATTGTTTTTGAGATTACATGTTGTTATTTTTAGTTGTCTTTTTTTTCTAATTGATGTACAATATTCATTGCATAAATATACCATGATTTGTGGTCAATGTTGATGAGTATTTGGCTACTTATAAGTAGTGATGTCATGAACATACCTGTGCATATCTTTTGATGAGTCCATGTACTGATTTCAGCTGAGCATGTGCTTAGAAGTGGAATTGATAGGTCATTTGGTATGCATATTTTCATCTTTAAAAGATACTGATAAGTTGTTTACCAAAGTAGTTGTATCAATTTAGATTCCCACCAGTAGTGTGTGAGAGTTTTAGTTGCACCCCATCTTTGCCAGAGCTTGGTATTATCTATTTTTTTTTTCATTTTTAGTTCTTCTTCTGAGTATGTATTGGCATTTCATTGAGATTTTAATTTGCATTTCACTGGTGACTAAAAAAGTTGGGTACTTTTCCATAAGTTTATTGGCCATCTAGATACCTCTTCTGTGAAATACCCATTCAAGTCTTTTGATTTGTGTTTTTCTTACTGATTTGTGGACCTTATTTTTATACCCTGAATATGAGTCCTTTGTTAGCTATATTTGTTACATGTATCTTTTCCCACTCAGTGGCCACATTTTCATTCTCTTGATGGTGTGTGTGGTTTTTTTTTTTTTTTTTTTTTTTTAGGAGGTGCCAGGGAACTGAACCCAGGATCTCATACATGGGAAGCAGGACCTCAAACACTGAGCTACATCCACTCCCTTGATGGTGCTTTTTGATGAATAGGAGTTCCTAATTTTAATGTAGATGAATTTAACCGATTTCCCCCTATGCTTAGTGTCTTTTTTATCTTCTTTAAGAAATCTTTGCCTACCACAAAGTCATTGTTCCTCTAACTTGTAATGCCACTTATGTGATACATCAAGTCTCTTTGTTCACTTCTATCTGTTATATATTCTCATAATAAGATTATCCAGTCTTAACTGGTATTGCTATATAGTAAATACCTGTACCTTGTTTGCTTTCAATATTGTCTCAGTATACTAGACCCTTTCCTCGTCAATGTAAATTTTAGATATAGCTGCTCTATTTCCATGAAAAATCCTGTAGGAATATTATTAGAGCAATTTGATTTCATTCCCTTCATTCATTCTTCCCAGAGGAGGAGGAGAGAATTCTGCTTCATAAAGTTGGAAGTAGGAATTGGCATGTGTAGGTCAGATCTTCCTTTTCCCTTTTTCATGAGAAACAGCAGCCTGTAGAAACAGCACCCTTTCTGTTCTATGCATGAAGCTTTTATAGGGGCCCTCAATTCATTTTATAGGGGAATGAATGGCTTTGTTTGTATAATTCTAGTGTGAAGCACTTAGATTATTTTTGCTATACACCTAAGCCATGTTCTCCAGCAGCTTTAGCAATATTAAAGCTCATATTTTGGTTTTCATCTTCTGATTCTTGTTTCTGTATTGATTAAGAACTTGAGTACAGGGAAGTGTTGACATCTAATACCCAACATGGCACTGTCATTTTTAAAATGTAAACTGTTTGCCTCTTTTATATTTTCAAGAGGACTCTAAGCTCCTTGAAGCTATAGCTTCAGATTATCACTGTTATTGTGAGTTCTGTTCATCACCGAGAAGCAATGTAATGTAATGGTTAAGAGCATGGTGTTTCTTGGTTCTGCCACTTACTTACTAGCTGTATAGCCTTGGGCAAGTTATTTATGTAAAATTTATTCAGAAAATGGGGATAATAGTACATACTTCATAAAGGTATTGCAAAATTAAATGAGCCAATGCACATAAAGTGCTTTAAATAATGTCTTGCTTTTATGGACTGCTCAATAAATGGTAGCTATTATTGTTGCCATTGTTTTCTCAGCATTTAAAATCATTTCAGGCATATAGTGGGCATTCAAAAAATATTGCTTGGATGAAACAATAAAGTAATACCAGTGGATTGCATTGAATTGGGACAGCTATGCTTTGAAGACTCCATTTTGTGCTCACATGTGCGCATTTGTTCAGCAGGTTCCCCTGTCTCCTAATTGCTTAGGGACCTATATTATACAGTGACATAGAGCTTCAAGATTCCAGTGACCCACACACTTTCCTACTATTACCATTTTTGCAATTTCATTTTACTTGTGGTTTTATAGGAACATCAAAAAGTTAGTTGGAAAGAGGAGAAGAAGTACACCATTGAATCTTCAGTTCTCCTACTATGATTTTTAGTGGTAGGTTGTCAAAGTGAGTATATTTGGGTTTTGCCTCATATGGTTAAACAGAATTCTAGAGCTGCCAGCTTTTGTGAGATCATTTGGTGCTATCTGAAGGCCATAGAGATTAAATAACGTATATGAGGTCTCCCAGCTGTTTGCCGTCTATGCCAAGGCTGGAACCTCATCCAGCGTTCTTTTTCACTATTCTGTTATTTCAGTAAGGAATGTTTGCAGCCACACATATCTGAAAATGTCTCTGATAGTGACTTCAACAAGTTAGAATTTATTTTTCTTATATAACTAGTTGCCTGGAGGTAGGCAGTTTTTGGTTTTGGTTGAGTGACTCACTGGTGCCACAGCTCTGCGCTGACTTTCCTGAGATCTTACTGGCCTTTCCTCAGGGTTGCTCGATGATGGATCATGGGCTCCCCAGCATCCTATCCCTGCCACATTCACAGGCAGGAACTCTTCCCATGCCTTTCTCTTACCAGGATTAAAAAAATCTTTCCTAGAAGCTTATTGGTAGAACAGTGTACCTTAGCCACCACTAGTTGCAAGAGATGGTGAGAAAGCAAGTTCTAGGGTGAAAAGGAGGGAAAAGGGAAGGGGTTTAGACTTGGCTTTCGGGTAGCTCTGCAACAGAGTGAGTCACAAAAGTATTATCGCTGTTCAATATTTATTTTATAGCACTTTAATACTATAGATTCTAACATAAAAATCTTCCATGTACTGTATATTATATCTCAGGGTTATTTCTTCTGTGCCTTTTACTATAGCAATCTGAAAAAAACTCAAATGTTTGTATCTTCACCTTTATCCAGTTTGTGCATTGTTTCAAAAGGTAACTGATTTCTTAGACAAAATATAAATATAACTTTTTTGTACTTTTATCCTTTAAATCAAATGAAGAAAAATTGCTTAAAAATGATTACATTAAAAATTATTGACAAATACATTTCTTAACAGGATAAGAACCCATTCTACATTAACTGAAAATGTACTTTCTCATAAATTACAATTCGATGGTAGAATCATATCAAGGTAATTATGATTTTGTGAAATTTTAAAATTCTATAATTATAAAATTTTTTTATCTTCTCAGAGAGAAATAATTATAATGACACTAGTTAAATTTGTCCCAGTTAAATGACAATTTAAATTGAGAATAATTTTAGTTAATAGATAATTTCTGTTATAAAAATTATAGGAAAGGTGAATCTTTAAGAAAAAGTTTTAATTAGAAGTTATTAAAAAGTGAAATTAAAATGTCTTTAAAAAGGAAACTTAGAAGTGAAATTTATTGAGATATACATGACTACTAGAAGAATCAAAATCATTTAAAGTTATCCTTTATGTAGGCTGCTCTATTTAAGTTCATTTTAATGGTTCAAATTAATAGTAGATTACTGATAAGGGCAGCAAATTGATAAGGAAGTGATTCTTAAACCTATTTCAACCTTATAAACTTCCAGTAATACTTAACAATATTTGATGTTCTTTGTGTCCTATTACTAGGAAAACATGTTTTTTTATTTTCATATTTGGTCAGTAATTTTAAAACTTCAATGACAGTAAGAGACAATGAATGCATATCTTGCAGTGGCTTGCTGCAAATTTAACATTTTTAAAAAGTTTTCCCCTTTATCTTAAAGGTCTATGTTGCATGGGTATATCTACACTGTAATATATTTATATTCATTATTAGTATAAGAAATTTTTTTCCCCATCCAAATCTAAGTTATTAATACATTGATACTTCAGTGAGCCTTGCTATTTTTTTCCTGTGGCTTCCATAATCCTTCCTCATTGGCACAAACTCAGGGGAGTGATGCTAATCCACTTTGCAAGGTACAGTTTTGGTTTATTTAAGTTGGGAATGTTTCTATTATTTAAGTATCTTTGATATCTTTCTATTTCTCTAGAAATGGACGTGATGCTTGTAGAGAGCTAATTGGGTTCTTTTTTACTCACGACCAGTCACTTACTATTTATGAATATCGGCAATTTGGGAAAAATAGGTATGCCGTCAAACATTGTTACAACTCTCAAGATGATTACTTTGGAGAGAAGCTGAATAACTTTACTTATTTTGTCATTTAACTTCTAGAACAAATGTGCTTCCTTTTATTCAAAAAAATGTTTATCATCATCAGCGTGGACGAAGAAAAGGAAACCAATACCAACTTGGCGATTTTTATATTGTAAGTTAAGTGTGTGTGTGTGTACATGTACTAATATTTTACTATCAGATATTAGATTTTGGAAGGATCCTGTGGGGAGCAGGGTTTTTAGTTTCCAATTTATTTCCTCTTCTCCATTCTGAGTGGAGACACTTGAGTGCATGGCTAATGGTTGATCTATCCCCAAGAGGTTTTGCTTCTTAGGTCCAGAAGGTTTGAATCTAAGCATAGCATTTATCCTGACTCCCCCATCACAATTCTGATATGTAGGTAGTCCTTGGAAAAGCTTGTCTCTTGATACTTTTAAAGGCTCTACAAGGCTGTACCATTGGATAAGAGGCTACGTTAAGTGCACCAGAAGTCCTGCTCCCTCTAAAGAGGGTTATCTTCTCAGGATGGATGGTTTCCTCCATTCAGAGGCACTTGGCCTCTGGATGTGTGATATAAGTTTCTGATAACCTTTTCTCCTTGTCATTTCTCATCATGGGCAACTCCTGGCAATGGTGGTTTACAAGGATTCCCTAGAATGGGTTGATCACAGACAAATGCTGCTTACTTCCATTTTTCTTGCTGGTATTTCTTAAAGATGAATCAGAGTCTATTGCAGTTTATATATAGTTCTCTTAACTCTTATACCATTATATTGATGTGTTATCTCATGATAAAAAATTATCTGTAGCATATTACAATTATCTGCAGCAATCATTCATGCACCAAATATATATTCATAGGCTAAGCACTGGGGTTGTGACAGTGAATAAGTTAGACCCCTTCCCTACCTTTGTGGAGCTTACCTTCTAATGGGAAACTCAGGCTTTTAAATAGGTAGTTATGAGGCAAAGTGACTTTCTGTGAAAGGACATATACTATGCAGCCATATAGGAGGAGCAACAAATCCAGTTTTGTGGGAAAAGTGCCAATAAACAAGACCTAGAAAATGAGTAGGAGTTAGATAGGCTGGGATAGGGAAATAGCTGTGGGTAGGAAATTTGTTTACATGTTGAGGAGACAGCAAGTGCAAAGGAAAAAAACAAGGAAGAAAGTGACTTATTTGGAGAACTGAAAGTAGTTCATTCAGTTGGAGTATAGAGTTCAGGATGGGGGTTAGCAAGAGAGGAGTGTGAAGAAAGTAAACTGGGGCTTAATTAAGAGCAGCTTTATGTTAAGGACCCATTCCCTACCATCTGAAATGTACTGGAAAGTCACTGAAGGATAAGGGGGGAGGATAGACTAGGGAGAGGTGGTATGATCAGGTTTGTGATTTAGAAAAATCACTCTGGTTATAACATAGGGAATGGATTGAAGGGGTGCAAGACTAGTTGCACAAGTACCACAGTGTGCTGCCTTATGTTAATCTAGGAGAGAGGTTATGTCAACCTGGATTAAGCAACTGACTGTGATTATGAAGCTAATTAAAACAATAAAAAATTTTGGTAGGTAGAATCAATAAATAGGACATGGTGACCAATTAGATGAGAAGGGGTATGGAAAAGCTTTGCATCCTAATCTCAGATTAAATGCATCATAATGTTTCACACAAGCATGCCTCTTGAGATGTAGAGAATATCAGCTCTCATTCCCATTTCACAACTTGTAAAAAAAATGTTTAGTTCTACCCCAAGATTAAAGTTACCTCCAGGTCTGAGCTACTGCTTCCAATAATTTAGTATAGTTTATTGTGTATTCTCACTATCTCCATTCTATATTAATTTAAACCACATATGGAACTCTATTCCTTTTTTGATTTCCAAGGGAGGAAGGGAGGGAGTGAGGAAGGAAGGAAGGAGGGAGAGATGGAGGGAGGGAGGGAAGGAGGGAAGCTCTGTGCATGTGCATATATAATGATTTGTGTATGTACAGACATTTTGAAAGGATTATGGAAGGAGGTTTATATTTCACCAATATAAGCAACTTGAAATTATTAGACATTCCTATTCTTAAAAATGTACGTTCCTTGGGTATTTCCCATGGCAAAGGTTTTCCTATCTATTTTTTGATCCCCTCCACCTCTTGCCTCTCCACAGACATCTTCCATTTCTTAGTGCAGGAACATTCAGCTCTTCTCCCCTGACCCTCACATACACCTTTGTTGTTGTTGTTCTCTTACTTTCAGACACTGCTCTGGAACTTATCTTTTAATTTCCAAAAGCCATATTAAGGTTTTTTTCTTAAACAGAGACACTCCACTCCCTAAGACATTTTGGTGTCTGCTTAAATAAACATGCCATGTGCCCATAGACATATCTGCATGAAAGTGCATCCACATATGTATTCATTCATATGCATGCACATATACCTCTGGATGCACTACACAAATCACATAGATATACTCTTGTCCATATAGCTATACATGTAAATATTCAAATAGATATGCACACATATGCTTTTATGTATATCTCAGCTACACATATTACATATTCTCTCTACCTCTAGAGGGATAGATATTATATATATATATATTCAGATATAAGTAATGGAGTTGAAAAACCTATGATTGATATCTAAAGGCTTTCTTCAAATGCTCATCGTAATAATTATTTACAGTAGACTGTGAAACTTTTCAATCTTACTTTCCATTGTCTAGATGCAGCACAAGCAGCCTGTAGCCACCTGCATGCCCCAGGACACAAGTTAAAATGTATCAGACCTCCCCACAGGGAAACCATGTACAGATTATATAGTAGACTGTAATTTTCTCCAGGCTATACACTTCCTTCCTATAGTATCATCACCAGATTCCATTTATGTGCTTCATATGACCCTAGCAGAAACTCTGTTATGAAATGTCTTTGTTATGAGACCCATTATATTGGCCCTCATTTTCTCGCCTCTTTGTGGAGTGCTGTCTTAATTCTCCCAACTTCAGCCTTTGGAAACCCTCTCCTGTTTGTAAGTCCAAATAAAGCTCATGTCTGATTCAGCGCCAAGTGTATTCTTTGGTCTTGCAGCCTCACCGACCAATGCCCTTCAGGAGATGGGTTGGAACAGATGTCAACTCCGAATTCTTTAGGATAGGTCCAAGGCTGAAATTTCTGATTAAAGTGATATTAAAGTGTTGAGCCCAAATTCTTTAGACTGGAAATACTGGAAAGAGTGGAGGGTGTAATCTTGAGGAAGAATGCCTTCTGATCCCTGAAACCCTCAGTTCTCCCTTTTAAGACCTCCAACGTATTGGCTGAGGCTCCCATGTTATTGAGGGCAATTTCCTTTACTTAAAGACAGTGGATTTAATTTAGCTGGGAGTAATATATCAGAAATGGATTGGCTTTTATAATAGGAATTTATTAGGTTAAAAGCTTACAGTTCTGAAGCTGTGAAAATGTCTAAGTCAAGGCATTATCAGAGATGCCGTTTCATGGAAGGTTGGCTGCAGGCGATCCTGGACTCCTTGTATGTGGCTCTCTGGTCTGGGTCTCTATTCCAGGCTGCTACTCCTGGCTTGTGTTCTCCTTGAGCTCCACTGTGGGTGATCACGCATATGACTCGTCTGTCCACTCTCTTCTGGCTCTTCTGGACCTTATCCCTCTCAGCCTCTTGGGGGCCTCTTTACATGCCTCTGTGATCTGCAGATTCCAGCCCCTGTCTCTGGGACCTCTCTCTCAATCTCTCAAGGTTTCTCCATCTCTGCTGCTTTTCCTCTGTGTGTCTATTTGTTTATTCCTCTGATTATAAAGGACTCCAGTAAGAGGATCAAGACCCACCCTGAGTCATTCCTCATTGAAGCAATCCACTCAAAGGTCCGCCCCCCCCAACTGACACCCAAAGGAATGGATTAATTCCCAGGACATGACTTTTTTCTGGGATCCACAAAAAGTTTCAGATTGTCGCAACTGATTATAAATGCTAATCTCATCTCAATGAAATACCTCCATAGCAGCAACTGGGCCAGATTTTGACCAAACAACTAGACACCATAACCTAATCAAATTGTCAGGTAAAATTAGCCATCATGTATGGATATGTTAAAATGTCCTAAAAATAACCTCTTATCCTAGAGATACTTGGTGGAGATAATCTATTTTACCCTTTTCTTTGTAATTATCTGATGATAATTACAAATATAAAACTACCTTTTATTGGGGGAGAAATATGTTTTTCAATTGCATATCAATTTATTTTTCATTTGTTCAGTGGTATTAATTTATGTTTACATATATGATATACCTCTGTTTCTGTTTGGAACAAAAAAGACTTTAAGATACAAGGTGTCAAATCTTTTGGGCCAAATAAAATGTACTATTTGCATTTACTTTAATGGTTCTGCCTTGATTCACTTATAATCTCAGTTTTGGATGCTAATTAAGGCAGCAGTTTGACTTCTCACAAATACAAAAATTCAAAAACTGTTAGAAAGCTGCTAGTACTAAAAATAGAAGGTAATAGATCTTCAATACAGTGCTTCCAACCTTTTTTCCCAATTGTTTTAGCAGAAAACAAAAATATTTGTGCAGCACACCATGGCAATAGGAAGCTGCTCAAAAGTGGAAGCTACAGACAAGCTCTGCTTGCCCCTAAACTCACCCAGAAAATCTGGAACTCAGCTGGAACCTTCGCTTTTCAGTGCTTACTACCATCTTAATTGAAAAAATTTTTAAGTTCTTACTGACATGTCTGGCCATATTTAGTTGAGCAATTCAGCAATTGAAACTTCTTTCCAAGTTTGGATTAAGGGTTTTTGATAGGAATTTTTTCATTGAAGTCTTGATGTTCTAATTAGGTTAAAATTAGGTTTAAAATACCAGTTGAAGGGGTGTGAAGAATCTATAACAGTTCATCAACCTGTGGATCAATAGCTCTATTTCTGTATTTAGGAATGTCATAATTGTGTTTGAGTTAAATTGTTCTTCTAATTTTCATAAGTAATCTGAGTTTTTCACATTCTAAGTTTTTACATGGATCATTAAATTGCAGATTGTTTTAATTGAGAAATTGATTGAGGAATTAGTTCTTTTACTTTCTTACAGCATTAACTAAAGCCTGTGTGGTTTCTAAATATTAATCTTTAAATATTTTTTTATCATTATAAAATATGTTACATTATCAAAATTGAATATTTTAAATAACGTTAATCATATTTTACTTCTTATATACTTTCTAACTTTAAGTAATCCTCTGCCAATTTCTTTAGGGTGCTAACTTGACATTTTTGAGTTCTGATCATCCCAGCCTTCCAAAAAGCATAAAAGAAAACACATTATTTATACTTCGAATCACGAATATTGATCAGATAGCTTTGGATTCTCTTAAGTAAGTCCAACACGAATTTGTCATTTTGACAGTAAGTGAAAACATTATATTTTATCTTAAAATGAGAATCTAGCCTAAAGCATTTTGACTTTAGTGAAGGCTTGTGATTATTAGACACATAGCTTTATGTGTCTATTTTATATGCTAACTTGTACTCATATACACTCTGTATGAGAATGGTTACAATGAATTAAAGATTAAATAATATTCTATTTTATGTTAATTTAAAGATAATTTATTTTTATGTCTTTGCTATAACACTTTTATCATATGTTATTGAATAAAGAAATTTTACAAGGTAGGGTATCAATACAATATTAAAACAAATTTTCCCACATTGTTAGAGTGATACTCTTTTTAACCTAAAAATAAAATCTTGGGTCCCAAATGATAAAAGTATTCACTGATTGATGCTATGCATAATGATAAAAAAATACTATAAATCAGAAATACTTTTAAATTAATTTGAGTTTTTTTAATCAGTAAAAGTATATCCTATTTTTACAGTGTTTTGGGTTTTTTTTGGTCCTAAATATAATTGAAAATGACAATATTGGTATCCTGTATGTGCATTAGAAGCCCATTGCTTTAACCTCTGTTCCTTTGTCATTTTCTCTATAAATAAAAATGAATTTAATTTTTTTGGTTTTTAAAAATAACATTTTTCCACTTTCATGCCATGCAGAGTAACCCTGTAAGTTAGTTTTTATTATGTATTTTAAAAGAACATTGGAATGCCTACAAAAAATGAATACAGTATTTAAAGGTAGTTCTTAGATGGTTTTTAGGATTTTAATTAATTTAAGAACTAAATTAATTAAAAGCATAATTAATCCTTTTGGGGGGTAACACAGCAGACAAATGTGGGACCTGATTAATCTCTTAGCACTTTTCCCAAACTTTGAGGTTTTCTAATCAGGTAAAAGTTTAGAGTCTAAGCACTAGAGATTGTAAGACAGTATATTTTTATCACTGTGAACATGTATGTCCATTGTAGAACTACTTCAGTGGAGCATGAGGATGAGGTAACCAGTCAAGAGTGCAATGATAAGTTGATCTTCAAGGCTGTTCAAGGTATGTATTATTACTACAATCTCAGGTAGTTTTACTTTTCAACCATTTTCTTTGTAATAAGTAAAGCAGAATTTCTAGATATTTTAAAATTTTGTGACACTTGATTAATTTTTCCTATATTCTTATCTTTTAGAAATTAAAATATATATTCTTAAAAATTTAAAGAAGTTTTTCTACTTTAACAATGCTGTCTGACTGAATAACTAATATTATGCAAATTATGAACCTAAGAATTTTAGAAAGCACTAGAAAGTGTGCGTTTTATAGATGAACTGGATAAAATGTAAAAGTGATTTTTATGATATTTTGTCTTATGCATTAGGTGATATCCTAAAGAGATATGTGATAGCCTAAGGTAGAAGAAAAAAACAATAGACTGGGAAATAGATCCATGTTTGGCTCTATCAATCATTAGGCATATGATCTTTTGAGTAAATTCCTTATATTGCTCCTTCATCTCTAAAATAGGATAATACTACCTGGTTTATTGGCTTCCAGGGTTGTTTTGGGAAATAAATGAAATATATGTGGGCTTTGCACATGAAAACATTTAACAAAGTTAAGATGTTAGCACAGAGTGTGAAGCAATACTGCTTATATTGAATCCTCCTCCCCTTTTACAAAGCTATTGCCTTTCATTACAATATTAGGATAAAATTTTGACTCAGTCATAATATGAATAAAACTTAGTGTTACTGTCATTGTGAAGTAATCAGCCTTAATAATTGAGTAGATTAAATATTATATGTATTTATTACATAATATATATTTTTTAAATTGAATTTTTCTACTCAATCTGTTCAAGAACAGTAAATCAGGTGAAAGTAATTCCCCTTCTAATCTTTGAATACCCATTAGAAGCCCTAATACGTGAAACTATTCCAAGGTTTTGTCATGTTTCACTGAGAATTTTTTTACTTACTTTCTAGGATGTTATTATTCCTGAACACATTGAGTATGCACATTAGCTAATGACACCAGTTTACTAATTTTATACTTAGCTTATGTGCCAAACACTATGCTAAACTCTGGGGGTTCAGTAATGAGGATTATTATCATGATGATTAATATTTGTTGTGCATTTACTATGTGGGAAACCCAGAATCAACTACTTAACATGTCTTAAGACAAGGTTGTGTGATTATTTGCTGTTCACAGAGGAAGATACTAAGGACTGAAGTTACATAACTTGCCAAAAGTCATGAAATTAGTTAGTGTGACTAATGAAAATATAACCCAGACTGTTTTTAGAGTCCACGCTTATAGCCACTATATATACTAGACTCAAAATAGACAATTTTTGTGCCATTTTTGGATCTCATAATCTAGAAGTGAGAAAGGAATTAAATAAGTAATCATAGAACTCAACATACACTTTAAATTTTTAAAATCAATCCTAATTTATTAGGTAAAGATGATAAAGGATGCACAGTGAAAAGGCTAGAAAGAATTTTAAAATTGTCTGGTACTTGAATTCCCAAATATGTTTGATTGCATTGTTAGGAAATAATTCTTTATTTTATAATGGTTAATATAATAGATCAAACTTTGGCAGTGACATTTGTTCTTTTCTCTAATGTATTGTCTAATGCCTGATTTATTGAAGCATTGTATTTTCTGAAGTAAAGATGGTACAAACTGCGTTAACTGAAGTCACTGAGATACAAAGAAAATGTTAGGGCCCTAATAATGTAACCTTTATGAGTTATTAAAGGGCTATTTTAAATGTATGAGTATAGGTTAGGATTCCAAAGCCTTGATGCTATTTAATAGAGAATTTGTAATTTTGCAGTTTTTAAGTATTTCAGAGATTTGAAATCGGTAATTTTTGAGCAATTTGCCTGGCATCAGTTTTGTAATTTAGTCAGTAAAAACATAGAGAGGAAAGGGATTAAAGATGTGGGGTTGGTTAGGTAAGTAAGAAGCCTGGAAAATAAAAACTGAGATTTATTTATAACATGTAGTTTATTTTCATGGTGATAAAGAGAAACAAATTCTTTGCTGATGTTTAAAATACAATACTTTCACCACACGGTGGTGCTATAGTTCTGGTATATTTTCTTTAATAAAAGCATTCTATTTTCCAAAGTATTTTGTCAGTCATTCACATGATTTGGCAGAATATTCACTTCTGTCTTTTAGTTACCTTGATCCTAGTTTTCATACAAGTGAGACAACAGCAGTTTAATACATTTGTGCATAGGAACATTTCATTTCCCTTTTCTCTTCTTGCTAAACAGATGTGCTAAAAGAAAACCTACATAAAAAAGGTGTTCGTATTTTGACTGGATTGGGAAAATACTTTAAACAATTGGACGAGGAAGGAAATGGACTTTTAGATAAGGCAGATTTTAAGCAAGCTCTAAAAATATTTCACATAGAAGTGTCTGAAAAGGTATGTACCAAAGATAATTTTCTACAGTGAATATTATTACATGGCATTATTCACTTTTCTACTAAAATTTTAGTGTCTACCCTGTCTTCTCCTCTTTCTTTATCCCATTTTCTCATTATTGTTATAATGAACCACTTACATAATAAGCCACTAACAAGTTCTTTTAATTTTAAAAATTTCAACATTTATTATGAGTTCACTAACGGGATATTGTGATAAGCTCTGAGATAACGCACGCTCTGTACTTCGAAGGTCCCAGTTATCCAAGGAGAGTAATATATGAATGATCATAAAACAATATGATAATGTTATATAGAGGATGTTTTTGGGACACCTGATAAGTAACTAATTCCAGAAATGGGGGCAAGGGAAGGAAGGAAGATCATGGAAGGATTATTGGAGGAGGATACATCCAAGTTGAGTTTTGAAGGATGTGCAGGACTTAACCAGACAAGGGAGGAGGAGGAGCATGGACCAGAAAATGGCTATTCTCTGAGAAGGAGAAGGACATGTAAAGGCTTGGAGGTGAGAGAGTATGGCCTGTTCCAGAAACGGAATGAATGGTTCACTTCCCACTGTGGAACTTTCACACTCACGGTTCCCTCCACTATGAGTAATCGTCCACTAGATTCTGTTATGGCCGAGTTTTCTCATCATTCAGGCCATAGCTTTCTCCACTGAGAGAGCTGCCTTGACATTGCAGTCTAAAGGAACATCCCTCTTTCCCCTGGTATTTACTATACCGTTTTTATTTTCTTCACACCACTCTCTATAGGTGTTTCCAGGCTCTCCCTGATCCTAGATCGTAAGTCCATTAAGGGCAGAGAACTTAAGCTTTTGGTTTCCTGTACTATTTCCAATCCTAGAACAGAACGTATCACACAGCAAGTGTAGTTGATGGATTAATTTGAATGGATGGAAATGGGTGGATGGATGGGTGGAAGGAAAGAAGGAAAGAAAGAAGGAAGGAAGGAGGGAGGAAGGAAGGATGGGAGAGAGGGAGGGAAGAACAGAAAAGAAATAAGCCTAGAAGGATAGTTGGGTCCAGTACACTGAAGGCTTCCATGCTTTGCTAAGAAGTTTGGCTTTTATTTTAGAAATAAGGATTTCTGATAAGGGAGTCTCTTTCATTTTTCTCTTTTGTTGCAAATGATCTTGTCACAATATGCAGTGTATTTTCTTGAAGGGAACACTGAAGCTTGAAATTATGAGATCCAACTTCCAGCTCTAGACTTACTATTTGAACCATGTGATTTTGGCCAGGAATCTTAACTTTTCTGATTGATTAGGGTCTGTCTGCACAAGCCAGAAATACCATCCATTGTTAGAGTTGGCTTGAAGCTCAAGTGTGAAAATACATGGGTACTTGCCTTACGAATTGTAAAATTCTGTGCCAGCATGATACTGCCTATCACTATTGTGACTTACCTGTCTTCAGTGTTTTCCGTGATATTTAATCTTGTTGTCTATCTAGTGACATACGCTAGGGATCACCCTTTTTTCCTAAGGGGTTAAAAACAACAGTAGAACATTAGAAAGCCTGTGTCTTTTCCCATAATCTCACAGGTAAATAGAAACCAAGATAGAATTAGAACCCAGGTAATCTGGCTCAATCACTAAGTGCTTTTTTCTTCAGCAGTGGTTGATTGACTAAGTTTTTATGATTGGGTTTAGAAATAAAAGCTAAAATAATTATATAAGACTTCTAGTCTAGGAAGAACATATATTATAAAAATATGTTAACTGCTTCTTTCTCTCATGTATTTTAATAGTCTCTGTTTTTATTCCTGTAATATCACTGGAAAATGCCCCATGCAATGGTAAGCAAAAAAGAGCCCTTAAATAAGAGCAGATGATTTGCCAAGCTGGGTCTAATGGTGTAACCAAAGAATATTTGTAGAAAGGCATAGTTGTTCTCCCTGATTTGAAATTTAAAAAAATGATATACATTCTAAATAAGCTAACTTATATATAGTTATTATTGAATTTACCTTAGTATTTTTCAACTGATACCATTTTCTGTCCATATCTTAGAAAAATTAAGTTATATAGGTTTGTTATAACATATTAAATTATTTAATTTTTATAAACTTTAGAGAGTATATTCTAATTCTAGCATTCCTTCCATGAGTTGGGTGAACATATCTGTCTTGTATCCATATTTCTCATTATTTTAGATTTCAAGCTCAATTCAATTACACAGACACTTAAAATCTATATTGGTATGTACGGGTTTTACAATAGCCAAAAAAATGTATAGATTGTTGAGAATTTGAAGGAGGTAGCACATCTTGAGATTTAGTTTTACTATTTGAAAAAATAGGAGGAAGTGGGAGAGAATATTTTTTAAGTAACCATTATTTGCCAAGCACCTTGCTAAGTATTTTATTTACATTCTCATTTGAAGTTAACAAATTGAATGAAGCATTGAACTTATTTCCTGATTTTAAGAAAATTCCATGCTGTAAGTAATTTTGAATAGAATATTCATTTAAACAGGATTTTGCCAAAAGAAGTAAATGGAAATGGTAAAGTAAACAGACAGCATATTGGATATATGCAAACTAACACTTTTCAGTGTAAATTATGGAATATTGGAGTTTCTATACTTTTAAGCACAAAGGCTAACAGATACTATTAGTAGTCAAAATATTTGGGGCTTTGGGGTACTCCAGAACCTGAAATAACTTGAATTATCACGGATCTAATAAATAAATGTTCAATACAGAATAAATGGTAAGCATATTTTTTGTATGGAAAAGGATTTGAACTTAAGATAAATTTGTGGCTTACTGGCACTCCTAATGGTTCTAAACTTTAAAGAACTATTTACAAAGAGTTCTTTCAAATAGCACATAGTGCCTTTATGACATGATTAGATTTTTTTTTTAAAGATTTATTTTATTTATACCTCCCCGCGTCCCCCAGTGTCTGCTCTCTGTGTCCATTTGCTGTGTGCTCTTCTGTGTCTGCTTGTATCATCATTAGCAGCTCTGGGACCTTCCGGAGTGGGAGAGAGGCGATTACTCTCTTGCGCCACCTCAACTCCCTGTTCTGCTATGTCTTCTTATTTTCTGTGCCTCTGTGCCTCTTATTGTGTCATCTTGCTGTGCCAGCTCTCCGTGTCGGCTGGCACTCCTACGCAGAGCAGTTTTCCCACATGCAGCGGCATTCCCACACAGGGTGGCTGAGATGGTTAGGCTATTGTGTCAACTCAGCCAGGTAATTGTGCCCAGTTGTTTGGTCAAGCAAGCACTGGTCTAACTGTAATACCAGGGCATTTATGGATTTTAGTCACCATTGACTTTACTGCAGTGGTAAATTATAGATAGCTGGTTATAATTACATCAGTCAGGAAGATTGCCATCAGCAGTGAGTGATGCTTGACCGAATCAGTTGAATCCCTTAAAAGGAGAATTGATTCCAGCATTTAGAGAGAATTTCCCAGCTCATCTTTGGACAGCCAGCATCTCCCAGAACTCATCAAGAACCTTCATTGGACTTCCATTGCTGCCCCTGGTTTCAGCCTGCCTGCAGAACCTAGACTAGTACATCCCCACAGCTGCATGAGAGACTCTTATAGAATCACATACTATTGACAGATAATCTCTTGTTGATTCTGTTTCTCTAGAGAACCCTGACTAATACAGAGGCACTCGTTTGCGGGGCAGCATTCCCATGTGGGCCAGCTTGACTTCACCAGGAGACCTTGGGTATTGAACCCTGGACCTCCTATATGGTAGATGGGAGCCCAATTGGTTGAGCAACATTTGTTTCCTGATTAGATTTTTATATATGACCTTTTAGAACTTTCTTATTAAGTGAGCTGCCTTTTGAGGCCTACAAAAGAGGTAGTGAAATACCAGTAGGATAATTTTTGTTGTGGTCCAATATAACTTAAAGTTGTGATGGTGATCTATGATTATTTCCAGGATTTTGATTCATTGTGGCTAATTCTGAATGACAATAACAATGATAAGGTTGATTATGGAGAATTTACACGTGCCATTATTGGTGAAATGAATGAATTTAGGAAGTCATTTGTTCGAAAGGTAACTTTGTTAAATAATTTTTTTAATTGTTACTTTTAATAGATTGTGACACTCATTTTTTCAAAGCCTTAATGAATTACCATATAAGATATTTTAAACTATTTACACATAATGTATGTTGGGTGTAGTAAAATACAAACACCTACACATACAAAACTATCCAGAGTAAAGGGAAAGCACTTATGCCCATGCTGGGTCTAATGGTGTAACCATTGAAAAGTATTTCACTTTCTCATTGATTTTAGTGATGAAATACTTGCAAGTTTACTTCTTTATCAAAATAGTTCCCCTAGCAGTTTTGTCTTGGCTGGTTATTGGTTTCATATGAATCCGAAAGCTGGAAGTTAACTTAGAGGCCATTTACCCTAATTTTTTAGTTTATGGAAGAGGAAAGCTTGGGAATTGGGCTTAGGTTTTTTTCTCAAGATCAGGATGTTAGAAAGTGGCAGAGTTGACACTTGAGTAAAGGTTTGCTAATATCTTGCTCCAGTATCTTTCTTCATATATTCATGCTTCCAATATATGTTTAGTACTGTTAAACTGTTCTTGTGTAACGCTAAGATATAACCTACTACAAAATAGAAAATTAGGTTCTCATGTCCAATGCTTTCATAGAAAAAAAAACCATTTCTTTCTTTAGGCATTTATGAAACTGGATTTCAACAAAACTGGCAGTGTGCCTATCATAGACATAAGAAAATGTTATTGTGCAAAGAAGCACCCACAAGTAATTTCAGGTAATTATTGTGAGTCAGTGTGCATGACATTTCTAAAATGTTAGTTAATAAAAGTAATATCCTTAAAATATATTAACTTTTAGTGTGGAAGTAAACAATTAAAGTGTGGAAATGAACAATTCTTTTATTAAACCAGCAATCGGAGGGCTAGTTGCCCTCATTTAAAGATTCCAAGGTCTCTTGTGTGTGCTTATTTTTTTTCTTTTATGTTTATTATTGAGATAGAACTTTTATTTCCTGCTTAGGAGATTGTGAGAGATTTGAATTAGAAAGAATAGAATAGACTAGATTTAGAGAATAAATAATTACATTTGTAGTTCTCTGAGTTTTACTTTACCTGCTTAGACAGTTATCTATAGTCAAGGATTTAAGGCACAGTATACAGGAGAATCTTTTTTTAGGTATGGAGCTGTAGATATAATGAACATACATGTAAGCATCAAAATTTAGGCATATAGTAAATGTCTCAAAGAAATCCTAGAGATTCGTTTAGTACTATATTTGTTTAACTATTTTTATATAATTAATTTATAAATGTATTGTTATTATAAAGAAGGTATTTGACCACCCAACTCTCCTCTTTCCATTATGTTTCCCTGGTAGAAGTAATTATTACTATTGTTTAACATATATACTAGCAGTCATTTCTCAGTGAACATATTCAATATATATATCTTACCTATAAATATCAAATACTTTTGGAAGATTCTTTTCTGACATGCAAGGTGTGCTATACATATTGATATGTAGTCTGCTTTTTTCATAATAATATGTTCTGGAGTTCTTTCAATTTTAATCCATGAAACAATCTTTTAATTGTGAAGTAAAAAAACCAGAATTCTTTACAAAGATTGAAGCTAATGGTCACTAGCTTTCCAATTTCTAATTATCTCTATTTCAGATCAAAATACTTAAATTTGCCTACCACTGACTTTAAATGAACTATAGCTGCTCTAGGAAAATTTCTAGTATTATTTTTTCCCTTTTGCCCATGACATTTTTTGTCTTTTTTCCTTTAGTTATACTAAATATAGGAACAAAAGAGTTTAATTATTTAAAAATTAGGTGATTTCAGCAATTTGTATTTTTTCTCATTGTCTTCTCCCCCCTGATTATCTTAAGTAGTTTTCAGGTTATTAAGCCATTGAATTGTGGATGTTGATTTTGTTTGATTTGTTGTTGTTGTTAAGCCTTCATTAGTTTAAGAATTCTTTGCATTTACATTAAGAAAGACTAGCTAACAAGCTAGACTTTCTTAAAAAGAGAAAAACCTATTAATGTGTTTTTTAACCTTTCTTGTTATATATTACTATAAATTACAATCTTTTTACATGCCCATCTCTGGGCTATAGATTGTGTACAATATTCAATTAATTTCAAATTAGGCTCTTATACAACATATAATTTAATCTCAACTGTAGAAAATAATATTACTCTGCTTAACCTACAGAAAAAATATTTCAAGGATTATAGAAATGGGATTTCCCAAAGGTATTTCTGTATAATTGTATTAGAAATCCAATGTTTGTTTAGGGAACAAAAGAAATTTTAGTTATAGATGATGGAAGGAAGGTATTTCCTGGGTTGTGAATAAAAGGAGGTATAAAATTCTTGATTCTTGAAAACATAAATATGAATAAAAATTATTGTCTTTAGAAAAATAGTGCTAAAACTCATCTTTTTAAAAGTATGGGTGTCAATAGAGGGAAAAATCTCTCCTGTCAAGAATTGTATGTCTTTATATAGATTATATATATTAATTTTTGGCCTTGCCCACCACATTGATTAGAAACTCATTTTATTTTTTATATTACTACCTCTGCATATCATAGTTACTCCATCCTCATTGATTCAACGTGTTTTTTAAAAATAAATCCTTCTCTTTGTTATTTTCATATGTTTTTAAAATACCTCAATCTAATTGATATCCAAGGCAGATTTAATTCTTTTAATTTGAAAAGCACTTTAAACATGCATTATTGTTTAAGACTATTGGAGAAAAATATCCACCTCTTACCCTAATTTTGTCCATCCTATTTGACAACCAGTTAGGGTGGTGTGCTCATTTAAGCTTGCTATTTTAAAATGCCACATGATTTTAAAGGTTTTAGAGGGTCACAAAGATTGGGATACTGTTCTTTGGGAGATTATTATTATTCTGACACTTATTTGCCCTTGGTTATTCTCTCTTGAATATTTTCTGTCCATCTTCTATATCATCCTTTCATATTTAGTTCCTTCATTCTTATTTAAAAAATGATGGGTGTTTTTTTTTTTTTTCTTTCATCTTCTATGCTAGGTTCCTGGGGTTGAGTAGTACACATGAGAAATAGAACTGCCTTCCCCCCCATTTGTGCATTGGGGGGCAAATTAATGAGATAAGTTCTCTTGTGGATGACCCACATTTTGTAGTAGCCTGTGTTATTCCCAAGGAATTGGTGTTTAAGTTAAGACCTCTCCCTCCATTTACTGGCCATAATATAATCAAAGCTACGTATTAAATAGATTATTGTCCTCTCTTTAAATTAAAAAAATCAAATAAATTAAAAATATATCACATTTTATGTTCTCTTGTTAAGTAACAAGCTAAAGAATTATTTTTTTACATATGTGATTTTCAATAACATCTTGTAGGATATAAGTTAACCATATTTAATTGAGCCTAGTGGAAATAGACTACTTAACATCAGATATTAAATTGAAGTGTTAATCCCGTGAAAGTTTTTCAGCTAGGGTGTACATAGGCATCAGACTCTTCTATTTGCACTCATAATTCTTAGCTGACAATATAAGTAACTGATTCATAAGATAACTAGTGCCTGAAAAATTTCTGGCTTGTTTTCTTCCTTCCTCATTTTTAATGGAAATGAAACCTTGTCTTCTAAAACATTAAGCAATGTAAGAATATATACAGTGGTGACTAATAATTTGCCTACACGTTAAGGATAACTCTTATCAGAAGCTTAAATATGTAGTACAGTCATTCACCATTAAATGCTAGTTCATACAAGAAAATTTTTATGTAAATTGGAGGTAGTTTGCATAAGATTTCAATTTGTTGAAAAGATTTTGTTAGCTGATTAAGTATCCCTTTATCATCTTATGTCATTTTACTGAACTTTTAAGGAGACTCTTTCTTATCCAGTACTTTTTTACAGGTCATTCTACAGAGGAGGAGATCAAGTCATCTTTTCTAGAAACATTAAAAGACGCTTGCAGCAAGTCTGATGAAGTGTCGTACTGTGAATTTGAAGATTACTATGAAGGCCTAAGTATAGGGATAGTAGATGATGAAGATTTTGTTAATATCTTGCGGATTCCGTGGGGGATTTAGTTTTAAGAAATGTGTCACCAGCACTAAATATTTTATATGAGAGATAAATTGAATATAAAATGTGTTCCAATACTGGAATATATTCTTTGGGGATTCTATTTATTCTTTTTTACTTCTTAAGACTGAATGGAAAGAGAAATATTCAGAAAGAGAGATAAAGGGTTGTGTGTGTGTATGTATGTGTATGTAAGGGTCTATCTATAAGTCTATACATATATGTTTTCTTATTTATTACTTATCTTGAGTCTATTTTAGAGGTCATTTTTAAATTGGAAAGTTACATCTGTGTCAAATTTTATGGGAGCATCTATATAGTAACCAAGTTTTCTGTCTTTCACATTGATCTTTTGTTATCCCTTGCCCCAAATATAATTGCCACCATTCTCTATTGGACCAATTTAAATTTGCCCCAAAACCTGTGGTGGTTTGGAACTGTATGCACTCCAGAATGCATGTTCATAAAACTAATCCATTCCTGTGGGTGTAAACTATTGTAAAGGGCCTTTCAATAAAGTTACTTCAGTTAAGGCATGACCTAGGGTGGGTCTTAATCCTTGTACTGGAGTACTTTATAGAAGGATGAAATTCAAAGCGAGAAAAGGCAACAGAAGCAAGAAGTTGAAAGCATTGAAATTGGAAGAGAAGAGAAAGACCAGCAGATGCCACCATGTGCCCTGCCAGCAACCAGTCTTCAGGAAGAAAGCATTGCCTGATGATGCCTTGGTTTGGACATTTTTCTTAGCCTAAAAACTGTAAGCTTGTAAACTAATAAATTCCCATTGTTAAAGCCAACACATTTCATGGTATATGTTTTGAGCAGTTTAGCAAACTGAAACTGGTACCAGAAGAGTGGGGTGCTGCTATTGCAAACACCAAATGTGTTAAAAAGACTTCTTGAGTAATGAGTAGAGATGGAAAAAATTTTGAAATACTTGATGGAAAGGCCTAGATTGCTTTGAAGAGACTGTTGGTAGAAATATGGATGCTAAAGTTACTCTGATGAGGTCTTAGACATGATGAATGTGTTGATGAAAACTGGAAGATGACCGTTGTTTTAAAGTGGCAGAGAGCTTGGCAAAATTGATTCCTGATGTTGGATGGAAAGCAGAATTTGAAAGAGATGAGTTTGGATATTTAGCTGAGGAGATTTCTAAGCTAAATGTGAAAGTGCTGCCTGGTTCCACCTTGCAACTTATAGTAAAATGCAAGAGGAAAGGGATAAGCTGAGAACTGAACTTCTGAGAAAAAAGAAACCAGAAATTGATGGTCTGGAAATTTCTGAGCTTCTGGAATGTGAGTCCTAAGAGAATAGTGTTCTGTGTGAGGGTTTAACTGAACATGGATCCAGTCAGTGCAAGTTAGGATTGGAAATGTAGTTATCCAGAAAGGATTTTGAAAAGTTTTTTTTTTTTGTCTGATAATTTGGACCCCTGTGTACTGCATGAAAAACTGACAAGGTTTTTTGGTGAGACCTGTATGAAAGCAACCACTGCCAGTCTGAACTAAAAGGGACAGAAAAGGGACAGAGGGAAAGCAAAGTCACTTCAAGGGCAGGACCATTGAAACTGAGGTCTGGACTGAAGACATCTTCTTGGGTCATGAAAGCAGACTCACCCATATGTGTGGAAAGGGTAAGTATGCCCCAGTACTTAGAGAGGGCAGGCCTTCCGACCTTTTCTTCAGGAAACGTGTTATAACCCCACGTTTCTTGTCGGAGTCGATGGACCCGAAGGGTATCGGGAATGAAAGAAAGAGAAAAGGGGGAAGGAAACAAGGAGAAAGAACGAGAGAGAAAAAAAGAACGAGAGAGCTGGGATCAGGGGATCTGCGAGCAGAGACTCATCAGACAACTTTATTGATTACAAGGACTCTTTATATACCACAGTGTACGTGTCTACAAGCAGGACCACGACAGCCTACGTGCCAATAAGCACAGACCTAGTAGAAACATAGCTTATGTGACATTAAGGAGCAACTCGTATTAACTATCAGCATTACCTATAGTCTAAGGAATTTTAGAAAAAAACCTTATCTCAAGGTACAAAGTCTAAGTGTTCTATACATTACAAAAGTTATGAGCTCATCTTTTCCTTCAGCCTTTAACAGCTTCAGCCCATTTGCTGGGAACTCCCAATCACTGCATTCCTTAGGTTGCAAGCGTAGTCATGGAGACAGCACGAGCATGGAGACAGCATGTCTCTCCTTGAGAGGCCACTGTGCCTCAGTTTCCAACAATTTCTCAGGTGCCTGGGGATTGCAGAGAGTCTGGCCATCATCCCTATGTTTGAGGAGGATGGGGCCTAGAGTCAGGCTGCCACCCCAATGCTTGAAGATGTTGGAGCCTTCACCCCAGTGTTTGGGAGATTTTGGCTGTTGTGCAAACACTTGAAAAAGTGGGGCTACCACTCCAACATGCCCATAGAACAAACCACCCTTCCATAGACGACTTACACCTTAAAATCTAATGGAGTATGCCCTGCAGGGTTTTGGAATTGCTTGGGACTCATGGCTCCTGTTTTCCTTAAAATTTGTCTCTACGGGAATGGGGATGTTTATTCTATCACTGTCCTGCCATTGTATCTTGGGAGTAGATAACTTGTTCTCTGGATTTCACAGGTCTACATCTGAAGGGGAATTGTGCCCCAGAACAGACCATGTATGTATCTGATTTTGATGAGATTTTGTACTTAATATCCTAACTGAAATGATATAAGGCTTTTGGGATATTGTGATGGAATAAATGTTTTTTGAATATGAGAAGAACAATGTCTTTTTGGGTCTAGAGGTTGGAGTGTGGTGGTTTAGAACTGTACGTACCCCAGAAAATCATGTTCTTAAAACTAATCCATTCCTGTGCATGTAAACCTATTGTATGTAGGACTTTTCAATAAGGCTACTTCAGTTAAGATATGACTTAGACTGGGTCTTAATCCTCTTACTGGAGTTCTTTATAAGAGAATGAAATTTAAAGAGAGAAAAAGCCATGGAAACAAGAAGATGAAAACAAAAAAAACCCCGAAGAGAGGGGAGATACCAGCAGATGCCTCCATGTGCCTTGTCATGTGACAGAACAGTCCAGGATCCCCAGCAGCCAGTCTTTTGGAAGAAAGCGACACCTGATGATGCCTTGATATGGACATTTTTCTCAGCCTAAAAACTGTAAGTTTGTAAGCTAATAAGCTTCTGTTGTTAAAGCTAACACATTTCATGGTATCTGTTTTGAGCAATTTAGCACTGAAAGAAAGCCTATGGGACTAAACTAGTTCAAGTTGTTCTATTAAACATTTGAAAATGTTAAAGGAATGAAAGGATATGCAAGGGAAAATATACTTGCAGTGTGATTATACATTAATGTTTAGGTTGATGGGTGCTTACTTCCAAAATGCTTATTTAAAAACTGACTTGTCAATTCTTGTCTTGTAAATTATGTGCTGTTTATTCAATACAGCACAATGTAATAATTCTAGCAATTGTTCAAGTCTTTCTTTTATTCTGTTTTTTAAGTGCAATCCTTAATCTCTATCTGGAATCATTAGTTAGCTAGGAACAATACAAAACATGAGGGAGTATGTTCTCCTGAATTATTAAAGATTTCTAATATGTGCATTTTTGCATGTATGAATCTAACAGTAGTTCTTAACAAGAATATTAATGGATATTTTGTGCCATAAAATGAATATATATTCCAAACATCTTTTTTAGTATATTAAACAACTGAAACATTTTTCCTGAATGTATATTATTTAATTGTTAAATGTATTGTATTGTCTCTTTCTAAATTCTTCTTTCTTCCTCACTATACCCTGGGGGTGCAGAGAGAAGAAAGAACTTTATAACATTGTTTACAAGTTTATGATTTGAAATTATATATGTCTTAAGATAACATAAATTAGAAAAAAATAGGGCTAAGCAAAATAAGACGTGGTTGAAAATGAGAAAATGATTTCAGGCATGTCAGTTTATCTATCTAGACTTTTGTCAAAGTTATCAGAAGAGAACTAGTCTAAATTTTAATACGCGTGAAGCCAATAAATTCAAAGTAGTTCTTTTTAATCTTAAGAGGTACTACAATTTATTACTAAAAAAATCAGAAAGGAAATATGTACAGGGCTGTTATTGCTATTTTCATTAGCTAAATTCTTTATTTCTTGGTATTTTTTTCTAATTAGATTATTGAATTTAAAACAACATGGTAGATGATGTTTTAGCAGAAATAAGTCTATAAAACTATTTTTGAGTCACATTTTCTTCTTAAAAAAATTATTCCAACCAGTCATCATAAACCCTCCAAATTGTTCTCATGTTAAAATGACTAATACTATGGATGCCCAATGTACAAGTAGTATCTGTCATTAATAAATTTTTGTTTAGTTCTAATGAACAAAATCTCTTTTCAATATTGGTCTGTCATTTTCCTGTGAATATAAGCAGAAAATGTAAAGGCTGTCATATGGTAAAAAAAGGGAGTGGTGAAGGACACTTCTGGAATTTAACACTGTTAATATGACAGCATACTCTTAATATAAACTTCCACCCTCATAGTCAAATGTGGTTATTTGTAGGAAGTTTCTCTCTTAATGAGATGTAAGTCTTTTGTAGTTAATTTCTTATCATTTTACCTTGTTGCTTTCATGTTTTGTTGGAAAGTACATATTTATAAAACATTTTAAGTGTATTATGTTAAATTAGAATTGGTGACTCTCAATAAATCATTGTTTTTGACTTTGCCTGCACTGCCTGCCTTCTTTAACTTTAGTACAGTAAAGTTATTATTTAGTGTTTAGTTTAATAGAAGAGCATTGACATTTTCAAATATCTACCACATAATAATTGATCTTTATGTATTTTTAAATTTTTATTTATTTATTTTAACCACCCACCATTCCCCCTCCAGTGGCTCCCTCATCAGTCTGCTTGCTGTTTGCTCGTCTTCTTTAGGAGGCACCGGGAACCAATGCCATGTGGGAGGCAAGTGCCCAGCTGCTTGATCCACTTCCGCTCCCTGCTGGTTGCAGCATCTGTGGTGCCTGCTGGTTGCAGCATCTGCTCATCTTCTTTAGGAGGTGCCAGGAACCAAACCTGGGACCTCCCATGTGGGAGGTGGGCACCCAACTGTTGGAGCCACATCTGCTCCCAATAATTGATTTTTGAAATCCCATTCTTAATAGTCTTCAAAATTCTAAAGTGCCTTTTCAAAACTTTAAAAATATGAAATTATATGTTGTACTGTATTTTATAGTTAAGTGTATTTAATAGTTCTCTGTATCTTTGAAATTGGTCACTTGTTTGTGGTATAGAATCACCTTCCCAGTTAACCGTATTATTTATTAAATTGTATATATTTATCTTACTATCTCTATTTTAAAGTTTTACAGAATTTTCAGGAAAAATTCCCATTTTCTTAGGAAAAGAAGAACTATTACAGGATTATTTTAACTCTTTTTTAATTAGGAAAGAATATACATTTGCATGATAGAACAATTAAAGTACAGTGTAGTTAATAAATTGTATGTACATATTTTTAAGCTTTATAATAATATGAATATATGAGCTCAATGAACCAACGATTCTCTGCATAGTAAGAATCACAATAATTCATAATTTTGGTACAATTTTAAGACATTTTATTTTACTCCTTGCTTTTGATTTCCATGAGTCTAAGTTGTTCATAATTACCTCAGGAAAGAATTATGTTCAACAGGCTATGCATACTACAAATTATTTAAATTATTTAAGTATACATTTGCGATATAATAGCATATGGTGCTTGCAGAAATGAAATATGTACTGTGATAAACTGTATTTATTACTAGATTTGCCAGCAAAGACACACATATATAGTAGAAAGTGAAAGCGCTTCAAAACATAGAATGGGCTGAGTCTGTCTAACATAAGCCAAGCAAGTGCAAAGAGAATCTAAGTGCCTGCTCTAGTTGAGTTAAATATTCAAACATCCAGTTCATAGTTGATATGACAGGGACATAAACAAGGTGCTGTGGAGCTTGGAAGGACTGCCTGTGCCATCCCCAGGGAATAATCACTATCTGTTAAAAAAAAAAAAGATTTATTAAGATGGAAACTAAAGTGTTCTTTACAAAAAATGAGACAGCAAAAGATTTGGAGCTTTGATTGTATAAAACATGAAAATGTATTTCTGACACATGTTTTCTAATTTCCCTCATTAATAAGCCATATAAACTGATATGTATAGTTTTTGGATGCCCAAGCACAGTGAAATATTTGAAAGGATTTGCATAAAAATTGCCTATCTGGTGACAAATTTTAAGTATGGAGAAAACAATCAAGGTCTCTGTTGTATTTAAGTATTCCTTTTACCAAGTAGAAAGGAAATATGAATGGGACTTCTGAGTTGTGGCTGAATGAGTTTAGATATAAATGAAAAGATTCTTACCTTTGCAACTGTATGTTGAGTTTCCTGGTATTTTCAGCTGATGAGAAAGCCAAAATGGAACAAATGACCATAATTCTTGGAAATCACTATGTGCCACTTATGAGAGTTACACACTTATCTAGTAATTGAAGAGCCACTTAAAGAACTTTTAAGAAAATATGTGTTTTTAAGGAAAAATAATTTTGAGAAAATATTCAAGTGACCACTCCAAGAAAAAGTATGTGTTTATATTAATATAAATGCTGTTAAGGAAAGAGCTAAGACTTTAAAGCCAATGAATACTGATTTCAAACTTGAGCTTTCCCACAAATTAGCTATCTGACTTTGGGAAGCTATTTAACCTTGCTTAGTCTCTACCTTTTCATCTGTAGGTTGATGTGAGGAATAAATGTAAATACAGATACAGATCTACATATAGATATAGATGTAAATGTAGATATTTATAGATATAGTACTTAAACTACTTGGCCTACAGGTGTTACCCAGTTATACATTTATATCCTTCCTCTTCTTGCTTGAAACTTAAAGAAATTAAAAGCTCCTAATTTTTTTTAAAGATTGATTTTATTTATTTCTCTCCCCCTCCCTCTTGTTGTTTGTGCTCATTGTGCACTCTCTGTGTCTGCTCAACTCCTCTTTAGGAGGCACCAGGAACCACACCTGGGACCTCCCATGTGGTAGGCAGGTGCCCAAATACTTGAGCCACATCTACTTCCCCTTATTTTTTTCTGATTACCCCACATGTCAGTCTTAAGAGCCATTCTTTTAAAGAGATGTTTTTTTAAACAAGAATAATTTGCATATCACCATTTCTTCCTACACCTAATAGACTTCCTATTATTTCACTCATCTTTCTCCATAAGAGTACATGAAAGAAAATAATAATCTTGCATTAAGGTTATCAATACTTTTCCTTCAAAGCAAGCAACAAGTGGCAGTTTACAAAAGTGATTAGTAACGAAGTGTATTTTCATTAATATTAATTGGCAGATGATACATATGGGAGACTAATTTTATATCTGTAGACTAGATAACAATCCCAATATCTCTGGTATGCACATACTAATATCATTGATGATTTTGAATCCTGTTACAGACTTGGTTTCCAAAGATGGCTGCAGCAGTGTCTTTCAAACCACATTATCTTCTTACATAATGGACTTGACCTCACACTGAGAGGTGGGGTTTATGATCCCTTTTCTTGACTCTGGATACTTTCTGACTTGTTTGTAACTAATATTAATAGAATGTGGCTGAAGTGATACTGGGTTACTCCTAAATTAGGCCAGAAAAAGCAATGTGTAACTGCCTTGTTCACTAGGACACTTAAGCCACCAGGTAAGAAGTTAGACTACCTGGGACTGTCAAACTAGAGAGGACACATGCAGGTGCTCTGGTCAGAAGTGTTAGCTGAGCTAGCTGTTAGCTAGCATCAGTTGTCCAACTTGTGAGTGAGCGACCATGGACATCCAGCCCTACTGTGCCTTCAGATGATTGCAGCCCCTGCCAATATCTCATTACCTTCATACGAGAGTTTCCAAGAGAGAAACATCCAGCCAAACTCTTCCCTAACTTGGGAAGAAAAAATAAGAAAATAAAATGGTTGCATTAAGGTGCTAATTTTTGGGGTTACTTTTTATAAGCCATTCGTAACTAGAACAAATCCTTAACTAAAATTTGAATAAAAGCAAGAGTATTAAAAATCTTGTCAGATATTCAGGGGATGTAATTAATGTAACTCCCAGTTTATAAAATTCTGAGACATTAAAGATAAAACTAGACATTATAGGTCTATATGAGCTCTGTTATGAGGAGGAAAGTGATTTGATGAAATGTGTGATGTACAGAATCCAAAAATCCATGCTTTCTTAATGATAAACTAAATTGAATCATAATGCCAAAGGCTTGTTAAACATATATTTAACCAGTGCAGCCAGTATTCATTATATTGCCTTAGTTCTGGTAATTAGTGAGCTTATTTATTACTATTTTAGATTAAGTATTGCATAGTTTTCTTCCTGAAAAATTTCCCCAATTTCTTCAGCAATTTCACTGATGACTCTAATAAACATGGCAAGATAATTTGTACAGATAATTATGTACATAAATTAATTTTTGTTTGGTTCTTATTGCTTAAGATACAGGAAAGAATCAGGAAAACCCTCTATCGTGTTCCAAGAAGACAGGCAAGCTTTGGTTTTTGTTGTCTCAGGGTGGGGAAGCTGAAATTGCCAAGTATTCAACTCAAAATCTGAACCTTACCAATTATTGGGTGTGTGAGAGTTTGTGTGGGTATACATGTGTGTGGGAGTTTGTCTAAGTAGGATACAAGCCAGCCTTGAGAGCTTCCTCTGAAATAGAGAAGGAAAGAGTTTTCACTGGTTCTGAGAGGAGTGGAGTCCTGTGCACTGCCCCAGCAATGACATCCTGGAGAGAGGATATATCTCATGGGAGCTGTGGCTATGGGGAAACTTAAGCATCTAGGCTGATAGCCCCAGAGAAAACTCCCAAGTGTAATAAGTACCATCTTGAAGGGACCATGAGGACTTGAACAATTAATTTAATACATCCAGTAATCTATCTGATCATTTATTTAGAACATACCTATTAAGCAGCATCATGGTTACTATTCTAGATTCAAAAGATAACAGCCATGAACTATATACGAAATCTCTTGCTCCCATATACTTGGACTAGGGTTTTAGCTTTGGAGATGGTAAGAAGTGGTTAGATTTGTGATGTATCTTGGAGGTAGAGCTAGCACTACATATACTTAGACTGTGTAGGGTGAGAAAGAGAGTAAGGCAAGCCTGACATACTGGACTGAGCAACTAGATGGGTGGTGGTGCCATTTATTAAGAATGAGAAGACTAGGAGAGAAAGGGATTTGAGAGGAACAATGAAACACTTGTTATAGCCATGATTTAAAATTCTTTGAACATCCATGTAGAAATGTCACTAGGTAATTAGATTTATAAAACAAGAGCTCAGGGCAGAGGTCAGGGGTTGGTGATAGGGAATCACAAGTTTAGAGGTGGTATATTTAAAGTGTTGGGGCTTTATGAGGCACTTAGGGCCATAGTGTAAACAGACAAAAAAAGAAGGCCAAGGACTGAGGTATATGTCACATGTAGAGCTCTAATCTAGAGCTCTCTGTGAGAGCTGAGAGGCCTACAAAAGAGATTGAAATGGGATTTCCAGTTAGGGAAGAGAAAAGTCAGAAGAATTGTGTTGTTGTAGAAGTCAAGAAATCAAGCTCTATCAAGAATTAGATGTGAACTACTATGTTGAATGAGATGAAAGCAAAAAAAAAAAAAGTGACTATTAGATTTGGCAATATGAAGTGGTGGGAACAAGATTGGTGTGGGTTGAAGAGAGAATGAAAAATGAGAATATGGATTTAGCAATTGTTTAGCATCTTTTTTGTTGAGTTTTATTTTGAAGGGAAGCAGAGCTCTGGAGCAGTAACTAGAGGTGAATGTAGGGTTGAGAAAAGGTTTTATTTATTTTGAGGTAGCAAATAATTGAAAATGTTTTTATGCTGATAGTGAAGCCAATAGTGTATCACAGCAACCAGTATGAATTGAAGAACAGAGGTCCCTACCAAATGTTTTGAACTGTGTGAAATTCCCTCAGACCTTTAGCGTGATCTTTGGTAGAGAAAGCCCAGGCCTCTAGTGACTGAGACTGATGATCCAGCTAGCAGGGTTGGGACTAGAGTTGAAGGGAGTGAGGCACCTGCCCCAGGATGAAAACTTAAAGCAGTACCAAAACTCAGTAATCAAATATATATGTATTTAGAGAAGTTTGCAAAAATGTCATGAAGAAAGTATAGGATTTCCATATACCCTCCCTCACCAATACAGTTTTCCTTATTATTAACGCTTTACATTTGTGGTACTTTAGTTACAATTGATAAAGCAATATTATTATTATTATACTGTTAATTGTAGTCCAGAGTTTATATTAGGTACACTATTTATGTTGTCTAGGTCTAAGGCTTTTAAAAACTTGTATTCAAGTAACATCTTAAAATTTCTCATTTTAACCACTTTCATATATACAATTCTGGTGATAATTATACTCACAATGTTGTGATATCACCACCACCACCATCCATTACAAAACTTTTCTGTCACCCCAAACCAAAAATTATACCATTTAAGTACTGACTCTCCACTCCCTCTCCCCACCCCACCCCCTAGTAACCTGTATTCTAGTTTCTGAGTCTATGGATTTGCAGTCTAATCAATACATAATATTTTAATGCAGTAATTTAAGAAATAAAAATGCAAAAGGATACCAAGGAACAAGTATCATTTTTTTAGATAAAGATAGGATCAGCAGGCATGCCATGCTTAGCCTATTGGAACTTGAGGCAAAAGGAAAAATCAATAATACTTATCTTGTCTACCTTCAAAATTGTTATATTTTGTTCTTCATGGATTTTTTTTGCTTTAATTTTTACTTTTTAAAATATTACTTTAAAATATAATGTATCTTAAAATAAAAAAAGGAGGAGCGGATGTAGCTCAGTGGTTGAGCACCTGCTTCCATGTACAAATTCCTGGTTTCAATCCTGGGTACCTCCTAAAAAATCTCTCTCTCTCTCTCTCTCTCTCTCTCTCTCTCTCTCTCTCTCTCTCTCTCTCTCTCTCTCTCTATCATCTCTATAAAATTTATCTTGCTCACTGAAATTTTGTTGTTCCCTTCAATTTTGCATCTGATATGAGTTCCTCGATCACCTTCTAGTCCCAGGCCTGTCTGCCAGCCCCGTGCCTGGGGGTTCCCAGCAGAATGCATTTGATTCAGAGAATTAAAGGAATATAAATGTTTTTGTAAATATAGGAAGAGTATATCATGAGCCTCAGAATTTTTGTTCTTAAAATTCTTGAGTTTAGTATCTCAAACCATATCATCAAATTTTATTTCTTATTGAAAGTTTTGTGGTTAGGCTGTTTTAAGGTATGTTTTCCAATACTTTATTAGGAATATTTTCTGTGTCTACCATGGAAACTCAGGGGAGGCCAAGTGTATCATCATGCAGAAAGTAATGCTTGACAGGACACAGTAATAAGCTCCAAATCTCTCTTAACAAGAAGTTCTTGCTCTTAAAAAGTAAGGGGATAAATGAGACAAAGCATAGATTTCCTGGAATATCACACGTGCTCAAAAAGATTTTAAGTACCTCTCCCTTTCTGCTATTTCTTTCTTGCCCTCACATTCCACACAACTCAATAGTATTTATTACTGAGGTATGAAATTTTTATTATTAATTACACATGAATTATCATCAGAGAAAATACATTCTTTTTCTTTTTACTATAAACATGGCCATTCAAAATTTGAATGAGTTTCATCTCCAAACTTGTTTATTCCTTAAATCCATTTCCAACTTCCTACCATTCCCTTTTTGCATAAGACTCTTAGGTGACACAGGGATAAGTTCTTGTCATAAAAGTAAGAGGCATTGTTTGTTAATAAATATCTTCCTTCATAGATATTTCCTTGAGATATGTTAGCAGTATTATTGTTTAGTGCATTTTTAAAAATCTTAGTAGTCACTATTTGTTTTAAGAAGAGAAGAGAAATAGGATGCCGAAGGTATTATAAAATTGATAAGCGGTGGAGGGAAAGTTATTCTTGAAAAGTCTTAGAAGAATTTGAAATGCAGGCTTAAGTTTAAAAAAAATAAATTCATGCAGTTAAGATTTTAATTTTTAAATTCTGCATGAGTTTTATATATTTTTTGCTAGGTAATGGAACCATTTACATTTTTTAAAAAAGATTTTTTAATTTATTTTATTTATCTCCCCTTCCCTCCCACCCCCCTGCCCTGGTTGTCCCTTCTCTCTGTCTATTTGCTGCGTGTTCTTCTTTGTCCGCTTCTGTTGTTGTCAGCGGCACGGGAATCTGGGTTTCTTTTTGTTGCGTCATCTTGTTGTGTCAGCTCTCCATGTGTGCGGCACCATTCCTGGGCAGGCTGCACTTTCTTTGGCGCTGGGTGGCTCTCCTTACGCACTCCTTGCCCGTGGGGCTCCCCTATGCAGGGGACACCCCTGTGTGGCATGGCACTCCTTGTGCTCATCAGCACTGCGCATGGGCCAGCTCCACATGGGTCAAGGAGGCCCGGGGTTTGAACCGCGGACCTCCCATGTGGTAGATGGACGCCCCAACCACTGGGCCAAGTCTGCTTCCCCATTTACATTTAATATTATCATTGTTTGCTATATCTAGGGTTTTTTCAAAATACTCTTTTTCTTTTGGTTCTGTTATGCTTCCTTATTGAATATCTACTATGTGCCAGGTATTGTTGTAGGTTCATCAGTGAAGAAATGTAAGCTTTTTGGAGTTTACATTCTAAAGTGGGGTAAAGATAATAAACGTAATAAATAAGTGGGTTACATAGTGTGTTAAATGGTGATGTGTTAAAAAAATAGAGTGGAATAAGAGGAATATGGAGTGAAAACGGGTATAACTATAAATAGAATTGTCAAGTTGGGCATTATTGAGAAGGTGATGTAAAAGATATGAGAGGCTGCGGACTTGGCCCAGTGGTTAGGGCGTCCGTCTACCACATGGGAGGTCTGCGGTTCAAACCCCGGGCCTCCTTGACCCGTGTGGAGCTGGCCCATGTGCAGTGCTGATGCACGCAAGGAGTGCCCTGCCACGCAGGGGTGTCCCCACGTAGGGAAGCCCCACGTGCAAGGAGTGCGCCCCGAAAGGAGAGCCGCCCAGCGCCAAAGAAAGTGCAGCCTGCCCAGGAATGGTGCTGCACACATGGAGAAAAGACACAGCAAGATGATGCAAGGAAAAGAAACACAGATTCCCATGCCGCTGACAACAGAAGCGGACAAAGAAGATGCAGCAAATAGACACAGAACAGATAACCGGGGTGTGGGGGGAGGGGAGAGAAATAAATAAATAAATCTTTAAATAAATAAATAAAAGATATGAGAGAGTAAGCCATAGATACCTGGGGATGATGAACAACTAGCCAGTGCACATGACCTAAGAATAGGAGTGTGCCTGTTGTGTTTGAGGAATAGTGAAGCAGCCAGTGTGGCTAAGTGAGGTAGCAAAAATGCTACTGTCTCAAAAATGCAGGTGGAGAGCTAGTGATCAGGCCATGTTGTCATTGTAAGGGCTTTGGCTGTTATTCTGAATCTCTTCTTTAAGAGTGCTCACTCGTTTCTTTTTTCATACAAACATCCAATGATTTAACAAACATTTATGAATGTTTGCCATGAGCTAGGCAATATGCTAGACTCTAGGGGTGTAAAAAAGTAGAATAAAACATGCTTACTGTCTTCACAAAGTTTTATTGGTCCTGGAGATGACCAATAGTCAGCGAATATACTATGTGTGGGAAGTTATTGGCAGTGTGGACAGTAGAAAAATAAAACTAGGTGAAAGTGTATATGGGTTTGAGTGTATTTGTATGTGTGTCATGAAAATGAGGGAAGAGACAGGGAAGATGATGCTAGTGGCAAGTTTTAAAGGAGTTACCTAAGGGAATGAAATCTGGAAAGCACAGGCAACATAGGATTTTGATTCATGTCATAGTTGTGTTTTCTTTTTGTATTTCAGTCTCAGGGAGAAGTTAACATCCTGTTTCTGAAATTTCTTGTAAACAATTTAAAACATGCTTTCAGGTAGCATCTGTACTGCCAGAAATACTAGGTCTCCTCATACTTTCCATAAGGTTCTGTGCCTCTTATGTATCACTTGCCACTAATATTTGTTTATATCGATTATTATCTTCCTTGGCACATTAGGTGGCATTTTCTTTCTTATTTATCAATGTATTCCCATTGTCTAGTGCTGTTCCTGGCTTTGTTTCTGGCACATGAATCCACAATACATATTTGTTGACTGACATTAATATATAAAATTTTGTCTGTCTAAACAATTTAATGTTTTTGGATCCTTTTAATGTCATATACATTTTATGCTTTTTATCTTTTCTGTCTTTATCCTGTCCCATTCTTTTGATTTCCTTTTGAAGACCTGGCATTTTTCAAAAATACTTTTGATCCAAGAATTATTTCAGTTATTTGAAATCCACAGCAACTTTTCCTTCTTGTTGCTTGCATTTTACCCTTAATTATCACTATTCTTTCATCTTCTCCTTGTTACTATTTGTGTTCCACTTTGGTGAGTAGTTAGCCTCCTAAATATTTTTTTCCCTTATAAATGGATTTATATTTATATTTTATAAAAGTAGATTCATACAATATGTTACACAATATATTTATTTCATAGTTATACAATCATACAGTATTTGTCTTTTTGTGTCTGCCTTGCTTCACTAAACATAATGTCCTCCAGGTTCATGCATGTTGTCATATGCTTTACAACTTCATTTCTTCTTATAGCTGCATAATATTCCATCGTGTTCATACAGCATGTTCATACAACTGTGGTTCATACACCACAGTTTGTTTATCCATTCATTGGTTGATGGACATCTGTGTTGTTTCCAACTTTTAGCAATTGTGAATAATGCTTCTGTGAACATTAGTGTGCATATGTCTATTCATGTCACTGGTCTCAGTTCTTCTGGGTATACATCCAGTAGTGGTATTGTAGGATTACATGGAAAATCTATATTCAACTTCTTTAGGAACTCCAAACAGTGCTCCAAAGTGGCTTCATTCCCACCAACAGTGAGTAAGTGTTCCTATCTCCCCACATCCTCTCCAACACTTGTAGTTCTGTCTTTTTGATAGTGACCATTCTGATACATGTGAAATGATATCTCATAGTTTTTATTTGAATTTCCCTAATCATTAGTGATGTTGAACAGTCTTTCATGTGTTTTATTTATTTGTTTCCCCGCCTTGCAGCTTGCTTGCTTGCTGCTCTCTGTGTCCATTTGCTGCACATTCTTCTGTGTCTGCTTGTCTCCCTTTGTTGCATCATCTTGCTGTGCCAGCTCTCTGTGGGCATGGGCCATCAGCTCTCCATGGGTGTGGTCATCAGCTCTCCTCAGGTGCGGGCGAGCCTGCCTTCACAAGGAGACCCTGGGACGGGAACCGAGGGCCTCCCATATGGTAGACAGGAGCCCAATCAATTGAGCCACAGCTGCTTCCCTCATGTTTTGTTTTTTTTTTTACCATTCATACTTTTTTGGAAATATGTCTATTCAAGTCTTTTGCCCATTTTGTAATTAGGTCATTTGTTTTTTATTTTTGAGTTGTAGCATTTCTTTATATGTATGTCATGGATAGTAAATCCTTACTGGACATGTGATTTCCAAATATTTCTCCCATTGAGTCAGCTGTCTTTTCACCCTTTTGACCAAGCCCTGTGAGGTGCAAAAGTGTCTAATCTTGAAGAAGTCCCATTTATCTATTTTTTATTTTGCTGAGTGTGCTTTGGGTGTAAGGTCCAAGAAACCACCATCTACCACAATATCTTTAAGATGTTTCCCTATATTTTCTTCTAGTAGTTCTATGATCCTGGCTTTTATATATAGCTCTTTGATCCATTTGAGTTGATTCTTGTATAGGGAGTGAGATGGGATCCTCTTTCATTCTTTTGGTTATAGATATCCAGTTCTCCCTGCACCATTTGTTCAAGAGACTGTTTTATCCCTTTAACATGGACTTGGTAGATTTGTCAAAAATCAGTTGACCATAGAGGTGAAGGTTTATTTCTGTACTCTCAATTCTATTCCACTGATTGATGTGTCTATCCTTATGCCAGTACCATTCTGATTTGACCACTTTAGCTTTGTAATATGTTTCAAGGTCAGGCAGTAAAATTCCTCCCACGTCACTCTTCTTTTTTAGAATGCTTCTGGCTATTCAGGTACATTTTCCCTTCCAAATGAATTTGGAAATTGCCTTTTCTAATTCTGTAAAGAAGACTGTTGGAAGTTTGATTGGTATTGCATTGAATCTTTAAATCAGATTGTGTAAATATTGTGACATCGTCATGATATTTAGTCTGCCAATCTATGAACATGGACTGTCTTTCCATTTGTTTAGGTGTTCACTGATTTTCTCTGGCATTATTTTGTAGTTTTCTGCATACAAATCCTGTGCTTCTTTGGTTAAATTGATTCTTAGGTATTTTACATATTTTTGTTCCTATTGTAAAGGGAATTTCCCCCCTGATTTTCTCCTCAGATTGTTCAGTACTAGTGTACAGAAACATTACTGATTTTTGCATGCTGATATTGTATCCTGCCACTTTGCTGAACTCATTTATTTGCTCAAGTAGCTTTGTGGAAGACATTTCAGAATCTTCTAAATATAGGATCATGTCACCTGCAAATAGTGAGAGCTTTCCTTCCACTTTTCCTATTTGAATGCCTTTAAATTTTTTTTCTTGTCTAATTGCTCTAGCTGGAACTTCCAGTACAATGTTGAATAACAATGGTGACAATGGGCATCCTTGTCTTGTTGCTATCTTAAAAGGAAAGCTTTCATTCTCTCCCCTTTGAGTATGATGCTGGCTGTGGGTTTTTTTGTATATACCTTTTATCATATTGAGGAATTTTCCTTCTAGTCCTATCTTTTGAAGTGTTTTTATCAAGAAAGGATTTTGGATTTTTTCAAATGCCTTTTCTGCATCAATTGAGATGATCATGTTGTTTTTTCCTTCAATTTGTTAATGTGTATTACATTAATTGATTTTCTTATATTGAACTAGCCTTGCACACCAGGACTAAATCCCTCTTTGTTATGATGTATAAATCTTTTGATATGCTGTTGGATTTGATTTGCAAGAATTTTGTTGAGAATTTTTGCATCTATGTTCATTAGAGAGATTGGTTTGCAATTATCTTTTCTTGTAGTGTATTTATCTGGCTTTGGTATTAGGGTGATGTTGGCTTCATAAAATGTGTTGGGTAATTTTCCCTCCTCTTCAATTTTTAGGAAGCATTTAAACAGGATTGCTGTTAATTCTTTTTGAAATGCTTGGTAGAATTCACTAGTGAAGCCATATGGTCCTGGGCTTTTCTTTTTTGGGAGATTTTTGATGACTGATTTAATCTCTTCAACTGTGATTGATTTGTTAAGTTTTTCTATTTCTTGCAGTGTCAGTGTAAGTTGTTTGTTCATTAATTTGTCCATTTCATCTAGGTTGTCTAGTTTGTTGGCATACAGATTCTCATAATATCCTCCTATGATCCTTTTTATTTCTGTGGGATCAGTCATAACTTCTCCCCTTTCATTTCTGATTGTATTTATTTTATCTTCTCTCTCTGTTAGTCTGTCTAGCGGTTTGTCAGTTTTATTGATCTTCCCAAAGAACCAGCTTTTGGTTTTCCTGGTTTTCTCTGCTGTATCTTTCTTCTTAATTTCATTTACTTCTGTTCTTATATTTATTATTTCTTTCCTTCTGCTTGATTTTGGATTGGTTTGCTGTTTATTTTTCTAGTTTCTTGAGTTGTTTGGTTAAATCTTTGAGTTTAGCTCTTTTTTAAATATAGGTGTTTAGGGTTATAAATTTTCTTCTCAATACTGCATTTGCTATCTCCCATAAATTTTGATAAGCTGTGTTCTTGCTTTCATTTGTCTCAATACATTTACTGATTTCACTTGCAATTTCTTTTTTAACCCACTGATTATTTAGGAGTGTTTTGTTTAGTTGCCACATATTTTCAAGTTTATCTCCTTTCTGTCCATTACTGATTTCCAGTTTCATCCCAATATGATCTGAGATGGTGCTTTGTATAATTTCAATCTTTTAATATTTATTGAGAGCTGTGTTGTGCCCTAACATGTGGTTTACCCTGGAGAAAAATCCATGGGCACTTGAGAAGAATATATAACCCACTGAGTTTGGATGGACATTCTACATATGTTTGTTAGGTCTAGCTCATTTATTTATTGCTCAATTTCTCTGTTTCCTTGTTGATCTTCTGTCTAGCTGTACTATCAAATGATGTGAGTGGAGTATTGAAGTCTCCAAAATTATTGTAAAGATATCTTTTTCTCCTTTCAGTTTTGCCAGAGTTTGTCTCATTTATTTTGGGGCACCTGGTTAGGTGCATAGATATTTATGACTGTTGTATCTTACTGGTGTATTGTCCCTTTCATTAATATATAATGGCTTTCTGTATCTCTTAACTTTTTTGCATTTAAAGTCTGTTTTGTCTGATATTAGTATAGCTACCCCTGCACTTTTTTGGTTACTATTTGTGTGGAGTATCTTTTTCCAAACTTTCATTTTGAAAAGCTGGTTTGTATCCCTGGGTCTAAGGTGTGTCTCTTTTAAGCAGAATATGGATGGTTCATGTTTTCTTAATCTGTTCTGTCAGTCTATATTTTTTGATTGGGGAGTTTAATCCATTCACATTCGATGATATGGCTTTAAATGCATAATTTACTTCCACCATTTTATTCTTTGGTTTTCATAAGTCATATCATATATTTGTCTTTCCACTCTTTTGGTTATACCGTCTGTTATTCTTTCTTCTATACTTTCCTCCAGACCTTTCTCTCCCGTCTTTTTCTTTCAGGCTCTAAAATATCCTTTAATATTTCCTGCAAGTGTGGATTCTTTTTTCTGAACTCTCTTAGTTTCTGTTTGTGACTATTTTATACTCACCTTCATATTTGAAGGACAATTTTTGCTGGATAAAGAATTCTTGACTGGCAGTTTTTCTCTTTCATTTTCCTAATTGTATCATACCATTGTCTTCTCCCCTCCATGGTTTCTGATAAGAAATCTGCATTAAGTCTTACTGGCAGTCCCTTGTATGTGATAGTTTGCTTCTCCCTTGCTGCTCTTGGAATTTTCTCTTTATCTTTGACATTTGACGTTCTAAGTAATATGTGTCTTGGAGAGGTTTATTTGGGTTTATTCTGATTGGGGTGGGTGCACTTCTTGAACATGTAAGTTCATTTCTTTCATGAGAGTCAGGAAATTTTCAGCTATTATTTCCTTAAATGCTCTCTCTGCCCTTTTCTCTTCTCTTCTCCTTTGGGACTCCCATGATGTGTATGTTGTTGTGCTTCATGTTGTCATTCAACTCCCTAAGTCCCTGCTCAGTTTTTTCCATTCATTTCTCTTTCTGTTCTTTTCCATCATCAATTCCAACTGTTCTGTCATCAGTATCACTTATTCTTTCTTCTGTAATTTCAAGTCTGCTGTTGTATGCCTTTACTGTGTTTTTGATCTCACCTATATTGACTTTCATTCCTATGAGCTCTGTTACTTTTCTATTCAGGATTTCAAATTCTTCTTTGTGCTTGCTCAATGTCCTATTTATTTATTTAAAATAAACTTTAGATTGCATAAATGTTATGTAGAAAATATAGGGGATTCCTTTATGCCCCACTATCTCTCCTTTCGCTTTCCTATATTAACAACATCCTTCATTAGTGTGGTACATTTGTTACAATTGATGAACACATATTGAAGCATTGCCACTAACTGTGGATTATTTTACATATAATTTACATATAGTTTACACACTGTCTTGCACAATTTTGTAAGTTATGACAAAAATATATAATGGCTTGTATCTCATTGCAACATCATGCAGGGCAATTCCAATGTCCCAAAAATGCCCCATGTTATGCCTATTTTTCCCTTTCCCTCCCCTCAGAAGTTCCAGTGTTCCCTGCCTCCACATCAATGATAAAAGCTCTTCCATTGCTAGAATGACAATAAGCCTATCCAACTCATTAATTGATTTTGGAAATTAATCATCTCATTAATTCTCTCAAATTCTGCATCTCTTCTGGGACTTTGATATATTCCTTTTCTTGGGCCACATCTTCCATTTTCTTAGTATGGCTTTAATTGTTTCCTGATGTCTAGGCATCAGATTAGGATGGTTAGTTACTCAGATGGTCAATTTCTCTCTCTTTTGTAGGGCTCTAGTAGCAGGAGGCTGTGTGATACTGCTACTTTTTATTCTTGATTCAGTCTGATTCTTTAGGATTGTCCCTGTTAGTGTCTCAAAACTGGGCTCTGGACCCCGTAACGGGTTGCAGAACTGCTTCCTTGGGTCTTGGGAAGGGAGACTGCAAAGGCCGGAAAAAGCTTCTCTTATTTACTTAAAGTGCACGTCCTTGGTCTGCCAGCAGATGGTGAGATTTGCTGCCCTTTCAATTCAATGCCTGGTCGGAAAGTGTTTGCGGCAACACAGACTGGATAAATGTGATAGAGCTTCCTGCCTGGAGGCTAAAAGTCTTGTAATTCAAACTTTCTCAGAGACGGTTCTCCAGCGTTCACTGGCAGCCCCCTCCCTTTTCCCAGGTAGGAAACAATTCCACTCCATTCTGTGTTCTCAAAGACCAGTCCTGGCTAGTAGAGAGTGAGATTGGGAGGGCGGGACATCTTTAGTCCTGGATCTCCTCAGTCCCAAGCTTACTTCCAAGGCAAAAAATGGTTTGGCCTCACCCGGCCTACGTGGGCTGGTGGGGCACAGCAGACCAAATTTGAGAGTCAAAAATGGAGTCAGCCTGTGTTCCTCTCTCTCCCTTTTTTGGAGTGGTACATCCTTGGAGCCCATCCAGTCTGCAGCCAGCCCAGAGGCCTGAGAATTGTAAAGTGTCTTTAGTTGGGGGAGGGTGCTGGCAGCAGCAGCTGCTGGTTTTAACTCAGTTTTGCCTTTGTGATTTTTTTCTTTTGTCCTTCTCTTTTCTGGGAAATGTTAGCCTTCGCCAGGTGTTCCAAAACCTAGAAGACCTTTTTTTCAGGCTGTTTCAGCCTGTCCTCCAGACACTTTACTGGGAGAGAAGAAAGTCCTGTGTCTTTCTAGTTTGCCATCTTCCTGGAAGTCCTAAGCTTTTATTTAAAGGATTTTCCTATAATTCTTTAGCCACTGGTATTCTGGGCACCATATTCTACTTTCTCTGAAAAAGATAAATGAGTGGAAAAAATTTTGGAAGTTGGCATATCTCAGAATGCTGCCATAACCACCACTTAAAAGGAAAAACTTGAGTATACCCTAGCAGTCTTGGATCACACACTTTCACTTTAAGAGTTCTGTGGCTGTTACTCCACATTCTGGCAGTCTGAATCCCTCTGAATTTATACTTTGTTAGTAATCTGTTTGCTTTCCCCCATTTCTGAAGTGGAGAGAAATCTGTATATTTTTCCTTGAAATGTTAGCATTTTCTTAGGACATATTACAGTATTGATTTCAACTTGTTAATTTGACACCAGACATATTTCTAATTTTTCTGTTTCTAGTCTTTGTTATTTTTAATCTCAGGAACTTTTAACATTATAATGTCAATTTTGCTCCATTCAGATTTTAAAAAAACAGCTAATTTGAAGATTAGTTTTCAATGGTGTATGATCTATATATCCATCCTTATATTCTCTTATGTTATATTTTTATTGTTGTCTGTATTTTCCTGAATCAATTTTCTGGTTTTTGAAATGGTATGTGTTTATAAGTCATCACATTCTTTCCTTGTTCTTAAAGGGTCTTATTTCTAAGTGGAGTCAGATTGATTTTTTCCAGTTTATCTGTGTTACCCTGTGTTTAGTTAGCTAAATACCAGAAGTCTATTGGCTCTCATAAAGGCTATTTATTTGGGGTAGTAGCTTACAGATACCAGGCCATAAAACGTTAAGTTACTTCCCTCAACAAAGCCTATTTTCACATGTTGGCGCAAGAGGGCTGCTGATGTCTGTGAGGGTTCAGGCTTCCTGGGTTCCTCTCTTCCCGGGGCTTGCTTTTCTTTCCTCTGTGTGCTTACTACCTTGGGCTCCAGCTTAACACTTCAATATCAAAAACTTGCAGCATCAAACAGCCCCAACTCTGCCCTTTGTCATGTTTTTTATCACACCCTACTGATATGGCCCAATCAAAGCCCTAATCATAATTTAATCATGCCCAGGTACAGACCAGTTTACAAACATAATCCAATGTCTATTTTTGGAATTCATAACCATATCAAACTGCTACATCTGCAAGCTCCTTCTCCCACCCTCAAATTCGAGCCTATGAATTGCACTTCTTTCTCAGGAGCCAGTGAGAAGAAAAACTGAACGAAAGAATATGCATACATATATAGTTGTGTGTATGTATATATACATATGCACACACACAGCTGGAACATTCTACTTTATACAGATTATATTTTAACATTATTTTCCAGTTAAAATCTTGAATATTTTAGTTTCTTCATTAACAGTCCCTTATGGTTGACTGAATCTGAAGCTATACATCGGAACTAGTCTTAATTGATAGTAGTTAGCCCTAATTGCTTCTACCCTTATGCAAGCCCATGGTTCTTCTTATTTATTCTTTCCTTAAATCTATATTGGGTACTTACTATACATCAGGCACTGTGCCAGGCACTGAGAGTGAAACACAAGTGAAACAGTCACTACCCTCATGTCACTATTTGTCTGCTATGGTGGTTTGGAGATATGTACACCAGAAAAACATATTCATAAACTTAATTCTTCCTGTGGGTGTTGACCTATCATAAATAAGATGTTTTCAGGTTGCCTCTTCAGTTAACATATGGCCAAATGAGTCATGTTAGGCTTTAATTTGGATTACTGGAGTCTTTTATAAAATGAGTGAAAAACAAAGAGAAAGACACAGGGAGCAACCAAAAGCTGGAAGTCAATGGAACTCAGAAGCCTGGAGAGGCTGCCATGTGTATTGCTATAAGAAAGAAAAGCCCATGACCAAGGATGGCTGGCAGCCAGGCCTAGAACACCACAGTCTTCTGAGAGAAAGCACTACCTTAATGATGCCTTGATTTTAGACTTCCCTTAGCCTTGAAACCATAAGCCAATAAAGTCCCATTGTTTAAGCCAACCCGTTGCATACTATTTGATTTAACAGTGAGGAAACTAAAATCTCTAGTGTAGAAAATAGCCATATCCTTATGTAATCATAAATCATAAGGAACTGTGGAAGCCACTGGCAATGTGAAAGTGGTAGCTGACTGGGGAAAATGTCTGTTAGGAATTGAAGTCAGAGATTCTTCCTAAGGGATGAGGAGGAGTTAGCAAGTGAATATTATGGATGAAAATGGGAGGAGTGGGAAAGAGAAAGGCATTCTAGATGGGTTCAGTACGAGCAGACGCACAGTGGTTTGTGTGTGTGTTTATGTGTGTACATGTACATGCATATCAAGTGCATAGTTAGGGTTTTGATGGCATTTGAACAGCCCATTAGGGATGGCAGAAGTCTATAGAGATGGGGAGAAGTTCTGGATGGCCTTACAGACCATGCAAAAAGGAATTGGATTTTATGCTGAAGATGAGTGGGTTATTTAATCTCCTTTTGATAATGTTTCCCTTTGAGAATCTAATGCCAGCATCAGAACACTTCTAGGACAACGAACTGAGCATGTTCATAGATTTAAGTGGTTTCCACTCAAGATGGATCATGTTTTTACTCCAAACACTTGCAAACAACAAGCAAAACATTAAAAAAATTAACTGCTGACAATAAAAAGTTATTTCTTTTGTGCATTTAAAAATAGTTAACACCAGTAATATGGTGTGGGAAAGGATTATTAAAGATGATTAATGTGCATTTAAATCCTTGTGATTGGTTAGGGTGAAGGTAGAAAAATGATTACATTTTGTTAAAATTATAGTTAGGTCTTTATCTTAAAATTTTAATGAAATATAAATATGATATATAGCTTTGAAATCATCATAGACAAAAGGAAAAATAAAAATAGTTATCCAACAGAAGACAGGGTATAGGAAAAGAATGTAAGAAGTGTGACAAACAGAAAAGCAAAATAAGTTTGTAATTAAATCTGAATATATCAGCAGTTACAGTAAACATGATTAGGATAATCACACCACACAAGTTTTACCAGATTGGATAAAAAGAATAAAATCTTAACAATATGCTGTTGACAAAGGATACCTAGATTAAAACTGCATGAGAGTGATGAGGAAATATACACCATGCAAAAAATGACCAAAAGAAAGCGTATTAATCTAAATATCTGACAAAACAGAATATAAGGCAAAGGGATTTATAAGGATAAAATGGGAATTACTTAATGAAAATACCAAGAAGAAGATAAAAAAGAAGGAAATAAGAAAGAGGATGTGCTGATGGATGAGTAAGTAGCTTGGGACAAGATGGGGCCAAAAGTGAAAATGGGTGAGCTTAAATAAGATTCAGTAGGTGCAAGAGCTTGGGGGGATGGTTGTGGATTGTTTGCAGTCCCCTCCAACCTGTCATTAGAAATGGATCACATTTATTTTATTTCCAGTTGCTATTAGCCAGGCACCTATTCAAAAATAGTAATTTCACCTGGAAGTTTTCCCAGTTGATTCCTGGGAGTTTCAAGGTGGTATTTCACATGTTCCCAGACCCATTTTACCAGCTGCATTAACTTGTAATGGTCTGGCTGCCAAGGGATCAGGACCTAATATTAGTATCCAATTAGCTATCCATTCTCTGGACCATATGGATTTGCTGAAAGCATAAACAAAAACTGCAACTATACAAAAAGCGAGAGGAGACTGAGTGTTCTACAAATGGTTACCGCAAAACCCACAACTTCACTAACAAAAACAGCAACAACAAAACTCCAGGAAATAAAAAAAAGATTACTGCACTTTTTTTTCAAGGAGGTACCAGAGATCAAAGCAGTGACCTGGCACATGGGAAGCAGGCGCTCAACCACCTGAGCTACATCCACTCCCACTGCACTTAATTTGACAGAACTACTAGATACGTCAGTCAAAATGGTTCCTGCCATAGAGGCTCAGGAGGCTTTCCTCTTCTACATTCTCACCCCCTTCTTGCCCTTTTTGTAGCATTGCCAGTGGTCTAGACTCCTCTCTGAGGCATGCTGGTGAGTGCATATTGAGGTGGCAAATAAATTGTTAGGCCAGATTTATGTTTGGGGGGAAACTGAAAACTTATTACTTAAAATGACTCCTAGATACTTACTCATTAAACAGCACAAGGATGAGATAGAATCTCTCCTATAATTGTTAACAAGCATAATGTGGGACTAAAGTCAGGTATTGACCAGAATTCAGGCATAAGGTTAAGTCCAGGTTGGTTTCTGTATTTGTAACTTTTTTTAAAAATCCCAGTTAGGATGGAAATTAAGAATAGCAAGGATTTATGGCATTTGATGGGATCAGTATAACCTTATTCTTGACTTTTCATTAACTTGTTTTCCCAGTTTTCCTCAAAAATTTTCCATTATCTCCTTAGTCATTTTTTTTATTAGATAAGATGGTTGCTATCCTAGGTATTTAAAATGGCAAATGTTAAACATGTCTGTGTCTGTGTGCTCTAAGCATTTGAAAAAGATTTTGAGAACAATTATATGCCAACCCTTTCTTATCACACACAGTAAAAAATACAAACAGTGAACCCTATTGTAAATGATGGACTATAGCATCATTATAAAAATGTCTGTCATGGGAATCCTGTATTTTATGTATGATTTTTCTGTAAACCTACAACTTCTCTAATAACAAAATTTCTATGGAAAAATCAAATTGCATTCATGTAGAATCTCCAAAATAACAACTTAAATATAACTTAAGGCTTGTTAAAATAATAATATGATAGGCAACTTGAATGTTGGCTAAAATTCAGAGTTCTCATAATCTGTCTTGGTCAGTATGTAGGCTCTAAAATTTTGACAAACAATATTTAAAATCACATATGCATTGCAAATATTTTGAATAACGTTAATATGTACTTTAAAGATAACATCAGATATATGTTATTTATATTCTCAGCTTGATCAATTAACAGTGTCAATGTTAAAAAAAAGACTCAATTCATATCGGCTTGGACACCACTATGGGTAGAACCATTCTATACAGCTTGACTTTCTTATTCATTTTAACCTGGCCTCAGATTATTGAAAGCATGTAGCTTTCCTGAAAAAGAAAATGTCCCAAATCCAACTTCAGGATCTACCAATCAGTATCCCCTGGGGAGGCCTTCGTCAATTTTTGTCGAGAATGTAATGGATTGAACCCTGGTTTAGGAATTGCACCATTTTATCATTACTACTGTTGATACACAAAGTGACTCTAGAGAGATCACTTAAGTTATTTCAGTGACTGATGATAATGAATTAATCCTAATTTCAGTAGGGTTCATTTTTATGTAGGTCAAATAAAAGAGCATCTCAATTAAAAAAAAATTAATCACTAGTTTCCCCCCTAGATTCTATATATCCATTCAATCATTTAAAAAATATTTTGAGTTTCTGCTATGTGTTAATTACCCTTCTAAGGGCAAGAGGTAACAGTAGTTCTGACAGATTGTGTTTCCAAAAATACTGCAGCAATATATCTCATCCATAAACACCTCTATAATATGGTCTTGGGACTCTCTCATTAAGAGAGTGCCTATTCTTTTTTATCCTGTTGAATCTGAGCAAGTTCCTGACTACTTTATCCAATAAGATATGGCAGAAGAGACACTGTTGCAGTACCTGGGTGTGATAGTTAAGGACATATGTCAAGTTGGCAAGGTTATGGCATCCAGTTGTTTAGTCCAGCAATCTCTCACTGACTGTTACTGTGAAGATATTTCATGGGTTCAAATTGTCAGTAGATTGCCTCTATGATTGATTACATCTGCTATCAACAAAGGAGATTTTCTTTGGCAATGAAAGAAGTCTCATCCAATCAACTGAAGGTCTGAAAGGGAGAAATGATGATTTAAGCAGTCAGGAAGAAGTATTTCTATCTCTACTTCAGCCAGGTAGATACTCCTGGGATTTTATTAAAACCTTTATTGGCATCCAAGGCTTGCGGCCTGCCCGATGGAATTTGGATGTGCTAATTCCACAGTTGCAAGAGCCAATTCCTATAATAAATCTCATGGTATTTATATTATATATCTATATATCTTGTTGGTTCTGTTTCCCTGGAGAAATCTGAATAATACACTGGGGAAACACTTAACTTGTCAAATACTTCCTTTCGGAAGTTGGCTACCACGTAAGACATACAACTATCTTGAAACCACCATACTATGAGAAGCCAAACCACATGGAGAGATCCTGAGTGAGGAGAAATCATAGGGAGGGAGGGAGCCTAATGAGCATCGAGGTGCTGGACATGTGAGTGTAGAAGCCATTCTGAAAGTAAGTACCCCCTGCTCCAGCGGTCACCACCCATCCAAGCCTTCCCAATATCATTACCCCCAACATCATGAACAAAATAAATAGTTGTTTTAAGATACTATGATTTGGGAAAATTTATTATGCAGCATTAGATAATTAGAACAGCAGTGAACAAAACAGGCAATACACTCCTGTTTTGGAACTTATATTATTTTGGAGAAACAGATGATAAAAAGATAAATAATAATATTATATTAAATAGTGTTAACTGTTAAGAAGAAAAATAAAGTAGGAAAGGGATATGACATGTTGCATGAAAAATTGAAATTTTATGTAAACAGAGTGCTCCTCCTTAAGAAGATGACTTTTGCAAAAAGATCTAAAGGAAGTAAGAAAGCTAGTTATGTGGCTATCTGGGGGGGGGGACACGGGGGGTATAATTTCAGGCAAAACGAAGATAAATGGAAATGACCTGAAAGAAGTGTGTCTGAAATGTTACTAGACTAGTTAGCAAAATAGCTAGGCCAGAGAGGAAGAGGGGAGAATTTAAGGAAGTGAGGCCAGAAAGGGAATGGTGACTCAGATTTTTATAGGTCAAAGCAAGGACTTTGGATTTTATCCTGAGTGGAAGTGGAACTGTTGGGCATTCTGAGCAGAGATGTGACATGCCTTGATATGATTTAATAGTATCACTCTGCCTGGTGCAGGCTGATCTAGGATAGTGTCACTAGACTAGGATGATAATTGCAAGGGTGGTCAAATTCTGATTATACTTTGAACTTAGAGCCAAAAGAGTATTTTTATGCTACATTTGATATATGGCATTACCTATCACCCCCAGAACATACGTTTTTACTTAGTTTTAATTACTGTTTTTATTTTTAAAGAAACTTTAGATTACATAAATGTTACATAAAAATATAGGGAATTCCCATATACTCCAAGGCCCATGCTTTTCCACATTAAAAACATCTTTCATTAGTGTGGTCATTTGTTGCAATTGATGAAAACCTATTGAACCATTACTACGACCCATGGAATGTAGTTTACATTATGGTTTACACTCAGCCCTGCACTATTTTATAGGTTTTGACAAAATGTATAATAGTCTTGTATCCATTATTGCAATGTCATGCAGAACAATTCCAATGTTCCAAAAATGTCCCCATGTTACACCTATTCTTCCCTCTCCCTCCCCTCAGAATCCCTGGTGGCCACTGTCTTTATATCAATGTTGCAAAGTTTTCCATTGTTAGAATAATAATAAGTCTACTTTAGTTCCATTGTTCATTCCCTAATCTTGAGGATTTGGGGATGGTGATGCCCACTCTGTTCCTGATTGAGAGGAGGCTTAGATCCCATGGGGCAGATGGTTGGAACTGCCTTGATTGCAGTTGCAGACACTCTGTTCTTTGGGATGGGTGTTTTCCATCATCATCTCTTTGTTAGTTGTCCTGGATGAGTCCAATGAACTGGAGAGTAGGTGTTTCAACTCAGCCGAGATTCAGGGCTCAACTGGCACGTGAACGAACAAAGATTTAAATCTCCGGGACATATATTTAACAAGTATAGTGCTAATTGTAGGTTCAAGTAAATGGGGTGGAAGAGCCATGTGTAGGGAAAGTATAAATGAGGCTAATTCTGTTACACTGGGGAGCATAAATTCCAAAGTAAGGTCCATGGATAGGGTCCTGAATTCCTGAGCTTGTCTGCCCTGCTTACAGTGCCTAGATGCCTCTAGATACATCAGGAGCCACAGTGTTTGAGGCACTGTTTACTGTGGCAGTCAATGAGATCCTGCTGAGACAGGCGTAAGCATAACCTTTGGAATGAACTTCGTACTCACTATGCAAATTCTTAGCCAAAAAACTCATTCGTGTTTACCTTTTGGTCAGGGTCTTTGTCTGGATGGATTGCTAATTGGCACTTGGTAATAATCCCTCCATGTCAGGAAGGTCATTCCCAGGAGTCCTGTCCCATGCTGGAGTGGGAGGGTGAAGGGAGGGTGGGAGAAGGTAGTGCATGTTTACTGAGTTTGGCTTAGAAAGAGGCCACATTTCAGCAACAAGGAGACATTCAGGAGGTAATTCTTAGGGAGTATATAATACTAGACTAAGTTTCAATTTCACAAAAAAAGTTCATAAGAACAGTCATCAATATCAAAGGCTTGGCATAATGGTCTGTATTCCTTCTCTAGACACTGCCCATGTACTCATGTGATTCTTGCTGTTCTATTAGAGAATATAGCAGGACTCCCCAGGATGGCAATTCAATATTCTTTCAGTTATTGTGTGGGTCTCTACCCACTGAGACAATGCCCCATGAACACTTGAACATATTCATATGCTTTACAAGCATGCCCCAGGTGCAGCCCTCCTGACACATCCTGCCATCACCAACACCCCACACTAGTTTATTGGACTCACCCAGGACAACTAACATGGAGATGATGATGGATAATGCCAATCCCAAGGACCAGAGAGTGTCTGCAACTGCAATCAAGACAGTTCCATCCATCTGCCCCATTGGGAGGGTGATGCCCTCTCTCAGTCAGGAACAGAGTAGGCATCACCCTCCCAATATCCTCAAGATTAGTGAATGAACAATGAACTAAAGAAGACTAATTATTATTATTCTAACAATGGAAGAACTTGTATCATTGATATAAAGGCAGTGGCCACTAGAGGTTCTGAGGGGAGAGAGAGGGAAGGATAAGTATAACATAGGGGCATTTTTGGGACATTGGAATTGTCCTGCATGACAGTGCAATGATGAATACAAGGTTATTATACATTTTGTCAAAACCTATAAAATAGTGCGGGACAGAGTGTAAACTGTAATGTAGACTATATTCCATGGTTGCTAACAATGTTTCAATATGTGTTCATCAATTATAACATATGTACCACACTAATGAAAGATGTTGTTAATGTTGGAAAGTCTGGGAGGGAGTGTCGTAGGGCATGGGAAATCCCCTATATTTTTGATGTAACATTTATGTAATCTAAAGCTTCTTTAAAAATAAAAAAAATAAAAATGAGCTAAAAACAAATAAAAAATAATATGGATAAAATGGCAATCATGGAGCAGAAGAAGCAATACAAGGAATAATATAATCAAAGGATAAGCAAAGATATTCTCTCTATGAAACAAAATCTGGGTTCATTGAAAAAAGAAAAGCCAGAGAACAAGAAAGTACTTTTGGAAATTAGAAATATGACAAACAGGAAGAGTTCTGCTTCAACCTCTGTTGGTGACCTGGCATATTCTTAGAGGTACAGGGAGACAAGGGGTCTGCAGGGGCAGATGCTGCCAACAGATGGGTGGGAATGAGCAGTGGCATGAAGTTGGAGCTCTGAGCTGGGAAGGAGGATGTGGTGGTGGCAGAGGGTTGGATGCTGATATGGGGTGCCAGCCGAATTGGTAGTTTCCTGAACCAGGAAAGTGTCTGTGATGCCTCTTCTGTGTCCAGCCCTGTCTGAATAGTGATACCACATCTCCTTCATGGTAAAGAGTTTGTGGACATAGGTCTTGGTAGGCCTTGAAGGATTCAGCTATTCAAGCTGCTAAAATTTTACCTAGGAACAGAATTGAGATTCCAAGTACAATAAGAAGAGCTGAACTTTATGGAACTCCTCTGAGAATGATAACATTTGTGTTGAGGCGAAAGAAATTCCATCATGGAATATCTAAGAAGTTTAACCAACTTTTTTGGATCTTGCACTGAAACTTTTATCCTAGTTGCCAATATTTTGGACAGATTCTTGGCTCCTATGAAGGTGAAACCTAAAATTTGTCTTGCACTGGAGTCTGTTGTTTTACTGGCTGCCAGAATAGTTGAAGAAGAATGCAATGTTCCATCCACTTGCAAAATAATCCAGATTAGTCAATGTAAATGCACTGCTTCTGACAGAAAATGAGGGGAAAAATAATTTAAGAAAACAATTCAAAACTATGAATTGGAAGCTACTACCATTTTAAACTTTTTCTCCTATATAAAACAACTGTACTTCTTCATACTTCAGAAAGGAAAGATAATATTGAGCCTTGATAAACTGGAAGCTCAGCCAAAAGCTTGCAATTTCCTACTAGTCTTTTCAAAAGCGAAACCATCTGTATTAGCTTTGTGCTTTCTCAATCTGGAAGTAGAAACCTTGTAATTCATTAAATTATTGTAAATTCTCCTGCTTGTTAAAAGCATTCAAAAGTTTAACAAAACCAAGATCTCATACTGGAGGGAGGTAGTTTCCAAATACCTCGCTGAGTATTTTCTCTTGAATGCTGTAATTTGGATCACAGTAAGTTGGTTTGAACTGTTTCAAGTTGCAGAGTCTAGGCTTTCCTCCCTACCACCGCTCTGACAGACACCCTATTGTTCCTGAGTTGTCATCAATACCAGAGGGTGATTGTTCTGATGAAAGTGAAGTAAAAGTGGGGACTCTGAAAATATGAGTTGTGGTGAATAAAGTCCCAGCAGCTATCTATCCAAGTGATCAAAAGATATATCTTATTTTCATCTTGAAAATGGCACAGTCTCTGTGTTTTCCATCCTAGAAAGCTAGTTGTATTGTGCCAGAATTTAAAGTAGAATTCTGTTTCTAAGCAATAAATGGGGGAGTAGGTAGTTTTCTTGTCCACCCCCCATCTAGGCAGGAATAGCATAGACTGGAACACCTACTTTCTATTTATTATTCACATCAGATCTGGTCTATTTTCATATTTAATGCTAAGCCATCAAGTGGGTTAGAGCCTCCGAAGCAATTGCAAATACTCTAAACATTGGTCCTTTCTTTCTCTTTTTGAATAGAAATGATCTTTAGTTACTTGGGAGAGGAGGGAAGGGGTTGATACATTCAATTTAGTATATGTCAAGATGATTTTTAAAAGATGAATAGTGTCGCTTATCTTAAAATTTTTGAGAAGCCTTCAGACATCTTTATTTAAGCAGATCAAAGTGTGCAAATGCTTCTTTAGCAGAGGTAACAGTGGTGGGTTATCTTTTTAATGGTTTACCTTAGATCTCCTCAAGCACCTCTTCTCCCACATTCCTCAGAACGAGAACATACCAATAAATGACAAGAATACCTCCTCTTTTTATTTAATGCTCATTGTCCTATCTGATGCAGATCGTATATACTTAGGTGTTATAATATTGACATTTCTGAGAACTTTATTATGTAATATCTTAAAGGAGGACTCAGCTAAGGCATAATTAGACATCAGGGTAAAGCTATTAGTTCCATTCCCAGTGATCAGGTTTACATGACAATTGGCTAATTTTGCATGCACATGTCGAAATCTGTGTAAGAAGTCGAACAGATCACTGTGTAATTGATAAATATTGTTCATATCTCTCATTTATCTAATTTTCTTACATTAAAATTATGTCTGCATGATTGCATTTTCCTTGCTTTGGAATTAAGATTTCAAAAATAATTATATTGTATATGGGTGCTAAGATTGAACATAAAGTAAAACAAAAACAACAACAAGGATTTTTCATATAGCTTTAAGCATATTTATTAAAAATGGTGCGGTAGTTATAAAAATAGTGGTATGTGAACTCTGAACACGTTTTATGCAGAGAAATGTGCCTTTTGATTTATAAAGAGTATATCATATGTAAATAATGAAAATGAATTTAAATATTGATTTTTTACCTCTTTATGTACTGGTGTAGTCATTGACTATAGGTATAAATCATTGTGCTTCTGTATCATGAGTCACATATTGATGACTTTCTTTTATACTGATAAGTTAACATCCATTTTGTGAAGAGGATCTTCTTGAAGAGGTAAGAGACGACAAAAATAGTAATGGAGCATAAAACAGATTATTATATAAAAGGATTATGGGAAAGGCAAACAAAAAGGCAAAGGTGAAAAGAGAAAAACGGTAATAAAGTTAAAAGTAAATATAGGGAGTGGATGTGGCTCAGTCAGTTGAGTGCCCACCTCCCACATGGGAGGTCCCCAGTTTGGTTCCTGGTGCCTTCTAAAGAAGACAAAACAAGCAGTGAGCAGACAAGAAGCAAAAACAATGAGCAGATGAGAAAAAATGAACAAAACAATGAGCACACAATGAGCAAATAAACAATGAACAGAGAACGAGCAAAACAAACGAGCAGGTAGTGGATGTGGCTCAAGCAGTAGAGCACCTGCCTCCCACATGGGAGATCCTGGTTCCCAGTGTCTCCTAAAGAAAAAACAAACAAACAATGAGCAGACAATAAGCACAAACAATGAACAAAAACGTCTAGCAAATAGACGAGGGAGCCACCTCAGGGGGAAAAAAAGTTAAGTGTAAGAGGTCCACCATGTGACTAATCCTATAATTCTTTGTTTTAGTTTCCTAGCTGCTAAAACAAATACCATACAATGAGCTGGTTTAAACAGTGGTAATTTCTTGGTTTTGAGGCCAGGAGAAGTCCAAAATCAAGGTGTCAGCAAGGCAATGCTTTCCTGTAGAAGACTGTGACATTCTGGGACTGGTTGTTAGGGTTCCTTGGTCCTTGGCTTTTCTGTTGTATGGCAGTGCACATGGCAGTGTCTTCTTCTTTCTCTTTCAGGTTCCATTGACTTTCAGCCCCCCCCCCCCACCTCCCTCTCCAGTGTCTTTCTCCATTTGACTTTCACTCTGCTTCTAAAGGACTCCAGTAATCCAGTAATCTGGATTAAAGCCCACCCTGATTCATTTGGGCCAAACCTTAATTGAAGTAACATATTGAAGAGATCTTATTTACAATGGGTCCATACCCACCAGCATGTGGATCAAAACCAAGGACATGCCCAAACTGGGGTGCAAAATTCAATCTGCAACATTATGCTATAGGAAATGAAAAGAGGAAAAGGAGTGGGAAAGCTGGGGAATTATCAAGGAAACAATAAAATAAAATTTTTCAGAATTAAATGAAACAAAATCCCAGTTTAAAATGGTCCATCATATGTTCACCATAATGAATGAAAAATAACATGAATGCATATCATTATGAAATTTCAGACCACTTGAAATTTCAAATTAGAGAAAAGATATGGTTTATGGTGACAGGGAGTTTCAGGGTTGAAAAGGATTGATGATCTTTGATTATTGCTAAGGATGTGGCAGATCTATTCTGCTTTCTTGAAAACCTTCCCAATGAAAACATAGAAATCTAAACAAAAGGATGAAAGTTGCAGAGATTATTATTTTGGGGAGAAAGTAAGAGTTATACAAGAAAATAAATGTAATCCTAGTAGACTGTTTGGCTTAGTGAAAATAATATTTACATATTAAAGTGTAAATTTTTAATTTAACTAAAGATTATTTTATAATCTTTAGATTGTAATCTGTTAGAAAGTTATTTCTAACAGATTATAATCTGTTAGAAAGTTAGGCAAGGAGAAATTGGAGAAGATGGTGATATAAAGAGTTATCTCTCATCAACCGTAAGATAGAGTATTGGCTTGATAATGAAGACATAGTCATATAAGCATATTATTTAGAACTTTTGAGCTAAATGCTCAACAATAAAAAGACTTGAACGTAGATGCCTCTAAGGAGTGTTGGAGAGGGATAGGCCTGGGAACTTTGGCTTTTTGATATAGCATCTCAGCACTTCATGATTTTTAACCTATGCAAATGTTTCACTTTGATAAAAATAATAAAATTTAAATGTCAGTGTTTTAGTGTGTTTTAAGGCACCCGAATCAACTATTATATTTTACTCACTTTTTGAGCACCATGTCTGAAATTTGTATTTAATGGACCCAAGATATAACAGTATTAACTTTACCCGCTATTTTTAAAATAGGATTTTATACTCCATATATGTTCTTTAAAGGAATAACTGTTGTATATCTATGTAATGTCTCTAAAAAACTTTTGCACATTTAAATAAATGCATGGGATCATTCGGCACAAAACATACTTTAATCAGTGACATTCTTACCTGGCACTGTGTAATCGTGACAGTATTTTGTGATTGGAAGAGCCAGCAGTCAAGTAAACTTTAGTCAGTAGCATTGCACAGGGTCATACAGCCTCATATGCCTCATTTCGGTTAATGACTACTCGTGGGTGAAGATCAAGTAGTTTGCCTACTGATGAATAACTCAGTAAGTAGACCAAGCACATTTATATACAAATTTCTTGATAAATACCACATTTAAAAAGTATTTTTAAGGTTTACTTACTTTTTTTTTAGGGAGTACCAGTAATTGAACCGAGGACCTTGTACATGGGAAGCAGGCTCTTAACCACTGAGCTAAATCTGCTCCTGTAATTATTTTTAAAGCAGTAATTTCAGAAAAATCAAAATCTGTTTAAAATCCTTGCACTTATTTTACAGTTTAGTACTATATTTTGAAGTCAATCTGGGTATGAGAGGCCCCACCATATTATTTTCAGAATTTATCAATCCCAAATATGAGCAGATTTCAGGGTTGCTGTCACTTCTTATTAATGGCATAGTATCCTATGCCATTGCTTGTTGTGAGGAGCAGATCCGGGTCACTAAATTCACTAAAAACATTGGTCAGTCTCATGGACGAAGCTCAGTTGCAAGTTGTTAGTGTTTCACAAGGGTTTAGAGTGCACAGCAACTGCTTTAATAGAGTCTATTGTTTTCCCTTTCTACTGAGGCCTTTTCCAGAGTGTAGAAAGCACAGCAGAGCACTCTGTTACACAAAGAGCAATCCACAGGTAGCAAGGGAATTCAATTATAGAACTCGGTCCAATTAGGATTTCGGAGATTTCCAGTTAGTTAGGGACAGATCAAAGGCAATAGTAATTGTTTAACATGTGGCATATTTATTGATTATAAATTATCATTTAGGTATTAATTCAAATTTAATATTTTCCCCAAGATGAAAAACAGCCAATCAAGGATATCAGAAAATAAATATTTTAAAAACTCTTTAAGGGATATACATACCTTATTATACTTTTCATTGAGAAAATTTAAATTCGACAACTGAGTAGAAGGAAATCTTTCTTGTGTAGATCAATAGGAAAAGTAATCTGAAAATTTGGTATCTCATTTCTTCCAGAAGCAATTCATGATTGTGATTGCAGTTCAGACTGATCTAAACACAGATAACAATAGAATGTCCCTGTTGCAATTGCAAAATAATATTGAAATCATGTGCTTATATTTTGGGGGGGAGTCATTTCACAGGCACAGATAATCTGGGTGTAAGTATGTAAATTGTTGTGTGGCTAGACATTCCATATTTCTATTCTAATTTACTATTCTTTAATACCACACACAAATGGAACAAATAAATCACATGGTAACAATCAAGGTTTCATCCCATTTAAATTAGTAGCATCTGGTAATAACATATACAAAGTGAGAAAGATATTTAACAGCATTCAACAAATATCCATTGTGTACTATTACACTCAACATGTATTAAATCAATGGAGTTAAAATTTATATCTCCAATTTAATGTTAATTAGATTGATTAGGAATTGGGGAAGGTTCAAACTACTTGGTCTTGGTCAAGGAAGCAGCTACACCTAAATGCAGCATTAGCATTGGAATGCTTGCTCCTCCCAATTGGTCTTGCGTACTTACCTAAGATCTATTTTGGTCCAGCTGGCTTTGATTAAACTCATATATTTTGATTATAAAGAAATTATTCATTGATTCTCTTGGGAGGTTACCTACTGAACAATATTCATTTTCCTGGTTTTCCTCCACTGGTCACTTTCAACAGTTGTCCAGGAGAACCAGAAAAAAAATTGTTCCCAATCAAAAATGGAAAGAAAACATATTCTTAATTGCCCAAGATACTTTTAGCATTATACTGTCAGCATTACACTATTTACCTTGAAAAAGTAAAGAATTCTTGTAACTCAACTCACCTCCCCCTAATCTTTAGATCACCTTAAGATCACATTATTTAATCAAGGGAATGAAAGGAACATATTAAATAGTGTTAACATGTATATTTATCAAAATCTTAATTCAAAACTAATGAGACACACATGCTTGACATTAAAGAGACAAGTTTAAAACACTCATAACAGAAGTTTAAAGTTGTTAAAAATTATTTTTAGGAGAAAGGAGCACTTTACCCAGAAAAACAATAACTTTTGCAAGTCCCTTGACAGTGTTTTATAATCATTTCCTTTCAGCAATTTCAAAGATATAAAAGCCCCAAGTTGTACTCAAAGGGTACAACTCCTCCAAGGGAGAAAATGGTCAGATGTAATTTTTTTTTTTTTAATTTTTTTATTTTTTATTGACTTTGTAATAATATTACATTAAAAATATATATGTGAGGTCCCATTCAACCCCATCCCCCCACCCCCCCTCTCCCCCCCCCAACAACACTCGTTCCCATCATCATGACACATCCATTGGATTTTGTAAGTACATCTTTGGGCACCTCTGCACCTCATATACATTGGTTCACATCATAGCCCATACTCTCCTCCATTCCATCCAGTGGGCCCTGTGAGGATTTACAATGTCCGGTGATTGCCTCTGAAGTACCATCCAGGGCAGCTCCATGTCCCAAAGACGCCTCCACCTCTCATCTCTTCCTGCCTTTCCCCATACCCTTCGTCCACTATGTCCACTTTTCCCATTCCAATGCCACCTCTTCTATGTGGACATTGGATTGGTTGTGTCCATTGCACCTCTATGTCAAGAGGAGGCTCAGATTCCACATGGATGCTGGATGCAATCCTCCCATTTTCAGTTGTAATCACTCTAGGCTCCATGGTGTGGTGGTTGTCCTTCTTCAACTCCATCTTAGCTGAGTGTGGTAAGTCCAATAAATCAGATTGTAGGTGCTGGAGTCTGTTGAGGCTCAGGATCTGGCTATCACATTGTCAGTCCAGAGATTCAAATCCCCTAAATATATCTTAAACCCCAACATTAACTGCACCTCCAGCACATTGGCATGAAAGTCTTATGAAGGGAGATCCCATCTGAGTCCAGATTCATCACACATAAACACCATTTCCAAAGAGGGGCCATCTGCCCTGGTAGTTAACCCCATCGGCCATGACCATAACTCCCGTGGGTCTCTTTAGCCCTCAAAGGAACCAATATCTGGGGGTTGTATCTGCTTTATCTGTCTCTCTGACTCTGCTCAGTTGTGCATGGGGGCAAACCTTCTGCCAGCCTCCAGACTCTTTTTTAGAAACTCGTAGCCATATAAACTCATTTCTCCTTTCCATTTCCCCCTTACTTTAGGTCAAACAGCATTTTAAAGTCATGGTATTTTATGTAGACATGGATATTCTGCTGATCCGCATTGAACCTTCCGTATAAGGTCATTTTCCAGTTGCATCATCAGTTGGTAGTTGATAGTGGTCCCTCGTTGCCAGGGAGGCTCATCCCCGGGTGTCATGTCCCACGCTGGGGGGAAGGCATTGCATTTACATGCTGAGTTTGGCTTGGAGGCTGGCCACATTTGAGTAACATGAAGGCTGACAGGAGGAAATTCCCAGGCATAAAGTTGTTCTAGGCCTTGTTCTTATTTTGGGTTTATCAGCTCACAAGCATAGTCATTAGCATCAGGGGCTCACTGTTGAACCCTCACTCCCTCCCGGTCCCCGCCACTGTACCTGGGAGACTGTCGCTGCTCCCCTAGGGACCACGACAGAGCACCACTGGCCAGGAACCCAGTACCCCCCCTACTGTGGTTTTTAATTGTTGCCACTATGAGTATATCCAAACATTACCATGCACCCTGGACATATGTTCTGTACAGCTCCCTGTCAGCCATATATCACCTGTCATTGGTACCCCATACCAGTATCCCTCCATTGCCATTGTTGAAACACTCTGTGATCCAGAACTCCCCGAAATTTGAAGCCCAATATAATTTCATGGTCCCTTACTGGGGAATGGCATATAGCGATGAGCTTAAAGGATAGATAAAGAACTTGGATAAAGTTAGATAAAGAACTTAGATAAAGAATGTTGAGTTGAAAAAATTCCACATCCTATCTTTTTCTTTTTTATTTCCCCCCCCCCCCCCAATTATTCAGCTTTTCTTCACAGGAGTCCTAGACCACAGCAATGTATATATATAATATACAGCACTCCCACACATCCACCAGAAAACCTTTTCCCTTCCACAGTGATACTCTTACGCCCTATTCATATCATATTTACTTAAAGTGATGTACAGAGTCTGAGACATTAGCTTTCTAACAAGGTGACATCTGTGCTTACATTGTGGTGCATACTTTAGGATACACAGTTCTTTACATTTTTAGTTATCCTATGTTTTACATTATGGTTTACATTATCAGTCTGTCATCTCCTATATGTTATAGTGTAATATTACATGTTTTATATCCATCCTTGTGTACTCTCAAGAAACTCCTCTCTTACCCCCCATTTACTTTGGTTCCACACATTTAACGTCCATTTTCCCTTCCACCTTGGTGTCCTCAGTGATAGCCAACCTCTGTTTCCTGAGGAGCCACTTCCAGAGATAGATGGAATAGTGTTCAGGTCCTAACTTACTCAACTGCCCCAATGCCCTGGGAGCCACCCTTTCTCTCAAGGGTTACAGTTCCCTCTATTGGATGGCATTAGTCCTCCCCAGGATGTGGGTCCACCCCCACTCTCACTACTTGGGTTTCTACCCCATGGTGTCACCCTCTCTGGCAGAATGAGCATTTAGACATTCCCCAGGAGTCCGTCCTGCATCAGACCCTCCCCTCCGAGCATTCTAAACAGGTAACCCTCTTTATTATATTTTGATATGATTTTCTCGGCATTTTACTCTCCACCAACACCTGACCCTCTCCTGGTTCGTATGCTACCCCTCCCTCCCCCCACTTTTGGGCAACGTTAACCATCCATCCCTCCCCAGCCACCCTCAAACCCGCAAAGCCCCAAGCAAAGGCAACCCCTTGCCCCCCTTTTATCTCTTCTTTGTGTTCATACTTACCACCATCTCGTCTTAAATTCGACCCCTGCAGACATCGGCTCATATCCTTCCTCCACCCTCCGATTTCCTGTAAGCCTATCGTTCAGTCTCTTGCTATCTAGGGCAGCTTGTTTATTTCATATCATTGAGGTCATGTAGTATTTGTCCTTCAATGTCTGGGTTGCTTCACTCAACATAAGGTTCTCAAGATTCATCCATGTTATCACATGTGTTTGTAGTGTGTTTGTTCTTACAGCCGAGTAGTATTCCATTGTGTGTATATACCACATTTTATTGATCCACTCATCTGTTGATGGGCATTTGGGTTGATTCCAACTTTTGGCAATAGTGAACAATGCTGCTATGAACATTGGTGTACATATATCGGTTTGTGTTCTTGTTTTCAGTTCTGCTGGGTATATACCCAGCAGTGGTATTGCTGGGTCATATGGCAAATCTATGGCTAGTTTTTTGAGAAACCGCCATACTGTCCTCCAGAATGGTTGGATATTTCTGCATTCCCACCAGCAGTGGATGAGTGTTCCCCTTCCTTCACATCCTCTCCAGCACTTGTATTCTTCTGTTTTTTTCATAGCTGCCAATCTTATGGGTGTAAGATGGTATCTCATTGTAGTTTTGATTTGCATTTCCCTGATAGCTAGAGATTTGGAACATTTTTTCATGTGCTTTCTTGCCATTTGTATTTCTTCTTCGGAGAAGTGTCTGTTTAAGTCTTTTTCCCATTTTTTAAATGGGTTGTTTATCTTTTTATTTTCAAGATATAGGAGTTCTTTATATATGCAAGTTATAAGTTTCTTATCAGATATATGGTTGCCAAATATTTTCTCCCACTGTGTGGGCTCCCTTTTTACTTTCTTGACAAACTCCTTTGAGGTGCAGAAGGCTTTAATTTTGAGGAAGTCCCATTTATCTATTAGTTCTTTTGCTGCTCGTGCTTTTGGTGAGATATTCATAAATCCATTTCCTATTACAAGGTCCTGTAGATGTTTCCCTACACTGCTTTCTAAGGTTTTTATGGTCTTGGCTCTTATATTTAGGTCTTTGATCCATCTTGAGTTGATCTTTGTATAAGGTGTGAGATGGTAATCCTCTTTCATTCTTCTACATATGGCTATCCAGTTCTCCAGACACCATTTGTTGAATAGGCCACTCTCTCCCAGTTGAGAGGGTTTGGTGGCTTTATCGAATATTATGTGGTTGTATATGTGAGGTTCTATATCAGAGCTTTCAATTCGATTCCATTGGTCTATGTGTCTCTCCTTATGCCAATACCATGCTGTTTTCACCACCGTGGCTTTATAGTATGTTTTGAAGTCAGGTTGTGTGATTCCTCCAATTTCGTTTTTCTTTTTCAGTATGTCTTTGGCTATTCGGGGACTCTTTCCTTTCCAAATAAATTTCATAGTTAGTTTTTCTAGTTCCTTAAAGAAGGCTGCATTGATTTTTATTGGGATTGCATTGAATGTGTAGATCAGTTTTGGTAGGATAGACATCTTAATAATGTTCAGTCTTCCTATCCATGAACAAGGAATAGTCTTCCATTTATTTAGGTCTTCTTTGATTTCCTTGAACAATCTTGTATAGTTCTCGGTGTATAAGTTCTTTACCTCTTTAGTTAAATTTATTCCTAAGTATTTGATTTTTTTATTTACTATTGTGAATGGTATTTGTTTCTTGATTTCCTCCTGATCTTGCTCATTATTGGTGTACAGAAATGCTACTGATTTTTGCGCATTGATCTTATAACCTGCGACTTTGCTGAACTCATTTATGAGTTCTAGAAGCTTTCTTGTAGATCTCTCAGGGTTTTCTATGTATAGGATCATGTCATCTGCAAATAATGAAATTTTGACTTCTTCCCTTCCAATTTGAATGCCTTTTATATCTGGTTCTTGCCTCAGTGCTCGAGCAAGTACTTCCAAGACAATGTTAAATAGTAGCGGAGACAATGGACATCCTTGTCTTGTTCCTGAATTTAGAGGGAAGGATTTCAGGATTTCGCCATTGTAAACAACGTTGGTTGTAGGTTTTTCATATATACTCTTTATCATGTTCAAAAAGTTTCCTTGTATTCCAATCTTTTGGAGTGTTTTTATCAAGAAGGGGTGCTGTATTTTGTCAAATGCCTTTTCTGCATCTATAGATATAATCATGTGATTTTTTTCCTTCAGTCTGTTTATATGGTGTATTACGTTGATTGATTTTCTTATGTTGAACCATCCTTGCATACCTGGGATGAATCCCACTTGGTCATGGTGTATAATACGTTTAATGTGTTGTTGAATACGATTAGCAAGTATTTTGTTAAGTATTTTTGCGTCTAGGTTCATTAGAGAAATTGGTCTGTAATTTTCCTTTCTTGTGATGTCTTTGTTTGGCTTTGGTACTAGGGTAATGTTGGCATCATAGAAGGAGTTGGGTAACGTTCTTTCTGTTTCGATGTTTTGGAATAGTTTCAGCAGGATTGGTGTCAGTTCTTTCCGGAATGTTTTGTAGAATTCACCTGTGAAGCCATCTGGCCCTGGGCTCTTCTTAGTTGGGAGATTTTTAATAACTGATTCTATCTCTCTGCTTGTGATTGGTTTGTTAAGATCATCAATTTCTTCTTTTGTCAATATGGGCTGTTTATGTGTTTCTAGGAATTTGTCCATTTCCTCTAGATTGTCATTTTTGTTGGAATATAGTTTTTCAAAATATCCTCTTATGATAGTCTTTATTTCTGTGGGGTCAGTGGTGATATCGCCTTTCTCATTTCTTATTTTGTGTATTTGCATCTTCTCTCTTTTTTTCTTTGTTAGTGTTGCTAAAGGTTTGTCAATTTTGTTAATCTTCTCAAAAAACCAGCTCTTGGTCTTGTTTATCTGTTCAAGTGCTTTCTTATTTTCTATTTCATTTAGTTCTGCTCTTATCTTTGTTATTTCCTTCCTTCTTCTTCCTGTTGGGTTGCTTTGTTGTTGTTTTTCTAATTCCTTCAAATGTGCAGTTAGTTCTTCAATTTTTGCTCTTTCTTCTTTTTTGATATATGAATTTATGGCTATAAACTTCCCTCTCAGTACTGCTTTTGCTGCATCCCATAAATTTTGGTATGTTGTGTTATCATTATCATTTGTTTCAAGGTAGTCATTGATTTCTTTTGAGATTTCCTCTTTGACCCACTGTTTTTCTAAGAGTGTGCTGTTTAATTTCCAAATCGTGGTGTGAAATCTGGGCTTCTGTCCCTTGCAAATCTCCAGCTTGACTCCACTGTGGTCAGAGATAATGTTTTGTATGATTTCAATCTTTCTGAATTCGTTCAGCCTTTCTTTGTGGCCTAGCATATGATCTATCTTGGAGAATGATCCATGTGCGCTTGAGAAAAATGTATATCCTGCTGTGTTTGGGTGTAGCGATCTATATATGTCTATTAGATCGAGCTCCTCTAATATACTATTCAGATGTTTTGTTTCTTTGGTGATTCTCTTTTGAGATGTTCTGTCCAGAGTTGATAGTGGTGTATTAAAATCCCCCACTATAATTGTAGATGTATCTATTCTTTCACTTAGTTTTTCCAGCGTTTTCCTGACGTATTTAGAGGCACCCTTGTTAGGGGCATAGATATTTATGATTGTTCGATCTTCTTGACAGATTTTCCCTTGGACTAAAATGTAGTATCCTTCTTTGTCTCTCACAATTGTTTCACATTTAAAGTCTATTTTGTCTGATATTAATATAGCTACTCCTGCCTTTTTTTGGTTATTGTTAGCTTGTATGATTGTTTTCCAGCCTTTCACTTTCAATCTCCAAGCGTCTATGGGTCTAAGATGTGTCTCTTGTAGACAGCATATGGATGGGTCATATTTCCTTATCCAATGTCCCAGTCTGAATCTTTTGATAGGTGAGTTTAATCCATTGACATTCAGTGTTATTACTATCAAGGAATTATTTGTGTTAGCCATACTTTGATTGGATTTGTGTTTGTCGTATTTTGTTTGTATATATTTTTTTTGTCTTTTTTGTTGTTGTTGTTGGTCTTATACTCTCCTCGAACTTTGCCTTTCCTGTTTTTTCCTTTCTTCCTGCAGCACTCCCTTTAGAATTTCTTGAAGGGGAGGTTTCTTGTTGGTATACTCTTTCAGTTTCTGTTTGTCTGCGAATATTTTGAACTCTCCATCATATTTGAATGCTAGTTTAGCTGGATAAAGTATTCTTGGTTGGAAATTTCTTTCCTTTAGTACCTTGACTATATCATACCACTGTCTTCTTGCCTCCATGGTTTCAGAAGAGAAATCAGCACTTAATCTAATTGAGCTTCCCTTGTATGTGATGGTTTTCTTTTCTCTTGCTGCTTTTAGGATTTTCTCTTTGTCTTGAGCATTGGATAATTTGACAAGTATATGTCTTGGGGTGGGCCTGTTGGGGTTTATGACTTGTGGAGTGCGCTGTGCTTCTTGGATATGTACATCTGTCTCTTTCAGTATATTTGGGAAGTTTTCAGCCATTATTTCCTGCAACACTCTTTCTGACCCCTTTCCCTTCTCTTCACCTTCTGGAATGCCTATAATACGTATGTTTGAGCGTTTTGCATTGTCATTCAGGTCCCTAAATCCTAATTGGATTTTTTCTATCTTCTTATTGACCCCTTCTACTATCTGTTTGATTTCTGATGTACTGTCTTCCACATCACTAATTCTCTGCTGTCTCTTCTAGTCTGCTGATATTTGCTGCAAGTGTATTTTTGATTTCTTGAACTGTGGTGTTCATTCCCATCATATCTGTTATGTTTTTGCGTATGTCTGCAATTTCCCCTCCAAGTGATATCTTCATGTTGTTAACCTCTTTCATTACTGCATCAAATTTGTCGGTGATAAATGTTCTAAGATCTTTCATTGCTTGTGCCAAGTTTTGCTCCCCTTCGTGATTATTGGTTTGTTGATTGGATTCAGCCATGTTTTCCTGATTATTGGTTTGGTTTGTAGATTTTTGTTGCTTTCTGGTCATCTCTTTATTTTGATGAATTTAATCGTTCCTTAGCTTCTTTGTCTGCTCTTGGAGGTTAATTAGTTGTTATTTTTGCATAGGTGTTATATCTTCTCTTTGTCAGATTTTTCTTCTTATTCTAGTTACTTGTTGTTGGTTAAGTTCACTTTAGAGGAAAGTATTAGTGTTGGGGAAAGGCAATTGTGTAAGCAAGGGAAAAGTGTAAAGTTGTATTGGTGATGTATGTTAACAAAGCAAGAATATGAGATCTGGAAGGATGGAGGTTAGATTCATGTAGATTGTATAGAGTTATAGCTGTAGGTAGAGTACCTTTTATGAAGTAGATGACTGAATTTGGGAGGAATATGGTATGAACTACAAAGCTATTGTTTTCATGAGAGAGGGAGAAAGAAAGGAGAGGTAATAGTTTCAAGAGTGGATAATAGACAGAAAACAGAACAAAGGTATTAGAAATTAAGAGTTAGACACTTTGTGGATCAAAGAACGGGAGGTTGGGGGTGGAATATAGGAGAGACAGTAGATGATAGTGGATATCAAGATGCAGGGGAAAGGGGATAGTGTAGGTAGCCTAAATCAGTTCACACAGAAATGAGGCAGTGGAGGATCGGAAAACCCAGCAAATGTGAGGTGTTCCCTGTAGCACCTATTGTATACTTGAATTAAAATAAAAATAAGTGGAAGATGAGGGACAAGAGGGAAAGAGAAAACCGAAAAAAAAAAAAAAGAAAACTAATTATAATAAAGAAAAAAGAAAGACAAGAAGAAAGGAAGAAAGAAAAAGAGGATGGGCAAACGGTGGGGAACGGATAGGGAGAAGAGAGATACAGGTATACACGTGTCACAATTGCAACACTATCTAAAACAACTTCCCCCCGCTTTGCCCTAAAACCCCCCGTCTGTCTGCCCAAATGGGTCTGCAAGCACCTCCCTTCCCACAAACCCCCAATAGGCCGCCCAGGGCCCACGAACTCCCCAGTACTGCAGATGCTCCAAAAAAAAAATAAAATAAATAAAATAAAGTAAAATAAATTAAAAAAAAAAACAAAAAAAAAAAACAGAAACCCCTCCGCAGGCCCGGCTCGGCCCGCAGCGGAGGCTTGGACCGGCTCTGCCTGGCTCCTTATGCCGCCTCGGCCTGGCCTGGCTCCGCCCGGCTCCGCTCGCTACAGCGGCCCAGCCGGCTCCCACGTCCACCTCCCGCCATCGCGGCCTGGAACGGCCCCGCCCGGCTCCGTACCCGCCGCAGCCTGACCCGGCTCCGCCTGGCTCCGCTCGCTACAGCGGCCCAGCCCAGCTCCGGCGTCCGCCTCTCGCCACCGTGGCCTGGACCGGCCCGGCCCGGCTCCGTACCCGCCGCGGCCTGACCCGGCTCCGCCTGGCTCCGCTCGCTACAGCGGCCCGGCCCAGCTCCAGCGTCCGCCTCTCGCCACCGCGGCCTGCACCGGCCCCGCCCGGCTCCGTATCCAGATGTAATTTTTATAGCTAACACTCAAATCCTCATCAGCTGAGAGTGGATCTTGGGGGAAAAAAAGACCATTCCAGCATCTCCAAATATCTGCTATCAGCAATGTCTTTGTATTGGAGATAGTTATAAGCAGAATCGGAGCCAAATAGCTCAGGAAAGTATTGTGCTGCTACTAGATGCCTTTGGCAGTCAATCTTTGTAAAGATAGTTTTCATGCATTATTATTTAGACTAGAAAACTGTGCTTTGAGCAATGGACTTCAAACAATTTACAACTCTAGATTCTGTTATTCTTTTTTTTAACTCCTGTAGATTCTATTAGCAATTTTCAAATTCTCTCTGCTTAAGGTAGTCATTCCTTTGACTTGCATTCTGCTGGGATTGGTAAGCAATTAGCCAAATCATATAGCAATCTTCTACTTCTTTTCATTTCTATGGTACCCCCATTCTGGTCTTCAAAATATAGGTAAAAAGGATATTGATCATAGGATATCATGGCTTGTTCTGTCCTTCCAGGGTCAGAAGATTTTCCTTCTCTCCCGGCCCTATCTTGACATGCATCATTTTATCAATATTTTCCAACCTAAAGATATTTTCCCCCTTAGCAAGTTCTTTTCCTGAAACAATTTATCTCTGTTAGTGGCTAGGTTTTAAAGAATTAGATGAATGTAGGGGTTCCAAATTGTTTCCTTGGAATGCAGCAAAGAAACTGGGGCGCTCTTAAGGTGTTGCAACATTTGGATCTATAATTTCTGACCCCAGTGTTTCCAGAATTTATTTATTTTTGTCCCTTTTATAGCAGAACTTGTAAAACTGAATTCAAGAAGACTTCTGATCACTCCATTCATTGGTTGAGTCAACCATGTGATGTAATTACTTCTCTTTGCTACCAAGTTTCCAGTAGAGATGCCTACCGGTGGACTCCCAGCTATAATTAAACAAGGTCTACATTCCTGTACCATCAATTTCCATCCTTGTGGATGTGGGAAAATGAAGAGTTTCCAGCCCATAAGGATACTCAAAACCACAGTCAAACAAGTTCTGTCCTGAAGCATCAGTTTCCACCCACAGTAAACAATTTTGTATATTTTAGATTAGTATACACTCAGACATATTTTGAAGTAGGATGGAAAATGTATGTATATTTTAATGATAGAACAGCAAATTTCCAAGAAAATTTACACTTATGGATGGTGGCTTTGGGCTAGTACTCTGGTTTCTTGGAAGATTTGTCTTTCTTCTGTCATCTGTGTGGAAAAGCTTTAGAAGTACCTAGAAGGTAAGTAAGGTGGGGAGGTGAAAATGTCCTGAAAGAAAGGTGAAAGACACGGGGCAGTTTATTATCCACAGAACAGGCTCCTGTGTGGCAATGGATAAGCTGGGGTTTGGGTTTTATAGAGAGGAGGGCAGTGTGATAAGTCAGAAAGCTTTTGGTACAGGTACCCTGGAAAAGAAAAGAAGAAAGTGGCATGCTGACATTTTTCAGTGCTTAAGGAAAACAGGAATGAGGATTGTTCACAGGTGATTTTCTTCAGATACTTTCTATTCCAAATTTTGCACAAGTCAGTATTGTTCAGGAAGTCCTGTAATTTGACTTTCTCAAGAAGTTGATAAAGACTATATGTCAAGAGATTTTCAGCAGATGTCAAAAGTTCTGATTAATCCCAGGCTTTTTCATGGTCCTAGGAGAAGTGCTGAATCATTAGTTTAAGTTCCTTCGTCAAAAGCCTCTTTGTGTCTGATAATTGATTCAAATGGTGAAAAGTCGAGTTTATCCAACCAGGTCAGAGACAACTAATGAAGACCCCAAGGCAGGATTTTCCTTTCTTATCAGTGTGGTTTCAATGATGCCTGCCTCCCCAATGTCTTTAAGATAGTTAAATGCATGTGAATTGTAATGCTGAACAACACAGAGCTACTCAGCAAACTTAACTTTAAGGTCCCAAGCTGTCAGATCTTTTGGTCTTCACCTGACTGTTTATAAATCCTGCTTCTTTTGTTAGAGTTCTTTTATTTTTATCAACAATTATAGCAACACTTTTTTTTCCCCATAAGGGCTATTTCTTACTCATTTGAGATCTCTAAAATTGCTGCATCAGACTAAAATAACACCTCAGAATGCTTGTACCTTTTTCCTCTCTATTGCCAAAATGATTCCATTATTTTGAAATTATATAGCAATTTTCTTCTAGAAAGCTTTGTGAGAAAATACTTCCTACTCTAAATGTTATTGGATATTGAATTATAGTCCCTGTTTTCGCTGTCAGTGAAAAAGTGATCACATTATCTTTAGATAAACTAATTTCATGATTTATTAATCAGTCATATGAGAGCAATTTGAGTTGGTAGGACTATGAATGGTAAAATAAAAGGAAACTTTTTATAAGAAACTCTGGAAGTTAAAGAATTATATTTTTGATTCAGCCTGAAGGAGCTGCAGTCATGTCTGGAAGGAACTAAAGGCAAGCCATTTGAAAAAGATTGGGAGTTTGGAGCAATAGGTGAAAGGAGATTTTTCTAAAAAGGTAGGCAATGATCTCAGGAAAGGAGACTTGCTAAAGTACTGGGTAAAGTCAGGGAAGAATAGAATTTCCAGATTTATCAGGAAGAGGTTTAACCTGGAATTACTGAGTTTAATTCTAGCAAAAAAGGACAGAGAAATACCTAGGGTTGTTTTCATTGGTTTGCTAGTTTGAAGGGGTTAATATAAAGGTAATGCTAACCTTAAGATGAATTGTTAAACTTTTAAGAGATGTTGTCTTCATCTAGGTCCAATAAAGTGATGTATATTAAACAAAATAAAAACTTACAGACTCACGCTTTAATGAATTTAAAAAAAAGACATTAAAACTGCCTTAGAGAATTTCACAAGTATTCTGAGAGGAGGTGAGGATTTGTGGTAGATATTTAAAGTCAATATAATTTAGACAATTTGAAAAAGAACATTTCTGACATAAAGATCAAAATGAAGAAGGTAAGAACTAAAATCAGAGAACAATTCATTGTCATATTATAACTGTTAGGAAGATATTTGAATGCTAAATTGATTGGCAGAACTCTATCTGAATAGTCAGAAAGATACTGTTCATTATTCTCAAATAGAAAAGCAGCTTTGATTTAGGAAGCCTTCCTGTAGATTTACAGGCAAATAATGTAGAAAGTACAGAGTTCCCCTAGGTACTCCCCTCCCTTAAGCAACTGACCTTAAATAAAGACACGATTGTGGATTATCTGGGTGGGCTCAATGAATCACTAGGGTCATTAAATGGGGAAGAGGCAGGCAGAAGAACGAGAACCTGAGGTGGCATAGTGAGAACTTCTTGACTGACTATTGCTGGCTTTGACGATTGAAGAGGGCCTTGAGCCAAGAATGTGGGCAGCATTAGAAGCTGAGGAAAGTAAGACAACAGGCACTCTCCTCGAGTCCCCAGAAGGAAAGCAGCCCCATCATGACCTTGATATTATCCCAGTGAGACCCATTTTAAATGATGTCTGACCTCCAGGACTGTACGAACAAATTGTTGTTTAAACCACTAAGCTTTAAACCACTAAGGTTGTAGTAATTTGGTACAGCAGCCATAGGAAATTAGTATAGGTGTGAACTGATGTGATTAAAGGAAATAAAGGAGTAAACAAGATATGAAAAAAAACACCTTTTTATTTTTAGCTTAAATTGTCTGTTGGGATAATAATACCCTGAGAGAGGCAAAAAATTATTGGCAATTGGAGCGGTTTTGGAGGGAAAATAATGAGAACCAACTGATTTATGTTGAGATTGAAGTAGCAAATCATATGAAAGCATATATAGTCATTGCAGGTAAATAGAAACAGATATGAAAAGACAAATCCAGATTTGGAAATTGACAACTTAGAGAAACTACAAGAGTGAAACATTTATCTAGGGAGTATTCTAGGAATAAAATACAGTAGTTGAGCATTGTAGATGTTCAGATTTAGAGTTGTGATGGTTAATTGTATGCACCAACTTGACTAGCTTAGGTTTTCAATTTTTTAAAAATCCAACACTGGAGTAAACATTGCTGTAGAGGTGTTTTTCAGATGTGATTAGCATCTACAATCAGTTGGTTTTAAGAAAGATTACCGTCAGTAATATACGTAGGCCTTGTCCAGTCAGTCAGAGACCTTAAATGCAAAGAACTGGGGATTCTGGGAAGAAGAAGGAATTCGTCAAGGCGGCTCCCTCCATTCCTCTCTGGGTTTCCAGCTGCTGTCCTCCCATAAAGATTTCTGGACTTCGAACTTTAACATAAATTCTTACCAGAATTTGTAGCCTGCTGGCTGCCTAAGGATCTTGGACTTGCCTGTCCGGTAATTGTGTAAGCCAATTCCTGAAAATTTCTCTTTCTCTATGCACACACACACACACATACACACTATATATATATATTCTGTTGGTTTTGTTTATCTGGAGAACCCTGATTAGTAGACTAAAACTTTGGTTTTCCTGCATCTGCACCAGCATTCCATTTCTGCATTGTTTCCAGTATGATGAGTATGAAGTGTATCTCATTGTTATTTTTTGTTTGCATTTCTGTGATTACTACTGAGGTTGCTTATCTCTGTTTATTTATGGTATTTGTTTCTATAAATTGGCTATTTCTTTCCACTTTTTTTCCTTCACATTTCCTTATTCCTTGATTATTTGCAAGAGTTCTTTGTATATTCTAGATTTTAGTCCTTTGCCACTTTTGGATGTGGCAAATACCTCCTTGCTGACTCTAAGAGGGCCCTGTGTGAGGAAACGTTTACTTTTGGTGTAGTAGATACAGTATTATGCATGATTGTCATTCATATAATTAATGCCTTTTGAGTCTTATTTTAAAAAAATCATTCCCCATACAAGGATAAAAAGAGAACACATTTTCTACTAATAGTTTCATTGTTTTGCTTTTCACAATATGTCTTGAATCCATGGAGCTAATTTTGTGAAATAGTATCTTAATTTAGCATATAGTAGACTAATTTTTCAACATTAGCTACACAATAATCTACCTTTTATCCACGGATGTGTTACTTTTTTTTTTTTTTTTAATCTTCTTACATCTAATGTGGCTGTTTGAAAATCATTCAAATTTTGACTTTTACTTTTTCCTCTATGGAAACTTCATAATTTTTTCTTTGTGTTCAGTGTTTTTAAATATTATTCGACCATGCATATGTATGTATTGTTTTGTGTTATGTGCCCTACTCTTTACTCTATGAGCCTTCTCAATGAAAGCTTACATCTTTTGTTTAGTTATAGGAAATTCATAACTTATTTTTCACTTATTTCCCCCCTTCCATTTTCTTATTTATTTTTCTTTTCCTGGAATTTCTGTCAGATGGAAATGAATACTTCTACTATTTTTTTCTGCATCTCTTAACTTTTCTTCCATTTTCATAAAATTATGTTTAGATTTTATACAAGTATATGAAAACTGATTTCATTAGCTTAAATAGCCATGATATTAGAATATTATACAAATAATTCATTGATGGATATTTAGGTTTCCAATTTTCACTACCACAGCAAATAAATTACCCTTGTATATATATACATTTTGGTGCTCATCTGTGAATATTTCTTTAGTGGTATTTCTAAGAAGTAGAACTACTGAATCAATGGAGTTGTACAATTTTATTTTGATAGACTGTCAACTTGTTTCCCAGAATGATTTCTCTAATTTATATTTCCACTAAATGTGTGTGAAATACTATTCCTCATATACTTGCCAAGACTTGATATTATAACTCTTGAATTCTTGCCATTCTTATGACAAATAATTTCTTTCAATTTGCATTTTTCTTAGGTTGAGCATCTTCATATATTTTTATGTAGCCATTTGTGATTAGAGCTGTGCTTGCAATTGCCTGTTTATATCTTGTCCATAATTTCCATTGGGTTATATATTTACTTATTTCTTTCTTTCAGGAAATCTGTATATATCTGGGACAGTATAATCTTTGTTAGAAATGTTTTAAAAATTTTCCTTAAACTGCTGAAATTCTAATGTTATTTATGAAGCATTTTATGCTAGGAAGGCTTTTTTTTTTTTTTTTTTTTTTTTAAGATATATTCATTGCAATTGATGAACACATTTTGGAGCATTGCCACTAAGTATGGATTAAAATTTACATTGTAATTTACACACTCTCACACACAATTCCGTAGGTTATAACAAGATTTACAATATCCTGTATCTGTTGTTGTGGTGTTGTTAAGGACAATTTGCAAGTCCCCAAAATGCCCCTGTATTAACCTGTTTTTTCCCTCTTAAAATTATCATTATTTTTCATTTTCTTAATAATCATATTTGGCTTTTTTATTGGCTTCATTTTTGAAGATGTATTGGATCACAGAAGGGTTACAACTGTGGCAGGGGAGGATCATTGGTAGGGGAGTCAGTGATGGGGGATACATGGGAGGAAGCTCATGTGGGCATACATATAAGGCATGTACATGTGTTCACATGTTCGTGGGGCATTGTCATGGTGGGTGGAGACTCACACAATAACTGAAGGAATAGGAAGGCATTTTAGTTAGAAATCAGCTTTTAGTCTTTTCCTTTGGCTTTTGTGTCTGACTTAGAAAATTCACTCACCAATAGTAACATATTTTCTGCTCCTATTTTTGTAATTTTAATTAGCCTGGAATTTACACATGCACACAGTTTTAATCTATTTTTCTCCAAAGTAAAACTCCAATTATTCAAATATTTTTATTGAATATGCCACACAGTCATTTTTATTTGCTATGCTTTCTTTATCACAAACTAATTTTAAAAATATATATGTGAATATATTTTTGTATTTGTTTATTGCTTCTGGTAATATACTTTAACTTCTCATATTCTCATTAGTTTTTTTTTTTTTAATTCATAGCAGTATTTTCCAAAGCATTCTTAGTTTCTTTTTTTAATGTACTTTAGAATTAGTTATTGTTAAGTTCCACAAAGGCCTTTGCCATTGTTTCCAATAATATTAAAATATTGACTTACTTAGTTGTTCCCTGAAGCTCATGATACATTCCTCTCTTCTTCAGTCTTATTTTAGGTTTCTAAGTAAACTTTCATAGTTTTCTCTAATGTTGTCCTCTGAAACTTTTAAAAAAAATTGTTATCATCATTGGTTACCCATAGTTTCATGTTTTTTATTTCTCCAGAAAAATTTGATAATTTGGAGAAAGCCCTTTTTCATTTCAACTTTATTAGCATGAAACTGCAGAATGTGCTTCTTATGATTTATAATCTCTCCAATGTATTATTTACAACCTTTCTTATATTCTTTTTTATTGTTTTTAATGTAATCTAAAGCTTCTTTAAAAATAAATTTTTAAAATTTATTAATTTTAAAATTTTATTAAATTTTATTAAAATTTTAAAAATAAATTAAAATTAAATTTTTAAAGAAGCTTTAGATTACATTACTGTTATATAAAATACAGGGGATTTCTATATGCCCCAACCCTCACACTTTCCCACACACACACAAAAAACATCTTTCATTAGTGTGGTGCATTTGCTATAATTGATGAACACATACTGAAGCATTGCTACTAACCATGGAATGTAGTTTACATTATAGTTTACACTCCGCCTCCCATGATTTTATAGGTTTTGACAAAATGTATAGTAGTCTTGTATGTCATGCAGGACAAATCCAGTGTCCCCAAAATGCCCCCATTTTACACCTGTTCTTCCCTCCCATTAGAACCTCTGGTAGCCACTGCCTTTCCTTTATATCACAATGCAAGTTCTCCCAATGCTAGAATAATAATAATAAATCTATAATAGAATCATAATAAGTCTACATTATTCCATTGTTCATTCCCTAATCTTGAGGCTTTTGGGATGGTGATGCCCACTTTGATCCTACTTGAAAGGGGACTTAAATCCCCTGGGGCAGATGAATAGAACTGTCTTGCTTGCAGTTGCAGGCACTCTTTGTTCCTCGGGATGGGTGTTTTCCATCATCATCTCTTTGTTAGTTGTCCTGGGTGAGTCCAGTGAACTGGAGAGTAAGTGTTGCATCTCAGCTGAGATTCAGGGCTCAACTGGCACGTGAATGGACCAAAGATTTAAATCTCTGGGACATACATTTAAAAGTACAATGCTAATTATAGCTTCAAATAAAAGGGGCATAGGGAAAGTATAAATGAGTCTATCTATTATACTGGGAAGTATAAATTCCAAAGTAAGGCCCATTGACAGGGTGCTGAATTCTTGAACGTGTCTGCCCTGCTTATAATGCCTAGTTGTCTCTAGAGCCCTCTGGAGCCCCTGCTATTTGAGGCACTGTCAATGAGATCCTGTGTAAAGGTAACTCTCGGAATGAACTCCTGACTCACCTTGAAGTCTCTTAGCCATATAAACTCATTTGTATTTACCATTTCCCAGTATGATCAAAGTCTTTCTCCAAACGCATTGCTAGTTGCTGCTTGGTAATAATCTCTCAGTGCCAGAAAGGCTTATCATTGGGAATTGTGTCCCGCACCTGGGGGAAGGAAATGCATTTACATGCTGAGTTTGGCTGAGAGAAAGGCCACATTTAAGCAACAAGGAGGCTTTCGGGGGGCAACTCCTAGGCAATATATAATACTAGGTTAAGTTTCAGTTTCACAAGAGAAGTTTCATAAGTACAATCATCAATATCAAGGGCCTGGCATAATGGTCTGCATTTCTTCACTAGGCACTATGTATACATTCAGGTAAATCTTGTTGCTCTATTAGAGAATGTAGTAGGAGTTCCCAGGATGGGAATTCAGCATTCTTTCTGTTGCTGTGTGAATCTCCACCCACCAAGACAATGACCCTCCCCATGAACACTTGAATGTATTCATATATCTTAGAGGCATGCCCTAGGTGCACTACTCCCCACACATTGGGTATATGGGAATCCTATGTATTTTCTATGTGACATTCTGTAACCTAAACCTTCCTCAAAGATACAAAAAAAAAAAAAAAGAAAAGACACTGGGGGAACATTCAGAAGAAATTGTCCCTGGACATATAAGATGCCAGATCTTACAGTGATGAAAGAATGTGTAAAAATCCTTTCTTATATTTTTTATGTTTGTTTCTTTTTCTTTGTAATCATTATCATTGCTTTGTCTATTTTACTGTCACTGCCTCAAAGAATCAGCTACTGATATTACTCAATTCAATTATTTTTTCCTTTATTTTAATTAATTTATTAATAATTTTAGTGTTTATTTTTTATTTTGTTTGTTGAAACTTATTTTATATTTATTGACTTTAGGACAGGAGGTAAATATGTTGTTAACTTTTAAAATTATTTTTAAGTAATGGAAGGTCTGAAATTCATACTTCTGATTACAGCTTTGATTGTCTCCCATATAATTTGATGTATAATTTTAATTTACATGATAAATGTATAGTTTATTATTTCAATATTATTTAATTTAAAGCATGGGCTCTTTTTCCCCCTTATTTCTCCCCCTTCCCCTCCTTCTTTGTCTGCTCTCTGTGTCTATTCGATGTGTGTTCTTCTGTGTTTTTTGTATTCTCATTAGGCAGCTCCGGGAACCCATCATTGGACCTTCTGGAGTGGGAGAGAGATGATCATTCTCTTCCTCCACCTAAGCTCCCTAGTTTGCTGCATCTCATATTGTCTCTACCCTGTGTCTCTTTTTTGTTGCGTCATCTTGCTGCATCAGCTCTCCGGGTGGGTGGCACCACTCCTGGGCTGTCTGCACTCCTGTGCAGGGCTGCACTCCTTTGCGTGGCAGCACTCCACTTGGGCCAGCTCACCACATGGGCTGGGAGGCCCTGGGTATCAAATCTTGGACCTCCTATATGGTAGGTGGAAGCTCTATCCATTGAGCCATACCCACTTCCCTAAAGCATAGACTCTTAAACAAGCATTAGTTTATTCATTTACCAGCTATGTGAGGATCAACTATATAATAAATATTGAAATATTAAATTATATGTTTCTAATAAATGATCACGTTTGGAAGGTGAAAAATTGTATCTTGTTATAATTTAAAATTGCATTTTTTGGAAAAAGGACTTGGCCCAATGGGTGGGGCATCTGCTTACCACATGGGAGGTCCGCAGTTCAAACCCCAGGCCTCCTTGATCTGTGTGGAGCTGGCCCATGCACAGTGCTGATGCCCGCAAGGAGTGCCGTGCCACGGGGGTGGGGGAGGGGTAGGGAAGTCCCCCGCGTAGGGGAGCCCCACGCTGAGTGCGCCCTGTAAGGAGAGCCACCCAGTGCAGGGGAAGGTGCAGCCTGCCCAGGAGTGGCTCCGCACGCGTGGAACCGCATGCATGGGGAGCTGACACAACAAGATGACACAACAACAAAAAAAAGAGACACAGATTCCCGGTGCTGCTGAAGGGGACGGAGGTGGTCTCGGAGGAGCACACAGAGAATTGACACAGAGAGTGGACAACTGGGGGGGGGGGGAGGGGAGAAAAAAATAAATAAAAATCTAAAAAAAAGTAATGAAAAAATAAAATTGCGTTTCTCTAATGTCTAAAGTTTAACACTTCCTGTGAGTTTTATTGTCATTTTGAGTTATTGTTGGTAAAACACCTGTTTTTATTGTTTCCTTCTATTTTCCAATAAAGTTGATTTTTAAAAAAAAATTGATTCACATAGTTTCTTTAGATATTCGAGGTTTTGACTCTTTCTTTACAGGTTGCAATTCCCCACCCCATTTTTTTGGAATTTGTTTTTGAACTGTTTTTAGTGCAGGTAGTTTTCATAACATTTTTTATTGAACTATAATTTACATACCATAAAATGTACAGATCTTGAGTACTATGGAATTTGACAAATATATGTACCCATGTGACCCATTCCCCAACCATGATATAGTCCAATTCCATCACCTGAGAAAGTTTCTTTTTGTTCCCTTCTCTCTTTTTCTTGCTGACAACCCCTGTTCAAATTTCTATCATCGAGGTTAGTGTTCCATTGTTTAGAAGTACATATAAATAGAATTATGTGGTGTCTACTCTTTGATGCCTGACTCCAGTCATTCAATATGCTATCTTTGAAATTCATTTATGTTGTATATTTCTAGAGTTTGCTCCCTTTTATTACTGAGAACTACATTATATAATACCCAAACCAAAATTTGATTATTCATTTGGATTGGCTTCCGGTTTTTGACTACTATGCATAGAAATATTCTATTAATTTTTGTTAAAGTCTTATGATAGACATCCTGGATTTATAGATATTTTAACACAAAGAGAGTTTTAATCAAATGAGTTTCCCTCATTTTTTTTTCTAAATTTGCTATCAAATTTAGACCATATTTCCCTGGACCTGAATTATTTAAATACTTATAATAATATTAGTAGTAGTTAACATTTTTGAGTACTTATTTTGTGCTTTAGCCTGTACTAAACACTTCTATACATATATTATATTGTTTAATTTATTCTTTAAAATAATTCTATGAGGTAGACCTATTATTTTTTCCATGATAGGTATGATAGATAAATTACTTCTATTTCTTTTACTAGTTCCTTAAACTTAAGTTTTTAATATATCTGGCGTTTATTTCAGATTTTTCAAATTGTTACTTGTTCAACTATCATTTATTGAATAAATATCTTTCCCCAATCCTTTTGAATGTCTTCTTTTCCCACACTAAATTATTTTATGCATTTGATCATGTTTGTGAATATTCTATTCTGTTCTATTGATCTATCGGATTATTGTATGACTCTTTTACTTAAAAAGCTTTAAAACAAATGTCAATATCTAGTAGAGGAAATGTATTTTCATTCTCCTTTTCTTAAAAATGTTACTGATCATATCTTTATAATTCCAAATGAAGTTTAACATTACCTTATGTTTCCCTAAAAGATCTCTTTGGATTTTTAAAAAGGAATTGCGTTAAAATTTCTCATTAATTTAGGCAAGTGATTTTCAGTATTATTTCTTTCTGTTAAGGGGCATGCCCTTTGCCTAACTTTTTAAGAAGTCTTTTATTCTATTAGTAACATTTAATAATTTATTGTTTAAAGGTCCTGCACATTTCTTGGGCGATGCTAGCCCTTGGTGATTTTTTTTCAACTTTCCCATTTTTCTTTTGCCTATCATGTTTCCTTTATAATATGTTAAGGTAAACGTGATATATATATATATACATATATATATACACACACATACATATATATATACACACATACATATACAAACACATAAAATTTATTTAGAATATGAAATATGATAAAATGAACACCTAAGAACACATTATCCAACTTATGAATTAGATTATCACTGTAATTGTTGCATTTCTTTTTAATCTTTACCTTCTCAGCCCCCCTTATTCATCCCCACCCAAACAGGTAGCAGTTATTCTATTTGTGTTTAACATTCATTTGTTTTTTTAAAAACTTTTTATCACATATGTATATATCCCTGAAAATAGATTGTTTATTTTATCATTTCCTTGGTATTTATAAAAAATGACACTATATTATATGTGGGCTTCTGGGACATTTTTTCCCCCATCCATGCAGTACTATAATATAATTCATTCATTTTCTTGTATGTAGTTGTAATACCTTCACTTTTCCTAATGTATAATATGCCACAGTGTGTTTTGGTCACATTTACTTACTCATTCTCCTATCATTAGATATTTTGGTTGTTGTTTACTTGCTTGCTATTATCCATAGCACCGCTATGAAAATTCTTGTACCTGCCTCCTTAAACATATACAAGAATTCTCTAGGATATAAAATTGAGAGAAATGGCTGGATCATTGGGTATCCATAATGTTTAAATTAACAAGAAAATGCCACATGGTCTTTTTCCGAAATAGTTGTAGCAGTTTAAATGACCGCAAGCAGTGTATGAATTCCCATTAATTCACATTGTTTCCAACACTTGGTATTTTCAGTTCTTTAATCTTATCCAATTGAGTGAATGGGCATATAATATAATATTTCACTTTGGTTATATTTTATGTTTCCTATTATTAAAAATGAACATCTTTTCATATATTAATTCACCAGTTATGTTTCCTCATTTTATGGAATGATTGTTCCTGCTGTTCTCTCACTCTTCAAGAGTAGCTTCTTTTTCTCTGGGGACAAGCCTTTGTCAATTATGCTTGGCAATTTTGTTCTCACATTTTGTGGTTTGTTTTTGTAATTTCTTTATGGTTTATATTCATGAAAGGGAGTCCTTAATGACTTATTTTACAGTTAGCATATTTTTTGCTTATTAAGAAATATTTCCCTACCTTGGGGTTTATAATGATATCAGTTTATATATTCTTCTAGAAATTGAAGAGTTATTGATCTTACATTCAAGTAGTTAATGCATCTGGAATAGAATTTTATGTATGATGAGAGAAAAGGATTCAATTGTCCTAGCACTGCAGACATACATAGTCCTTCCATTCCATTACCTGCAATACTGCCTATCTCTGCACTATCTCACTTTCATATACACATGTGTGAGTTCTTTGTTTTCTTTCGTCATTCTGAGGTTTTTTTGTGAATTAATATTGTATTTCATAAAATGATATATATGAAATTATGTGTTTTATGATAAAGAATTTTGTATCAAGATGATCATTTAATTTTTTCTTCTTTAATATGTTAACGTGATGAGTGCTTTTTTAGGTTTTTCTTATGTTAAGGTCCAGTTTTTCAAAATTATTTCACCTTGGTCAGGCAGATCATCTTTTATACACATTGCTGGATTAGGTAGGGTTGATCATTTAATTAGGATTTTTGTAAATATGTTTCAATGAGATTGGCTTGTACTTTTCCTTCTTCAATTTTCTTTTCTCAAATTTTGGCACAACAATTGAAATCACTTTCACATTGTATCTTCTACCTGATTATTGCAGCAGGATATCAACATGCTATTTTATAAATACTTATTTTAACCATCATTTTATACACTATTAATACTGCAAACAGCATTTCACTTATTTTTTTGGGGAGGTGCATTAGTTTCCTAGGGCTGTACTAACAAAGTACTACAGATAGCGTGGCTAAAAACAAAAAAAAATTCTTTATCTTACAGTTCTGGAGGCTAGAAATCTGAAATCAAAATGTCAGCAGGGCCTTGCTCACTCTGAAATATGAAGGGAAGACTCCTTCTTGTCCCTCCCCCGCTTCTGGTGTTTGCCAGCAGTCCTTTGTCTTCCTTGTCTACAGATGCATCACTCCAATGCTTGCTTCCTCTGTGCTCAGGTAGCCTCTCCCCCCGCATCTGTCTGTCTGTGTTTCTTCTCCCTTTCTTATGAGGACACTAATCATATTGGATTAAGGGTCTTCCCTACTCCAGTGTGACCTCATTTTACCTAATTCCGTTTGCCATGACTTTATTGTCAAACAAAGTTGCATTTTGGCTTTTACATGGGGATTACAACATCAACATTTTGGAGGACATAGATCAACCCACAATGTGAGGTATTTGGGTAGAAAATTAAATCACCACCTATTGATTGAAATTTTATCTCTGTTTCCAAAGTCTGAACAAATTTATCAGTAGAAATTTATAGGTTTATTGTCTTTGAGTGTGTGGAGAGTAGAGGGGCAGTTTTCTTGACCATTACAACATTCATCTATATTTATTATTCTATTCAGATCTTACCTATTATGGAGTCAGTTTCATTTATTTGCATTTTTCCTAAACAACCTCTTAAATACTAATCATCTTGATATTTTAATGAAGCTTAAATGCTTTCTTTATTATTTCTGTGATTAGAAGCTACTCAAAGTCCACGTATTATTTCTTTCTGCAGTTTCTATTACATGAATAATGGATCTGCTGTATCCTGGGAACTTCTGGAGTGGGAGAGAGGTGTTCAATCTCTTGTGCCACCTCTGCTCCCTGATCTGCTGCGTCTCTTATTGTCTCTCCTCTGTGTCTCTTTTTATTGCGTCATCTTGCTGTGCCAGCTCTCCACTCGGGCATGGGCTTGCACTCGGCTTGGGCCACCTCTCCACTTGGGCCAGCTCATCATGTGGGCTAGCTTGCCTTCACCAGGAGGCCCTGGAAATCGAACCCAGGACCTTCCATATGGTAGACAGGAGCCCAATTGCTTGCGCCACATCCGCTTCCCCACTGGTTGACTTTTGAGTTTACATTACCTTAGAGAGGGAGGCTTATGCTTGAACAATATTGGGGTTGAAATGAATTATAAGAAATTGGGTGGGGCCTATTCAAATTTTTAATGCAAGAAGGAACAAAATTTAGGTTTGTTATCATTTTACTTTACAAGATTAGTGGTTAACTATGGTAGTTTGAACAGAGGATATATTTTCTGTTCTCTTCTTGAAAAGCTTCTCTTCTGTATTTATGGGAGAGTACTAACACTTTCTATAATGTCATCCTCATGGTTTGGAAGCCCTTACTGGGAATTATTCTCAACTATCTCCCTGGCTTAGTTAAAAGTGTAATATGAGAATAATTTCTATAGCAGGATCCGTTCCCTGCATAAACACTGGCACACAGGAAATTTCTAATATGCTTTATTGGGATCAAGTTTTGCCCTTCACCACCTGTTCTGTAACCCACATTTCAATAAAGCTCTTGCCACTCAAAATTAGGTAGTAGTAATAATTCTTGCAATTTCTGAGTTAAGTTACATTTTTATGTACTGTGAGTTATGTTATGGCATGGCTTTCCTTCATCCATTCTCCCCTCTCACACAGAGGAAATTCCTCCAATCTTTGAAACATTATTCACATTCATTCCCAATTTTCACTGCTGATACCTGTGTTTACCATTATTGTAATCACTTGGTAATTTAATGAGGCTTTTATGAGAAAGGAGTTAAAGTTCTATTCTAAGATAATCAAATTTGTCAGCAACTCTCAAGAGCCATTTATTGAGTGTCTACTGAGGACATGGCCTTTGGGTATCACAAAAGGTTTGTAAAATCTGCTTCTAAGTTATTTAAAAATGTGGTGCAGGAGCAATAAAAACACAATAAATTATAGCAAAAAATAGCAGTTTTCATGGTTTGAATAGAGGCAGGAACAAGGTAGTATTCTGGTAGAAAGAGAATTTAAATCTCACTGGTGTGGCTTCTGAAAGGCCTGGCATTCGAACTGAATTTTAAATATTTGGTGGGGTTTCAACAGGTATAAAAGGAACAAAGCATAGAAAGTAGAGCATCGTATTGATTATAATATAATGGCAAGTTGTTTATTTTCGGGAAGTTGAGGGCACAGTATTGTGTAGTAGATGTTAAGGGATATTTAATACCACTTGACATATTTCACTTTGATGGATAGCTCTATAGAATTTGATTATTTCTTCTTTGCTTAAGTTTGTAATGTTAATAGTTACCACCAAGTGCTTGCTTACCTATAAGCTCAATGGTTAGCTCTTTCCCAGATTGGATAACTAAACATAAGCTATGCTTGGTGAAGTGTTAAAGTGTTTTTATAAAAATATAACTCCTTAGAAAATAACAGCTTAGAATGCAAAATTATTTGGTCTAAGAAATAAATAAGAATATTATAGACCCATTAGATCATGATTTAAAGAAAAGGAAATATATAGTAAGCTGTAACTTAGGGGAACAATATAAAATTCTTTGTGTACTCCATGAATCAAGAATCTTTAGGCTTTTTGTTTAATCAAAGCCTCTGGCAAACTATTTATTCTAGTCTGTTGAGGGTTAAGATACACAGCGCACACATAAGACTGCATCCAGGTAGGGACACACATACGCACACACACAAACTTAATTCTCCCACTCTCTGGTTTCTTGTTTCTAATAAAATCTTGTTCTTGGTTTAGATAGTTTCCTGCTTGTAGTAGTTTGATATGGTTATGAATTCCAAAAATAGATATTAGATTATGTTTGTAATCTGGTCTGTACCTGGCATGATTTAAGTTATGATTAGGGCTTTGAATGAGCGTTGATAAAAGACATGGCAAAGGACAGAGTTGAGGGTTTTTAATGTTGGAGTTTTGATGTTGGAGTTTGATGCTGAAGTCTTAAGCTGGCGCCCTGGTAAGTAAGCTCACAGAGGAAAGACAAGCAAGCCCTGGGAAGAGAGGACATGAGCCAGGAGAAGAACACAGAGGAATAGAGATGGCTCCTTAGACATGGCAGAAACCCCAGGGAGAGAGACAGAGCCATTCACCTGATAGTCTACAGCTGACCTTGTGGAGAGAGGCAAAGTCTGAAGAGTCTCATAGTCAGCTGACCTTGTGGAGAAAACAGAGGAGCTCAGCCCAGAAGAACCCAGGAAGCCTGAACCCTCACAGACATAGGTAACCATTTTGCTCCAACATGTGGAAATAGACTTTGATGATATGTGGAACATGTGGAAATATGCTTTATGGCCTGGTATCTATAAGCCCAAATAAATATCCTTTATAAAAGCCAACAGCCTTCTGGTATTTTGCATCATCTCCCCTTTGACTGACTAATATACTGCTCAAATATTCTTGATTTTGTTTGTTGTTGTTTTGGCCATCGGGAAAAATAAACCATTGGAAAATGAAGCCATTCTTAAAATTTTGCTTTCCTATCTGAAAAAGGGTTTTCTCATTTGGGATTAATTTATTCTAGTCAGTAATCTCAAAATGACAACAGCTTTTCTGTTATTAAAACTCCCTTGCATTTTTGGTTAGTCTTACTCTATTTAGGAATGATTTATATTTTCTTAAGTAAGCAGAGTTGATAGCATCATTCTTTCAGTCTTCTGTGTATTTCAGTTACCTGTCTGACAGTGTAAAACTGAAAGGAATTATTCCATGTATTTATGGCACTACCATTAATTTGGAGGCAGTTTTTGAAATTGTAAATATAATGCCTATAAGAATTTTACCAGTCTCTATGGGATGCACCATGCTCCCTCACATTTATGTCACAGAAAATGACACACAGAAATCATCACAACCTGCTGAAGGGGGAGTGTCCAGGAATATTTGAAGTGAAACAGGTAAAAATATTGAATGACATTTTGATCTGATGTAAGTTAAAATATTAAATTCTGCTCATGATATTATCCAAATATTACCATGGAAATAATAAGAAGAAAGCTAGTGTTCTGAAGACTGAAACTAAAGAAAGACCTTTAAAAATATAGAGTTTGTTACAGGAAAAAAAAACACACAAAAAACGAATTAATGATTCTGTACTATAATTTCTCAACCCCAGTTAATTTATTCATTCTCTAGATCTTTTTTTATGTGTACATAATATATATGTGTAATATATGATATATTGCCATGAAGTAAATTTATCTTCAAATATAGCTGTGAAGAAATTTCTCCTGTAGTACTGGTATTGCTACCACTTTAAGATACATTATTAAGATGTTTTTCCTTTTGGTTCATTGATGCTTCTGAACTTTTTCCCTTACTAATAAGTTTAGTTTAATTGAGAATTAAGAACTTTAGGAGTATGACAAATATGTGCATAGGTAGGATTTATGGTACTGAAAGTTAAATCATTACTTCATTTCCTTCTAATAAATATGTCATTCTGCAAAGTGATGGTAATTTATATCAATTTATATTTTGGTGGCTTAAATAATTTTAATGGATTTGAACGTAGAAATAATTTTGTTGTTAACTTGTTTTCTAAAATAATGTGCCACAGAAACTTTAAAAATCAAAGGTCACAATCCCATGAGGCATAGAGATTTTTTATTAGATGCTAAACATTAGCATGAAAACAGAGATAACCTGTATTTAAATGTATTAAAATTAAAAAAAACATTTTACAAAGCAGAGCTACATATATTTGCATTTATGCATGATAAATTTTTGAAGATAGGTATGACTCCTTGCCTGACCCAGAAGTTCCCAGAACCCTTACTGTTCTCTTTATTTTTTTAAATTTTTAAAATTTAATTGCCTTTTTAAAAAAGATACATAGATCACAAAAAATATTGCATTAAAAAATATAAGAGGTTCCCATATACTCCACACCCCATGCCACTCCTCCCACTTGAACATCTTTCATCATTGTGGCATATTCGTTGCATTTGGTGAATACATTTTGGAGCACTGCTGCACCCATGAATTGTAGTTTATATTGTAGTTTACCCTCTCCCCAAGTACATTCAGTGGGTTATGGCAGGATATATAATGTCCAGCATCTGTCCCTGCAATATCATTTAGGACAACTCCAAGTCCCAAAAATGCCCCCACATCACACCTCTTCTTCTCTCTCCCCGCCCTCAGCAACCACTGTGGCCACTGTCTTCACATCAATGATACAGTTTCTTCAATTGCTAGAGTCACAATAGTTCTATAGTAGAATACCAGTAAGTCCACTCTAATCCATATCTCATTCCTCCATCCTGTGGACCCTGGGATGGTGATGTCCACTCCACCTCTATATTGAGAGGGGACTTAGATCCCACATGGTTGATGGATGTGATTCTCCTGCTTGCAATTATATGCACTCTTGGTTCCCTGGTGTGGTGGGTGACCATCTTCACCTCCCTGTTAGCTGACCTGGGTAAGTTCATGAACTGGAGAGTAGGAGTTGAAACTCTGCTGAAGCTCAGGGCTCAGCTGGCTCATGGCCAGTCCAGAGATTCAAGTCTCCTGAGTATACACCTACCCCAGTGTCAACCACAGGTTCAGTAAAAGTGACTAAAGAGGCATTGTAGGAAGGTCATATCTGAGTCCAACTCCATCACACTCAGGACACAAAATACAGAGTAGGGCCCACTGAAAAGGCACTGAACTCCAGAGCCATCTGCTATGATCATAGAACCTGTGTGTCTCCATAGCCCTCAGGAGCACCACTACCTGGGGTTGTATCTACTTTGGCTGCCTCTGGGATCCTGATGAGATGTGCATAAGCATGACCCCTCTGATGACCTTCCACCTCTTTTTTGAAGACTCTTAGCCATATAAACTCATTTGTCTTTACCATTATTTCCCTTTTATTCAAGGCCTTTCTCTAATTGTATCACCAGGTAGTGATTGGTTATAATCCCTTCGCACCAGGAAGGCTCATCCCCAGGAGTCATGTCCCATGTTGGGGGGAAGGTAATGCATTTACATGCTGAGTTTGGCTTAGAGAGTGGCCATGTTTGAGCAACATGGAGACTCTCAGGAGGTAATTATTAGGCATCTGCGACTCTAGGCCTAGTTGAAAGTTCAGGCACACAGGCTCATAAGCATAGTCATCAGTATCAAGGGCTTATCATTAGACCATCCTTCTTTACTGGTCTTTGCCCTTGCACTTGGGGAATTGTTGCTGTTTCACTGAGGAATGTGACAGAGCTCCCCTGGCTAGAAACTCAGCACTCCTTCAGTTGTTGTTTGTAAGTGTAACTACTATGAAAATACCCAACGAACATGTGAACATTTTTATATACCCTATTTATATGCCCTGAAGAACTACCTTTCAACCATGTGTCTCCCATCAATAACACCCCACATCAGTGTTCCTCCTCTACCATAGTCGAACCCTTCTGTGGTCTAAAACTTCTTCAAAAATGAAGACTAATATACTGCCAAATTCAATTAATATGAAAATGAAATAGTAACGATAGACTTAAAGATTAGAAATAGATACATATTAATTTAGAAAAACTAAAATAAATTAGAAAATAAATTGGGGTATTAAAAATGAAATATATCATAAAACTTTATTTTTGACATTTTGCTTTTCATCACTGTAATAGGCGTTGCCCTGTATGTACAGTGCAAGGCAATTTCATTCATTTCTTCCTCAGTGTCTACATGCTTTTTAAAAAAAAATTTTAATTTTGTCTTCAAAAAAGCTTTACATCACAGTAAAGTCACCTATACAATACAGGGGACTCCCCTATAGCCAACACCAAACCCTTTTCCCCCTTCCCCAGAAATTATCTTTTTATATGTTCATGTTGTATTTGCTGCAGCTGATGTAAAGATATTGAAACATAGCTACCAAAAATGGTTCCATTTTGGTTTACATTATGGTTTATATTTTAGACTGTATAATTTTCTAAATTTTTAGTTACATTATGGTTTACATTTTAGCCTATAGAATTTTTTACATTTTTAGTGAAATTTAACATGTCCTATAACCATCACTGAACGATGTTGTGGAACACTTCCATTGCCCCAGTTACCCTGCTTCCATCTATTCTATTTCTTTCTCCCCCTCCCCTCATAGCCCACAGTGATAACCACGCTTCACTGTTTGAAGGACCAGATTCACAGATACTTGCAACAATACAGAGGGCTTGCCATACTAGACTGTCCTCCCCCATTGGGAACTACCAGTTCTTTTGAGAGACACAATTCCCTATGTCTGAGAACATCAGGCTTCCGCAAGATGGGGATACATCTTCCCACTCATTGTATGAGTCTCCACCCAATGATATAATACACTATTACAAGATGAACACTCACACACTCCCTAGAAGCCTGCCTTTGTGCCAGATGCCCCCCATTAAGCATCTTCCTTATTATATTTTCTAAAGAGTTTTTCATCATTATAGTTTCAACCATGTACCCAACAATCTCCCATGTTTATCTGTTCCCCCCATGCCTCTCCCCAATTCCTTGGGCTATCTGATCCATACTCCCAACCCTAGCCCCCTCAAGCCTGCAAAGTCCCATCCAATATTATCCCTATGCCCCCGTCTTATCCCTTCCATGTACAGCTACTTACCTCCACTGTATTATAGATTTCACCCATGTAGGCGTCAGCTGACAACATTTCTCTTCCCCACAAATTCCTGTAAGCCTATTGTCCAGTCTCTAGCTCTCTGAAACAGCTTGGTTTGCTTATTTCATATCAGAGAGGTCATGTAGTATTTGTCCTTCAATGCCTGGCTTGCTTCACTCAACATAAGGTCCTCAAATTCCTGTTCTCTTTAACTTGTTTCTTCACATTGGAAGATCTGATATTTCTCAGTACTGGAGCTTCCCATGTGTGTAGATGGATCTCATAAAAAATTCCTGAACTTCAGAATGGAAGAAATAAACCAAAATGATTTCAAGATTTGGTCCCCAAAGTGTAAGTCTTCATTTCTACTGATGATTGTAAATATTTCAAACACTCTTAACTGGCAAATGTTCCAGAATGTGAACCAAAATGTGCCTTATCAGGACTCCAGGGATTCTGCTGAGTCACAGAAGAAAATGTAGCAAAGAGAGTTATGCCTGGCCGCTTTGCCATGGAGCCGGGAACTGATTGATGGATTTCATATGTCTGTACTCTGTATTTCTGTTCATTCTATCACTTGATCTCCCATCTCTCATCCTTCAGTTTTTTTCTTCTTCTGGGTTAGCTTGACATTACTTACCCAGGGTGCAAATTCATTGTGTATTAGAAAGGAACTGACATGTCTCTTCTCCCAAATGGGAAATAGGAGCTAAAAATTCTTCAGTTTGGAAGAACTGTCCAGTTAGGACTGTCCAGTTAGCAACCTGAGAGGGAATGGAGACCATTACTCTGAGAAATGAAAAATAACTTTCATTCATTCATTCATTCATTCATGCAACAAATTATATTGCCCGCCTATCACAAAACACTTTGCTCGGTGCTGAGAACATAATGGAGCATAAAACAAGGACGTTGATGACAACAAAGAATGGTAGGGCCTGGTGGGGAGACAGACAATAATGAAGTATTTACATGACTTGATATAAAATTGCAACTGTCATGAAAGAAAGAAATGTGGTGCTGTAAAGGCTTATAATAAGAGGACACAACTTAGCTAGGGAGGGCAGAAAGAGCCAGTCAAAATGATGCTGCAACCAGTTGAAGGATGGTTAAAATCTAGTTTTTCTGCAAGTTCTTGAACCTGCCTTGCTTTTGGGCCTTTGCATTTATTCTTAATGCCTGGAAAGCTCTTGCCCCAATTCTCACATAGCTTGTTCCCTCACTTCGTGATTTTACTGAAATATCACTCAGGCAGGCTCCCCTGGATACCTTATCTAAAATATCTCCCCCTCCCCCTGCAACAATTCCTAACCTAGCCCTGCTTTATATTCATTCTTAGCAATTATTATTTTTATACATATTGTATACTTCCATATTTACCTTGTTCACTGACTGCCTATCTCCACTGAAATGAGAGACCAATGAAGTTACAGGCTTTAAAATTTTTTTTCCAACAAATTAGTTTTATTGCTTCTTTAAAATATCACAAGAAGGTCTTAGGAATCATTTGGCATCTTGTTGTTTCCATAACTCTTAGATCTTATTCATTGGCCTGCTGAACTGTTCTGTTTTCAGAGACTTCCAAAAATTTTCTGATATCCTTTTTTTTGACTGTGGTGACTTGCTGGGCCAAAGCAGCTGATTTTGACGTAAGTTCAATGTCATTTCCTTCAAATTTTTTTTCTGGGCTAAAGAGAATGAATAAACAATGCCTGGCTTCATCTGAACCTTTGTCATTTATTTGTCACCCAAGAAATTTCAAAATTCAATAACTGACCCACTCTCCTGAGTGACAATCCTGATTGGGAAGTGAGCATGCTCCCTTGTAACGGAGGCCCAGCACCCTTGACCGTGCTCGGTATATGACTACAGATGGTACAGGCTATAGCTAGTTCCTCCTTATTTCTCCTTTTTTCTTCCTGAAGACTGACTTCTACACTGGTGTGATTGAGGTCCCACTGCAAGGCTTCTTCTGAGGCCCTTCATAATCACCGTGTGTCCTTCAGCTTGATGTTGACATTTTCTGGGATGTCAACAGTTTGGTTTCCGAGAATGGTCTTCATTCTCACTGAGAATGTGACAAAGAGCTGGGGCTTTAATTTTTTTAGAAGTCTAGAGCAGTGACACATTGACAAGCATATAGACAGCTTTAAGTAAATTTATGTGCTGATTGTATGACAGTGATTAGGGGAAGAGGATCATTGCAGATGCAAAGAACAACATATGTAATAGCCTTGCAAACTGCAAAATCATGCCAAACATGAGGCCCAGAATCAAGGTTAATGTGACTGGAGAACAGATAGCAAGGAAGAGGTCCTATGAAGGAAGACTTGGGCGGAAGTTAGGACCAATCATGCTGAAGGGTTCTTATCCTAAGACCAACAGAAATCCTTGAGGGGTTTTGAACAGAGGTTTTAGTGTATTCTCTCTAGTATATCCTAGAATAATGAGGAGAGAAAATATAGATAAGCCAGTTAGGAGGCCGTGGCATTAGATCATGCAAGAGAGTGAAATTTATCCGGGAAAATAATGATACCTTCCCTGGGAGACAAAATGTAATGAGAAGATTGAAGAAGATGGAAGGCCAAGGTCCCCTTTAATGATGGAGTTGAGGAGGATGAACATGCAAAGGAAAATGAAGGAATTAAAAAGAAATTTAGGGATAAAAACAGTAAAAGCAGAGGTCCCTCCTTATCAGAATTTGGATTGCAGGGACTAGAGGGCATAGTGGTTCTGTGTGAAGGATCCAAATGTAAGCAAAGTTTTAAAATACTAGGTTTTCTGCTACAAGTTTGTAGCACTTGCTCTGTGGTTTCTACCACTCTGCTTGACTCATTTATTTTACTTTTAAGTGTCCTGTAGACAAAAGTGTTCAACTTTTTTTCCAGTGGAAGTTTGAGACACAGAAATCAGGTTAGGGTGTCCCCCCCCTCCCCCCACCCCCGGTCTATTTTGCTGTGTCTTCTTTGTCTGCTTCTGTTGCTGTCAGTGGCACGGGAATCTGCGTTTCTTTTTGTTGCATCATCTTTTTGTGTCAGCTCTCTGTGTGTGCAGCACCATTCCTGGGCAGGCTGCACTTTCTTTCGGGCTGGGTGGCTCTCCTTACGGGGCACACTCCTTGTGCATGGGGTTCCCCTATGCGGGGGACACCCCTGCGTGGCAGGGTACTCCTTGCGCGCATTAGTGTTGCACATGGGCCAGCTCCACATGGGTCAAGGAGGCCCGGGGTTTGAACTGCGGACCTCCTATGTGGTAGATGGACGCCCTAACCACTGGGCCAAGTGGGTAGGGGTTTTTAAGGAGGAGAGCATGGTCTTAGATACCAGTGAGAGCCTGATTTAGACCTATTTAGCTGCACAAAGGCTGGTATATAGACATAACTGAAAATACACATTGTTTACTTTTATAAGGAGAAAGGAGAGAATGGGTGTTTAGGAGGCAAATAGAATCTCTCTACCAGTGTTATATATATATATTATATATATATTTAATTTTTCCTGATTTTTTAAATTACTGTTTTATAAAAATAATTATTGATAGAGCGTCAATGATTCCTTTACTATCACATTTAATGGATTTTATGAATTTTCCCTATTAGTGAACCTTTTGTTATTTTTAATGTTTTATTATTGTGAAAAATGTAGAGAGGGACATCTTTGTACAAAAATTTGTAGCGTATTTTATATTGTTAAATAGATGTTCAGAAGTAATTTCTTTGATATAAGATTATGAATATTTGTATGACTTTTATTATACCAATTTATCATACTATAAATGATGTATAAGGGCACCGTAAGTGTTGAAAATTAGTTATTATAACTTAAATTTTCTTTTAATTATTTAATAGATGAAAAGGAAAGAAAATGAGGTGAGGTTTGAACAGTTGGGTGCATAATGACCTGTAGGTCGTGCAGACATAATTCCCTAGGGGCATTTGGAAGTAATTAGCATTTAGAAATATGAAATAGCAGGAGTGGATGAGTCCATCCCTATTTAAAAGGATGTTCAATTTACAAGGCATTCTTCCTTACATTTTCACTACTCTTCTCAAGAATCTTGAGAGGTATTACAGGTAAAAAAAACACTGGGGTACAGGCTAAAGAAGGCTATATTTGAGAGCAGTGGTTGAGCATCTTTGCTTGGGTTCAGGATCTATTTGACCTTAGACAAATCATTTAGCCCTACTCTGTCTCACAGTCCTCTTCTGTAAAGCAGGAATAGTAATAAAGCTTAAATTATGGGCTTGCTTTGAAAGTGAACAAATATAAGTAAATACTTAGAAGAGAGTACCTGGAACATAGCAGCTACTCAATAGAAGTTATTCAATATGATATAACTTAGGGAAATATACTAATATTAAAATGAGCAAATATTAAAGTTAAGAAATCAGAACGATCATAATTAATGTGTCAGCATTTTTTTTCAATTTAGTTCAGAATCTTATTCTACCACCTAACAGTTATAAAAGCTTGGGCAAATTAATCTCCATAAGCCTTTGTTATAGGCCACAATTGAGGATCAAAGAAAATAATGTTCATAAAGCACGTATTCACTTTATGCTGACCATTTAAAGCTAGTAAATGACAGAGCTGGTATTGAATCTTGAGACTTTATTAGTCTTTGATGGTTTCTGAAAGTAATATTTTCTATTATGATATTAGAAAAATGATTTTTAGAAATCATGAAATTTACCTATTCCATTAAAAATGTATTAAAAAGTTTCTTTTTTTTGAAAAAAACTCCACTAGTAATACAAAGGGAATTCAGAAAAAGAGAAAGAATGACCACAATCCCAACACTGACAGGCATTTCATTATTTATATATTACCTCACAGTTATTGCCACAGATATACATATTTTTAAAGATTTTTAACCATAAAAGTCATACTATTTTTTGTTTTATTGTATTTTTACCTGCCAAAATTATTCTTCATTACTGTAATTCTAATGCAATATTTTATTAATTCCATATAGATTTGCATTGTGGAGAATAAACACCTTAGTAAAATCATGACTTTATTCTATGAACTTCGCTTTTTTTGTGTGTTTGTGATTTAAGTCATTGTTAGAAAGCTGTTGGTTGCATTTTGTACGTCTGCAATAAACATCTATAATATTTACTAGTCAATTTTAAATGACACCTAACTGAGATGGTTCTATTTCATTTAATATAACACATGTGGTTCCTGTCAAGATGAAGAAAGAGCACAAGCAGCTGTCTTACCCCTCCAAAGGATGTCTGGAGAAACTATGAAAGCAGGAATGAGGAAGTAGTCAAACTCAGTCAAACCTCCTGGGGATAAAGAAAGTTCTTGTTTTTCTTGCGTATATGTGTAACTGTGGAGTATGGATGGGATGAAAGACTGGTTGAAGCCTGATAAGAGTAGCTACACGAACCAGTGGGAGGATAATTTGGGACACTTTAGGTTCTTCTCTTGTCTTTCCCTTGGGATGATATTGCCTGCCTTATTGCTACAGAAATTGACAGCAGCAACATGGTCCACCTGGTACTATCAGCCTGACATAAACAATATTTGAAGGAATATGTCAAAGTATCAGACCCTTCATCATAAGATCTGCAATGACCAGCATCCAATCAAAAACTATCAGGCATACAAAGAATAAAAAATATGACCCATAATCAGGAGAAAATGTTTGTTTCAATTCAGAAATTGTAGAGTTGAAGGAATTAACAGGCAAAAACATTACAACAGCTATTTTAACTGTGATATTTATGGATAAGCAAGTAGAGAAAAAACATGATTGTGTAAAAGAATTGGAAGATATAAAAACCCAAATCAAACTTTTTGTTATAAAAACTACATCTAAGATTTAAAAATACAGTGGGGAACACTAATATCATAAAAAACACAGCAAAAGAAAAGATCAGTGAACTTGAACATGCAGCCAAGGATATTATCCAAAATTATGCTCACACACACACACAAGATGGAGAAAATGAACAAAGCATCATTGACCTTTGGGACAAAGTCAGACTATTTATATGTGCAATTGGGGTCTCAGAAGGAGAGAAGAAATATGTGTTGGGGTGAGAGAAAACTATTTAGAACAGTATACAAATTTCACATCTGAGGAAATGTATAAACTTATAGACCCAAGAATCTCAATAAAGCCAAGCAGAAAAAATCTTATGAAAACTATGTTAAGGTGCATCTTAACCATATTGCTGAAAACCAGTGATAAAAAGAAAAATCTTCAAAGCAGCCAAATGGGGGAGGGGGAAGTCACATCATGTACAGTGGGCCTCAATGTGGTAAAATTTAGAGTAATGTAATATTTGTGATGGAAGTAATTTAACAATTTTAAGTAGATTATAATAATGTCATAAAATATTAATCCTCTCTCTTCCAGCCCTCTAATACTCATCATCAATAGAACTAACGTAATAAAAACATGTTATGTTATGACAGACACTGTCCATGTCTTCCCATCTGTCTCCCCTTTTGTTGAACCTTGATTTTGTTCAGGAAGGCTTTGTGTTTAGTAAAATACTCATTGTCCCAGCCTCTCTTGCAATTAATGGAGCCATATGACACAGTTCCAATTAATAACATATAAAGATATGCCTCCAGGTTTTCCTAGCAACTTTTGCTTTCCTGATAAAAAAGGAGGCTTACAGTTACTATCTTTACGTATATATAAAATCTGGAAGTGCCAGATTCATGGGGAGTCAAACAAACACAACACTATAAATGGAAGAGTCAAAAAGGAAAAAGAATTTCTCTATTTGATTACACTATTGAGCTGTAGCTTCAGTTCTGGATGGCTTCTCTATAGATGTCTTGCTTTATGAAAGATTAAACTGCTGTTTTGTTTAATACTCTGTTGTCAGGATTTTCTTATATAAACCATAATACACTCATTTTCAATACTGGCCAAAGACATGCAATTTATTAAAAAACATGTAGGTTAAAAATCAATAGAGTTTCTATAATTTTTCTTTGTAAATCTCAATATTAAACCAAACAATTTTGTTTTAAATTTAAATTTTCTAATGAAAATTAAGTTGTCAAAAGTGTTAGATTTAGAAAATCAAACTTTAAATACTGTAGATATTAACCCAGTACTAGATTTACTTGTGATTCAAAGGCAATAAGAAATAACAATACATAATCTAAGCATTATTTCTTTGAAGAAGTCCAAAGTTGTTAGTGTGGCTCTCCATAAAATGTTCTTTTCCTGCATAAGGACATGATTTAGTCCAGATTTACCATAGGTGGTCTTAGTAAGACATGCATTGTTTGAACAGCAGAGCCATTTAGGTTTTAGAATATGTTTCTATCTCTTTAATTACATAGCTCTTGTGGCATTTTCCCAAGAACCATACCACGTAATCCATACATTGCAAGTTTATTTACAATAAACAATAGACCAGGTACATCCTCCTAAAATCATTCCATTGTTAAGGATTCCTCTTAAACCCAATAAATACCAATAATGTGTTTTCTCAGAGGTCTGTCCTTGACATATTTGCCAGGGGATTTGACCAGGTCACCTTTATTTTCTGAAGTACAGGGGAAATAATAGATCGTGAACCTCCTGCTAACCCTTTCCTTCCCAGTCCACCTTCTGAACATAAGCACATAATTTTTGCATGTTTTTCCACAATTTGACTTATATAATTTTCTGCAATATTTTATATGAAAAGAATAAGCCTAATAACTCACCATTTAACACCATTGGTGAACCATCCAATGGTGGATAGAAATTTCCTGTACAAAGCACATTAATAATGCCCATATTTTTCAAAAGTCTTCTGATAACTCTCTTACTAATCTGATTATTCTTTTTCTTCCATAATCAAAAAGCTATTTAAAACTTTTATATGTGTTGGTGGTAAAATTTGCATTCATAATTTTTAAGTCTAAATTACATTGTTTTCTGGAAAATTGGTTTCAATAAGGGATGATCTATTAGCCTTGCAAAATATTTTCTAATAATGGAGATTATTGTCTCTATAGTCTGGTTTTCATTTAAATTTACCAAACAAACCCTGTATTGCACCATCCAAACTATGACAGAGATTAAAATAATATCATACATCCTTTAAAGTTATAGTTGCTTTCTACTTTTCTTCACAATAGAAACGACATTTCCTGATGTATTTCATATTTCCAGGGACGGAGGTGGTGACTAGAAACCACTGTTCAGTAGGTTCTAGATTCTACCTGACTTTTAGATCTAAGCATATCATAGATATCATCCTGCTACTTTATAGGGCCACTGGTTTTAAGGTGCAATTGTGGCAATGCTTATCTAGCCCCACAAAGAGACAACACAGGGTTGTGACTTTATCTGTCTAATCCAAGCTGTTGTAGCATGGGTAGAACATGCTCACTTTTTCTCCATGGTACCTGTCTTGGTTTGCCAGGTTTGCTATAACAAAATACCACAAACTGGTTGGCTTAAACAAGAAGAATGTATTGGCCCATAGCTTAGAGGCTAGAAGTCTAAAATCAAGGCATGAGCAAGCCATGCCTTCTCCAGAGTCTGTTCTGGGGGTGGCTTGCTGGCTAACAATGTCTGCCTCTATCACCTGTCTCTTTTTGTCTGCTTCTATGGCTTATACTTTCATGTCCAAATTTTCTTTGCTTATAAGGACTCCAGTCATATGAGGTTAAGGCCCACCTTGATTCAGTTTGACTTCATCTTAATAGGATCATTGAAGTTCCTATTTCCAAATGGGTTCACATCCATAGGACCAGAGGTTAGGACTTTAATTTGTCTTTGTGGGGGAGCATGATTCAATCCACCACAGTATCCAAGTCACTAGAGAAAAGTATAAAGTCTAGTGCATCCAGTGATGTTCTGCCATAACTTTAGCTTACCAAATGCACCTTACTCCCACCCCGCCCTGCCTGGATCTTTAGCACTCCTGGCTACTGATATTTTTAAATATATATATATATTTCTAATTTATTTTTAACAGATATGTAGATCACACAAAATGCTACCTTAAAAAATAGAGGAGACTCCCATAAGCCTCATTCCTCACACCCCCTACTTTTCTCAGTGGCTACTGATTTTTGAAGACATTAAAATCCATAGTGATTAGAATATTTAATAGTCCTTCCTGGGTGCAAGTATAAGCTATCTCATGGAATTGTTTATGGATATTTTCCTCCAATCTAATAATTACTTTATTATTCTGGTCACATCATTTTTGTCCTCTCAGGGAAATTTCCATCTGTGGTCAGTCTCCTTAAAAGAGTTCTCCACACTGTCTCAAGCTTTTTTTTTTTAAATCCTGACAAGTCTCTGGAAACCTTATTTTAGCCTGAGTCAATACACCAAGGTCAGTTCCTAAAATCCCCACAGAAATCTGGGATTCCTGCTCAAGCCATCAAATATGTTGCCACCATTGCAAATTTGTGGTGTGTGTGCATTTCTACATACTGGTTCAACAAGCAAAAAATGTGAGACTTGCCCAGTTGTCAATAAGATTTATGCCCCCTCCTGTCATATGCAGTTCCATATGCATATGCCATTAGGCTTCCCATAAATGTCATGTGCATGCCTCTGGAGGGGAGCAATAAAATGTAATGATCACTGAATAACACCCAAGTTCATCTTCCTTGAGACTGTCTGGGCTTCATTTCTGTTTTATTTTAATGCCTACTATTTACATTCATATTTGGTAAATTTGAGGGAGCAAATCATGTGCTGACATATAAGGAAAGTGGCAATGTTCTGCTTCCCATCAAGCTCAGGCAGCTGTCTTTGCATTGTATTTTCTTGATTTACGGCCACACAGAATGAAGAAGCTTTAATGTTCAGGATTATTCACCCTGTAGAAGTCATTAGTAGTATTTCTCTCAGGTCATCTTCATCAGAAGAATTATATCCAGATGGACTCAATGATAGAGCATTCCTTGTTCCAAATCTTTAACTGCATTCTCTTTGGTTGCTTCTATTAGAAGATAATATGAAACTGAGGGCAGATTAAATGGCAATTCTAGTTAACCTGCCTCAGGCTACAGGTCCGAAGTAACCTACATGCCAGTTTTGAGTGAGCTCACATCTTTAGGGAAATTTCACATAGCTAATTTTCAAGTGGCTCTTTTTCTGGTGACATTGTTTGCAGTTTTTTATTCTTTTCATAGTGATTTCATCAGGTACAAAGAACAGTGTCATCTCTGTCCATTTGTGCACAGCCTGAGCAACCATATGCTTGCTTATTTTGTTAATCCAGGGGGGTGGTTTTATTGACCAAACCATGGCATTTGTCCTAATCCCTTTCAGGACTTGTAACTTAAATTTTTGTTTGGCATTTACATGACATTAATTCTTCCTTTAAAAGTCCTATAAAGCTTTTCCTAGTTGAGTGGTTCATATAGGCATATTTTTAATTGTCTAGTCATCTATGACACATTTGCTTTACCATTTACAAGGATGTTAGTTTAACTCAAGAATCTATAAAGATCAAACATGCCCCTGAGAATAGGAGACTAATGACTCTTCCACTGCTAAATAACAATTTGTAGACCTGCCTGTGTCTTCTTCCATCAATAGTTTACCATCTTCAGAATATATTGTTGCTGATTTCCAAACAACAGTGGGACCCTCAATCCAGGAATTCTCATCAATGGCCCAGGCAGTCTGCATTGCCTTGACCGGAGAGAATGAGATTCATAAAGTTCAGACCACACAGTGATGAAGACAAGGAGGTTTTTGGTGACTAAGGGTTGTGAAGCAACCCTACTGATGTATGCAGTAGATTCTGCACAAGCATTTCTTATAGCACATTTTGAATATGCCACTTCCACTTCATGAGTCATTTTTTTTGCTAGGCTGCTCCTCTCTATTTGATTGTCTCTCTGAAATCACTTAAAATGTGATCAGTATTTCTAGACTCAGCATTATCTGATGTTCTTCTGTGATATGGTGTTTTCAACCCAAATAAACCTTGTAACTTTCTTTCAAACAAGTGAGTTAAAATGAGCAGCAGCATTAGGCAGTTTTTGAGTTCAAAACTTGAGAAATCTTTCCCGGTAGCCTTATGCGAAATCTATGAAAAACTCCAGTCTGTGTATGTGCTGCCTCCGCTAACATCATTTGAGCAGTTGGGACATATGGGCCAAGTGGGCCTCCCTTTGCCCTTGTTGTTTGTGTATATATTTTAACACTTGTTTTTTCAGAGCCCCATTAGAACTGAAATTTCCTTTTGTTGACTTTATGGTTAGGGCCAATGAGGTTCCTAGCTGAAAATATTATTCGCTAAAACCAGTCTCTGAGCTTGCTCTAGATAGAAACTTATTTTTCATAATTTTCAAAGAATATCACTCATTGCTCAAGTCCCATATAATCACCTGGAATTGTAAAGCTTAACTGACTATTTTAGTTTTAACTGACTATTTTAGTCAACCTTTGTTGTATGTGTGAATACAGTGCTTAACTCTTTAATTGCTTTTTTTTCTGAAGAGGCAAGGATCATAACATAATCAATGTAGTTTGTTAATTGCTTTTAATATCTATCAGTATAAGTTGACTTATTAGATTTGGCAACAGGCTAGCAAATTCAAATATACCTGTGGAAAAATCATAAATGTATAATGAGTTCCATTCCATTAGAATGAACATTGTGACTGGCTGGATTCTGAAACTGGGATTGAGGAGATGTTGTTAGCCAGGCGTAAGGGACTCTTTTTATTTACTGTATAGTCTTTATCATATTAAGAACAGCTGAAGAAATCAGAAGAATTGCGCTATTTAAACCTCAGTGATCTGCTAATCTCTACAAACAGTCTGCATTAGGTACTGATGAGACAGGGTTGTTGATAAGGAGTAAATGGAAGTAAAACGCCTTCTTCAACCGTTTACTTAATGAGAGGAGTGATCTATTTTTGCTCTCCTGAAACACTATTTTATCAAAGTATATTACTGAGGAGGGCTCTGGAAATTCCAAATATTTCCATTTATCATGGCAAATTTAATCTAAGTTATGAGTGAACCTAGTGCATGTACCTTATAACAAAGGACAGAGCAACATGACTTCGCTCAGAACAATACTTCCAGGTACTTTCTAAGTCATAACATAACTCTCGCCTTAGCTCCTTCCATTATGGCACATTCCATATCCTCAGGGCTTTCAGACACCATTTTTAACTCCTTATGAATTGCTATACATTAAGTATCCATAGGCAACAATTCAAAAAAATATTCACACCAGTTTTTTGCACCTTCAACCAAATTGTTTCATATGGCTTACAATCCTCATAGCAGGTTGAATAGGCTGATACACTCTAGCCATTTTTATTTTTCATTTTTGTATTCTATAGCTTTAACTGAGGGAGTGAATTCAGGCCCCACAAATATTTGTCCATTCTGAATCATGATCTCATATTGGATTTGAATGCCTCCGATCTGGGATAAAATGGATATATTTGGTATTGCCCTATTTCATGTAAGAGTTTGGGCAGAGCAATCATACCATCCAGAGTCTTCTGCTTACAAAATTTCACAGCCACTTTGAGATCAGTTGTTCATTCAAATAACACTCCATTTGAGCAGTATCTAGAAAAAGTGCTGTGCCCCTTTGATTGTCAAATGTAAGAATTTATGCCAATAATTATTTGTGAGAATTATGATGTTTTGAATCTGTAAAATGTCCTACTTTTTAACCAAATACTCTTGGAATTTCATGGTCTCTAACAACCTAAGAAGTGCTTCAATAATCAATTTTCTTAAATATGTTATTATGTAATTTCATACAATAGCTGTACAGGTGGTCACAGAAGCAAGAGAATTCTAGTGACAGGAAAAACCTGGCATACTTCTACTATCCCAGCCTCCTTTTATTTTTAACCAGGATTGTTAACAGCCTGATTAGTACTACTTATTTTTGCTAATTTTCCTTTTATTTGTTTTTCTTTGTCTATTGATAAGACTTCATCACTTCATACCAAAAATAGATAAGCATCAATGCCAAAATCAAATCTGCATACTTTTTCTTTACTTCCTACTTTATTTTGCCAAATGCCCTTTGCCATTATAATTTGTGGGTCTGAAAGATATTCCTGCTCAGTGTGACATCTGAAATAATACCAGGGGATAGATAATCAAATATGAGTTGCTTGAATACAGTGTCTTAATCAGTGCTCCTTTTATTAGTAATTTAAGGATACAGACAATAGCAAAACACAAGCCAATTATTCTTCCCTCAGTGAAGTACAAAACACCAAGTACAGCTCTCCACAAATGTGTTATATTTTCTTGCATAAGGACGTGGCCTGATTCAGATTTAACAAGAGAGGTTAAGCAATGTACATAGTCCATTGCATTAATGGATGGAGCCATTTTACATATGGATTATCTCCTTTTTAACAGATCTTTAAATGATAATTTCTAGGGCTCCTTGGCCTATGAATCCATACACTCCAGGTATATTTGCAGACAAGTAGGACAGACCAATTTGCACTTGTTAAAATAATTCCTCATATAAGGACTATTACTAGTGAAAATTCCATTAATGTCTTCTCTAGGAGGTTCAACATCAGCATGTTTTCATGTATTTCTTACCTAACGTAGAGGAGAAAAGAGATTGTGAGTCTACCGCTGATCCTTTCTCTTTAAAACTTTAAATGAAAGTCTTAAGCTTTTTCACATTTATTGATTGTAAGTCTTCCAATTTATAATTCTCCTTGTTGATAATCTTCATTGATTTTTTTTTCATTTCCAAAATATTTATTGTTTGAAATTATTAGCAATGAACTTTAAATGATAACTGAGTAGAGAAACATTTTATTTGCTTAAAGGTTCTCATATGATCTATCATAAATATATAAGAACCCCAAATATTCTAATGCTTTCATCTTTAAAATAACCTTAACAGTGAAAAATTTTAGAAAATATTTTCATTTCCTGTTTTTTAGACATTCATTTTTATGGGCATTTTAAAATAATTTATACATAAATATACATACTGGAAAGTTTCCTTTATTCACAAAAAAATTGTTTGGGCTCAAGTACTTGAAGAAATAGCTTCAAACAATAAAAGTAAATAAGATTCTCAATATTAGAAAGAAGGAACTCAAATTATATAGTTTCAAGATAATATTGTCTACCTAGAAAGTTCAAGGGATGCATCTGAAAAAAAAATTAGAATAGCAAGTGATTCTGTAAAGTGTCTGGTTATAAATAATATTAGAAAAAAGGTTAGCTTTATATGTATCAAAAATAACCTATTTTAGGGAAGCGGACTTGGCCTAGTGGTTAGGGCGTCCGTCTACCACATGGGAGGTCTGCGGTTCAAACCCCGGGCCTCCTTGACCCGTGTGGAGCTGGCCCATGCGCAGTGCTGATGCACACAAGGAGTGCCCTGCCATGCAGGGGTGTCCCCCGCATAGGGGAGCCCCACGAGTAAGGAGAGCCGCCCAGTGCGAAAGAAAGTGCAGCCTGCCCAGGAATGGCACCGCCCATACTTTCCATGCCGCTCCCATGCAGCTCCCCTGCCTCTGACGACACAGAGAATAGACAACCGGGGGTGGAATTAAATAAGTAAATAAATAAATCTTTAAAAATAAATAAATAAATAATGTATTTTAAAATTCAATTTAAAAACACATCTCCCTCAGTCTAGTCCTCCCTGTCAAAAGTTCCCATTCACAGTATTATTGACAATAAAGAATACTAATGTGAAGAATATTATATGAAAAAAAAACTGAGGAACATTAATCAAGATTGGAATATGTGAACGGACATATAAAGTTCCTGGTAGGGAAAAGTTAATGTGATAAAGATACTTATTCCTCTCAAGTAATTATAGTTTCAATGTTACTAAAATCATAATCTAAATTAAATGTGGGTTGGGAGAAACTTTTAAAAATAGTACCAATAATAATTTGGAAGAATAAATTTCAAAGAATATTTGAGTATCTTTTATAAAAGAAAATTGTGTGTAATAGGTGTAGTTCGGTGGTCGAACATTTACTTCACATGTATGAGGTCCCAGGTTCAATTCACCTTCTAAAAAAAATTGGGTTAATTCTCTACCAGAAACAAAGATATAAGACATTTATGAATAAAGGAGTCAAATGGAGATGTAGCACAACGTCTCCCTCTCCTAAAAACCAACAAGCTAGAAACCCAAATAAATGTAAAATCTAGTAAATACATCCACCAGCCACAACTCAACAAAAAGAGTTCATGTTCAGGGAATCAACTTCAAAAGCAGTGGTTAAGGAGAGAAATGTGGTTCTAACACACTGCAGAGAAGCCTGATGAGGATCTTTTATTTTATTTTATTTTATTTTAAATGTTACATTAAAAAAATATGAAGTCCCCATATACCCCACCCCTCCCACATCAACAATCTCTTCCATCATCACAGCACATCCACTGCACCACTGTACCACATGGACAGTGGTCCACATTGTAGTCCACACTCTCCCCCAGTCCACCCAGTGGGCCACGGCAGGACACACAACGTCTAGCATCCATCCCTGCAGCACCACCCAGGACAACTCCAAATCCTGAAAATGCCCCCACACCATATCTCTTCTTCCATCTCCCTACCATCAGCAGCCACCGTGGCCACTTTCTCCACATCAATGCTACAATTTCTTCCCTAAATCACAATAGTTTCCCAGCAGAACAGCAGTAAGTCCACTCTGTTTCATACTCTATTCCTCCATCCTGTGGACCCTGGGAAGGTTATGTCCAGTCCCCCTCTACATCAAGAGGGGGCTTAGATTCCACATGGATGATGGATGTAATTCTGCTTGCAGCTGTAGGCACTCTTGGCTCCATGGTGCCTAATGAGGATCTTAATCCCACCTAAAAAACCCCAAGAGTCAAAAATCCTGAGAATATTCACTTAAGCCACCCACATCTAAAGAAAGGTAAACTGGGTAACTATTTTTTTTCTTATATGATGAGGGAAAAGTTGATGAAAAAAGGAAAATAAACAAGGGGATCAGTAGTCTCTGATGGAAGTTAGGCCTCTAGACTACCTACTAAATTTGAAGGAAGATTCAAATCTGAAGTTTTCTTTTTATGGAATTTATAACCCCTCAGAATTGAGAGTAAGGATCACTTATTTTGATAGAGATTACAATTAACTCCCCCAGTAGAATTCTACTTCTTGTTCTATTCAGGGGTTACACAAAAGCTGATAAAGCAAATCTATCTATAGGAAAAATCAAATAGTTTTCAGATGATAGGAAAAAAGTTAACAAAGTCACTTTTTTAAAAATCAGAGAAAATAGAAGATCTGGATATGCTGATCAAGCAGGATCATAGTGGGAAAAAAATGGCCAAACTGGAGATAACAAAAAGGACCCCAAAAATCAGCTTAGAAGAATATGTAATCAAAAGTACAAGGGACAATTCCTTGCTAATTATATAACCCTAGAAAAAGGTTTAAGACTATGAATTGAATAGAAGAAGAGTTCCAAGATGATACTACAAGAGATATTGCAGACTTAAAGGAACAAAATTCAGACCAAAATAATTGTATCATAAAATGAATTATTGAAAATAGCTAACAAAGAGAAAAGGTAAATATATCTGAAAATTAAGATGCTGACATAAAAGAAAATGCTTGAGATATTCACAAGGTAAAAAGACAAAGAGATTAAGACAATCAGAGAGAACTCGTTGGAAATACTTGAGGTCTCTAAAGTGGAAACAGAAAACAAAAAAAGTATTAAAAATATAACATTAAAAATTATTACATGAAGAACTGAATCTATAGATTTCAAAGTTATTTTTACATTATGCTTTTGAGGAATTCAGGTCCAGAGGTGGAGTTAGACATTTATGTAGGTACAAGACTATGTGTGTGTTATAGCTGAATTATGGAGGATCAGATGATAAAGAGATGAACTCTGTTGGAAGAGTCTGGGAAACAACTAGAAGAAGTTGATAAACTGTAATACAGACAGACAGAGGAGCTGTCTAACTTGATGAAGCCAAACCAGGTTGGGAAGATAAGGTTTATTTCTTAATTTAAAATTTCAGAAGGGGCACTATTCCAGGGAACAAAAACTTTCTGGCAGCTAAAGATTGGGTGAACTTCTTACGATTTAGTTCAGATAAAGTAACACATAGAAGAGAATGTGCAGTGTAAATTTAGTTAGCTATATTCTTATGTAATCTCTTTGTTACTGTACTTTTATAATAAGGGATAGGTATAACATCAAGAATATAGCTACTGTTTAGTAATACTTGGGAAATTTAGAAGAAGGCATAGGCTAGAGCATGGGAGGGATGGAGAGATAGCTGCCCATATTTATATCAATTAAAAGCACCATGTTATGGGTTTGATATGGAGAACTAGGCATTACGGCATCCTCATGGCAGGGTGTGACTTACTTTAGAGCCTTTCACTCTTCATGTGAAGATTAGCTATGAAGAAAAAAGTCTAGGCCATTATTGAGTTTGAACGTCTCAATCCAGTACAAGCTCTGCACTTCTATTTAACAGGATAAGTGCTGACATTCAGTGGTAGCAGAGGCTACTATCTATCCCTCTTATTCCTTTCCCCCTTCTTTTGTTAATAGATTTTTCCTCTCCTTCCCTTCAGAACCTCTGGTGGTCACTGCCTTTGGGAGCATTTTCAGGACTTTGGAATTGTCCTGTGTGATGATGCAATGATGGATAAAGGCCATTATATATTTTGTCATAACTTAACAAAATTGCGCAGGATGGAGTGCTAACTATAAAGTAAACTGTAATCCACGATTAGTGGCAATGCTTCAATATGTGTTCATCAATTGTAACAAATGTACCACACTAATGAAGGATGTTTTTAATATGGGGACGTGTGGGAGGGGAGGGGGCTGGGACTTATGGGAATCCCCTATATTTTTTATATAACATTTATGTAATTTAAATTTTCTTTGAAATAAATTTTAAAAACACACAGAAAAATAAAAATTTTTTACAATATTGCCTAGGACATCACTGCACAGTAATAGACAACATTTTCCAGCTTCACTTGCAATATGCCCAGAGCCTTTTCCATAAAAATTGACAACTCTACAAGTGATGAGACTTTTGCTAGAGCCTTATCCCTGCTGGTAGAAGCACATTCCTCCCATTCCAGCTCCCTCTGGCCTTTTATTCTTTCCTAAGTAAAGAAAAATATACATAGGCAATGAAGGTCAGTGTTTAAGCCTAATAGATTGGGAATTCTGCAGCCAGTGAAGGGAGTAACGGGCATGGTAGAAGATATGCCACTGGAGAAACACTTGTGAAGATCACAGCTTGGATCTACATAAAGAAAGGAAAGTCATTAGTTAAGAAATAAATGAAGATAAAATAAAACCTTGATTTTTCTTCTTAATGGATCTAAAATATAACTTTGTTTCAAGCAATGTTAGAATAATACATTGGATGATTATAGGCCATTGATAAGTGAAATGAATGACGTATATGTCACAAGGACAAGAGGAAGAAATTGGGAATACTCTGCCATAAGGTACCTGTATTGTACATGAAGAAGTACACTGCTGGTTGATGGGTATAGATTAGTTAAAATGCATATTGTAAACTGTAGGGGAATCTCTAAAGAATTTTTAAAAGAACTGTAATTGATATTCCAAGAGAAGATAGAGCATGGAATCTTATAAAAAATTCAATTAAAAACAGAGAAAGTGGAAAAATTGAGAGAAATAAAGAAAATTTCATTTAACAAATAGGAAACAGTTTTAAGCATTGTAGATAATAAACAACTATGTCAATAACCATTTTAGATATGAGGGGTCTAAATAAGTCAATTAAGGACAAGATGGTCAGATTGGTTAAAAATGCAAGACCTAAATATATATTATCCACAAGTAAGCCACTTTAAAAAAAGATTTAGGTAGGGTACAGTAAAGAGATGAAGAAAAGTATACTTTACTAACACTAATTGTAAGAAAGCTGAAGTTCCTATATTAATTTTGGACAAAGCAGACTTCAGAACAAGAAAGATTACTATGGTTAAAGAGGCATACTCCAAAATTATAAAGTGGTTAATTTTCCAAGAAGCCATAACAATCCTAAAGTGTATATACCTAAAAAGATAATTTCAAAATACAGGAGGCAAACCTGAGAAAAATAAAAGGAGAAATAGACAATAGTTGGTGACTTCAACATTCTTCTGTTATAATTGATAGATCAAACCAGACAAAAAATTAGGGAAAATACAGCAGTGTCAATCAACTTAATTTAACTAATATTTATAGAATATTTCATCCAACAAGAGGAGAAATCACATCCTACTCAAGTTCACAAGGAACTTTCACCAAGATAAACCATATTTTGGGCCATAAAATATACCCTAATAAATTGCAAATAATAGAAATTACACAATGATTCTAGACCAGAAAGAAATTAAACTGAAAAGCAATAACATAAAAAAACAACTGGAAAATACCTCAAATATTCGAAAATGAAAATATTTGAAAATGTCACTTCTTAATGACCCATGAGAGAAAGAAAAAAAGCTCAAGAAAAAGTTTAAAATTATTTCAAACTTAATAAAAATGGAAATGCAACTTATCAAAAATTGCTTAGAGAGAATTTTATAGCATTAAACACATCTAATAGAAAAATGAATAATCTAAAATCAATAACCTAAATTTCCACCTTAAGCTCTTAAAAAAAGAAGAGAAATTTAAAGTTTAAATCAAGCAGAAGTATCAGAATAATAAAAATTAAAGCAGAAATTAATGAAATTGAAAATAGGAAAACAATAGAGAAATCAACAAAACCAAAAGTTGGTTCTTTGAAAAAATCAATAAAACTCATCAGACTGATCAAGATAAATAAAAAAGAGATGACATAAATTACCAATATCAGAAATGATAGAGGATTATCAGTACTGAGTCCATGGACATTAAAAGGATCTATATGTGGTGGTTCAGAATTGTATATACCAGAAAATCATGTTCTTATATCTAATCCATTCCTGTGGGTGTAACCCTTTGTGATTGTATCTTTTGTTCAGGCTACTTCAGTTAAAGTGTGGCCTACCTCATTCAGGATGAGTACATCCTCTTACTGGAGTGATTTATAAATGGAATTAATACAGAGAGAGAAAAAGCCAGGGAAACAAAAAGCTGATAGCAATGAAACCCAGAAGATAAGGAGAGACCAGGAGATGCTGCCATATACCTTGCCATGTGGCAGAGGAACCAAGGATCATTGGCAGCAGGTCTTTGGGAATAAAGCATTGCCTTGATGATGCTTTGATTTTTGAGTATTTTTCTCAGTGTCAAAACTGTAAGCTAAAAAATTCCCATTGTTAAGCTAATCCGTTTCATGGTATCTGCTTTCAACAGCCTAGCAAACTAAAACAATATAGTAAAAAGATTTATATATATATATATAATAAAATATTATGAGCAATGTATGCCCATAAATATAATTTAGATGAAACAGACCAATTCCTTGAAAGACTCACAATATCAAAATTCACACAAGAAGAAATTGATAACCTAATCTATTAAATAAGTTAAATCAATGTTTAATAGCATCTCAAAAAAGAAAACACCAAACCCACATAGTTTCACTGGTGAATTCTACAAAACATTTAAGGGAGAAATAATACCTATATTCCATAATTTCTTACATAAAATAGAAGCATAAGAAATACTTGCTAATTCATTCTTTGAGGCCATTAATATCCTAACACCAAAAGAAGATAAATACATTACAAGAAACAAAAATACAGAATAATATCCGTCATGAAAATAGATGCAAAAGTTCTTGGCAAAATCTAATCCAATGATATATAGAAAGAATTATACTATACAACCAAATTGAATTTATTCAACATTGAAAAATCAATCAATGTAATCCACCAATCATATGATCATATAAATTGATACTGAAAAACATTTGATAAATCCATTCATGATAAAAATTATCAGCAAGTTAGAAATAAAAGGGAACTTCCTCAAACTCATAAAAACTTCTATGAAAAAAACGACAGCTAACATTATACTTAATAATAAGAAACTGGATACTTTCCTCATAAGATCGGGATATGAACTCTCATCATACCTCTTCAACATCTTATGGAGACTTTTTCCGTGTGAAATTAGATAAGAACAAGAAAAAAGACTGTAAAGGAAGAAATAACACTCTATTTGTTCACAAATGACAGGATTGTCTCTCTCAAAAAATTCCAAAGACTCTACAAACAACTCCTGGAACTAATAAGCAAGTACAGCAAGGTTGTCAGATGCAAGATTAATATACAAAAGTAAATTGCTTTCCTTTATACCAGCAATGAACCAACTGGAATTTGAAATTAATGAAAAATACCATTTAAAATAACACCAAGAAAAATGAAATACTTAGCAAGAAATCTAACAAAATATGTACAGGATTTGTTGAAAACTACAAAACAGTGATGAAAAAAGGATCTGAATAAATGGAAAGAGTACATGTTCATAGATTGAAAGAGTCAATACTGTTAAGTTGTCATTCTTTCCAACTTGAACTATAGATTCAATGTAATCCCAATAAAAATTTCAGAAATTCATTTTGTAGATATCAACAAATTGATTCTGAAGTTTATATGCAAAGGCAAAAGACTTAGAAACAGCCAACACAACGGTGAATAAGAAGGACAAAATGGAGCACTTACATTGTTTTTTTTTTGAAATATGCCATTTTGTCTTCTTTTAGAATTTCCTTAAAAAATTTTTATCAGTTGCCCTAGAGATTGCAATATACATGTTTAACTAATATAAGTCTACATTTTTTAAAAAATTATTTATTTATTTTTAAAAATTACATTCAAAAAAATATGAGGTCCCATTCAACCCCACCGCGCCCACCCCCCACTCCCCCCACAGCAGCACTCTCTCCCATCATCGTGACACATCCATTGCACCTGGTAAGTACATCTCTGAGCATCACTGCACCCCATAGGTCCACATCATAGCCCACACTCTCCCACGTTCCATCCAGTGGGCCCTGGGGGGATCTACAATGTCCCGTAATTGTCCATGAAGCACCACCCAGGACAACTCCACGTCCCGAAAACACCTCCACATCTCATCTCTTCCTCCCATTCCCCAAACCCAGCAGCCACCATGGCTACCCTTCCCACACCCATTCCACATTTTCTCTGTGGACATTGGATTGGTTGTGTCCATTGCACATCTATGTCAAGTGGGGGCTTAGATTCCACATGGATACTGGATGCACTCCTCCTGCTTTCAGTTGTAGACACTCTAGGCTCCATGGTGTGGCGGTTGATCTTCTTCAACTCAATGTTAGCTGAGTGGGGTAAGTCCAATAAATCAAAGTGTAGGAGCTGAAGTCTGTTGAGGCTCTGGGCCTGGGTGTCATATTATCAGTCCAGAGATTCAAATCCCGTAAATATATCTAAAACCCCAGCACCAACTACAATTCCAATAAAGTAGCATGCAAGTCTTGTGAAAAGAGATCCCCTCTGAGTCCAATTCCATCACACAGAAACACCAGCTCCAAAGAAGGGCCATCTGCCATGGCAGTGAACCCCATCTGCCATGACCATAGAACCCGTGGGTCTCTTTATTCCTCAAAAGAACCAATACCTGGGGTTGTATCTACTTTATCTGTCTCTTAGACTCTGCTCAGTTGTGCATAAGGGCATTCCTTCTGACAACCTCCACACTCTTTTTTAGAGACTCATAGCCTTATAATCTCATTTCTCCTTTCCATTTCCCCCTTACATTAGGTCAAACAGCATTTTGAAGTCGTGTTATTATATGTAGACAGGGATATTCTGCTGATCCGTATTGAACCTTTAATTCAAGGTTATTTTCTAGTTGCATCTTCAGCTGGTATGTGGTAGTGATCCCTCGGTGCCAGGGAGGCTCATCCCCGAGTGTCATGTCCCATGCTGGGGGGAGTGCACAGCTTCTACATGCTGAGTTTGGCTGTGAGAGTGGCCACATTTGAGTAACATGAAGGCTGTCAGGAGGAAACTCCCAGGCACAGTGCTACTGTAGGCCTTATTCTTATTGCAGGTGTATAGGCTCAAAAGCATAGCCGTTAGTATCAGGAGCCCACGGTTGGGCCCTCCTTCCTTCCTGGTTCTTGCCGTTGCACCTGGGGGACTGCCACTGCTCCCCCAGGGTCCATGACAGTGACCCTCTGGCCAGGGGCCCAGTACCCCTCCAGCTGTTGTTTTTAATTGTTTCCACTATGAGTATATCTAGACATTACTATATACCCTGGGCATATGCCCTGTATAACTCCCTGTCAACCATATATATCCTGTCGATAACATCCTATATCAGTATTCCTCCACTGCCATTGTTGAACCACTCTGTGATCCAAAACTTCCTATAAAGTGAATCCCAACATAATGTCAGCTTCACAAGAGTCTTAGATCACCGAAATTCATATATACAATATACAGTACTTCCCCAGATCCACCATAAAACCTTTTCCCTTCCACAGCGATAATCTTTTAACTTATTCATATCATATTTCCTGAAACTGATGTACAGATTCTGAGACAATAGCTTTCAAACAAGGTGACATCTGTGCTTACTATGTGGTCCATACTTTAGGTTGTACAGTCTTCTAAATTTTTTAGTTATCCTATGTTTTGCCTTATGGTTTACATTATTAGTCTGTCGTCCCCTATATGTTTTTGGTGTAATATTACATGTTTTATATTCATCCTCGTGTACTCTCACAAAACTCCTCTCTTGCCCCCATATTTACCTTGGTTCCATCCATTCCACATCCATTTTCCCCTCCCCTTGGGGCCCACAACGCCAGCCAATCTTCATTTCCCGAGAAGCCATGTCCAGAGATACTTGCAGCAGTATTCAGGGCCTGACTTTCTCAACTGCCCTAATGCCCTGGGAGCCATCCTTTCTCACGAGAGATACAGTTCTCTCTATTTGACAGCATTAGTCCTCCCCAGGATGTGGGTCCACCCCAACTCTACTTCTTGGGTTTCTTCCCAATGGTACAACCCACCTTGGCAAAATGAGCCTTCAGCTATTCCCCCGGAGTCCGTCCCGCATCAGATCATACCCCCTGAGCATCCTAAACAGGTAACCCTCCTACTTATACTTTGATACGATTTTCTCAACATTTTGTTCTCAACGAACTCTCCCATGTTCATATGTTGCCCCTCCCTCCCCCCAATTTTTGGACAATATTACCCCTCTGCCCATCCGCAGCTCCCCTCAAACCCACAAAGCCCCACCCGAAGGCAACCCCTTGCCCCCATTTTGTCCCTTCTTTATGCTCATACTTACCACCAGCCCATCACAGATTCCACCCCTGCAGACGTTAACTCACATCCTTCCTCCACCCCCCGATTTCCTGTAAGCCTCTTTTCCAGACTCTAGCTCTCTGAGGCAGTTTGCTTATTTCATATCATTGAGGTCATGTAGTATTTGTCCTTCAATGTCTGGGTTGATTCACTCAACATAAGATTCTCAAGGTTCATCCATGTTATCACGTGTGATTGTAGTGTATTTATTCTTACAGCCGAGTAGTATTCCATTGGGTGTATATACCACATTTTATTGATCCACTCATCTGTTGATGGACATTTGGATTGATTCCAACAATTTGGCGATAGTGAACAATGCTGCTGTGAACATTGGTGTACATATATCGGTTTGTGTCCTTGTTTTCAGATCTGATGGGTATATACCCAGCAGTGGTATTGCTGGGTCATATGGCAAATCTATGGTTAGTTTTTTGAGAAACTGCCAAACTGTCCTCCAGAATGGTTGGATCCTTCTGCATTCCCACCAGCAGTGGATGAGTGTTCCCCTTTCTTCACATCCTCTCCAGCATTTGTATTCTTCTGTTTTTTTCATAGCTGCCAATCTTATGGGAGTAAGATGGTATCTCATTGTAGTTTTGATTTGCATTTCCCTGATAGCTAGAGATTTGGAGCATTTTTTCATGTGCTTTTTAGCCATTTGTATTTCTTCTTTGGAGAAGTGTCTGTTTAAATCTTTTTCCCATTTTTTAAATGGGTTGTTTATCTTTTTGTTTTCAAGATACATGAGTTCTTTATATAGGCAAGTTATAAGTCTCTTATCAGATATATGGTTGCCAAATATTTTCTCCCATTGTGTGGGTTCCCTTTTTACTTTCTTGATAAACTCCTTTGAGGTGCAGAAGGCTTTAATTTTGAGGAAGTCCCATTTATCTATTTGTTCTTTTGCTGCTCGTGCTTTTGGTGTGATATTCATGAAGCCATTTCCTATTACAAGGTCCTGTAGATGTTTCCCTACACTGCTTTCCAAGATCTTTATGGTCTTGGCTCTTATATTTAGGTCTTTGATCCATCTTGAGTTGATCTTTGTGTAAGGTGTGAGATGGTAATCCTCTTTCATTCTTCTACATATGGATATCCAGTTCTCCAGGCACCATTTGTTGAATAGGCCATTCTCTCCCAGTTGAGAGGGTTTGGTGGCTTTATCGAATATTATATGGCTATATACATGAGGTTCTATATCTGAACTTTCAATTCGATTCCATTGGTCTGTGTGTCTCTCCTTATGCCAATACCATGCTGTTTTCACTACTGTAGCTTTGTAGTATGTTTTGAAGTCAGGAAGTGTGATTCCTCCTATTTCATTTTTCTTTTTCAATATGTCTTTGACTATTCGGGGCCTCTTTCCTTTCCAAATAAATTTCATAGTTAGTTTTTCTAGTTCCTTAAAGAAGGCTGTGTTGATTTTTATTGGGATTGCATTGAATGTGTAGATCAATTTTGGTAGGATAGACATCTTAATAATATTCAGTCTTCCTATCCATGAACAAGGAATATTCTTCCATTTATTTAGGTCTTCTTTGATTTCCTTGAACAGTCTTGTATAGTTCTCGGTGTATAAGTTTTTTACCTCTTTAGTTAAATTTATTCCTAAGTATTTGATTTTTTTATTTACTATTGTGAATGGTATTTGTTTCTTGATTTCCTCCTGATCTTGCTCGTTATTGGTGTACAGAAATGCTACTGATTTTTGCGCGTTGATCTTATAACCTGCGACTTTGCTGAACTCATTTATGAGTTCTAGAAGCTTTGTTGTAGATCTCTCAGGGTTTTCTATGTATAGGATCATGTCATCTGCAAATAATGAAATTTTGACTTCTTCCCTTCCAATTTGAATGCCTTTTATATCTGGTTCTTGCCTCAGTGCTTGAGCAAGTACTTCCAAGACAATGTTAAATAGTAGCAGAGGCAATGGGCATCCTTGTCTTGTTCCTGAATTTAGAGGGAAGGATTTCAGGATTTCACCATTGTAAACAATGTTGGCTGTAGGTTTTTCATATATACTCTTTATCATTTTCAAAAAGTTTCCTTATATTCCAATCTTTTGGAGTGTTTTTATCAAGAAGGGGTGCTGTATTTTGTCAAATGCCTTTTCTGCATCTATAGATATAATCATGTGATTTTTTTCCTTCAATCTGTTTATATGGTGTATCACATTGATTGATTTTCTTATGTTGAACCATCCTTGCATACCTGGAATAAATCCCACTTGCTCATGGTGTATAATTCGTTTAATGTGTTGTTGAATATGATTAGCAAGTATTTTTGTTAAGTATTTTTGCGTCTAGGTTCATTAGAGAAATTGATCTGTAATTTTCCTTTCTTGTGGTGTCTTTGTTTGGCTTTGGTACTAGGATAATGTTGGCATCATAGAAGGAGTTCGGCAATGTTCCTTCTGTTTCGATTTTTTGGAATAGTTTCAACAGGATTGGTGTTAGTTCTTTCCGGAATGTTTTGTAGAATTCACCTGTGAAGCCATCTGGCCCTGGGCTCTTCTTAGTTGGGAGATTTTTAATGACTGATTCTATCTCTTTGCTTGTGATTGGTTTGTTAAGATCATCAATTTCTTCTTTCGTCAATATGGGCTGCTTATGTGTTTCTAGGAATTTGTCCATTTCCTCTAAATTGTCGTTTTTGTTGGAATATAGTTTTTCAAAGTATCCTCTTATGATAGTCTTTATTTCTGTGGGGTCAGTGGTGATATCACCTTTCTCATTTATTATTTTGTGTATTTGCATCTTTTCTCTTTTTTTCTTTGTTAGTCTCGCTAAAGGTTTGTCTATTTTGTTGATCTTCTCAAAAAACCAGCTCTTGGTCTTGTTTATTTTTTCAAGTGCTTTCTTATTTTCTATTTCATTTAGTTCTGCTCTTATCTTTGTTATTTCCTTCCTTCTTCTTCCTGTTGGGTTACTTTGTTGTTGTTTTTCTAATTCCGTCAAAAGTGCAGTTAGTTCTTCAATTTTTGCTCTTTCTTCTTGTTAGTTCTTCAATTTTTGCTCTTTCTTCTTTTTTGATATGTGAATTTATGGCTATAAATTTCCCTCTCAGTACTGATTTTGCTGCATCCCATAAATTTTGGTATGTTGTGTTATCATTAGTTTCAAGGTAGTCATTGATTTCTTTTGAGATTTCCTCTTTGACCCACTGTTTTTCTAAGATTGTGCTGTTTAATTTCCAAATTGTGGTGTGAAGTCTGGGCCTCCATCCCTTGCAAATTTCCAGCTTCACTCCCCTGTGGTCAGAGATATTGTTTTGTATGATTTCGATCTTTCTGAATTCATTAAGCCTTTCTTTGTGGCCTAGCATATGGTCTATCTTGGAGAATGTTCCATTGAGCTTGAGAAAAATGTATATCCTGCTGTGTTTGGGTGTAATGATCTATATATGTCTATTAGATCCAGCTCTTCTAATATACTGTTCAAATGTTTTGTTTCTTTAGTGATTCTCTTTTGAGATGTTCTGTCCAGAGTTGATAGTGGTGTATTAAAATCCCCCACTATAATTGTAGATGCATCTATTTTTTCACTTAGTTTTTCCAGCGTTTGTCTCACGTATTTAGAGGCACCCTTGTTAGGAGCATAAATATTTATGATCGTTCGATCTCCTTGACAGATTGTCCCTTTCACTAAAATGTAGTATCCTTCTTTGTCTCTCACAATTGTTTTGCATTTAAAGTCTATTTTGTCTGATATTAATATAGCTACTCCTGCCTTTTTTTGGTTGTTGTTTGCTTGTATGATTGTTTTCCAGCCATTCACTTTCAACCTCCATGAGTCTCTGGGTCTAAGATGTGTTTCTTGTAGACAGCATATAGACAGGTCATATTTCCTTATCCAGTGTCCCAGTCTGAATCTTTTGATAGGTGAGTTTAATCCGTTGACATTCAGTGTTATTACATTCAGAGAATTATTTGTGGTAGCCATATTTTGGTTGGATTTGTGTTTGTTATATTTTGTTTGTAATATTTTATTTACCCCTTCTATTTTTGTTTTTTTTATTGCTCTTACACTCTCCTCCATCTCTGGCTGTCCTGTTTTTTCCTTTCTTCCTGCAGAACTCCCTTAAGAATTTCTTGAAGGGGAGGTTTCTTGTTGATATACTCTTTCAGTTTCTGTTTATCTGTGAATATTTTGAACTCTCCATCATTTTTGAATGGTAGTTTAGCTGGATAGAGTATTCTTGGTTGGAAATTTTTTTCCTTTAGTACCTTGACTATATCATACCACTGCCTTCTTGCCTCCATTGTTTCAGATGAGAAATCAGCACTTAATCTTATGGAGCTTCCCTTGTATGTGATGGTTTTCTTTTCTCTTGCTGCTTTTAGAATTTTCTCTTTGTCTTGATCATTGGATAATTTGACTAGTATATGTCTTGGGGTGGGCCTGTTGGGGTTTATGACCAGTGGAGTGCACTGTGCTTCTTGGATATGTACATCTGTCTCTTTCAGTAGATTTGGGAAGTTTTCAGTCATTATTTCCTGCAACACTCCTTCTGACCCCTTTCCCTTCTCTTCTCCTTCTGGAATGCCTATAATATGTATGTTTGAGCGTTTTGCATTATCATTTAGGTCACTAAGTCCTATCTGGATGGTTTCTACCTTTTTATTGACCACTTCTACTATCTGTTTGATTTCCAATGCACTGTCTTCCACATCACTAATTTTCTGCTCTGCCTCTTCTAGTCTGCTGATATTTGCTGCAAGTGTATTTTTGATTTCTTGAATTGTGGTGTTCATTTCCATCATATCTTTTATTTTTTGCGCATATCTGCAATTTCCTCTCCAAGTGTTGTCTTCATGTTGTTAACCTCTTTCATTACTTCATCAAATTTGTTGGTGATAAATGTTCTGAGATCTTTCATTGCTTGTGCGAAGATCTGCTCCCCCTCCTGATTTTTAGTTTGTTGAGTCTACATTTTAACCAATTAACTTCAAGACTTACAATAAAGCTGTAGTAATCAAGGTAGCATGGCACTGGTAAAATAATAGATTCATGGATTAATGGAGCTGAGCAGAGATCCCAGAAATAGACTCATAGGAATACAGTGAAATAATCTTTGATAAAGCACGAAGGCAACTCAAAGGAGAAAAAATAGCATTTTAAACAAATAATCCCAGAACAAGTGGAGCACTATGTTCAAAAAAGGGAAACTTGACACAGTCATTATGCTTTTTACAAAAAAGAAAAAGTGGATCATATATCAAAATGTAAACTGAAAATCTATAAAACATCTAGAAGAAAACCCATGTGACCTTGGGTTTGGTGTGGAGTTTTTAGATATAATAGCCCAAGTACAATTCATGATAGAAAAATCGATAACTTGAACTTTATAGTAAAATACAAAACTTCTTCTCTGTGATTAAGAGAACAAAATGACAAGCAACAACTAGGAGAAAGTATTTGTACAACACGTGTCTGATAAAGGACTTGTATCCAAAATATACCAAAAACTCTGAAAATTCAACAATAAGAAAATAAATGACAATTTAAAAATGGGCAGAGATAAGAACATATAAGCCACCAAAGAAGATAAACAGCTGACAAATAAACATATGAACATAAGGTCAACTTAATTTGTTACAAGGGAAATACAAATTAAAACAACAATAAGATATTATCATACACCTATTAGAATGGCTAACATACTGACAATACTAAATGTCGAGAAGGATATGGAACAACAGGAACTTTCACTGACAGTGGGGATACAAAATGGTACCACCACTTTGCAAACAGTTTGGCAGTATCTTACAAAGCTAAACAGTTTTACCAAATGATCCAGCAACTGTGCTCCTGGGTATTTACCCAAATAATTTGAAAAATTATGACCACACTAAAAGCTTCACATCAATATTTATAGAAGGCTAATTCAAAAGCAACAAAAACTGGAAGCAACCTAAAATGTCTTTCAATAGGTGAATGGATCAACAAAGGTGGTATAATCATACAATGAAATACTATTCAGTGATAAAAAGGAATGGACTATATAAACACACAAAGACATATATAAATCTTAACTGCATATTGCTAAGTGAAATAAGACAGTCTGAAAAAATGTTACATACTTTGTAATTCTTATTACATAACATTCTGTGAAGGAGAAAACTATAGAGATGATAACCAAATCACTGGTTGCCAGGGGTTGCTGAGAGGGGGGAGGATTGGATAGATGAAGCATAAGTGTTTTTTTTTAAGACAGTGAAATTATTCTGCATTATACTGTAATGGTAGATTCATGATGGTTTGCATTTTTTAAAAATCAAAGAACATTATAGCAGAAAGAGTGAAGTTTATTGTATGCAAATAAAAAATAATTTGGAAATCTCAGAATGGCATTTGGAATGTGGCAAAATCTACTTGTATTTCAGATGTATGAAAATATCTCACTGAATATGATGGAGGAAAAAATGTTGACCTAAATAAATTTGGAAATGTAAGATTTAAAGCAAAGCAAACATTACATAAACATTGTGCTCTAGTTGATAACATTGATTCCCACAGGAATATGAGTTAACTTTGAAACCACTGTACATGTATACTAGAATTAAACAATTAAGGAAATGAATGGTGGTTGGTGGGTTTTTCAGTGATAGAGTGGGAGATTACAGATAAGCAAAGAGCAGTCATAAGGATCCACGTGGTAATGAAGTAGGGTTGGAGACATCAGTATGAACTCATATTTAGCTTAATATAGGTACAGCTGTTTAAATCTAGAAATGTTTATATATTTGTGTATATACATATGTTATTATATGCATATAAATTTCCTTGCTCTGCCACCTGAAAGAGTACAGAAACAATGAAAGTGATAAAGAGCACATTTAAACGTATCTTGGTTTCAAATACTATTCTTCAATAAAAGGAACCAATTGTCCTTGGGGAAATGACTGATTCTAGGAATCAGGGCAGGAAATATTCAAGATGATCCTGTAACATCTGGTAGTGCCCGAAAGTAAAGAAGTGCTCAAAAAAAAAAAAAAAACAAAAACAAAATAACCATAATAATGGGGGTATGTCCAAAGGAAACAGGAGACAACTAAAAGAAATCCTGGTGGCCAAAGTGAGAATGATTTGAGCAAAAAAATAAATAGGGTAATATTATGTTATATTAAAATCCAAAGTACAAAATAAATATCCATGATCCCACTCAGATATAAATGATGTAGTAAATAAATAAATCAGGAATATAGACAAATCTTCCATGCAGAAGAGTTCCAAATAAATTAAGTAGATACTTTACCCCAAGGTGATGGAGCATAATTCCCCTCTACTTAACTTTAAGCTGTGCGTAGTGACTTCCAAAGAATACAGTATGGAAAGGGAGAGAAAAGAGAAATTTTACAGGGGAACCTGTGAAATACTGTCAGTCAGGTGACACAGGTTAACTACAACAGTGATAAGACATAGTATATACCATTGATATGATGGGGTGAGAATGGCACTTTACTTTGTGTTCTTCCTCCCCCAAACCCATAACTTCAGTCTAATAATAATACATTCCAGTAAAGGGACATTCTACCATGTTTGACACAGTGCAACACCTCAAAACCATCAAGATCATCAAAAACAAGGAAACTCTGAGAAAATGTTACAGTTAAGAGAAATGTAACAACTGAATATAATGTGGTGTCCTGGATGGGATACTGTACAGAAAAAGGACATTAATAAAAACTAAGGAAAATGAATTCAGTGTAGACTTCAATTAATAATGTATCTATATTGGTTCATTAATTATGGCAAATATACCATAAGATGTTACTAATAGGGAAACATCTTCTCAATGTTTCTGTAAATCTAAAACTATTCTAACTTTAAAAGTTTGTTTAAAAAAATCTGTTAGGAGTACATTTTTTCTTTTGTTTCCACAGAAAAATGTTTTCTTTGATCTGTAATTATATCCTGCATGCATTTTATATGGTAACTTAAAATAGAAAAGCCACCAACATAGGCTCTTACTAATGTAGTTTGTAACTGAATATGCCTGTGAGAAAAAGAGATCAATGGAAGAAAGAATGTCCTTTTGACTGTAGTACAGTCAAAAGTCCTGCAGAAAGCCACAAAATGGTTGGAAAGGTTCCCTATAGGGAAAATGTAGCGACCTAGTGAATGTGAATAGCTTTTCTCAGCAAGTCTTAAGGTGATTCTTATTCAAACTAAAGATAATGGATCACTGTTTTATCATGTGATGTGACACTAGTCACATAATATATACTGTCTCCAGACTCTGTCATCTCTCTCACTAAGATGTAGTCATTTAATCATAGGTTGCTTTTATTGAATATCTGAACCATGACCTGCCCATTTTTCTCCATAGTTTCTTAAAGGATTCTATGAAAGACTTGTCATGGACTATCTTACAAAGAATTTATCCCCAGTATATTTCCCTGATCTGGATACTTGGAGGATAGAGATGAACAAGATGGATATGCTCATCATTTTGATAGACATTACAATTTGGAAAGATAAGTATTAAATGAATAATTATCTAGGCATAATTATCTAGACACAATCATTATAATTGCTTTGAAAAAGGGAATAAAGCAAGGAACAGGATATCTGTTCAATGTGTGTGTGTGTGGAGGGAGGAGGTCAGGGAAGGATTCCCAATGAAATACTATTGAATCTGAGACATGAAGGATAATGGAGTCAGCTAGGTTCAGGACATGGGGTTTAAGTAGGTGGCACGCGAGAGAGCAAGAGCACTGTATGCAGAGGGAACAGCATGTGCAGAGGCCTTGCATGGTGAAGTTTACTGGAGAGGTCATATTAGAGAAACTTAGGTTGTTCATTTCAGAAAAATTTATCAAGTTACTCATGTGTGCTAGAGTTTTGGGTGAAAGGGAAACCTCTGTAGATGGAGCATAAGTTGGTATTATATAAGAATCTTTATGATTTCCTAATAATAGCTGCTTCCTTTCTCAATGTCCAAAATTTACACCAATATACCCTGTTCAGTGTTTTCCAGATAAGACAATCTTTGGGATATTTTACTTTGTTCTCTGCTTTTCTATCAGAGATTTAGATTCTCTCCAGGTTTCCATTCCATTCCAGGCTCATCTATTCACCAGAATTTCTCAAAGATTAATGTCCGTCAAATATCCTTCCACAAACTCATTTCCAAGTTATTTTATCATTCTATGAGTCTTTTACCTGGTTTAAGATATTCCCCTTACTTTAAAATGTTGAGATGATGATGTTACTATGTCTTTTTAATATCTTCTGTTCTGGCTTTCAACTCCTCTTTCTGGTGTGCCTATTCTGCTCTTTAAATATGAAGTCAGTAACTTTGCAGGAAAATACAAATACAAAATAGTTAAGTTTCATTTTCTCTTTATAATCCATCAATATTTCATTTAGTTGTATTTCTGCTCCAAAAAGGAGGAAAAATTTAGTTGTCTCTAATATTTGTACAAGTTTAAAAGCATGGTGAACAAGACTTCCTGGAAGAATGCTTAAAATAATTGCTACTCAGGAAGCAGATGTAGCTCAGTAGTTGAGTGCCTGCTTCCCATCTACAAAGTCCTGGGTTCAATCCCCAGTACCTCTTAAAAAAAAATTAAGCGCTACTACTTTACAGTTTTCACTGGTTTATTTATCAGAAAGTGTCCCTTGTGGAACTACCAAAAGAAAAAGTTTCCCTATAATTGTTTTTGCTCCCATGTTCTTCCTCATCAGAATCACTTCCTTAATGCTATAAGCAGAATTAAATGCCATGGAGCAGTCTAAAAACTCTTGAGGTATCTTTCCTCTCAGGTACCAATGATGTGGGTCTGTTTTCACTTTATTCTTAAACAAACATTACCTTCAAAAATTCAAAGAATGCTGCCTGAACATGCCCAGATTTTTTTAAAAAATTCTTTGTTTCCTGTCAGCAAGGTTCTTGTCACTTCTATTTTACCAACCAATTTTTTCTTGCTCAATATTAAGTTAAGAGTAACAATTTCCCAAGTTGCATCCACTACCCTCTAAAACAAAAAAATGTTGTCAGAAACAGTGTAGTTAATAACTATTTTGACAATCCGGGATACGCCTACAAGTTCAGTGGCCAGAGAGCAGTTTTTGTAACCATTCAGGTAGAAATATTATAGTAGTTAACTTGCTTTTAATACAGCACCATAACTCATTGTATTCTATATAAAAAAGTTATAGAACAAATCTGAGGTCTTACTATTGCCCACAGGATTCTAAGGGATTCGGACTCCGTGTCTCTCCAAGTTCAACTCATAATCTCCCACTCATACACCGTACTTAAATCGTGAACTGCTAATATAGCAAATCTTGCCCCTCCCCAACACTCCTAGGGCATTGGTTTATTTACTTCCTTCTGCCTGGATGTTGTTTCCCCAATGCCCTGCATAAAAAGCTCATTTTTATAATTTTTAAGTTTCATATTGCCGTTTACTTTTCTATAACATCATGCTGTTTATTCCCTTCTTGCTATTTATTATAACAGGAATTTATTATAGTTATTTATATATTTGTTTATTATCTTACACCAATGAAAAAATAAGTTTTAAAAAGCAGGAAACTTGTGTGTCCTTTACATTATTAAATTCTCATGGTACCTCATGTACTAAGTAAGAATCTAATAGGACCAGTAAGTGCTAAATAAATAATTTTTGAGTAGGTGAGTTAAAATATATTAATATATCAAATTCTTTGCAAAATTATTTAAATAAATTGACAGTTGATTCTGTTGAGCACATCTTTGTCTTGCATAATTACTAAATTAGAAACTCCAATTCAAACTTTTTTGACTAACCCGTAGCAAAAGGGTTAGTCTTTCTATGCTGCTCTATGCATCAGCTGCTCATAGAGTTCTATCACTGCTCTAGGATCAATCTATGAGCAGTGATAGAGTAGCTAACAAAAGAACTTCTTTTCTAGGGGAAGTTAATGTCGTCTTTGACTTCAGGTCATTTTTGCAACTTTTCATACATGATGCCTGCCACTTAATAAAAAATAAAATATTGCATGGAGACACTTAGAATGATTCAAAACCAAGAGAAACAATAGAATATAGACATAGATGAACAAGAGAGAAATATAATGAATTAAAAGGCATAGACTTTAAAATAACAATGGTGTGGTTACTCAAGAAATCAAAAGAAAAGATTGAAAACTTTAATAGACAACTTGAACCATAAAAATAGCAAAATGCCATTTTTAAACTGAAAGTAATATAGTCATCAAAATTAAGAACTCAATGTGTAGATTTAAACATGTAGATTATAAGAAATTTATGATGATGTAGGTCAAAGGAAAATAATCATAATGAATCTTGGAGAAAAAAACAATGGAAAACACAGAAAAGAACTGAAAAGATATAGAAAAGACAAGGTCTAATGTAGTTATAATTGTGCTACTGGAAGAAGAGAAATAAAATGAAACAGATGCAATGTTTCAAGACCTAAAGGCAAAGAAATTTTTAGAATCGATGAAAATGTCAACTTACAGATCCAAGAGCTTTTTCAACACCAAGAAGGATGAAAAATTAATTAAAAAAAATAATTCATCTATGCCCGTAAAAATAAAACTGAAAAAAAAAAAAGATAAACAAGAAATCTTCAAAGTTCCAGGTAAGTAGAACTATAATGACACTTAATATCTCAAAAGAAACTAGAAGCCAGATTATAGTGGGATGATATTTTCAAAGTAATGAAAGGAGTAACTGCCAACTAAAAGTCTACAAAAATGTCCTAAAAGAAAAAAGCCAAAGCAAATTGAGAGAATTTGTCACCAGCAGATTGCACTGAAGGAAACATAAAAGTTTTTATTCAGGCAGAAAGAAACAGTTCTTAGAAGGGCAATTCTGAGAGTAGGAATGAATTAACAGCAATGGATAGGACTATGTGGATGAATACAAATGAATGGTGACTGTATAGGAAAATAACAATGTTTTGTAGAGTTAAAATATATATAAATTGGAAATATATGAGAACAATATAATTTAAGTCTGAATGAATACATTTAAAATATTCTAAAATCTTTGGATTTTTCAGGCTATGGTTAAAAGTATTAATTTATATTAGAATTTTATAAGTCAAAGATACCTTTTGAGTGGTAACCACAATATAAGGTGATAGAAGGAAAACATGAAATATTTAAAAATTTCTCCTTACATAAAAGGCAAAGAAGATGAGAAGAATGAATACAGAACTGATTGGACTGACAGTAAGTAGATAAACGTGAACACAAACAAATCGATAAATGTATTAAAAGGAGAGGTAATAGAGAGAGAGAGACTGTGGGTAGACGGTGGAGTAGGGAGTTGCAGAACTCAACCTTTTCACCAGAACAACATTAAATAGGCAGGAACTATCTGAAACAAATATTTTGAAACTCCAGAGGACAGAAGATTACTGTATTGCATCCAGAGAAGAGTAGGAAGAAGAGGCTGATAAATTATGGTGAAGAAGAGTAAATTGCTCTCTATGCAGAAATTACTGGCATCAATCCCCCACTCTTGTGGCAGGATGTTGTGAAGTTCAGTCCCTGGCTAACCAACTAGTGACAAAAAAAAATGACTTAAAAATCTTCTTTACAGGACCAGAGTGTGGGCATGCCTGAACACTTATCATGGCTTTTGATGAGCAACTTTGGATTGATGGGGTCCCAGCATCATTAGAGGGGAACACACATCTTCCTCCCCATCAGCTATTTCAAGGGAAAAGGGAAGGGAGGGGGCTATTTTTCAGTGAAATTAGCCAGCAGAGCCCGCTTTGAATCTCTGCTTTGGAGATCCAATACAGGAACTCAGGGAAGTCAAGATTGAAACACCTCCATGGAAAGGTGTGCTGATGGACTCCATATGCTGACTGATCTGGAAATTGCATGAACAAAAATTGCTTTTGGTCCTCTCTGTACTCTCTCTTGGGAGAAAATCTGCACCCCATTAGAGAGTCCTGGGCCTGATACTGATAAATATAAACTAGGCAATTTTAAAGACTTACAGTAAGTAGAACCAAATATCAAAGAAGAGCTATGGGAAAAAAAAACAATAGGTAAGAGAAAGAAATTGGCCATCAGAGTAAATTCACCAATATATTCATATGCCTAAACATCAGCAAAAAATTAGAAGTCATACTAGGTAACAGGAAAACATGGCCCAGGCAAAGGAACAAACCAAATACCCTGAATACATACAGGATTTAAGACAATTAATCAGTGAAAATCACACAACTCTGATAAAGGAATTCAAAGAACTGAAAGAAAATATGACAAAAGAGATAAAAGCTATTAAGATGACACTGGGTGAGTATAAAGAACAATTTGAAAGCCTGCAAAGAACAGTAACAGACCTTATGGGGGTGTAAAACACAATGGATGAGATTAAGGATACATTAGAGGCACATAAGAACACATTTGATTTGCTCAAAAACAGAACTAGTGATTTCAGAGACAGAACAACTGAACTGGAAAAGAAAGGAGAACAGAAAGAGAAGAGAATGGAAAAAATGGAACAGAGTCTCAGGAAAATGAAGGATAACATGAAATGCACAAACATATTCATTGTCAGTATCTCAGAAGGAAAAGAGAAAGGAAAAAGGACAGAAAGAATATTTGAGGAAATAATAATAAAAAACCTACCAATACTTATAAAAGTAATATATATAATATCCAAGAAGGACAATGTACCCCAAACAGAATAAATCTGAATAGACCTACCCTGAGAAACCTACTAGTCAGAATGACAATTATCAGAGATAAAGAGAGGATTCTGAAAGAAGCGAGAGAAAAGAAAACATATTCAAGAGAATCTTGATAAGGTCAAGTGCCAACCTCTCATAAGAAACCATGGAGGCAAGAACAAAGATGTATTTAAGATTCTGAAAGAGAAAACTGCCTGCCAAGAATTATGTATCTGGCAAAGGTGTCCTTCAAAAATGAGGGTATGTTCGAAGTCTTCACAGACAAACAAAAGCTGACAGCATATGTTACCAAAGGACCAGAATTACAAGAGATACTAAAGCAAGTGCTGCAGACTGAAAGGAAAAAACAAGGGCAAGAGACTTGGAGAAGAGTGTATAAATGAAGATTATTAGGAAGGGTAAATTAAAGTGTAAAAAGACTCACAATAAGTACAATATAACAACAGGAAGCCAGAGGACAAGATGGATGGAGTAAGTAATGCCTTTACAGTAATAACATTGAATGTTAATGGCTTGAACTCCCAATCAAAAGGCATAGAATGATAGAATGGATAAAATTATATAAGCCATCTATATGTTGTCTACAAGACTCTCCTCAGATGTAATGACACAACCAGGTTAAAAGTGAAAGACTGGAAAAAGATATTCCATGCAAATAGTAACAAAAAAGAACTGGAGTAGTGATACTAGTATCAGACAAAATAGATTTTAAATGTAAAACTGTTATAAGTGATGAAGAAGGTCATTACATATTAATAAAAGGGCAATTCAAAACACTTGTACTAATTATAACATTATGAAGCTGGAAATCAATAATGGATGGAAAAATGGAATATTCATAAATATATGGAGATTAAACAACACACTCTTAAATAATCAGTGAGTCAAAGAAGAAATTGCAAGAGAATTCAGTAAGTATCTTCAGATGAATGAAAATGAGAACTCAGCATATTAAAACCTGTTGGACACTGCAAAGCAGTGCTAAGAGGGAAATTTATAGACCTCAATGCTCACATTAAAAAAAAAGAATTAAAATTGAAGTTCTAACTGCACACTTGGAGGAACCAGAAAAAGAGCAGCACACTAATCCCAAACCAAACCAAAGGAAAGAAATAGTAAAGATCAAAGCAGAAATAAATGAAATCAAGAAGAAGAAAACAATAGAGAGATTTAAAAAAAATCACAAGTTTGTTCTTTTAGAAGATCAACAAAATCAACCAACCCTTAGCTAGACTGACAAAGAAAAAGAGAGATGACACAAATGAATAAAAACAGAAACGAGAGGGTGGACATTACCGCTGACCCAGCAGAAATAAGAGAGATCATAAGACGATCCTATGAACAACTATATGCCTAGAACCTAGACAATATAGACGAAATGGACAAATTCCTAGAAACATACGAATCACCTACACTGACCCTTGAAAAAATAGAAGACCTCAACAAACCAAACACAAGTAAAATTATGATGTTTCAATGAAACAGTCACCAAAAATCTCCCAAAGATGAATAATTTAGGATCAAATGGCTTCACAGGTGAATTCTACCAATCATTCAAATACTATATATTACCAATCTTGCTCAAGCTCTTCCAAAAAATTGAACAGGAAACAATGCTTCCAAAATGAAGCCAGCCCCTCCCTAATACCCAAACCGGATAAAGATACTATGACAAAAGAATATTACAGACCAATATATCTAATGAATATAGATGCAAAAATCCTCAACGACATACTTGCAAACTGAATCCAAAAGCATGTTAAAAGAAATATGCACCACGATCAAGTGGGTTTTATCCCACATACTCAAAGGTGGTTCAACGCAAGAAAATCAATTAGTGTAATAAACCACATTGATAAACTGAAGAGAAAAATCATGCAATCCTTTCAATTGATGCAGAACAGGCATTTGACAAATATAGCACCTTTTCTTGACAAAAACATCCCAAAAGAGAGGAATAGAAGGAAGCGTTCTCAATATGGTAAAGTACATATATGAAAAACCCATAGCTGTCATTGTTCTCAAAAGTGAAAGACTGAAATCTTTCCCTCTGAGATCAGGAACAGGACAAGGATACACACTGTCACCACTGTTATTCAATATTGCGCTAGAAGTTCTAGCTAGAGCAATTAGGCTAGATAAAGAAACACAAGGTACCCAAATAGGAAAGGAAGAAGTAAAACTTTCACTATTCACTGGTGATATGATCCTATATCTAGAAAATCCTGAAAAAGCCACAACAAAGCTACTAGATGAGTTCAGCAAAGTGGCAGGATACAAGATTAATATGCAAAAATTAATAGCATGTCTATATACTATTGATGTTCAATCTGAGGAGGATATCAGAAAATAAATTCCATTTACAATTACAACTAAAACAATCAAATACTTAGGAATAACCTTAACCAAGGTCATAAAGGATCTGTATTCAGAAACCTATAAAATATTGCTAAGAGAAACTGAAGAAGACTTAAATAAATGGAAGGACATTCAGTGTTCATGGATTGGAAGACTAAATATTGTTCAGATAACATTTTACCCAAACTGATTTACAGATTCAACACAACACCAATAAAAACCCTAATAGCCTTTTTTGCTAAAATGGAAAAGCCAATTATCAAATTTATTTGGAGGAGTAAAGGCCCCAAATAGCCAAAATTGTCTTTAAAAAGAGATCGAAGTTGGAGGACTCTCACTTCCAGACTTCAAAGCATGTTATTTTGCTACAGTGGTAAAAACAGCATGGTACTAGCATAAACACATTGACCAATGGAACCGAATAGAGAACTTGAAAATAAACTGTCCCATATACAGTCAAGTGATTTTTGACAAGGCTGTGAAGACCTCCCAGCTGGGTCAGAATAATCTATCCAACAAATGGTGCCGGGAGAACTGGATATCGATATACAAAAGAAAGAGGACCTCTATCTCACACCTTATACAAAAATTAGCTCAAAATGTATAAAAGACCTAAATATAAAAGCAACAACCACAAAACTCCTAGAAGAAAATGTAGGAAAACATTTTCAAGATCTTGTGGTAGGCCATAATTCCTTAATCCTTACACTGAAAGCACAAGCAACAAAAGAGAAAAGAGATAATGGGGCCTGCTCAAAATTAAACATGTTTGCAACTCACAGGACTTTGTTAAAGGGTGAAAAGACAGCCAACTCAATGGGAGAAAATATTTGGCAATCATATATCTAATAAGGGTTTAATATCCATGATCTATAAAGAGATCATACAACTCAGCAATAGAAAGACAGACTACCCAATTAAAAAATGACAAAAGATTTGAAAAAACAATTGTCCAAAGCAGAAATACAAATGGTGAAGAAACACATGAAAAAATGTTCAACATGAGTAGCAATTAGGGAAATGCAAATCAAAACTACAATGAGATATCATTTCACACCTATTAGACTGGCCGCTATTTAAAGTCAGAAAACTGCAAATGTTGGAGAGGATGTGGAGAAATAGGAATGTTTATTCATTGTTGGTGGGAATGTAGAATGGTGGTGCCACTGTGGAGGACTGTTTGGTAGTTCCTAAGGAAGTTGAATATAGACTAGACATGTGACCCAGCAATACCATTACTAGGTATATAACAGAGGGCGGTGACATGAACAGGCATCTGCACACCGTTGTTCATGTAGTGTTATTCACAATTGCCAAAAGAACCCAGGTGTCCATCAACTAAGGAATGGATAAACAAATTGTGGAGTATAGTCACAATGGACTATTATGCAGCAGTAAGAAGAAATGAAGTCATGAAACATCTGATGACATGGATGAACCTGAATGACAATATGTTGCATGAAGCAAACTAGACACAAAAGGACATATACTGGGAAGTGGCTGCGGCTCAATCCATTGGGCTTCTGTCTACAATATTGGAGGCCCTGGGTCCATGTCCCAGGGCCTCCTTGTGAAGGCAGGCTTGTCTGCATGCTGCGGAGAGCCACCAGCCCGCAAGTGCCACAGAGAGCTGACTCAGCAAGGTGATGCAATAAAAAGGGAGGCAAGCAAAAACACAGAAGAATGCACAGTGAATGGACACAGAGAGCAGACAGCAAGCAAGCCGCAAGGGTGGGGCATAAATAAAAAAAAAATAAATACAGACACAGAAGAATGCACAGTGAATGGATACAGAAAGGAGACAGCAAGCAAAAAGCGGCAAGGGGGTGGACATTAAAAAAAAGAACTTATACTATATGATTGTGCTTTTATGAACTAAATATATTATGTAAACTCATGGCTTTAATAATTAGAATATAGGTTATCAAAAAATAGAATGAGTGTAGAGAATCAAAAGCTGAGGATTAATTTGTGCAGGATTGGTAAAAAGTTGTTTGTAAATCTTTGGAAATGAATAGAAATGGTGAGAACACATCATAGTGTTTGTAACTAACAGAGCTCTTACATGGTATTACAGGGGTTGAAAGGGAATGCCTAAAGACATTTATATTACTAGAAGGAAAGCTAAAAAAGTATAAGGGGACTGTATAATATAATGAAGCCTCATGTCAAACACTAATAAGGGTGATATTGCACATAAAAGACTGTACAAAACATAAATACAAATACACTAGAGAGGAAGAAAAAGAATAACAAATATGTATGGCAGGGAAAGCATAGAGAGGTTGAGTGGTGATGAATTTTGTCTGTTTGTATATTATTATCGGAATAATGAAAGTGCTCTAAAGTGATTGAAGTGATGAATGTACAACTGTATGGTTATACTGACTACCACTGATTGTACACTTTGGATGGATTTATGCTTTATTAAGATGTATCAATAAAATAGATTTGTTTAAAAAATAGCATGGAACTGGCACAATGACAGACAAATAGACTAAGGGAATAAAATTGAGAGCTCAGAAATCAATCCTCATATTTATGGCCATCTGATTTTTGGCAAGGTGTCAAAGAGCACTCAATGGAAATAACAGTGTCTTCAACGAATCGTGATGGGACAACTGGCTCTCAATTAGTGAAAAAAGAGGGGAGGACCTCTACTTCACACTGTATATGAAAATCAACAGAAAATGGAACAAAGAACTAAATAGAAGAATCAGAACTATCAATCTCCTAGGAGAAATTGTAAGAAAGTATCTTCAGAACCTTGTGTTAAGCAATAGTTTCTTATACTTTATGTCCAAAGTGTAAGTAACAAAAGACAATATTGCTGAATGGGACCTCATCAAAATTAGAAACTTTTGTACCTCTGATGAATTTATCATGAAAGTAAAATTATAACCTAAACTATGGAAGAAACTATTTGGAAAACAAATATCTGATAAAGGTTTAATATCCACCAAATATAAAGAAATCCTTCAGCTTAACAAAAAGACAAACAACCCAATTAAAAATGGGCAAAAGACTTGAAAAGACATCTCTCCAAAGAAGATATATTAATACAAATGACCAGAAAGCACATGAAAAGATGCTCAACATCATTAGCAAACAAGGGAATGCAAATAAAAACCACAATAAGACATCCACTGGAATGTCTGCTATTATAAAAATGGAAAATAAGAAGGGTCAGAGAAGATGCAGAGAAATAGGAAGACTCAGTCATTGCTGGTGGCCATGTAAAATGGTGCAGCCGCTGGGTAAGACAGTTTGGCACTTCCTCGTAAAGCAAAGTATAGAACTATCACATGACCTCGCAGTCCCACTGTTAGATATATATCCTAAAGAATTCAAAGCAGGGACTCAACCAGATATTTTTACACTGAAGTCACAATGGCATTGTTCACAACTGCCAAAAGATGGAAATAACCCACTGTCCATCAACCGATGAATGGATAAATAAAATGTGGTATATACATAAAGTGGAATATCATTCAGCCAAAAAAAGGAATGAAGTCCTGATACATGTAACAACATGGATGAACCTTGAAGATTTTATGCTGAGTGAAATAAGCCAAACACAAAATTAAAAATATTGTAAGATCTCACTAATTTGAAACAATTAGAATATGCAAACTCTTAGAGTCACAATCTGGATTATAGGTTTGCCTGGGGACAAAGTGGGCATACAGAATGGAAATGAAAGCTTAAAATGTACAGGGTTCCTGTTTGGAATGATGGAAATGTTTTGATAATGAATGGTGGTTATGGTGGTATAATATTGTGAATGTAATGAACAACACTGAAATATGCTTCTGAATGTGATTAAAAGAGTGGATGTCTCATGATGATGGAGGAGATTGTTGTTATGGGTGGAGGAATAGGGTGAGGGGGATGGGGGGGTATATGGGGATCTCATATTTTTTTAATGTAATTTTAAAAAAATAAAGAAAAAAAAGGAAAATGTTAAATTGTATATATGGAAACAGAATGAAAAAGAATTTTCATATGACCTAAAAATGTCACAACAGGTTACTTACCATTAATTTCAATGGGAAAAAGTTACCTTTGCTTCTCAGCAATTTTATTATATGTCCAGATTTCTTTGTATTTAAACTGCTTGGATTTATAGTGCTTCTTTTTTTTTTTTTTAATATTTATTTATTTATTTTATTCCCCACCCCACCCCGTGGTGTGTTCTCTGTGTCTATTTTTGCTGTGTCTCCTTTGTCCACTTCTATTGATGTCAGCGGCACGGGAATCTGTGTTTTTGTTGTGTCATCTTGTTGTGTCAGCTCTCCGTGTGTGTGGCACCATTCCTGGGCAGGCTGCACTTTCTTTTGCGCTGGGCAGCTCTCCTTACAGGGCGCACTCCTTGCGCGTGGGGCTCCCCTACACGGGGGACACCCCTGCGTGGCAGGGCACTCCTCGCGCACATCAGCACTGCGCATGGGCCAGCTCCACACGGGTCAAGGAGGCCCGGGGTTTGAACCGCGGACCTCCCGTGTGGTAGACGGATGCCCTAACCACTGGGCCAAGTCCGCCACCTATAGTGCTTCTTGAAACTGTGGTTTGCTCTTTCTCATTGGTTTTGGAGAGTTCTCAGTCATTATCTCTTTAAATGTTGTTTTGTTCTTTCTCTTTCATTGTAGGATTGAATTATACACATATTAGAACTATTATGTTTTTTCCCTGTAATTCTATGCTTTTTCATCTCAGTTCTTAATCTGGCTATTTTCTTCTGCTCTACCTTTTGTTTTCCAATTTTAGAATTTTCACTTGGCTCTTTTTATATTTTCTCACCCTCTCCCAAAATTCTGTATCTGGTATATTTTCTTCAACATTTTAAGTCTATTTTAAATGTATCAGATAAGTCCATTATATTGATTATCTATAGATGTTTTCTATTATATTTTGTTTCCACTGTTTTTTATTAGTGTGTCTTTCCATTAGTACGACATTTTGTGCTTGATTAGTTTTGATTGAGTACTGGATGTTATATTGAAGAAAATTGCTTTGAGGCCTAGGATTATTTTAAATAACCTACTGAAGATTTTCTTTTTCTTATCAAAGGTGGTTAGGAGTACTAGCAAGCCCACATAAACTTAACCTAAACAGGGGCAGATTTATGTCCCTGGCAGGGCTTATCAACTTCTTGTTCATACTTATTCCCAGATTTTAGCCCTTTAGGTTTTCAACCTAAAACCCAAGTAGTTTGCCAAGACCTCCCTTTTTTATTGCACCCTGATTTTCCCCTAGCCTCATGAACTTGCCAAACTCCTCAGAATCTCAACCACCTCAAATGTAATTGTCACATGCCTACAAGGGAAAAGTATCTCCAAGTGCTGGTCTCACTTTGTGTTTTCTTCTTTTATGAGTCTTGGCCCATAATTGGTTACTGCCTTGGTATCTTTTTTTCCAGTTCCTCCAAACAGTTAATTTCTTACATTTGTATAGCTTTCATGGCTATTTTCAGTTGAAGGGTTCATACAAATTATTGGGACCACCATTACCTGTTGCCTCTTTTCAGAAAAAAAAGTCAAATTTAGAGGTGAATTTTAGAGCAACTAAGAAGGAATAAACAGGCATTCCAAGACGTATACATATAACTATCCTCAGAAATATTTAGTAGTTGTTAAGTGATTATTCCTATTTTTAAACTAGCATTTCTCAAAGAGGTTTGTATGAGAGGGATATGTACCTTTATTTTAGAGGGATTGTTCATGGATATTTTAGAAGAATATTTTCAGGTTTCATTTATACGCCTTCCTTTCCTTCTCCTTGAACCATTGAAGAATATGTTTTAAAGAAGGACAACCACCACACCATGGAGCCTAGAGTGATTACAACTGAAAGTGGGAGGATTGCATCCAGCATCCATGTGGAATCTGAGCCTCCTCTTGACATAGAGGTGCAATGGACACAACCAATCCAATGTCCACATAGAAAAGGTGGCATTGGATTGGGAAAAGTGGACATGGTGGCTGATGGGTATGGGGAAAGGCAGGAAGAGATGAGAGGTGGAGGCGTCTTTGGGACTTGGAGCTGCCCTGGATGGTGCTTCAGGGGCAATCACCGGACTTTGTAAATCCTCACAGGGCCCACTGGATGGAATGGGGGAGAGTATGGGCCATGATGTGGACCATTGACCATGAGGTGCAGAGGTGCCCAAAGATGTACTTACCAAATGCAATGGATGTGTCATGATGATGGGAATGAGTGTTGCTGGGGGGGGAGTGGTGGGGTGGGGGTGGTGGGGTTGAATGGGACCTCATATATATATTTTTTTAATGTAATATTATTACAAAGTCAATTAAAAAAAAAAAAGAAAGGCTACATTTTCATTTCTTATAAACTTTCTACCTACTCTTTGACTCATAAGTCTCCAAAAGCAAGAAATTTAATTCCCCTTTCTTTTGGGTCAGAGAGTTGTTTTTCTACTGCTTGTCTGAAACAGTCCAATGGCAACTATATAGGTTATAAAAGGGCAGTCACACTGAGTGTCTTTATTCTTCCAAAGACCATTTGCCACAGCATGCAGAATAGATTTTAGGGCATGGTTATTGAAGGCAGAGAGAGAGCTGTTAGAGAGCTGTGAATATTATGCAGGTAAGAGAAGCTGATTGTCTGGAAAGTAAGAATGGAGGAAAAAGTGAACAGACTTGAAAGAAATTCTCAGGCCTTGGTAAGAGAGCTGATGTTGGAGATGAGATAGAAAAAGGACTGAGTCATGAATGTTTTCCATGGTTTTAGTTTGAGCACAGTGGTACTATTCATAGATTTTAGCAGGAGGAGTTAGAGCAGACTGAACCGAGGATTGAAGATGATGGATGAATTTAGTGCTGGGCATTCTGTTTGTTATGCCATAGGGACATTTTATTTCATTTAGTTATAGTACACTGTTATGCTTTCTAACTTGCATCTACCACCAAACCCTTTTTTTTGGGTCATTGTCTGAAAGGGGACAAAATAATCAATTGAAGTGATTAGTAGCAAAGGTAGAAAGTATTGTCTTTACAATTAGAGTGTGCATTGTGAATATTCTTTTAGTTTATATTGCATAAATGAATTTAGCTATGACAATAAAAAGATTAAGAACACTCAGTTAACACTGGTCTTTATAAGATTCTGTTATCCAAATATGGCATTGAAATTCATGTTTTCTTCTTACACAAAATTTGAAAAATGCTTTCTATATCTTGGAAACAAACCAGTGTATATTTGGGTGTGTGTCATGTTAATGCGTATTCAAGTTTTACATTATATTTCATTTATGCTTCCTAAATTAAATGATATTCTATACAATCCCATAGTCTGATAAATTTTAAAAATAAATAAGAATAAGATTGGAAAGTAGGTTTTATGGTTTGGTAAAAAGAAGAAGAATTTCAATAATGTTCACCCTTGTCTGGTTCCTCTTCAGAACTGCCCTGACATAATTTGTACTTCTCTTGCTTTCTTTTGAAAGATGCATATAGTGCATTTTCAGTGGCCTGCTTTTCCACCTGTCTAGATGTCTCTCTAAGAATGAAAAAAAACCAATGTGCTTAGATCTGCTTTAGTCTTATTTAAAATCTCTTCTGGCTTTCTTCTTCCTAGAGATCTTTTATTTCCTGAGGAAACCAACCTGATTGTTCCCAACCTTTTGCAGAACAGTATTTGTGACTCAGAGTCTCTATTCTTCTTCTTCTGTACTAAACAAATCCAGAGTTTTTTTAAAAAAAATTCTACTTTACTTGTCTATTTGATTACTGCTTTTATCATATGCTGTTTATTAAACAATGGGAAGAAATATATCCCTGAGACATTTTGATAAAGGGTTTTCAATTCATTAAACAATCAGAGTATGTCAAATTTGGTATCCTTTTCTCATATCTATTATCCTTTATTTCCTATACTGTATCTTTATCATCCTAAGTTGTCTTGGATTTTGGAGTCATATATACCTATATTAAAATTATTCTCCTGATTACTCTCTGATGAGGACATAAGAATTGGGATTAGATATTTGTGAGTTGAACTCTATTACCTGTCTCATGAGTTGTGTGATCTTGGGCAAATTATTTTAAAATTTCAAAGTCTCAGTCTCACCATCTGTAAAATGCTGGTAAAAAACAACAGGTTAAGGATTAAATGAGCTAAATCTAAAACTCTTGGCATCTTATTTTGCACTTAAATATTTAAACAAGTTTTGACTACAGCAGTTGCTAATGTTATCTTTCCCTTTATCATTCTGAGACTCCCTTGCAAACATAAAAAAGAATGAATATTTTGATCCTTACTTGACAGAATTATTTTAATGTGTGATACAATAATATAATATGATTCCTGTTTTCATAAAGGAACCTCAAAAAATGTTAGCTTTATTCCTGCTGAAACTGCCACTTACCAAACTCATTGACACCACCACTTATCCAATTTTTAGAGTAGCCCCTCCTTTACTGGCTTGTAGACGTTTCTAGAAACTTTCATTCACATGCCCACCTCTTCATGTTTAGACAAAGGAAGTTTGCTACCTCTCGATATAAGTTACTGTTTCTGAAGTCAGCTCTAATCAGTTCTAGTCACAAAGCATGCTAGGCCTCCATTTTAGGACCAAGCATAATTGCAACAAAGCATGCTCCATTTAACCCCTCCTTCCCCAAACTTGATTGGCCCACATGATCCTTAACCATGCCACTCAGCTGCCTTTCCCAAACTTCATTTGCCCATGTCATCTCACTCCATCCTTAACCACTCTCTTAAGGCCACCTTCCCCAAACAGTATAAAACCCCTGTGCCCATTTTGTTTGGGGAGAATGATTTGAGCCTTGCCTCCAATCTTCTTACTGGCCAACCATGCAATAAATTTTTTCTTTTCTCTAAATCCTGGTGACTCAGTATTGGCTTCTATGTGCATGGGGCAAATGGACGCTCTTGGTGGTATCACTTACCCACTCCTCCCTATTCAGCTAATTTCTTGTCATATTTTTTAAATAAACATTTGTCTCAATACTGCTTCTATGGACAATATTTTATAAAATGTAAGGTAGTTTTTAAAAACACAGACTTTCAAGTTCTACACCAAACCAACTGAATCAGAATATCAGGTTGGAAGCTTTTGCTTTTGCATTTTAAGAAACCTTTTAGGAAAGTATGACATACTTCAAAACATCAAACTCCTATAAGGGGTGCGAGGTTATAAAGACAATGTTAGGATAGCGAATCTATTAGGAGTATATAATGAAGTAGGGCAAGGCATACACACTTAGGAAATAATTAGCTCCAGAAGGCAGAAAAGTTTTAAAACTACAGGTTATAAAGTTTTAATGAAGTATCTAGTATCCATGACCTATTGAGGAACAAGAACAATAAGAAAGCAAAGTACATTTTATTGATGTAATATATATACATATATATTGGTAATAATATAATCCTTAGTGAGGGCAATCATCCTATGCAAAACTATTGTATGCTGTCTCCATTGTAGTTTATGATAACTTCAGGTAGTATAGGATGAATAACGGGCTGCTCTCTTTACTAAAGTTATCTAACTACCATAGTTATTGTCACCTCATTCTCATTCACATCATCTGACAGAATTTCTCATAACAAGAAGCCTAGTTTCAATTCTGCTTTTAATGCTCATCAGTCAACATCATCCTATATTCATGGAAATTTCTCTCTTCTTTCAATCTAAAATGCTTTTTTCAGCACTCTTGCACATTAATTTTCCTGTTATATAGCAAACTCTAATTGGCTAAATGTCTATGCTGTTATGTTGGGTATTTATTTAGAACCTCAGCTTCTGACAACCTATAAAAATATGGATTTCTTAAAAATCAAGCGGCCAAATTGTAAAATTATTAATCCATTAATTCTTCATATAAAGGTCCATTTTGTCCTAACTTTCATGGGTAGCTAAGTGGGAAAGAAAGAAAAAAAAGTGTATTGTACAGAGTATGCTATTAGAAGATGATTAAAACCTATATTTTAAAGTTAAAATAACTTGAGAAGAAAGATTTATTATAAGGATTCTAAAGTTTATTTCCTTGCTTCTTGATTTAATATATTTGAGCTAGTTTCAGCCTCTGTATAAGGCAGTAGAGTATAAAGATTGAAGCTAGGATTGTCATCAAAGGATATTGTTATTGTGCTGCTTCTGTCATTAGTTATGTGATATGTGTTGTGATTTGGGGCTAAGACTTATTCTTCATTTGATGATAAGAAAAGCTACCAATTAGTGAATGGTTAAAAAGTGCTGGAAATTTTGTGAGTGCCTGATAGACTTTATCTCATTTAATTCTCATAGTAATTATGGTTTCATCATCCCCGTTCTATGTTTCTCTTATCATGAAGAAGGCTGGCTCAGTTTTGATCTCATGACACCAGGGTAGGACTCCAAAAAAGAGAGATGGCAGAAGCATGCAAGGCCTGGGCTTGAAGCTGGAATTGTGGATTGAGAAGTGTTCCCAACAAATTTATGAACCTCGGGTGTGGCCCTTTTAGGAATTAGGATCTTTGCATATGTAATTAATTAAGAGGAAATCGTTCTGGATTAGGGTTGACGCTAAATCCAATGACGGTAGTTCTTATAAGACTAGGCGAAGATACACAAAGAAATACCCAGAAGGAAGAAAGTCACGTGAAAAGAAAGCAGAGGTTGGAGTGAGGCAGCTTCAAGCCAGAGAATACCAAGGATTGCAGGGAGCCACCAGATGCTAGGAAGAGACAAGGACAGATTCTCCCCTCCAGGTTTCAGAGGGAGCCTGGCCCCACTGACACCATGACACCTTGATTTCAGATTTCTAGCTTTCAGAACTATGAGACAATAAATTTCTATTGCTAAGTTTGTGGTGGTTACAGAAACCCTAAGAAATTCATATAGACATTTTCACTGCACTCTATGGGCCAAAGTAAGTCAAAGCCAGCACAGTTTCAAGGGGTAGAAAACAGATTTGATGAGAGAAGCGGCAAAGTCACATTGTAAACTAGGGATGCCCATAGGGAGGAATGGAAAATTGCAGCTATTTTAAAAATCTACTGCAGATGGATCATATTTATGAATGTATTACTTTTCTGAGGGTGGATAATATTTTTTAAAACCTTTATACTATACTTTAAAAGAGTTAACTTGTTCAAATGTTAAACTTTCACAAGTATGTCATTCTGACAGTCTCAGTGTGCCTTCATGAGATCATTCCAAATTTCTGGGGAGATGTAGTGCCTAGTTCCTATAACCTTCTGTGATGTTGACTCAAGAATATAAAGAAAGCAGCATTTCAGTGGCTTCCCAGCAAGGGGTAATGCCCATAAGGTCTTTTAAATCCTTGCTCCACACAGACCAAGAAAAGAAACCATGACTTCTTTTTTTCTCCTCAGTTTCCTACTGCCATCTTTCAAAGCTTTGCTTTCTTTTCACTTTCATCTATTTTTCACAGCAGGATCAGCAGAGTTAGTTGGCTGGAGGGGTTTCTGTTCTCTCTGTCTTATATAACAAAGCATGGCTAGTTGTCTTAGGATCTTCCCCACTTATGTTGACCAGAAAAAATAAAATAAAATAAAAGAGACTATTTTTTATTCATTGCTTTGTGTATCAGTTCTCTACTGAGATTCACATTTCATCCTTTTATCTTCCCACATTCTTATTTTCAAATATACCTAACTATTCTCTAATCTCATATCTAATCCTTTATGAATCACAATTCTGAGTTCTAAAAGAGGATCCTCTTATCAGCATAATTATATCTATCTTTCATAATCTTAGATCAATGTTGATTCATTCTCTTTGTTTTTTCATTTCTTTCATGAATTCTTTGCATCATTTCAACCTTTCGGTTTCTCTAAAATATGAATTTAAGATAATGAAGCTAAAGGCTTTCATGATAGATTCTTGCCATATTCATGAGTTATTTTTCTAAAGTCTTATTGTTCTTCATTTAAAGTAAAAGGAGTTTTTTTTTGGAAATTTCATCTTGCACATAGTAAGAGCTCAGTAAATGTTATCTATTATTATATATGCTTCTGATACTACTATCAATAAAATAAAAAATTATTTTTATTAATTTATTTTAAAGCAAGCCATATGCCTTTTTTCCCTATCGAGTTTATAGCATTAAGCAATTTAAGAACCATCTAGACAATATAAGAATGTATATTATAATTTGATTATACCTTTACTGTGTAATTTTTCTTGCCATTGAAATTTACTATTATTTTTGGAAATTCCCCAGTGATTGATACTTATACAAAACTAAAATTGGTCTCAGCATTTATGCCTTACACTTTTTTTTAATGTGTTGGCAGATTAGATTTATATTACCACAAAGCTGGGGCCATATGGTTGTTACTTACATTATCATTGCACATTTACTGTCATATTCAGTCAGTATATTCTTATAAATGTATATATATCATATTTTCTCATGCATTTTTCCTAGACCTCAATGACCTTCCAAAGAGCTGTCAGTTCTTTAATTTGATTATTTGATAATATGTCAAACAGGTGAATTGTTTATATTTCATTCCTACCTTGCAGTCCTCTATATTGCTAAACCTTTATTAGTAGCTCATAAGTCCTGTACTTTCCAAACCCTAATTTCAATATCAATAACTGTTTTTCAAAGACAGTTCCTCCCACATAAAACCTGGTGTTTTTCCCCCATTGTGGATTTCAAACCTAACAAACTATTCCTGGAATATGGCCATGCTTCCTTTTCTTTTCTTTTCTCTTTTTCTTTTTCTCTTTCTTTCAACACGCAGACACACACACACACACACACACACACACACACACACACACAGTTTGGTTATGAGGCCCAATTAAAACCTGGGGAAGCAGAATTGCTTTGACACTTAGGTATCTATTACTCATCTTTTTTGTACCCGACAAAGAAATCTGAATTTTCACTTGCTAAAGCATTATGTTCCTGGAATACACTTTTAGAACTAGTTTTGCTTTGTATAACCATAATGTGGTGGATAGAGACCTACATTTGTCTGAAGAGTAAACCAGAGTCATGTATGAGATGAGAAACAAAACTCACTTGTCATCTATAGCTGTCATTAAGGAACAAATGCAATTGGTCTTACATTCTTCTCAATTGTTGGGAAGGGTGGGGCAGAGGAGAGAAAAAGGCGCGTGGGGAGTGGGGTGTAAATAAGGCGGGCCGAAGCTCCAGAGAGGGAGGAGACAGCTTCAAGGAAGAGAAATATATGAAAGTGGTTGGTACAACATAGCTTCTCCACGCTCACCCACCCACCCTTTCCGGAGCTCTGTGCTTCGGGTGGCGGCGGGAGGCTGAAGGGACAGCTCCAGCAGTGGCTGCTTTTGGGAGCAGCAAAATCTGCAGGGTGAAATCCCGGCAAAGCGACTTCACCTTCGCCTGGGTGAGCCCTCCTGACCTCTGGCCGGTCTCCCCTTCACGCCGCGGCCAGGAGATCCGCCAGGTCCCCGGCGGGGTGGGAGAGCGCCGGCTGGACCCGCCCCGCGCTGCGAGCTCCATGGTTTGCCCAGCCGGGCGCGATGGTGACTTCGGGCGCGGAGGCTGGCGCCCGGCGAGCCCGCGGCTCGCGGAATGAAAGCGGGGAGCGCAGCCCGCGGCCGGCGGGGTCTGTCTGCCCGGCCCCCGCGCCCGGAGGCGGCCCAACCACCTGAACCCGGAAAACGCCAACAAGTAGTTTCTCCTCCGAGAAGGGCGGCTCCGCGGAGCGTGGGGACTCAACCAGGCTGCGGAGGGAACGTCGTCCACTCGGAAACCAAAGCAGAGCCACTTTCCTCTCGGTCTCGTTAAGGTATCAGGGCGGGGAGGAGAAGGGGATGCTTTCCTGGGCAGGGCACGCCGACCCTGCAGGCAGGGGTCCACCCTCCGTTCCGCAGTGGGAAGGTAGAGGTGAAGCCCAAAGGAGAGGTGGCTAGAGGCTGGAAACCTTCTCAGTTCGGACCTCCAGAGATCCAGGGGGTGTGCCTGCGGCAGCTTTTCCCTGGGTCTCACCCCTCCTAGAAAGCAAGTCCCCACCCTGCATCCCAAAGCATTTGTTTTTCTTGGGGGGGGGGGGGTACCGTGATGGGTGGGATTCACTGATCACTTCTATTCTCAAACGTGGATCCTAGCCGGTCGTTTCCATTCGCAAGTAATAAAAACAAGAAAAATAAAAACAATAATGTGAAAAGGAAATTGGATCAGGAAATTAGTTGGAGGTCTCCTTGGTGAAAAGCAACAGCAGAGAATTTTTGCTTTTGCTCTGACTTCTGCATTCAGTCCTTTTGCCTGATCCGTGAGGGACAGAGTTGAGTGAACCGAGAACAGGTCGCGCAAAGGGCACTGCCCCAGCTCTGGGGAGCAGCGAGCGGTCAGGGTGGATGGAGGGTGCGCGGGCAATCGGGGCTTTCCAGGCAGGCCGGGGGGCTCCCACCCAAACTGCCAAGTTACCTTAGCGGAGAGAATTTCCAGCCTGGGGGAACTGGATCCAGGCTAGGGGAGGGATTGAGAGGACGGCTAGGAGAGCTGAAGAGAGGTTCCAGGGGAGGCGGATAGAGGAAGGCAGGCGAGAGGGAGAGTGGGAGTTAGGAGCGCGAGAGGGTGGTACGGGGCTGGGAACTGGTGTGAATGGAGAGAGGACTGAGGGAAGGGAGAGGGAAGGGTGCAAAGACGAAGGAGGAGGTCTTAGATCAAAGAGAGGAAGATGTGAGGCAAGGAAAAAGTGTCCGGGAAGGGCAAGAAGGCTTGGGCAGCTGTCTTCTTAGTTCTCATAATAGCTGGGAAAGGTGTGATGCGAGAGGCGAGGGCAGGGCTGCTGACAGATCTCCTCCGGGGAGGTCGTTGGCGCTTAACCATCAGCCAGCCGCGCATCCCGAGGCCATGGGCTGGGGGTGGGTGGGTCGTGGGACGGCTCTGACGGCCGAGAGCTTTAACTTGGCGCTGTGCTCGCCTTCCCCCAGTCATGTCTGAGCCACAGAGATGGGCAAGATCGAGAACAACGAGAGGGTGATCCTCAATGTCGGGGGCACCCGGCACGAAACCTACCGCAGCACCCTCAAGACCCTGCCCGGGACGCGCCTGGCCTTGCTGGCCGCCTCGGAGCCCCACGGCGACTGCCTGACGGCGGCGGGCGACCAGCCACAGCCGTCGCCGCCTCCGCTGTCGCCGCAGCCGCGGCCGCTCTCGCTGGCCCCGGGCCCCGGCGGCTGCTTCGAGGGCGGCGCAGGCCCCCGCAGCCCCCGCGGCGGCGGCGTGGACCACCCCGCCGGCGGCCGCGAGTTCTTCTTCGACCGGCACCCGGGCGTCTTCGCCTACGTGCTCAACTACTACCGCACGGGCAAGCTGCACTGCCCGGCCGACGTGTGCGGGCCGCTCTTCGAGGAGGAGCTGGCCTTCTGGGGCATCGACGAGACCGACGTGGAGCCCTGCTGCTGGATGACCTACCGGCAGCACCGCGACGCCGAGGAGGCGCTCGACATCTTCGAGACCCCCGACCTCATTGGCGGCGACCCCGGCGACGACGAGGACCTGGCGGCCAAGAGGCTGGGCATCGAGGACGCGGCGGGGCTGGGGGGCCCCGACGGCAAGGCCGGCCGTTGGAAGAGGCTGCAGCCCCGCGTGTGGGCCCTCTTTGAGGATCCCTATTCGTCCAGAGCTGCCAGGGTAAGGCCCGCATCAGCCTCTTCCCTGCTGCTCCAACCTCTCCCCACTCCCTTGCTGTTCATTCCCACCAGGGGCCACTGGGATGGGGGTTAGGGGGAGGAGAGGGCAGGGGCTCCCCAGTTGTGAGGTTAGAGGCCCATCTGGGGTAGGGTCCCTGGCCCTATACCGCCCTTCCCCCCCCCAATCTTTTTTAAAAAATTTTATCCCCTGCCCCAATTTAAACTGTGATTTCTTTCAGCAGATGGCACCTAAAGGGCGAACGTCAACTTCTTTGTGATACTCTGGGGCCTTGTCCTGAACCTGCTCTCACGGTTCCTGTTGCATTTTCCTCATTCTTAGGTTCCAACTTTTCCTGTAGCTCTGATGTCCCTTCCCGCCCCACTCTTTCAGTGGGGCCTGACAACTGTCACATCTGACTCACCCAAAACAGTGGCCCTAATTAGGGATCTATTCTGAGGACAGAGGAAGGGGAAATGGAGTATATGAGTATGTCAGTGAGTGTGTGTGCCTGTGGTGGCTCGGAGGTTCATTTTGTGAATAGTCTCCTGATTGCTAGCTAGTTGGGCCTGTGTTCTATCAAGGGAGAAAAGTGCAGGATTGCTTGCTTCAGAGTTGACCAGAGAGCCCAGTTGCACACTGAATTTTGGAGTCTGATGCTTTTTTCCTTATGCTGCATCTGTTCTTTACGGATTGAGTATGAAGCAGTCACTCCAGTGATTGTAGTTTAATCTAATTCTCTGAATTTGATTACTTTAGATTGTAACAAACTTCATTGAACTCTTTAGACTGTGAACCCAGTGCTTCAATTTGTGTGTGTGTGTGTCTGGCTTGACTGAATTATTTCCTGACACTCCCAATTAATTCTTCAGAATCCCATGAAGGGACTGTAAAAGTAAACAATAGTGATTCCTCCAGTCTAAAGGAAATAAAAGAAATATAAATAACCAAAAATTATACAGTACATGAATGGTTTATAATTATATGTGAGAAAGGAATACTGTATTCACTGAAATCTGTGCAACTCTGTGTCTGGCTTGCTTCTGACACCCAGAAAAGACACCCCCCCTGGGTAGAATGGGAATTTTCCCAGCTTCACTTTGTCTCCATCCTCCTTATACTTTTCTATGCAAGTGAGAAGTATTTGTCTCTGAGATAGTGTGCAACTGTCTATTTACTAACTTGTTTCAAGTGCTGCTGAAACCAGATAGGTTGTCAGAAGATGTGTTTCTGATACCACTTTGGAAATCTGAAGATATGTTTTCTTTTCAGTTTGAAATAGAACATAAAAGAGACAATTTATGGATTATTATTTTCTTGGACTTGGCATTTAATTGGAAACAAATTTTAGCATGTTCACATTCACATATGAATATAGAATCAATAACTTCAACTATGAAATCTTTTAATACCATTCTATAAATTCAACAACAAGAATTGGCATTCAGGAAAAACAAAACAAAACAAGTGCATATTTATTTAAATTAAATCACAGGCTCATGACCATTACATCTGTGTATTTGGATTCCGGCTGAGTTCCATGGTACTCTTTTCACTTGCTGGCTGAAAACATCATCTGAATTTGTTTTCTAGCCTTATCATGTGATTTCCCCACTCCTCCTCCCCCAGATCCTGTGCTGTAAAGAAAGCAGAATGTTTATTACCTTTCTTCAAACTTTAAGGAGGTGCTCAAGTTTTATCATTGCTATGGAATTTCATTCTACTGATTATTTTCAAAAGGGTAGACCAATGACCTCAAAAATAGTTTTTTGTTTGGTTAAATCCTTCTAAGATTTTATTATATAAAATTGAGAATTTGACCTGCATTCATTTTAGGTGAAGAAAGAACTCGGAATTAGAGATTTATACAAGGTAAATTCTTAGCACAGTTAAGAATCACAAACCTGGAAAATTTCTTTGAGGCCACCTAGTCAAGACCCCTTATTTTGTAAGTTGAGGAAACTTAAGACTGCAAATGCTAAGTGATGACCAAGGTCATATATCAAGTTAACAGCAGAGCCAAAATTATTCCAGAGGTCTCATGACACCGTCCTCAGGCCCTTTCCACCACAACCACTGATTATAACTGACTGGTTTGTGAAATCTCTGCAGATCTGTGCTGCTCTTGAGATTTAATGCAGTATGAGACATTCACTACAATTTTAACTTTTCAAGGTCATGTATAACTTTTTAAAAATATATATATTCTGACACTTGGTTAATAGAATTATTAGCCTGCATCACTGAATATAGAACTAAAATTATAGGACTTCAATTAACTTCTTAAAATGAACCTGTTTCAACTTTCCATTTTTCTTGACCAGTTGGTATTCAATGTTTTGTTTTCTTTCAGGTGAGATAACGTTGTGGGTCTTGTCTTCAGGGAAATCTCTTTTTAAATTACTAGGGATTGCCTAAGAAATAGTAACCAGAAACCACCATTCTATTTAAGTATTATTTAATATTTTTATATTAACATTTATTGTTCAGATGATGGTCTGACTTAATGTTAGTTTGATAGATACGACTACATTAAGGAGGCCTCAGGATGAAATTATATTTTGCGTGGATGTGATTCTAGGAGACATAAATCAATTATCAAGCAGTTTGCTTTAACTGTAATCTTACTGACACAAGCTCTTTCATAAAGACTCCTACCTTTTTTTTACATTAGTAAATCTTTTATTGATATACCTGAGTTGAACAATTTTGATTGTTTGAATTCCTTTTTCAACTTGTTATAGCTACTATCGTTATTTTCTTCATCTTTCTGATATTGGAGAGATTGACTTAATTATGTCATAGACGTGTTTTATTTCTAGCTTTTATGATCTAACTTGGCAGACTGAAACAACAGTGAGAGGAACTGGATAATTATTTAAATTTTGCAAAACCAAAGGTAGATATACAGACTCCCTCTTCTTGCTTTGTGTGTGTGTGGGGGGAGGGGAGGTGGAGTGGGGTGAGGTGATTTTAGAGTGGGCCTCTTCCTTTTTGGCTTATGGATATCTTTGATTACCTGATACTCTTTTTTTTTTTTTCCTTTCAAGGAGGTTTTAGAAAAGCAAAAATAAGAAATAGTTGCTACGGAGCCACAATAAATATGTTGACTTTTTGGTATAGGTCTAGGTCACCTCATATGTGTGTTTAAAACTTTTATCTAATGTACCATCATTGTACAGATAATCTTGAATCATACATATATTGAGATAGTGAACCCATCATTTTTAATCTTGAAAATATTCACTTTATTAGCATTTAAGATTGCTTTATTTCTACAATATTACTGAAACATGCCACTTAAAAGTACTAAAATTTAAATTAAATTTCAGTATCTTGAATTGGAGACAGATTTGCTAATATTTAATTTACTTTTGATTTGCCCTTTTTTTTCCTTTCCCAAGCTACAAAACAAAGCAGAATGGAAATGATTTACATAACCATTTGCTGGCATTAAGTGTAAATTTTAATTAAAAAAATATATGATAAGGTAAGGACAATTTGAGATACATTATATTAAGATGGAAAGAAACAGTTTTTATTAATTCTGTTTTGAATCATTGTTCCAATTAAAGGAATTAATGACCAAATAATTGCATGTTCATAAACTATGGTCATCAATTATTAAAATATTTAGGTGATTCATTTAGTTAATGTATACTAATTATGTCGTCACTACAGACCAGAAACTATGCAAGATACTGGGAAGGCAGAGAGAGGATATGGTCCCTTGCCCTAAATAAAGACATTATTGACTAAATTTAACCACAATCCAAAAACAACATCAAACAAAATCCCAGAGATACGAAAGATAAATTAAAAAAAAAATATCATATGGAAATATTAACGCACATATGAAGGAAAATATCCCTTTTCGAAATCATGGTTTTTCTAATTATTAGCCTTTGATTATGAACGTGTTTGGCTCTTTTATTTTATTTTAAAGTGGTATATATGCTCTCTTATTACGATATGATTGGAGAATATGGTGAAAGCTATAATTACAGCACACTATTGAATTATCTGTGTTGTGGTCAAGTGCTTTCATTTCCTTCGTATTAATTAAAGCCGTGGCCAACCATTTGACTATGCAAATCCAAGCTCCAGATCCTTGAAAAACATCTACTCCAATAGTCTATGGGTCTGCAGCTGTCATATAAGCATCTAAGTGTATTTTCACCTTTCCCAAGCTACTTAATTGTGTACAGTTCATAAACAACTTAAAATTTATGCTAAAATTTTGAGCATTGGATATGATCAGACTACCTGATTCAATGTGTCCTTAAAAGAACCATGTATTTGATCAAACACTGAATGATCTGGTCCATTGCTGGGCATTAGGCATGACAAAGGTGAATGTAAGTAGACAGATTAGATGTGATTTTTTTCTGTAATAGTTTGTTAAGAACTTATTTGTAGACCTGTTAACAAAATTAAATGAGAGAAAAGAAAATTTTCTTCTCAGTTGAGAAGTTCCTTTTCAAAGCAAAAGAAGGCAAGGAAATGTGTAGGTTTATATAAAAATGAATATCAACTTTTCCCATCTGAAAATATATATCATTACCATTTACTTTTATTACTACAAATAAAGTAACTGCGATTTTCAGGTCTTATAGTTTTTGAACTTCTGATTCGTATAGCCTTTTTATTAGGGCGACCTTTAAAAATATGTCTAAATGAAATAGTGCAGGGCACCAAAGAACTGGTAAAAGATAATCGTAGATCTCTAGGAAGGAAAATATAGTGGCAATCTCTATACAAATAACTATCAATATTTTATATACACAATTCAGTTTTGTTTGATGTTTGAAGGTATTTCTATTTCAGAAGAGCAATCAAGATATTTTTATGACAGAATAGGACTGTGATTTGCTTTCCTTATAGGTTGAAGGGTGGTAATTAATTTTAATACTGAGTAGTCAATATTTTCACTAAAAGTGAATAGAATGTAGGTGTTGGGAGGAAAAGAGAGTAGGAGTTGAGAATATATGCAAAAAGCACTGGAAAAAAACCTGAGTTAAGATTTATGAGACCTATGCCCCAAACCAGATTTCCCTACTATCTGTTTGACCTTGGAAAATATACTTAATCTTCTTGAGATTTTATTACTTTTGCCTTATTCTGACAAAATAAATTGGATGACCCATTGGGCTAGACAGAGTCCAAACTTTCTCCCAGCCTTAAGATTTTGGGATTTGAAGTAAAAATAAGGATAATTTCTATTAAAGATCCTGGGGACCAGGGACAATATGGCTGTGCCCACCTTGATTGTACTCTAAGGTCCATCACACTAATAAGATAAACCAGGATTTTTATTTTTATTTTTGCATTTATAACTTTCTGCCCTTTTTTTGCTACAGCTGTTGGATAGCTGCTGCTCTTGTTACCATAGAAACAGGTTGGCTCCTGGCTTCCTGTTTCCATTGAAAACAGCTTTCTCTAAACCACATATTGATCTCAGGAAATCATTTTGCTGTGGTTCTGTCATGAAACCCATAAAGATGATCAGCTCTGCCTTTTCCTAGGTCTAAAATTCAGTGCATGTGTATATTCATCCACCCACAAGGGTAAATGATTGTATAATCTCAGTTTTATTTCCATTTGAAAAGTGTCTTGTCAAGACACCATCCTTCCCCTCTTCCCATATCTTATATAGAAAGGGAAGTCTTATTCACTTTGAGGATTTACAGATGTGCCTAACACATTTAAGTGTTTACAAAATAGTGTCAAATTATTCGTGTCTAATCTCTTTCATAACCCATTCTATCTGAAAAAACATAGAGAATAGCGTATTGTCTAGCATGCTTCATAACTTTACATTTTAATGTGCTCATTAATGAGGAATTTTTCAAAATGAATGTGTATACTTATTTTATAGTTTCCATATTTCTCTTTTGAGGAAATACTTCTATTTCAGGATATGTGTAACTATAGAAAAAGAAGATCTGTACTGTCATACATAGATATATTCTCAGGAAGTGTATTTATAGAATTTTTAATATGGATAAGCAATGTAATATAAAATTTCAATTGAGAAAATGTGTGTGTAACACATGTATTCAAAACATGTATTATTTGAATAAAGTCAGTGCTTGGTATATGACAGACATTCAGTGTTCCTGAAATTTAGAATTGGAAGGATACATTTGCCTCTCCAGGTTTTCACAAAGAAGATAGCTGAATTGTTCATAGCCACAGATAATTAGTTGCAACGTCAGGACTGGAATTCGGGTCTCTGACTTCTGATTCTGTACTTTTCCCATTCAATCTTGAATGCTCAGGGTGGATGGTCTTTAACATTAATCGCACAGATTTCAGCCTTGTGAAGCAGCAAAAATATTAAGGATCATTAGGGTAAGGTAATCCCTCTTCCGTGCCTTACTACTCACCAATAGAGAAATTGTCACTGCTTTAGTCATGTACTTTATTTCCAGATCCCTTCTCCACATGCAGCCTTCTATCACCCCCTTTTTTGGCCTGCCATCTCCACCAGCTCTACATCCTACTGTTCCACTAACTTTAAAGCCTCAAAACGAAACCCTCCTTATGCTTATCCCCTATTTTTACTTTGGTTCACAATCTCAGTAGCGGAGTCACAAAAGCCTTACCTTTTAAGCTGAACTGTGTACAATAGGCTTCAGGAGAGGTTTAAATAAATAAAATATAATACTTATTTTCCCTGGTACCCCTTCTGTTGTGTGTGTGTTTGTGCGTGCGTGCGCGTGCACCTGTATCTTTTGGAATATGTTTTTCTTTTCTTGTTTGATATGTTGTATGTGTGTGTGTGTTTATGTAATCCTGGTTTACCAATTGGCAATGGATGATGCACTGTAACCAGCTTAGGGTGGAATTACCTGGGATCACTGTTACATTAAAAGAGAGAAACATAATTGGAGCTGTTATGGTTAAGATCGGAAAATAAGATTTGATGTATAGTAAGGAAAGGTGGTGCAGAAAAACTTCTCCCTGCACATTTCCTTAATGGAGTCAGCCAAAGGCAGTGTTTACTGCCCTGGGATGTAAAATAGTATTATAATTTTGGGTATGTTTGTGAGAATGTGTTTTAAAGGAATCAAAGCAGAAGGATTTGGGCCAAAATGTTGTTGGTATTGTTAGGAAAAAAATACTTTGATTTTTACAGTCACTTGACTGACCTTTCCTCATAGTTGATAAAGATAGTGACATCTTTGTAATTTTCTGACATTTCCTCAGTTAAAGAAATCCCATGCAGGAACCACAGAAGTGTTTTCATTCCCAGTGGGTTTGCTATCAGATTTTAGAGCTTTGCCATTCTTCATCTATCTGACAACATTGTTGCCATCTTTAAAAATTGGAACAAAAGTCAATGCCTAGAGTACAATGCTAGTGATTTAAAATTATTAGCTTTGAGCCAAAAAATTTTTCATTGATTGCCTAGATTTCTTCTGAGTTTTAGCTACTGTTCAAGTTTTAGTTATGGCATGTGGATGTCAACAGTTCTCTAATTTAAGAATAAATTAAAGTAGGGAATATTTTAAAAATCTGTTCTTTTTTTTTTTTTTACTTATGTATGATTTATTTATTTCATCTCTGATTTCTCTTTCTTAGCTTGTCCCTTGGTTACAATTGTTTTCTAGAAATAGGTACAGTTGTCAGAACACTTGACATTGTGCTTTGATGCTGGGTTTCTTTTTCAATAACCTTTTGTGGTTCCTCTACCTTGGATTGCATCGATTGGTTGATGAAATAGTGTTAATTGTCATCAGACATTAGTACATTTCTCTCAGTTAAGCCAATTGGGGGAGGACCTAGCATCAAAGAAGAAAGAATAATCTTGCTTTTGCATCTCTCCACTGACAATTATTGAGCTTCAACAATTGGTTAGGCAGTGGATTAGGTAGAAGAATACAAAAATGATAAAAATAAGGCATTTGCTTTCAAGATGGTTGTATTTTGTTGCAAAAGAGCTGTAAGTCCATAGTTACAATATAATGCATTTAACACTGTGATAGTATTATTGATATAGCTCTGTTGTCACAGACCTGGAAGAGACCAACTTTCCTACAAAGAAGAAATGACATTTTAATTAACTCACAGAGGCGTCTTTTAGTGACCAAGGGGTTGGGGTTTTAATTATTATTTTTAAAATATATTTTTAATTTATTAAAAAAATACTTAGATTACATAAAATATAGCATAAAAAATATAAGGGATTCCCATATGCCCCATTCCCCACACCTCCCACCCTTACCCACATTACCAACTTTTTTCATTAGGGTGGTACTTTCATTGCAATTGATGAACACATTTTGGAACATTGCCACTAATCATGGATTATAGTTTACATTGTAGTTTACACTCTCCCACTGAGTTCTGTAGGTCAAGGCCGTATATATAATGACCTATCTCTGTCATTGCACTGTCACTCAGGACAATTCCACGTCCTGAAATTGCCCCTGTATTACACCTTTTGTCCCTCTCCCTGACTTCAGCACCTCCAGTGGCCACATCAATGATATAATTTCTTTCATTGCTAGAATCACAATAAGTCTATAGTAGAATACCAGTAAGTCCACTGTAGTCCATATTTTATTCCCCAATCCTGAGGATTCTGGGATGTTGATGCACTCTCCACCTCTAATTGAGAGGGGGATTCAGTTCCATACAGCTGATATATGGGATTCTCTTATTTGCAGTTGTAGACTCTCTTGGTTCCTTGGTGTGGTGATTGTCCATCCTCATCCCCTTATTAGTTGTCCCCGGGTTAGTTGAACTGGAGAGTAGTTGAACTTGTTAGTTGAACTGGAGAGTAGATGTTGCAACTCTGCTGTGGCTCAGGGCCCAGCTGGCACATGGACAGCTGAAAGATTTAAGTCTCTTGGATATACACCTACCAACTCCAGCACCAACTGTAGGTTCAAATAAAGGAGACAGAAGAGGCATGTGTAGAGAAGTCATATCTGAGTCCAACTCTGTCAAACTCCAAAGTAGGGCCTGCTATCTAGGCACCAACCTCTGGAACTATCTGCCATGACCATGGGACCTGGGTGTCTCCAGAGCCTGCAGGAGTTCCACTATTGGGGGTAGTTTCTATTTTGGCTGCCTATGAGATCCTGTTGAGACATGCATAAGCATTACCTCTGGAAGACCTCCCAACTCATTTTGAAATCTCTTAGCCATGTAAACTCATTTGTCTTGACCTTTCCCCCCTTTTATTCAAGGTCTTTTTCCAAACACCTTGCTCATTGGCGTTTGGTAGTTATCCCTTGGAACCAGGGAGGCTCATCCCCAGGAGTCATGTCCCACACTGGGGGATAGGTAATACATTTATATGCTGAGTTTGGCTCAGAGGGAGGCTCTCAGGAGGTAACTCTGAGGCACCTTACAACACGAGGCTATGTTGCAACTTCAAGAACAAAGGCTCATAAGGATAGTCTTAAATATCAAGCGCCCATCAATGGACACTAGTACTGTGCCTGTACTTGGATGATTGTTGCTGTTCCATTAGAGAATGTGGCAGAGCTCCCCAGGATGGGAATTCAGTATTCTTTCAGTTGTTGTGTGAAACTCTACCTACTGTGGCAATGTCCTATGAATACTTGAACACATTTATATGTATGCCCAGATGAACTTCCTCCTATGTAACCCCCATCACTGATACCCCACACCAATGATCCTCCCCTGCCATAGTTGTAACCCTTCTGTGATCCAAAACTTTAAAAATGAAGCCCAGAATATTGCCAAATAGAATGATTAGGAAAATGAAATAATAATGATATGTTTAAATATGAGAAATAGAGCTCATAATAATTTTAAAAAACTGAAACTAAAATAAAGTAAAAAAATTGGGATATTAAAATAATGAAAAATATTAAAAAAATTTTTTGATGTTTTGCCTTTTATCACTGTAATAAGGAGTTGGGGTTTTAATCAACACAAAGTGTTCAAATGTGGAGGCTTGACTAAACTTACCATGGTATGGAATTTGCAGTAATCGAAGGACCAGAAGGAATGGGATTATGTAGCAAAGGCAGGAGAAAGTCTTGAGATGTAGAGAGAGTTGAAATTAGAAATAAAAGGGTCATTGGGCTTATGAATGAGATTTCCTGATCTCATGTAGGACTGTCAGTTTAAGACAGGACTTGACATAATTATTTCAGTTTATTCCAAAATAGTAGTTTCCACACTTAGAAGTGCCTAGAAATCACCTAAGTGGATCACTAAAAATTTACTTACCAGGTCTCACCCCTGAAATTCTAATTCATTTGATTTTAGGTAGGGTACAAATCAGATGAATTGTGGATCATAGGTAGTCAGTGGTCCAGTACTGTTCTATGACAAAAGCAAATCAATTTAATAATGAATGAAAAGAACAATCATCTTAGACCAGTATTTCCCAAAGTGTGTTTTACAGACCTGTAATTCTTCAAGATGTTAACAGGGGTGGCCCCTTTTCAGAATCTCACAGCTGAATTTGGAAACTTGCTTAAAGTAAAATTAAATAGGTGTTTTGATTTGTTTGTTTTTTTTACTGAAGATCTTAGTTTCAAACAGTTGAAAGACTGACTAATTGCCTGAAAGTTGATTTTGAAGTTTGGGTGAATTAGTGCTAAGGGTTGGAATCTATGAGCTGAGTTTTAATTCTAACTCCATCATATTCCTGTTGTATAACTTTGGCAAGTTACTTTATTATGCTTCCTTTTTCTCTTCTTTACAGTGGAGATAGTATTAATATTTGACTCAGATAATTGTAAGTGTTGAGTGAGCATATTCATGGTAAGAATCCAACATGTGCTTTGTTTTATAAATGTCAGTTTTATTGCTATTATTATTACTATTACTTGAGGTAAGTTCCTTAGTGGTTGTTATAGCCCACCATGAAGAAGTTTTCTGCAATTTAGAATGTTCATAAAGAAGTAAATTGCCTCTTCCTGAAATTTTTCATTTTGATGCTGGATGCTGTCTGTCTGAGAAGTTTTAGAAGGAATTCTGTTGCTCATGATTGTTTAGGATTAACAGATCAATTAGAACAATAGCTAATACACATGTATTACATATCAGGGATTTTGCCAGTAGCAAGGTGAAAGCTGTCCTTAAGAAACTACAGGCACTCTTGGCTCCATGGTGTGGTGGTTGAGAAGAAAACAACAAAAGGGCAATGAAAGTGCATTGTCATGAGAACTGAAGTAGAAGCAAGCGCAGGGTGCTTTAGAGGTAGACTTAGAATTGCCAGGGTTGGAGAAAGGTTCCTGGAAAAAATTATGTCTCCACTGGGACCAGCAGATGAAGAGGACATAGACAGATTTTCAAACAGAGAAAATGAACAAAGTCCCAAGAAGAAAAGGTGAGTCTTGCCTGAGGACCAAGTGATTCAGTACAATTGGTGCACTGTTTAGGGGTGGGGAAAGTGCCGAGATGTGTGTTTGGAGAAAGAAAATGAGGTTGAATGGAAGGGTTTAGCAAGCTCTATTGAGGAAGTTTGGTTTTCCTCTGTTGGTATTGGGGACCTTTTTAAGTATTTTAAGCTGAGTGATGGCATGCAGATTTGTCATTGGTAACATCATTCTGAAACCTTTGTAACTGGAGGGGATTGGGCTAGGGAAGGTGAATGCAAATTTGACAGGAGGGCTTCAGTTTAGTATGCTGTTGCAGTAATCCAGGTATGAAATACTGGTGACCTAAACTGAGACAGTGGTCAGAGGGCTGAAATAAGGTAGACATAGTTGAAGTGGAATTGACAGAACTTATTGTTTGATTAGGTGCAGTGAATGAGGTAGAAAGAGAGGTCAACAACGTCCCTTGTTTCTGTTTGTAAAATGGGATAAGAAAACCTCTTTTGACTTCTTTCTAATACAAGAATCTATGATTGTGATTTGAGAAACTAGTTTATCGGTAATTATTCTTTTATGGGATTTAACACTATAGTGTTTTGTTTCATGTTTGGCAATTTGTTTTTTATATTTCAGTACTAATTACCCACTTTTAGAAGGCTATTTCATGCATTTTATGGTTGTAAAATTAGATGCAAAGTATGCCCCTTAAATTTTTTGGTAACAGTAATCTAGCACCATAAAAAGACAATGAGGTACAAGCAGTTCTCTCTACAAGAAATGTAGACTTTTGATTACTACTTCTTTGGTTTAAAGCCCAAGAAAATAATACTAATTCTTGAATAATTTCTATGAAATGGAACTCTCAAATATAGTAGACCATGTGGACTCTAAAGCTAGAAGCCTGAATTGAACTATGGATTTAAAGAAAATGGTAATCAGACTCTGTTTCTCTAAATACTCCTTGGAATATTGTTTTAGATAATGATTTCCTTTAGGTAAATTAAGGAATGAACAAAGGTAGTGAGGAAGGAAAACAGGTACCAAAGAAGTTAAACTGAGAAGATGATGACTTCATATACAAGTGGAGTAATTCCTTCTAAAGCACAAATCTACTATGACATTTCTTGTTGGAAAAAGCCATTTATCCCTTTCCTTTGTCTATATATTAAGATATATTCCTTTGCATGGCTTTTTCCCCCAGAATATGGCTCCTACCTATGCTCTTACTCAAATCACTTAAAAATTCACCACCAAAAATACACTGTCACAAGACATTTCTTTGTGCCATTTCTGAATGTAGGAAATCTGTTCACATTGTGCCTTTGCATGAACTGTTTTCATAGCCTGAAATGTCCTCTCCTCCTTGATTTCATCATTGACTCAATTATCTTTTAATATCTCACATAATTATCAAGTCTTCTTTGAAACCTTCTAAACTCTTTCAGGTTTCCATATCAATTTGTAAATGTTCTATTATTGACACATCCATTTTGGGTACACTTTTTTTGTGTGTGTGGTATCTGCGTCCTAGGATTGAACTGGGAACCTTGTATTGGAAAGCTGGTGCTCAACTGCTTGAGCCACATATACCCGCTGGCAACATCGTTTTAAAGTACAAGAAACCTTTCTTATTTTCTGATTGCTCTTTTTCCATATCAGGGTGTTCTCATTTAGTGGATACAGTGCTTTCATGAATCTTTCAGGAGTTAGACCTCTTAAAAAAATTCCATATCATGACCCAGCATTCTTATTTGATTGGGAAATTTCTTGTGTATGTAATCCCCTTTCAGCAGATTGTCACCATGGATGATGTTCTGAATGGATGCTGCTCTAGAATAAAGAGGTCCCTCACAGCCTCCAGGAAAAAAAAATTCAGTTTTATTTCTGGCATTAACCTTTTTCCTTTCATGAACTTTTTTTTTTCTGTTTGTTTACCTTGGTTCTTCTCTTTTATACTATTGGTTCTTCTGAAATACTGTTTCCTCTGGAAAGAGGGCGGCTCTAACTATGGTGCTCTGGAGTTGATAGGCAGGAACAGGCAGAAACAGGATTCCTCTCGGTGTGGTGCGCAAAGTGGGTGCCCTCTCAAGGCCTAAGGAAGGGAGAAGGGTGCTTTATTTGGAGAAAGAACTTTAGTGTATTTCAGTCAAAATGGAACTACCTTTCTTTCTTCATTTTTTACCTTGCTGTATGAGGAAATCTGAATGTCACTTACACTTTGCTCCACTTTTCTCTCTCACATCAGTACATTTAGTTAGAAACCGTCTTCCCACAGCCAGCGGCCTCTCTGAGAGCTTGTTGCCTCTGAGTTTAGGGTTCCTCTCGACCAACCTCCTTAGAAAGAATAGGCCCAACCGCAAGAATGCTCTCTCCTGCACCTATCCTGAACTGCATTCTCTTTCTGTTTCCCTTCCTTCCCCCTCCCTCACATCTCGGTTATTTCAATCCCGTTTGCTTTGTATCTCAAATATTTGTGGTCCAGTGAAAGTAAGTTTCCCTGTTTTTCATCTGTGTGATTTTTTCCTCCATCGTTTTAAACATGATTTGGGTAAGGAGAGTGACTTTCTCTTTTCAACTAGAATTATATATATATATATATATATAAAGGCCTCTTATTAATACTAGTTAGGAACTTGTATATGGGGCAACATTTTATTCATTTCCTTTTTTTGATGTTCCCCAGATTTATGAAGAGTGCCTGGTAATTTTCTCAGTGGGATTTTATCACCATCTGAATAATTCCACAATTTTCCCTTGTGTATAAGAATGTATTCTCTCTGTTCCTTTCACACAGGATCATGAGTAGTTTGTTTATTTTCCCCTTCCTTGAGTCTACTCTCATTTCCCACTTTTTTTTTCTTACTTTTATGGTCAGGAAACTGGAAGCCTATGAATAGGGTGTGATTTTCTCATTACTATAAGAACCTTGATAGGCTAATATTAATCCGAAATTCTTGAAAATTATTATTTGGGCTAGAGTGATACTTTGTCATCTACCCACTCAGAATACATTTGCAAGAACCATGAACTTTGATGGTGTAACACATTTATGTTACACAAAGCCCCCTAACAAAGTAACAGCATTAAGTTGAAATAATGTTTACATATTAAAATACCTTAAGTTTTACACAGAGACTTGTCAGTGGGGCCACAGGCCTAGTCCCCTCAAACTATGTGGAGAATCATTTGACTAACAATAGTAGATGGCACTGATTGTCCCACTAATTACATGGAAATGGGACCTTCACTGAAGGATGCTGTGTCTTAATAAAAGATGTTAAAAAATGAATTTTTGGCATCAAGGAAATTAGACAAAGAGAGCAGAAGAAAAGTATTACTATTCATCACACTGTTGTTACCTTTTCATGTAATAAAATGCGAATATCTGATGATGAAATTTCCCTATGCTATCTGGAATACATTTTTATCAAACCAGTGATGTAATGAAACCCATTATATCTAAAACCTAGTTATGTACAGATGTTTTCTGAGCTGTGGCAGAAAGGATTGAGGAAGGTATTTAAAAAGAGCATATATATATATTATAATGGTCATGCAAACAGAAAAAATAAGAAAAGTATTTACTTTTACAAAAACAATGTATATTATAGGGGTAAGGTAAAACTATTTTTAGGAAAAATCATTGAGAGACATAAAATTATAAAATAGACATAAAAATAAAATTCAAAACAATAATATTAGAATGAGTTATGGTTTTAATTTGAGGAGTGATTGTATTTAATTCTTTATTTTTAAAATAGAAAGTCTTCTTAAATCTTAAAAGTAAATGTTCTTCTAATAGAAAATTGGAGAAATCAAGGAAATACCTAAGAAGAAAATGGTTCCTGTCCTCCAAGGGTTATTGAAAGTTTAGTACTCTTATTTTATTTTTACTTTCATTAAGGTAATTGTGTCTATAAGTGTATATAGTTTTTAAAATCCAGTATTTAAACTTCGACATCAGAAATAATTATCTTTTCATTTTATTCAAATCTGGTTTTAAATTTCAAAAAAAGAATTCATGTAGGTCCTATACATTATTTAAAACCATTATTCTTATGTATTTTATGTTTTGTTGCTATTGTGAATGGGATCTTGATTTCCATTGCATTTTAGTTAGTTATTGATGGCATATGAGCAACTTATTACTTTTAGTATATTAAGCATATGCATAGTTATCTTATTGCCTTCTTATTGATTGAAATATTATTTGCTTGTTGTCATAGGTGTTTGTGAATATATATATATGTATACATATATAGTATACATATATACTATATATGGAAATATGAAATATGTATATATACATATATACATATATACTATACATGGAAATGATAATTCATTTTCTTATTTCTAATAGTTATTGCTAATGTATCTCTATTTTTATTAAATCAATATAATTTACAACTATAGTTATTATTTTAAGACATATTTGTACCTGTTTAATTAGTTATCACTTGCTTTTCTACCATTATTTTTCCATTTTTGAGTCAATTTGGAGACTTTTTTATGATATGCTATGTATTTTTTTATTTTTATTTTTTTCAGTAATGGCTTGAATGTGATATATTTTGTGGATATATGTATACCTGAGGATGTTTTTCCATTACATTCGCATATAAAATTTATCTTGGCTTAGTATAGAATTTTTGGATACAGCAATTTTATTTCCTAGGTCTGCTATTTTCATCTGATATTTAGAAATAATAAAAGTATAGAAAAAAGATGGTAAGGGAAGTCCTATGTATTGTGAGCAAATTTAAGATCCTTGAGCCATGAGAAGTGGACTTGGCCCAGTGGATAGGGCATCCATCTACCACAGGGGTGGTCTGTGGTTCAAACCCTGGGTCTCCTTGACCCATGTGGAGCTGGCCCACATGCGCAAGGAGTCGTGGCACAAATTTTTCCTTTACTATATTCAACAGACATTTTAATTTGTTGGCATGTTACTAGTTTTTATACTTTCTTTTATTAGGTTGTATAATTCTAATTTAGATCAGTTCTTATCTTTTCTTGTTTGTTTATTTTCTAATCTTTTCTTCTCTTTTGTTTTCTTGAGTCAATATCTGTTTATGGCTTATTAAGATTTTGAAGCAGGCATTTTTAAAGGGAGACCTTTACTTCAAACCTCAAGATACTTTTTCACTTGTCTCTGGCTATGGATTCTATTTCTATCCCCACCCTCATCCTCCAGTTCTCTTGGTATTCCAGTTTCCTCATCCTTAGATAAAGAGATGGATCTGTATATAGTGTTGGAGTACAGACAGGACTCAGTTTGGTCCTTACTTTCTATGATCCATTTTATGTTCTAGCAAAATGCCCCTTGGAGGCAGTATACTATAATGGTTAAGAATATATATCTTAGCATCAGACAGACCTGGGTTTGGATTTGGCTCTACCACATATTAGTTGCATGAACTTGAATGATGTATTCCACTTCTTAAGACTTTTTTTCCCATTATTTGTGAAAGAACTTTCCCATCAAATGGGTATTCTGAGGATTAATGAGATAATGCATTTAAAGTGCTTAGTAGAGTAGCTGGCATAGAGCAGGTGTTCTATAAGTGGTATCTATTGTAATAGGAAGTTGAAATGCAGGTTGATGCACAACATCTTTAGTGTAATAATTGGTAACATCTATCCAATGCTTGTTTTTTTATCTATGCAAAGGACAGGAGCTCTTCGTTTCATTGGCTCATAGGTAGAAAATCCAGGAGAATGTGGTAGAGAATCCTAAAAATCATTTGTGTTTTTTAATATCAATAGATGGTTGAGCATAGCTGAAAACCTTATGCTATTACTTTGACTATAATTGTACTGAGTGTGAGCCCTCCGTTGAAATGAACTAAGAAGATATTCCTGGTACCATTGCTTGGTTCTTTGAGTGTGGTGAAGGAAATGAATGATCAAGAGGTACAAAGAAGGCTGCGATCACTTTTGTTTAATGACTTACTGATGCCTGGCACAGGCTAACACACCACACAGTAGGTACTCACAGTAGGTACTCATTGGAAGTGTTTTCCTTATGACTGCTTCCTATGTGGAAAGGTACATTTCCCAGCATGCAGGCCTCCAAAATCTTCTGCACTTTCATCCTCCAGATGCTTCTCTGAGGGAAGCAAATGTAAGCCCCTTTCTTCCCTCAGCTCTGTGGCTCCCTAGAATGGTGGTGCCCTCTTATAAATAGATCCCGCTCCTTGAAGGGGATGGTCTGTTTCTTATCTAATGTCTTTCTCCTAGTCAGAAGTAAGGTCTACATCAATACAACTTTTAAGATACAGGAAATTTTAAAATTTCTTTATTACTGGCCAATTTTCCCTAAAACCCACCTTTCTAATTTGAAGAGTTTGGGCATAAGTTGCTATGAACATAAGTTCTTAGCTATTCTCTTCAACAGATATTTTAATTAGTAAAGTCCTTCCTGGATTCTTACATGTTTGCTAGTTTTGCCCTTAATTTCCTGTGCTATTGCAGATTATTACTATTGTTGTTGTATTGTTTGTTGCTATTGTTACATGTTTTTGTAGGTTTGCTATATGAAATACAAGAGACCTTGTGGGATTTCAGAAAAACAGCAAATTTTTTAGTATATTTATGTATACCAAATTATCGTGCATATTATACTAAAATATTTGTTGTTTATCTGAAATCTAAAAAGTTAATTTAGTTTACTTAGTTTCTTCAGTCCACAAGTCTTTTGAGAGGCTGTATCTCTCTCTCTCTCCTTCTCTCTCTCCTTAAACACGAATTCTGTTTGAGAAATGAGTCATATTCTACATTCATGTGTGGATTCACAATGCACATTGTGTATTAAAACCTCAGAAAAATCCCGTTTAAAGCAAAAAAGAAAATTGTTTATCTTCCAAATTCATTTTTTTTCAAACACCCAGTTTCGTGGAATATCTTTTGTGCAATACTGTCCTTGGGGCATTTTTTTTAAAAGGAAATTATACAATTGTTTATCTGAGTTTTGATTTGTGTATTTTAAAGTTCACTTCTTCAGAGTCACAGATTGCAGTAAATACACTTAAAAATGCATTTTCTAACAAAAGGAAAATGGCACCTGTGATTAACTTTTCTAGTAAAACTGTAGGACTGGGATGGGAAACATCAATTTTATGAAACAGATGTTTAGCCCAAAACTCTATGCCTTTGAGTTTGGCCACTATTCCAGATAATATTCAAGGATTTTGATCATGTGGTACCATAATACAGTAATAATCAAGAACTAAGAAAATAAACATGCAAATAAGAACGTTATACAAGTTAACAGTAGAGCTTTCAATCATGGGAAAGATTGTTGAAATGCTGGTAGAGTTGTAAATCAGAAACTTGTTTCTCCAGTAGTAATCTTACTTTTAGGAATTAATTCTGAGAAAGCATATGGGAAGTGAGGAAAATGATTTTTGCACAAAATTATTCCTTGGGTGAGTCATTATTTACAATAGCAAAAATTTTGAAATAACTTTAATTTCCAACAAAAGGAAGTGGGAGATGTATATAAATTATTACAAACCATATGGTGGAATATTTTTCTACTGTGAAAGATAATATTTATGAAGAAATCTTAGTGACATGGAAAAATATTATCCTGAAATATTGTAGCAGATTTCAATTTAGTTTGTTTGGTATATTATCATTGTTTTAAAATAAGTATGTGGTAAATAAATATAGAGGATTAATGCAAAGTTATTTTTTATATTATTAAATTAGAGACATTTGAGATCTTTTAGCTTTTTGTCCTAAAATATTTATGTATTTCTAAATTTTGTCCAGTGATCTTTTTTTAATTTTATGAAAAAATATGAAAGTAATGAAACAGATTTAAAATCAGTGGGACCTATTTATAAGGTACAGAAGCATGTGCAAATGAAGCTCTGAGCACCGAAGATATAGCAGTTCAGGAATAGAGTAAGCCATTCTGCTTTAAAGGAATTAGTGAAATTACCAAAAATCTCATCTCTAATGTTTAAAATTTAATTACTGTGTACCACAGAGAAATTAGAAGTGAGAGAATAAGTGAAATAAAAAGTACCATTGATTAGGTATTTTATTGAGCTTCTTGGTAAGTGGTATTGGTGCTGGATATTATTTCTGCCCAGAAGAATCATACATAATTAGGCCTTGGCAGGCAAAGGTAGAATAGACTATAAACAGACAATTACACAGTTTTATAAATTCAGTGAGAGAGACACATAGCGTGCCTTAAGAACCCTTAGAATGAACATCTAATCCAGACATAGGAATCAGGAGAGATATCCTTGAGGAAGTGATATCTGAGTAGGGTCTTGAAGGAAAAGCTCAAGGTAGGCAGGAGATGAATAAGAAGAAAAGTGTTTTAGTAGAGGGAACAGTATTGGGAATACTGTAAGGTTGAGTGCACCCTACAAGTCAGTCATTTTGGCTGGAGTAGTGGCAAGTGATACAGAAGAGTGAAGAGGGGAAGCCCAATATGTTTCTTTAACATGTATCAGATGACTGCAGAACTCCGAGTGGTTCTCAAAGAATTTACAGAAATTTTTCCCAAAAGCAAAATTTGTAGACTTTTGTACTATGTGACTTTGCCAAAGGTGTGCCTCTGTATTCTTTGTTGGTGTTACAATGAATTTGGAATTAATAACCAAAGTAACATTTATAAGAAAATTCGATGGTACATTTATTTACCAGACTTGAGATTTTATAGAATTCTCTTTTCTTAAATGCATAGAAATTGAATAAGTATGCAAATTAATGAATCACATACAATTGTAGTATGTATTATCATTGTGCCAGCCCAAAGATTTATTTCATAATTCTGGCCCCTATTGCCTGATTAAATATAGCATCTTTTATAATTTCTATAAAGGGTTACACATAAGGTTCTTTCTGTAACTCTTTTTTTCCATCTTTTTTTTTTTCCAAATTCTATTCAATTTATTCATTTTAAAAAAAATATTACATTCAAAAAATATGAGGTCCCCATTCACCCCCACCGCCCCACCCCACCACTTCCCCCACAGTAACACTTTCCCCCATCATCATGACATATCCATTACATCTGGTGAGTACATCTCTGGGCATCGCTGTACCCCATGGCCTGTGGTCCACGCCATAGCCCACACTCTCCCACGTTCCATCCAGTGGGCCATGGGAGGACATACAATGTCTGGCAATTGTCCCTGGAGCACCACCCAGGACAACTCCAAGTCCCGAAAATGCCTCCACATCTCATCTCTTCCTCCCATTCCCTGCACCCAGCAGCCACCATGGCCATTTTTTCCACACCAATGCCACATTTTCTCGATTATTAACCACAATAGTTCATGAATAGAATTTTTCCATCTTTTAAATTAGAGAAGTTGTGAATTTATGAAACAATCATGCATAATGTGTGAAATTCCCATATATCACCCTTCCACCAAACCCTTACATTGCTGTGGAACATTTGTTGCAGATTATTAAAGAACCCAATTAGACTATCACCATTAACTATGTTTTATAGCATACTTTTGGTATATTTTCCCATACATCCCTATTATTAACATTACGCCTTAGTGTACATTTGTTATAGTTCATGGAGAGCTCTCATATTTGTACTGTTAACTGCAGTCTATCTTCTACCACATGGTTCACTGTATTATACAGTCCCATTCCTTGTACATTTTATCCAAAGTGTACATTTTGTGGCTCTCACTTTCATCAGAGTTCTGCCCTATAACTTTTTTTTTTTTTTTGGAGGTACTGGGATCAAACATGGAACCTCCTACATGGGAAGCAGGCACTTAGCCTCTTAAGCTACATCTGCTCCTTGTTCTGTAACTCTTTATTGTTCTATTTCTTCTCTGTGAATACCTGCAGACTAAACATTTGCCATGAGAATATAGTCTGCCACAATTATGCTGAGCCCTGGTTTTGGTTGAGGACTGAACATGTAACCACCACAAGTATTCAGTCTATCTGTGAATCCACTCTTCTATCTTCGTGGATTCACAGATCATTTCACAAGTAAGCACTTTTTATGTGAGTAGCTCTTCATTTAAATCATGTTTCAGGACTTGGTGAATATTTCAAATATACTCTTTCCCAAGTGCTGTGAGATAATTAAAAGATAACACTGTGCCTGGTGACACTGAAATTTCCTAAATTCAGGAAAGAAATACTTGCTATAGGATTCTTATCAGGCAATATAAGGTATTGAAAAGTAGAGCCTGGGAGAATAAGACCTGGTTTCATATACTAGCTCTGCCAATAAATTGTTATTGGCTTTGAGGAAGTTTCCCACTTTCCTCCCTAAAAAGGAGATAGAGTAAGGGTTAAATGAGGAAAATATATAATTTTTTTCCACATGGAAAACTCTCATCCAATGGTTGGTATTATTGTTTGTGATTAAATCTAGTGCTATTAGCCCAGCCAATCCATCTCAACCAGATGACTAACTTGGTACTACCTCGTATCTGTTCTTAGATAACATTGCCCCCAGAATTTCAGATCCTACAAAGGCATGTATAATTGTTAAAATTAATTCATTCCTTGGGTATTTATCATGCTCCTACTAAATGGAAGTCTTCTGCCAGATAATGGGACTACACAAGATGCTACAAAAATCTTTATAGAATTATCGTCTAGAAACGATGGTCTAATCATACAATCAAATATGATGAGATCTCTAATAGGGGGTCTGCAGGTCAAAAAGATCATAAAAAACCTCCCACAGGAATTGAGGTTTGTACAGATTCCTGAAGGAAGAGTACAGTTAGTCTAAGCAGTGGGTGGGGGCAGTGAGCTGTGAGGGGAAGGGTAACAGATCGGTAGTGAGTGTGACACTTGAGAAATGCATGAAGTAAGGCTGGAGCTCTGAGAGTGTAATGGGAAAACGAAAAAAGAGAATGATGTTATTTGAAAGGCAGAGGGAGATGATGAAGGACCTTATAAGCTATGCTAAGGAGTTTGGGTTTATGTTGTGGGAATGGGAAGTTAGTGAAGAGTTTTCAGCAGATGAGTAACAAACCCATTTTAAATTTTAGAAACATTATTGGCTACAATTTGGAGAATGGATGGGATAGGAGCAGTAATGGAGGCAGAAAAACCAGTTAAAGAGGCACCATACTAACCTAGGCGAGATTTTTCTATTTGAGCATCTTGGTATACTTCTTTTAATGGCTAATTGTCATATAGTTTTTACCTAAAAAGAGGTGTACAGCAAATAGCAAACTTGAACAACCATGGCTTTCTTAAAAACAAAACAACTTTTTACTGGATAAATATTACTTTACATTTTTTTGCAAGAAAAAACAGCAGCATTTTCATTCTACTTTGATTAATGAAATGTGCCAAGACAAGAATATTATTCAATTTTACTTTCAAATTCTAGAATAAAACAGGTTACTTTTATTAAAGATGTAGGACCTTCTTGGGGTAGCTGATATTTCATATTTGTAATGTCTTTTTTATGGTGAGAAGATGGAGATATCATTTAGCAGGACTTGAAAAGAGATACGTGATTATATTAAAATTCTTTACATATGTAGATAATATTTCAAAGACACATCAAAGCCTTTCAAAAATTTCAAATGTAGAGTTTGCTTTGATCTCTAGGGCCCTTCGGGGAACTGGTTATTTTACTCCTCAATCTGACTGATAATTTTGCTGCATTAGGCACAGTGTTTTATCATCTTTTTTCTTGTTTTGTTTTAGAAAGGTCTTTGAAAAGAAAGCTTAGTATTTTTTATTATGGTGGATATCCTCCATAGTTGACTATAGCTTGTTTTAGAAGTGATCCTGATTGCAGAAGCTCCTACTTGCTTAGCACAAAGGTTTGCAAAATTTCAGGTTTAAGGTCTCTGAATGGGTCAGTCTATTGTGGAGAATGTCTGAGCTGAGAGGCACCAAAATCTCTGCTCTCTGCTATTTTGTTACAATGTATGAAAACCTCCAGCAGTGGAGACACTTCTCTCAGTTATTGCCCCGAGATTTCCTAATGCCTATTCATGCAAATATGTTTCCTAAGAACAGACACTCATTAGACTCTTCTCCACACCAACACTACCATGAATTAGTGACCAGATTGCTGACTGCTCCATCAATATATATTTGGGAGAAGTAAGAAACAGAGAAGTAGCAATGCTTCTATATGTTTGTCATTTGTAACAAATGTACCATACTTATGTAGGATGTTTATTGGTAGGGGAGGAGATGGGATAGGGATTGGGATAGGGTATATGGGGATCCCTTGTATTTTCTACATGACTTTTCTGTGAGCTAAAGCTTTTTGATAAGAAAGTGAAAAATAAGACACTGGAGGAATATACAGAAGAAATTGTCAGTATACATAAAGATAATAGATCTCATGGTGATGCAAGGCATAAAGCAAAATTTTTTTTAATTTTTAATTTATTTTTAAAAATTACATTATTATTGTTTTTGTTGGCTTTGTTTGGGTGATGTTTTGGATTTTTGGATTGCAGAAGGGTTACAACTGTGGCAGGGAAGGATCACTGGTGTGGGGTATCAGTGGTGGGGGGATGTGTGGGAAGGGGTGTACCTAGGGCATGACTCTATGGAAGATGAATGTGTTCATATGGTCTGGTCATGGAGTGCTGTCTCGGTGCATAGAGACCCACAGAATAATAATGGAATATTGAAGTCCCATCCAGGGAAGTCCAGCTACATTTTTTCCTAGAATGGCAAGAATCTCTAATGTACATAGACAGTGCCTAGTGAAGGAGGACAAAGCAATATGGCAGGCCCTTGATCTTAATGCTTGTACTTCAGAACTTTGTTCTTGTAAAATTGAAACTTAGCCTACTAATATATACTGTCTAAACATTACCTCCTGAAAGTCTTCTTATTGCTCAAATGTGGCCTCTCTCTAAGTCAAACTTAGCATATAAATTTACTACCTTCTCCTGGATGTGGGACATGACCTCCTGGGATGAGCCTCCTTGGCACCAAGAGATTATTACCAAGCACCAGCCAGTGATGCATTTGGAAAAAGACATAGACCAAAAGGGAGAAATATTAAATACAAATGAGTTTTTACATCTAAAAGTTTTAAAATTGAGTTGGGATGCCATAAGAGGTTATGCTTATACACATCTCAGGAGGATCTCACTGACTCCCATAGTAAACATTGTCCCAAGTAGGGGTGCTCCTGAGGGCTCTCCAGACATCTAGACACTATAGGCAGGGCAGAAAACCTCAGGAAATTGGCACCCTATTGGTAGGATATATGATAACCTATCTCCCCAATCTATCAGAGTTAGACTCATTTATATTTTTCCTACACATGGTTCTTCTGCTCCATTTATTTGAACTTATAATTGACAATATACCCATTAAATATATGTCTCAGAGACTTAAATCTTCCAGGTGTTCTTATGCCAGTTGAGTTATGAATCTCAGCATAGCTGCAGCCAACACCCACTCTCCAGTTCATCAGACTTGCCCAGGACACTAACAACAGGATGATGATGGGCAATGCCCATTCCCAAAACAGAGAGTATCTACAACTGCAAGCAAGACCATTCCATCCATCTGCCCCATGGGTTCTATGCCCCCTCTCATATGGAAGCAAAGTGGGCACCATCATTGAGGAATGTACAAACATCGGGGGGAATGCAACTATTGACTGAAGTAGACATATTATTATTCTACATATTACAAGTTCTTACCTGTAACATTGATGTAAAGACAGTGATTACCAAAGGTTCTGAGAGGATGTAGAGGAAAGAATAAGTGTAACATATGGGGCATTTTGGGAATGTTGGAATTTTTCTGCATGATATTGCAATGATGGTTATAAGCTATTACATGTTTTGACAAAACCTATAAAATTGTGCGGTGCAAAGTGTAAACCATAATATAAACTATAGATTATGCTTAGTAGGAATGCTTCAGTATGTTTTCATTAATTTTGACAAATATACCACACTAATGAAAGATGTTAATGGGTGAAAGCATGGGAAGGGGCAGGGGCGGGGGGAGTTAGTGGGAATCCCCTATATTTTCGATATAACATTTATGTAATCTAAAGCTCCTTTAAAAATAAAGGAAAGAAAAAAACAGTTGTGTTGGGATGAAAAGTTGGAATGTTAATTCGTTCATTCTGTCTCCTCCTCTCTGCTGGTAGACACAGTATACTTCATTCCTCTTGTGTCCCAGCACCCAGTCCAATGCCTGACTCAAAGTAACCCATATCTGTTGTCCTTAATTCTAAAATCTAAAGAGATCTGAAACAGAATTTTTTTAACAACTTATTTGCAATGAAACTTGTCCTGAGGTGAGATAAGGCTATTTATAGCCTTTATTTATCCCACTTAGTGTGACTGTTTTGATTGCTTCAGAAATATTAATGTGCTTGATTATGGGGCTCTGCCCCAGACACTGCAGGAGATGTTACCTAACATATGTTAAAGGTACTGTATTGCCTTTCTAAAATCTAAACAACTCAGAATTCTAAAATACCTCTGGTCCTAAGACTTTCAAGTAAGAGAGATCTTAGAAAATACCATGTATTTTGTGCTTCCATGGGCCAGGAGTTATGCTGAGCACTTCAAGTGATTTGGCTCCATCACTTAACCAGCTATATGCTTTGAGAGGATTAACTGGTATTCTCATTGGGCACTCCAAATTCAGGAAGAGATGGGCATCAATGGTAGACCTGGTCAGCTTGATTATTATATTTTAGACAAGATATTTAATTTGTCTGAATGTCACTTCCTGTTTCATGTTAATATGTAAAATAAGGAGCTCTATTTTTATCCTCTATTCCCTACTATACTTCCCTCTAAGAGAATATCATTTTAATTCAGACAGGCACAATTATCTGTACACAGATAAATGTCTCAGATGATGCTGTCCCCATCTCCAGATTCAGTGGTGGGTTTGACTTGTCCAAGAGCAACCCCATTCCACTTGCCAATGAATTGTTTAATGAAACAATGAAAGTGCAATTGTTCTTTTAGAGAAAGCATTCTTTCTCCAGAGAATGAGTCTTAAGTAGAGAACTTACTCTTTCTTCTTCATATTACATTATAGCTGGATGCAATGACTGAAACGGTTGTTTGACCAAGGATTGAATGAACATAAAGGAGGGTAGAGCAGGTGAAGGAATCTGGGTTCATGATGTCATCACTGAGCTGATGGGTCAAACCAATTTTGAAGTCCCTCCTTCTTCTAGTTTGCATATAAGTCTGAGATAAATTTCCCTATATTTTAAGCCAATTTGAGTCAGTATTTCTTGATTGCAGCTGAAAACATCTTAATTGATTCATTTCCCAAATTTCAATTAAATATTTCTTTCAAAGTACACACACACACACACACACATTTCTTTAAAAATGCATACACACACACATACAATTATTGGGATTCGACAATACGGTTATAAGCATATAGTTACATTATCGGAATTTGCATCTGTTCATTAATCTCCCCGGTATTTTTCTTTTTCTTTCCCATATTCTTTTTGCCAGGAAGTTGGAGAATAGATTTTTATTTTATTAAATTTCCTTCATATAAATTTATTTAATCTTCCCTTTTATTTTCACTTAATCTCACAACAGCTTTTCTTGAAGAGTAGTTCTTGTATTTTTATTTTTCTTATGTTAAAGCACCATTATAATATTAATAAAACTTCAAAAAAACACAAACCATTTCATCCATAGTTCCATTGCCCTATGACAATCACTTTCATTTACTTGTCTTTTCCAGTTTACAGAGTTGAAACAGTGTATTTATAATTTGGGGTATTGCTTCAGTTAACCTAACATTTTTTCATGTTGATTCATTGTTATCCTTTACTCTTTTAAATGGGGACATCAATTTAAAGAGTTCTGCTTTTTCACCCCTATAAATTAAATTACTGAGGATATTCTATATGTCAGCTTGCTGGTAAAAATATATTGGAAAAGACAAATACACTTCTCTTTGAATTTATTTGTTGGACAAATTCTCAGGACTTGGATTACTCTTTCAAAGGTTGCAAATATTTTATTGGCCTTTAATAAGAACTGCTAAATTCATCTCGAAGGAGATGATATAAATTTACAATATCATCTGTAATTAATTATTTTGTCTGTTTCTAAAACTGAGGTGTTAGAGATCCATGTTAACTGAAATAGGAGAGAGATGTTCAATCGGATCGTTAGATTGTTCTTACTGTATTAAGGAGGATGGGTTTATAGGGGTAAGAATGGCAGCAGGAAAATCGGATATGAGGCTCCATCATTGAATTATGGGAGCTATAATAACCATTTCAACTAAGGGTAGTGCTAATACATATGGAAAAGAGTCTTATAAATGTGTTTAGGAAATAATCTTAGTAGATTTTGTGGAGAGAGGGCCAGATGACTGCCAGGTTTTGTTCTGTATAAGAAAGAAGATGATGGTGATATTAACTAAGATTGGTATTAAAAGAGGAGGTATAGATGAAATATGACAAATACAGTTTAGAGATGCTGAGTTTAAGGTGTGTGTGACATCAGATGAATGTCCACCAGGCATTTGGAAAGTGTCTTAAACTCAGATGAGAGAAAAGGCTATGCTCTAGATGCTTGCAAGAGTGTATATCTCATTTCTCTTCACTATAGTCCTTTGAAGTTTGTTTTCCTCCTTGGTTGGAAGTGTATTTTTGTTGTTATTATTGTTTCTTTTAACTTAATCGCCAGTTGAGAGTTACAGGATTCTCAACACTTCCAAATTTATTCAGTCAATAAACTCCAGAGCCAGTTTCCAAATTAGCATTTTGGGTTTTATTGTACTTATAGACTCTTAAGTGGCATGTTAGCTTTTGGATCCCTTGTAAGCTTTTTACTCATTTAGGCTTGATAATTGGCCATATTTTGGATGACTATATCTTAGCTCCATGGGCATTATTGCTTAGACTGCTTTGTGGCTCTTTCTCTGCTTAATCCTTAACGCTTTGCTATTTTCTAGAGTTCTATATGGAGTCTTATTCTCATTACTCTGCAAGCTTGCCATAAACATTTTCATTCATTCCAGCCCTTCCAATTTGTCAACATGGTGGTTAATGATGACTTTTGGATGAGCACTTTGTATGTGGGATGGTTCTATATTTCAATGGAACCATAGGAAATTAAAAGGCTAGTATAAAATATCCTTTCAGGAAAATTGGCTAAGAATTGAAGGCAGAAGATGGAGTTTTAAGAAGGAATTGCAGACTCAGATAATTGCAGAGTCAATGGAGACTTTTGTTTTAGTTGGAAAGGTCTTGAACATATTCAGAGCCAAGAGAGAGCAAGAAATTGAAGAAAAGAGAAATGAGTAATTTTTCAAGTGAGTCTAGTGAAGGTAGAATGAAATGACTCAAAGTAATATTTCCTAAATGAATGAATGGACATAGGTGAAAGGGTTAATGAACAGCAGAATGGTCACTATTTTACAGAATAAAAATAGTTTGGTAATGTTTGGTTTAAATGTAAATAGAATTCTAAATGGTATGGAGAATGAGCCAATTGTAGTCTGAGGCTTGCTTACATAATGAAGTAGGAAGCAAAAAATTGTATGATACGTAGTGGGAAATTGAAGATTAGCAACTTATGTATTCAGTTTTTGGGAAAAAGAATTGATTAAGAGGAAAGATTGCTACACAATTATGTGATTTATTGTCTGGTTTTGGAGAGTTTTCTCAATGAAGAGAGTTGAGTCTTGTGGGCAGGGATAGGGAGGAAGAGTAGGGCATAACTCTTGACCCCTATCTTTCTTATCAAGATGACAAACGAATGCACTTTACCATGGAATATGGGATACTGTTTTCTTTTTCTTCAGTGTTTGGAATTGTGGCCAGTTTTCCTATTTTTATGATATTTTAATCAGAAGCTGTGAGTGTAAATCATATGCAGTTTATCTGCTATAATGACATCATCACACGGAACACATTTAATAGTATGAATAAGAAACTGTGTGTAAATTGAAACTATAAAACATTAGTACTAAAGTTAAACTATTAAAATTAAAAGAGAAATATTTATGAAATAACTTTCCTAGTTATTGGAAAGTAGAATATAATTCATCTTCTTTTATATTCTTGATACAAGGTAAACTATTTCCTAAAAATTGACGTGGAATAAAGATGGACCAAGATGACTGAAAAACGTGGTCTGCTAAACAGTTAATGGATAAAGGAATTTAAGAGGTGATTGAAGTGGCATAGGAATAGTACATGAAAATAAAATATCCCAACTCATAGTAAAGTGTTTTGTTGCTATTTGTATCACAAATGGGTCTCAGACCTCTGAGTTATCTTTGAAAAATTTTCTTCACTTTTCTCCATACCCAACTGATTACTAAGTTTTAAAAATTTTACCTTGCCAGTCTCTTACGTATACATTCTTCCCATTCCCACAACTGCAATTCTATTATAATATTATTACTGAAATATCATCTATAATGGTCTTTACATCTCTTTCTGTATGAATTATTCTAGAGAAGGTCATGTCATTAGAAAAATAGAAATGTGGACTTTAAAAAAAATTGATATTTATTTAAGAATATATATTGGAATGGTTATTGTAGGAAAAAAAATCAGAACTTTATTTGACTTCCTGACACCTATTTTATGATTTAATTTTTTAAATTATTTATTGGAGGTTCCACAAGTCTTCCTACTCTGTTGTCAAAGTAATCTTCCCCAAGGGCAGCTCAGATGATAACAGTGTTGGGCTTCAGACCATCAAAGGCTTCCCTTATCATCACAATATTTAAGCATTCATCATCTAAAATATTCAAAGCGCCTTCTATGTGCAAGGCGCTGTTTTGACCTGTGGCGATACAGACAAAACCTTTATGTTTTTGGAGCTAACATTTTATTTGGGGGAACAGATAGAAAATAAATAGGTAATTAAAAATATTGTAAAACACGGTGATTAGAATATGGAGGAAAAAAGTTCGATAAAAGAAGAGGGTTTCTATGTCATATGGGGTGGTCAAGGAAGGCTTCATTAGAAAGGGAACCTTTGCACAGAGGCCTGAAGGAAGCAGGGTGGCAAGCTGTGCAGATGCCTGGGGGAAATGTCCTTTCAGATGGAGAAAACAGCAAGCACGATGATTTCATGGTGGGAGTGTGCTTAGTGCATTCAAAGAACAACAAGGAAGCCATATGTCTGGTGCACAGTGAGGAGGAAAGCTGTAGGACATGAGCTCAGAGTGTTAGAAGAGGATGAGATCTTATAGAATCTATAATACAGGCCGTTATAAAGACTTTGGTTTTTACTGTGAATCAGATGGAAACCATTGAATGGTTTTGAGCAGAGTGACATTATCTGGCTTCTCTTTTAAAATGTTTACACTGGTCACTATGTTGAAACAATGTCGGGTGCAAAGGCTGAATCAGGGATGGAGGCTATAATTAGAATCTAGGCCAGAGATGATTGTGGCTTGTACCAGGGAGGAAGCTGTGGAAGTGCTGACCTATCTACGTTTAGAATTAGTCCCATTCTAATTTGAGTGAGAGGAAGCACCAGAGTGGATGATAGTGCTTAGGGGAAGTTGGCAGAGTAATGACAGTAGCACATCAAAGATAGAACCCTAGAAAATAGCCAAAGGTAAGGGTATTTGCCATTCCAGGTAACTGGTGTTTGAGTTAAATTAGATTTCCTGATTTTTTGGGCTTTGGCCATTTGCCTGAGCTTTTGCTTGTCTTTTTCACCTGTCAAAATCCTATTAATAATTTAATACCAATCTCAGAAACCAGTGCCTTCATAAATAGGGTTGCCATATTTAGCAAAAAAAAAAAAAAAAAAGGACATCCAGTTGAATTTGAATTTCAGATGAAAAAAGAAAGAACTTTTAGTATAACTATATCCCATGCACTATTTGAGACATACTTAAAGCTTTTTAATTTTTTTCTGGAATTCAAGTTTAACCATTTTATATTTTATCTGGCAGCCCTATTCATAAGCCACACTTGGACGTTTAAAATAGATGTCTTAGTCAGGGTAGGCTATATTATGCTGCTGTAAAATAAAACCCCAAAGTCTTAGTGGCTTAAGGCAATGCAGTTTTATTTCCTACTCATAGCACTTGTACATTTTTTGGGGAGAAGAGATTTATTGCTTGTGGCTATTCAGAGATTCCTATTTCAAAGTTGCTGTTTGCTATGTCAGAGGGAAAAAAGAGAGCTTTGCAGAGACTCAGTAATTAAAAGGTCTGGCCAGGAAGTCATGAACATCATTTTGTTCATGACTCATTTGCCAGAAGTAGTCCCTTGGAAACATCATTGAAAGGGGAACCATAAGTGGAATACTACCATGTCCTGAAAAGGGGAGGAACTATAAATATGTAGGGAAAAGCATAAATGATATAATACCTAGATATAATTTTCCATAGATGTAATCTCCTCTTTCTTGAGCCCCCCCATGAATTTATTCATAATTCCTTAATGATACTTATTTTAACTTACATTTTTACTACTATCTTCTTATTAAATCCCTTTGGATAAAATTTTCTTGGGGGGAGGGATGATCTTACATTATGTTGGCACAGAGTAGACTCTCAGTAAATGTATACTGAATTGATCTGTTTAGTGGATGATTGAGTTTATGTTCAGTGCTGGTGGAAAATAGAATGCTTATATATCTGTAAAGAATTTAGATATAATTTCCAGTATAAAGGAAATAAGGATGATTAAACAGTATCATAAGGAAGAAATCAGACAGAACTATAAATAGAAGGTAGACTATTCCATGAAATAATGAACTTTTTAATTTCAACAAATTAGTGTTGTGGAAAAGGGAACTGTTCGAAGTCAAAGAGTACTTGAGGGGTTTAACAACTAGCTGAAAGAAATAGACCTATATTGAATACTAAGTGGATAAATCAGCTATTAAGACCCTTTTGGGGAAATTTGAATATGGACTGGTATTAATGATATTAAAGGATTATTACTTAGTTTCCTATATAGAAAATAATCTTATTTTTAGAGATGCAAGTATATTTAAAGGAGGGATTCTCATGAAGTTTATAATTTTTAAAAAATATATCAGCATGAAAATATAAAGTGATTTAAGAAATGAGACTTTCTCAGGAGAAATATTTATCTTTGCCTGAGGATAGGAAAATTATGGCTAGATAATCCAAACTTCAAATTATGGCTAGATAATCCAAACTCCAAAGGTCAAAGTTTTCTTCTAGTGTGACATGCTCTATCTCTCAATTTTTCCAGAGAAGGGCAACTGAAAAATAGACAGAATGGGTATGGTGCAGCTGCTATGAATCTTAGTCAACAAAGTCAGATGGGTTAGAGATGTTACTTTTGTCAGGGGTAACTTTTAGTTCAAGCTTCCCATCCTCTGGGTTGGCGGATATCCTGGTTTTAATCTTTCTTGGACTGAACCCAACTGGGTTGTGCCAACAGCACTAGAAATTTACATTGTGCCAAGGCACTGGAAAGAGGGTGTGGTAGGTTAATTTAGATGTGTCCTTAATCTTAATCTGCATCCCTGTGACCTCGAATCCATTGTAAATAGAGCCATTGTAAACATCTCTTGAAGATGTGATTTTTAGGTAAGGTGTTGTCCAACTGAATGAGGTTGGGTCTTAATGTGGATTACTGGCGCCCTCTCTAAACAGAAGAAGAAAGTCAGGCATAGTCAGAGAAAACCAGAGAGAGGAGCTAGAGTCTGAAAGTCAATAGAATCTGAAAGAAAAAGGAGAGGACTTCGCCATGTGACATGAAACAGCGTTACACTCCAAGGATCGCCAGCAGCCAGCCCCACAATATTACTGACTTAGGGGAGAGAATGTTCTTACTGATGCTGCTATTTTGGACTCAAAACCAAGAGCAAATAAATTCCCTCTGTTTAAATGAATCCATTGCATGGTAGTTGTCATAGCAGCCTGGAAACTAAGATGGAGGGTAAGGGCAATGCCATGTGCAGTATGATTGGAGCCTGAGGCAAAAGGGAAAATCAGGAATATTGATCCAGTCTTTAATTTTGATTTTTAAAAATATTGTGTGTAAATAATATTTCTGATTAATGAGAATTTTGGTGCCTCCTAACATTTTGTCTCTGAGATGGTGTCTCACTTATTTCACCCTAGTCCTGGCCCTGGTTAAGTGTGTGATTTGGTCTTTGGGTGACTGTTGAGATCCCAAGTGTTGTGGTTTACATTATTTCTTCAGGTGCTGATATTCTCCTCTGCTTCACATTTGCTCGGCTTTCCCCTCTTGCTGCTTCTCTGGAAGTTCTGTCTGGCAGGCGGGGAGCAGTTTTCTCTGCTCTTGAACACACCAAGGTCTTTGCTCTCTGTCTCTTTATTAATTCTACCCTAGTTTGGAGGAATTAACTTGGTATTGTTTTCTTTTTCTTAACCTCTTTCTTCTCAGCTATACTTTCAACCATATCACATAAATAGATGTTCACGTAGATAAAACATGTACTAAACCTCAGTTCATTTGATAGAGCATATAAAAGTGTTTGATAGAGCATGTAGTGAAATGTGTTGAGTAGTCAGATGGGAAACTGCTTGAAACCGTTTGAGATAAAGGACTAAATTTTTGAGATAAAGGTCTAAATTTTCTACCAGAAATAAACCACATTTTTGCTACAACATCTCAGTAGGCATCAAGGTTTGGGGAATGGAAGGAATTTGAAGGTATTCAAGCTTCATGTGAGAGACTGAATTAAATGACCCCTTTGCTAACTGAGTGGGGCAGAGACAATGTCTATACTATATTGGGGAAAATTCATTTCTGTCTCTACATTTCCAGACTGTACAACCCTCCTGCAAAGTTTCCGTATTTCTCATGGTGAGAATGAAGTAAGGTAAAGTAGATTTTTGCTACTCTCCATACTATATCTACTGGGGAATTTGTATGTCTTAGAGAAGATCATGAGTGGATAAGATGGTCACCTGATTATTATTTTCCAGAATATTAAATATTAGTTTTATATATCAACATTCATTTTTTACCTTTGAGCTATGGATTTAATAGTATTGGAGAATTTTGGTCAAGTTTAATGAATGATCTACAATATTAGAGTTTCCTATTTTTTCTATAAACCGATTAAATTAAGAAGCCAGATTGAAAATTATTAGAAGTATGAGGAAGAATGGAATTTAACTGAAACAATCAATAACCATATTAAAGAAATTACTATCTTTAAAATGATTTTTATGTTGGGAAGGGTAAAATATCGTACGAATGATGAAAAATGTAACTCAGAAGATGAGGAAATGAAAATGCCCTCAATGTAGATTGTATTGGTTAAAATTCCTTCCAAACTGTTTTACCTTGATACTCAGTGAAGATAAAGAACACATGAACAACTTTGTTGGTTAAGAAAATTATCTCTGGGGCTAATGTTCTGGGAGGAAACAAAGGGGGAGAATTTTATGCCTCTTTGAACTCCAAAGCTTTGGAAGTAATTAAATATTCAAATAGCATGAATATTGCAGTAATGACTTTATTTGAATTTTTTTTGCATCTTGAATCCAATTTATTTTTACTTCTTATGAAACTTATGGTGAACTTTCTGCTAAAAACTAAATTTCATCCTATAAATCGTATTTAAAACTGCTTATGTTTCCAAAAGGACATGTCATTAGTTTAATAGGAGAAGGCAGTCATTGGCATCGGGGCATTATGGTGAGGAAAGCTTGGTTTGTGACAACATGAAAAACATAAGCTGATTTAATAAAGAATGTAATATTCTCTTTATCCATCTTTTCTTACCTTTTCTTTGCTTGTAAGAAAGGGATATGAAGAAAAGTGTAAAGAGTGGCTTTATAGTTCTGAATGTGGAAGGAGAAATAAATTCATTTGAGGTCCTCTTTATTTTTCATATAAATAATTATAAAATAATTTCAATTGTAGCTTTAGGTCTGTTCTGAGAACCACACTACTCTGCTGTGATTCTTCTATGCTGGATTTAGGAAGGCAGAATTAAAGAATTTCATAGCTGGAATGGACTCAGGTTTAACTAATTAAATATAGCCTTGTAGAAACATTCCTGTTTCTCATTGGACTTGTGACTTTTTTGCTATTGATATAGTGAAGGGAAGGAGAAAGTGAAAATAGTCACCTTGGATTGGAATTAATAAATAACTTCATAGGCATATAAAAAATTAAATAGATGATAATGTTCAAAGGAATGGTAGCTATTGCTAAAAGAGTATATAATAGTATATATGGTATATGGCAGAGTATTTGAATTTGATTATAAAATGATTTTCTGTTAGATCTGATGTCTCTGAAAGACATTTTTGCCTCATAGTTCTATTGTGATCTGTGATTATAACAGTTTTACCTTGTTGAAATTGGCTTTCAGCATGAGCCAATTAATTGCTGAATTGGAGCATTTTTTTTCTTATAGTCAATCATTTATTCTTTTAATCAAAAATATTTTTGTTGTGTGTATACTATGTGCCAGGCACTGTGCTAGGTGCTAGGATGCAGTTTTGCCTGGGAAAGAATATCAGGGCTTCAGACAAATGCAATTCCAACTAGCTCTATGCCTGAAAGAGATTATTTAATTGTTATAATATATTTATGATTTCATTACTTTCTGGATTTCAGAAAGGGAGGCTATGAGCAGTTTACTAATTGCATGATGGAGAGATAACTGTGGCAACACATAGTTGCTCTTTCCTTTATGATGGCTGTGTCAACTGATGATAGATAGTTATAAAGGCATCATCTACCTGACTTCAGAAAAGGGAGGTCTTTCTGTTAGTATTATTACCTGGATTATATTTGCAAGCAAATTTTCCCAAATGGTCATAGGTGTGGCCTAAACCAAGTAAAAAGATCTTTGAATGAAGATTGCTTAAATATTGGTTGCAAAAAATATCAAGATAAATTTTCAGTAATTATTTTTGTCGAATTAAATGTTTTTGAACAGATTCTACCCCTGATCGACTGCTATATTATTTACAAGCTGTATTGATTAAAAAATAATTTGGGGCTAAGTTTGAGGGATGAATGAAGGCTTTTTCATATTTGAACTATTCTCATTCCCTCCCTCAATCATGGTTTTAGTTAGAAATAGACACTGTTGTTACCAAACCAAAAAGAAAATCAAAAGATTACATCTATCGTAGGCAAGTCTCACAGCACGAGGGGTTTGTTTTACTTTTACTTAATTATAATTTTCCTAGTAAGTGTATAAGAAACTTATTAGCATATGAAAATCATGCTATCGGTAAGCAGTCTAGTGGTTGAGAGCTCAGTCTAGAAGGCTGAGTCTGCCCACCACCTTACAGTTTCTTTATGAACTTGGCCAATTAACTTCCCTGATCCAATTATTTATTTTGCAAATATGACTGATGGTACATGTTTAGTAAAGGGCTATGCACAATGCCCAGTGATAATCAAGGGCTTAGTAAACATTCCTCACTGTTTTCTTCTTTTTGACTATCTATTATGGACCCCTACTAGACTGACATATAGTAAATACTCCATAAGGAGATATAAAAATCATTATAGAAAGTTTTTCTCCAGTGTTTATTTGCATTGATCAACATTATAGCCATGTCTTTCGGTTTTCTCAAATCATTCACTAAAAATAAAAAACAACATTGGTTTTGTCAGTTAAGGAGGATAAATGATGAAAATGGCAAGAAGAAATTAGATATTTGGAGATAGAAATTTCAAAGTACTTGGCTGTTGGATTAATTTTGGGCTCTGGCAATCTCATATTACACATTTTTAACAAATAATTGACATCCAAATATGGAAGATGAAATGCAGAGGCTAAAGCAAAATTGGAAATGATTGAGGAATTAAGGTAACTTTTAAAAATGCATTATAGATCAAAGTCCATCAAGATGTTTGAAAATCTTGAGAAACTGTCACATATACAACCATGATTAAATTCTATTATAAAATAAAGGTTTATATGGAAACAAGTAGGATTTTAAAAATGAAAATAATAAATTCATTAGGGAAAATAAGTGCTTTAATAACTTGATTTTTCTCAGATGTACTTTTTTAAAAAAAGGTTTATTTTATTTGTTTCTTGTACTGCCCCACCGTTGCTTGTGCTCGCTGTTTGCTCTCTGTGTCTGCTGGTCTTCTTTTTAGGAGGCACTGAGAACAGAACCCAGGACCCAGCTACCTCTGACCCCTCTCAGGTGACTTTTAAGAAAACATGATAGCTAAAAGCATAGAGCTATTTAAACACAATACATCATTTACAATTCATATTGTTGGAAGACCCCTCTGTGAAAGCTATTTGAGTTACCAAACTTTATCTATTTATTGATATTTTCTGGCATCTTTTTATGTATAGCTCTGTCATTCCAGTGTTTACCTACAATTTTCTTTTCATGCATTACATTTATGAGCGATCTGAACCTTCTCCTTATTAGTAATTATCACTATTTTTAAGAAGAAATATAGGAAGCATAAGGAGCTTGTATTTTCTATCTGTGAGAAAAATGCTTGATTTTTAAAACCACCTACTTATCCTTTGTAGTATTTACTGAATAGATTCTGTTATTTTGCAAATGAAAATAAATAAAGTAATCCATACTTGTTGTTCAATAGATACGAAAGAAGAAAATAAAAATACAGATAATAAATAGGGAGTAAAAACCTATAACTCCTGTGCCTGGAGATAATCATTGCTAGTATTTGAATACTATTACTACTATTAATACTATTAATACTATCGTACATGTCTTTATCACACATAGATATGCTTGTATATACCATATACTGTTGATTTTATGAAAGTGGAATCATATTATAATACAGCTTTGTGCTTTTTTAGTACTTATTATTTACAGGGTAATTTTAGGGTAACATAATATTCTAAAGAGAGCTACATCATTTTTTAAACCACTTTCCATATTTGAATATTTTAGAATATTTATGGGAGGTAATAATGGATATCAAATGGTTAAGATTGTGGTTCCAAGAACTGGTCTTCCTTGGTTCAAATCTCAACTCTTCTATTACTGGCTATGTCAACTTGTGAGTTTCTTAATCACTCATTTATCAGTTTTCTCATAGGTAGAGCAGATATTATAATAGTAGGTATCTCATAGGGTTGCTGCCTTTAATAGGTTAATGATAAAAATGATAACATTTGTGTAATTAAATTTAATCTTGGACTAGAGAAGCAGAGTGAAATCTCATAACTCTGTCATTGCTAAGACAACAAAGTCCCTCTGGAGGAAGGGGCCTGACACAAACATACTACAGGTCTTACTCTTGAGACATTTAAATTTGGAGAAGTACTGAATTGTACAGAAGATGCAAAAATATCCCCGATCCAGCTCAGTTCTTTATCAGATTAAATAATCAGCTGCTCATGTCAGCCTAAAGTGGAAAAGGTGAATCTGCTCTGTGGAAAACCTGTTCAGCTTCACTCTCCATGGTTTTTTCAATGTACAATTTTTGATATATAAATGAAAACTTGAATGACAAGTGAAGAGACAAGAAAATAATGAGAAAAATCGGCAATAGAAGTGCGACTTTGCTAGATGTCTGTTAAGTAGGCCTATCTGTGACATCATTTCATACTTGCTATGAGAGTTGATGCAGATTTGCTGCTGCTTTTGTGAAACAAACTTCAGGTTCTTAAATTACTTTCAGAAAAAAAATCCCACACTCTCCTTTTATTATACATTTGAGAAGACAGCATGAAAGAAGAGCAAGAAAATGGTCCCTTCAGTCAATAACTCAAAACTTTCTTCAATGTGTCACCTTAATACATGATATAAGTTCCTATCTACATGACTAGCTTCACTTCGGTCACTTTGAGGAGAATACAGATCCTGCACCTGAGCATCATTAGCCTTATATTTGTTTTTGTTGTGTCTTTTCTCCATATTTTCAGTGGGGGAAATGGTCAGACTTTATGAAATTCCCAAGTCTATGTGTTGATCCTGCCCATGTTCACTCTATCCAGCCCAACACACCATCACCTAAAACTCAGTTTGCTTCACTTTCATTTTGGTCTCAGTAAATCAGCATCCATTTTGAGGACTGTTTTGGTTTTGCTATTGTTTGAAAATCCTGAGTGTTGTAGGTCAAACTGTGCCTTATGTTCACACATGTTCTCACACATTCCTCTGTGTGCACTAACTAGAAAGTTCTTAGTTCTTAGAAACTACTCAGATTACTGATCATTTCCCTTTGGGAAAGTGCATTCACTCAATGCATAACTATTGATCCTTAACTATTAAGTTGGACATTCTTTTGGACTAAAATGCTGCCATGTAGAATTTTGGTAATAAGCCTATTGGCCATTTAAAAGAAGGACATGAATTTTCTTTGGGTAAATGAATTCCAGTCCTTTAAACATTGACCTGTAACCACTGCTGTTTTATTTTCACTCCCAAATCTACTTTTTTTGTCTGTGAGAATACTCCTATGGTATGGCAACTGGTGGTTTTCTAAGTATTATTCATAGATAAAAAATGGTTGAAATAAAAACATCTGTATAAATTATTCAAATGATAAATATTTGTTTGATATGTATTAATATGTCACAAGCCCATTTGACAAAATGTGTCAATCTTTCAGTTATGTTCTCTTCTAACACTGGCATGAAAGGGTTTACCAACTGACTGTAGTTTTAACCATAATAATCTCCATTTCTTAGAGATTCTGACTTGATAAGTCTAAGGTAGAAATTTTTTTTTTAATTTTTAATTTAATTTTTATTTTTTTAATTCATTTTTAGAAAATATTACATTTAAAAAATATGAGGTCCCCATTTACCCCCATCACCCCCACCCCACAACTCCCCCCACAGCAACACTCTTCCCCCATTATCATGACACATCCATTGCATTTGGTGAGTACATCTCTGGGGATCGCTGCACCTCATGGTCAATGGTCCACATCATAGCCTATACTCTCCCATGTTCCATCCAGTGGGCCATGGGAGGATCTACAAAGTCTGGTAATTGTCCCTGTAGCACCATAAGGTAGAAATTTTGTATACTTCCCTCATTATGTCTCACATATCCATGGGATCCATCCATGAAAAATGTTAAGATAAAAATGACAGAAAATCTATATTGTTATTTTGGAGTCTGACTACAGTGTGTATAATATCTGTCCTTTGATGTGGGGAGCCACCCGGAGCTACGTGCATTTGCAGTCTCCAGCAACATGGCGGTTTTCATAAGTACACCTACTCCACCCCTGTGCTTCCGCCTTCTTCCCCTTTCCCCAGTTTCCCGGGCAAAAAGTGTCGCGCCTGCGCAACAAGATGTTGAAGCCATGACCAGCATTGAAGACTCGCAACCTATAGCAAATGGTGTAATAGCATTTTATTGCCTTATATGGAAGAGCCGCTTCATTAGCCTATCACCCCCTGCTAAGACCCTCCCCTTAGTATATATTCTGATGCTCTACCCTCAATAAACGGAGACTTGATCAGAATCCTGTCTTGTCTCCGTTTCTCTCGCCTCTTGTCCCCCAATTCCCACTCCCTCTTTCAGGTGCTGGTTCGTTTGACCTGCGGGCTGGGTCACTTTGATACTTCTTTTCTTATGGTTTACCAGTGACTTAAATAGAATGAGCTTTTTATTCATATACTTAGAGGAATATGCTGGCTCTCAAATCCATTCTGCTTATCCCAAGACATTCTATTTTCATGTTATTCCATGGCCACTCCTATAAATATGAGGCAATTTATAGTAGTATAATATACTATATTAAAAAATAAAGGAGAAAAACACATAATAATTCCAAATGATGCAGGAAAAAACATATTATAAAATACAATCACCTTGCATGGTAGAAATACTCAACAAACTCGGAATAAAAAGGAGCTTCCTAAATCTGATAAAGGGCATATACAAAAACCTACAGCTAGCATCACACATAATGTTGAAAGAGTAAGGTCAGGAGGAAAGATTAAGACCAGGAATATGATAAGACTGTCCACACTTGCCACGTCTGTTCAACATTGTATTGGAAGTTTGTACCAGGACAGTCAGACAGTAAAAAGAAACAAAAAGCATCCAAATTGGAAAAGAAGAAATAAAACTATCTCTATTTGCAGATGACATTATCTGGTATATAGAAAGTTATAAATAATTCATTTATAATTATAAAAATGTTATAACTAATCTTACAAATTTAGCAAGGTGGCAGTATACAAGATCAATACACAAAAATCAATTACATTTCTATACACTATTAATGGACAATCTGAAAATGAAACTAAGAAAACAATTCCACTTAAAATAACATCAAAAAGAATAAAATATTTAGGAATAAATTTAACAAAAGTGTAAGATTTGTCCACTGAAAGCTATAAAAGATTGTTGATAGAAATTGAAGATCTAAATAAATGCAATGGCATTCCATGCTCATGAATTGGAACACTTAATATTTTTAAGATGGTGTCTTAGTTTACCACAGGGTTACTGATGTAACATACCAAAAATGGGTTGGCCAATATAATGAGAAAAGTATTAGGGTAAAAGCTTATATTTCCAAGGCTGAGAAAATGTTCAAATCAGGCATCATTAGAGATGATTTCTCATCAAAGTCAGCTACTGGTGATCCTGGTGTCCTGCTAGGTGTTGAAACAAAATGATGGCCATCTCTGCCAAGGTCCCTGCTCTCCCCTTGGGGCTCCCCATCTCCCTGAGCCCAGTTGTGAGTAATCAAGCATATGGCTTGCCTCTTCAGCCCTGTCCTTCTCCTTGGGCCCAGCTTCTTGGTGGCTTCATGCTTCAACTTTGGCTGCTAACAATCCTTGAATTCTCTATCATTCATGCCAGTGTAAAGATGGTGGTGGCTCTCTTCTTCTGTGTTCTCAGTTTATGTAAGACCCAGCAAGAGAGCAGAGACCCACCCTGAGTCACACCTCAATCCAGTCAATAGTGATCTAATCAAGCAATCTAATCAAGGTCATGTAACTGAATCTAATCAAAAGGCCCCACCTATACTGTGCTTACAGACATAGGAATGGGTTGGCCTAAGAATATAATATTCTGGGGTACACAAAAGACAAACCAGGACAGATAGCAATGCTCCCCAATTGATGTAGAATCTTAACACAATCAAGATCTCAGGTACCTTATTTGAAAACATCCAAAAATTCATTTGGAAATTCAAGAAACCTGGAAAAGCCAAAGTAATCTTGAAAAAGAACAAAATTTGAGGATTCAAACTTCCAAATTATAAAACTTATTACATAACTATAGTAACCAAGAAAGTATGGTACTGGCATAAGGATAAACATATAGATCAATGGAATATAATTGATTGCCCAGAAATAAACTCTTAAATTTCTGTTCAGGTGATTTTTGGCAAGGGTACCAAGGTATTCAATGGTAAAAGAACAGTTTTTTTCAACAAATGGACAACTCGATATCCACTTGCAAAAGAATGAAATTGGACTTCTACCTTCCACCATATGCAAAATTAACTAAAAATGGGTAGTAAACCTAAGTGTAAAAGCAGGTTAGTGAGATAGGGAATCAATAGACGGATCTGAAATCAGGCAGAAAGTCCACGTGGACATCAATAACCCCCAAGATGGCTGCTGAAAGATCCCCACTATTCAGTAAAAGACTTCTTCTGGAAGCCAGGAGAAGCCCTGGATATTCCCCAAGGACTTTATCATTGGGACCTCATGGAGAATTGATGGGTGGGGTAATCAATCAAAACAGCAAAGAGCTGGAACCCCTACCTTGCCATTAGCAAAGGGGTGGAATAATTAACAGTTTAAAAAGGCAGGCACAGAGCCTAAGCACGCTCTCCCTCTTGCTCTCTTGTTTCTGGACATGTTTCTGCACTTTTGCATCACTCTCGCCATTTTTCCTCTGCCACATGGCCACACAAGTAAACCTTAGGGTTTATAACCCATAATGAGAAATTGTAGCCTGTAAATCAGCCCACTTTATCATTTTTCAACCCCTTCCTCTCTACCTGGGATCCCTGATGTTATTTTCTCCCATTTCTCTTCCCTCCCTACTTGAATACATTACTGGCCTGACTCACCCAATGTGCTCTTGAAATTCATTTTTGCAGCATAGTCAAAGAACCTAGATAAAATCCAGTAACAAAAGTAAGCTATAAAACTCTTGGAAGAAAACAGTAATAATTCTTGGTGAACTTGGATTAGGCAATTGGTTCTTAAATACAACAGAAGTACCCCAATGTAAAATTGAGAATTGTTTATTTCTTCATTCCAGTCAAGTATTTGTCTTTTAATTGAGTTTGGAATTCTACAACTTATATATTAAAGAAAATCTGGGCATAGTTGATTGAAAAAAGGTAGGGATTTTTAATCTACAGTTTAAAGTTAACAAAGAGAATCAAATCGATATTTTAAAATGCTAAAATTAAGAACTTTAGGTTGGATTAACAACATACTGGAGACATGAAAAGACAAATTTAGTGAAATTAAAAGATAGGTCAATAGAAAATATATAAACTGAAACACAGGAAAAAAAAGAATATTGAGAAGTGATATTTGGAGCATGATCAAATGGTGTAAATACTTTAATGTAGCCCTTGTTTTAGATTAGAAATAACACCCATTTTTTGTTCAATTTGTTTTTGGCCTAATTGCTTTCATGAGTGATCCAAAGCATTCAAATCAGTAATATGCTTGAAAATTATATTACATATGTTTAAACTGTTTCTTGTGGTTATTATGACCTATTATACATATAATTTGTGAAACTGTAAAAATGTGTTTAACTTAGATGTTAAATGAAGGGATTTCTTCTAGATTGTAATGAAGCCATGATTATATTTTCATACTACCTATCAAATTGGGATCTGCATACAGAAGATATCAATATGCATTTGACAACAATGTTATTAGACAAATATGTTGTTTCTAACAAAATCACCTTCATTTTTTTACAAGGTGCTGTTTTAGAAGGCAGTTATAATTGTAGATTTATTATTAACAGGAGCACATTTCAGTGCTGAGGTATAATAGGTAAATCATTCGAATTATAATTATATAACCTGGTAAACCTGGGTTTTGAACCCTTCTCATGGAGCTTACTGAGTTTGTGATCTTGGGAAATGATTAAATTTGTTAGTAAACATAAAAAGGATTTTACATTTGCTAAAAATGACAGTTTTATAGCAATGCGTGTTTTGATTTTATTTGTGTGTGGTAACTCTGAGTGTTTTAATCATTTCTTCTCTCACTTACATATATATTTTTTTCATTTACCACTCGTTTGTATAGAACCCTCTCTGGGGCTGATGCCCGTGTAGCACAGGTAAAACACTGTCTCTGCCGTCAATCAACTCATAGTCCAGTTGCCGTTCTTTGAAAACTTGGTTGCATAACAGCTTGTCCTGAAGAACTTTAAAACATACAGTCTACTGGATACATCAAAACCTTCCAAAGTGGGCTTGGAATACGTGGTTGTAAAAAACTCCCTGGGAGATAGGGGTTTGACAACCACTGATCTAATGGAAATAGTAAACTGCTTTGTAGATTGTAGATCCCTTTTGTGTTTATTAGGTCTCCGCCCTTTTAATAGTTCAGGGAAGTTGGAAATTGAGTTTTTAAGCTTAAGTACTTTGCCCAGAGTTACCAGAGCTGGTTCCAGTAAGACTCACTAGCCTGAGTCTTACTGTGTTTTTCCCACACGAATGAGTCTTTAATTATTTAATGAGATAATCTTAAACTGCTTGAACTGGGTCTGGTTATTGTCAATAAGGGTTCTGAATGTAACTGCTAGTCCTGTCAGTGTTCTCAAAACCGTCTGTAGAATATTCCATATGTTTTACCTGCATTTAAGGAAGTTTAATTGGGATTAAACAAAACAAAACTCACATTGTTTTGTATTTCAGAGCTTAGATACTGCTCAGAGGTGTTGCAGAAATTCCTCCCTGCTTCCTCTGTCCCCAGCCAAGGACATATGTTCACCCCATACCTTCAAGCCTTTTAAACAGTAGTTTTTATCATTCCTGTCGCCTCCCTTGGGTCTGATGAAAGACCAAATTAAATTTTACTTGTTCACTATATAACTTGATTATAAGTCCCAGGGGACTTAAATAAAGTCTGTAGAAGATAACCATGCTGTTAATAAATAGATGCCCTTTGCCTTTAAGTGTAACTAAGCAGATCCATTTTCAGATAGAGCTTTGCAGTAGGTTTTTTTGGGGAAAATAAAATCAAAGTAACTTTGTTTGCTCAAAACCTTGTTATGGTTTCTTCATTTCACACCAGCCAGTTTTCAGTGCTTTAAAAGGCAGACTGATTTGTTGAGTAAATGTCATGGGAAATGCCATAATCTTGGAAAAACAAAACCAAAAACAAACAAACAAAAAAACAGACCTTGCTTTGGATTTCAAAGTATGGGTTTTCTTTTTCAGGAAAAACCAAGATCACAGCCCAATGTAAAGATGCTAGAGGCAGTTTCTTTGTTTTACCTATTAACTAAAAATATTGGCTGCTTCCTTTCCTTTCTTTGAAGCATGTTTAAGAATATAATCTTCAGTAATTTAATGAATTAATCTAAATATATGTATGGTGTCATTTTTAGGTGGTCACCAGAGTGATTCAGATAACTTCTACCTGCTTTCCATTAAGGTTAGAATTTAGCTTTCATCAGTTATGAAAATTAGAACTACATTGGTTTTCAAAACAATGCTATTGATTTTGTTACTCTTCTCTGTTTCACTGCTTGAGATCTGGCGGATGATAGACTTATTCAGATAAATTAATAAACTAAAAGATTGGTGAAATTTGTATATGTATTACTGAACACTATGCAGAAACATAAGTAAGTCTCCTACTGACTTCAAATATAAATTGTATAAATAGGATATATACGGTTAGATAAATGCAAGGATTGGCCAAACACAAATGCAACTAGAATCATCAATTAAGATCATCACTGTCTGTGATCAGCATGGCAGGAAGTCTCATTCAGTGTTCAGCATTTCATATTCCTTTTTTCCAAGGAATGCAATGTCCAATTTTTTATCTTTTTCCATCACTTAGGGAATTTCAATGACTGTGCTGGTTGATCACATAATGGTGACGAAGCACAAATGATAACTAGTTGATCAAAATTGTTAAACCGTAGCCTTAATTTTGGGTGCATGGTCAAAGAAGGTACATGGATCAAAGAATTTATTAAGGTTGGATATATGAGAGATTGTATTTGGCTACAGGAAACAGAGAAACCATAAGACAATTTAAGGGCTTTATTTTTCTGATTTAGTAAGAAGTCCTAAGATAGATAGTTGTTGGTAATGGTTTAGCAGATTGAGGATGCCAATGCCTAGGATCCTGAAATGCTTTTACCTTTCTCCTTATAGCCACAAATGACTGGGATAGTTCCAGGCATGATGTACAGTTCAGATGGGAAGAGCAAGAATTAAGGGCAAAAAGCAAAGGGGCAACCCAGCAAAAAAAAAGGGGCAACCCAGTGACATCCACTTACTTCTCAATGTCAAAGTCATCCTTAGCCTCAAGAAAGGCAGGGAAATGTATTTGTCCTTTTTGATTTCAGCTGGGCACATCATTGCCCTTTAAAAGATAGTTCTGGCAGTGAGGAAGGAGAGAAGGACTATTGCTAAGCAACCATTAGGCTTTGTACAGGGAGGACCCAAGGCAGCACCTAGGCTTGTGCCTAGATGGTGAACTCCCAGTAAATATTTCTTGAAATAAATTGATTTGTATGGCATAGTTGATACATTACCAAGCTTTAGATCTGACTACTGTTAGTTCTTTACCAACCTATGGCATAAAAACACTAGCCACTCCTTTGTAACTTAATAGCATGATGAACTTATTTGGGTTTGATAATGATATTTAAAAATTCTAAAGAGGCTTGGGGAACTCATAATGTATTATAAAAACGGTAGGTTATAAAGACAGAAAAGAAGTGATGTTATCTGGGTGGAATATCTGTAGTTACAATTTCTTGATCTTTTGTTATGTGAGAAACACTAGGTTAAGTGCTTTAGATATAGTTCAACATTTTCCCTCATAGCAAATCTCCAAGATAGGTATTTAAAGATTAGGACACTGAGGTTTAAAAAAATTAAGTCGCTCCCTTAAGTCAATATAACTTGAAAAAAAGCTGAATTCAAATTCGAGACCCAATGATATTAGTGCAGGGTTGGCAAATTTTTTCTGTAAAAGACCTGATAGTAAACATTTTAGGCTTTGTGGACCATACTCAACTCTGCCTTTTCATGTGAAAGCAACAGTAGACATTATGTAAAAGACTGAGTGTTCCAGTAAAGCTTTATTAATGGGTAATGAAATTTGGATTTTCTGTCACTTCTTGTATCATGAAATATTATTCTTCTTTTGATATTCTTTCAACCATTTAAAGTGTAAAAAAAAAGTTCATATCTTGTGGGCTGTACAAAAACAGGGAACAAGTCAGATTTGGCTAGTAAGTCATAGTTTGCCGACCCCTACTTTAATCTGTACTTCTGACCTTGGTGCTATATCTAGCTAACTTAAATATATCTAACTGGCATTTCCCAGAGGTCTGCTTTCTTTGGCCTTTGCATCTTCTCCCTTTGAGGAAGAAATATGCAACCAACTCTCTTGGTGATCTGAAATCAGACAATTGGAAAGTTCTTTCTAAACAATTCAACTCAACTCTATAGCCTTTAAAGAAATAGTGCCAGTTTCTGCTTTTGCTCCCTGACATTGTCCCTTCTTTCAGGTATAAGTGGTCCTGCTTCTTTGGGATTTCACAATGTCCTCATCTGTAAATGATACCTGTTACAAAACCTTCTTGTGAGATTAAATGATAAACTACATCTAAAGCATTTAGTCCAGTGTCTTGAACTTGCCTAACCTCATCATTTTTGAACCATGCTCAGCTTCTCTTCAACTGCTCCAGCAATGTCTAAGTCATTAATTTGCCTCCCATCCTCTCTCTAAGAACCTTTTCAAATTAGTGTCACCTGCAGGCTTAACGAGCCTTCTCTTTTTCTGTCACCAGTGGGCAAATACAGCACATGAATTCACATTTAAGGTTTAGATATACAGCCTTTCCAATATAAAGATAAATTTTTTTTTCTTTTTTTTTTTTTATTAATTTTTTTTATTTTTTATTGACTTTGTAATAATATTACATTAAAAATATATATGTGAGGTCCCATTCAACCCCCCCCCCCCACCCCCCCTCTCCCCCCCCCCAACAACACTCGTTCCCATCATCATGACACATCCATTGGATTTGGTAAGTACATTATAAAGATAAATTATACTCATCTTGTTCCTAATCTCTCAGCCATGAACTCTGTCTTTAAGGAAATCTGCATTAATTGGTTGGGACTTCATCTTTGTACAACCATCCTACTACTGACCTCATGATCACAAGTTTATTTTTCTTTGGCTTACTTACCTCTAGCATTTGTTTAATACTGGTTTTGGAGCTAGCTTTTTAGGGGAAAAAAAAAGCACTCATTATTTTTGAGCTCTTTCTAGTCTTAGTTTTTGTTTGCTTGTCTACAACTGCCTTCAAGTCAGCTGGAAATTAGCAGATATGAGAGCATCTGTCTCCATCACAGGCACTGCAGAATATCATTTCCTTAGTTTATATAATCAGGTCCTAATCCAATTTGTGTGTTGATACTTGTAACTGAAATATTCTAGCAGAGGTTTGTGAAGACATGGTAAAAAGGGGCCATTTTCTTGGGTGTGGGGATTGGAAGACAGGATGGGATCTATTATCTTTCAAATTCTCTGAACTTGGGTGAGTTTCAAACTGGTCATATTTATGAAGGCTTCTTTTAATTATTATTATTTTTTATTTGTTTGGGTCTCCACCCACTGATATGACACAGTATGAAAAGATGAACACTTTCATATTCCATAGAGGCATGCCCCAGATATGCCCTATCCTATATATCCCCCTACTCCTGAGGACCTGAACCAGTCACCCTCCCCTGCCATATTTGCCAAAAGAACATTCCCACCATTGTAGGTTTAACCCCAGACCTGCAAATCCCCAGAGTTCATCTGTTGCTTCCTCCAAACCTCCCTGCAGTTCCATGGATAGTCTAACCCTACCCCCCCACCCATCCTGCTCACCTTCATATTCTAGCAATATTGACCCCACTCATATCCATGGACCACCTTCATCCCCATCCAGTGCCAAATCACACTCTTCCACCTTATCAAGGGTTTTGCCCACATTGCGCAATGGGTCACCACCCTCTACTCCCTTTCTGTTTCCTGATAACATATCTTCCAGACTCTAGCTCTGTGAGTCTGCTCAATTTGCTTAAGTCGTATTAGTAAGGTTATAAAATATTGTCCTTCAGTGATTGGCTTACTTCACTCAACATAGTGTCTTCAAGATTTATCCATGTTGTCCATGTATTAATATTGCATTCCTTCTTACAGCTGAATAATATTCCATTGTGTGTATATATTACAATTTGCTTATCCATTCATCTGTCGATGGACACTTGGGTTTAGCCCAGCATATCGATGATAAAATGTGTTGAAAACTTGAAAGGTACTTCTTAATAGATCAGTAAGACAGAAAAACTGACAGAAACATATTTTAGTTTTTTCAAAATGCTTGAAATGTGGAAGAACTCTCAGGTGGCAGTTGCCATATTGTAAGTATTGTAGAAAGCCACAAAGGTTTTTTTTTCTATTATCTATTTATATTCTGTGTATTTAGATTTATAGCACCAATTCCATATGATTTATGAAATGGCAGATGAGAATAGTTTAGAATTATAAGAGCTTCAAGTGATTTTCCTCTCCTACTTATTTGGGTGACCAGCTCACACATTTCATGACTCAAGACACACCATTGGCAGTCAGATTTCTTTTTTAAAACATGATGGCATCTATCTATGCTGCAGCAGCACCAGATGGGATTGGGAAATTTAGTCAGTCTGATTTATTGTAGCTTATTTTCCAAGCTCCACAAATGCCAGAAATGAAGCGTCTCAGATCCCTGACATTTGGCAAGGTGTAAAAGCTGTATAAAATGGGGCCCACTGAACCTCCTAAGGGCATCAGACTAGGAGTCTGGAAATAGACAACTGCGAGGACAGGTGTGGTGATCCCCAGAAAGGCGAACTGAAACTAAGTATCCCCAGATCTCAGCTGCTCATTCTGTAAATGCCATTTATGTTTTAAGAATATTGCTTGTTTAAGATGCCAGTCTTTACTCTCTTCTAAATTTCACACAATTGTTTCTCCTGACTTGATGAATGTAGTAGTTTTGTGTCTCACTACATAATAAAATATTAGGGACAGGAGGGACCTTAAGGAATAATATACTTCAACATACTCTATCCAGTCATTTCTAGCATGAAAGTACTCAGTGGATTTAAGACAAGCTTCCTTTTTAAGGAATCCTGATAGTGTTTTTAAATTATGAAATATACATACCAATAAGAATATATAAAATGATATGCGTACTTAAAGAAATTGATAACCTAAATAGCCTCTATTGCATCAGTCAGACAAAGAAATAGAGCATTACTTACTTGAACCATAAGAACTCTTGCTATTCTCCTCCTCAACCACATGCTGTCATCTCTCTCTCAAAATTGCTATTATTTCAAATAACAGTTCCTTTATTTATTGTAGCTGTTTTTTCTGTTCTTCTCATTGTACCCTCTCACCCCCTTTTCTTTTGGATAAATTGAATTTTCAAATTTCTTTTTTTTTTCCGTTACATTTCTACTTTTTGAAAATTAGATGGATTATGATTTTTCCAGGGGTTTATTTAGCAAACATAATGTGCATCTTTTATTTGAAACCTCTAACTTACTTAGACCATGTCTACTCTTCTCTGGATCAAATAAAATACCTTAGAATTTTTAAAAACATGATCATCTTTCCAAAACTCTTTGCATTATCTCTTTGAATAGCACTTACTCCCTATTCTTTTTACTGGATATATATTTTTTTGATCTACAATTATACATGAATTAGACTTTCTTCCAATATATGCTTTTTCTCATATTCTCTTTTCATATTTTTCTTCTTTTTTCATTTGCACTGCATACTAGATAATATCTCATATATTTATTCCTGTTCATTAATTTTCTCTCATGCTATGTTTAATCTTTTAGTTGATCTGTCAAGTAAGTTTTTAATTTCAATTATTATATTTTTCATTTATGTAAGTTCTAATTGGTTCTTTTTCAAATGTGCTTGATCCCTGGACATATCAAATATCCCGTTGATTCCTTTATATGTACAAAAATAGATGATAATTCCAATATCTGTCCTCTTTTAAATATTTGTGTTATCTATCTATCTATTATCTATCATTTTACTATATTACATCTCTCTCTTACATTCTGCTGGCCCCACTTGGTTTTTTGTGTAAGTTATGAATTTTGCCTAAGAGCTCCTCATTTCTCCTGGAGTTTTGTATTTGTGTTAATTATTTGAGGTTGCTTTTCAAGTTGAGCTATCCAGATAGGATTTGCATTTGCTTCTGCCAGTCATCTGTCAGTGCTACCAGCCCAGGACTCCTTTAGAGTAAATTCTTCACCTGAAGGTATGGGGTCGTACAAGTGTTGTGAATTCTGATGGTAGACCTGAGTGAAGGCTAGTCTGTGGTAACAAATTCTCAGGGGAGATTTTTGTTTTCTTCTTCTCTCACAATGAGGGTCTAGAGTGTCATATCTCTTTTGATGGACCTTTTCACATGGAAGGGCTTATTTCTCCTATACTTATTCTTCCATGCAGGATTTTCTTACGAGCCTCCCACAATGAGACAGCCTTAGGCTTCATCAAGCCTGTCTCTCTCAGCCTTTCCAGTTATCAAAATGGAATCTCAAAGTCTCCAGTCTTCAGGCAGAAGTTGCCAAGGTGAAAATCACTTTTGGTATTCATCTCTCAGATCTTGTTTCCTCTTTCAAATGAGTTCAGTGATATGTTTAATATATATATATATATATATATATATATATATATATATATATATATAAATGATATATCTGATACACATAGAAAATATGTTTATATGTAATTATACAAACACATAATTTTAATGCTTCAGTGAGGAGGATGACAGAGGGTTTATAATCCACTACACTGACAGAAATAGAAATCTTCAGTGTTAATTTAAGACCAAAAGTGCACAGAAGGCTGATTCTGCCTCTAAGTTTTACTGTAGGGTTTTGAAGGTTTTGTTTTACGTAATTGAGTTCTTATTATAACATGCATTTTATTCTTGTAACTACATAAAAAGAAATCTAGTGACTGAAGTGTAGTTGATAATCAGAAGGACATAATTAAAAGTTAATATATAAAATACTGATATACCATTTATATTAGACATATGTATAAAATCTCGATTGTACTAATATGGTCATGTAAACGGAAACTTTTCTTTCAGAAAACTGTATTTCATCATACTTACAAAGATATGTTGGCCAGTAAGCATTTCAGGATTTCTAAAACTTCTAAAGTTCAAAGAAATGTAAGAAAACACAGTTTCATTCATTTCCCATTTTGAATGATATGTTCAGGATGCCCATCAAAAGACATTATTTCTTTTCTTAAATTCAGTTATAATATTTAGCATTTGTTGAGCACTCCTGTGTAACACTTTCCTAAGTTTTTAAAATGTATTATGCAGTCTATGCAAAGGCCCTGCAAGGAAGGCACTTTTCTGTACACATTTTACAGATGAGGCAACTGAAGTCAGAGAGTGTAAGTTTTTCTCCCATGCTTAAACAGCTGACTTGTAACCAAGTCAAGATTAGAAACTGGAAACCTAGTTTCAGAATCTGTTCTTAAATGCGTTATATTGATTCTCAAAATGAATTGGAAAATTTAGGACACTTTATACAACAATTTATAAAAATATGTATTGAGTATTTACTATGTTACAGGCATTGCCCAGAGTTCTCAGCATGTTCCTGCTTTGATGGGGCTCATAGTCAAGTGAAGATATAGCTATGCAAGCGAATAACTGCTGTATAATTTGACAGGTTGCATATCGATCTAACTCAGAGGAAGGGTCAACTCAGTCACCCTGTGCTTAAGGAACTCTTTAGATTGGCCTTTCATTTGTGTATTATTAGGCATCTACCAAGTGAATAAATTGGTAATAGATGGTTCCAGCCTGGAGATCAGAATTTGCAAAGAAGTAGTAGTATGATACATTTCACAGAGCTGTAAGTTCACTATTACCGAAGAGTATAAAGTGTGTTACTGTGGACAATGAGAATGTAGTGAAAAGTGAGGTAAATTGTTAAGTCGAGGTAATTGAGTTTTTTTATTTTCCTGTTCAGAATCATCCACATCATTGAGAAATGGGTTTCTGATTTTTTTTTTTAGTAATGTAGTTAATTGCTTTGTGTTGTATGAACAGATGAAACCTATGTAGGAATATAAATTTGTGGACTCTGGCTAGAGGAGTAGAAATGAAGCTGCTGAAAATTTTCTTTCCAATTTTAACTACCATATATATGAATTTTAATTTATTGTCCTCCCTTTTATAATGACATGCTGTAATTATATATGAATTACTGTTTGTAAGCAGGCAATTAAAATGATTTTCAATAAATAAATTATTTAAGCACAAAGCATTAATGAAGATTGAAGATGTCTGATATGAGATTTCATTCAACTAGAATATTTATAGAGAGACACTTTTCTAGTTTTGTAGAAGCCAAAGTTTATTTCTATTTAAAAATCCTCAGGAAACTTTGAAAAAGGTCCAATGGGTCAAAGACTTCCAGGTTTAATTTAAGATTATAGCCAGGTGCTGACTGTTGGTGTTGCAAATTGATCCTGGGTTATTCTAAGCGTCAATAATTCTTCAGGTCTGATAGAGCTGTATTCCTCAGTATTCTGGGGTTTTTCAAAGTCGACTAATACTCCAAATGACCAGAGAAATCGTAGAAAAAATGATCATTGCCATTTCAAGGGAGGAAGTTTTGCAATCTTGGTATAAAGCCACCTTGACAATTTCAAAAATCAAAATTATTATTCCAGTAGAGAACTGCTGGAAGCGTTCACAGAATGTACTTGAAAACCCTTTTTGCTTTGTTCTCACAACCAGGTCCTCTGATGAGCCTGGATCATGATGAGTCTTATCTGGCATTAAATGCAGCTCATTCGCAACAGAATACTTGGTTAGTTATCACTGAGAGCTTCCTGGTAGTGAATCCTTCTTTGATTCCTGCAATCATTTGTTGCCTAGATAACATAGTAAATGCTCATGGGATGTGTATAAAATAAAAAAGTATCTATTCAATGGTTAATGTGGCTTTTTAAAAGACTAAAAAGAAAACTGTCCTACACAGATGAAGGTTCTGGTTGAACCTCAAATTTTATTCTACATTTACAATATTATACATTTTATTGATTTTTGTCACTTTACTGAACATATTTTGGATTAAGTGGAAATACGTGGTCTTATTAAGAAGACTAAGATTTAATGATAACTAATATACAGCCTTGATTTATGAATAGATATTTGTGGACTCAGGAGTCACTTATTTCTATTAATATGATTAATGTAAGTAATGGAGTAGATCGGCAAACCACAAATAAGTTGCATATTTGTAACACACACACATACACACACTGACATAGATCACTTTTCCAGATCATTACCTTTTTAAATGACTGCATAAAGGTTACCTTAAATTACACCCTTGGTTCTGGGAATTGGTCATTCAGCAGTTACATCTTATATGCTAATATTCTGGTAGACAGTTAAAAGGTGATATCAGTTTCCAGCTTCCCAGTTGTAAAAATGAAGATTCTCCATTTTTTAGTACATCAGTCATCAAAATGATTTTGACACTCATTTCATCATGAAATGCAATGTTACATAAGACGTGTTGTAAGAAATAATGCCATCTAAAGAAACGTTTGTGTTGCCAGACAAGGGAAATCCTCAAACTGTTGAGATGGAATTGAGTTGAGAAAAAAAGAAAACCCAAAACAAACCTGAACTGTGAATACTGACTATTTTTTTCCGTTGTTAGATATTAGGGAGAATTAAACCATAAAAGGGTTTTGATGATCTTCAGAGAAATTGGGGCACAGTTGTATGAGAAACTATAAAACCATAGAATGAACGGTCCATTAGCGAAATTGCTAATTTTCACTTTTAGAAAGAACTTCTTCTTATGCTTGGTATTAAGAACCTTTATATTTTGGACATTACTATTTTTCATTCTTACTCTTTAGCCCTCAAACCCTAACCTTTAGATGATTGCCCCAGAAATACTCTCCAAACTACAAATTGCTGTGCACCTTGTTTATCTGCAAGTTAGGTTACTTTGGTTTATTCATGTTTGAGCTTTGAAGCTGCAATGTCTAGTTGTGCGGTAATCCTGGAATCTGTTACTTCCTTACTTTTAAGTACTAGCTTTGTGGTCTTGGTCAAGCTGTAGATCTTTTTGTGCAGGCCATTTCACCATTTAGGAATGATCCATTTTTCCTTTCTTGTCTATTCAAATTTTATTCCACAATTCCAGGCCCAATTTTAATCTATGTAAACATCGTTCCTCACCTAAAACTTTCATTTCTTTTATACCATTCTTTAAAAATCTATCCCTTACTCTTGAACTGTTTTAATTTTATTTTCATGTGCAAATGATTTTAAATCAATTAGATCATAAAGTGTTTTAGTGTAGAGCCTTAACCTACCATGCGAATATCATGGCAAGATAGTTAGATTCTATTAAAACCCTGTTTGGATAGTAATTGGAACTGTACTGAATCTACATTTAGTGCAGGAATATTGTCTTCTTTTGCATAAGCATAATTTATTCTTCTATTTATTTCATCAGTTATTTTTATAACTTTTATAAAGTTTTGTTTCCTTAATGTATCTTGCATGCATTTTATTAGGTTTATCCCTAGCTGTCTTATTGTTTTTATTTTAGTGTCAAAACATTAAAATAATTACAATATTAAAATAAAAATCAAATTATTTAATTTTTATAGACAGCTAAGGATTTTTGTGTATTAATCATACAGTTAGAAAACTTGTTAAACTCTCATATTAGATCTAAAATTGAGTAGACTCTCAAGATTTTCTACATATAATGTCATTTTAAAATCTTTAAATAACAAGGTTTTAATATTTTCTTCCATTTCCAATTTTTGGTACCTTTTGTTTATTTATTTTTTCTCATTTTTCTCACTAAGACTTAAGCACAAGGTAAAAATATAAACTCCTGATAAGTGTTTACTAGGGAAATGCAAATTAAGCTAATGTGTAGATATAATTTCATACCCATCAAAATTGATTAATACTTTTAATGACACTGGCAACTGGCATGATGTTAGGAAATGGAAACTCTTACACACTGCTAGTGTGCAAACTGTTACAATTGCTATAGAGATCATTTTATCAATCTTTAATAAAGTTGAAGAAGCATATACACCATGACTTGGCAGTTCTATTTCTAGGTATTTATCCTGGATAATCTCACACTCCTGTACAATTATGGTAATTGTTGCACTACCTGGAATAGTGAAAATATAAGACTAATCTATTTCAGTAGCAAACTAGATGAATAAACCAATTATCCATATAATTGAAATTAACAAATGATCTACTTGAACAACGTGTATGCATCTCAAAAATAAAATCTTGCTTAAAAAGCAAGATTCAAATGAAAAACAAGAGTTGACGTCATTTACATAAATTATTAATATCCCACAAAATATTGTATGTCTCATTGTGGGTATATCCATACACTTAAAATTACTGCATGGAAATTAAATACACCAACCACAGGATAGTGATTGTCTTTGGTGAGGAAGGAAAAAGTAATGAGGGTTTGGGGCTTTAGCTGTGGTTGTAATATTTTATTTCTTAAACAAAATAAACAACAACAAAGACCCAAAACAAATATGACACAATATTAATATACTTTAATTTTGGAACACACTATGTTCATTATATTATATTTAGTCTCTCTATATGTTTGAAATATTTCACAATTAAAACCCAAAAATCAATCTGACTTAGAACACATATACTGCACTATTTAACAGAACGTATGGAAAACAGGACCCTGGAAATTATCTTTTTTCTACTGTCCTTGACACTGATTATCTCTCTATCTATCTATCTATCTATCTATCTATCTATCTATCTATCTATCTATCTACCTATAACTAGGTCATATTCAATAAGATTAGAAAAGACATAGGAATTGATCATTATTTTATACAACTCTTTAAAGGGAGATACTTATCATTTGTTTTTCTACAAAGGAAAGGAAAATAGGATACAACTTAAACTCACTATGTATATAAGCAGTAGTCAACATCAGATTTATTGAAATTATGCCTAGACTATTAGAAATCATTTGAACCATGCATTTTAAACTGGGATTGTGGTAATTGTAAAAGGTACATGGGGAGGTTTTAAGAAGCCCTTGCATCTACTAAAAATTTAGCCATAAATAATTTTAGGTATATTTTTTCTGTGGAAAGGACCCAGAGTTTCTACCAAGTTGCCTCCTAAAAACAAAAACAAGCAACAAGCAAACAAAGGGAAAAAACAACTCATGGAAGCCATTGGCCTGGTACCTAAAAAAAAATAATTTTTTCAATAGGTTTGTGAGAACCTTGTTATTGACTCTTATACACAATATCTTTGCCCTGACTTTCCCATCCATTTTTCTGAAAGTTTACTGGGACTTGGAATTGGTGAAAAATTCTGAGTATTTTGGCTAAGAAGAGATTCACTGCTTCCTGAGTCTGGGTAATGCAATGTTTGTGTCAAAAGGAGGAGGCCATTCATCAGAGGAAATTCACAAATTGAGCACCAACTGGAGTTTTGAGGGCTGACAGCTGTAAACTATTTACATGGTTAAAGTATTTACAAGGTTAGACTATAAATAGGGAAAATTAAAATGGGAGGAAACTCTGGAATGCATTATCAAAGTTCATTGTAACAAGCATAGTCTGTAGTTCTAGCAGCCCTAAATTATTACGGTAACCGTTTAATAAACCAATAAATAAAACATTAAAATTTTAGTACTACAATACTCTACCAATTCACTGAATATATCTGCTTTTTCATATGATGTGAATGCATGAGCCTACCACTTTTGCATTCTAAGATATTTAGGGGTAATACCCTTGCTTTTCAAAATGTTGTATATCAGAATATTTAGTACCCAATGAATACTTATGACATCCTAATTTAAATAATGATGATGATTAAAAAATAAATAATGGATAATAGTCATCAGGTATTACTCTTGATGAATCTCTTTGTATAATAAACTAGTATTCTACTTTTCCCCTTTCAGTAGCTAGTGAAACCATTGTAATTATTAACACAATGTCAGTTTTATAAAAATAGATATTCACCATGAATTGGAATGTTTTCTTGGCAATCTTTATTCCCACACAGTAATTTTTTACTGCCTGTGTCATTTTTATTATCAGATGAAGAGTATTTCTACATGCACATTAGAAAAATATTGCTGACACTTAAATTAGTTTTATATGTCTAATTAAAATTCCCATCAAAACATATCATACATAATAGGAGTTTTCAAGCTGACACAGAAGATTTTGTTGAAAGGTTTTACTGCTATTTTTGCAGATAGGAACAAAAATCAGGGTGAAAAATATAAGAACTCATTGGATATTTCTGTTAAAGGCAGTTCTGGAAAGAGAAAGGCATGCAGAATAACCACTGGAATTCAGGATCAGATGGCAGTGGGGAATTCCAGGCCAGAGAATCAGAGAATTCTACTAGAAACTTCCAGTGAGCATGGAATCAAGGACAGAGTCTGATGTCCTTGAAAAACAAGGTTTGAGTCTGAAGATAAGTCTATAACAAGTCAATTCACAGAACGGCCAGGTAGCTAAAACCAGGTCCAAACCAGGTATGAAACCCAGCATCTATTTTCCTGGTTAGGTGAGGCAGCTAAGTGCCAGATGGAAATCCTGGAAGGCACATTGTCATCTCAGATGGGTGTAGCAGCAGGTACTAGGTACTTCGTTACAGAGATGAATTTTCAGGAGGCAGAAAAATTCAGTATCTGGATGGGCACTAGAGTATGCGGTATAAGATAAAATTACAAGAGAATAGGTAGGAAATAAATTCCTTTGATCATAGATCTCAAAGGTTGTGGAGGTCAACTAGAGCAACTCCCTCATTTTACAGATATAGAAACTGAGGCATGAAGAGTAGACCTTAATTATATAACAAGTTGGCAGAAACTCCTGGAATTAGATCTTGTATCTTCTCACTTCGAAGATGACGTTCTTTCAACATCAACATGTTTACATTTCTGTGAGACTGGTATGTCAAGAAGCTGCTTACTGCTTGAACAGGCCTTGCACATACTCTTCTGGAAAAAGGGTTGATTCTAGAATTGGGAATAGGCTTAAAATTATTAGATGGGGTTAAAAATATTAAATGAAGTTGTTAAAGTAAAAGGAGTGCAAGGGTAGAATCATTTTACGCTTTGATGTTTCTCCCATCAAGAAGTAGTAGTGGTGGGGTGGCCCCTACTGAAAATGGGTGATTACAGCAAAGTGTCATTATATGATTTCCTGCCTGTCATAAAAGATAAAGCAGTTTCCACATGATTCTCATGGAATCCACCTATCTAATTTGAGAATGTGATTTCCTGCCTGTCAAAAAAGATAATGCTCTTTTCTCTAGATTCTCTTGGAATCCACCTATACAACTTGAGAAAGCCCAAGAGGTCTGTGGAGGGGCCCATGAGAAGGAACTCATGTCCCAAACCCATAGATATTTCTGACTGACAATTCACACCTACCGTCTAGTCATGTGAGTTTCTAGTGGAATTCCCTGATTCTCTGGCCTGAAATTTCATCTTGAAAGTGGATCCTCCAGCCTCCAGTCAATCCACTCACTAACAGGTGATGCTAAATGGAGCAGAAGGGAACAGTCCTTGCCAAAACTGCAAATCCGTGAGCACAAAAATGAAATTTTTAAAAATTATTATTTTTTACTTTAAATTATATAAATGTTACATAAAAAATAGAGGGAATTCCCATAAGCCCTCTCTCCCTCCCTCTCCCACACTTTCCACATTAACAACATCCTTCATGAGTGTGGTACATTTGTTACAATTGATAAACACATATTGAAGCATTGCTACTAACCGTGGACTATAGATTACATAAATTTATACTCTGTCCCACACAGTTTTGTAGATTATGACAAAATATATAATGGCCTGTATCCATCATTACAATGTCGTGGAGGCAATTTCAATGTCCGGAAAATGCCTCTATATTACATTTATTCTTCTCTTTCCCTCTGGTGGCCACTGCCTTTATATCAATGATAAAAGTTCCTTCATTGGTAGAATAATAATATGTCTATAGTAGAACAATAATAAGCCTATGTTAGTTTGTTGTTCATTCCCCAATCTTGAGGATTTTGGAATGGTAATGCCTACTCTTCTAATTGAGAGGGGGCTTAGATCCCATGGGGCAGATGAATGTCTTGCTTCCAGTTGCAGGCACTCTCTGTTCTTGGGACGGGCATTACTCATTATCATCTCCTTGTCAGTTGTCCTGGATGAGTCCAGTGAACTGCAGAATAAGTGTTGCAAACCTGCTGAGATTCAGGGCTCAACTGGCACATGGACAGACCAAAGATTTAAGTCACTGGGACATATTTATCAAGTATAGTGCATATATTAGGTTCAAATACAAGGGACAGAAAAGCCATGTGTAGGGAAAATATAAATGAGTTTAACTCTGTTAAACTGGGGAACATAAATTCCAAAGTAAGGCCCACTGATTGGGTGCTGAATTCTGGAGCTGTTTGCCCTGCTTATAGTCTCTAGAGGCCTTAGGGGCTCTCCTATTTGAAGTCCTGTTTATTGTGGCAGTCAATGAGATCCTGCTGAGACATTCGTAAGTAAGTATAACCTCTGGAATGACCTCCTGACTCAGTTTGGAATCTCTTAGCCATAAAAACTCATTCGTATTTACCATCTCCCCGTTTTGGTCAAGGTCTTTTTCCAGATGCATTGCTAGCTGGTGCTTGGTAATAATCCCTGGGAGTCATGTCCCACCCCAGCGTGGGTGCGGGAAGGTAGTGCGTTTGTGTGTTGAGTTTGGATTAGAGGGAGGCCACATTTGAGCAACAAGGGGGCTTTCAGGAGGTAACTCTTAGGCAATATATAATCCTAGGCTAAGTTTCCATTTCACAGGAAAAGGTTCATGAGTACAATCATCAATATCAAGGGCCTGGCCTAATGGTCTCTCTTCCTTCACTAGGCACTGCCCTTGTAGTTGGGGGGGTTCTTGCTGTCCTGTTAGAGAATGTAGCAGAACTCCCGGGATGGGAATTCATTATTCTTTCGGTTATCGTGTGGCTCTCCACCCACTGAGACAATGCCCCACGAACACTTGAACGTATTCATATACCTTAGAGGCATGCCCAGGTGAACCCCTACCATGCATCCCCCATCACTGGCAACACTCACCAGTAATCTTCCGCTGCCTCAGTTGGGACCCTTCTGTGACCCAAAATCTCTCCAAAAATGATGTCAGCAAAATAGCCAAATAAAATTACCAAGAAAATGAAATAATAATAATATTTTTAAAAATAACAAAATACAAAAGAGTTTTTAAAAATTTGGTATAATAAAAAAGCTTTTTTAAACATTGTGCTTTCATCATTGTTGTCTTGTATGTACTGTGACATTTTCTTCCATATATTCCCCCAGTTTCTTATTTTTTTTATCTTCAAAAAAGCTTTAGGTTATAGAAAAGTCACATGGAGAATATAGGGGATTCTCGTATACCCAATGCCCTCCCCTTTCCCCCTCTTCCTTATTAATAACATTTTACATGAGGGTGATACAGTTGTTACAAATATTGAAAGTATTGCTACTAACCCTGGTCAGTGGTTTACATTACAGTTCACATTTTGGACTGTATACTTTTATAGGTTTTGATGAAACTGAAAATGACCTCTATCTGTTACTGCAAGATAATGCAGAATAATTCTAATGCCCTAAAAATGCCCTATGTTCCACTCTTCTATCCCTCCCTCTTCCCTTGGAAACTATGTTAACCACTAAGTTTCAATTTTTGAAGAATAAGATTTGTAGATACTTGCAATAATTTTGAGGGCTTGGCATATTGATCTGTTTTCTTTTATTTGGCACTGCATATATTTTCAAGAGATTATTGCCCCTCTAATAGAGAACATAGCGGGCCTCCCCAGAAGGGACTTTAATATTTTCTTGTTTATCTCTGTGTCTCCACCCACTGATAAAACTCACTATGACAAGATGAGCACTTACATATGACATAGCAGCCTGTCCCAGGTGCGCCCTGTCCCATATACCGCCCCTCATCTGACACCCTACACCCGTAATCTTCCTCTGCCATGTCTGCCAAAAGAACATCCCCAACATTGCAGTTTTAACCACAGACTGGCAAATCCCCAGAGTTCACCTGCTTCTTTCCCCGATCCCCGATTCCCCAGTTCCATCGACAGTCCAAGTCACCACCCCTCATCTACTCCCCCTTTTTAAGCCACCGAATTTTGGGAGTTTGGTCATGTTTGATGCAGTGTGCTTGTTTACTTCAGTGGTAGTTGTCCATGAAGCCATACATTTAAAAGGACTTTAAAGATTTTTTAACATAAGGAAGGTTTCATCATTTGTTTTTTTCATTTTCTTTTTACAACCTAATTTTGAACTTGTGAATGAGAAGTCTGTTTAAATAGTTTAACAAGTATTCACATTTGCAGATTGGTGCATCCTGGGGCCACAGTGGTCTTACTCTTATTTTGTTTTATCTAGAGTCTGAATGTCCTGAGTTTGAATCTTAGAACTGCCATTTATAGTGGAGTCTTGGTTAATTTATTTACTCTTCCTTTGTCTTAATTTGCTCCCCTATGAAATACAGTCAATAAACATACCACCAGATTTTTGGGGAGAGGATTGATGGGTAGTATATTTAAAGATTAGGCATTCAGCTTCAAGTCTGACTTGGATTCGAATTCAGACATTGGCACTTATTAGGTATGCAGTAGTAAAAGCCAATTCTTCAAATTATCTAAGACTGAACTTCTTTATTTGTAAAATTGAAAATAATATGATTCAAATATATCACTTAGCACAGTATTGTACATAATAAATGCTCAATACTTTTTTTTTTTCATTTTTATTGAATTAAATGAGATCATTTTTCAAGGGTATGACTTTTCCTACCCTAGTACATAGTAATACCCACCAAAGGTTACTGATCTCTCTACCCCCTTTCTGGACCTCATATTTCACCCAATCCACTATAACGATTTTACATGTTACAGTCATACCCAATGGGAAGATTATGTTGAAAGCGAGAAGTTAGATTTCAATTCTAAATGGCTTTGATCAAATGAATACATTTTTAAAAATTGAATGTTCAAATGGGGAAGCATTCATTCTGTCTGAATATAGGTGAAGAAGAGTTAGCGGTCACAGTGGCTAAGAAGCTTCATATTAGTCAAGAATGTGATACTGTAGTAAAAATGCCAGCACATGAGAATGTTTAAAATTAATATGTCAATTTCTGTTCCTATATGACAACTCCTAACAGCTAACCATATTTTATACTAGGTACCATTTAAACCAATTCTAAGAACATTTATCAAGTTATCTAATCTTCAAAACAACCTAATGCTGGGGAGGTTAACTTTGCACTACAGTTGTCTCTGATTAAGTACAACTTAAAATGAAGGAGCCTCATTGCCTAGAGATGGGCATTGAAACTTTTGAGAGGATTTACAAGAGTGCAGTGAAAGTAGTTCAACGGTTTGGCAATAAAACCATTGAGGAACAGCTTAGAAAATAGTATTTAGCTAGAAGAAGGGAAGACCAAACTATAAGAATCGTCCTTAAGTATATGTTGGATTATTATGTGATTATGTGAAGAGAGTAGCTCCTTTTTATCCAGGTTCCCGTAAGGACAGTATCAAAGAAAATTGATCGATGTTTTAGCATGAACAGAATATTTTAAACATAAGAAAGTTCTTGCCTCGGTGAGAATTATTTATCACTAAATGGAATGGATTGCTAGCTAATTTTTTTCCTCTTCACTTTTTTTAAAATGTAGGAGATTCCCCCCCCACACACTCTTTTTTTTTTCTTTTAAATGGCATTAATTGGTATTCTGGAGAAGAGAGAGGCCTTCTCCATTTTTTTCTATCTTTCTATGTCTATGAAATTAATCATTCCATTTGAAAGTTATAAATTGCATGTCTCTACTTCTAACCATTCTTTCACTGAGTTTGTGATTATTTATTTATCCACCTTTTTACTTTTATTTTTTGGCCTTGTTAAGTAACAGATATCCTTCTCTCTTTACCTGCCTTGGGTCTTTCCCTCACCTCATGAGCATCACTGTAATCATGTTCCCAAATGCATCTCTAGTCACTGGTATCCCAAAGGATATTTTTAAAAATTGATGAAATTTAACTAACCAAGTTTACTACATATTAACAAACAAGGGCAATGGTTGGGGAGTGACAGGAAGCATTGATTGAGTTAGTTCCAATCTACTTTTTATGATTTGTATATTTCACTAGTCTATTATAATTCTTATATTAATATTTGTATGATTCTTTACAGTTCAAAAATACATGTTTTTAGATGATTAAAATAAATAACAGTCCCTTAGGGATGACATTTTCTGGGATCTACATCTCTATATAATCCCCTCTGATACCGACCCAAGGCTTGGCCATGTGACTTGCATTAGTAAGTATCATACTGATATGTGCCTGCATATTAGGGCTTGCTCTCTTGGAGAAACCATTAGAAGAATCCCTCAGCTAAGTCCAGTCCAAATTGCAGAATTCTAAGTTACATGTTTCTGTATAAGACACTAAGCTGTAGGGTAGTTTGTTATACAGCAGTGGATAACTGGTACACATATCACAACTTTATCCCCTTATCAACCCTGTGAAGCAGTTAGGGAAGCTAATTGAGATGTTGTCTGAGTTTTACATATGAGGAATATAAGGCTCAAACATGGGTTTACTCTTAATTTTTCTTCTGTTTTTCTTGTACTATTGTTAGTGATGTTGCAATTTTCTTCAGAATTAAAAAGAAAAATCTGACAAAATAAAAATTATATTTCCAAAGTCAAGTATTAATTTATTTTATAGTTGAAAGGGTAGCCTTCATGTTTTTCTGCTTAGAAATATTTCTCCTTGGTGCTGGAGAAGAGTTAGATAAACCAAACCAGGACAAGAAAATGCATTTAAATGCTGTTAAAAGTAATGTATGAAAGACACCATGTTGAGTGAAATAAGCCAGATACACAAGGACAAATTTTGTATGATTTCACTTACATAAAATACCTAGAATAAGCAAATACATAGAGATAGAAAGTAGATTACAGATTAACAGGGGAGGGGAGGGGAGGAGGGGTGGGCTGGGTGAGGGAAAATGAATGCTTAATGGGTACAGAATTTATGTTTGGGGTAATGAAAAAGTTTTGGTAGTGAATGGTGGTGATGGTAGCATAATATTGTGAATGTAATTAATATCACTGAACTGTACACATGAAAGTGGTTAAAATGGATATTTTGTATTGCATATATGTTATCCCAATAAAAATGTTTGTATGTTATAGATGTAAAGAAAGGAAAAAAAAAGGAAAATGCATTGAGAGAAAGAATATGAGAGTGAGCTCTTGAGTATTAGTAATATGTAAGGATGTAGAATAGCAGTTAGAGTTGAACTAAATTCACATGAATAGTCCTGTTCACACAGGAAAATTTCACCCTCAATCATGATCTCCTCTTTGAAGAAAATTGTGTATTCTTCCTCGTGGTTGCCAAATTGTATTTCACTCGCTGCTGTTTTTAGACAGAGCATCGCTCGCAGTTTTATCGGCTTTTTCTAACCATAATTCACAGCTTCCTTTGAAAAAGAGGTAAAATTTTGGTTCATGTTTTATTCTTTTTCATTTTCTTTCCAAGGCATGGCCTTATTATTATATCTGGGCCAACTTGGATGCTTGAAATGACTGTGCGGCGGCTTGCTCGGTCGGTAGAGGTGGGGTCTGGCTGCAGACGAGGGGTCAGTCCCGCTTGGGACGAGGGGTCGGTCCGGCAGCAGACGAGGGGTCGGTCTCACAGGGGTTGCGCGGTTGGTTGGGCTGACGGGGTCGCCCAGCGAAGCTGGCGACGAAGGGGTCGCCCGGAGAAGCAGGCGACAAAGGGGTCGCCCGGAGAAGCAGGCGACGAAGGGGTCGCCCGGAGAAGCAGGCGACGAACTGGGGACAAGGGAGGCCAGGCCCTTGTTGGGGGCTCTCAGGACTGGAGGGCGCACGGCAGAAGAACTACCGCGGAGACAAGGTAAACAGGCAAGTCCACTTTACTGAGGGAGAGGCAACAGTTTTATAGGGGCTGGGGAAGGCTGATTGGTTGAAGCCATGCCCTGTTCTGATTAGTTGCCGGTGAAAGGTCAGTGGGCGGTGCTGGACGGGGGAGGGGTGGTGGTTAGGGATTGGCTGTCGCTGTTGCTGGGGGAAGGGGCAGGGTTTAGGGATTGGTGGCTGCTGTTGCTGGGGTGGAGGGCAGACTTGAGTTTCCCGCCCACGCCTGGCTGTTGCTGCTGTCGGGGGAGGGGAAAAGGGCAGACTGGCTTTTTCCGCCCTGCGCCTGCACAGGGAGAAAGAAGAAGAAGGGTGCCGCCCCGCAGGCATCGTGTGGCGCCACCCGGGAGGAGGGGCGGCCGCGGAAGCATGGCTGCCGAGAAGCGGAGACCCGAGGGCACTCTGCGGCCATGCCGAGCTTCCTTCAGGGGTGGCGGTGGGCCCGACCAACCACCCTATTATGGGGGCAGCGGAATTAGGCCTACCGCGGCCGCTCCCCTCGCCAGGCCAGCAAACCACACTTCAGCCTGAGGGGTGACTGCATGACTGCTTTTTGTGCAGTAGACTGGAGTGAAATGAGCTGGTTATTTTAACTGTAAAGAGAGCAAGGGTAATCAAGCTGATCCTAAAGATGTAGACGTAAATAATGTGACTTATCAGGTCCCCAAGGTCTCTAGGAAGTCATGCAAGAATGCTTTCATTGCTCTGGCATTTTCTCAAGGTGACCTGTCCTGGCAGGCATCTCCTTGAACCTTCTCTAACTGGGATACCATTTTCTTAAAAAAAAAAAGCAAGTCTGACAGCTTCTTCAGGTCTCAATTCCTCTTTCTGATTTCTTTTTCAAGTCAACTTAGTGAATGCCATAAAAAAGAGTATTGTTCTTAATTTTTAGTTTGCATAAGGATCACTTAGGAGGCCTATTACAATATAGATTCTTGCTCTACCCCATGTATTCTGATACAGTGGATTGGTATGTTGTCCAGGAGTCTAGATTTTTTAAAAACATACATCCAGGTGATTCTGAAACAGGAAACTTGAAAACATACTTTCGAAAACTCATGTCTACTTATATTCCTATTCTTATCTTCCAAATGGCATTGCTAATTTATACGTAAGTGAAAAAAACATATTTTAGGGCCTATAATAAAGAGAGTGGGAATAATCAGTGGCAGAGTTTTTTTCGTAGTGGGATACAGGACAAGAAAATGGATCTGTTTCCTAAAAAATAGACTGTTTTCCTTAGCTGAAACAAAATGCAACACCAAAAGTTCAAATAGTTTTCATGCTCTGATATCAAGGAATATTCCAGATACCAAATCCCCCTAAAATAAACATTGTGAAATGGAATTAATAGGATTCTGTTTATGTCAATTTCAGTGAGTCAGTACCTGTGAGGGCACCTCATAGGTGATAGTTGATTGGTGACATCAAATTCCAAGTACCCACTACATTCCCACAGTGGGATTTCAATAAAAGCTCATAGTCTTGATGAGTTAGATTCTCTCTTTTAGAAACAAAATCCATGCTATGTCTTCATTCTGGTGGCTATTAAATATGTGAAATGTTAACAGGCACACTTAATGTATCAAGGGTAAATCAGAGCTGTTAGTGCTCTGTTCCTTCCCAGGCTGAAGATTTGAGATTATTTGAAGATGATGTTGAAATTTGTAATGAAAATGTGACCTTAGGAAGGAAATTTAAGCTGACTTTATGACTTATTTATGTCCTTTTTGTTTTAAAGTTCATACCAGCTGTAAAGCTTTCTTTATTCAGAAATAGGAATGATCTGCAAAGAGATCCTTCAGTGTTAAGATACATATGCACCAGTGCACTGGTAAAAGCTATAAGACATTTTCCTTTTATCTTTAATGGATATGATTATGTTAGCATTTCTTTTATCCATCTGTTTTTCAGCAATATGATCAGTTCATTTTTTCTTGGTCTGATGAAGAATTTGGTTATGACAGATATGAAATTTACATTACCAATTTCATTTCCTTTATTTGGGAGTCATGCAAATGTTCAGTTACGGTGAGAGCACAGGCAGTGACTAAGAATCATAAATTAATATTAACCTTTTATTATTTATTTAAATAATAAATAAATTATTATTTAGGGTATCCACAGCTGCTAAAAAATCAAAAACTTTAATTTCAGTGACTAAACTTAAAAGTCTGATGTGGATTTTTCTGTTTGGGTGGCTCTCCTCCAAGCTATAATTCATAAACCCAAGGTCTTTACATCTTGGGTCTCCCACACCTTTGACATGTAGCTTTCAAGGTCATGCTGCAGATCCTCTCCATTCCAGCCATAGAGAGGAAGAGAAAAGCATGGATGATCACTCATAGGTGTTTAGGCCTGAAAGCAATGCCCATCACTTCCATTAGTTCTCCAATGACTAGAACTTAATAACATGGTTATACCTACCTGCAAATAAGAATGTGAAATACAGTTTAGGTGCATCCAGAAAGATCAGGAAATGGATCTGGTGAGACGCTAGACAGTCACAACTACAAGGCCATCTTTCATACATCTGTCCGATTTCTTCCTTCTATTTTTTATTCCCTGAGTGGTTTGGGGCCAGAGTAGATGTTAAATAAAATTTTTGGAATGAATTAAATTTACACTCAATTCAATAAATATCTGTTTAATGCCAGAGACACAAGTATACAAAGACACAAACTATCTTTCAGGGACTATTATGGTGTATATGGGAAATAGGCAAATAATATAAATTGAGTTTAATATGGTAAGTTCAGAAATTAAAGTATGTGCAAATAACTGTGGAAAAAGTCATGTCTAATTTCTTTGAGAATAACACTTGAATAAGAATTAAATGGGCACATATGACTGAAAGTAATTTCGGGCAGATGAACTAGTAAATGCCAAACCTTGGAAGTATGAAGCAGCTTGAATTTTTTCCCAGGAACTCTAAGTAGGTAAGATATATTGCAACACATATTACAAAAGGGAGTGGACATGAAATACCTTTACTGGTAGTGATATTTAAGATAAAATCTGAGTTGTAAGGAAAACATGTGAAGATCTAGGAAAATAATACTCCTGCCAAACAGAATTGTTAGAACCAAGACTCTAAGGTAGGTGAAATGTTTCTGTGGTTTAATAATGAGAAAATTCCAAAGTGGTAAGAACACAGTGAGCAGTAGGAGATGGGGTCAAAAAAGAAAGCAGAGAACTTGTGGCCAAAAGATGGGGTGGGGGTGTATGAGCAGATTTAGGTTTTAAACCTACCGCTTTTGGCTGGTCTCTCTCTGGAGACGCTATATTTGGGAAGTAGGAATAGAATTTGGAAGACCTTTTAGGAGGCTATTTTTGTATTACAGAGGACAGATGATGATAGCTTAGACTAGGATGATAGTGATGAGAGAGAAATAAATGGATGGGTTAGGATGCCTCGGAAGGACAGGGCTTAGTGAAGAATTGGAGAAAAAAGAAAATTCAAGAAGAGTTTTTGACTTGCAAAACTAAATGTGTGTGCGTTTTTTTTTTGATACTCAGATTCGAAAGTTTTGGGGTTTTCAAAATTAAAGAATTTAAGTAATGAAAGTAATATCAGATTTATGTTAAGTGTGGTCCTTTTAAGTGTGTGTGGAAAAAATGATTGAGGGGTTGAGGACTGGAAACATTAAGGCTTAATAGGAAGCTATTGAAATACTCCAAGAAAATGAACCTGAATTAAAGCGGTGGTGATGAAAATATGGGAAAGTAGCTATGAAACCAATGGGACTCTCTGAAATGAGAAGTGGGGAAAAGGATAGTCTAGAAAGGTAAAATATGCTACCAACTGAGATTGTAAATAGGAAATAGTAACTTCATTTTGGAATATTTTCAATTCGAGGTGCTTATGGGCTAATGGGCTATCTAGAAGGAAATGTCTACTATGTGGTTGTACATAGGCTCCTGGAACTTTGGGAAGAAGCCTGGAATGCATCTGTAGTTGCAAAAAGTCTTTATTATGTAAGTATAGTTAAAACTAGAGGTGTAGGGAAGCGGACTTGGCCCATTGGATAGGGTGTCCGTCTACCACATGGGAGGTCCGCGGTTCAAATCCTGGGCCTCCTTGACTCGTGTGGAGCTGGCCCATACACAGTGCTGATGCGTGCAAGGAGTGCCCTGCCATGCATAGGGGAGCCCCATGCACAAGGAGCGCGCCCCATAAGGAGAGCTGCCCAGCATGAAAGAAAGTGCAGCCTGTCCAGGAATGGTGCTGCACACACGGAGAGCTGACACAACAAGATGACACAACAAAAAGAAACACAGAATCCCGTGCCGCTGACAACAACAGAAGCGGACAAAGAAGGCGCAGCAAAAAGACACAGAGGGGGAAGAAGGGGAGAGAAATAAAAAACAAACAAATCTTTAAAAAAAAAACTAGAGATGTACAGGACTATAGGAGATGAGTGTGCAGAATGTGAAAAAGATTGAGGATGGTTTCTTAGAAGCATTGGTATTTAAGAGTTAAAAAGAGAAAGCACCTATGGGTGGAAATTTAAAAGAACTGCCAATGAGGAATGAGAGAGCCAAAGGTGACAGTATTATGATGACTGAAAGAGGAGAGAGATTATAAGCCTTAAAAGTGTCCATTTGATTTAACAATGAGATGATCACTGATGACCTTGGCAAGGTGGCTTGAAGAAGGGTTAGGAGGGAAAAACTGAAGATAGCTAGAGTAGACTCTTATCACTAGATTGACTGAGAAGGAAAGAGGAACCTTGCAATTGTTTGAGAGTGCTATGGTGGCAGCACAGAGAGCAAAGAAAACATTGTTTTATTAAAGAATGGGGCGGCGAAGGGTGGGGTGAGGTGGGGGGAGACTTGGATTTATTGTACCACAAGGAGAAGGTGACAGTAAAGAGAAAGGTTAAACATACAAAAGAAAGATTACTAGAGATGAATCCAGAAGAAATGAGAGACCTTGTATTGAGTGTTTAAATTGATGGATTAGCCTTACCTGGAGGGACACATTTCCCCTGAGATTAGGGAAAAGAAATTGAAGTTAAGTGTGATGTATATAATGAAAAATGTTTAATTTCCTTTCAAGATTTCAAAATTGTCAAAGGAAGACAGAATATGGTCGTGCTCAGGGTTCATGTAGGGTGACATTATCCATAATGCACAATTAATATTGGAAAATGTGATGTTATAATGAAACTATGTTATTCTTCATAGTTAAGATCTGTCATTGGAATGAGGAAGTGATTGGGCAGAGATGATCACCACTGCAATAGCCATCAATTCTCTGTGAATGTGGATCAATGTGATCTGAGGAGTAGCAAGGAAAGCTCTTTACTATATAATCAATGTATAATGCCCTTACATTTTCTCCCTTTGATGATTTTCAATAACAAATTTTTATCAAAAGTTCTATAATTACAGGATTATCTGTAATATTAATACTTTATCATAGTTGGTAAATTCTCTCCTGGACTACAAATATTTATTTTCAGAACAGTGTCTGAAGTTTGGAAATAAGTCTTTTTTACTTTTTAAAAATTTAGCTGTTTGTTTTTCCTTTCATTTAGAAAGAATTTAAGGTCATCATTAATATTAAGAAAACTAATCATTGAGTCAACATGCAGTAAATGTTTGGGTGTATGAATGAAATAACACAGGTATGCCCTATACACATTGATTTAACTACCATCATTATCACATTCTCTCAGAGCTGTGAGTGCACAAGAGTCAGGGATTCAGTGGCAATACTTTTTCTTATCTTTTCCACAGCAACAAACACCTGGAATGTTGCCTGATGAGCCCAGCTATTTTCCATCTGTTTTGCCCTGGATTTATTCCCATTTGCTGTGTAGTTGTGGGTAGGGGTTCTAAGGGGAACAGGAATTTGTAATCCTAGGTCATAGGAATGGGTAAAATCTTGGCTTAGTGACTTGGCTATTTAATATGTGAGAGGGCAAATGGGAAAATGTTTTGTATTTATTTAGAGGAAAATCATCTGATTGGTTATGGATGAATTTACTAAAAGTCATTCCTTTTTGTGAGTGTAATTATAATCATATAAAACCCAGTTAATCAGACTAACTGTGGAGAACTCTTGTTTGACTCTAAATTTTAGAACATTTAAAGCAAATGTGATTTTGTTACTTGTAAACATACATCACATTTCATATTTGGCTGAAAGTATTTTCTGAGTAGGCTTTAAGGAAATTTATTGTGTAAAATAATTGTAACCATAAAATATCAATTAATGATCCATGAATAGGTATTTATAGAGAGACTAACAATACATTAAAAGAGCTACTAATCTTAGGGATTGCAGAATCCATTCAGAGTCTAACGCAAAACATTTGCTTGATCTATGAAAAGAGAGTACTAATGCCCTCTTCCTTGCTAGGCCTCTGGACAGTTTGGAGCTGGTGACGTTATTGTAAATAAGTGAAATGGTACATCAGAATATGTTCCAACACTAAACTTAAACATTTGATTATGGTTAAGTGGTCATATGGACATGCCTACTTTTTTGCAATTCCAACTTCATGTTTAAAAAATAATAATTTATATTCTGAAGAACTTTAATAGAACTGACTTATTTCACAAAACATAGCATGCCTTCTATGTTGCAAAGAAGCACGTGTCTCAATTATCATGTGGTTTTTTTTTAAATTTTTTATTCATTTTTAAAAAAATATTACATTCAAAAAATATGAAGTCCCATTCAACCCCACCGCCCCCACCCCCCACTCTCCCCACAGCAACACTCTCTCCCATCATCATGACACATCCATTGCACCTGGTAAGTACATCTCTGGGCATCGCTGCACCCCATAGTCAATGGTCCACATCATAGCCCACACTCTCCCACGTTCCATCCAGTGGGCCCTGGGGGGATCTACAATGTCCCATAGTTGTCCGTGAAGCACCACCCAGGGCAACTCCAAGTCCCGAAAACGCCTCCCCATCTCATCTCTTCCTCCCATTCCCCACACCCAGCAGCCACCATGGCCACCCTTCTCACACCAATGCCACATTTTCTCTGTGGACATTGGATTGGTTGTGTCCATTGCACTTCTATGTCAAGAGAGGGCTTAGATTCCACATGGATACTAGATGCAATCCTCCTGCTTTCAGTTGTAGGCTCCATGGTGTGGTGGTTGACCTTCTTCAACTCCATGTTAGCTGAGTGGGGTAAGTCCAATAAATCAAAGTGTAGGAGCTGAAGTCTGTTGAGGCTCAGGGCCTGGCTATCATATTGTCAGTCCAGAGATTCAAATCCCCTAAATACATCTTAAACCCCAACACCAACTACAATTCCAGTAAAGTACTATGAAAGCCTTGTGAAAAGAGATCCCATCTGAGTCCAGTTCCATCATGCAGAAACACCAGCTCCAAAGAAGGGCCATCTGACATGGCAGTGAACCCCATCTGCCATGACCATAGAACCCATGGGTCTCTTTATTCCTCAAAAGAACCAATACCTGGGGTTGTATCTACTTTATCTGTCTCTGAGACTCTGCTCAGGTGTGCATAAGGGCAATCCTTCTGACAACCTCCAGACTCTTTTTTAGAGACTTGTAGCCATATAAACTCATTTCTCCTTTCCATTTCCCCCTTACATTAGGTCAAACAGCATTTTAAAGTCATGTTATTATATGTAGACAGGGATATTCTGCTGATCCGCATTGAACCTTTAATTCAAGGTCATTTTCTAGTTGCATCTTCAGCTGGTTTTTGGTAGTGATCCCTTGGTGTCAGGGAGGCTCATCCCTGGGTGTCATGTCCCACACTGCGGGGAATGCACTGCATCTACATGCTGAGTTTGGCTTCGAGCCTGGCCACATTTGAGTAACATGAAGGCTGTCAGGAGGAAACTCCCAGGCACAATGCTGCTCTAGGCCTTGTTCTTATTGCAGGTGTATAGGCTCAAAAGCATAGCCATTAGTATCAGGAGCCCACTGTTGGACCCTCATTCCTTCCTGGTTCTTACCATTGCACCTCCATTTGCCTTTTCTTTCTTTTCTTTTCTTTTCTTTTTTTTTAAGCTGTTCATCCCCTATTTTGTTGTAAAGGCAAGAACCATGTCTCATTTGTTCATCACTCTGCCACTAATGTCTTGGCCAGTTTCTTGCACAGGTTATATGTTCTATAATACTTGTTGATTGAATGAGTTCCCGTTTTATCAAAGAACGAATAAGTTAAATGATTTGCTCAGGTCTATCCAGAGGCAGAATAGAAATCCATTTCTTTTATTTCTGGGCCTTGTTTCAAACTGCCCCCTTCACTGGACCCTTTTCATACAGTTTATTTAGCCTTCAACAGTGGTGCTAAAATGGTAATCAAATTTATGTATGGAGCATAGTGACTAAACTTTAATAACGAGAAAATGGAGGGATATTTTAGTCATCTCAACTCAGGGAAAATTAAGGAAAGTGATACAGTTCTAGAAGGAGGAATATGAGGGGATAAATCAGTGAGAGTTTCCTGGCAGTGTCTTGGCATAAACTTTGGAATTGGTGTGAGAAGATACTTGTAAACTTCCTTTTTCTGAAAATCATTAGAAATGCAATGGCTGTTTGTCAGATATAAATGATAGGGAAGTAATACCATTGAGCCTCTGGACTTAACTATAAAACCACCCATATATTGCTTCTCAATATCACATACTTGGTTAAAAATCATTGAGTTACACATCTTTCAATTAGTGCGATACCTGGTAACCATAGCTTGAAGTTTTTGTATTTTTTAAAAAATACAATTAACAATAATTACTTGCTAAAAATCTTTTCTTTCCTCCACAAACTTAGTTAGGTTCTTGGATTTGAAGTTATGAAGTCTAAAGTATCCTTTAAAACTGAGAAAATAATTAAATAATTTTTATTACTAAAGGTAAATCCGAAGAAATATTTCTTCAGTGATGGATGAAGCCAGGAAGTCATTTATGACTAAGTGAATGTTCATACTTCCCCAGCTAGTAAGATTTCTGGAGGGAATAAAAGCCAGTTAAATAGAAAAATAAAAATTCACTGTTAGATGTCTGTAATTATTTGGTGTTGTTGAATTTCTCATCATTTGTTTAAAAGGTCATGATCTGTGGATGTAAGAGTCTTCATGGGCCTTAGATGTGCTGAAAATCTCTGAAACCCAAATGAACAGTTGATTAATTAGGTAAAGGCTTTGTTACTCTAGTCTAAATATAAGTTCAACTAATTTTCCTTTGAAAAGAGAAAGAAACATAGTTCAAGGCAATTTTGATGAATTATAATCTTCATGTGAAACAGCAGGCAACTTGCAACACATGTTGCATTCAGAAAATAAAGTATTACCCATCCTCATTGTATATCTTTCTTTCCTTATATTGTTTTTGTCCAGAATGTCCTAAAAAGTCTTTCCCCATTAGTAATAGATAAAATTTTAAATTTAAAAATCTGTCTCAAAGTATCTAAGTATCTGTTAAAGTAAATAAGAGTCAGCTTTTAATTCAGTTTGTTCAAAGATTCTTTCTCATTAAACATCCTGGCTCTTCTGCCAAACCCTTGGATTCAAGAGAAATAAAAGAAATCCTGGAAAATTTGTATAGCCACTAAGTAAATAGATCAATCAATCAATCAAGCAATCTCAACCCTTTACCTCACACCGTACAAAACTCTTATTTAATCAGGGACTTAAATAAATGCAAGAGCTAAAGTTATAAAACATGTAGGAAAAAAGAGAAGAAACTCTTACTGACATTGTTTAGGCAAAAATGTCTTAAAAATAGACAAAATGTCACAAACTATTAAAAAATGATAAATTGGACTTTATCAAAGTTAAAAAAATTTTAACTCTTCAATAGATGCTGTTATGAATATTTAAAAATACATGCCATATACTGGGAAAAATATCTCCACAATATATATCTGATAAAAGACCTATGCAGAAAATATGAAGAACTCTTAGAAACTCAACAATAAGAATTAAAAGTGGGTAAAGTATTTGAACTGATGTTTCATGAAAAAAGGTACACGATAACAAAACTTCTATAAAGATGCTTAACCTCATTAGAAAAATGCAAATAAAAATCATGCTATGATAACACTATATACCCTCTAATAGACTAACACTAAAAAGACAATATCCAGTGTTGATGAACATACAGAAAAATGGATCTTTCATTGCTTGTGGGAAGGCAAATGGTATAGCTACTTTGGAAAACAGTGTGTTGGTTTTTTAATGAATTTAACATAAACTTACCACATGATTGAGAAATTACACTCTTGGGTGTTTATCCAAGAGTAAACATGTGTCTGTACAATGACTTGTACCAGAATATATACAGCAGCTTTATTCATAATAACATAAAATTGTGTAACCCAAATGTGTCTCAACTAGTAAATATGAACAAATTATGGCATATCTATTAAAAGAGTATTATTCAGTAATCAAAAGTAGTAAATATTGATAAACAAAAGGATTTTATATTGAAAAAGTCAGTCATAAAAGGTTATATGCTGCATGATTCCTTTTATAAGAAACTATGAGATAAACCTATAGTGTCAGAAAGCAGATTAATTGTTATCAGGAATACGATGAAGCAATTGCCTGCAAAATGGCATGAGGTTCCGGTTTGAGTTGATGGAAATAATCTATATCACAATTGTTGTGTTAATTACATTACTGTATACATTTGTTCAAACACATCTAATTGTTCACTTAAGATTAGTAAATTTTATTGTATGTAAGTTATACCATAACAAAACTGACAGAAATTTAAAACCCTATGATGTACATATCAATATCTATATTTTACAACAGAGAATTGGATGCCCAAATATTCCAGAATTAGTAAATGGCAGACTGGGGATTCAAGCTTGTTATATCTCTAAAGATGGGAACACACAACTAAGGCATTTACAATCTTAAAAAGGTGTCATAGAACAACAAAAAAATTATTGGGAATATAGTTTGAAATGGATGTGGTGTTAACCATTAAAAAATCAGTATAGGATAACCAGCAAGATGGTGGCAGAGTAAGGAGCTCCCAGAGTCAGCTCATGCTGCAGGGCCATTAGTCATCACCAACAGCTATCTAAAGCACCTGTTTGGGGGCTCCAGGAGACCAGAAGAGCATCCTGCAATATCCTTTAAGGAATGGAAGGAGGACACTGCCCATCTGCAGAGAAAATTCTTGAGTAGAGCACTCCACACCCCAGAGGCTGGTGCTCATCCTCCACTGGAAGCACAAGCAGCCTCAGGAGCTATTCCATGACTGGAATTGGAAGGTCCACTTCCCAATAATGGGAAAGGAAGAGACAGTTGGGCACCAACTTCAGCTACTGATTTACATTCTGCTGGCTAAAATATAAACCTAAGAATAGCTAAAATTTGAACCTATCCAAATCAGAAAGAGACTGATAGCCAACATTTTAACTCCACGCCTAGCACAAGGGGAATTGGGGTGGACTAAAAATCACAGTGCTTGTAGGGACCAGCTTCTTTCACCCAGATCAGCCTGCAGCCTTAGCCTAGACTTCCACCCCACCTCTAGCAGGGAGGAAGCATGTGGGCCCTGCACCAACCTCTCCAGGTAATTACAGGTATATTCAGCTGGCACAGACTGAATAGTCAGAAGTCTACCAGGGCAACTGCTGTCATCTTGGGCCTGCATGGCATAGATTGGTGCCCACACCTGATTCATCTCCACCCCAGGCAAGGGAGAAAGGGATGTGAAGTTTCATCAGTCTCTCTGGGCAACTACAGTCTAGACCTGCATGACTTGGATTGTTGCACAAAGCTTTGACTCTGTCCCTACTTCTGGCAATGGAGAAAGGTGGGAGAAGCTTCATCAGTCCCTGGGGCAATGAGGGCAGCTTGAGCCTCTACAACTTATAGCATGAACTACATCCTTGACACCTACTAAACAATCAGCAAGGGAGAAAGGGCAGGAAGCCCTAGACTAGAGAAACTACACCCAAAATAAATATATCTAGTAAGCCAGATGCCAAGACATCAACAAAAAAATTACAACCCACACCAAGAAATAGGAGGATATAGCCCAGTTAAAGGAATAAGATAAGCCTCCAGATGACATAAAGGAGTTTAGACAACTAATCATAAGGGAGTTGAGACAACTAATCAAAAAAACTCCTTAATAATTTCAATGAAATGACTAAATAGTATGGATATTAAGAAGACATTGGATGAGCACAAAGAAGAATTTTAAAGCATACATAGAAAAGTAGCAGATCTTATGGGAATGAAAGGCAGAATAAATGAAATTAAAATTTCACTGGAATAATATAATAGCAGATTTGAGGAGGCAGAAGTGTAAGTGACCTTGAAGACACGACCTCTAATAGCAAATATACAAAAGAACAGATGAAGAAAAGCATGGAAAAAATTGAACAAGGTCTCAGGGAACTAAATGACAGCAAGAGATGTGCATATATATGTGTCATGGGTGTCCCAGAAGGAGAAGGGAAAAGGGGCAGAAAGAATATTCGAAGAAATAATGGCATCAATGTTCCCAACTCTATTGAAGGACATAGATATCTGTATCCAAGAAGCACAATGTACTCCCATTTGAATAAATCCTAATAGACAAACTCTGAGACACACACTAATAAGAATGTCAAATGCCAAAGACAGAGAATTCTGAGAGCAGCAAGAGAAAAGCAATGCATAACATAGAAGGGATACCCAATAAGATTAAATGCTGATTTCTCATTAGAAACCATGGAGGCAAAATGACAGTGGTATGATACATTTAAGATAATGTAAGAGAAAAACTTTCAGCAAAGAATCTTATATCCAGCAAGATTGTCTTTAAAAAATGAGGGTAAGTTTAGAATATTTACAGATAAGCAGAAACTGACAGAGTTTGTAACCAAGAGACCATCTTTGCAGGAAATAAAGGGTGTGCTACAGTCTGAAAAGAAAAGACAAGAAAGAGAGGCTTGAAAGATAATCTAGAATTGAAGATTTTACCAGTAAAAGTAACCAAAACTGTCAAAAATATGACAAATAAAAACCAAAGGTCAAAATGGGTGAAATAAGAACTGCCTTTAAACTAATAACATTGAATGTGAATGGATTAAACTCTCCAATCAAAAGACATAGACTGGCAGAATGAATAAGAAAATATGAACCACCTATATGCTGTATGCAAGAGACACACCTTAAACCCAAGGATACCAATAGATTGAAAGTGAAAGGCTGGAAAAAGATATTCTACACAACAACAACAACAACAACAACAAAAAGCCGGAGTAGCTATACTTATATCAGATAAAATGGGCTTTATAATACACTAGGGTGGCGGACTTGGTCCAGTGGTTAGGGCATCTGTCTACTGCATGGGAGGTCCGCGGTTCAAACCCTGGGCCTCCTTGACCCGTGTGGAGCTGGCCCATGAGCAGTGCTGATGTGTGCAAGGAGTGCCATGCCACGCAGGGGTGTCCCCTGCATAGGGGAGCCCCACGCACAAGGAGGGAGCCCCACGCACAAGGAGTGCGCCCCGTAAGGAGAGCCGCCCAGCACGAAAGAAAGTGCAGTCTGCCTAAAAATGGTGCCACACACACGGAGAGCTGACACAACAAGATTACGCAACAAAAAGAGACACAGATTCCTGGGCCACTGACAACAATAGAAACAAACGCAGCAAATAGACACAGAGAACAGACAACAGGGGTGGGGGGGGAAGGGAGAGAAATAAATAAATAAATCTTAAAAAAAATTTAAAAAGTAAAATACACTAGTAAAGCACAGACTGATGAAGTCAGGGGAAAAAAAATTCCTTTTACAGTAGAGACTAAAAGAATCAAATATTTAGGAATAAACTTAACCAATGATGTAAAGCACTTGTATTCAGAAAACTACAATTCACTATTAAAAGAAATAAAGAAAGACCTCGAAACTTGGAAGAACTTTCCATGCTCCCAGATTGGAAGACTTGATATCATTAAGATGTCAATTTTACCCAAATTGATATACAGATTCAATGTAATCCTGATAAAAATTCCACCAGTATTTTAAAAAACAAATAGAAAACACAATTATGAAATTTATTTGGAAGGGTAAGTGTTCCTGAACAGCCAGCAACAAATTTTAAAACGAAAAGTAAAGTTGGAAGACTCTCACTTCTGGACTTTAAAAAATATTACCTAGCTGCAGTGGTAAAAATAGCATGGTACTGGCATAAAATCACACACTTAAACCAATGGAAACAGATTGATGGTTCAGAAACAGACCCTCACATCTACAGTAAAGTGATTTTTGACAAGCCTGTCAAACCCACCCAGCTTGGGCAGAACAGTCCATTCAACAAATAGTGCTGAGAGAACTGGATATCCATAGCCACAGAAGGAAAGAGGATGCATATCTCATATGTTATACAAAAATTAACTGAAAATGGGTTGAAAACCTAAACATAAAAGCAAGAATCAGAAAGCTTCTAGAAGAAAATGTAGGAAAACATTTTCAAAACCTGGTGGTAGGTAGTGGATTCTAGGTGGGGTGTGATAACAGAGGGGTGTTGCATGGGAATTCTACACATGTGCATGATTGTTTTGTATGTTTACAACTTCTGTCATAAAAATATATTAACAAATAACAACAGGATGGGTTGGGGAAAATACATGAAATGTCAGATAAGGTCTATAGTTAGTAGTAAGATTTTAATGATATTCTTTCATAATTTTTAACAAATGTTTCATGACAATGCAAGGTGTTGGTGGTGGGATGATGTATGGAACCTGGTATGATGTTATGCATGTTTGCTTTGTAAGTTCACAAGTTTTACTGTACACTTATTGTTTGTTTATTGTTTGTTCAAGTATAAATGGTGTAAAGAAATAATAGGGTGAGTTGGTGGGAAAATACACGAAATGTAAGATACTTTGGTTAGTAGTAATATTTTGAGGATGCTTTTTAATCATTAATTAAAAAATGTTTCACAACAACAAAAAAAACAAAACAAAAAAACACAAAACACACAAAAAAACCCAACGAATGTCAGTATAAAACCAACATAATGATATTATACACCGATGTGCATTTTTAAAAACTATTAATGATAGTGGTTCAATTTTAACCACTTTTGGGGAAGACTGGACTCAATTACCATTAGGTGAGTTATTGAACTTCCAGGCTTAGCCTCTGGGGAGGAGCAGTAGAGTTCTTCTAGCACTGTACTTTGACTCCTCCTCCATTTCTCCCCCTCAGATCTCCTTTTTTCACTGATACTGTTTAAGAAAATGAGTTGAGTGATAGTAAAGGTGGTGGATAGTTTTCATTTGCTTCTCCAGATCCTCTCATTTGTTCTCCAAGATAACTTCAACAAATTATATCACTTCTCCCCGACATCCCAGTAGGTTTCAGCCAATTGGAGGAACTGGCAGGAGAAAGAAGAGGAGAGGGGAGAAAGGTCTCTGTATTTTTTCCTCCATCTCCCTCCCTGCTGAACCAAAAACTGGCAGTAGCTTCATCTCTTAACCAAAGGCTTCTCTTACCATTGCAGCTCTCTCTGGTAATGCAACCTTCTTCCTTCTTCTGCCTTTTCAGGGCTAGGATGGTAATGACAGGGTGATTTGCCATCACTTGTGAAGTTCCTTAACCATACCTACATCTTTATAAATAGTCCCTTATTACCTTATTATAAATACTCCTCAATATTCCCATTTTGAATGGGCCATCTGATTAATACAGAGAGAAAATAAGATATATTCCAGTTGAAATGCAGAGGGATTAATTAAATTCCAAATATATCTGGTCCTGATATTTGTATTTCTGCTTTTCACACAAGAATATGACTGAAGAGACCAAGTTCTCACTAGTGCATTTATCCCATGGCTAAAGATGTTTCTGAAGTCAGTATTCTCTAAAGCTCTGCTTTGTTTCTGCCCTTCCTTCTCATTTATTGTTCATATAATTAGTGCTGCTGAACCAGGAATACAACTTGTTCACTTGTTCTGCCTCTCTTTCTATATGTAGAACTCTTTATGACTGGACCCTAATGGTCCTCATACATAGGAAATGTGATTGTGATCAGGAGCAAGCTTGTAAAATTTTACTACATCTGCATTTAGTTTTTAGTAGTTAGGCTATTTCTGCTCATTATAATAAGTTGAACTTAGTAGAATCTATGAGTTTCCTCAGGTTCTTTAATTATAATGAAATATATTGTCCTTGCGGTTGCAGATTTTCTGTAAATTTAGTTGATTGTGAGAATGCATATATTTTTTAAAAAGTTAATGATCATAATCACTTGGATATCATTCCCCCACTTATCTGTGAGAGTTAGTAATTTATTATAGATGAGTTATAAAAATGAATTTCAATTTGTTTTCTCCATGTTTCTTAAAACAAGTGCATATAATTTTTTAAACTAGGTTACATTAAATCTAGGTCTACTGAATATATTCTGAGGACTGTTGGTGGGAGCTAGATGCATGCTAAATCCAGTACTTACACCACTTCGTTTTGACTTGCCTTTATATTCTTTTCATTTATTTGTCAATTCTTGAGTCAACCTTGTGACTAGTATATGCTTATTAAAGCCTATTAATGTTTTTCTCCTAACTCTCCATCTTTACCGTATATTGCACCTGCATATAAAATGTAGCCTATACTTTTAGGTAATGAATTTCAAAATTACATCAGATTTAGTAAAATCTGAAAGTAAAATTTTATCACTTTATGCATATGTTTTCAAATTATTTGAATTGATTTAATGAACCTGTTTTAAAAAGTACAAATTTATCACTCTGTGAAGAATTATTATTTATATAATAAAATACCATATAGCACTTTTTATTTTCTATTGAGAGATTATATTCCTTATATGAACTGATTCTCTTAACATCTCAAATCAGAGACAGATAGGATGGAGAAAATGAGCAAGGGAGAGACCATGGTTAGAACCCAGGTTTCTTCTTAAAATTTGTAATATTTCTAAATATAACTATCTGTTGCACCTTAAAATATGGCATTTTGTTGTTCAAAAACTCTTGCCATTTATGCATTTTATTTTGTTCCAATATTTTATAATGAAAATAATCAAATTTACAGAAAAGTTGAAAGAATTTTACAATGAACATCCATGTATATGACCATTACCTTGATTCTCTCAAAAAAGTATATTATATTGACTTGACACGTGTTTATCCATCCATCCATCTCTCTGTCTATCCATAAATCGTCCACTAATTTTGATGCATTTCAAAGAAAATAGCAGACACAAGGACATGTATTCAGCTAAATATGTCAACATTCCATTTTATTTTAAATATAAGTAACTAATATTTCTGTAGCACATATTATATATACAGCACTATGCTAAGAATATTAATTTTAGTATCTCACTAATATGCCCAACAGTGCTTTGGGGAAGATATTGTCTTTATTGTTCCAATTTTCCAAGTGAGAATACAGAGGCTTAGGGTGGAGACATGACTTCTTGGTTTATTCTCCATTGTAGAAGTTGTCCACGTTGTTCAAGATTAGTAAACTTTTAGGATTAGGTCTCTGTAGTGAGCCTGGGATTTGAACCTAGAAAGAATGACTTCATTGTCAGTGCTTCTGTATTAGTTTTATAATTCTGGTGTAGTAAATTGCCACAGGCATAGTGTCTTTAAACAACACCCCTTATAATCTCATGAAACAGGAGGTAAGAAGTCTGGACAAAGCATGGCCCAGTGGGGTCCTTTTGTTAAGATCCCATAAAGCTGATATTAAGGTGTCAGCTTCTAAGTTCATTCAGATTGTTTTGAGTTGATTTCAGTTTCTTAGAGATATAGAACTGAGGTCCCTTGCCTTGCTGATGGTCAGGGTTGGGGATGGAGGGTTCCAGTCTGCTCCTAGAGACTGGTTGCCTTCTAATGCTTTCCACGTGGCCCCACTCCTTCAATGGTGGATTGAGTTCTTCTCGTGATTCAAATCTAATTTTTCCTCTGCTTCATCTTTCTGCCTCCAGCCAGAGAAAGTTCTCTGCTTCTACAAAACTCATGTGATTACTTTATTTTAAGGTCTATAATCTTATATTTGCTAAATTCCTTTTGCCATGTAACCTAAGATAGTCACAGGTTCTGAGGATTAAAACACCTCTGGGGGACTGTTCTGCCTATAAATCACAATCATATGCCATTGCTTTCAGTAATCCACAATTTTAAATAGGGTTCTTTATCATCTGACAGTTTTTTAAAAAACATATCTTTGTAAAAATAAAGCATAAAGAATGTAATTCCATATATGAACACAAAATTTGTAAAAAATTATTTAGATTTTGACTTCTGGGAACATTTTGAAAGCCAAAGGTATCAAGATGTTAATTTCATGTGCTAACCCCCTCTTTATACAACAGACTATTTTTTATTTATTTGGGGCATTTTATCTGACATGTTCCATCAGGTGTGTGAAATAAATAAACATTTAGTGTTGTTTACTTTGGTGGATAATATACAAATTACTACAACTGCTCTCAACTCTTAGGCCTTTTTTCAACATTTGTTTATTCCACTTATATCCTGAAAGGTATTCTACACATCATTACATTGGTGCATCCACACAACAATAAATCAGAACACACAACAGATGGGATTGATTTGTTTGTGAATGGCAAATTGGTCATTTATTCATGATTGTCAGAGAGATGATTAGGGTTCTAGGATGGACAAAGTCTGAGATATCTAAATTCCCTAACTGGCTTTCTTGCCTTACTTTACCATGTCCAGCATATCCACTGTCTTTTATTACTAGAATGTCTTTTACCAGATACGAAAACCCTTGTACGACTAGATAAATGAAGTTACCCAAGTCATGTAAAAAGTCCTTGTCCTTGCAAATATGGATAGACTAATGTTATTTACAATAGCTTTTGTGAGAGGTCTTAGTCTCTGAAGTGACTTGGGACAAAAGTAGTAATTCTCATATACCTGTGCTCTCAACATCCATACTGATGCTGATGAAAAATTCTTAACCATACCCCTTGCAGTAATTTCTTGTTGATGTTTTCACCACTCTCTCTGTTATAATATTTTCTGTAAACTTTTTCAGGTCTTGATTGATATATAATTCATCTTTATAGCCCTAACATTTCATAACACTGAGCATAATACAAAGCAGGCACTCAATTTTTGTTTTGATTACTTAGTTCCATCAATCATACATTTACTTTTCATGGAGCTATTTTGGGTCTTTGTTATTTTAGTTCTGGTTAGTTTCTGGGAAGAGAGAGATAAATACAAAACATTTTACAAAAAGTTAATGTTCTAGTGTAAAAGAAAAACATGTAAATAAATTATTATCTTGCAGTAATAAGTGCAGTAATAAGTAATAAGTGCTGGAATAAGTTCAATAAGAAGCATATTGAAGAAACATAGAGGAGAGAGACCTAATTAATGATGAATACTTAAAGAGATGTAAATAAGTGTGTGTATGTGTGTGTGTGTATGCATGCACCTTCATGCAGTTATATGAGCTAAGACTGAAAACATATTGTGAGTCATTAGATTTCTGTTTGCCTTGGGATATATATATACACATAATATGTATGTGTGGGTATGTATGTGTGGGGATATATATATACACATAATATGTATGTGTGTGTATGTATGTGTATGTGTGAATGGTACATTTTAGAGTAGTGTGTAGAAACAATTTGGACAGTTTCCATCCTTTTAATCCATGGCAGGTACTTCTAAATGGTAAGCATGGAAAAGGGCATTTTGTAGATCAAATTCATATAATGGATGTTACACAGAATTTAAATAGTGTTGTATAACATTAATGATTTTAGGAAACTAGATATGAGATTTTTTTCTGCACATGTTTTCTTTGGATCAGTTATTTATCTATCCAAGCAAATGCATGATCAAATTACCATCCTAATAGCACACAAAACAAACAAAAATGAAACAAATTACCATCCTGCCATAAAATTCTCAGTCTTCTAAAATGTCTTAAAGACAGTAAACTTCTAGGCATCATGCAATTCTGTGAATATTTCATTGATAGATGGATTATCGGTGATCAGATTGTTCTGTTTTTAGCAAACAGTTTACATCAGTTCATTTTTCTGCATGATATCCACATCACGGCAGAGATCTGGCCATATCTCTTCTTTCTCCCTCCTGTCCTTTTTCTGCTTTCTCTTCTCACTTTCCTCAATTTCAAGACCTATATATGGAATGTTACCTGGGTGCCTAGCACTGGGGTGTGTACTGGAAAAGGAATGAAATGAGTAAATGCACACTCTCCTGTCCATAAGGAAATTAGAATGCACTTGTGGGCAAAATATTTAAATGCTAATGAAAGCACAATGTTCTGTGCTACTTAATACTTGGACTGAAGGGTAGGCAAGGAAAAATTTAGTGAGAACAGCTTTATCACTGAATATTTGCCCCAACTTATCTCCCACTTTAACTAGAAATCATGGCAGAGTTGCCAGGGGAGGGGGAGGTGGTTAACCATTCTAAAATATGTTAGTGCCCTGGTTTTCCTGGTTGTGAGGTGTGCATGAAGAGTTGCTTCTCCAGTAGTGATAATTTATATTTTTAAGTTGATTTGCCACCATTTGGCCACTTCACTTTGAGACCCATAACCTGTCTTTATAAGAACATAGTTGACAGGAGGTAAGGGTGAAGCATATAACCATGGAAGAGACCAAGTATAACTATTTTACTAGGATTTCAACTTGGCACTTTGGCATCCTCAGTATGCTCCATGCTTTAAAGCTGTTCATCTGGCTTCTCTAACCTATGAGTAACTTGGCCTATAAAAGTCAGTAAAAGAGATTTTCATATTTGGTGACAACCTGACCTTATTCTCATGAATCAATAGCAATCGGAACATGAGTAGTATGAAGCCATGCATCTTGTTAGCAGGTAAGAGTCTAATTTGCATTTTCTCTAGCGTAAACATGGATGTAAATAAAGCTTGAATCAATAGATAATGGGGCTTGCCACTGGTGATTATGATGGTATTTATTTCCTCATGCAACTTATATCAAATTAATGGGTTTAAAGCTTAACCTTCTCTTCAAATATCATAACCAGGCATTGAAAACTCTCGAGGCAATTCTCTTGTAGAAATTGCAGGCCACAGCTGTAAGTATGATTTTCTTTTATTCTTAAGAACAAAGGAATATAGGTATGGTTTGCTTAAATGAAAAAGTCTACAATTCTTCATGTGCAACTATGAACTGCTCTTTTTGGTAACAAAGGGATGTTCTGTATGAGTACCAAAATGAGGAGAGTGCTTATACTTAGAATCTAGAAATGACTTTCATCCGCCAAGTCTTTAGTTGTTTTAAGCATCATGCCTTTAATGGGAGACTTTATTGATTCATTGATTCTTACTTACTTTGTAGAACAAGTGTTGGAATCATGGAATTCTAAGGATTTTTGAGAGGTCTACATCCACTAATCCAACCTTTTTGCTCTATCTTGGCACATTGAGTTGTGAGATAGAAATAGTCCCTTGAGATTTCCTTTAATGGATCAACCTCCTCTAATTACATTTGTCTTACAAACATATTCTCATCTGCATTATCTTTTTCTTTTAATTTCTTTTTCACCTGCCTCCTAATTTTAGAGAAATATCATTTGCTCCTCCATGTTTACTGGAGTGCCGTATCTAGCCTTTATTATTCTTAAAGTTAAACCATTCCTAAATGTAAGGTATATATTCCACTCCTCGTCGTCTTTGAAACTTTCCAGTTTGGGAATGGTGTCTGCGTGTTTTGATCACCAGATAGAGAATGGGTATGATTTTCTTTGCATTTCTAATTGATGTGTTCAATTATTGTTTCCATACCATCACTAGAATTAAATAAGAGAGAACACGGAGACTGCCAGCCGTCTCCATATTTCCATAAAGCCGTAGGCAATTTTCCTTAAATATCAAGCTCCCTTTTTCTCTTCCTGTCAACAGTTGGAGAACTGACCTTTTTATCTGAAAACAGGCAAGAGATCCTGTAATTTTCGATAATGTTGAATTTAACTTGAGCTACATTTTCAATCAATGCCGCCATGTAGCTACTAATTCTCACTTTGTTAGAATGTGGCATTGTCAGAACACAGAGATTGTTAGTACCTGTCTTCTGTAATTTCCACAGTGAATTCTCATTCAGAAATCTTTGAGACAAGTGCCAAACCCAAAACATTAACTGAGACAAATTAGAAAGCAAAATCCTTTGAAAATATACAGTACATTAACAAGAGTAGGAAATGCTTAACACAGCACTATTTTAGTGGGCATAATGGAAAGCATTTTGAAATGTTTGGGTATTATATATTAATTCTTTTTATATGTCATTCTTTAAAAATTATAGATGGATGAGTTGGCTCTTTACCATGTGTTTTAAGAACACTGGGAAATCCTTCCTGTCCAAACGCTTCTCCAAAGCATTCTACTTCTACTCCTTACTGCTAAAATTATCTTTTTATAACAAAATTCTTATCCTGAAATTCCTTGCTTATAATCCTTTGAGAAATTCAGGATAAAGTTCAAAACTTAAAGGTCAGCCCATAAAAAAACCAATCTGAGTGACTTGCCGTTTCTTCCACGTCTCATGCTGTTTCATACCTGTGCCTTCTTCTTGAGGTCCTACATGCCTGGAACATTCTTTTTCTCTTATCACCAACTTTATCATTCTGTAAAACTAATCTCAGTGTCCCATTATGTATGAAGACTTCCCAGAATATTTCCCTGCAAATGCCTTTGCTTCTATAGCATTTTGTGTAAACCTCTGTTATATTGTTTAAAACTCTATTGCAATCAATGGTATTTAATTGCCTATCTCCTCTGACATAAAATCCCTAGGGAAATGAAAGTTCCTTAGATGAGTCATATCTTTAGTACTTTGTGCAATGCCTGGCATATTGTAGGTGTTTAGTAAGGATTTGTTGAGGGACCATGGGAATGAATAAATTAATATTTTAATATTGAAAATTCAATTTCTTGTTTTAATGACATAGTTTACTGTTATTCTTTTTTGAAATGCAAATATTATGACTGAGATAAGACATCAATTTACTATTACTTTGAGCTCATTCAATGCAACAAATATCCAACTGAAACTACTTCATGTAGTACTGAGATTGACCTAAAGATGAACTTCTTTACTATTTAAGTGATGAAGAAACTAAGGCCCAGAGACACAGGCAAAGATGACTATCTAGTGAACCGTGGAGCCAAAACTAAAACCCAGATTCCTCTTCTCTCAATCTCATGGCCTCCCCACTACACAAAAATCCCAAATGTGAGAGATCCCATCATTCTTATAAGAATATGTAAATAGTGCAGTTGAGAGACTCTTTCTATTTCTCTACTTTGTTTGGATCTTCTACTAAGAAACAGTTGATTATTTTTCTTGTAGGCATGTTGAAAGGTTTTTTTTTTTCTTTTTAAAAGAAGAATAGCAATATAATCATGTGGCACAAACGATTGGTCCACTGCTCTGATTTTGGCTCAAGCTCAAGGAATAGAGATTATTTTCCAAAATAGTCAACTTAGACTTCGTAGTTTTGTGTGCTTTGTTGATCCATTTATCACCCATATTTATGAGGAAATTACTGTAGGAGAATGGTAGTCTGATAAGTCTGCCAAACCCACATAACTATTCCCCACCATGGTAAAATATGCACCAATCACCTAAACCCATTTGATGTTCTTTGCCAGCTTGGTCATTATACTATCATAGTTTTGTCTACAAACTTTACATATTTTGGTTAAAGTCTACTCATTAAGAATAGTAAGATAGATATCAGAGATTATAAATTTCAGTGGGAGGGTTATAAACTTTTGCAACAAGTACAGAATGTTGTAATTACTAATGAGAGAGCAAAATGCTTTTCAGTTTTAAAATTCAGTGACTTGTTAGGAACTAGAGATTTAATCACAATATATGCAAATTCTACATCTTAATCCTTCTTCCATAGAAACATTTTTATTTTCAAAAACTCACCTGTATTGTGACCCATTTCTGTAGAATCATAGCCCTGCATAGTAGAGTTCACTATTTTGTCTTTGTGTTGATCAAGCATTTAAAACACTTAATCCTTGATAACCTGTTAAAGCATCATAAAAGCCCCCTCTACGAATAATTCATATTTAACGTCTCATAAAATTCCTCCCGTTACATTTTAAACTCTTGTCCTGGCCTCATGAACATATAAAATAGCTGGTTACCCACTGCATAGTAAACTTTGATAAAGCCGAAGATTATGACCAAGTAAACCTGTAGGCTTTTAACTTTTAAAAAAATGGTCTGAAGGCTTTTTTTTTTTTGGTGTATAAATCCCCTAGATATGTTTTGTGAAGTGGGTATAATCATATCTCTTTCTGTAAGCATAAAATTGATCAGTAAAGGATAGATTGTTTTTTCCTCTGGAGTTATATACAACATGAAAATTGATTTGGGGGAAGGGGGATGATTTCAGCATACCAAGAATTAAACTCTCTATACAGAAGGTAATCAAATTTCATGTAGAAAGATTTGAAAGCTTTGGGCTCTTTTATGGAATTTTGTATTATTGCTTTAGCAATCTTAGGTGAAATTTGTTTACTTGACTTGATGAATGAGGAACATACAAGGCTTTAGAAATTACAAGGTTTGTTGGTGGCTCCATTGCATTGCAAAGTGGTATTCAGTTTTGATTTTTGATCAATAACCTTTGAAACCTGCTCATATCAACTTCTGTGACCAATGAACTGAAGCCTGATTTATTTTGAAGTTTCTCCAGTTTCCAATATTACCTTGAAAGATGCTTACTGAGTCACAAGGTCCCTAAGAGATCAGATAATTGATATAGTCCCCAAGGGTTCTACCATGATAAGAATAAAGTGGCTTGAAGTGGGAACTGTGCTCAAACTGTGCTAGGCTGATTGCAGAAAAGGGAGACAGTACTTTTAAGCCTGCACTTAAATCTTATCGTTAGATACATTTGTGATTTCCCATTTGAAAAGGAGGAAGAGAGGGTTTCTGTATTGGTTTGCTTGGCAGAATGAATGACTAGGGGACAGAACCACAGGTAGCTCCAAGGGTTACATATTGCCTGTTCATCTCCAAAGGAGGCACTTTGGAAAGGTAGTTGCTTAGGGTCATGGGTGGATTCCAAGCTGTTTGTTTTCCTCTTCTCTTCAAGTGTATTTTTAAAACATTTAATTAGAAGAGAAGAATTTCATTCTATCTATTTTTGTGCTATTAAGAATAGAATTGGTTTCAAGCAGTACTCTACTTAGATTTACATATCACTGATTTTAAACCAATTAAAATAAGCTTAGTCTTTAGGTTTAATCTGTGCAGTAAAAACTGTCTGAAAGACAGAATATTTGGTCATGCAGAGCTATCTTTGGCTCTTTTCAGTACCCATATGTGAAGCTGAAATCTTACGAAATTGATTCCACTTTTGCACTAGAGCAGATCCTTAAATTCATATAATATTAGTGAAACTTTCATCTTTTAAAAATGAGCACGATCTTTATGCCAAACTTTGTTTTCCTTTACCAAATTTATGCTTACTTTTAAAAGAAATATATTTAATTTAATTATTTGGGTTGGTTATATGTGAATTTTAAGCTAGAATTTTGTAAAACTTTAATTAAAAAAATATATATATATAAAATATACTCAGTAAAATATCCCTTCAAATTATTGAGAATAGTTTGATATAAGACCTGAAATAAAATATCCACTGATTAAAAAAAATTTGAGATTCAAAGAACAGTACTTTGGGTAAAAGTACAACCCACAGCACTGCATGATATTTTTCCAGCTTTCTGATTTTAATTAGTATCTGATGTTTTATTATATAACCTTAGCAAATGTTAGAAGCTAATGCATTGTCCATAGATGTTTGTACTTGCTTGCTCACTTTGATTCCTTTCAATTGTATTAGTCCTTATTTGTCCTACAGAGCAATTAAGAAGATTCTATCTTTGAATTTTTTTTTGTTTTACTTATTAAAACGTCTATGCCTTGACATAATTTCCTTTGACACTGCAACAATGTGGAGCAAGTGAACCATATTGTCCCTATCTTAAAGGTAGGAATATTAATCTGTTCCTCATGATTAAACAATGTCTAAGGTCACACAATCACAGATAGGAGGTGTTGGAACTTGAACCTGCGTCTTTTGATCCCCAATTATGTGGGTTTTTTTGGTTACATGGCAATTCTTATGTTTTACTTCACTGGTGTGCAAGTTAGATTTCTAGAATTTTGCGACTTAAGCCATGGAATATATAGTTTAAAGTCCCTTAGGATATGTACTGTGAATCCAAGCCTGTGTGAAAATATGTTGTGAATTCAGTTAGCTTTTTCAGTCACTTAACGCAAACTCAAGAAACAATCTCATTCATGTGAATATAGATTTTTCAAAGTTAGCTACCATCTATTGAATACATGCCAGACATTGAGATAAGAGATAAGACTGCATCATTAAATTTAATGCTTAAAAATCCATGGCATGCAAAGAGGGAGAACGCAGCACACAGAGGACGACAGCTGAGCACAGAAGGCTGCTGTTGGAGGGCTGCCCACTTAGTGGTAGAAAAGGTGAAGAAATAGAACGTCACCTGTTATTTAAAAATGTATACATTTAGTCTCTCGTGATTTGTACTCAAAACCAGTGCTTAAAATTTTTTACAGTGATTAAAAGGAAATGAAAAGAGAGTGCTATTAAGAATTAAGAGGATGTTCTCAAGGCCTTCTGAAAAGACACGCAATGAATAATTCCCATATCTCCTCTTAAAGAGACACTTTGCAAGAGCTTGCAACTGCCTTTCCTGGCAGGATAATTAATAGCCACATGCCAAGGAATGCTTTGTAAGGGTGTCTCCTTGTGGCCATCATCCTTCATCAACTTTAGCACTTTTCTGGCAGGGTCAGGGCATTCCTTTGATGGCTTTTGCCTCATTACAGCAAAGCTTAGTTGCTCTGAAGTGGCCTTAGTAGAAACTCAAAAGTAGAGATGATTTAGGAACTACCTTAGGGATTTGTCCTAGCTGATACAAGAACTGACTGGATTCGAGGAAAGGCATTATAGAGAATTGTTGCTATGTACCTGTATCAGTACATCCTCCTTGATTTAGGAGCTGGGGCTTGAGGACACCATCAAGGAGAGGCTGAGGCTTCTGATAGAAGGCAATGGCAGGAATCTGCCAAGCCTCATTGCTAGGATGCCTGGGAACCTGCGGACCTTTGCTCTTATCAATTGTGTCTGTCAATGAGACACTGTTGCCAGATTGTAGAATCTCACACCTATTAAAATGTTAAGAGAATTTGAAGATAATGGGAATGGACTTGTTCTACACATCCCTTAAATGCAAATGACTAGAAATATTAGACTGAAGCTTGTAAGTGACTTAACCTTCTATTTTATTCATTCGGTATTTATTACATTTAAATCCCAAGTCCTCTAGTAATTGTGAAATGCAGAGGTTAGCCTGAAAATCCACTTTGAAAATTTTATACAAATTTAAAAGCATAGTAATTGTCAGAGCCCCTTTATACCTGATTTGGTTTTACAGTTGTTTCCTAAAGAAAATTAGAGTATATTCTTCATTCAGTTGTAAGAGATAAACATTTCCTTAAAAACCCAATTATTGAGCTATTGGAGTTGCTTAAAGCACTGTGCTAAACTGTATGTACATTGTCTTAATTATCATTGATGCAGATGTTATTATCCACGTTTTACATGGAAGGAAACTGAGAACTTTGGAAAACGGAGATTGCCCGTGAAGTTGTACAGTTGGTGCACAGACAAATGGAGCTATATCTGATTTCACTACCCATGCTCTTTACCCCAACACTATAAGGCTTTCCTGGGGTAAGAAAGCATTTGCGAAATTCAGGAAGTATAGACTAATGGAACTAACTGAAGGTCAGAGAGCTGGTTTCAAGTTCTGACCCAGCTGTTTACTTCCTGGCTGAATTTTCTTGAGTAAATCTCCTTACTTCCCTGAACCTGTATTCTCATCTGTACATTGGAAATAATAATAATAATTATGATCCTACATCACAGAATTGGTTTAAGTGTCACACAAGATATTGTATGAGAAAGGACTTTACAAACTGTAAACTGGTGTATAAATATTATTTATTTTTAACCAAACTCTTTTTACTCCCTCTATTGGAGAGACAGAATATCTATCATCTTTCAGGTTTGGGCAAAGTCATTTTTAAAGTAAATCTAAATTTTGAAGTTAGGTGTGAAATGGCTGCTTTGGCAGTTTCTCTACAGGATTTTCATTGTATTCCTGAAAACAATTCTGAGAAGCCTCATTTCCCAGTCTTGTAGTTACCAAATCCTGCATGATATTAATCTATTCCACAGCATCATTGACTGAAAAGGAAATGCTTGAAAGGTTACAATGGGAGGGGAGCATCAGCATACACATTCCATGTAACATTTCAACAAATTGGTACATTGTGTCAATCATTTGTATTTTCAGTGTTTTACTGAGATTTTCATAGACCCTCATCAGGTAATTTACCGTGAAGATAACAAAAGTATGGCACAAGTCCCGTACGTATTTGGCTTGTAAGCAGATTTCCTTTTTCTGTGCTCACCTATAATCATGAATGCATAATTCGGGGATGCAATACTCAGTTTTGTGTTCTGTCCATTAGATGTTCTGTCTCTGACAGTGGTACAAAGAATGTAGTACAAAAAATAATCTCTTTCCTGGGTGACTGCACTGGCCCCTTAACTGGCCTTTTGGCCCTTTTCTTACTTCCTCCTCTGCATAGTAGCTAGTTTTCTAAAGTTTAAATCAAATCCCATTGCTTTCCTGTTTAAAGCTTTCTTGCAGATTGTGAAGGTAACCAGAATAAAATCTGAACTCATGACTCCGACCTGTAATGCCCTGCCTCTCTTTCTCACTCCTTCCTAAAATCCCCTGCTCACTTCCAGCATTTCAGCCACCCTGGGATTCTTTCTATCCCTTGCCAGCTTGATTTCCTTCTGCTTGGAATATTCTTCCTCCTGATTCTTACAAGGCATCCTCTTGCTCAGAATTAGGGTTGAAATTCAAAGGTCACTTTCAAAGAGGCCTTTCATTATATAAATTAGCCATCCAAGCCACTCTCCATCCCACCATCTTAGCTTACCATTTTCCTACAGCTTATTAGTAATATCTGAAGATATTTTGTTTTGCATTCTCTCTCTCTCTCTCTTTCTCTATTTCTGTCTCTCCACTGGAATGTTAACTAGACTGCAGTGAGGATTATGGAATGTTCACAGCTCTAACCTTGGAGTCTGGAATATCATAGGTATTCAATAATAGTGCTCACTAAATGACTAATCGTCATTTAACTGAGAGCCTTTGATTAAGTCACTTAAACTCAATAAGATTTGGTTTCATTATTTATCAAAAGGGAATCATAAGATCTTCCTTAATTTCCGTATGTTTTATAAAGCTTTCTGAATATGTTAGCTTCACTTAGTAAGGTCTTGTACTGAGCCCTGAGATATAAAATTGAAGGACAGGTCCTGTTTTGAGGAGTGTACAGTGTAGTGGGTCTAGGCATGCAGACAAAGAAATAATTTCAACACATGTTGATCACTATGTAGGGCCTCTGGATTGCACAACTCCTAGGACACCATGTTGGTTGTGTTATGGATAAATAGTGCTACCTGCAGTTGTTCAGTGTCCAGACTGCATTGCCATTTGTTATGGCCCTATCTGGGTGCCAAGCACTGTTTGTTCACATATACCTCATTTATTGCTGGTTTCTTTGTCTCTCTCTTTTTAAAGATTCCCTATACACTCTTCAACATTACCTTTTTTATTTTATTATGTTTTTATTTTATTTTACTTATTCATTTATTTCTTTATTTATTTAAAAGAAACTTTAGATTACATAAATGTTGCATAAAAAATATAGGGGATTCCTGTATACACCATTCCCTCCCCATTCCACACTTTCCCACATTAACAACCTCCTTCATTAGTATGGTACTTTTGTAACAATTGATGAACCCATGTTGAAGCATTGCCACTAACTGTGGATTATAGTTTACATTATAATTTACACTCTGTCCCGTGCAATTTTGTAAGTCATGACAAAAATATATAACGGCCTGTAAACATCATGCTGGACAAATCCAATGTCCCCAAATTGCCCGCATATTACACTTATTTTTCCCTTTCCCTCCCCTCAGAACTTCCGGTGGCCACTGCCTCCACATCAATGTTAAAAGTTTTTACATTGCTAGAATAACAATAAGTCTATAGTAGAATAATAATAAGTCTACTTTAGTCCATTGTTCACTCCCCAATCTTAAGGATTTGGGGATAGTGATGCCCATTCTGCCTCTAGTTGAGAGGGGACTTGGATCCCATGGGGCAGATGGATAGAACTATCTTACTTGCAGTTGGAGTCTCTCTCTGTTTCTTGTTATGGGCATTGTCCATCATCATCACCTTGTTAATTGTCCTGGGTGAGTCCTGTGAACTGGATAGGAGGTGTTGCAACTCTGCTGAGATTCATGGACAGAATGGCACATGGACAGATCAAAGATTTAAGTCTCTTGGACATATACCTCTCAAGTATAGTACTAACTATTGGTTCAAATAGAAGGGGCAAAAGAGCCATGTGTAGGGAAACCACAAATGAGTCCAACTCTGTCATATTGGGGAGGAAAAATTCCAAGGAACTCTGGCAGGACACCAAACTCCTGAGCTGTCTTCCCTGCCTATAGTATCTGGATGGCTCTAGAACCCTCAGTAGCCCCGCTATATGAGGCAGTATTTACAGTGGCAGTCAATGAAATTCTCCTGGGATATGCATAAGTGTAACCTCTGGAATGACTTCCCAACTCACTCTGAAATCTCTTAGGCATAAGAACTCATTTGTATTTACTATTTCCCCCTTATGGTCAAGGTCTTTTTCCAGGTGTATTGCAAATTGATGCTTGGTACTAATCCCTCAGTGCCAGGGAGGCTTATACCCAGGAGTCATGTCCCACCCTGGGGGGAAGGTAATGCATTTATATTCTGAGTTTGGCATAGAGGGAGGTCACATTTGAGCAACACGGAGTCCCTTAGGAGATAACTCTTAGGCAACATATAATATTAGGCTAAGTTTCAATTTCAAAAGTAAAGGTTCATAAGTATAATCATCAATATCAAGGTCCTGGCACAGTGGTACTGCCCCTGTATTCAGGGGTTTCTTGTCCCTTTAGAGAATGTAGCAGAACTCCCCAAGATGGGAATTTGACAGTCCTTCAGTGGGTTTGGCAGAATATATAATGTCCTGCATCTGTCCCTATTTGGACATACAATTTGATAAATTTTGATGAAATTTAAAATGGCCTGTGTATTAGTCAGCCAAAGGTATGCTGATGCAAAATACCAGAAACTGGCTGGTTTTTATAAAGGATATTTATTTGGAGGTAGAGTTACCAGGCCATAAAACATAAATTACTTCCCTCACCAAAGTCTACTGCCACGTGTTGGAGCAAGATGGCTGCCAACGTCTGCCAGGGTTCAGGCTTCCTGGGGTCCTCTCTTCCCAGGGCTCATTTCTCTCTGGGTTCAGCTGCTAAGCTTTCTCCACAAGGCCAGCTGTAGACTATCAGGTGAATGGCTCTCTCTCCCTTCCCAGGGCTTGTGCCATGTCTAAGGAGCCATCTCTGTTCCTCTGTGTTCTTTACCTGTGTGTTCATTTCCTGGGCTCCAGCTAACAACTCCCAACTCTGTCCTTTGCTATGTCTTTTATTTATGAGTCCTAACGCCCTACTGATGTGGCCCAATCAAAGCCCTAATCATAATTTAGCCAGGTAAAAGTGAAACCTCAGACAGACCAGTTTACAAACATAATCTAATATAAATCTTTGGAATTCATAAACAATATAAAACTGCTACAGTCTGTATCAGTCATTGCAAGATCATGCACAATGATTCCAATGCCCTAAAAATGCCCTACGTTCCATCTATTCTATTCTTTTCTCCCCATCCCCTCGGAACCTACGGTAACCATTAAGTTTCAATTTTTTAAAATAAGGTTTGTGGTTACATGCAATAATATTGAAGGGTTGACATACTGCTCTGTTTTCTTTTTGCCTATGGTCTTGATTAATATTAATGATAAAAATTGTAGGTAAGTGGCTGGGAATATAGTACCATTTTACCATAAAAGTCATTTGGACTCTCAGACTACCTATGGTCCTAACAATTGCCACAAAGGAAAGTCTGCGTTCCTTTCTTTCTGGGGGACAGTTGTTATAGGTAATTTATGTAAATTGTCTGCTTTCCTAACAGTGACTGTAGTCAAGATAATAAAAGCAGTGCTGGGCCAGCCTGTTGACAGTACAGCTTGTATTTTTTCCAGATTTTCTCCTTTGTATATTTTGAAAGGAGCAGGCAAATGAATTCAAAACAAAACCTTCTCAGAGCTTCAGAAAGCATAAAACCATTAAGCCTTTCAAACCAGAAACTTCTCAGTGTATGGAGACAAATGTGTAATTAAATCTGGAAGTTTTTTCTTTCTTTTTTTATTTTTTATAACTGCAATGCAAAAAAGCCCAATTACTGGTTATAATGAGAGTCAGAAAGTAACTGTGCCTAAAACAGAAGGAAAAATTTGTTGCTATGTGAATGGAATTGTAGGAAGAACAATTGTAAAGGGAAGATTCCTAATGCCAGGATAGAAATTATAGCTAAGGCAGATGAGATGCCACCATTTGAGGTTAGATCATGAAAGCAAAGTTGTCTTCTTTGGAGGTGGGTGGCTTCAAGGAATAAGCTGTATTAGCCATGAGTTGAAGATATGTATGTGGAAGGTCATAATGGGGTGCCTACTGTTACCAGATTTTATTTATGTTCTTGGCTATGCTGCAGAAATAAATTTCAAGAGCACGCCGGGTGAGTTAGGCCAGTAATTTATTCAGGCAGGGAGGGACAAGAAATGGGAGAAAATAATAGGGGTCTCAGGTAGAGAGGAAGGGATTGAAAAGTGATAAAGAGGACTGATTTACAGGCTACAATTCTCCATTATAGATTATAAATGCCCACGTTTACTTGCGTGGCCACGTGGCAGAGGAAAAATGGTAAGAGAAGTGTGCAGAGGGCAGGAAAGGGTCCAGAGACAAGAGAGTGGGTGAGTGAGTTCAGCATTCAGAGAATTGAATTTCAGGATAAAATATTGTGTTTTGTCTTTTATTTCCACTGTTTCTACTTGACTATTTTTAAATGTTGTTTTTCCCTTATAGTATTTGCCTCTCTTGAAATATGTTCTGCCAGTTCCTTCAGAATGTTCATTTTTTAAAAATCTGAATAAGAAAATGACATCATATAACTTGGAAGAAGAATCCATAGCAATGATTCCTAGTAGCTGCTTTTATAGTCTTCTTTTTGAAATCTAATAATTTTTCCTTTAAATTTATGATTATTAGTAATGTTTGTTATTTTTTTAATAATGAGCAATTCCAACAACATCACTAGGAAGAAACTTTTCTTCTGACGTTATCTTTGAGGCATGGAGTAATAAAGCCCCAATTGAGCCCAGCAGTCCCTCTAATTTCCTTTGGGCAATGCTCTGAAATATGTAAATCCAGATTCTGCAGCCAGCTTTGGATTTCATTACTTGATGACCCTGAAACAGTAGTGTTGAACTATATTGTATTCACTTTGTAAATTTATCATCCTCTGACCTTTGGGTTCTACAAAATGCATAAAACATTTTTATTTGGCAAAATGGAATTAGATGGGTTTATGTGAAAATCTATCACTTTGCATGATCTAAAGCACAAGGTTATTTGACAAAGCTAGACACTGAAAGAATCTCAAAAAAAATTATGGTGGCTGCTCTCAAGGAATGTGTAATTTTCACGGGTAGTTTATATAAATATATTTAAAGCAGGAAGTCCAGGGATGGGTTTCAGGAATATACCATTTTATGTTTATTTATTTTCTGGGAAAGTTTCCAGAGTTCTCACCAAATTCTTAAATAATTTTGTTAAAAAAGAACAGAAAAGATTTTAAAAATCACACAATTAGGGAAATAAATAAATGTCACTCTCTTCAGTCATGATTCCAAGTGTACCGGGAGTTCAGAGATGAGAGATCAGAACTAATTTTGCAAGGCATTATAGAGGTGTTGGGCCTGGAAGAAATTAATATGCAAAGGAGAAGATGAACAGAATTCCATGCAAAATCTTTGAAAGTCATCTACCTCCTTAACTTGTAAAAAGGTTAAATGAGTTCTTGATAGAGGAGCATTAATTAATGAATTAATTAAATTAATTAAAAATGAATTAAAATTAAATATATAAGCTTTAGATTTATAGGAAACTCTGTATGGATATTGGCCTTACCATTTTCTAGCTGGGTGTTCAGAATCTCACAGAATCTCTGTTCCCTTATGTGTAAAATGGAATAACAATATCTATCTCATAGAAAATATTAAATGAGATATGTGGAAAGCTATTGACAAAGACCTAAATTTCATACTCAAAGTTTAATAAGCATCGGTTCTCTTCTCTTTTAGATTCTAGGTGCAATGACATTTGGTGCAGCTCACATTAAATGGGACAGCAGATCATGAAGGGAAAAAGTTGTGGGTTGAATAGAATTTTCAGAGAAAGGGTTATGGAGGCTGTGAGGAATGGATTGGATTTTAAAAGGCAGCAGGAAAGTTGGATGGCATTTCAAGGAGAGAACAACATAAGCAAAGGTATGGATTCGGGAAATATTATGGTGTTAGTCATGATTTTCCAAAGAAACAGAATCAACGTATTTATATATATGTAAATATTAAGGGATTTATTATGGAAATTGGCTCAAGTAACTGTGGGAATTGGCAAGTCTGAATTCCATGGGACAGCCACAGGTTGTAAACTCTGATGTAGGTGAGGTTGAATTCCCCAGAAGGAGGCTGGCTGAAGTAGAAGCAGAAATACTTTCTGACTTCGGCAATCCTCAGTTCTAGCTTCAAGACCTACCACTAATTTAATGAGGAGATTGGAGATTTTCTTCGTTGCTGAGGGCAATCTCCTTGTTGATTGTAGATACAATTAGCCGGAGATGTAATCAACTGACTGACTATAGAGGCAATCCATCTCCAAAATACTCTCACAGTAACAATTACGCCAGTGCATGCTTGACCAAACAACTGGACACCATAACCTAGCCAAGTTGACATATGAAATTAATCATAACAAGTATGGCATGAATAACTCTTGGTAAAGAGAGAGTAAGGTTTTACTTGGCTCCAGCTATGCTGAGCTTTCTTGCTTTTCCTCGGATATGCCAAGGGCATTCCTAGCCTAGGTCCTTTGCAGGTGGCTGGAGAAGACTCACTTCCTCACTTCATTCAGGCTCTGTTCAAATGCTACCTCTTCACATAGTAGTGATCTCCTACTTCAGATATTATCCTCTAACATTTCCTTGCCTTGATTTATTTTTTTCTTGATATTATTTAGAGCAGCAGAACATTATAGAACACAGGCTCAAGAAAACAATATTTAGTCTGTTTTGCTCACCACTGTATCCCTGCTGCTAGGCCAATGCCTAGCATTTATTGGATGCTGCATGAATATTCATTGAATAAATGACTAATACCTGTGAGTTGAATAGGAAAGAGAACCCACCCTATTCTCTGGCAAACTGGTTGTAGGGAACAAAAAGATGGAAGGATCAACACTGACAACCATTAGCAATTTTTATCATTTTAATTTTGGGTTTCATTTTGTTAGTAATACCATTTTTAAAAAATGTATCTTTTGAGTCTCTAAGCCAAAATTGACAAAGCTACTTCATTTTGGTTGACTATTTTAGATATAATTACACCATATTTTGAGAGCCTTCCTTTTGCTTCAAATGAAAAATTTAGTTAAGTTAAACTGTAAGTTAGAATAATTAAATTTTCTAATTTTTCTTTCGGTTAATCTTAAGCCATAGTTTGTGGAATTAGAATTAAACTTTCAAAAACAATGTGGGTATGTTTCTTGGGTAAAGCAAATAGGTTTACAAATAGATAAGACATTATTAAGTTGGATTCCATTAATTTAAAAAAATTCCCTGTTCTTTAAAGAAACTGGAAATTACCAGGGTCTCCATGTCTTAGCATCACCATTATTTTTGTGGGCCAAAGGGAAAAGAATGGAATATCGCTCTGTGATGGACATGGGAAAGACTACACTTCAGAATCAAAATACAAAATGGATAAGAAGCTTATTTTCCATCTCTGTATATATTATACTGTGAATTTACAAGAAGAGATTTCTGAGATTAAGGTAACAATTTCTCATAAACAGTGGGTAGCCCATGTATTCTTAGTCACTGTAAACTCGATTGGAAGAGAGTGTGGGTCTAACATTTGGAGGTGTAGGCATGGAGCTTGGGTTCCACTGTGGGGAAATTAATGGGACAAGATTTCAGACATAGAACAGTAACTACAAGAATATTTTGGAAGATAAAACTAAACCAAAATTCTTTCTTTCGAAAATTACAAGGAAAAATTAGTAGTTTCAATTTTGATAGTCAGAAGCTACCTATCTAAATGACTAATACATTTGGATTAAGCTTGGAAATTTAATTTTCAGGAGGTAGTGTTGAGGGTTTTATTATGAAACATAAGTATGCCCACCTTAATATGTACAAACTTTTAAGTTTGTAAAATGATAGACACCATCATGTGTAATATGTTCACTTTGAAGACTCCAGATGTTCAAATGTTGGTAGATATATAATTATAAGTGTCATTTTCTCTCTCATAAAATGGATCTTACTTTTGGTGTCTTTTGAACTCAATTCTGTTACATATTGTTTATCCTTTAAGATAAATTCTAAGTTGAAATTCCTATTTCCTGGTTAGATAAATGGCACTGATTCTGCTTTGTGTTTATTTCAGATTTTTCTATAGAGTTTAAATTTCATATATATGAATATCAAGGCAATGCTGATTGTCAAGAAAAGACTGAATATTTGTGTAGTTTAGGCATTCATTAGCAGTATCTCTCACATTCAATTTTTAAAGTTATGGCATGGTAACGTTTTATCGGTATTCATCTTTGTATGATTATAATTCATTCAAAAGCAGTGCTGGCCTTTTTGTGCTCAGTTCCTTGGCACAAAATTGTAAAAACCAAAATTGATGGCTTCTTGTGTTTGGCCTAATTCTGGGGGCCTAATTCTTGCCTATTAACCAAGTTCAGGCTTGTATTTATCAATTTAGGTACATTTTGATTAAATAGAACAATGGTGCAAATAAGTAGGAATTTAGAGTTGAGGAGTTAGGAAAAGAAACATTGGAAATATTTGGATCAAAGTTGAACAAAAATGAGGTAACGGGGAAAGAAAGGACACTGTAGGATATTTAGTTGAGTTGGGATAAATATGGAGTGATAGGACTTGAGACAATAATAAAATAAAAGGAGCAGAGAAATTAAGGGAAGATTACAAAACAAAAACAAAAACAAGAAAACCCCACAGAAATGTTTGAATAATTTAAACATCTTCTTAGTCTAGAAGTCATATTAAACTAAATGAAACCTCTTCTGTCACTAGTTTTTTGTGCCAATCCATTTTTATGTCTGCTTTTTCTTAATTTCATAAAATGATAAATGAATGAAAGTGAACTTACCCAAAAAGAACTTATAACAGACACTCTGTATTTTAATAGAAGAGATTTTAAAAAATTATATATAAATAAAAAATCTAGTGTGAGTCGAATGGAATATTTACTGCTTTCATAATTTTCCTTATCTTGTCTATAAATTATCTACTTTTAAAAAAATGAGAGTATTTACTAATTGTCTAATTTTCCACAAAGCTGTGGGATAGCTTATTGAGGGAACTGTAAAAACTCAGTTGATGTGTTTGCTGTAATGCACTGTGGGGAAATATTAATAGATGTTTCCAGGATTAAGGCAGAGGGTGGACACAAGTTGCCCTGGGAAAAACTTAGTTTTTATTTGAATTAAAACTTAGTTTTAATTCATATAGTATAGATCCTCACTGTATTTTTTAATTTTTTCTGTTGGTTGGTAAGACATTTCACATAAAAAAATAAATGTAAAGATGCCTTACCAGGCATTTTTGAAAAACCAGAAGATATGGCTACTCTCCCAACCTCCCTTGCTGCACTTAAGTCATCTATGTTCTCTCTTTAAGCATTTTGAGTTTTTGACCCATTTTTAATTAATTCAAGTAAGATGATGGTCAGAATTATGATCTTTCTTTCCAAGAATTCTAAGCAATTTATTATTGTGATTGATTGTGTGATATTTAAACATAAAATGTAACGAATGGACATTTTACCGATAAAGGTAACTACAATGAAATATTCCAGGTAATTTTGAAACAGAAAAGTTAGTTTTTAATATTTTATTTTAGTAGTTATCTTTTTTAATTATCTCTTCTTACTTTCTTGGTTTACTCATTTATTTTTTGATCTTCCAATTTCTTAAGATGAGTACTAAGTGGCTTTTTCAGTTCTTTGTTAATAATACTCATCAATACATTTTTCTGAGTGGACCTTCATCTATTTCTCAAAAACATATTAATTTTATTTCTTTAAATACAGTTTGTAAATTTAGTTTTGATTGCTTCATTGACCCAAAGGTTAAAAAAGAATTTAGAAAATTCCAAGCAATTAAGCTTTTTTTAAAAAGATTTATTTTATTTCTCTCCCCAACCCCCCACCCCGCCGCCCCACCAGTTGTCTGTTCTCTGTGTCCATCTGCTGTATGTTCTTCTTTTTGTCTGCTTCTGTTGTTAGCAGCACTGGAATCTGTGTTTCTTTTTGTTGCGTCATCTGTTGTGTCAGCTCTCCGTGTGTGCAGCGCCATTCTTGGGCAGGCTGCCCTTTCTTTCACGCTGGGCAGCTCTCCTTAAGGGGCACACTCCTTGTGTGTGGGGCTCCCCTACGCAGGGGATACCCCTGTGTGGCAGGGCACTCCTTGGGCGCATCAGCACTGCACATGGGCCAGCTCCACATGGGTCAAGGAGGCCCAGTGTTTGAACCATGGACCTCCCATGTGGTAGATGGACACCCCTATCCACTGGGCCAAGTCCAATTCCCAGTAATTAAGCTTTTCAGTTACCTTGTTATAATTCTAAATTTATTTGATTATGGACTATAAAATTTCTCCTTTTAAAATGTTGGGGATATTTGTTTGCTAATTATATATGAGGCTTTTTTATAAATAATCCTAAGAAATAAATGGTTATAAGAGAATGAATGGAAATTTATCACTTATAGTACAAAAAGTAATTAGATAGAGATGAGTAGAAGACAGTAATAACTGAGTTTTTGGAATGTATTTTTCAGATCCTCTAGTTCTTAAAAAAGGCAAGTATTTGCTCTTTATTCTGGCATATTCATAAAGGTATAAATTAGCATCTATTTATGTTCATCAAGGTTGTCTTTTATTTCTAATTAATTTTGACTTTCTTTTCATATTTAACAGATAAGTTTATGTATGATCTTTCTCTGTACATTATGTCTTTTATGATTACATCATGTGCCTCCTGAGCTATTTAGACTTTAAATTCTACTTTATTGATGTTGCCAATTCTTTTTTAAATTTGCATTTGTCTAGTAGCTGACCATCATTTTATTTTTAACTTCTTTGTTTTCTGTGTGCTATTAAAATAAAAACTTACAAGAGGGCTTGGTTTGTTATTTATCTTCTTTTAGTTGCTTCTGTCCTTTAATGAGGGAAGTCAGTCAATTCAGTCATATTTAGTATAATTACTGATAAGCTATTGCATAAGTTTTAATTTTTTCTCTCTGGATTTTTTTAGTAATTTTTCATTCTGATTTCTTCCCTTATCAGTTTAGAACTTTTAGTCTGTCTTTACATTCTGTTAGTGCTTAATTTCCTGTTGTCAACATTAGTTTTCAAATTCATATTTTGTGATTTTTTTTAAAGTATAAAGAATCTTTACTTAGTGACTGCTAAATTATTGGTGACTTTCAATGGAAATTCATGCAGTAAATGAATGGCAATGGAAATCTTAGGAAAAAAACCTTTGACATTATCTTATAAAATGAATATTTATGAATATAAAATAAGTCAATATATTTAATTTCACTCCTTAGTATGGTCCCCAGGGATACCCTTGAACCAGGAAACAGGTGCAAAATGTATCACAGCAATATTCGTTGTAACTGGTAACAAGTGTTCTTCAACAGGAAAATGGATACACTATACAATGGGTTCATGCAGTGAATTATTATATTGCAGTGAAAATGAATCATCTACAATACAGAAAAACATGGATGAATTTAAAGGACGTGTTACTGCAAAAAATAAGTTCCAGAAAATTTCATACAGTATAATACTAGTTTTATAAATCTTAAAACAAGAAAAGCAAACAATATGTTGCATAGAGATATATACATAAATTTTAGATCAAGGTATAGGGATTGTCAGGTGGTTGGTGGTTGTCAAGTGATAAGTGTCTTGACTGGGTATGTTTTCTTGATTAGAGTATGTAAGTAGTAGATTCTATCTTTTGATATTTCAGGTAATTTTGGATGTTACTCTGATATTTTTCATTGTCCAATTTATTTATTTTGTATGGAATTTTAGAAGAGATGAACTCATCCTTAGGGATTCAGAATAATTTACCTATATATATATATAAATATGTGGTTTTTTTCCCATTAGTCCTTTCTGGGATTTGGTGAACCCTTTCAATCTGCTACTTAAGTGTTTCTTCAGTACAAAAAATGTTTTGTCTATTGTTGGCTTGATTATTCTTTCTCTTCCATCTGTTCTTTTTTCTTAATCTGGAATTTTCATTATTTGCATATTAAACCTCCTGTATTTTTCCTTCAGACTCTTAACTTTACTCCCATGATTTACTCCCATGATTTTTCACAATCTTGTATTTTTTTGCTCTGCTGGTTCAGATATTTCTATCCATTGATTTTTGCCAGTTTTCAAAAGTTACCATCTTCTTTTTAGTTCCTTTACTGTTTTTTTATACTAGAAGTTTTTTTTTGTTTTTTTTTTAAATAATCTAAAGAATATCCTTACATGGTCTTACTACTTTTAATTTAACATTATCACTAGACTCTTCTTAGTGAACTAGTTAAAATAAAAACCTTCTGGTTTTGGTCTTATGCTTGGTATTCTTCCCATCAGTTGCTGGGTTCCATTGCTGTCTTGTAACCTTCAGGTAAGGTTGCTAGGGTTTCATAAGTATTGGCAGACCAGGGAAGGATGGACAGCAAATAGTTTTTGTTCTTTGGGCCTGAGGTGAACAGACTAGGAGACGTGAGATCTTCTAAAAGGCACCAGAAAGAGGCTTCTGTGCTGCTCCCAGCTGCAATGAAAGCCTTAATACTTGCTCAGTTTCAAAGACGGTGAACAATGTGGCCCCCATTACAGCTCCTGTATAGGTTCTAAGACCCCCCACAAACATGATTTATCAAAAGCAAGTCATAGGTCTTCAAAGACAAAGTTATCTCTGGATGTACCAGGGTGCCAATCATTACCTCAGGGACCAGGTTTCTGGATTCCCATCAGATTCAGAGGTAAGTGAAGTTCACTTTGTCTTCTGTGGCTGATTTCTTGGATAATACATCATGAGAGCATATAGTGGGTATATTAAGATTTAAGTTCAAGATGCTATTTCTCCAGAATCTACTAATAATCTTTCTACAAGACAAGACTATGACAGTTGTACATAAAATATAATATTATTTATTGAGGCTTACTATGGTTAAAAGTATTTACTTTTAAATCATGGCATCACTTCCTCTAGATATATATATAATTGCCCTGTTTCAAATGAGGAAACTGAGGTTTAGATAAAAAAATAATCTGCCAGGGGCTGAGATTTTAACTGCTGGGAAAATTCAGCAGCTGTTTTGGAATGGATGAGGACAATTATAGACCAGTTCCAGTAAATGGTAGTCCCAATTCTGAATGATTTTTAAAATAATTGCTTCTAAAGTGAATGGATAAATAACAGTGTAAGAGAAATTGTCTTAGAGAATGTAGAGGGTTATAAGGAAGAATGGCAGACCCTCCTTTCTCTAAACCATCTTCAGTTCAATATGCATGGAAAAGACCAATAAACATAACTACACAAATAAATGTATCTATTATATTTATTTATAATTGGAACCCAATATTTTGTCACCCAGTGCAATTCTCTTCTAATTCGTCAAAAAAATTTGCTCTTGAACTCACTGTCATAGAATAATATAGTAAGGATCTGAGATATGGGGGATGTGGATTGGCTAAAGACTAGACATGGGTGTTTCCAAACTATTAAAAATTAAAATATGGGAGGGAAGCATACATCATGGCAGTGAGATTGAGGAAGGCTAAGCAAGGTAAGAGAATAATCATAATAGGAGCTATCTCATTTTGTATTGTTCTAGACTCCTTTGCAAATGTTTTATGAATATTTTCATAAGTAATCCTATTAAACCCTTTAAGTTAGAAATTATTTTTTTTCCAATACGGCAAAATACCTTGGCCAAGGTCACATTAATATAGTGCATATTTGGTATTTAAACCAGTCATTCTGAGTAAAGACCATATTTTAAATTAATTTGTCATATATATAATTTCTTCCAGCCACTACCTCATTTCTCTACTCTTTTACAGAACAACTTTTAAAAAGAATTGCCTGTACTTCCTCTTTACATTTCCTATTCTAGTCTTGCCTGAATCCATTACTCTTATGCTTGCAGCCTGCAATTTCACTGAGTCTTCTTGCTCTTTGTAAGGTCACAAATGACCTCCGTGTTGCTAAAACTAAGGTTAAAACATCACTCCTTCTCAACCGAAGATTTATTAAACCAGCATTTGGCACAAGTGATTGTGTTCCACCCTGCTGAAACATTTGCTTTTTAGGGCACTACATTTTCGTGGTTTTCCTTATACTTCTGTCTGTTCCTACACAGTCTTTCTTGCTGGTTTCTCTTCTTCCATCCAATGACTTAAGGCTTGAGTTCTATAGGAGCTCAGACCTCAGATCTCTTTTATTTCTTTTGGTGGTATCTTCCAACCTCAGGAATTTAAATTCACCATATATGCTGATGTCCAAATTTGTATTACCAACCTAGTCCTCTTCCCCAAGCTCTGGATTCTTATATTCAACTTTTATAATGACATCTCTTTCAAGTTGACTAAAAGCTGCTATTGCAAACTTAACATGTCCCAAAATGAATCCTGCTCATCTCTAAATAAGCTCCTCCAAAAGTCATTCTCTTCTCAAGAATAGGAAATTAACCCTTTGATTTGTGTAGGCCAAAACTTTGGAGTTAAGTTTAACTGTTTTTGTTCCTGTATCAATGCCTTAAGAAATTCCGTGTGCTCGGCTTTCAAAATATATCAGTAATAACTTGATACTTTACTCAATCTCAACCACTACCACCCTAGTCCAAGGAAATATCATTCTACCTGTATTTGTACAATAACCTCCAACTAAGTGTCCCTGTCTTCAATGTTGTCCTCTTGCCTATTCTTAACCAAAGCCAAAATGATCCTTTTAAATTATAAATATTATATGTCACAGAACCCTTCAGCTCAAATTCAAACAATGGCTTCTCATATCTCTCCGAGTCAAAGTTATTCCATGACTCTACAAGACTTGGACCCCAATTCATCTCTGACTTCAATTCTGTAACTCTGCCCATTTATTTAGTCTGCTTCAGTTAGGCTGATTTTCTTGATGTTCCTCAGAGATGTTAAGCATTCTTTGGCCTCGGGACCATTGTGCTTATCCTGATCTTTGCCTAGAATACTCTTTCCTCAGATATCTGTCTGTTTCAAAACTCTCTCCTCTGCACCTAGACCTCTCTCATTCCTTTTTTTTCTTTATTTTTCTCCAGAAGCCTGAAAAAAAAAATATATATATATATATTTCAACTTGATGTGTTTGTTTTCTGAATTCCCCATTAGACTACAAGTTCCTTGAGGGCAGAAACTTTTATATATTTTGATCATTGACGCATCTTTAGTAACTAAATCAGTGCCTGACATATGGAAGGTGCTTAAAAATATTTGATTAATAAATGTTATAATTTTCATTAATATTGATAAATGTTTTTATTACTTAAAGGGATGTATTGCCTACGGGTAAGAGCCCTGAGTGTGGGACCATACTGCCTGTGTTTGAATTCTGGCACCATCAGTACTAAGCTGTGTGACCTTGAGCAATTTACCTAAATTCTCTGTGTGTCAGTTTCTTTATGTGTATCTACTGCAGAAGGATTTTGTAAAGGTAAATAAATTGATATTTGGAAAACACTTAGCGCAGACCCTGGCACAAATAAATCTTAGCTAAGAGTGAATTGATGATGATGATTGACACAATTCGAAGTTTTTTATGGATCCCAGAAAAGATCATGTTCTTGAAGCTAATCCATTCCAGGGGCTTGGGACCTTTTGATTGGATTAGCTTAAGTAGAGGGCCTTTGATTGGATTATTTCAGTGAGGCTTGACTGTCCTCTTGCTGGAGTAACTTTCTAAACAGTGGAGAGAAAAAACCACAGACACAAAAAAATGTGGCAGAGACAGAGAAAGTCAGAGAGATAAGAGAAGGGACCCAAGAGCTCAGAGAGGAACCTAGGAGAGAGGAAGCCACAGACAAAGCAGCCAGAGTCTGGAGCAAAGAGACCTGGAGCAGTAGCAGATACCTCCATGTGCCTTGCCATGTGGAAAAGGACTCCAGGATCACTGGAAACTGGTCTCCCCGTGATACTTTGATTTGGACACTTTCACAACCTCAGAACTGTAAACTTTTAACCTAATAAATTCCCATTATAAAAGCCAACTCATTTCTGGTATATTGCTCCCAGAAGCGTTTATCAAACTAAAACAATGATTATGGTTAATGTTACTATTATTATTATCAAATTCATGTCTCAACCAGATACTTCAAAATCTTACTGAGAAGTGAAATATATTATTGTTTGCTGAACTATCTGGACATACTCAATCAGATCCTGTTTTAGACAGAACACGTTAAAAATTAGTGTCATGGAGTGCTATGGACATGGGTTGTTGGAGTCAGATTTGTTTCCCTGGTTCTCCTAATAGTTGTGGGACTTTAAGTTGCTAATGTTAAACTTCACTCACCTCATTTTAATATGCAGTTTTTACTAATATGTACTATGAAGGACTACTATAGTAAGCAAATGAGATAACAGATCTAGAGTGCTCAGGAGAATGTCTGCTACTAGCTAAGTAACTCAGTAATACTTGCAGTGAAGAATAAGTATCCAATTCCAGGGCACATAACAATTGCCTTTGCTTCTGTTTCTTTTACAAAGTTACTGGTGGAATTTTACGAATGACTATGACAGTTTGACATTCTTTTTTGAATCCCAAAATATAATGTCCTTAAACTAATCTATTTCTGTTGTGGTGGTACCATTTGATTGCATTAGATTCACTTTTTTTTTTTTTTTTTTTTTTGCCCTGCCATGTGGGAGAGGACTAGAGGATCTCTAGCTGCCAAAGTTTAAGCACAAAGCTTCTAAGAGGATGGGCTCACAGAGCAGCTAAAGCTGAAAAGACAAGCCATGTGCCTGATAGCCCCCATTCAAACTCAGGAACAATGTTGGAACAGCCAAGACTGAGAGGAGGGAGTCGTTAGTTTCTGCAGCAAAGGCAGGGATCTAGGTAGAAATTGGCTGCCATTTTGCTTCACCATGTGATAGGACACCAGAATCACCAATAGCTGACTTTGCTGAGAAAGCATCTCTGATGGTGCTTTGATTTGGACATTTCATGGCCTCAGAACTTTAAGATTTTCCTCTAATAAAATTCCCATTAGAAAAGCCAACCAATTTCTAGTACTTTAAATCAGGAGCCCTTGGACAAACTAAGACAGAATTTGGTACTGAGAGAGTAAGGTCATGCTACTTGCAATTACCAAAAATGTTGGAATAGCTTTATAAATGGGTAAGGGGTATTTTTTGGAGTAATTGTGAGATGCTCAATAGAAAAGACCTAGATTTCTTTGAAGAGACTTGGTAAAAATATGGATGTTAAAGATCTGATAAGGCCTTAAACAGAAATGATGCATGTGTTATTGGAAACTGGAGGAAAGATGATCTTTGTTTTAAAGTGGCAGAGAACTTGACAAAATTAAGTTCTGATGTTGGAAGAAAAGCAGAAATTGAGAACGATCAATCTGGATATTTAGCTGAGAAGATTTCCAAGCTAAATATGGGAGATACAGTTTGGCTTCCCCTCGTAGCTTATAGTAAAATGCAAGGGAAATGATAAGCTGAGAACTGAACTGCTGGGCACAAAGAAATCAGAAATTGACAATTTGGGAAATTACAAGCTTCCAGAAAACAAGTTCCTAGAGGATAGTGCCCCACGTGATGACCTAACTGAACTTTGGAAACAGGCAGCCATTTCTTTGCAAATCAGGATTGGAAATGCAGTGATCAAGAAAGAATTTGTGGGAAGTCTTACTGTCTGATGGCTTGGACTCCTGTGAACTGCCTGCAAAAGTGATGAGCAATTTGTGAGATCTGTATGAATGAAACAACTGTCAGCCTGGACTAAAGAGAGAGGAAGGGGGAGATTGAAAGAAAAATTGCTTCAGCAGGAAAACTGTGGAAGCTGAGGTCTGGACTTAAGACATCTTTTTGGGCCAAGAGAGGGACCCCACCCACGTGTGCAGAAAGGATGGGTTTGCCCTGGCATTTGAAGAGGGTGGGTCTTCCACCCCTTTGCTCAGGGAGACTTTGGCCATCCTAGGCTACAGAGAGGGTGGTTGGGGAAAATTAAGTTGCCACCCCACTGCTCTGAGGGAGTTAGGCCTATGTCCCATAGATTAGAGTTAGGTCACTACCTCACTGTTCTGAGGGCCTTTGGCCTGCGAGCCAGAGATTAGAGAGAATGTTACCACTACCCTACCATGCTATGGGTGTTGAGACTGTGCCCCAGAGATTGGGAAAAGTGTAGCTGTCACTCCAGTGTTGTTGGAAGGTGAGGTCTAGAGCTCAGCAGCCACCCAGATGCTTGATGAGGGTGGAACTGAGAAGATGGCTGCTGGCCAAGCCCTATGAAGAGGTGGGTTCCCATGAGGACCTGAGGAGAAGAAACCATTTTTCTATAGTTGACTCTCAGACTTTGAAATCTAATGCTAGATGCCCTGCAGATTTTTGGAACTGTTTGGGAGTGAGACACCTGTTTTCCTTCCAATTTCTCCCTACTGTAATGCAAATGTTTATCCTATGCCTTTCTTCCTTCGTATATTGGAAGCAGGTACTTGTTTTGTAAGTTTTACGGTCTACATCCAGAGGGGAGTTTTGCCCCAAGACAAACTGCATTCCTATAACTGATTTTTTAGTGAGATTTTGTGATCATCATACTGAAATTATTTAAGGCTTTTTGAAGTGTTGTGATGAATAATGAATGTGTGTTACATATTAAAAGAACATGTCTTTTGCAGATTCAGAAGGTAGAGTATAACTGTTTGAAGTCCTTTTTTGACTCTCAAAAGGTTATGTTTTTTTTTTTTTAAAGATTTATTTTTTATTTATTTATTTAATTCCCCTCCCCTCCCCTGGTTGTCTGTTCTCTGTGTCCATTTGCTGCGTCTTGTTTCTTTGTCTGCTTCTGTTGTCATCAGCGGCACAGGAAGTGTGGGCGGCGCCATTCCTCGGCAGGCTGCTCCCTCCTTCGCGCTGGGCGGCTCTCCTTATGGGTGCACTCCTTGCGCGTGGGGCTCCCCTACGCGGGGGACACCCCTGTGTAGCACGGCACTCCTTGCGCGCATCAGCACTGCGCATGGGCCAGCTCCACACGGGTCAAGGAGGCCCGGGGCTTGAACCGCGGACCTACCATGTGGTAGACGGACGCCCTAACCACTGGGCCAAGTCTGTTTCCAAAAGGTTATGTTTTAAACTAATCTATTCCTGTGTGTGTGGTTCCCTTTGATTGCATTAGATTCATTTAAAATCACTTGATCAGATTGCTTTTGATCGTGCTACCTAAGTGAGGCATGACTCAAGTTGGGTCTCTATCCTCTTGCTGTGTCTTAATAAACAAAGACACACACAGGGAAAGAAAGCTGCTATTTTTGACCCTGTAATGTTAGAGAGGACTCAAGGATTGCTAGCAGCCAAAGCTTAATCACAAAGTCCACAGGAGTTTGGGCCCACAGAGCAGCTAAAGGTGAAGAGACAAGCCATATGATTGATAGTTGAGCTTGGGAAGAAAGAGCAGCAAAGAATGAGAGAGAAGGCCCAGAAAAAGATAAGCCCTATGCTTGGCGACCCACTGGTGAGCTCCAGGAGTCAGTAGATTCTGGAGGGGAAGGCAGGGACCTCAGCAGAAATCACTCACCATCTTGCTTCACCATGTGGCAGGACAAAAGATCACCAGTAACTGATTTTGGTGAGAAAGCATCTCTGATGGTGCTTTGATTTGGACATTTCATGGCCTCAGAACTGTAATCTTCTACCTTAAATAAAATCCCCATTTTAAAAGCCAACCTATTTCTGGTACTTTGCATTGGCAGCCCTGTGGCAAACTAAGACCATGGCTGACTTGTCAAGTTTCTAGATGTTTCTGAATGGATGACACCTTTTATTGATTTGAAAAATTGAATTGAGTATCTCCTTTGAGATAAGTGTTAGTCTTCTTCAACATATCTAATGTCTGTAGTCAATGAAATGTGATGATGAGATGAGGAAATCTGGAAATTAATTAATCAGAGAAAAATTTTGCTAGCAGCCAGAGGCCATTGAATCTGATATGTGTTCATGTCTGAACAAAGGTATGGCAAAGCTTATGTGAGTTAGTTTTTCCAGTGCTTTTCAATGATTTTCATTGGGCTGCTGGAAAATTGACTACTTTCACAGTTCTGTGTCAGTATTACCTAGAAGATAAGAGCTAAAGTCTCACAAAATACCTAAGGTTTGTGCAAGAACTTTTGATTTTTTTCCTACAAAAGAGGTTGCATTATATCCTCTCTCCTTTCATTGTCTTGTATTCCATTGCAGGAATCCAGTCCATGTCTTAATCTTGATTTGTGAATCTTATTATTTGATAAACTGTTAAGGATATAGGCTCTCTTAGTCTATTTATCTTGAGTTTGTTGATATCATAGGGTGTGTACTTTGTATTCTACTCCATCCTGTTCCTTTTTTAAAATTTTTTGTTTTCATGTTTTAATATTTTTTATTTTTTAAAAAGATACTTAGATTACACAAAATGTTACACACAAAAATATAAGGAATTCCCATATGCCACACTCCCCACACCTCCCACCCTTCCCCACATTAACAACTTCTTTCATTAGTATGGTACATTCATTGTAATTGATGAACTTTTTGGAGTATTGCCATTAAATATGTAAACAATATATAGTTTACATTGTAGTTTATACTCTCTCCCACTCAATTCTGTAGGTTATGGCAGGATATATAATGACCTGTATTTGTTGTTGCAATGTCATTCAGGACAATTCCGAGTCCCCAAAATGCCCCAATATTATGCCTCTTTTCCTCTCCTTGCCTTCATCACCTCCACTGTCTTCACATTAATGATGTAATTTCTTCCATTGCTAGAATCACAATAAGTCTATAATAGAATACCAATAAGTCCACTCTAGTCCATATTTTATTCCCTAATTCTGAGGATTCTGGGATGGTGATGCCCATTCCACTTCTAATTGAGAGGGGGCCTTGATCCCATATGGCTGATGGTTGGGACTCTCTTGCTTGCAGTTGTAGACTCTCTTGATTCCTCAATATGGTGGTTGTCCATTCTCACCTGCTTGTTAGTTATCCTGGGTGAGTCTAATGAACTGGAGTGTAGGTGTTGCAACTCTGCTGAGTCTCAGGTCCAAGCTGGCACATGGACAGCCCAAAGATTCAAGTCTCTTGGACAAACACCTACCAACTCCAGTACCAACTCCAGGTTCAAATAGAAGGGACAGAAGAGTTAAGTGTAAAGAAGTTACATCTGAATACAACTCTGCCATACTCGGGAGCACAAACTACAAAGTAGGACCCAAGGACAAGGCAACAAACTCCAGAGCTATCTGCCATGACCGTAGGACCTGGGTGTCTCCAAAACCCTCAGAAGCCCCACTATTTGGAGTAGTATCTACTTGGGTAGCCCATGAGATCCTGCTACATGTGCATAAGCATTACCTCTGGGATCGCTCCCAACTCACTTAGAAGTTTCTTAGTCCTATAACTCCTTTGTATTTACCTTTTCCCCCTTTTATTCAAAGTCTTTTTCCAGTTGCATTGCTGGTTCATGTTTGGTACTAATTCCTCAGTGCCAGGGAAGTTCATCCCCTGGAGTCATGTCACATACAGGAGGGAAGGTAATGCATACATGGAGGAAGTTCATCTGGGCATACATATAAGGTATATAAATGTGTTCAAATGTTCATGGGGCATTGTCACAGTGGGCATTGTCACAGAGATTTACACAATAACCAAAAGAATATTGAATTTCCATCCTGGGAAGCTCTGCCACATTCTCTAATACAATAGCAACAATCAACCAAATGAAGGGTAATGACTAGAGAAAAAGGATGGTCAATTGATGGACCTTGAAATAGGATGGTCAATTGATGGGCCCTTGATGAGTCTTCGCTAAATTACAACTTAGCCTAGTGCTGTAGGGTGCTTAAGAGTTAACTCCTGAGAGCATCCATGTTGCTTGAATGTGGCCTCTCTCTAAACCAAACTCAGCATATAAATGCATTCTATTTTTTTTTAATTACCTCTTAAGGACTTCACTGCCCAATAATTTATACTCAGTATATTGTCTCTTCCCAGGTATTTAACCAATGTTTGGTCTATTTGAATTGCTTTTCTTTTGTCAGCTTTTTAAAAAATTTATTGAAGTATATCACTCATACATGAACATACATGAACAATACGTGTATATAATTGCTGTGAATTTACAAAACAAACATACATAGTGTCATACAAGGCTCTCATACCTCACTCTACCACCAATACCTTGCATCGTTGTAAAACACTTTTAAGTAATGATTAAGGAGCATCCTCAAAATATTACTACTAACCAAAGTGTTTTCCTGCAACCCACCCTATTATTGTTATTATTATTTTTATATCACTTATACATGAATGTACATAAACAGTAAGTATATAATAAAAGTTGTGAGCTTACAAAGTAAACATGCATTATGTCCTACAGGTGTCCCATACGTCAACCCTCCACCAGCACTTTGCATTGTTATTAAGACATTTGTTACAAATTATGAAAGTATATTGTCACAATCTTACGACTATAGTAAGATTTATGTTGCATTTGGTGTATTTTTCCCCCAACCCGCTCTATTATTTTGTTGTAATATATTTTTATGACAGAAGTTATAAACTGACGAAGCAATCATGCACATGTGCAGAATTCCCATAACACCCCTCTACGAACACACCACACCATGGTGGAACATTTGTTACAGATTATGAGATAATATCACCTGATTATTACCAGGTCCATAGCATACATTTGGCACACATTTTCCATACTCCTCAATTATCAACACAGTACATCTTTGGCATAGATGCAAAAATATTACATTATTACTGTTAGCCACAGTCCATAGGTCACTCCAGCTATGTTTTTCCCATGCTTCCCCACATTCCCCACCACCTTACAATAGTGAGGTACATTTGTGCTAGCTCACAAAGGACACTCACTCTTGCATCTGTACCATCAACTACAATTCTCATCCACCTCAGGGTTTACCATGCTTTTCAGTTCCCAGATTATTCTGTCCATTGGCATTTACATCCCTAGACTACCATTTTCAGCCACATCCCCATTTATAAACCAGCTGTTACTCACTAAAATGTGTTACCATCATCTCTGTAGTTTTCTACACTTTTATAGTAAAGCTAATTAAAACTTCTGCATACATTAAACACCAGTATTCCCTCTCAGACTTCCTCTTATCTCCTTTAAGAATCCACCATCTACCACCAGGGCTTGAGGATATTTTCCTAATTTTTTTTCTAGAAGCTTTATGGTTCTTGCTTTTATATTTAGGTTTTTTATTTGTTTTGAGTTAACTTTTGTATAAGGTGTGAGATAGTGAACCTCTTTTGGCTATGGATACGTAGTTCTCTCAGCACCATTTGTTGAATGGACTGTTCTGCCAGAGCTGGGTGGGCTTGACAGGCTTGTCAAAAATCATTTGACCATACATGTAAGGGTCTGTTTCTGAATCATCAGTTTGGTTCCATTGGTTTATATGTCTGTCTTTTTGTGAGTACCATGCTGTTTTTACCACTGTAGCTAAGTATTATGATTTAAAGTCTGGAAATGAGAATAATCCTACTTCATTTTCCCTTTTTAAGATGTTTCTGGTGGGAAGCAGATGTGGCTCAACTGACAGAGCATCCATCTACCATATGGAGGGTCCAGGGTTCAATTCCCAGGGCCTCCTGACCCATGTGGTGAGCTGGCCCATGTGCAGTGCTGCTGCATGCAAGGAGTGCTGTTCCATGCAGGCCGACCCCACATAGGGGTGCCCCATGCACAAGAAGTGTGCCCCACAAAGAGAGCTGCCCCGCATGAAATAAAAAGGCACAGCCTGCCCAGGAGTGATGCTTCACATGTGGAGAGTTGACGCAGCAAGATGACACAACAAAAAAAGAGACACAGTTTCCCAGTGCCACCAGATAATGCAAATGGACACAGAAGAGCACACAGCGAATGGACACAGAGAGCAGACAACTAGGGGGGAGGGGAGAGAAATAAACAAAATAAATCTTTAAGAAAAAAAATAAAAGTAAATGTTTCTGGCTATTAAGGACCCCTTACCCTTCTTAATTAATTTGATAATTGTGTTTTAGATTTATTTTTAAAATGCTGGTGGAATTTTTATCAGGTTGCACTGAATCTGTGTATCAATTTGAGAATTGACATCTTAATGATATTTGGTCTTCCAATCATGAGCATGGAATGTTCTTCCAAATATTTAGGCATTTTTAAAATTTATTTTAAGAATGAGTTGTAATTTTCTGAATACAAATGCTTTATATCTTTGGTTAAGTTTATTCTTGAATATTTGGGATTTATCTGTCATACTTTATTTTTACCACTCTTTTGACACTTTTAGTTACTGCTGTTGATATAATCTTCATTTCTAGGCTTTCTTTTAGGCATTTTTCTCCTGTTGTTTCTTTGCAGGCTGTAGCACACCCTTTAGTACTTCCTGCAATGCCAGTCTTTTGGTTACAAACGCTCTCAGTTTCTGCTTATCTGTGAATATTCTAAACTCACCCTCATTTTTAAAGACAATCTTGCTGGATATAAGATTCTTTGCTGAAAGTTTTTCTCTTGCAGTATCTTAAATATATCATACCACTGTGTTCTTGCCTCCACAGTTTCTGGTGAGAAATCAGCACTTAATCTTATTGGGTATCCCTTGTATGTTATGCATAGCTTTTCTTTTGCTGCTCTCAGAAATCTTTTTTTTTTTTTTTTTTAAAGATTTATTTATTTATTTAATTTCCCCCCCCTCTCCTGGTTGTCTGTTCTTGGTGTCTATTTGCTGCGTCTTGTTTCTTTGTCCGCTTCTGTTGTCGTCGGCGGCACGGGAAGTGTGGGCGGCGCCATTCCTGGGCAGGCTGCTCTTTCTTTTCACGCTGGGCGGCTCTCCTCACAGGTGCACTACTTGCGCGTGGGGCTCCCCCACGCGGGGGACACCCTTTGCGTGGCACGGTACTCCTTGCGCGCATCAGCGCTGCGCATAGGCCAGCTCCACACGGGTCAAGGAGGCCCGGGGTTTGAACCGCGGACCTCCCATATGGTAGACGGATGCCCTAACCACTGGGCCAAAGTCCGTTTCCTCAGAATTCTTTTTGTCTTTGGCATTTGACATTCTTATTAGTATGTGTTTCAGAGTTGGTCTATTTGGATTTTTTTTGTATGAAAATACATTGTGCTTCTTGGACATGGATATCTATGTCCTTCAATAGGGTTGGGAAATTTTCTACCATTATTTCTTCAAATATTCCTTCTGCCCCTTTTCCCTTCTCTTCTCCTTCTGGGATACCCATGACACATATGTTTGTCTGTCTCTTACTGATGTTTAGTTCCCTGAGACCTTGTTCAATTTTTTCCATACTTTTCTTCATCTGTTCTTTTGTATGCTCACTTTCAGAGGTCATTTCTTCAAACTCAACAATCCTTTCTTCTGCCTTCTCAAATCTGCTACTAAATGATTCCAGTGTATTTTTAATTTATTGTGCTTTTCATTCCCATAAGATCTGCTATTTTTCTATGTATGCTTTCAAATTCTTCTTTGTGCTCATCCATTGTCTTCTTAATATCCTTAATCTCTTTATCCATCACATTGAATTTATTAAGGAGATTTGTTTGAACATCTATGATTAGTTGTTTCAACTCCTGTATGTCATCTGGAGGCTTTTCTTTTTCCTTTAACTGGGCTATATCTCCTTGTTTCTTGGTGTGGATTGTAATTTTTTGTTGGTGTCTTGGATCTGGATTGGGTGCAGTTTTTTTCTTTAGTTCAGGGCTTCCTGCCCTTTTTCCCTTGCTGGTTGTGTAGTAGGAGCCAAGGATGTAGTTGGTATTATAAACTGTGGAGGCTCAAGCTGTCTCATTGCCCCAGGGACCAATGATATTTCTCCCAACTTTCTCCTTTGCCAGGGGTAAGGACAGAACTATGCTATGTGGAATAATCCAAGTCATGTAGGCCTAGAGTGTATTTACCAAGAGACATTGCTTCATACCCTTTCTTCCCTGCCTGTGGTGGGGATGGAGCTGCAGGTGTGGGCAGCAATCTATGCAGTGTGAGTCCAAAGTGACCACAGTTGCCCTGGTCGACTTCCAATTATTCAGTCTGTGTCAGCCAAAGGTATCTGCAATTACCTGGATAAGCTGGTGCAGGGTCCGCCAGCTTCCTCCTTGCTAGCGTGGGGCTGAAGCCTGGACTAGGGCTTTAGGCCAATGTGGGTGAAAAAATCAGTCTCTACAGTCACAGTGATTTTCAGTCAGCCTGGCTTCCCCTTATGCTGCGGATGAAGTCAAAATGGTAGCTACTGGCCTCTTTCCAACTTGGACACATTCAGCCTTTAGCTGTTTTAGGGTTATATTTTAGCCAGTCAAGTTTACTAATCAGTAGCTGAAGTCAATGGCCAACTAACTAACTGTCTCTTCCTCCCTTTTTTGGGAAATGGAGTTTCTAACTACAGCCTCAGAATAGCTCCTGAGGCTGGTTGCACTGCTAGAGTAGGATGATCACTGACCTCAACGGCATGGCCTGTATCTCCCTGGAGATGGGTGCAGTTCCCCACAGCTTCCTGCTTGCTGGAGGTGGGGTTGGGGCCTAGGCTAGAGCTGCTATCTGATCTGGATGGGAAGAAGCCAGTCCCTAACAGCACTGGGATTTTCAGTCTGCCCCACTTCCCCTTATGCCAGGTGTGGAGTTAAGGTGGTGGCTACCAGTTTCTTTCCAATTTGGACAGGTTCAAACTTCAGATGTTTTTGTAGTTATACTTTAGCCTGACGAATTTACTAATCATTAGCTTAAATTGGTCCCCAACTGTCTTTTCCTCCCCCTTTTATGGGAAGTGGAGCTTCCAATTCCAGCTGCGGAACAGCTCCTGAGGCGGCTTGTGCCTCCAGTGGAGGATGGGCCCTGGCCTCGGGGGTGTGGAGTGCTCTAGTCAGGAATCATCTCTGCAGATAGGCCGTCTCCTCCTTCCATTCTTTCAAGGATGTTGCAGGATGCTCTTCTGGCCTCCTGGAGCCCCCAGACAGGTGCTTTAGATAGCTCTGGGTGATTCCTAACTACCCTAGAGCAGGAGCTCCTTATTCTGCAACCATCTTGCTGGTTGTTCCATGAATTGCTTTTTAAAAAGATTAGTATAGAGGTTACTCAACAAAAACTGGAAAAAAACATGTTTGGGAACCGAAATAGTGAATATAAAACCCATAGGTCTAGTCTGACTGATGGTTGGAAATTTCCAACTACATTCGTCAGCTTCTTTATTTTCTCTGTGAGTTAGATTGAACCCTTTTAATGATCTTTGTTTGTGGAGCCTACGATTTGTCCTTGGATATTATTTTGTAAACAATTCAGTGCCCTTTAGGGAAAACTGGAAAGTGTCTCCATTGTCCCAGTTTCCTCTATTGGCATTCTGATTCTGTGCTGCTTGCTCCCATTTGAGGTACGCAGCACCTCAATGCTCTTCCTGCTGCTGTTTAGACCTACTTTGAGGATAGCATTAGTTACAGTTTTTTTTTTTTATATCATATGGGAGTTCAAATCAAAAGATTCCTTGCCATTTGAAATGAATTGCTTATATAATTCAAGTCTTGGTTTCCTGCTAAAAAGTTATTGTCAGTAAGCACAGGAAACATACATGAGAGTGGAATGTATTTGGTGGGCAGTAATACTTCCTAAAAGCCTCTGAAAGCTCTCCGTGTTAGAGATATCCTATTTTTTTCTATGGTGCCCCAAATTAGCTACTTAAGCTGCTGCTCTTTGATTTAATATATGTGAATATACATATATAAACACACATGTCCATAATTAGAAAGCCTATTTTGCTTTGAATATTGGTACTAAATATTATGGAGGGAGTTCTAAATAATGCAGCCCTCAAAGAAATGTCCCAGATAGCATTTACATTGCTATAGCTTCTTATTTAGGACCATTTTGGCCACAGGCATATTTTCTTCTTGGGTTTTCTACTGGACCTCTCCAAAATTAGAGGTATGCAGCCAATGCAGATGTCACCTTAGTCATCTAATTTGCATGTAATGATTATATTTGAAAAGCTATTTCAAGTGATGGAAATTTCCTCTTAGAAAAAAAAAAATAAAGGAAAAGTAAAATCTGCCCCACTACATAATTCTCTCTTACTACTTTTAGAAAAGAGCTCATATTCTTTCTCTCCTGACTCCTATGCATTCACAGAAATAAACCTTTTTAGAAAAATCTTCCACTATCAACTCTGAGAAAAGATGGGTTATTTCAGGAAGATAGCCTGATTCCTTCTTTCCTTGTAAAGGAGCTGGATAAAGCTAAAGATCCAGTTTTGTTGCCTGAGAGCTGCATATGCTCTCCATTGATGAAAATGTCCTGTGAAAAAGCACAGTATGAGAGCAGTACTTGTGAAGAAATTATTCTTGACATATCCTTTGGGCCGTTGACTTTCTCCTGCTGGGCAGTCCATAAAAATGCACTATTATTACTTCCCATTTGATTATGCGTGTGCATGTGCTGTCAGTTTGCATTGCTAGGATAAGCAGTTTGAACTTGATTAGTTTGTGTTTTAAATACCACCTCTTCCTCCTAAATGAAGCTCATTTTCTAGCAATTTCAAGGCTTGTTAAATTTGGCCACAGAGGAATATATAAAACAATTTTTGTTTCCCTTTTCTGTTCTTACTTTGATCTTCTTTCTCTGGTGCTGAGAAGAAGGACCCCAGAAAATTACTGGCACTACATTTTAAAGCTTCGAAAATGTTTATTATAGTAGACTGATTTGTAAACCTTATTTCTGTTCCTTCTAATTTTCTAATAAGGAAGTAAATGTACATTAGATTTTAGGAAGAAAAGGTGATCTTAGAGTTGAGTCAAGTTTTCTTTTTTGAGAGATGTTATTTTTGTGGAAAGCAAGGTTTCTTTATGCTCTTGCATTAAATTAAATTCAGAGCTGCCCTCTCAATGGATGTAACAGCTCAAATGACCACCTCTGAAACAAGGTGTATCTTCCTGTTAAATCATATTGATAACTCCTTTTAGTTATTTCCAGAATAATTACAGACTGTGAAAATGAAAAAAAAAAAAATTAGCATGGCTCTGAAGACTTCATGACTCTGAAGATCTGGAATTTAACTATTTTCATCAATGCGAAAAAAAATTTAATTGCAATAGTAATATTTTTAGCAGGTAAACTGCCTTCATACACTGTGCTAGATTGGAATTTTGAGTAAGTATATGAAATATGGGTTATAAATTGTCTAAATTAGAAAGCTTGTTTTGTTAATTTTGTGTAATATGTGTAGGGTTTGCAATCCCAACGCATGGTATCAAAACTCATATGGAAAAGTCTCATTTCCAAAATGGGTTATTTCTCATTATCCTCAGGAAATGTATGAGAGTTCTAGTTGCTCTCTATTCTTGCCAGTATTTTGCATTATTTTGTTTTTGTTTTTAATTTTAGCCATTTAGTAGGTTTATAGTAGTATCTCTTTGTGGTTTTAATTTGCATTTACCTAATGACTAATGAGCATCTTTTCATGTGCCGTGACTCCTGCTTTATATATGCTACCTAAGAAATATTTGCCTAACTCAATTTCACAACTCTTTTTTTTTTCTCTGTTTTCTTCTAGAAGTTGTATAGTTTTAGCTCTTATATTTAGATCCATGATCCAAATTGGTTTGAGTTTTGTACAGCATGCTTAGGGGTCTGCCTTATTTTTACACCTTTACTGTTTCTTGTGTTTCTTGACTTATGATTAGTTAAACTTCTAATTTCACCTTTACAAAGTAACTGCTTGCACAGAGCTTCTAAGTTATAATCTTAGAAGAATAAGAAATATAGATTTTTAAAATTTTCTATTTTAGCTTGTTCTTAAGACAAAACTTATTTTTAAAAATTATGTACAGTCAAAATTTTGTGCTGTAATTCTGGATTTATGATAGTCATTGCCAGTATATACCATTATGACTTTCTAAACATATGGTCTCACTATTCAATCAAGAAGGAAGGAAACGGAAATGATAATAGCAGAATGACTCACTTTAAAAAAACTTATGGCATCCAAAAATATTTTTGTTGTGCATATGTTTTATATAAATGTTATTTCCACATAAAATTCTGTTTTATACTCAATATGCACAATTATGTATCTAATTTGTAATGTTTTTAGAGAACTTTATTTATTTTTATATTTTCTTACTGCCTTTGCCAATTGGTTTGGACTGTCAGAGTATATTTTGCTATGTGGGCATGCTGAAATTTGTAAAACAAATACATAATGTCATAATAACAAATAAAAGGAGGAGTAAGCTTTTGATGTAGAGCTGTCTGAAAAACAGATTAATGATTATTTATCTTAAATTCATCAAAATGTTTTCCATTTAGGCTCATGAAATGCAAAAGACTTTAAAAGTAACCTAAATTTTTAAAGCATTATAAAAGAGGAAACCTTTTTCACCAGCTAGATCTTATGATGAAGCTTAAGAAATGTTGGTTATTTGTAGAGTTTCTCTAAAAGAATGTGGAGTGGAAGTCCCACCAGTCTGAACTCCTTTTCTTTCTTCTTTCCACCTTAGCTTTCCCTAAAATAACTTCATGGAATCCAGAAGTTCAGGAATACAATTTGAAAATCATTTATCTAGTCCATTCCCTCCATTTTCATGTGTAAAATGAAGTCCAAATATTTTCCTAACCTCACACTATCATTTTGTATCAGAAAAATCTTTTATGCAGTCTATTGGTCCATTATTTCCCAGCTCAGTTATTTTGTTCACTTTGACAGTGAGTTATACAAATGTGGCATTCTTTTGTGTGATGCATTTTGTTAGCTTATTAATTTTCACATTCGAATAAGACATGAGATAGAATGGGAATAATATAAATCTAGTATTAGAGCAAAAGCTAAGTTCTTTATCATGAAATGACTGATCACTCACCAGCTATGTAATGAAACCATAAAAAGTCATCAGGGTTGAATTTTTATAAATAACGTAAGTCTGTGTAAGAATCTCTAAATAATGTTTCCTTTGTAATCTTCATGTATGAGTGTCAAACAAAGAAAATATGTGTCTACCATTTTTTAGCTCTAAAGGAAATGGTAAGTGCACCAATGGCTCTAATAAAGTCATGATTGATAATGGTATACAGCTGGGCAAGCAGCTGGGCCTTTCCTTAACAAAACAAAGCAAAAGTGTGTAAACACTGAACTTCATTTTAATGTGAACTAAATTCACTTCTAAAAACCCTGAATGTATTATACAGTTTAGGGTGTATGTGATACTCAATTTCCTTCTCTCGTTTGAATCTTAGAAATAGAAAGTAAATTTATCTCAGAATAAATGTCACATTGCGTTTGTGCCAGCCCTCTAGATACTACTCATAATTTTTCCATTTAATGCAATTACCATTTTCTCGTCACATTTTTGAAAAATAGTGTTGCTTTGCATTTCTTAGAACAGTCCCTTTAAGATATGTCTTAAGATAAGAGTATTAATTCATAAGCTGTTCTTAAAGAATGTAGACCATATTGACACCTTTTTTCATTTGCTACAAGCAGTGAAAAATAGTCCTGCAATAAAGTCAAACAATTTATCAGCAGGACACTAAAAACGGAACCTTTCCAAGGTCTCTGAGGAGAAGCCCTGCTCTGTGTATCAGCAGGCCTCCTATGGTAAGGGTGTAATGTTTCTGAACCGTTCTCAGACCAAACTGTTGATTTTGTGCAGCTTCAGAATTCTTCTAGTATGATGGCTGAGAAATGATTCTTCTTCCCAGACCACACAATTTAAGAATTCCACAGAGAAAAGGGGTTTAAGATAGACTTAGAATGTTTGAAAAGCTTTTCTGCAGTTTTCCATGGAAATAAAGCCTGAATCAACCAACTAAAGAAATCTGAAATATTGTACAAATAGTAATAGATTGCATAGTAATGTAATTGCCCAGTAAGACATATGAATATATAAAGTGTTGCTCATGCTTCTTATTAGGAAAAACTGAAGCAAACTTCTCTTCTATTACATGTTAATAATGGTTTTTAACATTAACTATTCAACAAGGTAATCATGTTCTTAAATTTCCCTTATCTAGATGAGAACAGCTTTTATTAAAATGAAGAAACTCAGATTGGACCTAAATTTTGCTATAAATTCACCACTTTTAAAGGCTTGAAAGTAAGAATGACTTCTCAATTTTACGTATTCACAGTAATGTAAATAATATGTTTATTGCAGAACTCCAGTAAGTAGAAGGTAATAAATTTATACCAATGGTTCAAACTGCACCGTCTTATGACTTGATGTTCTTCTTATTTCCATAAGAACAAATAAAAGGACATTATTAGCTGTGAAAATATTTTATATTAGAAAAACAAGCACAGTGATGTAGATATAAATATTATCTCTACTTTGTAAATGATGAGACTTGGGTTTTGAAAGTTTTAAAAAAATTGTCCAAGGTCATACAACTGGTCAACAGCAAAACTTGAAATGTTGGTCTACCTGTCTTCAAAGTTTTTACCATTAAAAAACATGCTATATGGCTTCTAATGTTTTTTTTTTATTTTAATTTTTAAAATGTTTTATCAATGGTAGGTTTACTTCATTAGAATACTTTGGCTTTCCTTTATCATTCCTTTTTTAAAAATTATGTTTCTATTAATTAAATTATTACTCATGATTTTAAATTGGAAATTCCTGAAAGCGTTGAGGATATTATTTATTCAATAAATGTGAATAAGTACATTATATAAGCTATTCTGTCTTAATTTACAAGTTGCAGTGTTTGGTCAACTTCTTAAAGCTGGGTAAACTGACTTCCTAAGTGCTTGACAGTGGTAAAATAATGTAGGAATGGGTATGTGCTTTTTGCAATATTTCTAATTCCTCTGTCATTTATTACCCACCTTCTCTCTTTGGTAATTGCCTAATTAGTTGCTTTTTATTGCCAATCAGTCTGCTGGATTTAAAAAAAAAGCAGAACTTTTCTACCTTTGATATGGATTCTTTGAGTTTTAAATTGATTATATGATTTTCTTATACTCAACACAATTTTATTTTTTAGGTTTTTAGAACTAGAGGGAACTTAGAAATTTTTTAGCAGAAGAATATTTTAAACAAAATGTTACAAGAAAACTCAGTGGATAATGAAGGTAAATGTCAGTTGCTCTGGTAGAAATATGGGATTTATCCAATTGAATTCCTTTCTACTTTCCCCATTTCCTTCTCAAACTATTTCTAAAATATTTTCATAAACCAAGAGGTTTTGGAACACAATTGGAAAACACTTAACTAGTCATTCTCCTCTGTTTTCATGTGTAAATTGAATATCCTTTAAATATTTGGAGATTGAACTGGTTCTTTAATTGTCAAGGGAAAAAAGATTGAGCTGAGTTAGGAAAATCAGGATTAGGAGATTTTAATAAAGTAAAATAGTTTAATAGATTAAGTAAACAAATATTTAAGATTGGGATTAATTGTCCCATTCATTCATTCACTAACCAAATATTTAAGTAATTACCTTTAGGGCCCTTGAGGAAGACCATTTTTCTGAAAAATAAGACAAAGTGGAGCAGATAGAGATCCAAAATATGGCCTCTAATGCTAATATAGGTAGAAATGAGGACTGTGACTCAAGTGTAAGGGTAAATATGCTTCCAAATACTGCCCTCCAGAATTAGGCAGATTTACAGCGCTGTTATGGGGGATTGAGTAGAACTCGTGTTCCCTGTAGATTAGTGGAGTTAGATAAAAGTAGGATCTGTCACCCAATTTAAAGTAGGGGACCAGAGTTTATACTGGTAAGATATAGGTAGATTGTTGAATCTGACTGAGGTGGGGGTAGAAATTATCTTTTTATCATTTCCATTTTCTCTGTGGTAAAGTAGTACACTCAGGTTATCAAACAGAGAGGGAAGCCAAGGAGGAGATGCTGGAGTAATGAAAGAAAACAAGGTGTGAAATAATCACTTGGGAGAGTGTGAGAGTGATTTGACTATGGATAGGACAACATAATTTGCAGGAACCAAAGGGAAAAAAAATGTGGGACTCCTTGCTAAAAAATGTTAAGAATTTCAAATTAGCAGTAGCCCAGCATTAAATCAAGCGTGGGGCTCTTCTCAGTTGGGGCCCTGTACAACTATACCCATGAATCTTGAGTTAAGAGAGTTTAGCAAAATTGTTTGGGAGACCTGAGAGATCACTGAGGTATCACTGAAGTTGAAGGTTATAAATGAGAAATGAGACCAGTCAGTTTGGTTGTATATGTTTCTTTATTAATGATCAGTTTTTAATATAATACATTCTCCTGGACTACACTGGTCTATTTCCAAGCACAGTGGATCATGGATACTCTATCTTATTTTTAACATCATTTTCTGTAACATCTTTACAATGGTGATTTACATTTGAGAGAGAAATGCGGTAGATCTTTATCACCTCCAATTTCTGTCCAGAGCTTTCATTCAATTATTGTTCTCACGTCAAGAATGCCATGAGAATAGATTGAACTAATTAATCCATATCAGTTCTGATTCACTTAAAAATTCCTGGAAACTCTCAATGTCTGCTTGCTTATTCTTATGGAAGACTTTCTGTTAGAATGGTCAAAGTTTTTGTTAAATAGTAAACGGACTATATAAGGCAGACATTTCCGGGGATGGGAGTGGGGCAGATATATCTACTAATTGATTTTAAATGAGAAGGGAAATGTGGCTGAAAAAATTTTTTTGAGGGAGTGGAGGAGAATTTTGCTATTTAGATTTGGTTCTCAAGTTAGGAAAATTTGAAAATGGGGGCAATTACTTATAAGCATATAGGAGCAAAATACTTACTATATCACTATATCACTTTTAACAAATTGGCTATTATTTTGTTCAACTTGATAATGAGAGCTCATTCAACTGTGTACTATTTTGGTAGAGCAATGCTTTGTGGTAGTCCTTTTACAAAGTATTAGTGGATAATGCATTTGGTTTTAGTGTATAGGGACACAATAATGTTTTTATTTTTAATCTGTACTTTGCATATGTTTAAATTTTTTGTCATTGAAAAATTGAAAGACAACTTTAAAAGAGAAATCTTTTTGAACTTTACTCTTAACAAGCAATAAGTTTTGTCCGTCCAACCTGTCAAACAGTAACTATAATATATGTTCAGCACTGATATTCTGAACCTCATGACAAAAGTGAGGTAAAAATTCCATTTTTAGTTAATTGGATTAAAACCAAAATTTGAAAAGGGAGATGTACCCTGAGCTTATGCATCATTTGAACCTATTAAACCAAAACAAATCTAACATATCAACACATGACTGAAATTATGCCTCACTCACCTTGAAATTTTTACATGCTACTGAAAACCATGTCAGAACCTTCTGGATAGAATTATAGTTGAAAAGTATTGAAGAAAGAAAGAGGAAAAATAGGACTCTTGCATGTTCTCTGAACACAGTGTTTATGAACCATTGATGCTTTCAGAAGAATTAGTTAAAAATTCAAAATACATTAAACTGAGGTCTTCAAGTGGAACCTTTTAGTGAAGGAGCTTCACCTTATCTCAGTTTTTTTTCTGGTTAGTACGCTTATGTTTACTAATTGAAAATACCGAATCCTTTTTAGATAACCCTGGGGTTCAGTTGCTACTATTTATTTAAAATGAAGCAAAATAGTCCAATAAGCCAAAGTTAATGTCAGGTTGTGCTAGGAACTTCGGCCACCTGTAAATTAAGAATCTTTATAGGCCTCATTGCCTTTTAATTTAAGGATAATTTAGTTTTTAATATGTTGTCATATTTCTAGATGAAATTAGTATTTCAATCCCCGAGTAAACAGGAAAAGGGCCTGAAGTCTTTTAATACCTTACTAATCCATAGGTGACCAGCTAGTGGTGTTCGTGTTTGATGTTCCATCTGTGGGAATCAGACATGCTGCGTCATGAGTTTCTTATAGAGATTGATATTCCACAATCACATGAAGGAAGAAATATGTTGTTAACATAATGGTGTATGTGTGCGTGTGTGTGTAAATTGATCTTGTGACATATGCAGAGGTGCTACTACTGAGACAATTAACACTGTGAAAACAAGGACCAGATTTTAAAAGACTTTGTCTTTAGTTTAATCAATGAATTCCTGCCATTCCAATGGGATATGCAAGTTTCTTTTGAAGTTTGTGGTTGCCAGAGTATTTCAGTTGTATGACTTCATGAAATGATTAAAAAAGGTAACAATTTCAATGGCTGCATTTGATTTCTCTCTATCCTCTACCCTTGTTTTCTTGAGAGTTTTTAAATGTAGGGGAAGAAACAAAAGGTATTTAACCTATTAAAAAAATCTGAAGGTCAAGTTACAAGCACGCACTGACTTCATGACTTTTTAAATTAATAGTTATTCCTGTGATAAAGATTTATGATCATCTGATTAACCAATACTCACAAGAATGACTTCTACTGAAACATGATAAGCTTATCTACAAATTAGGTTGCATTTTGAGCAAAGCTATTAACTCATTCCTTTTATTCAAAGAATGTTGTTTTAGTTTCCCAGCCTGCTTAAAGCAATACCATGAAATAGCTGGACTTCAGCAATGAATAAATTCACTTACAGTTTTGAGGTTGCAAATGTCCAAATCAAGGTATCATCAAGACAATGCTTTCTTCCTGAAGACCGGCTGCCAGCAATCCTTGGCTCCTCTGACACCTGGCAGGGCACATGGTGGTGTCTGCTTGTCTCTTCCTTCTGTTTTGGGTTTCAATGCTTTCAACTTCTTGCTTCTGTGGCTTTCCCTTTCTCTCTCTGTATTCATTAGGTTTATGAAGGACTCCAGTAATAGGATTAAGTCTTATCCTGAATGAGGTGGATCACCCCTTCACTGAAGTAGGCTCATCAAAAGATCCTGCATACAATAGGATTAAACTCATGGAAATGGATTAGATTTAAGAATATGGTTTTCTGGAGTACAAACAGATGCAAATCACCCCAAGAGTCTTCAGTGCTAAAATGTAGTACTTGATATGTGTTTCTTTCTTGTGTTAGAGATTATGACAGAGATATGAAGAGGTGGGGGAAAGGGAAGATTGACAATGATTTCTTTATTTTCCTTAACTATAAAAAACGTATTTTTTGTTTTGATTTAAGTTTTGTATAACTGATTGTCAAAATTGTCCTTTACCTATGGGAGAGTCTCATTATTAGGGGATGGAAGTCTTTATTAGATTTGCCTTGGAGATATTATATAAGCTGTTATTAATGAAATTTGATGCACACTAAGTAAACTATATTTGAATATGTCTGCAAGGCAATTAAAAATAAGCTGTTTTTCCCTATAGAAATGCTACACTGATTAAGATACTTTTACAAATAAATTCATAGTGGTAATACAAGCTATCTGTTTCACCATTTAAACTATTGAAACTGTGAAGTAAATTTCAAAACCAGGTCTTTATATGCTAAGGGGAAACTATACAGGCTGCTGACTATACCCTAGATGAAAATTAAGGACTTTCATTTTTAAGTATTATCTTTTGGAAGAAAGGGGGAGAAGTTTCATGTGGCCTCTCACCTGCCTTTGGCTTTGTGATTCATTTGCTCTCATTCTAAATAGTAAAGTGCCATGCTTTTAAATTTTGAATCCCTAGGAGTTATCTGGGAAGATTGTTAAAATGCAAATTAGGCCCCACCTTCGATTTCAGAATTTTTCTAGAATCTGAATTTCTAGCAATCATTCCAGGTGGATATCATGCTTTGGTACATTTTGAGACACAAGCCTATAGCAGAATGATGCTGGTAATTTTTAGAAATTATATGGAGTGCTCAGTGTATAGAGTTTCCTCCAATAAACTATTTACCATAATTGAGTTCCATGACAAAATAATTAAGATCTTATAAATTTCAGCTTACAACTAAAGTGGATTATATTTGCATGCATATCTTAAAGGAGAGAATTTTATCTCTGAGTGAAGTCCTTGTAGTATTCCATTTTCTACATGCAATATATTTTCTTCTGTATTTTTGAGGACTGTATAGGCACCCACACACTTGTAGGTTATCTTTGATAACCATAAGTACTTCGTTAGTAAGAGAATTCTGTACATATTCTAAGATCTTTTAAACTCTTAAAAAAAAACATAGTTCACATTATAGAAACTGAAGACCTTCTAATGAGAGCAATGTAATACTTGACTTTTCCCCCTACATTCCATGATGTAGATAAAAGTACTAACTTTTCCTTTTTACCTTTTAAAGATTTTCCATTTAACAAATTGCTTTTTTTTTTTTAAAAGGAGTTACTAGGGATTGGACCCCGAGCCTCATGGGAAACATGAGAAACAGGTGCTCAACCACATGGGAAACAGGTGCTCAACCACAGAGCTACAACTGCTCCCCACAAATTGCTTTTTAAACATTTTGTTGTTTCTCAAAACAAGACTGTGTATGAGTGTGATTGATTAAGTTATGTACCCCAGGAAAAAAAAAACAAAACATGCTCTTAATCTTAACCCCATTCCTGTGAATGTGAACCCATTGTAAATAGGACAGTTTGAAGATATTCTTTTAGTTAAAGTGTGGCCAGCTGAATCAGGATGGATCTTAATCCCATTACTGGAGGTCTTTTTAAAGAGTGAGCCACAGGGAGGAGCAGAGTGTCTAAGTCCAGAGAACCCGTGGCCATGTGATTGGGAAGCCTAGGAATCCAAGGAGAGTCAGCCAGAATGCTACAGGCCCAGGAGGAAGGAAGCCTTCAAGCTTCCGAAACTATGAGCTAATAAATTCCCGTTGGTTGTTTAAGCCAACCCATTGTGTGATATTTGTAATATCAGCCTGGGAAACATAGACAATGAGGAAATCTGAGATTCAAGGGGATTAAATCTCTAGGAGAGCCTACAGAGATGTTAAGGTCACCTAGATACTCAGGTTCCAAATTCTGTGTTTTTACTAATAACAAGTTGTCTTTATTAAAATGTACCTACTGCCAGATGAAAAGCTGAAAAAAAATTGAAGAATTGAAAATCTCAAAAGAAAGGCAAGAATAAAAATTGCAGTAAGCCTTATAGTCACAATATTCCAGTAGTTTTTATTTAGTGGCAATTGAATAACATTATCAACTAGGTATCCCAGGAATAGTAATGTATCTGTACAATTAGACCTTCAGACTACACACACTATCTTTGATATTCATGAGGTGGTAGATGAAGTATAATGAAAATCTTCGCACTACATTAAAAAAGCTTATGAGACAATTTAAGATCATTTGTAACATTTAGCTTTAACAGCTACTGAGTGACTGTTAGTGGTAATGGGAGGGCACAGTTATCCTGAGGCTATTCTTCAGTGATATGATTAGTCATGACAAATAGTCTGACCCATTTCCCTTCAACAATTTGTCTATGTCAGTACCTTTAAAACTGCAATTAGAGGCTTGGAGACTAGAGCTAAATTAATGATCATGATGATGATGATGGTGATGATGATAATGATATTATTAGTTTTACTAACAGCAACTATTTATTATTCACATGTATTCTCTAAATTATCCCTGAGAAGTAAATATTCTTTCCTCCACTTTAAAAACAGAGAAACTGAGGGCCACATAGACTAGACCTTAAATATATTTTCAGATATTTGGGGAAAAAAAACTTCTAACAATTGGTTCTTTGAAATACTTTAAAAAACATGGCAGTAGTTTCCAAGGCATCAGTAGCAGATAGAAGAGAAGGGATTGTGAAGCACCTTAATGCTATGTTAAGGACTTTGCTCTTCATTTTCAAGTTGGAACTGTCATCGGGAACTTGCATCCGGAGAAAGGCTGTTAGGTTTTTTTTTTTTTTGGAGGAGGGCTTAGAAAGAGGTATCAATAAGATAGTGGCAGTGAGGGTAGAAGGAAGGAAAACACTACAAAAAGTATGTAATGAGATAAACAAGACATAGTGGCCAAATAGAAGTATGGGGAGAGGAACAGGACAAATACGATTTTGATTTTGGAGATTTATGCTGGGGTAGCAATGGAGATGGTAGAATCATAAACATAAATAGGGAAAAGAGGAAAAGAGAAGCTTAGGAGAATAGTATATAGAAGTTAGAGTAGAATTTTAGGAAGTAATGGGTTTGAAGGTATGTCAGTCAGGTAGATATTGTAAAGATGTCTACCAAGACTATGAAATGAAGATTTAGAGGTTCTTATAAGGGAGCACCCAGAAACCACCTGGTTTATTAGTAATTTATCATTTTAAAACTATCCCTTTACTGCTTATTAGAAAAATTTAAATTGGATCATTTTACATGGAAAGATAAAAATTAAAACTGTTAAAGTAGCTGTTCAATAGAACTTGCTATAATAATAGAAATGTTTTAAAGCTTTGCCGAACGTGATAGCTACTTGCCCCATGCACTTATTGAGCACTTGAAAGGTGACTAGCACAACTGAGAGACTGAATTTCATATTTTATTTAATTTTACTTTACATTTAAATAACCCACGTGGCTTGTGGCTACTGAGATGGATAGCAGAGGCCTATATAATTTAATTTGAAATAGAGCTTATAACTCCATGTGTAATTCCACCAAAGTTCCTCATGTATAAAGAAAATGGAAAAGAATGTGACTGATTCAGTATAAAATTGTTAATTGTTGCATGCTCCTTTAGATGCATAACTTCACTGACATTAATGAAACATATAAGAAAAATGATATTCAGTATTATATAATTCGTAAATATGATTTTAAATACAGCTAGGTTGCATCTTTACTTTCCTAGTTTTAATATAATTAAGGCAATCTTTCAAAGCCAAGCCCAACTCAATTACTGATGAAACAGGAGTCTATTTTATAGTTATACTATGCAGTGTTCTAATAGGAAGACATCAATTAAAGAATATTGCATAGTGAATGCTGAGGATACAATGGCAGTTTCTGATTGAACATAAAAATTTATGCTTTGATTGACTGTTGATTAAATGAATTTCTTGTAGTGCATTACAACAGAATTATGGAGGTGCTTAATTTTTAGTAGAATATTAAGAGAAAATAAATCACTAGGATATATCCAATCTCTTTTCAATGACTTGGTGGTTAAAGTATATATATGTCTTTCGAATGGAATGCTGACATAAAAGCATAAAGATTTATCTATAATTTTTAAACTTCTCTTGCTATAAAAATCTTCCAGAATTAATTCATAACATTTTGGGCTTAGGTGCTAAAACTGACATTGTGTTTTTTTCATTCACTCCAGCTTTTATGTACTGTCGCTTCATTATGGAGAGCCCTGTTTTCCAGCAATTGAGAGCAAGGACTTCTGTTTCAAACACACTTGAGTTTGTGATTCATCTCTGCTGCTTAATAGATGATTGAACGTAGACTTGTAATCTCCTTGCAATATTATTTTAGTGCTTATATGAGCATGCATCTACTGACAAATTTCGCACCTTTCTTACATAGGATAATAATGCATTCTCTAGAATTTTTGCTTTGAGCTTCTCTGAATTAGAGCAAGAATGTAAAGAAATTTGGAAGTAATATGAGTACCTATACCGTCCAGAATTTCAAAATCTAGAAGGTTTCCCCATCTCCTGATCTTTTAAGGCTTTCTCTCATATCCAGTATTATAGAACTTATTAGTTTGTGTATATTTTTTATTGAGTTATATCTAATTGGATAGCATTTTCATCAATGTATGTAAATTTAAAATAATTTACGAAGTTGCAATAACAAGTAAAATTGGTATAAACAGCACTGGAAACAAATAGAGAAGAAACTTGGTAATTTTACAAATTTGAGGGTGGGAAAAGAGGCTTTGGTATGAGAGTAGAGTGGCTTTTTGATAAGGAAAATGCATAAACTGTAACTTAACTGGGCAAATTGAGACCATGATTACCCTAGCTAAAAGAGGTGGTACTAGCCATGGTGTCCAAGTGCTCTGGACATCACTTCACATGTTTCATACAAAAAATAGAAGTTTTGGTTAATCTGGGTAATCAGTTAATTGGAGGTTAAGAGAGCTTCCACTGTAACTTTAGGTTTGTACAACATAGTAAGTGTTCACCTTTATTGTCCCCTTATTACAGGCTGGACACCAAGCTAAACACTAATATGCATTGTAACATTAAATTCTCACAACCAGCCTATGGCAAGGGTTATTTTTTTATTTACATTTTACAGATGAAGAAACTGAACCTTACTACTCCATCTTTGCAAAATTTAGTAAATGACATATTTCATTATAGGCTAGATCCTGTGATAAATACTCAAGTACATTGTCTCATTAAATCCTCATAAATACCATAGGGAATTGATAGTTTTTAAATTCCCAAATTAAAAAAATGATTGATGTTGGAGAAAATGCAGTGCTTTCTGGGATATGGAGACTGAAATGACTATAGACAATAAAGATTTATTGAGAAGCTCTCCCAATGGAAGGGGTCTGAAGAGAGACTTCAGCCCACTCCTGGAAGGGGGGGACTTGAATTTATACAGAACTTTCTTAGGCGGGGGGAATGATAGTTGATGGGAGGGGGTTGAGGGTCCGAGTGAAGTGCAGGGGCCAATGGGAAGCCCTTAGAGGTGGAACTTTTCCTGATAGTGACTAGAAGATAGTAGGTTAGGGAGTTATGGTTTCTTGGAAAGCTGCAGGAGCAGATGTTTCTTTGTTTAGTAGGAATTTCATCTCTCTCTGGTATGTAGGGAACGTTTCCATTTTCCTTTACTCCGGTCTCCATGTGGTTTCTTTATTTAACCTGCGGGGAAGCACCATGCCCTTGGACACGTAGGCTTATGGGGGATGGGGTTAACCTTTCCCCAGTGCATATCAGGGGAAACTGAGCTACAGCTTGTTAATTATTGCAAACCTCTAAGAACTGATAAATTCATTGCCCAATAATACATAGCTAATAAGTGTTACAGATCAGATATAAATTCAGATCTGTTGGACCAATAGTCCATCCCTCAATTACTTGGCATATTTCTTTCCAGAACATATTTGTGTTACCATGAAATGTACAGTTCTGTCATTTGGGACAATCAAGAGCTTATGGTGTAGACAAAGGGTTGCATCTGAAGCACAAGTCTGTCATTGGGATATCCTCCTTCTTGGAGATGTTTTTGGAAAGGTTGTTTGAAGCAGGTTTCAGATCATTGGGGTGAGGAAGCAGTTTTCCTCAGCTGTGTTCATGTTCTCAAGCCTGGCTCTCTTCCAGCCTGTGCCCAGGAGTTGCCTTTTCAGGCCCTTACATTACTGCGTATCCAGATGGGGATTTGCAAATTAACTAGCGGTGTTGGCTTGGGTTTCCCCAAGATTTAGCTTAAGAGTTTAATGTAGAGATGTAGAACTGAGGTCATAGAAACCAAAAAGAAAAACCGAAAGTAACCTCTTTGGTGGTAAAAGTCATGAACCTCAAAAAAATGAAAGCACTGAGGAAGATTAAGTCATCAGGAATTATATCATATCTTTATAAGATCATTAGAGGTTTAAACATTATCGAAATGACCGACCATAGGAAGAATTGCTTATAAGATGATGCTAAGACCACTACCAGATAATGTTCTCTTAACTTACCTAAAATAATAGCCAAGGGATTTATAAATCCAAACCTCTAGAATATTATCTTGACCAATTGAAAGAGGTGATATGTGCTAATTCTAAGGTGAGTCATTTGAGATGAGGTTTCTCATTGTAATTATGCTTTCAATTAGCTCCGAGGCCTTATGCCAGTGCTACCTTAAAATGGAAAGTGAGTTTTAACCCTGTTCAACTCATAGGTCATTGTGATGATAAAGTGGTTCATCATTTTGGACAATCTTTCATTATGAAATTTTCTCATATTGAATAATAATTATTTGCTTATGTGTCTTCCTTTTCAAGTTTTAAGTTCCATTAGGACAAAGGCTAACAATGTATTATTTATCTGTGTGTCTGAAAAGATTTAGTATCTAAAAAGAACTTGGCACATGAAAGCATTTTTAGTGTTTTATTTTTTGGTTGAATGAATGCATGAATAAAGTGAAATCAGTTAATAAATTCCTTTGGATACTGCAGTTATTTAATGCCAATTTATTAGTCGAGCTAGTACAGTTACTGAATAAATTACTAACTTACTAAAATAAACACTTCACTTAGAATATAATGTGAATGATTTATATTTTAATGTCCTTAATGTAGGAAATGTTAAATATTGATTTTGTCCTTCATTTCTTGAACTATGTATTTATCATTCATCTTAGCTTATATGTTTTTGCTAAATGAATCTTCTTTTTAAGTGAGTACATGCTACTTGTTTGAAAGTGAGCTGAAAATCCCTCTTAGTCCTAATGCCTGGTGCTGCCTCACTGAGCTTGTCTACTATATGACCAAATGTAAATTGAAAACAAATCAGAAAGATCCAGCTTATTCATATGCATTTCAGTATTTCAAAAGGAGGCACACCAAGGAGGTAAAATATAGCAAGCAAATTTAGGTAGACATGTGTCTTGTTTCTCATTTGAACTAAACTCTTTTCATTCTTCTTGTCTTCTGCATGTTCTTGCAACTTAGCCTGAACTGAACAACTGGCAAAATACGGGGACTGCAGGTGGTTCAAAAGTCCTGAACTATTTGTACTTGAACACATGTGACACGGGGTCTTGTCTTCTAATGACTAGATTTCTGACCTTCATTTCCTCCTTCCTCTCACACACTCACATACACCAAGGAAAGCCCTTTCGAGTTGTTTTAGAGCAAAATAGTGGCTTCTTGGAGTTTGGATAGAGAGATTTAGTGTCACCATTTGATGTTTCCTACATCCTAAATCTTCTCTAGAATGGTAAAGATGGAAATACATTTATCTATTAATTTTAGAATTGATACTGGCATGAGTCAGGCTCCAGCCTTTAGCAGGAAAGGAATTTGACTCAGGAGTGGCAAAAACCAAATGCTTAGAAGATTGGAATTCAGGTCTCTTGAATCTTAACATAATATTCTTCCATCACAACCATTTCATCAATGACACAGCTCTAAAGTAATATTTAAAATTTCTTATTTCCTTATTTTTTAACCTTTTGAGAGATGAGCCTTTATTTAGAAAAGAACTAGGTATGTGATCATAATCAGTTAAGTGGAATCTGGGAATCTGTCTTTGGGAGGACTATTGTAAAAGTCTAGGAGTAAAGACCTTTAATCTGACTAAGGAATTCCCTGGAGACACTTGCATACCATTTGAGAAATGGCTACAGAAGTACTTACTGAAGATATATGTGATCAAAAACTGTCAATGGAGTTTTCAGATATGTCAGCCTCCCTGTGGTGGTTAAGAGCTTCGGCTTTGAATTCAGATGACAAAGGTTGAATCTGTAAACTTCCTAAATATAGGAATGTTAATAATCTTCATCTGTAAAATGGGTCAAGAGTACCTACAGCATAGTTTTATAAATATTTAATGAATGGTCCATAAGAAATGCATAGCATATGACTAGACATATAATATATGCTCCGTAAATGGTAGCTGCTATTGCTGTTGTCATGGTCATTGTTATTAGTAGTAGTAATAGCAGTGGAATGTGAAGATTAGAAATGATGCACTGGTAGGAGATGTATAACATTATATAACCAAGGTAGACAGAATGCTGGGACTAACTTGAAATCCACTCACTTAGGCATGAAATGCGATTGCAAGAACTAACTTTTTTTTTTTAAGATTTATTTATTTATTTCTCTCCCCCACCCCCCATCCCGGTTGTCTGTTCTCTGTGTCTATTTGCTGTGTCTTCTTTGTCCCCTTCTGTTGTTGTCAGCAGCATGGGAATCTGTGTTTCTTTTTGTTGCATCATCTTGCTGCATCATCTTGCTGCGTCAGCTCTCCGTGTGGGCAACACCATTCTTAGGCAGGCTGCACTTTCCTTCACACTGGGCGGCTCTCCTTATGGGGCACACTCCTTGCGCATGGGGCTCCCCTACGCGGGGAACACCCTGCATGGCAGAGCACTCCTTGTGCGCATCAGCACTGCGCATGGGCCAGCTGCACACGGGTCAAGGAGGCCTGGGGTTTGAACCATGGACCTCCCATATAGTAGACGGATGCTCTACCCACTGGGTCAAGTCCACCGCCCCTGCAAGAACTAACTTGATGGCTAAATATCTGGGCCAAAGTTAGTCAAGAAATCTAAGTGCTACTGTGCAAAGCCTAATAAGGTTGCAGGAATCTGATTTGGCATATATAACAGAGTGATGTATTATCAATTAGAAAACACTAGAACTAGGACAGTTCCCTATATTTGTGTACTGCTGTGCTTTGGAAGAGCTTTAAAGCCTTAGGTGTTTTGCATTTTAATTTTTATATATAAATTGTATCTCAGAATATCTGTATTTGTCTACCTATAGATAACATTTTCATTTTGTGTTGTACTGGGAGGAGGAGATGCTGCTTCTATACTTCTATGATAAATTAATTTATTTGATCTCCACATTCTCCACTTTCTTTGTGAACATATTTAAGTGGTTTAATTCTAGGATATTTTAGGAAGAATATAGGGCTCTCAAATAAAAAATTAAATAGGATGCATCCAATTTGGGAACATTAGCACTTACACATATTCCTCTTGGTTCAGAAATATAAAATGGAGGGAATGAAAGTTAATATATTCATTCTTTGGGTTAACAAGTAATCATGTTATTTTATTTGTCTTGCTATTTCTGAATTTTCCTATTTACAGTACATTTCTAGCCTATAAAAAAGGGATTAGAAAACCATGCATTGCTGTAGAAAATGTCTTCCTAAAGTCTTAAAAATGTTAGATTTAAATTTTTTGTACTGATTTATAAATATGATAGTTAACCCAAGTTGTCAATTTCATGATTTATATTTAAATAATAAAGTGATTATACCATATATATAAACCTTCTTAAATTTTATGCATATTCTCAGAGTCAGTATTCACATATCTTGTTAAGGAAGAATAGTTATTTTTAGTTTAATTTTATAAATGAAGAAAGTAAAGCCCACAGATTTATAGGAATCATTTCAAATCTTAAGCCTGGTAAACAGAAGACCTAGAACTAGGGCTCACGTTCATGACTTTTTATTTTTTATTGTCTTTTTATTTTTTACTCCATTGATTTTATTAAATTAACTACTACATAACTACAGTATTGACATATTGACCAGCTGAATGCATCTAGGGAAGGTTTTCTCTGAGAATATTTCTTTAAACATGAAAAATTTCAAATACGATAGCAATTGATTGCCAATGCCATTAAACAGAAATTAAATCGTGCTTGGAGAAGACTAAGAAGGGTCTTGATCTTTCCTTTTTCACTACAAATGGAAATAAATAGCTAACAGAAAGCATGAGTGATGCTGTTCTTGGTAAGAGGATGCTGGCCTTAGTTTATGATTTTGTGTTTTTGATTACTTATTTCTGTTAACTTTAGAAAATTTAGAAATTACAGATAAACAAAAGAAAAAATTCCAATCCTCACCACTTTCAAATACCCATGTCTAAATTTTTGTTAAATACATATGCAAAGAGCAGAGGGCCTGAATAGAAATTTTTCCTCTGGTACTTAAAAGCTGTTTGACATGAGGCTATTCCTGAGTATATCTGGGACTGTTTCCTCACCCCTAAAGCAGCTGAAACCATACCTACCATAAAGAATTGTGATAAGACTCCAATGAAATCATGGAATAAAACTACCTTGCAAAGGCCCCAACATATCATATGGTGCTTAATAAATATTACAGTCTGTCCTTCCTTCACGTGCTTGTCAACTGTACTGATGTCTAAAGTTTTTAGTAAGGAAGATTTGCTACAAAGCTTTACTACAAAAGGTTGATACCACTGGTCTTAGCAAAAGCAAGTGTAGAAATTTTGCTACATTGTCATTTCATAATTTTGAGTGAATAATGCTTTTTTCTGATTAAGAGTCAAAACTATCTACTAGGAAAATAACCGTCTTTATGTGTTTTATAGATATTGTCTGTGCCTTCTAAAGCAAATTTAATTTCCAGAATTTAAAACTACCCAAAGATAACTTATTTCTCAAAATTGCAGTATTTTGTGTTTATATAGCACTTTTCCAGTTGTCAAGTAAACAGTGCTTTAATTGCTCTTCACACCATCTCTGTCAGGTAATAGTAAAAATAATATTACTGTGACTCTTTTACACAATCTGAAAATACTTTGCAGAAAAGCAACTCATTCAAGCTTAAACAGAGATTAAGTAGTTCTCAAGAGATAATATGAAAATGGATACATTTAGGAAACTGGTATCATCTTTTATTTTTATAAAATAACCATTTTGAAGACATTTGGTATATAGGTGTGTATGAAAACAGAATAAAGTTCCACAGTGGATTGGACCTGGGCCCAGTACAGGATTCTAGGTTTTGATTGTTGTACCATGTAAGCCTATTGATTCAGGTTATGTTTGTTTTCTTAACTTTGCAGGTATACTTCAAGATTTTCCATTCCGCATATTTCCACTGAAATATTTGTGCTTCTCTTTTCTGAGGCATAAAAATGGCTCTGTCTTTCTATTTTCAAACTTTTATATAGGCATAACTCCATTATTTGCAATGGAAATTTTTATTGTCAACATTCTTCAGAGGAGCTGAGAAAATTTATTACAAGAAGTGAATCAGGCTGTTTGCAGATATAATATTTAGCTGGCTGTCCCCAACAACCAAACTATTATGCTAAGAAAGAGCTGTAAATCTGTAGGACAATGGTCTTTTGAGCTTGGTCAATCTTAGATCTTGTTATTTCACCTTATTCTCTATAAAGTTAGCCTTCAGCCAATGAGGCTTCTCAGGTCAAATGAATGTTTAAAATGTAGCAGTTAGGGAAAAAAGAAAGGATAAAAAGAATAGATAGTGTTAGATTGTGCTCCTACTTGATTCCAATAGGAACATATTAGCATAAAAAAGATCTATATTGTTAAGGAATTGAACATAACTAATGTGTTAAAATGTGTTGATATGCCAGAGCCATGATACAGAAAAATTTCTCTGGAGTGGAATTTGGTTCAGCTTGAATATTGTTCCAGGGAGTTTATAAATTATTAGGAAAATCTTACTAAAGAGACATAAGTAATAGAATGGTTCCCAAAGATGATATAGTTAGTGTGTGAAGTTTCAGGGAGTCCATGGAATATAATTAAAGAAAATAGGAAAGCATTTGGAAAAATCTCCAATTTTTTTCTCATGCCAGGCATTCTTAACAAGGGGTCCATGAGCTTGAATTAAAATTCAAAAAAACGTTATTTTTGTGGGGACATATTGGTATGGGTGTGATATATTTATTAAATAATACACAGTATAGTGTGGACTTAGTAAAGGGTCCATGGTTTCCACCTGACTGGCAAAGGGGTCTGTGGAACAAAATAAGTTAAGAGTCCCTGCCTTGGGAAGCAGACTTGGCTCAATGGATAGAGCATCCGCCTATCACATGGGAGGTCCACGGGTCAAACCCAGGGCCTCCTTGACCCGTGTGGAACTGGCCCATACACAGTGCTGATGTGTGTAAGGAGTGCCCTACCATGCAGGGGTGCCCCTGTGTAGGGGAGCCCCACGCGCAAGGAATGCACCCTGTAAGGAGAGTTGCCCAGAGTAAAGAAAGTGCAGCCTGCCCAGGAGTGGCGCCTCACACACGGAGAGAGCTGACACAGCAAGATGACGCAACAACAACAACAACAACAAAAGCAACACAGATTCCCCATGCCACTGACAAGGATACAAGCGGACACAGAAGAATACACAACGAATGGACAGAGCACAGACAAATGGGTCGGGGGGGGGAGGTAGGGGAAGGGGAGAGAAATAAATAAAAATAAATCTTTAAAAAAAAAAGAATCCCTGCCTTATGCTAGCATATATTCCTATTTTCCAAAGGAATTTGCCATGCAATGATTAAATCCATGGTGAGATTCATCCATCTCTATCAAAAAAATATGTGGCTTTTGATATGTTGTCATCACTGCACCATATGTTGTGAGAGTTATGCCATTATTGGATGGTCATATAAAGCTCAAACAACTATATAAGGGTTAAATTCTAGTATAAGCATACACAGTGTTGCATGTGTGTCAGGGTAGAGAAAGATGCTAACGAGGCCAGGAAAGTTTTCAGTGTGGGATTAGTCCTTGAGCTAATCCTTGAAGGATAATTGGATTTTGAAAATTGGTTTGTTATATGGCACTTGGTACAATTCTAGCCCAGTACAACATTTCCACTATAGAGATGTTTTACACATTCTCTAATGCTTTGTTGGTTTTGTTGTAAATTTAAATCTCTCTAGTTGGGTTGAACTCTACATTATCTCTATGCATGGCTGGTTGATGTTGGTTTATATCAAGAGATGACTTGGGTAGTCTCCTAGGCATGTACATACAAAAGGAAACAGTATCTAATTCTTACTCATTGGTGCAAAAATTACTTGAGCAGTGCATCTGCTTTTGGCTTGCTAAGTAATTTAACTATTTTTTTCTACATTTTGATTTTCAAAAAACATTTCAAGCAGAATTTTAAGTTACTCTGGAATAATTCATTGCTGACAGAACTGAACATGAGATTGAGCAAGATGATAGGAGGAACAAAGATGATATAATTTGACATTAACAAAAAAGAGATAAATAACCTGTAGAAGTAAACTGTATGGAAGGACCAGTAAACTGTATGGAAGGACCCAGTTGCTTTCTCCCTCAGTAACTTCCAGAAGCAATAGCTTATTTATTCAACTTTATTCTCACTAATGATGAAATGTAGAAAGGCCTCAGATTCAAGAGCAGGAAAGAATTGCATCCATCCAGAAAATATTTGTGTACCATAAAGAGAAGCTACTGTTTTCCTCTCTTTCTAGAATGATAAAAATGTGTCTTTCATAATTATCTTGACATTTGGTTTTTTGATTATATTATGTAGAGAAACTGAATATGAGCTGCAAACTCTAATTAGTTATTTAGAAACAACCAAGGTTTGAGTATACAGTAACTGACTTTTTGCTTTATCTCCACTTAGAATTCTTGCCTTGTGCAGAACAGTGCCTGTTTCATAGATAGGGCTTTCTATAAGTGTTTCAGTAAGTGAAGATTGACCATATTGAAGGAAACAACTATTCCCATTTAACACTTCCTTCTGTATTCTCATCTCTAAAACCACATTTTCTCAAAAGTCATTAAGATTATAGAAGATAGTATTATGTGGAAATATTGGACTGAGTATTCAAATACTTGAGTGTCAGCAAAAGTATAAAATGAACTTATTTTGTACTGATGTGTCTTGAAAACCTAAGTGTAGCACAGTGCCCTCCTACTAAGGTTGGTGCTCCAGTACGTCTCTGGCTTCTGTTGCTTAAAGGATTGAACATATCCAGCCCTTTCCAGTCCTTAATCAGACTAATTTCTCCCTGTGCTTATTCACAGTTTACAGTTTATTACTCTTGACCAATCACTCCAGTGACTGTTGTATTCAAGGTTATGTAGGATGGACTGAATGTGATATTTTTTTAAGGTTGTTCACAAAAGATAGTATACATAACTCAGAACTTGACAACTGGAAAATGCAGCCAGAGAGCTTGAGGCCTGAAACAGAAAGAGGAATGGGATAATAGCTAACAATAACTAGAAATACGTTATAACTTAGTGAGTGACTTGATATGTTACTTCTCTTACCAACACCAGCCTTCTGTATGGATGCCTGTATACTATATATTTCAACTCCTAAATGTTGTATTCTTATTCCTACTTTCCTGGCACAATCACCAAAGTAAGTGGAAGCTCAACTCAGTTGCCTCTTAACTTGTACCTTTCTATATATTGCTGGGAGAACTTATTATTATTTAGGCATTATTTAGGTCTTCTAACAAAGAATGTTACCTATCGAAGGGGCCTAAAATTGACTAAGCCTCACTTCTAAAATTCAAGAATTATTTACCATGTTTATTTTAAGATAGTTGGCATAGATACAAATTAATGTATATCTTGGAGTCCTTTAGAAGAGTTTTTGTCCTTCAAAGTTTTCACTGACTAAACAAGAAAAGATCAAATAATTAATGCCAAGAACTTGATTTGCATAAGAAACTTTACCTTGTTTTCTCATTTATGGTTACTAAGAGTCGTGGAATATTCCATTAAGAAATAAGCCCAAATTTGCTCAGACAGCATGTGATGAGATATTACCAAAGTGACCACATTTGGAAAAGTAATTATTGTATGAGTCATTCTGATCTATAAAACAGGAGCTTATTAGGTCTTAAGAAAATGACTGACTTTAATGGGGTTTATCATATTGAAATGATTGTATTCTTAAATAATGATGCCAAGTGTTTTTTTTCTTTGTTCCCCATCAAATAATAATAAAATTAGCACTGACAATATCAAGGTATATTTACTTATATAACTTATATTATTTCAGTAAAAATTGGTGAAATGAGCTTTTACAAATTGATTCATGTTTTCATGGCTAGGATAATTTTGAAATATTTTCCAGTAGAAGAAAATCTTACTCCCAAACTTCATTAAAACCAATTAATAATACCTGTAATATATTTCAAATAGAGAAAGATGGATACATTTAACTGAAAAAGAAAGTCTTTAAAACAAATTAGTAAAGACAACACTTAGCAAGTCAACAACTATACTGAAAATATAGTAACATGCACTGGAGATATTAAAGCAAAAAAGTATCAAAGATCTTGTATTCTGGAGGTGAATCACAACGTAAGTAGAAATTTTACAGATTAAGATACAGATCCCTAAATGATTTCTTCTACTCTCTCCAGACTCTCATTCTTCCTCTTCTGCATGTGAAAGAGAATGTATGATCAAGTGTGAAATAGATATGGGAAAAATCACTGTGGCCCAGAATATTTAAGGAGAATTTCAGTACAAAGCAGTAACTTTAATTAGGTAAAGTATATCTAATTTTATTTGGATTCACTGAGTTAGACATTATAAATTAAGAGACATATCAATATCTTAAGGATAATTATTATCTAGAGTCTAGATAGCCCATAAATTTATATGTTTTCTGGATTTTAAATCACTTTTTTGGCTTATTCCCTGAAAGTATTTGAAAATCATCTATATCGGTATTTTTGGAATTTTATGTTCTTACCCTTATAAACAGAGATCTTAATTGCACATAGTTTATATGAATAATCATAGTCTCCTGAATTCAGGTTTAGTCCGTCTAATTGTGTAGAACATTTCAACCAAGGAAACTAACAAAATACTCAAAATAAGATCACCTGACTCTATCTGAAACTAAAGCACAATTACAACTACAGAGAGAAAGGTTTTATTTAAACATGTCAATGTCCCTCCATTGATATCTTTCTTAGGTATAATTTTGTTAAAGTACTACCCATCTGAAGAGGTAAGAAAATATACATAATTACACAAAAAAATGGACTTCAGAAATTGGTTCAGAAAGTCCACTTTTCCTTTGAAAATCTTGCTGATACAGTGCCCATGGGTAATTCTGTGGCCGGTGACTTATCCTGCCACCAAATTGATGGAGCCCCAGAACATGCATCTGATTTGCCTTGTTGTTGCTTATTCTGACCCCTCCCACACCCTCCCCCCACCCTCCTTCACTGGCTGCTCTTTCCCTTGGCCAGGCGGACCAGCAGCTGAGGGGCCAATGAAGAGGAAGGCTCTGAAAGGTTCTTTTTTTTTTTTTACCCTTTTTAATTAAAGTTAATAGATCACAAAGAATGTTACATTAAAAAACATTAAAAAAACAGAAGAGGTTCCCATATACCCCACTCCCCACCCCATGATTTTCATAAATTGCATTTTTTGGAAGATATATACATCACACACAAAAAATGTTACATTAAAAAATATAAGAGGTTCCCGTATACTCCCCACCCCCCTATTCCACTCCCACACCAACAACTTCCTCCATCATTGTGGCACACTCATCGAACTCAGTGAACACATTCTGGAGCACTGCTGCACTACATAGATAATAGTTTACCCTGTAGTTCACACTCTTCCCCAGTACATTCATTAGGTTAAGGCAGGATATATAAAGTACATAATCTGACCCTGCAATATCATTTAGGATAACTCAAAGTTCTGGAAGGTTCTTGCTTGAAGGCTGCATCTTTGTATAGTGGGGAACCATTACAGCCCCTTTGATGACTTTAGGGAATGGACTTGTTAGTCTTGGTGAGAGGCAGTTTAGTCTCCAGTGGGAGTGGTCAGGATCTGGGTGTTGCCTTTAGGTCGAATTCCTATTGATTCAGAATTTAAAAATTTACTGGCTCTTTTCACCAGTTTGCCCCCACCTTTTATGCTCATTCTTCCTGAAATCCTGTCCTACCAGCTCAGGAACCCATTTCCCTGGGGAAAGAAAGCCTATTTCAATTCTTTGAAGTCCAGAGTGTTTACCTTGGGGCAAGAAGGAGCATCTGCCCTATGAATTTGCTTGAAAACGATCACCACCTTTTTCCCCCATCACTGTATAGTGCAAAACTTGGTTAAATGAAGTTTATCTGAGGAATAACCTAAATAAAAAATAAAAGAATCAAAAGTTCTTTTCAGAAGAATTTACCCAGCCAAGATTTCATTCCAGAATTGTTTATTTTAAAGAAAGCTGGACTATAAGTCATTATCAATATTGTCCTTGTTATTACTGTATAGTAACATTTGCTTCAGAGAAGCTCATTGCTTTGACTAAATAATCCAATAAATGGCAATTGTTCTTTTATGATGACAGAATGTTCAGCCTTAACAGATAAATAACATGTGCAGAATTATGAAACCAGAGAATAAAATCTAAAATTTCTAATTCAGTTTGCTGCAAATTTGTTTTTCTTTGACATAAAAAGACATTTTGGTAACATGGAATGTGTTTCTTTTCCTTGAATGGTTACTATTCTGCCCACTTCAGTGGAAACTGTCTTATTCTAAATCCCACAGTAGTCTGCAAGTCATATTTACTTGGCCTTTTTGACAGATTTGTGTCATAAAATCATGTCAGATCAAAGCCATTTCAAGGTTTTTTGTTCAAAAACCTTTACTGAAATAGCATTAAAGGTTTGATTTAAACTGACAAAAGAAAGAAAATTGCAAGTTAAGGTTGTCATCCCCAGGCACTCGGCAAGTTCTAGAGAAATGTTTCAGTTCTATACAAGAGTTCCTGAAAAGCTAACCATAAAGGATACAGCACTTGCTTTTTCTACTGGTTTTATTATATATTCTAACATTTCCTATCTTTGGTTTTCCCAAATGCTCTCTATTTTTAAGCCTTCAGTTATCAAGAGACATTAAATATCTATAATGCAGAAGTTTAAATAATAATACTTCCTGAAAGATCTAGATATATTTCTAAAGTATCATTTTTGAGCGTGTGATTAGAGAAGAATAAGTTCCTTTCCTTTCAACATTACATTTTTTTATTTCCTTAAATATCAGTTTGAAGCAATTACATATATTGGATCTACTTACCAGTGATTAGCATAATTTAAAACCCTGTTAGTCAAATCAAGTTAAATATCACATTTGTCTTGCCCCTGTGCTCACAACTTTCAAGGTCACTTTTAATTCTTCTCTCCTTTGATTAAATAATGTTTAGTAACAGTTATGAGAACAGCTGCAATGGAAAGTAACTCATGCAGCAGCAGAAATATAGACTTACATGTCACTTCACAACTAGCTCTGACATATACTAATTTTGTATAAGCAAAGTTACATACCTCATTTGACTGTATATTGAAGAATGCTTATATTTGAGTTTTGATACAGAGAGCTTTATATATAAACAGACTTTCTGTATATAACATCTTAATAGCTACATTTTAGCTAACTCTCACTTTACAAAGGGGTCGTGGCTTTTCATGCTGATGCCCCTGAGATACCACAACATTCTGAAGTATCTAGTCAAGCTCAGAAGAGGTGTATTGAGTGGGATAGCATAGAAGAGGTATATGGGTTGGGATGCAGTTTTACTGGAAAGCATAGTTCATTGCTTTCTAATTTTTTGAGAATTGATGTAGTATGTATAGCATACACAGAATAAATTTCAATAACTAGACACGGTTTTTAACCATATAAATTAACTAAGAATGTTTTGGATTTCCTCCTGAATTGTTCATGTGGAAAAAAAGAGAAATTTGTGGGGAAAAAGTGGAAATGTTTTTAGGATATCTTTTTATTAACAAAGATGGTAGGTCTAAGATAAAGAAGACATGAAACATAATATTTATCAAATACCTTTTCAATAAATATTCAAGACCGTGATGCAAATATGGCAGGATGTGCCCTGCAGGATGACTCTTGTGCTAGGATATGTGTAGGGACCTGAAATTAAGTCCTTAGTCAGTTTCCCATACCATAAGACATGGTGAGGCATGGGAGCATTTTGAAAAATTAGTCTACCCACGGCAAATGCTTTTCTTGTCTTCTTTTATGCTAAAAGAGAGTTTGGCATTATGCAATGCCTTTTACAAACATCAGATCATTTTCAGAATCAAATAGTAGCTATATAAAGAGTTCTATTATCTCTATCTTCAAAGTGAGACACAAATAGCCTAAGTAAATTCCCCAGACTTTTAAAGGTAGTGAGTGCTGAAAATACAATTCAACCTAATTCTATGAAATTTACTTTCTGCTATACCATAAAAATATGTTTAGGTACAGGAAAACCATAAGAAAGATGAAAATAAAGAACTGAGTGAAATAAAATATGTTGAGATTTAATGTGAAAATTTTGTCTGTTGCTAAGAAATGGACTATCAATAGTAAAGCATGCATTTTTAATATGTAATTTTCTGCTTCTGTATGTATCTGTGCTATGGGTATATTTTAGCACCTTCATCTGAAAATAGTTTAAAAACATATTTAGCATTCTTATTTTCTACAAAGTCTATTTTATTAGCATTTACAATTTATAAAGTTATTTTCTTTAAACTAAATTAAGGCATCTAAAATTCATATAGGGTATATATAAATGCATTCACACAATGACAATATGATTTTATAGTACTAGTATTTGAGATCATGTAAAGGATTTTTTTTAAAGTTCTCTTTCACTTTGAGGCCTGGGATGAAATGGCAACAAATGCATTAAACTATGTATGCAAGTTGTCCTCTAAACCTATTCAATTCTCGAGTATTTTTAAGATTATTTTATGCAACTTTTAATATTGCTCTCAGAATTTAGATAGATTATATTTCACTTACATATGTATTATGAAAATATTGTTTGCACTGGTCAAAACAGATTAGCCAGGATGACATTCTCACTTATTAATAATTTTTTTCAATTAAGTATATTTTCTTGAGGTAGTTCATATAGCTTAACTAATTGTGTAAATATCTACATCTTTTACATGAGTAAAGGAGCCAGTGATAGAAATCTTCCACTTCTCCTGAAATCATTGCAAAGAAGTTAGTTACACACTGTTTGTTGTTTTCCTGATGTACAGATGGGGCTATTTTGCCTTGGTTTTTCCTTCACGTTATAGCAAATTTTATGACAGTCAGTTAGCAGCACTTCTTCCCTCTACCCAAATCATTCCCAAACCTATTACAGTTTGTCTCTGGGCTCAGCAGTCCTCTGAAAGTATTTTCATTCTGATCATTGATTACAACTCATTTTCCAAGTTCAAACTCCCATTTTAAGTTTTCTTTGCTTTCTCCCTCATATTTGTAACTGTTAGTCACACACTACTTTTCAAATCTCTTTCCTCTTTTGGCTTTTTGGAAATCAAAACTTCTTATCTTTTTGTTAGCAGACAGTTTCCACAGTAGTAAGATGTATCATTAATTTGTCTATGTGATTTTACCTTTTGTGATTTCTAACTTCTATTTTGTAGACATTATTAACTTCATAAAGTAATTCTCAACATGATATATTCACAGATTAAGTATGTTTTACCTCAGAAAAGTATCTTGAATCCAGTTTTCTTCCCTCCACCCTGATGATCTCTGTCACAGCTGTAACCTATGCTCTCATCATCTCTTGCTTAGTTGTTTGGAATATACTCCTGTTTAGTCTTCCTCACCCCCCCCACCCCCCAAAGTCCTCCTTTTGGCATAAATAAAAAGTATACAAAAATTAAAGTCTAATTAAGTCACTGTCATGCTTTAAAACATCCCTTGAATGCTTGTAAACAGAAAGCACACAGTGGTTATAATATGGTACCTAAGGTCATTCCCATTTTAGATCCAACTCATCACTCCTCATTGTCTTTATAAGCAACATGCCCTTACTTTCCATACCATGGGCTATCCCTCCAGATGGGAATACTTCATCAAACTCTTCCCCAGACTTTCTAGAGTCTTTCACAACTCCGTGCCTCTTTACAAGTGTTTCTTTCATTGCAAAGTCCTTTACTTGAAAGGTAAACTCCATGATCATTAGAATGGACCTTGTTTTTTATTTAGTACAACAGAAATTTCATAGGAAACCCTCTATATACATTACACTGAGAACATAAAGAATACATAATTTTATTTGCCACCAAAATGTTGACAGTCTCAAGGGAGTGGGCAAGGGAGGGTGTGAAAGATTTATTGACTGGATCATAGGAAATTATGGGAACCCAAAAGAGTGGCAGTTAATCACTAGCATAGTTAGGGAGTTGAAGAAAGACATAGCTACAGCTCTTGAACACATTCTCCATATTGGCGCTTTTTCAGATTTTTATACACTTAGAGCAGGGGTATTAAGGTGTTGAACTTATTTTCAGTGCTGTCTTAGTAAATTTCAGGTATCATTCTTCTAGCACAGCTAGGCAAGCAGAAAAAAGTGAAGGAAGACGTTTTAAAGGAATAGGTGGAGTCCACTGTACTCAAAAATGAAGCCTTTCCATACTCCCCTGAAAGACTTAATTTTTTCTGTCTCTTCAGTACCATAGGACTTTATATCTATAATGGTCACTCTTCTATCACGGATCTTATGTATTTCAGGTGTTCCGTAAGTCTTGGTTGAATGCACAATTAATGCATTTCTTGAATAGGATTTCATAGGCTATAATGCATTATAATTTATCTGTTTATTTGTAAAATTTTAAATCAAACTGCTTGTAAATACTACTGTAGATTAGAGACTTTGTCACTAACTATTTAGGCAACTCTGGACATGTCACCTAACTTCTTAGGCATATTTTGTCACCCATAAATTGAAATGGCGGGACTATATGATTTTCAGGTCCTTTACGGGTATAATATTGCCTTCCCTGTAAGTTTGGTAAAGATAAAAAACAATTGGAATGTATTTATTCAGTACTTAAAATAACAGTTATCATTTTTAGACCACACCTTGTTAAATATTGAAATTCTTTCTTAGCAGTTAATTACTAAGGAAAAGAAGACATAGATCAAGCCTGGGTCCAAAATATATTGGATTTCCTGGAATTAATATTTGAATTTCATTCATTAAAATATGAATAATTGCTTAAAAAGAAAGAGCACACTGCTTGAGGTCAGTTCTATGTAATATAACTATATCATCTGAATAGTAGTAAAGTGCTACACACATCTCAGTAAAATCAATTATAGTTAAATGAGTTCTCTGTTTTGGTTATTATCCAAATATTTCATTTTCATATGCAAATGAAAGTTTTCAACTGAACAGCAATTATGACACAAAGCTTGGATTATCTAGGACCTATTAATTAAGTTATAGGTAGAAATATCATAAAACTCAAATTTATAAGTGACCTTGCTCTTTTGGGAAAAAAGCTTTAAAAAAATATTACTTCCATTAGTGCAAGAAGCACATTACAGTTCCATCTCTGAGCCTTTGTAGGAAAATATTAATCTTGAATATATTAGAAATTATATAGCAACATAATTTTAGCAGAACTTAGTGAGGCAGAGAGGAAATTTTATTATGACACATTAAACATTGGATCACTGTAAGAAATAGTGCTGAATAAATGTTGAAGAAATCAGAAAATGATAAATAAAACTGAATAGAAAATATTGCTACTACAAAGTTAGATGTTCTTGAATTATCCTTATACTTCCATGAAGAAAGAATAATGCCTTTACTTTTAGTAGAGATATTGATAGTTTTTAAGTGTCTCTCAGGATAAAGTTGTAGTAATATATTTCATATTTTTTATTGGTGCAAATGGGATGTGTAAAAAATTAAGAGTATGCATTTAATTTTACTTAAAAATCAAGGAAAGTGGACTCCTATGAATGTTGTCTTTGAGCATTTATAAAATTGAAATTTTAGAGAAAGCTAGTACTGAGAAATATTTAAATCTTTAATTCTAAGTAAAAATTGCAAGTTCATCAATTCCAAAAGTGATGTTAGAATTAGATCAAACTAGCTTGTCAGCTGAGACACACCAATTCACTGAATTATTACATACTTGAATTCTGATAGGATGTATTGAAGAAACAACCAATGACTATTGACTGACTAGGGGTTCTCTGAATCCTAGTAGTTCAGTCTTTTGTTACTATAGAAATTCATTATCCATGGATTGATAATTATATTTAATTTTGTGTTTCTGTTTCTGTAATGTGAAAAATAGCTTTTAAGAAGATCAAATTAGTAAATAAATATTAGTAGAAATGTTCAATCACAGTTATTAAGTTTCATAAATGTTTTATATAAACTTTATATCATATTTGGTAGCACTATGCTGTATGCTTGTATATATAGAGAATTATATACTAACAATCCAAAATTTCAAATAATGTGCTCTAGAATTTTTTGGTGTGAAAGTTATAAATGGTATACTTTAATTGGGAGTTAAAGTCACAAAATTCAATATGAAACTTTGAAAGCAAAAAGAGAACATTTTCTGATCAGTAAGTAAAAGGCAACATACCCTGTCACAAGGAATAAACTTGTAAATGACATTTTTGAGCATGCCTTCTCTTGTGATTTCGAAGTCCTCTTTTGAAGATACCTACCATGTTGAAAATGGTTGCCACCGTTGGTAACAGCAGAGCAAAAATCCACTGGGGGGAAACTTAATCTTGTCTTCTAATAACAATACCAGTCAAAAATGCTTTCCCTGTATCCTCGTGACAATTCTGTATATTTAGAGAAATATTTATTCAGTTTCCCGCTACTTCTTACTAGTACTTAGTTTTCAGAAATTGAATGAAATATCTGGTTCACTCACTTCTATGCACTTATCTTGACTTGCAAAGCACTATTTCCTCTTATTAGAACATTTGCATCCCTTCTCCCATCAATGTTTCTTACATCTTCTTTCTTTTTTTCTAATTCCTTCACATAACATCAACAACCTGGGCCACAATGCCCATTTCTTCTTTTGTTGTTTCCCATGGAACTCACCATCTATATTTCTCAGGAATTGTCTAATCCAGATAATAGTTTGTTTTCTTATCCTTCTTCCACATCTTTCCAGTAAGTGAAAGATGTGGAAGAAGGATGAGATCCTTCTTCATGATCGCTTTCAATTAGAGATGCCTCCTATTACTTTTCATTGAAAAGACGTATTTTTCACTTTTTTACCCATTGCCAAATTCATACCACTGTTTTGAAGCTTTCCTCATTTGAAGTAAAGTTTGTCCTTATAAATTCATGCATTTAAGCTATTCTTCCTCATTAAAGTTGCCCACAGAATTTCTGAATGTCCTCCAGTCTTTCTCAGTAACGTTAGAAATGTTTCACCAGGTTTCTCTTAGAGGCCATTCTCTCCATTGATATCCTTACTAACTTACAATTCTTTGAATTTACCCAGTTGTTTAACTCTTCTTGCAGTTGTTTTGTATAAAGGCCCTGCACTCTGGGCAAAGGAAGATGGTGGTGGATTTAAAGTATATCCCTAAATTCTTTGATACTCATCCTTTCAAGAGATATTGCTCAATTCCCCGCTATTAGAATGTAGTCTGGAATTGATTCTAACAAATATGGCAGAAGTGGTTGTGTGTAACTTTTAAGAATAGGTCATAAAAGGCATTCTTCTTTCTTGTTCTCTCCCTTTCTTGGATTACTTACTCTGGATAGGGCAGCTGCTATGTTGTAATGCTGTGAATGACTCTCAAGATGCCATATAGAGAAGTCCACATGGGAAAGAATTGGGATCTCTTTCCAACACCAGCAAGAAATTGATATCTCCTGCCAACAGGAGCTATCTTGAAAGCAGATTCTTCAACCCCAGTTAAACCTTCAGATAACTATAGGTCCCTTACAAACTCTTGACTGAACCTGAGGAGAGGCCCTGAATCAGACTCACCTAGATCCATCCTGACTGGTATGAAACTGGGGTAATAAATATTTGTTATTTTAATTTTCTTGAGTTTCTAAGTTTTGGGGGTAATATTAACACAGTCATCGATTATCATGGAAACAAGGAGACTATAGTAATTGCCTAAAAAGATCATTATTGCTTGGATTAGGGTGACTCAGCTGATTACATGTTGAAGGGGGAAGGAAATAGGAGGCACCAAGGTGACCTTCTCCGTTTTGGCTTGAGTATCAGTGTTCCATTTACTGAGACAGAAAAGACGAGGAAAAGGTCAGATTTGGGAGGAAGGAAATCAATACATTAATTGTGGTAAAGCTAGTTGACTTCATATATGCTTGTGGAAATGAGAAGAAAGCAGTTGAGTTTATGGGTCTAGAGCTCAGGGTAGGGATCACAAGCAAATAGATGGAAGTTTTAACACCTGCACTATATCAGATTACCGAGATGGCAAAAAAGGCTGGACGAAGTTCTGTGGCCTCCAACATTTGGAGATCAGGTGGAGGACGGGACCCAGCAAAGAAAATTGAGAAGTATTGTACAAGGAAGAGAGAAGGAAATTCGAAGAGCAAAGCATGGAATCCTGGAAATAAATGAGAGTGCCTTAAAGGGAGAGAGTTTCAACTTTGTTTACTGCTTTTGAAAGTGTGAACATAAAAATATCCAGTGGATTTGGCAACTTGATTGCAACTTGTGACTGCAGCAAGAGCTCACTTATCTTGTTGGAGAAATACTATGGAGGCAAGATTGAAGTGGGTTGATGGGTGAACATTCAATATTTTGTCTCTTTCCTATTGAATGGACTATATTTTACCTTTATTTGAGGCATTTCTTTATTTTTTTCTTCCCAAATAGATTCTATGTATATAGGAACCTACCTTGGTTTCTCCAGAATATCACAGCAGAATGCCTTTGACTTAGAGTTGGCCAAGAAATATTTATTGAATTGTACTACAGACTCTTGGAAATGACAGAACAGGGAAGAAACAAAATTGTAGGGGATTTTTAAAGAATCCGTTCAATGAGTGTAACAAGCTGGGAAGGACTTTCTGGTATGTGGATTCCTTTTCCAGTTCTAGTCCTTGCAAGAACTTATTTTGTTTAGAGTAATTTTCACATTTGTAAAATCAAAATTGATGAAACTTGGTGGCTGTGCAGTAATTATTCAAGATCCTTAGATGTCTGTTTTGCTTATTATTCCTAAAATTCTTCCTTTACACAAACAAACAAAACCAAAACAAAATAATAAAACACAACAAAACAAAGCTTAGGTAAAAATCTGGCTGTTGCTATAATGTTGAGTTTTTAGAAAGGAGAAACAAGGAGATGAAGACTACAACTTGAACAAAAACCTAAAGCGTAGTCCTTAGTTATTTTTTCCCAATTAACCTAGAGTTTTCAGCACATACTTGAAAAGAATGTGACCTTTCAGGTTGTGAGTAGCACTTTAGAGGATGAGTTCTGATTGCATTTTTAAGATTCTGCACGTGGAAAAGAGACTCTTTGGGCTTCCTTCTAAGTTGGCACCATGCAACTCAAGAGAATATGAAATGTAATATTTTTTTAGCTCTATTAAATATTAAGTAGTTTTCCTTCTATTTTCTCCAAATCAAAGGCAAGTTCTGTAATCCTTGCTCCGAAAGCTCTGAAATGAGTTAAATTATCTATGAAAACAACTATTTCTTTCTCTAGATAGAAAATAAAGATTTTTAAAAAGATATATATATAAAGGGAAGGAAGAATCCTGCTCACACTTGTCCACATATGCATATTTCAGATTTTTCTGAAATACTTTAGGCCCAAAATTTATTGTTACATGGTTGAAACAATGAACACACAGATGCTTTTTAACCTAATATCCATTTGCTTAGTTGTCTTTGCTTATATAGAATCAGTATTTGATTATTATACCACTTATTTTAGAAAGACTTTGAAAAATATTTATACATATATATTTATATATAACAATCCAGAAGACAAATGAGGAATTAAAGTCTTGGGAATTTCATTCTTCTGGCTTTATTGCTCTTGCACTATTAGTGACCTATGTTTAATGTGCATGTGTATATTTGCATGCATGTTATGTATAAGATACTATTTATAAGAAAATTCTATTTGTTTAAATATTTTTGGTCAGCAGAATTGAAGATCCTAAAAAAGGGTGCATTCAGAGATGCAATATATATTATGAAGCAATGGGCTTTGGCCCTATATCTTTAAAGCTCAGTTGACTTCTCTGTAAAAGAGGATAATAGAATCCATTTTGCAATGATGTTGGTAGGATTAAATGAGACGAGAATGAAAGTTTAGGACAGATGCCTCACTAAATTTTAGCTGTTGTTGTTATCATAATCATCAATATTATTCCTATTGTTACCTTTTTAAGAAGCAGCAGCATGCATTTTATTTGTTGGGATTGCCACCTTCCTCATGGCAAAGGCTGTATTGCTACCGACATCTTAAAGCAATTACTGTTTTTAAATTTTTTTATCTCTCACTAATCCTGTAGAACTGTTATCAGTGGCATGTCTCTATATAGTTGGATTTAGAGGTTAGAAATCATTTAAAACAATACAAAACAGTGTTAATAGTTATTTCTGCTTACTGATTGGTTATGGATAGAAAAAAATCTATGATTTAGAAAATTTGGGGACTAGTACTCAAGAATATTTGATATTAGCATTCACTAATAAGCTCTTACCTTCATATTTTCACAAATATGATCTCATGCCGTTTTTAGCTGGATAGTTATAAAATTTGCCCATTTTGTTTATTCTTACAGCAAAGTAAAAAAGGTTGCAATGGTCACTCTTTATAGATAAACCTTACTTAAACCCTTGTGAATGCAGTTATTTGAGTGTGTGCACAACTCAGAATTCTCAGTGCCCACAAGTTTGTTAATCATTGAAATCTGGATTCATTCCTCTTTCTTTACAAAAATGCTACATCAAAGAAAACTGATGAAAGCCTAATTGTCTCACCCTATAGCCTTTTCTCCATTTTAATCTTTTGAACTCTGCAGAAATTGACATTGTTAATTCCCTTCCTTGAATCATTCTTTTTGCTTTCATCCCTCATGCTGCCCTGCTCTTGTCACTTAGACTGACAGTCTGTTCTCTTATTAATTTGAGTTTACATTTTTCTTTCTATTTTATTGTATTTGCTACATTCATAAGCCTTATTAGAAAATCCATTTTACTTGAAGCTGTGTGTGTAAATAATTGAACCAAGATTGAGTTAAACTTTATGTTTGGCACAGTCATAGTCTTTGCTATTATTTCTTGTCAATATTTACTAAGCACGAACACAGTGCCCTTGGCATAAAATATGAGTTAAAAAAATTCCTGCTGTTGCAAGCTTGTGTTCTACCAGAGGAACACAAAATAAAATATTACAGAAATGAGGTTAAGTACTGTAGTGGAGATATGAATAGGAAACTAATAAAAAAGTACTCAATTTTTCCTCAGATATGAGGGAATTTTTAAAAGACCAAGTCATTTGAGTTGAGTCTTGAATATTGAGTGGTTCTTTACCAGTCACAGAAAGGCAAGAGATGAGTCCAGTCAAAGGAATGGCATGTACAATGCCATGAGGATGAGAGAGTCTGGTACTTCAAGGAAGAAAGTAGTATTCACAGAAGGAATATGTAGGTAAGGGCCAGATAATGAACTTTCTGAATGACAAATTAAAGACGTTGTATAGTATCCTGTAATTGGGAACCATTCAACTGTTTTGAGTAAATAAATGACATAATCACATTTAAATCCCTTAAAAGAGTATTTTTTCAGTTATCCAGGAGAAAACTAATTAAAAGTTAAGGGTAGGGGCTTTTCTTTTTGGAGTAAACAAAATACTTTTCTTTTTGGAGTAAATAAAATACTTGATTGTAGTGATGAATGCATGATTATGCCAGAAGCCATTGAAAGTACATGGTGGATGGATTACATTGTATGTGAAATATATCTCAATTGCTTTTTGAAAAAAAGCTAAGTAACTGGCACTGGGAATGGAGGGAAGAGAAAAATTCTAGAGCAATTTAGAGTCTGAGAATCTACTCAGTGATTCAATAGAAGAGGGTGTTGGAGAAGGAAAGGAGTTTAGATATCATATTGGTTAATTGGTAAATGATAGTTCAATTTAGTAATATATATATATGGAATAAGAAGAGCAGGTTTGAGTGATGTATTGAGCTGGTTGAGTTGAAGTTTATTTAAGACATTTAATAATAAAATATGTAGTAGTCACCATTTTGATAGCTTCATATTATTGGTCACTTAATTGGAACTAAAAAGCCTTTTACATTTTAGAAATTATGGATATTAATCAAAAAGAAAATATGTGAGCTGGAGATTGCCATTTTGGTTGTCAATGATACATTGTCAGTAATTGGGATCATGGAAGTGGATGGACAAGATCACCAAATTTGAAGAGATTCTAGTGTTAAGCCATGGGCCAATATATCCCTGATTATTCCAGATTTCTGTGAATACTGAGAATTATTTAGGCTAGGACTTACTTCCTTCATGATGATTTTTCAAGTTATTAACATAGAAAATTCATGACTTATTTATTTTACAATCTATAAAACAAATAATTGTATAGTAGATCACCTTGGAAACCTCTTCGACTTAGGTTAGGATCACTAGTTGGCCCTATTCGTTATGCATACAAGGACTAGGAGATGCCGGTTTTCCTGGGTTAGGCTGTAACCCAGTGATGGAGGTAAACATATCTTTAATGAAAAATAGACATAGTTTCTAAAATGGAAAAATAAAGTGAGCAGAGTGGCATTGTTTACTTTTTTGCAATTCTTTTTCATATCTGGCTTAATAGAAGATGGTTGGAGTTTTCATATCTGCTTCTACATTCAACCTATAGCCGTATTGTAAGTCATGCAGCCTCTGGAAAATGCCACTGTAAAGTAGAGAGAAAATGAGAATGAAAAAGGAAAACCATATATTAGTATTGTTATGAAACTAGTTTTGACTTTATAGACAGGTCTCAGGTACTCTTAGGAGTCCTGTAGCAGTTTAGTATTGTTTATGAATTTCAAAAAAAAGATTGAATTATGTTGGTAAACTGGTCTGTTCCTCTGGACATATTAGATTGTATTGGATTCAGAGCTTTCACTTTCGCTTTATTAAATTATGATTAAGACTTGATTGGGCCATTTCAGTAGGACATGTAATCCCTTCCCCCTTGGTGAGTTTCTCAGAGAGAAAACTACACAGCAGAGGAGTGAGTTGGAGTTTTAATGCTGGAGCCCAGGGAAGTAAATACACAGAGAAGCAGATATGTGAGGAGAGAGAGAAGGCTCCATTAGATATGACAGAGGTCCTGGGAAGAGAAAGATGAGCTGCCCTCTGATAGTCTATAGCTGGCCTTGTGGAGAGAGCAGAGCAGCTGAGTCCAGAGAGAAACAAGCCCCAGGGAAGAGATGAGACTTGTCCCAGCTACAGCAGAGATCAGGAGAAGCTGGGACCACAGAGCCTTAAGAGGAAGAGGAAGCCTGAACCCTTACAGATGTCGGCAGCCATCTTTAAGGCCTAATAACTCTAATCTTCTATCCCAGACAAGTATCCTTTATAAAACCCAACAGATTTCTGGTACTTTGAATCAGCACTCCTTTGGCTGACTAATGCAAGTCCGACCACACCTTGATAGCCATTGATGTAATGTAGTTATATTGCAAAAGCAAGCAACACTAAAACTGGACTTCCAGTTCCATATATCAATAAATCCAGTTTTTACATACGGCTTTTCCATTCCTTGTAATCAAATTCAAAATTACACAGGGACTTTTGTTTCCCACAATATAGAAAATTTGCCGCTGTCTTCAAGGAAGAATCTGGAACTATTTGCAAAAAGGCCCAAGACCCTTAGGCAGAGAAGGACCTGAGAATCTGGTGTCTACTCCCCATGGATATGAATGAGATATCTTCTGGGTTGAATAAGGCAGGCCGGAGGTAGGCCTTACCTAGGCCGAGCAGCCAGGGAGAGCAAATGCCCAATAAACACAATTAATTTGAGGAAGGGGAACTATAAAAGCCCTGAGTTAAATATTATATATAAGTGAGTATGGGGCAAGGTTCTGACCCCATTGCTATGTTTTTGGAAAGAATAACTGAGCAAATGGATTTGGAAAAAGAGAGTGATGTTATTTGAGACTGAAGCTGAGACACTCCGGGGTGTTCAAGGTCCTGACCAACAAAGTCAGCCCTGCAGTGGAGAGAGGCACAGACAGTACTGGCCAGGGTGCATTTTAGCTGCAGTGTCTTAGTGTCAAGAGAAGCTGTAGCAGCACTAGCAGATTTGTTGGAGTCAGCAGATATCTTTGGCCAGCGTTTGTCAGCTATTCACTTTCCTTCTCCTTCACCTTCACTTTCACTTTTGCCCTCCATTCACCTCCTTCACTTTCAAGACTGGAAGAAAAGCTGGAGGTTCTTGGATAATTCATTTTGGAGAGTAGTTGTTAGTGTCAATAGAGAGCTACTGAGACTCCTGGTAGGTGAGGCTTAAGAATGTGACATTTAGGAAAACCTAGATAGAGGTGGTGTAGGTTATATCAGCCCAAGATGAATTGGATCATTTAAAAAATAAATTTTAAGCAAATTAAAATATGTTAAAGATGGAGATTATTTGGGTGTTTCTCAATAATTGGAATTTAGGATTTATAATTCATGCTTCTGTGAAATTACCATTTCAATCTTTTGTATTCTGATGGTTTAGAAGTGTGGAATTTTTCTTCAGTCCAATAACACAATTATAAAAAAATATTTTCATGAAATAAGTTAATTATACAAATACTTTATATTTCATTGTGAGTCTTAGAGAAGTAAACTAATACTGTATATTCATAGCTGATGACTTTTCATTCTATTAATAGTTACTTAACTTTGAATACTGCTATTGTGGTCATACTTATATTATATACAGGCCCCTCTTTTCTATATTCAAGAAAGTTACATTTGAGTGTGAGTGAATAGGTCTTGACTGTTAACAAGTGATTAAAATTTCAGTGAACTCAGTTTATGAACTAGAAAGAAAAAAAATGTAGAGCGAGTGTTGCGTGTTTATGTTGGATAAGGATGTGGAAATCATGGTGGTTGATATTTATCAGAGGCTACATATATCTTGGTAGCCAAAAGACATCCAGGTATATTTTCTAGCCCCCACCCTGCCCCCATTCGCCGAGTTGGTTCACTTGTCTGTTTGCTCTTTATTGTTGATTTTTTTCTCATTGTTTTTGCTTATTGTTTGCACATTTGTGTTATCCTTAGAAGACAGGGACTGAACCCAGTTGCTTGAGCCACATCCACACTTCGGGTATATTTTCTGGATTTGAGGAATCCAACTTCTATATTGTCTTATATCTACTTTATACCCACCCATATAATATTTGCATACACATATATAATATGTATGCATAAATACATATCTACCCATACATGCAAATATATTTTGTAGATCGAAGTAGATAGAACATAACATATTTACGTATACACACTAGGGTTATATATATAGTTATCCAAAGCTTACTCTTCCTCCTCTTCACTGATTTCTGAATTTAGCAATCATGGATAATCTTCGTATTGAGGAAAGATCAGCTTTCTTCAATTTAATTCAATACCATAAATACAATAAAGTTTGTGGAACTGCTTTTATTTTTATCTATTTGTTTATTTTTTAAAGATTTGTTTTATTTATTTCTCTCCCCTTCCCCCCTCTGCCCTAGTTGTCTATTCTCTGTGTCCATTTGTTTCATGTTCTTCTTTTTGTCTGCTTCTGCTGTTGTCAGCGGCATGGGAATCTGTGTTTCTTTTTGTTGCGTCATCTTGCTGCATCAGCTTTCCATGTGTGCGGTGCCACTCCTGGTCAGGCTGCACTTTTTTTGCACTGGGCGACTCTCCTTATAGGGTGCACTCCTTGCGCGTGGGGCTTCCCTACGCGGGGGACACCCCTGCATGGCACAGCACTCCTTGCATGGCATGGCACTCCTTGCATGCATCAGCACTTTGCATGAGTCAGCTCCACACAGGTCAAGAAAACCCGGGGTTTGAATCATGGACCTCCCATGTGGTAGACGGATGCCCTATCCACTAGGCCAAGTCCGCTTCCCTGGAACTGCTTTTAAATGTTAAAATGTTGATGAAGAATAATTGATTTTACTATCCTTAGGAGCAGCTGAATTAATTCACAACTCTGCATGGAACCAGAAACACTGGTCTCTAGTTGTCCCTCCTTGGCTGGCCCTAGAGGATGGACTTTGTAGTGAAAAGGACATTTTCTGTCTCTAGATAGCATAGTTCTGAGTACAACCACAAATTGGTTAATTACAGCAAAACTAATGTGTAGGACTTGACTATGTACACAATTAGGAGCATCTGCTAAATTTAAGGGGCTGCAAAAAAGAAGAAAAATGAAAAGTTGCCAATGTATAATTTCTATGGAATAATAAAATCAATCTGCCATTCAGAATGAAGATCCAGCTTTTAACTCACTTCGTCATTCTTTTCTTTTAATTTTTAAAAATAAAGACATAATTTATGATTAAAACTTTTGTAAAGAATTTAAACTTTGCAGATGTTCATAGAATAAGCTAACATTCCATATTAGTGATACCCCCACCCAGTGCCACTCTTACTCCCAGACATAACCACTGCTAAGAATGCCATGTTTCTATTTATTTGCATGCATTACTTGTGCTTAAAGAAATAAATGAGATTTCTTTTCATACAAGTAATGCATGCAAATGAATAGAAATTGCACTTGTTTTAAATGTAATATGATTTATTGGTTTAAATAAATGTAATATGATTTATTGATATCATTCAATATCAGTGCTTATTGAGCTACCTCATTCTTTGTAATGCTGTGTTATGGACATATCATCTATTCATGGACATATAGATTGTTTTCAAAATGTTTAGTACAAATAATGTTGTAATGAATATTGTTGTACATCTATCCTTTTGTTTTTAAGTGAATATTTTAACTGAGAAAATTTCTTTTTTTTAAATTTAATAACAGTTTATTGCAAAGCATTCTATTAGAGTGATGTAAAAAATGAATCAAAATGGTCTCTGTGAAAAGTAACAATTTAAGGGAGAGAAAGAACAACATGTGAGCACAAGTGATTGGGAAAGGAACAATCTGGGCTGGATGCTGGACAAAGGTTTTGTGTATTATGGGCTGCTGTGGACAGTTAGCTCTGCTTCACCCTCTCCGTAGTAAAGATGTGTGTGGACCCCTATGCCCACCAGGGCCCTTACCTGGGATCTTCTGCCCTCTATTCCAAAAGTATTTACCTTTCAATGAATCAAATTTAGGTGGGGGAATTTGTTTCCCTTGGTGGTGTTTTTAACCATTTAAGGTTTGGTGGTTTTACTGTAGCAAATTGTTTTATGGTCTAAATTCTGCCTTTGATTAGGTAATCTTTGAACAATCTTATCATTGTTCCCTGCCCTTTTGTCTTTCACTTTTTTTTTCTTACTGAATTTTTAAAAATTAAAGTTAATAGATCACAAGGAATGTTACATTAAAAACATAAAAAAAAAAAAAGAGGTTCTCATATAATTATATATTATAAGAGGTTCCTGTATACTCTCCACCCCCCACCCCACTCCTCCCACACCAACAACCTCCCTCATCATTGCGGCACACTCATCACACTCAGTGAACACATTTTGGGGCACTGCTGCCCCAGTACATTCAGTGGGTTATGGCAGGATATATAAAGTCCAGCATCTGACCCTGAAATATCATTAAGGATAACTCAAAATCCCCAAAATGCTCCCGCATTTCTTCTACCCTCTCCCTGCCCTCAGCAACTACTGTGGCCACCTCGATGCTAAACTTTTTTCTATTACTCATCGCAATAGTTTTATAGTAGAATATCAGTAAGTGCACTCTAGTCCATATTTTATTCCTTTATTCTGTGGACCCTGAGATGGCGATTTCACCTCCACCTTTAGATCAAGAGGGGCCTTAGATTCCACATGGATGATGGATGCAATTCCTCTGCTTACAGTTGTAGGCACTCTTGGTTCCTGGTGTGGTGGTTGACCATCTTCACCTCCCTGTTAGCTGACCTGGGTAAGACTAAGAAACCAGAGAATAGGAGTTGCCACTCTGCTGAGGCTCAGGGCCCAGCTGGCACATGGGCAGTCCAGAGATTCAAGTCTCCGGAGTATGGACCATCCCTAGCACCAACCACAGGTTCAGTAAAAGTGACAGAAAAGGCATGTGTAGAAAAATCACATCTGAGTCCAACTCCATCATACTCAGGAGGACAAACTCCAAAATAGGGCCCTCTGACTTGGCACAGAGCTCCAAATCCATCTGCCATGACTATATATCCTATGGATCTCTGTAGCCTTCAGGAGAACCAGTACCTAGGATTTTATCTACTTTGTTTTTTTCTGGGGTCCTGCTGAGGTGTGTGTAAGCGCGACTCCTCTGATTACTTCCCTACTCTTTTTGGAAGACTCTTAGCCATATCAACTCATTTGTCTTTGCCATTTCCCCCTTTTATTCAAGGTCGAAGAGCAGCTTTTAACACTTGATCCAACATGTAGGCTGAGATATTCTGCTGGTCTGAGTTGACCCTTTTATTCGAGGTCTCTTTCTGGTTGCTTCTCCAATTAGTGATTGGTAGTAATCCCTCCGTGCTAGGGATGCTCATCTCCAGGAGTCATGTCCCACATTTGTGGGGACGGTAATGCATTTACATACTGAGTTTGGCATAGAGAGAGGCCACATTTGAGCAACATGGAGGCTTTCAGGAGGTAACTCTTAGGCACCCTCCAGCTCTAGACCTAGTTCATATTTCAGGCACACAGGCTCCTAAGCATAGTCATCAGTATCAAGGGTTCATTATTTGGACCATCCTTCCTAGTTGATCTTTGCCATTGCACTTGGGGGATTATTGTGTTCCATTGGGGAATGTGACAGAGCTCCCCTGGGTGGGAACTCAGCACTCCTTCAGTTGACGTTTGTAACTGTAACTACTATAAAAATACCTCAGATATATCCTAACATATTTATGTTCCCTATATACATGCCCTGGAGAACTCCCCCCCCTACCCATGTGTCCCCCATCAATAACACCCCACACCAGAGTTCCTTACCTGCCATAGTTGAACCTCTCTGTGGTCCAAAACTTCTTCAACAATGAATCCTAATATATTGCCAAATTCAATTAATAGGAAATTAAAATAGAGTGATGGGTTTAAGTTTAGAAAGAGAATACATAGCAATTTAGAAATACTAAAATAAAGTAAAAATAAATTGGTGTATTAATAAAATGAAAAATATTATAAAGCTTTGTTTCTAACATTTTGCCTTTCATCACTGTAATAGGTGTTGCTCTGTATGTGCAGTGGCAAGGAACTTTTATTTCTTCCTCAGTGTCTACACCCTTTTTTTTCCTTCTCATTTTTAATTTTGTCTTCAAAAAAGTTTTCAATCACAGTAATTCACATACACGATATAGGGAATTCCCAGATATCCAATATCAAACCCTTTTCCTCTTGCCCCAGCAATGAGCTCTTTACATATTCGCATTGCTGCTGCTGATGTACAAATTTTGAAACATAGCTTTCAAACATGGTTCTATTTTGGTTTGTATTATTGTTTATATTTTAGACTGTACTTATTTCTAAATTTTTAGTTTCCTTATGTTTTATATTATAGTTTACATTTCAGTTTACAGACTTTTATACACTTTAGATGTAAGTTGACATGCCCATCATTGCATGATCTTGTGGAGCACTTCCATTGCCCCCCAGTTCCCTGCTTCCATCCATGCTATACCTCTCCTCCCCTCCCCTCAGGGCACATGGTGACACTCAATCTTCACAACTTGAGGAACCAGATTTATAGATACTGCAACAATGCTGAGAGCTTGACATACTAGACTGCCCTAACTAATTGGGAGCCAGTGATCCTCTCGAGAGACACAATTCCCTCTCTTTGGGAACATCAGGTGTCCCCAGGAGTGGATACACCTTCACACTCATTGTATGGGTCTCCACCCAATGATATAACACACTATGATAAAATGAGAACTCACATACTTCCTAGAAGCTTGCCCCTGTACCAGATGCCCCCTCCTTAAACACCTTAAACATGTGATCCTTCCTTATTATATTTTCTAAAGAGTTTTCCCAACAGTATAGTTTCAACCATATACCTGACATTGTCCTGTATGCAATGGTTCCCCCCAGCTCTCCCCCCAATTCCTTGGGTCATCTGACCCATCCTCCCAACCCTAGCTCTCCTCAAGCCCACAAAACCCTACCCAAAGGTATCCCTATGCCCCCATCTTATCCCTTCCCTGTACAAATACTTACCTCCAGCTTGTCATAGACTTTACCCATGTAGGCATCAGCTCACAACCTCCCCCCTCCCTGTCCACCCCCCCCCCCCCCCGATTCCTTTAAGCCTATCTTCCAGTCTTTAGCTCTCTGAGACAGCTTGGTTTACTTGTTTCATATCAGAGAGGTCATGTAGTATTTATCCTTCAATGCCTGGCTTGTTTCATTCAACATAAGGTCCTCAATATTCATCCTTGTTATCACATATGTTTGTACTGTATTCCTTCTTATAGCTGAGTAGTATTCCATTGTATGTATGTACCACAATTTATCCATTCATCCATGATGGGCATTGGGTTGACTCCAGCTTTTGGCAATAGTGTATAATGTTGCTATGAACATTGATGTGCATATAACGGTTTGGGTCCTTCTTTTCAGATCTTCTGGGTATATACCCAGGAGTGGAATTGCTGGGTCATATGGCAAATCTATAGCTAACTTTTTGAGAAACTGTCAAACAGTCCTCCAGAATGGCTGGATCCTCTGCATTCCCACCAGCAGCGGATGAGTGTTCCCATTCCTCCACATCGTCTCCAGCACTTGTAGTCTTCTGTTTTTTTTGATAGCTGCCAGTCTTATGGGAGTAAGATGGTATCTCATTGTCGTTTTGATTTGCATTTCCCTAATAGCTAGTGATATTTGAGCACATTTTCATGTGCTTTTTAGCCATTTGTATTTCTTCTTTGGAGAAGTATCTGTTCAAATCTTTTCCCCATTTTCTAAATGGGTGGTTTGTCTTTTTATTTTCAAGATATAAGAGTTCTTTTTATATACAGGATATAAGTCTCCTATCAGGTATATGATTACCAAATATTTTCTCCCATTGTGTAGGCTCTCTTTTCACTTTCATGACAAACTCCTTTGAGGTGCAAAAGGCTTTAATTTTGAGGAAGTCCCATTTATCTATTTGTTCTTTTGCTGCTCATGCTTTGTGAAGTTCGTGAGGCCATTTCCTGTTACAAGATCCTATAGATGCTTCCCTACATTGTTTTCCAAGGTCTTTACGGTCTTGGCTCTTACATTTAGGTCTTTGATCCATCTCGAGTTGATTTTTGTATAAGGTGTGAGATGGTAATCCTCTTTCCTTCTTTTGCATATTGATATCCAATTCTCTAGACATCATTTGTTGAAAAGACCATTCTCTCCCAGTTGAGTGGGCTTGGTGGCCTTGTCAAATATCAGATGACTGCATATATGAGGATCTATATCAGAACTCTCAATTTGGTTCCTTTGGTCAGTGTGTCTATCTTTGTGCCAATACCATGCCGTTTTCATACTGTAGCTTTGTAGTATCTATTGATGTCTGGTAGTATGATTCCTCCAGTTTCATTTTTCTTTTTCAATATGTCTTTGGCTATTCAGGGCCTCTTTCCTTTCCAAATAAATTTCATAGTTAGTTTTTCTAGTTCATTAAAAAATGCTGTGTTGATTTTTATTGGGATTGCATTGAATCTGTAGATCAGTTTTGGTAGGATAGACATCTTAATAATATTAGGTCTTCCTATCCATGAACAGGGAATATTCTTCCATTTCTTTAGGTCTTCTTTGATTTCCTTGAACAGTTTTGTGTAGATTTCTGTGTATAAGTCTTTTACATCTTTGGTTAAATTTATTTCTAGGTATTTGATTTTTTAATTTACTATTGTAAATGGTACTTGTTTCTTGATTTCCTCCTCAGATTGTTCATCATCGGTATACAGAAATGCTACTGATTTTTGTGCATTTATCTTATACCCTGTGACTTTACTGAACTCATATATAAATTCTAGAAGCTTCATTGTAGACTTCTCAGGGCTTTCTATGTATAGGATCATGTCATCAGCAAATAGTGAAATTTTGACTTCGTCCTTTCCAATTTGGATTCCTTTTATATCTAGGTATTGCCTCAGTGCTTGAGCAAGTACTTATAACACAATGTTAAATAGAAGGGGTGATAGTGGGCATCCTTGCCTTCTTTCTGATCTTAGAGGGAAAGATTTTAGGATTTCACCATTGTAAATGATGTTAGCTGTGGGTTTTTCATATATAACCTTTATTATGTTTAGAAAGCTTTCTTCTGTTCCTATCTTTTGCCGTGTTTTTATCAAGAAAGGGTGCTGTATTTTGTGAAATGCTTTTTCTGCATCTATAGATATGATCATATGATTTTTCCCCTTCAACCTGCTTATGTGGTATATTACATTAATTGATTTTCTTATGTTGAACCATCCTTGCATACCAGGAATGAAGCCCACTTTGTCGTGGTGTAAAATTTGTTTAATGTGTTGTTGAATACAATTAACATATATTTTGTTGAGGATTTTCACATCTAGGTTCATTAGAGAGATTGGTTGCTAATTTACATTTCTTATGATGTCTTTGTTTGGCTTTGGTATTAGGGTAATGTTGGCATCATAAAATGAATTAGGCAATTTTCCTTCTATTTCAATTTTTTGGAAGAGTTTAAGCAAAATTGATGTTATTCCTTTCTGGAATGTTTGATAGAATTCTCCTGTGAAGCCATCTTGCCCAGGGCTCCTCTTAGTTGGGAGGTTTTTAATGACTGATTCTAACTCTTTACTTGTGATTGGTTTGTTGAGATCATCGATTTCTTCTTTTGTCAATATAGCTGCTTATGTGTTTCTAGGAATCTGTCCATTTCCTCTAAATTGTCTTTCTAATTGGAATACAGTTTTCAAAGCATCCTCTTATGATAGTCTTTATTTTAGTGGGGTCAGTGGTGATATCACCCTTCTCATTTCTTATTTTGTGTATTTCCATCTTCTCTCTTTCTTTCTTTGTTAGTTTAGCTAAGGGTTTGTCAATTTTATTGCTCTTCTCAAAGAACCAGCTCTTTGTTTTGCTTATTTTTTGAGTGCTTTCCTATTTTCTATTTCATGTAGTTCTGTTCTGATCTTTATTGTTTCTTTCTTTGGGGTTAGTTGTTTTTTTACTAATTCCTCCAATTGTTCAGTTATTTCTTCAATTTTAGCTCTTCCTTCTTTTTTAATGTATGAATTTATGGCTATCAATTTCTCTCTCAGTACAGTTTTTTCTGCATCCCATAAGTTTTATATGTTGTGTTATCATTTTCATTAGTTTCAAGGTAGTTATTGATTTCTGTTGAGATTTCCTCCTTGACCCACTGTTTTTCTAAGAGTGTGTTGTTTAACTTCCATATCTTGGTGCCAGATCTGGGCCTCTGGCCCTTGCAGATTTCCAGCTTCATTCCACTGTGGTCAGAGAAATTAGTTTATATGATTTCGATCTTTCTGAATTCATCGAGACTTTCTTTGTGGCCTAGCATATGGTCTGTCTTGGAGAACGATCCATGTGGGCTTGAGAAAAAATGTATATACTGCTGTATCTGGGTGTAATGTTCTGTATATGTCTATTAGGTCCAGATCCTCTAATATATTGTTCAAAGTCTTTGTTTCTTTATTGATTCTTTTTTGAGATGTTCTGTCCAATGTTTACAGTGATGTGCTAAAGTCCCCCACTGTAATTGTAGAGACATCTATTCCTTCATTTAGTTTCTCCAGTGTTTGCCTCACATATTCGGAAGTGCCCTTTTAGGGGCATAAATGTTTATGATTGTTCTTTCCTCTTGAAAAATTATCCCTTTCACTAATATGTAGTGTGCATCTTTGTCTATCACAACAGTTTTGCATTTAAAGTCTATTTTGTCTGATATTAATGAAGCTACACCTGTCCTTTTTTGGTTATTGTTTGCCTGTAAGATTGTTTTCCAGCCATTCACTTTCAATCTCCATGAATCCCTGGGTCTAAGATGAGTTTCTTGTAGACAACATGTAGATGGGTCATATTCTTTATCCAGTCCTCCAATCTGTGTCTCTTAACAGGTGAGTTTAATCCATTGATGTTTAGTGTTATTACTTTCAAGAAATTACTTATATTAGCCATATTTTCCTTGCATTTTTGTTTGTCTTATGTTGTTTGATTTTTTTTCTTTTTTTGCAGTTTTAGTTGTTCTTACATTCTCTTCCAACTCTGTCTCTCCTGTTTGTTTCTTTCCTCCTGCAGAACTCCCTTTAGTATTTTTGAAGGGCAGGTTTCTTGTTGGCATACTCTCTTAGTTTCTGTTTATCTGTGAATATTTTGAACTCGCCATCATTTTTGAATGCTAGCTTTGCTGGATAGAGAGTTCTTGGTTGAAAATTATTTTCTTTTAGTACCTTGACTATGTCATATCACTGCCTTCTTGCCTCCATGGTTTCAGATGAGAGATCAGCACTTACTCTTATGGAGCCTCCCTTGTACATGATGGTTCTCTTTTCTCTTGCTGCTTTTAGAATTTTTTCTTTGTTTTGTGCACTGGATAATTTGACAAGAATATGTCTTGCGGTAGGCCTATTGGAATTTATGCTTTTTGGGGTGCATTGTGCTTCCTGGACATGTACATGCAGCTCCCTCAATAGGTTTGGGAAGTTTTCGACCATTATTTCCTCCATCACCCCTTCTGTCCCCTTTCCCTTCTCTTCTCCTTCTGGGATGCCTATAATGCATATGTTTGTGCATTTTGCATTGTCATTCTGGTCCCTAAATCCCTGCTGGATTTCTTCTATCTTTTTATCGATCAGTTCTACTATCTGTTTGATTTCAGATATACTGTCTTCCACATCACTAATTCTTTCCTCTGCCTCTTCAAATCAGCTGTTATTTGCTGAGACTGTATTTTTGATTCCTTGGATTGTGCTATTGATCTCCATCATCTCTGTGATCTTTTTGTGCATGATCACAATTTCTTCTGTATGTGCTCCAAGTGTTTTCTTAACATACTTAATCTCTTCCTTCACTTCCCTGAATTGGTCCATGATACATGTTTTGAGAGCTTTAATTACTTGTTCGATGTTCCACTTCTCTTCCTGGTTTTTAGTTTGTTCATTGGATTGGGTCATGTTTTCCTGATTATTGGTGTGGTCTGTAGTTTTTTGTTGCTGTCTGGTCATCATTTTATCTTGTTGGGTTTATTCTGTTGATTATCTTCTTCATGTGGTCTTGGGGTTTAATTAGTTTTTGTTTTTGTGTGCATGTTAAGTCTTCTTTTTGTCACTTTTTTTTTCTTATTCTATTTCCTCATTGTTGGATGAGTTCCCTTGAAAGAAAATATTAGGAGAAGAGAAAGCAAAAGGGGTAAGAAAAGAAAAATATAAAGTAGTGTTGATATTGAATGTTAGCAGAAGAACCATGTGAGATCTAGGAGAATAGATATAGAACTCATGGAAGCTGTGCATAGTTATAACCATAAAAAAGTGGAGTAATTATAATGAGATATTAAACTGAATATGGGGAGGAATATACTATGAATTAAAAGGACAGTGTGGTCAGGAGAGAGGGAAAAAGAAAAGAGAGGACAATAATATAAAAGAATGAATAAACGATAGAAAACAGATTAGAGGTATTAGAGATAAAAAGTCAGAAATATTGTGGGCTAAACAGAGAGAGGTGGAATGTTAGAGAAACAATAAATGATGGAGGAGAGAATGATGTAAAGGAAAGGGGATAGCATTGGTAGCTAAAATCAGTACACACAGAAAAGAGAAAATTGAGGATGAGGAAGCACAACAAATAAGAAATGTTGCCTGCAGCACTAATATAAAAAAAGAAAAAAGGAAAAAAAAAAGGAAAAGGAATGACAGAAGAAAAATAAAGCAGAGCAAGAAAAAGATAAGGGAGAGAAAAAAAAAAAAGAAAAAAAAAGGGTCATGGGGGGGGAATAAAGAGGAAGAAAAAACAAGAAAACAAATCAACAAAAAAGACCAGACAAGGCCTCAGGCAGAGAATTTTCTCTGCAATTGAATAAACTGCTTAGGAGACTGATCTTCCCCCTTTCTACCTTCCTCACTGCCCTCTCTTCCAAGACAGACAGCAAGAAGGCTGCATGAGGGTGCCTATAGGAAATTCAAATGGGTCCCTGGGAAACAACTCACCTGAGAAAATAATGACTCAATTTCTTGAGAGAGAGCACCCACCCCTTGCCAGAAACCCTAAATATGCTATTGGAAGCCTGTAAAGCACCTCCTACTGTCCCTCTCCCTTAGCTGTGCTACAAGCGGGCTAGTTAATTTTCTGACTCCACCTTCTCCCAGACCAAGTTTCCCATCCCTGGGCATTTAGGTAAATTGGGCTCTTTCACTAGATTCGCCTCTTCTCTCTTCCTAGGCTCCCCCCAAGTCGGGTGATATGCTCCTCCAAACTCAATAAAAGGGGGGGGACCAGAAAATTGAACCTTCACTCCTTGGTCCCTCTGCACCTCCCACCTAAACTCTCCCACTCCCAGAGTTAGTCCATGATCGGAGGTGTAGGGCAATGCCAGATTTCTGGGAGTGCTGGGCTCAGGAAACAGAGGCTTGGGAGAATGTGGACTTGGGATATGTAGGTCTGTGAAACATGGACCACGGGTGTTCAGGGGACACAGGCTTGGGGTTCATGTGTTTGGGGAACACAGGGCTTGGAAACCCCGCCCCATGACTGGCAGTTCTCAGTGAATGCTGAGGCTCTTAGCCCTAGGGGGAAGGGATTTACTTTACCACGGCTTCTGAGTTCAGTGTTAGAAACCCGCAGTTCTACCTTGAGCAACACCAATTCTGCTGTAGTCTCGCAAGATTGATGTCCAGACACCTCCTGCCCTGCAGGTTCACAAAACAGCCTGCTCTGGTAGGACTCTGTCACCACACAGCTGGTCTTTTGTAAGAGAGATGACGATGGTGTACTTACTCAGATGTCATCTTGCCCTGCCTTTCCAAGAAAATTTGTAAAAGTGGAAATAATGGATCTGGGGTTCCCATGTGCTTCTGATACTTTACTATAGGAAGCTTTTGCTTTCCTCATACCTTTACTTCATTATGTAAAGGTGAAAATCAACATGTGTATGATAGTAGCAAAGCAATCCCATTCAGAAAATATACAAAGACCTTGGAAGACAAAATAAAAACCAATGCAGTTTATGTGGAATTGTAAAAATTGAAATTCCTCAGAGTTCTATTTTAGATATCTTAAAAATTTGCCTGTAATGTTAATTTTCAAATATTAAATGATGTTAGTGACTTTTATTAAAATTTTAGAAATTAAAAATTAAAAAAAAATTAGAGTTAGCTTTCATTATTTTCCAAGTTTGCCCCTCCACCTCCGTTTAAGATTTGAAATGTCATTCAAGGGTCCTAATTTGTGAATTATTAAGAGAAAGAAGTGGTTTTTAGAATATAGATTCTGTGTTGGGGCTAAATAAATTTTTACATAATGAATAAATATATTTTAAAAATTTGTTATTCTACTAATTTCACAAAAGGTACTGAGTACCTTCTCCTTGTCTTTCATCAGGACCTATCCTTGGCTTTGAGTTAGAATGACTAAATTCCTCTCTTTGAGCAACTATGAACATGTGGAATCAGGAACAAAAGGGTGTGAAAGTACTACAGAAGAAATGTTTTTGGGCTTGGAGAGTGCAAAGAAAGGATATTTAATTAGTCTGATCTCCATTATGTTTTGAAAGTTCTGGCATTTGCAAGGCAGTTACAAAGTTCAGTTTAATTTATTTAATGCTAACAAGAAAGGGGAAAATGTGGAAACATAAAAGCATTCTCTTCTTTCCCCTTTCTCTCTGCTCATTACACATATCTGGAGATCTACTTGAAATGTTTGCATTGACATAGACTGGTGTAACATCCTCTATGTAATGTCAATCAGTATGGTTGCTGATTAAAAAAAAAAAAAGAAGACTATTGGGCACTCTTTGTAGCTAAACTGGACTAATAGAGAAAAGGTCTACTCTTTAGGCATTCAAGTCTATATATTAGCAGGATAGTTCCATGCTGAAACTGCCCAGAATGATAGATAGTTCTGTGAATTGGGCCAACATAGCATACCTTGTTTAAGCAACATCTTAAAATTAAATATTTTCTAAGTTATCCTAAAATTCTGCTGTAGTGGCCACGGAGGGAGTTTTCTCATTTGCTCAACTTCACATTCTTGTGAAGTCAGGATTATGTTAAAATACACACAAAGACACACACATTCCATTACTTAGAGAGTAGTGACTTATTTTTACTAAGGTTTTAGGAAGATTCTTTTAAGAGTATAGAAATGCTTTTAAATAAAGACCTGCCCCAATTCATTTAGTGACTTGTGTTTTCAATCAGTTGAAAATCCACACGGTAACAGTGGTTTTTAAACTGTTGTGTGTATAACAATCACCTAGGAAGCTTGTTAAATGCAATGCATATTCCTACTTTATCCACACAAGACAATCTATATTTGATGTTTCACATTGGGGAAAGGAATTTGCATTTATATAAGCTCCTCTGGTGTATTCTTTAAAACCTACTCCTCTTCGGGAAATATGGATGGGTAATTTAAGTGGTATCCAAATACAAAATGCTTCATATTATTTAAATTCTAACCTCTGATGCAGTTTCTTAAGACTCTGTTGACCTTTTGTCCATGACATAATAACACTTTCAATGAACATAACATCAGTTTCCATTAGTTTTTATTGAGGTGATAATTATATTTTAATAGTATGATAAAACATACATGATAGTGATTTTTAACATTTGAATGATCCTTTAAATAAAGACTACTTTAACATAGATTGTCTATTTTCATTTCATCTCAAACAATGGGCAAGTATATTCTATTGGTCTCCTAATAAGTTAATAAGTCCAAAGAAGCACTACCAGGGATTAAATTGCTTTGTCACCTTATGGCCTCATTTTTAGATCCAGGTAATATTTCTGGGTGGTTAAAACTTCTTCAGAAAAATAGGTTAACCTTTAAAAAGGTAGAGTCTCTATGCTAGATTGGAATTTCTATGTCACAATTTGTGCAACAGAGGCAGATTAGGAAGACCTCCCTCTCCTTTGGTGTTGCAGTCACTCTATTGACTGAGAAACTGAGATAGGAAAAATTCAGGTGTTTTTGTTAAAGCCTCCTACTGTGTGATATACCCCCCTTCCACTAGGTTAACTTCTATTAGCCCTCCAAATTTCAGTCCAATGATATTTTATCAGAAGTTTCTATGACTCCCTATGTCTAAATCCCTCTTTTTTTGATCCCTTCAAAGCATTCTATATATTTCTCTTGTTGCTTTATCACAATAGTAATTATATAATTTTTGTATGGTTGTTTTTTTTAATGACAGTATCCTTAGCAGATTGTGAGTTCTTCAAAGATAAGGGTTATGTATTGTTAACTGCTAGCTCTGTAGCCTAACATGGAAAGCCACCTAATACATATCTATTGAATGAAAGAAAGAAGAAAGGAAGAAAGTAAGGAGGGAGGGAGAATAGGAAGGAAGGAAGGGGGAGGGAAGGGAGGAAGGAAGGAAAGGAGGGAGGGAAGAAGGAAGGCCTAATTGGAAAAGTTCACAAGGGTTTATATTGACAGGCATCAAAGACTGTTTTTGTTGTGGGAGGTGGCAAGGCAAGTTAGGACTGACTTTGAAAGAGTAGTGCAGGGAGCGGGGCATATGGGAAGTCCCTGAATTTTTTATGTAACATTTATGTAATCTAAGCATCTTTTTTTAAAAAATGAAAAAGTATAATAAAAAATAAAAATAAATAAAAGGTTATGGCAATGATGTGGCAAATCATTAAAAAAAAACAAAAAACAAAGAGTAGTGCTGGAGGAGTCCTGCTCAATTCACTTCATAAATGGAGGTAGAGAATTTGAGATTGCAAAGTTAGCTGGAGAAAAGCTGACTGAGGAACTTGCAGTTTATTTCAAGGACTTTATACTCTCTAACTGTCTCATTGGTAGAATTTGCTCACTAAAACTTATGACAATTAGTCTGAATTTCTGGAATTCTGGATACTAGGTGGGGATATTGGGGAGGGTAGGAAATGGGAGCAAGGGGAGGAGTTAGGTATATACAGAGACAAACATGACACTGAAATCTATAGATAAAATTATAAGCAGATTTCTATGTAATTTATAAGTCAAAGATAGTTGATACTTCAGAAGTTCTCATCTTATAAAGTATATACTGTGTTTGAGTGGTAATTAGTGTTATAGTAGTTGAAAAAGAATTGTGTATTTATTTGTGCAATGAGAAAGTTGAGTAAAAAAAAATGCTAATCTCTCTGTCTGTCAGAGAAAGTTAATGGTCAGATCATAATGTTAAAACCAAGGGTATAGTTGGAAGATTTGGGAGTTGGAAGGGCAATTGGTTCTCCCAATGTCCAAGGGAAAGCAAGTCAAAGCCATGTATTATGTATTATAAATGACATGCTTTATAATACTATATGGATGATAATACTAACTGGTACACTGCACAGAAACAGTTCCACGATTTAGGGTAGTTATTTAAGACAGATGATCACAGTTTCTTTTAAGCCTTTCGTATATTCCTTACAAATTTGGTGGGTTAAAATTCAACCAGGGAATAAAGGAGATGGTTTCAATCTCTTTTTGAAACCTGGCTCTTCTTAATTGTGTGGTTGAGGAGTAGGTGTTTTGGGATATTAATAACTTGAAGTTTTGGATACACCTTTTTGTTTCCAAATAAGAACCTCTCTCCACTTGACCTACAACCTCCTCCTCCTGAATAATTCATTTGTCTAGACATTCAAGGAACAGTCTCTTGGAGCTCATTAACCATGCTAAATTTGAGAGCATTATTTTCATGCACTAGGAATCTGCTGGCTTTTTCAAAAGCCTCTAGCTCTGGCTGCAACAGGACCATTCACTCAGATAGCTGGATTTCAGGTTTTCAGATCTTTAATATTAAGAAGTATGTGATTCCAACCTAGATAAATAGTTTTTGACATATTCATATTATACATCTGAGAGTCAGGTATGTAAGAGAACAGACCCTGGAGCTAAAGTTGTCAGTTTTGAGTTTTATGACAGTGACTTTATATTCTGTGACCTTGGGAAAGTGACTTAACCTTTCTGTGCCTCATATTCTGAACTGTAAAATGGGGTTACAGTACTGTTGTTATGGGAGCTAACAGAAGTTATATAAACTGCTTTAAGAGTGATATTTGTAAGCACTCTACAAGTGAGATATTATTCTGTCTCGGTATGTATGTGTGTATTCATGTCATTGACTGAAGTAATGAAAAATGGAGTTGAATAAAACTACAACTTTCTAGCATGTTACTCAAACATTTTCAAGTTCTGTTTCAATAGAAGATGAAAATTGTCTTTCAGATTGTTCCATAAACTCTGTTTCTCTCTCCTTAGTTTTGCTGCCTGCCCTTTCTTCCAGGATTTGATTTTTTGGACAAGTCTCCACCTTAAATTTATTTGATATGCATGCTAATACATCTTTCAAGGGTTTTTTTAATATTCATAACTCATGATATACTGAACACTTTATAAGTATAAACCTACAATTAAACTTTTTTTCCCCATTTAGAATTCATTTTGGTGGCTTTCAAATTCCCATGATTATGGAATGAACTTGATATTTATAGGTGTGAAAATTAATCTAACTTGAAAATTTCTAAAATCATAAATAAGAACTAGAACCATTGTCTAAAATTTCTTGGCTCAGTCCATTTCCCTCAAGCATTCTTTTGGAGTGATATCTATTTTCTCTTCACAGATATTTCTTGGAGAAAAGAATCAAGAAATTACTTTTCAGCATAAAGCAAGCTTTTATCTATGTAAGCTGAAAACAGAATTTGAAACTCATTCCATTGACAACTCTAATTAATGTTACACACACAGCTCTTCTTTTACTTGAGTAACATTCCAAGTGCATCTCCAAATATGCTTTTGTTCTTTTTCATCTACAGGGGTTGATACTCTTAGATTCTGATCAAAGTATGCTATGGTTCAGATCATTCTCTCTCTTTTTTTTTTTTTTATTTCTTTTTCTCCCCACAGTTTATTGCTTTTGCTTCTTTATTCTTCATCCTGGTTTCAATCACTACCTTTTGCCTGGAGACACATGAAGCATTCAATATCGTTAAAAACAAGACAGAACCAGTCATCAATGGCACAAGTGTCGTTCTACAGTATGAAATCGAAACAGATCCTGCCTTGACGTATGTAGAAGGAGTGTGTGTGGTGTGGTTTACCTTTGAATTTTTAGTCCGTATTGTTTTTTCCCCCAATAAACTTGAATTCATCAAAAATCTCTTGAATATCATTGACTTTGTGGCCATCCTACCCTTCTACTTAGAGGTGGGACTCAGTGGGCTCTCATCCAAAGCTGCTAAAGATGTGCTTGGCTTCCTCAGGGTGGTAAGATTCGTGAGGATCCTGAGAATCTTCAAGCTCACCCGGCATTTTGTAGGTCTGAGGGTGCTTGGACACACTCTTCGAGCTAGTACTAATGAATTTTTGCTGCTGATAATCTTCCTGGCTCTAGGAGTTTTGATATTTGCTACCATGATCTACTATGCGGAGAGAGTAGGAGCTCAACCTAACGACCCTTCGGCTAGTGAGCACACTCAATTCAAAAACATTCCCATTGGGTTCTGGTGGGCTGTGGTCACCATGACTACTCTGGGCTATGGGGATATGTACCCCCAAACATGGTCAGGGATGCTTGTGGGAGCCCTGTGTGCTCTGGCTGGAGTGTTGACGATAGCCATGCCAGTGCCTGTCATTGTCAACAATTTTGGAATGTATTACTCCTTGGCAATGGCGAAGCAGAAACTTCCAAGAAAAAGAAAGAAGCACATCCCTCCTGCCCCTCAGGCATGCTCACCTACCTTTTGCAAGACAGAGTTAAATATGGCCTGCAATAGCACACAGGGCGACACGTGTCTGAGCAAAGACAATCGACTTTTGGACCATAACAGATCAGGTAAGGCACGATTTCAAATGCATGTCATTAAATACTTTATAGACCAGTATGCCCCTTGAGTAGAAGGCAGCCGTTCTCATTTTCTGCAACTGTTCATGAATTATCAGCCATAGCCCTTCATAATATATTTCTGTGTGTGTCAGGCTTGTAGAAGGCTAGTCTGTAGTATTTATAAATGAACTCCAAATAGAAATCTGCATAGCTGGTCTATAGAGTCTTTCTGCTTTAGTGGGAATACCCTTTGCTGATGGTGCCAATATTTTCTTTTGCCTGTTTGTTGCTTTTGTACTGATGTTTGTTCTCCTGCACGATGTGATGGTATGATATCGGCCATGTTTCATACTTCATCCTCAAAATGTTGATCTCCATATCATCTGGCTTGGTGTGTTTGTCTCAGCTTTACCTCTACCACATGATGGCAAGCAACTCAATATAATTCACAAGAAGCAGTTATTTAAGAAGAATGGATGCTTACATTGCAAAGGCCTAAACACAAAAGAGGTGATATGGAAAATAGTCCTTCCTGTAACAAAGCTCTTCACTAGTAATATTCTGGAACATTGGTTAATTTTCACTATTCTTAAGTTTGGTAGGGCATCTCAATATATCTTGTATGGTGAGGCAAGATGCCATGTAACGTAACTCTCCTACCATTATTTAGGAGATAGATATTTTGCTTTGGATAATCGATATAGCAATGTTAAATTCCTCTGTGAATTTCTTTTCTTATGCACAATGCTTTGGGCATTGCTGCCTCCCAGATTGGAATTTTGGATAATTTGCCTTTTGAGATTAGTTGGATCACTGCTGCTTGCTCTCTATTATCACAGATAATCTAGAATTGACTGATTGTAAATTGATATTCAATTTGCCAAAGCAAATCAGTCAGTAGTGCCATCTTTAGTCTGTTATGTCTAGTACAGATGAAATATTTTGTATACTAAATAATTTAATTAGATTTAGCCTACCATTAAAATTTAAGGCATATACATTCCCTGTCATTTAGATATGTTAATCTTTTTCATGTAGAAAAAGGACATGATGATACTATGTGAATAATTTCTCACAATTCAGAAATAATACCAATAAACAAAAAAAGCCAAGTGACATTTTGATAGGTTCCCCTTTAGATTACAGAAGGTTTTATAGGTTAAATGGTTGGGGGGGAGGGGAGGGAAGAAAGGAGCTGGAGCTGAAACTGCTGTTTAAAGATTTTGTTCATAGCCATTATATTCATTTTGTAGATTGTTCTGCAAGTTGTAAGTAAATACCTGAAAACTGCTATGTCCAGAATATCTTTAAGAAAGGCAGAATTTAGTTGGTTTTGCTGCTCTCATTAGATTGTTCTCAGAGTAGCTGTGCCCTTCTGAAGGGCAGGGATGAATAAAGAGACACACTCCCAGACTGGGAAATGTTGTTATAACAAAGTAGTATTTAGGCCAATAGGACATGAAAGCCTTTGGCTGGCACATAAAACAACCAGATAGTTGTTTCAAGGACGTGTAGAGAAGCTGATCTTGCTCCATTGTGCTAATAAATATTTTGCAGCTTCAAAATGAGTACGTGGACATGAAGTTTCTGTGCTTTGGAATTAGTTTTACCAGTAATTTTGGGGGGAAATTACTTTTAGGAGAGAATAAAACTACATGTATCCTGAAAGAACTACAAAGACAAATACTTATTTGAGTTTTTCCTTAAATGGACTCTGCTTTTAAAGTTTCCTAGTCACAGTAGATAAAAATGTCAACATGTGTGTGATTTTAATTTGTGTGCTATTTCATTATCACACTTACTTTAAGTTCATATTGGTTTTGTGAAAGTCAATTTCCTAATAAAGTAAAATCCAAAATGGAATTGAAATTTCTCAAAGAGCAAATCTCTTCCTTTCAACACATTTCCGTTCTGCTCCATGTAAACTTTTGTGATGAGTGATGAAAATTCTTTCCATATCCTTAGTGCATGATGTGATTATTGTGTTTTATATATTGAGCAGTTGGACTGTGGACATTCTATGTAAACTTTTTGTACTTTGTCATTTCCTCATCCATCGCTGTCTGTCAATGGGCATGGTGGTGTGACCAGTGTTATCAGGGGACGACAGTACAGGAAGTGAGCCACCATTATCACCCCCAGAAAGGCTCCCCATCAGACGCTCTAGTACCAGAGACAAAAACAGAAGAGGGGAAACATGTTTTCTACTGACAACAGGTGATTACACGTGTGCTTCTGATGGAGGGATCAGGAAAGGTAGGCATGCATTTAATCAGATCATAACAGGTGATTTAGCAATTAAGTGCCACAAATATATGGAGTGATGTAAAATGCTCATTCATCATTTTCTAGGAAAGACTGCACATAGTGCTCTCTTGCTCTTTGCAGTGCATCTTCTCTCATTATAAACATTCCTAAGTACACATCATAACATTTTACTTGATTGTCATATCTGAAAGGCATTTCACCCTCCTTTTCCTCATTTTTTTTTCTTTTGTTCTCTTTTGGTTTGCCATTTGTCTATGGGCAGAACTGTGATGGAATATTTAAAATTAAATCACTCAGTCAATTTTTTAAGGGGATGAACTGAGAAGTCTTTAAAAGTTTTTTTTTTCTGCAACTAATAAAACTCTAAGCATCACTAGGTGGTTCTACGCATATGTTTGCTGAGTAACATAGTTATAAAATGATTTTAAGGTGTTTTTTAATTTTTAGAGCAAAGCATTAAATTACTCTAAGTAAGTCTCTTATTCAGTACCAGGGCAGTTTTTCCAACAGTTTATATGAATGTCACAAGGTATGCAAATATACAAGTTTGTTGCCCATTTATAATAGTACATCTAATCACCTGAAAAACTACTCATGTACTTGGAAAATAGAATTTCTCTTCAAGAAACAATAAATTATTTTAATTTATCAATACTTTTCAACAGGCCCTTAAGAGTACATGACACATAGAAGATGCTCAGTAAATATTTGTGGAATGAAAAAATTTTGTTGAGCAGGCATCTTTGTTAAAGAATATGACAGTACTGAATCTCTACTCTGTCATTGCCTGGTTCTCTTAGCTTCTTAAACTTAGTTTGTGCCATTATCTCTCACTATTTCCTGTTTATTTGTTTTTTGTTTTGGTAAACTTTTACAAACTTCAGTACAAATGGATTCCTTTTTCCCCCCTTAAAAATAGCTTCTTGATACTTAAAACCCACATTTGTCAAAATACAAGTATGCCTGAGTACCCTCTTCTTTGACTGTTTCAGTTGCTTTACAGTATTCATTATTTTTTCTGTTTATTGACAGAATAGGAAAATAACTATTATGAGTTCTTAAGGTTGTTTACGAAATTTGATTTTTAAAAAATCCAAAACATTCATTTATAGTGCAACTGAATTTTAAAATATTAGGCTTATTTTCCATTGATTGTAGTTGCTCTCTGCTGAATTCGTTACCATTTTAGGTCTAAAATACTTATCCTATGATGCCTTCTTTTTGTGAAACATCTCATTACCCATATTGTACTTCTCTTTCATCTCTTTTGATCACTTCATATTGTCCTTCTGTGTCTCCACAAGTATGAGTACCAAAAGAGTAGACCAAACTCAATTTTTTTAAATTTCTTAAATGTGCAGTATTTTAAATAATTCTCCATTCCAATTATTTTCATTCTTTCCATATAGACCTTGAAACGAAATGTGTTTTCATTCATCTTAGGACTTACTTAATTGTTTACTCTTTTACAATTGAATTTGAATGTTAGAAAAATTTAAAATATTTAAAAATATTTTGTGAAGATTATTATAACTATTTCATAGTAATTAAGCAAAAATATATGTACTTACGTTAAATAACAATGACAATAATAATAATTCATATAGATATGCTGTTTTAGTGCATTGGATACCTTAACTCACTGTATACATGTAGATATATGAATGCATACATATATATTTATATGTAATATGTGGGTAAATTTACATACATTTTTAAGCATCGTTCAATGACATATCAGAAATAATATTTTTATACTAAGCTTACATATTTTATACTTTGTTAGATTTTTTCTTCCATGTTAGATGTTTTTTGAATTTTTAAACTGTCAAAGGAAATTCCAGAGGAGAAAAAGGTTTATTGCAAAGCACTATGTAAATGTAAAATTTTACTGTAAAATTGCAATTTCATGAGCAAAGCAATTAATAAGATATTTAGTTTGCATGGAAATTTTACACATGCAATCTTACTTCACAAATAAAAATTCTCTTATTAATGAGAGCATCTTTGAAAACTCATCCCTGAGCATTTTGTCATTTCTCACCATAATCAATTTCTTTGCATTCTTGCTTAACTCTTTTGCAGCTATGTATTTTCTCTACCTAGTCTTCTAGCATTTCTGGCTGGCTTCACCTAAACTTTTTAGTGTGCTACCTTGTAAATCTATCAGGAATTCATTCGTTTTTTCCTGTTTCTTTTTATGTAGGTTAAACTTTTCTCCTATTATTCCTACTCAGATATATGACTTCTTTTTTAATTTTCAAGTTGGTCTCTCTACTAATTTAATATTAGAATTCAAAACATTCTCCCCTATAAAATGAAAACTATTACCAGATTCCTATTGTACTTTTTATCTTCAAATATGAATATAGTTTGACATATTTTATGAAAACGTCAATATTCCTTAAAGTGAACTCCCAATATTTAGAACACATGGTTTTATTTACACAGTAATTTTTAGGAGAGTATATTATATAAACTAAAACATATTCATGGCTAATAAATGGGTAAGCAGTTACAATTTTGCAAACAATAAGCATATACTTTTAAGAAGTATATAAAATGCATGTTAAGTATCTAGAAGTTAGTTCAAACAAGGCTCATTATTGTATATTCTAATGAAAGACATTTTTAGCTATTTCAAGAAAAGCTTGTTTAAGCAAACTTTTATCAAATATTCTAATGGGAAATGAACCTGTAGATTAAAGTAAAATACATGTTTATGAATAACATAATTTCACTAATTAAATACTTGCTACAAAATTAGAAGGGGAGCCTTTTCAAGTAGACATGAAAATTATAGCTATTAAAAATAAAAAGGACCTATAAACACATTGGATAATATATATGTTAAAGACTATAATTCAGCAAAAGAACTGAAATTTAGAATAGTAATCAATATTTACATATTATCAGTATGATTCATATAAAACTGTCAAACAGATTTCTGTCTTTCTGGAGATCCTGTAGGGAGTATGGACATTGTGGGGGATACAATGATGATGTTTTAGATATTAACACTTGCTTTGTTTTATGTATATTCATCAATTTGCCTTTAATCAAAACCAGTCAATGTCTTATTTTTTAATTCACACACTCAGTTTCCAGTCGCTAAGATAAATCCTTCTACAATTCCTAAAGTTTTAGTCTTAGTCACTTTAGAGAAGAACAATATAACTAGCCTTCCAGGCACATGATGGTACCTATGTTTCAATTACCTGAAATTCTTTTTTAATTATTTGAGACATCCTCCATTGACTGAATAGAATGGAATATATATCACACCCAATTTTTATAGCTCAAAATACTAAAAGGACATATTGTAGATATTTCTTTCATTAGCAGAGATTATGTCTTAGAGACATTTACCATAGGTAATGGATGCCATAAATATCCATCTACAAAATTTCAAGGAAGACATCTAGTCTGCTGATAGTGTATGTGCGTGTGTGTGTGTGTGTATTTGGGGAGGGGGGTTCATCATTCCCCTCTCAGATTTAAGACAAAAATGGACTCTAATAATAGCTCTATTGCCAGATTAAAGCTGGAATGTAGAATGTGGTCCATACCACAGATAAAATAAACTTACTCTCTCCTCTTGCCTTGAATTTATCTAATATCCAAGGGACAGAGTTTATCACAAGGAGGAATGAAGAAAAAACATGAGATTGCATATAGTCTTGGAGTTGTAATACTCCAAGGAGAATCAAAAAGAGAGACTAAATCTCAAGGGAGCAGCAGATATTAAGACAATGACTTTTCTCCAGAGTGAAATATGGAACAAGTCTCTTGATTCTAATAAATCAAATAATCAGATAAATTACTTCTTCTTTTCCACAGAAAGAGGAAAGAAAGCAAAAGCTTGTTCTGTAGAAGTTCTAAGAAAAGATAGAATTATGAAAATAAGTAGCTGGAAGGGACTTGGGAAAAAAAGACAATTTTCTTTCATACATAGTCATCAACTACACTGAGGGTTAATCAGGGCTTAATGGCCACTCAGTCTAAAGGAGACAAGAAGCTCACTAGAATTTCGTCTACTTGCTTGGCTTTGCTTTCCAACAAAGAATTTCATTTCCCTGCTCTAGAAAATTTCTTCAATGTCAATGTCAGAATATATCTTTTCCAAAGCTGTGACTATTGTTTCAGTCAATGTTTGCCCTGTTTTTAGGATGCTTCAAGTTCTAACTCTATACTGAGTGTTCCCTACCTCATTTAACTGCCTCTAACCTTTTATAATAAAAAACAACACTGCAATAACAAGATAGAGGGTTTTTTAGAAGAAACTTATCTCACTATTGTTACTTTTACTTAATTTCATTTTTGTTGTGTCTCTATTTATTAGAGCATTTAAGTATTGGTACCTTTTATGAAAAGGGTCGATTTTGTGTTTGGCTGTTGAGAAAAAAATACTGCAATTTATGAATCCTTACAAAAGTGACCTTGATCATGGTGTTCTTGAGTAGCTCAAGAAAACCATTGAGCTAAAGTCTGGGAGAAGGCCATTTATTCAATGACCCTATGGCTATCATGAATAAAAGATTAGAATGAAAAATAATAGAAAGGTGAATTAAGGTCAAATTGTTCTCAATTTCTTTGGGGGGAAGAAATCAGCTGAAAGCATCATGTAATCGATTTCAAGCTTTATTTCACTGAATTATGACTCTATACTGCATTCATTTTATTTTATTTTTCTTTACTTTTTTATCTAAGGGATTAGAAATGGGCATTCCATTCCACATCACCTGCATAATGGCATCAAATGCCGTTATTTAAGAGTCATCCTGACTAAAACGGGAAGATTAAATGTGTTGAAAAAAGAGATCCACTTATAGTTTAAGCATGCTTTATTACCTTAATTAATAGTAAAAAAAGAGAAAAATAGCCCACTTTATTTCTTTTCAGTTGCAGATTCTTCAGTTTAATAACCTTAGCCAAGTTTATATCTTACTTAAGTTGCTTTGTCTCATTCTTACAAGAGCTTTGGCATTCTACATGCTAAAATCGAAGCAGTACTATCTATAATTTGGAAAAGAATAGATTTATAAATATAGCAAATGTACTTTGTGATAGCTTGTTTAATATCTTGAGATGGCAGTTATAGTGAACTTCAACTTTTTAGTTATAAATTGTCTCAATATTAGATTCTTTGTGAACAAATTCTTCTTTGAGCTCAAAAATAGCACTTTTGATTGCCCTGCATGCTATTGTTTGTCTTTGTCTATTTTCTGGTTGAATTCAACTGATGTCTGTGCATTTTTTCATAAAAGGCTATGAAAAATCCCGAAGCTTAAACAACATAGCGGGCTTGGCAGGCAATGCCCTGAGGCTCTCTCCAGTAACATCACCCTACAACTCTCCTTGTCCTCTGAGGCGCTCTCGATCTCCCATTCCATCTATCTTGTAAACCAAACTGCATCAGTCGACTCAATTGTAATAGTTCAAGTACTGTTTACCCCATATGGAAATAATTAAAATGTAGCATTACTCCAGGCTCCATTAATTCAGTATAAATCCTGCATGATACTACTATTTGAAGTCAGAAATGCCACTTGGGTAGCTAATGAATCTTACATTGGTTTTAAAGATTATCTAAAGTAGTGCTACTCCTTCTCCATATTAATTGCCCTTATCTCCTTTTGCAATAAAATGACAGATAGTGTCAGATATTGGCCAGTTCACTAATACATTAACATATCTTCAGGGAGATATATTTAAAACAGTGTGCTTCCAAATGCCAACCACTCCGTTGGACCTTCATTTCTTGTGACTCTCTAAAAATTCCGAAGATGTCTGGGATCCTATCTTGATTGTACACAACATGACTTTGGTCAACTCATTTGCATGGACCATCTTGTCGGTATCACCTGAAAGCAATGTTGCAGAGTTCGGGGACCATGGATGGCTCGGGATATGTGTACTTGCATTGAACCATCCGGCTGACATGAAAGCACTGGTCAACTGTTCTGCATGGTGAATTGTGATGTGGGGAGGGCAAGTTTCTCCTTGACATTTTTTCCTCTTAACCCTTGAAAGAAATATTTAAATAGTTTACTTTTCTTGATTGATTTACTTTTTTTTTTTTTCCTTCAAAAATGTTGTATTTGGACTTCTGAATGTCTCTGGTTGTTTGCACACAGATAACTGCAAAGAGGTTGTCATTACTGGTTACACGCAAGCTGAGGCCAGATCTCTTACTTAATGGCTTGGGAAAGGCACAAAACATGAGAGAAAGGTAACTGCCAGCCAGGCTTGCATTGTTTAGCAAGGAACCGCTGCTTGGTGCTAGAATCATTTTTTTTTTTTTTTAATCCCAGGATTTGTCATCCTTTTCAGAGGCAGAGTGCCAAGTATCACCCAAAGCTCTCATGTCTTTTTTTAACCCCTTCCTTTATTTTCATTTTTACAATTTGTGCAAACATCAAAGAGCATTGGTTTCACAGGAGGCTTTTTTGACCAGCCTTAAATTTCTGACTCACAGGATTAATTAGATTTTCCTGCAGTGTTTAATCAGGTGCTTCGTCCTGAGTGTTGTTTCTGTCTGTCTGTCATACCTCCCTGTTGTAATTGTATATGCCATCTGTCTCTAGGAAGCACAGTTATCCCTTGATATGGTATTCATGATTTTAGTACTGGGTGTCTACTCTTTTTACTATTTGGAGCATCCTCCTGCTTTGTGATCAATTAATGATGTCCTAGAGACTACCTAAACTAACCGGTACTGTGAACCTTTTTGATAAGCTAGATTTAAGTAGCAGTTTCACCATTGCATTTGGTTGCCTCCTGTAGTATCAGTGTCTACTACCTAGTAACCAGTATTCATTACTACAATCCAGTGAAATTCCCAGGGAGTCATATTCAGTGTGAGCAGAAGAAATTCTGTTTACCCATCTCTATGAATGCAAGAGTAATAGTGTGTCTGGTATACTGGGCAGGTGAGGAAGGAAAAATGCCATAATATATATTGAGTGTTGAACAATACTTCTAAGGCATTCAAGATCCTTGAGACTGTTGTTCAGTTCTTGATTTTCATGTTTATTTTTTGCTAGGAACACAGTTGCCATTTATATTATTGGCCTAGCCACATACATTTTACTCTACATCCCCAAGTCCTAGAGCATAACCTGCATGCCAGAGATCTTGTACAGCAATGTGCTTATCCAGTCGTACATTTCTGATATTTAGAGATGCTGCGATTCTTTTGATAACACCATGTATAGAAAGTTGTAGTTATACACAGCTTTATGGTAAAGGAATTAATATGCTATCTGGTGCTGCTGTTATTGACTGCAGTGTTGTACAGAATTTATCATGGATTTTTGACTGCTGAAAAGGGGACAGTGGAATTTAGCCATACCAAGGACTGTACTGGAAACAGACTTCTGCTGCTGAATGTGCCCTGATGTGACCAGGTTGCACTTGGAAGAGATCCTGCGTCTTCATGAGACATTTAAAGTGTATAAAAGAACTGTGACTGGAAGTCGCTTGGTGCTCCCAGTATGAGTGGTCTGCCTTTGGACTTGCCAGTGTCCATGAAAAGACTGTGAATACCAACATGTGTGCACGGGTCAACAGCTGTGGCCGTCCCGCAACTAAGGAAGACGAATTCATAGTCAGCATCACTCAAGTTTCAGTGAAGGCCCACAGCTCTGTGAATTCTTTCTTATGGGCCCTCAGGGGGTTGTGCTGTGAATCATACAAGGAAGTGATATTGACATAGTCTAAGTCTGTCTTAATTTCTTTGTTAGTTGGATCCACAAACATTGACTGTATCATTTCTCAAAAGTCACTTATGTTATTAGCTTGTCAGTTATGTTGTGAAATTTTTAGTGCCTACTTATCAAAACTGACTTATTTTCAGTTGTGCTTTTTCTTTCTTTCTGGAAAATCTTGATGGCTTAAAAAAAAACTTGCTAACATTCATATTTTAATTCTTTTGTCATTGTTACCTCATTTATAAATATTATGAAAAATAAAATTCTTGCAATGAGACTATTTTTTTATTAAATAATCAAGGAGCAATGTCAGCATATAGTAGAGTATTAATCAAATGAGATCCTAAATGTATATTTTGCATAAAAGAGATATTCTTCAATTACTTTTTTGTGAATTTTGTGGCTAATGAAGCTTGTACTCGTCTTTAAAAACTGTTATAGTTGAAACTGTAATAAGGATTCATCATCTTGCTTAATCAATATTTTAAGAATCTTGTTATTAGTTCCCCTGGGATTCTGAATATAATAATAACCTAAATATGAACCCCTGTATTGTGGACCTTTTGTGAACATTTCAAGTGCATGCACAACCTTGGTGACAACTGATAGAAATGTAACTAATTGAAATGAAGAATAAAAGGCAAACAAGCTGGGGATAAACCTGAATTCTATCTGATTAAATCATTGATATTCTTTCCTGGCTCTTCTCTTTGTTTTGGAGTTTTCAATAGGTTTTACATTTTTTAAAAAAAATTTGTGTTTCTAAGCCAGAAACTCATTCATAGTAAATAATTTGGAATGAAAATATTTTAAATATACATAGCTCTCACTTTTACTCAGGTCTTAATATGGTAGCCAGTGCTCTGCCTGTCAAATTTTTTCTTAAATTGTGAGATGACAAAATCCTTAATTTTCATGGTGCCCAATATTTACAAGTCATTTTATGACTATATGGTATTTTCACTTCTATTTGCCAGTCTAATCCTCACAGTAATCTAGACGCACATATTTTCGTTTGCATTTTTAATAGTAAAGTTAAGGATAAGAGAGGCAGAATTGTTAACTGTTTTGTCACAGTTAATCTTCTCTGCTATAGTTTCTTCTGGTTTAATTTTTCCTGACCTTCTTGTTGTAAATACTCTATCCTATAAAGATGAATTCAGTCTCACATTTGGATAAGAGACCTCTGTTTCAGCATCATACCACACATAACTGGTATTCCAACTGAAAAATTCTATGAAACCATCAGGGTGATGGGATGGTTAAAGTGAAATAGAGAAATAAGCTTTGTGAATTTGAACTTACCCACAATGCATTGGTAGAATCTCTTCTATGTCTAAAAATGCTCAGTGTTGATTAAGAGACCATACACAGAGGGGTGGGGGAAGGAAGAGAAAAGGGGGGAGGAAAAAAAAAGAGACTTAAGAAACTGAGCTCAGAAATGGGGATCTGTCCAAATATAATTACTGATAAAGTGTTTTTAATGATGGTGTCAGGGTGTAGGATTTACTGTAAAAAGGAAAAATACGTAGGAAGGGGAAAGAGTACATTTTAATAGATGATAATTGCCATCAAATTTTTATTAAAATATCAGGATAAAATAGTCATGAATGAAAAATGAAGACATCCATTTAATATTTGAAATAAATCACAAAACAGACTAATGGAGTAACAATACTGAACTTATCTTAAAAAGAGACAATGACTATGTTAAATGGCCATATTACAAAGCAAAAGCTCATGAGGATTTATAGTGTGATTTGAAGACATTAATAGCTAAATGAATCTGTTAAAATACTGAAATCTTTAGCAGTTTATGATGATTAAAATACATGGTATAAAAATTTTTCTTACTAAAAAATTTGTATCCTTCCAGTTTTCACTGTCAAAATTAATTGTTGATCATTATTATTTAAAATTTAAATATTTTATCATCATTAGTATACACTAATTTATTTTACACACTATTTGTCAATGGTCCACTGAACATGCATTTTGAACAAACGTATCTTCAAAGAATATGGACAAACTTCATAGTGAATCCCAGTTAATGTAACTCTTATTTTTACACTTGGTCTTACTTTTTAGTAGTGGTAAGTTTTCCTGAAAATTTTTCTAAGAAATATAATTGTTAGGTCAAAGAGTATGAAAAATTTTATGGCCATAGTTTCAGACTACTTTCCAATAATCTTATCAAGTTGTTAGATTTTCATCAGCAACAAATGAAACTAACATTATCAGAACAAGATTCTAGAATGTATTATAATTTGAAAAAAACCCCACTCTTTTGCTTAGAGTAATTGTACACGTGGCAAAATATTGTATCAGTATGCATTTTAGGAAAGACCATTTATTGATGGTCTATGTTTAAGTTCAAAATATAGAAAATTAGCATGATTTGAACCATTATAAATTTTAGAAACATCACACCCTTTCTTACACTATGGGTTTCTTACAGGCCAACTATCTTAATTAAGAAATTATTTTGTTTAAAATCCTCAAACGTGATTCCGGATTTGTATTAGCTTTGTAAAATAATACACAAAGTTTATATCTTTATTTTTCAGTGTGTTTCTTATAATTTTAAAAAATGAGATCAAGTCATTTCCTTGTAACTCAAAACCAAATAATTTTTTTGGGAAAACTAAACTTTATTGCATATTTGTCAAACTTAGTAAACTAGAGAATTTTTCCTATAACCTAGGAAGAGCTATTATCACAATGAAATTATTAAAACACTTCGGTGTTAATGAGATTTCACTTTTAGGAGAAATGAAGTGTGGCAATGAACAAAAAACAGTATTGCATAAAAGGTATTCTTGGTGGAATTTGAAAATGATGTTTCCCGAAATCTTTTCTTAATCAATCCTCAGTGTTTTTATTTATTTCCTTTTAGATCATTTAGTAATGATTTAAAATGTCATTTAAAAACAATTCTTTTTTAATGGGCAAGAAAAGCTATATTATTTAAAGCTCTGTTTAATTTGCTGATCAGAAACAAAGCAAAGCAAAAGAAAACAAAATAAAACCTGTATTTTCATTTCAAAGATTTAAGTATGAAGTCAGTACCTAAGGACATTGCTTTTCTTTTTTTCCCCCTGAGATTGTACCTTTTTCCAATATCTTGGTCTGCCTGGAAATAAAGGGCAATAGTTTAAATGCTCTATATGACGTTCTCATCTGTTGCAGTAGCATTCCTTATCACCCTGGTTGCTGGCAAGAAGCTTAAAAAATTATGGGACTTCTGATGACTGGTAGAGAGCTCTAAAATCTAAGATATTAATGTTGTTATTTAAAAAGCACAAAGAGCTGGATGTACAGAGACAATGAAAAAGCATAAGATGAAGCAGGAGACACTGAACATTACCTCAAGGAAGATTATTTAGTGCTAAATAAACAAAAGGACAAGTCAAAGGTAGAGAAATAATTCTATAATTCTGCTTTATTTGCTGTGTTAGGATAAATTCTGCAGAAAAGGACCAGAGATGTTCTTTTCACTGGGGCCCTTGAGATGTTTGAGTGGAACAACAGGGAGGCTGTGGAAGAGACCATTACTTTTCAAAAGCCCTAGAGGGGAATGGATTTAGACATCTTTCTCTTAAATGCCTTGACTTTTTTTTATCCTAATTTGACAAATGAAACATCATTTTTTAAAAACATTTACGTTAGTATTGGGGTTAAATGCTTTCAGAATCAGCTAATGACTGTCAAAATAAAAATTTACTGGATTTATCTTTGTTTTAATTTGTATAAAAATGTCTATGCATAGGTTCTTGGTCTCTTATTTATTACAAGAGCACAACATAATGAGTGACAAACTACTGACAGCATATTGCCCTTTAAAGTGAACCTCCTCAATATTCACAAATGAGATTGATAGGGCAAATTTTATTGTAAGATTTTATTTCCAAAATTAAATTCTTAAAGTTGGATCTGTTTTATTAGATCTAAGAACTCAGTGCGTAACAACCATACCATACCTTAACAGCAGCTCTCTTTGGCACCAGAATGACATATGGTTTGTTTCACACATGGCAATTAATACTTGGAAGGCATTTCCTGCTGTGTGCGGGATCTACAGCCATCCACTAACCCTCAAGGTAAATCCTCCATCTAAAAGAATGTGAGACTGCTTCACGATCACAAACATTTTCTGAAGAACATTGAATTAGCAACTAACCGGCAGTGACTTGCTACATGTTATAAGTTGTGATGAGTCAGAAAAGAATGACAATGAGGAGTTAACGGTGGTTGGGTAACTGTGGGAGGAATCCCAATCACTCTGTAAATTAATTTTGAAGTAGACCTTTAGAAGTTTTTAGTAATATCATAAATATTATTTGAAAATCATTAAGAATCAGTTTCTTGCTTTCCTGCTTTGAAACAGTTCTGTCACCTCCTTCTCAGATAACTGAATTGCCAGGGAGCTATAAGTAAACAGGTAAGTTGCTGCCATTCATCTTTTCTCGTTTTACTACCAAGGAACTTAATAAAATGATTTAGTTAATCCTACTATTTTTCTAGATGCTATTCCACAGAGGCCCCAGCAGGCATTCCACCAGGCTCGTAAAAGATTCTTCATATATATTTGCTGAATTAAACTGGTGCCTAGACTGATTTTTCTGAAAGTCATAGTTCTCTATGTTCTCCTCCATTTCTCTTTCAATTTCAGGATACAATGCAAACTTTTAAATAGGCCATTTAAGCCAGTTTATAATTTAGATCATTCTTACTGTTTCAAGGTCAACTCTTCACTCTCTTGTGGGGTTTCTATATCCCAGAGCTTTAGGCTCTAACAAAATGGCTTTAATATAGTAGATATAGTGTTTATCATTGTCTCTGGACCCTGTGATGCCCTGCCTTACATATTGGAATGGATCTTCAAAAACACTCTAATTAAGTTAAACCTCGATTTGTCACAGACTCAGTGGTTACTATATTTTGAACCATGTATAACTCTTGAAACTCCTTCACTGGCAATGTCAGAGTTCCTTTCCAGGGCTAGAAGTTCACTTTACCCTCCTTCTCTGGTGTTACCCCCTTACTCCTTCCCATTAGCACAAGTGATCAGGTCCTATAATGCCTATTACAGTAAGCCTACTTATCATAGCAAAGAAAATGAGCTTTAGAATCAAAGCCAATTTGAGTTGAAATCTATTCTCATTCTTTACTAGCTTAATGGCTTCAGGTAAGTTTTATAGAAACTTTTAAATGGTGAGAATAATAATACCTAGATCATAATTTGGTAGTGACTTCTGAATGAGATGATGTAGGTAATATACGTAGCACATGTTAGGTATAGATATTCTACTCAGTAAAAGTATACTGCTATTATGATTATAATAATGATGTTATTGATTTTTTTGCCAATAATTTTTATATTTTGGCAGCTTGTAATTTTTTCCTATAGTTTTCATTTTGTCTTTGTAGTTGATTTTATTGAACAAAATTTTGACAAGAATTTTTAAATCGTTTTCAAAAGACTTTGAAGATCATTACACCTTCCTTTAATACTTGTCCCAACATCAAATGGACATATTTTCAAATTATTTTCTTATTGATTACAGTCTAAATCTGAAATCAAGATATTTTATTTTATAACAATGGATAGAGATTAGTTAAATATAATTAGCAATTTAAAGGTTTGATATGTTTGGACGTTCTTAACAGAATTCCTGAACTATATAAAACACATATATTATGTAATTCTATTTCACACAGTAGTCTGAGAGACTCCAAGACCATGTCAGGAACACCCCAAGATCAACTAAGATGAAACACAGTTTTTGTTGTTGTATTGAGGCATCCCACTATACCGAGGATTCTTTAGAAAAATCACCAAATTCCCAGAAGTGCTTTAACTGGCTCTTTCACATTAAGAGATTCTGTTCTGAACTAGACAAAATAATGGCTATAATCACATAATCATTTGCTTAGTTAATTCTCACAATCTTATGCACCTGGAAAACACACCCATGTTTAGCTTGAGAAAGGGGTAAGTAGTAGCCAATGTTGTTAACAATAGCAGTAACATAAGATGTTGGATCCCTCTTTTCTGAGATAAAAATATGCAAGTATAGGCTAATTATTCCTTTGGGAATGTTACTTGGCATATTTTTCTTGGAATTGAGATAGAGTGGAGTTGTGAGAAGAGAAAGCTTTATTTGATGCTTCTAAAATGCTTTCCTGAATAATGCAAAAATTACATTTTAGATATTCAATAGTGTCTTCTCTAAAAACCTATGTATTAATCTGAGATTCATTTATTGAAGAAACTGGCTAAGCATAATATGTTAGTTATTTATTGATGTATTTATAGAGTCCTTCCTCAGAAAAGAAATTGATGAGCTCCTTAATCATACTTTAATTCTTAGGAGAAATTTTTTAAATTCCTTTATTTCTGTATATGTCAAATGTGATATTTTCATTAAATATCCAAGTAGAGATTTCCAGTGGGTAGATGGATATGAGTTTGAAAATTAGGTAAAAGGTCTAGGATAGAAATACAGATTTGGGTGATGTTGGCAGAGATGGCATTTAAAGACATATTGGGTAAGAGGACCAAGTGGGTGTGTGTAGATAGGAAAAAGAAGTAATCTAAAGCCTGCTCCTGGAGCACTTACTTCCACACTGACAGGTAAGATGATAATGTCAGACTAGCAAATGAAATTGAGAAGGAGCAAATATTGAAGTAGGAGGAAAACCAAGAAAATCCAGTGATCTGAAATCTTAGAAAAGAAAATGAATGAAGGAAGAGGGAATAACCAATTGTGAAAATTGGCAACCCTGATTAACAATGAGGAGGTCATTGGTAACCTTGGCAAGATCAACTTGGGTGGTACATTGATAGTGGAATAAAATTAATAAATTAATAGGGAATAAAAGGAAAGAACTGGAGACAGCACTTACAGAAATTCTTTGGAGGCAATTTGCTGCAAAGACAACAATGAAATAGGGCAATTGCAGATGGAAAAAAGTAAAGTTAAATGGTTATTTTCATAAAATAGAAGAAAATATCTCTTTAGCAAGAAAGCATACACAATATTTTTAATATTTTGCAAATAAATTTTGCTTTTTCCCAGGCAAAGACAAAGGCTTTTATAGCCTACTTTACATGAATGTAATATATAGTCTCTAAATGAAAGGTTTCTTCAAGTGGGTAACATAGAACTTAAATGCAACTTTTATTTCTTTTTATCCCTAGTGATAAATTCTATTTTCAAATTAAGGTTTAGATGTGCCTGTGAATCTTTATTATGGTAGAGCTTAAGAAATGAAATATGGGAACTTGGTCTTTTCTATTTTAAATAACAATATATTGGATGTGTCTAAAAGAGCTGATTGGCAGTTGAGACAGAAGCTGGAATTTAATATTGATTTTTTGGATGACTAAGTTCAATCCTTACTCCAAGAGAGGACAGGTAATAAAAGTAGTTTTAGTGGGCAAATGAATAAGAAAAAGAATCTACTATTAACAACTACTTTCCTCACAACATGTGTGTCCCTTAGTACCACCCTTAGGGGAAAAAAAAAAGACCAATTTAGGGATCTTAAGGTCCATTGACAATGACAATGGTAAATTCTTCCAAAGGGAAGGTTATAAAAAAGTGCTTGAAGGGTTAAGGCTTAAACACTAGGAATGAGGCAGACTTTAGTGTGATTATGATAAATAACAGAGCTGTATCTGGCAATAGCCCAGAAAGGCAGCTCTAATAGTGGAAAATATCTGTATGATATGCTTAGGGAGGCAAGAACTTGGGGGGCAAGGCTATTACACCTGACAAAGGTCTCCTTAACCAGGTTTGGTCTTTGAAAGAAAGGAGCTTTGAACCAATATTAACTTATCCAGCTAGCATGTTTAAAAAAAAGATGAAATACAGATATTCTAAGGTTTAAGACCTCAGAGAGTTTATGATTCAAGATATTCTTGAAGCAAGTATTCCAAAAAGCAAGTACTCCAAAAAGAAAAAAACAAATTAACAAATAAGTAAGCAAATATCAGAAATGAACTCAGGGATATTACCTATATTGAAAGTAGCATTGGATAATTTATTAGGGAGATTCCTTTTGTCTAACATATAAAGATTAAATACATCTATGTGTATATATTTGTATGTCTATACCTCTATCAGTAATCATAATAATTTGTTAACTTCACAGATACAATTCTATTAAGGTCAGCATAACAAGGAATGTACCTTAACACAACTATCCATTAACATTTTATTAGATGACCTGACTACTTTCATAAGAAAAATTAAAAAAAAAAAGAAATGTGAAGATTAGAAGAGAGGAAAATACTTTCTTTTTTTAAGACAATATGAGCAAAATATTAGACTTTTGGAACTAATAAAATAGTTTACAACATTTCTGGATAAAATAAAATTGCAATGATTAGCTTGTAAAATCAATAACACAGGGAGTGGATATAGTGGTTGAATGCCTGCTCCCATGTTTGAGGTTCTGGGTTCAATTCCTGGTACCTCCTAAAAACAAACAAAAAACCCAATAATGTCCTTTTATACCAGAAATAGCTAACTAGAAAATACAATAGAATACAAAAGCATCATTCACAAAAGAAAAAGAAAATGATGAAAATGGAACAACCAGCAAGATGGTGGCAGAGTAAGGAGCAAGAGGCAACTCATTGTACAGGGCAGTTAGTAATCACCCAGAGCTATCTAGAGCAACTATTTGAGGGCTCCAGAAGACAAGAAGAGGATCCTGCAACATCCCTGAAAGAATGAAAGAAGGAGACTGCCCATCTAAATTGAAGTTGTGTGAGTAGAGCACTCCATGCTGAGGAGGCCATTTCCCATCCTCCACTGGTGGCGCAAGCTGCCTTGGGAGATATTTTGTGGCTGGAATTGGAAACTCCATTTCCCAAAAATGGGGATGAAGAGATGGTTGGGTACCAATTTCAGCTACTGATTAGTAAATTTGACTGGCTAAAGTATACCCTAAAAATAGCTCAAGTTTGAACCTGTCCAAGTCAAAAAGAGACTGTTAGCTGCCATTGTAACTCCACCCCTGGCAGGAGGGAAGCAGATTGGACTGAAAAATCACAGTGATGTCTTCTTTCCACCATGATCGGACTTCAGCCTAGGCTCCAGTCACACCTCTGGCAGGGAGGAAGCTGCAGGATCTGCACTAGCCTCTCCCAGTAACTGCAGGTACATTTGGCCAGCACAGACTGAATAGTCAGACACCTGGAGCGCCATCCTTTACTACAATAGGATAGGAGAGGAGCTATGTTTTTCAGCCTCTCCAGGCAACTGCAGGCACTTTCAGCCCACACAAAATGATGTGTTGAGTGCTGTCAATTCCATCTCCACCCCTCCAACCCCATAAGATAGAAGGGGGCTGGGTTTCTTCAATCTCTCTTGAAACACATAGACCAACTTGATGGTTCAGAAACAGATCCTCACATCTATGGTCAAATGATTTTTGACAAGCCTGTCAAACCTACCCAGCAGGAGCAGAACAGTCTATTCAACAAATGGTGCTGGGAGAACTCAATATCCATAGCCCAAAGAAAGAAAGAGGACCCCTATCTCACACCCTGTACAAAAATTAACTCAAAATGGACCCTAAAGTCTAAATACAAAAGCGAGAACCATAAAGCTCCTAGAAGAAAATCTAGGAAAACGTCTTCAAGACCTAGTGATAGATGGTATATTCTTAAAGGTGATAACAGGAGGGCTGAGAAGGACCACTGAGCTTAATGCATGTAGAAGTTTTAATTTACTGTAAAGGTGTGGAAATGTAGAGAGTTGATGGTAGCAAATTATATGAGTAGCAGCTGGTTCATAAATGGAAATGTGGCTGGATTGGGTAGTTTAGGGATGTAAATGTCAATTGAGAGAAACCTAGAGAATAATCTAGGGACCAAATAACAAAGTGAACCCAGTGGTGGATGAGAATTGTTAGTTGATGGTACAGATACAAGACCATCCTTCTGTGAACTAGAGCATATGTATGTCACTATTGCAGGGTGGTGGGAATATGGAGAAGCATGGGGAAAATACAATTGCTGTGACAATGGACTGTGGTTAACAACAATACTGTAATATTCACGCATGTATGCCAAAGATGTATGATATGTTGATAATGGGAGAGTATGGAAAAAGTGTGCCAAGTGTATGCTATGGACTATGGTTTGGGGTTGTAGTAATAGTCTAATAATATCAGCTCATAATATGTAACAAATGTTCCACCACAGTGTGATGTGTTGATGAAGGGATGTTGTATGGGAATTCTACACATATGCATTATTGTTTTGTCAGTTCACAACTTCTGTAATAAAAATATATTTTAAAAATTAATAATGGTGTGGGTTGGGGGAAAAATACTCCAAATATAAGATATGGACTATAGTTAGTAGTAAGATTTTTATGATTTCCTTTCATAATTTGTAAGAAATATCTCACAACTATGCAAGATTTTGGTGGTGGGTTGATCTATGGGCCTCCTGTATGATGTTAGGCATGTTTGTTTTGTAAGTTCACAACTTATTGTTTATGTATGTTCATGTATAAATGATATACTTCAATAAAATCATAAAAAAATTTAAAAAATGATTCAGCAATTAATCCAATGAAAGATGTGGAAAATCTTTTTGGAAAAAATGTGAAACTATTTTGAAAGAACACTGGCATAAATGTAGACCTCTCCATGCCCACAGATAAAATTTTACTATGGGTGATATAGTGTACTGTTAATATGTTAATTCTCATTTATCAATATGAGAATTCTCAATTCTAAACTATAATTAATTATAGATCATAATTTAAATCTGACCCCAACAGATTTTTGAAGAATTTAACAAATATATGCTAAATGTATGTCTTTGAAAAGATAGTCAACAAACTTCATTAAAAAAGTGCAAATTAAAATGAGAATACAATGCCACTTTATTCTAATCAGTTGATAAATTTAACAAGTCAGATTGTTTCCAAGCGTTGGTGAAATGTGAAGAGCCTGCTTTTCTAGGAGGGGTATAAATTGACATAGGTGTTCTACAGGACAATGTTGGATCATTTAGAGAAAGTAAGCATGCATTTACACTGCAATCATATTCAGTGATAGACCCCAAAGAAAAGCTCATACAGATACATTTTGAGAGACATCTTCACTGTATTTCTAATTTGGTGGTAGAGAATTGGAAGCTATCTAGGTGTGCATTTCTAATGAAAAAAATAAGTAGTATGTGGATTACTTTGCAGCAGTTAAAGCAGTAAACAGGATACTACCATAACATAAAGAGATCTTAAAAGAAAGTGGAGCAGTTGTGGCTCAGTGGTTGAGCCTGTGCTTCACATGTACCAGGTCCTACGTTCAACAATAGGTACCTCCTAAAAAAAAGCAAAGTGCAAGGAAAAATGTAAGAAAGAGAATGAGATAACTTTTATATGAGACAAACAATGTCATTTGTTTTCCAGGTATATAGTACTTTTCAGGTCATGAATGAAATACTTTAGAGTAAATGTCTATGTGAGGATAGATATGGGGCTGTAGATTGCTGATAAACATGAAAAATAAAATTAAAGAGAGCTGTGAATTGTTGAGAATAAACTCAAGTATTTTCATGAAAGGAAGAAATGAATTCAGACAATGAAACATTTTTAAAATAATTTTTCAGTGACAATGAGAGGACAAAATTTGAGGTGGTAGAATTAGCATAACAGCATTTGTTTGTTTGAAGATATATAGATATAAAATTAAAATTAGGTACAGTTGCCTGCGGCGGCTTGCTCGGTCGGTAGAGGTGGGGTCTGGCTGCAGACGAGGGGTCGGTCCAGCTCTGGACGAGGGGTCGGTCCCACTTGGGACGAAGGGTCGGTCCCACTTGGGACGAGGGGTCGGTCCGGCAGCAGACGAGGGATCGGTCTCACAAGGGGTTGCGCGGTTCGGCTGACGGGGTCGCCCGGCGAAGCCGGCGACGAAGGGGTCGCCCGGAGAAGCCGGCGACGAAGGGGTCGCCCGGAGAAGCAGGCGACGAACTGGGGACAAGGGAGGCCAGGCCCTTGTCGGGGGCTCTCAGGACTGGAGGGCGCACGGCAGAAGAACTACCGCGGAGACAAGGTAAACACGCAAGTCCACTTTACTGAGGGAGAGGCAACAGTTTTATAGGGGCTGGGGAAGGCTGATTGGTCGAAGCCATGCCCTGTTCTGATTGGTTGCCGGCGAAAGGTCAGTGGGCGGTACTGGACGGGGGAGGGGTGGTGGTTAGGGATTGGCTGTCGCTGTTGCTGGGGGAAGGGGCAGGGTTTAGGGATTGGTGGCTGCTGTTGCTGGGGTGGAGGGCAGACTTGAGTTTCCCGCCCACGCCTGGCTGTTGCTGCTGTCGGGGGAGGGGAAAAGGGCGGGCTGGATTTTTCCGCCCACGCCTGGCTGTTGCTGCTGTCGGGGGAGGGGAAAAGGGCGGGCTGGATTTTTCCGCCCACACCTGGCTGTTGCTGCTGTCAGGGGAGGGGAAAAGGGCAGACTGGAATTTTCTGCCCTGCGCCTGCGCAGGGAGAAGGAAGAAGAAGGGTGCCGCCCCACAAGGCATCGGGTGGCGCCATCTGGGAGGAGGGGCGGCCGCGGAAGCATGGCTGCCGAGAAGGGGAGACCCGAGGGCACTCTGCGCCCATGCCGAGCTTCCTTCAGGGGTGGCGGTGGGCCCGACCAACCACCCTATTATGGGGGCAGCGGAATTAGGCCTACCGCGGCCGCTCCCCTGCCAGGCCAGCAAACCACACTTCAGCCGGAGGGGTGACCGCATTTCCCCCTTCTTTTCAAATAAGGGCCAGGATGGCAGCAGCAACAAGTAGCCGAGGCCCAAGAGGCAGTAAGCAATGAGGGAAGCGGGGCTGAAGAGGGAGGTGAGTATGATGGGGATACAAATGTACAATTTGGGGGGCAGTATCTTGCCATTGCAAGCAAGGGTGGCCAATGTCCAATTCTTGTTGATCTCGGTGGCTATAAGGTCCATCTGCTTGTTAAAAGTCCAGGATGACAGCGCGTTACAGGTAGTTGATCTCTTCTTGGCGGCGAAGAGCGGTAGAGGCAGACTGTGTGATGGTCTGGAGGATCGCAGCGGTGAGGACAAGTCGCGTCAGGGCACCAGCGACGGTGGTGGCGGCAGCGTCGGGAGTGGTGGAGACGTAGGCGAGGACAATAAGAAGGCCAAAGTCTTCACGGGCGCGAGAGAGGCCGATGTTAATGGGGCAGGCCGATATGGGGCGGCCCAATCTGCAACGCAGTAGGGGTTCAAGCGAAAAAAGGAGGGGGGCGGGGGACGAGAAAGGACGCTTTGGATGGCTGAGAAGAGGAGTGAGGTCGAGACAGGAGGAAGCTCCGCAGAAGTATGGGGAGGCAAGAGCAGAAGTGTTATTGGATGCTAGAAAGCAGGCCGCGGGCCGGGGAAAGCAGGTTGCGGGCCGTTTCGCGGGGCTGGAGCTGCTTGAGAGCGATGGCGGCATGGGGGGCCATGGTTACAATCTTCTGGGGTGGTAGTGGCTAGACAGATGGCAGAAAATATTATCAAGAAAGCAAAGGTTATGAGGAAGAAATAGAGTATTAAAGGCTGTGGGGGAAGTGAGAAGATCATTTAGAGGATAGGGTTGAGAATGGTATGTTTAAGACAGAAGCTTTGTGGTTTGTAGGAGACTGCTTTATAAACGAAGGAGAATGAGGGCAGTAAATATAGTAACGATAGATAGGAAGATGACAGTGAGGAGGAGTCTTTGTTTAAGGTTCCAATCGTCCGGCGCAACAGTGGCTAGGCCAATAGCGAGGGGTGTTGCTAAATAGACAATGGCTGCAAAGACAAAACCATTTTTTGTTTCCTTAAGAATAACTTTTCTTTAAATACTTAGTAGCATGCAATATTAGAAACCGTTTCCTAAAAGCAAGTTGGCAGGGGAGCTTGGTTGCTGTTAATCTTTCCTGTTATAAAATTACCTTTTATTATTATTATCATCAATTTAGTTTTATATATATATATTTAAGAATGACCTTTTGGAATTAGCCATTTAATACCTTAATGTAAACTATTGAAGATAAATTTTATCCTTACAGAACACATTCCCTTACGTAAAGTTATCACAATACCTTTTACACTTGCCGCATGCAAATTAAATTTCAAGAGTTTATGAAAAATTAGCCATCTTACTTTAGGACAAAATACGTCTTTTTGCAAAACTTATTACATTTCCATTAGCATTTTTACAAACTTTTAACCTTTTTAATATTCATATAAGTTTTACATTCTTTATATTATCCTGTGAAGAAAAATAAGTTATTCATTTTAATCTAGGCAAGAACAACTTTTTATGAAGACGTACAGTTAATTTTGTTAATTAAGACTTACAATTTTTTTTAATTGTAGATATCTTATTAACATTTAAACTTATGTATTAATATAATAAACTTAAGTATTAATATAAGCGCTTATTTAATTTTTGGCCATTTGAATAGAGCTCTTTTAAAGATTTCTAGTAATTTATATTTACCATCCGGAGGTATCACAATATACGTTGACATTGAACGAACAGACAGACAAACACAGAACAATTACAACACATTAACAGAAATATATAATTTATTTACAGTTGACTCATAATTCTTACTTTCTTGGTATAGCTGCTTTTAAATCCTTGTTTATATAGCATATTATAGATTATACCCTTTAAGATTTCTTCTGGACTTCATGTTGCCTGTAATAAGCCAGGAGGGAATCTTTTACCTTCCTGCTCCACAGCAAAAGTGACCCTATCTATAAGGCGAGTATAGGTGTCCGGGTCCCAAAGCTGACACGTGGTAAGCCATGGATTAAAGGGGAGAAGAAGGTCCCGATATACTTGAAGCTGTTTGAAAGAGATCTTACACCGGTGAGTGTCTAGGAGACCGGCGAGGGCCCGAACTTGTGGGGCTTGCTTAGCAGATAGGATGTTACCCATCGCTAATGGCCTTTTGGAGCCGATAAGAAAAGGGGCCCTTACCTTGAGAGCGCGGCGATGGGAGCCGAGGTGCGCGGTGAGACGAGGGGTCGGAGCCGGTGGGGCTCCGACGGTGGTCGTGGGCCAAGAGAAGGCCCCGACGAGGGGAGGGCGGGACGACGAGCAGTGGAGCAAGGCAAAAGGGGAGCAAGCGCAGAGGGGAGGAGGCAGAGGTGAAGGCAGGGGTGGAGGTGCTCAGGCACACGCTCCTGAGAGTTTTATTGGCGCCTCTTAATCATAGCGGGTCGGTATAAGCCCCCGACATGGAAGGAGAAAGCCATCCAGCGATTCTCCCAGACCGCCGTGGATCATATGAGGTCGCCAAGGTTCAGGAGCAGCAATGCAGAGCGAAAAGATAGGGGTGAGAAGAGAGGAGAGCGTAGGGCTATGGTAGGGTTACTTCAGACATGCAAGCGCGTGCTCCCGAGAAATCCAAGGCTCCTCTTAATCATAGCGGGTCGGTATAAGCCCCCGACATGGAAGGAGAAAGCCATCCAGCGATTCTCCCAGACCGCCGTGGATCATATGAGGTAGCCAAGGCTCAGGTAGCAGCAATGTTGCACGAGAGAAGTCCCAAGGTGAGAAGAGAGGGGGGGGGCTGCCAGGTTATGGAGTGAGGCTGTGGTGGGGTTGCCTTGCCCCACGTTGGGCGCCAACTGCGGCGGCTTGCTCGGTCGGTAGAGGTGGGGTCTGGCTGCGGACGAGGGGTCGGTCCAGCTCTGGACGAGGGGTCGGTCCCACTTGGGACGAAGGGTCGGTCCCACTTGGGACGAGGGGTCGGTCCGGCAGCAGACGAGGGATCGGTCTCACAAGGGGTTGCGCGGTTCGGCTGACGGGGTCGCCCGGCGAAGCCGGCGACGAAGGGGTCGCCCGGAGAAGCCGGCGACGAAGGGGTCGCCCGGAGAAGCAGGCGACGAACTGGGGACAAGGGAGGCCAGGCCCTTGTCGGGGGCTCTCAGGACTGGAGGGCGCACGGCAGAAGAACTACCGCGGAGACAAGGTAAACACGCAAGTCCACTTTACTGAGGGAGAGGCAACAGTTTTATAGGGGCTGGGGAAGGCTGATTGGTCGAAGCCATGCCCTGTTCTGATTGGTTGCCGGCGAAAGGTCAGTGGGCGGTACTGGACGGGGGAGGGGTGGTGGTTAGGGATTGGCTGTCGCTGTTGCTGGGGGAAGGGGCAGGGTTTAGGGATTGGTGGCTGCTGTTGCTGGGGTGGAGGGCAGACTTGAGTTTCCCGCCCACGCCTGGCTGTTGCTGCTGTCGGGGGAGGGGAAAAGGGCGGGCTGGATTTTTCCGCCCACGCCTGGCTGTTGCTGCTGTCGGGGGAGGGGAAAAGGGCGGGCTGGATTTTTCCGCCCACACCTGGCTGTTGCTGCTGTCAGGGGAGGGGAAAAGGGCAGACTGGAATTTTCTGCCCTGCGCCTGCGCAGGGAGAAGGAAGAAGAAGGGTGCCGCCCCACAAGGCATCGGGTGGCGCCATCTGGGAGGAGGGGCGGCCGCGGAAGCATGGCTGCCGAGAAGGGGAGACCCGAGGGCACTCTGCGCCCATGCCGAGCTTCCTTCAGGGGTGGCGGTGGGCCCGACCAACCACCCTATTATGGGGGCAGCGGAATTAGGCCTACCGCGGCCGCTCCCCTGCCAGGCCAGCAAACCACACTTCAGCCGGAGGGGTGACCGCAGTTGCCCCAGGATTTTGTTTGATAAATTCTTAACTGGGCTTATTAATTGGATGTTTACAAATGTGAATTAACCATTTGAGGTAGTCTAAGCCTGGTGTCAACAATGAGGTGAGAGGGGATAGGGTCAAAGTTAGGGAAGGGAGAGCTTTTTTTCTATGGCTTCAAAATATCATCATCAAAAACCTGGAGCATAATGGCTTTTTGAAATTGTCTCAGCATTGAATGGCTTTTTCAAGAGAACAGAATTTTAAAATAGCCCATCTTAAAATGACTGGCTTAGCATGTCATAATATCATATAACTGTCTGAAGTATATACATTTTATTTTTGAACAATATCAGTTTGATTAACAGAAGTGAATATTATTCCTATACCGCAAAGAATCTATATACAAGATAAATGAACTTTTAGAGTGTTTGTAACTGAATAAACCTACATGAAAATTTAAAGACAAGCTAAACATCATTAAAAAAAATCCTTGTTACTAGTGGAGCTCAGAATTTAATTTGTCCACCTTCATATTCACCATATTAATAAAACATGCACCCACTCTCATTTATCTAGAACTCTGCTGTGGCAGTGGAATTATTGTAAACACTAATATAAATAAATTTGGGCTTACATAATACTGTATAGAATTTCTGCATCAAATACAAATGATCTAAAACGATATAATTTTCAGCATGTGTTTTTCAAAATCTCATTTTAGCTTTCAATTTGAGGTTTATTCTCCATTTTTAATATCTTTATTCTGAAACAGAACAAACCATGAGGCATGCCTTAGAAATTGATTTTATTTGGAAAAGCTGTATTCACTAAAAAAAAAAAAAATCAGAACACTCATTTTCCTGGCATTAGCAGGTAAAATGGGCAGATATAAACCTCAGCCCAAAGCAAAATCTCTCCTATATTCAAGGTCTGCTAAGTAAAAAACCCAAGTATGTTGTTTTGTTAAAAGGATGTGCCCTTAAAGGTAAAATCTAAGGGCATTTATCTTTTGAAATTTCAACTTTAGAACTCTTCTGCTTGATATGAACTATTGAGGAAATTGTAAACCTATTGCCTATTAAGACATATAGCTATAGTTAAAATAAAAATAATAGTATCAAAAAGTTATCTGAATGTAATATTGAATGTATATTATAAATATTATATTTTGAATCTTGATATATGTCAAAACAGAAATAAATAAAATTCAAAAATACTTATTGTGAAATGTCCATTATATTCTGTTCTGATTATTTATTTAATAAAATAACAATTTTATCTACATAAATTGGAATAGAATGAATGAACATTGATACATTGACACAAATCAGAGAGATGATTCTAAGGAATATTTCTGCAAATTTTGTTGAGTACATAATGGCTTTAGTTCAGAGTAAGGTAAAAATATTTATTAGCTGCTTATTATTTTACATGCACTCTTCTAAGTGCTTGAGATAGATCAGTGAACAAAATAAAGACTCCTTCCTTTATGAATGAAATATTCTAGATTACTTAGACATTTTAAAGCACTAAAGATAGAGCATATGACAAAACTTTTCAGATTGGCCCTAAATTTAAAAAAAATTAGCAGCTATCTAATTTCCCTAATCACTGATTTCTTTTTGTATTTGTATTTGTATTTCAATTAACTGACAAAACAATCACAATAACAGCTAATGTTCTAACCTTTTCAGGCAAAGAATATAATACAGTGATAGTGAATAATATCTACAGATCATATCCTAGGTCTTTTTCACTTTAAGCAAATTTATACTTTTGAAGCACAATTTAATAAAAGTAGAACTTATTTCCCCCAAGATTCAGTGGTGATAGCTTTAGATCCAAATTATTCTTTTAATTGTTTTGTTCCTTTTCCCTTAAAATTCCCTCTGGTTTGGAGAATATGGAAAGTGTATGGCAGTAGCCAATGAGGAATTTGCCCCAACTTTATAGTTGAACATATAACCCAGAAGTATTCTTGTTTTATGATTCCGAAGGTAATATACAATAATTTGGTATAGTAGTTTTCTTCTTAAGGGTTTGAGTTTTCAAAGATGAAGTTAATATTTTAGCAATTTAAACTTCAGAGGTTTTGGGGGCCATACAATTCTGTGACTAAAAATGTAAGAAGCTGCATTTGTCTTTAAGGTGGATTTAAGAAATTTCATTTCTATAAAGATCCAAATTGCAGTAAAAGCTCTGAAAAAAAAAAGGAATTCTGATGACTAAAATAATATGGCATAAAGACATAAAGTGCTTATTTTCTGAAAATTCTTTATCCCAACTGATGTAGACTATTTAATGGTTCAGAATGGTAAAAATGTGAGCCTTGGGTTTTCAAGACCAGAATATGTAGGATATTGTTTTATGTGGCAATTCAGATGGGGTAATTGGGCATCGAATATTCTTGTTGAAAAATTTTAATTCACCTCAATAGGATATAAATGAAGAAATAAAAATACATGAGTTTGGAACATTTTTATTTAAATTATCAAACTCTGCTATAAACCAGTTCCATTCAACCATAGTACTCACATGCATTTCTATTTTTTTCCTTTCCTCTCTTTCTGTCTCATTTTTCTCCCTTCCTCCTCTCATGTTTGACCATAGGGTTAAAGTTATTAAAATTGTAAAATGGTTTACCTAATGTAATTATAAAACAAGTTATTACTTTATTTTTCGATATTTTTCAGTGTCTATTGTATGTGGATAGTGATTTTATGCAAACAGAATAAAGCTGAGATACTTTCTTTGAACTTTCCAAAAGAAAAGCTAAGAAGTGGAAATGCAGAATTCTTTTGCTAAGTTTTGTTGTTTTTAATTTGATTTGGGTTTATTTCATCCTGACTTGCCAGCATGTTAGAGTCTTTCAAAGAATATGTCCAGAAGATATCCTTTCAAATACTATTTTTTCCAAAAAATCTTTGTTTTAACTTTTCTGATTCAAAATCAGTCTAAGAAGACAAATTCCATACTTGGTGGCAGGAATTACTACTATGAATATTACTATTGCTATTACATTACTATTATTATTTGTTGTTGTTGTTCCTGCTTTTGGTGATGGTGGTACTTTCCATATTTCTCACCTTTCCTGAAAACCACAACATGGCATTTGCTTTGAACAGAATGGGTGTTCCAAAAATACCTGTTTTCTAACTGGATTATCAATATATTAATTCTTCCAAATAAGTTTTGAAATTATTCTCTGAGGTACACAGTGTAATGCTTGCTTGTGATACTCCCTGAAGTGATTTAGTATAGCTCTATTTTCTAATTATAAAGTTCTGCCTGAGAATTAGGGCTTGTGAACTCAAAGATGAAAAAAAAAAATGATAACTAGGATCATTATCATTGCTAATTTGAATAGAATGTGTCCATCCAAATCTTGCCCAAGGTCAAGAATTAAGATATTATTCCCTATAGACCCTGAAGTACAATGTAAAAGCCAATGATGTTCACAAATGCTTGAATATGTACCATATGCATCAGTTGGATGAGGTATAACATAAATTATAATCAGTTTTTAGCTAATTTGTTTAGAAATCACCGTCTCTGCGATGAAAATCTTAATATCCCTCTCTCTAAGAAAGAAATGCAATACCGAGAAAATTGAGTAACCATCATTCTAGAGGGATATTTAGTGTTTTTAGAAGGACAAACTATTTTCTCACACTTTGGAAGAATCTCCAAATATGTTTAAACGTTGATACGCTGCTCATAACCTTGACATTGTTTTTAGAAAAATCGCACAATGCTTGACAACTGTGAGTTATACTAGATTAAATAAAAACATTTATAACTTAGATATAATTTCATAGAGATATTTCAGAATTTCACTTCTTCAGAACTGCCTTCTCCTTATTTTTTACCACACTTATTGCTAATGAGAGGAAGGTTTTATGGAAAATAATTCAGATTGTTATTAGAAATTATTTACATGCATTTCAGGGGAGATTGCTATTCATTTAGACAAACTGTGAAATCAATACGTCTCTTTCAATTAGTTGTGGAATGTCTTAGAAGAAGAGACATTTCACAAGCTGTTTTAAATGAAAAGAAAAGGTAAGGGGGAAGAAGCTGTGGCTCAATCAGTTGGTCTCCTGTCTACCATATGGGAGGCCCTGAGTTCACTTCCCAGGTCCTCCTTGTGAAGGCAAGCTGGCCCGTGCCCATGGAGAGCTGGTGGAGCAAGATGAGGCAACAAAGGAAGATAAGCAGACACAGAAGAATGTGCAGCGAGATGGACACAGAGCAGACAGCAAGCAAGCGGCAAAGGGGGGGGGGGGTGTGTGATAAATGAATAAATAAATAAATCTTTAAAAAAAAGATAAGGGAATGTTAAAAACCTGTGATAGATCCTAGAATGTGACTTAGGGGTAGTAATAAAATTATAATAAATTAAATTTGACTCTGAATGGATCTGGTAAGGAATCAGAGAAAAGTATTTGGGAAAAGGGGAAAACAGCCTCATCAAAGAGGATAACCTGGTGAGTGACATGGGCAGAGGTTAAAGGCAGTGATCCTTCTCTGCAGTATTCCTGGAAGCCTCCATTATCTCCAGTGCAGGGTTCTCCAGGGTTTCCAACATGGAAACACTTTTAATTTCTTTGAAATTTTATATTACCCTGGGTGATGGAAAACTCTAACTGGATTGGATTTGCTAACAATGCTCGTCACTGATATGGATAGAGAATAAGTGCAAATTTTTGATGAAGATAACAGATGCAGAAAACTGCTAATAGATACGAAAGGAAAGACTAGTGAATTTATTTCCTATTACTACTGTAGAAAATAGCCACAAAATTAATAAATCTGTGTTTTTAAAGCCACAATCTTACAATTCTGGATGCCAAAGTCCAAAATGGGTTTCACAGTTTAAATTCAAGGTGTTGCCAGGGCTGCATTCCTTCTGGAGGGTCTTAAAGAGAATCTGTTACCTTACCTTTTCCAACTTCTAGAGGCCACCTTCATTCCTCAGCTTTTGGCTTCTTTGTCCTTCTTCAAAATAAGTGGTATGGCATCTTTAAATCTCTGTCTGATCTTAAACCCTCTTCCGTCTCCTTCCACTCTTAAGGAGCTTTTTTGTTACATTGGGATCACTTGGAAATCCAGAATACTCTCCCTGTATCAAGGAAAACTGATTATCAACCTTAATTCCATCTTCAACCTTAATTCTCCTGTGCCATTTAACATGACATATTGATGTGTTCCTAGAATTAGCACATTGACATCTTTGGGGGGCCATTTTTCTTCTTACCCCTACCTGGAAATCAATAATGGGATGGCATAAACTATAGTATCTTACTTCCCTTTGGGAAAGGAAAACATTTGCAAATTTGTAGAGGCATTTTGGAGACTCTCATAAGGAAATCACTGTGTGGAGACAATGCTGGACTCAGTAGACCAATAGGGACAAACTGAGGATACATACAGCTGGAAACTGAATGAGGATTATGTTTTAACTTTCACAAAGGTGAACGGTTTTGTGTGTGGTATTAGGTAAAAATGATGAAATTTGATAAATTAATTCACTGAAATATCATTAAAGGCAAACAAAGAGTTAACGGACCTCTTTAATTTAAATTTTTGGTTATCAAACTCTTACTCCCCTCATTTCAGATGGTGCCAATAGTTCATTTAATGAATGCATAGCTCTTATTAGAGAATGTTACATAAGTCATAACTTGTATATAAATAATATTTTAGTCTGAGACCTGAAAACAGTATTAAAGTTTTCACATGGAAAGACTATGTGACTAGTACATTTAAAAAAATTCAGATTACCTGTGGCTTGCCCTCCATACTTCTTGAAAGCCATTGACCTGGCAGCTCTAGTTCTTTCAAGTAAGTTGAATGAAAAGCCCCAGTTTCCATTTTAGAGCTGAATCTCTGAGAATTATTCAGGTTTCAAGTGAATATCACAAGTCATAAAAAAAATCTCTAGCTGGGAAATAGAATCTGGAAATAGCAACAGCAGTAAAAGTTGATATGCTCTGGAGAGTGTACATCATTAAATTATTCAACATCTTAATTACATTTCCTTTCTCTATTCAAGAGCCTACAAGGAAATATCGTCACTGCTTCTTAATGATCAAAACTGTCAAAATAGATATTTTTCTGTGCTATAGTTTTTAATATTTTTATCATAATAGGAGACATTAGTGTAACATCAGCTGGAACATGACATATCTGAAAGCAGTAGGTTTTGATGTCCAAACATTTGGAGTTGGAATCCAAAGCTGAGAAAATCCAAAGGGTTTATTGTGATAATCTCTTTAAAGCTCCTGGAACAGCATATGTTCTCTCTTCTTTGATATCCTTAAGCAAGGAAGTGCCATGTTAGCACTTGTTTTTATTTCTGCACTCCTTTGCTTTTCTTCTTCAACATCATTCTGTGGACATGGACTGTATAACCTGACAAATCCTTAGGTCCTGGACCTCCTTGCCAATGAACTTCTTTTCCACTCAACACATGACTCATTCTGAAGAAGTGTCATGTTGTCACCTATAACTAGTTTATTTTCAAAATCACTAATAGAAGAACATCACACTCCCATCTTAAACTTCTCCATCTTTTTTTTTTTTTAATTTTTTTATTTTTTATTGACTTTGTAATAATATTACATTAAAAATATATATGTGAGGTCCCATTCAACCCCACCCCCCCACCCCCCCTCTCCCCCCCCCCAACAACACTCGTTCCCATCATCATGACACATCCATTGGATTTGGTAAGTACATCTTTGGGCACCTCTGCACCTCATATACATTGGTTCACATCATGGCCTATACTCTCCTCTATTCCATCAAGTGGGCCCTGTGAGGATTTACAATGTCCGGTGATTACCTCTATGGCTTCATTGGCACCTCAAGTCTCTGTCCACCTTTCTTTCTCTCCTTCTCTCCTTCAAATAGTCCTATATTATGTTAGAGTCTACTTTCATACTTCATTACACTCGATAATAACTTTAATTTCCTTGCTCTTTTGCTATTTTGTCACATCCATCCAGCAAAACCCCAACCATGAATAAGTTTAACCATTTGTTCTCTCATCAACACACTTGAACAGTCAAGTGCTATTGAGGAATGTCTCTTAATATGGCAGAGTAGTTACCAAATTTAAATAGATGTGAATGTTGTCCAATAATTCTACTACTGACCATAAAAAATCACTCACAAATTTATACTTACAATTCTGAAATCTCTGGATTGGGTTCCAGGCCTGTGTTCCCAACCAGTATTCCAGTATCCTTATTTGGATGTTTCAAAGGCACACACAGTTTAACATATCTGATTTCATTATGGTTCCTTCAAACTGGTTCACTTTCACTGTTTCTAGCATCAATATCTAAGCCAGAAACTTAGGAATTATTTGTGACATTGTTCTCTCCTTACTTCTAACATGGAATTCAGCTCTGTCAATTGATTTTACTTCCTAAATATTGGTTTCAAGTCAATCTTCTCTCCATCTTCACTGCTTATGCTTTACTGCCAATGCCCTACTCCATTATGTATTTTCTTCTGCCTACTGCAATACTTCTCAGTTGTTCTCTCTGCATCCACCATTGTACCATTCAGTGCCTTTTTCATTCTGCATTTTATTTTATAAAATGAAAATTTAGACTTCAATTCTGTTTTAAAATATTTCAGAGGTTTGCTTATTGCTCATAAAATGAAACTAATTGACAAAGACTACCAACAAGGCCTTCACAACCTGACTTATTTAATTTTGCAGCTTTATTTTTCTCTCTTCTTCCCTTTGCTTTCAGAGCTTTAACCATACAGCATAATTGCTTGAATGAGGCTATGCTGTTCCTCTGCCTGAATACTTCCTCCCTAGTCCACCTCCCACCACTTAGCTCTTAATTTCCTTCCTTCAGATCTCTATTCAGCCATTACTTTCTCAGGAAATTTCCCTGACATATATAAATAAGTAAATACCCATTTTATAAGTTTAATTTTTGACATAGCATTTATCACAGCTTTAATTTTATAAACTTATAATGTTTCTGAGATTAATTTCCAATTTACTCAGTACCTTGTAAATTTGCTTGAACAGGAAACACAATGGAGTTGTATGAAACTCCTCTATTCCAAGGAGCTTAGCATATTAATACCATCTTTAGTCTCCTCCTGAAATCTGTGCAAAAACCAAGCCCAAATTTTGAGGGAGTGTTTGATAAAGGATGGCAAGATTCTTTTGGCAGTTGCTACATAACCAACTATCATGTCTCCTTCGTGACTTTTTCAATAGATAATTTGGTTCTTGATTTTTTCCTCTTAGTCAGCACTTTTTTTTTTAACATCTCCATTATAATTCTTAAAACAACGATAAAAACAAAACACTCCTTTTATAATTTCTTTGTCATTGATTGCCCAATCTTTTTCATAACTGGAGCTTTATATATCAACTGTAATGTTAACATGACTAGATTCATTTTTACTGTTAGGTAACATAGATGCCACCTGCCCATCTGTCTGCCTTGACTGCTAGCAATTGCATAGGTCTTAATTATTTTCTGATTATTTCTTCCATTTTTGCTTTGACAAACTACCTACATTTTGGTCACTGATTGAAAATTTAGCTCATAATTATAATAACCATCATTGAAACTTTATTTGTTCAAATCTTACCAGGCACTTTCCCCACATGAAGGAAAAATGAATATTCTCATCAAGATATAGGCACAATGGATAACTGACATTTCTAAGCATGGTTAAATGTAGTCCTAAAATCATGAACATGAAATTAATGGACTCTAGTATCCTAGGAATTACATGGGAATTCTGAGAGCAGCAGACTACGGAGTAGTCTATGTAGTATTAGCTAAAACTATTAAATTGTCTCTAGGTTTTGATACAATTTCACAGAACAGGCTTTCTTTCCAGAGGCATTTAAAGCACGATTTCATAAAATAGAGAAACTGTTCCTTAGAAAAATGAATTTATGAGTGTATACATAAAATCAAGAGGCTATCAAATGCAGTAGAAGATAAGGCTAGCCCTCTACAGAAGCAAATACACACTACAGTACCACAGATAAATGTTATTATAATTTCTATTGCACATCATCACTGAGTTGATTACTAGGAAATCAGTTTTGGGGGTTGGGTTTTATTTCCTTTGGGTATTTTTTGAATTTGTGTGGATTTTTTAAAGATGAAGGAAATAGGCAAGTTAATTTTTTCTTATTTTGGTTTCTCAGCTGCTAAAACAATTGCCATACAATGGGGGGCCCTAACAACAAGAATTTATTGGCTCTTGGTTTTAGAGGTTTAGTTTCTCCCTGGGTTGGTGTCGTCTAGCTGGCTGGCAATCTCTGGAGTTTGTTGGCTTTTTTGACACATGACAATGCATACGGGAGTGTCTTCACCTTTCTCTTCCAGGTTCCATTGACCTTCAGCTTCTGGCTGTTCCCTGTGGTTTCTCTCTCTCTCTGTCTGTCTAAATTTCACTCTGATTCTAAAGTACTGCAATAATCCTGAATGAAGACCAGCCTGATTCCATTAGGCAACACCATAACTGAAGTAACAACTTCAAGAGATCCTATTTACAGTGGATCCACACCCACAGGACTAGGGGTTGGGACCTGAACATGCCATTTGTGGGGGGCATGATTCAATCTGCAACATCTTTTTTTATGAGAATTAAGAGTAATTTTTACTATATAAACAGAATTAGATCTAAGTATTGGAGGTAAATACCGAGTTATGTCATTCTCACTGCTTAATTGTCAATTTATTTCAGCAAGATTTCACTAGGTGAAGGTCTGAAACAAGAGAGTTTACGTTCAGTCCTGCTCTAAAAAATAACAACTTGGTTTTAGGAAGACATGTTGACGTGAAATAGCTAAAGAAAGGTTTAAATATGTGACTACATTCCAAATGAGGGTAAAAGCATCAGGAAAGCTACTGAAATCAGAAAAGGGACTACTTTTGGAGACAAAAATAATCTATTAGTAATGATCTTCATTATTTTGTTGACTTTGAAGGATGCAAAAGCCTCAGAATGACATAAGATAAGTGCATTCTATATGGCGAGCTATATTTTGGTAAAACTGTAATGTCCTAAAGCAAATTCAAGACACATTTAGAAGTACCTGCTATCCAAAAAATGAAAGAGAAAGGATTTTTTTTCAGTAAATGTAAAATCGAGAATAAATGATCCAAATGTTATTCCAAAAGCTTGCATGGGAACACATTCTTGAAAGGAATTTTGGAATCACAATGTGGCATAAAATGAGGCACCTACACTGGGAATTTTATTTGACTAAGAGGAGTCACTACATCAGATGTTGTTTTGGTTTGTCAGGCAGCTATGACACTACATACTGGGTTGGCTTAGAAAACAGGAACTTATTGACTAGAAGTCAAAACCACTATCTTGACAGGCCCTGCTCCCCTGGAGTCTGTAACCTTCTGGTGTCAGCTTGCCATGATCCTTGGAATTCTTTGGTTTGCTTCTCTGCCTCTGTCACATGACCATCTGGCTTCATTCTCTAGCTTCTACTTCTGCATCCAATTTCTTTTGCTTATAAGGACTTCAGTCATAAGAAATAAGGTCCTTTCTGATTCAGTTTGGCCTCATCTAAATAGTATCTTGAGGATCCTATACACAAATATGTCCACATCTTTACTAATAATAACATCTTCAAAGGACTTATTTACAAATAGATTCATACCTGCAAGTACATAACTTAAGATTTGCACATGCCTCTCGGGGAATACATGATTCAATTCCCAACATACACCTGTGTGAGGCGGGTACACATGTAATACTTGACTAAAGAAGATTAATGTAAAGAGAAAGGGATGAGTTGAGCAAATAACTAACTAGAGAGTATATTGAAAAGCTTTCCAATTCAAGGTTTAAATAAGCTGTGCTAGCAAACTTACTACATCTTTGGGCCCCAATGAGCTGAGTCTGCAATCTTTTCTGAATCTTTCATACCTTGAAATTAACAGATTGTGTTTTATGTATCTTGCTATCCTCCAGCTTAATGGAGTATTTGAAACATATAAGGAAATGTGTGAGTTGACTGAATGACCTACTGAAAGAACGAATGAGTGAAAGAATCGCACCTATTAACTGGGCCTTCTTCTAAGCATGGCAATAAAGAGGCTCATGGCTTTCTGGAGACTCTTTATTTCTACTCATATACATAGATAATCCCTAGGTAATATAAAAGGTATTTTTGCATTATTTTATTTCCTTTTTAACACAATAATACAATGTAATCAGAGTTGGGATTATTCTCTGCATTTCATAGAAGAAGAAAATGACTCCAAGGAAGTGAGAGGGCCATGGTCACTTAGCTAATATGAAAATCTTAGGTAGTGTAGCAGTTTGACAAAGTTATGAGTTCCAAAAATAGATATTGGATTATGTTTGTAATCTGGTCTGTACCTGGGCATGATTAAATTATGATTAGGGCTTTGATTGGGCCATGTCATTAGGATAAAAGGCATGGAAAAGGACAGAGTTGAGGGTTTTTGATGTTGGAGTTTGATGCTAAAGCCTTAAGCTGGAAACCCAGGAAGTGGGCATACAGAGGAAAGAGAAGCCAGGCCTGAGAAGAGAGGAACCCTGAGCCCAGGAAGAAGCAAGCCCTTGGGAAGAAAGGTATCTTGAACCTAGAGAGAAGCAAGACCCTGGAAGAGAGGAACCCAGGAAGCCTGAACCCTCACAGACATCAACAGCCATCTTTCTCCAACATGTGAAAATAGACTTTGGTGAGCGAAGTAACTTATGCTTTGTGGACTAGTATCTGTAAGCTCCTACCCCAAATAAATGCCCTTTATAAAAACCAACCAATTTCTGGTACTTTGCATCAGCACCCCTTTGGCTGACTAATACAGGTAGCAAATAAAAATTCTGTGTATTTATATGTGCCAACTTCTTCTGGCAATAAACTACTTATAACTTTTAATAAAAGCTAACTTCCTATATGTTTAGTGTCTTATTTTATAACAACATATTGCAATGCATAGCACCAGAATTTTCAGAAATTTAATAGAATATTTTCTGCTGGCCCCTGAAGCAGAGTTTTTTGAAGAAAATGAAATAGCTTCTCTTTTGAGACCATGTTGTTTGCTGTGTGTCATATGATTTTCCATAGCTGTGTACATTTTTCTTCAGCTAAGTCTGTTTTATGATTAATATTCAGAATAGTTAAATGACTTATTTGAGGTCAACAAGCTGGTTAGAGGAAAGACTAGGTTTCAAACTTAAATCTTCTGATATCAAATTCAGCAACTACCTCATAACCTACCCTCTTTAATACATGCTGATCTAAGGAGATGGTTAAAAAGTCTCAGTATCCAGAAATCTGCCAAGACTGGATGTGAAATTGTATTGGGTTAAGGGAACTTCTTTTGTGGCCCCTTTACTTTAAGGAGCATTTAAGCAACTTCAGCAATATCCATTTGCAGAAATACATTGACGTTCTTCATCAAACTTATGATCTATGATCTCCAAGAATTCAGATCAATAAAATGACCAAGTGATTCATCTCCCTATGTCTTACTCACTTGTAATTGCCACTTTGAGAAAATCTCATTCTGTCTTCCTAATATATCTTAGACATTTTGTGGTACAAATATTGCCAAAAAAAAAAAATCTAAAATACCTTTAAATAGAATAGTATAAATCTTTGTAGAGTCAACCTATTAGATTTTCCAAATAAAAGGTTGTTTTAAGCTGCCTAAAAAAGTAACAATGTATAACAGGGGAGCAATGTGAACAAACCTCTCGAAGCTACAGGAATTTCTGTGAGAGGAAGCACTCGAGTGTTTTTTTTTAATAATTTTTCTGATAAAGGTTCTTTGAAAGTCACTCCATTTTCAGAATTCATCAATTATAGCCAGTTTTTAGGTGCTCTGATTGTCTCGTAAGTTCATTAAGCAAGATTAGTCAGAACAGAAACAAATTTCAATTCAGATTTGCAAAAACCTTTGCTTTGTTGTATGAACTTGATCAATGGGCGCTTGTATTAGTCAGCCAAAGGGGTGCTGATGCAAAATACCAGAAATCTGTTGGCTTTTATAAAGGGTATTTATTTGGCGGTAGGAGTTTACAGTTACCAGGACATAAAGCATAAATTACTTCCCTCACCAGTCTATTTCCACATGTTGGAGCAAGATGGTTACCAATGTCTGTAAGGGTTCAGGCTTCCTGGGTTCCTCTGGGCTCAGCTCCTCTGTTTTCTCCACAAGGTCAGCTATAGACTCTGAGCCTCTCTAGACTTTGCCTCTCTCCACAAGGTCAGCTGTAGTCTATCAGGTGAATGGCTCTGTTTCTCTACCTGGGGATTTCTGCCATGTCTAAGGAGCTGTCTCTATTCCTCTGTGTTCTTCTCTTGGCTCAAGTCCTTTCTTCCCAGGGCTTGCTTCTCTTTCCTCTGTGTCCTTACTTCCTGGAACTCTAGCTTAAGACTTCAGCATCAAACTCCAAAATCAAAACTTCAACATCGAAAACCCTCAACTCTGTCCTTTACCATGGCTTTTATCTGTGAGTCCCCACCCACTAAGAGGTGGGACTCAATGCCCTAATGACGTGGCCCAAAGAAAGCCCTAGTCATAACTTAATCATACCCAGGTACAGACCAGATTATAAACATAATCTAATATCTATTTTTGGAATTCATAGCCATATCAAACTGCTACAGTACTAAATAGATATTAAATAAAAATGGCAATTAATAAAAGCAGTCCATATGGAAACAGAATTGTGGAAATCATTCCTATTGAAGATAGATGGTATATTTTATTATTATTGAAAACATTTCAAAATGTTACTTAAGAAGTTGATAAAGACCTTAGAAAAATGACATTTATTACAATAAATTTATTTGCTATAATTTATATTTATTTAACATAAAAGAATCCACAATACAATTAACATTCTTCTTTATGTGATTATTTTATTATAGGTCATGAAAATCTTTTATAATTAAAGCCAAAGAACAATTTTTTTTCCGATTAAGAGCAATTAAAGCAATAGAATAGGAAAACAACAATCAGGCTAAACATTCTGACAGGGGTTATCTAACTTCTCAAGGCAAACAAATCTAAATATTTCTTCAGCATATTCACTTTAATACTCATAGTGTAAGAAAATACCAGCAATTTATATTGCACCATCCATGGCTTTAATCTCCTTTCCTTTAGGTCTGTGTCTCAGTTGGCAACATTAGGGATTTTAATTTTAAAAATCTATATGATGCAAGTAAGACATTGAGAACTGTGATGAATTAAGCAGCATCTCTAGAAATGTGCCATCAAGAACCTTAAACTGTCTTCCTATTTGTGGAAAGGGAACTATTTTGGAGCCAGTCAAGGAGCAGTGGTATTATGTGCATTAACTGAAGCTGGAGAACTTGCCAAATTGAACATCTGCCTCTGTTATAAAAATCAAAAGGGCAGTTGGTAAATAAAATGATACCAATAAATCTCAATAAGGCAATGATATGGGATATCTCTGAGGATATCTAGGAAAAGTGGAAATGGACTCATTTAGTAATTAGAGATTTAAGGATCTAAACACTGAAACCAGCTGTGGGGAGAGGTACTAAATTTTTGTGCCTCCAAAAGGAAGATAAATAATGACTATGTTGGAATTTTTAGCAGGAGGAAGATAAAGATGGGATAACAGGATTAAACAATAAGGGAAATGGCTGGAACCAGTATACAGATGACTAGATTTGTTATTAATAACCTTCATAGAAAGCCCTGATTTGGTCAGTTACCAAAAGTCTGGTAATCTTGGTGAGCCATGATGAGTCTCTCTATTTCCATTCCACAATCTACCCTAATATTTCAGGCTCAGGAGGTAGATTTTTGTCAGAAGAGTATATCCTAAAACTGCTTGTAACTTTAATGAGCAGGTATGAAATATCTCAAAATTAAAAGTGCTTAATATTTCTGGATTCTAAAGAGTTATTAAAATTAATAAAAATTATTGAACACCTATTAGGTAAAGGCAATATGAGATGCTGGAAGGATGCCATAAAAAAGGAAATCTTTATTTTTATTCTCAAGTAGCACAAAGCCCAGTAGTGGAGAGACAAATGAACGATTGTTACCAAAAGTGGTAAAATGATTAGAGGAATATGTCTCCTGCTTGAGAAGCACAGAAGTGGAGCATGGAACTATGCGTTCCAGTTGGTGGTTGGTTTAGGAGAGAACTCAGCAGAAAATAATTGAATTAAATCTTGGAGGACACACAAACATTGGTCAGATGGATAAGGAAGAAACTGGCAATACAGAAAAAAGGAACAATGTTTATGAAAGCATAAAGAGAAAAAATATCTCATCTTAGAATTGGAAGGTAGTTCGGAATGACCAGAATGGACTATTTGTTGCTGTGTTTCAAAGATAAGTAAAGTTTAATCATGATCCATCCTCTGTATTTTCACTGAGGATTACGATTTTAGCCTCAAGGCAGGTAAAAGAGACAGCTGATACCGTTTTATGACCAGAAACTGCCCCTTTTGGGGGAGTACCTGCACTTGATTTCACCTCAATCCAGTGGTGTGTTATTAAATGTTTAACAACTGTTTCTCCAAGGTGGGGTGAACTCAATTTGTAACATTTCAAATTTCCATGGTGCAGATAATTCCACCATTGCCAACTCAAGCTCTCAGTATGATGCCTGTATTAGTCAGCCAAAGGGGTGCTGATGCAAAATACCAGAAATCTGTTGACTTTTATAAAGGGTATTTATTTGTGGTAGATGCGTACAGTTACCAGGCCATAAAGTGTAGTTATTTCCCTCACCAAAGTCTATTGCCATGTTGAAGCAAGATGGCTGCCAACATCAGCAAGGGCTTAGGCTTCCTGGGTTCCTCTATTTCCAAGGCTTGTTTCTCTCTGGGCTCAGCTGCCCTGCTCTTTCCACAAGGCCAGCTGTAGACTATCAGGTGACCAGCTCTGTCTTTCTCCCTGGGGTTCAATTTTCTCTGGGGTCAGCAGCTTTGCTCCTCTGTGTGCTTACTTCCCAGGCTCCAGCTCAAAACTCCAACTAACTCTTCTACCATGTCATTTTCTCTGTGAGTTTCCACCCACCAAACTCAATATCCTACTGATGTGGCCTAATCAAAGCCCTAATCATAATTTAATCAAGCCCGAAGAAAAGACCAGTTTACAAACATAATCCAATATTTCTTCTTGGAATTCATCAAAAATATCAAACTGCTACAGTCTACCCTCTGAATTCTAAAAAGACATTACAATATTCAAAAACCTTATTTTTAGTAACAATACTAAGTACAGATTCATATCATAACCGGTTTAAAGAAATATGGTTTGTTTTGGGGCAAAGTCCCATCTGCTGTAGACTTCTGGAACTTACAAAACCATTTTTCTGTTTACAATACACAAATGGGAAGACAAAGGTTAAATATTTCCATTATCATAAGCAGAAATTAGGAGGGAAACATGAGTCATGGGTCCTCTACAGTTAAGTAAACCTACAGGACATACTTCGTTAAATGTCAAATCCGAGAGTCATTCTTAAGACAATGGTTTCTTTTCCCTGTGGTCTTATGAGGACCCACACTTTCCACTGCTTGCCCATTGGCCATTTTCTTGATTACACCATCATCAAGCATCTGGGTATTGACTAAGCTCTAGACCTCACCCTCCAAGAGCACTGGGGTTATTGCTACACTTTACCCAATCTTTGAGTTAGAGTCTTAACCTCCTAGTACAGTGAAGTGAAGACAACAGTCTCCCTAAGCTTTGGCATACAGGCTCAACCCTCTGAGAGCAACAAGTTGACCACCTGACCTTTCCTAATCCATGGGGGACAGGTCCACCCATCTCAGACCTACGGGGTGGTGACTTTGCTTATCCTTGGGGAATGTGCTCCACCCTCTCTGTGCCCTGGGGTGGTGAAACTCTCCCCAAACATTTGGCAGGAAATCCATCCTCCTAAACTGCTAGAGAAAACTCACCCTCTCTACATATGAGTGGGATTCCTCTCTTGGTCCACTGCAAGGTATTAATTCTAGATCTCAGCTTCCATAGTTTCCCTCTTAAAGCTGTTTCTCCTTCAATCTCTCCTTTCCATATCCCTTTCAGTCCAAGCTGACAGTGGTTTTGTTCATAGAGCTTTCTTAAAAAGCTTGTCGGTTTAGCATGCAAGAAGCAGGGGTCCAAGCCATCAGACAATAAGAATTTCTACAAATCTTTCCTAGATAACTGCACCTTCAATCTTGATTTAAAATTTCCAAGTTTAATTAAGTCCTCAAATGGGGCACTATCATCTGGAAGCTTGATTTCCAGAGGCTTGGAATTTCCAGAATTAGTTTCTGTTTTCTTTGTGCCTAACAGTTCAGTCCTTAGCTTATCTCTCTCATTTAGCATTTTGCTATAAGCTTCAAGGAGAAGCCAAGCCACATTCTCTGAATTTACTTTGGAAAGTTCTTCAGCTAAATGCCCAGGCTCACCATTTGCAAATTCTGCCTTCCATAAAACATGACAAGTTAATCTTGCTAAGTTCTCTATGACTCTAAAACATGAATCACCTTTCCTCCAGTTTCCAATGATAGTTTCATCATTTACTTCTAAGGCATTATGAAAAGTATCTTTAGCATCTATATCCTACGAACAGTCTCTGAAAAATAATCTCAGTCTCAGCCTTTTCTATCAAGCATCTCACAATTCCTCAAAAAAATACCCTTTACCCATTTTTAAAACCATTCCAGCATTTTGGTAATTGCAAAAACACAACCCCACTCTTTGGTACCAAATTCTATATTAGTCAGCCAAATGCAAAATACCAGAAATCTGCTGACTTTTATAAAGGGTATTTATTTGGGATAGAAGCTTACAGTTACCAGGCCTTAAAGTGTAAGTTACTTCCCTCACCAAAGTCTATTGCCACGTATTGGAGCAAGATGACTGCTGACATCTGTGAGGGTTCAGGCTTCTTGGGTTCCTCTCTTCCCAGAGCTCAATTCTCTATGGGCTCAACTGCCTCACTCTTCTGTGTGCTTACTTCCCAGGCTCCACCTCAAAACTCCAACTGACTCTTCTGCCACATTGCTTTTTCTGTGAGTCCCCATCCACCAAGGGGGCAGGGACTCAACGTCCTACTGATGTGGTCTAATGAAAGCCCTAATCATAATTTAATCATGCCCAGAGGAAAAAACCAGTTTACAAACATAATTCAATATCTCATTTTGGAATTAATCAATAATACCAAATGGCTACAATGCCCCTGAACTTGAAATTGAGAAGAGATGCATACCACAGCTGATGTATACAACAAGATGAGGACCACTGGAGCCAGTACAAATCCAATTGCCTCAATCCTACCACTACCTTTTGCAAAGAGTTATGACATGATAGTGTGATCATTTGAGAGTGCTGATCACTGTGGTTGACTGGAGAATACCTGCATTGCCTAAAGGAATACTTCCAAGTCCCATGTGTAATCACTCAGTTGCCCAACTTCCAATGGGCAACTGGAATTACACATACATTGTTTCTGAAATACACCAAATCATAATTGGTGATAAATACTTCAATTTTAAAATACTCTGGGGGCTAATATTGAGTAAACCTAAGAAAGCATGTGTAGATGGGGTATACCCAGTCTGCAGGTCATGAGTTGGTTCCATATTTAAGCTGAGAAGTGAGTAGCATAGTTAGTTATAATGGGTACAATTAGCTCCTGGTGTCATCAAGTATGGCTTTCTTCACTCTATGTGACTTTTCCTCACAGTTTGATCTGGATCTAACCAGGCAAATTTTTTGGTTCCATGTTTTCATGTGTCTGTTCACCTGTCCCTTTAGAAAGCTGACTCACTTTTAACTCTTCATAAAAAGGCAAATGCTTGACTGAATTAAGGCAAATGGGAATATTGCTTGCTTTATGCTGCTAAGAGTTAGGCCAAGCAGTTCATAACTAGTTATAACTCATATTATGAAATTGAGTTAAATAACCAAGAACTAACTATACCTGAACTAGAATATAAATTCTGTGCTGCAGTGTTTAGGATCTTTTCTTCAGGTCTGTCTCCAAGACCTTTTCCTAACAGTGGTAAGCAGTTGCTAGGCAATCATTTCTGGTCTATGTCCCCATTGCTCCTTGCAATCAAGCTGGAAAAAGGAATTAGTTTAACTTTCACCCCACTTTAAAATCTAAGATCATACCTACTTCACCAAGGCATTTATGAATATTTTAACTAAAACCAATATAACTATTATGTTTTCTTTACTCTTCCTCCCTTGTGAATAACATTCATTTATTCAAACATTTATGCATTGATGCAATAAGCATGAATTTATTAGGTATATACTCTATGCCAGGATCTAGAAAATAAAAATATTTTAAAAATGTATCCCTACCTTAAAGAAGCTCACAATATAGTGGGGAAGATGCTGAGAAAATTTACACACACACAAACATGCACACACGTATACATACATACACACACATATATACTATGTATTCAGTAGAAGAGACAAGCCCAGGGACATCTATTTTACTCTACCCTCAAATCTTATGGTTATGTTGGAGACTTTGCTGATCGCTCTGAAGGTGAGAAATAACATCATTACTGTAGTTTTGATGGGTAGCTACACCAGTCTCACTCCAGAAATTCCACAGATATGTCCTAGTTTATCTATGATCTTCAAATACCCTTTATGTAAAAAATAGATATTTTCTTTTTTAGTCTCCTCACTATCCTAATCTTTTTGATATAACAAAGCCTGCCTATTTCTTCTAGGAGTTGAAAATCAGGCTGGGATTTAGAAACTCTAAGAAGCCCCTCTCTTCCTTTTCCTAACCCTGCCTGATTAGATGTAGGGAGCTTATAATATCCTGTGCTGTCAGGTACAGGGGACATTAGTTTCTGAGTCAACAATGGGACAGTAAATATGAAATTGATACTGACCTAGAAAATCCAGGATATGTGGCTACTCTAACCACATCTCAATTGCAGGGTGTGGATTGTGTCAAAAAGTTCAAAGAATGAAGTGAGGACTACCTGAGTGATGGCAAGGCTATATATTTCCTTTACAAAAGTACTTGGATCACTTTTGGAACCAATGGCAATCGACTAGGTTCTATGGAACTGAAGACAGTAAAACCTGGGTTGTTTATGGCATCCTTGCCTAGATTTGAGGCACCTGGGCTGCTCCCTGCTGGGATTGTGCTCTTTTATTGTCCTTCATTTCCAAAAATTTCAAGAAAGCGGTGCTTTTTTTACTGTTCCTTTATTCATAGGGAGAAACAGAGAGGATTAAACACATAGCTCAGCTCCAAAAATCCAGGAATAGAACACTAGAATACCAACTGCAGTTTATCCCAGTAATTTTATTTCACATGATCTGGCATAATGATAAAAAAGAAATGCTAAGAACTTTTATGTATGTCCTGGAGAGTATTTGTAAGATTCATTCATTCAATCATAACACCTAATAAACCATTTTCAGTACTTCACATGTAATTGATTTTTTCAACAATATTTAAGTTCCAGAACCAAGCTACACAGAATTCACTATGTTTATCTAGTGTTTCCCTCATTATTTTGACCCACAGCAAACTAGCTAGCCCATGATATCAAATCAGAGTTCACTTTCTATTTTTATTTTTCTCTGGCTTCCCCTCCTCATCTGTAGTCATTACTTTTCTTTGCCTGCCTATTAACTTCTCATCTTCAATAATGAAGTTTCCTCACTTCTTTTCATTTGGATCTTTTACTTCCTTTTTTTCCAGGACCAGATCCTGCTTTCTGAGACTTTCCTTCTATTCTTTTTAGAGAAAACTTTTAATGCCATACTCATTGACAGTATTAATCCCACCTATTTACCAAACCGAATGAGTTGGCAGCATTTACAATAACTATCCTCTCATGAAATCTCAAGCATGTTTACTAGGGCTGGGTTAGGGTCTATAAAAGTCTAAGTCTATTTTAACAAAATAATTCTGTGGGCTCTCAAAGCAAGGGATTTGTGATACCAGTCAGAGAACATGTTAATTCATGAAGCTGCTGGAATGAACTGGAAGATGCCCATGCCCTTCTACCACCCTCTGCAATGCAAACCTTCTGACAGTTTAAATTTTGCTGTTTGAATTGCTCTGTTACCTCAAGAATTTTAATTTTGTAATAAGAACTCCCAAGATGGCTGTGCCATAAGTGAAAACAAAAATTAGAGGTTATGGAGATAGTTAGACTATAGTCTAAATTACTGTTTTCATTTGTTTTCCTAGAACCCATAAAACTTTACTGTGTGGTGCCACCACGAAATAGCAAAATGAACACTTTAACCCATATGTTAAGCTCTCTAGTTCCCTCTGGGCCACATGTTGTTCAATGAAATTAAGAGAAAACACACATACACAAGCACACACAGAATCTGCTAGACACCTTCTTGAACACTTAGTGATCTTTTTTCCATCTTTACTCTGAAAAATGTCCTCATAACCATGGACTCAGTATGCACATGAAAAGAAGGCCAAGAGCAAGTATATATCAAATATTGATAAAGGGTAAATACAGAATCTTCCTTGTAATGGATATACTCAAAGACATTATTCCTCAGTTAATTCAATTATTCAATGAATTATTATTTAACACCAAGTACTGATATGCCAAGTACTGTGTCTGTGGCAAACAAAATAAACTCACTGATATCAAGGAGCTTGCATATTAGGTGATATAGGTGAGATGATGTAACTATATTTTGATCAATAATGTAAACTGTTTGGATCTATGTTTATTCCTATTTACCTGGTTGAGGTGAGGTAAATATCTACAAATATTTATCAGTTGGGTCTTTGCGGTGCTTAGGAATATTATTCTTGATTACTTTGAAAGGCATTCTGCTTATTTATTTTGGTTAATATACTGGTTTACATTTAACTGATTTGCAATTGACAATATTAATTAACCAAGTTGCTGTGAAATAAGCATTTTTGGTAGGGAAGTTGTTCATTTGATTACCACCATTATTCAGTCCCTATAATTTTGCCTTTGCTACTATCTGCTTAAATTGATCTTACACAGATTACTACCACAATAATTGCTTCCTATTATCAAAGACCATTATTATTTTAAATTTTAATTATTGGTATTATGAACCACTTTGGAAAGTATGTTAAGGAGAAAGCCTTAGTAAACACATTTTTTAAAAATTCAATATTGCAAAATTGCTTATTGAAAAAAGACTAATGTCTTTCAAAGATACATTTAAAGGTTTGTTTGCATGATGTGTATACACACATACACTTACATATATACGAAAAGATTTGCATCAAGAATTGACTCAAGTAATTGTGGAGTTTGGCCACTCTCAAATCTGTAGGGAAGGAGGTCAAGCTGGAAACTCAGCCAGAAGTTAATGCTGCAGTCTTGAGGCAGACTTTCCTCTTGTCTGGGAAACCTCTGTTTCTGTTCTTGAATCCTTTCAATTGATTGGATGAGGCTCACGCACATTATCAAGGACACTCTCTTTTACTTACCTAGATTAGTGTTTGATTAAGTAGCAGGGTACTATATCTTATCCAAGCTGACATATAAAACTAACCATTGCACATATATATCAACACTTATTACATCATTTTCACAACATACTGCTGGTAGTCATGTTCAACATTTATGTCCTAAGGAGACCAAAATGAAAATTAGTGCATACCTTCCCCTTCTACATTTTGAAATATAATTTAATAGATCATGTAATTATTTTATTGAACCATGATATATGGTCATAAAAATAATATATATGTAGGTATAATACCCAATATTTTTATATTGTTGTTATAAAACTCAGAGGTACCTGTAATTATATAAACCCTACATTTCAATATATATGCAAATAATACTTGTGAATATTTTTTATTTTAATAAATTATGTGACACTTTGTCACAAATCATATGTTGTCCACTCAGCACAGGCCATGGTGTTATTTCTTTCAAAAATCCCTGACATTGAGCAAGAGTCCCCAATATTCCTTGAAGTTTCACAACAGGTGCTGATACATTTTGGGGAAACCGGGAAAGGCTCTGTTTTAGTTTTCTAAAAACTGCTGGGAGAAATATAACAGAAATGGATTCGCTTTTATAATGGGAATTTATTAGGTTAAAAGCTTACAGTTCTGAGGCTGTGAAAATGTCCAAATCAAGACATCGTTAGGGGTACTGTCTCACAGAACATTGGCTGCTAGTGATCCTGGACTCCTGGCTTTGCCTTCTCTCCTGGCTTCCTTTCTCCCTGAGCTCAGCCTTGAGCAATCAGGCATATGGCTAGTCTCTCCCCTCTCTTTCAGACTTCTTTCTCAGCCTCTCAGGGTTTCTCTGTCTCTGCCACTTTTTTTCCTTAGTGTCTCTATTCTTAGTCTTGTTTATAAAGGACTCCAGTAAGACTATTAAGACCCACCCTGGATCCTGCAATCTAATCAAAGGCCCTTAACTAAAGCAATCTAATCTAAAGCGTTTTAATCAAAAGATCCTTGAACTGAATCTAACCAAAAGGTCCCATGTACAATACGTTTACATGCACAAGAATGGGATAGCTTAAGAATATAATTTTCTGGTGTCCACAAAAGACTCAAACCCAGCACAGGCTCGATGAGGGAGCCACTTTTGAGACAGACTTTAAATAATGGGAAGACTAGGAGTAGGCAAAATACTTAAGGGTTATGACTTGAGTTAGTGAAAATTTTATTTTCGATAGTGACAACATCTAAATAGGAGAAACATAATAATTTTTAAAAATTTAGTAAGCAGTATCTTTCCTGAACCCTCTGTAACATTTTGAGAAATAGTGGGAAATAAATCTAGAAAGCTAGTTTGAGACTATGTTGTGAAGAGTCTTGAATTTCTGTTTTGAAAATTTGCAAATTTGTGTCTCAGTTTTCCCTTTTATTTTTCCTCTGCTTAAAATCACCATGAGTCCAGGAAGTCAGCTTTTACTTTTTCTGAAAATTTGGAATTGCAAATGTCAAACTAAACTATCTATATCTGACTTACTTAAAAGATAGACTTTTGAGGTGACCAGGCAAAATGAGAAATATCTTATCTGTTGAATAAATTATAAAACAAGAAACAAAAGTATTTTTAACTTATCTATATATTTGCAATCTTCAACAGTATTAATTCCATTATATAGTTCTGATTTTTCAGATCTAGAAGAACTTTCTTCAATACTCTAAGTAGGTGCTAGTGATAAATTCCTTCAGATTTTTTTCTGAAAATTTTTGTATTTGATTTTTATTTCTTAAGAATATTTTCCTGGGTATAAAATTCTAATTTGACACTCTTTTTCCTCAGAGCATTTAAAACATATTCTGTTTTATTCTGGTTTGCATTGTTTCTGAAAGAAGTCTATAGAAATCTAATTTCTGTTAATACAGAAGATTTATATTTTCCAATTTGTAAAATTAGATTTATTTATACCAAGGTCTTTCTTTTTAATTTCATGAAACATTTGAGAAGTGTCTCTTATTTGGTTTAGACACTTAACACAAAACAATATTTCTAAATTAGTGAAGAGAAATTGTTTCTCCAAATAATGATAGTTGTTTCATTTCTGCCTTCTTGAAAAATAGACTCTATTTAATGCAGAACATTTTTCATTCAGAATCTAAAGATAATATAGAACACAAAGAACGACATTGATGTCATATCTCCATGAGGTGAGGTTTTGTCAAATAAAAAATATGCTGGGACTGGAGAATTTTGACTGATTACCCTTTAAAGAAAAGCATTATATAATATGATGGGTTTCTATGAATAGTGGCAGTATTAGGTTTGTTGAAAAAGAAAATAAAACAGATTCACAACAAATTTAGGTTATTATTGGATACTTGGCACTTAGCTTTCGGAGGAATTGCTTTTTGGCTTCCTATGTTAGGTAACTATCATTTTTTTTATTTTTTAAAGAATATTTAGAAAGTGGGTCTGAATTAAAAGCCATTGCTGTAGGCTTCAGCATAGCCATAAATTCAAAGTTACTTTCCAAGTTTCATGTCTATGGCCTGGATCTGTCAAAAATGAGTGCATGACAAAATCTGACTACTTCTGACACATCCAGCATGCATTTTAAGCAAACAGCCTTACTCAGTTTGCTCTGATTAGGGGCCAAATCAGTCTTTAAAAATGTAAGGGTATATTCATATTACAAGGGGCAGGGATGGGCAGAAGGACCTGGATCCTGATACAGGTATATTTAAGATTCATCTTAGGAGAATCCCTATTTTACAAAGATCCTTTACTTAAATTCTTTCATAAACACACATTACATTAGCTTCTATATACCATATACAGCCTGGATTTCAGTGTAGAATTCTACACAAATTTAGGTTACTATAGCAGTTTGATATGGTTATGAATTCCAAATATAGATATTGGATTATGTTTGTAATCTGGTCTGTAACTGAGCATGATTAAATTATGATTAGGGCTTTGATTGAGCCATGTCATTAGGGTGTTGAGTCCCCTTGGGTGGGGACTCACAGATAAAAGGCGTGGCAAAGGACAGAGTTGAGGGTTCTTAATGATTGAATTTTGATGTTGGAGTTTGATGCTGAGGTCTTAAGCCGGAGCACTGGGAAGTAAGCTCACAGAGGAAACAGAAGCAAACCCCAAGAAGAGAGGAACTCTGAGTCCAGGAAGAACAAAACCCTGGGAAGAAAGGAACCCTGGACCCAGAGAGAAGCAAGACCCTCGAAGAGAGGAACCCGGGAAGCCTGAAGCCTCGCAGACATCAGCAGCCATCTTGCTCCAACACGTGAAAATAAACTTTGGTGAGGGAAATAACTTATGCTTATGGCCTGGTATCTGTAAGCTTCTACCCCAAATAAATACCCTTTATAAAAACCAACCAATTTCTGGTATTTTGCATCAGTACCCCTTTGGCTGACTAATACAGTTAGTTTGGGGTTCTTAAATGTTTAAAACACGAACTGTTATCTTAGAACAAATAACTATGATTAATACTTTATGATTTTATAGCTAATTAGTTGTACTTAATGAGTTGTAGTTAATCTACATAAAATTTTTAAAAATCTTTTTCTTCCTCTGTCTACTAGATGGTAAGCCTCCTGAGGAAGGGGATCTTATCTTATTTGTTTTATAATTCTAGTACCTGTAGTTTTGGGGCAGATGCTTGGATGATTTTTAAGAAGTACATAATAAATGAAGTCTGACTCATTTTGCTACTAAGGAGTGTGTCTATCACCATAAACTGGAAATCCTGGGAAGTGATTATTGTTGTTATGTTTAACTTGAAGATGTTAATAACTTCTGTTTGAAATGCTGATCAAAGACATACCTTTATCAGCATTTCATTATCTTTTACCTCTTAAACCTTCCTCCTCTACTCTCATCAATCCTAATCCTTCTTATAGTAGCTTCAGAAACCTTTATTCCTAGGAAAATTAGTTTTCTTCAATCATCAGTCTCATCACAGAATACACCATTCCCCAATCCTTCTTGCTATAAATAAAATTTGCTATTTACCAGAATGCATACCTCCTCTACAGTCATATTGAGTTGAGGCTGCTCATTCTATTATTACCACTTAAGTCAGAAATGGAAGCTCACTCTTTACATTTCCAATTGATCACCCTTCCATCTCCACCATCATGTAGTGAATTCTTTTCCTAATTAGTTAAGACACACTTTCTCAGCCTTCTTTTTATCATCTTGGTCATCATATCACTTTTGTTGAAGATACACCTGTGTCACATCCTTTTTCTCTTTCTAGGCCTAGTATTAACTCTTACTTTACGTCTTTATTTCAAGTAACCACACTATGGGCATGCTACCTAAGCATTTAGAGTAATACTCTGTGCCCTTAGCTTATGTGTTCATTTTGTCCACCATATATACTTACTCAGCAATGCTTATAATCACTTTACTACATTTGCTTTCAGTATTTAAGACTTTTTCTGATGATACCTCTTCCCTACTTAGAATCCTCAAATGGCTCGCTTTTACCCTTAAAATAAAAATCTAGTTTCTTTCTTGGGCCCACACAGTCCTGAATCATCCTGTAATTTCTTAGCTTTCTGAATTCTTACCATTCCACTCCCTTGTTATTCATACTTCAGGATCATTGCCTGTTTTTCTGTCCTTTGGGAGAGTAAACTCACTCCTACTTCAAGACCTTTTTCAGTTGTTTTATCATCAGTCTAGAAGATGATCCTCTTAGATTTAACATGATTGCTTTTTTTAATCATTGATATCTCAACTTGAAGAAGCACTCTTCACAGTCCAAACCTCATGCCTCTGATTACTTTCTGGCCTATTACTCTAATTTCTTCCCAGAAGTAATATCTCAAGATATATCATTCATAACTCTTTGTGTTTAATATCTTTCCCCTACCATCTTAGGACAGAGACATTGCCTGTCTTGTTCATTGCTATATATTCAGTGTCTTGAAGACCTTCAGTAAAGATTTGTTAATTCATTGACAGGCACACCAGAAGTTTAGCTCCTTGAAAACAGGGGACTTGCATTTCCCAAGGTTCTTTGATGTCTCTGGCACAAGTAAACATTGATAAATATTGGTTGAATGAATAAATCTTCAAATGAAGGAATGTGAATGGCCAATAAACATGTAAAAGTTAAAACTTTTAATGAAATAAATATACATCCATCGAAACATACTGAATTATCATTATTGTATATCAAATGACAAGGTTAAAACTAAAATACCTTTTACTATTCAAAAGTTGTGAAGAACTCAAAATATTAAATCCCATGAATTTAACTTCTAGAAATTATCCTAATCACTCAAAAATTTTTGCCCAAATATTCCTAATAGCATTATTTGAAATAGTAAATAATTGAAAACAACCTTTATGTAAATAGCAGGATATTGTTTAATATAGTTTAAGATAGAATAATTAGAGTCATATCAAATGACAGAATGATATACATCAACATGTTCTTCCCAGTCCAGAAGAGGAAGATTCTTTTTTATCTTGTCCAATATATTGTTTAATGGAATCTTATTTTTAAGTTCAAATAAAAATCTTACCTAATTACATTGAGAAAGCATTTACTAAACCCCTGGTAGCCTGTGTCTCTGTGTTAGGAGGCAGAGAAACAGATACTATAAATTCTTATTTCAAAGTATTTAGCATAAGGAAGTTTTAACGATTTTTTAATATCATGAAACATTTATATTAATACAGCCAAGCCAACATCAAATGCAAACAGAAAATACAGTAAAAGTTTCATGTGATTTTTTTCCTTTTTTTGTTGGAGACAAACATCTTTATTAAAGATACTACTAAAAATTAGGCAAACATTTCCAACAGATTTGTAAACATAATGTTTCCCTTTTCAACTGGCAGCACTTTGAAAAGAAAACACAATTTGAATTAACATTAGTTCAAAATCCTTACATTTTTGGCCAACAATATAACTTATGTTCCCACATGATAAAATAAGTGATAGTCTAAATCAAAGCCAACGGATAGACTCTATGAAATGAAAGTTTTTGCTGTTTGATGAATCACAGTATGGTATGGTTAAATATATCTGCTCTTTTTCCTATTCCTGGTACCCAGGATAAAAAAAATCTTTAAATATATATTTCATGTAGGTAATAGCTTCTTTGCATGTCTTTCTTCAAAAAATACTTTATATCAGTATATAAATAGGTTACTTATATGTTTAATTTTTTATTTATTTGAAAATGAAAATATAAGTAAAACGTCGGTCTAAAAATTACATAAATACCCATCTTAGATAAAATTGACTCCTAGCTTCTGATGCTTTGACAACTCTTCTGTTTAATGCCTGCATATTATATATATTTTTATTAAAGAAGTTGTGAAGTTACAAAACAATCAGGCACATGTGTAGAATTCCCATACACAACCCTTCACCAACACACCACACCACTATGGAATATTTGTTACAACTTATGAGATAATATCATAGACTATTACAACTAACTATGTTCTATAACATACATTTGACATATGTTTTTCATACCCCCCATTATAGATTGCCATTGATGCAAGAATATTACAGTATTGCTGTTAACTATAGCCTATAGGCTACATTAATTGTATTTTCCCCATGCATCTCCACATTCCCACCACACTGCAATAGTGATGTATACCCATTCCAGTTCACAGAAGGACATTCTGGCATTGGTACTATTAACCACAATTATCATTCACCTCTGGGTTGACTGTGTTAGTTCCTAGATTATTCTCTAGCTTTCTTTCAATTGACATTTACAACCCTAGACTATCCTTTTCAGTCACAATCCCATTTATAAACCAGCTGCTATTCACTATGTTACCATCAATTCTATCCATTTCCACACATATACAATCAAGTTAATTAGAGCTTCCACATACATTAAGCATCAGTACTACTTCACAGCCTACCACTTACTCCAAATAACCCATACTCCAGGTTTTAACTCCATGTGTTTATTCTTCATAAACAATGTCCTTTTGTGTCTGGCTTATTTCACTTAGCATAATGTCTTCAAGATTCATCCATGTTATCATGTGTGTCCCAATTTCATTTCTTCTTACTGCAGCATAGTATTCCATTGGGTGTATATACCACATTTGGTTTGTCCATTCATTGGTTGATGGACAATTGGATTGTTTCCATCTTTTGGCAATTGTGGATAACACTGCTATGAATATCGGTGTGCAGATGTCTGTTCGTGTCACAGTTTTCATTATTTCTGGATTTATTTCTAGCAGAGAAATTGCTGGATCATATGGCACTTCTATATTTACTTTCCTGAACCACCAAACTGTCTTCCACAGAGGTTGCACCATTTTACAATCCCATTAACAGTGAAGGAGTTTTCCTATTTCTCTGCATCCTCTCCAGTGCTTGTTGTTTTCTGTTTTTAATAATGGCTATTCTATGCAGTGTGAGATGATATCTCATTGTCATTTTGATTTAGATTTCCCTAATAGCTAGTGATATTGAAGGTTTTTTTTCATGTGTCTTTTGGCCATTTGTATTTCCTCTTGGGGGAAATGCCTATTTAAGTCTTTTACCCATTTTTAAATTGGATAGCTTGCTCTTTTATTTTTGATTTTTATGATCCTTTTATATAAAATGGAAACCAAACCCTTATTGGATATGTGATACCCAAATATTTTCTCACATTGAATGGGCTGCCTTTTCACCTTCTTGGTGAAGTCCTTTGAATCACAAAAGTTTTTAAGTTTGATGAGGTCCTATTATCCATGTTTTCTTTCATTGCTTGTGTTTTGGGTGTAAGGTTTAAGAATCTACCACCTACCACTAGTTCTTGAAGATGTTTTCCTGCATTTTCTTCTAGGAGCTTTATGGTTCTAGCTTTTATATTTATATCTCTGATCATTTTTTAGTTAACTTTTGTATAGGGTGTGAGATAGGAGTTCTTTTTCTTTCTTTTGTCTATGGATATCCAGTTCTTCCAGCATCATTTGTTGAATAGACTGTTCTTACCCAGCTGGGTGGGTTTGACAGGCTTGTCAAAAATCACTTGACCATAGATGTGAAGGTCTGTTTCTGAAACATTAAGTCAGGTTCCATTGGTCTATGTGTATACCTATATGCCAGTACCATGCTGGTTTCACCACTGTAGCTGAGTAATAATAATTTAAACTCTGGAACTGAGAGTCCTTCAAATTTGATTTTCTTTTTAAGATGTTTCTGGCTACTTTGGGTCCCTTGCACTTCCAAATAAATTTGATAATTATGTTTTCCATTTGTTTAAAAAATGCTGGTGGAATTTTTATTGGAATTGCAATGAATCTATGTCAATTTGGATAGAGTTGACATCTTAAATATATCTAGTCTTCTATTCCGTGAGCATGGACTATTCTTCCCATTATTTAGGTTTTAAAAAATTTCTTTTAGCAATGAATTGTAGTTTTCTGAGTACAAGTCCTTTACATGGTTGGCTAAGTTTACTCCTAAATATTTGATTCTCTAGTCACTACCATAAATGGAATGTTTTTCCTGACTTACTTCTCTGATTGCACATAACTTGTTATGGAAGCACCACTGATTTTTGCATATTAATCCTGTATCCTTATACTCTACTGAGGTAGTTTATTAGCTCTAGCAGCTTTGTTGTAGATTTTTTGGGGACTTTTTAGGTATAGGAACATACCTGCTAATCACAAAAGTTTTCTTTTTCCTTTCTGACTTGGATGCCTTTTATTTCTTTTTCTTGCCTGATTGCTGTAGTTAGAACCTCTAGCACTATATTGAACAAGAGTGATTGACAGTGGCCATTCTCATCTTTTTCCTGATATCAATAGGATAACTTTAGTCTTTCTCCATTGAGTACAATGTTAACTGTAGGTTTTTCATATATGGCATTTTTCATGTTGAGAAAGCTTCCTTCATTTCCTATTTTTGCATTATTTTTACCAAGAAAGGATGCTGTATTTTATCAAATGCCTTTTCTGCATCAATTGATAGGATCATGTGATTTTTCTTTTTTGATTTATTAATGTGATATATTATACTGATTGATTTTCTTGTGTTAAAAAACCTTGCATTCTTGATATAAAGCCCACTTGATCATGGTGAATAATTCTTTTAATGTACTGTTGAATTCTATTCACAAATATTTTGTAAAGGATTTTTGCATCTGTATTTATTAGGAAAATGGGTCTGTGATTTTCTTTTTTTTTGTAGCATCTTTATCTGACTTTGATATTAGGGTGATATTGGCCTCATAGAATAGATTTGGTAGTGTTCTTTCTTGTTTAATTTTTTGTTAAACCTTGAGTAAGATTGGTATTAAATCTTCTCTGAATGCCTGGTAGAACTCACCTAAGAAACCATCTGGTCCTGGGCTTTTCATTTTGAGGAGTTGTTTGATGACTCTTTCAATCTCTTTACTTTTGATTGGCTTGTTGAGGTCATCTATATTTTCTAGGGTCAGTGTAGGTTGTTCATACTTTCTTAGGAATTGTTCCATTTTGTCTACATTGTCTAGTTTGTTGTCATACAGTTATTCATAGTATCCTCTTATGATCTCTTTAATTCTATGGGGTCATAGTAATGCCCCCATTTTAACTTTTTATTTTGCTTATTTGCATCTTTTCTCTTTTTTTCTTTGTCAGTCTGGCTATTTGTCAATTTTGTTAAACTTCTTAAAGAACCAACTTTTGATTTTGTTAATTGTCTCTATTTTTTTTTCTCAATTTCATTAATTTTAGTTCTGATCTTTGTTATTTTGTTCCTTCTGCTTGCTTTGGATTTGTTCTCTGTTCTTTTTCTAGTTCCTCCAGCTGTGTAGTTAAGTCATTGATTTTTAGCACTTTCTTCTTTTTAATGTAAACATTGAGGGCTATAATCTCCCTCACAACACTGCCTTCAGTGCATGAAAACACTGATATGTTTTGTTCTAGTTTTCATTAGTCTCAAGGTATTCATATTTATTGATTTCTGGCACAATTTATTCTTTGACCAACTAATTATTTAAGAACATGTTATTTAATCTCCATATATTTGTGAATTTTCCTTTTTTCTGGTTCTTTTGATTTCAAGTTTTATTCCATTATGATCAGATATAGTGTTTTGTATATTTTTGGTCTTGTTGAATTTATTGAGTTCTGCTTTGTGATCCAACATATGGTCTATCTTGGAGAAAGATCCATGAGTGCTTGAGAAGAATATATAGCTTGCCACTTAGGGTGCAATGTTCTGTATATGTCAATTAGGGTTAGTCCATTTGTCATATTATTCAAGTTCTCTCTTTCTTTATTGATCTTCTGCCCAAATGTTCTATCCAATGCTGAGAGTGGTGTGTTAAAATCTCCAACTGTTATTGTAGAAATATTATTCTTCCTTCAGATTTGTCAGTGTTTGTCTCATGTATTTTTGAGCATCCTGATTATGTGCATATACTTTTATGATTGTTATTTCATCCTGGAGAATTGCCTCTTTTATTCATATTTAATATCCTTCCTTGTCTAACAGTTTTGCTTTTAAAGTTAAATCATCTGATGTAAGTATAGCTTCTACAGCTTTTTTTCTTGGTTACTGAATGCATGAATATCTTTTTCCAGCCATTCACTTTCAATCTATTGGTATCCTTGGGTCTAAGGAGAGTCTCTTGTAGACAGCATATAGATGGCTCATATTTTCTTATCCATTTTGCCAGTCTGTGTCTTTTGATCGGTGAGTTTAATCCATTAACATTCAATGTTATTACTCTAAAGGCAGTTCTTATTTCACCAATTTTGACCTTTGGGTTTTAGCTGTCATATTTTGTTTTCATTACTCTTTTCATACTATGTTACTTTTACTGATATAATCTTCAGTTCTAGACACTCTTTCAAGCCTTTCTTTCCTGTCTTTTGTTTTAGACTGTAGCACTCTCTTTAGTATTTCCTACAAAGCTGATATCTTGATGACAAACTCTCTCAGTTTCTGTTTATCTGTGAAAATGCTAAACTCGCCTTCATTTTTAAAAGACAATCTTGTGAGATTTAAGATTCTTGGCTGGCAGTTTTTCTCTTTCAGTATCTTATACATATCATACCACTGCCTTTTTGCCTCCATGGTTTCTGATGAGAAATCTAGACTTAATCTTATTGGTTATGCCTTGTATGTTATGCATCACTTTTCTCTTGTTGCTTTCAGAATTCTCTCTTTTGTCTTTGGTAGTTGACATTCTGATACATATGTGTCTTGGAGGTGGTCTCTTTGGATTTATTCAGATAGGGAGTACATTGTGCTACTTGGACTCTGATATCTATGCCCTTCAATAAGGTTAGGAAATTTTCTACCATTATTTCTCCAAATATTCCTTCTGGGACACCCACTACACACATATTTGCATGTCTTTTGCTATCATTTAGTTTTCTAAGACCTTGTACAATTTTTCCCATTCTTTTCTTCATCTGTTCTTTTGTATATTTGCTATCAGAGGCCATGTCTTCAAGCTCATCAATCATTTCTTTTGCCGCCTCATATCTGCTATCTGTCTCCAGTGTTTTTGCTTTTGTTTTTGCTTTTTGAGGTACTGTAACCAGTGATTGAACCCAGTGCCTTGTATATGAGAAGCTGGTGCTCAACTACTAAGTCACATTGGTTCCTCTGATATGTTTTTTCCATTTGTTTGCTTTTTGTTTGCTTTTTTGTTTTTGGGAAGCACTGGGGACTGAACCCAGGACCTCCCATGTAGGAAGTAGGTTCTCAATCACTTGAGCTACATTCATTCCCCAGTGTATTTTTAATTTCATTTATTGTGCCTTTAATTCCCATAAGAATTATTTTTCTATGTATGCTTTCAAATTCTTTGTGCTGACCCAGTGTCTTCTTAATATCTTTATTCTATTTAGTCATCTCACTGAATTTATTAAGGAGATTTGTTTGAACATCTATGACCTGTTGTCTCAACTCTTTTATATCATCTGGAGGCTTAACTTGTTCCTTTAACTGGGCCATAAATTCCTTTTTCTTGCTATGGATTGTAATTTTTTGTTGGTGTTTTTGCTTCTGGGTACAGTTTCTCCCTTTAGTTTAGGGCTTTCTTACCTTTTTCCCTTGCTGGTTTGTAGTAGGAGCCCAGGGTGTAGTTAGTAATGTAAGCTGTGGAGGCTGAAGCTGCCTGCATTGCCCTAGGAACTGATAAAGTTTCTCCCACCTTTCTCCTCTGCCAGAGGTAGGGACAGGGCTGCAGCCATGTGTAATAATCCAAGTTGTACAGGTCAAGACTATCTGTAGTTGTCTGGAGAAACTGATAAAGCTTCACACTCTTTCCTCCCCTGACTGGGGTGGGGATGTAGCTGCAGGTATGGGTAACAATCTATGCCATGTGGATCTAAAAGGACTGCCCTTGCCCAGGTAGACTGACATGGCACCAGCCCCCCATCCTCCCTTTCCAGGGGAAGAGATAGACCCTCTGGAGTACTCACTAATCTAATTCATGTGGGCCAAATGCACCTGCAGTTGTCCTGAGTGGCTGAGGGAGTACTGTCTCTTTTGCCCTTTAGGGGGTGGTGATGGAACCACTATTGCCAAACAGTTCAGTCTGTGTAGTTCTAAAGTATCTGCTGTTACCCAGAGAGGCTGAGGAAACACCAGTCCCTCCTATCCTACTGGGGGGTAGGGGTGGTTCCACAGGTGTCCTCCAGTTCAGTGCATGCTGAAAGTGCCTGCCATTGCCCAGAATGGCTGAGGAAACACAGCTCCCCTCCTATCTATTTGGCAGCAGGGATGGAGCTTCACATGTCTGACTGTTCATTCTGTGTGGCCAAAAGCACCTGCAGTTACCCATAGAGGCTGGAGAAACATTGCCCCCCTCTTGTCCTATTGGGGGTGGGGGAGGAGCCACAGGTGCCCAACAGTTGAGATCATGTGGGCAGAAAGTACCTGCAATTGCCCAGATAAGCTGAAGAAACACAGCTTCTCTCCTATTCTATTGGGGTGCAGCGATGGAGCCCCAGGTGACTGACTATTCAGTCTTTATGAACTGAATGTACCTGCAGTTAACCTGCATAGTCTGGTGCAGGTCCCACCAGTTTCCTTCCCGTCAGAGGAAAGGCTGGAGACTATGCTATGATTTCAGGCCAATCTGGGTGGAAAGAAGCCTTGGTCCCCAGCATCACTGTGATTTTTGATTAGCCCGGTTTCCCCTAATGCTGGGGACAGAGTTAAAATGGTGGCTACTGGCCTCTTTCTGAGGTGGATAGGTTCAAACTTAAGCTATTCTTACGAGTATTCTTTATGAAGCTGAGTTTACTAATCAGTAGCTAAAGTCAGTGGCCAACTGTCTCTCTCCCATTTTTGGAGGTGGCTTGTGTCACCAGTGGAAGATGGGCACTGGCCTCTGCAGTGTGAATTGCTCTACTCACAGATGGACAGTCTCCTCCTTATATTCTTTCAAGGATATTGCAGGATGCTCTTCTGGTCTACTGGGTCCCTGAAACAGGTACTTTAGATAGCTCTGGATGATTACTAATTGTCCTTTAGGATGAGATGAATCTTGGAGCTCCTTCCTCTGCCTCCATCTTGCCCCTCCTTCTTTTGCTATCATGGGATTTTGATAAAGAAGCAATGATATATTCAGTATATACCATTATGGGATAAATATGAGTATATAGTGTAAAGAGAAGAAAACAGAATAAATTAAGATCTATTGTCCTCACAGAAAATAACCAGCAATTCCACTGATTACAAGTCCACAGTATGCTTTGCAGCTGTGTTTTCTTCCTCCATGCTTTCTAATTGTGAGAGTCAAGTTTTTAAAGAGGTTTCTGCAGACTCAGTCAAGAACTTAACACTTCTAAAAAGGAAGAAAGCTTATGAAAAAGATGCCCTCTGAAGCCTTAGTGTGCAACTACCTGAAGAGAGCACTTTCCTCCTTTAGAAAGTCTCTGGGATTTTGTAGATACTTCTGAACGTATGGATCTGAAAATCCATATAATTTGAAAGAAGCAAATATTTTCAACTGACCACTGTGGCAGTTTGAAACCAAAATGACCCCAGCAGATAATGTCCTTAGAGATAATCCACTCCTGTGCATGTAAACCTATTATAGATGGCACTGTCTGATTAGAACACTTCAGTAGGCCATGACCTAGAAAGGGTCTTAATCCTTTTACTGTGGTTCTTTATAAATGGAGGAATAAAACTTCAGATACAGAAAAAAGTGGCAGAGGCATAAAAACCCAGAGAGACTAAGAGAAACATGACCCAGAGGAGAGGGGAGATGAGTAAAATGCCTGATCAGCCACAGCTGAGCTTGGAGGGAAAATAAGCCTGGAGGAGAAGGCAGAGATTTGCAGAGCTGCCATTATACCCTGCCATGTGCCTGATCACCATAGCTGAGCTCGGAGAGAAAGCATCTTTAGATAACATTGCCTTTGCCCGATCGCCCACAACTGCAACTTAGTGAGACAGCATCTCTTGTTGATGCCTTGATTTGGACATTTCCATGGTCTCAGAACTATAAGCTTTGAACCTAATAAATTCTCATTATAAAAGCCAATGCATTTCTGGTATATTGCTCCCAGTAACTTGTAGCAATATAAAACAACCACCTAGAGAAGGGGTCAGTTAACTAAGTCCCATGGACCCAATTCACTCAACCCACTACTTGTTTTTGTAAACAAAGATTTACTGAAATATAACTACACCCATTCATCTATGTATTGTCTATGGTTGTCGATGGCTGAGTTCAACAGAGACTGTATGACCTCCAGGGCATATAATATATACCAGCTGGTCCTTTATAGGAAAGGCTTGTAGACCCCAGGTTTTTTCATGTATATTTCAAGATACCTTGATAGCAAGTATTTTTTAAGATATTTTTCCCTAGTGGATTATTATTGTTAATTACTTGATGCTATTATAAAACATAATATTTTATTAGAAAAACTACTCTCCTTTATAAGTAGAAAATGAAAGTGAATTGCCTTCATATCTTCTAATACTAGTTTTTCCTGTTTATATTAATATTCTAATATTTTATTGTCTGTGATAATATCTCCACTCAGGTAGATTCTCAAAGCATCCTTCAATGATATGGAATCCTGGAGTTATAACAAGAGCAATAGTCCATCTGGAAATTGCTTATAACTCTTTGATACAAGTGTCGTGTAAGTAGAGTCCAATATATTACTTTCATTAAAATAAATATTCTAAGTCCTGTGTTATTCTGCAAGGACACTTGTGAAATATATTCATTTATTCTATTTTGAGTGAGGTCACTTGATTATTATACTTAGTTGCAATGAGTTTTTCATTATATATGTTTGTTCCTAATCGGATCATAATTATCTATTTAGACTAGATGTCTCTGAAAGGAATCTAGAAAACCATGATGAAAATAAATCAGGATAAAAGCTAGAGGAAAAAAATGTAGCCATGTGATAAAGCAGAGCTGAACAAACAAAATTCAGATAACCAATAGTACCCCGACCCCTGTTCCCAACAAAAGTTCCACAAAGTTAATGTTAGGCAAGTTTCTTAGAGAGTTTGTTAAAATAAGAATCATGGTTTTTTCACCATTATCCAAAACTTACGGATCATTCTTATTCTTAAGAAACTTAAGGCTGATACATAATAGGGCAATGTTATCTGGAAGGATTAAAGATCACAGACAAAGAGGAAAAGGCTGTAGGAATCAATCAATCCAATGTCCACCCCATACAGAAATTGTTTCACACCTCTGTCTTATAAGTAACCAAATAACTTATATCACTTCCATTTATAGAAAACATGTTCCTTTTTTAAATTCACCATAAGAGGCAAACACTGAACGCTGTTTGCTCATATTAAGTTGGTCCTTAACTGAAGAATTCTTGCTAAATCTGTCATTTTATTACTTTGTTAATTTCTTAGGCTTCTGTGCCTCAGGCTTAACATTACTATTTTGTTCATAGTATCACCTTACATTCTCACAACAATTTTATAACATTATTATCCCTTGTTTAGTGATAAGAAAATCAAGGCCTGGTCCATGATGAATAAATTAGCCCCCTTATTTCTCCCATAGTCTTTCCGTCTAGAATACATATAAAATGTTTCTTTTATTTACGTAGCCTTTCCAAATCTTAATTATTCTTTAAGGTTCAGAGTTTAAACTTCTTTCAGTCATGCAAAATCATGCTATGCTGCTTTAACCATTCCTTTTTCTGAGTTCCTAGAGACCTATAATATGTACCAGTTCAGCAGTGAATCACAAACCATCCTATATTTTCCAGTTGTTTCATGTATATTAGTTTAGTTTCGCTAACAAAATAACATACATTTTATTTACTTATTTCTTCCTTCCTTCCTTCTGTTATTGAACCCAAAGCAACCTGCATTTGAGAGAGCTGATTGACCAGATTTTAAGAACATATATTTTCAAGTGGTTTTAGCTACCACTTGGAGAGCCCTCCATAATTCAATCCTAAATCTTTCTTTTAAGACCTTTGTTTATCTATCCTTGTTTTTCATTTTTTGTTATTAATCAGATATTTGGTCTCTCCCCTTGCTTTTCAGGAATCATTTACAGAACCACAATATTTTTCTTTTTGATGCCAAGGAGGGAGTTTAATGATTGAGAGTTGTTTCATATTGCCAAGAAAACCTAATTGAGTGCCAGCAAAAAGAGACACTTTCCTTGTAGTATCAAATGTAGTTAGCATTTAATAATCATAGCATTGGATTTGTGAGACCTCAGCACTGAAGATATATTTGTTTATATGCCTCTCTTGCTCTTTTTATATTTACATTATATATATGTAGTTGTTGGTGCTCAAAGGTATGGAGGAATTCCTTGTTTAGAATTTCAAATAATCCTGTGCTTACAAAATACCAATCTTATTTGCTTTGGCAGTATTTGAATAGCTTATCTAACGGTGAGTGAACAGCAGGAATGGGAGAGGGTATTATAAAAGGAGCATTTCTCACTTATGAAAACTAACAATAACAGATTCAGCTGAAATAATTCCCTTTGGACGCAACATAAAAGTAACTAGGAACAGTTGACCTGGTTTCTAAAAAAATTGAATTCATATGGAAAATTCCGCCATAACATCCTTTGATTATGTGCAATTCTATTTGTAAATTACACTCATAATCATATTTTCTGTAATTGGAACATGACCTTTCAAGGCTTTTAATAATTTCTTCTATAATAGCCATCTTTTTCCTGGTATACCCACAAAGTTTTAGTTAAATGAAGGGATGATTTTTAGAATAATTTATTTCAGGTATTTACTAAGCAAGAATGATGTTTAAATTTTGTAAAGTGCCCAGTACTTAGTGCATTGTAAATAAGTCATTGAATTAGAGAGGCCGTATGTCCAACCATAGAAGGGATTCCATCTTTAATATTCTCACCTGTTATTATCTGGCCTCTGTTTGAATACACCCAAGTTGAATACTTTTTCTCTGTAAGAATAAATTTTATAACATAATCCACAATTTAAAAATACAAATTAAAAGTACTGCACAATATCACTGATTATCAATAGGAGCAAGCATTCAAATTAACATGCACAATCAATTCAAGACATTTATATTAGTGTATTGCTATTATTTAACCTTTCATTTGTTACAAAGCAGACTGCTCTGTTTCAATAACCCAGTGACAGCTATATTTTCCATATACTCCATACTGAATTGGACTAATTAAAAAAAGCAACAACACACTTTGGCAGAGTGCTGGTGAATCAGATTCCACTCTTATGTATCAGATATATATGATTTCACATATATCTGATAATATAATTCTTATCTTTTGATAGTCCTCTTACTTTACCTAAAACTATCTATTTTCTGAGGTATTTTGATGTTTTTTTTTCCTGGTTATGGGAGTCTATGAGCACACACTAAAAATGTCCTGGAAATACAAAAATAATTTGATTATTTTAACAGTTTTTCCATGAAATGGAGTTAATTATTCACATTTTCCCGTAAACTGTGTATCTTATAATCAAATTTTCAGTCACTGTTAAGAAATTATTGAAGGGGGTTGGTTTCAGTGACTGCACTCTTGGAGTGAAGTGAACTGTTACGGCCAGAACAGCGACTACGCATGCATTCTTAACAGTCACCAAGAGAACTCTCTTTCCTTTGAGAAGCCGTATTGCCAAAACAGGCTGAACAGAATTGAGAATGCCTTGAAGACAACAGAAAGAGCCAACCAGCAGACAGACAAGCTAAAGGAGCTTTATGGATAAGCATTATATTAGTTGGAACACTATTATGAATATTTAGCTGTGTACAAAGACCTCGTTGAAACTCCCAAGTAGATTATGAGGAAAAGCAAAAAAACAAACCTTTCAGTAGTTGTTGCAGCTCAAAGCAGCAACTTTGAGAACTTGGGCCTCCAGGAAGGCACACATGAACTGTGCTACAATCCTGCATGTGCACTAAGGCAAGGCCAGCTCAATCAGGCAATGAAAATCCTACAAAAAGCTGGAGACCTTTGCTGCTGGTGCCTATCAGAAGAAGCTGATGGAATTGAAGATCCTCATGATCAGATGGCCTATATTTTGCAAGTTTTCAAATTTACAATCAGATAATAAAACTACAGCCAAAAGATGTGGGATTGCTAACTGTAATTGCAAATAGCATCATTACCATTACCAAGGACCAAAATGTCTTTGGCTCCAAGAAGAAGGTGAAATTATCCAATGCAGACAGAGTATAGTTTAAGTTTTTCAAGAAACAACTGCAGGCTATAGAATTTAACAAAGCTCTACTTGCTATGTACACAAAATATCCACCAGCCTACAGTCCCAAAGTCCTGAGCATCCCCTGCCTGTGTTAATACAAGGTGTGCAACTCTGTTGTGAAAAGCAGTAAATAAAAGCAATAGAGATGCTCCAGGAATTTTCAGATCAGCATCCGGAAAATGCAGCTCAAATTAAGTTGAGTATGACACGCTGAACCCACCTACCCACAACCTGGCAGTGCAGCAGCAGTATTTGCCTCTACAAGTAATATCATACCCCCCAAGACAGAAACCTGCAAGGGCTCCAGCAACAAAATAGAAACAACAGCTGAAAAAGAGAAAAGTGGGAAAGGTGGCTGGTGATTAGAACATTCTTGTTCCAGGCCATTTTTAAACTAGTCTCAGTGATACTAGGAACATAGTAAAAGGAACACAGCAAGAAGCACCAACTTTCTGCTCAACATGTCCACATTTTCATAAAATTCTTTCCTTGTGCACCTAATAGAAAACATCTTTCTCAAAGTTGATGCCTAGTGAAGCTTGGCCTAGTTGTACCATCTAGCTTTGTACAGATTATGAGAACTCAAAATAATTGGACATTTACCCACCCAATCTCGTCTTTTTTCATTTTCACAAACAAGGCATGTGATCTAAGGTTTTCCCAAGATTTAAACAGAAACTCCTTTTTTTTTTTAAGATTTATTTATTTTATTTTATTCTCCCCTGCCCCAGGTGTCTGTTCTCTGTGTCTATTTGCTGCGTTTTCTTTGTCCGCTTCTGTTGCTGTCAGCGGCTTTTGTTGCATCATCTTGTTGTGTCAGCTCTCCGTGTGTGCGGCACCATTCTTGGTCAGGCTGAATTTTCTTTCCCGCTGGGTGGCTCTCCTTACGGGGGGCACTCCTTGCTCGTGGGGCTCCCCTACGCGGGGACACCCCTGTGTGGCAGGGCACTCCTTGCGCGCATCAGCACTGCACGTGGGCCAGCTCCACACGGGTCAAGGAGGCCCGGGGTTTGAACCGTGGACCTCCCATGTGGTAGGCGGACGCCCTAACCACTGGGCCAAGTCCGTTTCCCAGAAACTACTTCTATTTCAACTGAGTCTGAAGATACTTGTTCCTATTTAAATCCCACTGAAATTATGTCTCAGGAGACCCTAAAAAACTGAAAATAGAATGAGCATTCCAAATATCCACTTAGAAATATCATGTGATTAAAGGGAACCCATATTAATATACTGGTGTTTTTCATGTCATTAAATTGAGTGGCCACAGGAAAATTAAAGAAATTGTCTTGAATAATTCTGACCATAAATCCTATGTCTTGTGATACTGGAATATGTGACAGTTTTCATTACATTTATATATGTATAAATTGGGGCTCCTCTGTGCCCCCATGTCATCTTCAGATTATGGTAACATTATGCTGATTAAGCACCATTAAAGAACTCAAGGAAAATGTATCGATGCTGCAAGAAGTTGACTCTTAGACCTAGCGTTCTGAAGGCAGATTGGTTTGGACTTGATAATATTCATTTTCTGCTGTGCAAGATACCATTTAGACATATGAGTATTTCCTTGTGATCATATTACAATAAAGTGCTGCTGCTTGACTCTGCACATACTGAAATTTCTTCAAAGAATTCTTAAAAAGGCTTTCCTCCTTTACTGTAGGAGAGAAAGTTAAGAAACTTGGTTCTTTTCAGTATCGTCAGAATTTGTAATGGCATCTAAAAAGAACTTCTTAACATGAATCATCTGTTATGTCATAATACTTTTAAAGCTCTATAGAGAGCACTTTTTCAGTAAGAGTGACCTATTTATTCCTTCTGAATATATAACCCATTACATGAATAATTTTTAGTGAATTTGTTATTTAAGATTCCTTTACATTTCTGTGGTGAAGGATAACCATTTTTTAGGTTAGCAAAGCCACAGAGTCTTAGTGAAAATTATCCATCATTGAAAATTTTGATCCAAGGTACAGCAGTGAAATTTATGGTTCTCTACTCAATGTTATTGCCAGTAATTGTTATTACCAGTCATTACTAAGTAGCTGAAACCTCAGTTCAAATAAATAAATTATATATGACAAAAAAGTGTAAACAAGTAGAGTGAGTATTGCTAAGTGGATGAGCACCTGCTTTCCTTGTGTGAGGTCCCAAGTTCAATCTCCAGGACCTTCTTAAACAAAACAAAACAAAACAAAACAAAACAAAACAAAAAACTCTCTAAGTATGAGGAAGCAGGTGTAGGTTGAGTGCCTGTTTCCCACATACAAGGTCATGGATTCAATCCCCAGTATTGCTTAAAAAAAAAAAGTAAGAATTATAAACAAGTACAATAAAACACCGCCAACAAAAAGAAATTAAGTGATTGCTATGAGTGATACAAAATGTATATGTGAAACTTAAGAGAACTGAAATTTCATTGAAAATTTACATATCTTTTAACCAAACTTTTCAGTTACAAATTCATAGAATTTCACTATACAGATTATTTCAAAGTACAAAGGAAGCAAGCAGTTTAGACATGTTTACACATGATTGAATTGTCAGAAGAGAAGTCCATGTCAGAGGAAGAATATTGCAATTTTTCAATACCAAATACAGTAAAAATTGTAGTGGTTTAATTTATAACTGTGAAAATACTTATCCTGTTTTCAAGAAGTGTGTCAGTTTCTGAAAAGTCATATACTATTTAGACTAATGTTATCTATATCTGATGTCCATTTACTATGTTGTTAAAATCTTTCATAATTTATCAATTAATTATTGAGTAATATGTGCAAAGGACTATGATAAGTGCTGTAGGATAGAAAATAAAAGTGACTGTAATAGAACCCCTATTATCTAGTTGACTATAATATAGTATAAGAAGTTTGTACTCATTTATACTCAAACATTGCTCTAATACAAGGGAGAAAATAATGAAGAAAGAACTACACATAAACCAACACAGTGTGGGAAGTCAATTAGACCCAAATAATTATTAATTTTGAGTGTTTTCACAGGTCCTTCTCTCCTAGCCCTATTAAATGATGCAGACTTGCTGGGTTATCAATGCCCCAAAATAAACTCATCCATCACTACGACAAAGTTCCTAAAAATGGAGCGTGAAGGATTCTGTTTTGATTTTGCTCTTGGCCTTGAAATAGTAGAGTTTTAACTTGTTTTTCTCTACCACCAAAACACATTTGTGCACACCCAAACTTATACTTTAACCACAGTTACTTCTAAAATAGGAAGGGAAAATTTGACTATTCACTGTCTAGTATATTCTAGGTACTGTACTAAGGCAATTCAGCTGTTTTATCTCATTTTTTTTTTTTAAAGATTTATTTATTTATTTAATTTCCCCCCCTCCCCTGGTTGTCTGTTCTTGGTGTCTATTTGCTGCGTCTTGTTTCTTTGTCCGCTTCTGTTGTCGTCAGCGGCACGGGAAGTGTGGGCGGCGCCACTCCTGGGCAGGCTGCTCTTTCATTTCACGCTGGGCAGCTCTCCTCACGGGCGCACTCCTTGCGCGTGGGGCTCCCCCACGCGGGGGACACCCTTGCGTGGCACGGCACTCCTTGCGCGCATCAGCACTGTGCATGGCCAGCTCCACACGGGTCAAGGAGGTCCGGGGTTTGAACCGCGGACCTCCCATATGGTAGACGGACGCCCTAACCACTGGGCCAAAGTCCGTTTCCCTTATCTCATTTATATCTCAAAAATCCCTGTGAGTTACATTTATTACAGTTGTAAAAACTAGCTCAGAATAGAAATGGATTACTCATTTAGTAATTTTTTATGCAGTTAGTAAGTTAGGGACAGAAGAACTGTTGTGTATCCTAATTTATTCCTCTATTATATTACCAGAATGGCATATTGAAGGACTTCAATTTTAAAAATAATCTTAAAATATTAATTAAATCAGGAATCAAAAACCAACAGTGAAAGAAACAAAATGAGGGAAAGTTGCAGGAGATAAGCTGTGGAAGATTGGAGATAGATGTGATTTTTGCATACTCCTTCCATTGTGAGGTGTGGTCTTTTTCACTTGGGTTTGAATCTGAGTGTCTTCTGCATCTCTTTGACCAACAGGGTATAGCAGAAGTGATGCTTCTTCTGTTTCTGGATTCAGACCTGAAAAATCTGGTAGATTTTACTTCTTTTTTTTTAAAATAAACAACTTTATTTCAAATTCACAAAAATAAAAGAACAGTAAAAGGCAGCTCAACAAGTTATGGAAACATTATTCCTAAAAAGTTCTTTTTTTCAGGTACCTTTCTCTCATCCAATTCCAACTGCTAACTCAGTTATTCTTCTATTGTTCAGAAAGATACACAGATGAACACAGATGAGTTAAATAACATAGTCAGGGTCTCCTTATTAATGAAAAAATGAAGAGAAAAATGCTTAATCATATTCACATCTCAAAAACCAAATCCTATATTCTCTTTTTACCTTTAGAATTAATATAGCACCAACTTTGCTTTTGCTACAAAACACTACAATGTTGTTGTTAACTATAGTTCGTAAATTACATCATTTATATTCTCCCATGTATCACCACATTCTTAACACCCTACAGCAGAAGAACATTTCTGTGTTTATATTACTAAGCACAATACTCATCTACTTCTGAAATCATTGTTATACTTTCCCAATATTATTAACCAGTTGTCCTCCAACTACCATTGATCTTCTTGGACTACTTGTTTCAGCCACAATCACATCCATAAATCAAGTGTATGTTACATTCATTATAATGTATTACCAACAATTCCATCCGTTGCTACAAATTTACATTTGATCTTTGTAGCAGTTTGATATTATTGATCAATTCATCTGAGAGTCTACACCTAGCCTTGTGGAGATAGCAGAGGAGCTGAGCCCAGAGAGAAGCAAGCCCAGAGAAAAGATGAACCCAGGAAGCCTGAACCCTGGCAGTCATTGGCAGCCATCTTACTCCAACACGGGGCAATAGACTTTGGTGAGAAAGGTAGCTTATGCTTTATGGCCTGGCTACTGTAAACTTCTACCCCAAATGAATATCCTTCATAAAAGCCCACAGATTTCTTATGTTTTGCATCAGCACTCCTTTGGCTGACTAATACAACCTTATTGAACATTCTACATACAGCCAGCATTTCTCTCCCTTTTCATACTACTTTCCATCTCCCACCAACTTCATAGTCCAAGTCCATAAGTCTACTCATTGTGTTTAGTTCATATCAGTGAGATCATAAAATATTTGTCCTTTTGTGCCTGGCTTATTTCACCCAACATAATATCTTCAAGATTCTTCCATGTTGTCATATGCTTTCTCAATTGATTCCTTTTTACAGCTGAGTAATATTTCACCATATGACTATACAACATTTTTATCCATTCATTGGTTGACAGTCACTTAGGTTGTTCCCATCTTTTAGCAATTGTGAATAAAGCCACTATGAACATCAGTGTGCAAATATCTGTTCATATCCTTGATTTCAGTTTTTTCTGAATATATTCTTAGTGACCAGATTGCTGGATCATATGGCAGTTCAATATTTAGTTTCCTGAGGAACTGCCAGATTGTCTTCCACAGATGTTGCACCATTTTACAGTCCCACCAATAGTGAAGGAGTGTTCTTATTTCTCTGCATCCTATCCATCATTTGAAGTATTCTGTTCTTTTAATAATGGCCATTCTGTATGGGAGTAACTTGATATCTCATTGTAATTTTGATCTACATTTCCCTAATAGCTAGTGATCTTGAATATCTTTTCATGTGTCTTTTGGCCATTTGTATTTCCACTTAACAAAAATGTCTGTTCAAATGTTTTGCCCATTTTTGATGGAGTTGCTTGTCACTTTGTCATTAAGTTGCTTGGTCTCTTTCAGATATATGGTTTCTGGAAAATTTTCCCCAATGGGCAGGCTGTCTTTTGACTTTCTTGACAGTCTTAAGAAAAACAAAAGTATTTGAATTTGAGGCTGTCCTATTTATCTATGTTTTCTTTTGTTGCTTGTGCTTTGAATGTACAGTCCAAGAAATCACCACTAAGCACAAGATTTTGAAGATGTTTCCCTACATTTTCTTCTGGGGGTTTTATGGCTTTAGTTTTTATATCTAGGCCCTTGATCCATTTTGAATTAAGTTTTGTATAATGTCCTCTTTCTTTTTTTAAGGTATGGATATCCAGTTTTCCCAGCACTATTTTTTTTATCCACCTCCCCCCCCCCCCAACCCCGTGGCTTGTGCGTGCTGTCTGCTCTCTGTGTCCATTTGCTGTACGTTCTTCTGTGTCTATATTTATTTATTTTATTTCCCCTCCCACCTTGTGGCTTGCCTGCTATCTGCTCTCTGTGTCCATTCACTGAGCGCTTTTCTGTGTTTTTGCTTATCTTCCTTTTTTTGTTGCATCACCTTGCTGAGTCGGCTCTCTGTGGCGCTTGTAGGTTGGGTGGTCTCTGTGGCATCTGCATGCTGGGCAGCTATCCTCAGTGTGCAGGCAAGCCTGCCTTCACAAGGAGGCCCTAGGATGCAAACCTAGGGCCTCCCATATGGTAGATGGGAGCCCAACTGATTGAGTGACAGCCACTTCCCCCCAGCACTATTTTTTGAATATGTTATTATGACCCAGTTGAGTGGTTTTGACAGCCTTGTTAAAAATGACTTGATCATAGATGTGAGGATTTATTTCCAAACTCTCAGCTGAATTTCATTGGTCAATCTGTCTATATTTATGCCAATACTATGCTGTTTTTACAGTGTAGCTAGATACTATGCTTTAAAATCTTTCTTCTTTTTAGATATATTTTTGGTTATTTTGGTGCTCTTAATTTCCCAGATATATTTGATAATTGGCTTTTCCACTTCTACAAAGAAGAATATTATAATTTTTATCAGGATTGCATTAAATCTGTATATCAGTATGGGTAAAATTGACATCTTAATGATATTTAGTCTTCCAAACTATGAACATGGAATATCCTTCCATTTAGATTATCATTGGTTTCTTTAAGCAATGTTTTGTAGTTTTCTGAATACAGGTCTTTTATGTCCTTGGATAAATTTATTTTTAAATATTTGACCTTTTAGTCGCTTTTGTAAATGGAATTTTTTTCTGACTTCCCTCTCAGATTGCTCTTTAGTAGTATAAAGAAATGCTATTGATTTTTGTGTATTAATCTTGTATCCCACCACATTGCTAAAATCATCTATATGTTCTAATTGTTTTGTTGTATATTTTGGGGGATTTTCTAAGTATAGGATCATATCACAGCAAATAGCAAAAGTATTACCTCTTCTTTTCCTATTTGAGTGCCTTTTATTTATTTTTCTAGCCTAACTGTTCTAGTTAGAACTTTTAGCGCAATATTGATTAACATTGGGGAGAGTGGGCATCCTTATCTTGTTCCCAGTCTCAGTGAGGAAACTTTCGGTCTTTCACCATTAAGTACAATGTTAGCTGTGGGTTTTTCATATATGCACTTTATCATATTGAGAGTTTCCTTCTATTCTTATCTTCTGGTGTATTTTTTTTTTTTTTTTGTCAAGAAAGGATGCTGTATTTTGTCAAATGCCTTTTCTGTATCAATTGAAATGATCATATGATTTTTTTCTTTAATTTATTAATGTTGTATATTACATTGATTGATTTTCTTATATTGAAGTACCCTTGAATACATGCTATAAAGCCCACTTGATCATGATTTATAGTTTTTGATGTGAATTTGGATTTTGTTAGCAAATACTTTGCTAAGAATATTTGCATCCATATTCATTAAAGACATTGGTATGTAATTTTCTTTTTCATAATATCTTTTTTGGCTTTGGTATTAGGGTGATGTTAGCTTCATAGAGTGAATTTGGTAGCATTCCTTCCTGTTCAGTTTTTTTGGAGAAGTTTGAGTAAGATTGGTATTAGATCTTCTTTAAATGATTGGTAGAACTCACATGTGAAGTCATCTGGTCATGGACTTTTCATTTTGGGGATTTGTTTGATGACTGTTTCAATCTCTTTACTTGTGATTGGTTTGTTGAGGTCCTCTATTTCTTCTAGGATCAGTGTGGCTTGTATGTATTTTTCCAGAAATTTGTCCATTTTAACAACCATATACCAATGTTTATTGGCTTATGGTTGTTCATAGTAACCTCTTAAGAACTCTTTTATTTCTGATAGGTCATGGGTAATGTCAACCTTTTCATTTCTGATTTTATTTATTTGAATCTTCTCTCTTATTTTCTTTGTTATTCTAGCTAAGGGTTTATTGACTTTATGATTTTCTCAAAGAACCAAGTTTTTATTCTGTTGATTTTCTCTATTGTTTTTTTTTCTCCATTTTATTTATTTGTGTTCCAAATTTTATTCTTTCTTTCTCTTTGCTTTTGGGATTGGTTTGCCATTTTTTTCTAATTCCTCCAGGTATGCAGTTAGGTCTTTGATTTTAGCACCTTTTTTTCCTTTTTAAGTATAAGCATTGATGGCTTTGAATTTCCTTCTCAGCACTGCCTTTGCTGTATCCCATAAGTTTTGGTATGTTATGTTCTCATTTTCATTTTGTCTGATTTTTCTTGTAATTTCTTCTTTAACCCACTGATTATGTAAGAGTGTATTGTTTAATATCCATATATTTGTGAATTTTCCTTTTTTCCACCTGTCATTAATTTACAACTTAATTCCATTATGATCAGAGAAAGTGTTTTGTATAATTTCAATCTTTTAACATTTATTGAGATCTGATTTATATCCCAACATATGGTCCATCCTGGAGAAATATCCATGAGTACTTGAGAAGAATGTATATCCTGCTGTTTGGGGTGTAATACTCTACAAGCATCTATTCAATCTAGTTCATTTATCATATTATTTGAACTCTCAGTTTCCTTATTTATCCTGTTGTATCTAATGCTAAAAATGAAGTGATGAAGTCTCCAACTATTATTGCACAAACATTTATTTCTCCTTCAGATTTGCCATTGTGTATCTCATATATTTTTGGGCACTTATGTTACATGAATATTTATTATTGTTATTTCTTCTTGGTGAATTGTTCCTTTTATTAATATATAGAAGCCTATTCATCTCTTAAAATAGTTTTGCATTTAAAGTCTGTTTTATCTAATATCAATATCACTACACCACCTCATTTTTATTGCTGTTAGGGTGAAATATCTTTTTCCAACCTTTCACTTTCAGTTTGATTGTGTTCTTGCATCTAAGGTGAGTCTCTTCTGGACAACAAATAGATGGCTTATTTTTAAAATCCATTCTAGCAGTCTATTCCTTTTAATTGATGTGTTCTATCCATTAACATTCAGTTTTACTACCAGAAAGATATTACTTACTTTGACCATTTTATCTTTTGGCTTTCTGTTGTTATATTTTACAATTATCTGTCTTTAACCCTTTCAATTTCTCTTATTTATGTTCTTCACTTCACATTCTTCTTATGGGCACTCTCCCTTGTCTTTTCCTAAGAGGCTGTAACTCACCCTTTAATATCTCTTGTAGATTCATTCTCTTGTTAACATACTCTCTCAGTTTTTTGTTTGTCTGTAAAGATTGTAAACTCACTCTCATATCTGAAGGACAGTTTTTCCAGATAATGAATTCTTGGTTAGCACTTTTTTCTCTTTCAATACCTTAAATATATTTTACCACTGCCTTCAAGCCTCCATGGTTTCTGAAGAGAGATTGGTGCTTAGCTTTATTAAGGCTTCCTTGTAATATATTGCTTTTTTCTTGCTGCTTTCAAATCCTCTCTTTATCTTTGGCCTTTGGCAATCTGAATAGTAGATGTCTCAGAATAGGTTTATGAGGATTTATTCTTTTGGGGTATTTGGGGACAGCATCATTGTCTTTCTTGAATATTGATATTCACATATTTCATAAGGGTTGGGAAATTTTCAATCAGTATGTCCTCAAATATTCTTTCTATTCCTTTTCTGTTCTCTTCTCCTTCTGAGGCATCTATAGCACATATATTTGTGCATTTTGTGTTGTCATTCAGTTCCCTGAGGCCCTGTTCAATTTTTGCATTCTTTTCTCTGTCTCTTCTACCTTTTCTATATCAAATGTCCTATCTTCAAATTAACTTATTTGTTTAAAGTATAAATCCATCCAAAGTGTACAATCAATGGTATTTGATACAATCACAGTTTTGCATTCATCACTTCAATCATTTTAAAGCATTTTTATTACTTCAGCAATAAAAATAATAATACTAAAAAACAAAAACCAAACAAACAAAACTCATAACTTCTCAATCACTCTGTTTCCCCTACTATATATAGCTTCTATTTGTTTCCTTTTCTCTAGTTTATTTGTATTTATATTTTGTAAAAACAGTCTTATATATTCAATATCACCAATATTTGTATTTTATATGAGGTTTCACTATGCAGTCCCTTGTTATATTTTTTAGCTTTTCATCTAATAATATAAATGCCCTTAGACTTTCCTTTTCAACCACTGCCATTACCATATAATAGTTGTGCTAGTCACAAACACCATGATATGCTCTCACCATTTCCATTCATATCCAAAGATTTACAAGGAACCTTTTAATCAGTTCTGTACGGATTAATCATAGATTAATTTTTTTTAACTTTAATTTTGTTCTTTTTAAGTAGTCAAAACTTTGGCAGGGAGTCTCTAATGGGGCCCAACCAGGTCTACCGTGCCTGGGAAAGAAGATGGAGAGCCCAGCAAATGATGTTCTTTGGCAAACCCTTCTACAGAGATGAATCCTTCAATTTCCACTACCTCTTTTGAGCTAGAGAGTTTTGATAGTTATAATCACCAAGGAGAAACCACAGTCAGCCCTCTACGGAACCCTCTCTCCTCCCTGAAAGGAATCTGCCCTTTCCTCTCTCTGTTGACCTTTCAGCCTTAGATTTTACTGATGCTGATACTTCCTGGGTGGGGGATGAGCATCGTTTCCAGCACAGGGGTATCAACTCAGAGGTTTCCCTATGCCCTTTTTGTGTCAGCATCCAGTGGGCAGGGCAGTCCCTCCTGGAATGATGCACGAGGCACTTTCTTGGCCTGCAGAGTTCTTCTAAGCAGCTCCCTCTGACTACTTCTATGCCTTCTCCCTGATTTTGCAAGAGAACTGCACCCTGTCTGAGCCACCTCTGATGCTACCTTGAATCCTGGTAGGTTTTACTTACTATAAGCTCTCTTAAGGGCAAGCCAGCCACTCCAATGTACTGAGAACTCCGTGCTGTGAAGCAATCCAATTGTAACGTGAAGAGTATTACATGAAAAGAAAGTGATACTGGCTAGCTACCAGTTGTTCTGCCATCCAAATCCAGGCATTACATGTGCATGTGAAGAAGTCTTGGACATTCTAGACCCAGCTAATACCATGTGGAAAAGAACTGAGGTCCAAGACATACAGGCTATCTGTCTCAGGCACTTCTAGATATTTGTGCTACCACTGCTGAAGCCCAGCCAATGTGAAACAGAGAAAAGCTATCCTCACTGAATTCCTAATGCAAAGAATTGTGAGCATAATAAAATGTTTTTTGTTCTATGTCACTGAGTTTGGGTACTTTGTTATACCGCAATGTATAACCAGAACATAGTTTTCAAGAGTAGACTGGAGCTATATCAAAGGTGTGTGTGTGTGTGTTTCCCTGTGGATAGTGAAAAAACCAACACAGGAAACATTATCAATGTAAAAAGGAAAAGTGCAGGAGAAATTATCCTATTATCTTTCTTATCTTCTCAGGGAAGGGAGGGAAGGGCTAAATTTTGAGGGAGGGAGATTTAAACTTGTGACTGGCTGTTATTAAAAATTTTTTGCCTTACATTAGATTACATATAGTAATTTACTGGATGAGAATTTCTACAGTAAAAGAGATAAATAAGCCATTCCAGAAGAGTCTATTCTAGGCAGCTGTTCATTCTTCAGTCTTTTTTTCCAACTGTTCCTTCTTCAGAATCATGGTTGTACCTATTTGGTCAACAGCAGCAAGTGCAGTCCTAATTCCCTTTGTCCTAGTGTTTCAGGGTAAAAGGGTCAGTTGTGGGAAATAAGGGATGAGAATGGAAAATCTTTTATGGATTTTTTTTGCGTAGCATAGATTTGGAGCAGAAAAGCTTGAACAAGTTTAGGATGTCATTCTTCTCATCTGCAGAGAAAGGAAGACCTATGTCACTAAGATGTTGTTAGAATTAAATGCGATGGTCTGTGTAAAGGGCCCGACACATAATACAGAAGTTGCACAATGTTAATCCATTTCCCTTCTCTGATCCCTTCAGGCTAAATAAAGAAGCATCCAGAGAGTGGGGCTATCTCTGTCTACTTAATTGAGGAAGTCAATGAGGACTTTAAAGTGTCTGGGGAAATGATCTGCTGTAAGAGTCATTCAACCATGATAATTGATAATGTCATGCAGATTAGCCAGAAGGACTGCAGAGCCATTTTCTCTGAGGTGATGCACAGCAGTTTTGATTAGTGAGCAGGAACTCAGTGTAGACATGTGACTCTTCCATATCTATTTAAATGCCAGTACATGCAGCAGGATATTAGCAAGAGATGTGCTTCCTTTATTGCCTTTTATAAATGAGATTGAATACATGTAATTTCACTTAGTCTAAATTACGTGATCTTGTCCCACATCTTTATTATTTTCAGGTTTCTTTTTTTTTTTTTTTTCTTTCCTTAAGAAATATTCCCATGAAGGCAATTTGAATGATTTTGGGATCTAAAAAAATATTTCTGTAGATTGTAATGGAGATGATAACTTGTGTTTTAATTAGACCCATTTGCCTGTAAGGGGCCAGCCAGTCACTCATGCTGCCTTAAATAATAGAAATTTATTTCAGTGATGAGTAAGGAAGGCAGGGGACCCAAGAAATCAGAAGACTCATTTTTAGACCATCACATCGAGATGGAAACTAGACCCAAGAGCTGCTCTAGAGAACTCCATTCCATAACCTTCTTTGTTTTACTCTCTTTGAATTGTCAGTTATTTTTCCAGGACTGCTTCTCCTCATATGTTTTGTCATTTCCTCTACTACTTTTAACTGCCTGCCTCATCCTCAGTCCAGTATCTGCTCAGAGATTCTGCTCATTCACAATGCCAATATATTTCCCTATATCCTTGAATCAGTTTACTCATATTCTGTGTTCTACTGCTTGGTTTTTCTGTAGGCAACCTTTCAACTTAAGCTGCAACTGTCAACTTTTTGACTTTTACTTTTTAAAAAGCAGAAATATGATTGACTTACCATATCACTACCTTAGTAGAGTTCGTTCTGCAAAGTAAAGGCAAATGCTACTGTAAAGCCAAGAATTGGCTATACTTCCACCGTCAGCTGAGGCTTGAAAAAATATATCAGGGCAGTTTCTCCTGGAAGGACTGTAGTTATAACAGGCACCACAACTGACATATTTAACAGAGTTTGAGATTTTTAGGGATATTCTCATCTACTTTTTAACCAGGATTGTAATTAACTTCACTTTGTTATGATGCTTCTAATCACCACACATTCCAATAGAGCTTTTATTCTATAACTAGGTTTCTCCTAGTCATAGTACTATCATAGTACTTATCAGGTGACCTTGTATTTGCTTGGGTGTCTACTCCTTTGGACTATAAATTAATTGTAGAAACAGATTAAGTTGTGTTTATCATTAAATCCCCTACCAGTCACATGGGAAATACTGTATTGATTTTTTGGAAACTTCAATGTGTATAAAGGATAAAACTCATTTGATCTTGTCCTTGAAGTAACCATAGAGGAGGTAAAAACAATTTTCTATGTAATTTCTTGTGTTTAAAATTATAATTCATAATCTGACACAAAGGGTAATAAGCAATGTCTAGCATTATCACTGGCAAACATATCCTTTATGACTCAAATAAATGGCTAATTTTTAACAGTTATATGAAGGCAATTCATTGTATGCAATTCCATTCTGTATGTGCAGAACATTTTATCATTTAAAAAATATGGAACATATTATTGACTGAGTCTGTCATCTCCCCTAGTTAAATCTTTGATATAAAAAAAAATCAAGTTAGCATGATTTTCCCACTTCAAAAATGCTCCATTGACATTTCAGACTGATATTATTTTTACTAGTCAAAAAATAGTCTTTTTCAATGAGCAAGTTTTATTGCTATGAAGATTAACTGGGGGTGTCAAGAATAAGAAAATGTATCAGATATTTTCGGTGCTTCCTGTCAACGGGTCATTCATTTATTCAGTCATTAACAAGGTTAGTTCATTCTTTCAGAAGCAGTGTAGTCCTAATTTACATTTTTCATAGACTAATTACTGAGAGCACAGACAGAATATAAAACTCAGCCTGGGGTAATAACAAATATGGAGGCAAAACATGACAGTTTTTATTTCTTTAAAATTGTCTGGGGTTCTTGATTGGAATACACAAGATGAACTGGAGCTATTTGTGAAAAATAGAAGTTTCTTCTGCTGTCAAAGGCTTTGCTGCTTGACTCTACTCAGGTGCTATCATTTGTGGGAACTCTCTGCTAGGGCTGAAATCTGCAACCTGATTAGAATATTCATGAGCGGGAACTCTACTATTCAAAGTGTGTAAAAGGAAGAAGTAAGATCTGCCCTAAAACATAAACAACACTTTGTTTCTGTCCAAATTCTTAAGAATAATATATTTTCCTGTGTGAACTGTTGAAAAGTAATATCTTGTTGACATTGCACTAAGTATTCTTGTCATACTGATAATAATCATGTCATAAATGCAGAGAGCAGGTTTACCCCTCAGGGGAGGGACTTGTTTTCTAATTCCTCCTCTAGCCTGGGCTAAACCTGGGGCAGGGAGAATTAGCTAGCATGGAGAAAAGGCACCAGACTCTGGCTACTTTCTTTCAGTGTGCCATTTTCTTGCTTTTACCCTCCATCCTCTATTATCTTCACATCACAGGATTACTAACCATTGCATAAATATATACCTGAAAACTGTTGCAAAAGGAACGCATTCAAAGCACATTCTCAGGAGGAGCCATTGATTACTATGGTGCTCTCCTGGCTCTGCTCTGCTTCTCCCATTAAATTCCAGGACCTATGATGAGGGGTTTTTATGAAAATCAAAAATCCTCCTTAGTCTCTCAGCTGAGGCATGACTAGAGCATTCTAAGAACAGATCTACTGTTTCTTTACAACCAGTGTAATCCTAATCTGTGTTCTGAGTTCTCCATATATAGTATAGCTTGTATTAGCTTTTAAGCTGTCTTTTTCACTGATTTTGATTTTGTAGTCATCAGTTTGGAGAGTCTAGAGTCAGGCAGTATTATTGTGAATACAGTACTCATGTATATTTGGGCCTGGGCTTTACTCAGTGTCATTCTGACCTGCAAAGTATTAATACTATTGTCCCATCTAATAGGAGCGTCAGGGAAGTCCCACTTAAAAGAACGGCTTTTCTCCATTTGAATTAGTTGTTAGTTACCCGTGCTTTCTTGTCAATAACAACTTTACATATTCTTGCAAAAGCAGCAAGAGTATCACACTCACCTTTTGTGGATCACAGGTCATTTTCCCAGGTGTTTTTAATCACATTGTGTTTTGGTTCATTTAATAATTTGTGAAAATGAATGATGTTTGAAATTGAAAATTTTTATGCAAGTATTAGGCGACTTTTTTCATGATGTCATTTGCAAATGACCTTTCTTGATATAATCCTATTTCTGTAGTTCTGATTGTACTAGATGATTGAGTATAACAGAATTGATGCAATTACTCTAAAATACCCAGTCTTTCCCTGTCTTTTCCCTTCTCCACATTTGCATGCATTGCTTCCCTCCCTAGCAAGGAACCAGGCTATTTTCAGACCCTTCAGTCTTTTTTTGTTGCTTCCCACCTTCTCTCTTGCTTCAAACAGAATAAAACTTTCCAAAATAGGCTTGTGAACCAATTCTTTCCCAAATACTGTTTAATTGCCTGACTACTTCAGATACAGGCTTTTTTCATCTCCTGGCATTAATATGTGGATATATTTTCATTTGGAAATATTTGTATGCAATATGCAAGCACTTATTCTTATCTTCTGATTTGCAAAAGTCACACACTTTTCAATGTTTAGTTACTTCATTTTTAAACTTATTCAGTGCTATGTTTCCCTTAAATTGGGCAACTTGTAATTTTTCTGAATGTTCTCTATGATTCTTTCATACTTGAGCGGTTTCATTTGCACCAGTTCCTTCTTCTAAGATTCAGATTCCCGGCATGCCTCCTATCATGTCTATCAGTTAGTTCCTAGAACAGAAGCATTCTTCATTTCTAGGCTTAGATGATTCTTTGATGGTGCACATTAGAATTGGCCTTTTCTTTCCCTGGACTAGCTGATACTTTCTTGGCATTCACTACATTTTATAGTATATAAGTGTTATAGCAAAGCCAGGAGTTCTAAACTGTAGAAACTCATAACTGGCACTCCAGAAAGGTGGATGAACAGTTTTATTATGCCCGGGCCCAGAGGAGAGTCAGTCTCCAAATTCTGAGCCCCATTTTTCAGTTTTCATAGGTTTGTATAGGATTTCAGGTGGGATCAGCATAACTTGTTTTCATTGGCTAATGCATTGCTAGGTGAAATTTTGCAAGCAGGGGGTTACAGAGGCAGAATGCAGCTGCAAGGTTGTGGGCTGATTTATAGAAGCAAGGGGTGAAGTCACTCGTTTGCTATCTTTCTACTAGGCCATATTTTCACAGGTTGATTTACGGAAACAGGGGTAGGACTTATTTGATATTCTCCTGCAAGGCCATGCCCTCATAGGCCGATCCACAGAAGTGGGGACAGGAGTGACTTGTTAGATACTTTGTAAGGTTTTGCTTTTTATTCTTCAACATAAGTATTCTTTTCATATATGGGTTCTTTCTTTATGGTATATTCCCTAAGGAAATATACCATGCCCCTTTGTATCCATTATAGCATATAATGAAATTTTTATTTCATGATACAACTTGTCTACATTGGGGGAAAAGATGGAAACCATATAAATTATTAACCAAATATAAAAGAAGACTACATCTTAGGTGTTGCAGCCCAAAAGATCAGTAAAGACACTTCTTTCACAAACCTAAGTCTTGAGGCCTGGCTACTTTCATGTAGCACACAGCTTAATAGGAGGTTCTGAAAATTTAAAGGGACTTTTTCCATTTGTTGGCCATCTTTCAAGTAGTGTTTTTAGGGTTGAATATTTTCTATCTTATATAATGTACAGGACTTTGTGTTATCCAAATTCTCACAAATTCTGTCATTTAAAATATTGAGTAAACATAAAGGTTTTAAGAACAAAATATGTATCTTACCTGTCCTTACTTGTGAAATAAATTTAGTTTATATTTTTAAAATATTCATTTTATATCTAGGCCTTCCTTTGCAAATGAGTTCTTAATATTATGGACTAGTACTTATCTTGAATGTTTAATAGTGAGAAAAATGCCCCTGATTTTACCAAGTGGGTACAATTTCACCAAAATTGTTTAAATAGAAGACTTTGAAAGGTGTACTCAAAGAAGATTTTTAGCCAGTAGTAGTAGGTCAAGCTTGAGAGTTCAATTGCAAAAAGGAACTATAGTGCTTCAGAAGAATCTATGAAAGCCATGGAAAACTTTATAATAATATGATTAATTCATAAAACTCATTGTTAACAATGAAATGACCAATGAACAAAGCTGAGCAGACACAATCTTATAGAAAACCAGGATAAAGAATTGCAGTAGAAAGTGTGACTGTGGCTGGATGAAAAGCAAGACATATAGGATATCTTTAAGCTGAGTTCATCCATACAGAAAACACATACATTGTATTTGAATAGTACATGTAATAATCCTAATGTGAAAAAGGCAGTTTTTAATTTTTCAACTCAAATGGATAGTGATGAACTTATTTATTCAGCTATGTGCCAGACACTGTTCTAGGCACAGGGCATACAGATGTGAAAAATATTTTAAGCAAGAAATATATGCTCATCTCTTCAATGGGTTTCTAACAATTCTTGTATATGTGGTCCATTGCTGTTATTGGGAGCCATGCATTGCAGTATGAATAGGAATAAAAACACAGTACTGCAAGGAAATGGAATATGAGATATGTTTAAGAAAAATTAAAGGTCTTAATTTTCAAAGAATAAATGTGGTATTCAACAAACTTCTTACAGACAGTAAAATACCCTGGACAAATAAAACTAGGCTGTGATTAAAAGTTTTCATTTATACTCTCTTTATTCCCTTAAATCATGAAGTCTCTTTATGCTCAAATACCCAAGCAATAATTGCTCATTAACTGTAACCATGTTTGTTCCTTTTCATTGCAGTTCTATTTTAAGCAAGACAGAGAATCAAATGACACATTACCAAAGGGTAAAAATTAGCAGAGGTGAAAGATTTTAGGACAGTATATAAAACTACTTTGCATCATGAAGATTCTGCTAAATATTTCGAGACAGAGGTTGTTGGGGTAGAGAAGGGGTGCTCTCCTCATTCTCCATTGAAGAAATCTAACATTATCTCCTTTAAAATGTTGTCTTAGCCAGAAATGACAATTTATAAGATAGAGAGAATGTTTAATTGTTATTGAGTTGACTTAAGTTCATATCAACATCAAGACACATGACAACCCAGCTCACAATCTGTCAGTTGGTAGAAATCTAATAAAATACTGCTGCAAAAGTGCCTCTAGTGAGCATGGTTTGCAAGTCGTATAAATTCTTTGTTGGGACATCAGCATTTTAAAGGATTTAGAGCTAGTCCCAGACCAATAAGTATAGAACTTAAATTAGATGTAACGTAGCCAGGGGGCAACGTCTATACTCTGTGGAAAAATGAATAATGGGATAGGGGATGGACTCCGAAGTTTTATGAAGCACTTAATCACTAACAATAAAATACCAGAAAAAAGGAAATGCCTAGGATATTTTCTCCCTAATTATTAATAGGATGGGAAATCTGTTTTATAGATCTGTGACTTGCTAATGGTAGTGATCTCATATTCTGTTCTTTCTTCTTCCTGAACTTAGTAAAGTACTCTGGCTTCTGTGGATGCAATATTTGTTGTTGACCGTGATAATCAGAGAAATAGAAAAGATATAATTAGAAAGCAAATGAGTTTTGTTATAGGTCTAGAATATTAAAAAAAATGAATTAGGCACTAGATTGAGACATTATGTATGTAACCTGTAAAATACATCTGAATTTAAAACATTTTGGACATTAATGTCCTCAGTGATAGATTCTTAAAACATTTTTCCTACACATTAATACACCATTGCTTCATTACATGATATATCCATATTCACTTGTTGTTGAATACATAAATATTAGAGAAGTGATCAGCTACCCCAGTCTCTACTAGTGGTGCCAATCACCATGGTTGTGGAAAACTATGACATCTTTCTTTTAAGACAACAATGTCAAAGAAATTCAAAATTCTATTTCGCATTTTCCTGACCTGACATTGTATAAAAATGTAAAAATTTATCTAAGGATCACTTGTGTTTTAAAACCATATGTAATTATTCACTCACATATTAAGTGCAGAAAATTATATAAATTCCGGCAAAAATGAGTTTTGGAAATATCACTTAGGATTTGAAAAATAAAGGAATACACGTATATCTTGCCAAGAATACATTATATTTAGGAAGCAGACTTGGCTCAACTGATAGAGCATCTGCCTACCATATGGGAGGTCCAGGGTTCAAACCCAGGGCCTCCTGACTGGTGTGGTGAGCTGACCCACATGCAGTGCTGATGTGTGCAAGGAATGCACTGCTACGCAGGGGTGTCCCTCACATAGGGAAGCCCCATGTGCAAGGAGTGTGCCCTGCAAGGAGAGCCGCCTCACACGACAAAAGTGCAGCCTGCCCAGGAGTTGGCGCCACACAGTCAGAGAACTGATGCAGCAAGATGATGCAACAAAAAGACACAGATTCCCGGTGCTGCTGACAAGAATGCAAGTGGATACAGAAGAACACACAGCAAATGGAAACAGAGAGCAGACAACTGGGGGGTGGGAGGGGAAGGGGAGAGAAATTAAAAAAAAGAATATCTTATGTTCCACTAAGGATTTGCTAAGGTCTTTTTAAACAATGTTATCTGTATTTTAATATAACCCTTTAAACTCTTTCCTTTTAAGTATGCAACCAAGTGAACAGTAAGCTTAAATTTTTAATCTAAGAAAATTGTATATAGCTTAAGAATCACAAGATAACAATTATATCAAAACAGTATTAGACAGTTACACAGTAATTGTGCTTTCTAAATATCTTTTATAATCTCATTTAATATTGCCAGCAACAAGATGAGACATTTTAATTTACATTTTGCAAAAGGAAAAACTAAATCTTATGAAGGTTTCTGTTACTCAGCCAAGGAGGTGCTGATGCAAAATACCAGAAATTGGTTGGTTTTTATAAAGGGCATTTATTTGGGATAGGAGCTTACAGACACCAGATCATAAAGCATAAGTTACTCCCCCCACCAAAGTCTATTTTCACGTGTTGGAGCAAAATGGTTGCCGGTGGCTGTGAAGGTTCAGACTTTGTGGGTTCCTCCCTTCCAGGGTCTTGCTTCTCTCTGGGTTCAAGGTTCCTTTCTTCCCAGAGCTTGCTTCTTGCTGGGCCCAGGTTTCCTCCCTTCCTGGGGCTGGCTTCTTTCTCCTCTGTGAGCTTACTTCCTGGAGCTCCAGCTTAAGGCTTCAGCATCAAACTCCAACTTCAAAACTCCAACATCAAAAACCCCCAACTCGGTCCTTTGCCATGCCTTTTTTCTATATTTTTCAGATAACATTAAAAGTTATTTTCTGATTGGCCCCAGTTATAGTATTTTGTTAAGAGCTGCATGCAAAATTAAAGCAGAAAAAGGTCAACATAATAGACATTTCAGCAACAATTCTTAATGAATATTTGTAAGAACTAATCTATTGAAAAAATATATCTTTGCTTATGACTTGTAACAAATTCTGTATATGACATTTCCACATCACTTCACAATTCTACAGTTTTATGTCATTTTTTTCAATAATAAGTCATTAGGAAAAATTCTGAATTCATGGCTGAATTATGTTGTAAATCATTCTTGATATAGTTCTTTCTCTATCTGAGATTTCTGATTGGAACTCTAGTTTTCTCACTTTGATTTTAGGATTGATATTTCCTCAATATGAGAACATTAACATTGAAGAGAGAATGAATCATCCCTGAAGATTTTCTTTCTTTTATTACATTGAGAGGGTTTTATGCAGTGTAAATCCTCACATATTCTACAGGTTGTGTTCTATAATTATTCATCAGAATCCCCCTGGAGTTGCACTTTAGCTTAATTTAGATAAGTGCTGTTTCAGCACAAAGTTTTGGGTAATGTGGACTTAGGGAGGAAATAAACCTGAACTTAAACCATGTTCTAATAAAAAGATGATTGCTTGCACGTGGCTCATTTGTATGAAGCATAATGAAGTCTTTAAAATTACTCAGATAGCTCTCCAGTAGAGATGCTACAAAGGGAAATCTCTGAGTGCAGAAGAATAACACACTATGCGTAAGTAACTAACACAGGGAATATTTTAACTCAGCAAGTCTTAAGCCACATTGGAGAGAAACCCTACAAATGTAATGAATGGGGAACACTTCAGTCAGAGCACCAACTTTCCTCACAACTAATTATTCACATGGGAGAGAAACCCTAGAAATGTAATGAACATGGAAAAGAATTTTGCTGGAGCAGTCAGCTTCATATTCACCAAAGAACTCACACTGGAGAGATAGCCTATGTCTGTAATAAATATAGTAGAGCCTTCAGTCATCCTTCACCCTTCAGTCAACAAGAGTAAATTCACTGGAGAGAGACCATATGAATGTGAAGTATATGAAAAAGCCTTTAGTCAGATGTATGGTCTTATACAGCATCAGAGAAGTCATACTGGGGAGAAAACCTATAGATGTAATGATTGTGGCCAAGATTTCAGACAGAACTGTCACCTTTACATACACAAAACAACTCACCCTGGAGAGAAACGCTATGTCTGCAGCCATTGTGGAAGGGCATTCAGTCATCCATACTATATTTGATTTAAGCTAATTCATATAGGAGAGAAACAATATAAATGTCATTTCTGTGGTAAAGCCTTTAGTCAATGCTCTTACCTTAGATGACATGAGAGAGCTCACAATATAAATGAATGATTAGTGAAGTGTCTTCAGTTATAGCTCTAACTTTTAAACAACCAAGAGAGCTCATACAGGGGAGAAATTCTATGTCAATGTAAACAATGTGGAAATTTAAAAAAAAAAAATCATTTATCTTTAAACAACGTGAATGAACTATATTTGGGAGACCTCTACTTCCGTAACCACTTAAGAGAAGACCCTAGCTGATTTCCAGCCTTGGTATACACAAGAGAATGCAGAGATGAAATAATCACTGAAATATGAATTCCGACAGGAAGGTTTTTACTAGGAGGAAGAAGTCAGAGGAATAAAAGACATTTTTGCCAGAAAAGTTATTCAATTAAATAAACAAGAGAAGTCCTTTACACTATTTTAACATAATAGTATATATGAATTATAGGGCATTTTAAAATAGAGAAAGAAAAGGTAGTTAGTAAAATATCTGATTATATCACACCACTCAGTGATAACATGTTAACATTTCAGTGAATTTTCCCTGTAATACACTTAGATGTGCATTTAAAAAACAAGATCACAATTCACATACTGTTTTATGATATGCTTATTTTTCCACTTGGTATATATCATGACCTTGTTTCCATGTCATTACATATTCTACAGAATCATGAAAAGGATCTGTCCCTCATTTTTTCATCATGTTCAATAATGTCATCTAAAGGAATCTCCTGCACCTTGGGATGCAAAGTTAATCTAGTATGAAAAATCTTTTCATTGCATAAATCAAAATAGAGCTACACAAGGTCTTTGTTTCCACGTCATGCTTGGAATACCAGAAGGCTCAAGAATAAACTTCCCTTTTAGTTGCTCCTCTCACCTGGTAGGTAGAAGAAAACAAGATGGAAATTTTCAGAAGGTAAATTCAGTATGGTTTAATAAAGCTCATTTTTCAATCAAATGTGATTGAATGACAGATACTGTTGTCTCAATGACAGCTATTTTTCTAAGTTGTATAGCTACTTCCAGGGCAATGTTCATTAAAGATATTTAGTGAAGAAAAATTTAAATTTCTGATTTAACAGATTCACTGTATATTTGCATATTTATATGATTAGATGCTATAAATAATCACACTGGGAAAGTCATAGAAAAGGTAAGATTGATGAATGATACTTAATAGCATTAATTTTTCTAGAAATATTTAGGGTAATTTTTATAACAGGGGCAATTTTTTCTGAACATATATCATTTGACTTCATGGATGAAGAGTCATTTCACTTTGCTAAGGACTGAGTGGTTTTCCAAGACATTGATTTTCCAACTTACTTTGATTTTACAATAGTGTCAACAAAAATAATTGTGATATTGTTGTGAGTATAAAGTCTGTAGGCAAATTAAAAATCAAAGGTAGCAGAAAATATCAGGAGGACAAAGTCCTACAAACAAAGGTGGGTTCTTGGCCAGTCCAAAAAATATATTCTGAGTTTTATTACCTATCTTCCATGAAATGTCGGGGATAACTGGCCAAGGGATGATGCTCCTCTTGGGTCTTAAAGACACAGCACTTTAGACTTAGCATTTGATGCTTGTGGTAAATTAAACATTCTTTAGGGAATCCCTTAATTACATTTAGTTTCTTTTAATCTAATGCTAAAAATAAATGCTCAAACCTCCAATAATTGTTACTTTTTTTGTCAGGAATTCAATGGAAAGGCATTAGAATGGAAGAAACAAAATTATCTGTATTCACAGACAACATGGTCGTCTATTTAGAAAAGCCCAAAAATTCCTCAAAAATGAATGAGTTTATCAAAGTCAAATTATACTAGGTCAATACTCAAAATAAATTTCATATCCATAAATTGGTAATTAACAATTGAAATTAAAAATTAAAAATACCATTTACCATAACACTAAGAAATGAAATACCTGAGTACAAATCTAAAAATTTATGTGCAGACTCTGTATAATGAAAGCTATTAAATATTGCCTTAAAAGGCATTTTGTCTATTTCCTCTATTTTTAAAGTTTTTAATCTTTATCTCTTGTACTCTGCAGATTCGTTTTGCTGTGTCTAGATGTGTATTGCTTTTCATTGACCTTAACTGAGACTTGTTGAGCCTCTTAAACCTGTGTATTAATGTCTTTCTGATAAATTCTTGGCTGTCAAATCTTCAAATGTTGTTTCTTTTAGAATCATGATTAAATACATGTTAAGCATTTTCACTATCTTCCTTATGTGTGATTTACCTTTTCCTCTGTGATTTCCATCATATTCCTTTTATAATAAAAATTTTTATTAGAGAAATTGTAGTTTTACAGAACAAAAGTGCATAAAATAGTAAAATACAGGATTCCCATAAACCACCCCTCCAACAACATCTTTCATTGGTATGGAATATTTGTTACAAATTGATGATAGAACTTTTTATAATTGTAATGTTTTATAACAGAAATTATTTTTATTAAAATTGATGAAAGATTATTAAATAATACTATTAACTATTGTCCATAGTTAACATTAGGTGTATTTTTCTCATAAACCAACCTATTAAATCTTGTTTTAACATTGTTTATCTGTTATAATTCAAGAAAGAAAATTTTTATACTTGGACTATTAACTATAGTCCATTATTCACTGTGTTATACAGTTCTATGTTTTACCTTTTAAATTTTATTCTAGTAACATATATGACCTAAAGTTTCCTCTTTTAACCACATTTACCTATGTAATTCAGTGCCATTACTTACTCTCACAATAATGTGCTATCATCACCATATTCTATTTCCAAACCTTTACAATCAACCTAAATCAAAGTTCTGTACAAATTAAGCATCAGCTTCTCATTCTCTACCCCAATCTATCCCTTGGTAACCTATTTTCTAGATTCTAATTCTGAGTTTGCTCTATATAATTAATTCATATTAGTGAGACCATACAATATTTGTCTTCCTTTGTCTGGCTTATTTCACTCAGCAGAATGTCATCACATTCATTCATGTTGTTACATGCATCAGGATTTCATTTCTTTCTGTAAGTGAATAGTTATTCCATCATATATATATACCATTATTTGTTTATCCATTAGTCAGTTCATAAACACCTGACTTGCTTCCATCCTTTGGCAATTGTGAATAATGTCGCTATAAACATTGATGTACAGATCTCTGTTTGAGTCCCTGCTTTCAGTTCTTCTGGGTATATACCTTGTAGAGGATTGCTGGGTCATACCTTGTAGAGGATTGCTGGGTAATATGGTAATTCTATATTTGTGAACTGCCTAACTCTTCCACAACAGCTGTACCATTTTAAAATGTCACCAACAATGAGTGAGTGTTCTTAATTCTCAATATCCTGTCCAAAACTTGTAATTTTCTGGTTTTTAATAATAATCATTTTAGTGGGTATGAAATGATATCTCACTGTAATTGTAAATTTCATTTTCCTAATAGCTACAGATAGTGAGCACCTTTTCACATGCCTTTTAGCCATTCATATATCCATTTTGAATAAATGTTTATTCAAGTTTTTGCCTGTTTTATAATTGGGCTGTTTGTCTTTTTATTGTTCACTTGTCAAATTTCTTTATATATTCTGGATATTAACCCCTTATTGGATTTGTGGTTTCCAAATATTTTCTCGCATTGGGTAGGTTGTCCTGTCACTTTTGTAACAAAGTTCTTTGAGGCACAAAAGTTTTTAATTTTCAGGAGGCACCATTTATCTACTTTTTATTTTCTTCCTTGTGATTTGGGTGTAAAGTCACAGAAACTACTGCTTAACATATACTTCCCTACATTTTCTTCTAGGAGTTTTATAGTCCTGGTTGTTATATTTAGGTCTTTGATCCATTAATTTTTGTATATGGTATGAGATAGGGGTTCTGTTTCATTCTTTTGCAGGTAGATATCCAATTCTCACAGGACCATTACATCAGGAGATTCTTCTTTCCAAATTGAGTGGACTTGATAGTCTTCTCAAAAGTCAATTGGCCAATCTCTACGTCTGCCTCTGACTTCTTGTTTGGATCCTGAATTCCAGAGTCTGGATCTCCAAGAGATCAGATTCAAAACAATAACCAATAAAGGGTGGGAGTAGCTATACTAGTATCAAACAAAATAGACTTTAAATGCAAAACTATTATAAGAAACAATGAGGACACTACATATTAATGAAAGGGGTAATCTATCAAGAACAAAGAACAATCATAAACATTTATGCACCTAACCAGTGCACCTCAAAATATATGAGGCAAACATTGGAAAATCTAAATGGAGAAATAGATGCCTCTATAATTATAGTGGGGGACTTTAATACCCCATTATCCCCATTAGACAGAACATCTCAGCAGAGTATCAATAAAGAAACAGAGACCTGGAATAATATGTTAGAGGATCTAGACCTAGTAGATATACACAGAACATTACACCCAAATACAGCAGGATATACATTCTTCTTGAGTGCACATGGATCATTCTCCAGGATAGACTACATGCTAGGTCACAGAGCAACTCTCAACAAATTCAGAAAGATTGAAATTATACAAAGTAATTTCTCTGAATACAATAGAATGAAGCTGGAAATCAGTAAGAGGCAGAGAATCAGATTAGGCACAAAGATATGGAAGTTAAACAACACACTCTTAGACAATCAGTGGGTCAAGGAGAAAATTGTAAATGAAATCAGTAACCACTAGAAAAGCAATGAAAATGATAACATAAATAATATCAGAACCTATGGGATGCAGCAAAAGCAGTGCTGAGAGGGAAATTTATAGTCATAAATGCTTATACTAAAAAAAAAAAGAAGAAAGAGCTAAAATCAAAGACCTAACTGCATATATGGAGGAATTAGAAAAGAACAACAAGCTAATCCCAAAGTAAGTTAAAAGAAGGAAATAATAAAGATTAGAACAGAGTTGAGTGAAACTGAGGATAAGAAAGCATTAGAAAAATTTATCAATATCAAAAGTTGGTTCTTTGAGAGGATGAAATTGACAAACCCTAAGCTAGACTAATAAAGAAAAACTGAGAGAAGATGCAAATAGAGTAAGAAAAGGAAAAGGATATGTTCCCCACTGATTCCACAGAAATAAAAAGTATTATAAGAGGATACTCTGAAAAATTGTATGCCAACCAGATGGATAACTTGGAGAAAATGGAAAAATATCTAGAAACACACAAGCAGCCTACACTAACAAAAGAAAAAAATTGATGAATTCGACAGACCAGTCACAAGTAATGAGATAGAATTGGTCATCAAAAACCTCCCCACTAAGACTTGTCCCCAGGACAAGATGACTACACAGGTCAATTTTGTCAATCATTCCAGAAAGAACTAACACCAATCTTGCTTAATAGAAGTGGAGGGAACATTGCCTAACTCATTCTATGATGCCAACATCACCCTAATACCAAAGTCAAATAAAGACCACAAAAAGGAAACTATAGACCAATCTCTCTGATGAACCTGGATGTTAAAATCCTCAGGAAAATACTTGCTAATCATATTCAGCTAACACATACAATGAATTATACACTATGACCAAGTGGGTTTCATCTCTGTATGCAAGAATTGTTCAACATAAGAAAATCAATCAATGGAATACATCACATTAACAGATCAAAAGAAAAAAAATCACATGATCACCTCTATTGATGCAAAAAAAAAACATTAGAAAAAATATAGCAGCCTTTCTTATAAAAACACCTTCAAAATAAGAATAGAAGGAGCTGGGTGTGGGGAACGGGAGGAAGAGATGAGATGTAGAGGCGTTTTCGGGACGTGGAGTTGTCCTGGATAGTGCTTCACGGACAATTACGGGACACTGTAGATCCCCCCAGGGCCCACTGGATGGAACGTGAGAGAGTCTGGGCTATGATGTGGACCATTGACTATGGGGTGCAGTGATGCTCAGAGATGAACTTACCAGGTGCAATGGATGTATCACGATGATGGGAGAGAGTGTTGCTGTGGGGGGAGTGGGGGGCGGGGGCGGTGGGGTTGAATGGGACCTCATATATATTTTTTAATGTAATTAAAAAAAATAATAAATAAATATTTAAAAAAAAAAGTAAAAAAAGGAGGGGGGGACAAAGAAAGGGGTATCACAACAAACAAGAAAGAAAACAGCAGCAACAGCAACAAAACAGTGGAGGAAACACAGCCTTCCCTTTGGGCCCCTAAGGAGCTTCTCAAGCTGCTGCTGTTCATCATTCATCCTGTAGCCTGCCCTCTGAGGGTGATGTACTGGGTTTTTGCAATTACAATTTAAAAAGTTAAAAAAAAAAAAAGAATAGAAGGAAACATTTTCAACATGAAAAAGGTATATATGAAAAATCCACAACTAACATCATATTCAATAGTGAAATGCTAAACACTTTCCTTTAAGATCTGGAATAAGACCAGGGTGACCACTGTCACAGCTTTTATTTAACATTGTGTTAGAAGTACTTGCTTGGGCACTTAGGCAAGAAAAAGATATAAAAGGCATCCAAATTGGAAAGGAAGAAGTAAAACTTTCACTATTTGCAGATGACATGATCCTTTACATGAAAGTCCTGAGAAATCTACAATAAAACTTCTAGAGCTGATAAGTAAAGTGGTAGGATATAAGATCAATATGCAAAAATCAGTAGCATTTCTGTACATCAATAATGAAGAATATGAGGATGAAACCAAGAAAAAAGTTCCTTTTACAATAGTAATCAAAAGAATCAGATACTTAGGACTAAATTTAAATAAATATGTAAAGGACTTCTACACAGAAAACTATACAACATTGTTAAAGGAAATCAAAGAAGACCTAAATAAATGGAAGACTATTCCCTGTTCATGGATTGGAAGACATCATTAAGATGACTGTCCTACCCAAATTGATTTACGGATTGAATGCAATCTCAATAAAAATTACAAAAGCATTTTTACAGAATTGGAAAAAATAACTATGAAATTTATTTGGAAGGCAAGGGACCCTGAAAAGCCAAAGACGTATTGAAAAAGAAGCTGAAATTGGAGGAATCACACTTCCTGACTTTAAAACATACTACAAATCTACAGTGGTCGAAACCGCATGGTATTGGCACAAGGATAGACATACTGACCAATGGAACTGAATTGAGAGTTCTGATATAGATCCTTGCATATACAGTCAACTGATGTTTGAAAAGGCTACCAAACTCACTCAACTTGAAGAGAATGGCCTCTTCAACAAATGGTGCTTTGAGAATTGGATATCCATAGTCAAAAGAGTAACAGAGGTCCACCATCTCACACTGTATGCAAAAACTAACTCAAGATGGATCAAAGATCTAAATATAAAAACCATGTCCATAAGTCTCCTAGAAAATAATGTAGGGAAGCATCTGTGAGATCTTGTAGGAAATGGTTTCATAAACTTTACACCCAAAGCATGAGCAATGAAAGAAAAAATAGATAAATGGGACCTTCTCAAAATTAAAAAATTTGCACTTTAAAGGAGTTTGTCAAGAAAACAAAAAGGCAGCCTACTCAATGAGAGAAAATATTTGGCAATCAGCTTCCTGATAGGGGCCTAATATCTAGCATATATAAAGAAATTCTGAGTCTCAGGGGAAAAAAAGACAATCCATTTAAAAAATGGGCAAGAGATTTGAATAGACAACTCTCCAAAGAAGAAATACAAATGGCTAAAGAGCACATGGTAAGATATTCAACATCACTAGCTGTTAGGGAATTGCAAATCAAAACTACAGTGAGATATCATTTTACACCCATTAGACTGGCACCTATTAAAAAAACAGAGGACTACAAGGGTTGGAGAGGATCTGGAGGAAAGGGAACACTCACCCACTGCTGGCGGGAATGTAAAATGGTGCAAAATTTGGAAGCAACCCAAATGTCCATCAACAGATGAATGGATAAGCAAACTGTGGTATATATACACAATGGAATATTACTCAGCTATAAAAAGGAATGCAGTTTAACACATGGGATAACATGGATGAATCTTCAAGACCTTATGCTGAGTGAGGCAAACCAGGCACTGAAGGACAAATATTACATGATCTTACTGATTTGACTTCAGCAAATTGAGCAGACTCACAGAGTTACAGTCTGTAAGATAGGTTTACAGGAGACAGAGAGGGAGTAGAGGGTTATGAACCAATGCCAATAAGGGCAAAATCTATGATAAGGTAGACATGTGTGGTTGCGCTGTGGTTGGATGTGACAGTGGTGCAGTGACATGATTGGGTTCAGCAGTGCTGGTCTGTAGGGTGAGGGGGTTGGGATGGACTATCCATGGGTCTGCAGGGAGGGTCGGGGGAAGGAACAGTTGAACTCTGAGGATTTGGTTAAAACTATAATGTTGGAAATGTTCTTTCAGCAAATATGGCAGGGTAGCATTACTGGTGTATGTTGTCAGGTATGTGTGTGGGGTATACTGGATAAGACTCATTTTAGGTAGGCTTCATTGAAATATCTAAGTGTTCATCTTGTCATAGTGTGTTATATCAGTGGGTGGAGACCCACACAATAAATGAGAAAATATTAAACTCCCATCCTGGGGAGTCCTGCGATGTTCTCAAAGGGACTAGGATCCCTGAGAACATAGGCAGTGCCTAATTAAAAAAAAAAAATAGACCAATATGTCAAGCCCTCAATATTATTGCAATAACTATGAATCTTATTCTTCAAAAACTGAAATTTCATGATTACCATAGGTTTTGAGGGGAAGGGGAGGAAAGAATAGAATAGATAGAACATAGGGCATTTTTTAGGACATTAGACTTTTAAGCATGATTTTGCAATAACAGGTACACACCACTTCAAATTTTGTCAAAACCTATAAAAGTGTATGATCCAAAATGTAAACCATAATGTAAATGCTTCGCCATGATTAGTATCAATGCTTCATTATTTGCACACCAATTGTAACAAATATACCATCTGCATTTAAAATGTTATTAATAAAGGAGAGGGGAAAAGCAGAAGGGCATTGGTATATGGGAATCACCTGTATTCTCTATATGACTTTTCTGTTTCCTAACGCTTCCTTGAAGATAAAATGAAAAAAAAAAATAAGACACTGGGGGAATATATGGAAGAAAATGTCACTGCACATACAAGACAAGGGATCTTATAGTGATGAAAGACATGATGTTTAAATTTTAAAAAGTATTAATTCAATTTGTTTTAATTTTTTGTAGTCTATTGGTTATTTTTAAAATTACTTCATTTTCTTATTAATTTTAGTTGGTTAGTTTTTTGGCTTCATTTTTGGAAGGTTTTGGATCACAGAAGGGTCACAGCAGTGGTGCAGGAGGGTCACTTATGCAAAGTGTCAGTGATGTGGGCATGCATGGGAAGGGGTTCACCTGGGACATGCTTCTAAAACATATGAATATGTTCAAGTGTTCATGGGACATTGTCTCGGTGGATGGAGATCCACACAGTAATCAAAAGAATATTGAATCCCCATCCTGTGGAGTTCTGCTACATTCTCTAATAGGATAGCAAGAATCCCTCAAGTGCAAGGGCAATGTCTACTGAAGGAAGACAGACAATTATGCAGGGTCTTGATATTGATGATTGTACTTATGAACTATCTCTTGTAAAATTGAAACTTAGCCTAGACTTATATACTGCCTGAGAGTTACCTCCTGAAAGCCTCCTTGTTGCTCAAACATGGCCTCTCTAAACCAAACTCAATATATAAACATATAAAGGCACTACTGCACTACCTTCCCTCCCCCCCTGGCCACCACCACCCCCTTGGCATGGGCCATGACTCTCAGGGATGAGCTTCCTGGCACTGAGAGATTATTACCAAGCACCAATTAGCAATGCATCTGGAAAAAGAACCTGACCGAAAGAGGGAAATGTAAAATACAAACGAGTTTTTATTGCTAAGAGATTTCAAAGTGTGTCAGGAGGTCATTCCAGATTTGTTTATGCAAGTCTCAGCAGGATCTCATTGACTGCCACAGTAAACAGTGCCTCAAATAGCAGGGCTCCTGAGGGCTCTAGAGATATCCAGAAACTATAAGCAGGGCAGACAACTCAGGAATTCGGTACCTTGTCAGTGAGCCTTACTTTGGGATTTATGCTCCTCAGTGTAACAGACTCATTTATAGGTTCTCTACACAAGACTCTTCTACCCCTTTTATTTGAACCCATAATTAGCACTATACATGATAAATATATGTCCCGGAGACTTAAATTTTTGGTCTGTCCACATGCCAGTTGAGTCCTGAATTTCAGCAGAGTTGCAACACCTACACTCCAGTTCATTGGACTCACCCAGGACAACTAACAAGGAAATGGACAACACTGATCCCAAGGAATAGAGTGTCTGCAAATGCATGCAAAATAACTCCATCCATCTGCCCCATGGGATCCAAGTTCCCTTTCAATTAGAAGCAGAGTGGGCATCACCATCCCCAAATCCTCAAGATTGGGGAATGAACAAATGGACTAAAATAGACTTATTATTATTCTACTGTAGACTTATTTTTCTAGCGATGGAAGAACTCTTATCATTGATGTAAAGGCAGTGGCCTCCAGAGGTTCTGAGAGATGGGAAAGGGAAGGATAGGTGTAATATAGAGGTATTTTTGGAACTTTGGATTCTTCCTGCATGACATTGCATTACCATTGTATATTTTGTCATAACGTACAAAATAGTGTGGATCAGAGTATAATCTATAATGCAAACTGTAATCTAAGGTTAGTAGCAATGCTTTAATATGTTTTCATCAATTGTAACAAATGTACCATGCTAAGAAAGGATGTTGTTAATGTGGGAAAGTATGGGAGGAGGAGGGAGTGGGACATATGGGTATCCTATATACTTTTTTATGAAACATTTATATAATCTAAAGTTTCTTTAAAAATAATAAAAATTAATATTAAAAAGTGACATTCATAATAGCAGTCAACAGTCAGTGGAAAACTCTCTGGTCATATAGTTAAACATAGCATTAAAAGTATAATGGGGGAAGCGGACTTGGCCCAGTGATTAGGGCGTCCGTCTACCACATGGGAGGTCCACGATTCAAACCCCGGGCCTCCTTGACCCGTGTGAAGCTGGCCCATGTGCAGTGCTGTTGCATGCAAGGAGTGCCCTGCCACGCAGGGGTGTCCCCGCGTAGGGGAGCCCCACGTGCAAAGAGCACACCCCGTAAAGAGAGCCGCCCAGTGTGAAAGAAAGTGCAGCCTGCCCAGGAATGGCACCACATACACGGAGAGCTGACATGGCAAGATGACACAACAAAAAGAAACACAGATTTCTGTGCCGCTGACAACATCAAAAGCGGATAAAGAAAAAGACGCAGCAAATAGACACAGAGAACAGACTACTGGGGCAGGGGAAGGGGAGAGAAATAAATACATACATAAATAAATAATTTTAAAATGTAATAAAAAACGTTTAAAAAAGGTATATTGGAGGGAGTGGATGTAGTTCAAATGGTTGACTGCCTGCTTTCCTGACCTGGCCCGCAGGTCAAACGAACCGGCACCTGAAAGAGGGAGTGGGAATTGGGGGACAAGAGGCGAGAGAAACGGAGACAAGACAGGATTCTGATCAAGTCTCCGTTTATTGAGGGTAGAGCATCAGAATATATACTAAGGGGAGGGTATTAGCAGGGGGTGATAGGCTGATGAAGCGGCTCTTCAATATAAGGCAATAAAATGCTATTACACCATTTGCTATAGGTTGCGAGTCTTCAATGCTGGTCATGGCTTCAACATCTTGTTGAGCAGGTGCGACACTTTTTGCCCGGGAAACTGGGGAAAAGGGAAGAAGAAGGCGGAAGCACAGGGGTGGAGTAGGCGTACTTATGAAAACAGCCATGTTGCTGGAGACCGCAAATGCACGTAGCTCCTGGCGTCTCCCCACACTTTCCCTGTATGAAGTCCCAGGTCTGAGCCCTGGTACCTCCTAAAAACAGAAAACATAGAAACAAAATATCCGGCTCTCATTGGGAAGCAGATGTAGCTCAGTGCTTGAGTGTTTGCTTCCCATGTACAAGGTCCTGGGTTCAATCCCTGATACTTCATAAAATTAAATTAAATTAAAATAAAATAGCCACACACAAAAAAATTGTCCAATCTCAATGGCTGCCTCTGGCTCCTGGTCTGGATCCTGAATTCCAGAGTCTGGATCTTGGGGAACCCAGATTGCTGAGCCTAGATGCCGAAACTTGGACCTAAGCTCAAAATTCAGGAACTTGGTGTCCCCAACTCTGAATCCCAGCTGATATCTGGGCAGAGAGAAAAGCCTCGGGCTAGTGATTGGCCACTGTTTGTCAGAAGGGTGAATGGAGTCATGAAATCCACAGTTATTAATGTAGCCTCTCTTGTGTGAAGGCCTGTTCGAGACACCCTGGTTGCAGCAGAAACCAAAACAGACATACTTAGTAAGTAAATTACATGGTATCTTAGAAAATGATACATGTGGTGGGTAAACAAAGCAGGTTGTAAACTTAAGGATGCATTTTGGGTCACTTGTTGAAGTTACCATTTGACATTCAAGCAAGGATTTGAAGAGACTGAAGAGGTAAGCTGTGTAGACATGGGGAGTGGGGGATATTCTAGGGGAGAGGAATGAAGGAGTGCTTCAGTCTATTGGGAGAAAAGATATTAAACAATGAAACATATGTATTATTACAGGAAGGTACTAATTATCTATTGCTGTGTAACAAATATTCCCTATCATAGTGTCTTAAAACAACTCACAGTTATTACCTCTCAATTTCTGTGGGTCAGGAATCTGGGTATGGTTTAGCTGGGATCCGAGGCCCAGGGTTTCTGGAGGAAACAATGAAGTTGTTTCCATGGCTCAACTGGGGCATGATCTTTCCATGATTGTGGATAGGATTTGGTTCCTTGCTGATTATTAGCCAGGTGCTGACTCAGTTCCTCACCCTATAAGAGAGAAAGAGGGTCTGATTTAGGTTTTGAATCTCTCACTGTTTGTCATAATAAGAAAACAAAAAACTGAAAATAATCACCAACAACAGACCAATACTTTGGTGTCTTTTCATGCAGTGGAATATTATCAGCAGTGAAAAGAAATGCACCATAGCAACATTCATCTACAAACATAATAGAGTGTAAAGAAAGCAAATTGCAAAAGAATGCATATGGTATACTTCCACATTTACCAATATGCTGTGTTATTTAGTGGTACTACAAATGTGATACAACTTCAAAGAAAAGCAGAGGCATGGGTAACTGGGAAGTCGGGACAGTGGTTCTCTCTGGAGGGGAGAAAGGGGAGAGTGGGGCACAGAGGGGAGATTTCCATGAATTGGTCACATTCTGTTTCATAAACTGGACTGTCATGGGTGTTTCTAATCTTCTTTAAACCAAATGTAGATGTTGTAGATGTTCTGTATGTGTGGGACATAATTCATGTTTTGAAATTGAGAATAAGCTGACAACTCAATGCAATACATGATCCTGGACTGGATCTAATATTGGAAGAGAAAGGGCCCAAAAGGACATTACTGGGACATATGAATAACTTGGAATACAGACTGTGAAAGCTTTATAACTATGTTAAAGTCCTTAAACTTGGTAATTTAAAGTGGTTACATAAGCACATAGGAAATGAACTTGTTCATTGGAACTGTTCATGGTAGTATTAAGTGTTCAAGGAGCACGATGCAGACACACTCAAATGTTAGGAAGTTGGTAGATAAATAGATGGATGGATGGAGAGCTAAATAGAATAGTTCAACTAATGTGGCAAAATGTTCAAATTTGGTAGAGCTTGGTATCTGGTGGGGGGTCTGTTGGAGTTCTCTGTATAGGTTTTGTAATATTTTTTTACAGCTGCCCTGTAAGTTTGAAATTATTTCAGAATAAAGAATTGAAGAAAAAGGGGATAAAAATCAATTGGCCAAGGATGTGAAGGTCTATTTCTGAAGTCTCAATTCAATTCTATTCTGTTAGTCAATATATCTATCCTTGTGCCAGTCTCCTGGCAGTCAGAATCCACCTTCAACCAAGTTTTGAGCTGAATGTTTCTTGACTTGCCCAGTACATGATTTGATTAAGGGTTGATCTTTAACCACAAATTATTAGGTTTTGTTTGTTTTCTCTTTCATTTTTAATCTCCTGCTATGCTAGGAACCAAGAATGTCCCCTTAAATTGGGATGAATTGGATTTAGATTTGTTTCACCTTTAAATTAATTGTTTTGCTTGTCCCACCTGTCTGAGCTTTATGTGGAGAGGCTCTCCTATAGAACTTCCCACTTTAGTTGGGCTTTGAGCTTTTACTTCTATTCTAAGGACATTTGTGTCTCTGTTGAATAGATAGTTTGCTTAACTCTCATTAGAGATTTTAATGTAGTAATTGGTTTGTGAGTATGAAAATTCTTTAAGCTCTTCTTTTCTTTTAAGATATTTGTAAACTATTTTATCTATACTTTTTCAATATCTATAGAAAAATATACATCTGGATAACCAACCTGTCACTACCACAAAAGTATGCTCAATTGAGATTAGTGCAAAGATTTAGAGGGGGAATGTTTACTTAGTTCTTTAAATTTTGTAAAAATACATTTCCCTTTAAAATTTTTAATTTGTATTCTCTCAATAACCCAGTGAAGTAGAGTGGGTAGAACGGATATTATTAGTCCAGTTTTAAGGAAGGAATGTGAATATCAGATAGGTTAAGTGACATAAACTCTAAGCCACTAAATGGTCTGAAACTCAAGTCTAAGTCTTTTAACTCCTTTTCTAATATTCTTTCCACTTCAACATTCTTTGAGGAAAGCATACACTGTCAAAGCAGTTTGATTTGCAAAGAAAAGAAACAAAGTCCATAAAAGTTAAGAAGAGTGGCTTAGCTCAAATGACCTGGAAGATGTTATAATTCTTCAGAGATGGAGAAAGAGATGGAGAAAGATGGGAATTAAGCACCAGCATACTCCACATGACCAGGGCTCTGTTGTCTTATGTTTTTCTTTCTTCTTTGCTTTCCTGTTTTCTTTTCATGTTGGCCTCATTACTTCTTTCTGCAAAGAGGCTTTCTTCAGCAATAGTCAGCAGCTGACAGCCTTATGTACACAACGTTAAAAATCAAGCTCTAAAACAAAGATAGAGCAATTATTCTACTTTCTATTTCAAAATGCCCCAGGGATTGAGGGTGTTTCTGACTGACCTTGTCTGGGAATTTTGTCTATCACCAGGCAAAGCTATATAAGGATATATGATTGGCCAAGTTTGGATAATGTGACCTAGATTGACAGGTCCTCCCCTTAGAACAAACTTTTAAGGAGGGAGTTGGGATTCTCCAAAGGAAATGGGAAAATTTTGCCAGAAGAAGGATAAGATAGCGTGCTGAATAAACTAAAAAAAATAAAAAAATAAAAAAAGGCACAGATGTCCACTATGGGTATTATCATTTTTAAATCAATTTTTGTGGTCTTACCTTCTTCTGTCCATTCTGATAAAGTTATTAACCCACTCATATATATCCTTAGTTGTGTCCCAATATTTATCAAATAATTGAAAGCTAGTTGCTTGATTTTAAGTTTCCTATCTGGCTCTGAATTTATCAGTCTTACCAACCACAATTTTCTTTAATGCTTCATCTGGTATAGACTAAACTCCTTACTACTGATCTATTCCACCTAATAATTAGTCTTCAATATCTAAATATACTAATCTTATACTCTTCAGCTCACAGAATATCAATTTCTCATAGACTATCAGATTCTTCTCATGACTTCTCCAATAAAAACTTACCTTTCTTCCCATTCATCTTCTAGGTGCTAAAGTGGGAAACTCAGTTTCTACCTTGAATTACCTTTATTTGAGTCCATGCCATTTCTACACTCCTAGAGAATATGCATGAATTTCAAGGGCACTGCTTATATTTGGGTTTCCAACCATGTCTGGCTAATTGCTTTGCCTGTAATAGGTGCAGTAGAAATGCAGAAAGACTTATTGAATGAATGAGTGAATGGATGAATGAATGAAGGAACCGATTGGCATAGGCTGATGCCACATTTTCTTTGACTGATTCGAAATTGGTATTCATTCAGTCAGGCATTCTAAATGGTGTCCGCAACAAAGTGGCATGCATCTTATTGTAGATAGGCAATGTTTGATCCTTTTAGATTAGAACAGCACCTGTTTCTCTTTTAATGTATTTTCAGTGCATATCAAGCATATTTGATAATGCAGGCTTTAATTGTTCTAAATTGGTTTGAGTCTACTGAAATAATAAATGAGGCAATTTTGTCTTCAAACAATGCACTTTAATGAGAGTATTTCTGTATTTGGCAATTTTCAGTCATACTTTATTTTTAGCGGGGCTTATGATTCATCGTTACAATTTCTTTCAAATTTTGTAAGAAAAATCATTTCTGTGAGTTCCAATATCTTATTCTGGCAGCTGTTCTTCACTAGCTGATATTTTCTGTAAGCCCTAAACTTAGCATTGGCAGTTTTCAGCTTAATTTCTCTTTGTTTACATTTGGAACATTTCTACCACATAAAAACTGTCTCATCATAAAAATGTAAGAAAGAAATGTATGTAGTTGTAACAGAGCTGTCAGCAAACTCTGGTCTTCTCCAATCCCAGGTGGACAAGTTAATAGCAGGAAGCATCTATTCCCCATAGTTAGAATTTATAAAAGACACTGGATCAAATTATTCTTTTCCAAAAGCTCAAACAGTATCAAAGAGTGTTTCCAGAAATGCTCTGTGAAGATTCAGTCACTCCGCAAAAGTTCTACACAATGACACTTATTTTTATTTTGTTTCCAAGCAATTGTAATCTCTAGTTGCTGAATAAAGAATAGATTGACTCTATTGCAGGACTATAGTAGTATTTTTAACCAGTTTAACTCTCTGGCTATTGCTTTCATTCTATGTTCATTCCATTACAGATCCATTATGTATCTATCAGCAATTCAAGGGCTGGGAATACTAACTGGGAATAGATAATAACTAACTACCTGAAACAATACAGCTGCTTGTAAAAGACCCTGATGTAAAAGGAGGAGATGGTACAGAAAGGTGGCTGCCCTAGTTATCTCCAGGTTTGCAAAAAGTTTTTGGCTAATTTGTTGTCCAGACTATTTAGATGATATTAATTCCCCTATTGGTATGTTTTAACATAATTTATTTGCATATATGTGTTTGGCTGTGTGTATACATACTCATTTATCTAATATGCATGGAAATTAATTCCTACAAATGCTAAACAGACAAGACAGGACTCTTCCCAGGAGTCGAGTCCATTAGTGACAGGCAATCTGAAGCATAGAGCAAAGGGAAGGACAAGCAGAACCAGAGCTGAGGAAGAAGCTTTTCAAAGCAAGAATTTAAAGAGTGAGATTTCAGTCAAAGATGAACGCAAATGAACACATGCACAAATATGCAAATATTAGCCATGAAGCAATATAGTTGTTGTGATTGTATGTCTGTGTGGCCATAAATAAGTGAATTCATCAGTAAAGGTACCTAATCCATTGAGATAACTTCCTTTGTAGAAAGGCTACGTAAAGTAGTAGAAATAAAAAGTATTTTGAAGTTGGGAAAAACTCCTCATTGCAGATTCACCTCTTTGGCAAATTACTTCATCTTTCTGAATATGTTTCTTTATTTATAAAATGCAGGTAATAACATCTATTTCAATTAATTGAAATGTATATATCGAAAGTGTCTGGCACATAGAAGGCATTCAGTAATATTAATTTCATTTCTGAAGAACAATTGTTTCATTTCCAGTTATAAAATACAGGTCATTTGTATTGAGAAATATTTGACTATGGCATAGTGGGGTGCTCACAGTGGTCTAATTTGAACTGATAAGTTTTAGGACTTCACCAACCCTTATACCGTTGACTTTCCATACCAGAACAATTCTGAGATGGTTCCTGTTGATGTCCTTGGTTTCAGTGATTTGCTGTCACCTAAAACCTGATTCCACTATTTATGTTTACCTTCTTGGCCCTGTCTTTCCTGTTTAACTTTACATTGGGTTCTTAATTTCAATCTGAAAATGGTGTTTTTACTTTCTCACTGGCTTTTGGTTGAGATAATTCATTTTCAGTCTTTCCACACTGAGAATCCTTTAGGAGGCCTGGATTCCCTGAGTCCTCTGTATCAAGAAACATTTCTACTGGTTAGTGGCCATTATTTTGGAATCTATACTCCCCAGTATAACAGAGTTAGATGCAATTATAGGTTCTCTACACATGGCTCTTCTGCCCCTTTTATTTGAACCCATAATTAGCACTATACTTGATAAATATATGTCCCAGAGACTTAAATCTTTGGTCTATCCACATGCCAGGTGAATCCTGAATTTCAGCAGAGTTGCAACACCTACTCTCCAGTTCACTGGACTCACTCAGGACAACTAACAAGAAGATGATGGACAATACCCATCCCAAGGATCTGAGAGTGTCTGCAACTGCAAGCAAAGTAGCTCCATCCATCTGCCCCATGGGATTTAAGTCCCCTTTCAATTAGAAGCAGAGTGGACTTCACCACCCCCAAATCCTCAAGATTGGGGAATGAACAATGGACTAAAGTAGGCTTTTATTGTTCTACTATAGACATTATTCTAGCAATGGAAGAATTCTTATCATTGGTGTAAAGGCTTGGCCACCAGAGTTCTGAGGGATGGGAGAGGAAAGAATAGGTGTAATATGGAGATATTTTTGGGACTTTGGATTTGTCCTGCATGACATTGCAGTGATGGATACATGCCATTGTATATTTTGTCATCACCTACAAAATTGTGCAGATCAGAGTATAATCTATAATGTAAACTGTAATCCATAGTTAGCAGCAATGCTTCAATATGTTTTCATCAGCTGTAACAAACGTACCACACTAATGAGGCATGTTGTTAATGTGGGAAAGTGTGGGAGGGGGAGGGAGTGGGACATTTGGGAATCCCTTTTATTTTTTATGTAACATTTATGTAATCTAAAGTTTCTTTAAAAATAAAAAATAGCTAAAAGAGAAAAATTTCTAAAAGCAGTAATGGCAAAAGTTGAATATACTTGGTGTTGGGCAATGGCTTCAGATTTTATTTGAAGATCTTAATTTTCTATACCATTAAATTCATTGTCAGGGTACACATAATTGAAAATCAATGAATGGTTGGGCATTGTTGGGTATATGGAAGAAGTAAAAAGTATTAATGATACTTTTATGGAATTAATATTTTAGTTGGTCAGGTAGGACTTGTAGAACTTTCAAAGGATTTGAAATAAAGTGTGTGTTCTTGAATATCAGTGCAATTTGTAACTAAAGCCATTTAGGAGGGAGTAGAGCCTGAGTGGGTCCTATGAGAAAAACACAAATCAGCAGTGATCAGTTGGAAGAATTCAGGATAATGGGCTTAACTGTGAGCAGGTGACACATCATGACTGTAAGTATCGAAGTGTAGACTGCCATGGGATGTTTCAGAGAGAAAACAATTCACCCCCAGGTGAGTAGTCCACATAGGGTCATGGTTCTCTGGCAAAGTCTTTTTGATGTATAAATTTTGATGCTGGGATGTTTTGTGATGGGTTAACACTCCAAATTATTAAGCTTTTAGCTTAAAAATTTCCAAAGATATGTATAAAAAAGATTTTATTGCAGCACTTTTTCTGGGATGGAAATTAAGATGGTGTGAAGATGAGCTGTGGTAAAATTCATTGATTATTATACAAACTACAATAATTTTACTTTGTCGGGTAACTAATTTGATGTAGCATGTAACTGGCCACATTACAATGACTTTACCAAAATAGCCTGACTTCCTCTCTGCAGTCCAGGAGCATCAAAAACCTGACTTTTTATGGAAATAAATGACTGAATGTGTGAGTCAGGCACATAGATCTATTACAGCTCTTCTCTTACTGGCTGGAAGCAACTCAAGAATGATTCATGAACATCTGAAGAGCACTTTCCTCCTATTTCTCCGGCTGGCAGACAACCAACATTTTTCTGTATTTCTTTTGAGAAATGGTATGATATAGAGAAACTATATGATGTTGCTTTATTTCTCTACCATCTGCTATCTGAGGGGACTTAGACCTCCATTTCTTTACTTATAAATGAGTGGATTGAGTTTGAGGTGATTTCTGTCATACTTTTTTTTTTTTTTTTATATCACAACATGTCTTAAAAATGCGATAGTACAGGGACGTGGTAGTGGCTCAACCAATTGGGCTCCTGTCTACCATATGGGAGGTTCTGGGTTCACTTCCCAGGGCCTCCTTGTGAAGGCAAGCTGGCCTGCACCTGCAAAGAACTGACAGCCTGTGCCTGTGGAGAGCTGACGGCCCTTGCCTCAGAGGGCCATTGTGGAGAGCTGGTGCAGCAAGATGATGCAATGAAGGGAGACAAGCAGACGCAGAAGAATGCACCACTAATGGACAGAGAGAGCAGACAGCAAGCAAGCAGCAAGGGGGGGGAACAAATAAATAAAATAAATCTTAAAAAAAAAAAGAGATAGTACAAAGATTTTATTAAGGCCAAGTTTACTCTTTCCTTTATATTTTACCTGGTAAAATATAGCTTATTCTTCAAGTTCAAATATCACGTGTGAAGCTCTCTTATTCAAGCCCCACTGCAAGAAAAATTGCTTTCTCATCTGAGTTCCTGTAGCACTTTGCTCATATCATAAAAAGAACATTTAACACATAATGTTTTTGTTAGTTTTATATATCTGTACATACTTTGCTTGATAAATGCCTTATGAATTTGAGAATTCTTGGAGAAAAGGTATCTAACATATATTAAGAGCTCACTATACATCTCTTATCTGATTTCATGTTGGTCTCCTTGAAACAGCTTCCAAAGATGATTTGAAAGTTAAGAACTCCTCATCCCAATTTAAAATGTGTATTTAAAAACTATAAATTTCATTTTGAATACATAATATTCTGACTTTATTCTTTTAATTTTATTTGGAATTGTCTCTAATAATTTCTAAAACTTATGACTTATTTTTCTAAACATTCAATATAGCTATTAAATGATGCTACTGATATCTGTGCTTGAGTATCTGTTTTATTATATATGTTAACTTTTATTAATTGCATATTTTGGAGAGAAAATGTCATATTTAACTTCCATTATTCAACCGTTGCATTTCTCTTATAAATATCTGAAAGACATATGTATCTAGTAATAAAATACCCATTGGTCTGGCTGGCTTTCTATCAGATGTAACCCTTTGTTTATAAGTAGTACAATCATAACTGATGATATTAATGACGACCTTGAGGTACTACTTTCTTTTGGGAAATTATGTGACTGAAACATCTTTTGAATCATTGCAAAAACGTAATTAGCTCTGTTCAGTTTTAGTGTAGTGTCCATGACACTGTCTTATAAATTCTTGGAAAAGACTAATACTTAACACATTGAATAAAAAATCTATTGGGGAAGTGGACTTGGTCCAGTGGTTAGGGCGTCCGTCTACCACATGGGAGGTCTGCGGTTCAAACCCCGGGCCTCCTTGACCCGTGTAGAGCTAGCCCATGTGTAGTGCTGATGTGCGCAAGGAGTGCCATGCCATGCAGGGGTGTCCCCGCGTAGGGGAGCCCACGCACAAGGGGTGCACCCCATAAGGAGAGGCACCCAGCACAAAGGAAAGTTCAGCCTGCCCAGGAATGGTGCCGCACACACAGAGAGCTGACACAGCAAGATGATGCAAAAAAAAAAAGAAACACAGATTCCCATGCCACTGACAACAACAGAAGAGGACAAAGAAAAAAAAAACATGTAGCAAATAGACACAGAGAACAGACAAGTGGGGCGGGGGGAGGGGGAAGGGGAGAGAAATAAATAAATAAATCTTTTTAAAAAATCTATTGATTTCAATCTATTTTATCAGAATTTCTTATCAGAAAGACATGGACTCAAGATGTAATTCTAGCTTTTCTACATACTCCAGTGATATAGTATTGAACAACATGCTGGTAGCATCATCAAGCTATTTGAGCTATTGGTAAATTTCAAATAATGGCACCAACCTTGTGAGTTTATTGTGAGGAATAAATAAAATTATGTATGGGGTCAGTTACAGAATGGATGTTCTTTAAATGTTTATTCCCTTCTGTTTAGTACCCTCAGCCTTCCTTAATTGAATTTATTATAAAGTCTTTCTCCAAAAATAACTTTCTAACAATTTTGGGGGGTTCCCAATACCTGCCAAGAATATGCAAACACTAGTTTACTCAATATTTTCCCCTGAAAAGCACTATCACTGCAGAAATAGAAGAGCGGAGAAGGATTCATGTTAGTTGGCTTCAGGTACCATCTTAGTGTTGATTCACCATGTCAATTAACATTACTGAAAATAATCTTTCTATATTCAAAATTTATAATATTTAAATAATAAATTTTAAATAATTATAATTTATTGAAGAAAGCAAAGGAAATGAATCATATGAATAGAAAAAACTCAGGAAAAATTTAAGACACAATCCGTTATAGCTTGATAGGATTGCCTTTGTAGTATCCCAGAAATACATACTCTTTGTCACAATATTAAGATTCCCAAGACATCTATTTTCACATCTATTTCTTCCACATCTATTAAAACATTGTGGTACACAGGGAGATGTGCTACCCAGATCCCTTTTAAGAAAGATCTAGTTACCCCAGATTTTGGATATATTGTTAGTAGGCCATCTTTAGCTGTCAGCCTTTGTGGATTGGGTCAGCAGAAGACAGAGAGAAAATCTTGACTAAGGTCAAGTCCTTTCAGGGATGGACCAAGTCACATGACTGTTAGAAGTGGTATAAAGGTCTAGTCATTTTAGACCAGGGTGGGGTAATTATAACAGGCTATTTTAGCTTTAGCACTCCCCAGACTATTCTGGCCTCAGCTCAGCTTCTTCCTTTGTTCAGTTCTGCTTCTTTTTCCTCCATCCCACAGTTGTTGATCTCAAAAGCCCTCCTTAGTAAACATTCTGAATACTAATCTCAGAATCCGATTCCTAGGGACCAAAACTATGTCAGACAAGCTTTTTCTCTCTCAGTGGGGTCTAATGAGGCCATTTATTCCTGCTGTCAGGTTGATTTCTCATCCAGTCCTAATTTGTTAGGTAATATGAATAAAATCATATGATTTATCTGTGACTAAAGTCACATAATTTCCCAAAGAAAAGTAGAAGAGAAAAACTAGCTGATGTCTTAAAGGACGAATTTAATTTTGTGCTTGATTACTTACATATGCTAATATTTAGCATACTGTCAAGATACCTTCTCTTTGGAAAAAAATGTCAAAAAGCTATTCAATCAAGAAAATAATTTTGATTCTTTAAATGTGGTTTACCATCTCTTCAAGTACCTGTTTTTTTCCCCCAAATCTTTTTGGACAATAATATAGAACAGTTTTTGAGTTTGTCTGTGGCTCAATGGATCATTAGAAAGTAGAACTATCGTATAATTTCAGTTCAAAAGGTAGATATTTGTATAAAAAAATCACAATATATATTAAAATAAATCAAAATATATATTATAACATGTGTGTGTGTTGGGATTTTTTTTTTACTTTCTTTTAATTAAGTCAGATATATTTTTAGAGAAACAGCTAAGAAAATTGATATTATTGTCAGGTAAGTGTCACAAAATCATATAATTTGTAACTTTCCTGTGTTGTATCTTTCATAGGTGTGAGAGTTGATAATAAAATTAGAGATCTTAGAATAAAAGTTTTCCCATATATACCACAACTTTCCAGGCCTGAACTTTCATAATTAATTTGATACTAGTTAGTATTTAAAAAGGTACAGGATAGCCTTGTAAAAACTTAATCAGATGACTGTTTCTTACTGATGTTGGATAAAAAGTGAATGGTTGTTCAGTAAAAAATATATTTTAAATGGTTTACATGATCATGCTAACTTTTTGCCATGAAATCGATAACTTTAAGTTTTAGACATTACCTTTTATAATGCCCTCAAGAAAAGTCAGTTACATATTAATATATGAATTTTAGTACTTGTTAAAATAGATTAATAGATTACATTTAGTGTCAGTGACATATGTTAAATTCCAGGGTTGCTTAAGAAGCTCCCCTTTAATCTGTCACTATGTAGGACAGACTGAAGGCAGGATAGAGTCTTTAGAGACTCAATATTGGACAGCAATCAAAATAGAGTGACTTTTTAAAATTCTTTCCTCCATATTTGGAAAAAATTTCTCTTTCTAATTTGTTCTCTATCATAAACTAATAGTATAAAAGTCTATTAATCTATATATCTATAAAATTTATAAATCTTACAAATCTATAAATCATACAAATATAAATATTTTAAAAGGTAACTATATATGTAGGATTACACATAACATCATATATGTAGGCATAACCCAGTTGTCTGCTTGAGATATAGATATGTCTCTTTCAAGTCCTTATCCCACAACACGTGGCAGACCAAAATCCCTCTTTCTCAACATTGCTGTGAATCACTAAGCCCTTCCTTAGTACTTCATAGCAATCCCCCCATTGCCAAGCTACCTCTGCCTCTAGGTTACTACTTCCATTCATGATGTTTCCATTCCATATTACAGCAGTCCAGATATGTAACTTGGTATTTCATATCTCAAAAACAAACAAGCATGTAGACTAAATGAAAAGTTCATTCCTGGGAAGTCTTCATGTAGGTGGAGATGAATCAATATTTGAATATTTGGCATTCACAAATGGAGAGGATCTCATCATTTCCTAACAAGTTGTGCCTATGCTTGACAAAAGTCCTTCTTGCTGCTCCAGTGGGCTTTCTCTACATTTCTCTTGACTCATAGTATGCATCTGTCTCAGTTCCTTTCCCTTTCTTTTCTCTGTATAATTGTTATTTTTTCTCTCATTCCTTCACAGGCAGATTATCTAATTCTTCTTGCTTCCTCCTGCAAACTACTTTAATCACTCTATTTTTCAATAGGCTTCTGCTCAGATCTTCAATTTCAATTTCTCTCCCAAGTTGCTCAAGAAAGTATTCTGGCAAACTAAAATTGTTTCCACTCTAATAATATATCTGGTCTAGCAGTTGTTAAGATAATAGCATCTGAGTTCTATGCAGAGAGAAATTAAGGCTGGAACAAGTGATAATCGTTGTAATGAGTCATTTAAAAAGGATTCTATATTTTGTGTCACAATGTAGATTAAGTCAAGGGAGGCACTATCACTACTGGTTCAAATGCCATGAAATGCCTTAGGATAAAGAATAGTTCACTGAATGGAAATATGAGTTTGCTGAGAAACGTGTTTTGTTGATTGGGGCTCTATTTTGAGATCTATGCCATCATCATTTCTCCCTGATTATAAGTGTTTCCATGGCACTACTGATTAATACTCCTTATTTTAGAAAAAACAGAAAATCTGACCAAGAAATAACAGAAAATTTAAAGTTTTGATAGCTTGGTTCTCAGGAGAAGTAATTACCTTAGTCTTGTGGTATACATTGTCCCTTGCTTATTACCTACCTCATTGTGTTTGGAAATTGATTTGAAGATGGTTCATTTCAAGCATCTGTGCTGTTCAATGACCAGTCTCTGTTATTCCCACAATTTTTTGTGAGACAAAGAAAAGACATTCAGGAAATCCCAAAGGAAAAAAGTGTTAAGATCTTCTTATTAGATTAATCAAAGCCAAACTCTGATCATTTCAGAAAATTAAATTATTTAGCGCAGTCTCTGTTCCTCACGTCTTTTTTTCTCCTTTGTTTTTCTATAGTACTTCCAACAAGATATGAAAGAAAAGAAGAAACCTTGGACATTTTCTCAAATAAAATCTTTGTTTAAAATACTTGTTTAAGATGTTGGTACAGAATTTACATGTCCATTAATGTATTTATCTCCTCTTCTCTATCACTAACATAGCTAAGTGAGAGTTGTCAATAAAAATGGATTAGAGGTCATGGCTATCAATGGTTGGAGGCAGGGAAATGATTACCTGATTGATCTGAAAGGCAGTATGCCATGAACATCGACAGGACTGGCATGAAAGGAAAATGGCCCCAGAAACTTATGAGGTAGACTTAAGAAATGAGATAGCAATGACCAGTGAAAGAAAATTTCTCCTGCTTCTTGACGAAACAAGATTTCTTAGGAAAATTTGAAGCTCAAATGAAAATGGGATACACATTTATTAATTTGTTCATGATGTGTTTAGTGAGTTCCTGTTCTACCTGCACTGTGGAAGATAAAATGTTGACCAATATAGAATGGACCTGCATGGAGCTTGTAATCTAGAAACAGATAGTTATTACTGTATGTCCACACTAGCTCTCAGAAAAAAATCCCCTCAGGAGTTACTTTGTGGGAAGAGTATTTGCACCATACTTCAGTCCACAGTGAGGAGTGGCGGAAAGGGCATTATTCTTTATATAATTAATGGCATAGGGAAAAATGAACTTGTCTAGGTGTCACAATTGTAATATTTCAAAGGAGGTTTGGTTTTGCCTATAATCATCCACTAATTTTACAAAAAGGATTTATAAAGAAGCTAAAAAGAGGATTTAAGAAAAATATGTAAAATATTTTTCATCTCTATCTAAGCTGTTGAATTGGCAGCTGGGTGTATTTATATTTTATCCAACATTGGTGGAGGAGTTAGGGTGGATAATTACTTCTAGCCACTGTTGATTACAGATAAATCTCTAGTAAAGAAATTATTGCAACCAGGAGCATATTCACCTCCTCCTCCACTCCCAGGAACCATTAAAATCTTAATCAAAATTGTGATTTTTTTTGGAAAAATTATGTTTGCTATTTGAAAAGTAGTGATCATGATTAATTGAAGAAGATTTAATTTTCCTTTATTTTTAATTTGCCCAACATAACTATATGAACTGTCTGTGTGTCAGACACTCTTTCACTCATTTTATAAACATTAACTCCTATAATCTTCATAAAATTCACTGTGAGGGATGGTTTAATTTTCCCCACATTCCAGAAAAGGATACTGAGAAACCAGTGTGGTTATGCAATCTATCCAAAACAATGCAGTAATTGGCAGAGCCATGATTTGAACTTGGGTAGCCCCTTTGGTTACTAGGGTTACTGGAACAAAGAATCATACACTCGGTGGTTTAAAACAACAGAAATTTATTGTCCCGCAGCTCTGGAGACTGGAAGTCTGAAATCTGTAGGGGAGAATTCTTTCTTACCTCTTCCTAACTTTGGGATTTGTATTAGTCAGAGTTCTCTAGGGAAACAGAATCAACAAGGAATATCTGTTGATAATAAGAGATTTACCAGAGTCTCTCACACAGCCATGGAGATGCATAAGTCCAGATTCCGCAGGCAGGCTGCAACCAGGGGCTCCAATGAAAGTCCAGCGAAGGTTCTTGAAGTATTCTGGAAGATGTTGGCTGTCCAAAGATGAGCTGGTATTCTCAATGCTAGAACCCCTTCTGCTTTAAGGCATTCAACTGATTGGATAAAGCATCACTCATTGCTGATGGCAATCTCCCTGGTTGACGTAATTGTAATCAGCTATCTATGATTTATCACTGCAGTAAAGTCAATGGTGACTAAAGTCTATAAATGGCCATGTATTACAGTTAGCCCAGTGCTTTCTTGACCAAACAAATGGGCACAATTAACTGGCCGAGTTGACACATTAGCCTAACCATCAGGGTTTATCAGCAGTCCTTAAGAGAGTCATCTCATAATGTTCCCTCATGTGCCTGTATCTCCTCTCCCTCATTTATAAGGATACCGGTCACACTGGGTTAGAGGCCCACCTTACTCCAACATGTCCTCATTTTAACTTAACCAATTTCATCTATTTTCATAGAAGATCATATTCTGAGTTGCTGGGCATTAAGACTTAAATATACCTTTTTTGGGGGAGGGGGATATATACAAAAATGAACAGCCAGAGAAGAAGGATATAAAGCAGAAGTAGGCTCTGTCATAGGGGCCAAAGGAAGAGAATACATCAAGGGGAAATAGCTTCAAAATTCCTCTGAGATAAAGTAAGAAAAGAGCCAAAATTGTCCATTTGATTTAAGATGTTTGTTGTAGATCTTTCAATTCTTTATTTTTTAATTTAAAAACTGTTTCTTGAACATGTTAAGGTTTTATAATTGGTACAAATGTTGGAATTCCTATTTATAGGGAAATTGTGTAACATTGTGACATGTTAGTTTGAATGCCTGTTTATGAGAATAAGCAGCGGTATTAATTGCTCATCATTTTCAGCCTCTACAGAACACTTTGGGATTTGTGTGGGGAAGTCTGTGATTATTGCCAATTTTCCTGAGTTTAGATATTGCCAGTTTTTTGAGCAATAGGTTCTACAGTGCAAGCTGATAGAAATACCTCCTAAGGCATGTGAGAGCTCACTATGAGCCAGGAGAGAGTGAACAGAAAAGAAGTAATAATACCTAATATTGTTTTATTGTAGAGGGCTTTGTGCATACTCTGGAAGGAATGTGCTACGCTGTAACATCTAAAGGGCTCAGCATGCACACTGTTATGAATACATATCGTACAGTGCAACGCTATGTTATGTGCAAGTATCTTTGCATAGTTCTTTTCCTTTGCCTGATACACTTCCTTGTCCACAACTTTTATGTGCCAAAAATTAACTCAATTTACTCTACTGGGAAGGTTTCCCTGATATCACAGACAGGATGAGAGATCCCATTACATTCCCATAGTAGCCCGTACATAATAGAATCAGACCCTTTGGTTTCTGGAATAGATTATGAGCTTTTCTAAGGCAGGTAATCTGCAATATTCATCATTTAATCCTAGCCTAGTCTTACACATATTATGCAACTTAATAATTATTATTTAACTGAACACAATTTCTGAAATTGTGTTAAGGGGATGTATTAGTCAGCCAAATTGGAACTGATGCAAAATACCAAAAATAGTTGTTTTTTATAAAGGATATTGATTTGGGGTAGAAGCTTACAGTCACAATGTCATAAAGCATAAATTACTCCCCTCACCAAAGCCTGTTGCCATGTGTTGGAGCAAGATGGCTATCGATGTCTGCAGGTATCCATTCTTCCTCTTCCTCTTAAGGCTCCGTGGTCCCAGCTTCTTCCAATATCAGCTGTAGGCTGGGATAAATCTAACCTCTCTCTTGGGGCTCTTTTCTCTCCAGACTCACCTGCTCTGTTCTGTCTGCAAGGTCAACTGTAGACTATCAGGCTCCCTCTCTCTTCCAGGGGCCTCTTCCATGAATATGGAGCCATCTCTATTCCTCTTTGTTCTTCCCCCTATGTTTACTTCCCAGAGCTCCAGCTAAAAACTCCAACTCTCTGCTCTGCCTTGTTGTTTTCCCTGTGAGTTCCTGCTCCCTTGGTGTTCTACAGACATGACCCAATCAAAGCCCTAATCATTATTTAATAAAGTAAAACTGAAACCTCTGAATCCAATATAATCTAATATGCCCAGAGGAACAGACCCGTTTACTAACATAATCCAATATGTATTTTTGGAATTCATAAAAAATATCAGACTGCTACAAGGATTATCACTGTGTTGTTAGGCAGTTTCTAAAATGGTTCCTAGAGATCTCAACTTTATTTACTTCCTTGTACAGGGCTGGACCAAGTGTTATGACTCAACAAATAGAAAATTGCAAATAAATGCAATACCACCTCTGATATTAGGTTTAAAAAAAACTACATTTGAATTTGCACATTCCTCACACTTTCTTGTCATCTTGCTACCCTGCTTTGATGAAGCAGGCTCTTTGTGAACTATCCTCTAGAGAGGGCCACATGGTGAGGCAATGAGCCATAGAGGAACTGAGAGTCTCACAGTCTAACAGCCATGAGGAACTCAACCCTGTCAGCAACTCGTTAATGAAGATTGGAAGGGGATTCCCCACTCCTGCCCCATTGAGTCCTCTATTGTATAATAACAGCAGCATCAGCTGATACCCTGATTGTAGTCTCATGAGAGATCTAGAGCCAGAAGACCCATTTAGCTTCTCCCAGAAAAAAATGTGATTGTTTAAAGCTACTAAGTTTCGTAATAATTTGTTATGACACAGTAGCCATAAGTCCAAAGTAGACAGCAAAATTATTTATTTCAATAAAAAGGAGATGTCAATGATGTTGATGTTGTGTTATATATAAGAACTATAAAATAAAACTTTCCAGGTTGAAGGAGATTTCATACGCGACCCAATATGATATTAAACTATGGCAAAAGAGGATCCATTTCCCTGTGGAAACAAACTGATATACAAGCATTCGCATTTTATATTCTTGAAAATTGGTTAGAGGATGTGCCACTAGAATAAAGATCATCAATTTCTTACTGAGTATGATAGAAATGCTTAAACTTTAGGTAGGGATATGAGCCATCCTAACTCAGTGAAGGACTTTATTTTGGTCTGGAAACATAGTTGGTTTTATTTCTTAATGATTATCTCTTATAGCTTTTTTTTTTGCAATAGTAGTGAGAAAAACTGATTAGAGGTAATATATTGTCAAGATTACAAAGCCAAAATGAAATTAAAATTGGAAATCATAAGGGGATTTTTAGTTCATATTCTAAATTTCCATTTTCCTGAATGAAGTCAGGAATATAATCTATAGCACTTTTATACTTGATATAATCCTTAAATAATAATAAGTTTGTAAATTTGAGGTGCCTGGATCTGTATGAAAAGTAAATCAATATATCTATAAATTGCCCTATGTAGATAATAGACAAATAATTTTTTTTTGATTTTTTGATTTTTTATTGACTTTGTAATAATATTACATTAAAAATATATATGTGAGGTCCCATTCAACCCCATTCCCCACCCCCCTCTCCCCCCCCCAACAACACTCGTTCCCATCATCATGACACATCCATTGGATTTTGTAAGTACATCTTTGGGCACCTCTGCACCTCATATACATTGGTTCACATCATAGCCCATACTCTCCTCCATTCCATCCAGTGGGCCCTGTGAGGATTTACAATGTCCGGTGATTGCCTCTGAAGTACCATCCAGGGCCGCTCCATGTCCCAAAGACGCCTCCACCTCTCATCTCTTCCTGCCTTTCCCCATACCCTTCGTCCACTATGTCCACTTTTCCCATTCCAATGCCACCTCTTCTATGTGGACATTGGATTGGTTGTGTCCATTGCACCTCTATGTCAAGAGGAGGGTCAGATTCCACCTGGATGCTGGATGCAATCCTCCCATTTTCAGTTGTAATCACTCTAGGCTCCATGGTGTGGTGGTTGTCCTTCTTCAACTCCATCTTAGCTGAGTGTGGTAAGTCCAATAAATCAGATTGTAGGTGCTGGAGTCTGTTGAGGCTCAGGATCTGGCTATCACATTGTCAGTCCAGAGATTCAAATCCCCTAAATATATCTTAAACCCCAACATTAACTGCACCTCCAGCACATTGGCATGAAAGTCTTATGAAGGGATATCCCATCTGAGTCCAGATTCATCACACATAAACACCATTTCCAAAGAGGGGCCATCTGCCCTGGTAGTTAACCCCATCGGCCATGACCATAACTCCCGTGGGTCTCTTTAGCCCTCAAAGGAACCAATATCTGGGGGTTGTATCTGCTTTATCTGTCTCTCTGACTCTGCTCAGTTGTGCATGAGGGCAATCCTTCTGCCAGCCTCCAGACTCTTTTTTAGAAACTCGTAGCCATATAAACTCATTTCTCCTTTCCATTTCCCCCTTACTTTAGGTCAAACAGCATTTTAAAGTCATGTTATTTTATGTAGACATGGATATTCTGCTGATCCGCATTGAACCTTCTGTATAAGGTCATTTTCCAGTTGCATCATCAGTTGGTAGTTGATAGTGGTCCCTCGTTGCCAGGGAGGCTCATCCCCGGGTGTCATGTCCCACGCTGGGGGGAAGGCATTGCATTTACATGCTGAGTTTGGCTTCGAGACTGGCCACATTTGAGTAACATGAAGGCTGACAGGAGGAAATTCCCAGGCACAAAGTTGTTCTAGGCCTTGTTCTTATTTTGGGTTTATCAGCTCACAAGCATAGTCATTAGCATCAGGGGCTCACTGTTGAACCCTCACTCCCTCCCGGTCCCCGCCACTGTACCTGGGAGACTGTCGCTGCTCCCCTAGGGACCACGACAGAGCACCACTGGCCAGGAACCCAGTACCCCCCCTACGGTGGTTTTTAATTGTTGCCACTGACAAATAATTTTTAATGGATAAAATAATAAAGTCCATATTTCCTAAAAGTAATAAACATTTTAGAGAATAATTTATTGTTTTAGAAAGCAATTCTTGCCTAACCAGTATTTTATATCATATATGTGCCTGATTAAATATGAAGATCAAGCTTTGACGCCAATAGGAAATTCAGGAAACGCTGGAAAAAGCTTACAAGTAACCAATAAAAAAACAAACAAATATGAATTAACACCATACAAACCATTCTGGATGAATATGTGTGACCAAAAAAATTTGACTGGTATCTTAAAAGTGATTTTATTGTTTGTGAGTAAGTACTTTAAAAGTAGAAACAGGGAAGCGAACCTGGCCCAATGGATAGGGCGTCGTCTACCACATGGGAGGTTCGCAGTTCAAACCCTGGGTCTCCTTGACCGGTGGTGAACTGGCCCATGGGCAGGGCCGATGCGCACAAGGAATGCCCTGCCATGCAGGGGTGCCCCCGCATAGGGGAGCCCCACGTGCAAGGAGTGCGCCCCATAAGGAGAGCCACCCAGCGCGAAAGAAAGTGCAGCCTGCCCAAGAATGGTGCCACACACACAGAGAGCTGACACAACAAGATGATGCCGCAAAAAGAAACACAGATTCCCATGCTGGTGACAACAGAAGTGGACAAAGACGATGACGCAGCAAATGGACACAGAGAGCAGACAACTGGGGGTGGGGGGTGGGGAGAGAAATAAATAAAATAAATCTCAAAATAAATAAATAAATAAAAGTAGAAACATAATTTACTTGGGTATTTTCCCATATTAAATTTTTTTTAAAAGTAGCTTCAAAGACTATAAACACTTCTAAAAGGTAGTGTTAAATTTTATATTTTATATAATCTTTTAGAACATCTGGTTTATTTAAAAATTAACATCTTGAAACTAGATCCATTGTTTTTATATATTTTCTTTCATTCTTGCAAATCTTATGTACATTAGTATTTAAAATAATCATACGAAAATTGGAGATTGTAAGAACTAAAAAATCACCTGTTTTCAGTTTTCAGCTATCCCATAAACAACTTAGGCTATGAATTCGTTTCCAATTCTAACAGTATTCCTTATGTAACAATGTAGTAAAATGCACATAATATTTCCTTGGCTAAGATTATTCAGCTTTCTTTCTATGAACCTAAAATGAAACTAGAATGAAGGTAATTTAATTATTTCTATATCTTGGTTTTTAGCACTATGCAAATCTCATTGGGCCTATAGTGTTCCAGAAAATGAGCACTTCCTTCCCAAGCAATACCAATGTGTTTTTTTTTAAAGATTTATTTTTTACTTATTTCTCTCCCCACACCCTCCTCCTGCTCTGTGTCCATTTGCTGTGTGTTCTTTTGTGTCCACTTATATTCTTGTCAGTGGCACCAGGAATCTGTGTCTCTTTTTGTTGCATCATCTTGCTGCGTCAGCTCTCTGTGTGTGTGGTGCCATTTCTGGGCAGGCTGCACATTTTTTTTTGCATGGGGCAGCTCTCCTGATGGGGTGCACTCCTTGCACGTGGGACTCCCCTATGTGGGGGACACCCCTGCGTGGCAGGGCACTCCTCATGGGCATCAGCACTGCATGTGAGCCAGCTCACCACATGGGTCAGGAGGCCCTGGGTTTGAATCTTGGACCTCCCATGTGGTAGGTGGATGCTCTATCCATTGAGCCAAATCTGTTTCTCTTTTTTTTTAAGATTTATTTTGTTTATATCTTCCCCCTCCCCCTTCTCCCCATTGTCTGCTCTCTGTATCCATTCATTGTGTGTTTTTTTGTGTCTGCTTTTATTCTCATTAGGCGATTCCAGGAACTGATCCTGGGGCCATCCAGTGTGGCAGAGAGGTGATTACTCTCTTGTGCCACCTCAACTCCCACCAATGTGTTTTTGCAATAGCTTTCCAGGTAAAGAAAGGTAACCTAGGTAGTTCCAAATGCCTTTAAGAATACCTAATACATTACTCTTCACAGTAATGCTCAATTTTTGGAACGTTTTGTTTTACTGTGGTAAGTCAGGCACAAAAAGGCACAAAGAGGCTAAGTAGTTATATGATAAAAACATACCTCTGTATACTTCCCAAATTTAGGTCATTCCTGTTGTACTGTGCTGTCCAGCTGCACATAAATTACCAGTCCTCCAAGAAAGAAAATGTTAATAGCTTCAATTTAATTATAAATAATTCAACTAGAATTTTGTGGAGCTAACATTAATATCTGAGACTCTGCTTATTCTATAATTGAGCAAGGAAAAAGATTGAACAATGAAATGTGATTGTTGAGATGGAGACAAAATTAGATACAGGGGAGAGTGCTCTTTTGGTGAGAATATAGCTGGAAGTACAACTTTGGGTTTCATCTTGATGGCCTTTTTAAATTCGTATTTCTTTAGCCCAATGTAGAAAGATAAGAAGAACAAAGTTCAAAATAGGATAAATAGACCTTCTTGAAAATAGGGAACAAAAATTGTTTGTTGAAAATGATGGTGACATCATTAAACACATTCCATGAGATGCTAGGAACACAAGAAGCTGTCAATGGTCTACCTTGTATTTGCTGAAGCATGCCATATACTAAAAAATATAAATGACTATACAAGGTTAATATTATTATTACTAATGGCAATGGACAGCATTGACATAAAATTTACTATATTTATACATCTATATAAGCATTTTCCACTTTTGCAAGAAATCTCTGAAGTATTTATTATTATTTCCAATTTACAGATGAAAAAACTAAATCATAGAGAGGTCCTATAAATTACAAATGTACAAGAAAGGTCCAATAAAATGGCATAACTAATATTATGGCCTAGTGAGAAAGCATAACAGTGATTTCTCAGTGGAAAGAATATAGAGGTCATTTAGGGAGCAATTGAAAACCTGTGTCAAATGTTTGTTTGCAATCTGTCTAGATGGGCAGATTTAGACACATATTTTGGTCATGGTGTTTTGAACTGATGGCAGAGGTGAAGATTGAAGGATGGAGGGATTCCACAAAATATTGGTTTCTTCATCAAATTCATCTCTTCTTACTTCTTATTTATAATGCTTCATATTATATTTTAATCTTGTTATTTTCTTTAATTATTGGATAGATGTTTTCCATCTTTCTTACCCTTTCATGAATTTGCATCATTTGATCTTACTCCTCAAATACATTTTGAATTTTTAATACTATCCCCTTCAAATTCCATGCTTATATTTAAAAGTCCATAAATGTTAATTCGATCTTTCAATGTCCTCACAGAGAAGGACTTGTTTAAAGATAATTGTAATAATCTTTTCTCTCACTGCATTTCTTTCTGCAGTTTGTCCTTCATGTATTATAGTTGGCAATGGATTCATTGAAAGATTAAGAAAAGGCAAAACCAATAATTTCTGAGTATTTTCCACTCATTCTTAATTTATACTGCTGCATAGAGGGTCATTTTACTCCAAACTAGAGGCAACTGTAAAGTCCAGAAAGGCATTAATTTGGAAAACATTGATAAAACTCTTTCGCCTACGTGGTGGGGGACTGTGTAATACCAGAAGCAAAACCACACAAACAAACACAAACTCCAAAAAAACCTCCAAAATCTATGGCAAATTTCACATATCAGGAAGATGGAATAACTGGGAAATGGTAAGTAATTCATTAATTTAAAATTTACTTTTATGTAAGTAGTATATTTGAATATTTCTGCTGAATTTATTTTCTCTGGCTACCTTTGAGTATGTATTTAAGGAAAAGAAGACAAATGTTTTATATAACTGGTAACAATTACACATCAACCATTTTCTTTTCTATTCCTTTCTCATAAATGGCAACTTAAAAATATTCTTGCAATGAATGTGGTTTTAGATTTTGACAACTAAATAAAATTTCTCATTATTTCTTAAAACATGACTCTTTTTATATATTTATTTTACATGAACTCCTCTTCTGAAAAGGGACCAAGAATTTAAAAATAGGACAAAAATATAGGCACTGATTATTTTTCAGTAATCTAGTATAAAATGTGTGACTTTTAAAGCTTAATTTAAGTACAAGTACTCCTGCCCCTCTGGAATTAGACATGGTATAATTGTGAAATGCTTCTGATACAAATTAAAAATCTTTTATAAAATGACATTTGATCCTTCGGCTATAACACATTTCAAAAGGACTGTGAAGTTTAGAAGTTTATCATTGGAAGTTTAAATTGTTTCATTTCATGAAATTATTTTTGATGTGTCTGATTTTCTATTGCTAGGGGAAAACACTTCAGAAGAGTGACTTAAAATGCTAGACATCATTTATTTTATACATAAATCTGGGACCGTAGGCATTTCTCATTTGGGGTCTCATGTAGTAGCAGACAGATATTGACTGGGACTACGTCTTTTTAAGGCTTCTTCACTCATGTGTCTGGCATGTGGTTTAGGGAGACACAAACAGCTGGGCTTCTCAAGTGCCTCTCTCTCTCCGCCTACCTCCATTTCCTCCTCCACCCATCTTTTTCTCTCTATTCCTCTTTTTTTCTTCCCCAATACCTGGACTTCAAATATGGAAGCTAAAAGTTCCCAGAACAAATATGCTAAAAGTAACTGGTTGAAGTTGCATGGCTTTTTCTGACTCATCCTTGGAAGTCATTTATTATCTCTTCAATCACATTCTACTCCTGAGGCAGTCAAATTCATGGGGAGGGGACATGGAATTTGCCTTTTAATGGAAGGAGGATGGAAGTATTTTCAAGCTGCAGCTTGTGTCTAGCTGCCACCTAATTTTCTTTCTTCTGTTTGTACAGAAAGAGACATTTTTAAGAATGAATATTTTTCTTTATAATTTTTTGGAATCTGAAAACCAGTAACTTACTGTATTTCATCTAATTGCCACAAGATGACTTAATATACTTTCTACTCTATAAACCAAATTTTCCACAAAAATTAGGGAAAAAAACATTAAAGTTAATTGTGATCTTCAGCTAACTGATTTAATTAGGAAGTGGGATGATTGATTTCCAATGTTTATTCAAAATTATTTGTTCCACACATAATAGTCTATGTTCACTGATCATATGAGTCTACTATAAAAGAGAGATAAGAAAAACAAAAGCATACCAAAAACAAAAGTCTCCTGCCAAAGAAAACAACTAAAAACTACATGAAGTTAAGCTAAAATTAACTTTTAAAAGCAATTATTATTATTGTTAAACTGAAAAAATAAGGAAGTATAGAAATATATTAATTAAATGCATTTATTTATTAAGCAAATTTATAAAGAAAAGAAAAGCTCACTGCTCAAAAACTATAAAAGAAATGAAAAAGTCCATTACAAAAGTGGAAATACAAATGGCCAACAAATAGATTTGTTAAATATGTAACTTTATTAAAAATCAAAGATTTCAAAGGAAACAACAATTAAATAGTATTTTCCCATAAAATTGGCAGGACTAACCATAGTTTCTACTTATGTTAGGCATAAATTGTATGATAAATAGAAAATGGTCACTTGTTTGTGGATATAAATTATTTTTATACTTCATATAAAAATTTGGATTTTAGCAATGGAGAATGGATGAAATGTGGATAGACTGAGGACATAAGAAATAAAAATCATGGCAATAATCCCATACAACTGTGACAATTTGAAATTCTTTTATGAATCCTAAAAAGAAAAAGATTGTTTTTTAACTAATCCATTCCATGGGATTGGGGTCCTTTTGATTGGACTGTGTCAGTGAGACTGTGTTTCTACCCTTTTGCTGGGTCTGATATAAATGAAGACACAGAGAGAAATGCAGAAAATTGAGCTCTGCCATTTTGACCTGGCAAAGAGAGAGAGAGGATTTAAGGATTGCTGTCAGCCAAAGCTGAAGCATAAAGTTCCCAAGAGGCTAGGTTCATGGAGCAACCCAAAGTTGAAGAGATGGTGAGCTGAGAGGGGGATGGCAGTGACCTCAGCAGAGATTGCTGACCATCTTCCTTCACTGTGTGTCAGCACACCAGGATTGCCAGTAGCTGACTTTGGTAAGAAATCATTACTGATGGTGCCTCTATTTAGACATTTTGAGGATTCAGAACAGTAAGCTTTTACCATAACCAATTTCCCATTATAAAAGCCAACACATTTCTGCTACTTTCCACTGGCAGGCCTTTGGCAAACTAAGCCAACAATCTTTATTGCTTCTGTTAGCTAACTTTCATAATTTCACTCCAATCAAACTTTCTCCTTTCTGAGATGCTAGGAGTTTTCTATTGAATGCCGTATTCTTGAGCATTTAAGTGTTGTCTCATCACTATTTGTTTCTTTGCTTCTCCTATTAGATGGTAAGCTCTCTAAGGACAGAAATATCTTCTTTGATATCCTCTATTACACAGTGCTGAATGAAAAGAACTTATTTACACATATCACTTTTAGTTGTTTGTTGAGCAGAACCAAAGGAGGCGGAATAGCTGAATTATTCAATTTTATGTACAGAGAAGTCACCTGCATTAAGGTTTTTTTGTCCCATTCATTCCAAAATTGGCTATTTAACAAGGATGTCAATTTTGCTTTTAATGTAATAATCAGTGTAAATGAAATCACAGTTCATTTAAAAAGCAGTCAATAAAAATAAACATGATTTGGAATTTCTTAACCTAAAACTGGGTATTTTCTAATTTTCAGTATTGGAACTGGGCCAACACAGCCTTATCATTAACATGATAATAAGATATATCAATAAAACACTTTAGAAATGAAAACTATTAGTACAATATTATTTTGTCTAAATAATGTTTATTGTAATAGCCACATTTATATATAATATACAGAGGTCTTACTATTTGCATACATATTTAAGACGAGGCCGTATGATTCATTGAGCTGTTAATATTTTTAGAAATATCACATTTCCAGATGTGAGAAAACGCAAAGCCTGTTTGTCATTTTATATAGTGCCCAAAATAATTCATGAAGAAAAGAATCAGAGTCATAACAACCAGTGAAAGTGGGTAAGATATTAATGCATGTTCCTTTTTTCATTTTATATGTATGAAAGTAGTGGCTTTTTATTTTTACAATATATTTAGGCTTATGATTGAAAAGAAGATACTCTCTTCAAAAGGCAAGAATACGTGGTTTATAATGGAAGATATTTGAATTTTAGGGCAGCCAGTTGAGGAAGAAATCCATATACAAGTCATCAAAGAAGGAAAATAACAAAATGCAACATAATTATGCATATATTTGCAGTACCATCCAAAGAGTTACTTAACACATATTTTGCTTATTTAATAATTCATATCTCATATCACGTTAGGAAATAGAGTCCTTTGTGGATGGAACTCTAATCTCAGGAAGTGTTTCTTCCTATCACTTTGTGTAGGGAAAGATAATGAGCTCAATTCAAAGTCAGTAATAAAATGAAATTTCATCTCTGAAAGAGTAAAAAGCATATGACACACATTTGCATCCTGTTTTTGTAATGAAATGCCAAAACACTGAAAAGAGATGTAGGATAAATTAGAGACTGGTTTGGAGGAACAAATCCTGTCACAATTTTACTGTGTTGCTCAATAATTAACATGTCCAATGGTTTGTCAGAGAAATGTAATGTAAAATAATCCAAAACATTAAATTTCATCTTGTTGAATCTTCTTCAACTTGAAAGAATAATCAGACTTTCTTCTTGTCTACTAGAATGCAATCAGTGAATAAAAGTAGTATAGAGAAAATAAGGAGTGCATGTTTGAATCACATGGAAATCAATCACTTTTACAGTTATGTCAAAACTTTAAATGCATCTTAATCTTTTTAATTAAAAAATACACTCGGTTTGGCCAGGAGAAGGAAGTATTGCAATTATGTTCATGTTATTTGTGAATGATTAGCCAGAAATTATGGGTAGAATATGATTTCATAAAAATATGTGGTGAAACAACAGCAAAACAACAAAACAATAAGCACTCTCATCTGTGAAATAGAAAGGGAAAAAAAAGTCTGGCAATTTAACTAAAGAATAGACAGTCCTCAGAATGTAAGAGAAATTGAAGAAAATGGCCAGTAGATGCCATGATGAAAAGAAAAAAAGCCCTCTAATTAATGATTCTGTTACATGCATAGTTATAGCAAAAGAATAGTTCACTAAAATCTACTATTTATTATACAAGTAAAATATATTCTTTCTCCTATCCAATCACTTATCTCACCCAATGTAAGTCCTAAAAAATGAAAGTATTTCACAGCAGAGAAGTCAAGCCCAACCCCTTGCACTGTGGTTGGGTCTTTGACTGTGTTGACCAATAGGATATATTTTGGTGGAAGTGACCCTAAGTCACTTCCCAGTCTAGTCTTTGAAAGGACTACAGTATTGGCTTTCATCTTGGAACTGAGTTGTGATAAGAGAAGAAAGCCCAAGGAGCCACACAAAGAGGACCACATGGAAGAGAATCAAGGTACCAGCTAACAGCCCCAGTTGAGCTCCTAGCCAGCACCTGCTCCCAGCTTATCAAACATGTGAGACATTTTAAAATTTACTTATATCTTTTATTTATTTCTTTACTAGAGAAGTTGTGGATTCACAGAACAATCATGTATAAAACACTGGAATCCCACACACCACCCCAATACCAACACAGTGCATTAGTGTGGAACATTTGTTAAAATTGATGACTACTCATTTTTATCACTGTACCATTAATTAAAGTCTATTGTTTAACTTAGGGTTCAGTTCGTGTAATGTAGTCCTATGGATTTTTAAAAATTATTTATTCTGTTATATATACAACCTAATATTACCTCTTTTAATCATATTCACATATATATTTCAGTGCTGTTGTGCCATCAATACCAAAATATTTTCATCATTCTGAATAGGAACACTGTACATTTTAAAGCCTTAACTTCCCATTCCCGAACTCTATCCTGTCACCTGGTAACTTATATTCTAGAGTCTAACTCCATGAGTTTGTTTATTCTAGTTGTTTCAAATCAGTGAGATCATACAATATTTGCCTTAATATTTGTCTGGCTTACTTCATGCAACATGATATCTTCAAGTTACATCCATGTTGCAGTATCAGGACTACATTCCTTTTTACACTTGAATAATATTACATTGTATATGTATACCACATTTTATTTATCCATTCATCAGTTGTTGGACAATTGGGTTGCTTCCATCTTTTGGCAATTGTGAATAATGCCACTATGAATATCAGTGTGCAAATATCTGTTCAAGTCCCTGCTTTCAATTCTTTGGAAGTACATACCTAGTAGTGAGATAGCTGGGTCACTGGAATTTCTATACTTAGTTTTCTAAGGAAGCACCAAGTTGTCTTCCACAGAGACTGAAAAATTTTACATTGCCACCAGCTATGAATAAGTATTCCAATTTTTCCACATCCTTCCTAACATTTATTATTTTCCTTTAAAAAAAAAATTAGCAGTCATTCTAATGGGTGTGAAATGGTGTCTTGGTGTGATTTTGATTTGCATTTCCTTGATGGCTAATGATGTTTAGCATCTTTTTATATGCCTTCTGGTCATTAGTATATCTCCTTTGGAGAGATGTCTATTCATATCTTTTGTTCAATTTCAAATTGGGTTATCTATCCTTTTGTGTTAAGTTGAAGGATTTCTTCATATATTTTGGATATTAAATCCTTATTGGATATGTGATTTCCAAATATTGTGTCCCATTGTATAGGTTGTCATTTTACTTTCATGATAATTTCCTTTGAGGAACAAAATTTCTTTTTTGTGAGGTCGCATTTGTCTGTTTTTTCTTTTGTTGCTTGTGCTTTAGGTGGAAAGTCTAAGAAACAATAGTATAACACAAGGTCCAGAAGATGCTTCACTATGTTTTCTTCCAGGATTTTGGTAGTTCTAGCTCTTATGTTAAGGTCTATGAACACTTTGAGTTAATTTATGTGTAGGGTTCCTCCTTTTTTTTCTGCAAATGGAGATTCAGTTTTCTCCACACAGTTTGAAGGCACTATTCTTTCCCAATTGAATGGTATTTGCTGCCGTATGAAAATCAGTTAGCAATAAATGTGAGGGTTGATTTTTGAGCTCTGAATTCTATTTTCTTGGTTTATTTGTTTGTTCTAGTGCCAGGGTACCATGCTGTTTTGATTACTGTGTCTGTTTAGTAAATTTTACAGCCAGAAAGTTTGAGTACTCCAACTCCATTCATCTTTTTCAAGATGGATTTAGGTATTTGGGAACCCTTATCCTACCATATAAATTTGATGATTGGGAGATTTCTGGGAAGATGGCATTGGAATAGGTAGGCAGGGCTCAGCTATCTTACAAAAAAAAAAATCAGAAGAAGGGCAAAAAATTGTTTATGGGAGCTGGTTTGGGGATCTGTAGACTAGGAGAGTGCTGCACACTGCTTAGGAGGGGAAGTACAAGGAGATAAAGAAACTGAAATAAAACAGCACTCATGCCCACCATCAAGGTGAACAGCCTGAGTAAAACCCATTACTCACTGCAGCTAACTGAGATGGGAACAGACATCTTCCTCTCTGGGAAGAGGGACAGTGAAGCAAATGGTGAGGAATGGTTTCTTTTCAGTGAGTTTGGTCAGCAGTCCCCACTTTGAACTTTGTCTTTTGCCAGACCAGAATCACTGGCAAATGGAGTTTGAAAGAGACACCTCCATGAAAAAATTTATTGAAAATTGCCATCTTCTTGCTGAATGGGAAACTGAAAAGAGAAAATATGCTTTTTGGATTCTTTTATCCTAGACCTGTTGGATGGGATCTGTGGCACATTAGTGAGTCCCTGACCCTATTTTGATGATTTAAACTGGGCACTTTTAAAAACTTAGAATAAGTTGAACCAAAATAAAAAAAGAGCCACAAAACAAAACCACTATGCAAGAAAGAGCAATGGACTGTCATAATAAATTAACCAACATAAGTAGATACCTGGGCATTAGCAAAAATTACAGGCCATACTAAGAAACAGATAGAGATGGCTGAGTCAAAGGAAAAAAAAAACACAAAAATCCTCATGAGACACAGGACTTAAGACAACTAATCAATGATGATCAGATGAACCTAAATCAATTCAATGAGTTGAAGGATAATATGGATAAAGAGATAAAGTCTCTTAGGAAGAGACAGGGTGAGCATAAAGAACAACTTGAAAGTTTACAAAGAAAAGTAACAGAACTTATGGGAATGAAAACATTTAAAACATATTAGAAATAATAAAACAGCAAATGTGAAATGGTAGAAGAATGAACAAGTGAAATTGAGGACAGATCAATTGAACTTAAAAAGATAGGAGAAAAGACAGAAAAGAGAATGGAAAAAATTCAACAGTGTCTAGGAAATTGAATGACAACATGAAATACATGAACATTTACATTATAGGTGTCTGAGAAGAAGAAAAGAATGGAAAAAGAGCAGAAAGTATGTTCGAGGAAATAATGACTCCAAATGGGTTGGGGAACCCATTAGAAAGACATGAATATTGGTAGCCAAGAAAGACAATGACCCATAAATAGAATAAATCAAAATAGACCTACTATGAGACACCTACTATTCAGAATGACAAATGCCAGAGGTAAAGAGAGGATATTGAAGGCAGCAAGAGAAAAGCAATGTATCATATACAGGGGAACCTAGGTAAGACTAAGTGCTGATCTCCCCTCAGAAAACATGGAGGTGAAAAAACATGGCATGCTGTATTTACGGTAATGATAGAGAAAAACTATGAGCCAAGAATTCCTTATTTGGCATAGCTGTCCTTCAATAATGACAATGAGTTTAAAATCTTCATAGACAAACAAAAACTGAGAAAGTATGTTACCAAAAGCCTGAATTTACAAGATAACTGAAAGGAAAAGACAAGTATGAGAAACTTGGAGAAGAGTGTAGAATTGAAGATTAATAGGAAGGGTAATTTAAACAGCAAAAAGACAGATAGTAAGATAAGACAACAGAAAACCAAAGGATAAAATGGTAATGCCTTTAAAGTAATAATATTGAACATTAATGGACTGACCTTCCCAATCAAAAGTCATTCATTGACAGGATGGATTAAAATGCTGTCTATAGGAGGCTCACCTTAAACGTAAGGACACTGATGGTTAGGCTATTATGCCAACTCAGCCAGGTAATTGTGCCCAGTTGTTTGGTCAAGGAAGCACTAGGCTAACTGTAATACAAGGGCATTTATGGATTTTAGTCACCATTGACTTCACTGCAGTGATAAATCACAGATATCTGGTTATAATTATATCAATCAGGGAGATTGCCATCAGTGAGTGATGCTTAACCCAATCAGTTGAATCCCTTAAAAGGGGAAGTGATTCCAGCATTGAGAGAGAATTTCCCAGCTCATCTTTGGATAGGCAACATCTCCCAAAGAACTCATCAAGAATCTTCATTGGATTTGCATTGGAGCTCCTGGTTGCAGCCTGCCTGCAGAGCCTGGACTTGTGCATCCCCACAGCTGTGTGAGAGACTCTGATAAATCTCTTACTGTTGACAGATATCCCTTGTTGACTCTCTTTCCCTCAAGAACCCTGACTAATACTGCTTGGTACCAGGAGTGGCTCTTGAGGAACAGAATCTTAAACATGGGGTGTCTGAGGTGGTTCTGGGAGTTTTGCAATTGTCTCTCTACCCTAACTGGACTCAAGGGTACTGAAAGCTCAGCTCCCTTTCCAATAACAAAGAGGCTGATAACAGTCCCTGACATGAGTTGGCAATCAAGATATGCAAAATAGCATCACTGAATACCCCTACTTCCAAGCTTATAAGAAACAAGGATCTGGGTGAGAGTGTTTTCAACACTTTAACAGAGTTTTGTGGAGTCAAATTGTATGATGTTGGCTGGTTCCTCCTAGATACTCTGGATACTGTTACAAAAGAAAAAGATGAGTTAAAGTTTTCAAATTTGAAACTTAAACACTGAATGGATGATGCAAAATATTTATGTGTGCTGTGAAAGAAAATCTTGTCTCCTGAAGCCACAGGCTTGAAATATCTGAGAACCAAACTCAGACTCTCATTGTACAAGCAGCAGAATCACAAAGGAAACTAAAACCTCAATGCTGCAGGGTTTCTGCACTTAAAGTGAAGGTATTGATTGGAAAAGAGTGGAATTCCAAGAATTGTGTTGAAGATATATGGGATGATGATAATATTAACGAAGATATTGGAACCCTGAATTCTGCTGAGACTTTACCAGATAAGCTTGCCATGACCTGCCCTGTCCAGACCACACCTTGTCAACCTTGTACCATCCAGCCTCCAGCCTGCCCCAGGGAGTCTGGACCTCCTCACAGACTTGAGGCACATACCAGTCAAAATCCCACCTGCACTGCCAAGCTTCCAGTCTGCCCTGAGGAAACTGCCTTCCAACCCCTACCTGAAGAGATTAATTCTTTCTCACCAGAACAAAATGCCCTGAGGTCAGTAGCTTGCAAGACATTTCTAATCCTTCTCATTACCCACCCCCACCACCTCTCTTGTCTTCAAGACCTATAAACTAGACTAAAATCACAACAAGCCCCCAAAGTTGTAATACAAAATGTGACCCATGAGGAAAGTAAGGTATACTCAGAAAGAACTGCATGAATTTTCCAACTTATATAGACAGAAATCAGGGGAATATGTGTGGGAATTGATACTGGTGTATGGGATATGGTGGAAGGAATATAAAGATAGATGATGCTAAATTTATTAATATGGGCCCACTAAGCAGAAATTCTGTATTCAACACTGTAGCTCGAGGGGTTAGAAAGGGCTCTAACTGTTTGGGTGGCTGATTGAAACATGGGCCAAAAGATGACCTGGCATGTCTGAGGTTGAGATGCCTGATTTACCCTGGTACAGTAGAAGAGGGAATTCAAAGGCTTAGGGAGATCAGAATGCTAGAATGGATTTACCTTTTGAAAGCTGTGCACTTACCCCAGGAATGTCCAGAGGTCACACCTTTAACCAGGACTGTGAAGAATAAATTTGTAAGACTAACTCCATCTTCCCTGAAAAGCTCTGTGATTGCTCTTCTCTGTAGTCCAGATATTATGTAGGGAGGGCTGTGATGGAATTAGAATCCTTAAATATTATGGGGATGATTGGATATTGGTCTGGTAAAAGTCAAGTATTAGCAGTTAATCACCACAGTCAAGGTGGGCATGGCTAATGCAATGAAAGGCAGATTCAAAAAAGCACTCAAAATAATCTGAGTCATGCAAAGTTATGGCATTGGCTAATACACCATGTGGTACCTAATAGTGAAATAGATGGGCAGTCTACTAAACTTATATTTATTTTTTTAATTTCTCTCTCCTCCCCCCCCCCCAGTTGTCTGCTCTCTGTGTCCATTTGCTGTGTGTTCTTCTGTGACCACTTCTATCCTTATCAGTGGCACCGGGAATCTGTGTTTCTTTTTTGTTGTGTCATCTTGCTGTGTCAGCTCTCCGTGTGTGAGGCACCATTCTTGGGCAGGCTGCACTTTCTTTCATTCTGGGCGGCTCTCCTTACAGGGCACACTCCTTGAGTGTGGGGCTCCCCTATGCGGAGGACACCCCTGCATGGCAGGACACTCCTTGCATGCATCACCAGCACTGCGCATGGGCCAGCTCCACATGGGTCAAGGAGGCCCCGGGATTTGAACCGCGGACCTCCCATGTGGTAGGTGGACGCCCTCTCCATTGGGCCAAGTCTGCTTCCCAATCTACCAAATTTCTTAGGGATCTATATAAACAGAAGACTTCTGGGTTGAGTGAATGAAACCCCCACAGCAGAGAATCACAGCCCCTTAATCAATTCCCAAACTTGAAATAGTTTACAGCCGTTTGAAAGAAAACGAGGCCAGGTCTCCTTGGGGAAGGATCGTGTTAAACTGCCCAAAATTTATACTCTTAATCTTCCTCCTACCTTTCTCCAAGGAGATCTATGGCCTTTTACCAGAGTAACTGTGCATTGAGGAAAAGGAAATGATCAGACATTTTGGGGATTATTAGACACTGGCTTAGAAGTGCCATTAATTCCAGGAGACCCAAAACATCACTGTGGTCTACCAGTCAGAATAGTGGCTTATGGAGGCCAGGTAATTAATGAAGTTTTAGTTCATGTCCATCTCACCAGTTGGTCCAGTGCATCCCCAGACCCATTCTGTGGTTATTTCTCCAGTTCCAGAATGCATAATTGCAATAGACATACTTAGTAACTGGCAGGTTGGCTACATTGGACCACTTCCACCATGGAAGGGGCATTGATTTGTTTTAACTGGAATAGACAAATAGTCTGGATATGGGTTTGCATTTCCTGCATGTAAAGCTTCTTCCAAAACTACCATCCGTGGACTTACTGAATGTCTTATCTACCACCATGGCATTCCACACAGCATTGTTTCTAATCAAGGAACCCATTTCACAGCAAATGATGTACAGGAATAAGCACATGCCCATGGAATTCATTGGTCTTATCATGTTCCCCGTGACCCTGAAGCAGCTGGATTGATAGAATGGTGGAATGGCCTAAATCAGCGTCCACTCTATGGTGCTCTTTCTTCCATAACCAGGATCCATGGTCCAGGAATCAAGGGGTGGATATGGGAGTGGCGCCACTCACTATTACCCCTAGTGACCCACTAGGAAAATGTTTGCTTCCTGGTTCTGCAACCTCAAACTCTGCTGGTCTACAGGTTTTAGTTCCAAAAGGAAGAGTGCTGTCACCAGAGAACATGGCAATGATTCCATTAAAGTTAAAGCTGCCACCTGGCCACTTTGGGCTCCTCTTACCTCTGAATCAACAGTCAGAGAATGGAATTACAGTACTGGCTGGGGTGATTGATCCTGATTATCAAGGACAAATAGGACTGCATCTACATAAAAGAGGTAAAGAAGAGTTTGCCTGGAATACAGGAGATTCTCTAGGGCATCTCTTAGTATTGCCATGTCCTATGATTAAAGTTAATGGAAAATTGCAACAACCCAATTCAAGCAGAACTAACAGTGACCCAGAATCTTCTGGACTGAAAGTTTGGTTCACCCTACCAGGCAAAGAACCATGGCCAGCTGCAGAGCTTGCTGAGGGTAATGGAAATATGGAATGGGTAGCAGAAGGTAGTGATACATATGAACTTTGACCATGTAACCAGTTACAGAAATGAGGACTACAATGATCATGAATGTTTCTTTCTTATTTCATTATAATGATGACTGTATATGTACATAAAATGAATTTCTTTGTCTTCTTCCCCAAACTTTCTCCTTATTATATAACAAATTATATCCATTTCATGTCATAATATTTGAGGATGTCAAGTTTGAGAGTGAATATTACCCAAGAACTTGCACCCTATTCTGTATGGAATTAATGCATTTCCAGTTGTACACAGGAAAGTTGAACATTGTTAGGTGGAAATATATATATATGCATATCTGTTATTGTTTATACTTAAAGATTAGGTATGGTTTAAGGTAATATGTATGGTTGACGAGTTGACAAGAGGGGGACTGTTATGGTTAGGCTATTGTGTCAACTTGGCTAGGTAACTGTGCTCACTTGTTTGGTCAAGCAAGTACTGGGTTAACTGTAATACAAGGGCATTTATGGACTTTAGTCACCATTGACTGTACTGCAGTGGTAAATCATAGATAGCTGGTTATAATTACATCAGTCAGGGAGATTGCCATCAGCAATGAGTGACGCTTAACCCAATCAGTTGAATGCCTTAAAGAGGAAGTGATTCCAGCATCATCTTTGGACAGCCAACATCTCCCCGAACTCATCAAGAATCTTCACTGGACTTTCATTGGAGCTCCTGGTTGCAGCCTACCTGTGGAACCTAGACTTGTGCATCCCCACCGCTGCATGAGACTCTGATAAATCTCTTACTATAGACAGATAATCCTTGTTGATTCTGTTTCCCTAGAGAACCCTGACTAATACAGACACAATTGGGTTGAAAGTGAAAGGATGGGGGGAGGGGCATATATGGGAACCTCTTATATTTTTTTAATGTAACATTAAAAAAATAAAAATAAAGAGATGTAGAAACAAAAATAAATAAATAAATAAAACAAAAGAAAGTGAAAAGGATAGAGAAAGTTATTCCATGCAAATATTATACAAAAGGGATCTGGAGTAGCTATACTAATATCAGGCAAAATTTTAAATACTAAACTGTTTTAAAAGATGAAGAAGGTTTTTATATATTAATCAAAGGAACCAATTCACCAAGAGGAATTAACTCTAATAAATATTTATTCACCTAACTTGGGTGCTGCAAGATACATGGGACACACACTGATAAAACTGAAAGAAGAAATAAATGTCTTTACAATAATTCTTGGAGACTTTAATACCACCATGAACATTGAATGGAACATCTGGACATAGGATAAATAAGGAAACAGAGAGCTTGAACAATATTATATATGGCCTAGGTCTAAAAGATATTTATTGATCTTTATACCCCAAAACAAAAGGATATACATTCTTCTCAAGTGTGCATGGATCCTTCTCCAGCATAGGCCATATGAAGAGTTATAAGACAGGTTTCAACAAATGTAAACAGACTGAAATTATACAAAGCACTTTCTCTGATCATAATGAAATGAAGCTAGAAATCAATAAAAGACAGAAAAGGGAAAGTTCACAAATATATGGAGATTAAAAAGCTTAAAAAATCAGTGGGTTAAAGAAGAAATTATAAGAGAAATCATTAAATATCTCAAGATGAATGAAAACAAAAACACAACATATTCAAACTTATGGGATACAGCAAAGTCAGTGCTTAGAGGGAAACTGATAGTCCTAAAAGCTTACATTATAAAGGACAAAAGAACTAAAATCAAAGAGCCAACTACACGCCTGGAGGAACTAGGGGATAAAAAGTAAACTAATCCCAAACCAAGCTGAAGGAAAGAAGTAATAAAGATCTGAGCAGAAATAAAATTGAGGACAAAAAACAAGAAAGGATCAACAAAATTGACAAACCCTTAGACAAAGAAACAAAAGAGAGAAGATGCAAATAAAGAAATCAGAAATGAAAGGGTGGCATTACTACTGACCCTGCAGAAGTAAGAGACAATACATGAGGATACTATGGGCACCTGGAAGCCAATAAACTAGACAGCATAGATGAAATGCACAAATTTTTAGAAACACATGAACAACATACACTGACCATAGAAGAAATAAAAGGCCTCAACAAATCAAACACAAGTAAAAAGATTGAAATAGTTATCAAAATCCTCCCCGAAATGAAAGCCCTGGAGCATAGGGCTCCACAGATGAATTCTACCAATCATTCAAAGATGATCTAATACCAATCTTGCTCAAGCTCGTCCAAAAAAAATTGAGCAACAAGGAATGTTACCAAATTAATTCTATGATGCCAACATCACCCTGAGAAAAAAGCCAATAAAGATACTATGAAAAAAGAACATTACAGACCAATTTATCAATGGAATATAGATGCAAAAATCCTCAGCACAATACTTGCAAGCTAAATTCAAAGCACATTAAAAGAATTATATACCATGATCAAGTGGATTTTATCCCAGGTATGCAAGACTGGTTCAACAAAAGAAAATCAATTAGTATAATAAACCACATTGGTAAATTGAAGAAGAAAAATCACATGATCCTCTTGACTGATGCAGAAACAGCATTTGAAAATTACAGCATCCTTTCTTGAGAAAAAACACTCCAAAAAGATAGGAATATAAGGAACTTTCTCAACATGGTAAAGTGCATATATTAAAAACTCACAGCTAACATTTTTCTAAACATTGAAAGATCAAAAGCTTTCATACTGAGATCAGGAACAAAACAAGGATGCCCACCATACCCACAATTATTCAATATTATGCTAGAAGTCCTAGCTAGAGCAATTAGGCAAGAAAGAGTAATAAAAGTACCCCAACAAGACAGGAAATACAACTTTCACTATTTGCTGAAATGATCTTATACCTTGAAAATCCCAAAAAGTCCATAACAAAGTTCCTGGAACTAATAGATGAGTTCAGCAGAGTGATGGGATACAAGATTAACATGAAAAAATCAGTAGCATTTCTCTACACTACTAATGAGCAATCTGAGGGGGAAGTCAGAAAAAAATTCATTTTTTATAGTGACTAAAAGTATCAAATACTTAGGAAAAAACTTAACCAAGGACATAAAGGGCCTGTATTCAGAAAACTACAAAATATTTGCTAAAAGAAACCAAAGACCTAAATAAATGGAAGGACATTCTGTGTTCATAAATTTGAAGTGTAGATATGGTTAAGATGTCAACTCTACCTAAAATGATTTATAGATTCATTGCAATCCCCCCAAAATCCCAACAGTTTGTTTTTTCAGAAATGCAATAGCCAATTATAAAATTTATTTGGAAAGGTAAGGGACCCTGAAAAGCAAAAATATCTTTAAAAAGAAGAATGAAGTTTGAGGACTCTCAGTCCCTGACTTGAAAGCATATTATTTAGCTACAGTGGTAAAAACAGTGTGGTACTGGCATAAAGATAGACAGAGTGATCAGTGGAATCAAGTTGAGAATTCAGAAATAGACCCTAACATCTGCAGTCAAGTGATTTCTGACAAGGCTGTCAATCCCACCCAGATGGATCTGAACAGTCTATTAAACACGTGATGCTGGGAGACCTGGATATCCATAGCTAAAAGAAATAAAGTGGACCATTTCCTCACACCTTAGACCCAAATAACTCAGAATGGACCTAATGTAAAAAATACAGTCATAAAACTCCTGGAAGAAAACATAGGGAAACATCTTCCAGATACTGTGGTAGGTGGTGGCTTCTTAAGCCATACACCCAAAGCATGAGCAAGGAAAGAAAAAATAGAAAAATGAGACAGCCTTAAAACTAAATACTTTTGTGCTTCAAATTACTTTGTTAAGAATGTGAAAAGGCAGCCTATTCAATGGGAGAATGTTTTTGGAAACCACATATCTGATAAGGGTTTGATTTTCTTGCTATATAAAAAGCTTTTACAACTCCCTCATAAAAAAGACAAGCAACCCAAATAAGCAAATTACTTGAACAGGCTTTTCTCCAAAGAAGAAATACCAATGTTCAAAACACACATGAAAAGATGCTGAACATCACTAGTTATTAGGGAAATGCAGATCAAAAGTACAGTGAGATATCATTTTACACCTTATGGTTTGGTCATTATAATTACTATTTTTTTAATCATAAGAAAACAGAAATTACAAGTGCGGGAGACGATGCAGAGAAATTAGAACACTCCTTCACATTTGATGGGAATGTGAAATGTGCAGCCTCTGTGGTGGACAATTTGACAGTTCCTCATGAAGCTAAATATAGAACTGTCATATCATCTGGCAATCCTGCTACTAGGAATTTATTCAGAAAAAGTGAAAGCTAGGATGTGAACCGATATTTGCACACCAATTTTCATAAAGGCATTATTCACAATTGCTAAAAGATAGAAACAACCTAAGTGTCCATCAACTGATAAATGGATAAACAAAATGTGGTATACACATACAATGGAATACTATTCAACTATAAGAAGAAATGAACTTGGGATTCATATTACAACCTGGATGAACCTTGGGGACATTATGCTGAGTGAAATAAGCCAGACACAAAAGAACGAATATTATATGGTTTCACTAATATGAATTAAATATAATATGTAAACTCATGGAGTTAAACTATGGAGTATAGGTCTAGAATGTAGGTTTAGATGGGGTAGTTGATGCTGAATGTATGCAGAATGTTTAATGAGATGGATTGTAAATGTGGGGAAATGGATAGAGTTAATGGCAACACATTATAGTAAATATAATGGTGTAATCTATGGAGTTAATGTTAATTAAAAGAAAGAGGGTAATCTAGGAACTGTGTATCATAGTAATTTTAGTGATGGGTGATGATTGTGATTAATAGTACAAACATAGGAATGTTCCTCTATTACAAAGTATTAAGAATATCGTCATAAATGGAGAAATACAACTACTGTACGCAGAATATAATTAACAGTAGTATTGTGATATTGGCCAAGAAGGTACAGTATCAATGCTAGGGATTCATAATGGCTGTATTGTATATAAGGGTTATGGCATTTTTCCTTTTAGAGTAATGAAAACATTCTGAAATCGACTGAACTGATAACAGCACATTTCTGCAATGAAAGTGAGACTTATTGAGGGTACACTTGTGTGGATTGTAGAAGGCAGGAGCTTGTATAACACAGTGAACTCTATGGTGAATGATGGACTGTGGTTAAAAGTATAAATATGAAAACATTTTCTCATACACTATAACAAATACACAATACTAATATATGGTGTTAATAATATAATAGTTTGTGGGAATAATACATCAAATACAAGCTTTGGACTATAGATAGCAGTGATACTGTGACAATGATATTTCATCAATTGTAACAAATGTGTCACAACAATGTAAAGTGTTGGTCTTGGAGCAATGTATGGGAATCCTGCATGGTATGCATTATTTTTTTGTAAATTCACAATTTCTTAAATAGAGAAAAAAAAAGTGCAGAAATAAATGAAATTGAGAACAACAACAAAAAAGAAAATAAAAAACCCTAAAGATCAACAAAATCACCAATACTTTAGCCAGATTGACAAAGAAAAAAGGATAGACAATGCAAATAAATAAAAGTAGAAATGGGGAGGAGGGACAGGAACTGTCATCACTTACCCTGAAGAAATAAGAGAGATCATAAGAGGATAGTACAAACATCTGGACACCAACAAACTAATACCATAGACAAATGGACAAATCCCTAGAACCACACAGACAACCATACTGACCCTAGAAGGAATAGAAGACTTCAGCCAACACTTCACAAATAAAGAGATTGAAATAGTCATCAAGAACCTCCCCAAAAGCCCAGGACCAGAGTCTTCACAGGTGAATTCTAAAAGTCATTCAAAGATGATCTCTTACCAGTCTTGCTCAAGCTCTTCCAAAAATTTGAACAGGAAGGCATGCTACCAAATTCATTATATGAAGCCAACACCACCCTAACACCAAAGCCAAATAAAGATACTACAGACCAATTTCTCTAATGAATATAGATGCAAAAATCCTCAGCAAAATACTTGCAAACCTCATCCAAAATCACATTAAAAGAATTATACACAGGCAAGTGGATGTGACCCAACTGATAGTGTCTGCCTACCATATAGGAAGTTCAGGGCTCAGTACCCAGGGCCTCTTGGCTCATGTAGTGAGCTGGCCCATGCACAGTGCTGCCACATGCAAGGAGTGCTGTGTCTTGCAGGAGTGCCCCCCACGTAGGTAGGGGTGCCCCATGTGCAAGGAGTGTGCCCTGCAAGGAGAGCTTCCCTGTGAGAAAAAAGCACAGCCTGCCCAGAAGTGGCCCCACACACACACGGAGAGCTGATACAACAAGATGATGCAATGAAAAGAGAAACACAGATTCCCAGTGCCACCTAACAAGAATGCAAGTGGACACAGAAGAACACACAGTGAATGGACACAGAGAGCTGACAATGGGGGTGGGAGGTGGGGCTGGAAGGAGAGAGAAATAAATAAAAAATAAATCTTTTTTAAAAAAGAATTATACACCATGATCAAGTGTTTTTTTCCCCAGGTATGCAAGGATAGCTCAACATAAGAAATTTGGATTTAAGTTGAGTCTCTTGAAGACAGCATGTAGTTAGTTCCTGCTTTTTAATCCATTCTGCCAATCTCTTTCTTTTGTCTGGAGATTTTAATCCATTTACATTTAAAGTCACTACTGATAATAAAGGACTTTCTTCTGCCATTTTGCTCTTTAGCCTCTGAAGTTTTATACCTTTTGTCCCTCACTTCTATTCAAAGCTACTTTTATGTTTATTTGCTTTTTTGCATTGTATTATATTGAATGCCTTCTTATTTCTGTCTAGATATATTTTTCATCTATTTGTTAAAATTTAACATCCTAAATATCCTAAATATAAAAAATCATAATTGATTTGATACCAATTTAACTTCACATATAATTTGATGCCAATTTAACTTCACATATAATTGTTCCTCCATAATTTTTTTGTACTTGCTATTACTTATGTCTTTGTACATGGTATGTCTAAAACATAGAATTATCATTATTTTTTTAGGCATTTGCATTGTAGCACCTGTAGGAACTAAGAAGTGGAGTTACATACCAAACAATATATTACAATAATACAGGCATTTATAATTACCCTAATGGTTATCTTTACCACAGATTTTATTTCCTTATCCTATTTTGAACCACTGTCTAGTGTCCTTTCCTTTCAGTTTGAAGATCTCTCCTTAGCATTGCTTGTAGGGCCAGTCTAGTAAGGTTGAGCTCCCTTAATTTTTACCTGAGAATGTTTTAATAACCCCTCATTTTTGAAACACAGTCTTGCTGGATATAAAATTCTTGACTGGCAGTTGTTTTCCTTCAACACTTTAAATATTTCAAGCCACTACCTTCTTGCCTCCATGATTTCTGATGAGAAATCAGCACTCAATCAAATTGCAACTTCCTTGTACTTAACACATTGCTTTTCTTTTGCAGCCTTCAGAATGCTCTCCTTGTCATTTGCTTTAGACAGTGTAATAATATATGATGGGTTGTATTTTTCTTTATATTTATCCTGTTTCATGTTCCCTGAGCTTCTTGGATGTGCATATTCACATCTTTTGCTAAGTTTGGGAAGTTATCTGTCATTTTTTAAATACTTTTTCTGCCCCTTCCCTCTTCCTTCTCCTTCTGGAATTCCTTGTAATGCATATATTGGTGTGCTTGATGGTGTCTCATAATTGTCTTGTACTCTTTTCACTTTTAATATTTCTTTTTCCTTTCTGTTTTGCAGCCTTACTCATTTTAAGTGTCTCATTTACAAGTTCACTGATTCCTTCTTCTGTCAGCTCCAGTCTGCTATTGAGACCCTCCTGTGCATTTTTTTAAAGATTTTTGTTTATTTATTTCTCTCTGTTCTGCTCTCCCCCGCCGGTTGCCTGTTCTCTGTGTCTATTTGCTGTGCCTTCTTCTTTATCTGCTTGTGTTGTTGTCAGTGGCATGGGAATCTGTGTTTCTTTTTGTTGTGTCATCTTGTTGTGTCAGCTCTCTGTGTTGGCAGTGCCATTCTTAGGCAGGCTGCACTTTCTTTCACACTGGGCGGCTCTCCTTATGGGGCGCACTCCTTGCGCATGGGGCTCCCCTACGCAGGGTACACCCCTGCATGGCACGACACTCCTGCGCACATCAGCACTGCACATGGGCCAGCTCCACATGGGTTAAGGAGGCCCGGGGTTTGAACTGTGGACCTCCCATGTGGTAGACAGATGCCCTAACCACTGGGCCAAGTCCGCTTCCCCTCCTGTGCATTTTTAATTTCAGTTATTATAGTCCTCAACTCCAGTAGTTCTGCTGGGTTCCATTTTAAAATTTCTATCTCTTTACTGACCCTCATATTGCTAGCTCATTAGTTTCCTGAAATCATTAGTTCTTTCTCTGTATTTTCCTTCATCTCCTTGAGCATTTTTAGAATAGTTTTTTAAAGATGTTGTTCTGTATGACTATGCTTTTGTCTTCTTTGTTGATGTTTTTTGGATTTTTATCCTCTTCCTTTGGATGGGCCATCATTTCCCGTTTCTTTGTCTTGTACTCTTTTGTTGCCCATGTATATTTTAATATTCTTGGGTTTTCTTCAGGCAATTATTGAGCAAGGTTGTTATATAAGGCCTAAACGTTCTATCTAAAGTGGGGTCCCTCTAATGGGCAATCTTTACCTAGCAGGTCCCCAGTAGGTTGGCAGAGATTTTTATCTGGACTGCCCCACAGTGTGATGGTTCCCCTTGTCTAATCATCCTTCCTCCCTGTTTTTGTTTGCCCAGCTACTAAAAGGAGATACCTAGAAATGGGTTGGCTTAACAAAGGGCATCTATTAGCTTATAGTTTTGAGACTGAGAGAATAAAGTCCAAATCAAGGCATCATCAATGTGATGCTTTCTTTTTAAAGACCAGCTGTCAGCAATCCTTGGGTCCTCTGCCATATGGTAAGGTACACGACAGCATCTGCTATTCGTTCCCTTCTCTTCCAGATTCTATTGATTATCCCTTCTTGCTTCTGTGGCTTTCATTCACTAGGAGGATTAAAACACACTGTGTGCTACATCTGAACTGAAGTAATGTCATCAAACACTCATACTAGCAACAGCTTTACACCCATAGTAATGAATTAGCTTTAAGAACATGATTTTTTGGGGGGGTATACTTTAATAGTCAGTCAAAGGGGTGCTGATGCAAAATACCAGAAATCTGTTGGCTTTTATAAAGGGTATTATTTGGGGTAGAAGTTTACTGTTACCAGGCCATAAAGCATAAATTACTTCCCTCTCCAGTCTGTGGCCACCTGTTGTAGCAAGATGGCTGCCAATACCTTCTAGGGTTCAGACTTCCTCCTCCTCTGAAGGCTCTGTGGTCCCAGCTTATTCCAATATCAGGTGTAGGCTGGAATAAATCTCATCCCTTTCCTCGGGGTGTTTCTCTATCGACTCAGCGGCTCAGGGTTCTAGTCTCTGCAGCTGCAAACTATCAGGCAAATGGCTCATCTCTCTTCCCAGGGTCTCTACCATGTCTAATGGAGCCTTCTATCTTTCCTCGCTTATCTGCTCCTCGGTGTATTTACTTCCCAGGCTCCAGCATTAAAACGCTGTCTCCTCTGCCTTGTCATTTTCTCTTTTATTGTATGCGGGCCAGTCAAAGCCCGAGTCATAATTTAATCAAGTAAAAGTGGAACCTCTGAATTCAATACAATCTAAGGGTATATCACTAGCCCAGAGAAACAGACCACTTTACAACCATAATCAGTGTTTCATTTGGGAATTCATCAATAATATCAAACTGCCACAGATACATACTTTTCCAAACCACCATACTTTCCTTTCCCTTTCATGTGTGGTACTGTCCAATAAACCTTTTATATTCCTATCTATATCACCAGACATGCTTGGGGAGCCCATTGTAATATACCATCTATTTTTAATTTTTATAATCCTTGTTCTCAGTATTCATTCTGAATCTCTAGTTTTGATATTGTCAATTGCTTTATTTTCTTATTCTTTGTCCTTATTTCAAATTGTAAAAATATTTCCTTATCTCTTTAAGCATACTTATGGACATTTTAAATTCTTGTTCCTCCTACTTTGAAAAGTATACTCTTTTAGAGTCTGTGCAATCCTTCAGTGTCTTACTTATTAACCTATAGGCCCATGTTTCATATTCAGGGGTGAGGGAAGGGATAGGTATTCATTATTCTGCCTGATAATACATTTAGATGAGGTCAAAAGCCCAAGTCTTTATCAGTCCCTTTGAATTTTAAAAGAAGGGAAAGGATAAGACCAGGCTTGAGAGGCTCAGAGATCAAAGAAAACTTGCTGATTAATTTTGCTTGCTACCACATTAAATTTTCTGTCAAAGTCAGGCTTTGAAACGTTTTAGGGAACAGCATTGGAAAGAGGCAAATCCCTTGTATTATAAACCCAAAGTTCTCAACTTTGTAGCTGTGTAGAGTCCAGTCAGGGTGCACTTCTCACCCCAGCAAGATTGTAATGCTACTAAAGCACCTGTTGGGTAGAGTTGGTGGCTCCTTGAATTAGGGAAGAATACGGGCAGAGACAAAGGAAAATCTTAAAGAAAAATTCTTCTCCAACTATAGTCTCACTGCTAACCTGTGTTCCTCAATTAAATCAGTATCTCCCCATCTTCTATCCATATCACTATGCACTGTCTCCAGTCTCCACCAAGTGTTTCTCACTTTTCTTGTTATTGATGTTATCTTTTTAATTTTTTAATTTTAAAGAAGCCTTAAATTATATAAATGTTACATAAAAATATAGGGGATTCCCATATGCTCCCCTTCCCCTCCCACACTTTCCCACATTAACAGCATCCTGCATTAGTGTGGTACATCTGTTATAATTGATTTGCTACTAACTATAATTGAATTGCTGCTAACTATGGACAATAGTTTATGTTGTCATTTATACTCTGTCCTGCACAATTTTGTAGGTTATGACAAAATATACAGTGGCCTGTATCTGTCATTGCATCATGATGCAGGACAATTCCAATGTTACAAAAACGCCCCTATATTACATCTATTCTTCCCTCTTCCTCCCCTGGAATCTCTGGTGGCCACTGTCTTAATATCAATGATAAAAGTTCTTCCATTGCTATAATAATAAGAAGTCTATAATAGAATAAAAATAAGTCTACTTTAGTCCATTTTTCATTCCTCAATCTTGAGGATTTTGTGCTGGTGATGCCCACTCTGTTTCTGAGAAAGGGCCTAGGTCCCATGGAACAGATGGAATGAAATATCTTGCTTGCAGTTGCAGACATTCTTTATTCCTTGGGATGGGTGTTGTCCATCATCTTCAACTTGTTAGTTGTCTTAGGTGAATCCAACGAACTGGAGAGTAGGTGTTACAAATCTGCTAAGATTTCAGGGGTCAACTGACACATGGATGGACCACAGATTGAAGACTGTGCCATACATTTAACAAATATAGTACTAATTATAGGTTCAAATAAAAGGGACAGAAGAGCCCTGTGTAGGAAAACTATAAATGAGTCTAGAAACTTTAGAATCTAGAGGGAAAGTAGATTCTAAAATATAATATCTTACTTTGGAATTTAGATGTTGTATTTTAGAATCTGCTTTCACTCTAATTTCCAAAGTTTTTAGTGGGTTGATTTTTAGGGGAGGTTTCCAGCAGATTCTGATTGGTTGGTTATTGAGACATGAAGCAGAAATTCTGTTGCTTTCCTCACAAATTACTTTCATGGTGATTTACATCTTACTAATCTGAAATCAGAAGTTGAAACTCCAAACATACCTGAGATGTAGTAGCACGTTTAGGCCATCTGAGCCGAAACATTTTTCTACCCATAACACAGGTACTTCAAATGTAAAGACTCTATACCCTTAACCAGACATCATCTTCTAAATCACTAAATCCTTTCTGCCTTCATTCTATCTCTATCCAGTCTAAAATTCCATAATCTATAGGTTCATTTTACTCTGAGCACTGACATTATTCAACTCATCCTTTTATTTCCTCCGTTTCCACCACAGGGATGCTAATATTTGCTATAGTAAATCTTATTAAGTTTAACACAAATTCAGGACAGCCTTGGTGGGCTCTCCAAACTACTTTTCAATATCTTTAAAAAAAGAAACTATAATCAGGGTTTTCTCACCAATGATAATGGGTGGTACAAATTGTCTCCACTTTCATTTAGCCCACAACTCAGTCCTCAGTTTTCTCTCTCTTTTAGGGAATGACTCTGCCTTCTACAGCACCAAGAAAATAGTCATTGTCAGATATGCATCTTTTAATCATTTTCTTTCAAACTTCAGATGCACTTTAATAATAATACCAACAATACAGAAAATAATAATTTTCTGAGATTTTACTTTGTGCCAAACACTCTACTAATTCTCAATTTCTTTATCCATACTTCAGTTTTTCTCATCTATGAAAAGGGGGTAAAATAGTAGCTTCTGGGGCCTTTCTGAATTAAATAATTTAAAAGCTTATATATTAGTGCCTGGCACATAGTAAATATTAAATATTTTAGCTGTTTCATTAAGAACATCATTATCAGCACTATCTATATATTTATTGCAATCATTAACTTGGGCATTATATTTAATGCCACATTTTTTTCTCTCTGAATGCATTCAATTTGTCATCCTGGCCTCTTGATTTTAGCTCCCAAATTTATCTTGTTATTCCCACTGTGACTTTTTAAGTTTTCTTCCACATTACAACTCTTGCCTAGAATATTATAATTGCCTCTAAACCCATCTCCCTACTTCTAGACTTTTCACTCTCTAATCACATCTTCAAAAGGCATAAGAAGGATCTTGTTAAGAAATTCAATGAAGTTACTTTCCTATTTGAACATTTTCATGATTTCACTGTGGGAATGGGTACAAGACTCAAACACCAAAACATGATTTAAATCCTTGCTGCTCAAAGTGTGGCCCATGGACTAGCAGCATTAGCATTACTTGCAGGCTTTTAAATATGTAGTGCCCCATCCCAGATATACTTAATCGACAATCAGAAATAATAACATATTAAATCAGAATCTACATTTTAACAAAATCCAGGTAATTCTGCACATTAATTTTTGAGAAGCAAATAATTTATAGTTTCCTTTGATCTATCTTTTACTTATCACTCTGTGATCTATTTTCTACTTATTACTCCAATTTCATCTTTTCTCACTCCCCACTCTGTTGTGTTCTATGATCCAGCTCCAATGAATTCGATGAATTTGTTTTTTTAAATCATTCCCAACACTCTCTTTCTTACAGGTCTTTGCACATACTGTTATATTGGCCAGGAGTACTATTGTTTACCTTCATACTGAGGCAGACTAGATTAGTGAATAAGACAAATCTGTGACCTGGCAGAAAAACTGCCACCATTAAACACCAGGCTGTAGGAACCACCCCCTGCAGGAAAGACCTTACAAGATGGCTGCTGGAAGAACCTCCTGAGAATGCCCATTCAGAATGGTACTTCCTCCGGAATCAAGGCAAAGCCCTAGATGTTCTCAAAGGGCCTTGTTATTGTGCTCTTTGGGGGAATTAATGGGTGGGATAACCAATCAAAACAGCAAACACCTGGGATTCCTCTGTTACATTGCCCTCTCTTATTACTTCCATAATGCCTGTGCTTCCTCCATCACAGCTCTAAACATAAACATATTTTAATTTTGTTTTCCCAACTACAGTAAGATTATAAGGTATCCTTACTACTTTTTTCCCATTGGAATCTTCAATGCTTAGCAGACTGGCAATAATGACAGATGATCAATAAATGTTTGGCGAACAAAAGATGAATAGCAAGATAATTGGAATTTAAATGGTTTGAATTATTTATCCAATCACATAACTCATACTTAGAAGATATTAAAATCTGGCCACACTCACAAAATTTAATTTTCCTCCCTCTTGTTTCAGAATAGATGTTTATCCTCTTGAAATAATAATCCTTTCAACTTTTTCTTGAGTCTAAGCCTTTTAAATTCCTCTAGGCTAACCAGTTAACCTCTTTTATACCTTTAATTTTTCCCAAACTAGTTGATTTTTCTTTTTCTCTCTATAAATATATCCATATTTCACTAATATAAAACAAAGAAATAAGATCAGTAAATGTTTTCTTAGGTCAAGATTTCTCAAAGATGTGCATTATAATACTTTGTGCCAAAATGATGTCAAAATTTTTTCCAGAAGGGAGAATATATCTCCAACATCATATACATTGTGGAATATTATATAATTTGCCACTTATGGAGATTCACAGGGCTTTTAAAAATATCCTGCACATTATATGGGGAAAGAAGAGAAGGTATGAGATAATCACTCTATAAAGAATTTGTGAATGAATAAACTTGTGAAATGGAATAGGTTTGGGATTGTGTAGCATCAATAAGGCTGATTTAAAATAAGTGACTATGAATTTAAAATAAGAACAATCAGCATGATTGTATTTTTCTTTAGTTAAATTAAACTTTCTGAATGTGGAATTAGAATAGGTGTAATGTTTATATATCCAAGATTGGGCTATGTTTTAGAAAAGTATGATGAAAGGAGAGAGGAACAAGGCAGTTATATTGGAATATTTATAACACTAGACTATGGAATATAAGGGATGTATGAAAAAAATAAGACCATGAAGATAATAAGTAACAGTGGATAGCTCATTAAATAAATGGATTGTAGTTTGAAGGGGTAATAATATGGGAATATAGCTTTGAGGTGGAAATGACCAGGAATGACTGAAATGATGAGAATAGAAGGAAATACTTAGAATTGCCACACTGGAGGAAGTACAGTTATGGCTTAATGTCAGTCAAGGGTATGAATATAGAAGGGGAATATCTGAGTAGGGTAAAAGATGAAGTCATTAAATGAAAAGCGTTAAAAAACCTTGAAAGGCCAAGGTAATTGAAAAATCATCTTCAGGGATTTTCAGTTTCCAAGAATCAGTAGAACAGTGTAAGAGGGAGTGACGATGATTTAATAAAGCCAAAAAGGTTCAGGAATTAAGGGAACATAAAACAGAGTCTATATGTAATTGGAATAAGTTTGAGAGAAAAATTAATACAATCTGATGAGTTTCAAATCTAAGACACTTTAGAGAAGATAAAGGTGTAACGTTCTGCAAGCCTCTTTGCCCCATCTCTAGTCCCCGGTAATTTGAGAGTAAGGGTAACATATAGCCACTATAAAGTTAAAGATAGGGTTAAAGTGTACTGATTTTTCTGTTCTCAGTTAAACATGATCATTACTCCTATTTACAGTCTCCTTTGCATCTCTAGGGGAAAATCTGGAAATAACATTCCCAGAAGCCCATTCTCTATATGGGATTCAACAATGTCAATGAGATGCCACTAAGCAATATTTGGATGGTGAAAGAGAAAGGGAAGCAATTATTTCTGTGAAAAGATGCAGACAGTTATTTTGGTAGACAGAAGACAGCAGCAGCTTCTGGGAATGTTACTGGAACTCTCCTTGTTTGGTGTTGCAGACTCCTGACATCATTGGTGGTGGCCAACATGAGGTCCAGACATTTCTGGATTTTGTAAATTCTAGCAAAGTCTTACCTGACTTTCACTACCCCTGTCCTCCCAACAGTTGTGTAAGTCCTAATTCCCTTTGTTAGAAGCTTCCTACTTGGAATTCCAGTGGTTTCTGTTTCCCAGGACAAATACTAATTGATAATATGGGAATCTGTATCTACTGGGAAAGTCATATTACAGTGAGAGCAAGAAGGTGAAGGGAATGTTGATAGAAGAAGTGAATGAGACAGGATTTTGCTGACTGTATAATTTGACTTCTAAAGGTATGCTACAAAGGGTTCTGACGTAGGGAAGATGAAGTTAGATGAGCAGATGTGCAGAGCCTTGTGACATCAAAAATCTAGATGATGATGAAGAGCAGAGTCTTGGCTTCATATGACTAGTTTGAATAGAGATATATATGATTAATTCTGTAAGTTCCTAGTGAAAATTGTTGTGATGTTTTTGTAAGTGTTGAGGGATATGGTATTGGAAAAAAGGCATAGGATTTTTAAAACTATAAAGCATTTGTTTTAAAATGAATGGATGATGGCTTTAGGAAGTTTTCAAAAGGGATACTTAAAAATATAATATTATTTTATTCTTATTTTTATCATTATAATTGATAAAAATATTAAGTCACATATATTCAATGATCAAATAAAAATATGTACATAGGTATATGTATATAGTATACATAGGGAAGAATGGGTGAATCAAAGAAATTATAAGAACACATGGGATAAAATCTTGAAAAATCCTTTAATGTTTCTGGTATAATGATTTGCTCCTGGAACATTGCTTGATAAATATTGCTTATGCATTTATTGGTTTTCAGGCATCTGGAGAAATGCGGGTAGAAAGAATAGATTCTGTAGTTCATTGAGAAATAGGAGAAAATAAATAAAAGAGAAATAAAGCATTTTGACATACTCCTACAAAAATTTCTTAGGTATAATCACATTATTTGCTATAGTTCAATGTATATGCTAGAATGGCAAACAAGATCATTCATTCATTTACTCATTCAATAAACATATCTGGTACTTGTTAAGTACCAGGAAACTTGGGAGGCACTGATGTTACAAGGATTAAGACAGGAAAGGAGAGCAATGGTTAAACAGATGATTGAAATGCAACAGTAAATATTCTAACAATGTTGTTGAACAAAGCTGTGTAAAGAGAGAAAAAAAAGTCCAGAAAATCTTGCGGCATGAGGACAGAGATGAGACAAGAAAGGCAAATCTAAAAACAACTTATATATCAAGAGAGTTTGATGGACAATTGAAAGTTAAGAATATTATTTAAGTAAATCACATTTGTGTTTTTGAAAGTATTTGGCAACTGTGTGGTATGGAGTGAGTGAGATAAGTGGCCATGGGGCTCTGGCATAGTTAGAATTTGTTGGTTTTTGTGGAGTTTGGACAACTACAAAGATGGAATATATATATATAGATAGATAGAGAAAGAGACAGAGACAGAGACATAAACACACAGAAATAGAGACTGTGAGAGAAAAAGACAGAGAGACAGAGAGACACAGAGAGAGATAACGAGAAAGATAGAGAGAGAGAAAGTCATCCAGCCGCAAATGTCATCCACCAGCAAATCAGACAGCTCATGCTAAGGTAAGTGGCCCAGCTCATTTACAGAGCTGCGGGGGGTGTGACTTGCTGTATCATAGCTTCTTTTCAATGAAGGAAGCGTCCTCACTCAAAATCATACTGGGGAAAAACCAAGCGGTCCACATCAAATGACTGGTTTATTCAGGGTTGCAAAGGCTTGGTCCTCTTGCTTCAATTCAGGACAACTCTGAAGGTCTATCCCAACTCTAGCTTGGTATGGGATTGACTGAGGCTGTAACAACTGGAGGACAGTTCAGTTTTTTCTTCCATTCAATCCTATTTCCCTTACAGGTGTTCATCTTAAAAGCATTCTCCAGTGAACCTCCTGTGTGAAAATTCTTATCTCCTGGAGAACCAGTCTTAGACAATATGTTAGATGACATAGATAGAAGAAAGTAGGATATAGATAAGATGCATGTAGAATAGTTTATGAGGACAGTATTAAAAGAAACACGGTCTCATATATGTTCCTTTCCCTTGGAATACTTGGTCTGTATTCTTAATCTGTGCATCATTTGTTCCCTTGCATTTATTCAGCAAATATTTATTAAATTTTGCATGAATATTCATTTCTTATATGCAAGGGACTGTGCCTGGCACTGGGATGTTGAATGTTGAATAGAATATGGTCTTTTTTCTTTTGGAGATTGTGATTTGTTAAAATGGTTAAGGAACCGGGGAAAATGAGACCAAAGTTATAGAGAAATATAGAACTCAGTTCATAAGGGAGATTCATGAGATTCAAAAATTAATGGGGCGGCATTGAAAGGTTTTGTGTGGTGCATGACACAGTCAAAATCGTATTTGCAAAAAAATCACTTTGGAAAAAGTATGGAGAATATATTGGAAGAGAATAAGATTTCATATAGGATACCCAGGTTGGAGGCTATTATGATATTCCATATGATCAATATATGGCTGAAGTAAGGTGATGAGTGTAGGAGTTTATATGCTAGGATACATTTTGGATATAATTAGAAGCAAATAATTTATCAAATTTTGAACATCTTATGTAAGTAGTGATAGTTAGATGTGAGTCTACTATGATTCTCAGTATTCTACCCTGGCCTTTAGTTTACCATTTTTTGCCACTGAACAAAATAAAGATGAAACTAGAGAAGAGCTTTGGGAGAAGGGAAGGGAAAATAAATGGTTCAAATATGGAGAACTGAAACCATAAGACTGTGTGAGATTTCCAAAGGGCAGGATATATAATGAAAGAAAAAAGGCTGATGAGAGAAGAGTAGGACAAAAAGAGGACTTTGCGAATGCAATTGTAGAGATGGAAAGGCAAGAATAATGTGAGAATGCGAAGATGATACCCTGGAATCCAAGGGATGAAAGAGATTAAAGAAAGGATACTGACCAGTTTTTAAAGCTACAGTTAAGTAAGAAGAGGATAGAAAAATGACCTTGTATTTAGTAGTAAGAACATTATTGTAAAGTTAATTAGTGCAATTTTAGTGATGGGGAAATAATGATTTAATAATACAATGTCAAACATTGTAAACCGACAAATAGCAAGAGGTCATGTAGGGAAGATAATTAGTTCACACTATTCTTTTATTCTCTTAGATCTGAAAGAAAGAAAAAAGGATAGATAGAGAGAAATCTAAATATAAATGTTGTTTAAAAATTCATTTTATTACTTTTCACTTTTTAAAATGGAGGATGCTTGAGCCTATTTATAAGTAGCTGGAGGAAAACTGGCAGTGGAGAAAAATAATTATCAACATAAAACAAAGATATTTATGGCTGGAAAAATTTCCCAAGATCAATAAAGTGGTGAAATTTAGTATCCAGAGTAGAGCGGTCATACTTTATGTATATGAGTTCATTTCTTCTAAAATAATACCAAAAGAATTATTGGTATACTAAAGTTTGTAAGTTGGACAGGGAGAAGCAGCTGGTGAAGGACATCATATCTGATGGCAACCATTTCTCAGGTAAAATATGAAAGAAGTTTTTATTCTAAAGGAGAGGAATCTAGAAAGCTCTAGTGGAATATGGAACATTTTAAAGTTCTTACTCTGAGTAATGTGAAAAACCATTAACAGGTATAAATAGATGAATTGCTAAGAATTACTGAGAAGTCAGCTGTGTTTATGAACCATAATTTTGTATAGTAATCAATTTGAACAGTTGAATGATTTTGCCCAGTAATTTCATTCAGAAAATAAATGTGGTATTCTGGCAACGAGCAGAGTTATTTGAACATCTGAGAGGGAAATGTCTGCCTTTGTCTCTTGGGCCAGTATACTGGCCAAACTTTGGCTTTCATGTATTCTTTGGTCATTAGGTAAGGGCAAATCCAGGGAAAATTAAGTGTGCTCTGTGTGAGTGTGTGTGCCTTTGCATGAATGAAAAGAAAACAAATTTCAAAGGACAAATAAGGGGCTCTGGTAATGGGAATGAGGAAAAAAAATCACTGTGAAGACGTTTTGCAAATCTGGGTCAACAATAAGGCCAAAACTTCTGATCATAAACTGTTCTGAACATAAAGTGAACATAATCTGAACATAAGCTGTGTCTATAAGATCCAATCAGAAAGATCAAATGTACCCTTAATTAGAAAGCAGCCAATCTGATATTTTGGTAAAAAGCCAAAATGTTGCTTTGTCTTAAACTGAATAAAAACCCTTTCCCCCCAATCCTTGGGGAGTCATTTTCTTCATTTTCTTGACTGCTCCAGTGTAAATGTTTCATGCTTATTATATAGCTCTGTCACGTTTCAAGTCGGTTGTTCCATTTTCTTTAACAGTTAGGATGGAGTTATCTGCTATTACTGGAAGAATTGGGCATTTTTTTTTTTCCACCAGAGGATGGAGTTTGCACACAGGAGAGTGTAAGTGGCAAAGACTCAGGATGAATCAACTCACACGATGCCAGGAGACTAAACTAGAGAGTGAGTGAAAGGCCATGATCCCCAGAATATAGGGCCCACTTAGGCTTATGGATTCATTAGACAGCCTTCATACAGCAATAACTAAGATTTCCACTGGCCAAAGAGCACCCTGGCTCAGGAGAAACCCTGATTACTCCTGGGTATGTGCATGTGTTTGCGGGTGAAGAGACAGCCCTCAAAAATCAGGTCAAACTTGTTTTCACAGATGAGTTCTTAAATCTTTCCCTTACTGACTGAATCAGTTATCAGTTTTATATAAAATGTAGATCACAATTATGCTTTTGTTTCCCCTATTTGTATCTCAACAGCTACTCCTATGTAAAATTAACATTGGCTTTTCAAATGCAGGAAAGAAAGCACAGACACTGGCTTATGTAACCAATAAAATGGATGAATGCTGTATGGAAGATCAGCAAGCCTCACTGTGTACATGTGGGTTAAGACCACGAAAAAAGTCTAACTATGCTTGAGCAGCTAAACTGTGGTTGCTGTGGAAACAGAGCTTAACTTTAAGATTTTACACTGTGGCGCATTGAAAATCTCAAGCCAACTGTGCAGTAATGTCAGATTTTTTCAGTGATTATACAGCATTATTTATAGGATATGACATGAATGGAAGATAATGAGTTTCTAAGACTGACTGCAACTGACCGCATACACATACATATACATATATAATACTCTTTAAAAGCACAATTGGACATTATGCTTTCTTTCAATATTCCATTTTCCTCTACTTTGTTTCCCTAATTCATTTTTTATGGCAAATTCTCATTTCCAGTGTGTTTTAATGCCATTTGTAATATTATTTTTAAGGTTTCTTTTTTTTCTGACAATAGTGATTATAAATGAACCCTACTATCTCTCTTACCAATGCTTTCACTGATAGACTGTAAATAAATTGTGAAGGTCTTAGGCCACAGACATTTTAAACAGTTTGCTCTGTGGACAATATTGAACAGGTGTAAGGTTGAACATAGATAGAAAGGTATAAGTTCAACCAAAGAGAAAATGACTCTTATGTGTTAAATTTGTAAACAAAATAAAAATACATTTCACATCCCAGAGAGAAGAGTGCTGCTCTATGGACAGAATATACATCATGCAAAATGTTTTCTTAATATGCCTGGCATTTCCCTATAATAATTGTGTTATCCACATTTTCCAATCTAACCCAACTAGGAGAAGAAAAAGTCTGGACATGTGGGTTATAATAAAAGTCTTCTAAAAGCAGCTTCTGGCTCAGAAACCACCCCGGAACTCTCTTAATCTACCCTCACTACTAGTACAGCCCCATTTCCGTTCTTCTTATTGGAGACCCTGAGTTACTAAACACTCTGACCAATGCCAGTTGTAGCAGTTTGGTATTATTTATGAATTCCTTGATGGGCTGATAAAAACGGGCACTCACAGAAGAGCATACACAAGAAGAGAGAGATAGAGCTCCAGTAGATGGGAGAACTTTGATTCTGCTTCCCAGGGAAGAGAGATGAACCATTCCCTTAAAAGTTTGCAGCTGAGCCTGGAAAGAAACAAGTCCTATGCTAGCCTGTAGCTGAGAGAGAGGAAGGCTGATTCCTCACAGAGCTTGCCTGCCACCTTGCAATTGACTTAGGTGAGAAAGTACCTAACAGTAATTGTCTTAGCAACCAGAAAATGAAGATTGTGTGTGTGTGTGTGTGTGTGTGTGTATCTATATCTATATCTATATCTATATCTATATCTATATCTATATCTATATCTATATCTATATCTATATCTATATCTATAATACGTCACATACATATACACATGATTTATATTCCCACTATAACATATATATGTATTTATAAATATGAATATGTGTGTATTACCTACTGACTTCATAACTGGTGCTACTATACATACATCTCATTAGATCTGATAAGACCCCTATCCAGATAATCTGTGAGCATGTGGCAGACTTCAGGCTACTGGATTCTTTTCATAGTTCCTTTTCACCATCACAGCACAGGCCATCATGAAAAGTTCTCATTTGCTTTTAGTTTTCCGTGACAACTTTCTTTAGCTTTTATTGAGGAAAGTTATTTAAAAGTGCAACATATTTCTATAAATGTATCATAAATAAAAAAATAAATAACAGCATTTGCCTTTTGAACTAGACAAATTTCCTGAACTAAAATCCCAGTGGTTGTTTTCTATGAGATTGCATTGATTTTGTGTAAAAAATTTATTTTGTAAGTTTATTAAAAATTTGATATATTTTCTTTAATAAAAGACAAAAGAAAACTAAAAATACTGATAGCAGTATTCCATTCTTTCTCACATATTTTTATTTTATTTTATTTTATTTTATTTTATTTTATTTTTCAATTCTAGTCTTGGGTCTTCTTTTTTTTTATTTTTTTATTTTTTTTTATTTTTTAATTTTTTTTTATTGACTTTGTAATAATATTACATTAAAAATATATATGTGAGGTCCCATTCAACCCCACCCCCCCACCCCCCCTCTCCCCCCCAACAACACTCGTTCCCATCATCATGACACATCCATTGGATTTGGTAAGTACATCTTTGGGCACCTCTGCACCTCATAGACAATGGTCCACATCATGGCCCATACTCTCCTCCATTCCATCCAGTGGGCCCTGTGAGGATCCACGATGTCCGGTGATCACCCCCGAGGCGCCATCCAGGGCAACTCCACGTCCCAAATACGCCCCCACCTCTCATCTCTTCCTGCCCTTCCCCATACCCATCGTCCACCATGTCCACTTTTCCCAATCCAATGCCACCTCTTCTATGTGGACATTGGATTGGTTTGTCCATTGCACCTCTATGTCAAGAGGAGGCTCAGATTCCACATGGATGCTGGCTGCCATCCTCCCATTTTCAGTTGTAATCACTCTAGGCTCCATGGTGTGGTGATTGTCCTTCTTCAACTCCATCTTAGCTGAGTGTGGTAAGTCCAATAAATCAGATTGTAGGTGCTGGAGTCTGTTGAGGCTCAGGACCTGGCTATCACATTATCAGTCCAGAGATTCAAATCCCCTAAGTATATCTTAAACCCCAACGTTAACTGCACCTCCAGCAGATTAGTATGAAAGTCTTATGAAGGGAGATCCCATCTGAGTCCAGATTCATCACACATAAACACCATTTCCAGAGAGGGGCCATCTGCCCTGGTAGTAAACCCCATCGGCCATGACCATAACTCTCATGGGTCTCTTTAGCCTTCATAGGAACCAATATCTGGGGGTTGTATCTGCTTTATCTGTCTCTCTGACTCTGCTCAGTTGTGCATGAGGGCAATCCTTCTGCCAGCCTCCAGACTCTTTTTTAGAAACTCGTAGCCATATAAACTCATTTCTCCTTTCCATTTCCCCCTTACTTTAGGTCAAACAGCATTTTAAAGTCATGTTATTTTATGTAGACATGGATATTCTGCTGATCCGCATTGAACCTTCCATATAAGGTCCTTTTCCAGTTGCATCATCAGTTGGTATTTGATAGTGGTCCCTCGTTGCCAGGGAGGCTCATCCCCGGGTGTCATGTCCCACGCTGGGGGGAAGGCATTGCATTTACATGCTGAGTTTGGCTTCGAGACTGGCCACATTTGAGTAACATGAAGGCTGACAGGAGGAAATTCCCAGGCACAATGTTGCTCTAGGCCTTGTTCTTATTTTAGGCTTATCAGCTCACAAGCATAGTCATTAGCATCAGGGGCTCACTGTTGAACCCTCACTCCCTCCCGGTCCCCGCCGCTGCACCTGGGAGACTGTCGCTGCTCCCCTAGGGACCACGACAGAGCACCACTGGTCAGGAACCCAGTACCCCCCCTGCTGTGGTTTTTAATTGTTGCCACTATGAGTATATCCAAACATTACCATGCACCCTGGACATATGTTCTGTACAGCTCCCTGTCAGCCATATATCACCTGTCATTGATATCCCATACCAGTATCCCTCCATTGCCATTGTTGAAACACTCTGTGATCCAGAACTCCCCGAAATTTGAAGCCCAATATAATGTCATGGTCCCTTACTAGGGAATGGCATATAGCGATGGGTTTAAAGGTTAGATAAAGAACTTGGATAAAGTTAGATAAAGAACTTAGATAAAGAATGTTGACTTGAAAAAATTCTACATCCTATCTTTTTTTTTTCCCCCCTTAATTATTCAGCTTCTCTTCACAGAAGTCCTAGACCACAGCACTGCATATATATAGTATACAGCACTCCCATACATCCACCACAACACCTTTTTCCTTCCACAGCGATACTCTTACACCCTATTCACATCATATTTACTTAAGGTGATGTACAGAGTCTGAGATATTAGCTTTCTAACATGGTAATATCTGTGCTTACATTATGGTGCATACTTTAGGATACACAGTTCTTTACATTTTTAGTTCTCCTATGTTTTACATTATGGTTTACATTATCAGTCTGTCGTCTCCTATATGTTATGGTGTAATATTACATGTTTTATATCCATGCTTGTGTACTCTCAAGAAACTCCTCCCTTGCCCCCCATTTACTTTGGTTCCACACATTTAACGTCCATTTTCCCTTCCACCTTAGTGCCCACAGTGACAGTCAACCTCCGTTTCCTGAGGAGCCACTTCCAGAGATAGATGGAATAGTGTTTAGGGCCTAACTTGCTCATCTGCCCCAATGCCCTGGGAGCCACCCTTTCTCTCGAGGGATAGAGTTCCCTCTATTTGGTGGCATTAGTCCTCCCCAGGATGTGGGTCCACCCCCACTCTCACTACTTGGGATTCTACCCCATGGTGTCACCCACTCTGGCAGAATGAGCATTTAGACATTCCCCAGGAGCCCGTCCTGCATCAGACCCTCCCCTCCGAGCATTCTAAACAGGTAACCCTCTTTATTATATTTTGATATTATTTTCTCGGCATTTTACTCTCCACCACCTCCTAACCCTCTCCTGTGTTCGTATGCTACCCCTCCCTCCCCCCACTTTTGGGCAACCTTACACAACCGTCCCTCCCCAGCCACCCTCAAACCCGTAAAGCCCCAACCAAAGGCAACCCCTTGCCCCCATTTTATCTCTTCTTTGTGTTCATACTTACCACCATCTCGTCTTAAGTTCCACCCCTGCAGACATCGGCTCATATCCTTCCTCCACCCTCTGATTTCCTGTAAGCCTATCGTTCAGTCTCTTGCTATCTAGGGAAGCTTGTTTATTTCATATCATTGAGGTCATGTAGTATTTGTCCTTCAATGTCTGGGTTGCTTCACTCAACATAAGGTTCTCAAGATTCATCCATGTTATCACATGTGTTTGTAGTGTGTTTGTTCTTACAGCCGAGTAGTATTCCATTGTGTGTATATACCACATTTTATTGATCCACTCATCTGTTGATGGGCATTTGGGTTGATTCCAACTTTTGGCAATAGTGAACAATGCTGCTATGAACATTGGTGTACATATATCGGTTTGTGTCCTTGTTTTCAGTTCTGCTGGGTATATACCCAGCAGTGGTATTGCTGGGTCATACGGCAAATCTATGGCTAGTTTTTTGAGAAACCGCCATACTGTCCTCCAGAATGGTTGGATCCTACTGCATTCCCACCAGCAGTGGATGAGTGTTCCCCTTCCTTCACATCCTCTCCAGCACTTGTATTCTTCTGTTTTTTTCATAGCTGCCAATCTTATGGGTGTAAGATGGTATCTCATTGTAGTTTTGATTTGCATTTCCCTGATAGCTAGAGATTTGGAACATTTTTTCATGTGCTTTCTTGCCATTTGTATTTCTTCTTCGGAGAAGTGTCTGTTTAAGTCTTTTTCCCATTTTTTAAATGGGTTGTTTATCTTTTTATTTTCGAGATATAGGAGTTCTTTATATATGCAAGTTATAAGTTTCTTATCAGATATATGATTGCCAAATATTTTCTCCCACTGTGTGGGCTCCCTTTTTACTTTCTTGACAAACTCCTTTGAGGTGCAGAAGGCTTTAATTTTGAGGAAGTCCCATTTATCTATTAGTTCTTTTGCTGCTCGTGCTTTTGGTGAGATATTCATAAATCCATTTCCTATTACAAGGTCCTGTAGATGTTTCCCTACACTGCTTTCTAAGGTTTTTATGGTCTTGGCTCTTATATTTAGGTCTTTGATCCATCTTGAGTTGATCTTTGTATAAGGTGTGAGATGGTAATCCTCTTTCATTTTTATACATATGGCTATCCAGTTCTCCAGACACCATTTGTTGAATAGGCCACTGTCTCCCAATTGAGAGGGTTTGGTGGCTTTATCGAATATTATGTGGCTGTATATGTGAGGTTCTATATCAGAGCTTTCAATTCGATTCCATTGGTCTATGTGTCTTTCCTTATGCCAATACCATGCTGTTTTCACCACCGTAGCTTTATAGTATGTTTTGAAGTCAGGTAGTGTGATTCCTCCAATTTCGTTTTTCTTTTTCAGTATGTCTTTGGCTATTCGGGGTCTCTTTCCTTTCCAAATAAATTTCATAGTTAGTTTTTCTAGTTCCTTAAAGAAGGCTGCGTTGATTTTTATTGGGATTGCATTGAATGTGTAGATCAATTTTGGTAGGATAGACATCTTAATAATGTTCAGTCTTCCTATCCATGAACAAGGAATAGTCTTCCATTTATTTAGGTCTTCTTTGATTTCCTTGAACAATCTTGTATAATTCTCGTTGTATAAGTTCTTTACCTCTTTAGTTAAATTTATTCCTAAGTATTTGATTTTTTTATTTACTATTGTGAATGGTATTTGTTTCTTGATTTCCTCCTGATCTTGCTCATTATTGGTGTACAGAAATGCTACTGATTTTTGCGCATTGATCTTATAACCTGCGACTTTACTAAACTCATTTATGTGTTCTAGAATCTTCGTTGTAGATCTCTCAGGGTTTTCTATGTATAGGATCATGTCATCTGCAAATAATGAAATTTTGACTTCTTCCTTTCCAATTTGAATGCCTTTTATTTCTGGTTCTTGCCTCAGTGCTCGTGCAAGTACTTCTAAGACAATGTTAAATAGGAGCGGAGACAGTGGGCATCCTTGTCTTGTTCCTGAGTTTAGAGGGAAGGAGTCTAGGATTTCTCCATTGTAAACAATATTGGCTTTAGGTTTTTCATATATACTCTTTATCATGTTCAAAAAATTCCCTTGTATTCCAATCTTTTGGAGTGTTTTTATCAAGAAAGGGTGCTGTATTTTGTCAAATGCTTTTTCTGCATCAATAGATATAATCATGGGATTTTTTTCCTTCAATCTGTTTATATGGTGTATTACGTTGATTGATTTTCTTATGTTGAACCATCCTTGCATACCTGGGATGAATCCCACTTGGTCGTGGTGTATAATACGTTTAATGTATTGTTGAATACGATTAGCAAGTATTTTGTTAAGTATTTTTGCGTCTAGGTTCATCAGAGAAATTGGTCTGTAATTTTCCTTTCTTGTGATGTCTTTGTTTGGCTTTGGTACTAGGGTAATGTTGGCATCATAGAAGGAGTTGGGTAATGTTCTTTCCGTTTCGATGTTTTGGAATAGTTTCAGCAGGATTGGTGTCAGTTCTTTCCGGAATGTTTTGTAGAATTCACCTGTGAAGCCATCTGGCCCTGGGCTCTTCTTAGTTGGGAGATTTTTGATAACTGATTCTATCTCTCTGCTTGTGATTGGTTTGTTAAGATCATCAATTTCTTCTTTCGTCAATATGGGCTGCTTATATGTTTCTAGGAATTTGTCCATTTCCTCTAGATTGTCATTTTTGTTGGAATATAGTTTTTCAAAATATCCTCTTATGATAGTCTTTATTTCTGTTGGGTCAGTGGTGATATCGCCTTTCTCATTTCTTATTTTGTGTATTTGCATCTTCTCTCTTTTTTTCTTTGTTAGTGTTGCTAAAGGTTTGTCAATTTTGTTAATCTTCTCAAAAAACCAGCTCTTGGTCTTGTTTATCTGTTCAAGTGCTTTCTTATTTTCTATTTCATTTAGTTCTGCTCTTATCTTTGTTATTTCCTTCCTTCTTCTTCCTGTTGGGTTACTTTGTTGTTGTTTTTCTAATTCCTTCAAATGTGCAGTTAGTTCTTCGATTTTTGCTCTTTCTTCTTTTTTGATATATGAATTTATGGCTATAAACTTCCCTCTCAGTACTGCTTTTGCTGCATCCCATAAATTTTGGTATGTTGTGTTATCATTATCATTTGTTTCAAGGTAGTCATTGATTTCTTTTGAGATTTCCTCTTTGACCCACTGTTTTTCTAAGAGTGTGCTGTTTAATTTCCAAATCGTGGTGTGAAATCTGGGCTTCTGTCCCTTTCAAATCTCCAGCTTGACTCCACTGTGGTCAGAGATAATGTTTTGTATGATTTCAATCTTTCTGAATTCGTTCAGCCTTTCTTTTTGGCCTAGCATATGATCTATCTTGGAGAATGATCCATGTGCGCTTGAGAAAAATGTATATCCTGCTGTGTTTGGGTGTAGCGATCTATATATGTCTATTAGATCGAGCTCCTCTAATATACTATTCAGATGTTTTGTTTCTTTGGTGATTCTCTTTTGAGATGTTCTGTCCAGAGTTGATAGTGGTGTATTAAAATCCCCCACTATAATTGTAGATGTATCTATTCTTTCACTTAGTTTTTCCAGCGTTTGCCTGACGTATTTAGAGGCACCCTTGTTAGGGGCATAGATATTTATGATTGTTCGATCTTCTTGACAGATTTTCCCTTTCACTAAAATGTAATATCCTTCTTTGTCTCTCACAATTGTTTCACATTTAAAGTCTATTTTGTCTGATATTAATATAGCTACTCCTGCCTTTTTTTGGTTATTGTTAGCTTGTATGATTGTTTTCCAGCCATTCACTTTCAATCTCCATGCGTCTCTGGGTCTAAGATGTGTCTCTTGTAGACAGCATATGGATGGGTTATATTTCCTTATCCAATGTCCCAGTCTGAATCTTTTGATAGGTGAGTTTAATCCGTTGACATTCAGTGTTATTACTATCAAGGAATTATTTGTGTTAGCCATATTTTGATTGGATTTGTGTTTGTCATATTTTGTTTGTATATTTTTTTTGGTCTTTTTGTTGTTGTTGTTGGTCTTATACTCTCCTCCAACTTTGCCTTTCCTGTTTTTTCCTTTCTTCCTGCAGAACTCCCTTTAGAATTTCTTGAAGGGGAGGTTTCTTGTTGGTATACTCTTTCAGTTTCTGTTTGTCTGTGAATATTTTGAACTCTCCATCATGTTTGAATGCTAGTTTAGCTGTATAGAGTATTCTTGGTTGGAAGTTTTTTTCCTTTAGTACCTTGACTATATCATACCACTGTCTTCTTGCCTCCATGGTTTCAGAAGAGAAATCAGCACTTAATCTAATTGAGCTTCCCTTGTATGTGATGGTTTTCTTTTCTCTTGCTGCTTTTAGGATTTTCTCTTTGTCTTGAGCCTTGGATAATTTGATAAGTATATGTCTTGGGGTGGGCCTGTTGGGGTTTATGACTTGTGGAGTGCGCTGTGCTTCTTGGATATGTACATCTGTCTCTTTCAGTAGATTTGGGAAGTTTTCAGCCATTATTTCCTGCAACACTCCTTCTGACCCCTTTCCCTTCTCTTCACCTTCTGGAATGCCTATAATACGTATGTTTGAGCGTTTTGCATTGTCATTCAGGTCCCTAAATCCTAATTGGATTTTTTCTATCTTCTTATTGACCCCTTCTACTATCTGTTTGATTTCTGAGGTACCGTCTTCCACATCACTAATTCTCTGCTCTGTCTCTTCTAGTCTGCTGATATTTGCTGCAAGTGTATTTTTGATTTCTTGAACTGTGGTGTTCATTCCCATCATATCTGTTATGTTTTTCGTATGTCTGCAATTTCCCCTCCAAGTGATGTCTTCATGTTGTTAACCTCTTTCATTACTGCATCAAATTTGTCGGTGATGAATGTTCTGAGTTCTTTCATTGCTTGTGCCAAGTTTTGCTCCCCTTCGTGATTATTGGTTTGTTGATTGGTTTCAGTCATGTTTTCCTGATTATTGGTTTGGTTTGTAGATTTTTGTTGCTTTCTGGTCATCTCTTTATTTTGACTAATTTAATCAGTTCCTTAGCTTCTTTGTCTGCTTTTGGAGGTTAATTAGTTGTTATTTTTGCATAGGTGTTATATCTTCTCTTTGTCACTTTTTTCTTCTTACTCAAGTTACTTGTTGTTGGTTAAGTTCACTTTAGAAGAAAGTATTAGTGTTGGGAAAAGGCAATTGTGTCAGCAAGGGTAAAGTGTAAAGTGGTATTGGTAATGTATGTTAACAAAGCAAGAATATGAGATCTGGGAGGATGGAGGTTAGATTCATGTAGATTGTATAGAGTTATAGCTGTAGGTAGAGTATCTTTTATGAAGTAGATGACTGAATATAGGCGGAATATGGTATGAACTACAAAGCTATTGTTTTCATGAGAGAAGGAAAAAGAAAAGAAAGGTAATAGTTTCAAGAGTGGATAACAGACAGAAAACAGAACAAAGGTATTAGAAATTAAGAGTTAGACACTTTGTGGATCAAAGAATGGGAGGTGGGGGGTGGAATATAGGAGAGACAGTAGATGATAGTGGTTATCAAGATGCAGGGGAAGAGGGATAATGTAGGTAGCCTAAATCAGTTCACACAGAAATGAGGCAGTGGAGGATGGGAAAACCCAGCAAATGTGAGGTGTTCCCTGTAGCACGTATTGTGTACTTGAATTAAAATAAAATAAGTGGAAAATGAGGGACAAGAGGGAAAGAGAGAACCGAAAAAAAAAACCACTAATTATAATAAAGAAAAAAAGAAAGACAAGAAGAAAGGAAGAAAGAAAAAGAGGATAGGCAAGCGGTGGGGAACAGATGGGGGGAGAGAGATACAGCTATACACGTGTCACAATTGCAACACTATCTAAAACAACAACCAAAAAAACCCCTAAATATCTGTATAAAAAAAAAAAAGGACTTTGGGGGAGACGCTAGGAGAAAAGACTAGGGGATAATGCAATATTAGCAATCAGGGCGTCAAAAAGAGTAAAAAATAAGATAAAGTGAAAATAAAAACAAAACAATATGAACCATTAAAGATAAAACGCAAACGTTGAGGTCCAGGGCACTCAAGGACCCCAGGTAGACCCCAGAGCGTGATGGATTCAGGGGTGGAAAGTCTGAGACACTGAAGACTCAAGAGGTGTGAGTCTGGGGTGTGGACCGCCAGAGTTCAGGGGACCCAGACCTGGCAAGCTCAAATCTGGTCCACAGAAAGCTTAGGAGCCCCGCAGTGCAACACAGCCCTCAGGGATCCCCGTAGCTGGGTACCAGCCCTGTGGGGGAAGCCAGATCCGCGAATTTTATATTGAATTTCTGATCCCTGAAATTCACCTAACTCCTCAGGGTATCAGCCTTTGGACAGCTCCCTCCCTGTGCTCCCTCGCAACGGCCACTTGAGGGTGCCTCTACACCATGGCCAGTTCAATGACCCAGATCCCAAGCCCCGCCGGGTGGGGTGGGCTTCAGCTGGAAACGCCGAAAACAGACTCTAAGATCCGAAATCCCAAACTTCGCAAAATATCCTCCAATCAGCTTCCAGACGTGTCCTCCTCCCTCACTGCACCCTACAACAGTCTCCCAATTGTGTCCCCTTATTGTCCAAAATCCAATTCCGTTGCAGATCAGCAGCCGGACCTGTGGGGATGGGGCTCCAGGCGGAAGCACTGCCCCCCCTGTCCGGCGACCAAAAACGTCCCCCGCTTCACAAGAAAAACACCGTCTGTCTCCCCAAATCAATCTGCAAAGGAGTCTTGGCCCAACAATCCCTCACCAGCCAGCCCAGTATCCGCGAATTTCTCAGCACCGCAAAGCCTCTAGTAAAAGGAAAAAAAAAAACAAAAACCCTGGCCGCCGCGGCTCCGGAGCTTCAGGAGCACCCGCTACCGCGGCTCCGCCCACCCCAGGAGGGAACTTCCCGAGCCCAGCTGGGACCTCCGTTTATATATTATAGATGCATCCTCTCTGTTACCTTCCCACCGAACTGACGTCCAGACACCTTCCAACCAGCAAAAATCCCCGAAACAGCGCGGTCTCAAAGAGCCTTCAACGCTGCCCAGCCGCCCCCTGCAGAGACACTACCAGGCAAGCTCACACAGCCACCATCTTGCCGAAAAGCCCTTCCTCACATATTTTTAATCATCTCTTAAGAAGTTTCTACTTTATGATCTGTCAAAAAAGATAAAGTAAAACAAGACTAAATGGAGTAATCTGCTAAAATTTTGCAAAAGGGACAAATTTGCCTTAATATTTTTAATTCAATGAATGCTCTTTTTATTTTCTTTGTGCAGTTTCTTGATAATTATTATTATGATTTCAACCCAAAGATAGATGAAAGCTACATCAAAATATCTTCTCTTGGATTATCCAATATATGATTCTAGGTTTTCTGTTAGAATTTATGATATTCTCATTAAAAATTCTCATTAAAAATGAGAATACTTCTCATTTATGTTTCTCATAAAATATTTTTAAGTTCTGGGGTAGAAAGGCTCTTAAGTATCATTTGTTTTATGGATTAATAGAGTGAATACCGACAGCATTTGAAGAACTGGCCTTAAGTTTGGGCAGTGCTAATTGGTCCATTTGAGACATATATTTATCTGCATATGGTATAATTTATGCATTTAGACTATAGTGGATATACATATTACTGACCTCCAAATTTATATAATCTTTCTCTAAAATATTCCCAGTTTCCAGTGTAAATATCTCCATAGTGCTATGAAGGTAAAGAGATGATTAGGATTCCAGCCTTTTTTCTCCATGTCACTGGGTTATTTGTAATGAAGTTGATTTATACTTTCACCATCAAGGCCTCTGGAACAATGGTGTATCAGTAGGATATGCAACCCATGTAATGAGAAAGAGTTGAGTCTTGGGAAGGTGGGAACTCATACTTGCACATCTATATTCCACTGGTCTGGGCTGCCCATGAAGATTAGAGCTGGTTTTTTCAACTGGTCCATTGTCGTAGAGCAATAGATCTTGAAAGACCTCTTGACCAATAGCATTGCTTCTTTATTAATGCCTCACAATACTTTTTCCTGGACAAGGAGACCATTTCACATTCCCTGGGCTATGTAGACAATAGCCTTTCAATCATTTTTAAGAGCTTTCCTGTCAGCACCACCACAGTATTCATACATTGTTCATTGCCTTACTGTTAGCAGCACTTCAATGCACTATTTTTTTTCTCTTCTTTTTTTTTTGTCTTTATTTTTTTAATGTTACATTAAAAAAATATGAGATTTTTTTAATGTTACATTAAAAAAATATGAGGTCCCCAATACCTCCCACTCCCTCACCACACTCCTCTCATAACAACAACCTCCTCCATCATCATGGGACATTTATTGCACTTCGTGAATATATCTCTGAGCACTGCTGCATCACATGGTCAATGGTCCACATTATAGTTTACGCTCTCCCCCAGTCTACCCAGTGGGCCATGGGAGAACATACAATGTTCAGTAACTTTCCCTGCAGTACCACCCAGGACAGCTCCAAGTCCTGAAAATGCCCCCACATCACATCTCTTCTTCCCACCCCCTACCCTCAGCAGCTACCATGGCCACTTTCTCCAAATCAATGCTATATTTTCTTCGATTACTAATCACAATAGTTCATGAATAGAATATCAGTAAGTCCACTCTAATCCATACTCTATTCCTCCATCCTGTGGACCCTGGAATGGTTGTGTCCACTCCACATTTATATGAAGAGGGGGCTTAGATTCCACAAGGATGATGCAATTCTCCTGCTTTCAGTTGTAGACACTCTTGGCTTTCTGGTGTGGTGGTTGACCTTCTTCACCTCCATGTTAGCTGAGTGGGGTAAGTCCAATAAACCAGAGTGTATGAGTTGCTAGTCTGTTGAGGCTCAGGATCTGGCATATATCCAGGGTACATAAAAATATTTGGATATTTTCAGAGTGGTTACAGTTAAAAACGACAACTGAGGGGGTGCTGAGTTCCTAGCCAGGGGAGCTCTATCACATTCCCTAATGGAGCAGCAACAATCCCCCAAGTGCCACAGCAAAGATTAAAAAAGAAGGATGGTCCAACAATGAGCCCTTGATACTAATGACTATGCTTGTGAGCCTGTGCACCTGAAATAAGAACAAGGCCTAGAGCTACAGGGTGCCAAAGAGTTACCTCCTGAGACCCTCAATGCACTATTGACCATCTCTTGTTATCATAAGGCTTTAAAGAACTGAACAATTAAGCTCCTTATCACAAAAGTTTGAGGGCCACAGGGCTGAAAAAACTTCACTTCTTGAAATGGAAATTTCAGATTCTCCAACAAAGTTCGTATGTCTCTGCTCAAATCAGTCTAGGAAAAGATAATGCTTAATATCACCATGGTCTGTTCTACTTCTATTCTTTATTTTACTATATAATAGTAAAGAAAGGGTTCTCGAGACAGACTTCCTGAACTCTTTTCTCAGTGTTGTTATGTATTATCTGTGTTAGAAAGTTATCTTGGAAAGTTATTTAATCTCTCTGTGAATCATTTTCTTTATAAAATAAGGGTAATGATATTAAGGTTATTGTGAGGTTTAAATTACCAGATTTTTGTAAAGCACTTTAACCAGTGCTTAGCACATAGTATCAGGTATGTAATTCTTAAAGTTGTAAGATTAATTCTCATTTAAAATACTAAGACTTATCATTTTCTTAAAGTATAATAACATCACTGTTTTAAAATTACAAATCTTAGATTTAAGTGCAGAAAACAGGGACACTGTTATAATCATGACATTTTTTGCTGGAAGCGATGGTACATAACTCAGTAAGTTGATCAAGAAAATATTATACAATCTCACTTTTCTGGACAAAGCTTAATACACGATTTAAAACTTCTCTTGGTCTCTCAGTTTTGCTTTCCTTTGTATTTACTTTATTCCAAACAAGTATGCTCTGCTAACTCGTGAAAGACTATGTTTTTTATGTTTGAGATCTTAATAAAAGAGAGAAAGACAAATCTTTTTGTCCCAGCATCCCTAAGAATTTTCCATAAGCAGTCCATTTGCCTCAGCTTTTCTTGTATCTACTCCTGAACTGTGCCCAGGGGTTAACAAGTACTCCCATTTAATATGCCTGTCATAGCCCACCTCTGGAGCTGGGGAAGTGGGCCATTTAATTCACAGCCTTGCCATAATCCTGTGGAATAGGAGATCTTCATGACAAATAAAAATTAACAGGGTTAATCATAGCCACTGTACCAGCCACAGTTCGCAGCTCACAAAAAGTCTAAGGCAAATGACAAAGCTTGTCCGATTGTTTGGTTTAGTTGACCCTGTGGTCAAAGCTGTTAAGTACTTTACTGTCAGTACCACCACTATACCTTCGTTACCTCTTGAAGTATCTGGAATCCTGTGGCTGCTTCCTCTGGGTCAGTTTAGCTCACCACTTACAGCAGGCATTCTGGAGTTGGGTGTACAAATTCCTGTGGAATCATCTATGAACTGTGACCACTTAGTCTCATGTCTATATCAGGAAAATGGGAAAATCATGATACCTCAAAAGTTTGAAGATTAAATAAGACAAATCATGCAAAATCTCATTAATTGCTAATTTTAATATAATATCACTTTTCTGGGCCAACTAGAAACCAAAGCAGATAACTGCATACAAGATTTCTTACAACAAAGAAAATGTTGAGAGGCAGTAAAACTTCAAGGGTGTTAGTGAGAGCAATGAATTGTGTCCATAGGAACAAAAACAATGACACATACTGTCTCACTTCAGGATGTACTATGATCATTGCTCTCTTATTCCTTCTTTTTTATTTGTTGCTACTGATAGCAAATTCTAATGTTTGATGTATTCAGAACATTTAATATTTGTTTGATTCCAGAGACTGTCAAATGTATAAATAATATGTTCCTACTTCAGCATCATTTGGTTTTATTCAGTGCTGCTATTTTTGTTTACTTGCTGTATTATTTATATCTTATTTCCTTCCCTACCTTCTTAGAGATAAAATCTTAAATTTTAGATGATTTTCTTTCATCTTAAAAAGCTTTACATAATGATTATATATATGAAATTCAAAAGCCAGATGCACTTTTTACTTTTCAGTAGTCACAAAAATGCTTTTCTCAAATATGCTTTCATTGTCTTACACCCCCATCGGTAGCCATGTTCTTGCTTTGGCAAACCTGTGCAGAGGTCATTCACTTTATTCAAATTCTGTGCCTCTATGAATTTCCAATGTATGTCTAGAAATGCTGTGGAGCCAATTTGCTCTTCCTGGATGAAATCTGTCTTGGCTTGGAGGTATTTTATCAAAGCACCACAACTTGAGAAGACTGATATTTTGGGGGGTAACTCATTCCCTCAATATTAAAGATAAGAGTATCAGCACCAGATTCCTGTCTGCACTGTTATAATGATGAAACTTAGATATGATATTTTGAAGGGAATGGTAAATTATATCACATTCTATGCACTTTTATTTTCCTTGTTATCTCAATTTTTTTCAATTTGATAGATACTAACTATATGTATAACTAAATGCTTTATTAGCCTTATATTTAAGCATCATGAAAACCCTAAAAGGAATATACCATAATCTCAAATCCAGATAGCTGTAGAGAGGTTTCTAATGTTTTCATGCCAGTGATTACATTTCCACTCTCTTTAGGGAAACTAACTGGGGAATTAGATAAATCTTTAGCTTATGGATTTCGATGGTGACTAAATTAGGTCATTAGTCACATATTCTCATTCATAATTCAGTGGTTTTCAAAGTATCAGCATTATGTGGAAACTTGTTAGAAATGCAAATTCTCAGACTCCAAACCAGAATTATTCAATCAGAAACTCAGAGATTTAGCGAGCGCTCCCAAAGTACTCTAAAATTTGAGAAACACTCTGTTAATGGACGAGTAGTTTACTAACTTTAGTGTCCTTAAGAATCACCTGGGCAGACGAATAAATATGAATATTCTAGCAACCTCCCTGAAAGTATAGTAATTTGTATTCAAGCCATATGTATACTAAGGAGCAGCCCACACGATTCTGATGTAGGTGAACCTTGTACTGCCTGGATTAGATAGAATTATTTATAGTTAAATTTGTACAACTCTCTCTTTCTCACTATGCAAAATAAAGGCCTATTCCTTACATTTTGCTTAAAATCCAGATTAGGTTTATGCAAACCAATTTACCCAAAAGTTTAGTTTACAAATTATTGAATAAATTTTTGCAGCGTGACAATACACTGAATATTCAATGTTCTTTTAGGATGTTCTTGCTTATGATGTACTTGCATATAGAATGTTACTTCTCTTTATTTAATCATCTTTATATTTATATTGTATTGCACAAAATTAATCAAGTTCCCTTGACTCTATTAAGTTTTGAAATCATGATTTTAGCCAAAGACAAAAGCCTTAGATACTTCTGCCTTAGGCTGATTCCAAAATTGGAGGCTAGTTCATACAACTATGTTAATATTCACATTCATAGGCTAATCCTGAAAGAATGTGAAAAAGTTTGTTGGTTTATTATACAGGACTCCTGCACTGATGGTATCACAAGTGTTTCTCTAGTTTCTCTAGCTGCAAGCAGAAACACCAATTTTAATGAAGTTTTGCACAGGCTCTTATCATTTCTTGCTGGGACTGACTCTGTTATAAATAGCTTGGCCATTGACTCATCATTAAACTCATATCAGGGATCAGCCCAAGCTCCTCTGGCTTACTCAGAAAGCTGCCCTGCTTTGTGGCTTATATATGGTGTGTAAGGCTCATTTAATATCTTATTTTTTTCTGCTATTTTATATTACCAAATGGAGGTATGATCATTTTATAATTTCTGGGTGGCTGAGTTTTGAGATATGCACTTGCTTTGTGAGCAATTCATCAAGTATAAATGGTGTTATTCTTGTCCTTTATTGCCAGATGAGAATTCCTTAGAGCAGGGGTTCTTAATCAGGGGTCCATGGAACCAGGGGTCCATGGAAGGTTTCAGGGGGTCCATGAGCTTGAATTGAAAAAATCAACTTATCATCTTTCTCTGTCTCTAACTGAAATGTAGCATTTCCTTCACATATGAATGTATGCAATAGATAAATTACAGTAGTATTCATTTCACTTGACTGGCAAAGGGGTCTGTGGAACAAAAAAGGTTAAGAACCCCTGCCCTAGAAAATGAATGATTCTCTGTGTATGTATGTGTGTGTCTGCATGTTAAGAAGAGAAGATAATTTGAATTTATCAGAATTTTCCAATAGGAAAAAGGAAATGACAGTAACCTATTAGTGCGGATTCTAGAAGAAGGTAAATCTATCTCACCTGCCACTTGCTTTGTATAGGTCTTGTCCCTTTTCCCTATATAACATTAAAAAGAAGTTACCGTTGTTCAATAACCATGAACAAATAAGCAAGACTTGGGTAAGATATAAATAGTGTATGAGTCACATATTACACAGGATAATACTGCTGACTGCCATAACAAACCTCCCTCAAGTCAAAGTGTTTACATGCTTTAATGTATCTTTTTCCTCATGTCGTAGTCTACTGTGAGTAGGGTGGGTCTCCTGGGAGGCTCTTCTCTAAGGGGGTAACTTAAGGATCTGGTCTCCTTTTGTATTATTATGACTCCACTATCCTGAAATTATTTACTTCTGGCCACAGAAACAGGGAGGTATAGATTGATGATGGAGATAATGATGAGAGAAAGAGAGATGAAAATGTGGAGGGAGATTTTAGGGACTAGCCTTAGAAGAAGGAGTGTATCATTTCAACATGCATTTTATTGGCCAAAACTAATGATAAAGTCACAATCTCACTGTGCTGCCCATGTCTTACTGTGTGTGCACAAGCATGTGATGGGATTTGTGAGTATTCAGCATCCAGCCAATTTTTTCCAATAATCAGTATCTTTTTCATTATTCCTCCCACTTAGAGCCCATTGCACTTTCCCCAAAGATTTTAACACAAAAAATTCCATCCAATCATGGCATCTAGCTCAAAATGCAGGAGCTTTAGGTGATATTCATTCATTACAGTTGGGTCCATACACCTATAGCTCCTGTTGGTCTATTTGATCTATTGTAAACAATAGATCTCATCACCACTGCATTATTTAATGGTGGAACAAGGGGAGTGTAAACACATAAATATTCCTATTCTGAAAGTGAAAGAAAAATACAAAAGGTCCTGGTCAATAATAATTTGAAGTCCTGTCAGTCAGAAACAGTGAAATCTCCTCTGGGAAGGACTCAACTTTTCTCCATATTCTCTTTGATCAGTCCTCTGGAATGCTGCTCCTTGGCTATATCTGAAGTGTGCTTTGGAAGCCTTCTGCTCAAGGAAGATTAGGGGCTGAAAGATTAAGTATATATCAAAGGCCATTTCGTATACTGGTTTCTTTTACAATACAGTTCCCTCAAAAGCTTAGGTTTATGATCTGTTTGCTTTGAGTGAATTCCCAGTGTCAAAAATCATGCCCAACTGTTCTGATTCTGTTTGTGAACCATCTTTGCCACAGGAAAAGAGAACATTGCCTCCAGAATTTATGGCAGCATCACTAAAATCCGAGGAAATATATTTTTTTTCAGTTACAATTGTTGACAGAAATATCTGCTTTCATTTGCTATAACCTTCTCAAAATAATCCATAAGGACATCACTCCTTAAATTTAACAAAATATTTCATATAATAATTCTGGATGAGATCCCAAGCATAAATCTTATAACTAGTGATCTTAATTTAGCTGCCATTCTTTCTTATAGTCACTGCCAGTTACTCTCTCATAGGCATGTTACCCAATATCTCTAAATCTCATTTCTGAAATGAGGATAATAATGATATCTTCTTTCAAGTATAACTTTGAAGATTAAATTAAATAACATGTAAATTTCTTAGTTTAGTGTCTGAGCCCCCAAAATATTGATAATTATTATTGTTGTTGCTGCTATCATAATTGTTATCCATACTTTGGGTATTCCATGATTTGTATCTGTTTTCTATTCCATACAACCAATGCTTATTGTCCTGGATATAAAACAATGATCAAAAGCCCTGAGTTTAGTGACCGCTTTATGAATAATCCATAGCAGTTTGAGAAGATTCAATTCTTATGCTCAGCATTGCTTTTCTTCACCTGATCGGCTTATAAATGTCCACAGACTAAACCAATCCTTATTTATTCAATAAACAACATTTGGAATAGCAGATGGCTTTGAGTTATATGCATATTCTTTCTTTGGGCCTCAGTGATACATTGAGCAATCATTTTCTATGTAATGATTGCTTCAGGAAATAGAGAAATTTATTCCAAAAGTCCAAGTTAGACACAAGGAACATGGGCACAGTGGTGTAAACAGACATATGCAGGTGGCAGTGACAGCAATACAACTAGCTTAAGTACTGGCAACAGATTTTAAGCACTGATCTGCCTTTGGGCTGTAACAAGCATTACCCATATTGCCATTTGATTTGTTTTAAGAAGACATTAACCAACTTTTTAAATTTTAAACTTTTTTTCAGATTTTTGTATTCTGGATCAAAGTACTAAATAATGCATTATGGTTAGTCTCATTCTTCAAGTTGTATTCTACATGATGCCTGATTCAACAGACAATTTGATAAGAAAAATACTTTCCAATTTGCTTGTCATGATGTATACAAAACATTTTTTTTTCTTAGATAATACTTTGGACTTTGGACCAAGGACAAAACCTATTTAAATTTTATTTTATGGAAAATATTTCTATCATATAGAAATATGGTATGCACTTTAATACTTGCAGTTGCCAGGTTTGCTGAGGTTTATTTTTGGGTTGCTGTCTTGGTATTGTCAGAATCTACCAGATCTTACAATTGCAATATGATGGGAAATATAAGTTACCCCTTGACAGTCCTTTTCCTACGGCTTGCTATTGTTTGCTAAATAATGCATAGTTTATCCCTGACTGTCAAAGGATTCAGGATTATACAGTTCAGTCACAAACACTGACAAGATAAGAATAACATCATTTCCTTTTCAATCAGTACTTTTTTTCTTTTTATTCAATATTAGTCTATCAAAACACAATATTCTTGGCTCTAGAAAAGAAACAAAAACAAACCCAGCTTGAACAATTCATTTTGATTGAATTATCTGTGGGAGATAAAGATCAAAATGTCACTCTCACCTCAGTTTTTATGCTGTTGTTCTATTTAATATTTAATATTTACAACTTGCCATACTCTAAAAAGAAGTATATGAGACCAGCAGTGGTTTTTAAAGTGCCCACAACCTAAACTTTTTGCAAGTTTTTGACCTGTAGCCAGTGTGTGTTTTGTTTGAGAGGGCTACACATTTCTCCGAGGTAAAGTGAACTCATAAAATTATCATAGAAACTTGATCAGTATTCTGATATTTTCCTAGCTTTGTATTTTCATCTCAAAAAACTCCTAATATAATGACTTAAAAACTATCATTTTATCAGCATGAAAAATACTATATGTTTTCTATTTTAAAATTCTCTCATCCCACTCATATTCCTCTTAAACTACACTCATATTATGGCAAAATTTTTTTGGGGGGGCAATGTTTGAGCCTTGCCTTCGTCCCTGTTCTCTTCATTGCTCCACTTTGCGTTTTCCCCTACTCAATGCATCAAGAGACTGCTCATAAGGGCATCACCATTTACCTCACCTCTATTTTGAAAATCTATTGGGAATTTCTCTATTTGTCTCTTCCTGGTAATATGTGACACAAATAAGCACGTTCTTCTTCTGGAAGTATTCTTTTCTCTCAGCATCTGAGAAGACACATTTTTCATTTTTCTTTCTACCAACTCTTCCTTTCTGCTTTCTAAAGCCTTTTCTTGCTATCCCTTTACTGTTCATATTCTAAATATTTGAGTAACCCCAGGGTTATTCTTGAACTTATTTCTTTTCTTTGTCCGCTATCACAGTTAAAAATTTACCTTATGAAACTGAACTACTAAATTTGAATCCCAGCCTCACCAATTATTAACTATATGGTTTTAAGTACTTTATTGGTGGTCTGATTCCTGAATCATAAAATGGGATAGTACCAGTGACTGTTTCAAACCATATCTGGCCCATATTTGAGATGAGGCTAAACTATATCATGAGGCTAGATCATGTGGGGATATATAAACCAGCTTAAGGGGCTTACAACTCATTTCAAATGCAATGACAATCCATTGAAAGATCCTAGGGAGGGTCACATAGACAAACTACCTTGTAAGAAGATCACTTCCCCATATATAATCCAATCCATGTCCATGTCACTTTCTTGCTTAAGTCCTTTAATCTGATAATGAATTGAGTGTTTCATAATGAAATAGTGTTTTGTGTATAGTGAATGCTTGATACACATCAAATAAAAAATTAAATAAGCAATTAAGTATTAAATAATTTGATGTCTTTGGGAAATAAGAATTCTCAAAATTTTAAATTAAAACTGTAATTTGGAGTTTTAACATTTTATCAAAATTAGTATATGTTGGATGAATTAAACTGAATAATTGTGCATTGCATGTTATATATCTTCTTTAAGTAAGCTCTGTGACAAAAAAGTAAGCCATAATTTCTGCCTTCAAGGAACTCAAAGTTCATTAGACTTATTATACTCAAACAAGGAGTAGATTACAGTACTTTTCTCAAGACAAATGTGAGATTTATGCTTTTCTTATTTCTTTCTTTCCTTTTTTCACCCTCTCTTGCTCCATGAGAATCAGGGAGCTCTAGAAATTAGAAAATACATTGATAGGCATTTTCTTCTTGGAATAACTAAGAATTTAGGGAAAACTATTTTAGTCCAGGCATAAAACCTAGGTGGAAATATGGAAAAAATAAAATAAAAAAGGCCTCTTAAGCAGTCAGGGACAATGAAAAGTAAACTGGAAATTTACAGACCTCAGATGACCTTAGTCTTTTTGGCATCTGAGACTAATGCATCATCATGAAACTTGGTTATAGAATTAAACTAAGTTGGATTTTAGAACTACTCTACCTATAACCTGTTGACCACTACATTGATTATTGATTAAATTACCCCTAAGTGTAATAGTTTAAAGCAACAAACATTTATTATCTTAGGAGTTTCTGCAGTACAGGGATTGGGAAGAGGCATAGCTGGATGATTCTGGTTCAGGGTCTCTCATGAATTTGTAGTCAAGACACCAGAGTTGTGGACATCTGAATGCTAGATGGGGCTGGAGAAGATTCCTGAAAGATGGCTCACTCACGTGGCTTTTGCAAGAGTGCTTTAGCTTCTTGCTGGCTCTAGGTAGGAGGCCTCAGTTCCTTACCACATGGGCCTCTCCATAGGTTACTTGAGTGTCCTCATGACCTGGCAGCTGGCTTTCCTCAGATTATGAGATCTGAAAGAGAGTGAGATAGCAAGGAGGAAAACACAATACTTTTTGTCATCTAGTTTCAGAGGTTTTATGCTGTTGCTTCTGCCACATTTTATTCACTACAAGTGAATTCTAAGTACAGCCTATACTCTAGAGGTGAGGTGGGAAGTAGGCCTCACCTTTTGAAAGAAGTATCAAAGACTTTGTGGATGTAATTTAAAAACACCACGACATCTAAAATAAGTCTTAACTTTATAAATCCTTATGTCATTAAATAATTTAATGTCATTGAAGATATATGGTAGTACCTTATATCTAAAGAACATTATAATCCACAAGAAACAGATGACCTGGTCTTCTCACCCTGAAATTCACAAAGGAGTCCCCAAGACTCAGCCAAGATAATATAGTGATAGAAAAGGGACTAAGAAGCATTTTATCAGTACAATATACAGGGGTCTGATTTGTACTAGTTCATAACAGTTTTTTTTGCATTGTAGCAAGGGGAAAATGTCTAGTAATTTATTTCATTTTAATATCTTATATTTAATATTTCATATTTTACTGAAATATTTCTTGACAGATTATTGCCAAAAAGATATTGGCCCTCACAGGAGATAGTCATAAATGATTACTACAATTGTTGTCCCATGTATGATTTTTGGTCCATATAGTTTAATTTCCTGCAGTTGTGAGTATATGCTTTAATCTTGGTAGGAAATAGCAAACTGTTGTCCTTTTACTTTAGAATAGTCAATGGATTTTTGTTTTTGATCTGCTAGACTGTTTAAAGATCTAAGAAAAAGCAATAGCTAAAGATGTGCTTTATACTATCTCTAAAATGTTTCTTCAGATTTCAATAGATATTTAGAGTCCAGAAGACCTTAACATTGTAATATTGCATCCAGGATTATATTTGCTTTTAAAACGGTAGTGCAGTTGGAAAAACTGAATTTCCACAAACTGTGGCATTGTAATTTCTGAACTTGTTGAACTGCAAAGAAATGGTAATCTTGTTACTAAATTTTAATGGAAAGTACACATAAAGAGAAGACTAGAAATTTGCGTTCCAGATATTTGAGCAGATCATTTAGGCTTTCCTTCATTACAAAATGAAAAGTTAGGGCTCATTGCTTTATAAGACCTCCCAGAGTTCTAAAGTTTTGTAATTATTATTTCAAAATAAAAAATATGGAGTCATTAAATTGTTTGCTATGAAATTATCAATGAGACCATTGAACTGTAAAATATGTAAGTTTATTTCCTACACTACCAAGACAATTTAACATTTATAAGCATTTTTAAATGAAAATGAAGATGTCCAGGCATAATTTACATCAATCCTAAAATGTCATGATAACAGCTATCTAAACTAAAGACAGTTTTATAGATATGATAACCAAAGTAGTAACTATTGAGTATCTACTAAGTGCCAAGATCAAGAATTAAGCAACAGAAGTTCTTTTTCAGTAACACCTAATATTGAATTACAACATATTAATTAAGACTAGAGGTATGACCTTAAAATAAAGGTTACCAAGTAATGATTTCAGATGAGATGACCAAAAAATCAAAATATATTATCACTAAAAAGGCTAGTGCAGTGAAAGAAATAATATTTTTAAGAGTCAGCTATGTTTAAACTATAGAGCTAAGATATTTACATATATTACCTTATTTAATAAAATTGATTCATAAAATTATTTAAGATTAAATTTCATTATCTTATACTCAGGAGAGGAGTTGACAACTATTACTTGCTATGTGACTGTGGCAGATTGAATCATGTCCTTCACAAAGACATATTCAAGTCCTAAACCATGGTCCAGGGGGTGTGGACTCATTTGTAAGTAGGATCTTTGAAGGTACTACTTAGATGAGGCCAAATTGAATAACGGTGGCCCTTAATGTATAGACTACAGTCCTTATTAGCAGAGGAAATTTGTATTTAATCCATCAGGAGGAGCCAGACTAGGAGAGAGATCTCCATGTGACAGAGACAAAGATGCATATACAAGCAAAGGAACATCAAAGATTTCTGGCAAGCTATTATCAGAATGCTACATACTCCAGAAGAAAGTAGGACCTGGTGATACCTTGATGTTGGAATTCTAACCTCCAAAACTATAAGACAGTAGATTCCTATTGTTTAAGCCAACCCATTCTGTGGTATTTATCATAGAATCCCTGGTTAAGAAAGTCACCTGAAACTCACCTAATCTGGATTGATCGTAACTTTCTCATCTTTAAAATTAAGGGTTTGAAGTCATGAATTTCATGCAGTTGAAAGTGACTGGCTTCAAAGTCAAACAAACCTGAGTACGATTGCTTGCTCTTTCACTTATTAAATATGTAATGGAAAGCAAGTTAATTAAACATGTTAAGCTTTTAATTTCCTCAACTGCAAAATGGGTATAATATGATGCATATCTCAGGTTTGTTTTTAATGATTAAGAGGCAATACGCATAAACTATCTCTCAGAGTGTCCAACTCATAGAAGGTGCTTTATATATGGGACCATTCTTTATATTCTCTTTGGCATTGATGGTCTTTTTTTAATATTCTCATCTGAGTTGTCCATGAACAGGACTAACAAGATTGAAGTAGCCATATATTTTAGTTAGTTTACTCAAACTAACCAAGATAGTATCAAATGGTTCTTTAGTCTACAATACCAATAATGGTAAAGGAATTTTATATCTGCATCTTTTTAATACTATGACATTAAAAAGCCTTGAATATTCACTTATAAGTAGAACTGTTTCTATTATGTGTTCCTCACCTTTTGAAATTTCAGTAACTTGGAGGAGATGTGAGATTACAGGCATAGAGTGACATTTAAGATGCAGAATTGATACTTTAATTAGTAAGTGCCAGATAATCTTCATTGATATTGAAAAAGCCTACGACATTAAAAGAATCTATTTTGTTTTGTCAGTGGTACCCCTCCATGCCTCTGTTCCCTTCTACTTTAGGATTTTAGACTTGCTTCTTGGTGGCTGATGGAAGAGGCAGACACTGAGACAAACTCTAAAAACTCTATCTAGAGGTAATGTATACCTGAATATATGTTATATAAGATTTTGCCAGAGATATCAAATGTACAAAGTGGCATGTCATACTTCTCATACTTTAATCTTTACTTTGAAATATTAAAATTTTTCTGGTCATCGAAGGTCTAGTATAGTTCAGAATGAAAGACAATTAAAGAGTAATAAAATGCAAAATAAGTTTACTAATAGCAAACACATAGTGGCATGGAAGATTATGCAAATTAAATATAATCCTGGTAGTTGTTAGGTGATAAGATGCTCCAATTTCTGAAGGATGTTGAAGTTTATTTCAAGTACCTGCAGTAGAGGCCTTTGCCAATTTGTTTGTTAGACCCTAATTGTCAATATGCCCACCTGGCTCTGTGCCTTACTTTCTGCTGACAAAGATGCCTGACTGGGCATCCCTATCATCTGGAGTCCAGATGCATATATTCACTGAATCAGTGACGTGTTCGCAGGGCCACCTGCTGTGTTCACAGTAGTTGATATAGCATTTTAATCTTAATATTAAAAAAGCAAGCAAAGGCTATTGAATGGTTTTACTCTCAATATTTTTTCATGTCCATGCAGTGCCCTTTAGGTACAATTAATCACTTCATGGCACTCTGAAATGTGAGTTTAAGCTGTGGAAGGATATTTAAAGTATTCCTAGGACTTTTCTTGAAAACTCTCTTCTGAAATGTTGACCTGTAGGGTGACCAGATATACCAGTTAGTCTGGGAACTCTCCGGTTTATGTCTGTTGTCACAGCATGATTATTGAAAACTCCTTCTTCACTCTCCAAGTGTCCTAGTTTGATGATAAATTATTTGGCCACCCTATTATCTCTGTAACAGTGATACAAAGCACCTCACGGTTCTTCTTAAGATTCTACTCTTTCCTATTTTAAGCACTAAATTCATGGCTGGACAAATAAGCTTTTTGAGTCTGACAACAAAATTATCAAGTATCCTAGGGCATTCATCTTCAGTAAGTTAGTAGATGCAGGCAGGTGATGAAAGAAATTGTGATAGAAGAGCATTGAAGCAAGTGGAGGGTCTACATTAGTCTTCCAAAGGAATTCCAATTCAAAATACCAGAAATCTGTTGGCTTTTATAAAGGGTATTGTTTTGGGGTAAAAGCTTACAGTTTCAAGGCCCTAAAAAGTCCAGCTCAACATTGTTTTCTCACCAGTCAGTTACCATGTGTTGAAGGAAGATGGTCACTGGTCTCTGACTGGTCTCTGCCTTCGCCTCTGGGCTCCTTTTCCTCTTGAGGCTTTGTGGGCCCAGCCTCTTGAGGCTTCATGCTTAAGTGAAGTCCTTTCTCTCCTGTCATAAGGCTTGTCTCTCAGGGCTTCCGGTATCAGTCTTGGCTTGCTTCCCAAGGTCAGCTGTAAGCTATCAGGCAAAATATTTCATCTCTCCCTGGGGTTTTAGCGGTTTGAGACTTCTTTCTGCCACATGACAGGATAAAAAATGAAAGAGTTCTCTTTTCCCTGTGTCATTTTGAGTGAATACCCTTTCATATCAGACCCAGAAAGGGGGTGGGAACTTAGCCTGAGTCATGCTTTACTGATGTAGTTGAATCAAAAAGCTCTAATCTTAACAGGTAAGCTAATCAGACCCCACAGTTGAAATTAATAAAATCAAAGGCTATCACACCCAGAGGAATAGATTAGTTTACAAACATAATCTTTCTCCTTTTTGGGACTGATAAAATAATCTAACACTGCCACAGTGCCATATGGGAGAGAGCAAAAACAGGAAGTTAAGAAGTCAGGAGATTGTCGTTGGGTGCCAATGAACGAGGATGAATGGGTGGCAAAACGAAAGGAGAGTTTGTCAGATGCACTCTTTAACAAATTTGAGTTCTTTCATAAGAAAACAATGCTTGTAAGCAATTGCAGCAGAGAATATGTATTTATGTACTTTAGAAAGGAATTTTTAGTAATATCAGCTGGGTCTTTGTCAAAGGTATCTTGAGAATTCCATTTAAAAGTTATACCTCTGTTATCGAGGTACACGGTTCTCATTTCAGTTATTCAAATAATTGCCTTTTTCCTGACTCAAAGCTCACTAAGTAATTTCCCTTGTTTTCCAGTGAGGAGAAACAAGGTCATTTATATTTTTAAATTCAGATTACAAAGTTGTCATTCTGGTAGATACATAGGAAAGATTAGGCAAATTCAGTCTCTTGTTCACTTAGTCAATGTGAGATCCTCCCTAAGTTAAAGTCACAAAAGAGCATGGACACGAGTCAATAAGCAAAGCTCATAGCTGTATTTTCTTTGGGATTTAAACATTTGATGTCAGCTGGGGGGCAATTGACTTTATTATTTCTTGATCACTTTTTAAAAACGTTTGCTTATCCACTATCATGGAGTAAATAGATGTCAAGTACAGTAAGTTTATTTCCAAATTTATGTATTAAAATTCTGAAATTTGAAAACTACTCTATTAGGTATAAAAACCCATAGGGTAATTCAGCAGTAATGAAGATAGGGAGTAGAACTCAGGTTTTCCAATTCCATGTTTGTTACTCAGTTTATCAGCATATACATATACATATATATATTTTTTGTGTGTGTGAAATTTTCATTTTTTTAAATTTTTTTTATTTTTTTTAATTGATTTTGTAAAAATATTACATTAAAAAATATATATATGAGGACCCATTCAACCCCACCACCCCCACCCCGCCACTCCCCCCCCAGCAACACTCATTCCCATCATCATGACACATCCATTGCATTTGGTAAGTACATCTCTGGGCACCTCTGCACCTCATGGTCAATGGTCCACATCATGGCCCATACTCTCCCCCATTCCATCCAGTGGGCCCTGTGAGGATTTTAAGATTTATTTATTTATTTATTTTTCTCCCCCTCCCCAGTTGTGTGTTCTCTGTGTCTATTTGCTGCATCTTCTTCTTTATCCACTTCTGTTGTTGTCAGCAGCACAGGAATCTGTGTTTCTTTGTCTTGCGTCATCTTGTTGTGTCAACTCTCCCTGTGTGTGGCGCCATTCTGGGCAGGCTGCACTTGTCTTTCGCGGCTCTCCTTACGGGTTGCACTCCTTGCGCTTGGGGCTCCCCTACACGGGGGACACCCCTGCATGGCAGGGCACTCCTTGCGCATATCAGCACTGCGCATGGGCCAGCTCCACACGGGTCAAGGAGGCCCGGGGTTTGAACCGCGGACCTCCCATGTGGTAGACGGACGCCCTAACCACTGGGCCAAGTCCACCGCCCATCAGCATATATGTTTTGACACAATACATTAAGTTATAGAGGAATGCATGCCTATATCTCTTTCAGAAAAGACAAAAGTATTTATATATATATCAGTCATAATTTCATTTTAACATGCTTCCCTGACCATTTTGGTATTTACAGTTAATTGGAACCATTAGCCTGTAAAGGCATTATTTTCATATTTTCAGTTGACATTAAACATCTTAGGCCTCTTGTAGATAACATTTAAATCCTAGATTTAGCTTAACAATTGGCTACATCTTTCTACCAATGAATGCTTTTTCCACCTTTGAGATTTCATAAGTGTTAGTGGATTTTTTCAAAAATCTTTGTAAAGGTAATACATCTATGCAATACAAAATTCAAAAGGAATGAAAGAAAATATAATTAAAATTCTCTCTCCCTAGTCCACACAGAGTTTAGAATCCTCTGCCAGAAACATATACTGTTTACCAGTTTTTGTATATTTCTCTCTCCAATTTGTTGCTTGAGATTACACACATACAATTGTTAATTGTTTTTGCAAAGAAAGGTACTATACTATACATACTACTCTGTGCCTTGATTTTTTCCCTTCCCAATATGACACAGCATTTTTTTTTATATCAGTTTAAGTAGAACTCATATTCTTTTTTTTAATTTATTTTTTTATTGAAGTATATCATTCATACACAAACACATATACACAATAAGTTTATAATAAAGATTGTGAACTTACAAAATAAACATACATAATATCCCACAGGGGTCTCATACATCACCCCTTCACCAACTCTTCGCATTGGTGTGAAACATTTGTTACAAACTATGCAAGGGCATCGTCAAAATTTCCCCCAATCCGTATTATTTTTTTAAATACATTTTTGTTACAGATATTGTGAACTTGCAAAACAATCATACAGTTGTGTAGATTTCCCATACAACTCCACACCCTGGTGGAACATTTGTTACAGATTATGAGACAATATCATCAGAGTATTACTACCAATCATGGTCCATAGCATACATTTGGCACACTTTTTCCATACACCTCCGTTATTCTCATATTCTTTTCATGGCACATAGCATCCCACTGAATGTATGAGCATATTGGTTTGAACGAACCCAAGTTATAAACATGTTTATTATTTCCAATGCTGCCCTGGGACCTTCCAAACAAACAACCTGATTTTAAAAGTTCTCTTGTTTTAGCTACTGTTATTTTGGTATTTCTTAAATCTAATCTGTATCTACTACGTGCAAATTGTAGTGTGTAATTAGTATTTTTCTTACTAATCTGTTTATATGCAAACAGTACGAGACTATAAGTAATTTACGCAAAAAGGTACACCCCCAATATACTGTTTTGTCTTTGATTTTCCCTATGATTTTTTTTTCCAAGCCAAACTTTTTTGTTTTGTGATGTCACATTTACTTTTATGGTATCTATATTTTAAATCATTCTTGGAAAATATGGAGTACTCTGTTTTTAAATTGCTTTGTAAAAATAATTTTAAAAATCTTGATGCCTTACACCATACACAAAGATCAATGACATAGGGATTACAGACTTAAAAGTGACAAAACCATAAAGGTTTTAAAAGAAAACACAGAAGAAAATGTTTTGACAGTAACTATGCAAGTATTTTGTATAAGAAACAAAAAGTGTTAACTTAAAGTGAAAAACTGATAAATTAGACCCTTTAAGATTAAGGAACTTTGTTCATTAGAAAATATCATGAGGCAAGTAAAAAGGCAAGCAGCAGAACAGAAGATGTTTGCATGTTTTCAAAAATGTTCTTTTATCCAGAACGTCTAAAAATATCCTATAAATTATGAGAGTTAAGACAACAATTGAACGGAAAAATGGTCAAATGGTCTTACAGGATTTTCACAAAAGATGACAATTAGATGTCCAATAACTAAATGGAAAGATGATCACTAAGGAAATGCAAATTAAAGCTACAATCAATACCACCACATACCTACAAAACAGCTCATGTTTTAAGAGACTGACAATACCAAGTGTTGTTGAGGAAGTATAGCAACAGGGAGCCTCATTCCCACTGTTTGTGGGAATGTAAATTAGAAAACTATTTAGCATTATCTAATGCAGCTGAACGTATGAATAGCCAGTAATACTGTAAATGACTAATAAAAAAAAAAGTATGGAATATCAAAAGTTGGGAACTATTACATTTCCATGAATTGTAGACTGAATAAATAAATGTGGTGTTTTCAAAATGAAATACAGAAATTAGCAATTAGTATGATGAACAAATACATAAAATGATATGGTTGAATGTTTCAAATCTTGTAAGCTGTGCCTTCTTAAGAGGGTCAATCTTGCCCACTAAGGGGTGAAAAATTGGTTATTGGGCATTCTTTTTCTGTATAAACCATAGCTATACATACAGTACATAAAGAAATGTACAGAATATATGTTGCATTAAAATTTCATGGGGGAAGGTGTTGATGAGAAGAAGAAGAAAAAACTAAAAAGCCTCCTTAGGGGAATAATAAAGAAATAAAAGTTTGAGAAAATGTTGTTTTAAGAACAAACAAACAAATCTAGGTCTAATTGCATACATACTGAATGATTCCATTTAATGGTGAAAAACAGGCAAAATGATATATAGTGTTACAAGTTAGTAAGTGACTCCCTTGGGGGAAGCTGTGACACGAAGGAAACCTGAGGAGCTTCTGCAGTGGTGCTTATTTTTTATCTGTTTTCTTGTGTTGAGTACTATTCCACATGATTATATTGAGTTTATAAAAATTTATATATCTAAATACTTAAGATTTGTTCACTGTTCTCTATGTATGTTATATTACAATAAAGCTGTGAAACATTTTAACTGTATGATCTTTGCTTTCTGTATGTATGTATATATATGCATATGTATATTTCATTGATAATTTACAAGGTTTGTAATATTAATTACTACCTTTTTAATGAGTTTACACAATATACTTAATCCTTTTTTATTAAAAGAGTATCTTGAGCCCACTAAAGAGCAGTGGAAGAATTATTATCATTCTGCTTCCTCTTTCATCATCTCACTTATCTAACAGTAGTAGATTTTATTATTTTTCTTAATATTTACCTTTATATATTTAATTATACTTAGGCCTCTACCACCAAATTTATCAGCTTTAATAATGTTTGATGACCTTGACCTTTAAAAGAGGAGTATATAAGTTGTCTACCTTTTTTATTCTCTCCTCATTCACCACCAATTATAGTCTGTGGTTATAGTATTTCTACATTTTTCAGAGGTTTTAGCATATACTTTCCCTTCTGTATTTCCTTTAATCCTGGCTCCAGAGTGCAGCCTTGAGCTTTACTATTTTGTATTCTCCCAGACCAGGGCTGGATTTTAGCCAGTAGAACATGAAGAGATGCATCCATTTGATTTTTTAAAATGATCAGCATCTGTTCCGATTAGTTACAGGGTCTGCTCTGACTCATCAGTATCTTGGGAGTTCTGTTAATTAAATATTTTAATATAACCCCTGCCAGTGAACTCATCTGGAGTTTATTGTTTCAAGTAGATCTTCCTTGTATTTTATGGATCTCATTCTTGTTGTCCTTGGGAAATTTCCGAGAGAAGAAAAGAGAAATGTGCAACATTATATCATCCCATTAAAACTAAAATTCCTAGGAATGATTTTTATGTAGTTATTTTTAGATAAGACAAATGGAAATGCTTCTTTTCCCATGTCGTATAGTCTATAAAATTCATTGTTGGCAATATATTAGTATCCTTTCCATATCACCATGATATTTAACACATTTAATATACTTTAATTCAATTGTACATAATAAAATTTAATACCATAATTTAATTATAATATTCCTTTTCAGATTCTACTGTTTCAAACCTTTCAGAGCTTTCATGCTTTCAACCATGATGAGGATCCAACTCTTTATCACTGTACCCCATGCCATTCCTGATCACCTCAGCAGACAGTGAACTTTCCTTTCTCTGAATTCCTTCTATAGTTATCCATCTCCATTCTGCATGTGTAATGCTGTTATTTTGGCCATAGTTGTTCATTTGTTTGAACCCATTTTTTTTCAAATTTTCCAAAAATATGCTCGCCTCCAACTAAAGAGTTGAGATTTGGGTGAAGGAACTTGCCCTGGGTAAGTAGATAAGTAATGAGTTGATTTTCATGCATTTCTTTTGATGACAGTGTAACAGGAAAAATGATTGCTACCTATTCTGTTAGTATGAAGGCAGAGGAGGGGAGGGAATTTACTCTGCCTTCCTCTGCACCTCTCTAGTTTCAGTGCCAGTCCTGCCGTAAAGTGAGAAATGGGAATGGGACCAAGGTGACCTATTTGCAGGATAAGAGGCTCTAGAATAGAGGTAGTAGATAAGCCACAACTCAGGACCAGGCTGATAGGATTGTTTCTCAGTGACTAAGTAGGATAATTTATTAATAGTTGTCAGGAAATAACTCTACTTCTTTGACATTTCCTTGTAGGGATACTATTCAAGCAGGAGATTGTAATAAAATTTTTGTTGAATTAAGGAATGATCTTTGTTCATGTTTGTAAATAAATGAATTTTAAAATATTTATAATTTAATGTAGATGACAATATTTAATGAACATTGATAGTTTCCAGAATTGAAGTCAGAATTAATTTGACTCATTTAAAAATATCATAATCGTATTATGTAGGTTCATTGTACATATTAACCAATTACTTTACTTATGCTGCTCATTGTTGCAGTAATTAAATCCTGATAAAGCCTGTCCTTGCTAAGAGCATTTGGAAATTAAATCTTTATCCTTACTGTATGAAACAAAATTTGTTGTTCACTCTTTTCAAATTAGCATTTTCTTTACTAATAAAAATAATAGAAATTATCGATTAAATTTTACTAAATTAAATATTAAGAATTTCATTTTACTAATCATTTTATAACATCTAAACTTGAATAAGGTATACAAAAGTATAGGGACAATTTTAAACAAAGAATAAGGCAAATTTTCTGTAATCATGAGTATGTTATTTAAATTTTACAATTTCTAAGTTTATGACATTGACATATCCCAGACATCTAGTTTTAGCTGATGCATAGTTCCAATAATCTGACTCTTCCAAGTGTATATAGTAAGAAATAAACTTGGTGTCCATTTAGCAGATCTTGATTTATCAGTTTCAGAATTGTTTCTTTTCAGACAACCTAAATAGCAAAATAGCTTGCTCAACTTTAACAAAAATAATAAATAAAATATAAATAACTATCATCCAAATCTTTCAGTTTCATGTGTAAAATACTTTAAATCAGAAAACTTGAAACGATTAAGGGATGAATAGTATAGTTGACTCCTTGCTTGAAACCTACATTTTACTATTAAAAATTCTAAATCAATCCTTATTATAAAGTAGGGATTTTCTATGAATATTAGTGGTCTTTGACCAGCAGATCTCTACACGTTACCTTGTAGGTCTTTAAAACCAAGGCTGCAGCCATGACTCTTTCTGCTCTCCAGAGTGAAGGGAAGCTAAATAATCCAAGCACTCCCATAAGCACTCTTTTTCATCAGCTAATTCAGTCCCAATATCTTCTGGAGAACACTAAAAATCAGGAGTACGTCTCTTTCACTTCTTGAATATATCTCAAAATGCCCAACATAATGTCTATTCTAAGAAAAAAAGTGTACTAACAAACACTCACTGACTCCAAGTATTTCCATTTAAATACTATATTTTATCCTTTAAGAAAGGACAAGAACAGTTGTCTGCAAAACTGCACTTATTTCTAAACCACCCACGACCAAGGAGTTCTGTTGTAAGGACTGATTAACCTTGTCTTCTTTTTCTACTCCAATTCTACCCATTTAAAAGTTTCTGAAATGTTTTGAGAAGTTTTGGCTTTTCTTTATATAATAAAATGGCTCTTCTTAAAGATCATTTGGATTCAATTATTTGACTTATATAGGAATGTTGGTGGCCTCAGGTTCTTAAGGATTTATTTGGTTTGTTAATCGCACATTAACTCACTGACATACTGTAAGTCAATTAACAGAGTAGTGGATAATTTTTCTTGTAATTTCCACAATCGAAAAGCCAAAGCTAAAGTACTACCCTGTTACTTGATGTTTATGGTAATGCCAGACACTGTTATAAGCACTTTATATTCATAAACCATTTAGTTCTCAATTATTCTGAAGTACTATAATGTCCCCCAGTTTACATTCAAGGAGATTGAGACACAGAATTCTGACAGCTAGAATTTGAACCAGGCCATGAATTCAAGAATCTATGTTCTTAATCCATGGATCAAAACAGTAAAATGTAAAAACTGGCAAAAGAAATATATTTTTCATAAATTTCTTATTTTAAGGCTTAAGTTGATAAAAACTGGAACACTTACATATATTTAGATTTAGTGAAAACATCGATTACTGATATGTCAAAAACAGGAGTGCCATGGAAGTTATGCATAATATGTCAATAACAGTGGTGATTCTTTCATTCTAATGCTATAATCTACCACACCTTTCTTCATTTACTAAAGAGTTTAACATTCTCTCCACCCCTATTTCTTAAAACCCACATAAATGTACCATCCAATATCCAGACTACTAAATTCCTTTACCTCTTCATTTATAGTGAACTTTCCTCTGTATCTTAACAGCCATGTATAGCCATAGCCATGTCAGCATTTGACACTGCCAGTAATTAAAATACACCCAGTTCTTAAATTATAAGCATTTAATTTTCTGCCTACCTCCTTGTATCTTTCCAGTAATTTACCCTAGGATCTTTTCATTCACTTAGGACTCAGTTTCAATATCCATTACCTATCTCATGGGTTTACCTGCCTTCTTTCTTAGCTCAGGACTGTCCTATAATTATTGTCACCCAATTGTATAATTTTTTTTTGATGTCCCAATCTCTAATATAACTATTCATTAACTTTAATCCCAGTGAAACTCAATTCTCCACCGATTTCATACCTACAGTCTAGCTGCAATGTACCTGGATAATAATGAAAATGATATTGACTAGTCACTATAAATAAATGAACAGAAATCGTAAAGGATTTGAGATTTCATTTGCTTAGAAAAGTTTCTATTATCACTGTCTGGGATAAGTTAAATATTTCACCTATTTGCTTCTACCTCACACCTTCCAAGACTACCATTTCCTCCTTTCCTAAAAATTCATTATGAACTGAAGAAATTGCTTCTTATCCTATTAAGAATATTAAAACCCTTATGTGAGAAATATCTCATCATAAAAAAAAAATCAACGACACCCCTGTTTAAGTCTTCCTTTCCTTACTACAATGGGTTTTCAGATATTTCGTTTCCTCTTACACAACATGAATTATGTTTTCTTCTCTATTGGATTTTTCCATCAGCATAATACTGACTGCATTAAATTTCCTCTTGATTACAAACAACAACAACAAAAGAAAAAATAACTTTGACCACATGTAACATCCCATCACAACCCACTTCTTAGTTCCCTTTCTCAGCAAAATTTCTCAAAAGAATTTCTTCTACTCATTGTCTTTAATCCCTTAATCCCTGTCAATTTCTATTTAATAAGAAAATATTCCAAGTTAAAATCAAAGTACAGAAAATAAAATAGCACAAACCCATTTCCCAACTACCCTTTAAAATTTTTTTTTTATTTTTCAATTTTTATGTAGAGAATATAAAATTACATTATAATTTCAGAAGGCTATTTGGCCCATGATATATTTGCTGATTAACTTTTTTTTTATACTTTTAAAAATACTGTTTATTACTCATATAAAAAATAAAAAAACAAAGCCGTAAAACATTGATAGCATTTTCCCAAAGTTTGTATTTGGGGACTGAATGTATACTCAGTTTTATTTGAGAAGTTGACATTTAAGTCTTTTTTTTTTAAGCTTTTAAAAATTTTTTAAATTCTCTTTTTACAGTTTTTTAAAATTAAAGTTAATAGATCACAAAGAATGTTACATTAAAAAACAATTTAAAAAACCCATAAAAAACATAAGAGGTTCCCATATACTCCACTCCTTAATTAACAACTGTTAATATTTTGTCAAATTTTTACAAATATTTCCTATTTTATGTTTTATACAGATAATTCATTAGCTTTATTAAAAGCCAATTTAAGAAACAAAATAAAGGATACATTTAAAATATCTCTCTTACCTTAATATACATATACTTATAAAACATAAATGATTATATTTTTGTTTTTAAATGTATAAAAAGTATACCATTGTACAAATCAATCTGAGATCTTCAAATTTCCAGAAATCCTTAAAAGTTAATAGTTGGAATTTATCATGACAAAAGTTTTTCAAATAACATTATTAAATAATATTTATTATCTTATTCTAACCAATAGATATGTTATCATTCTTCAATTGCATATCAAGACTTTTTCATACAGGTACTGAATGACCTAAATGTACACAAAATACAAAATATTGTAATTAGTTATTTTATGTAGAGCATTTGTCTTATCAGAATGATAAATTACATAATTTTCCATTTTGTATGAAGACCTTGACATATGGATCTGAAGAAAATCTGAATAGTCATTCGCCATTAAAACAGATGGTGGCAGTGGAAACAATATTAATTAGGCACGGAAAAGACCTCTTACATTGTGAAAGTTGAGTACTTACGTGTTACTATTTTGGGGATGCAGAATTAAACTCCATGAAATAGGCAAAACATGTTTCAAAAAGAGTTCAATTTGCCAGTTCTACATCTTTATGTCTAGAATATTTTGATTTCATGTCTGTTTTAATAGCCCTATTTTATTCTCACCTTCTATTATGCACTTGTCTTGATTACATTTTAAGTTCTTTGGGGGAAATTTTGTATATTATTTATTTCTGCATTTATGCAATATAAATCCAAACCATAGATTTTATATATAGAAGTACTCATTATTTAGTAAATGGATGAAACTGGCTTTAATATATGTAGCTTTGTTTGAATGGCATATAATATGCCATTTTTAATGGAATTTTGGGGAAAATATTAGTGTGTATGTATATATATGCACATATTACATATGATATATATATCCATAGATGTGTAGGTTGGTTTGGATTTATTGAAATTCAGTCATTCAATCAACAAATACTTAGTGCACATTATGTACTTGTCATGTTCCCAAAACTGAACAAAAGAGAAAAACACTTTCACAGAATTTACATTCTATGGAAATAATAGGACATTAAATAGATCCTCTAGTTTAGAAAACAAGCAGTATCTTTAATTATAATTTCTAAGGAGAAATTTCAGAGGATATGTTCTTACTAACAAAATGGTTATAATTAACAGTTAATAGAGTGCCAAGTGCTATGTTAGAAACTTCAATTCATTATCTTCCAGAGTCTTGCCTTTTGAACATCAAAAATGCTAACACCAATCATTATTGTTAAGTTTATCTTGGACAATGCTTCTTGATAATTAAAAAAGTTGAAGTAAAGGTGTCTGTTACAACCTATCTCCTGAAGGGCATGAGTTGGTGAAGCCACAAGACTAAAGAACACTGGCATTTAGTCAATTATAAGCTTTATTGGGACTTATGAACAGGAGAGCTTCTTGATGGTGGTCAAAGAATGAATGAAGTTAGAAATCTACAAAGGGATGAAAAAATGAAGGCTAATATATAAGGGGTTTCAGAACAAGGACATTCCATAGAATATGAGAACAGAGTCCCTGCTAGGGTCATGTGAAGCGTACATATGGGGTCTGCTGACGTTTTTAGTACACTCGTAGGAAGGATGTTTACCAAGGATGTGTACTGCTTTGGGAAGATTATAGTTTACAATAACATCTATACATTCTCTTCCCTCTGGGGAAGGTTGTTAATCTTTAACTTATATCTAGGTCATACAGGCGGCTATGTGCTGAAGACTTGGGGGAGTCCTACAATCCACCTACACCTAGTGGCCTATGTTGACCTTAGGACAAGCATTCCATCCACATTCCACAGCAACAGTATAAAAAACAACAGCTAAAGCCGTTATATGTTATTCAGTGACAAATGCAGTTCCAACTGGGACAAAAAACAGTCAATGGATAGAACCATCAGGGTTATGCTTTACTCTATATATCTAGTCTTTGACAGTAAAATTATACAACTCAGGGGGGAACCACCCCACATCACAGATTCCCTCTTGTCATTCTGTATATACAGATTGTGATGCAATCTAGGGTGACTGACTTAGCCATTAACCGTCCTAAACCATTGTGTACAGCATATCCTAATAAAGGCTTGGGCTTTTCACCTGTTCCCTTAAAAGGGAAAAATGTATAATTATGGATATCATTGAAAGACGGCAGCTGAATCTCAGTCTTAAATGAGAAAATCTTGTTCCAAAGTTGTCGATGGGTCATGTTTGGCCGTGCCAGAGAGGTGTTCCATGCTGTTCCAACTTGCAGGAAAAATAAGGGGCAAATTGTACTGGTCTAACTGTAGATAAGCAACATTTCCATTAGTAGATAACCAAGTAGTCTGGGGCTTTCAAACTCGACCTCATGTCCAGCATCTTTGGTGGGCTTTGGTCTAACCAGCTGCTTTCCCTGTTTTCTATACAAACCTGCCTCAACTCCCCCCTCTGAGAGTTCACATCCTTATTCTTAAGAGGCAGCTGAATGCAATGATCGTTCTTCTTAGCTGGTTCCTGCTGGTTAGGAGTGAAGTTCCCTAACTGACAAGGTGTGAAGCTCTCTGGCTATTCTATTGGAGTTAGGGAAGGCAGGTCTATACCATGGTTGGAACTGGATGAAACCCCCACATTACTAGTACCTTGTTCTGGAAGGTATTGATTCTAAATATTAGAATTTTGAAGATACATACCCCTACTAAAAGGATAAAGAAAATGGTGGTACATGGCCCCAAATAGGGGGGCCAGTCATGACATCCTGGACCATGGGAATGAGTGTCTCCAGAGGCTACATCCTCCTGACACTGATGGGCTTGATCTTGTAAGTGTCAAATGCTGTCTAGGAAACTGCCACCCACAGTTACCACAGTGGTGGTTATACATAGGACATCTAGGAAAGGTATGAGGAGATGCACTGATTAGACATAAACTCGCAAAGACAATATAGGCAACAAGATAAGCATAGGGCAGGCAAAATAAAGAGAATACTTGAGAGCCATTCTTTTATTTTATAGGGGTATTCATTAATAACTTAGAAAATGAATTAGGTTTACCAAGACTCTTAACATGTTCAATATCATTCTGCATATGATCAGGAATAGAGGACACATTATTATATTCATCAGCTATATAGGTACAGCACTTGATACTAATTAATGCACTAAGCAATGCACAAGTTCGTCTTTGAGCTGCAGTTAATAGATCTAAGCTCCAGGTTTGCAATACCATACATGTTTTCTCTCAATGGGAGAAGGCTATAACGCCAACTGTGACTGTTTAGGGTCTACTCACATTATTCTGGTAATTATTGCTCCACTTGGTATATCCTTCACACAGTCAGCATGTTGCAGCACCATTGACACTAAAAAGAGGATCCAGTGTTTCACTGGCCTGGTGCATAGAGCCCTTTGGCACTATGAAACAGAGCCAGTCTGGAGGCAATGCCCATTGTAAATCCAGCCATATGGGGCCATTGTGAGCTGCCACAGGAGTCCAAAACTGCAACATATTCTCCATCCACTTCAGGAGAATAACCAGAGATGTGGTAGATACCTTTATTTTTTTAGGGGTCTTAATGACAAACCTAGACAATACCTCAAATGGAGAGGCGCCATGCTGAGTATTTGGGCCTTGTTTGAATGCATAAGAGAGTTTGATGACATTAAAATCTATCTTTAAATTTTATACACTCTCTAAATACTTCCAATACAGTTTATAACATATTAAGGGAACTTAATTTTTAATACTTTACTTTTTACTTCTATACCTTTACCATAGCTGTTAATTAACAGGTATTTTACTTTAGCAGTATAGGAGAAACTACTTTCTCCATTTTATGAAAATCTAAGATTCCCAATGGAATCAGGATTATTGTCCCTCTACCACAACTATAATATGGAGAATGAGGTGGTCTCTGACTGGTTTCCCTGTTATGAAGTTACTTTTTGTTATCAATATCAGTTCAGGTTTCTATTTAATAATGGCTTCCTGGAATTAGCCATTTAAATAGTTCAGTTTAGAAAATGTTTTGTGAACTTCCCATAACTATCCATAACCACATGGGCTATAGTTACTTCATTTCAAAACAAATTTCTCCTTTACAAAACACATTTCCTTACTTAATGCTACCTTCTACAATACCTTCTACAACTTTTTATATTAATTCAAGCCTTTTCTTACATACTTCCACCCTGATTTTATGAAAACCAGCCATCTTATCTTAGGACAATACTCAATTCCCTTAATCAAACATCAAATTTTAGTCAGCATTGACTATGAACTCACTTTCACAAGCCTTTCCCCTCTTTCTATATCCATTTAAGCCCATATCCCTCATTCTCTTCTGTGAAGGAAAAAAACCTATTCATTTCAATTTAGGGAGAAATGATTTTTTTAAAAAGAGATTTATAATAATTTCATTAGCCAAAAACTTAAATTTTCATCATCTTAAAGATACAATACATGCATACTAATTTATTTTATTAGTATTCTGTAAACCTAGGGAGATTACACTCAAGCTAAATAAAATTGAAACCATTCTAGTTTATGCAAGTAATGTTCTTTTTCTTTCTTTTTCCACAGGAGACTAAAACCTTTTTTTTTCTTTAACAAAATTCTAAAATTGTGAATAAGCTTAAACACATACTGACTGCCAGGTTCTGGAATAATTACAATTGTTTAAGTTGTTTAATCATAATTTAGAAAAATCTTCCCATTGCTTTCAAGGACTTTTTCTTTACTTAATAAAATTTGACCACTAGATTTTTACTGTCATCTCAAAAGCTGTTAAAATTTAATTGGGGAATTACAGATGTTATTCTGTAATATCCCCTCTGACCCTGTTATTTTAATATCCAGGCCTAGTAGACAGAACTCTAGGCTAAACTCACATCTCCCCTATCTTTCCACACCCAGCCAATCCCCTTAGTTTCCTAAATTAGTTTTACTGAAATGTAGTCAAGGTTAGGAGAAGACCCTGAGGACAGGATAGGCTACAGAAAGATAATGGGAGGATTCGGGGTAAAGTTTTAGTTCCTTTCCTTTAAATAATTTCTTTATTCATATTTTATGTGACTTTATATGCTGTTTGGCTTCTCCAATTTGAGCTTCAGGAGTACTCATTTACCCATATAAGCACCCATTTAATTTTTAGCAATTTGAATAGAGCTCTTTTAAGAATTTTTATTTCTTAATTTAATATTACCATCCAAAGATGTGAAAATATACTCTGAACAAACAAACACAAAATGAGTTAAAACACACCAACAGAAACATAAAACTCACTAATCTGACTCATAATTCTCACTCCTTTGGTATGGCTGTGTCCAAGGTCTCCATCTTTCCATATCTCTGATTTTTACTGCTTCTAAGATCTCTGGAATTAGTGTTGCCTGTAATATGCAAGCTCATTCTTGGAAACACTTTTATTAGTAACCAGCAACCAGTTAGGAATACTTGAATAGTGTAAATTCAGTTAGGCCCTTCACTAATTTAGCAGTTTAGACAGACATTTAACACTTACATATTCTGGTTTGCTCTTCAGTAGAACACTCAGACAGACTTGAAGTTCAGGTGTAAGCTATTGATTCAAAACTGAAAGTTCTTTTTCACACCTTGATGAAAATTCTGGTCAAAATAAAATGTGAATAAAACTTAAAAACACTGTCAAAATAACACACCAATAAATTCTTCCAGTTTACACAGTTTTGCAATATGATTGATCATCCATAGGTGCAGGCAATTGGTTAAGAAATCTTTCATCTCTCCCTGTGCTAGTTCTTATGCCTTTCTAACTTTAACTTTACTTCTAAGCAGCACACAGATGCCTTTGACACTTCTTCTGCCTCGGTAGCCACCTACAAGTCTCCTAACAGGGGCCATACTATTGCTGCCTCTATCAGGCAGTTTCTCTTTTCCTTATGTAGGTGCAGCTGCTCTGCTGTCTGCTGTAGCACATCATACCTGCTGCTGGAGTTTTTGGGGCATCCCCATACTCTCTCTCTATGCAGTCCCCACTCATCCTGGAGGGCAGCCACCTCTCCCCACATGGATTTAATAGGCCAACCTGGGATGTCCCCCTTAGATTCTCCTTCCCCTGAGCTCATGCCCACTACTTCCTATGGACCTTCAGTCTCCTGGCTGGCTTGCCAATTGTTACAACCCAATTCCTGAAGAGCACTAGTTGGTGAGGCCATGAGACCAAAGAACACAGCTGACATTTAGTCAGTTACAAGCTTTATCGGGACTTACAAACAGGAGAGACTCTTTGATGGTGGCTGGTCAAAGAATGAATGAAGATAAACCTCCATAAAGAAATGAGAAAATGAGGGGTGATATGAAAGGGGCTTCAGAACAAGGACATTCCATAGGGTATGAGAACAGATGAATTTTCAGAGGATCTGTTCTTAACCAACAAATTGGTTATAATTAATAGCTAATAGAGTGACAAATGCTATGTTAGAAATTTCAACATTCATTATCTTCTGGAGTCTTGCCTTTTGAACATCATAAATGCCAGTACAATAAATCATTATGGTTAAGCTTATCATGGGCAATGCTTCTTTATAATAAAGAAAGTTGAAGTAAAGATGTCCAAGATTGTGCTTTTATAAATGCAAAAGCATACTCTAAGTTACTTTGGCCTCAAAAGCTAGGATTCAATTTGTTATATTTACAAATTCAAAATGCATCATGATAATATTTCAAGTTCAGTTTACAGCTTTTAAAAATGTATTCATATAAATCACAGAATTTAATATTCATATATAATGTGGCTTAGTTTATTATGTCTTCAAAAAGTTTAGTATCAGTTAAAATTGTAATACTATCAATTTTTGCACTGCTATAATTTTCCACCAAAATGAGAATGAATACCTTAATAATGCTTGGTAAAATCTAGTAAAAAAACTTATAAATATAGTAAAGCTAAACTTCTCTTAATGTTACAGTTTTACTAATTAATTTAAGATATTTAAAATATCTTAAATATTGAAAATTAATTACATCATTACATATTTTAAAATAAAATTTATTAGTTTTTCTAATAAGCTAAAATGTTTAAAATGCAGACTGTTTATAATATAATCAAAATATAAATATTATGTGCTTATTTCCCTTAAATATATCTATATGGATTTCTGAATCCTCACTGGTTTAAAAGTTGATAATATTCACTTTTATTAATATTGGACCATAATGTAGATTTCAACTAATTTCAGAAGATTAATACTATTCAGAATGTATTCTCTGAATACGTTCAATGAAGCTAGAAATCAATAACAAAAATATAACTAGAAAAGTTTAAATATGCTGAGGAGATTAAAACACATATCTCAATGTACCATAGTATTTTCAAAATGGAAAATAAAATATATTTTGAATTTTTAAAATATCAATATGACATGCCAAAATGTGGGTATAGGTTTCTAAAGTGATGTATAAGGATTAATCTATATGCATATATTTACATATTAGAAAGAAGGAAGAAATTAAAAGCTAATTATAAATTTTGATGTATTTTTAAAAGGCCATAATAATAAAAGAAATTAGAAAGACAAAAAGGATATGTATAAGAATAGTAATGAGTGAAATCGAAAACTAGCATACAATGGAAGGATTAAGGACAACATTTGGTTCTTTGAAAAGACAAAAAAAATGAACTCTTGGTGATACTGATCAAGAGAAAAAAAGAAAAAAAAACAAAACAATAACCAACACCGTAAAGAAATGGAGAATAAGTATAGATCTTGAGAAGACTGCATAAATAAAAAATACGAAAACTTCATGCAATTTAGATAAAATGGCCAAACTACTGGGAAAATACAATTTACCTAAACTGATCCAAGATGGAAGATAAATTCTGAATAACTCTATAATGACTAAAGTAATTGAATCAATAATTAAAAAGCTATAGATCCAGAGGGCTTTGTCAGGTAATTTTGCAAAGTATAGAAGGAAGAAACAATGCTAAACCTATACAAATTATTCCAAGAATAGATAGGGAGCCAATGAAGCACCCAGTTTATATTGTTGATTTTATAGTCTAACATATTTAGTATTTTAAACCAGTGTTCATGAGTGAGATACAACTGTAATTATTTTTTCTCAAAATGTCCTCTGATTTTGATATCAAGGTTAGACTGGCCTATAAAATAAATTGGAATGCATTGGCTCCCTTTCTATTTTTGGAATAATTTGTATAGATTTAGCATTGTTTCTTCCTTCTATACTTTGCAAGTTGATTTAGTGTCAGGTTGTAAAGTTTTCTTCAACATTAGAAAAATCAATGATCTTTGCTACTTTAAAATAATTATGGACAAAATCATGCCTTTATTTTAGTGATAAGTATTTCATATAATTCAACATCATTAAATGATAAAATTCTTACCAAACAAATGTTGACAATGAATTAGCTTAACTTTATAAAATATCTCCCCAAATCCACAGGAAATACCACAAACAATAGTGAAATCCTGAAAACCATCCCCCTGATATTGAAAACTATGAGAACCATCTTTCCTTCACAGCACTGGAGGAGCTAGCCACTTCAGAAAGGGATGGACAGAAAATTTTTTTAAAGGATTGAAAAGGAATATAAATTATAAAATAATATAATTTATATTTCATAAAAATTTCAACTATGTAGGAATGAAGCTAACAAAAGATATTCAAACAGCCTTACCAAAAATGTAACATTTCCAGAGAGGTAGATAACAAATTATAAACTTTAAATATAAAAAATAAAATTAGCCATGCTAATGGATTAGAAGACAGTGCTATGAAGAGATCAATTTTCCTCAGTTTTTCTATATACAATGCAATCCCTATCAAAATCCCAACACCTTTTCTTTTGGAAACTTGGCAAGTTTATTCTAAATTGTATATGGAAATACAAAAAGGCAAGAATGCTTTTCTTCAAAACATTTTTGAAGAAAAAGAAGGTAGGAAGACATATTCTACAACATATTAAGACTTATTATATAACATAGACAAATTAGACTACCATAAAAGAAGAAAGCATTCTGAAATGTATTCTTAAACATGTGCATATTCATACATTTATAACCACTTGATTTATAAGAAAGCTAGCACTATGAGGTCCTGATGAAAGACAGTCTTTTAAATAAATAAATTGTGCTGAGATGATTTGATACTTATCCATCCCCTATGTAATACCATACAAACGTCTTTTCTATGTGCATTATAATCTAAGCATAACATTTTTAGAACAATTTTAGGATAATGATCTCACTTCAGGGAAGTGTTTCTTAAACAAAATATTGTATTTCTTAAATACTAACTACAGAGGAAAAGATTATATAATTTAACTATATTAAAATTATGAGATTGTATTCATCACAACACACAATTGTACCAGTCAAGATATATGCATTAAAGAGTAAAGACACTTTATTTGGAAAACATAAGACAAAGGTACTACATCCATATCAGGTAAACTTGTTAAGTAAAAGACAGCCTGGAAGAAAAATGGCAAAGAAACATAAACTGATATTTCCCTAGAAAATATATCCAAATATCCAATAATCATAAGAAAAGTGTTCACCTTCATTAGTAAGTGGGAAATGTGAATCCAAACTAACATGATATACAAGTGTTTATAATTAAATTAAATAAAAATTAATCTTGATATTTAAATTTTTATTATGCCCTGTTTCAGTAAGTGTAAGTAGCAATAGGAACTCTTATTCACTGTTGGTGTGACTATAAATTAGTACAAACACTTCTGAAATTTTGGGTATCATTTACTTGCACTGAAGATATATAAGGTCTATAATCCAACAATTTCACTCCTTAATACAGATTCAACAAAGATTCATGCACAAGTGCCCCAAGAGACAACTTCAAGACTGACTATAGCAGCATTTTTTTTTTAAGATTTATTTATTTATTTAATTTCCCCCCCTCCCCTGGTTGTCTGTTCTTGGTGTCTATTTGCTGCGTCTTGTTTCTTTGTCTGCTTGCGTTTGTCCGCTTCCGTTGTTGTCAGCGGCACGGGAAGTGTGGGCGGCGCCATTTCTGGGCAGGCTGCTCTTTCTTTTCACGCTGGGCGGCTTTCCTCACGGGCGCACTCCTTGCGCGTGGGGCTTCCCCATGCGGGGGACACCCTTGCGTGGCACGGCACTCCTTGCGCGCATCAGCGCTGCGCATGGGCCAGCTCCACACGGGTCAAGGAGGCCCGGGGTTTGAACCGCGGACCTCCCATATGGTAGACGGACACTCTAACCACTGGGCCAAAGTCCGTTTTATTGAGAGTCCCAAACTAGAAACAATCAAAGTGATCTGTAATAGGAGAATGGAGAAATAAATTATGGCATATCTATACCTGAGAATTCTATACATGAATGAAAATGAACTATGACTATATTCTGACTTTGGGTACAGAATTGTTCACTTTATACCAATTCATTAAGTTCTACATTATGTTTTCTATCTTTTATTCACCTTATATTTCACCATAACAAGTAGCTTTGTTTACTGATAAAGAAAAAATAATCATAATGTCATCTCCAGGATAGATTTCATCCTAGTTTTCCAAGGGTTTTTTTTTTCTATGTTCTTTTTTTTAAGTTAATAGATCCCAAGGAATGTTACATTAAAAAACATTTAAAAAAAAAAACATAAGAGGTTCCCATATAACCCACTCCCCACCCCTTCACCCTATCTTTCTGTAAATTGTATTTTTTTGAAGATATCTACATCACAAAAATGTTACATTAAAAAATATAAGAGGCTCTCGTATACCCCCCATCCCTCTCCAAGGGTTTTTAATACACAAAGGACCTCTGGCTGGAATATAAAAGTTCTTGCCAGGAAAAGAGATTTTAGGTATTATAATACTGATTTCTACATGAAAATATGGATTATTCACCTAGTCTACATTATCTTATCTTTCTTTCCTTAACGAAGTCTATAACCTGCCCTGAGATGATGTGGTTTCTTCATTGCTTCAATTGCCTTAGCTTTTATTTTGCTCCAACATTTACATGTTGTGCAATTTGGTTATAAATATCTTTGAGTTTGATGAAATTTCACATAATTTTCAAGTCTCTTCTCGGTGTGTAGAATGACCTCAGGAGATGTCATTCCAATAATATGAATCACCAGCTGGAAATCTCAAACAGTACAAGTGTGTTGAGGTACACAATTACATTCTGCACTTTGAGTCCAAGTAGTTTTGAAGGAATAGATTGTGTAGCTCGTATATGGTCAAGCAATCAAAGTTAGACAGAAACCAAATGCTTTAATCTTATAACACTATCAAGAAGCTGATAAGGACAAGTGTTCTTTTATTTCACTATTGTAGAAATAAAGTGAGTCTACAGAGTATGCCCATATTTTAAGATATTGCTCTGAGTTCCTAATCACTCAATATGAGTTAGGGTCTCATATAGACTGAGATACCAGTCTACCTACCTAAAGATCCCATAGTTGTGTTGGCAGCACAAACCTAGTGAAGCAGCACACAGTCTTGTTTAAAAGAAAGGGCTATAGATTCAAATCCAAGCTCCATTGCTTTCGAGCTGTTAGACATAGGAAAAGTTAGTCTGTTTCTCAACATCCTCATCCATAAAATGGTAAGAATTATAATGATAGACACTGTCTCAGAGCTTGTTTGAATATAAAGTGAGTTCATATATGAAAATATTTAGATGGCATACAGTATGAGTTCAGTAAATTTTAGCTCCTAATTGATCTCCGTAATTTTTCATATTGATTTCCCAGCATGTAATTTTTAAAAGAGGGCTTTCTTAATACTCAATGTCTGATATTCCACAAAGTGATAGTAATAAAGTAAGAGGGAGTATTGTGGTGGAAGAAAAGAGATCAATGTAATGAGAAAAGCAAACACCTTCAAATAATGAAATCTATAAACCATAGTTCTCAAACATCTGTGGGAAGAAACGTCTTGCAGACTTGTCAAAAAGGCAGATTCCTGGGTCTCACTTAAAAAATTTTCATTTCAGTTGGTCTTGTTAAAAAATGCCCTCCATGTGATTCTGATACAGTGGTTCTCAGATCACCTTCAAGAAATATTACAATGTCACTTCATTTACACCAGCTCCTAGTTTGGTAGTGATGAAAATGAAGCATGGAAAACAATTTTTTAAAAGAAAAGGCTTGTCACATTGGCCTCATAAAATTAATGAAGATGCTATAATTAAACCCAAACTCTCTTGAATCTAGAAACTATATTTTGCTGCTATAGCATGTTCTTTCTTTAAAGAAAGAGATAGAATGGATGGTAGTAAAGAGACCACTGGGTTTCTAAGGAACATAGTAATTCAAACCTTTTCGTCTAAATAGTCATCTCTTGCCTATGTAACAGAATTGGAGAATTCTTCTTGATTTCTGATTCTGGTATCTAATTGCTATGATATCCTTTCCATGAGGCTAATCTACTTGCTTGGTCACAGACAAAATTCTGCTGTAGGAAGTCATACTCTTTTGACTTTCCAATAGGGTACCCTGAAGCAAAGAGTTTGTGGCACACATTTGCAGGATCATATAATCTATCTGTATAAGAATAGTATGAATTTCAGATTTTTGGTTACAGCCATGTACTTACCTCTGAAGATGTCTGGAATCATGATGCTAACCATTGACCAAACCTAAATAAAATGTACTTACTGTAGATCAATGTTGTTCCATGCCAGGATACAAAACATAGCAGGGGGTAGCCAGTACTATCTTTTTAGCATTGTTTATAAAAAAGGACAGAGAGATGGTTTGCACCTGATTTCTCTTATATTATCTGGGTGTCCTTTATTTGAACCTGGCCTTACAGACTGGTTTGGCTATGTAACAAAGGGACATATAAAAGATCCCTCCTTGATTGAGACTGTAGCTTCCCTGAGAACAAGGTATCTTGCATATATTTTGGTGGACCATTTTCCAATAATGAAGCATGTTTGTGCAACCAAAAGCAGAATTTGGAAGCTGAGCCTGGATATGTCAAAATTTTGCCATGCTTCCCTGTGTCACTTTCTCCTGCTGTGATATATCCTTCATTTTCATTAGTTTTACATGGTATTACCTGGATATACTTGTTAGTTCTTTTATTAATCCCAACAGGCATAATTGTTGCATCTTCTCACCACTAAGATGAGTCACTGCTGTTTCTGTGGAGAGGAGCAATTGAGTGCTAGAGAGAAAGATGCTTTCTCTCCAACTATCCCTAAAGGCAAAGTTTCTGTTTTATGGACTCTATTAGTCTGCCAAAGGGCTGCCAATGCAAAGTACCAGAAATCTTTTGGCTTTTATAAAGAGTGTTTATTTGCAGTAAAAGTTTTCAGTTACAATGCCATAAAAAGTCCAACTCAAAATTGCTTTCTTACCAAAGTCAGTTGCCACGTGTTGAAGCAAGATGGTCACTGATCTACGGTTGGTCCTTCATTCCCTCCTGGGCTTCCTCTTTCTCTTGAGGCTTTGTGGGCCCAGCCTCTTGAGGCTTCATGCTTAAGTGATTCTGTTGTCTTCTCTCTCCTGGCATGGGGCTTGTTTCTTTCTGGGCCTCCTATATCAGTCTCAGGTCTGCTTGCTTCCCGATCCCAGCTGTAAGCTATCAGGCAGAATGCTTCATCTTTCCCCAGACCTTCAGCTGTTTCAGCCTTTCCTTTCTGTGACATAGCAGGATCAAAAATGACAGAACTCTCTCTTCCTGTGTTTGTCTCTCTATACGAGTCGGTTTATATCAGGCCCAGCAAAGAAAAGAAGTAAACGTCCTTGGTAAACATCCCTCCTACAAGCATAGTGAAAACATCACCAGACCCCATACACAACACATTATTCTAACAGACATTCTATTCTCATAAACTATGGAATGTCCTTGTTTTGAAACCCCTTATAACACCCCTCATTTTCCCATCTCTTTGCAGAGTGCTGTCTTCAGTCTGATCAGCCATGATTGGAAACTCTATCCTGTTCCTAAGTCCCAATAAAGCTTATGCCTGATTCAATGCTAGGTATGTTCCTTGTACTTGCAGCTGTACCAACTTATGCCCTTCAGAAATTAGGTTGGAACAATTGGCAAGCCATGAGCCAGGATACCTAAGGATAACTGGCAGTAGTGGGCATGAGCTCAGGGAAGGAGACTCCACAGGGAAATCCAGGTTGGCTTATAATGTCCATTTGGGGAGGGGTGGCTGCCATCCTGGATGAGCAGGGACTGCCAATAGAATATGGGGATGCTCTAAGAACTCCGGCTCTAAAAACTCTGCTATAGCAGGTAGCAGAGCAGCTGTACTTAAATAAAAGAAAGAGAAACCACCAGATAGCAGTGGCTGTAGCATGGCCCCTTTTAGGAGACTTGAGGGTGGCTATCAAGGCAGAATAAGTGGCAAAGTCTTCTGTACACTGCTTAGAAGAAAAGTTAAAGCTGGAAATGTTGCTGGATTTTTTCTAGGTTCTTGGCTAAGCTACAAAAAATGAATTTTAAGAGTAGGCCAATTTAGTTAGGTCAGTAATTTATTAAGGAACTGAGAAAAGAGAAATGGGAGAAAATAACAAATTATGGGTCCCAGATGGAGAGGAAGGAGGTGAAAAGAGATAGAGGGCTGATTTACAGATTACAAATCCCCATTACAAATGACAAATCCCCAGGTTAACTTGCATGCAAGGCAAGAACAGATCTGGTTTGGCTTTTGCGCTTGCTTTTTAAACATTAATTATTCTATCCCTTTGCTAATGTAGGGAGAAGAATCCCAGTTGTTTGCTGTTTTGATTGATTACCCCACCCCTCAAGCCCCAGCAAGGGCCCAATAATAAGGACCCTGGAGAATATCTGGGACTTCTCTTTTATTCTGGAGGAAATCTTGTTCCAAATGGGGGTTCTCACAGGTCCTTCCAGCAATCATCTTGTGGGGTATTCACGGCCACATGAGTTTCCTACCAGGTTCCAGGTCTATTGATTCCCTAATTTACTAGTCTGCCTCAGAATGGGATATGCACCTAGCACAGGCAGAGATGAACATTTCCTTTAATGATCACCTGTGCTGAGTTGATCCATTAGAAACCCTGGTTCCTAGATATGCTTGAGCTAGGGTAGGTAGGCTGCTTGGAGTCCAGATCTGGAGAATATTAACCACCCTGGGGGGGACCCTAAGGCATGAGATCCTGTGGACTCTTCCTCAGATGAGGAGAAAGAGGAAGAATGGGAGGTGAAAGAAGATGAGGAACCCCCAAGGGTGCACCCTATGATACAACAGAAATGGAATTAGTTCAACTACTGGAAAAGAAGGAAAACTTAGCAGCATTTTGCTAAGTTTGTAACTAATAAAATAGTTTAGTGCTTAGTTGCTTATGGTTATTTCAGGACTGGCCTCATCGTTGTAATGGAAGCTACTCTATTCTCCTCTGTTTCTATCCATGACAACTTCTGCTTCCCATGTTGGGGAGAGGCAAATTTGAGACACCCCTGTCTCTGGTTCTTCCACTGGTGTTAATAACCCTTCATTCTCTCATACTATCCAGGTGTTGACTTCAGTTTACCTACTCCAGACAAAAGCCCAGAGGGATTCCATGAACTTCGAAGAGATTGCTGCTTGGTGGAATCTTCAGCCTTCAGGGTGGGATGTCCATTCTTCCAGTCCAGTGACCACCTGAGTCCTGTTACCTCTGAGGACTTGGGAATGGGGGACCTCTTACGCCCACCATCAGGAATCCTGAAAGCAACAGGTCATGAGAGAAACCAGTTTTCCCTGAGACTTCAATGATCTCAGTGATTGTAAATTGGAATTAATGTTGCTCATCTGAGGCCTGTCAAAGTCAAAATGAAAAATAAGTAAAGCTCTGAAGTAAAGGAAAATTATGTAGATTGTATTTTAAAGCATTGGGAACAATTTGGTTATAAGCCGATAACTAAAAAAGGAATGAAATTCTTGTATAAAACTGTGTAGTCCCAGTTCAGATTAGAAAAATCAGAAATAGGCTTCAAAGAGATCTTTTGAATATAATGTTATTTTATGGTTAAACGTATTTTGTAAGATAATGAAAATTATAAGTAATGTTACTAAGTTGTATTTTTGCATCTAACTGTCTATGTTTGTCAATTTGCTCAGTTCTTATCTTCATACATCAGGATGCTAATATCAAATAAACAAATGAAAATTCTTAAAAGACCTCTATTCAAATTACTAAAAGTTAAATAAGTGCTTACATGTAAATGAATATTCCTCGAGCCCAAATTAGAGAAGCTAAGCAGGATGGAAATGTCATATAGAAATCTGAATATAGAAACTATTAGGAAAGAGCAAAAAAAGTTTTTCCTAAGCTCCTTGCCCTCCTACTCAGCACTATAGCCTCCCCCCCCCCCCCCCCCCCCCCCCCGGCCTCCTTTCCTTTGCTATGGGGAAGGGCTAGATGTGTCAAGTTAGGGAAATGTAAATTTAGCTTAAAGCTCTTATCTACTAGGACAGGGAATTAAGAATTATAGTTTGTCCTATAATTCCCCAATTTAAACTTTTTAACAACCTTAAAATGAGGGTAATTAATCCAACTACCAAATTTCAGTAAGTAAAGAAAAAATCTTTGAAAAATCTTTTCTAAATTATAATTAAAGCAAATTAAGCAATTATAATATATTCCAGAACTTGGCAGTAAGTATGCTTTTAAGATTATTCAAAATTTTAGAAATTATTAAGGAAAAAAAATAGCTTTTATCTTTCTGTGGAGGGATGGGGAAAAAAAAGAACATTCCTTGCATGAACTATAATTGTTCCAAATTTTATTTAGCTTGGGTGTAATCTCACTAGGTTTATAGGATACTAATTAAATAAATTAGCATTATATTCATTAAATCTTTAAGATGATAAAAATTGTAAGTTCATGTTTAACAAGATTAAGTTAAAGAAAATATAGCTTTGTTCTAAAATGAAATGACTAGTTTTACAGAACAGAGTGAAGAATGTACAAAAAAACTTAAATGGATAAAAAATTTCATGGTTTGCAACTATATTTTAATAAGCTTATGTAAAGGTGTAAGTAACCAGTTTATGTGGTTATGGTTAGCTATAGGAAGTTTACAAAAGCATTGTCTAAACTGAAATATTTGAATGGCTAATCCCAGGAAGCCACTATTAAATAAAAACCTGAATTGATATTGATAACAAAAAGTAACTGCATAACAAAAAAATCTGTCAGAAACCATCTCAATTGGTACATTAAGGTGGTGGTAGGAAGAAGATAATGTTGATTCCATTGGGAATCTTAGGTTTACATAAGATAATGGAGAATGTAGTATTTTTCCTGTACTGCTAAAGTAAAATACCTCTTAACATCATCATGGTAAGGGTATAGAAGTAAAAAGTAAAGTACTAAAAATAGTTAAGCTCACTTAATACATTATAAACTGCATTGGAAGTATTTAGAAAGGCTATAAAAATTAAAAGAGATAGACTCCAGTATTGTCAAACTCTGTTGTACATTCAAAACAGGTCCCCGTAACTTGCATGGTACTTCTCCATCTGAGTTATTGGCTAGTGTATTAGTCAGCCAAATGGGTGCTGATGCAAAATACCAGAAATTGGTTGGTTTTTATAAAGGGTATTTATTTGGGGTAGGACCTTACAGATACCAGGCCATAAAGCATAAGTTACTTCCCTCACCAAAGTGTATTTTCATATATTGGAGCAAGATGGCTGCCAATGGCTGTGAGGGTTCAGGTTTCTGCGTTCCTCTCTCCCAGTGTCTTGCTTCTCTCTGGGTTCAATTTTCCTTCCTTCCAAGGGCTTGCTTCTTCCTAGGCTCAGAGTTCCTCTCTTCCTGGGGCTGGCTTCTCTTTCCTCTATGAGCTTACTTCCTTGGGCTCCAGCTTAATGCTTCAACATCAAACACCAACATCAAAAATCCTCAGCTCTGTCCTTCACCATGCCTTTTATCTGTAAGTCCCCACCCACCAAGGGGTGGGGAATCAACACCCTAATGACATGGCCCAATCAAAGCCCTAATCATAACTCAATCACACCCAGGTACAGACCAGATTACAAACATAATCCAACATCTATTTTTGGAATTCATAACCATATCAAACTGCTACTGCTAGGTTGGTGTATTAGTCAGCCAAAGGAATACTGATGCAAAATACCAATAATCTGTTGGTTTTTATAAAAGGCATTTATTTGGGGGAAGAAGCTTACAACTACCAGCTCATAAAGTATAAGTTACTTCCCTCATCAAAATGTTGTACCTCATGTTGGGGCAAGATGACTGCCAACGTCTGCAAGGGTTCAGGCTTCCTCTTCCTCTTAAGGCTCTGTGGCCCCAGCTTCTTCTAATATTAGCTGTATGCTGGGGTAAGTCTTTTCTCTCTCCCAGGGCTCATTCCCCTCCAGGCTCAGTTGCATCTATAGGCTATTAGGCTTATCTTTCTTCCCAAGGCTTCTGCTGTGTCTACAGACCTGTTTCTATTCCTCCGTGTTTTTCTCCTGTATGTTTACTTCCAAGGGCTCCAGCTCAAAACTCCCACTAACTCCTGTGCCTTGTCATTTTCTCTGTGGGTCCCCACCTACCAAGTGGGCACAGACTCAAATTCCAACTGAAATGGCCCAATCAAAGCCTTAATCATTATTTAATCAAGTAAAAGTGAAACCTCTGAATCTGATACAATCTAATATGCCCAAACCAGTTCACAAACATAATCCAATATCTATTTTTGGAATTCATAAACAATATCAAACTGCTGCACTTGCTCACTATGACCCTTAAAATAATAAAAGGATCTACCACCTCTCTGGTCATATTCCTGAAGTGGAGGAAAATCCATTGCTATTTTGGACCCTTGCAGCAGCCATCAATGTCTCAATATGGCCAGACTTAAATGGGCATTGCCTCCAGACTGCTTCAGTTTCATAGTGCTGAAGTGTCCTATGTACCAGGCCAGCAAAATACTGGAGTTTCCCTCCAAGGGCCAGTGGTGCTGTAGCATGCTGGCTATGTGACAGATATAAAGGGGAGCAATTACCAGAATAATTTGAAGTAGAACCTAAACAGACATAATTGGCATTATGGCCTGCTCCAGAAGCAACATCTATGATATTGCAAACCTGGAGCTTAGATCATTAACTGCAGCTCAAAAAGGAACCTGTGCATTGACTAGTGCATTGATTAGTATTAAGTTCTGTACATATATATATATATATATATGAATATATTATGTCTTCTATTCTAGGTCATATGTAGAAAGATATTGAACATGTTAAGTCTTTGTAGGGGAGCGGATGTGGCTCAAGAAACTGGGCACCCACTTCCCACATGGGAGATTCTATGTTTGGTTCCCAGCACTTCCTAAAGAAGATGAGCAGATTCCACAATGAACAGATGCCACAACCAGCAAGACACCACAATCAGCAGATGCTGCAACCACTGCAAAGAGCAGATGCCACAAGGAACAGATGCCTCAACCGGTAGACAATGCAACCAGCAGGATGCAGAAGTGGCTCAAGAAGTTGGACACTCACCTCCCACATAGTTCGGTTCTCAGTGCCTGATGGGCAGACAAGCAGACAAATGAGGGAGACATCTTGGGGAGGTGGGAGAAAGGGAGTAAATAAAAATAAGTAAATAAGCAAATAAATATTTTAAAAAATGTCTCTGTAAACTTAATTCATTTTCTAAGTAATTAATGAATGCTCCTAAAAGGGAAAAGAATGGTTCTCTTAAGTATTGTCTTTATTTTGCTTGCCATATGCTTATTTTGTTCTTGCCTATATTGTCTTTGTAAGTTTATGTCTACGGCAGTGCCTCTCTTCAAACCTCTCTTAGTTGTCCTAGGCATAACCATTGCTGTGGAAACTGGGGATGGCAGTTAATACCAAACCTAGCATGTTTACCACAATCTCTCCCTAGTGTTAACTAACACCATAGAGTAAGCTAGTTTTGCCTTAAAGCCCTTAGACAACAAATGGAATCCCTTGCTGCCATGGTGCTGCAAAATTGCAGAGTCCTAAACATGCTACCCATGGCACAGGGAGAAATCTGCCTGTTCTTCAAGGAGCAATGCTGTTTCTATGTAAATCACTCCAGAACAATCTTAGACAGCATTCTAAACCTACAAAATCAAGCTTATCAGCTTGGGGATGATGTAGCCTCTAGAGGCACCTGACCTTTCTCATTTCCATGGTCCAGTATGTCTTGGCTGGCCCCCTTTTTGGGGCTGCTTACCACCATTTTCTTTATCTTTTTAGTAGGAGCATGTATCTTCAAAATTCTAAGTTTATTTCTTCCAGAATCAATGCCTTACAGAACAAGGTGTTAGTCATGCAAGGATTTCATCCAGTTTCAACCATGGTGCTGGACTGCCTTCCCTCAACCTCAATAGAAAAACCCAAAGTTTCATACCCCATCAGGCAAAGACAACTACCCTAACCAGCAGGAAGCAGCCACAGAAGAATGACCATCACCTTTCAGCATCCCCTTAAGAATAAGAGTGTAACCTATCTGAGGGGGTAGTTGAGGAAGGTTAGCATAAGAAACAGGGAAGGCAGCTGGTCAGAATAAAAACCACCAAAGATCCTTGGCATGAGGTCCAATATGAAAGTCCTGAACTCAAAAGAAGTCCCGAATAACTCAAAACAGAAAGACTTACCCTTTGGTTCCCTGAAAGGTGACATGTGAACATAGAAAGGTAGGCAATCAGGAAAATCAGGACAGCAAATAGCTGGGTCCCTATGTGTGGACTCTCCTTATGCCTAAACTATTTTTGTAGTCACTGTAGAAAACTCAGAGAATTTCTAAGGGGAAAATGTATGGCATTGGAAGCCTCCTCATCAGACTCCCCTACCTGGTACTTTATCTACTAATGGAAATGTTGCTTGTACACTGTTAGACCAGCATGATCTGCTCCTTGTTGTTCCCCATAAACATCTTTCTTTTCACCCATAGCACCAGAGCCAATACCTTTCTACAGTGAGCTTGGCAGTAACCCACCTTCCACATTTGAATGCAATGTTGGGTTTGCACATATCTACCTTGGTGCTACTGATCTTTCTTGGACTATAACACCTGCAGATTGGACAGCATGGAACACCTTGCTGGCATGGCAGAATACAACCTACTGACAGGTTTGAAACAAGACCTTCCCATTTAAGACTGAGACTCAGCCGTCTTTCAATGAGACTTGTAATTATATTTTTTCTCTTGTAAGGGAACAGGTAAATAAGGTCAGACTATTATTAGGATATGCTGTATATAATGGTTTAGGTTGGTTAACAGCTGAGTTTGTCACCTTAGATCTCATCACTCCTGTCTGCATGGAATGATAAGAGGAAATCTGTGATATGAGGTGTTTACCCCCGAGTTGTGTAATTTTACAATCAAGGCTAGATATGGAGTAAAGCACGTCCCCTGGTTGTTCTATCCATTGACCATTTTTGTGCCAGGTGGAACTGCCTGGTCACTGAAAAACACATAACACATAATGGCTTTAGCTAATCGCACTGCTCAAGCCCTTAATGACACCAAAGTAACAATTTCCTTACTAAACAAAGAAACTACCCAATCACAAAAGGTAGTTTTACAAAATAGGATGGCTTTAGATATTCTTACTGCATCAAAAGCAGGGGACTTATGCCCTCACTGATGTTCAATATTGTGTATACATGCCTGTGTATACACTCCCATAATATTTCACAAGCTCTAAATCACATGCAAGAGCACATACAACATATTGATAAATTAGCAGGTGACCCCCTACCTGATTGGTTTAATTCCTTTTTTTGGTCCTAGTATCATGTTTTTTATAGGTCTACTAGCTTTTGCTGGAGGACTCCTATTATTCTGTTGTCTTTTGTACTGTTGCTGTGGAATCTGGATGCAATGCTTGTCCTATGTCAATGTAGGTTGCTATGTGGGGGTGGATGGTGGGGACCCAGCACCCCAGTCCTAAGTATATAGCCATCTGTGTGTCCTAGACATAAGTTAAAGGTTAATAACCCTTCCAAGAGGGGAAAGAATGTATACATGGTATCATAAACTATAATATTCCCAAAGCAGTAAACATCTTTGGTAAATGTCCCTCCTATGACCATAGTGAAAACATCACCAGACCTCATATGTACCCTTCACAAGACCCGATCAGAAACTCTGTTCTCATGCCCTATGCAATGTCCTTGTTCTGACACTCCTTATAAAACCCCTCCTTTTCCCATCTCTTTGCAGAGCACTACCTTCATTCTCCAATCATCTGCCATAGGAGACTCTCTCTTGTACCTAAGTCCCAATAAAGTTTTTGTCTGACTCAGTGCCAGCTGCTTTCTTTGGTCTCATGGCCACCAACTTGTGCCCTTCAGGGGTTGGGGTTGAATAAGCCTACAACATCACCTGATCCCCTTATGCAAATTTAAGCCCTTCTATATACTTAGCAAAGCACCATTTTATGGAATGTGCCCCCCTTCCTCTCACACTAGACTTTGAGCTTCTTAGATGCTAGCAGTGTTTACGAGTCCCTTCTTAGCACCTGGGTTGCTCGATAAATATTTTCATAAAGATTAATATGTGTGGCCATTAAGATAGTTGATTTAGAACTGTATTTTGTTTTCTTACAGCAAAAATGATAACATATCAAGAGATCTCTTTAACAGCCTCTATTTAAAATAGGATAGGATTACTATGAAAGGAGTTTCATCAGAATTTTGAGAGACACTGATTAGGATCAAAAGGGTACATTTAACCTAATTAGAATGAATATTTCTTAATTATTTAAGGGTAAAACCAACTATACATGTTTATTACTCATTTATGGTTCAGAGAAATCCTTCCAGAGACAAGAAGAGAAATTTCCAGTGATTTATGAAAAGTGTCAAACTTAAGAGCAATTTTAAAGAAAAATATAACCAAAAAGAAAAAAACATATGTCAGATAATGTATTTTTCATTCTCTTTATGTTCAAGTATAATTTAGAAATCGTTCTAAATATTTGAATTCATTAGAAATTATTAGAAATAATAAAATGTTCATTTAAATTAATTGAAAGCATCTTCCATTATTTGGAAATTTTACCAAGAAGTCCAATTCATTCAGATTTAAACTTCTATGAGTCTTAAGACTCAAATTATTTAGTGGACATTTGTTGTCAAAGTTCTTATTTTATCAACACAAAACCTACTCTCACTTTCTCTAGTAAGAACTTCCCTAGTGATCATGAGAGGATCTCTTCTTCCCTCTTGTATACATCCTTGGAAATACTATTATCTGTCTTAGACAAGGTGTGGACATACAGCCCAAGCTTCCAATTAAACTTTATCAGGACACTGAATTCTGAACTTTGGGATACAGATATAGCATGGATGTGTGTGGTTGAAAGTAATTCATCAAAGCAGCAGTACTCTGATGAGACTGCCAATTTACCCTTATTTCCTCAACCTGCAGAACTTTATTAGTTCCTGGCTCATACCAGTCAAGGTCTTCAACTGTTCCTTCAATGAATTCTGCTTTTGCTTAGGTTAGCCAGTGTAGGTCTCTGTACAATGAATCAGAACACCCCGACTTATACAATGATGTCCTTTCTGCATTATTCAAACACTTTTTAAATCATGTTCTTACTTGAATTAGAATAACATGATTAACATTTGTAAAACTCTTTAAAAATATTAAAAGTAAACAAGTATGGCAGCTGGTCTCAGATTCCCAGTGTGTGAATTTTAGAAGTGATTTCTTGTATAGGGTAAATAAAATCATGATAAAATAAATTAATGCTCAGTGTTTCTAGAAGTTTATATTTTTTACATTGTATCCTTATTTAGTTCTCAGAACTCCATGATGTGGGTGGAGAAGGAAATATTATTCAGATCTTCAAGAGAAGAAATTAAGTTTGGAAGAGAAAAAAGAACACCAAAGGGTCTTTGAGCTGAAGGAAAATGTCAGTTAATAAAATCATTTTGCATTCCATGTCCCAGTGTGATGCACTGGGTAACAACATCTAAGTTAGTGTAATTTCCTTATGTTTGAGGAGCCAGTCTTCTTAAAACAAAAATAAATCAAAACAAAAACTCCATAAACCTAATCTTTCAATTTAATGTTTGATCTCTCAATCCTCCATTTCCTCCCTAAGTGCTATCCGACTAGTCTAGCTAATAATCATTAAAATTGTGTAAGACTTGATAGTAACTTTCTATTTAAAGATGTGTAGGGGCATTTGGTTGGTATTATTCTGACTCAAGGATGAGGATGATGATGGTCTTTTCATCCTCAATGGGGTCATAAATTTCCATATGAAAGAGACTGGGCATGGGAGAAAGGAATCCTTATTTTCTGAAACACATGATTTCTACTAACCAGCAAGAAATTATAGAATTTGAGTTAGGGATTGATAAAAAATCATTTGTGATCTATCAGTCTATAAAACTATTGTACAAATTAATACACACACACAAATATATATCTTAGAAATAGATTTTGCCTTTATTATTAAAAAGTCTGGAAAATATATCACAATTACTATAGTTAAAATATTTCCATTTGGAAGATTTTCTTTCTGGCTTACAAACTGGCTTCATTTTTTTCTGTTCTTTCTTGTTTGAGAAAAGGAAACAACTAGCTACCATCATTTCTAAAATATACTTCCTATCTCAGAAGATTATTCTTTAATTATTCCTCAATTTCCTTTTTCCCCAGGCTGTTATCCTTTTTATTTTTTCTTTTATGTCTTGCTCTTCAACTTTTTATCATCTTCTCTCCTCATTCCCCACCAAACTCACTACATGCATTAAATTGCCATCAATTTATTCATTTACGTGCATAGAACTTTGTGGAAGTTTGATATTATTTACGAATTCCAAAAAGAGAGATTATGTTTGTAAACTGGTCGGCTTCTCTGGGGTTGATACCCTTTGATTGATTCAAATTAAAAAGCTTAGGAAGCAGACTTGGCCCAGTGGTTAGGTCATCTGTCTACCACATGGGAGGTCCGCGGTTCAAACCCCGGGCCTCCTTGACCCATGTGGAGCGGGTCCACGCGCAGTTCTGATGCACACAAGGAGTGCCATGCCACGCAGGGGCGTCCCCACATAGGGGAGTCCCAAGTGCAAGGAGTGCACCCCATAAAGGAGAGCCACCCAGGGCGAAAGAAAGTGTAGCCTGCCCAGGAATGGTGCCGCACACATGGAGAACAGATGCAGCAAGATGATGCAACTAAAAGAAACACAGATTCCCATGACACTGACAACAACAGAAGTGGACAAAAAAGAACACACAGCAAATGGACACAAAGAACAGACGAACGGGGGGGGGGGTGGGAGGAAGGGGAGAGAAATAAATAAAAATAAATCTTAAAAAAAAATTCAAAAGCTTTACATTTACTTAACTCAAGATTAGGGCTTTGATTCCACCAAATCTTTAGGGCATGCAGGGTTGAGTCCCTGCCCTTTTGATGGGCCAATCTGTGTACTTCAATCAAGTACATAGAAGTAGATATGTGAGAAAAGAGAGATAGCTCCATAGATATGGAAGGGGGTTTTGATCCTGTGGTCCTAGGGAGAGATGAGTCACTCACCTGATAGTTGACAGTTGACCTTGTGAAGAGAACAGAGCAGCTGAACTTGGAGAGAAATGAGACCAGAGAGCAGAGACAAGCTCTATGCCAGCCTACAGCTGAGCTTGGAAGAAGCTGGACCATGGAACCTTAAGAGTGAAGAGGAAGGATGAACTTGTGCATACGTCAACTGCCATCTTGCATCAACATGTGGCAACAGAGTTTGGTAAAGAAGTAACCTTGAGTTGGACTCTGTAGGGCCTTGTAACTGTAATCTTCTACCCCAAATAAATATCCTTTATGAAATCCAACAGATTTCTGGTACTTTGCATCAGCACCCATTTGACTGACTAATTCAAACTCTATGGAGTCTTTCATCCATATCCATGTGACCTCAGTCAAGTACAGAAATTCCACTATACTGTAACTTTAAACAGAGATTCATATTATATAGTAGAGGTTAAAAGAGGCCTGCAAGTATTTCGCCTCATCACATAAAACCTGCTCCCTCTTTAGGAATCAGAGACTATACAATTTCCATATTTATCAAATGGCCCATTCCCAAGGTATCTATGACTTTCAGATTTACATGGCAACGTTTAGGCATCTCCCTTTCACAAGCATAAGAATAAGAGAACAAAAATGTTTACACTGTAGTTTACACTCTCCCCCAGTACATTCAGTGGGTTATAGCAGGATATATAATGTCCAGCATCTGTCCCTGCAATGTCATTTGTGCTCCAAGTCCCAAAAATCCTCCCACATCATATCTCTTCTTCCCAATCCCTGCCCTCAGTAACTACTGTGACCACTTTCTCCACATCAATGCTACAATATCTTCCATTACTAGTCACAATAGTTCTATAGTAGCATACCAGTAAATCCACTCTAATCTGTATTTTATTCCTCCATCCTGTGGACCCTGGGATGGTGATGTCCACTCCAACTCTATATCAAAAGGGGGCTTAGATCCCCTTAAAACCTCATCATAAAGTTGACAACTCATGTCTTATTGATGACATGGCTGCATCCAACTTCTAAAGCTTGATTAAGAACAATCCTAACCTAGTCCTGGAAGTAGAGAGAATTAGAATATTTACAAACAGCTTTAATGATGACCAGCCATTCTTTCTAGTCAGCAATTCTTTGGTTCCTTTTCCTTTCTATATGCAAAGTATAGTTTTTCCCTCTCCAAGGGAGACTACTTAAAATTCCCATAAGGTAACAGGACCAGACTTAATGTCCAAGATCTCTAGGTGAAGTGTGCTTGCCTCTTCATCAGGAAAGAGGTCTGTACATGCTGCCTTTGATCAGGTGACTTATGAGTTCAAATGTTATCTGTCCTTCACACACTCAGTATACACAAGGAATGACAACTTGAAATAAACACTTCTAGTTGGAAAGAGCCCCTTATTTGGAGGAGGATATTCCTTAATCAAGCTTAGTTTTGCTCCCTTGACCACTATTCTCCATTGTTCTTAGTTTTTACACTTAGGAAAGTCTAACTTTTCCATTACTCTCTTTGGTGATATCTTAAGTAGATATCCAGAAATACGGGTATGATTCTCCTGCTCACGGTTGTAGGCACTCTCGGGTCCCTGGTGTAGTGGGTGACCATCTTCACCTCCTAGTTAGCTGACCTGAATAAGTCCAACGAACCAGATAGTAACAGTTGCAACTCTGCTGAGGCTCAGGGCCCTGCTGGCACATGGCCAGTCCAGAGATTCAAGTTTCCTGAGTATACACCAACCTCAGTGCCAACCACAGGTTCAGTAAAAGTGACAGAAGAGGCATGTGTAGAGAGGTCACATCTGAGTCCAACTCCATCACACTCAGGAACACAAATTCCAAAGTAGGGCCCACTGACAGGGTACTGAACTCCAGAGCCATCTGCTGTGATCATAGAACCTGTGTGTCTCCATTGCTGTCAGGAACACCAGTATCTGGGGTTGTATCTACTTTGGCTGTCTCTGAGATTCTGCTGAGATGTGCATAAATAAGTATGACTCCTCTGGTGACCTCCCTACTCTTTTTTGAAGACTCTTAGTCATATAAATTAATTTGTCTTTATCATTTCCCCCTTTTATTCAAGGTCTTTTTCTAGTTTCATCACCAGTTAGTGACTGATAGATACATGTACACAAGAATGTATCTTTTCCATCCTACAAACATCTAAATTGAGCCATGTTTATCACGTGCCTAGATTGGATCAACAAGTCAATGGAAGTAACTCTGAATCTAATATAAGTCAATCATTGCCAGCAATGATTTTATACTGTATGAGAGATTACGGGAAGAATATGCATACTTTGCAGAATATAGTATGCAATAAATGCTGTAAGAGCATTTTTATTAGCATGAAGGCTCACTATTAAAATGTCTTTTGCTTTGTTAATTTTCCTAATTGGGTTTGAAAGACCAGTGTTGAAAATTGATTTTGGATTTTTGTGATTTCTTTTCTGGTTATTTTAACTTGTTGTACCCTATAACCTGGGAGATAAATGGCTATTAAATTGTCATAGTACTGGATATCAATATTACTAATTATATAGATTTTCCATTATGATATGATAATTATCCTAAAATGTTAAGCCTGAAAATATAAAGTGATTTAGATCATTTTTCCTAGGGGTTCATTATATAGTCAACAATGAAAAACTAACCCAAGTAAGTGTGAATCAATTCTTGCATGCCTGGGTTCCACTATTCTAAACATCTTGCCCAATATATTTTTTAAACAATTGCTACATATACCAAATTATAATATGCATCTTGTTAGAATGTGCTGTTTGGATTACACTTTGTATTGAATTTTGATTTCCTAAATGCTTTATCTTCTCCAACCTCAATTAAAAATAACCAATATCCATTTCTTCTTCCCAGTAGACATACCAGAAAACAAGTTTTTAGTTTAAAGTCTAACTGTGAATTACAGTGTTTAGCTTGAGCATACTTTCTTTTACTTATTTCTTTTACTTGTTAGTATATTTATTAACTTAGATTAACTGTGACTTTTAATATTGCTGTAACCAGATGCTTTACTAGACCTTCAGTTGTTACTGTAGCTTAATATTCCCTTGCCCCTTCCTTTATGTCCTGTTTATTCCAACTCCAACTAGTTCTCATCAGTTCTCAGAGGCTTCCTGGGTGCTCACTTGTTTATTCTCTACTAACAGTGACTGAAAGAACTCTGGAACACAAAGCATTCTGTAAGTAGAACCAAAGTAAGCAGAGACAACAAGAAGCAACACTGGATCCTGAAAAGGAGAGGTCTGACAAACAGAAGTTCTAGCATCATCACAGCCCACTCCTTAGAAAAAGCAGCTGATTAGAAGACAAGCCCCAGCTCAGTGCCATCTAATAGCAGACCCTACACCAAATTAGCTTTAAAAGGTCCTTACTCTTCCAAATAGGAAAGAGAGCTGAGTTTGCTCCTGTCTCCTTACTTGGCTACCCTGTAATAAATTCTTTCTCCCTGTGAAACCCTGGTATCACAGAATTGGTTCTTGTGTGCATTGGGCAGTGAACCCACTTGTTTGGTAATAAATTATATCAGGGATGAAAATCAGCTCCTTTAAACATACTTGGCAATATTTGTCAATGTAAACCCAGAGTGTCTTTGCCAGTTTATGTATTTAAGTTCATTACCCTATAAGCTTCCAGAAAGTAAGTGAAATGCTCCATCTTCCTACTATATAGCGTGAATGAATGAAAGAGTAAATAAGTAAAGAAATAAAATTTTTCAAGTCTCTGCCTTTAAACATTTATATCTATTTCTCAGGCTGCAGTAAGAATTTATGTCAGAAGAAAATATTGTCATCTGTATATGAATTACTGTGTACTCAGTTCAGAACAGTTTTATTTATTGTTAGTCTATAAATAAAAATGAAATAGCTTATATTAATAGAAAATTAATCCAGGAAGAAGTCAAGAAAGTGATATGTTAGTGTAGCAGTTTGAGATTATTTATGAATTCCAAAAAGAGAGATTATGTTTGTAAACTGTTCTTTTCCTCTGGGCATGATACATTTTGATTGTATTAGATTCAGGTGTCTTTGAATAAGTCATGTTAAGATTAAGGCTTTGATTTGACCATGTCAGTAGGGCATAACTCAGTTTAATTGCCCACTCCTTTGGTGGGCTATATATATGATGCTCACTCAAGAAGACACACAGAAGAAGATACATGAGAAAAGAGAAAGAGCTCCACAGATGCCAGAGGAGATGGGTTGGGTAGGTAGGTGGATGGATTTGTGGTGGAACTTCGTCATGACACAGAAGAGGAAATAAATTTGATCCTGCAGCCCCAGGAAGAGAGACAAGCCCTATTCCAGCCTACAGCTAAGATCAGAAGAAGGTGGGCCCATGGAACCATAAGAAATAGGGAGAGACCAAGCAGAGACTGCCTGCCATCTTGCTTCAACACATGGCAACTGACTTTGATAAGAAACCAATCTTGTGTTGGACTCTTTAGGGCCTTGTAACTGTAAGCTTTTACCTCAAATAAATACTTTTCATAAAAACCAACAGATATCTGGTACTTTCTATCAGCATCCCTTTGGCTGACTAATACAGTTAGTTCTGATGAATTGTTTTCAGGCCAGCAGTACATGAAACAAAGTTCTAATTCATTTAGTAAGCATATAGTGTGTATAGGATGAGTTAATTCTCTACTAAAATGGATTCAGTTTCTTCTGTTCTCATTCACCAAAAGTAACAGACTAATGTAACTTAAATTGTTCCATTTTTCAGTCTGACAGTGACAAAAATGTACTTTTTTATTGATGAAAATGTATGATATTATCACACATGGCTGATATTAATTGAACCGATCTCTTGTCATAATTTACATCTTAGAGATATTGTAGTCCTGATTAATGGATTAAAGAATTGTGATCTGACCATTTATACATCTATTGCTAGGCAATTTTAGATAATATGAACTGAATTGTAGAATTTAGATGGTTTAGATAATATATTAGTGTTTTGGAGACCTTAGACAAGTATTAATACACAAATATAATACTGTTATGCAAAACAATAAAAATACTTTGGGTGATATATTTGAAATACAATATAGGCAATTGGATTTAAAAGAAATTAAAGGAAATGAAAATATACTTTTATAGGTAGATATATCTTGATTTTCATAAGAAAGATAGTAATATTTATTTGACACAGAATATAAAAATTCTCATTTTAATTATTATCAAATTTGTTTTTAATTCTTGATTATTGAGGTGCCAATATTACATGTGATTTTTCTAATTATCTAAAATATATACTTCATTTATAATAGTTGTTTCAATTTTTCATTGATGATGAGCAATTTTCTAAATTTTACTAATTGAAAAAATTTATCAAAGAATTTGTAGGTTTACAGAAAAATCATACCAAAAATGCTGAATTTCCCAATACCCCCTATTATTAACACTTTGCAGTAGTATGGCAACTTTGATAAAATGAAAAATATTGTTATAATTCTACTATTAACTATAACCCATAGTATATGTTAGGATTCCCTGCTGGTGTTGTACAAACTCTTTTTTAAAAAAATTTTAGTCTAGTAACATATATAACAACCTAACATTTCCCCTTTAAACCACATTCAAATATGTATAATTTAGCATTGTTAATTATGTTCACAATGTTGTGCAAACACTAAACAAATTCTTTTCATTTATTGTGGTCTTCAAAGCTAGCATTTCTGTTTGATTCCTTTCTAAATTCCTATATGTTTTTGAGATTATCATACTGTTTCTTCATTTGTTTCCCTTCTTGTTTTTTCTTGAACTTATTGAGGATTTTCTTTTTTTAAAAAGTATATGTCTGATATGGACAAATTTAGTCCTCTTTGTTGATGGATTTTGGATTTTTATCTTGTTCCTTCGGTTGGGCCATCATGTCCTGCTTCTTTTTTTTTTAAGATTTATTTCTTTATTTATTTCTCTCCCCTTCACCACCCCCCACCACCCCGGTTGTCTGTTCTCTGTGTCTATTTGCTGTGTCTTCTTTGTTCGTTTCTGTTGTTGTCAGCGGCACGGGAATCTGTGTTTCTTTTAGTTGCGTCATCTTGCTGCGTCAGCTCTCCGTGTGTGCAGCGCCATTCCTGGGCAGGCTGCACTTTCTTTCGCGCTGGGCGGCTCTCGTTATGGGGCACACTCCTTGCGTGTGGGGCTCCCCTATGCGGGGATGCCCCTGCGTGGCAGGGCACTCCTTGCATGCATCAGCACTGCACGTGGGCCAGCTCAACACGGGTCAAGGAGGCCTGGGGTATGAACTGCAGACCTCCCACGGGGTAGACGGACGCCCTAACCACTGGGCCAAGTCCGCCGCCCTTCATTTCCTGCTTCTTTGTATGTCTTATAATCTTTTGTTGTACACTGTATATTTTAATATTTTAAAGTCTCAACTCTGGGATTACATTCTGAATGTCTGCTCCTTAAGTTTTTATCCAGCTAGTAATAGGACAGAGATTTTCTTGAGTGCCAGGATCTAACAGAAGCAAACAAACCAGTGCAAATAAAAACTTTTTACAGTCTTCACAAACTGGTGCTGCTTCTATGGAAATATTCTCCAAAGTTTAACCCTCCTATGAAGAAGTTCAGCCCAAGGTTTATGTGAAGTATAGGATCCTTTCTGTCTTATCTGAGTTTGCATGGAGCTTCCTTCTTGTCTGGCTTTTGCTTTCTCGTGGCATTGTTTACAGGAATTTGGATATTCCCTTGACTTCCTATGAAATAAACTTTCTTCCTCTCCAGTCTACTCTGTTTTATGATTCCTAATTATCATGGAAAATATGCAATGTCCATATTCATCTCACTGACACTTTATGCCATAATTGTCTAATGTGAAATCATCTAGTAATGCCCTATTGTGGGCACATATTCAACATTTGGGTTATGTCAAGATTAGTTCCTTGTGTATCTACTTGCACTACTTGGCCATTCCTCTAAGAATCATTTGTTACTTTCTTGAAACTTTACTTTTTTAAATTTTATGATCCTGAAATATGTTTGTCCTGGTGTTAGTACAATGCTTACTTTGTCCCATATGTACACTTTCATAACTATTCAGTCTTCAGACTCCTCTACACTCTTATAACTCCCTAGTTTGCATTCTTTTCACTTCTGTGACTTCCACTGTGTAAAATAAAACAAAAACAACAGCAAAAAAATGCTATCAAATTGAGAATCAGGAGACATGTGAACTTACTTTTATATAAGCTATTCTGTGACTTTGACATACTCATTCCACTTATTTGAGCTGTGTTTTAAAATTAGAAAATGTTTCTATTGAATATTATTTTACATAGCAATAATAATAATACCAGGAAAATATATTCTGAGATAAAATAAATCTTGTATAATAAATTCTTTAATTGAACATTCGCAGTGAATATTAGTAATTAAGACTTTGAGAATTCTTGCAACTTAAAGAAAATAAAAGGGATGAAAAGAAAGGAAAGGATAAAATGTGTAATTTTGTTTGACTCAGAGTTCCCAATGCCATTATGTAATATTGTACTGAGCTACTAAATCTCTCAAATCCAGCCATTTCTCTTCATGTCCAAAACTACCAAAAATTTAGTCAAATCAATCTCAATTTAAAAGTCATATTTCATTCCACCCACAACTGTACTAGCCACATTGAATTGTTTATCAAATTCTTTATTTCCTCTAATGGTATCTTGCAACTTTTCTTGACTTCTTATTGTCTTCACCATTATTCAAGACCTCATAAACTCTTAGATTTTGATGGAGGTACTTAATCCAATTCCCTCACTCATGGCTCTTTCCATGTCTAACACAAATTATACACTTATGTCACATTAATTTTACTAAAGTGCTGTTTTGATTGAAAAACCTTCAATGGTTCTCTACCCTTTGTAGTACAAATTCAACAGGAAAATTTAGCATTTCTCATAGTCTTTTTAAAATAATATCTTTGCATGTTTCCTATATATAGATGAATATGTTTCCAGCTTTCTGGGGGTAGGTCTAGAGGTCCCTCAACATAATTATTAACTCCTCTTTTCTTTCTGAAAAGTATTCAAATTTTGACAATGAATTATATGTTTACCTTAACGATATGCCATTTATATTCTGGTAAAATAAGATCAGTTACTTACCCCAAATCAAATTACATTATTTTCTGTTTCCCTTTATCTGCTCTATTTATTGCTATGAAAATTCTACTAGTATTCCAGAGGCTAAATCAAATACCACCAACTTTGAAAAGTCTCATATCACCTGTTTTATAGTTCCTAACTGTTCTTTTTGCATAAAAAGTATAAGATCCATTTCATTAATGTATCACTCAAAATATAGTTCCTGGAATTTAATTCAGACTCTAGCCGTTGAATGATTAAAATAAATTCATGGGATATTCAATATTGCAAAATGAAAAACTGATCATGTACTCTCATATTTAACACCTTTCATGGATCTTCAACCACAAAATACAATCCAAATTCTAAAGACGGAATACAAGTCCCTTCCTAAATTTCTAGCTGGATCTCTCAGCATTCTCCAACACAGCCCTGATTTCTGGTCATTTCAAAGTACTTACTGTCCTTGGAATATGACGTGTTTTTATAACTGTGCTTTTGCATATGTAATACACCTGTTTTCTGAGTAATCTCAATTCATAAGGAGTATGAATATGAAAAGTTTACATTTCTTCCAGGTACTGCTCTGAATTGTACTAGGTCAAATTTTACTTTCTCAGCCCTGCTGGACAGATTATCCAGTCACTTTCTGTTTTTAAAATTACTTCATTCATCTTTAAACTCCAATCTTTGAGTCTATTCCAAACTTATCACCAAATTTAATGCAAATGAGTTGAACTTGGGAAAGAGGTTATTCAGATTTTTTACTGCTTTCCTCCCTCCCCTCTTCTAGCCAATGCATCCTCCATATTTAAGGACAGGAAGGAAGGATTGGAGGGTAGGAGGGACATGTTTATTTAATTGAGATGGAGTTTCCAATCCTCCCTATAAATATCAAGACCATTATTTTCTGCAGCATGTTGGTGGGTTTCTATCATAGCATACACTCTATCCCTGAGAATTTCTCACATCTTTGCTCCAAGAGGGAAAATACAATTTTTTCATTGTCACCCATCTAAAAATGTTCTCTACACTTTCACTACATTATCTGGTCCTCCATATATAACTGGAAGTGAGCAAGTGGAGAATATTTCTGCAGGCCTGTTCCTCTGGCTCTCATTGAACCTTGGTGGTAGAGAGGAATACTATTCACTAATTCTGGACCACCAAGAAAAGTCCAATTCAATATCCCATTATTTAATTGTTATTCACTTGGTCCTCTTCCTTCTCAAGATGATGAATTTCTACTCACTTAAAATTCAACTCACTTATATCCTCTGTGACATTTTTTCTCAATATTCTAGACAGATTTAAGTGTTCCTATCTCAGATATTCTCTTTGCCCCTGCTCACAATTTTACTAGAGAACACACCATGTTTGCTTATATTGTTTGTGCTTCCATGACTTCTTTTTTTTTTTTTTGAAGATTTTTAAAAAAATTTCTCTCCCCTTCCCTGCCCCTCACCCCAGTTGTCTGCTCTCTGTGTCCATTCACTGTGTGTTCTTCTGTGTCCACTTGTATTCTTGTCAGGGGCACCAGAAATCTGTGTCTCTTTTTGTTGCATCATCTTGCTGCGTCAACTTTCCACATGTGTGGCACCATTCCTGGGTGGGCAGGCTGCACTTTTTTCATGCTGGGTGTCTCTCCTTTAGGGGGTACACTCCTTGAGCATGGGACTCCCCTACATGGGGGACACCCTGCGTGGCACACCACTCCTTGTGTGCAACAGCACTGCACGTGGGCCAGCTCATCATATAGGTCAGGAGGCCCTGGGTTTGAACCTTGGACTTCCCATGTGGTAGGCGGACACTGTATCCATTGGGTCAAATCCACTTCCCACCCATGACTTCATAATAGAAACCTGGAATAATCCAAAGCACAATCCTGGACTGCATGGCTGCATTTTAAAACGCTCAATAAAATCCAATATGGATTCCCAGATAACATTTCCAAAATGATTCTATACCACCTTCAAATTCCCTGACCTGAAAACACCTTGTCTTCTACTCTTCTGATTTTTTCCTAATATACTCAGTATCAACTCTCATGAAGCGTGCTCTCTAATAGAGTATCCATTCACTATTTAATGTATTAATGATTTTCATTAGATTGGTGTTATATGTCATACTAAAATTTGATCCACATAGCACTGAACATTTTACCAAACATTGAAAGCAATTTGACTAAAAAAAGATGAATGGCAGAGGTTTCATTAGAAAACAGGATATTTTCTCTCAGAGAAAGCAGCAAATATTCACAAAATGAATGAAAGAAAAAACAAAAAGTGATGTAAGGAGAGTGGAAAAGTGTAAAGAAAGGTTGGAACATAAATAGAAGTTAGACAAAGGAAGAAAGAAAGAGCAGAATAGATGAAACATTTACTTGTGTAGCCCTCCCAATAATCAAGTATGTTCAAGGAAAGCAAATTTATATTAATAATAGCCCAAAGTGTAATTAGACTAATAAATCTGCCAGGAAGAGAAACAAATTCTGTGAGGCAGTCCCACACCAATAATTTTCATCTCTGTCAGATAATTTCTTAACTTTCTTGAACAATGACAGTTTCCCTTTGCTGCATTTTCTTAAAATTTGACTACTTAGGTATATGTTTGGTATTTATAAATGAAACAAATTCATTTTTATAACTTTAGGATCTTGTTTTTGCTGTGATATTTTAAAGGAGAAGATTTAAAATAAGCCAATTGAACCATCGTAGCAATAATTCAGCTCTTTACAATGACACAGGGGAGAATGTGGTCTGTTTTTGAACAATGAAGCAAAGTCCAGCAAGCTCAGATTTAACAGAATCCTGGAATGGCTGACTCTCCTAGTTACTGAGCCTTTCTCACTCTAAAAACTAACCTGAATGCCAACATAGTTAATGCCTAAGATTAGGAATAAAAAAGTGGGGGAAACAAAACCTTAATGAATACAATACTCATAAAACAACTATAGTGTTAATAAAAAGCCATAAATACATATACATATATGGATAGATTATATGTTCATATATATATATATATAAATGAGACAAATCACAATATTGAATAAATTTTTGGTTATATTATCTCAAGTTTCAGAGGAAAGTGAAATAGTCAAAATATTTCATTTCTCTAACACGCTGTTTTTTTAGTTCGAATCATCTCTAAGTCTGTTACCATCAAACAGAATCCAGTCAAAAGGTCTAGGGTAGAATAATGAATTCATCATTGTTGTTGAAGTAAACATAACTATAGAAAATAAGCAAAGTTAGAGAATATAAAATTGAAATACAATATGCATATGAAATATTAAATGACATCAGTAATTGAGGTAATATAAAATAACTTTATGTAGTTGTTTGAAGCTAAATGTACCCCAGAGAAACATGTTTCTAAATCTAAACCATTTTTGTAGGTATGAACCCTTTTGATAAGGCTACTTCAGATAAAGACCCTCAATTAGGATGGGTCTTATCCTATTAATAGAGTATTTTATAAGAGAATGAAATTCAGACAAAAAGAAAGAAAAATCTAAGAAGCAAGAACCTGAAATTAATGAAATACAGAAGAGTAGGGAGAAAACAGTAGAAGCTGCCAGAGAAACTAGGGATCAGTGGCCACTGGTCTTCGAGAAGAAAGCACCACTTTGATGCTTGATTTGGACATTTTCCCAGCCTCAAAACTGTGAATGAACAAGTTCCCATTGTTTAACTCGACCCATTTCATGGTATTTGCTTTGAGCAGCCTAAGAAACTAAAACACTTGAGATAGTGGTGGGTTTGGGGTTTTTTTTTTTGCTTGTTTGTTTGCTTTTAAGGTACCAGGGCAAAAGATTGAAACCCTATATGTGGAAAGCTGGCTCACAACATCTTGAGCCACATCTGCTCCCAGATAGTAGCTTTTTTAAAAATATAAATTAGTCATATAAAAAGAAATATAGAAACTCAAGTTCACATCTATGGAATAGAAGGAAATTGTGAAATGTACATAAAAAAGCCTTAAAAATTTTATGTTTCTTTACATCTATTTTCTTTCACATTTAAGAATATTTGTTCATTCAGTACTCAGAAATACATGAATGCACAACTTACTTTTCTTTTTTCTTCTTTTTTCTTTTTTTTTATTGATTTTGTAAAAATATTACATTAAAAAAACATGAGGTCCCACTCAACCCCACCACCCCCACCCCACCACTTCTCCCCCAGCAACCCTCACTCCCATAATCATGACACATCCATTGCACCTGGCAGGCACATCTCTGGGCATCTCTGTACCTCATGGTCAATGGTCCACATCATGGCCCACACTCTCCCACATTCCATCCAGTGGGCCCCGGGAGAATCTACAATTTCTGGTGATTGCCCCTGAAGCACCATCCAGGGCAACTCCAAGTCCCAAAGGCATCTCCACCTCTCATCTCCTCCTGTCATCCCCCACATCCATCAGCCATCATGTCCACCCTTCCCACTCCAATGCCACCTTTTCTCTGTGGACCTTGGATTAGTTGTGTCTGTTGCACCTCTATATCAAGAGGAGGCTCAGATTCCACATGGATACTGGATGCAATCCTCTTGCTTTCAGTTGTAGGCCCTCTAGACTCCATGGTGTGGTGGTTGTCCTTCTTCAACTCCATCTTAACTGAGTGAAGTGAGTCCAATAAATCAGATTGTAGGAGCTGAAGTCTGTTGGGGCTCAGGGCCTGGCTATCATATTGTCAGTCCAGAGATGCAAATCCCCTAAATATATCTTAAACCCCAACACCAACTACAATTCCAGTAAAGTAGCATGAAAGTCTTATGCAAAGAGATCCCATCTGAGTCCAGCTCCATCACACAGAAACACCAGCTCCAAAGAAGGGCCATCTGATATGGCAGTGAACCCCATCTGCCATGACCATAGAACCTGTGGGTCTCTTTAGCCCTCAAAGGAACGAATACCTGGGGTTGTATCCACTCTATCTGTCTCTCAGACTCTGCTCAGCTGTGCTCAAGGGCAATCCTTCTGACAGCCTCCAGACTCTTTTTTAGAGACTCGTAGCCCTATAAACTCATCTCTCCTTTCCATTTCCCCCTTACATTAGGTCAAACAGCATTTTAAAGTCATGTTATTATATGTAGACAGGGATATTCTGCTGATCTGCATTGAACCTTCAATTCAAGATCCTTTTCCAATTGCATCATCAGTTGGTACTTTGTAGAGATCCCTCGGTGCCAGAGAGGCTCATCCCCGGGTATCATGTCCCATGCTGGGGGGAAGGCATTGCCTTTACATACTGAGTTTGGCTTCGAGACTGGCCACATTTGAGTAACATGAAGGCTGTCAGGAGGAAACTCCCAGGCACAGTGCCGCTCCAGGCCTTGTTCTTACTTCAGGCACATAGGCTCATAAGCAGTCATTAGTATCATGCTCTCACTGTTGGACCCTCATTCCTTCCTGTTCCCCACCGCTGCACCTGGGGGACTGCCGCTGCTCCCCTAGGGGCCATGACAGAGCACCCCCGGCCAGGAACCCAGTACCCCCCCAGCTTTAGTTTTTAATTGTTGCCACTATGAGTATATCCAGACATTACCATGCACCCTGGACTTATGCCCTGTATAGCTCCCTGTCAGCCATATATCACCTGTCAGTAGTGTCCTATACCAGTATTCCTCCACCACCACTGCCAAACCAGTCTGTGATCCAAAACCTCCCGAAAACTGAAGCCCAATATAATGTCAGGATCCCTTACTAGCAAAATGGAATAAGGCGATGGGTTTAAAGGTCAGATACAGAATACGTGTTGACTTGGAAAAATTCTACATCCTATCTTTTTCTTTTTTTTTTTTCCCTAATTATTGAACTTCTCTTCACAAGAGCCCTAGACCACAGCAATTCATATATACAATATACAGTACTCCCACACATCCACCATAGAACCTTTTCCCTTCCACAGTGATATTCTTATAACTTATTCATATCATATTTACTTAAACTGGTGTACAGACTCTGAGACAATAGCTTTCAAACAAGGTGACATCCGCGCTTACATCATGGTCCATACTTTAGGATATACAGTTTTCTAAATTTTTAGTTATCCTATGTTTTACATTATGGTTTACATTATTAGTCTGTCGCCCTCTATATGTTTTTGTTGTAATATTAAATGTTTTATATCCATCCTTGTGTACTCTCGTGAAACTCCTCTCTTGCCCCCACATTTATCTTGGTTCCATCCATTCAACATCCATTTTCCCCTCCCCTTGGGGCCCACAGTGACAGCCAATCTCCATTTCCCAAGGAGCCATGTCCAGAGATACTTGCAACAGTATTCAGGGCCTGACTTGCTCAACTGCCCTAATGCCCTGGGAGCCACCCTTTCTCTCGAGAGATACAGTTCCCTCTATTTGATGGCATTAGTCCTCCCCAGGATGTGGGTCCACCCCCACTCTCACTACTTGGGTCTCTACCCAAATGGTACCACCCACTCTGGCAAAATGAGCATTCAGACATTTCCCAGGAGCCAGTCCCACATCAGACCATCCCCTCTGAGCATCCTAAACAAGTAACCCTCTTAATTATATTTGATACAATTTTCTCAGCATTTTACTCTCAACCAACACCTGACACTCTCCTATGTTTGTATGCTACCCCTCCCTCCCCCCACTTTTTGGGCAATATTACCCATCCGCCCAGCCCCAGCCCCCCTCAAACCCGCAAAGCCCCACCCAAAGGCAACCCCTTGCCCCCATTTTATCTCTTTTTTGTGTTCATACTTACCGCCAGCTCATCATAAATTCCGCCCCTGCAGGCGCCGGCTCACATCCTTCCTCCACCCCCCGAATTCCTGTAAGCCTATTGTTCAGTCTCTAGCTCTCTGATGCAGCTTTTTTATTTCATATCATTGAGGTCATGTAGTATTTGTCCTTCAATGCCTGGGTTGCTTCACTCAACATAAGGTTCTCAAGATTCATCCATGTTATCACGTGTGTTTGTAGTGTATTTGTTCTTACAGCTGAGTAGTATTCCATTGTGTGTATATACCACATTTTATTGATCCACTCATCTGTTGATGGGCATTTGGGTTGATTCCAACTTTTGGCGATACTGAACAATGCTGCTATGAACATTGGTGTACATATATTAGTTTGTGTCCTTGTTTTCAGTTCTGCTGGGTATATACCCAGCAGTGGTATTGCTGGGTCATATGGCAATTCTATGGTTAGTTCTTTGAGAAACCGCCAAACTGTCCTCCAGAATGGTTGAATCCTTCTGCATTCCCACCAGCAGTGGATGAGTGTTCCCCTTTCTTCACATCCTCTCCAGCATTTATATTCTTCTGTTTTTTTCATAGCTGCCAATCTTATGGGAGTAAGATGGTATCTCATTGTAGTTTTGATTTGCATTTCCCTGATAGCTAGAGATTTGGAGCATTTTTTCATGTGCTTTTTAGCCATTTGTATTTCTTCTTTGGAGAAGTGTCTATTTAAATCTTTTTCCCATTTTTTAAATGGGTTGTTTATCTTTTTATTTTCAAGAAATAGGAGTTCTTTATATATGCATGTTATAAGTTTCTTATCAGATATATGGTTGCCAAATATTTTCTCCCACTGTGTGGGCTCCCTTTTTACTTTCTTGACAAACTCCTTTGAGGTGCAGAAGGCTTTAATTTTGAGGAAGTCCTATTTATCTATTAGTTCTTTTGCTGCTCGTGCTTTTGGTGTGATATTCATGAATCCATTTCCTATTACAAGGTCCTGTAGATGTTTCCCTACACTGCTTTCCAAGGTTTTTATGGTCTTGGCTCTTATATTTAGGTCTTTGATCCATCTTGAGTTGATCTTTGTATAAGGTGTGAGATAGTAATCCTCTTTCATTCTTCTACATATGGCTATCCAGTTCTCCAGGCACCATTTGTTGAATAGGCCACTCTCTCCCAGTTGAGAGGGTTTGGTGGCTTTATTGAATATTATATGGTTATATATGTGAGGTTCTATATCAGAGCTTTCAATTCGATTCCATTGGTCTGTGTGTCTCTCCTTATGCCAATACCATGCTCTTTTCACTACTGTAGCTTTGTAGTATGTTTTGAAGTCAGGTAGTGTGATTCCTCCAATTTCGTTTTTCTTTTTCAATATGTCTTCGGCTATTCGGGGCCTCTTTCCTTTCCAAATAAATTTCATAGTTAGTTTTTCTAGTTCCTTAAAGAAGGATGTGTTGATTTTTATTGGGATTGCATTGAATGTGTAGATCAGTTTTGGTAGGATAGACATCTTAATAATATTCAGTCTTCCTATCCATGAACAAGGAATATTCTTCCATTTATTTAGGTCTTCTTTGATTTCCTTGAACAGTCTTGTATAGTTCTCGGTGTGTAAGTTTTTTACCTCTTTAGTTAAATTTATTCCCAAGTATTTGATTTTTTTATTTACTATTGTGAAAGGTATTTGTTTCTTGATTTCCTCCTGATCTTGCTCATTATTGATGTACAGAAATGTTACTGATTTTTGCGCATTGATCTTATAACTTGTGAATTTACTAAACTCATTTATGAGTTCTAGAAGCTTTGTTGTAGATCTCTCAGGATTTTCTATGTATAGGATCATGTCATCTGTAAATAATGAAATTTTGACTTCTTCCTTTCCAATTTGAATGCCTTTTATATCTGGTTCTTGCCTCAGCGCTCGAGCAAGTACTTCTAAGACAATGTTAAATAGGAGTGGAGACAATGGGCATCCTTGTCTTGTTCCTGAGTTTAGAGGGAAGGATTTTAGGATTTCTCCATTGTAAACAATGTTGGCTGTTGGTTTTTCATATATACTCTTTATCATGTTCAAAAAATTTCCTTGTATTCCGATCTTTTGGCGTGTTTTTATCAAGAAAGGGTGCTGTATTTTGTCAAATGCTTTTTCTGCATCTATAGATATAATCATGTGATCTTTTTCCTTCAATCTGTTTATATGGTGTATTACATTGATTGATTTTCTTATGTTGAACCATCCTTGCATACCTGGAATAAATCCCACTTGGTCGTGGTGTATAAATCATTTAATGTGTTGTTGAATACAATTAGCAAGTATTTTGTTGAGTATTTTTGTGTCTAGGTTCATTAGAGAAATTGGTCTGTAATTTTCCTTTCTTGTGGTGTCTTTGTTTGGCTTTGGTACTAGGGTAATGTTGGCATAATAGAATGAGTTCAGGTATGTTCCTTCTGTTTCGATTTTTTGGAAGAGTTTCAGCAGGATTGGTGTTAGTTCTTTCTGGAATGTTTTGTAGAATTCACCTGTGAAGCCATCTGGCCCTGGGCTCTTCTTAGTTGGGAGATTTTTAATGACTGATTCTATCTCTCTGCTTGTGATTGGTTTGTTAAGATCATCAATTTCTTCTTTCATCAATATGGGCTGCTTATGTGTTTCTAGGAATTTGTCCATTTCCTCTAAATTGTCATTTTTGTTGGAATATAGTTTTTCAAAGTATCCTCTTATGTTAGTCTTTATTTCTGTGGGGTCGGTGGTGATATCGCCTTTCTCATTTCTTATTTTGTGTATTTGCATATTCTCTCTTTTTTTCTTTGTTAGTCTCGCTAAAGCTTTGTCAATTTTGTTGATCTTCTCAAAGAACCAGCTCTTGGTCTTGTTTATCTTTTCAAGTGCTTTCTTATTTTCTATTTCATTTAGTTCTGCTCTTATCTTTGTTATTTCCTTCCTTCTTCTTCCTGTTGGGTTACTTTGTTGTTGTTTTTTAATTCCTTCAAATGTGCAGTTAGTTCTTCAATTTTCCCTCTTTCTTCTTTTTTGATATATGAATTTATGGCTATAAATTTCCCTCTCAGCACTGCTTTTGCTGCATCCCATAAATTATGGTATGTTGTGTTATCATTATCATTTGTTTCAAGGTAGTGATTGATTTCTTTTGAGATTTCCTCTTTGACCCACTATTTTTCTAAGAGTGTGCTGTTTAATTTCCAAATCGTGGTGTGAAATCTGGGCCTCTGTCCCTTGCAAATTTCCAGCTTGACTCCACTGTGGTCAGAGATATTGTTTTGTATGATTTCAATCTTTCTGAATTCATTCAGCCTTTCTTTGTGGTCTAGCATATGGTCTATCTTGGAGAATGATCCATGCGCGCTTGAGAAAAATGTATATCCTGCTGTCTTTGGGTGTAATGATCTATATATGTCTATTAGATCCAGCTCCTCTAATATACTATTCAAATGTTTTATTTCTTTAGTGATTCTCTTTTGAGATGTTCTGTCCAGAGTTGATAGTGGTGTATTAAAGTCCCCCACTATAATTGTACATGAATGTATTGTTTCACTTAGTTTTTCCAGTGTTTGCCTCACGTATTTAGGGGCACCCTTGTTAGGAGCATAAATATTTATGATTGTTCGATCTTCTTGACAGATTTTCCCTTTCACTAAAATGTAGTATCCTTCTTTGTCTCTCACAATTGTTTCACATTTAAAGTCTATTTTGTCTGATGTTAATATAGCTACTCCTGCCTTTTTTTGGTTATTGTTTGCTTGTATGATTGTTTTCCAGCCATTCATTTTCAATCTCCATGCGTCTCTGGGTCTAAGATGTGTCTCTTGTAGACAGCATATAGATGGGTCATATTTCCTTATCCAATGTCCCAATCTGAATCTTTTGATAGGTGAGTTTAATCCGTTGACATTCAGTGTTATTACTTTCAAGGAATTATTTGTGTTAGCCATATTTTGATTGGATTTGTGTTTGTGATATTTTGTTTGTATTTTTTTTCCCCTTCTATTTTTGTCTTTTTTTTGTTGCTCTTATACTCTCCTCCAACTTTGTCTGTCCTGTTTTTTTCCTTTCTTCCTGCAGAACTCCCTTTAGAATTTCTTGAAGGGGAGGTTTCTTGTTGGTATACTCTTTCAGTTTCTGTTTATCTGCGAATATTTTGAACTCTCCATCATGTTTGAATGCTAGTTTAGCTGGATAGAGTATTCTTGGTTGGAAATTTTTTTCCTTTAGTACCTTGACTATATCATACCACTGCCTTCTTGCCTCCATGGTTTCAGATGAGAAATCAGCACTTAATCTTATGGAGCTTCCCTTGTATGTGATGGTTTTCTTTTCTCTTGCTGGTTTTAGGATTTTCTCTTTGTCTTGAGCATTGGATAATTTGACAAGTATATATCTTGGGGTGGGCCTGTTGGATTTATGACTAGTGGAGTACGCTGTGCTTCTTGGATATGTACATCTGTCTCTTTCAGTAGATTTGGGAAGTTTTCAGCCATTATTTTCTGGAACACTCCTTCTGACCCCTTTCCCTTCTCTTCTCCTTCTGGAATGCCTATAATATGTATGTTTGAGCATTTTGCATTGTCATTCAGGTCCCTAAGTCCTAGCTGGATTTTTTCTATCTTTTTATCGACCCCTTCTACTATCTGTTTAATTTCTGATGTACTGTCTTCCACATTACTAATTCTCTGCTCTGCCTCTTCTAGTCTGTTGATATTTGCTGCAAGTGTATTTTTGATTTCTTGAACTGTGATGCTCATTCCCATCATGTCTGTTATGTTTTTGCGTATGTCTGCAATTTCCCCTCCAAGTGTTGTCTTCATGTTGTTAACCTCTTTCATTACTTCATCAAATTTGTTGGTGATAAATGTTCTGAGATCTTTCATTGCTTGTGCGAAGTTCTGCTCCCCTTCCTGGTTTTTAGTTTGTTGATTGGAGTCAGCCATGTTTTCCTGATTACTGGTGTGGTTTGTAGATTTTTTTTGCTGTCTGGTCATCATTTTTTCTTGATGGGTTTAATCAGTTCCTTAGCTTCTTTGTCTAGTCTTGGAGATTAATTAGCTGTTGTTTTTGCGTAAGTGTTATATCTTCTCTTTGTCACTTTGTTCTTCGTATTCTAATTTCTTATTGCTTGTTAAGTTCACTTTAAAGGAAAGTATTAGTGCCAGGGAAAGGCAATTGTGTAAGGAAGGAAAAAGTGTAAAGTAGTATTGGTGATATATGTTAACAAAGCAACAATATGTGTTCTGGGAGGATGGAGGTTAGATTCATGTAAATTGTGTAGAGTTATAGCAGTAGGTAGAGTACCTATAATGAGGTAGACAACTGAATATGGGAGGAATATGGTATATACTAAGAAGCTATTGTTTTTGTGAGAGAGGGAAAGAGAAAAGAAAGGTAATAGTTTCAAGAGCAGATACCAGACAGAAAACAAAACAAAGGTATTGGAAATTAAGAGTTAGACACTTTGTAGATCAAAGAAAGGGAGGTGGAATATAGGAGAGATAGTAGATGGTGGAGGATATCAAGATGTAGGGGAAAGGGGATAGTGTAGATAGCCAAAATCTATTCACTGAGAAATGAGGCAGTGGAGGCTGAGGAAACCCAGTAAATGTGAGGTGTTTCCTGCAGGACCTATTGTATTGTTAAGATAAAATAGAGTAAGAAGAAGATGGGGGACAAGAAAGAGAGGAAAAAAAGAAAAAAAAAGACTTTGGGGGTTACTCTGGGAGAAAAGACTAGGGGATAATGCAATGCCAGGAATCAGATCATTAAAAAAATAGAATAAAAAATAGAAATAGAATAAAAATAAAAACAAAACAAAACAAAACAAAAAAGAAAAAACTCAAACGTTGAGGGCTAGGATATTCAAGGACCTCAGATGGACCTCAGAGCATGGTGGATTCAGGGATGTAAAGTCTGAGGTATTGAGGACTCAAGAGGTATGAGTCTCTGGGGTGTGGGCCACCAGAGTCCAGGGAACTGAGACCTGGCAACCTCAAGTCCAATTAACAGGAAGCCTGGGAGCACCACAGTGCATCACAGCCTTCAGGGATCCCGCAGCTGGGTGCCAGCCCTATGGGAGAGGTCACATCCACAAGCTCTATCCTGTGTTCTGTATCCTACAATTCACTCACTTACTAGGGTCTATTGTGTGGATAAATCACCAATTGACTTCAGGAACCCTCCCTCCCTATGGTCCCCCGGGGACGGCCACCTGGGGGCGCCTCTAGGCTGCAGCCAATTTAATGACTCAGATCAATATCCAGGTCCAGCCCAAAACGTTAATAACAGAGTCCAAACCCCATATTCCCACGCTTCTCAGAATATTCCCCTAATCAGCTTCCAAATGTCTGCCGCCCTACAAGACCCTGGTAGCGTCTCTTTGTTGCTATCACTTTAAGACTGCTGTAACTAAGCAGCCAGGCTTGGGGGGGGGGGGCGTGTCTCTAGGCAGAAACACTATTGTTTGTGTCCGCAATCAAAAATTCCCCCCCCCCCCCCGCTTTGCCTTAAAACTCCTGTCTTTCTGCCCAAATCGGCCTGCAAGCGCTTCCCGTCCCACCAAGCCCCCAATAGGCCGCCTAGGGCCCACGAACTCCCCAGTACTGCAGAGCCTCTAAAAAAAAAACGCCGGCTCCCTGCGCTCCCTGCGCCGGCTCCAGTCGCCCCTCCAGCAGCACCGGCTGCCGTAGCTCCGCCCACCCAAGGAGGGAATCTTCCGTGCCCAGCTGGGATCTCCGTGTATATTTCACAGACGCATCCTCACTGTTACCTTCCCTCCAAATCAATGTCCAGACACCTCCGGACCAGCAAAATTCCCGAAACAGCCAGGTTCCAAAGAGCCTCCAACGCCGCCCAGCTGATTCCCTCAGGCGCTTCCACCGTCTCAGCCACAACTTACTTTTAAAGCCATCTGACATTTAAATCAAAATATGATAGTGATTTGTTAAATGTGTTACAATACTCCATAGAACTGTATTCTGGGATTCATTTATTTCTATAAATGTTCATAATTCATTGCTAATTGAAAAAGCAGGCTGCCCAATAACATATACTTTTGCTTTTGTTGTTGTTGTTTTTTTCTCCCCACGTGGTATTTTTATTAGGCATGATTTGTCTTTTAACAATTCAAGGATGCAACATATCCCTTTCTTGAACTAAGTGACCAGAAGTACTAAGGAAACCATCTTTGGAGGTAGTGCTTAATTCTATTTAAATAGCTCCTCCAGTTGGAAATGGGAAATTTACTGCCTTTACTTAGAAGAAGGCTATGTAAGTAATTAACTGTCAAATTCTATCTGTGCAATTCCCCAACATTCCCTTATTGAAATATCAATATTTCCACATTGCAGTTGTCAAAGGGACCTTTAAGTATCAAAATTCTGTGTTTCTTTTGGCTTGTTTCTCTCTTAATTCCACCCATGCTTTATTAATGTTTTGCCTCATATCATCAGCACCATCTTCATAAGTTTTCTTTAGAACATTCGTCAATCCCTCATAGGGATCTGTTTCTGTGTCATAGGAAGGCTTTTCTTTCTCTTTGCATTCTTTTTCAACTTGAGTGAGATAGTCCCACCATATGTTTTCTGCTTTCTTTCTACATAAAATCAGAACTGTATCAGTCTGACTTTCTTTGAACTGCCCTTCACAGAGATGGGTTTCAAGAGGTTGTTCACAATCATGGACTAATTCTTCCCATTTAGATTTTTCACCACAAGATCGAATGACCTCTCTGTGAAATGCACCTGCACATTCTCAGTGAGAACTTGATGAACTCCAGTTAAGGTAATGCAGATTTTCACAAACTTATCTGACTGATCCCATACATAATTATTGATTTTCACTGTATATCCATTATAATGTGAGCAACCATAGTTGCTGGCTTTTCATTTTCAAGAGGTTCTGCTTTCCCCTGTGATTTCTGCTGCATCATGTTCTTGATTTCTATCTTAACCTGGGATTTTTCAGTAGTAAGCATGTCACATACTCTTTCTCTAGTGTTTTTTTCTAGCAATACCTTCACTTCTTCAAAACCTTTCTATAGCTCTTCCAAAGCTGAAGCCATAGTCGGTCTGGGTCAGGCCAAAGACCCAAGCTGCAGCAGCCTAATAGTATATACTTTTGAATGCTCATTTGTTATGGATGACAATGAGTATGAACTATATCCATCCTAATGTGTGTGTGATTTTTCCTGCTGTATTCAGCTGTTGAACTGGAGACACGAGACATTAAAGTAGTTGGGTTTTCCAAAGTTATGATAGTGCTGAGGAAGAAGAGCTAAGATTTGAAGACATTCGTGAGATAAAAATTTTAATAATGAAACATAGTTTCTTAGCTAGATAAGAGTAAAATAATGGAAAGGAAATAAAGTGGATAGAGAAAAACAATGGCTAGATTAAAAGATAGGAGTTGTCATTAAAAAGCAAGAACTGTTACAGAGGGGGATTAAGCACGTGAGTTTTTCTGCAACCCCAAAATGATTATTAATGTATGCATATTTCCTTTAGATTTTTTTACACTTATATTTTCTATTTGAATATTTAGCCCATCTGTATTTTTGTTTTGGCTTAAAATTCATCCTCTTTCAAGGCAGCCATTATCCCAATACTCTATTTTACTAAGCTAGGTTGAATTATGTACCCCAGGAAGAATCACGTTCTTAATCTGAATCCATTACTGTGGATAGGAACCCATTGTAAATAGTTCTTTCTGAAGACTTAAAAAAAAAAAATTTAGATGTGGTCACCTGAAACAGGATGGGTCTTAATCCAGATTACTGGTATCCTTTATAAACAGAAAAAATGAAGTAATAGTAAGAGAATGCCAAATGGAGAAACAAAGGCCGAAAGTCAACAGAACTCAGAAGAGAAAGGGGAAAATGCTACCATGTACACTGCCATGTGATGGAAGAAGTCAAGGATTCAAGCATCGCCAGCAGCCTGCCCCAGAATGCCACAGTCTTTGAGGATGAAGCATTGCCTTGCTGATGCCTTGATTTGGATTTTCTATTAGATGTTTCAAAATATGTAGGAATCTACCTAATTCTCACTATCTCGCCATTATCATCAACCTCCATCATCACTAGTCTAGAGCACTCTGCCTCTCAAAGAGCTTCCTGTTTTCCTCTGCATCTTAACAAAATATTCTCCATACCATGGAAGAGAGATCATTTAAAACAAATATCAGATCATGATGCTTTCCTGTTCAAAATACTCCAGTGGATTTCCATCACATTATACATCAACTTAAAAGGTTTTTGTATGACCCACATGGCCCCATGTGGTCTGACTTTTGTTCCTAGTTCAGTCCATACCAGCCACACAGCAGCATTCATGTTATTCCTAAACCTAAAGCCATGCTTTCTACTGTATTTGGATTGTTTCCTCTTACTGTACCTTCTACCGGGAATGTTCTCTAGTTATAGGGTTTGCTCTATCACTTCTTTCTGGTATTTGATCAGACACTCTTCAGCCTAATAAATGAAACATGTCATGTACAGACAGCCAAAGGCCGTGTTTATCACGTGACAATCACATTTTTCTCCCTCAACTCCCAGACTGGCCTATATCTAACTTTGGTGATTTCTTTTTTCCTTTCTACATATAACTAGGAAATCTATAATTTTGCTTATATTTTATGTTAGATTTATATGAAGAATGCTTCCATTAATTGTGTCCCTTAGTCATAGGCAATAAAACCCACTGTAAATAATTTAAGCTGAAATGGTTTTTTGCTAAATATGAGATATCTTATACTTTGAGAGGCAGAAAATTAATCTTGGAGGACACACACCAGCAGAAATGATGACCCACACCATGGGGTTGTTCTCACAGATTCCTTTCTGGTGCAAATAAATGAAATTAGGAATCAGCAGCAACTCAGTCCCCAAATGTCACATATTCTTGCCAATTTTGTATTTTCAGGATAACCATCTTAACTCTACCACCAAGCCTTGTGTGGATTGTCTTGCAGCAACATCTGCTAGAAGGAATTGAGGGTATTTGCGAAATTCTGGCTCCAAGGGAATCTGAGAAATGAGGAATATGTCCTATCTGGGGTTTAAATGGTATTGAGTGCAACAATTTGAAATTTATTCCCTGATCCACACCTTTGTCTCCTCAAATTCACATGCATATTTCTCCTAACGTAATTTCTAGACAAGAGGATGTTGAAAGCATTCTATTCTTTCCTAACATAGTGCAAATATACATGTATACAGTAAGACTTGAGGTCTCCAGACCCTTCTTTTCTCCCGTATTTAACAGTAGTTCTCATTCCTCTTGATGATTAGGGTTAACTAGTAGATGTATAATCTCCTGTTCAATGGAATAAACAGTCCAAATAGAAGAATGAATCTTGACTTGTAACTCAGTGGAAATATTTTGATGATCCCAACTTTCTTTCCTTCGATCTGTAAATCATCTGAGTCCATCATAGACTAGGCGTATACATTTCTTAGTGGTTTATTAGGTGCAGTTATTATTGATTCTATCAGATAAGTAGGACACTTGTTCAAATTATATATTGCATCTTGTTTTACCACACCCTGATCTCTCGAGTTGTTTTTTATTCACTCAAGGTACCAAAATTTCTTCTTTAGTACATCATTCCACTTGTTCTATAAGGATAGCACCTTTTGGATTAGGGAGCACACAGTAAAACTAATGAAATCCTTAAGAATCAGTACACTGCTTTCATTATATACTTTAAAAGGATTTCTTTCTTGATAATGTGTTATATGAGATTTCACGACAGTAAATAAAGCATTCAGAAAGTTTATGGGTGGTGGTGCAGGCAGAAGTTTGTCAGTGAATGCAAGCAGATCTCTTGCATTGCTGTATATTCTATTGAATAATAATTGATGCCTCACCCATTAGAGAATGGGTCTAGATGGTCAGACTGCTACCATAATGTGATAATTCATGAGCTCTGTTGGCAAATTGAACACTCAATGGTGGTAGTAGCAGGTCAGCATTGCTGAGGGGAAGTCCATGTTTTTGAATCTTGAATAATTCTAATCCCTTCTACCTTGGCAATGTTAAATATGAGAAGATAGATCAAGAACTGTTATGACTGTGGATAAAGACTGACTGGAATGCACATGATAGAAGGCATGGTAAGTAATCTATTAAATGGCTTTCTCAGGGAACAGGATCTTTGGCAAGCATTCACTCAGGATGAACATATTTACAAGCCAGACCGTTTTGAGTGATCTAACCAAATATTTCTTCCCCAAATATTTTTTCCATAAAATTTTACCACTGCTTTCTTCCAATTCCATTATCATTGGGCAAAATTGTGTAGCCTTGGTGTGAACCACACATATCTTTCCTTCCAGAGAAAGAAAAAAAATGTATCAACTCTAAGTTCTTTCTCAAAGAAAAAATGTCACTTCTATATCATTGTGCACCATCCCTGAATATTTCTGTAGGTGCATGGCCATCCACTTCTGGTCATTGCCAACATCTAATTCAGAGATTTCTCCTAAAGGGAATCAAGTGCTTATTTGTTTTTGTTTTTCAGCTTTTTTTTTCTTTCTGTTGCTGTTCTTTCTCCTCGCCTTTTCAGGTAACTAGTCATGTGGTAAAGACTGCTAACTCATCACAAAGCCCATATTCCCTTCCTTCTAGGCCCACACTTAGACTATAATTTTCAGCCTTCCTAGAAGATAAGTGTGGGAATGTTTTTTAGTATTCTCACTGCTAAAGCAAATATTATGCAATAGGTTGGCTTAAATCTATTAAAATGGGAATTTAATGCCTCACAGTTTTGACACTAGAAGAAATTAAAAAAGCAAGGCATCTTCAAGGCAATGCTTTCTCCAAGAAGACTGTGGAGTACTGGGTATGGCTGCAGGTGATCCTTGGTCTTTGGCATTTCTGTCACATGGCAACGCACATTGCTTCTCCTGGCTTCTCAGTTCTGTTGGTTTCATGCTTCTGGTTGCTTCCCCTTGTGTCTGTCTCTCCATGACCTTCCCTATAAAACTTTCAGTAACAGGATTAAGACCCATCATGATTCACCCGAACCACATCTTAACTGAAGTAGCCTCATCAAAAGACCCTATCTATAAGATTTTGTACACACAGGAATGTGTTAAGAACATGTTTTTCTGGTGTACATAGCTCGAAACCACCACAGCATGTGATTGAATTCTTATCAATAGAATGTGGATAAAATCTGTATCTGCTACATCATGGCCAGTTCCATGAAAAACAAACAAACAAGAAAAGAAAAGCAAAAATACTTTCTTGAGCCATCCTACATGTCTTTTGTCTCTCCACCATGGCACTGACAGCACATGTTGATAATGTAGAACTACAAGGTGTGAAAAACCAAGGTTCTTCCTTGCAGGAGAAAACCACCCAGTTTGTTTATTTATTTACTTATTTGGTATGATATGTCAGTTAGAAATAAAATTATACTATTTTAAACCACATTTTATTTATAGCAGAGAGCATGACCTACATTACTCAGAAAGCACAATGAAGTCACAAGTGTGAGTTGTTTGGGATCCATGCTTTGCCTTTGATTAAGGTTCCAGAGAGAACAACCTGCAAGCCAGTTTAAGACAACTTAAAGCCTTCCCTCTCAAAATAGGTGTTGCCCAAGGCTCCATTTCACAGAGTCAGGATCAGGCATGTCCTGGAGATATAAGAGTCTCATGGAGAGTTCTTGAATTCCATTTCTTGTGGTAATTGTGTTAAAACGCACCAGCTCCTTTCTTCCACCTTTCTCCTGTGGCTCAAGCTCTTACTGGGTTTAGACAACATCATTTTCTCCATTTGCAACCTCAGGCCTAGGTATCATAAGTGTTTTCTGCAGATGATACTCAATATTCCCTTGACTGTTCAGTTTATATGTCTTCATTAAATTATTTTCATTTAAGCTTTTTTTCAGTATGCTGCCTTATTCCTATCAAGTCTGTAACTGTTATATTGTCCCTTACCTCAAATATGTGTCTTATTTCCAGTTGCCTATAGTTGGTATTCCTGGCCCAGATCATGACAATGATGCCCTCCCCCATCTTTTCTTTTAACTAATAGACTCTTATTTATATGTTTGTTTATTTTCACAAAAAAATTACATTTTTTTGGTTTGTGCATGAAAGCCTTTTTACAGCTATTTATTATGACAGTCATGTAACTAACTGTGGATAAATTAATATGTTATTCGTCTCAGACGTCCCCAAAATTTTAATTCAAAGGAGTGGAGTGAATTTTTGGTGATTTGATAGGGGCCATTTAATTGGATACATTTTAAGTTTTCCTAATACTCATATGCTTCTTCGTGACACATATCGATTCAACAATAATTACTGTGATTAAAAAATTTTAATAGCACAAAGCCTGCATTTGAAACTTTTGCTAACTCTTCATTTCTCACTGGATGATGTGTACACTCATCAGGACAGCATCTAGTGTACTTTTATCTCTGGGCCCTACATTCAGTATACCATGATTTTAACCTAATTGGTTTTCTCTGAGCTTTTTTCGCTGTTGTTAGCTAGCTTTTGTATTGTTTCTTTTTGCAGTTTACATTTCTTGCCATGGTGAATTTCTACTTATTTCTCAAATCTAAGCCCAGATAGTTCCTCTATTTTGAAACTTCCCTGATGTTTGTAGAAAAAAACTAATATTTTTTTCTTCCTATACTTCACACGTTTACCATATAATTATCATGAAACATAGGAAGTTCTATAATAATTTTTAACATTCTTATTTTTGAATGTATCTGTTGACCTTATTAAGGGAAGGCACCTCATCTTGATTGTTTTCATAGACTCAAAAAATCATTGACCTACTGAAATTACAATTCAATTATTATGTTAGGTTATTGATAGTTAAATAAAAATTAATTTATAAAAGAAGATAGGGGCTTCTAGATTGCTACTATAAGGCCGTGATTGATATGTTTAATATTAGGATTAAAGTTTGGTAAGGAAGAAACAAGTGATGAATAAAAGTGTGAAGCATAAATGAATTTAAGGAAGAAAAAATAATGACAAGTTAGACTGAGGTTTTGGATGAGGTGGAGGTTGTATTCAAATATGAGATATTCTTGTAACATATCTTATAATTTTAAGCGACTTTTAAAGTCTTATATATTATGGACCATGGAGGTCCAAAGTTAATTAGAAATGGATTGAAGGAATAAATGACATTTTCCTCCCTTGGTAGAAGAAAAGCCTTTTTTTTTTTTTTTTTTTTTGAGACAAGGCCAACTTAAGTGCCCTATAGAACAGCCTGGAAATGAACAGAGTAGTAGGAGTGGATAGCAGTGGGAGTAAATTAGGGTTTAGAGAGTGAATTGGATGTAGGAAACAAAGAATAGGTATGACTAACTAACTGAAAATCACGAGTGATGACTTCATAGATCACAGGATAGAACTTGGCAGTATGCTTCATCAAAAGCAATTCCTATTTCAATTTATAATGTATTCAGAATCTTTTTGTATGATCTTTTGTATTTGTCTGTATGATCTTTTGCGTTTGTCTTTTTCCTCTAATTCTAAACTTGACATACCTCATTTTACATATTAGTATGCACTGAATTAAAGTTTAGTTTTGAAATTATGAGATTTAGTTGTAAACCATTGCTGAATAAAGCAACTACATTTTTTACTAAGTTTGGCTTATTATTTTTAAATTTTAACTTACGGATTTTGAGGACATAGCTTATAAATCTTGGTAAAACCTGTATCAAAATAAGGAGGTAGGTTTATAGGTTTGGAGTATAATATATTACAGATTTTTCATCACAATGAAAATGGTACTTTCTACTTAAAAAGCTCAAAGGGATTAAATGAAAGAAGCACTTGTAGCAATGCCTTACCTTACACGAAGAATCAAAAATCTCCTGGAAGAAGTTTTCCTAAGGGAAGGAATCATTCTGAATATATCTTAATGTTTATTGAACAATATTTCCCATTTCAACACTCTAATGGACACATGTTTGAAATATAGAGAAAGAAGAGGTAAATCTTTGTAAAAAAACAAAAACAAAATCAGGTCATTAAAGATTAGTACCCATTATTGGATAATATAAAAGAAGCAATAAGCATTTTCTTCACTTACATTCCAGAACATAGCAGAAGGGTAGAACAAATTTTGGAAAGAGGTGGGTTCTCAGAAATTCATAAACATCTGGGGCAACCATCATCCAGGTGTAGGTGTGCCAAGTCTCCTAGATGCTATTAATCCAGAAAAGTGAAATGGGTGCAATGAGTACTGCCTATCCATACATTTGGGAGAGTGCAGAGTGGTGAGCTGGAAGAAGGCTGCCAATCTTCATGTTTCACTGAAGGCTCCCTGTCTATAACCTGTGAGTTTAAAGGCACTTGTGGATATTACTACAAATATTTTTTCCGTTTCCCCTGCATTATCAGTTCCCCCATTCTATAATTTCAAAACACAAACATGCTGTGATATACTTTACCTCTAGCTAAACACTGGAGTACTCTGAAGCTCAGTCCTCCAAACTTCTCACTCTACACTCATTTTCTAGGCGATCTTATCAAGTTTTATCATTGTAAACACTATCTATGTATGTAGAATGGTTAATAAGGGTAACTGTAAATATGAGTTAATGGATAGAATTGATGGTAATATAGATAATGAGAATAACGGACATTGCTGATTTATGTGATTATAACTGAAAGGGGTAGTCTAAGGGGGTTAATGTTAATTGAGAGACACCTAGAGGATAATCTAGGGGCTGTGTAATAATGATGTTGGTCGAAGAGGATTGTGGTTAATAGTATAAATACAAGAATGTTCTACTATAATACAAGGTGTTAAGAATATGGAGATACACAGGAAAGTAAAACTAATATAACTTATAGACTATAATTAACAGTAATATTTTTGTAGAAAAGGCAAAGAAGGGTCTATATCAATGCTAAAGGTTAAAAATATATGGAATTTAGTTTTATGAGACATGAAAATGATTAAGTATTTTTTCTTCATTTTCTGCATTAACAAGGAGAACTTGGTCATGTCATTTAACCAGTCTATGCTCATTTATGCATCTTTCTGAACACTGGAGAAATAATTGAGTTTGTTTTTAGGATTAAGTGAGATAAATGTGCCTGGACAGAATTTTTTAGAGTGATGCCTCCATAATTTGTTAAGCTGCCTTGTGTCTGTTATTTTATTTTTTTAAGTTGAAATAAGTTTTACTTTAAAATAAAATAAAAAAACTATACTATCTAGATGCTGATGAGTATGAAATGTTTATCTCTAGCCTCGGTCTATTTCTTGAACTCTGAACTTATATCATCTTGCCTTCTCAACTTTTAGGTAGGGTTTTAGAGATACTAGCAAAAACGAGTTTTCTGGGTCAGAGACAAGAGATAGTTTATTATGTACAGCAGTATAACAGCCAGAGTAACATCTCGAACCAGTTCCCCTGACTAATTCCCACAGGGTGACAAAATGTTAAAGTTAGTTGGGTTTCTTGCACATAAAGTAGGGAATATTGATATTAGGAAGCTCTGATATTATATAAGGGGTTGCAGGCAAATTTGCCCATCCTGTCCCCTGGAGAAAGATATTATCTATAAACCCCAGCATGTAAGCAAATCTTCTCTGGAGAGAAGTACTTCTCTATCTTCCATCACTATTTTCTAATATAAATAAATTTTCTTATATATATAAGTCCAGAGCAATTTGGTTGTTTCCCAGACAAGCTGAAACATGGGAGACCAATGGGCCATTTTCTCTCAATATCAATTTGAACATGTAGAGAGCATTTCAATCATAATATTTATAAAATAAAACTGCTGGTATTTCTTCTGCTTTCATCTCTAATCCTACAATGTTCTTACCTAATAAAAATTGTAACTCTATTCTTTCAGTTGCGAAGACTAAAATATTTGATGTTACCCTTGACCTTCTCTTTCTTCCACATGCAACATCCAACCTGTCAGCAAACTCTTTTGGCCAAACTGCATTACAGAATCCAACCACTTTTGACTACCAGCATCCAATATACTGAGTCAGGCATCATAACCTCTTATCTGGCTTAATGCAATGCACTCCTAAATGGTTTCCCATGTTTCATGCTTGCCCTCTTATAGTTTATATAAAAAGCAGCAATATTAGTCTTTTTAAAAACAAATCAGGTCATGTCACTTTGAAAATGTTTTAATGACTTCTCGACTTTTTCGGAATACAAGCCAAATATTTACATTTGACGATATGATGTGGTTATCACTCTTATTTCACTCCTTGCCAATTTTTTTCTCCCTTTATCTACTCTAGCCACATTAACCTTCCTGCTGTTACTTGAACAAGCCAAGCACCCTCCTGCTTCTGGGTTGTGTCCTCTTTCTTTACTGTTTTTAGAAAGCTTTTCCCTTAAACAACTACATAGTTGCCCCCTCACTTCTTTCAGATCACTGTTTAAACATCACCTTATTAGTGAAAACTTTTTGGAACATTTTGTATGAAATATCAACGTGTCTCTTCTTCCTGTGTAGCTTAATTTTCTAAAGTACTTTTACCATCTCATGACTATGTTTTTTTATTTTGAAAATGTGATATTGATACATGTAAAAAAACCTTTACAAATTCCAAAAAAATAGATTTTACAGATTCTAATATCTCATAATAGTCCAATAAAATTAGAATTAAAACCTTAAAAAAATCCTTAACTATAATTACTTGGAAATGAACAAGAGTACTTGAATCAAAGAGGAACATATCAGCAAAACTACTAACTATTTAAAGCATTGAAAAAGATATTACCTCATACTAAAACCTGCAGGAAGCTGTACTCAGAAAAATTTTTATATCCTTAAATGCCTTCATTAATAAGTGAGAGAAAGGAAATTAGATTAACTCAGAAACCATAGTAAACTCAACAAACAAAAAAATCCAGGAGAAACTAGAAAGATTTAATAATGTTAAACTATAATTAATCAAGTTAAAAACAATTACAACAAATTGTTACTTTGAAATGACAAAGATGATAGAAATACTTCATGTAAATATGATTAATAGAAAGAGAGAGAGAAGAAAAAAACTCTAGAATAATAAAGCAGAGGAAAGGACATATTCAATAGAGATGGAAATAATTTTAGGAGAATACTTTGTGCTCTTAAAGTATAACAAAATTTTTTAATTACTTAGAGGACATTTACCAGAAAAAATTAAAATTTCCCAAGCTGACTTAAGAAGCAGTGAAAACTTTGAATAGATCAATTACTACAGAATAAATTGGAAAATAATTTAAAGATTTAATGCTGTAAAACATACCAAAGCTAAATGGGTTCAAAAATGACTTGTAGCTAACTGTAAATAAAAGATCTATAACTCTAATATTTATCAAACTATTCCAGGCTACAATAGAAAGTAGAATAAACCTCAATTCATTCTATGAAGCCAAAATTTATGCCAGGCACCTAATAAAGAAAGTATAAAGAAAAAAATAATAGATTATTTTCATTTATGAAACTAAATTTAATTTTTTAAAATAAGGCATCAACAGATATCTAACAATGGATGAAAAGGATTATACAATTTATTAACAAAGCCATTTATTAATTCTATGACATTGAGTCAAATGAAACTGTGGTTTCCTTGCATACCAAACGGGAATGATAATATTTCCTACATAGTGCTGGGAGAATTTAATAAGGCAATATATATATGGTGATTCAATGAAGTGTATATATATATATATATATATATAGCAATAAATAAATGAAACTAACATAGAAAAAAAGGTCCAACAGAGGGGTTCAATGGGGTGGGGGAGGAATACTGGTATGTATGGGGTGTTATTGGTGGGGGGTGCATGGTTGGGAGGGAGTTCTCCAGAGCATATGTGCGGGGTGCATAAAAATGTTTGGATATTTCCATAGTGGTTACAGTTGAGAATGATGGCTGGGGGAGTGCTGAGTTCCTGGCCGGGGGAGCTCTGTCGCATTCCCTAATGGAATAGCAACTATCCTCCCAATGCAATGGCTAAGACCAATAAGGAAGGATGGTCCAACAATGAACCCTTGATGCTAATGACTATGCTTTTGGGCCTGTGTGCCTGAAATAAGAACTAGACCTAGAGCTGCAGGATGCCTAAGAGTTACCTCCTGAGAACCTCCATGTTGCTCAAATGTGGCCAGTCTCAAAGCCAAACTGAGCATGTAAATGCATTGCCTTCCCCCCAGCATGGGGCATGACTCCCAGGGATGAGCCTCCCTGGCACCAAGGGATTACTACCAAGTACCAGCTGATGATGTGGCTGGAGAACAACCTTGAATAAAAGGGTCAACTTAGACCAGCAGAATATCTCAGCCTACATGTAATATCAGGAGTTAAAAATGTTTTTTTGACCCTGAATAAAAGGAGGAAATGGAAAGGACAAATGAGTTTATATGACTGTGAGTCTCCAAAAAAGAGCTGGGAGGTCATCAGAGGGGTCGCCCTTATGCACACCTCAGCAGAGTCCCAGAGACAGCTAAAGTAGATAAAACCCCAAGTATTGGTTCTTCTGAGGGCTACAGAGACCCACAGGTCTATGGTCATGGCAGATGGACTTCAGTGCCATGTCAGTAGGTCCTACTTTGGAGTTTGTGGTCCTGAGTGTGATGGAGTTGGACTCAGGTGTGATCTTTGTTCACAAGCCTCTCTTGTCAATTTTACTAGACCTGTGGTTGGAAATGGGGTTTAGTGTATACTCAGGGGACCAGAATCTCTGGACTCTTCATGTGATAGCCAGGCCCTAAGCCTCAACAGACTTGCAACTCCTACCCTCTGGTTTATTGGACTTACCCCAGCCAGCTAACAGGGAGGTGAAGAAGGTCGACCACCACACCAATGAGCCAAGAGTGCCTACAACTTCAAACAGGAGAATTGCATCCATCAAGTGGGATCGAAGCACCCTCTCGATACAGAGGTAGAGTGGACATAACCATGCCAGGGTCCACAGAATGGAGGAATAGAGTATAGATTAGAGTGGACTTACTGATACTCTATTCTGGAACTAATGTGATTAGTAATGGAAGTAAATGTAGCACTGAGATGGAGAAAGTGGCCATGGTAGCTATTGAGGGTGGGAATGGGAAGAAGAGATGTGATGTGGGGGCATTTTCAGGATTTGGAGTTGTCCCGGGTGATACTGCAGGGACAGTTTCTGGACATTGTATATCCTCCCATGGCCCACTGGGTGGACTGGGGGAGAGTGTAAACTGTAATGTGGACAATTGACCATGTGGTGCAGCAGTGCTCAGAGATGTATTCACCAAGTGTAATGACTGTCCCATGATGATGGAGGAGGTTGTGGTTATGGGAGGAGTGGGGTGAGGGGGGTGAGAGGGTATAAGGGGACTTCATATTTTTTTAATGTAACATTAAAAATAAATTAATTAATTTTAAAAAAAGAAAAAGAGATTGAGAAAAATAAATTGGATGTACCTTAAGTAGCAATTTGTGCCAAGAAGTCCCACTCCTATGCTATAACATAGAATTAATTGAATTTCCAGAACTATGAGAGAATTGTAAGAATTCATTAATTTGCTAGTGTTTCTTTTTCTTTTCAATTAAAAGCAAATGTTTATTTTGTATGAAAAAAATTACAGAATATTGATCACAGGAACAAATTGCCAGTTGCACTATTTATTCTTCATATACTATAAACTTATTTTATACTTATTTGGTCTACTCTCTTTTTTTGGTTATTATTTGTTTAGAATAATTTTTTCCGACCTTTCACTTTTAACCAGGTTGTGTCCTTATGTTTGAGGTGGATCTCTTGTAGATAACGTATAGATGGCTCATATTTTTTAATCCATTCTATCAGTCTCTGTCTTTTGATTGTGGAATTTAATCCATTAACATTCAGTGTTATTAAGGTAAAAACATTACTTCATCCATTTTGTCCTCTGGCTCTCTGTTGTCATATTTATCTATTGTCTGTTCTCTTATCCTTTAGTTTACCCTTCCTAATAATCTTCATTTCTAAACTCTTCTCCAAATCTCTCCCCCCTTGTTTTTTTCTTTTCAAGCTGTACTACCCCCTTTAGTATCTCATATAAATTTGGTCCTTTGGTGACATAATCTATCACTTTGTGCTTGTCTGTGAAGACTTTGAACTCATCCTCATTTTTTTTCAGATTTATATTTTATTACTTCTCTCCCCTTCCCCGCCCCCCATTTCCCCCAATTGTCTGCTCCATTCACTGTGTTCTTCTGTGTCCATTTGTATTCTTGTCAGCGGCACCAGCAATCTGTGTTTCTTTTTGTTGTGTCATCTTGCTGCATCAGCTCTCCATGTGTGCAGTGCCACCCTGGGCAGGCTGCACTTTTTTGCACTGGGTGGCTCTCCTTACAGGGTGCACTCCTTGCATGTGGGGCCCCCCTATGCGGGGGACACCCCTGCGTGGCACGGCACTCCTTGTGTGTATCAGCCCAGCTCATCACACAGGTCAGGAGGCCCTGGGTTTGAACCTTGTATGTCCCATGTGATAGGCAGATGTTCTATCCATTGAGCCAAAGCCACTTCCCTCACCCTCATTTTTGAAGGATAGCTTTGCGGGATACAGAATTTTTGACTGGCAGGTTTTCTCTTTCAGTACCTTAAATACACCATGCCACTTTCTTCTCTCCTACATGGTTTCTGATGAGAAGCCAACACTTAATCTTATTGAGTTTTGTTTGTATGTGATGCCTTGTTTTCCCTTGCTGCTTTCAGAAGACTCTCTTTATTTCTGATATTTTCATTCTGAATAGTAGGTGTCTCAGGGTAGGTCTGTTCAGATTTATTCTGTTTGGGGTGTGCTGTCCTTCTTGGATGTTGATATTTATGTCCTTTATAAAGTTGGGAAGTTTTTGGCCATTATTTCCTCAAATATTCTTTCTGCCCCTTTTCCATTCTCTTCTCCTTGTGGAACACCAATAATGCAACTGTTTTTGTGTTTCACATTGTCATCCAATTCCCTGAGACTCTGTTCCATTTTTTCCATTCTCTTCTCTTTTTGTTTTACTGTCTTTCCCATTTCAGATGTCCTGTCTTCAAAATCACTAATTCTGTCTTTAAGCAATTTAAATCTGTTCTTACATGCCTCTAACTTATTTTTAAGCTCATCCATCATGTCTTTCATTTCCTTAAGATCTGTTACTTTACTAGTGTTTTTAAATTTGAAATCCTTTTAAAAATTTTTATTCAGATAAACTACTTGTATTTTGGTAATGTAGCTACAGTTTCCATTAGAAATACTGAGTATTAGGTGCTTACATATAGAATCTAATTTTAATCTTCATAATGGCAATATGATACCATTTCTAATTGCAATAAGAAAAATGAGAATTAGAGGAGCAGTCAGATTTCAAACATATATCAACGTGCTGCAATGATTGCTTTTTCCACTCTGTGGTCTTAGGGAACTCTAAAAATGAGTTGCAGTGCTATTAAATGCAAAATAAAATATAAAATATAAAATACAAAATACAAAATACAAAAACTTGTTTAATCTCAATAGCTTATTTTTTTAACCACTTTCTTTTTTTCTTCCCCTCTCCCCTCCCTCTCTTACCCTGCTGTTTTTTTTTTGCTGTCTGTGTACATTTGCTGTGTGCTCTTCTGTTTCTATTTCTCTTTTTGTCTTCTTGTCTCTCTCCTCTAGGATTCACGGGGATTCGATCCTGGAGACCTCTGATGTGGAGAGAGGTTCCCTGTCAATTGCACCACCTCAGTTCTTGTTCTCTGCTGTGCTTCACCTTGACTCTCTTGTCTCTCTTTTGTTGCATCATCATCTTATTGTGTGACTCATTTGAGTGGGCACTGGCTCACCACATGGGCACTTGGCTTACTGTGCGGGCACTCAGCTCGCCATGTGGGCACTGCCTCACCATGTGGGCACTCAAGTGACACTCAGCTCACCACGTGAGCACTTGGCTTGCCACGCAGGTACCCACATGGGCACTCGGCTCACAGCTTGAGCACTCGGCTGGATTACCATGCATGCACTTGACTCACCATGTGGGTACTGGTTAGCTGCACAGGCATGCTTTCTCTTTGTTTTTTTTCACCAGGAGGCCCCAGGGATCAAACCTGCATCCTTCCATATGGTAAGTGGAGGCCTTATTACTTGAGCCACATCTGCTTCCCTCAGTAGTTTATTTTAATGTTACATATGACTAAATATTAAAATTCCCAAGTTTTAGGAATTCCATAACCCATCTTTTCTATTTGGCAAAAAAGAAAGGAGATTCACAATATTTCTTATATATTTTTTTTATCTCTAGAGGTGGTAGATTTGAATAGTTTTCCAATTAGTCTCACCTGGTAAAACTTGTGGTATATGAGTGTACATGAGAGGTAGAGAGGTAGAATTTCCAGGAGGAAGGCCACCCCGCTAACCTATGACTTCTGATCTCCAGAAATGAAAGATAATATTACAGCAGCAATAAGAAACTAATACACCCTTGCCCTAATCCTGCAGTTTCTGAGGCAGTTTTCCATGTTAAAACCTTCCCTAGAGACTGCCTACAGGAACTGTGGTCACTAGAAAGTTATTAGAGCTCTGGGATACCCCAAGGTGTCAGCCCAGTCATGCCCTTTGGTTGCCTTAACAATAAGTGCATTTGGTTTTGTTTATCTCCAGAGAGCCCCATTCCTTTGGCTCCAATGTCAGGTTCAAATCTTGAAGCACAACTCTGAACAAGGTGTTTGATGCCCCTGAGTTTGTACAACACTGCAAGCTCTAGTTGATAAAACAGATATTTGAAAAAGGTTCTAGTCAAATATGACCTATTTTCTCTTTTGCTATTAAGTTAATGAGGTTTTCTGCTCTTGCAAACTGGGGAATTATTCCTGGACTTTTCTCTTTTGGATAAGTCTCTTATTAGACATCTTGTGTGTATAAATTGTGGCTTATCATCACCTATTTCACTTCCTACATCTATCTGGAGATATGCAATTGTCTGAAATGTAGTAATGACTTGCTAGTGACTCAGCACTTTATATGGATTATTTATTATATAGGTTATAAAATTGCCTGGAAGTCATATTCCCTGAGTTCTCAAATTTCTGTTTTTTTAACCTATTGTTTAAGTTTCTATGAACTAAAATTTGAGACAGTCAAATAAAATGATTGATGAATAATTTAACTAATGGGTTATTAAGAGCAGAACCTAATCTTCCCAGGTTGTAGGCTTGTTTTATTAGTCAACCCATTTTGTAAGAACCAAAGTTAACTTATCTCAGCCTATGATCCAGTAGGTTAGAGCAGGGTAGAGTGCCAGCAGTGAAGCCAGGATGAACAGCTAAGTTTTTCAATACTTTGTGCAAAGATTTGACTTATTGTCATCAGTAAGAGGTGGGGCCTCTTGAGGCTGCACAAGCCACACACTCATGAAGCAGACTCTGTTCTGAGATCAGAGTCTTACTCTTGTCCTTCATCTGTTTCAACAGGGATAAGTAAAACCTCTACCTTGTAAGGTTATGTTGGTGCTCAAGTGAGTTTATATATGTAAAATTTTTAGAATAGCATCTGGTTTTATATGAGTGTTTCAGTTTATTAACATGATAGTAAGAGGGAAGCTGTACTCCATGGCCATAAATAGTGGAAATAAGGACACTGGAGTCTGTGTATTTTGAGAAGGTACTCTTTTCTGAATAAAGTGCCTTGGATTGTGGAATTCATTTTATCCTCCTGCACATGGTCCATCTGCAGATTTGGAAAACATAATTGTCAGACATTCCTAATAACCTTGGCATTTGGTAAATTTCAATGGATAATATTATTTATTAGCACAATATAAGACTTGGGTGTGTTCTTAAAATGATGCTCTCACACAGAATCTCAATACTAGCTACTGGTATAGACCTCTCCAGTTCTGAGGAAAAACTGATAAGAAATTTTCAAATCATGGTACTACAGTTCTTTTCCTGGAGAATACAACTAATGAAGCACCCACACAATTACAATGGTGTGGCAGCAACACTGAGCAATAACAACATAATAATCAGATTGTAAAATCACCTGTTTAAAAAGAAGTTAGTTGTACTTATTTACAATGAAGAAATTTATTTTATATTCTCTTATGAAAGTTATGTATTTAGTTTTTGAAACTTTAAAGTTAGGACTCTAGAGGTTCTTATTAATATTTTACCATAATGAAGGCATTTGGCAAGTTAATGACCAAAGGCGAATGCTGACGTTCAGCCTTTTGCAAGGGGTACAAGGCCTGGCTAGTAAATATCCCACAGGATAAGATGGGCCCCTGGATATACTTCTCTTATCAAGTGTACCCTATGTAACAGAAAGAATTCTCCAGTGTGCACATGGGAAACATATTGATTTTCTATCAATCCTACCTTTCACACTGAAGTGAAAATCTTTTTTGGAGATTTGCCTAAATCTTTAAATTCAACAAAATATTATTTTAAGACTAAGAAAAAATATCTCCTCAGAATAAGTTGTCTCCCACCTACGGAAACTTACACTCGTTATAATTACTGCAGTACTAACAACTTGAACAACTCCTCCTCTTAACACTCAAAGTGTGTGGGCCTGAGAAGGCAGTGCATAATCTTGATATTTTTAAAAGGAATCTAAAAATAACAATTATAATATTTTTCTTCTTCCAAATGCCCCCTTATTATCATTCGCTTTCATTTTTTCCTTCTTTACTGTATTTCCCTTTTATAAGTGAAGTGTGTTTATATCACTTATTCTGCTTTTCTCATTTATTCAAAATTTTAAGAACAAATCATAAAACTATGAACATTTCTTTATTATTGTATAATACCCAGATGTGCTTTCATAAATTTTAAACTTTAATTACTATCTTGATTTTTGTTATCATATGATCTAAAATTCTCTCAAGTGTTTTCAGCATTTCTGTGAAAAACAAGGATGTTAATAGTGGTAACTATTATTTATCAAGTGCTCAGTATTTAGGGCCAGATACAGTGCTAAAAACTCAACATTTATAAGTAATTTCATTGTCATAATCCTATGAAATGGGATGACCTTTAACCCACCTCACATATGAAAATAGATTTAAAGGAATCTTGATGGATACAAACTTCGTGAAAAGCTAGAGAGTTTCTGTTATATCTGAATATTTCCCTATTTAGGCAAAGTGAGAGATTCTGGTGAGATTTAAAAATAAAAATCTCCTGCAGAGAAAAATCAAAAGGAAAATTAAATATTTTTAGAAGGGATTTTGACTGATAGAATCCATTTCTGTATTTTAAGCAGTCCACAAACCCCCTATATTTTAGGCAAATTGTTGTGTAGTCCAAGATTATACACCTTGTAACCTGTCAAGCAAGGATTTGAATCTAGGCTGTCTGATTTATATCTTATGAAATCATTATAAACATTGAAATTACGTTTTCTTCTTTGATAGCATTGCAAGACTTGAAAATCCAAAATTGCGTGAAGGAATTTTTAATTAGCAAATTATTGATATTTGGAACAATGGAATAGATTCTCTCATTTTGGTGGCTTAAAAGATTATATTTGTATCTTGGCATTTGCAATAGAAAAATAAATTGCCTTTGAATTAGTGAAAAATTTAACCCTTTAATTTTGATCATGTATGATCTTTGAGATTATGCAGCTTTTTCTATGATAATTTATAAAATTTATAATATCAGCACACTTGTTTTGTCAAAACGGTTTTAAATATAAGTTTTCAAAATTTATATTGTCAGCATCTCATGGAACTGATCATTAATCCAAATGCACAAAATTTAAAAGCTATTATACTTGGATCAATTTTTGAAGAAAACAGGATGCTTGACAAGTAGCAAATACAACGATGGGAAAAATAACTTAAAACTGCACGTCTTTATTTAACCACACTTTTATTCTCATTGCTTTAAAGGAAAGTAAATTTAATAGAAATGTATGCAGGTCCACAGTGAAAGATTGTGCAAGTTGTGCCCTATATAAGGGCTGTCAGCCAAGGGAGCAGGTGGGGACTGAAAATCATCAGGACTTCCTGTCAGCATGTTCTTTGGTGCAAAGTTGCATTAACCCTGGAAAACTATACCTTTTTATAATTCATCTTCCCAGAGAGGAGGCCTATTTCTAATTCAGCAGAAGCACCCTGTCTAAAAGCAGCACTCCTGAATATGTGAGCTGTCAAAATATTTTGCAGAGATATTTTTTCAAAGTTAGTATTACACAAGTATTTGTGGATCATCCTAGGATTATTAGGGAAGAAGCAAAGACTGCTGGGCCAGAAGACCACAAGACCAAATTGAGTCTAAGCTTTTGCCATAACTTGATCATTCTGACAGAATGCCTAATTTCTATGTATTTGAGAAGATGTTTGTCCAAAATCAATTGTTCTTTAAGTTCTGCAGTTCATAAATTGATATTCAGTGTTGCCATTCAAATTATATTAGATGTTTAGGATCTAACTGTGTCTTTTCCCCACATTCTTTGATGTGTTTGACACTGACATTTTGGGATGTTTCAGTTTTGAATCATCTCACAGATGATTCAAATCAGAATTTAGCAACCACAATATTTATAAAAGAAGCCTCCACTCTAGAGACATACTACAGAAATAAGTAAACAAGGAGCACTGTAACTAATAAAAATTATGATAAATATATGAAAAAATTTTTTAATAAAATGCATTAAATAATTCAGGAGCTAAGAAGAGAAATAACATTTCTAGTTTGTAGTAGGCATCTTTGAATAGTCGGTGCATTACTGGAGGTAAAGCAATTCAGCATTATGATGTTCCATATATTATATTCCTTGCTGGTGATATAATGATGAGTAAATTTAAAAAAAGAATGAATAAGAAATGTTACTAATTTCAATGAAATGTATTCTTTTTTAAAAAGTGACATGATAAGGATATATGCAAACTTTAATGTAACCTCAATGCTATTATTTTATAGCAACACAATGCATTTAAGCCTTTTTCATTGTTCTACTATGCTAGATCGTTTATGTGGATTTAACTCACTGTTTACATAATGAAGATATAATATTTGAATGCCATGAAGTAGGAGTCACTTAAAGTCTGTTTGCCTGAAGGTATTTGAGGAATAACCAGGTGCAGAGCATTTGGCTAGACCACATAATGTCACAATTAGCAAACATTTAACTTTACAATTTTAATAAAGGGAAATGTGGGATGATGGCATCAGATTAGGCAGACAAGCCTTGTATCTCACACAAAAACAATGAAGTAAGAAGCAAAAGCTGCCGGACTGACCTGCTTTGGGCATCAGCAGACCAGGACAGTTCTTCATGACTACTAGGAAGGTGAAGGACAGAGAGACAAAGAATGGAAACAATAACGTGAGTTACTAAACTTCCTGGCCTCTGGGATGTGCTACCTTCCCCCACTCCCAAGGTATGAATCTGGGGGAAAATGCCTAACTCATTGCAGCTGACTGAGAGGGGAGCAGACATATTTCTCCCTGTCAGCTATTACAAGGGAATAGGAAGAGGGGGTTAGGGGGCTTTTCTCTAGTGAATAAGACCTAAAGAACTCCCTTTGAATCTCAGCTCAGCTAGACCAAGATAAAAGAAAACTGAGAGAAAAACACCTCCATGGAAAGGTGCATCAAAAAGTGTCATCTGCTGGCCAGTCTTTGCATAGACAAAAACTGTCCTTGGGTCTTTCTGTTCTCTAACTTTGGGGAGAAAATCTATATCCTATTAGTGAGCCCCTAGCATGATTTTTATAACTTAAACCTGAGCAATTTGAAGACTTAGGATAAGTTGAAACAAATAGGCAAGAGAGAGAAAATGGTCACCAGAGTAAATTCACCAACATATTCAGATATCTAGACATCAGCAAAAAATTACAAGCCATACTAGGAAACAGAAAAAGATGGCCCAGCCAAAGGAATAAATGAAATATTCTGAAGAGACACAGGATTTAAGACTATCAATGATAATCACACAAATCTCCTAAATCAATTTAAAGAATTGAAAGAAAATATGACTGAAGAGATAAAGGATATTAAGAAGTCACTGGGTAAGTATAAAGAATAATTTGAAAGTCTGCAAAGAAAAGTACCAAACTTTATGGGAATGGAAGATACAATGGATGAGATAAAAAATACATTAGAATCTTAAAAGAGCAGATTTGAATTGCTTGAAAACAGAATTAGTGATTTCAAAGATAGAACACCTGAACTAGAAAGGACAGGAGAACAGAAAGAGAAAAGAATGGAAAAAATGGAACAGGTTCTCATAGAATTGAATGGCAACATGAAACACAAAAACATACACATCATTAGTGTCCCAGAAGGAGTAGAAAATGGAAAATGGGCAGAAAGGATATGTGAGGAAATAATGACTGAAAACTTCCCTACTCTTATGAAAGACTTAAATATCAATATCCAAGAAAGACAATGCACTCCAAACAGAATAAATTTGCATATACCTACATTGAGGCACCTCCTATTCAGAATGACAAATATCAGAGATAAAGAGAGTTCTGAGAGCCACAAGAGAAAAGCAAAACATCACATAAAAGGGTAACTTGATAAGTACTGACATTTCATCGGAAACCATGGAGGAGAGAAGAAAGTGATATGATGTTTTAAGGTACTGAAAAAGAAAAACTGCCAGCCAAGAATTCTGTATCCAGCAAAGCTGTCCTTCAAAAATGAATGGGAGTTCAAAGTCTTCCAGACAAACAAAAATGGATAGTGTATGTTATCAAAAGACCAGAATTACAAGAGATACTAAAGGGAGTGCTACAGCCTGAAAAGAAAAAAAAAAAACAAGGGCAAGAGACTAGGAAAGAGTATAGAAATGAAAATATTAGAAAGGGTAAATTAAAGGGTCAAAAGAGAGACAATAGTACAATATGACAACAGAAAGTTGAAGGTCAAATGTATGATATATGTAATACCTTTACAGTAATAACATTGAATATTAATGGCTTGAACTTCCCCACCAAAAGATGTACACTGTTAGAATGGTTTTTAAAAATGAGCCATTTGTATTTTGTCTACAAGAGACTCACCTTAGATATAGGACACAAGTAGGTTAAACATGAAAGATTGGAAAGACATATTCCATGAAAAAAATAACCAAAAAAGAGCTGGAGTAGCAACACTAATATTGGACAAAATAGATTTTAAATGCAAAACTGTTATAAGAGGATGAAGAAGTTTATTATATATAAATAAAAGGGGCAATTAAGCAAGAAGAAATAACTATACTAAATATTTATCCACCTAACCTCAGTTCCCCAAGATACATGAGGTACACATGACAAAGCTGGAGTGAGAAATAGATGTCTTTAACACAATAGCTGGAGACTTCAATACACCATTCTCAATATTGGATAGAACATCCGGACAGAGGATATATAAAGAAACTGAGAGCTTGAATGATAGGGTAAATGAACTGGACCCAACAGACATCTATAGAGTATTGAACCCCAAAACAGCAGGATATATATTATTTTTAATTAATTTTGAATCCTCTCCAAGATAGACCATATATTGGGTCACAAGACAAGTCTCAATAAACTAAAAAGATTGAAACCATACAAAATATTTTCTCTGATCATAACAGAATGAAGCTAGAAATCCCTAATGGATGGAAAAAGGGAAAATTCATAAATATATGGAGACTAAACAACACACTCTTAAATAATCAGTGAGTCAAAGAAGAAATTGCAAGAGAATTCAGCAAATATCTAGAGATGAATGAAAATAGAACAGAACAGATCAAAACCTTTGGGACACCATAAAAATATAACAAAGATTAGTGGCTAAGTTCATGTGCATTTAACATCCTTTAATTTGACCTAGTACAGGTTACTTTCTCTCTTGTCTTCTTGTCTTCTCTCTTTATCTTCTCTCTTGTCTCACTGTTACCCTAGAAATGGGTTTTGTTTTGCCTCTGGGAATAGTTTAATGATAAAATACTGGACTATTAAGTCAAACTGTCCCCTATATTAATTAGATTATATGGGCTAGCTAAATGTTCTGCCAATCCTTTTCATCCCCTAGAGCAGTGGTATTAAGTCAGCTGCACACTTAGGCTAAAGGATACAAGCACCAAGTCAGCATGAGTTGAGTTGATGCAATGAGTAGTACAACAGCCTGAGTGCATCTGATGGAAATCAGAAAGGGTTTATTTTTTAAAAAAAACAGTGAAATAGCCAACAGGATTAATATTATGGAAAGGTATAATCCACCTTCATGAATCTTTAACTACATTTTGTAGTAGTCTTCTCTGCTGTGATATATATTAGATTTAAAAGTGAAGCCTGATGGCAAAAGATATGCCCCAAGTTAGAGTTTGTGCATTAAATTTTAAAAAAGACAATGACAAAGTGGTAACATGCTCCTGCAAGTTTTGTTCTTTACTTCCCCAGGCTGAAAATGACATTGTTAAAGTTTTTGTTGGGATCAGTACATTTAATACCTGAAAGTAGAATTATATCAGTATCCAAATGGAATGCCTTCTCGAAGCATGAAGATAAGATCTCAATATTTAATATATTATAAATATAAAATGAGGCAAATAAAAAATATATATACTCTTTGAGAATCCAGTACTATGGCTTGAATAAGTTTCCTAAAATTTAATAAATTTACACGAACATAGACCTGCTCATACTCAAGGAAGGTGAGAAAACAGAGCCCAAAGAGATAGAGGAAGATGACACTTTACAAGTATTGTTGTATTTCAATATTTCTGAAAGATGATTGACATCAAAATCTGATAAAATTAAGTTTCCATGAAATGACATGAAAGATTGGATGATAAGAAACCATATTAAGGTGAATTAGGAGGTCACTGAGAGGCATTCAAAATATAAAGAGGTGGAAGAGATACAAAAAGAGCTTAATAGAATTAAGATTGGAATTAAATAAAAATAAATTCATTAGAATCATTGCATATTATACGAAAAGAAATCTAAGGTCTTTATCTTTTTTTTTTAATGTCCCTGCTTTCCTCTTCATTCCCTACCTTTGAATAGGAATTGTCATGAAAAAATTGAAAACATTAATGGGATACTTTCTGGTGAATGAGTCACTGCAGGTTTGCATATTGTGGTGTAGGGAAAGTGAAACAGATAGTACATGTCTCAGAGTCTGTTTTTGTCTTATTATATATATTGAACTGGCATTGAATAAGAAAATCCTATTTACCTATCTAATCATATGTAGATATATGAATTATACCTATATGCCAATTATATACATATACATGAGTATATATATATATGTGTGTTATATTGTTTATCTATTGTGTGTATTTTATAGCTATATCTCTTGGGAACCACTGAAGAAGATAACTGTAGTCTTACCTGGTACAGGATTCAAGTATGCTTGAGTTCCCTCACCCAAGAAACACTCCATTTTACTTTTATAAAGCAAGAATGAAAGGAAGGAAGACTGGGGGAAAATTTAGTTTATGCTGTGTATGAAAACTTTGGGAAGATTTTCAAATGTGCAATGGAAATAGATAAAGACTTTTAAAAATGTGGAGAGAGAAATGACAGCTATAAACGATAAAGGATAGCATCTGGAGAAACTACCCATATACCATAAAAAAACAGAAAGAAAAAACAAAATAAAATTTAAAATAAAATATAAAATGAAAAAACATTCCACTGTTGAAGATTTAAACTTTAAGTAAAAAGTGCTCAAAATGTTCCATGAGAAAATAATAAGAATTAAACTAGACTTCCAAAACAGTTAGAATTTAAACAGAATTTTTAAAAAATTTTAAATACCCTGGGAAAGGAAAAGTATTAACTACAAATTATTTAAAGTAAAGTCAGGCTTACTTTAGACTTTTCCTCCACAGTAATAAATTTCAGAGGGTAATAGATCAATGTTTCAAGCAGAGGTCCCAAATGGGTTGATAGTGGTATCCAGCACAAGATATCCTTTGTTTGACTCACACAAATTTTCAAATTTTCAAATTTGTGTACTTAAAATAAAATTCTGTCTTTTATTTTAAAATTTTATGGTGCTGGTTTCTCCAGAAAAAATAATATGGTTTGGCAACCCAGGTTTCCAATTTCCTCAAAGCAACAATCAGCTGGAGCTGAGCGGTGACTTCCTTAGTTTGCCAGGGCTACTCTGGCAAATAGGATAGGCTGCTTGGCTTAACCAACAGGAATTTCTAGGCTCACAGTTTGTAAACTAGAAATCCAACATCAAGGTATCAGCAGGCCATATTTTCTCAGACAGCTGTAGGGTTCTGTCTCCATCACATAGTGATCTGTCTCTTTGAGTTCCTCCTCTGATTTCTACTTCCATGTCCAATTTTCATTACTAGCAAAGATTTCAGTCATGTTGGATTAAAGAATACCCTCCTTCAATTTGAGTAAGCTTAACAAAAAGCATCTACAAAGGTCCATTTACAACAGGCTCACATCCCCAGGGTCAAGACTTATTCCTTGAACATTTCTTTTGTAGAGGACATGATTCAATTCCCAACACTTCCCCTTTCATCAGGACTTGCCCTCTCCAGATTCTCACATTCCCATGACTTCTTACTGTTTTCCGAACTTTGAGGCAAAATATCAGTGGTCTTTGGCTGTAAGGTTTGCAGTATTGTTATCAAGTAAAGAGATATTTCTACCCAGGCATGTCTCTCCCAAAAGTGTGAAAATGGAAGATAAACTGAAAGGCTACACATTTAAGAACAATAAGAGTAAAAATATTTCCATGTGGAGTCTCTTTGTAAAATACAAATTCATGTCATCCATGTCAAAAGAATGATCCTTAGTCTGTTTTGCGGTTTTACCTATCCTCTTGTCCTTTCTAGGTATTGGAAGTTTTAAACCCATTCTAGGATTTGAAGTGAGAGTGTGGTACCTAATTACTCCATATCCTTTTGGGTAGTTGTTCAATTCATTGCAAGAGACATTCTCAGTTAAGCCACAGTTCAGAGACTACAAACCTGAAGTACCATTTCTAGGGAGCAAAAAGGTTAATAAACAAATTAGAGGGAAAGTTTTATGTTCATCTGATACTGGATCTGTTAAAATTTATTTCATAGTACTGTATTTGCCCCAAAAACAATATTTTAAAGTAAAATAATTTTGTATAAAAGTATACAAAGTAGAACACAAAAAAATACAAAGATACATACCTAATACATGCAAGAAACAAGGAGAATTTATAAACAAATATATTAGTTGTGAAAAAATCTATTGTGCTCAGATCGAAGAAAAATAATGATGCCAAATTTTTATAAATTATATCTATTATTTCTAGTTTTTAAAAAATAGCGGTCAATTTTACATACAATCTTTTGCAAATTGAAAATGAAGTTTACCCTTAAATAAAGGGAAAATTCTGAATGAAAAGAGAAATCTGAATAGAATGGGTCTAACAGATGTTAAAATAAATTATGAAGATAAAATAATTGTGTCATATTTTATCTGGAAGAGGAATACACATATAGAATAGGGAGTTGAGATACAGGTGTAAACAATCATCACAAATTAAATTTACAGTAAAGATAATTCCTCAAGTTAATGGTAAAATGAATTATTTCACAGAATTGTCATTGGACCAGCTACCTAAATATTTTAAAATAAAAAATAATTATGCTAGAACATTACCTTATTGCTTGTATAAAAATAAACTACACATTGATCAAAGCTATAAGAATAAAACAAATGGAAAAATATGATTAAGAAAATAATCAAAAAGAAGGAAGATTTTCCAAATATGGCAAACTTAGTGAATTTCATGGTAAAATATCAGATTTGAATAAAAAATATAACAAAAATTGTCTTCATTTAATATTCAAGGAACTCCTTAAAATCAATAAAATTGTAGCTCCTTGAAGAAAACAGAAATTAGAGTAGGATAATTGCAAAATAGGCTCATATACAAAATGACCTAACAAATACGAAAAATTTCTCATTCTAATCAATGTAGAAGAAAAAAATTAAAATTTTAAAAGCAATATTTTTAATGGCAGAGGGTTAAATGGTGGGCAAAGGAGATTAAAAAGAAAACAACCATTGATTGGGTAACTTCATGGACAGATGTTTTCCCATGAAAAAAATTCCCAGAAAATTTCCAAGATATTTGTATAAGGAGCCTGTAGCAATTTGAGATTATTTTATGGATCCCCAAAAGAGAGATTGTTTGTAAACTAATCTTTTCCTCTGGGTGTGATACCTTATGATTGTATTGGAATTGGTTGAGGGGACCTTCATTAAATTAACTGTTAAGATTAAGGCTTTGACTCAAACATGTCAGTAAGGCATGATGCAAATTGAGTCCCCAGCCCGTTGGTGCACCGATATAAATGGACATTCATGCAAGAAGACACAGGAAGAGAGATGAGCCATTTGCCTTGGAAGAGAGTTGAGACTGATGTAGGAAGCCCTGAGAGAAAAGCCTCATACCAGCCCACAGCTGAGATAAGAAGAAGCTGGGCCCGTGGAGCCTTAAGAAGAAGAGGAAGCCTAGGAAAGAGAGACCAGGCAGAGATCAGTGACCATCTTGCTTTAACACATGGCAATTGACTTTGGTGAGAAAGTAACCTTGATTTGGACTCTTTATGACCTTGTAACAGTAAGCTTTTATTCCAAATAAATAGCCTTTATAAAAGCCAACAGATTTCTGGTACTTCAAGGATGCATCAGCACCCCGTTGGAAGACTAATACAGAGCCCTATTGTAACATTGTTTTAAAAGCAACTATAAATTGCTCACCCAAATAGCATATTTCACAGTTAAATGAATTCTAGTACAACCACAGATAATACACCCTGAAACTCTAAACAACAAATAGATTTGCAAAATATATTAAGTGAAAATGAAAGTGTAATATGTCAATTACATATATGTAAGTCTCATACAAACCTACTGATTGCGCAAGAGCACTTTTTTGGAGGATATGTAAGAAATTGCTTAGAGTACTTATGTCTGGAGAGTAGGTAACAAGTAAATTGGTTCCTTTTTGCTTAATATTTTTCTAAACTTATTTTTTTTTTTGCCTTGTATATGCTATACTTTTATTTAAAATACTAATTAAAATAATACAAGAAAATATGGCAATATTTTAAAAACTAGGTTAAAGGAAACAACCATACATATCTCTCTACAAGAGACATCTAAAATAAAGTTATTTAGAAAATTAGACAAGTTATATTAAGCAATGCATTACAAATAATAATATTAAAATAAATAAAAGATTTGTGATTAACAACAAAAGCACATATTTAATGCATTAAGTAAAACCATTAAATGGTACTACAAATTTCAGCTGTGTCAAGACCAGGCACTCTTCTGACACCAATTTCATGTCCAGGTATCCCCAAGATCATCCTCAGTTTCAATAATTCTCTAGAAAGACTCACTGAACTCACCAAAAGCTGATATACTCATGGTTATGGTTTATCACAGTGATGGATACAGATTAAAATCAGTCAAGGAAAGAGATGCATAGAGTAGAATTCAAAAGCATTCAAAGGACAAAATTTCAAGTTGTTCCTTCCCAGTGGAGTTGGGCAGACTGTACTTACATCTTCCAGCAACTACAAGTGACAATATGAATGTTGCCAAGCAGGGAACTTCACCTAAGCCTGCCAGAGTTTTATTGCAGCTCAGCCATGTAAATATGGTTGACCATCTGTATAGCTAGCCATTGTCACCAGCCCCTCTAGACTCAAGGTGATGCCATGTGAACCCATGATCCTCCATCATAAATAGCATTGTTAGCATAGATTATCTGGTGAGGCACAAAGACCCCAGGCAAACAAAAAACTCTTGTCAGGCAGGACATTCCAAGTGCTTAAGGATTACCTCCCAGGTGGCAGTGGCAAAAAGTTGGACCTCTCTTTGGACAAGGTTAATCCTTTACTGCACAAGTATTAGTAAATGAAATTAAATAATGTTTAAGATGTATAAAACCTCAATCCATAAGAATGAATTGACAATATGAATGAATTAAAATAAGATCATAGTATATGAAGGTAAAACAAGACATAAAAATAAAAGGAGAAACTAACCAGAGAAAAGTAAAGTGCACAATTTAATACAATTTTCTCACTGTTGGGCAGATTAAGTAGGATAAAACTTAGCAGTGATACAGAAGACCTGAAAAGATAATCAATTTTTTTCTATTTTTTTAATTAGAGAAGTTGTGAGCTTACAAAACAATTACGCATAGTGTGCAGAATTTCCGTTCATCACCCTTTCAATGAAACTTTACTTTATTGTGGAATATTTGTTACAGATTATGAAAGAACATGATCTATTACCACTAACGATGGTCCACAGCATACATTTGGTATATTTTTTCCATTCACCCATACAATTATCACTATGTATTAGAGTTGTATATTTGTTATAGTTCATGAGAGAACACTCTCATATTTGTGCAGTTAACCAGAGTCCATCACCCACCACATGGTTCCCTGTGTTATATAGTCCCATGCCTTGTACATTCTATCCAAAGTGTACAATCAGTGGCTCTCAAAAGATAATTGATTTTTTAAATAATGTTTGTTGAACTCAGGAACATACTAATGTGGAATAAACTTTATTTTCTTTGCTAACTGAGAAATTCCAAAAATTGATCTTTTAATAGACCACAAATAAAGTCTAATTCTCCAAATTGGACATGATAGGCCATGTTTTATAAACACAATTCAATAAAATTAGAATTTAGCAACTTAAGTATGAACAAGGAATATTTACTAATTAAAAAGTAATTTATCCTAAATAAGTTATGGGTCAAGATAAAATAAGAATTAATATTATAAACTACAAATATAAGGATGAGTATGAATTAACTGCATATCAAATCAACTGAACTCAGGTGGATGAGAATTGTGGTTAATAGTAGATATACAAGAACATTCTTCTAAGAACTAGAATTAATGTACATCACTATTGCAAGGTAGTAAGAATGTGGAGAAGTGTAGGAAAAATACAATTAATGTAACCTATGTACTATAGTTAACACCAATACTGTAATATTCTCATATCAAAGCCAAAAATAATGAGGGGATATGGAAAAACACATACAAATTGTATGCTATAGACCATAGTTAGTGGTAAGGGTCTGATGATACTATCTCATGATCTATAATAAATGATCAGCAACAATGTAATTTGTTGGTGGAGGGGTGTTGTAGGGGAATTCCATGCATGTTCATGATTGTTTTGTAAGTTCACAACCTTTCTAATAACAATATATATATTTTTTAAAGTTGAAATGGGAGGTTATTTAAATGTTACCAGCATAAAAAAATTTTTTTAATTTGATAATTTTTAAAAATCCTATAATGCTTTAGTTTTAGGTCCCCCACAGTTATTTCACTAGAGTTTTTTTTTTTTTTTTTTAAGATTTATTTTAGTGGAAGTGGACTTGGCCCAGTGGTTACAGCAGCCGTCTACCACATGGGAGGTCCGCGGGTCAAACCCTGGGCTTCCTTGACCCATGTGGAGCTGGCCCATGCACAGTGCTGATGCACACAAGGAGTGCCCTGCCACGCAGGGGTGTCCCCCGTGTAGGGGAGCCCCACACACAAGGAGTGCACCCCATAAGGAGAGCCACCCAGCACTAAAGGAAGTTCGGCCCGCCCAGGAATGGCGCCACACACACGGAGAGCTTATGCAGCAAGATGATGCAACAAAAAAAGTGACAGTTTTCTGGTGCTGGTGCCATATGACAAGAATACAAGCAGTCACAGAAGAACACACAGCAAATGGACACAGAGTGTAGAGAACGGAGGCGGGGTGGGGGCAGGAAGGGAAGAGAAATAAATTTTAAAAATCTTTTTCTTAGATTTATTTATTTACTTATTTCTCTCCCCTTCTCCCCCTACCACAGTTGTCTGTTCTCTGTGTCCATTTGCTGCATGTTATCTGTCTGCTTCTGTTGCTGTCGGTGGCATGGGAATTTGTGTTTCTTTTTGTTGTGTCGTCTTGTTGTGTCAGCTCTCCATGTGTGTGGGACCATTCCTGGGCAGGCCGAACTTTCTTTAGGGGTGGCTCTCCTTGCCGGGAACCCCTGAGCTGGGGATACCCCTGTGTGGGATGGCACTCCTTGCACACAGTAGCACTGTGCATGGGCCAGCTCACCACATGGATCAGGAGGCCCTGAGTATCAAAACTGGACCCTCCATATGTTAAGCTGATGCTCTATCAGTTGAGTCACAACCGCTTCCCATGCAGTCATTTTTAAAGTGAGTAATTTCCAAATTGATCTTCACTTTCTTTTCTTATTCTAGTTTTATGTTGGAGATTAGGACCCAAAGGGTATTGGGAATGAAAGAAAGAGAAAAGGGGGAAGGAAACAAAGAGCAAGAATGAACGAGAGAGCTGGGATCAGGGGCTCTGCAAGTAATGACTCCTCAGACAACTTTATTGTTTACAAGGGTCTCTCTATATACCCCAGTCTAAGTGACAACAAGCAGCAACTTGCAGTTAACTATTAGCATTACTAAGGAACTCTAAGGAACTCAAAAAATCTTATCTTAAGGTACAAAGTCTAAGTGTTCTATTTACTATAAAAGATATGTGCTCATCTTTTCTTTCAGCCTATAACGGCTTCATCCCATTTGCCGGGAACTCTTAATTACTGCATTCCTTAGGTTGCAAGTGAAGCCATGGAGACAGCATGTTTCTCCTTCTGAGGCCACTGTGCCTCAGTTTCCAACAGTTTTATACATTGAACATTTCTTGAATGCTTTGGCATACTACAAGGTTGTTGAACTTTGGTTTTCTTTACACTTCCAAGTTCAGTTTTATTCTTCAAAGAACAAGGAAGGATGAAGGTCGTGTTCATGTCACCATTTTCTCCTCAAGTATCTTGTTTTAGTTAAACTTTTTGTTTTGAGATAATTATAAATTTGCATTCAGTTATAAGAAATAATGCAGAGCGATCCCATGTACACTTTGCCCAGTTTCAACCAAAAGCAACATCTTACAAAATTGCAGTACAATGTCACAATGGGGATACTGACTCTTGTATAATCCAACAATCTTATTCAGATTTCTCCAGTTTTACTTACTTGTATTCATTTATATGTTGTGTGTGTATGTAGGTATTTAGTTCTCTGCTATTTTATTATACATGCTGGTCCATGAGTCCACCACAACAATAAAGATGATGAATAGTTCCATGACCACAAGGATCCGTCATGTCCCTTTTCTATAAGCACCCACTTCCCTTTCACGCCCTCTTGCTCCCTTCTCCCATCCTTAACCCTTGGCAATCACTAATCTGTTCTCTGTTTCAATAATTTTATTGCTCTTTCCATCAGTCTTTCTTCCTCCTCCACGCCCCAAGATTTTTTTTGTTATCAATTCCATTGTCTTTGAAGTGATTTCTTTAGCCATTCTTTTAGCACAGTTTTGCTGATATTAATGATAAAGTCTGGATTAAGAAATATGGCATATAATACTTGTAATATGACACATACATTCCCTGAGGCACCTATGTATTCATGCCTCCCCTGTGGACACATCACACTTACCAAGTAGGAAATGGCAAAGGGAAATGTAGGCTTTCTTACACAAAGACGGTATCCAAAAAGAAAGAGAAGAGGCTGACTTGACCAGGTTCAGATTTTTCACCCATATTCACCAAGACCCTAAGATATTTCTTTTCCCTTCCATGGAAATTAAAGATGTGATTTTAAAAAGTTTATTGATCTTTATTTCAATCTACATTTCTGATTTTCCATTTGGGATGGTTTTTATTCTAAAACAAGAACAACAAAGACAAGTAATTGTTCTATTTAGTGCAAGTGTGGGCTGGTGACAAAGTGTCCTAACATTTCATTTGTTTGTTTGAAAATGTTTTTATCTTAGCAACCTTTTTCTGAAAGACATTATCTCTGAGTAAAGAGTTCCAAATTTTTCAAAAATCTATTTCTAAATCATTATATTGATATTTACATGTATAACTATATATTTATCTATATCCTTCCATAAGCATCTACATTATCTATTTTGATCTAGCAATTTCTTTCCTTATCAATCTGTCTAATTTCATGATTGAAACTGACAATCTGTCATCCTGCTTCAGCTTTTCCTCCACTTGTCCTATTCTTGGACACATTCCTCATGGAATGCTCTAGTCACAGTCACAGAAGATATAGGAATGATACAATTCAGTCCCTAAATGCTAAATTCACATTTGTTATAAACTGATCTAGTAAATGTATATTTTAGCTGACTGGACATGTATAACCTGAAATGAAGTCCTAAATTCAAGCTAGTTTATTGTTTTTGACACATGTGCTTTAAGAATCCCGTGTTTTTTAATGTAACATTTTTGTAATTTACGTATCTTTAAAAATATTTTAAAAAGAATTATTTCTAATATTAATTGATATATGGCAAGGAAAAAAGTTAGCAAAATGCTAGTGAAAAGAAAATGTAAATATTTGCAGAATAAGTAATAAATTTGTGGGAAAGTCATGGAAGTACAACACTGAAATTATGAATCACTGAAACCTATTTAACTATTTCAAATATATTTTCTGTTAAAGTAAATGTTTCTCTTTGTGTTTATTTATTCACTCTTATTGAAAGAAACTATTTCATTTCTGTGAGCAATTTCAAAGATGATGACATTTTGAGATTATCCCTAGAAATTGTTAGGGAATGTTTAAATTTTTTTTTTCCATATCTTATACTACTTTGCAGAAAGGCATGACACAACATAGGTTTTACGTTAGAAAGATTACTCTGGCTATTATGTGAAAGTGATAAATAAAAAGCCAGACTATTATTTAGGAGGCTCTTACAGTTGTCTAAACAAGAGATGATGGTGGGTGGTAGCATGGAAGCATGGAGAGGTGGTTGGATTCTGGAAATATTTTGAAAGAAGATCCAACAGAATTACATAATAACATAGGCATGATACTCCAAGTTTTCTGTCCTGTGCATCTGTAAGGATGATGTTGTCCTCAACAGAAATGGTGAATACTGTGGGGAGGCAGGTTTGCTGAGTGAGAAAATACTTTTGGACTATATGAGATCTCTATAGACAGCTAAAGAGAGATGCTGGAGTTAAGGAAAACTATTTAAACTAGGCACAGCAATCTGGGATAATGTTGTCAGCTGTAAATGGTTCAAGTTTAAAGTTAAAACCTGAGTTACATGAATGTATATGCAGTGGTTATCAATTTTATTTTCCTATTTTATTGCTGTAAAATATATTCCATAAATTTTATCTGCCATTACATTTTATGTAAATGTCCTTGACAAAATAAAGTTTTACAACCTTGCTATTGAACAGCTGAATTTTAAAAAATTGTAATTTAGCAAAGATTAAAGAATACACTGTGAGCTCCCTCTGCTGTTACTGAAAACTTGGTTATTTAGAAAACTGGTGAATACTCATAAGACAAATACTAAATAACTGCTGGATATTTAAAGAAAAAAGTAATGTTACAAATGGAATAGGAATGGGGTTTAAACAATATTTAACAGCTTAGCAATTGCATCTGTTGAACTGAGGAGGAAATTAACAAAACACTGGGGTAAAACATATTTAATTCTTGTTTCAGAATTCAGATACAACTATATAGTTTTCATTTTTTAAAATGAAGTCAGCTCTTTATCCACTAATTAAAACCATCAAGAAGCTATTCAGAACAAAAAGGAATATCTCCACATTTTTAAAGAAAATTCAGAAACACATTGGCTTTTCAATAGAAGGGAAAGTTTCATATTTAGAAATAAATTATTTAATGAATATAATTTTGTGAGACTGATATTCTGCAACTTAAACGTAGAGTGGCTGTAGTTGCCAGTGGGAAAGCAACTATAGACTCGAACTTAATTAAATCATCAAGAAAAACACATACTCACGATTTCTTGTATCGGTGGTAAGATACAAGGTGCTTGAGAAAGTTTCCATCATAAGGCTAAAAATGTTAATGCTCAGGAATTACAATTTAATAAATGAGATACATGCAGATACAAATACAAAGGAATTAAAGTCTGTGATTTACTATTTTCATTGGAGCTAATCAATTTGATAAAATAATATTTTAAAAAACCAAGAGTAAGTCATTTGCATTGACCGTGTTAGATATACTCTTAAGCAAAACTTCATTTTAAGAAATGATATGTTCTCTCATAAAATTAGTTTACCCCATCCCTTCCCCCAATTAAATTAACATTTATTGAGGGTCAGCTATATACAGGACTCTAAGTTAGTGAAGCAGTGTCATAAAAGGTCATTTATCCATTTATAACAATCTCTCTCCATTTGCTGATATTCCTCATTTTAGAGCCTTATCAAAATAGTTGTAGTTCTTTAATTCTGTCATGTACCTCATCTTCTTTTATATGAGTATTTGTCAGACTTCTTTTCAAGGCTCAGCTGAATGACTTCCCTGCTTAGGTTAAGAGTCTCCACTGTGCATATAAAACAAACAGACTCCGAAGTCCCACAGCACCAGCATTTTATCTTGGTTCTCTAGTTCGTCCTTATGGGTCTACGGGCAAATATTTAACCTTTCTTAGTCTTAATTTTTCTATGGCCTTGGAAATTAAAGCTATCTCATAGGTCAATAAGAATAAATGAAATAATACATACAAAGCACCTGGTACGTGAGTGAAACATAGAAGACACCTGTGTACTCCATGAATATTCTATAATATTTTTACAACATTTATGCCAATGTATGGTAACTGTTAATTTATTTGTGTATATCCATTAATAGCCTTGGATTTCTTTAAGGGTAATGAACTTCATATGTTTTCTTTGTTATTTAGAACCTAAGTAAATATCTGTATAATGAAATTAGTAATAAACAATGTTGCATTAGTGAATGCAAGGAGATTAGTGATATTCCCAGGTGCTTATTTAAAATTAGAAAATTAATTTTTAAAGCCAAAAATGTCATTAATTTATAACTTTGTGAATTAGTATTTTAATGGAGTTAATCAATGAGATATAATAATAAAAAAACAAGTAAAGTTCATATACAGTATGTAATATATATACACTGCTTGCTGCTTCTTTCCTCATTGCTTTCAAATTATTAAATGTAGCAGCAAAGATGGACAGTTTATCATGTAAGATGATAGCTGTAACTAAGGTAACCACGTCATTTATTTCTGTTTTTCTTTCTTTGCATTTTCTTTCAATCAATAAAAGCTCTCAAATGAAATGGAACATTGTATTTATGCTAATTTTCCATTCTACTTGATTTTTTCCAAGGTGTTTTCCTGCTGTGTATGTGGTAATTATTCACATTCTTACATAAAAAGATATTCTTTTCAAAGAAGCATTCTGAGTATCACTTTATTATAGCTTCTTAAAATTTGTCATCTTAAACTGAAAGAAAGTCACTATTAATTATGAAATCCCTAATATTTCAACAACATCCAAGTCTATTTTGTGACCTTTTGATATTTTGAAGTTCATTTGCCAGAATATGAAAACATTTATTAGTAGAAAATTCCATGTGAACGTATGAATTACTTATAAAAATCTGGTTTAGATGCGCATCAAAGGGGAACTGGGATATAGGGGAGATATCTTCCATGTTCCACATGAAAGATTCTAATAGGATGGGATATAGGAATCCTGTATTTTATGCATGACTGTTCTGCAAACCCACCACCTTTTTAAAAAAGAAAAAAAAGAAAAAAGAAAGGAAAAAGAGAGAACTTATAATTACGGGTTTTCTATAATAAATATGAGGAGATGAGAGATAGGAGGAAGTCTATTTTCTTATCTTCAATGGGGAGAATTAAATCCTTTATTACTATTATATTATTATTGTTATTATTTAAACTTGTATTTGCTCTGACATTCTAACAAATGTCTTCTATTTCCATAGTTCTGAGAAACTGGATTTCTGAGCATTTACACTTAATAAAAAAAGAACTAGAATATTATAGATTCTGAACAATTTTTCATTCCAGGATTAATTAATTAATATTCATGCAAGATATGTAAACAAATGAACTAATTGGAATAAATCCAGTTCCATTCATCTTATTAAGAAATTAATTTTCAAAGAAATTTAATTTTTATGTTTATAATTATTTATCAAAATAGGTAATATATTTTTGTTGTTTTGATCTATTATGTACTAATAACAACAGAAATAACTTAATACAGAATTTTTTAACACATAGAGTCTATTGTCATGAGAAATTCTTCAAACAATTTACAAGTCAAAAAGTTATTGAGTTGTAAAAAACTGATACATTTCTGAGGGAAAATTAATATAGGAAATGATTAATGCAATCTGTAACTGCTAGAGAAAAACTTGTTTATTTCATTTTAAATAAGTGATCATGTGTTTCAATATTTCAAGCTATTAGATTCTCCTAGAAATATTTAAAAATATGGTCTAAAGATATTTATTTTCACATAATTTATATTCACATAATTTTCAGCTATTTAAACTCAAAGCTTTTAGATGTAAACTTTAAAATGTGAAAAAACCTAAATTATTTTAGGTTATATAAATGAAAAACAATTTGCAGATCAATGAATGAGACCAATAAAGGTAAAATTTTCAGTGACTTCTATGGCTGTGTTAAGAGGTCACACCATTCATTCATTCATTCCTTCATTCATCTCTGCCTGCACTAGACATGCATACACCAACATATTCAATCACATTAATGAGACCTCTTGCAGTTCTTACTGGTATTTGCTAAGCTCCAGGAATAAAAGAATTTATTAACAAATGGCTGAGCTCTAGGTGTCCTCAGGGATTTCAAGGATACTAAAGAGGGCTGACATATTTTAATAATCCTGAGTAAGAATGACAGCAGGGACTTCAGAGGGAATCAGCCTCAATGACAATGATCTGTATTTTATCTTTTGAAAGAGCAAAGGTTAAAAAAGTCATGCAGGGACATTTGGCCACAAAGATCATGCCTCAATTAGCACAACACACTTTCACCTTCATATAATAGATTCCTGTAATTAGCAAATTATATCATTACGGGAATATATATGTTCACATTTATGAAATTTCAGTACATAGTATTAAGGTAAAATATCATATCAGTGAAGAAAAGTTGTTCTTTTCAATAATTGTATCTAGAATGTTTATATAAAAATAATCCAAAGGTGAATACAAATATAACTATAAAAACAAGAAGAAAATATGTTTAAAGAAATCTTGTAATGATAAAATAGTTATCTACTAAAACCAAAAATCCATGAAATACTTTACATGCTAAATGTTGGTTGAGAATGAGAGCTGATGATTAATGTATGCAGAGTTTTTAATAAGGTTTATTTTAAATGTGTGGAAATGAATAGAGTTGATGGTAATACATTATAGTGAGTATAAGTAACACTGATGACTTGTAAATGTGGTTGTGGCTGAAAGGGGTAGTCTTTGGATGGAATATTTCAAATGAAAAGAAGCTAGAGAATAATGTAGTGATGGTATAACAATGATTTCTGTGGCGGATAAAGATCATGGTTACTAGTGTTAAGAATGTTCTTCATTTACAGTGTTAAGAATATGGTGATACACAGGAAAATTGCAACTAGTCAAACTCATGGATGATAGTTAACAGTAATATTGCAATATTTTTGCAGCAATAGCAAAGAAGAGATTATATCCGTTCTAAGGGACAAAAATGGGGGGAGTAAAAAAGGGTATGGGATTTTTTTCCTTTTGGAGTAATGAAAAAGTTCTAAAATTGACTGAAGTGATGACAATACTGATGAAATTGAGAGGCACTGACTGTACACTCTGAATGGATTGTACAAAACTTGGGAATGTATAACACAAGGAATCCTGTAGTGGAAGATGAACTGTGGTTAACTGAACAATATGAGAACATTCTCTCACGATCCATAACAAGTATATAATGCTATAATAGAGTGTAAATAACTGGGGTGGGAGGGGGGGTTTGGGGGAAAATATACCAAATTTAAGATATTGTCTATAGGTAGCAGTGATATTTTGACAATGCTATTTCATAGTTTTAATGTAATATTTTGACAATGCTCTTTCATAGTTTTAACAGTTGTTTCACAACAATGCAAGGTGGTGGTGGTGAGGTAATATACGGGAGCCCTGTATGATGATAAGAATGTTTTGTAAGTTCATAACTCTTACTATACACTTATTGTTTATGGATGTTCATGTATGAATGGTAAACGTCAATTAAAAAGTTTAAATAAATGGAATGACAATTTTAATACACACAAATTTTAAGAACCGTTTTGTGGGATACTCCACAAAATTAAGGGACAAATAATAGAGAGAAAAACAAAAAAATGAAAATCCATAGAAGAAAAAGAATAACCTAAATATTAATTAGAAAGAACAAACCATTGGAAAACTGGAAAAATACATTAAAAAGCAATTCAGAGAAGAGCAAAGGTAAATGACCAGTAAATATAAGGAATAATAGTAAACAGCAAAAACAGATAAAATAAAACAAAAATGTAATGTGTTATTTTAGCCATCACATAATGGCACCAATACATATTATAAACTTTTATTTTATTATAGACATATGAATTTGTACATACCTATTCAGTGTTGGTGAGTGTGTTGAAGACTGCATATATTAATATAGCATTTTTAAAGGAAGTATGACATCAGTATCAAAATTTAAAATTCACATAATGTTTGACAAGCTTAGTCCAATGTCAATGAATCTACACTACGTAGTGTTCATAAATGTACATAAAAACACACAGAGATGTTCATTGCATCATTTTTTCTAATTGTGAGAATGTGTATTTTTTCTCATTTAGGACGTCATCTTCTACTCCTTGTTTGCTAATAGGTTTCATAATAAAGATGGTGGTTGTATTTAAAAAATACTATTTCTGCATATGTTGAGGTAATCAAATTGTTTGCTCTTTTTATCTCTTTTGGTGAACTGTACTTATCAAAGAAATTGCCCAAATTGATCACAAAGAATGAATTTTTAGTATACTGCTATATTTAATTGCTCATATCTTGTTTGGATATTCACCAATGGCCAAAGGTAAGATTGACTCATAACTATTTTCTTGCATCATTCCTGTCTGTATCATACTGTATCAAGCACAATTGGGTAGGTAATCATATGAAAAAAAACACCAACAAACTTTAGTTCCTTAAAACATTTTTTTTTTCTTTCTTCCAAATATATCCATTACAGGGAACCTGATCCATATACTCTGAGGGTAGAGAACTGACAATATTAGATAATTACCACAAGCATCAGGATTAGATTGGCTGCAAAAAGAATTGGAAAAAGATTTCTTCCCTTTCTATTCCTTTAAAAGTTTTATTTTATATGGTGTTATTGATTCCCTGAAGATTTGATAAAGTTATCTGTAAAGATATCTGGGCCTAGTGCCATTTTATGGAAATATTTCAGACTATAATTTTATTTTTAATAGCTATTGGTCATCTCTGACTTTATAATTTTGGGACATTAGGTTATTTATATTTCTCTAGAAACTGTTCATTTAGTCAGGGTTGTAAGGTCTATTGTCCTATAGTTGTTAATTGCATTTTCTTATAATTTTAAAAGATTTTACTGCACCTATAGCTATGCCTTCCATCCCCTTTGTTCTCAAATAACTTTTGTCTTTTTCTTTTCATAGTGAGTTTAATCAGAAGTTGGTCTATTTTCCTTAAGTCCTTTTAAAGAACCAGCTTTAAGTTTTTTGTTTTTTTTTAAATTATATCACTATTTCTCTCATTTTAACTGTTTCTGTTTTAATTTTTTCATTCTTTCCATATTGCTACTGTTTTATTCACTTTCTTTTTTGCTTTATGGTTTTACAGATTTACAACTAAGCTAGTCTATTTTATGCTTTTCTTTTTTCCTACCAAATGCATCTATAAAAACAAATTTCTCTGCTGATGTTGCTTTATTCTACAGGCTTATTGTTCAGGTTTTGATAATTCATATTCTTATTCATATTCTAAATATTTAGAATTGTCATTTTTCCCACAATTTACATATTATTTGCCATATTATTTGTTTTGACTTAAGTGTTTTAACAAAAAGTTGTCAATTCCTATTACCTTAAATGCAATCAGAGCATGTTTTCTTTATAGAAGTTTTTGTATATTCTTTTCTAAGGTCTCTACTTTTTATTGCGTTAGATTATACACTTGGTCTTTATACTATTTATTGATTTTAACTACTAAAAAAGTTCATATATTTTATATTTTGTTCTTTTTATTAGAATAGAAACTTCACTTATTTTTTATAATGCCCTTTAGTTTAAATCTCATTAAAGTAACTTTTTAAAGAATTTCTTCTTTTTCTGAGGCCAGCTGGCATTTTCCAACCAGTTTTTTATTACTTTTATATGATTTTTTAAAATTTGCTTCTTATAAATATCACATGCTGGATTTTTATATCTATTCTGAGCTCTATAGTATAAAGATGAGTTTTAACTTTTAATGATTTTTTATGACTGACTTCTTTTATATTTAACATTTTAAAAATTTTATATATTTTATCTATAATTTCTACTTGTTTAAAGCAGAAGAATAAGGTTTCATCATGTGCTAAATTAATCATCTATTGCACATATCCGAAGATGTACTATTCATTATTAACTGGTAAAGATAAGTTTCATAAGATCCAAATGTATCTTAGGGTAAATATAGTATGATCTGATTTATGTTCATTTGAAGTACTTTATTTGTGTACTTTTTTATTTGTGTTCATTTGTGTACTTTAAAGAAACATAAAAACAACCACATGGAGAGTATTCATAGAACTCTAAATGTTCAATGGATATTATAGTACCTTGGACCTATGTGTCCCAGAAAAACATGTTCTTAAAGTTAATCCATTCCTGTGGGTATCCACTTTTATAAATAGCACCTTCTGTTGTGGTTACTTCAATTAAGTTGTGACCCAGCAGAATCTGGATGGGTCTCAATCCTATTACTGAAAGCCTTATAAGGAAGGCCACAAAGAAATGCTAGAAACTGGAAATCAACAGAACATAGAAAAGAAAGGAGAGGACATCACCAAGTGATGGACCAAGAGAGGACATCACCAAAATTCAAGGATCCCCAAAGATCACCCAAAGTCTTTGGGAAGAAGGCATCACCCTACTGATGCCTCTATTTTGGACTTTTCCTAGCCTCAAAACCATAAGGCAATACATTCACAAACCATTGCATGGTAGGCATTTGCTTTAGCAATAAGGAAAATGAAACAGATACTTATGCTGTGGAATATGTGATTTGTTTTAGGGAAGGAATGGCAGTAATGTGCATTAACTTTTGAATCTGTGCAATTTTAACTTGTGCATTGTTTTGAAAGTTTTCCATGTGTTGGATTATTATTTGTATATATTGTAAAACTTAGCTACTTCAAGAACTTGAAAAATGTCTGGCACAGTGATCAGTAATTATTAACTCCCGTTTCTGAAAGTGATGTTGAGTCTTAAAATCATCATGACAACTTTCCTCCATTTTTTATGTAGAAAGAGAAGACAAAAATAACAACTGAATTGTAGCTTCATGTCAGTTTAGGAGCAGAGTAGATTTCACAGAACTTCAGATTTTTAATCAATCAAAATGCCAACAGTGCAATAAAAATTCTATATATTTAATAGTATGATTTCACTTAATATCATAAATGATAAAAATTGAATAAGATGCAAGCCCTGTTTCCATGGGCTTTATATTCTACTATGCAGGAAAGGGCACAAACCTCATGATTTTAACATAAGTGGGAGTAAAATAAATGCCACAACAAAATTAAGAGCAATATAAGGGCTCATACAAGAAAGATACTTTTGTGTAAGAAAAATCAATGGGAGCAAAAGGTTAGAAATAGCTGATTAATGAGATTGGTTTATTTAGATATTGCCATGTTAAATGTTGAATTCCCTTGAAAGCAGAAAATGGAGCGGAATGAGTAAGTATGTAGATCTGACAAAATAAGGTTTATTTTTAGGGACAATAAATAATCTAATTTATTATGTATTTATGTAGAGAATGAGTTAAAATTGGAGCAGAAAGATAGAGATGCTTAAATTTGAATTGTCCTAAATACTCAGGACTAAATTTGTATTAAATTTGTTCATAATGAGAAGATACTGATGTTGATCATATTGGTGTTATTTGAAAAGATTAATTTAACCTGGCAATACCATATAGACTAAATTTGAGCAGATAAAGAGGAAAGAGGCCGTGCCTTAGTCTCATTTCAATGTTTTTGTGTTACAAACAAGAAAGGTATAGAAGATTACAGGCAATACAACCAGCCCTACTTTAAGCTCTTTGATGCTCTTGGAGCAGAGAGCAACATCCTATCAACATCATGTCCAAGAGTTCAACTGTAACAGAATTAGCACAATGACAACTGCATGAGATAACCTAAAGATGGTCTTGGAATGAGCTGGTGCAACTGTTATTAAGAGGAAAGAGTGTAAACTACAATGTAAACTGTAATGCATGCTGTATGGCAATGCTTCAAAATGTGTTCATCAACTGCAATGAACGTACCACCCTAATGAAAGATGTTAATATGGGATTAGTGGGAGGTGTGGGAAGTGGGACATGTGGGAATCCCCTGTATTTTTTAATGTAATCTATGTATCTTTTAAAAATAAATAAAAATATTTTTTTAGAAAAGATAATTACGTAAAATGAAAAGAGGAAAAAGAAGGTAAGGCAGTCAGTTAAAATAGGCTCTAAAGATCTTGAAAAGGTAATGAACAATTCAGAGGAGATTGACACAAAAGAAAATAAAGGGGGATAAGGAAAAGATTTGATCTGGTAGAGAAGGATGGTTTTGGTTAGGAGTGATTTGCTTGGTCCTCTTGCTTGGGTTAGCTGTCTACATAAGATGGTACCTTCTTCTGGGTTCTTCATGTAAATTTTAGTTGGATATCTGATACGGGAGTGACCTACCAAGAGTTTGGAGCACCTTTTAGTTTTAATACATGTACCCAGGTGTCAATTGTTTCCAGTTTTTACAGTTGTGGTGTTGGTTAGTAAGATCTGGTAAGGTCTTTTATATCTAGGTTTTAAAACAGCCTTTCACTGATATCTCTTCCAGTATACCATGTCTCCCCAGTGAAGGTCATGTAAAATTTGTTGTGGGGGAATCTAATGAAAGGCTGCCTGGATTTGCAAATAGTGGAACTGGGCATATGTAGTTAGTCCTTTATAATGATTAACAATTTCAGACAGTAATGGACTTCAGTCTGGTACAGTAAGAGAAATAATGAGTCTTTCCTTCCTATGATGATATTATGGAAGGATAGCTGATATTTTCCTGATGCGCAAGATCTTAATGGCCAAGATGACTAAGGGAAGGTACATAGACTAAGGTTGAGAGAAGAATTAAGATAATTTAGCTACTTTAAGTTTTAAGATACAATTTGATGATTGAGTCAATGAAGCTTTTGGTTGATGGGTAAGACTTTGCAAAGATCCTTGATCATAGTTGAAGTAAAATGGGCGAATCTATCTCTTAAGAGAATAGTGGGAATTTTTCAGGTGGGGAAAAAAAACCTAATAGCATCTAGCTACTCTGATAATAGTAGCCTTTCAACAAGGAAAAGTTTTTAACCATCTAGAAAATAGATATTTGATGATAAGCATATACTAACACCCCATTAAAGGGGGAAGATATATAAAGTTCATTGAAGAGTCCCGTTGGTCTAGTTAAATGCCCTTGTCTCACTTTTACCACCTTTGCAGTTTTACCATGGTTATGCAATTGACATATGGGACATGATTTATACATTCACCTTCTTTCTTGTTTAAATTTCTCTGTTTCGTTAAAGGTGAAGCTCTGACCTACAGCTGATTGAAAGCACTTTCAGGAAAGCATTAGAGTAAAACAAGGTAAATGACAAGAAAATTTGATCATTTTGTGGCATGTCACATTTTTCAAGAATAAATGAAATTATGACAGATAATATGTTGTTGTTTAATAACATTGATAAATATCTAGAAAGTTTTTATCATCTTTGCATTATTTTCATTAATAACATTTTATCTATATAAATTTAACCATCAGAAAGTTAGACAATCCTTTTTAATTTGAAAACACTTTCCAAGCACTTCATAACATGACATAAGCCTTACTATTTCTAGCACCACTCTCTTTACAAGGTAAAAGAACAAATCCTTTATGATTTTTCCAGGTACCCTCTGGAAATTCCGAAAGACAGTTTGATATCTAGAAGACATTTCAGGGTAACACATTAAATTGAGTAGAACTAACACAATTGGTTTGTAAATGGAGTTGTGGCTGAAAAGGTCAGTCTAAGGATGTAAATGTCATACGAAAGAAAACAAGAGAATATTCTAGAGATTGAACATTATAGTGAACCCAGAAGTGGATGAGAATTGTGGTCCATAGTACAAATACAAGAATGTCCTTCTATGAACTAGAATAAATGTACATCACTATTGCAAGGTGGTAAAAATATGGAGAAGCACAGGAAAAATACAATTTCATAACCTCTGGACTATAGTTAACAACAATACTACAATATTCTTGTATCAATGCCAAAGATGTACTGTGTTAATAATAGGGAAGTATGGAAAAACATACAATTGTATGCTGTGGACCATAGTCAGTGGTAATACTCTGATGATATTATCTCATCATTTGTAGCAAATGTTCCACAACAATGTAGTGTGTGGGTGGATGGGGTATTGGATGGGAATTCCACACATGGATCTGATTGTTTTGTAAGTTCACAATTTTGCTAATAAAACATATATTTTTAAAAAAGAAGACATCTTCAGATTTGACTTTGGGTAGGTGAAATGTCAAAAGTTGTCAGGACTGAACTCTAGGTTAAATATGATCATAAGCCATTGTAAAACAATACTTGGCTTTTTATGTAACCAACATGACAATAAAAGATTTTAAAAATAAAGACAGGAACACTTCTTTTTTCCAAGTGAGAAGTCTTGTTCTTTCAAACAGTAATAGACTCTAAGGTCAATATAAAGAACTGGAAATTATTCCGATAAGACACAGAATAGTTGACTTCTAGGCAAATTACTCAGATGTTAAAAAAAAAATCCTTTTACAACATCTTACTATTTTTTTAAAAGATTTATTTTATTTTATTTTTTAAAGATTTGTTTTAGTTATTTATCCCCCCATGCCCTGTTGTTTGCACTCACTCTCTGCTCTTTGTGTCTGCTCATCTTCTCTAGGAGGCACCAGGAACCAAACCTGGGACCTCCCATGTGGTAGGCAGGAGCTCAATTGCTTGAGCCACATCTGCTTCCCTACATATTATTAATAGCACACCAACGATCAGGAAGAAAATTTTCTCATTTACTGCAGAGAAAACAAAACTGCAGTTTTGTGTGAACATAATATTTCATATATTCTTTAATATCTTATAAACCTATCAAATCTTACCCAGCTTTAACCAAGACAAATACAATTCATTTCTGTGAAACTTTTACAACTTTCCCTACTTGTTCAAGATTTGTCCCATTCTTTTCTCCTTCTCATTTTGGAACAACCAGCCATTTTAATTTAATACAAGATTACTTTTTCTCCTTATCAAAAATACAAACTACATATTATTTATTTAAGTTACCAAAAAAGATTTTAGAAATTGTCTTTAGGTTGACATATTATACAGGAATAGTTAGAAGTTGACATAAAGTCTGTAGAATAATAACTGAATTTGCTTAAATTTACATTTTAATCACCAGATATCTAGTAGATATAAAGCTAGATTATCTGATCTGTAAACCTATATACATTTAGGAAGAATATACCCTATAAGATAAAGTTGTTTCCTTGTATTGTACTTAATATTGATAATTCAGAAGATATTAGAGTTATTTAAATTAGATAAGCAATTATTTATCTTTAAGCCAATTTTAGGAGAGCTCTTGTAAAGTTATAAGTTAATTTGGTAATTCCATCCAGAGGTAAGAAAATATCATATACATAATACATATGCATAAACATATAGGTAGACACAAATGGAGGACTTATAACTTAAAATTTCTGCCATAAGTCAGATAAACTAATTCAGGAAGAAAAAAAACCCACAGTGATACAAAACTCACTAGTTTATAAATAAATACTAGTTTCCTGTTTTTGCTCCATTTTAAAATTTTTATCAGAATTATGTTCCTGGCAGATGGGACAACTTGACGTTACCTGTTCAAAATAAAGCCTAACACTTTCCCATCAATATTTGTGGGGGCAAATTTTTAAGATTTTTTTTGCCCTAATACATAATCCTATAGAAGCCTTGCCTTATTTTTTGGACCTTTTTTTGACCCTCATAATAATTATGGAGAGAGATACTGTAGGTCCCTTTCTGGGTCAGTTCAGTCAGCTTTTGACATCCAGGATTTAACATCCAGGATGAGGGAGAGCTGGATATAAGGAGGAAACTACAGGACAAAAAATGGGAACGATTTAATATGGAAACAAGTCTAGTTTGCTGTGACAATTTGTCAAAATGCTCATTACCTTAAGCCAAAGAATATTTTAGTGAAACTTTTTTTTTTTTTAGAATTTCTTTTGGTGGCTTCTTCATACAAATAAAAAATGCTGCCCTTTGGGCCTGAGTTCTTTTCTTTTCTCAGGCACCTCTCAAATGAACAGTTTTGCTCATATCAAAAGTTACTAATGCAGTCACTACAAAGACAAATTTTCCTTAGTCAGATTCACCCATGAACGGGTAAGTCATGGGTAGCAGGTCCACAGTGAGCATACAGTGAGAGGTGCAGGAGTTTTAACAAGTGGAGGAAAGGGATATTTAGTGCAAGAAAAGTCCATTATGCTGTGATCAGACAAAACGGTGCTTGAGCACCTCATGTCTCAGGCCCCTGAGTCTTTCAACTCAGACACTTGGAAAGACCCAACAGGCATCCAGACCAAACCGAAGCACCTCCCTGGAGAGAAAGGGAGGCTCATCCCAGTTTTAATGATGGGAGTTGACACCAGAGCAAAAGGATTGATAAACTTCTCCCCTTGAGATGTCAACAGGGAGTCAGCTTATCAGGCCACACCAACTCCCAAGCCCTATGCCTCTGAGAGACAGTAAAAAAGAAAATTGGAGAGAAGAATGGAGGGATAGGAGAAATACCAAAATGTTATCAAATAGAGTTTATGACAATGGAACCCAAACCAAAAACTGAAATAAAGATCAAAGATATTAAACCAAAGTTCTGAGTAAGAGAGTATTGAACTTGACACAATGTAGGAAGAACTTACCTCAGAGATGCAGGGTTGGAGATGCAAAGCCATGGTAGTCTAGCCATAGGCACATGGGTACCTCAACTGGTAGTCTGTGGAAACCTTGCATATCTTGGCGGGACGTCCATAAGACCTTAGTCAAAAGACTAATCAGAGTTGAGTTGCAGTTTACAACATTTTATTCAGGACACCAAACCTGCTACAACAAGGAAAGCATTAGTCTGTGAAAGCAAAAACAGCTATGAGGCTGGGGAGTTTGAGATCAGATTTAGAAAGAGAAAAAAGGAAGTTGTCTAGGTTTTGTTGATTGGACCAGGGGCCCGTTAGTCTTACAGGGGTGGGGTAGACTTAAGCGGGGCTTTATTTTAAATCAGGCTAGATGTGTTTACCCAGAAGTTCAATTGGCTTTTCAAGGTCAGGCATCCTGGTATAGACTTTGAAGAGAATGTTTGCCACATAATTCTATGCCAGTATGGGGAATTTCACTTTTATATTGGTTCTGAGAAAACCCAGGAATTATTTTTCATTCTATTTATCAGGAGTCAAAGAGGAATGATTATTTAAGGTAATTTAGGCATATTCAACTACCTTGTCAAACATAGTTTGCATTTGTAGGACACCAACTTAATATCTCTAAACTAAAATTTAACAAATATGTTGATTACTATAATATACATAAAAATTCAGAGTTACAAGCAAACAACATTAAAACAAATCTTCCAATATTAGAGAAAAGATCATTTAATTAAGCAGCATAACAATTAAAATCCTAGAGGAAAATGACCTGAGTTTTAAGACCTGGCTCCACAACTTACTATGTGAACTCCAGAAAGTCACTCATCTCTTTATGCTTCTATTTCCTCATCTGTAAAATGGAGAGAATAACAGTAACTATATTAGAAGTTTGCATGTGGAGAATAAGTTAGTATGTATGTATCACCCTTTTTCCAGTTAGGGAAATAGAAACCCCTCTGGTATTAAAAATATTGGGGGGGGGGGGGGAAATATATGAATCTCTGGACTGACCATATGATAGCCAGGCCCTGAGCCTCAACAGACTTCAGTTCCTACACTCTGGTTTGTTGGACTTACCCCACTCAGCTAACATGGAGTTGAAGAAGGTCATCCACCACACCATGGAGCCAAGAGTGCCTACAACTGAAAGCAGGAGGATTGCATCCAGCATCCATGTGGAATCTAAGCCCCCTCTTGATATAAATGTGGAGTGGACACAACCATTCCAAGGTCCACAGGATGGAGAAATAGAATATGGATTAGAGTGGACTTACTGATATTCTATTCATGAACTATTGTGATTAGTAATTGAAGAAAATGTGGCATTGGTGTGTAGAAAGTGGCCATGGTGGCTGCTGGGTATGGGGAATGGGAGGAAGAGATGAGATGTGGAGGTGTTTTTGGGATTTGGAGTTGTCCTGGGTGATTCTGCTGGGACAGTTACTGGACATTGTAGATCCTCCCATGGCCCACTGGATGGAACGTGGGAGAGTGTGGGCTATGATGTGGACCATTGACCATGAGGTGCAGCAGTGCTCAGAGATGTATTTACCAAGTGCAGTGAATGTCTCGTAATGATGGAGGAGATTGTTGCTATGGGAGGAGGAGTAGGGTGAAGGGGGTGGGGAGTGTATGCAGATCTAATATTTTTTAATGTAATATTTAAAAAATAAATAAAATAAATAAAATAAAATGAAAATTTAAAAAATAAAACATAAAAAAAGAGGAATGAAACACACAAAAAAATATTGGGGGAATGAATAAATTGGTTGTAGGCTTATTGGAAGGGCTGGAGAAGCTTTACCCACAGATAGAAATCATAAGAAGTTGCTACTAACCTTGGGGCTGAGGAGAAAAGGGCCCACAATTTCCCATGATGCACTGGAGCAGTGCTGCTGCAACTGCTACTCTCAGAACTGCCAGTATTTTCTCTGGGCGGTGTCCAAGGAGCCCACAGGCAACCAAGATCCACATTCCTGCTGTTGAAGCTACTTGAACTCTATGATATCCCTGGAGCCTGGCCTTCACCACCTACCAGCGCCAGAAGTATAATCACTTCTGACCTATTTACCCTCCTTTTATTTGTTACAACTATATACCTTTGGTAACCCAGCTGGCAAAAGGAGACTAGAAAATGAAATTCTATATTCCCTGCAGTACGAGAGACAACACAAGAGGAGGAGAACGGAGCTGAAAATCAACCAATAGCATCTCGAACAACACGTAAAGACCAAAGAGCAAGTCTTGGCACGTTAAATCCGTTAGTATTATTGGACTTTCACTTTTTTTAGAAAATAGCATTATTGGAAGACTCAATGTTACTATAAACAGAACAAGTATGTATTTAAATTAAATTTTATGGTAACATAAACAACCTGTTCCTTATATTTTAAATAAACTCTAATTGCTAACCCAGTATTTGTTCTAAACACTCCTGCCAATAGATATCTCATTTTTTCAAGAATTTTAGTTTACTGCTATTACAATTTTGGAACCCCAATTCCCATATGAATTTCAGCCAAGCTTGAATTATAGGTACGTGATGCTTATAATAATTTATTTCCATACCTAGGATCATTTTACCTCTAGATTTTGGAGCTCTCTTTAGAGTTGTGTTATTTTTTTGTTTGGTAACATCATCCTGTATAAGAAGAAATCAAATATCAAATATAAGAACTGTTTAGCTATAGATTTTTCCAGTTTCTAGATTAAGGAAGTACTTTTGTGATAATTAGTTACATCTAGTGGTGCCACTTACATTGCTTTACATGTTTAAAGTAATGAGTACATTTGAAATATCAGTGAAAGAATTTTGCCTTCTGGTCACATTTTAAATAAGTATATTTCAAACAAGTAAACCCCATTTTAGAGATATGTTTATAATGTCTGATTTCTAACATTATCCATCTGCTTTTGCAATAAAAAATTAGAACACAAAGTTTTAAACAGCAATGCCATTTTTCAATGTAGGCTTTACAAAGATTTGTTTGTTTGCTATGTGGAGACTAAAATGGAGAGTTTTAAGTTGGGTAGACAGAGCAAAGTGAAAGGTGGGGCTACGGAATTCAATGTTAACTCTGTTAACATTATTAACTCAAGTTAATGGTGACTTGAGTTAGTGGAGTGAAATGGAGAGAACTGAGATATTTATGAAGCAAAATAAACATTATTTGATGATTGATAGGATAATCGCTGAAAAGTCCAAAGTAACTTCCAAATTTCTGGCTTGAGCAATATGGTTTGTGTTGGCATCATTCAGTCAGATTTAGCACAGAAGAGGACAAGCAGAGTTCCTTGTTGGGCATATTGAAGTTGAGATAGTGAGGAATGTCATTTGGAAAAATCCACTAGGCTGTTATGTATGTGAGCTCAGGAGGAATATATGGGTTAGAGATATGATGTTATTTTTCTCATGATCAATGTTTTCTAACACTTTTATATTACAATAAAATCAAAGCTGTGTTAAGAGTGAGTATGGGATAGTGGTATCGGACTAGGCAGTCAGGACTCAATTATCTCACATAAACAGTGGAGAAAGAGGGAAAAGCTGTCTGAGAGACCTGCTTTGTGAGTCATCTGACCAGGGCAGTGCTATACAATTCCCAGGAGGGTAAGGGACAGAGAGCTGAAGAACCCAAAACAACACATATATTACCAAACACCTGCAGTGGCCAGGATGGGCTCTCTTCTCCCACCCTCAAGACACTAGTTGGGGTAAATCCCTGGCTCACCGCAGCTGACTGAGAAGAGACTAGACATCTTCCTCCCTGTCCGCTGTTTCAAGGGAAAAGCAAGGGGAATTCAGAGGACTTCTCTTCAGTGAATCTGGCCAATGGAGCCTGCATTGATTCTCAGCTCTGGATAGGCCAAAACACAGGAAAGCTGAGACTGAAACACCTCCATGGAAAGGTACACCAATAAGTGGCACCAGCTGGCTGGTCTGAAAGTGCATGGACAAAACCTATTTTTGGGTCACTCTGTATCCTAACCCTTGGGAGAAAATCTGTACCCCATTAATGAGCCCATGGCCCACTTTTGATAACTTAAGCTGGGTAATTTTAAAGACTTAGGTTAAGTTGAACCAAATATCAAAGAAGAGCAGTGAAAAAATAATAATAGGCAAGAGAGAGAAACTGACCATCAGAGGAAATTCACAAACATATTCAGATGCCTAGGCATCAACAAAAAATTACAAGCCCTACTAGGAAACAGGAAAAGATGGCCCAGTGAAAGGAACAATGAAATATCCTGAAGAGATACTTCAGACCATCAATCAATGATAATCACACAACTCTCCTAAATCAATTTATAAAATTTAAAGAAAGTATGACTAAAGAGATAGAAGATATTAAGAAGATACTGGGTGAGCCTAAAGAACAATTTGAAAGCCTACAAAGGAAAGCAAAAGACCTTAATAGGAATGAGAAACAAAATGGATGAGAATAAAATACATTAGAGGCACATAAGAGCAGATATGAATTGCTCAAGGAAAGAATTAGTGATTTCAAAGACAAAACATCTGAACTGGAAAAGACAGGAGAACAGAAAGGGAAGACAATGGAAGAAATAGAAAAGGTTCTCAGAGAATTGAATGACAACATGAGAGACATGCAAGGACACACATATTGTCAGTGTCCCAGAAGGAATAGAAAATTGAAAAGAGGAAGAGTATTTGAAGATATAATGACTGAAAACTTCCCAACCCTTATGAAAGACATGAATATCAATATCCAAATAGGACAACACACCCCAAACAGAATAAATCCTAATAGAACTATCCTGAGAAACCTACTACTATTCAGAATTACAGATAGCAGGGATGAAGAGAATACTGTGAATGCAGCAAGAGAAAAACAAAGCATCACATACAAGGGAAACTAAATAAGATTAAGTGTCAGCTTCTCATCAGAAACCATGGAGGTGAGAAAAAAGTGGTAGGGTGTATTTAAGTTACTGAAAGAGAAAAACTGCCAGCCAAGCATTATGAATCTGGCAAAGCTGTCTTAAAAACTGAGGCTGAGATCTAAGTTTTTACAGACAAACAAAACTGATAAAATATGTTACCAAAGGACCAAAATTACAAGAGATACTAAAGGGAGTGCTGCAGCCTAAAACGAAAAATCAAGGGTGAGAGACTTGGAGAAGAGTGTAGAAAAGAAGATTATTAGAGAGCATAAATTAAAGGGTAAAAGACAGACAATAGAATGATTTGACAACGGAGAGCCAAAGGTCAAAATGGATGAAGTAAGTAATGCTCTTGCAGTAATAACATTGAATGTTAATGGTCCTGAACTCCCCAATCAAAAGTCAAAGACTGATAGAATAGATTTTAAAATGAGTTATCTGTATGTTGTCTACAAGAGACTCACTTCAGACATAAGGTCACAACAAGGTTAAAAGTGAAAAGTTGGAAAAAAGATATTCCATGCAAATAGTAAAAAAAGAGTTGTGTAGCAATGTTAATATTAGACAAAATAGATTTCAAATACAAAATGTTATAAGGGCTGAAGAGGTCACTATATATTAATAAAAGGGGCAATTCACCAAGAAGAAATAACTATACTAAATATTCATGCACCTAAACTACGTGCTCCAATATACATGAGGCACACACTGGCAAAGTTGAAGGGAGAAATAGATGTCTCTACAATAATAGTTGGAGATTTCAATACACCACTCTCAGTATTGGATAGAACATCTGGACAGAAGGTAAATAAAGAATCAGAAAGCTTGAATACTATGATAAATGAACTAGAACTAACAGACATCTACAGTGCATTGCACCTCAAAACAGCAGGATATACTTCTTTTCAAGTGTTCATGGATCCTTCTCTAAGATAGATCATATGTTGGGTCATAAGACAAGCCTCAATAAATTTAAAAAGATTGAAATTATACTTTCTCTGATCATAACCGAATGAAGTTGGAAATCAATAAAGGATGGAAAAAGGGAAAATTCATAAATATATGGAGATTAAACAACATACTCTTAAATAATCAGTGGGTCAAAGAAGAATTTGCAGGAGAATTCAACAAATATCTGGAGGTGAATGAAAATAAGAACACAACATATCAAAACCTATGGGATACCGCAAAGGCAGTACTGCAAGGGAATTTTATAGCCCTCAATGCTTACATTAAAATCAAGAAAGAGGTAAAATTGAACTATAAAAAGAAGAGAAAACTTATCCCAAAACCAAGCCAAAGGAAAGAAATAGTAAAGAGCAGAGCAGAAATAAGTGAAATTGAAAACAACAAAAACAATAGAGAGAATGACGAAAACCAAAAGTTGGTACTTAGAGAAGATAAAGAACATTGACAAACCTTTTGCTAAACTGACGAAGTAAAAAAAGAGAGAAGATGCAAATAAATAAAATCTGACTTGAAATGGAGAGCATTACCATTGATCTGGCAAAAATAAAAGAGATCATAAGAGGATACTATCAACAACTGTATTTAAAAAAACAGACAATGTAGACAAGATGGACAAATTCCTACAAACAGATGAACCACCTAAACTAACCCTAGAAGAAATAGAAGATCTTAATAAACTAATCACAAGTAAAGAAATTGAAACAGTCATCAAAACCTCCCAATGATGAAAAGTCCAGGACCAGAGAATTTCACAGGTAAATTCTATGAATCATTCAAAGACAATCTAGTACCAATCTTGCTCAGGCTCTTACAAAAATTTCAACAGGAAAGAATGATACCAAACTCATTCTATATAGTAAATATCACCATAATACCAAAAGCAGATAAAGATACAAAGAAAAAAGAAAATTACAGTTATTTAGGCCTTTTTTGATTTCTTTTAACATTGAGTTACAATTTTCTGAATACAAGTGTTTCACATGTTGGCTAAGTTTATTCCTGACTATTTGCGTTTTATCTGTAATATTTTATTTTCTCCACTTTTGACAATTTTAGTTACTTTTATTGATATAATCTCAGACCAATATCTCTAATGAAAGTAGATGGAAAAATCCTCAACAGAATATGTGAAAACCAAATCCAAAGACACATTAAAAGAATTATACACCAAGATCACATGAGTTTTATCACAGGCATGCAAGGGTGGTTCAACACAAAAAAATTAACCACACTGATAAATTGGAAGGAAAATCTCTTGATCTTCTCAGTTGATGCAGAAAAGGCATTTGACTAAATATGGCACTTGTTCTTGATAAAAGAACAAACAAAATAACACTCCAAAAGATAGCAATAGAAGGAAGGTTTCTCAAAATGGTAAAGTGGATATATGGAAAACCTATTGCTAGCATTGTGTTCAATGGAAAAAGCCTGAAAACTTTCCTGCTGAGATTAAGAAAAAGACAAGGTTGCCCACTGTCACTATTATTCAATATTCTGCTAGTTTCTAGCTACAGCAATTAGGATAAATAAAGAAATAAAAGACAAACAAACAGGAAAAAAAGAAGTGTAACGTTCACTATTTGCTGATTACATGATCTTATATAGACAATCTTCTGAAAAATCCACAACAAAGCTACTAAAACTAATAGATGAGTTCAACAAAGTGATAGGATACAAGACTAATGTGCAAAAATCAACAGCATTTCTATACACTACTAATGTGCAATCTGAGGAGGAAATCTGAAAAAAAGTTTTATTTATAACAGCAACTAAAAAAATCAAATATTTAGGAATAAGCTTAGCCAAGGACATAAAGGACCTGTATTCAGAAAACTATAGGACATTGCTAAAAAACTGAAGACTTAAATAAATGGAAAGACATTCTGTGTTCATGGATTGGGAGACTAAATATTGTTAAGATGTCAATTCTACTCAAATTGATTTACAATTCAATGCAATCTCAATAAAAATCCCAACAGCCTTTTTTGAGAAATGGAAAAATCAATTATCAAATCTATTTGGAAGGGTAAGGAGCTCCAAATAGTTTTAAAAAAATCTTAAAAAAGAAGAACAAAGATGGGATTCTCTCACTTTTACAGCATATTACCTGGCTCTGAAGGTAAAAAAAAACAAAACAAAACAGCATGATACTAGCATAAAGACAGACAGATTAACCAATGGAACCTGACTAGAAAATTTAGAAATAGAACCTCACATCTATAGTGACTTTTGACAAGACTGTTAAGCCTTCCCAGCTGGACCAGAACAGTCTATTCAACAAATGATGCTGGGAGTACTGGATATCCATATCCAAAAGAAAGAATGAAGACCCCTACCTCACACCTTATACAAAAATTAACTCAAAATGGATCAAGGATTTCTATATAAAATCAACCATAAAACTCCTAAAAGAAAATGTAGGAAAACATTTCAAGATCTGGTATTGATCTGATATTGTTACATGGTAATTTCTTAAACCTTATGCTCAAAGCACGAGCAATAAAACAGAAGATAGATAAACGGGATCTCCTCAAAATTGAACACCTTTTCACCTTAAAAGACTTTGTCAAAAGGGTGAAAAGGCAGCCATCTCAATGTCAGAAAATATTTGGCAATCACATATCCGAAAAGAGTTTAATATCCACAATACATAAAGAGGTCATATAACTCAACAATAAAAGATAAATGACCTGATTAAAAAATGGGCAAAAGACAATTACCCAAATGGCAAATACAAATGGCAAAGAAACATATGAAAAAATGTTCAACACCACTAGTGATGAGGGAAATGCAAACCAAAACGACAATGTGGTATCATTTTAATCCTATTAGACTGGCCTCTATTTAAAAGTCAGAAAACTGTAAATGTTAGAGAGGATGTGGAGAGATAAGAATGCTTATTCACTGTTGATGGGAATGCCACTGTGGAGGACTCTTTGACAGTTCCTAAGGAAGTTGAATATAGACTTGCCATGTAACCTGGCAATACTAGGTATATACCTAGAAGAACTCAGAGTAGAGACATAAACAGACATCTGCACAAATGATATTCATAGTGGTGTTATTCACAATTGCTCAAGTTGGAAACAATCCAGGTGTCTATCAACTGATGAATGGATAAACAAATTGTGGTATATACATATGATAGAATATTATGCAGGGGCAAGAAGTCATGAAGCATATGACAGCCTGGATGAACCTGGAGGACACTATGTTGAGTGAAGCAAGCCAGACATCAAAAGACAGATACTATATTATTGCACTATTATGAAATAAATATATTTGTAAGCTTATCAAGTTAAGAATTAGAATATAGTTCTCCAGAAAATAGGAGGGAAGATAATTGAAAGCTGTGGCTTTATCTGAACAGAAGTGGTAAAATCTTTGCGAGTCTAGAAATTAATAGAAATGGTGAGAGCACATCATGGTGTTTATAAATAACAGAGTTATTATATGGGTACGACAGTGGTTGAAAGGGAAAGTCTAAGATCATGTATATTAATAGAGGGAGAGATTAAAAAAAGGTAACATAGGACTGTATAAGATAGTAAAACCTCATCTAAAACACAAATATGGGTGATATTGCATATATAAGATTGTTTTTACCAAGTATAAATACAATTATACTAGAAAAGTAAAAAGAATAGCATTGAAAGATTGAGAGGTGTGAATTTTGTTTGTTTATTATTATTATTACTGGAATAATGAGAGTGCTATAAGAATGACTGGTGATTAATCTGCAAATATGTGATTACACCAAGTGCCATTGATAGAACAGTTTAGATGGATTAATGCTTTATTAATATGTATCAATAATATTGAAAAAACACTGTATTGATTGGCATAAGTTTGAAATTTTCCAAAAATATTCCTCATTTATAACAATGTTTATAATCCATAACCAATGTGCTTTGAAAAACCAGTATTTTTGGAAGTTTCTTGGAATCCATGATACACTCTGCCCATCGGTAGCCCCAATTGATGCTTATCATCAATTCTTTAAAGTTCTTATGGATGCTGGTTTGATCCCAGCATCTCCACAGTTTTGTTGCTTTACTTTGCTGCTTTTTAAAAGTACTGGTTAAAGAAAAGAAAAAAATGATTCATTTTATCTGCATGGAAATGACTGGTAAAATTTCCCCCATTCTTGAATAGCATCTTACATTGTTTGAGGCTATTCATGGATTTTCAGTTCTGTTGTAATCTCCTTAAGGAAGGATTGCTATCTGTACTTCTCTTCCACATAAAAATTTAGAATGCTGCGAACTCAGTGTTTAGTTAGTACATAGCTCTTTATTCTTTCATTAAAAGTGAAAAAAAATAAAGTTTTGGTATTTGATCCATTAATTTCTAGCAAAACTGAACAGATGAACTTTTGAATAATACCTAATAATACAGAATTATATTTCATTCTGCAGAAAATTGGAATAAATTTGTAGTTTAATAATATATCACAAATAATTAGGGCACATATGTGTCATAATATTTAATTATCCTTTATAAGGATTGAGGAAAGTATGATTGAAAAATATTTAGGTTCTTATATTAGAATTTCAATTCTTAACATTATAATTTATGCTATTCTTCAGGTCACACTCTCTAGAGAAATAAAAATAAAAAAGATTTCCAATTAATTAATGTATTGACAAATCAGAAGACCAAACAGAAAAAAACAAAACAAAACAAAAACACAACGTGCTATGTAATGTGTCCTTTTTGTGGCTGGATAGAAAAAATAAATGAAAAAATTGAGTTTTATTTATAGTTGAAATGTAGTAATAGAAAACACTTCTATTAACCTTCCATTCATAACCAATTAAGCATATTTTTATTTTTAAGCTTCTTTTGCCAGACTGCCTTCTTTTCCCTTGACAGACTTAAAATGCCTGTCAACTCTAATCTTTCTAATAGTGAGATCTTAAATGGTAAACAAGCTCCTTAGCAAGTTTCTATTAGGCTTAGAGAATCCATAAGACTCAATCTGCCAATGGTAAAGAATAGATGCTCATCAAAATAGGCTAGGGAAAAGAAATGGAAGAAGAAATAATATTTATGCTGCATATGTGGTGTGAATCTAAATACTCTCATTCCTTCAGGCACTGTTCTTTCCTTCCACCCACTACTGAAGGGTAAAAAGTGTGGATGACTGACTTCATCAGCCATGAATATATGCCATCTTGTTCTCTAGCAAATGGAATAGGATTAGAAAGGAGAACTTGAGGAAATGAAGCTTATTTTCGGGCCCAAGCTTTTACCATTGTCCTTCGTTCAGATGTCCTGTGCCTTCTTCCTTTGTTTCATATGTCTTTGCTCTTGGCCACAGATTAGATGTCAAGAAAGTATTTTTGTGGATACAATTTGTTCCAGGGATAGTTTCATTTGACTTTATCTAAGGAAAGATTTCTGTCAAGCAGTTTGTTACACTTCATCAAGAACTCTCCAAGAACAAGAATCAATATAGGATATTCTATCACTGGAGTCTCGCAAAGTATAAAGTTTACAGACTAAATACAAACAGTTTTAGTTCCCTTAAATTATTTTTCTTATTATCTTTGCTATATTCTGCTGCAACTATTAAGCTCTTATTGTAAGCCATGGAGAGCTTGCAGTCTGAGCATCTTTCTAACCCAGAGTGATGTTTGGGAAGAAAAAGCATTCCTGATTCTTGTTTAATTGTGATGAAAATTTAAGTACACTGTTTCTTTTGTAAATAATGTATAAATAGAGACAGAAGTTGTATTTTTTAATGAGAGTAAAATCAGTCATGTTTTGTGATTGCCTTGATGAATCTTTCTTGTTGTTGTTATCATTGCTGTCTCTCTTCCTCATTCTGAAAAAAAATCTTAGGCTCTGTTAAAAAAACTCTCACCACAGGATCTTGTTGCACAGAACTATAATGAGAACTTTGATGAAGTGATTTGCAGTTATTCTCCTGGAACTATAATTATATCTATAATAATGTGCTGGTTCTCAGCTCTAAGATGCAAAAACACGTTTATAGGATTTCAAACAAAGTAAAAAAAGTGTGTTTTTGTGAAACGAAAATTACCTCAGCATGTATTATATGAACAAAGGTTCAAGCTCCATGAAAGCAGGACTATTGCCAGACTTGTTTATTCATCTATGGTCAATTTATATCTTATGGCTGACACATAGTAGGCCTTTGATAAATACTTACAAATGAATGAATGAGGTTACTCACTTGCAGCAATAAGATATTCACAGTATTAGTGATTAATAAGATAGAAATTATAAAGAAGAACCAAATGGAAATTCTGGAGCTGAAAAGGACAATGATTGAAATGAAAAATTCTACATAGAGCTCGATGGCAGACTGGAGCAGGTAGAAGAAAGGATAAAGTTGAATATGAAACCATTGAAATTGTCCAGTCTGAAGAGCAGAAATAAAGAAAAATGAAAAAAATGAACAGAAACTGAGGAGCCTGTGGGACAACATCAACCAGACCAATGTATACATAGGAGTCCCAGAAGTAGAAAAGAGATAAAGAAGCAGAAAAAAAATGAAGAAATATGGCTGAAAAGTTTCCAAATATGTTGAAAGATTCCAATATGCAAATCCAAGAAGTTCATTGAACTCCAAACAGGGCAAGCCCAAAGAAAGACATATAGAAACACATTAAATCAAACAATTGAATGCCAGAGACAAAGGAAGAATTATGAAAACATTAACAGCAGGAGAGAAGTGCTGTATCACACAAAAGAGAGTCTCAATAAAATTAACATCCTATTTATCCTTAAAAACTAAACAGGCCAGAAGGCAACATATTTAAAACATTGAAAGGAAAATCTTTTCAGCCAAGAATAAAATACTTGACAAAATTGTTATGCAAAAATGAAGGAGAGAAAAGAAATACGGAGGTTCCAGGAAGAGTAGGGAGTACCAGGACTCAGTCCATTCATGGAAACAGCTATTAAAAAGGCAGTAACTGGCTGAAACAACTATTTTGAAACTCCAGAGACCAAATACTATATAGCATCCAGGTAAGAACGGGAGGAAGAAGCTGATAAATTATGGAAAAGAACAGTGAATTGCTCACTCCACATGGTGGCTACTGTTGCCCATCCATAACTCTAGCAGCAGGCTCATGTGTGGTCCAGTCCCGGCCTAACTCACTAGTGACAGAAAGGGATTGACAGAAAGTGACAGAAATTTCTCTTTCCCAAGGAACAATGTGGACACAGCTGACCACTAATCACAGCTTTTGATTAGTGAATTTGGATTGTTTCAGCACAACCGGATGAAAGGTACAGAAGCCATTGTTTCAAACCCTCCTTCAAAAAGAGGTGGAGGTTGGGAATTATGAGCAAGATAAATATAAACTAATGCACAAAGTGTAAAGTATAGCCATGTCTAGACACAATGTTGTATCTGAATAATTTTTGTGCCAATAAATTACAAGAGAATTCTTAAAACATGAAAAAAATAAAAAATAAAAAAAATAAAGACATATTACTTCCATAGTATGTCCTGAGGGGTGCAATTGCTGGAGATATGAGGAAAGCTCAGTTTTAGGGAGTCATCAGCGATGATTTTTGTACCCTAGGACAATCTGGAGACAATCTGCACTCTCTTTTTAAAAAAGATTTATTTATTTATTTGTTTGTTTATTTATTTATTTATATTTATTTCCCTCCCCTTCCTCCCTCCCCCCGTTGTCTGCTCTCTGTGTCCATTTGCTGTGTTCTTCTGTGACTGCTTCTATCCTTATCAGCGGCACCGGGAATCTGTGTTTCTTTTTGTTGCATCATACTGTTGTGTCAGCTCTCTGTGTGTGCAGTGCCATTCTTGGGCAGGCTACACTCTTTTTCATGTTGGGCAGCTCTCTTTATGGAGCACACTCCTTGTGTGTGGGCTCCCCTATGCAGGGGACACCCCTGGGTGGCAGGGTACTCCTTGTGTACATCAGCACTGTGCATGGGCCAGCTCCATATGGGTCAAGGAGGCCCAGGGTTTGAACTGCAGACCTCCCATGTGGTAGACAGATGCCCTATCCACTGGGCCAAGTCTGCTTCCCTGCACCCTCTTGATAGTTCCCTCACCCTGTATTGGCTAGGAAATACCAACCCAGAAAGTTCTTTCAAGGGTTACCCAACTCTCAGAATTGACTTCCAAATACAAACAACTTGAGACAATGAAAAGAGGGTTAAAAATGATGGAAGCAGGGAGTCTAGGAAAAGCCATTCCAGCTGAAACACCCAGGAGAAGGAGGTCTGCCTCTTGGGAAAAAGAGGACACTCAAACTCCTGTAAACAGAGGAACTCCAAAAGAACTAACAATCAAAATCCCAGGGCAATTCAGAGGCCCAGAAAGACAGGGAAATCCTGTACTCTACATTTGCTTTAGGCAAACCTTCTTGATAGGAGGGCTGAAGCACAAGATAATCTGTCTTGTCAACAGTTAGTTTACAAAACCAAGAAATAGACAACTCAAGGAATAAATCTCAGAGTTAACACTTTAAAATATAAAAATATACAGGTTACAACAAAAGAGTACAAGACAAATAAAAAAAAAACAAATAAACAGGAAATGATGGCCCATCAAAAGGGAGAGGATAAAAATATAGAAAACACTAATGCAGAAAAGAATAATGTGCACATGCTGAACAAAGCCTTTCAAAGAACAATCTTAACAATGCTAAAGTAGATGGATAGAAAACATAGTGAAAAAAGTAACGGATATCAGGAAAACAATGAATGAGGACTATGAGTATAAAAAGAGATACAAATTTAAAAAGGAACCAAACAAAACTAATGGAATTGAAGACCAAATGAAATAAAGTAAAAATACCAGGACAGTTTCAAGAGCAGATTGGATCTGACAGAAGAAAGTCTCAGTGAACTTGAAGACAAGACACTTAAATGAGACAGGCTGAGGAGCAGAGAGAAAAAAGAAATACTAAAAGTGAAAAGAGTCTAAGATAGCCTTGGGACACCATCGAGCAAACCAATATATGCATTTGGGAGTCCCAGAATGAGAAAAAAGAGAGAAAGTGGAAGAAGGAATAGGCAAAGAAATAATGACTGAAGAGCATGAACCAGGGGCCTGGATGCCATGGGCCTGCACCATTGTATCCACAAACCAGAAGCCTGCAGTAGGCATCCAGTGAATGCAACCCCTGAACTCCATGGTGGGGCATCTCCTCAGGCACCTCCTTCTGCCAAAATGGTCTGTGAAGATATTGGATTCTGAAGGAGAGCTGACAGCTTCAGAAGAGCTCAGACCTATTGATAAGGAAAACTCCTGGTAAGAGAAATATGAGTTAAATTCTCTTGCAGTATGGACTTCAATTGGAAAGCTCAGGCCCTGTTGGCAGTACAAGAGGAAGCAGAAACATTTCTAGTTCATCTCTTTGAGGATGCTTAATGCCTCTCTTTACAAGTTGGCTGCATCACTCTTTTACCAAAGGATGTGCAACTTGCAAGGAGGATCTGATGCATTCAAGAGAGACTTTTCTGAGCTCCTACAGTCAGTGTTTCAGTAAACCTTTTCTGTTTATTTTCTGTTTACCCAGACAGAGTATTTTGGAGAAAAAACAGCTTCTCATTGATGGATTGGAGTTTCTTGGAAGGTAACCATTTGGGTAATTACAAGTGCCGGTATTATTATATAGTATTGTTTGGCATGCAACTTTACTTCTTACTTCCTACAGATACTAAAATACTAACATAAAAAGTAATGATGAGTCTGTTTTTGGACATACAATGTACAAAAATACAAATGGTAATATGTACAAAAAATGGTGAGGGGAGAGAGGGGTATAAGTATATGAGCATGCTACTGAAGTTAAATTGGTATCAGACCAATTATGATTGTTATATAAAGGATGTTAAATTTTAACCCCATGGTAACCACAGGGAAAATGATAAAAATATATATTCAAACAGTAGTAAGAAGGCACTCAATATGATACTAAACAAAGAAAGAAAATAAATATAAAAGAAGGCAATTTTGGAAGAGAGAAACAAAAAAAATTATGACTTACAAAAGCTAAATAGCAAAATGGCAGGAGAAAGTTGTTTTTATCAGTAGTGACTTTAAATGATTCTCAATTTGCAAAAAACGGAGGAGCCCTATGTCACATCATATAAAAAAATCAACTCAGAATGTATTATAGACCTTAATATAAGACCTACTACTACCATCTCCTAGAAGAAGATGTAGTGTAGGGGATCATCTTCAGGACCTTGTGTTAAGCTACTTTTACCCTAAGAAAAAGCAACACAAGAAAAAATGGACAAAAGAGACCTCATCAAAATTAAAACTTTTGCAACTCAGATGACTTTATCATGAATGTAAAATGACAATGTACAGAATGGGAGAAAATATTTGGAGACCAAATATCTGATAAAGTTAATATCTAATATATATAAAGAAATCCTTCAAATTAACAACAAAAAGACAAACAACCCAATTAAAAAATGAGCCAAAGAATTGAATAGCCATATCTTTAAAGATTATATAAAAATGGCCAGAAAGCACATGAAAAGATGCTTGCCACCATAAGCCAAAAGTGAAATGCAAATCAAAACCACAATGAGATACCATTTCACATGTATTAGAATGACTGCTATTTAAAAACAAATCAGCAGAAAATAATAAATATTGGACGGGATATGAAGAAATAGGAACATTCATTCTTTGCTGGGAGCAGTTTGGTAGTTCCTCAGAAAGCTAAGTATAAAACGACCCTATGACCCAGGAATCCCACTACTAGGTATATCCCAAAAAGAATTGAAAGCAAGGATTCGAGCATGTATTTGCTCATCAATATTCACAGAGACATAATTCATAATTTCCAAAAGATGGTAGCCATCCAAGTGTCCATCAAAGAATGAATGGATAAATAAAATGCAGCATATACACACAATGGAATATTATTCAGCCATGAAAAGGAACCTTAAGACATCATGTTGCATGAAATAAGCCAGGCATGAAAGGATAAATATTGTATGATCTCACTGGTTTGAAACAATTAGCATTAGCACATTCAGAGTGTCAGAAATCTGAATATGGGTTGCCAAAGAACAGGGTTGGGATAGGGAATGGGAAGTTAAGGTTTAAAGTGCACAGGGAGTCAGGAGGTCATCAGAGGGGTCACACTTACGCATGCCTCAGCAGGATCCCAGTGACAGCCAAAGTAGATATAACCTCAGATACCAGTGCTCCTGAGGGCAACGGAGACACACAGGTTCTATGATCATGGCAGTAGGCTCTGGAGTACAGTGCCTTGTCAGTGGACCCTACTTTGGAATTTGTGTTCCTGAGTGTGATGGAGTTGGACTCAGAAGTGAACTTTTTACACATGCCTCTTCTGTCACTTTTACTGAACCTGTGGTTGACCCTGGGGTTGGTGTTTACCCAGCAGACTTCAATCTCTGGACTCACACCATGTGCCAGCTGGGCCCTGAGACTCAACAGAGTTGCAGCTCCTACCTACCTGTTTGTTGGACTTGTGCAGGTTAGCTAACAGGGAAGTGAAGATGGTCAACTACCACACCTGAGAACCAAGAGTGCCTACAACTCCAAGCAGGAAAATTGCCTCCATCAACCATGTGGGATCTAAACTCCCTCTCGATACAGAGGTGGAGTGGACATCACCAACCCAGGGTCCACAGGATGGAGGAATAAAATGTGGATTAGAGTGAACTTACTGGTATTCTACTACAGAACTATTGTGACTAGAAATGGAAGAAACTATAGCATTGATCTGGAGAAAATGGCCACGGTAGTTACCAAGGGCAGAGAGAGGGAAGAAGAGATGAGATGTGGGGGCAATTTCAGGACTTGGAGTTGTCATAAATGATATTGCAGGGACAGAGACTGGACATTATATATCCTGCTATGACCCACTGAATGTACTGTGGGAGAGTGTAAACTACAATGTAAACTATAATCCATGTGGTGCAGCATTCTCCAAAATGTATTCACCAAATGCTATGAATGTGCCACAATGATGAAACAGGTTGTTGATGTGGGAGGAGTGGGTGGGGTGGGGGGTGGGGTATGTGGGAGCCTCTTATATTTGTTAATGTAACATTTTTTGTGATCTATTTATCTTATAAAAAAGACAATTTGATAAAAAAATAATAATTTAAAAAACAAATACCATAAAAAATTTGAAAGATTAAAATATTTTTGACCTTACTTTTCTAAATTAATAAATGACATACTTTTCTTTAAACTTTTAAAAAAGATTCCATGGTCCCTATCTATGAGTAAACTGTATTGCCAACCTGGGATTATCCATCCTCCCTGGATTTTCTGTAGTTTCTTCTCAGAGTATTTTCCTAAATTCCATAACTGAAAAAACTGGGCAACAATTATAAATTTCAAAATAAATAAAAATTTTAAAATCACTAAATGTTTGCAAAATAAAAGTGTATTCTTTATGAATAAATGTTAACAATTTTAAATACTTCCTCACTAGTGTTTCATATGCTGCCATTAATTTATAGAAACTTAGACTTTGCAGTGAATTTGGTGATCTTTTAATCTAACTCCTTTTTTTCCTTCAGAGCAGAAATCCTTTTGCAATCAAAGAGTTACCCTTGGTTGCAACTTCTCCAAGTCCAGATATTAGCAATCTGTGAAGCCATTCCTTAGCCAATCTAATTTTATATAGAATTTTCTATTGTTGTATCAAAATATGCCTCTTAATAAATTTATTCCATTGCAATTAATTTTTTTCTCTTTGGAGTAACTCATAGAAATTAGTTTATTTCTTCTTGCAGCCGGAACAAGTTCAGATTTACGGCATATTACTGTGAATATTTTCTTTTCCAAGAACTCTCTGATTGTTCTTTCAATGATTTTTTAATCTCACTTGATTTTCAGATTAATCACTGTTCTGACATATCTCCTTCAGTTTTGTTATGTTTGTTAAAATATAAAATCCAGAATTAATAAAAATTATGACTAGAATAATCTCAGCATAATAAAATGACTATTACCTTTGGGGCAATATCTGGGTATAATATTAATTACACATTGCAATTATTTTAATTTTGATTCTGTATTCTAAACTATTGCCAATTCTTCCATGGGTTTCTGTTAATTTTTCTGAATAAAAGGCAATACCAGAGAAGAGAATTCTTTATTGTTTAATATGTTATACATACATTTTACATAGTTTTATAGCCTTGTGTCACAGTTTGAGCTTGAAAAAAATCTCAGAATATCTCTTACAGGCAATAACCTACCTGATGTCTTCAATTAGAAGAAAAGCTACTATGCTTATGCCTATTTATAAAAAAGTGCTGAAATTATAGTGTTCTCATATCAGTCATTTAATTTGGGTGTCTTACAAAGTCTTTTTCAATATTTTATAAATTACTATGACATTTATTTGAGTAATTGATGAAATGTGAATGGACTAGATATGAATTTTCATGCCCTGCCCTACTTTTCCTCCATGTTTAGCCTCTCCCGTATGAAATTGAGGCTACTCCTTCTAATTTTCACAGTTATCTCATTGGTCATGGTACTCTGTCAGGATTTAAAAATAAAATGAAAATAATTTATTTAGTTCTGTTTTAGATAATATGTGAATCTCTTTACTTGTTCTGTTAAAAAAAAATGAGGTTAAGGTATGGTATTGGAATATCTGGAATAAAAAGTGACAGTATTTTAATACCAGAAGATAATGTATTACTTACTGGTGTCATTTACCCCATAACTAACAAAAAGTTATCAAAATCACATACTTTGTTCATTCAATGAGCACATTTAATTATCATTTACTATGTGCCAGGTACTTGCTAGGCTTCTGGGATACAAGAGAGACCAAGATAATTATACATCTGTGCTATTTTAGATGAGATGTTATCAAATAGTCAATCCTTCTCCAGTCTAATTTTCTAATTTTGAACTTCTCATGCAGTATTCTTTTAGGATGATAATTTGCCTCTAAAAATTTTATGAAGTAGAAAAATTATCAAGCTGGCATTCCTGTGGCTGGGTGTTCATATCTATTTTCTGCCAGATGCTAGGAAACATATGAATTTCTTTTTTATTTGTTTTATCCCTTTAAAATGAAGAGTTTGGATTAGATAAGGTATGCATTTGCTTTCAATTTTAAGTTCTGTTATTCTCAGTGACATAAAATCCTTTATCCTGTAAATAATTTCGTTGTCTTCCTCTTTCAGCTAAAATTTACCTTCTTATAACTACTATCCATTGGTCTTTTGCACCTAAAACTGAATGAGTTTCTCACATAGTATCTTTCTGAATATTTGAATGAATAAAGGAGGCTTCTGGTCAAAATAATGACATTTGGCTAGTTTTTTTCCAACTTCTATTAAAATATTTTATGAAGGCAGAGAAGAAAGATGGAGTCTCAAAATATTACTAAAAACTAGAAGTGAAAGTCTTGCCAATAAGTGGAAAAATTGTCAATCATTTTGTGGGTAAAAAATCAGTTAATGTTTCATTTGACCCTTAATCACTCTTTTCCATGAGGCCCCATGTTCAAAATCTCTGAGAAAAATTATTGCTGAAGCAAGTTGCTCTCAGAAAACTTTGTTTTTTGAGAAGGGAAGCTCATAGGAAGAAAAGCAGCTTGTGGGATTTCCATGATAATGTGGGAATGAAAGTGGCACTGATGGGCAGTGGGTTTTTCCTCACTAGGTAGTGGTGTGAGATGTATTTGGATGAGTATTTATTGCTTTTGCAACTGAACTTCCATGTTTTGATATATTGGTTTACTTCCTTAAGGCTCATAGTCCTCCTTTAAAACAACATCTACAGGGGAGTCCCCCGCGTAGGGGAGCCCCACGCACAAGGAGTGTGCCCCATAAGGAGAGCTGCCCAGCGCCAAAGAAAGTGCAGCCTGCCCAGGAGTGGCACCGCACACACGGAGAGCTGACACAAGATGACGCAGCAAAAAGAAACACAGATTCCCGTGCCGCTGACAACAACAGAAGTGGACAAAGAAGACGCAGTAAATAGACACAGAACAGACAACCGGGGTGGGGGAGGAAGGGGAGAGAAATAAATTAAAAGCAACAACAACAACAAAAAAAACGTTTACTCTTCTACTTCACAGAGTTGTTACGAGTGTAGTATAGATAATGACCATGAAAGTCTTTGTAAATGGCCAATCTTTGTGTGTGTGAGCCTTGCTATTACTGCTATTGGGCATTTTACCTTACATAATAATTCATGTTCTTTCAGTGTCTAATATCCCAATAGTCTCCTTCAAAAGGCTATTCTACTGAGCCTCCAAGAGGATCTCTTTCCTCCTACCTTTACCACATATAATCCATTCTCCTCATTTGCTCACTTGCAGAGCTTGCTAGAAAGAAGTTGAAAGAATCTGCCTACTCTATTGGAAGGTGATACTCTTCTCATTTTTTAATGTATCCCTCTTCCTAGTGTGATCTATGCAGTTACAAGGACCCAGTACATAATGGGGTTGCCTTGGGAGGGGAAAATCAAAGGGAAGGAAAGTGAATAAAGACTTCGGGTGAAAGAGGAAAGAAATAATGTGAAGTCTGGGAGATGAGGGGATGTGAAGAGGCAGTATGCTTCAGGCACCCTATCCTGTAATTTCATTCAGGCCTTTACATGGTCTTCTTCAGGCTTCACCTTATACTTTCTTTATCTTGCAGACACTTGGGCAAACTCCAAAATGATGGCAGGTTTTGGCAACAGGGCAAGAAACCTCTTATTTGGGGATACTGTAGAAGATGTTTCTCATTTTGTGTCCCCTTCACTTCTCTGACTAACCCAGAGCTACTCTGACTGAGTCATTTCTGTCTTGTCAGTATAGCTTGCCCTCCAGGCTTATGTGCCAGTCTCCATTTTTCCTACATACTTTCCTATCAGTAATGAGACCTGGAAGCAACTGAACACCATCTTTGAAAAGGGCTTATCCTGCCCTGAACAATCCAAGTGTCTCAGTCACTGACTTAATCACAAGGCAAATCCCCGGGGACCTGATGGTCAAAGGGAAGAAACAAACTCTCACCCCTCAGAGGTTAAGGGCCAAAGCTGTAAGGATGTGAGGAATATTGGCTAGAGTCACTCAAGAAGATACCATGTGAGGACACCAGCAAATTTCCAACTGAGGAATGCCCTGTGGAAGGATATGGGGCTTAGCACAGGAAGAAGCCCAAAGAACTTATCAAGAGGCTCAGAAAGTGATCTAACAAAGGGTCTACAGGCTTAATCTGAGGAGAGTAAAGTGACTTCTTATGTCACTCAAGGATTTAAGGAATCACATAATGAGAGACTCAAGGGAGAACCTATAGAAGAAGAAACTAGGAAACACGCTGAAGTAATTTTGTGAATAATTGGGCAAATCGTTCAGCATAGAATATCTATGTGTGTTGTGTGAGCTTGCTGTCACATATATTACACAGAGGTTGGACTCTGTTGAAACCAGACTGAAGTTAGGGGCAGTGGGATTGTGAAGCTCAAGATTGGATGACATTAATCTCATTTTAGAGAAGGAACTATGGCTTAGACATGGATGTCAGGCATGAAAGGAAAGTCAGCACATGGCAGAACTCCAGGGGCAGGTAGAGATTGTGACATAGGGCATTCCAGGAACATAAGGGATTCTTCCCACCCCAAGCAAAAGAAAAATGCCAGTGCCACTTCTTGCCACCTTTAGGCAGGCTCTGAGGGCCAGAGTTTTCTGAGCAGGAAAGGTACACCAAGGAAAATTATGAGATTCAAGGATTAACAATTGTATCTGAGGCCCCATTTCCCCGACAGCCTGTGCTCCTCTCAGGCTCTGCCAGCACCACCTTAGTTCACATTCACCACTACCCTTGGAAATGTCTTTTAGTCAAAACAAAAAGCGCCTCTTCCAGGAGGAAAATTTAAAGAAAGTAAACATTCAGTCTGGATAAAGAGAAATCGATTAGTAATCATGCTAGCATATCCTCTGGAGAGGATGGTGTCTTGTTTCTCACAACAAGAATATTAATTCTTCAAAAATACGTTTGTTTATTTTCATATGAAAGTGGTGTGTTCTGTCTCTGCCTTGTTTGGTTATAGATTTAGTGTTTCTCAAAAATGTGGATTCAGTATTTGCTTTCATAAAGTGCTTGCTTTCATGTTTTGAACTGACCAAAAGCATAGAGAGAGTTTGACAATGACGTTGTATCCCATTCCTATTTCTTCACCTGCTTACATGTCAGATTTTTACTATATTTTATTTTTTCATAATACTTTCAATTCAAAAAATACAAAAAAAAAAAAACCCACAAAAAATATTCTGGGAATTCTTAAAGTGAGAAAAAAACAAGAGACTCCACATTGGGTCCTTGATTAAGATCTTGCCTCCTTTTCGCTATGCTGATCGTTATACAGCCATGGACATGTGAAGTTAAATAGGCATTAAGGTTCCAAAATTCTCCACTCAGCCTTGAGGAGAGGGGAAGGACTGTTAGCTTCCCATATCATAGAAGTGTGAACTGGAAGTTTGGGGATGGCTAGGACCTGAGTTCAGTGTGGTTAAAAGAAATCTGTGACCCTAATCTGGTTCATGGTCAAGCTTTTCATTACTTTCTATGAGACTGTGAAGCATTTATGATTAACATGTCTCACATGTAGTGAGTTGTTAATACTTTTCATTTTATCAGTGAAAATATTCAGGAAGAGATTTTGTTCTTGATAAGTGGCTTATGTGCTGCTCTATTTTTCTTTTCCTCTAGGGGAATTTCTGGATGGATATCTTGGCGAATTGTTTTGTCTTCATACCTGTTATCTAGCTCATTCTTTTTCTTATAGTTGGAATTCTTAAGTCAGGACTTGTTTTTTCCTTGTCCTTAACCTATAACATTTTATTTTATTGAATTTAATATGTTCATTTTCTGATTATAAACTTAAGTTTGGATGATATGCCCTTGCTTGAATAGTCATATCCTGAGTTGCTATAATACCTTGATTGAAAATCACTGGTTTTCAGATTTTTCCAATGTGAAAAACATAAATATATGAATATGCTCAGAAATGGGTTTTCATTTCAGCTTAATATAGGCTATGTTCTCAAGTGTTCTTAATTACTCTTATAATTTATGTAATTGAGATTTTTTTGATTAAATGACTCCATTAGCAAATAGTCTTGTTACTAAATGATAATTTAAGCAAGTTCCATATCTTATTCAACTAAAAGAACATTAGAGTTGACAACTGAAATTTCAGATATGAATATTGATGGATAAAGGAATGTAATAAAATGTGCATCATCCAATCTTTTCTATCTGGAAACAAGCTTAAACATAGCCAGCTGATAAAATAAGTTAAATTCAAATTATTTTTCTAAAATGAAATATACGAAATGAAAACTGCTGCTAGTTTGCCAATTACAATTTACTTCTCTTCTACAGAATGTCAGACACCATGGCAACTGCTGAGAAATGTTCTTCAACGTCATCAGCAACAATCACAAATATGTACTTTGCCCATCTGGAGTGTACACTATAACAAGCCTAATATCCACATATATTTTCTTCTTATATAATTGCTGAATTGTTTTCTCAAGAAAAGCTTTTAAAGTACATGACAGTTTGAGCTACTACATCAACATTTGGATAATGTACTGTCTCGTACTACCTGGTGATTGGTTTTGCAAATTTCAGAGGCTACATAAAATGTCGGATTGAAGGATACAACTTGTGGACTGTTTTCTAGGTGCACTAATTCTGAGGGGTGGTAAAACATCTGGGAAAATATCAGGAGATATATGGACATGCATGTACCAGAACTTCATTCAAGATGTTCAAGATGTTTTATATGGTCTAGAGTAAGATTCTTGGGGGTATGGGATTAGTTGGTCAGTTACAGATGGTGGCGAAACTGCCCTCTTAAGGAGAAATGCAAAACTGCAGGCATTTTATTTTTTGTTGGTAGTGAATTCCATGTTTATTATGTTATAGGAGCATCTTTTTTAAATAGCTTTAGCTCTGTTTTTTTCCATATATTGACAATCTCTGCCTTTTAAATAGAGAGTTCACTTTTAGATTTATTCTCATTACTGGTATATTTGTAGTTGAGTCTGTAATTTTATTTTTGCTTTTGTGGATTTTCTGTCTGTTGTTTTATCACTTTTGTATATTCTGTGTATTTTCATTTTTTTCATTACCCACTGAGGCCTTAGCTATTGTAAGTGAACTGATACCTTCCTCAATTCTAGCATCTTTATTAATAGTCCTAAAACTTTAGTTCTCAATTCTAAGGTCGGTCCTGCTCCATATTCGTTTTCCCTCAGACTCAATTTGTTATATTACCAGCTAGAATTAGGATAAAATGGCTCTTTACAATGAAAATGATGCCTAATATTGTTTATTAATTCCTGATTGGAGATTTTCCTTTTTCAGTTTATGGGTTATTTTTAGTCTAAAGGTCTTATTTGCTGACTTTAAAAAAGTACATTATAGGTTTTTAGTTTTGAATTTGAAAACTGAAATGGATAGTTCTTAAACAATTCCACAGGATACCCAGAAAGGGCATTTTATGAGTAAAATTCACATAGAGTTGCAGAGGTTTGATTCTTAAACTAAAGAATCACATCCAAATGGGTAATGCTATTATTCTCATCTCTGAAGTTAGCAAGTCTCCAGGGGTCTTTGTCTTTTTTTGCACTATTTGAGCAGACACTATACCTCTGGTTTGAGGGATTCCTCTTTCTTTCCAACATCAGCAACTCATACATGAAAGCTGGCTTTTGAGGAACATCTAAATCAGTCATTTCTTTCTGGAATGTACATTACGTACAAAATCTTGGATCAGCACTCAAAAAGGAGGTTATTACCTACATGGTTCATTTTATGAACAGCATCTAATTGAAGAATGACACTTCAATAGCCAAAATTGAATTTTCAAAAAAGAATTGTAATTTTTGTTCCCACACCTAGAAATACTTTAAAGTGAGGTACAAGTCATAACTTCAGTGATGTTTCTTAAATTCAGTTTTCTCTTTTATATATACATATATTTTTTAACATGCCACACTCTTGATTTTTTTTTGCCAAAACCATAAAAAACTTCTCTCTTTGTCCCTTGCCTGTTTGCCCCCATCTTTTTCTACTCTTTATTATCTGTAGTGTCCCATGTCATTGTTTCTTGTGCTCCTCTTTTCCCTCCAGTCGAGACTTGCTCTGCCCTTGTTCAAATATGCATCACTAACAGAAGAGACTTGAGGAAGAGACACAACACAATAGATATTGGGAGATGACAAAATTCAACTGGCAATTTCAGACCAGCAGACTTTGAACACCCCCATAGTAACATAACTGTCTTATTTACTTTACTCTCATTAGAACAAGTTTGGTCATCTCTGAATGATGGCTTTCAATGTAGCTCCTGAAGTCTCTTGCAGATTTTAGATGTTTTTTTCACTTGACTGGTCTAAGTGCCACTCTCGTCCTCACCTCTTGTTTCTATAATTATGGGGTTTATAATAAGTTCTCTTAGGATTCTGCCCACATGCTTCCCAATTGAATTCAGAATTATTCAGCAGTTGAGCTGGTCCTGTTTATCTTATACTTACAAGTATTTCTTAACATTCTAGGCTAATTAATTGTACCCTTGTTTATAGACAATATTAATTATATCTTTGATATTGTGAGGTATTGAATGTTTGTATCAAATCTTCACAGTTAAAACTTTTCTGGAGAGAGGATGTGCAAGCAGTTGAGCACCTGCTTCCCATATGAGAGGTCCCAGGTTCTATCCCCAGTTGCTCCTAAAAAACAAAAAGACAAAAAAAGCAAACAAATGAAAAAAACCAACTCAGGGGAGCTGATGTGACTCAGTGGTTGAGCTCCAGCTTCCCCCATATGAGGTCCCAGGCTCAATAACCTGCCCTTGTACCTTAAAACAAAACAAAACAAAACAAAAAAACCAAACTTGTCTGCAGTAATATTTTATATCACTCACTAAAATATCTGCACATTTATTTTAATAGAGATGATGAAATGTCAAACCATGAGTAATTCAACAACACAATTTGAAATATGAGTGTTTTTTCCTTATCTATGGTTATAGAGATAGTGGTTCAAATAGATTTATGAAAATTGATTCCCATGGAGATAAGCAAAAATTTATAGAGAAGACTGATACAAAAACATGTCTTTCTTAATTACCACCTTAAGATAAAATTCTGTGTTCTATGGTTAACAGATTCTTTAGAATATTTTTGGTGCACTTCAGAAGCAGAGGCATGTTTTATTAAAAATCTGTCCTTATAAGTAAAACTTGAAAGTATGAACTAAGCTCTGTTAGGAATAAATTTGGTAACAATAAGTCTTACAGATTCATTTACATTGAAGCTGTCTCAGAAAAACTTGTTTCAGAGATAAACATTTCTCATTAAACTATCTTTTGGATATCTACTGTCTTGGGGGATGATGTTTAAATAATACTGAACATTTGGATGACAGAAGAAAAAAAAAAGTCACAAGTTCTTTCAAAATCCTACACGTATTTAGTAGGATGTAAAGGCAGCATTTGAATATCTGAGCAATTTCCCTCTAAGTTTTTCCAATATTTTGACATTATTATTGGCAAGGCTGATAGATTCATAGTATTAAAAATAATTGACATGTGTATGTAAAGTAAATCTGTGCTTTGGGAATCCCTCTTTTAGGGTACAACTCTGAAGTATGACATTAAAAAAATACTTATTTAATTCCCAGTCAAACTGGAAAATAAGGCCTTAATGAAGTCTCCTGTAAAGGTAGAAATAAAGGGTCAGAGAAGGGATGTGTTGGGTTATGTTTACAGCACAGTGGTACATGATGTATCCTATGAGTCTTGCATAATATTCTCCTCTAAACCCCTCATAAATCTAGTTCTTTCTCTCTTTTCTCTTTCTTCTCCCTTCCTAATTCTTTTCTTCTATAAAATTAGATCATAACTCTTGTTAGACACCACTGGTAGGCCTGTTGAAAAGCAATGATTTGGTTAAAGTATTTACTTGCTACAGCTCTGACTTTCTGATATAACAAACCTTCACTTGAATACCACTTTTGTGGCTAAAATATGGGAATAAAAATATCTTTTGGGGGAGGTGCTCTGGGATTGAACCTAGGACCTCATCCGTGGGAAGTTTAGTTGCTCAACCAGTGAACTACATCCGCTTCCCAATAAGAATTGGTTTTTTCATTTGCTTGTTTTTGTTTATTTTTTGGAGGCACTAGGGATTGAACCCAAGACTTCATACATAGGAAGCAGGTATTCAACCACTTGAGCTACATCTGCTCCCCCAAAATATCTTTTATAATGGCATGAAGTGGAATGTAAGTACAATAAACACTAAGCTTGGAGACTGACACTAAATCAGTAATCAGAAAACAAATGTGATTGCATGTCAAATGGATAAATTTCATACCTTTTTCATCAAAATAATTTTATAGAAAAATCTAGATTTAAATGTAAGTTTTGTAAAAAATAATTCTCGGAAAAAACTAGGAGAGATTAATATTTAAAATAACTTTGTTTTGACTCCTCAATAAAGAAAAATGATTATTTTCCATGATCTTGATTTGGTAGTCAAGAGTTAGTTGTTAGACAAAAGATTTAATTTTCAAAAATAAAATTAGGTCATTAAAATTTACAAAGTATTGGAAGCAGCTGTGTCTAAATCGATAGGGCTCCCATCTACCATATGGAAGGCTCTGGGTTCGAGTCCCAGAGCCTCCTAGTGAAGGCAAGCTGGCCCACGCCCATGGAGAGCTGACAGCCCACGCCTGCCGAGAGCTGGTGCAGCAAGATGACATAACAAAGGGGGTAGAAGCAGACACAGAAGAGCGCCCAGTGAATGGACACAGAGAGCAGACAGCAAGTAAGCCACAGGGGAGGGGAAGGATAATTTTTTTTTTAAATTAAAAGTATTCTTAACTCATTAACTCCTTTAAAAAAGGAAAAGAAAAAGAAAAACAGAATTTAGATGAGGACCAAGTTTCACTCACTTGGAAATCCAAAATACATACAAAACTCTTAATTACAAATGAAGAACTTATCACCTATGCAATTTGACCAAATCAGTGTTTTCCAAATGTGGTTTATCATTAAATCACCTGAAGCCCTTGGACAATTGTGATTTTTGTATCATATCCCAAATCTACTGAATCAGAATCTCCAGTGGAAAAGTATGGAATAAAGCACCCACCCCCAAAGAAATCATGATGACGAGCAAAATTTGGGAAACATTGCACTGGATGACTGCCAAGACCCCTTTCAGCTTCTGATTTCTGACAGCCTATTTTAGGAAAGAAAATTTAATTTTAATGTAACATATTTGCTTAAAATGAGTAAGATGGCAATTAAGTAATCAAACTCCTTGCAAATTAAACAAAAAATCCAAGTGGTAGCAGGAATAGAAGCAAAATTTTCAACAATACACTCATGACTCTGATCACACATTTGGTGTAGTAATCAAAGAAAAAGACAGTGATTTTTGTTTATCTTTGCAAATTGATTCATATGTCCTTGAAAGTTTGATTAGAAGTATGGCTAAACTTTCAGCAGTAAAAGTTTATCTCAGCAATGATAACCTTCTTTTTGCATATTTTCTCCCAAAACTGTGGAAGGTCCTGTGGTAGACTGAACTATGTACCCCAACAAGTGATAGGCTCTTTCTCTTGATCCCATTCCTGAGGGTGTGGATGCATTAGTAAACAGGACCTTTTGACAATGTATTGTTGCTGAAGATGTGGACTAAGTTGTGCACAGGATCTTCTAAGATTCTATGTGTGTGTGGCCCAACTAAATCACACGAAAAATCCGGAAGGAAGTCAATGTAATTTGGAAGAGCAGATGGGGGCGGGGGGGGGGGGGGCGGGGAGAGGGAGAAAGGGAGAGAGGGAGAGAGGGAGAGAGGGAGAGAGGGAGAGAGGGAGATAGGTGGTATCAATGTGAGACAATAAAACATGTTATAGTTTACTTAATATTATATATACTGAAGTTTCCTTAACTTGTTAAGCACATCCAAATCTGTCAAAATTATATTAAGTAACTAGTGAATGAATTGCATTAAAATTTCAGCAAGCTGAGTTTTAACTGTTCACAGTCCATAATTTAAAACACAATGCATTTTCAACTGTTATTTTATGTGGCCAATAATATATTAAATTTAAATGGATTTTGTTCCTACTACTTCACTGGCTAGCCCTCCTTGGTGTGTCCAATCATAAAACATCATATCAAGGACTTTACCCTGATGATTCCTGCATTGAAAGGTCTGCCTTAAAGTATCCTAACTCAGATCTTAAAAACTTTCTCAGACACAACTAAGAGTCAGTCAAGGTACTCTTCAAGCTTCCTACAGTAATAAACTAGGCTTTGCTTAATTAATGGTTTTACTGTGTTTTTTTTTTGGGGGGGGGGGAGGAGGAGGATCTTTTGGGGAGTTTGCAGTTGACACTGTTATGTCTTATTTTAAAACACTGGGGATTGGTGAGTATGTGGTTGAAACTACAATGTTGGGAATGCTTTTCTGGCAATAGAGCAAGATAGGGTTACTAGCTTAGGGCATTGGATGTATGGGCATTCGGGACTGGGTACACCTGGGGCAGGCTTCTAGGGAATGTGGGAGTGTTCATCTTGACATAGTGTGTTATATCAGTGGTTGGAGACCCACATAATGAGCAGGAAGGTGTTGGACTTATATCCTGGGAGGTCAGCTATGTTCTCAGACAGAGGGTCGGGAGTCTCTCGAGAGCATGAGTGGTGCCCAATAGGGGATGATAGACCAGTGTGTCAAGCCCTCAATGCTGTTGCAAGTAACTCTGAATCTGGTCCTGTAAAGTATGAAGCCTAGTGGTTGCCTGGGTCCCAAGACAAAGGGGAGGGAGGAATAGAACAGGCAGCATTTTGAGGGAGATGGAAGTGTTCTACATGATTTTGCAATGGTATATACAGGCTATGTTAAATTTAGTCAAAATGTATAAAAGTGTATCATCAAAAGTATAAACCGTAATATAATCGATTGACTATGGTTGGTAGCTTTGTTTCAATATTTGTACACCAGTTGTAACAAATATACCATCCACATATAAAATGTTATTAATAGGGGAAAGGGGAAAAGGGGGAGGATGTTTGATATATGTGTGTCCCATATATTCTGTACATGACTTCGTTGTAACCTATAACTTCTTTGAAGACAAAATGAAAAAAGTAAGACATTGGGGGAATAAATGGAAGAAAATATCACTGTACATACAGGACAACAGATCTTACAGTGATGAAAGACAAAATGTCAAAATTTTTTAAAATTTTTTCATTATTTTTATCACAAATTTTTAAAATTTCTAATTTTTTTTGTATTTTATTTCTTATTTTTAAAATCGTCATTATTATTTCATTTGCTTATTAGTTGTATTTGGCTATTTTATTAGCTTCATTTTTGAAGAAGTTTAGGATCATAGAATGGTTACAACTGTGACAGGGAAGGAACATTTTTATGAGGTGTCAGTGATGAGGGATACATGGGAGGAGGTTCACCTGGGCATACATATAAGGCATATAAATATGTTCAAATTTTCATGGGGCATTGTCACGATGGTTGGAGATCCACACAATAACTGAGAGAATAGTGAATTCCCATCCTGGAGAGCTCTGCCACATTTTCTAGTGGAAAGGCAAGAATCCCCCAAGTACAGAGGCAATGGCTAGTGAAGAAGGATAGTCCATTGATGGGCCCTTGATATTGATGACTGTGTTTATGAACTTTTACTCTTGAAATTGAAACTTAGCTTAATATTATAGGATGCATCAGTGTTACTTTCTGAGAGCCTCCTTGTTGCTCAAATGTGTCCTCTCTCTAAGCCAAACTCAACATATAAATGCAATAACCTTCCCCCAGCGTGGAACATGGCTCTAGGGATGAGCCTCCCTGGCACTGAGGGATTACTACCAAGCACCAACTAGCAATTCAACAGGTAAAAAATATTGACCATAAGGGGAAAAAGTAAAGGCAAATGAGTTTATATGGCTAAGAGACTTCAAAGTAAGTTGGGAGGTTATTCCAGAGGTTACACTTATGCATGTCTCAACAGGATCTCATTGACTGCTAAATCAGACACAACCCCAAATAGTGGGGCTCCTGTGGGCTCTGGAAACACCCAGGCACTATGGTCAGGGAAGATAGTGCATGATTTTGGTGCCTTGCCAGTAGGCCCTACTTTGGGGTTTGTGCTCCCCAATGTGACAGAATTAGACTCAGTTGTTGTTTCCCCACACATGGCTCTTCTGTTTCCTTCCATTTGAACCTATATATGGTGCTGGAGTTGGTAGGTGTATGTCAAAGAGACTTGACTCTTTTAGCTGTCTATGTGCCAGCTGGGCCCTGAGCCTTGAAGGAGTTGCAACACTTACTCTCCAGTTCACTGGATACACCCAGGACAACTAACAAGGAGGTGATGATGGAAAATCACCATACCAAGTGAGGGACGAAACAGGGTCCCTGTTATGGGACGAGCGGGGTCCCTGTTGCAGGACGAGTGGGGTCCCATTGTGGGACTAGCGGGGTCCCTGTTAAGGGACGAGTGGGGTCCTGTTGTGGGACGAGAGGGGTCCCTGGCGTGGGGAAGAAAGCCTCGTATGGCCACTGAGGCTTCCCTCGGGGGCTCCAAAGGCGTGGAGGGCGCACGACCCAGGAAGGAGTCGCAGAGACAGGCTGATGGCACAAGTCTGGTTTATTGCGGAAGGGGATGCAGATTTATAGGATTGGGGAGTGGTGTGGTGGGTTCTGATTGGCTAGGGCAAATGCTGTTTCCATATAAGGCAATGTTCTGGCATTGGGCTAGTGATTGGCCAGTAGAGTATGTGCTAACTCTTGATAGGCTGACACTGTTACTAAGCTGATAGGTGGTTGTAAGCTGTTGCTGGGCAAACAGCGTACTGTTTAAGGGAGGGGGGAGGGGAAGTGAGAGCTGGGCTAGGCGGGAGATAGGAAGGGGGAGGGCGGTGCTGGCTAGCCGTTAGCAGCAAAGGCCTAGTCAGGCGTGGTCACCTTGTCTAGGCCCAGTGGGCAGAGGCGGTGTCACCTCTTGCCGCACTGTTTGCCACTGAGGCAAGCCGGGTGCCCCTCCTCCCACACCAAGGAACCAAGAAAGTCTACAATGGCAAGCCAGAGAGCCCCGTCCATTGGCCATGTGGGACTGAAGCCCCTGTCAATTAGAGTTTGGGTTGGCATCACCATCTCAGAATCCTCAAGATCGGGGAACGAACTATGGACTAGAGTGGACTTACTGGTATTCTACTATAGACTTATTGTGATTCTAGCAATAGAAGAACTTATATCATTGATGTAGAGGCAGTGGCCACTGGAGGTTCTGAGGTCAGGGAGAGGGAAAATAGGTGTAAAATACGGAGGCATTTTTGGGACTTGGGAATTGTCCTGAATGACATTGCAATCACAGATGCAGGCCATTATATATCTTGCCATAACCTACAGAAATGTGTGGGATAGAGTGTAAACTCAACATAAACTATAGTCCATACTTGGTGGCAATGCTCCAAAATGTGTTCATCAATTGCAATGAATCTATCACACTAATGAAGGATGCTGTTAATGTGGGCAAATGTGGGAGGTGTGGGGAGTGGGGTATATGGGAATCCTCTACATTTTTTTGTAACATTAGGTAATCTAAATATATACATATTTTTAATTTTTAAAAAAGAAAAAATATATATGATTTTATCTCAATGATTGTAGTATGCATTTTTACCCACATTACTATATAAAATATATAATTATATTATAATTAATTCATGTAATTAGGCAATTATATGAATTACTATCACATTACAGGGAAGAATGTACTATATAATTTTGTTTTGATTTGTTTTGGTTGCTTTAGACCATATACAAAACTATTTTAAGTGTATAAGTTATAGTTCATTCTTTCTTTTTACATTATAAGCATGAGACATTAATTACCATTACTTATATTAATAAACTAAAGGATTTATTGAAATATCATAGGTATCTCAACAGATGCCTGAAAATCAGTGACACATTTCAAAAATTAATCTTTTCATCTTTAAATCATCCTCTACACATGCACACATAGAGATGAAAATAATAGTCAACATCTTGATAATGTTAAAAAAACAAAACTAAAAATAATTAAACCTACAACAAGAATCAAGCAAAGTGACTATCTCTATGATTATATATCATTTTCTGATAATGCTATAAATAAATTCAATAAAATATAGAAGGAGTCAAGGAAAAATCAATATTGGGGAATGAAGCAGGAAAAAATGCTTTCAGACTACATGATTACCTATTGCAAATCACAAATACATTAAAGAAAAAATAAGACAGTTCAGTTAGCTGGTCAATTACCTTATAATAAGTCTATTAACTATAGAATATTTGGGGGAAAATCAAGAAAGATTTTCAAAATTCATCAGTTAATGTCAGCATTCAGTGGTACTTGCCTTTAACCATTTGATGTAATGGCAAAGAAAAAACTGCACTGGGAAATTTTAAATGGGCAAGGATTACTTATTCAAGGGCAGCTATTTCTATTCTATTGAATTTCTATTGAAGCATCTTCAGTAATTCAGTAATGGGTTGGAGGAAAAGCACTGGAAAATAGTAAGGGAGGTTGATTGCTGGGATGGTTAAATGATTTACTGAGTTTGTGATCAGGACCATTTGGTCCAGAATGTTTTTCTTTGTGGTAGTCAGGTTAGCTGGAGTCCTGGTGAAGAGACTCTCAGGTACTTGGATAGTGTTAAGGATCAGAGTAAGAAAGAGGTCAGAGGCAGGGAGGCAGTCACAAGCCTGTCTAAAGTTTAGTCAAGCTAATGGAAAATTAAGGCAGCCATGGTCAGTTAAAATAATTTTAATCTGTAAAATTGATTTAATACTAAATTGTTATTATCTTAATCTATTTAAATGGGCATTTATTACTATATACATATACTAAATTAAGTCAATGTTCATAATCCCCTTTAAGTTATCCCCCAAATCTTAGTCCGTCCATATTAATATTTAAATTATCTCATCCTCCTTTATAGCTTCCAATTGAAATTATTATTTGTTTTTGTTTCTGTTTTTTTAAAGATTTATTTATTTATATATTCTGCCATAACCCACTAATGTAATGGGGGAGAGTGCAAACTACAGGGTAAACTATTATCTGTGTAGTGCAGCAGTGCTCCCCAAAACATGTTCACCGAGTGTGATGATTGTGCCACAATGATGAGAGAGGTTGTTGGTGCGGGAGGAGTTGGGTGGGGGGGTGGGGAGTATACAGGAACCTCTTATATTTTTCAATGTAACATTTTTTTGTGTGATGTATATATCTTCAAAAAAATACAATTTATAAAAATGATGTGGTGGGGGTGGAGAGTGGGTTTTATGGGAACTTCTTACGTTTTTTGTTTTTTACATTTTTTAACGTAACATTCCTTGTGATCTACTAGCTTTAATTTTTAAAAATGAAATAAAATAAAAATTTTAAAAAATGAAGCAAATATAATTTTTTTACTTTATTTAGTGCTCATCTATTATATGTTGCCATTTACATAAAGGAATTGATGGCAAAATATGTGCAAATTTTTAAACTCCCCCCAAATCATCATCAAAATACATTTAAACAAACAAAAATATCATCCTCCAGAAACCTACAAGTTATTACTCAAAGAAAAAGATGAACGTAATACTCTCTTGGAGCTTTCTTTATTAAGTTTATTTACTTTTTAAAAAAAGATTTATTTATTTATTTATTTCTCTCCTCTTCACTCCCCACCCTGGTTGTCTGTTCTCTTTTTCTATCTGCTGTGTCATCTTTGTCTGCTTCTGTTGTGGTCAGTGGCCCAGGAATCTATGTTTCTTTTTGTTGTGTCATCTTGTTGCATCAGCTCTCCATGCGTGCAGCACCATTCCTGGCAGGCTGCACTTTCTTTCGCGCTGGGCAGCTCTCCTTCTGGGGCACACTCCCTGTGCATGGGGCTCCCCTGCGTGGCACCCCTGCGTGGCATGGCACTCCATGCGCACATCAGCACTGTGCATGGGCCAGCTCCACACGGGTCAAGAAGGCCTGGGGTTTGAACCGTGGACCTCCCACGTAGTAGATGGGTGCCCTAACCACTGGGCCAAGTCCGCCACCCTAGTAAGTTTAAATAACTGTCTTTCTTACATTTGAATAAAAATATTTTAGAAACATGATAAAGGATAAAACACATAAAAGTGAGATAGGGCAGGAAAAAATAATTTAAGAGACACCAAAATCATTTTCAGTGGGTGTGGGCTCGCTGGCAGTGATTAGCGGCCCACGAGGTCCGGGCAGCCTTCCACGGCTCGGCGGAAGCCCCTAGGCCAGCGCGTAGGCCTAGGTTCTCCAGGCGTGGGGGACGCGCGGTAAAAACCACGGAGACAGCCTGAGCGCAGGAACAAGTCTGCTTTATTGCGGAAATACACTTGGTTATATAGGGTTGGGTAGAGGGAGGGGCAGGAGCTGGGGCGGGTTAACTACGGGGCGGTAGTGGATAGGCGGAGTTGTGCAGGCGGCTATGAGGTAGGCAGTAGCCAGGGAAGAAGGCAGATTATATATTGGCAACGTGGGCGGGACTGGCGGGAAGGACAGCAACGGCTGGACGAAGGAGATAACAAAGGCTGGGGGAAGGGATGCAGCAACAATTGCTCCTTCTGTTTTTTAAGGGAGAGTAGATGAAAACAGAGTATCTCTGGGGAGGACGAGGGGTGAGGGGGCAGAATTGACTGGCTAAGGGCAAATGACATAGCATTTGATCAGGATGCATGTATAGCCCTTAGAGTCGGTACGTGCTAGTGCTAAATGAAATATCTAACCTGATGTTGCTTTTTTGGGGTGGATAGCACTGTGGCTAACTTAACTGCAAAATTTCTCTGACGTATAGCAATAAAGGGGGGCGGGGGGTGCACCCAAGCCCTTTATGCCGAGGGAAACAAACCCGTGCCGGCGGCTACGGTCAGGGAGTTCTACAGTAAGCAGCTTACAGGCAGGAAGTACGGTGGGAAGGGGGGCGAGGACATGGTCGAGATTGAGGAATGGAATCAGAAGCAATGAGACGTTGGTAATGAATTTGGACAAATGAGGAGAATACACTGTCAGCATGATCTTTGGCAAGGCGGATGATTCGTCGAATGGCCCAGGGACCGACGGTGAGGCCCAGGACAATGAGCAGAACTGGGGTTAGTAACGGGAGGAGATAGGGGAGGAGGGGCTGCAGGAAGCCCCAGGAACCAGCAGTTTGGGCTCGTTCAAGTCGGCATTGGTTGAGACCTTTTTCAAGTTCTTTTAAGCTAGAGTCTACTAAGCCGGTATAGTTAGCATAAACGCAGCATTCTTCTCCTAGAGCAGCACATAGGCCACCTTCTTTAAGGAGGAGGAGGTCAAGGCCTCGGCGGTTTTGCAGGACAACTTCAGAGAGAGAATTAAGAGAGTCTTTAAGGTATTTGACTGCATCACGGAGGTAGATGATATCAGAGTCTACTGCTTGTCTGAGGTTTTGGAGGGCAGATGCTTGTGTGGCTAGAGCTGCAACACCAGTGGCAGCTCCAGCTGCAGCTAGGAGGGAAGTGACAGTGAGTACAGCAGTAATAGGTTCGCGTTTGTGGAGGTAAATAGCTTCTTGCATGTGATCAAAGGCTTCAAAGAAATGTAGAGGAGTGTGATAAATGACTCGAGGTGTGAGGAGGATAAGAGCACATGTTTCTTTGGTCTTGTTAAGTGTGGCAACAGATAAGCATGGAGTAAGTCCGGTGGAAGAGCAAAGCCATAGGGTAGTGTTTAGAGGAATTAAGTATTTGGTAGAGATATTTGGGGAGGTATAGTTGGCACAGGCTGTAAGGCTGGGAGTGCGAGAAGAACGGGGGTGAATGCATAAACCTTTGGAAGAGATGTGCGTAAAAGTGAGTGGGACATGAGTAGATTGATTCCAATTGCAGGAAGAGGGGGAATCGTCGGTGGAGGAAGTAAAGAGTGGTGAAGGAATAGCAAGTGGATCATAGAGGGGGAGGCTGGGGGAAAGACACAACCAGCAAGAGCGAGTGAGGTTGGGGTGGGAGGCGTTGAGAGAGAAATAGGAGGCGTTTAGGAGTTTGAAGTAGGGACTAGAGGAGATGAGAGGATGTGGTTGTAAATCTGAAGCAGGGGGGGAAGTGGGCCTAGTAGAAGGAACGAAGGCGGTCGAGGTGGAAGAGATTTTGAGGGGAGTAGATGAGGACGGAAGAAGGTGAACAGTGGGTGGGGGAGGAGGGTTAAGGATGTGGTTGGGACCAATAGCAGAGAGTGGGGCGGAGACAGGTCTTTTCATTATAATAAAAAAGGCACCAGGGTCATACTCGGTCATATACAGACGGATCCCCCAAGTGCGGCCTGTGAACCACTGATCTGAATTAGGGTCTTTGACAGAAAGTGTGATGCGGTCCCATCGATTTCCATACTTGAGAGTGAGATATGGGTCTTTGTCTTTTGGGGTTGTAGACAGGCCATAGGCTATGGTTTCACAGCCCCAGGATGGGCAGTAGTAATGTGTCGGATCATGACAGCCTCTCACTGAAGGGGGGCATATATAGTAACCGGAAAGAGTTTTCCCGTAGGGGCCAGTAAGGCCACTGCTAGGGGTGCCTGAGCACTTGGGTCGGGGTGGCAACTTATTACTGATGTATCCCATGTTAAATGTATTTATAACAGAGCTTGAGATTTTAGTATCTGTGTGATCGTATCCAGCTAGCCGGCAAACGTGCAGCGTGAAGGAGGGGGCTCCAGCAGTCACGTTGAAGGCGAGAAGTTTTTCAAACTGCCAGAGGCTGAGGGTCCAATTGAAGGGCTGGTGATTCAGGTTGGCGGTAGCAGAGGAGGCTAGAGATAGCATGAGGATAAGGAGATGAATGAGACGGGGGAGGGTGGAGGGGCAGGAGGCGGGGGTCTGGATAGAGCGGGCTTGTCTGAGGAGTTGAAGAATTTGGCGTTCGATGGGGTCATCATCTTCAAGAGAAAGTCGGCTTAGGCGGCGGGCAAAGAAGCGTTGTCGACGTCGTTCGTGGCGAGAGAGAGCTGGTGTGGTCCCCATGGGCGACGGTGTTGGGGTAGTAGGCTCAGATGAATGTACTTGGGGGCGCATAGTGGTCATGGGAGAAGGACTACAAGAGAGATGAGGATAGCAATTAGAAGCAACCAGGCAATAGCGAGGAGAAGACGTTGACGAAGGTTCCAGTCTGTTGGGGCTGTGGCTGCGAGACAGACAGCTGAAAAGATTGTTAGAAAAATGAAAATTGCAAGAAAAAAGCAAAATAAGAGTGGGTGGGAGGGGAGCTTGAGGAGCATTTGCACGGTGAGTTCCCTTTATTGATAGGTTATAAGGCACGTTTTGGTGAAGGTCAGGCACTTGTCAACGGCGGGTTGCGGAGGTAGCAGAGGCTTCTCTTGTGCAGAGTTGGGTCTTTGGAAAGATCTGGAATGACAAAAAGGAAAAAGAGCCCCCATAGAGGAGGGGCAATCAGCAGAAAGAAACTTAGAGAGAGCACTTATTGGAATAGAAACATTTTTAGGATGGGGCTTGGCCGATGTCTCAATCATTGCCATTAGCATTGTGTTCTGGTATCAAAGGACGTGGGATGTCTTCGGGGTCTGGCGCTAGTGGGCGTGGGATATCATCTAGGTCAAGCTGCTGTGTTGCAGGCCGGATGTACCTTCCTGGGACCCAAAGAGGCTGTCGTTCTGTTTCTGGGAAAATACAGGCGAACCCTCTTCCTTGTGCTAGCAGAGGGGCAGGTTCTTCTTGCCAGCGATTGGAAGCTGGGTCTTTCCAGTAGACCACAGGAGTTTGGGAAGGCGGCCACATAGGTCCCCAATGCTTATGCGTGGGAGAGAGTCCTTGACTATCAAAAGTTAGGAGATTGTGATGGATGAGACAAGCTGTTACAACATCTGCTGGAGCTTTGTGGGGGGAAGAGGCTTTCTCTTTTTGAATGAGTAGCTTGAGCTGTTGATGAGTGCGTTCGACAATTCCTTGTCCTTGTGGGTTATACGGAATGCCGAAGTGATGTGTGATGTGATACATTTGCACAAAGTTGGCAAAGGAAGCACTGCGGTATGCTGGCCCGTTATCTGTTTTGAGGTCCCACGGGACTCCCATGAACAGAATGGCTTGGCGAAGAGCCTTGATGCAATGTTTGGCACTCTCCCCTGCGAGGGGCACCGCGTAGCACAGATGGGAAAAGGTGTCAATGGCTACGTGAAGATACTTGAAGCGGCCGAAGGCGCTGACATGAGTGACATCTAGTTGCCACCGCGAGTTAGGTCGGAGGCCGCGAGGGTTGACACCTCGGGGTTGCAGGGGCCCCAGAGGGAGGAGAGGGGCGCACACGCAGCACGAGCGCACTAGGTGCTTGCAGGTTTCAGAGGGTAATTCTGGATAGAGCTTGCGAATTGTCCGCGCTGAGTAATGAAACCGCGAGTGCAGCAACTTAGTGTGGTTGATGGGGTCTCCAAGCAGATTTTCATCCACAACATAATCTTTGCAGGCTAAAGGAAATACTCTAAAGCTTGACACCGCCGCATCGGCAAGGTTGTTGCCGTGGGCAAGGGGCCCCGGAAGGTTGGAATGACTTCGCAAATGTGTGATGAACCAGGGCTGCTGTCTCGTTTCAAGTAAGCGCTGCATGAAGGCAAGCGCTCAGTCAATGTTTGAATCGCCTGGCAAAAAGGTGGCAAGTGGCAGGCTGCGACAAACTTGTAGTGTGTATAGGCTGTCTGTAAAGATATTGAGAGGCTGGCTTGGGTGGAGATTGAGGACCGCTGCGACCGCTAGGAGCTCGCCTACTTGAACAGAAAAGTCATTGGCGAATACTAAGTGCTGGGGCCCAGGTTTTCCAGGAGTGTAGATAACAGCTGCAAATGCTGTTTTTGAGGCATCTGTGAAGGCAGTGATGGCTGATGGAATGGGGTTCCGCGCAGGCAACGGGCGGAACGGGTTAGAGAATGCTAACTGAGACACCCCTTGCAACAAACGGTGATGAGGGTAGTGATTATCAAAGGAGCCGCGAAAGAGCTCTACTAAGCTCTGCATCTGGGTATTGTTCATAATAAGGGAAGAAACTTCTTTGGCATCAAGAGGCCAAATAATAGTGTGCGGTGGGATACCATACGTTTGTATGGAAAGGAAGACTAAGTTAGTGGCCAACGCAATCCAGGCCCTTAGGAAAGGGCAGATTTTTGGGAGTTTGCTCTTTGACGTGTGCAGAAAAAGAAGAGGACCATCTTGCCACAGGAGACCTGTCGGGGTGACCGGCGTCGGTAGAACCAGGGCAAAGATTGGAAGATCTGGAGAGAATCGCTCGAGGCGGCATTGCTGAAGCGCATCACTGACTTGTTGGATGGCTTCTTGCGCAGCGCGGGTGATGGTGATCTTTTGCCGGACTGTAGCAGGTGGGCTATCTTTGGTTTGCAGAAGCTCGAAGAGAGGCTGCATTTGTGCTGTCGTGATGGGAAGAGCTGATCGAAGCCAATTGATTTGCCCACAAAGTTGCTGAAGTTCAGTCAGTGTCATAGTGGGAGAGATGTGCAGCTGAGGGCTTGACGGTTGTATGAAGTGATGGAAATGAAAGCCCAAGAATTGAAAAGGAGGTTTGAGGTTTATTTTGTCTGACTGTACGGTAAGCCCGAGACTCGAGAGGTTGGTCATCACTGCAGAAAGCAGGTCATTGAGAAGGGTGCTAGAACTCGCTGCTAAGAGAAGATCGTCCATATAATGGATGATGTATGTTTCTTCAGGCTGGAAATGAGAGCGCAGCGGCTCGAGGGCACAGTTGACATAAAGCTGGCACATGGTGGGGCTATTCCGCATACCTTGTGGTAGCACTCTCCACTGGAATCGGCGTGCTGCGCCCTGGTTGTTAGTGCGTGGGACTGTAAATGCAAATCGTGGGCAGTCCCGCGGGTGAAGAGGAATGGAGAAAAAACAGTCCTTGATGTCGATGGTCGCCGCATGAAAATGCTGGGGGACTGCAGTAGGATGGGGGCAGCCTGGCTGGGGTGACCCCATCGGCTTGATGTGCTTGTTGATTTCTCGAAGGTCGTGGAGAAGGCGGAACTTGCTAGTGTTTTTTTTGTTAATGACAAAGATTGGTGAGTTGTAGGGACTGGTGGACGGCTCAATGTGCCCCGCTTGTAGTTGTTCCTCGACGAGGGCAGAGAGAGCCTGTAACTTGTGCATGGGCAAGGGCCACTGCTCGACCCAGATGGGCTCCTCTGTGTCCCATTCCAGAGGGATAGGGTCAGGTCTTGAGACAGGAGCAGTGGCCCCTAGAAGGGGGGGGGCAGCGCGGCTGAGAAGGCTTCTGTGGTGATTCGAGCTTTTAGCTGGCTGAGGACATCTCGTCCCCACAGGATGGTTTGAACTGAAGAAAGGACGAGTGGACGAATTTGGCCTTCGTGACCTTCTCGATCGTTCCAATGCAAAGGCTGTGATGTCTTCCAGGAGGTAGCAGCTCCCGTGGCGCCAATGACTTGAGGGCCGGTTTCGAGGGGCCAGTGGTTGAAGGCAGCGATTTCAAAGGGAATACAAGAGATTTCAGCACCAGAGTCTAAGAGCCCTTCAAGCCACTGCCCGTTGATTTTGAGCTCGAGGGAAGGTTTCTGGTGACGTGTGATAGGCATTGTCCATATTAGGGCTTTGGAGCTCTCTTGAAGGCCTCTTGGGAGAGGGGCTGAGGCCTGCCCCGTTGGAAGTTTAAAGGCTGTTGCGAGGAACGGCAATCGCGAGCCCAATGGTACCCTTTTCCACAGCGCGGGCATGGTGTGGGGGGGCCTCTCGGTCGGCGCAGTGCCTCGGCAGGATGGGGAGCCGCTTGTTGAGGGCACTCGCGGATGAAATGACCAGGTTGACCGCATCGAAAGTAGGCAGAAGCAGAGGCAGAGGACACAGCCATGGCGGAGGCGAAGGCAGTAGTAAGCGCTTTAGTTTGAGGGTCAATATCTCGGCAGGCTAAGACCCACTCGTGTATCTGCTTGTCGCGAAGAGGGAGGATGACAGTCCGGAAGGGTGCGAGGCATCCGTCGAGAATAAGCTCTTTTGCTAACATAAATTGGGCATCTTCATTGGTGATTTTCCGCTGACAGGCTTCTAGAACGCGTGCGACAAACGCGGGAAAGGTCTCTTGTGGGTCTTGAAGCATTTGCGCAAATTTGGTAGATTGCTTGGAGGAGACTAGCGAAAATGACCGCTGGACAAGGTTCTTTGCTCGTTGCCAAAACCCTGGATCTATATTGACATAAGACTGAGGATTAGCAAAGCCGTTGATTCCGGTGTAGGCGTCCGGTGGATCTCTGACACCGATGCGGGTGTTCTCTGCTACTTGCTGCTCAACAGCATGCTGATAATAGGCACGCCATTCAAGAAACTGACCGGGCAGAAGGATGGCGCGGGCTAAGGAAATCCAGTCATAGGGGAGCGCAAGTTGAACTCCCAGTTCTTCTAACAATTGTTGGACATATGGGCTACCTATACCATCTTCTTTCACGGCCTTTCGCAGTGTCTTGATCTCTTTGGCCGTAAAGGGAAGCCAGGTCTGAGGGCGCTGTGGCGTAGGCAGCGGGTTGAGCGGGTAAAGCTGAGGGGCGGAAGGGTGCGCTCTTCCGGAGTCGCCGTTATATGGTGGTGGCGAGGGATGAGCGGTAGCGGGAAACAAGTGAGGGAGTGGCAGCTTAGCAGCGTCAAGGCGGCAACAAGCTGGTGGCGGGACCCTTTTGAGCGTCGGACAAGATGGCGGTGAAGCCACGTCATTTCCGGGAGCCGGCCAAGATGGCGGCGAAGTTACGTCACTTCTGGGGGCCGGCCAAGATGGCGGCGGAGTTACATCATTTCCAGGGGCTGGCCAAGATGGTGACGAAGCTACATCATTTCCGGGGGCCGGCCAAGATGGCGGCGAAGCTACATCATTTCCGGGGGCCGGCCAAGATGGCGGCGAAGCTACATCATTTCCGGGGGCCGGCCAAGATGGCGGCGAAGCTACATCATTTCCGGGGGCCGGCCAAGATGGCGGCGAAGCTACATCATTTCCGGGAGCCGGCCAAGATGGCGGCGAAGCTACATCATTTCCGGGGGCCGGCCCGGGGGATGACGAGACAGGAAGGGGCGGGTAAAGGCGAGAGGAAGCGCCTTTGTTCCCGCCGGCGGGCTCTAATCCGGGTGAGGAAGAAGCAGGAAGCACGCCATCTTGGGCAGGGGTGGAGGAAGGAGGAGGAGGTCCGCTATTCTGAGGAGCCACAGAAACGGTTTCTGTAGGCGGCGGGGAGCGCGAGCGGGGAGGCTCGCGCTCGAGAGCTGCGGCGAGCTGGTCAGACAGAGAATTCGTGTCTCTAAGATCATCAGGCTCATAATCATTGGGTTGTTTGATCGATTTGTCCCGGATGACTTCGGATGGTGCACCAAGGAGGCAGGCACGAACGGCCACAAGAGTAGGCAGCAGGCCGGGCAGAAAAGACCGCCTTTCATGCTCTATGGCAGAGGTAACTCGATCTATTAGCCGTGAGTACGTGTCCGGGCTCCAGAGCTGGCAGGTGGCGAGCCACGGATTGAAGGGGAGTAGTAAGTCCCAATATTTTTGGAGCTGTTTCAGGGAAACGCGAACCCCATTGGTATCAAGCAGGGCGGCTAAAAGCCGAACCTGAGGGGTATGGTGTGAAGAGAGGGAGGTGCCCATAGTGGGAGAAGAAAAGACGGCGACGGGGTCCCTACCTGGAGAGCTGAAATGGTCGCCAGTAGACAACAGCAACAGCAGACAACAGGGGCCGTAAGGCGGTGGAAGGAAAGGATCCCGGACGAGCCCCCAAGTGTGGGCTCGCTGGCAGTGATTAGCGGCCCACGAGGTCCGGGCAGCCTTCCACGGCTCGGCGGGAAGCCCCTAGGCCAGCGCGTAGGCCTAGGTTCTCCAGGCATGGGGGACGCGCGGTAAAAACCACGGAGACAGCCTGAGCGCAGGAACAAGTCTGCTTTATTGCGGAAATACACTTGGTTATATAGGGTTGGGTAGAGGGAGGGGCAGGAGCTGGGGCGGGTTAACTACGGGGCGGTAGTGGATAGGCGGAGTTGTGCAGGCGGCTATGAGGTAGGCAGTAGCCAGGGAAGAAGGCAGATTATATATTGGCAACGTGGGCGGGACTGGCGGGAAGGACAGCAACGGCTGGAGGAAGGAGATAACAAAGGCTGGGGGAAGGGATGCAGCAACAAGTGGGTAAAATATTATTCATACCCATTCCCTTAAAAAGAAATAAAATACAGAAGACATAAGACCACACTAATGAATAAACATTGTATTAGTCAGCCAAAGGGATGCTGATGCAAAATACCAGAAATTGGTTGGTTTTTATAAAGGCTATGTATTTGGGGTAGGAGCTTACAGATACCAGGCCATAAAGCATAAGTTACTTCCCTCATCAAAGTCTATTTTCATGTGTTGGAGCAAGATGACTGCTGACGTCTGTGAAGGTTCAGGCTTCCTGGGTTCCTCTGTGCTCAGATCCTCTGTCAGCTATACACTATGAGGCTCTCTAGGCTTTGCCTCACTCCAAAAGATCAGCTGTAGACTATCAGGCAAATGGCTCGGTCTCTTTCGCTGGGGCTCCAGCTTAAGATTTTAGCATCAAACTCCAACATCAAAACTCCAACATTAAGAACCCCCAACTCTGTCCTTGGCCATGCCTTTTATCTGTGAGTCCCCACCCACCAAATGGTAGGGACTCAGTGCCCTATTGGCACAAAAGGTTTACATAATTACTTAATCAAGTATGAATACACTAAAATCTAATATGCCCACAGGAAAAGATCAGTTTACAAATATAATCCAATATTTCTTTTTGGAATTCATCAATAATATCAAACTGCTACAACCATTATTATCAAAATCCATATGAATGAATGCTCAAGCTCAGCAATGATCACTAATGAATTGTCATTTTTCACATATAATATTGGCAAAGATAAAGTGAAATACTTTGACAAGCAGATATAAACGCTGGCACAACCTCTATCAGGAGCAATGTGGTAGTAAATGGAAAAAGTTTTAAATATGCTTGAGACATTTCACCTATTATTTCTGCATCTAGGAGTTTGTCTTTGTGTCAGAGGTTGACACAAAGAATGATGCATGAGTGTTGATTGCAAATTTTTTACAGTAGCAAATATATGAATATAACTAAATGTGTACCAACTAATAAATAGTTTGATCATTGATGTGAGATAGTCATCTGAAATACCATAAAAGTAGCCAAGTGATTTAGGAAAATATCTAATTCTATGAGAAACTTTTCTTTATATAGTATTAGTTGAAAATGTGATATGATTTAGTTTTTAAAAAAAATGTATATATTGCAAGGTATATATGCCAAAATGTTAATAATACTTAAGTCTGAATGGTTGGATTATGAATAAATCTTATTTTCTGTTTTGGTGATTTTTTACACTTTTATAATTTTCTAATAATTTTAAACATCTGTTTCTTTTGTTATCTTTAAAGTTGAAGGTACAGCATGATCTCTGTTCTATAAACATGGCTATGAATATTTTGAATGACTGAGGTGAGGCTTTAGCCTATAATTTATTTTAATTTTTATCTTTATGCATTTTGTATTTTTCAATGTATTTACAATGAAATAAATATTTAAACATACTCATGAATTAAAAGTATTTAAAATAAGTGCATTTAAAATGTCATCACACCCAAAATATCTTAATGAACAGTTGACATATAATTAATCAAGAAGAAAACTTACTTCTATGTAGTAAGTGATAGTATATCTATAACTTTTAATACAAGATGCAATGGAAATAGATGTAGAAAATTATTTCTTGACTTAACATTCTCAGCAATGTTTTAATAAAAGAAATTTGAAAATGGGTATATATATACTGAAACACTAACCTAGAAATTTAGTCACAAAGTAGTGGACTAATATTTTGTTACAAGGGGTTTTATTTAAAATTTTTCATAACACATTACACACATTCACAGGCAGTAGATGTTAATACCTTAGTATATGATTCTACTATGATAGGGCTGAGTCCCTGGATGTTATGAATTATTGGTTTCCATAATAAAATATGTCTTGTGGGAAAAATACTGTAATTATCAACTTTTCACAGGTATTGTGAGTAGGAGGACTTGTTTAGCACATCCATTTCGTTAACATTATTTACTGAGTGTATCAGTCAGTCAAAAGGGTGCTTATACAAAATACCAGAAATTGGTTGATATTTATAAAGGGAATTTATTTGGGGAAGGAGGATACAGAAACTAGGCCATAAAGCATAAGTTACTTCCCTCACCAAAGTCTATTTTCATGCATTGTAACAAGATGGCTGCCAATGGTCTGTGAGGGTTCAGGCTACCTGGGTCCCTTCCTTCCAGGATTTTGCTTCTCTCTCCTCTGTGAGCTTACTTCCTGGAACTTCAGCTTAAGGCTTCAGCATCAAACTCCAACATCAAAAACCCCAAGTTGCCCTTTGCCTTGCCTTTTATCTGTGAGTCCCCATCCACCAAGGGATGTGGACACAACGCCCTAACAACATGGCCCAATCAAAGCCTTAATCATCGCTTAATCATGCCCAGGTACAAACCAGATTACAAACATAATCCAATATCTATTTTTGGAATTCATAACCATATCAAACTTCTACACTGAGTGAGTACTCTGTGCATAGTTCTAGGTACTTGGGATGCATCAGTTAACAAATCAAAGACCCTAAACCTCACAGACGATGTTCCAGTGAAGAAGGAAATTTTTCTATAGTGTTAACTATTTGCCAGGTACCATTCCAAGTGCTTTTCAAAGATATTTAATCCTCATAATCATATTTTAGGGATCAAGGACCTGAGGCAGAAGCATGGAAAATTTAAGGCCCTATTTGAAAGCATGCAGCTAGTATACTGCAAAACCAGGATTCAAACCCAGGCAGGTGACTTCACAAGCCGTGTTCTTTAACAACATTCCAGGTGCCTCATCTTTATCATTTTTCAAAGCAACTAAATTTTGGGTGCTTACTAAAGTTATTTTCTAAATTAAATGTCAGTCTTTACTCAAAATTATTTTAATACTTATTTTGTAAGTTACTGCATTACCACCTTGTATCAAAACAAAGTAAGTGCAGAATACATTTTCCCTTGTCTCTTATAGAAGCCGAGAGCTTTGTTGTATGACATCATGGAACCAGCTTATTTTTCTTCACTGCTTTTATTTGCAGAGAATTTGCATTTCAAAAATGATCCAGAAAAAGAAAAAAAAAAACTCAGAGAATTGCGTTTTCTTATGCCCCACTGTGCATCCAACTCATTTTGTTGTTAGCTAAAGTGCATATTAAGTGTAGTGGAGAATTGTCTCATAATTATTAACAGGCATTAAAATGAATTTTACCAGTATTACAGAATGAGAGATTTAATTGCATTACTTGTTATTATGCTGATCTAAATTCCTAATTACAAAGACCCGGGAACAATTAAATATATATTTTTAAATGAGAAATTAAGACAATATTTTTCCTGTATAAAATTACATATTTATTAAAATATCTTTGGTTACTCCAGTTGTTCAAACACGGGTTCGTTTATTCTGCTGTCCCTCCCTCCAACCCTAGCCTTACCCAAAACAATCATTCTGTACAGATAATGGAAGAGACTCTATAAGGGTTTATATGTTGGTGAAAACCCACTGTGTCTCCAGATATTGGCATATTAACAAATGAGCCTCTGCTTTGTTAAAAAAAAAAATGCCTACGGAATTTCAAGGAAGATGGAATTTTTAACAAAACTGGTTCCCAGTACTTCACAACTCTTTGTTGGAAAGACTCAACAAGCAAAATAAATCTGCAGATGTAGCAGGCACACTGCAAGTTATAATTTCTCTGAAGAAGAGAGGAGAGGTGAAACTTTGTTTTCTGAGCTGTCTGTAGAGAAGCGGTTGTAATGACTACCAGAGCAAGGATGTTTCTACATCCTGAAGTGCAAGTGGAGGGAGGACAAAGTGCCCCATTGCTGGATACTATCATTTGGAAGTCCACACGATTCCATGGCACCTGGAAGGCAACTGTGAAGCCATCAAACAATACTAGGTTAAATTGCATCTAGGTCTGCAGTCGGGAAGACCTTTCCTCATTTGTACCTTTTCTCTTATCTGGAAAGGTTTTGGGTTATCAATTCCTGCATTTCATATCTCAGGGAATGGCGCCCCAATTTGCTCATTATTAGTGTTGCTCCGTGTAGCAGTTTGATATGGTTATGAATTCCAATTATGTTTGTAATCTGGTCTGTACCTGGGTGTGATTAAGTTATGATTAGGGCTTTGATTGGGCATGTCGTCAGGGCATTGATTCCCTACCTCTTGGTGGGTGGGGACTCACAGATAAAAGGCATGGCAAAGGACAGAGCTGAGAGCTTTTGATGTTGGAGTTTTGATGTTGGAGTTTGATGCTGAAACCTTAATTAAGCTGGAGCCCTGGGACATAAGCTCACAGAGGAAACAGAAGCAAGCCCTGGGAGGAGAGGAGCCCTGGACCTAGAGAGAAGCAAGATCCTAGAAGGGAGGAACCCAAGAAACCCGAACCTTTGCAGATGTTGACCGCCATCTTGCTCCAATACATGAAAATAGACTTTGGTGAAGGAAGTAACTTATGCTTTACGACCTAGTATCTGTAAGCTCTGACCCCAAATAAATGGGCAGCAGATTCCTGTATCTGTAAGCTCTGACCCCAAATAAATGGGCAGCAGATTTCTGGTATTTTGCATCAGCACCCTTTGGCTGACTAATAACACTCCATTACATAAAAACTGTTGTTTTTCTACTTTCTGCAGGATCACCACTGCAAAAGAAGTCCAGAAATTGGAGCTATGCTTTTGCTTATGAACCCATACAACTGAATAGGTTAAAAAGTTATTTAAGGGAATTAATCAGTTTAAAAGGGGACATCCAAAACTAGTGGTTGCTGCTTTGAACAACTGAAGAGAACCTTTATAGACCTATAAAGAAACTAAAATTGAAACAGAAAACATATTATGCATCTAAGAATGATGTGTAAATCTTTTGATTTGAATTTAAAGATAAGATTGGCTGCTGCTGGAAACTTATCTGGGTAAAGAAGTAATTTCAAAACATAGAGGAAAAACACAAAGAAATGTGCAGGTAAAAAGAAGAGACATGGAGGATAATTACAAGAATTTATGTTTTTATGTCATCAAAGTGGATGATATTGCTATTGAATACTTCAATTTAAGGGCGAAGCACAGATTCTTGAAGCAGACAATGTATTATATGGAAAAACAAATGCTAATTTGGCTTTCAAAATTTCTAAACTACTTGAGCACAACCCAGGAATTAGGATTTGGGGAAAAGCAAGTGATTATATTGCAGCATGGTGTATGGTATTGTTGAGCTATGAGGGTTCCTCTACAATGATGTTGCATAGTTTGGAGGGCCATATAAACCATACTGATAGTAGCTACAGAGTATTTTTGATGGGGGAAAGCTAAATCCTGAATAGGGAAAGATAACAGTCAGGTTAAGTCGTAAAGTCATTCTAGTCAGAAAAAAGAAAAAAAAATCCTGTAAAATAAGCAAGTGTTTAAGAGAAGAAAACAATGATCTGGGAACTTAAAAGTTGACTCAGTGGGATTGGAAAAAATAAGTTAGGGAAAAGATCAAGAGGTGAGATTGGAGAACTAAGGAAGGTCAAGCATCATGAAGGACTATGCTTGCTTTGCTAAGGTGATTAATATGCACTCTAAGCAACTGGAATATATTGAGAGTTTCTCTTCTTTTTCTTTAAATAACATTTTAATACAATCAACCTCTTTTCAAGATGGAGAATGCTTTGTAGAAACACAAAGCTGGGGAAGAAAGAAGCAGAAAGCTGAGTACTTAAATAAGCAAGCAGAAATGGAGAGTGGTAAATTGTTTCCAAAGATGACCCCAACTTTTCTTTTATCTTTGTGCACCTGTGTGTCTCCTATCATTACCAAGTGGCATATATTTTCCCTCTTTAGTATGGAGTTGTGTTGTGAATTGTTTTGATCAACATAACAATGCAGAAGTGACAGTCCCTATCTGAAAGCTCAGCTTTAAAAGGACTAGCAGCTCTGCTTTCCTTTTCCTGGAACCCTGGGGCATCATGTAAAGTGGTCCCTGTATACTGAAGGAGAGACCATGTGGAGTCAGAGAGAAAGCAATGCCCATTTAGCCTCCAGCCAGTCCAGTTACCACAGCTGAGGTACCCGGTAAAGTCATCTTGGCATTCTAGCCTTAGCAAACTCATAGTTAAATGAAGCTGTATTAATGACCCTAGCTGATAGCACATGGAACAGAGATGAATCCTCTTGGAGGAGTACTTGCCAAGTTGTAGAATTGTGGAAAATGTGTAGTTGTTACTTTGGGCTACTGGATTTTGGCATGGTTAATTTTATAGCGATAAGAAACTGAAACACCAAGTAGACAGATTTTAAAAATGCTAGGGAAGTAGAACTCAAATGACTTGGGACCTCTTTATGAAGGGTGGGAGGAAGAGAAATATTTCAAGAAGAGTTGCTTGGATTGTTGCTTGGGAATCCCAGTGATATGATGTCCCAGTTAGTAAGATATGGAAGAAGGAGATGGATGAAATTTGATTTTAGATGGAGAGATACTTGGAAAGTTGGTGAACATTATCTAGAGCTCAGGAGAATATTTGAGGCTGAGATATGTATGTAATAATCACCAGCAAAGTAATACTGGTTGAAAGGTAAAATGTAAAGAAAACAATCTGGCAAACACATCAGAATCACCTGGCATTTCTGTCCTCTCAAAATTTATGGTGGGCTAATTGTTCTCAACCTTGGTAATACATTCGAGACACCGGGAGTGATTATAAAACATTCCCAGTATCCAGACTGAGCCCCAGTTCAAATATATCAGTATCTATGAGGGTGGGATCCAAGAGGAAATATTTTTAAAGTTCTCCAGGTGATTCCAATGTGCAACCACTTATAAAAAGGAGCCACTTATTGACTCAGCTGAGGAGAAGAGATATACATAGTGTGAAATACCTCCGTAAATGATTCTGGTATTCCATTTACATTGCCTGAAAATTCTGCATGTGAACCATCTAACTAGGAATTTCAAGAGTTCAAATTTTTCTATTACTCAAAATTAATACAATTATTGAAAGATAATATAAATATAGTAAAATATCAGGAAATATTTTGGGCTTAAAAATATACTTCATTTTTCTTTATTTGCATTTACCTTCTCTAGTTATTGGAAAACTATAGATCTTGTGTTAAATTTTACTGTTGGCTAAATTTTAATTAAATTCAAATTTAAATGAAAGTTTCAGAAGCACACTTGTTCCTAATTCAAATGCAAAAACAAAATGATAATTTTACTTAAACATTCAGTACTGATATTTAAAATATTTTTATCATCTCTACAACTCTTACAACAACAAAACCAGATGTGCACTGTACAGGGATATACATGCTGAGTATAAGCTTTGCAATTATGACTTTCTAGTAATAAACTTTCCATTAGATGTAGTCTCTTTTCCTGGCTATGCTTTCCTGGATTATTTTAAAGGCAATGAGACAGTAGTCTCAGGACAATTAGACATACAAACAATTCAAAGAATTGTTCAAAGAATTGTCTGTATATCTTTATTTTCTGTCAGTATTCAGATAATACCCATACAATTTCTGGCTCCTGTTGTAAGTAGAATTGTTGTGACTCTCTGAGACTTCTTGGATCCTTCAGCTCTCACACAATTAAAAATAAGTAAGTGTAATTTCTGGACAAAGAATTCTTGCAGGAATTTTTCAGACAGTGTGTTTTCTTCCTCAATTTCGTCAAGTATAACTTATCTTCTGGGAATGAACACACATGTCTTGACATAATTTAATAGTCACAATTTATTAATTCAACTTTTCCTTTTGTCAACCACCACACCAGGGAGCCAAGAGTGCCTACAACTGAAAGCAGGAAAATTGCATCCAGCATCCATGTGGAATCTAAGCCCCCTCTTGATATAGATGCGGAGTGGACACAACCATTCTAAGGTCCACAGGATGGAGGAATAGAGTATGGATTACAGTGGATTTACTGATATTCTATTCATGAACTACTGTGATTAGTAATTGAAGAAAATGTGGCATTGGTGTGGAGAAAGTGGCCATAGTGGTTGCTGGGGGTAGGGAGTGGGAGGAAGAAATGTGATGTGGGGATGTTTTCGGGACTTAGAATTGTCCTGGGTGGTGCTGCAGGGACAGTTACTGGACATTGTTTGTCCTCCCATAGCCCGCTGGATGGACTGTGGGAGAGTGTGGGCTATGATGTGGACCATTGACCATGAGGTGCAGAGGTGCTCAGTGATGTATTCACCAAAAGCAATGAATGTCTCACGATGATGGAGGAGGTTGTTTTATGGGGAGAGGAGTAGAGTGAGGGGGGTGGGGGATATATGGGGATCTCATATTTTTTTAATGTAACATTAAGAAATAAATAAACACAAAAATAAAATTAAAAAAATGAAACAAAGGGTAAAATAGCATGTCTTCCATAGTGAAAATCAGGATCATAAAAGAATTCCAAAGATGTCCCGAACTCATGAAAACACCACATGCTTATTCTTCTTTACTGCCACTTGTTCCCTTATTACTTAATTGATAGTAGTTATTCATTCAGATTAACATTATAAAGCCATAAAATTTTCATCAATTTAGTATTGGATCTCTACCATTATTATTTCACGTATTGCTTCTTTCACAGACTTTCATCACTTATTGGAATTCTATTATATGTAGTTCTTATTCTACCCTCAAGGATTTTACCCTCTTTTTTTATTTACCTTTTGTTCTTATAATCCTTCTTTCTAGATATTTTCTTCAAATCTATCATACCATTTGGTCATTTGTACTTCAGCTGTGTTTAAGCAGTTTTTAAACTTCAGGTTGAACTTACTATCAGGTATTATATATATTTTTAAAATCTAGAGTATCTAGTTGGCATTTGATTTGTTCCAATTCTGTGCTTCGATTCTCTCTTTTTCTCTTCTATCTCTTTGGATGTTATTTGTGTAGTTATTTTACAATCTGTTTTTGACAACATTTATATCTGGAGCATATGGATATGTTTTTATTGTCTGTGTTTTTTCATTTGGTTTTTTCAATCATGTTATCCTGTTCCCTTGTATATCCACCTAAGATGATGGTAATTCCTTATACGTAGAAGTTTTATTTGCTTCTATGAGGTACCTTTTTTCCTGAATGAACTAATCTAACATTACTGGAAAAAGAAAAAAAAAATCCTATTTCTAAATGTTCTCTAGAAAATGTAACCAGAATTTATTATTTGACTTTTCAACAGTTTAAAAAATAATTCCCTTCGGTTTGTTTTAATTCAATAAGTATTTATTTCAAATGTATCATATTCAAACTACTCTGTTAGGTCAGAATAGCCTGCCCTCCAAGGATGTATAGCTAAGGCAATAAGAGCAGCAAACAAATGGAAACACTATAGTCAAGTATGAGGTAAGATATATTAGTTTAGAATTTTAAGGGAGAGACACATTTCTAGAAGGCAGAGGAGTAGCAAGGATTTCAGTGAGCAAGTGATATTCATGATGAATGTGGAAGGGATGGTACAGTTTTATCAGGTAAGGAATATGAAGATCCCATCAACCACACATATGTCAGAGAGGTCTTTCTAAAATGCCATCCTGATAATGTCACCATCTTTCAAACACTATTCAGTAAAAAATAGTTAAAGTGAGTTCTGTATCATGGTTTTCAGACTATGACTTGGGCCTTGATTTATTTTTGAAACTTATCTTGATTCACCCTCCTCCCACTTTATGCATCAAAGTTCTTGAAACTTTTTTCTGTTCTTATTTGAATACTTTTCACTTTACCTGTAAGCTTTCTCCAACCATGCACTTATTTGAAAACTAATACTTTCTTTCTAGATTACCTCGGGATGCTTCTCCTCAAGGAGGGTGTTTAGGTTATCTATTGCTGCATTAAAACCTCTCCAAAATCAGTGGTTCAGATGAATAACTTCTGGATTTCCTCATAATTCTGCAATCAGAGCTGTACTCACTTGGGTATTCTTGTGCTCTGTTCAGGAAAAAAGCAGCTTGCATTTAGTTGGCAGATCAGCTGGGGGTACTATTCAGCTGCAACACTGGAGTAGTTATTCAAAATATGTATTAATTATTCTTTAATACTAATTATTGTCTCAGTTTGTTTTTACAAGATCCAATTTCTGTCCATTCTCTGTGCCCCAACAGACCTACTTCTATGGACTTCATCACCATGGATCATTATCATCTGACATCCCACTGGATTGAACAATAGGAGGCACTAAGGGACATTTGTATGGAAGAATGAAAGGAGAGGGATTCAGGTCACTTATTCCATCTCTAGTTGCTTTGTGCTGGGGTTCTAGTAGATGCTGTGCCTTTCCACTCCCAGACTTCTAGCTTCTGGTAGGTAGCCTGTCCCTAGCAGTTTATGGGATCAGTTATCACCAGGTTCCAATAACATCTTATCTTTCCTTGCACTTTCATATGGTGGAATTTGTTTCTCAGCGTTACTGGTTCTTGGTCACCTCAAGCTCTCTTATTGGTTCCATTGTCATTTGTTCCTAACAAAACCTTGACAAATATAATATTTGACAGAATAAAATTCAATAGATATTTATTGAATGTTATCTGACATTGGGTAATATTGTGGGCATGGACGTAAAAAAATTTAGTTCTCTTGTTATACTTTGATTAAAATTATGGTTGAAACTGTAATGAGAAAACTTGAGAGGTAGAAAAGCTTGACACCAAGTACTTTTGAGTCAGTATAGTTTTCTGTAACCAAAACAAAAGAAAGTCAAATAATATTTTACAAATCAGGTATCATAAAGGCACAATGATAAGTAATGTTTGTCAGGGGACTGGCTGTAATAAGAACACTGCTTAAAATAGAGCTATGTGGGGAGTGGATATAGCTCAAGCGGTTGAGCACCCTCTTCCCATGTATGAGGTCTCAGTTTCAATCCCTGGTATCTCCTGGTATTAGCCATTAAAGAGGTGCTGATGCAGAATACCAGAAATCGGTTAGCTTTTATTAAGGGTATTTATTTGGGGTAGAAGCTTACAGTTACCAGGGCATAAATCATAACTTACTTCCCTCAACAAAATCTGTTGCTACATTTTGGAGCAAGATGGCTGCCAACATCTGCCAAGAGTTCAGGCTTTCTGGATTCCTTTCTCCCTGGAGCTTGCTACTCTCTGGGCTCAGCTGCCTTGCTCTCTCCACAAGGCCAGCTGTAGACTCTCAGATGACCAGCTCTGTCTCTCTCCCTGGGCTTTGATTCTTTCAGGCCTCACCTGCTCTGCTTCTCTGAGTGCTTACTTCCCAGGCTCAAAACTCCAATTAATCCCTCTGTCTGTAGTTTTCTCTGTGAGTCCCCATCCAATGTGGTGTCCTGCTGATGTTACCCAATCAAAGTCTTAATCATTATTTAATCAAGTAAAAGTGATTTAATCAAGTAAAACCTCTGAATCCAATCCAATCCAATCCGATCTAATATGCAAACAAGTCAGTTTACAAACATAATCCACTATATATTTTTGGAATTCATAAACAATATCAAATTACTATACTCCTAAAAACAAAAAACAAACTCTCATAGGGGAACAGACATAGTTCAGAGTTGAGTGCCTGGTTCTCAGGCATGAGATCTTAGGTTCAATCCCTGGTACTTAAAAAAAAAAAAAAAAGAGAGCGATGCATCTTCTTTATTTTGTAGAGGTAAAATTGAGTCTCAGCATGTTATAAAGAGAGAGACAGAACTGCATAGTGTTTAAGAGCACATGGTCACTGAAGCCACATAAACTGAGCAGAATCCTATCTCTACCCCTATGGCTGGAATTTGAAACAAGCTAGTTGACTTCCTCATTCTTCAGTTCCCTCACGGATTAATGAAAATTAATATAGGACAAATTACCTACCTCAGAGGTTTGGTGCTATTAGGACTAAATAAATGAATATCTTTCTAAAGTACTTAGAGGTGTAAACACCACATAAAGGATTGTTTTGCTATTTTTGTTTGCTGAAAAAAAATGTGAAAAGTTTCTGAATATTATTCTTTAATTAGAAATGTTAATAATTATTTGTGTGGAATATAATTCTTGAGGTTATGATTACTGCTAAGCTTATTTTATAGGTTTGTTTACAGGGAATTGTATTTACTCATTCTATGCTTGTTCTAGTAAATTATATTTGATAAAATATATTTGTTGTAGGAAATTGAAATTACCTCACATAAATTGAAATGTATACACCATTCTGATGACTAACTTTCTGTCTGTAAAGTCTAAAATAGTCCTTTATATTTGTTGCACTGTTTTACTCATTTCAGAGAAAGCGTCACTTCATTTTGTTTGGCAATCTTCCTATACGCCCTGTGGAAAAATAAATTGATTGTAAAATGTGGAAACCTAAAACAAAATAGGAAACCAATTTTCAATATAAATAAAAGTGAGAGGAGGAGAAAATGGTGACTGAGTAAGGAGCTCCAAGAGTCAGCTTGTTCTACTGTGCAGTTAGTAATCACCCAGAGCTATCTAAACCATTTGTTTAGGGGGCCCAGGAGACCAAAAGAGCATCCTGCAACACCCTTGGAAGAACAGAAGGAGGATATCCCCCATCTGCCGTGAAGATTTCTGAGTAGAGCACTCCACACCGCTGAGGCTAGTGCCCAGCTCCCTCTGGCAGTGCAAGATGCGTTGGGAACTATTCCCAGGCTGAAGTTGGAAGCTCCATTTCTCAAAAATGGAGGAGGAAGAGATGTTTGGGCACCGACTTCAACTACTGATTAGTAAATTCAACTGGCTAAAGTCTAAATTTAAGAATAGCTAAAGTTTGAAACTGTCTAAGTTGGAAAGAGGCCAGTAGCTTCCATTTTAACTCTGCCCCTGGCATGAGAAGCAAGACTGACTGAAAACCACAGTGACAGTAAAGACCTGCTTCTTTCCACTCAAGTTGGGGTGACCTGCACCAGCCTCTCCAGGCAACTGTAATCACTTTTGGCCCACATGGAAAAGATTATTGGGTATCTGTGGCTCCATCCCTATCCCCCAAGAGTACAAGAGGGGGGCAGCATTTCATTAATCTCTCCAGGAAACTGCAGCAGACTCAGCCCACATGGATTAGATTATTGGGCACTCCTGTGGTTCCATCCCCATCCCTGAAAGGGCAGTAGGGCAGAGCTCCCTCAGCCTCTCTGAACAACTGCCATCACTTTCAGCCCACACAGACTAGATAAGTGAGCACACCAGTGGCTCTATACCTGACTCTGACAGGGCAGAAGGGGACAACTTGGCTTTTCTGGGCAACTGCAGCCTCTTTCGGCCCACAGAAACTAGACTTTTTTACACATCTGTGGTTCCATCTCCACCCCTGACAGCAGGAGGTGGCACAGGGCTCCTGACAACTGAAATCCCTTTTGCCCTGCACAGACTGGATTGTTGAGCATGCCTGGGGCTCCATCCCCACCCCTGGCAGGGGAAGAGGGTGGCCAGAGCTTCATCAGCCTACCTGGGTAACTGCAGTCAGTTTTGACCACACAGCTTAGTTTCTTTCTGTATTATTCAGACAAAGGGATGCTGATGCAAAGTACCATAAATCTGTTGGATTTTATAAAGGGTATTTATTTGGGGTAAAAGCTTGCAGTTACAAGGCCCTAAAGAGTCCAACCAAAGGTTAATTTTCTCACCCAAAGTCTGTTGTCATGTTATGGCATGCAATGCCTGTGAGAATTTCAGCCTTCCTCTTCCCTCTTAGGGCTCTGTGGGCCAGCTTCTTCCAATCTCACCTAGAGGCTGGAGGGCTTGTTTCCTTCCAGGCTCAGCTGCTCTGTTCTATTCACAAAGTCAGCTGTAAACTCTCAGGAAGATATGGCCCAGTCAAAGGAACAAGCTAAGTCTCCAGATGACATAAAGGAGTTGAGACAATTAATCATAGATGTTCAAAAAAATCTCCTTAATAAATCCAATTAGATGGCTAAAGAGATTAAGGATATTAAGAAGACACTGGGTGAGCACAAAGAAATATTTGAAACCATACATAGAAAAATAGCAGATCTTATGGGATAAAAATACACTGGAGGCATATAACAGCAGATTTGAAAAGTCAGAAAGGACCAATGAGCTAGAAAGCATGACCTCTGAAAATGAACATACAAAAGAAAAGATAAAGGAAAGAATGGGAAAAAATTGAACAGGGTCAGGGAACCAAATGATAGCAAAAGATGTGCAAACGTATGTGTCATGGGTGCCCCAGAAAGAGAGGGGAATGGAAAAGGGGCAGAAGGATTATTTGAGGAAGTAATCATAGAAAATTTCCCAATCCTATTGAAGGACATAGATATCCATGTCCAAGAAGCACAATGTATTCCCATCTGATTAATTTGAAGAGACCTACTCTGAGACACATTCTAATTAGAATATCAAATGACAAAAAGAAAGAATCCTGAGAGCTGCAAGAGAAAAGTGATTTATCACATACAAGGGATGTCTGATAAAATTAAGTGCTGATTTCTCATCAGAAACCATGGGAGAAAGAAAGCACTGGTATGATATATTTAAGATACTGAAATAGAAAAACTGCCAGCCAAGAATCTTATATCCAGAAAGGTTGTCTTTCAAAAATGAGGGTGAGTTTAGAATATTCACAGATAAACAGAAACTGAGAATTTGTAACCAAGAGACAAGCTTTGCAGAAAATATTAAAGGGAGTGCTGTAGCCTCCCTTTGAAAGCAGAGATAGGAGAGAGAGACTTGGAGGAGAGTCTAGAAATGAAGATTATATCAGTAAAAGTAACTGAAAGTGTAAAAAGTATAGTGAAAATAAGGTATGACAGGTCAAACCCAAAGGTCAAAGTGGGTAAAGTAAGAACTGCCTTTACAGTAATAACATTGAATGTGAATAGATTAAACTGCCCAATCAAATGACACAGGCCGGCAGAATGGATAAGAAAATATAAGTCATCTCTATGGCTCATTTAGGCTCAAGAATACCAATCGATTGAAAGTTAAAGGCTGGAAAAAGATATTCCATGCATGCAGCAACCAAAAAAAAAAAAAAAGGCATAGTTACACCTACACTTATATTGTATATATATGATGAAATACAGTTTAAAAACAAATAGAAGAGAAAGAACATCTTGAGTACTGAGGCAGTGCCTAATGAAAGAAAACAGACCAATATGTCAAGCCCTCAATATTAATGCATGTAATTATGAACCTTATTATTCAAAACTGAAAGTTAGTGGTTGCCATAGGTTCCAAGGGGAAGGTGAAGAAGAAATTGATGGAACATGGGGCATCTCTGGGGCACTGGAGTTGCTCTGTATGATCTTGCAATGATGGATACAGGCCAATATATATTTTTTCAGAACCTCTAAAAGTATACAGTTCAAAATGCAAACCATGATGCAAATCACTGACCATAATAGTAGCAATGCTTTGATATTTGTTCATCGATTGTTACAAATGTACCATACTCCTGTTGGATGTTATTGGTAGGGAAGGATGTGGGGGGGGGGGTGGGAATAGAGTGTATGGGAATCAGTTGTATTTTCTATGTGACTTTTCTTTAACCTAAAGCTCCTTGGAAAATAAAGTGAAAAAAAAAAACATACAGAAGGAAACATACAGAAGCAACTATCAATATACATGAAAGATAAGAAATCTTATGAAAGGCACAATGCAAAATAATTTTTTTTATTTTTTTAAAATTTTCATTATTATTTTATTATTGTTATTTTTCTGTTAGCTTTGTTTTGGGGGAATTTTGGGTAGCAGTGGGGTTGCAATTGTGGTAGGGGAGGGTCACTGAATCTGAGTGTTGGTGGGGGGGGATGTGTTTGGGGGTGTGCAGCTGGGGCATGCCTCTATGGAATGGTAGTGTGTTCATGTGGTCATGGAGTATTGTCTTGGTTAGTGGAGACCCACAGAATAACCCATGGAATATTGAATTCCCATAGTGGTGGGTCTTGGTACATTCTCTTATAGAGTGGTGAGAATCTCTGGAGTACCTAGGCAGTGCCTGGCAAAGGAGGACAGACCAATGCACCAGTCCATTAATATTGATGTTTGAACTTATAAACCTTGTTCTTTTGAAATTGAAACTTGGCCTATTAATATGTATTACCTAAGAGTTACCTCCTGAAAGCCTCCTTGTTGCGCAGATGTTTCTCTAAGTCAAACTCAGCATGTAAAATCAGCCTTCCATCTGACATGGGACACAACTCCCAGGGATGAGACTCCCTGACACTGACGGATTAATACCAAGTCCCAATTAATGATGCATTTGGAGAAAGATCTAGACCAAAAGAGGGAAATATTAAATGCAAATGAGTTTTTATGGCTAAGAGTTTTCAAAATGAGTACATAGGTCATTCCAGAGGTTACGCTTATGCACATCTCAGGAAGATCTCACTGTCTGCCACAGTAAACAATGCCTCAAACAGGGGTGTTCCTGCAGGCACTAGAGACATCTAGATACTATAAGCAAGGCAGACAACCCTAGGAAATCAGCATCCATCAATGGGCCTTACTATTGACTATATGATAACCCATCTTCCTCAATGTATCAGAGTTAAACTCATTTATAATTTTCCTACACATGGTTTTTCTGTCCCATTGATTTGAACCTATAATTAACACTATACCCTTTAAATATATGTCCCAGAGACTTAAATCTTTCAGCAGTTCATATGCTAGGTGAGCCTTGAATCTCAACAGATTTGTAGCCTGTACTTATTCCCCAGGTCATCAGACTCACCCAGGATGACTAACAAAAGGAAGATGATGGACAATGCCCAGCCTAAGTAGCAGAGTATGTTCATGGGCAAGCAAGACAGTTCCATCCATCTGCCCCTTCTGATCTAAACCCCCTCTCAATTAGAAGCAAAGTTTGGCATCACAGTCCCCAAATCCTCAAGATAGAGGAATGAACAAACAAAAGGGCAGAATGAAACTATGGACTAAAGTAGACTTATTATTATTCTAGTAATGGAAGAACCTGTAAGAGTTATGTAAAGCCAGTGGTCACCAGAGGTTCTGAGAGGAGAGTAGGAAGAACAGGTGTAACATGGGGCACTTTTGAGACATTGGAATTGTTCTGCTTAATATTACAATTACAGATACCTACTATTATAAATTTTATCAAAACCTATAAAACTGTGCATTGCAAAGTGTAAAACATAATGTAAGCTATAGTCTATGGTTAGGAGCAATGCTTCAATATGTCTTCATCAATGTATCAAAGGTACCATACTAATGAAAGATGTTGTTAATGTGGGAAAGCATGGGAGGGGAAGGGGATGGAGTAAATGGGAATTTCTTTTTTTTTTTTATGTAACATCTATGTAATCTAAAGCTCCTTTAAAAATAAAAATATATATTTTTAAAAAACAAAGCTGTTATTAGAGACAAGGAAGGATATTATATATTAATAAAAGGGGAATTTACCAGGAAGAAATAGCAATCATAAATGTTTGTACACCTAATCAAGACGCCCCAAATTACATGAGGCAACCACTGGCAAAACTGAAGGGAGAAATAAATGTCTCTGCAATTATAGTTAGAAACTTCAATACACCACTCTCATCATTGGATAGAACATCTTGGCAGAGGATCAATAAAGAAATAGCTTGGATAATATGATATATTAACTAAACCTAATAGATATACATAGAACATTGCACCCCAAAACAGCAGGATATGCATTCTTCTCAAGTGCTCAGGGATCCTTCTTCAGAATAGACCATATGTTGGGTCACAAGCAGATATTGATAAATTTTGAAAGATCAAAATTGTATGAAGCCCTTTCTATGGTCAAAATGGAATAAAGCTGGATATCAAAAATAGGTAAAAAAAAAAGGGAAATTTAGCAAAAACATGGAGATTAAACAACACAGTCTTAAAAAATTAAAGATGAATATGTCAACCAAAGTAGTCTAATCCCAACCATTACCACTAAAGTTTAGCCATGGACTTCATAGCAACATGGTGACCATACATCTCAATTTATACCTCTTTGTCCAGTGTAATTGATAAGCGTCCCAAGTCACACTGAAAGTTTCCTAGTTTGGATAGCAAATTATATGGTCACCCTAGGTAATGGAGACTATCTTTGCAAAGGCCCTTATAATGCAATATGATTCAGGAATTGAACCTTCAGGAAATGCAGTTTTCTGATATAATGATTGATTAGGTAAAAGTCTAAGAGTTGTCATATCAAGGAAGCTGGGAATAGGGTCCTCTCATGATAATCTCTCCCTATACCATTCTATCCCCTACACATCCTATATCTCTCCCTCCTCCACTTTTACAAATTCACTTCTGTTAACCAATAGGGAAAAAAAAGACAACACCTTGGTAGTAGTACACACAAAATTGGAATCTAATCATAAGGAAACCTTACACAAACCCAAATTGAGCAAAGTTTTATAAAATAACTAGTTGATAGTCTTCAAAAAGACAATATCACAAAAATACAGAAAAAGCTTTCATGATTAAAAAGACAAAAACATGCATGGCATCTAAATATAGAACATGATATTGGATTGGCTCCTGGGCAGGAAAGGCTTAGTACAGCAGGCCAGGATGGCCAAATTCTGCACATTTCAAAGACAGGCCTGTCTTTAGGACCGACCCTTGGCCTCCTCTTGGGAAATAACCTTTGAGCCCTTGGAATATTCTTCCTGATGATACTGTTTTTGTATATCTGAGGGCTTTGACCACATTGTATCAGTTTAACCAGAGAAATTTGGTCTAACAATGTGATAAATGGTGAATGCCTATTTTTGTATTGGGTAGAGGGGGCTGGAGTCTGAGTGTTTGAGGTCAGTCAGGCAGATACTACATCCTTGCAGGGCTGTCCCCACTAAAACCCTGAACATCAGAGCTCAGGTCAGGTTTCCCTGCCAGCAGTCCTTCACATGTTTTGTCATACCTTGTTGATGGGAGAATTAAGCATGTCCCCATATAACTCCACTGACAGATGAGACCTAGAAGCTTGTGCCCAGTTGTTTCTTGACTTTGTCCCATGTGCCTTTGCCTTTGATGATTTTTCTCTTTATTGGTTTGCTTTAACAAACCATAACAGTTTGTCTGTATCCTGTGACTCCTTCTAATGAAACAAGGAACCTCAGGATGATCTTGAGGACCCTTGACACAGTTCCAGTATTGGAAAAATCTGCTGTGAAGGATACCATTGCAACAACTGATGAAACCTGAATCTGGACTTCAGATTAGTTAAAACTATTATATACACACTAAAATTCCTGAATTTGATAACTGTACTATTCATAAGAAATATGCACTGAAGAATTATGGGGACAGGGATATCCTATTAGCAAATGCATCTTATTATCAAATGGTTCAGGAAGAAAAAGGACATACAATAATTTGAAAGAACAGTAAAGCAAATGTGTCAAAATGTTAAGAATTGGTGACTTTGGATAAAAGGTATATGGGAGTTCTTTGCATATTTATGTGTATGTGTCTGTGTATATATATGTGTGTGTCTGTGTGCACATGCATTTAGCCTTCATTTTAAATTTAATGTGAATTCACTATCTGAGCTTCCAAAATATTCACCCAAGAAATGCAGTTGATAAATAAATTGAAGATGGAGAAATCAATCAATCATTAAACAGAAGAATCAAACTCTTAGAAAGTTGGACGACTGGATTAAGGTAGAAATTGTCAATAAAAGAACAAATAAAAGGAGGCTGAATAAAGGTGCACTTATCAGAATGTGTAGTTGGTCTCTGGAAGGGTGAGCCAAAGTTAAATCTGTAGACAGATGGGTGTTAAGGATTTGCAGACTAAGCTGGCAGAAGCCAATAGTGACAATCCAGTTTTCCTAGTTAAACGTGGGATTCAGAAAAAATGATGACAAGGAATGATCTAGATGTGCATATAGATGGTGTCAGGTCTAGTATGGACTGAAGGATAGGATTCGAGGTATGTGACAAAACATAGCTATGGGAGTCAGGGAACAGGCAATTTCTAGAGATCCAGACTGGTGGCAAGCATCATATAAAGCTAGGAAAAATTAATGGACATCCAAATGTGATCCAATCTAAAAAAACTAGGGGTGCGGGGTGGGGGGGAGAGGACCTCAGACCTCAGAATAATTGGTAAGAACAGAATTGGGCCTCAGGTAACAAGTAATGTTATAGAGGTTATGGAGCCTAGTTGATCCCAGGATTAAATTATTGATCAGAAATGAGTTCCAGAATCACAACAGGATAAACAAGATGAAATGCTGAAAAATCAACCCTTGACTTAGAATCTTTTTCAAGAGAGGTTTCTAGCTGTTGAGAAGGGACAGTATTTGCAGGTGGGACTTGAGTGGCATCACTGGGAAATTTAGAAAGCTTCAAGAAGAGAATGCAATTATTTTTTCATTGCAATTATTTTTTTCAAAAAATTTCCTAGGGCTGCAAAATAAAAGAGAGGCTTAGGAGGATGTTTAGATTTATAGAGGAAAATGGATTTTTGATTCATTTAGATCTTGGTTTAAATTTTATTCTGTACTTACTACTGCTCATGTGAACTTGAACAGAGCCTTGTATTTACCTACTTCATCACACTACTTTTAGAATAGAAATAAGCTAAATAAATATGTAAAATTTTGGTGAGTGCTTGGCACACCTTTCACCATTAGTAAGTGGGAAATTTAATTATAATGGAAGGAATGAGAGACTGCAACTCTTTCTTGCTACCAACTGAAAAGTTTTAGGCTTATTGATTCTCGGCTTCATTGGCAAAATTAAAAATCATGTAAAAACAAATCTACTTGCCATATAAAAACTCTTCAGAGTGGTAGCCTGCTTCTGAAATTTGCTTTCTCTGTGAGAGATGGAAACATATATAATACTGGCTTCAATGTCTGCCAGGTGGATTTGAGATAAAAGTTAGCTGGCTATCTCAACTGCTGTGGAGAGAATCAAATGTATATGAGGCCTCACATTCTGCAAATTTGGGGCCCACAGACTGCTCAGAAGAAAACATAAAGCCACATGGTAATGAAGCCAGATTGGAACTTCCAGTTGTAAATGCCAAAGTATGTCACTGATATTTATACTTGGCCAAGAATCTTGCCCAGCTGGGACTCTGACAGAAATATAAATTATATGTAATACAAATATGGAAACTGCAAACTGAAAGTGAGAGGGTTGATAAATAATTACAAAATTAATTCAATCACAATTACATTACCATGCAAACAAGTTTTTAGAAAAAAGATTAACACATTTGTTCTTTCTTGTTCTTTCTCAACTGCATTTCATATCTATCTATTTGTATTCATAAGGAATAACAGTAATCTATTAGGGTTGGACATATTTTTTGTATTCATAAAGTACCTTTATCCATATTACCACTTTTGATATCTATAGATACTCTATGATATGTGTAGGGCATATGCTATTCCCATTTTATGGATGGTAAAATTGAAAGTTCAGGGAGTTCATATGAACTGCCCAAGGTCACACAGGTGATAAGCAGACATCTGGAAATTGTGTCTTCTCACTCACTCCAAATGAAGAATGTGCTTCATGGTTTATAATTAATCATTCTCCTTTTTGATACATATATGTATATATATATCAATATGTATATATAATACATACTTTTTATCTCTAATTTTTTTAAGTCTTCTAGCCCAATCATTTCATTTTATAGAAAAGAATTTTTTTTCTTTTCCAAATTGATCTTAGATTTAAAGAAAAACACTTTATTTCAGGTTTTGTTGAGAAAAGTGGTGTTTCTGCCAATGTAATAAAAAAACAGCAAGTATTTTCACTCTTTCTTTGAATAAATTAGCTTATGGGAGTCTTCTTCCAAAACCTGTAATATTTTCTCCCCCCCCCCCCCTTTTAAATGGGCTGATTCAGAAGGGTGTTGACATGGAGTACAAAGCAGTTCTACGTTGAGGTTAAGAAGCAGAGCATCACAATGCAAGTGGCAGTGGTAAATATTAGATCAGATCAATCCCCACAACCTGTTGGGACATGGAAGAAATGGTAACTCTGTGACAGGGAAAATCCTGGTACTATGCTATGATCTATGTGGCCTAGGTCAATAACAAGATGGAACTGCAGAAAACTACAGGCCCTAAATCAAGAGCAACAAGGGCTGCCATCCTGACTATCTGGGAGAATGCTTCCATTTGTTATCCAAAAAGCTGATATCAGTTTCTATGTGAATTACCCCCAAGGAGTGGTGGGAAGGGGCTTGGTTCCAAATATGTGCAAGTGGAGACTAAATTCTAAGGAGAAAAATTTCTCGCTATCATTGTGCCTGTCTTTTCTTTTGTTCAGTTGGTAGATCTGGGCCTTCACATTGGCATTTTCACAAATCTGCCCCATAAAGAATTCCTCAATACTAAGGACTCAGACTGTCATATTTAGCGAGGGAATTCAATCTAAGGGAACAGAAAGACCTTATCTGTCATAAACAGAGATTCTATGAAAACTTTGTACTTATAAAATTTACATATTTCCTTGCCATATATTTTAATATTCTAAAGGGTATTGAAGTAATGATTTGGGGGTCATAAAATGTAAATCATTATCTCATTCCTCATAGTAGTGAAGGTTCCTAAATTTAGAATCTATTGTGACTCACTGAAGCAAACCCAATTGTCGCTCAAAATCTTTCTCCAAACTGTCTCTGCAGGTATCCGAGTTTTCAGGAAGTTTGGAATCAAAATGGAGCTTCAAACTTTGAAACTCTGCTCGGTCCTCAATGTAAGAATTATATGGAAATGGGTAATATCACACTTTTAAATAAGTGACAATAGTTTTTTAATTGCATGAGTGTGAGGGGATTATTCAGGAAAAGCATACCACTTAGTTTATGACACAAAATTATCTAGATTTGAGAATTATCCAAGTGAATGGCTGTGTTTTGTATTTTATATTGGCAGACAACTCTATGACCATATTTTGCATTTTTGAGAAATTGCTTGTGTTTTAAACTGTCTCTTTTCGCTCCCCAAACTCTTTGTCTTTACAGATCTCAAAATAATCAATTACCCAGTTCATAAACTATCTAGCTCTCTATGTTCAAATTTTACCTCAGGTTTATTCTTTCTAATCTCACAGCCATTCCCGCTACCAAAAGCCACGGAAGCACCAATCATTGTAAACTCCAGGGTAATCTCTTATGCTCTAGTCTTTCCTATCCCTAACTGGCACATCCATTTCTGTGGACTTTATTCTAAGCACAGTGAAGGATTCCATTTTCTTGGTCAAAATGATCTACGTATGATGATATGCTTGTATAAGATACTTGATATTGCCTTGTTATAAATGGTCCTCTTTGTACAATCACTGTTAGGGTACTAAATATTTTTAAGCAAGTGGGTAGTGAGATTTCTATTTACTGTTCCCTCCCCCACCCCCACCCCCATTTTATTGGAAGTGGAGCAGAAAAAAAGAGTTGGTCTAACTTGAAACATGTTTCTTAGATATTTTCAAATGAAACTGGGGGGAGGGCTGGAGGAAGGAACAGGTGAACTCTGGGAATTTGCAGATCTGAGGTTAAAACTAAAGTGGTGGGAAATGTTCTGGCAAATATCGCAGGGGAGGGTTACTGGCGCAGGGCGTGGGAGGGTGGGTGGATATGCAGGATAGAGCACACTTGGGTCATGCTTCTATGGAATATGAAAATGTACATCTTGTCATAATGTGTTATCTCAGTGGGTGGAGACCCATGGAAATAAACAAGAAAATATAAACTCCCTTCTGGGGAGTACTGCTATGTTCTCAACTACAGGGCAAGAAATCTCTTGAAAATAATCAGTGCATAATAAAAGAAAATAGACCAATATGTCTAGCCCTCAGTATTATTGTGTGTAACTATGAATCTTATTCTTCAAAAATTGAAACTTACTGGTTACCATAGGTTCCAAGTGGTGGGGGAAGGAAGAATAGAATAAATGGAACATAGGGCATTGGATTTCTTCTGCATAATCTTGCAGTGACAGATATAGGCTATTTTAAATTTTATCAAAACCTATAGAAGTGTACAGTGCAAAACGTAAACCATAATGTAAACCATTGACCACGGTTAGTATCAGTGCTTCAGAATTTGTACATCAATTGTAGCAAATATATCATATACATGTAAAATGTTATTAATAGGGGAGAGGGGAACAGGAGAGGGGATTGGGTATATGGGAATCCCCTATATTTTCTCTATGACTTCTATAACCTAAAGCTTCTTTGATGATAAAGAAAAAAAAATAAGACACTGGGGGAACATACAGAAGAAATTACCACTGTACATAAAAGATAACAGTTCTTACGATGATGGGAGAAACACTGAAAAAAATTTTAACTGTACTTCAATTTGCAATTTTTACTTTTATTTTTAAAACCTTTTTAATTTTTATACCTTATTTGTTATTATTTATTTTCTTATTTTTATTTGTTTCTATTTTTAGCTTTGTTTTGGGAGGGGTTTTAGATCACAAAAGGGTCACAACTGTGGCAGGGGGAAATCTCTGGTGTGGGATGTTGGTAATAAGGGGATGTGTGGGAAGGGGTGCACCTGGGGCATGCCTCTATGGCATATGAATATGTTCAAGTGGTCGTGGAGCATTGTCTCAGTGGGTGGAGGCCCACACAAAATCAAAGAATATTAAATTCCCATCCTGGGAAGTCCTGCTCCATTCTCTAACAGAACAACAAGAGTTCATGAGCAATGCCTAGCAAAGGACAGACCATTGCACTAGGCCCTTGATATTGATGGTTGCATTTATGAATTTTTTCTTGAGAAATTGAAACTTAGCCTAGTATTACATATTACCTAACAGTTATCTCCTGAGAGCTTCCTTGTTGTTCAATGTTATCTCTCTCTAAGCCACACTCAGCATATGAATGTACTATCTTTTCCCAGAACAGGGCATGACTTCTGGGGATGATCCTCTCTGGCACCAAGAGATTATTACCAAGTGCCAACTAGCAAACTAAGATTTAATTCATCTTTCCTTTTGGAATATCACTGCAAAATATTTATTAAGCCTTTTTAAAAACTTTTAAAAATAATAAATATGGAATTTTTATAGTTTGGTGAAGAAGGGGACCCCTGACACACACAAATTTGTAAGCTAAAATTTTCAAATATATCTCTGTCTCAGTGCCTCACACACTGTGAATGATATTTCTCTTTGAATATCCTTAGATTAATTTGATCTCTGAAAATGAATAATATAGTGGAAATATCCCTTTTCAAGATATGTCTGTTGTTATTCACAATTTGCTTTATAAAACTAAATATTTAATAAGAAAAAATTCTAATATAAAAAAGAGAATTGGTTATTATCGCATTCTATAGCTAAAATCACATTTCAGTTGCCTGAAAATATTAAAATCCTCTTCAATATAATAGAAAAAAATGTATATTGCCACGTTTTAAAACTAAATTATTATTTAAAAATTTTTAACTACTCTTTTTATATGTCTGTATTCTCCAATATTTTTTCCAAGAGAAAAGGGGAAAATCTAAGTTGACACATAGGGTAATGTCTTTTTATGTCACATTGATGCACTTTTCCTAAATTTTCCTTAGTTTCTTATAGTAAATCATTTTCAAGATCTGCAATTCCTCTAAGACTTCAAGATGTTGCTTCCTTCCCTTGAAGTATTTATTCATAGGCCTATGTTTTATTTTCATTTTTCTATTTGTTCTTAAAATCCCCATGAGGCAAAGATTAAATCAGTTCAGTATATTCTGTCACTCAGGTTGTACTGATCTTTCTTTGAGTATTTTTTTTCTTCCCTGGAAGACAGTTCCATCTCTGTCTAAGACTTCAAGCTGGACATCATGCTGCTAATCATGTGTTATAGTTCAATCAACTGAAGTGTTTATCTAGAAAGTTGTCCTGATTTTAGATGAGATGGTCACTTAGTATCAGTGTCTAACAGAATCTGAGCTACAAACATGAAGTTCTGGACAATACAACAACACCTGATGGACATTGCCCCAGGTTTTCATTTTTGTCATGCTTCCTTGTTCATGTGTTCTATTTTATTCTGGGCTTCCATACCTTTCAGGAAAAAGTGTAGCGGTCCCCTTTTGTCTCCCTTGCCATCTGGGAGGCTCAATCTCTGACTAGATACAGAAAGAGGTGTTTATATAATAGAAGAAGTGTTCTTTAACCTCTCATAAAGCTTTAGTAATGCAACTCTGGGAAAAAAAAAACAGTTCAGTTTTTTTTTCTTCCTTTATTGTTTCTAATTGCATAAAGTTATGCATGTTCAGTCTCTATGACATTCAAACATATGGATTAGCACCTTAAATTCATTCTATACTATTCTAAGCAGGTGAATCCCTTCTCACAAATTTAGGACTGGAAATAACGTGCTTTTGAAAGCCCCAGGAAACTTACCCTCATTTAAATATACACATTTAAATAAAAGAGAGGTGTAATATTTCAAAGACAGAAGCAGTGAGCTAGCAGAAGTCCTCAGATACGAACAGGAGATCATTATACAGGTGAGAGATAACAAAGGATTTAACTAAAGATTGGAAATGTGAATGAACAAAATAAGATGGATTCAAAAGGCTTTGAAAGGTAGATTTGGCTTGAATCTGTGATTAACTTTGGTAGATGAGGAAAAGGAGGGAATGATCATGACTAAAATTTCTAGCTTAGGTCATGGTAGATGATCATGAACAAAATGAGAGTCAGTATGTGGTATATTGGAAAGATAATTTGTTTCTAATATTAGATCTTCTTCAACAAATTGTATGACCTTATACAACTCTATTAAAGACTTGAGCCTCTGTTTATTCATCCAGTTTATCTCCAAGTTCATTTTGAGCAGTGGTGACCTAGTATTCTTGAGGTAAATTATCACCTTCACAATGGACATAATCTCTTACAAGTCATACTTACAAAAGTTGATTAAGCACCTCTTATGTGATCATTGTAGTTCTGAGAATTGAGAGAGACATAAATTAAAGATAGTACAGTATATACAGAAAGTAGAAGGATAATATTTACCTGCTATAATAAATCACAAAAATAATATAAAATGATAGAGCTATAATTATTGAAAACTAGCATATATGGAATAAAGGATCAATACTATGGAAGTTTGATAGTGATGGGGCAATTTAATTAAAAAGCTTTATTTTATATAAAAATTATTTGATAAAACGTGTAAAGTTTCTTCAAAAGGTGCCAATTATGTAAAGATTATTTAAGAACTAAGATATATAGAACAACTACTGTTGTTGGAAACTGGCTTACCTGTTCCCTATTTTTTGCACTTGTCCCCAGTTATTATAAACGTTGCCATGCTGGTGAGGAACAGCTGCTTTAGAGTTCCTAATAAATATGATGCGGAAACTAGGGTTGAGTCTGCCATTTCCCGAAGCTGTGAGCTCCCTGGTTCCATCCTTGGTTCCTCTCTCATGTTTCTCTTTGTCCTTTTTTTCTGTAAGTTCTGCATCACCTTCCCTTTGAACAAATGATTGCTGACTTAGTGCAGCAACTGGTGCCCAACTTGGGGTCCAAAAAGAGGCTCAGCAACTGGAGCCCGAACAGGGACTCGATGGGAAGAAGGCTCTCAGCAAACTAAAAGAAAACAACAACAAAATTTCTAAGTTTGATTACTAGTAAAGAGAAAAGCCATGATTAAATTCAGGCCTGTCTTATTCCAAGAGTCATGCACTTGGTGGGTCTTAGCTTTACATGACTCACTTTCAACAGTCAGAAAGATTGTTGATGTCTTACTTGAAGCAAACAAATACACTAACCTTATACTCAAGATTATATGGTACAGTATGCAACTAATATTTCATATCAGTTAATATATTATTCCAATATATCATCTTTATCCTTAAAGTTTTTTAAACAAATAGTCATAAGAAAAAGCAAAATGACCAGTTGAAATGTATTTTACAAGAATTGAGTTATGCTGCCATCTAGTGATCATTTGACTATTTATTCCTCTTCCTTGGGTTTCAGAAAAAATCAGTTAAAGATTTTTATATGTGCAAAACGAGCTAACGAAGTTATTAAATAGACTAACATAGTTATATGCATAAATTCCATACAAATCCGCATTAGGGGAAAATCTATTTTATGAAATAACAATGAAAGATAGATACTAAAGAAAAATTTTATTATTGAATTTCTTCTTAAAAGTGGAATCTGCCTCAGTTTACCTAAAATAAAAGTCACAAAGTCCTTTAGTAAAGTCCCTATGCCTTTAATTTATGGATTCTAGTTATTTGGTCTTATTATTTGGGGAGATTATATTTCAGAGAAAGTCATATCTTTCTACACAGGCTGGAGCTGAGAATAAGAGTGAACAACTGAATGGAGCAGAGCAGTGAACTCTTGAGGGGCACTAGGACATGAGGAAGCAGCATCTTTTCTTCCTGTCAAATGAGCACAGTATTCTGAGGAAACTCAGTAATTACTGGGGAAACTTTATGGAAGATTTTAATGATAACCAAGTAGTAGGGGTCTTAAGGCATATTATACAAAATCAAGTTACAGGATTTCAATTCCAAACGATATCTGAAAATATTTTAAGCAATATTAGATATTGATTCTGGTTTACATGTGATGCTGAAATCATTACTATTATTATTATTATTCAGCAATTCTGTTCTAATATGCATTCATTTACTCATCACAGAATTGAATTTATGTGTAACATGAGATACTAAACTTCTCCCTGCCCTTGAGGTTTTTGGCAGAGAAAGACATTTATAATTATTTGTTGAATCAAATGAGGAAAAATAAGCAAGAGACAGCTTGATTTTCTTTTTTTTTTTTTTTTTCCTGCTAATACCCCTCTTCTAGATCTCCCTTCCCTATCCCATAGCAACATTTGGGCACATCTATAACTTCTTAGTCACTTTGGGTATCAGATTAGCTTCATTATTAGGTTTTAAAATTCATACTAATTTAAGTTAAAAACCTTACTCTCTCATTCGATTCAATATTTCTTCCCCAAGATTATCAAATATTTCAGGGCTTACCTGTGGCTCAGGGATCAACAAAGGGGGATAAAGGGCTTGGACTATCTTTACTAGATTTCCTTCTTCACTATCTCTTCTCCAGGGCGACTTCTTGAGGAGTATCAGGAGAAGGAATGATAGAAATAGAGGAGAGGGAAGTGGATTTGGCCCAACAGATATGGCATCCGCCTACCACATGGGAGATCCAAGGTTCAAACCCAGGGTATCCTGACCTATGTGATGAGCTGGCCCATGCTCAGCGCTGATGTGCGCAGGGAGCGCCCTGCCACGTGGGGTTGTCCCCCGCATAGGGGAGTGCACCCCATAAGGAGAACCACACAGCGCAGAAAAAGTGCAGCCTGCCCAGGAACGGCACCACAGACATGGAGAGCTGACGCAGCAAGATGACGCAACAAAAAACGAGACACAGATTCCGGGTGCCATTGACAAGAATATAAGCGGACAAAGAAGACCACACAGCGAATGGACACAGAAAGCAGACAACTCTGGGGGCGGGGGGGAGGGGGGTAGAAAAATAAACAAAAAATTTAAAAATCTAAAAAAAAAGAAATAAAGGAGAAATGCCTTTTTATTTAGCTTGTCAGGTTTGTTCTATCTGTTGAGGCAGACACTCAAAAGATGGCTTGCTCTCAAACTCGTGGAGATCTCAGAACCTCTTCCCCCTTTCCACATTCTCTTACATGCAAAAATACATTTTTAATTTTGTCACTTTAAACATATTTAATATCTGTTATACCCTCTTAACTACAAGTTCCATGGGGGTGGGTGCATGTATTTGTCACTGCTATACTCTGAAAACTAATGTTTGAGTGCTCTGTTTGAACATTCCAAGAACCAGAAAATCATCTTATTGAAAAGGGCTTTAAATAAAAAGCAAATGGAAAAAGGCTGTAATTAAGATTTAAGCAAACTAGGGACAGATTGACTAGAAAACCTGGGTGTTTGTGCTCATGCTTTAATACATGTCTGGTTATGGATGTTAGTTGCTGTGCTGATTGGTTAAGTCTGTATTCCATTCTCCACTCTTGCATGGAGAGTCACTTGCAAAACGTTTCCTGGGAGATAGAAAAGATGGTTCCTAGGAAACCTACAAAGATGACCTCTGTGGTGGCCCAAGGAAAAAGAACCCTCAAATCAAAGTTCATTATTGCACCTAGTTTTAAATTCTGAAAGTTTTATAGGGGGATACATTGAGTTTGATAAGGTCTAATTTGACTCATTTTTTTTCTGGAATTCATGGAAATTTATCAGTTTATGACAAAATTATGAATTTAATCACTTCCAATTTATCCTACATAGAAGGACTGAAAGGTAACAGAAGTACAAAGGAACTTTTGTAGAAGAGGAGGATAACAGGAATGGCTACCACTCTATTTTATGAGCCTGTGAGATCCAGTACAGTAGGCAATGGGCCATGTGGCTACTGAGCACTATAATGTGGCTAGTCTGAATTGAGATGTACTGTGAGTCTAAAATTCATATTGGATTTGAAAGATGTGGGACAAAAAAGTGAAATACCTTCATAATAGGTTATCTAATGGTTATAAGTTGAAAAAATAAATTGAATGAATTGAATTAAATAAAATACATTATTAAAGTAACTTTTATTTATTTATTTATTTCTCTCCCCTTCCTACCCCCCTCCCCCCGTTGTCTGTTCTCTGTGTCTATTTGCTGCGTCTTCTTTGTCTGCTTCTGTTGTTGTCAGCTGGAATCTGTTTCTTTTTGTTGCATCATCTTGCTGCGTCAGCTCTCCATGTGTGCGGCACCATTCCTGGGCAGGCTGCACTTTCTTTCACACTGGGCAGCTCTCCTTATGGGCACACTCCTTGCATGTGTGGCTCCCCTACGCAGGGGACACCCCTGTGTGGCACAGCACTCCTTGCACACATCAGCATGGTGCATGGGCCAGCTCCACTTGGGTCAAGGAGGACTGGGGTTTGAACCGCGGACCTCCCATGTGGTAGATGGACGCCCTAAACCACTGGGCCAAGTCCACCGCCTTTATTTTTTTTAACTCTTATTGATGGAGTACTAGAAAATAAAAAATAATATGTTACATGTTTTGTATTTCTATTGGACTGTGCTGGTCTAGAAATAATCTCCTGGGCTGGAAAGGAAGAACTCTCTGCCCTTAAAAGGGGATTCCTCTGATCTAAGGATTTCTCTCTCTTAGTAAACTGCTGGTTGCTCTCTTCATCCAAATTCTCCTTTTTAAAGACCTCCACTTTTGTGTCTGCCTTAAAGGTCTCAATTCCAGATTGCATGCAGTTATCCCTTCCAACATGGGTGGTGGGTGAAGGTGGAGAGGGGGGAAGGTTTGACTTCAAACACTATAGGAAAATGAGATGCTTTCTTGACCATGGGTATATTTGAAAGCCTTAATTTCTCAGTGTTTTTCTTCCCAGTTCCAGAAAGGAGATCACAGGAGATTCAAGAAAGACCTGCTTTACCTTGATGTGATAATGTTTCTCATTTTGCCATTGATTCAATTTGTATCTACCTGACACTAATGGTATTGACAGTTTAGCCTCTCAAGCATTAAATATGTAACTTCTGAACATTTCATATATTTCCTATTTTATATACATATATCTATTCTATTTTCTAGTAATGTTTTGCTTGCAAATAACAGTAACTCAAAAAAGTAAGAAAGTAATTATAAGGATAGCACAATGTTGATATAAAACAACATTGTGTGTAAGACATATACCTAAACCTCAAGAAGAATTGGAAAGAGAATTTGGAATCCATTAAAACTCTTTCTTCATTTCTTATATTTACTACTCTTTCTTGTCTATTTAATTTTTCTCTCTAACTTTTGAGTGACTTTTTTCAAAGGGCACAAAACATAGTTGCTGTGTCATAGGAGAAAAATCAACAAATAAACACGGCATTTTCATATTTTGGTTACAAAAATCATTCTTCTCTTTGTCCTCATCCAGCTTCAAAACTTTATTTTTACTCTAGAAGTCCCTGTGCATTGCTTCTGGAAATAATTAGATTCACTTTTTTCTTTACTCTTGCAGATGCCCTTGACTTTCCATTCCAACTACGACCACCCCAATTCAAAACTGGTATACTCCTCCCCTGACTTCTTACTTTCCCTTCCATTGTCACAGCTTTTCCTCTTCCATTGTATTGATATTAAAATAAAAAATATTAACAATCCTCTAGTCATAGTAGTCAACTGCAGTTGAAGCTTCTTTGCAATGAGTGTATATGGTCAATATTAAGAAAAGAGAGGTAGAACTTTCAGGAAGATGATATAAGAATAGGTCAGCAGGGCTCAACTCTCTTGCAAAAACAATGAAAGAAGGGCAAAAAGCTGTCAGAGGGAGCTTCTTTGAGGATCTGCAGATCAGGAGAGTGCTGCAAATTGTACAGGAGGAAGAGGGACAGAGACAAGAGGCTGAATTGAAATTGTGGGTTACATATCCCTGTGACTGGGACTGACACCCATTCCCCACCCTCAAGGTGAACGGTTTTCTAACACCCATGGCTCATTGCAGCCAACTGAGAGGGGAATGGAAGTCTTCCTCGAAGGGAAGAGGAAGGTTGCAACAGAGAATGCAGAGTGTGTTCTTATCAGTGATTTGGGGCAGCAGAGTCTCCATTTTGAATCTTGGCCACAACCAGCCCAACAAGTGGAGTTTAAGGGACACCTCCATGGAAAAACACACTGAAGAGTGCCACCTTCTAGCAAGTCAGAAAAATGCAAGAAGATAATAAGCTTTTTGGAGTCCTTTATGTCCTAGGACCCTTGGATCTTGTCTGAACCCTATTAGTGGATCTCTGGACCTGTTTTGTTAACTTAATCTGGGCAATTTTAAAGGTGTAGAATATTGGTGTGGAGAAAGTGGCCATGGTGGCTGCTGGGGGTAGGGAGTGGAAGGAAGAGATGTGATGTGGGGGCGTTTTTGGGACATGGAATTGTCCTGGGTGGTGCTGTAAGAACAGTTACTGGACATTGTCCTCCCATGGCCCACTGGGTATACTGTGGGAGAGTGCGGGCTATGATGTGGACCACTGACCATGAGGTACAGCGGTGCTCAGAAATGTATTCACCAAATGCAATGAATGTCTCATGATGATGGAGGAGGTTGTTGTTATGGGGGGAGGAGTGGGGTGAGGGGGGTATATGGGGACCTCATATTTTTTTAATGTAACATTAAAAAAATAAAGACCAAAATAATTAAAGAAGAATTGTGAAGCAAAGCCACTAAATCAACCAATCCTTAGCTAGACTGCAAATAACAAAGATTATATAAATAATCAGAAATGAGAGGGTGGACATTACCACTGGCCCTGCATAAATAAGTGAGATCATAGAAGGATATTATGAACCACTGTATACCAACAAACTATATAACATAGATGAAATTCACAATTTTTCAGGAACACGTGGACAACCTACACTGACCCTAAAAGTAATAGAAGACCTCACCAAACCAATACAAGTAAAGAGATTGAGCCAGTCATCAAAAAACTCCCAAAAAATGAAAAGCTGAAAGACTTAGACATTTTTCCAAAGAAGAAATGCAAAATGGCCAAAAAGCATGTGAAAATATGCTCAGCATCACTAGTTACTAGGGAAACACAGATTAAAACTACAATGAGATATCATTTCATGACTTACAGAATAGTCATTATTAAATTTTCTTTTTGGAGTAATGAAATTGTTCTAAAATTTTTTGTGGTGATCAGTGCACAGCATTTTGATTATACTAATAGCCAGTGATTATGCACTTTGAATAGATGTGTGGTATGTGAGTATATCTCGATAAAACTGCTTAATAAATAAAAAATTATGTAAAAATAGAGAGAAATAGTCTATCTACAGCAGGGGAAGTACAGAGAGATTGAGAGGTGATGGGTTTTCTTTCTTGTTTATCTGTTTTTTTGTTTATTATTATTATTTAAATAATAAAAATGCTCTTAAATAAATGACTGAAGTGATGAAAGCCTAACTATGTGATTATACCAAGTGTCATTGATTGTACACTTTGGATGAATTGAACGCTTTTTAATATATATCAGTAGAATTGATTTACTAAAAAAAAAATCCAGAAACTACAAGCACAGAGAAATTGAAACACTTCTTCACTGTTAGTAGGAATGTAAAATGGTGCAGTTTCTGTACAGAACAGAATAGAATTGCTGTAAGATCCTACAGTTCTGCTACTAGGAATATATGAAGAAAAACTAAAAGCAAGCATACAAACAGACATTTGCACAGTGATGTTCATAGCAGCATTATTTACAGTTGCTACAAGATAGAAACAGCCTATATGCTGGTCAACCTATGAATGAATAAACAAAATGTGGTATAAACATACAGTGGAATACTATTCAGCTATAGGAAAAAATGAAGTTGGGATACATATGACAATATGGATGAAACTTGGGGCCATTCTGTTTAGTGAAAATAAGCCAGACAGAAAAGGACAAATATTGTAGACCTCACTAATATGAATTTAGTATGATAAGTAAACTCATGGAATCAAACTATATAGTATGGGTTACTGGGTTACTAGGAAATAGAATGTGGATTGAGAAGGGAAGTTCAGACTGAATGTATGTAGAATGTTTAATAAGTTGGATATAAATATGTTAAAATGGATTGAGTTGATGGTAAGACATTATATGAGTATAACTAACACTACCAATTTATATATGTGAATCTGGTTGAAAGGGATTATCTAAGGAGGGTTAATGTCAATAGAAAGAAAGCGAGAGGATAATCTAGGGACTGTATAATGTAGTGATTTCAGTGGGGGATAATGATTGTGATTAATAGTACAAATACAAGAATGCTCCTCTATTACAAGGTGCTAGGAATATGGAGACACATGAGAAAAATACAACTAATGTGTCATACAGACTACAGTTGACAGCAATATTGTAATATTTTTACAACAATGTCAAAGAAGGTACTATATCAATGCCAAGGGTCAAGAATGGGAGGGTATAAGAAGATATGGGATTTTTCCTTTTGAAGTAATGAAAACATTCTTAAATAGACTGAGCCAATGAAAGCACAACTCTTTGATGACATTGAGAGCCACTGAGTATACACTTCCAATGGATTATCCAAGGTTTGGGACTGGATAACACAGTGAACCCCATGGCAAATGATGGACTATGGTTAATAGTCCAAAAATAAGAATGTTCTCTCATGAACTACAGCAAATATGCAATACTAATACATGGTGTTAATAATGGTATGCTCTGTGGGAAAAATACACCAAATATAAGCTATGAACTAAAGATAGCAGTAATATTTTGATGATGTTCTTTCATTTGTAGCAAATGTGTCACAATAATGTAAGGTAGCAGTGGTGATGGGGTGATGTATGGGAATCCTGTATGCTATGCATGATTTTTCTTTACATTTTTGAAATTTAAAAAAGTAGTAAAGAGGAAGTGTGTGTATGGGAAAAAATAAAAGAAATTTTAAAAATTAAAAAGAAAAAGATACAAACAAGTATTTGAAAGAAGGAAAGAAGAATTGAATTTGCAAAAGAAAAAGTAAGAAACAATACATAACTTTTGAGTTACATGAGTTGCATTGTAAATGAATTTATTCATCTCCAGAGTTGGTACCTTAATATAATCAAAAGGAAAATGTCTTTAAAGTCCATCAATATTGGAATAAAATTTCCAGGAGAAGAATAGAGGTGAAGTGTTACTGAATCTCAGGCAAATCTTTATTTATAAGTACAAGTTCCAATTTGACCCCATCTTCTAGGAAGTTATTTGGTGAAAGTTGTCTGTGCTTGAAAAGCAAAGAGTGGAAACAGAACTGCTTTTTCACAGTTGCTGAAATGTTGTAGATACACAGGAGAAAGGAACCAATTATTTACTTTCACCAAAGGTTAAACTAATAATTTAGCCATTTCATGTGTATTGTTAATATTTTCTTTCTATATATTTCCAAGCATGATTTATCCCCTAACTCCTTCATTAAGGTGAATTGCTTTTATTGATGAGGGGTCTTAAGGTAACACCTGCAATAGTTATCATAAAATATACAAATACACATCTAATGATTAGAACTAACGTTCCAGTTGAATAGATCAATATTGGCAGACATTATTAGCTGAAAAGAAAGAATGACTTCGATGTCCAGATGCCCTTTATGTATCTATGATATCAAGAGAAGCTGCTTAAAGTGCAATAACGGATTCCGTTAAACAGAGTTTGGTTTTAGTTTTAAACTAAACCAAGGGAAAATGCTTGCGCCTTAAGTCTCTCAGGGAAGTTTCCTGACTGAAAAGAAATTTACCTGGAGGGTAAATTTACCTGGAGGCTCAAATCAGGTGATAGATATGACCTTGAGTTTGACTTTAGTAGGATCCAGTTTTCCTAAGAAAGGTATGAAATTAAATTCACCTTTGCTTTCTTCAGAAATATACTTTAACATTATTTGTTGTTCCAATGTATTAATTTTTACATAAATTAATATAAAATCCTTGTATAACTCACCTAATTAAAGTCTGTGGAGCACCTAAGAATCATTTTCATTTCTGGAAATAGGACATGGAATAAAAGGAATAGATTTGGTATGAATTGTTATTATAATTGTTTTATTGGGAAAATTTTTAGACCATGTAACTTTTTGTGATAGACTTCTATTTTAATTCATGTTCACTTGGTCTTTGAATCAGTCTATGCTTGGAGAATTCTTAATTTTAAGAGCAGTGATAGAAAACAAAACAATACCTTCATTCTATAGCAGCTAAAAATCCTAGCTACTCATGATTCCAGCTTCCTCCACCGCACACTTTGATTTAGTAACTTGTGAACAAGCAGCCCTCTTTGTTGACTTGTAGGGTTACTAGTAGAATATGGAAGGCAACATCTATGAAAGCGGAAGTGTCCTAGTGCTTGAAGGAATTTTCTTCAACATACTAGTTCTTCACTGTTGGGCAATCCCAAATTTGGTTCTTTGGTCTTTTCAATGATTCTGTCAGCTATCCGATATTTTTAATAAAGTCATTTTCTGCCTTTTCAGATACAGTTTCTGCTAATTGTCAAAATCTTGACTGCATCCAATTGCATGCCACATTTCATTATGATTTCCCCTTCTTGGAAATTGTAGTGAAGATAATCTTTGCGTCTCTGTCCCTCCATTTAATCATAAATAGTTTGAGCACTGAGCCCTTTTATCGTACCTACTTTGGAACATCTGTAGTATTTAGCAAAATACCTTCCTAATATGGTTGATTTAATGACTGTGATTATGTAGAGAAAGTATAAGCCTGAGAAATACTAAAAAAAATACTGCTCTGCTGAACACTTGCACAAGTCACAGTATTTCTAGGACACAAATTATTTGACTATAAAAGAAATAGTTCAATAAGGTTTATGGTCCTAGAAATTCATGTCTATTTGTCTTAGCCTATTTTTTCCATAGATCTTGAAAGTAAGGGCGCTTTATTATGTTATTCTTATGAAGGTTTCAGGAATAGGTATACCTAAAATGAAGTGCAGCACAAATTTAGTTCATGTTTGTTCTTTCCCTGACCATATCTGAGGATTGTCTATATAGATTCAACTCGGGGGAAGAGAGTTTATTTGAGAGTCTCTGTTCCAGGACAGTACTAATACCACTGACTCCTCCTTTTGTTAACTCTGTTTTTCCAGTTCTTCCTGAGAACTAGCCCCTCAACAACTGTAACAGCTTAGTATCTTCCAGATCTTACTTTCCTATAATTTTTCATCTGTCGCAAACCCTTAGCTACCACTTTTAACTGCCACTTTATTCGCACCTTTGTTTAAGAACAAATGGAAGGTCCACCCAAACTCTCCCTCTCAGTATGTGAGCAGCTATGACTAATGAATTATGTCACTTTTTCTTGCTAAGCCTGCATATGTTCAAGCAATCCTCAGAGCACCACGCCAAGAAGTCAATACCAATCAAGGCTGACACAGTTAATTATGGACAGTTTATATTAGCTCACTCACCGTTCATCTCAGTGCTTTTTTGGCTTGTTTTCTGGTACAATGGAGGCTGGAAACCCATAAGCTGCCTTTTCCAAATGTCCTTTTAACTAGTGTGCAAGCATGGGACTTAGGTTCTGCCGACAGTTGTACCTAGATGAAACATGGGTAATAAATTAAAGAAGATAAAACAGCTGTTACATCTTATGGGACAACTATGGTGGAGTATCTAACTTCTAGTTCCTATTGTAGGGGCAAAGGCAATGATGGCCTCATGGTATGATCAGTCATCTTTCTTGCAACTGTTTTCCTTCATGTATATCTCCTGGATGTACAGTACCCAAGCTTAAATACCATCCCAGTAATTCTGTGAGCTATATAACTTCCACTAACTAATCCCTGTTAGTACAAACCAGCTAGAGTGGTTTCCAGAGTCCACTACTAAGAACCACAGCTTGTACAAAGTTGAAATGTATTTGCTATCTCTGGCGATTATTAATGTCCTTGCGAGGAACAGAAAAGCCAACAAATGAGTTTAAAGGCAGGGCTTAGTTTACACATGGCACTCAAGGATGTCAACCATGAACTCCCTTTATGTGGTTTGACTTCATTGTTTCAAGATGGCCTCTGGACTCTTATTTTATCTGCACACTAGGCAGGGGAAATAGGGTGGGACTAAATCTTTCCTCACATTCCTTTATTTGAGAAAGGATGCCCTAGCCATCCTGTTTACATCTCTTTGGGTATAGCTGTGTCACATGCCCTCCCTGAATATATCAATTATATACGCTAGGAAGGTATTTACATTCTAAGGTATTAATATCCCTAAGGCATAGCAATGTGGGTATTTTTTGTTACTTCCTGATCTTCAAAACACATTATCAAGTCAGTGACTTGCTATAAATGTGAATATACTGTATGTCATAATTGTAAAATTGTAAATACAATGCTATTTCTCAAATTGTATTGATAGAGTTAAGGCCTATTAGAACGTTGCTGGTGAATATGAGGCTACACTTGGCCTATGATATTGATTACAAAAGGAGACATTTTGTCCTATTTAGATCTGGTGAGTTTGATATTATATAGCTCAGTTCTTCCATCTGCAATATAATAGAAGCAGTATGATTCCGCCATATAATCATATTTAAACATCCTCAGCTCTTTGGTTCATATTTTAATTTACTTGAATTCTGACTTGGATTTAGTTTCAGTATTCCTATTCTAGAATTCTGTCATATTTATTACTTATTTAAAAATATGAATAAAAATAAATATGAAAAAAATGAAAAAATATGAATAAAAATCTAATGAACAAATACATTAGATTTATGCAGAAGCATTTGTTTTGACTTATATAAAATATTAACATTTATTAGAGAAATATTGATTTTTGAGTCTTATTTTATTTAAGATTTAAAATTTACTAGGACCAAATTGGATGCTTTAATCCAAGGAAATCAACATGTAACTCTTGTTTCTTCACTCAGCAATGCCAAAGTAAATGATAAAATTGGTATCTGCCTAATAAGTAATTCCTGGAACCAATCATTTATTTGAATTTGTGTTTTGTCGGTTATTCATAGACAATCAGTCTCAGAACTGCTCAATTCTGAAGAGATTTGACAAATGTTGCTCTTAGAATCGCTGTTTCCCAAGTTGCATATTTTGTACTTATCAATTTATTATTATGCATAGTTGCATAAAACAAAATCAAATTAAATAAGTTGTGAATTTCATTTTAATGAAATTATCCTGTTGAAACTATTGCAAATCAAGTGTTGTAAAATTGTTTCCATTCTCACATACATGTGAAAATAAGAAAACATATCCAACTCCCTTCCCAATGGTGCCTCTCTAAAAATACTGCCTCTTCTATTTTTCCAATAAAAAGCTGTAAAATATTGGCTAAAAATTACCCCAACTAACTTAAATTAATCTCTGCAAGTGCAAAGCAGAAGTTTTTTATTTTATGAAAATTAAAATGAACTTTTAGTAAAGTTAAGCCACTTTCTCAGAGCAACACTGCAAAATTATTTTCACATTAAATATAAGCATTGCACAGAGTAGTTATCTGAAAACATACTGAGAAAATGCAATCAAGATTATTTTACAGCTTCCATTTTTCATTTCTTGCTTCCTGTAATTTCTCTTTTAGTTTCTTATATATCAATCATTAACACATCAGAATGGTTTCTGAAAAATACATGTTTATTCCTGCTACTATGTTATTTTTCCATTTCTTTATTCATTTTCACCATAGCAAATATTCAGACTAATATACACTTCAAATCTTTGAAAATTTACTTTTCTCAGTTTTCTTGAAAAATAGACTTTTACTTTTGAAAGTAGTAGATATTTACCCCCTTTTACTATCATTCCTTCTAAAACAGATACCAATATTTAAGGAACAATGACTTAACTACTTCATTGGAATTGTACTGGGAAAATAAAATTTTAGTTACCACACATTCTCTATTTTCTCCTTCCAAGTTCATCTTGCATTTTCTTTTACTCTTCACCTTATAAACATCACTGTTTTAGTCTATCTTCTGGTCACTCAATGTATAAATATTGCATTGTCCTTTTGGCCAACTTTAAGCCTCCAATCTCTCTCCATCCAATAAACCCAACAAAAACTTTATAAAATCATCTTACTGAAATAATTTTTTACTCCTCTGACCAAAATCTGTAAAATACTTATTTCCTACATATCTAGTATAAAATAGTTTCCCTGGTTTTGAGCCCGTTTCATAAAATAGCTCAATGCAGGCTCATTCATAAGGCCAGCAAGATAAATATTGTTGAGCAAATTAATAAGGTTAATTAAACTATTCAATAGCATCTCCTTTGTTTGAATCTCCTCCCATTCCTTCTCACCTATCTCTCTATATTTTCTCTGTTTAGGGTGTAGTCTAATTTGTATAGGACCAATAACTCAAGTGTTTTTACCCCATCCGTTTTATTTTTATTTTTCTAGATCTGGAACATTATACCACAAAGATATATTGATTCTGATACTATTTTCCATTCCTTTCCCCCCTTTTTTTCTAACTCTCACTGGCAATGCTTTTTCTAAATGTTTCTAGTTTTGTGAAATGAAACTCTGACTTTCTCCCCATCTCCAGTATATTCTTTGAGACTTGATTAGGAAACCATAAAGAACTTTGGTTCTGGAAATGGAAGGTGATAGGCCAAATCGGAAATAGGTCAAAAGAGGAGAGAAAACTATGAGGTTAACAGAATTTATTTAACGTCTTCCCTAAGAAAGCTTGGATTGATTCAAGTCCTGTGACGTCTTCACAGAGATATTTTCAAGGACAACGAAGTGCCCCTTACAGTTTAGTATTTACTTAGAATCTGTGATAACATTATCTTAACTGAACTAACTTTCACTTAATTTCATTTATATTTTACCTAAATTAAAAACAGGACATTCAAAGGTAAGAATTAAAGTACAAAATATAAGTAGAACTAAAAACATATTTAATCCAGACTGAAACCAGTTTCTGCTGACTCAAAAATTTACCCCTCTTCTTCTTGCTGGTTACGATTTCCTAAGCAGATGAATATGATTGGATGGTTGTTCCACACTCCTTCTTTTTGACCAACTTTGCTAAGAAGTTCAAAATGAAGTTAGAATATTTGGTGTGTGTGTATGTATATGTATATGTGTGTGTGTGTGTGTATATATATATTTAAAATTGATTTAATGCACAGATAAACATACACACACATTTCCAAAGTATGAACATTTTAAAGGTGAGAAAAAGACTCCATTGCAGTCACTTTTGGTTACCACTCAGAATGAGGGAAAATATTCTCATCTTTGATGTTTCAATATGTCAGAAGCTTTTTCTCCCCCACAAGAACAGAATATCATAGTGTTTAAGAGAGTGGCTTTGGAACCTCACAGCTTGGGGTTAAATCCAGGATTATCTCTAATTTATTATCTGTATCACTTGGGTAACTGAATTAACCCTTTGGTATTTCAATTCCCTTAACATTATTTATACAATGACCTGTACATTGATGTGCTATATTAAAGATGAACTATTGTCATTATTATTAGTAGGTCTTTATTGGTTTGTTCTATGTGATGACTCCTTAACATTTGGAGAAAACGATACGGTGTTAAAATGTGGTAATTAGAACACTTTCTCGATTTTAAGTAACTCAATTCAAACTGTATTTTGGAAAAAAGAAAAGGCCATCTATTGCTTATCTAACTGATTTGTAGGAGTTTGATTGAGTTACAGGTAAATCTATCTGCCTCCATTTTTGCCTCTGAAATGTAGTCTTCATTTTCAGATAGAATTTAATTAAACAAAGCATCTTGTACATATTGCTTTAGATCAAAGTATTTACCAGGTTTACCAATTTATTGATTTTCCTGTGGATTATAGTGAGGAGAATCATATACAGAACTGATTTCCTTATCATCAATTGGTATGTAAGGTTTCAAAATTAATGTTATCATCCTCAAAAAAATAATACTAGGCACTTTTTGAAGTCTATATGTTTTCAAGGAGAATTTTTCAAAGACAGCTGAAAGGATTTTTTAAAAACAAGCATTGAAGAGTATATGTTTAAAATCATAACTTTGTAAATATTTCTGGCCTTATTTTTAATAAGGGTTGTTTTCCCCAGTAGTTTGAAATCTTGCTCCCAACTCACAATGTGCCAAAAACTCCTAATTTCACTAGTATTTCTTTTGGTTATCAATTCCTTATTAAGAAGTTTATAGTCTCTGGCTTTAATTATTCATTAATACAAAAAATTCTCATTAACATGTATGCTTTGGCAGCTAATATTCTAGAATACAGAATGCTAACAAAGCAAAAATCACTTTCCTTATGAAACTTTTTTGCTAGTAGGTAATGATAGATATTATGCAAAAGTACACAGTGTATTTAAATGTGATAAGTGTTACTGAAAAAGGAAAAAAAACCAAGAAAGTTTAACATAAATCAAAACTGCAAAAAAGTGGGCATGGGAAGAACAGGTTATAATTATTCAAGGAGGTTAGAATAGAGTTCATAGGGAAAGTGATATGCATGCAAAGATTTTTTTTTGACATAAATTTTATTGATATATATTAATAAAGCATACAATTCATCCAACATGTAAAATCAATGGTATTTTGGATAATCGCATTGTTGTGTGTTCATCACTTCAATCATTATTAAAGTATTTCATTATTTCAGTAATAATAGCAAACAAAAAACAGACAAACAAGAAAATTCTTCACTTGTTAATCTCTCTCTGTTTTCCCTGCCATAAATACTTCTATTTTAGACTATTCTTGCTTATTTATTTAATTTTAAGCAGTTTTATTGAGATATATTCACATACCATATGATTTATCCAAAGTATATGATCAGTGGCTTTTATCTTTTTATTTTTTATTTTTTTGTCTTTATTTATTTTTGTAATATTACATTAAAAATATGAGGTCCCCATATACCCCCCACCCCCCTCACCCCATTCCTCCCCCCATAACAACAATCTCCTCCATCATCATGAGACATTCATTGCATTTGGTGAGTACATCTCTGAGCACCACTGCACCTCATGGTCAATGGTCCACATCATAGTCCACTTTCTACCACGTTCCACCCATGGGAGCACATACAATGTCTGGTAATTGTCCCTACATCATCACCCAGGACAACTCCAAGTCCTGAAAACGCCTCCACATCTCATCTCTTCCTCCCATTCCTACCCCCAGTAGCCACAATGGCCACTTTCTCCACACCAATGCATTCATTTTCTTCGATTACAATTGTGCATTCATCTTCTTCGATTACAATTGTGCATTCATCATCACAATTTTAGACCAATTTCATTATTCCAAAAAGAAAGTTCTATACCCCTCAGCAGTCACTCTCAATCCCTCTACCTTTCCGCATTCTTACATAACCACTAATCTAATTTTATCTTTATAAATCGATTTATATTTACATTTTATATAAATGGCATCTTACAATATGTACTACTTTGTGTCTGATTTCTTTCACTTAGCATAATTTTTTTTTGGTTTGATATTAACCTCTTGTAGTATTAACATATATTAGTTTACTTTCAAAGAAAAATGGTCTCATATGTGCAATTTTACCCATTTCATATTTCACATGTGCTTTCCATTAGAAATATATATGATCTCAGATTTTCCCTTTAAACCACTGTCATACCCATATAATAGCTCTGCTAGTTACAAACATTATGTAGTGCTACCGCATTCTGTATTCATTTCCAAAGATTAACACATGTCGTTTTTACCAATTCTGCAGAAGGTAACCCTCAGCTTTCCATTCTCTAATCTCATTCCATTTTCTGGTGACCCATATTCAAGTTAGTAACTGCATGAGATTACACAATATATTTAGTTCATAGTAGTGCAATCATAAATTATTTATCCTTTTATCTCCGGCTTGCTTCATTCAACATAGAATCCTCCAGGTTCATCCATGTTGTCATATTCTTTACAACTTCATTTCTTCTTACAGCTGCATAATATTTCATTTGTGTATATACCACAATTTGTTTATCCATTCATCGGTTGATGAACAACTATGTTGTTTCCATCTTTTGGCAATCGTGAATAATGCTGTGATGAACATTGGTGTGCAGATGTATGTTCATGTCTCTGTGTTCAGTTCTTTTAGGTATATACACAGTAGTGGTATTGCTGGGTCATGTGGCAAATCTATACTCAACTTCTTTAGGAACTGCCAAACAATCCCCAAGTGTGGTCGTACCATTCTGCATTCCCATCAACAGTGAATAAATGTTCCTAACTCTCCACATCCTCCCCAACACTTGGAATTCTCTGTCTTTTTAATAGTTGCCATCCCAATAGGTGTGAAATGATATCTTATTGTAGCTTTGATTTGCATTTTCCTAATCACTGGTGCTGTTGAACATATTTTCATGTTTGTTTGTTTTGTTTTGTTTTTTTTGCAATGTTTATTTCTTCTTTGGAAAAATGTCTTTTCCAGTCTATTGCCCATTTTTTAATTGGGTCATTTGCTTTTTTAATTGTTGTGCTGTAGCATCTCTTTATGTATCATGGATATTAAACCCTTACTGAATATATGATTTCCAAATATTTTTTTCCCATTGTCTTGGCTATTTTTCACTATTTAGAAAAAACCTTTTGAGGTGTAAAGGTGTTTAATTTGGAGAAGGTACATTTATCTATTTTTTCTTCTTATGTTCATGCTTTGGGTGTAAAGTCCAAGAAACCACCACCTACTACAAGTTCTTTAAGATGTTTCCCTACATTTTCTTCTTTAGTAGTTTTATGGTCTTAGAATTTATATTTAGATCTTTGATCCATTTTGAGTTGATTCTTGTGTAGGGAGTAAGATAGCAGTTCTCTTTCATTCTTTTGATTATGAATATCCAGTTCTCCCAGAACCATTTGCTGAAGAGACTGTTTTGTTCTATTAAGATGGTTTTGGTAGGTTTGTTGAAAACCAGTTGACTGTAGAGGTGAGGGTTTATTTCTGTACTCTCAGTTCTGTTCCACTGATTGATGTGTCTATCTTTATGCCAATATCATGCTGTTTGACCACAGTAGCTTTGTAATATGTTTCAAGGTCAGACAGTGTAATTCCTCCCACATTGCACCTCTTTTCGAAATGCTTTTGGCTATATGAGTGCATTTTCCCTTCTAAATGAATTTGGTAACTGCATTTTCTATTCCTATAATTTAGGCTTTTGGAATTTGTTTGGTATTGCACTGAATCTATAAATCAGCTTGGGTAGGATTGAGATTTTCATGATATTTAGTCTCCAATCCACAAACTTGGAATGTCCTTCCATCTGTTTAGGTCTTCAATGATTTCTTTTAGCATCATTTTGTAGTTTTCTGCATATAGGTCGTGTACTTCTTTGCTTAAATTGATTCCTAGGTATTTGAATCTTTTTGTTGCTATTGTAAATGGATATTGTTTTCCAGATTTACACCTCAGACTGTTCAAGAAACAGTCTACAGGAACATTACTGATTTTTGCTAGTTACAGGAACATTACTGATTTTTGCTTGTTGCTCTTATATCCTGCCACTTTGCTGAACTCGTTTAACTCAAAAGATCTTTTGTAGACATTTCAGAATTTTCTAAATACAGAATCCTGTCATCCACAAATAGTGAGAGTTCTGCTTCCTCTTTTGCTGTTTGGTTGCCATTTATTTATTTTCTTATCTAACTGCTTTAGCTAAAACTTGTACCACACACTTGTCTTGTTCCTGAACCTACTGAGTATGATGTTGGCTGTGGGTTTTTCATATATGCTCTTTATCAAATTGAGGAATTTTGTTTCTATTTCTATCTTTCAAAGTGTTTTTATCAAGAAAAGATGCTGGATTTTGTTGAATGCCTTTTTCTGCATCAATTGCAGATATCATGTGTTTTTTTTCCTTGAATTTGTTAATGCAGTTTATTACATTAATTGATTTTCTCATGTTGAACCACCTTTACATACTAGGATAAATCCTACTTGGTTGTTTTCTATAAGTCTTTTGACAGGCTGTTGGATTGTATTTGCAAGTGTTTTGTTGAGAATTTTTGTGTCTATGTTCATTGGAGAGTTTGGTCTGTAATTTTCTTTTCCTGTAGTGCAGAGGTTCTTAACAAAGGATCTGTGAGCTTGAATTGAAAATTTAAAAAACGTTATTCCTTTAAGGACATGTTGGTATGGGTGTGATTTATTTATTTATTTAATAATACACACTATAGTGTGGAACAAAAAAGGCTAACAACCCTGGCCTAGTGTCTTTATCTGGCTTTGGTATTAAGGTAATGTTGGCTTCATAAAATGAATTGGGTAATTTTCCCTCCTATTTACTTTTTTGGAAGAGTTGAAACAAGATTGCTGTTAATTCTTCTTGAATTGCTTGGTAGAATTCATCTGTGAAACCATCTGGTTTTGGATTTTTCTTTGTTGGGAGATTTTTGATGACTGATTCAATCTTCTTAAATGAGTTTGGTTTCTTAAGTGCTTGTATTTCTTGTAGCATCAGTGTAGGTTGTTTGTCCATTTCTAGGAATTTGCCCATTTTATCTAGGTTGCCTAGTTTGTTGGCATACAGATTCTCATAATATCCTCTTATGATCATTTTTATTTCAATGGGTCAGTTTTAGCATCCCGTATTTCATTTCTGATTTTATTAATTTGCATTTTCTCTTTTTCCTTTGTTAATCTAGCTATGGGTTTGTCAATTTTATTGATCTTCTCAAAGAACCAGCTTTTGGTTTTCTTGATAACCCGAAGGGTATCAGGAATGAAAGAAAAAGAAAAGGGAGAAGGAAACAAGGAGAAAGAATGAGAGAGCTGGGATCAGGGGGTCTGCGAGTAATGACTCCTCAGACAAATTTATTGTTCACAAGGGGCTCTATATATACCCCAGTTCACATGGATAGAAGCAGCAACACGCAGTTAACCATCAACATTACTCATAGTCTAAGGAATAAAAAAATCTTATCTCAAGGTACAAAATTTAAGTGTTCTATTTACTACACAAATGTTATCTGCTCATCTTTTCTTTCAGCCTTTCACAGCTTCATCCTGTTTGGGGGAACTCTTAATTACCACATTCCCTAGATTGCAAGCTAGCCATGGAGACAGCACGTCTCTCCTTGAAAGGCCAATGTGCCTCAGTTTCCAACATATTTCTCTCAATTGCATTTATTTCTGCTCTAATCTTTATTATTCCTGTCCTTCTGCTTGCTTTGGGGATACCTTGTTGTTTTTCTACTTTCTCCTGTTGTTCAGTTAGATCTTTGATTTTAACTTGCTCTTCTTTTTTTAACATAGGCACCTAGGGCTATAAAATTCTCTCTCTGCACTCCATTTGTTGTATCCCATAAATTTTGATAAGGTGTGTTCTTGTTTTCATTTGTCTCAATATTTTTACTAATTTCACTTAAAATTTCTTTTTTGAAACATTGATCTTTTAGGAGACTGCTGTTCAGCCTTCACACATTTGCAATTTTATATCTCTCCTGACGATTATTGATTTCCAGTTTCATTTCATTATGATCTGAGAAGGTACTTTGTATAATTTCAATCTTTTTTTATTATTGCAACCTGCCTTATGACCTAATATTTGATCTATCCTTGAGAGAGAGACCATGAGCACATAAGAATGTATAATCTACTGAGTTCGTGTGCAACATTCTGTATATATATGTTATGTCTAGCTCTTTTCTTATATTGTTCAAGTTCTCTGTTTCAGTGTTGATCTTGAGGCTAGTTGTTCTATCTAATGATGTGTGGGGTATGTTGAAGTCTCCAACTATTATTGTAGAGATGTTTATTTCCCCCTTCAGTCTTGCCCCATGTATTTTGGGGCACCCTAGTTAGGTGCATAGATATTTATGATTGTTATTTCTTCCTGGTGGATTTTCCCCTTTATTAATATATAATGGCCTTCAGTATCTCTTAGAACTTTTCTGCATTTAAAGTCTGTTTTGTCCAATATAAGCACGGCAACTCCTGCTTTTTTTGGGTTACTGTTTACATTGAGTATATTTTTTCAAGTTTCATTTTCAGCCAGTTTGAATCCATGGGTCTAAGTTGAATCTCTTGTAGGCAACATATGAATGACTCATGTTTTTTAATCCATTCTGTTAACTTATATCTTTTTATTAAAGAGTTTAATCCATTCATGTCCAATGATATTACTGCAAATGCATTATTTACTTCCACCATTTTATTCTTTGGTTTTCATATGTCATGTCTTATTTTTGCCAGTCTTTTTGCTCTGTTGGTTATCTTTTCTGCTGTTCTAGTCTTTTGCATTCTCCAAGTCTCTCTTTCCTGTCTTTTTTTCAGGTTGTAAGGCTCCCTTTAATATTTCCTGCAAAGGCAGATTCTTTCAAATGAACTCTCTTAGTTTCTGTCTGTTTGTGACTATTTTAAACCCACCTTACTATTTGAAGAACAATTTGCTGGCAGTTTTTCTCATTCAGTATCCTAATTTTTTCATACCACTGTCTTCTCACTTCCTTAGTTTCTGATGTGAAATCTGGCATTAAGTCTTATGGGTATCCCTTGAATATAATGGTTTGCTTCCTCTTTGCTGTTCTCACAATTTTGTCTTTATCTTTGACATTTGACAATCTGAATAGTATATGTCTTGGAGTAGATCTATAGTGGTACGTTGGTACTTGTTAATTGGTTCCAGGAGGCACAATGAGTATCAAAAAAGATGAGTAGCAAACGTATTTTTCCCATAAAGAATAATGTAAACAAATTTAATGCATTCCCAAACCAAAGACAGTGCACATTTTTAAGGCAATATGTAAAAAATAGGGTTGTTCATCATTTCTTTACATGAGACATAATCTAAAATTAATAAATACTTAGGTTAAATAAAATAAAAACTTCACTTTACCTATACTAAGAAGAGTCCATGGCCTAATGGGATAGTGGGAGGAGAGTGGTGAGGAGGAAAGGTTACATGGAGTGTTGCCTCAAAGGAGAGTTCCCATCCAATAGAACATCAGGCATTTGCAATTCAGGTGTTCTTTCTCTTTTCTGCATTTTCTCAACTTGCACCACAGACTCTGACACACTCTTTGTCACCTTCACAAAAACTTATCCAATGAGGACAGCTGCTATCTTCAGAATTCCTCAGAAGTATGAAACTGGTCGTTCAATAAATTCACATTTTCCTTGTCAGAGCTTTATCTGGATAATATTTCTCCATAAAGTTTGAACTTCTGCCCATTTTGCACACATTTCTTTTATCAAGGAACTGGGGTCATCCTCCTTTATCTCCACCTCACCTGAAGAAATCTCTTCAGCCACCTCTTGTTATTGCTCTTTTTGTAGTTCCTGCAGCTCTCAGTGCTGAGCTCTTCATGATGTTCCTCCTCTAATTCTTGAATATCAGCAACATTGACCTCCAGACTCATGAGTTGGCCCAAAGATATAATATCTTGCCCAACTGTACCTTTTGTAACTGTAGGCTTGGGATCAACCTCAAATCAAAGTCCCTCTGGTTCACAGCTTCATTCCACAAATTCCTCCATGCTGAATTCATTGTCCTATAAGAGACTTTGTTCCAGGCCTTATCAATAAGATTAAGGCATTGAAGAATGTTGAGATGCTTCTTTCAGAATTCCATGGGGGTCAACTGAGTATCAGAAGTGATCTCAAAAGTGCCTTGGTGTACAACTTTTTGAAGTTTGAAATGGCCTGCTAGTTCATGGGCCATTGAAGATGAGAAGAGTAGAGCTGGAGGGTGGGAACCTTACAGTGATGAAACTGAACACCTCCAGTAAGACATCCTCTAAGGCTGGAGGGTGGGCAGGCACATTATTCAAATGTAGGAGAGCTTTCAGAGGTAACTTTCTCCAGCAAATATTTTTTTCACTGAGGGACCAAACACTTCATTTATCCACTCATTGGAAAATTACCTCATGACCCAAGCTTTGCTGTTTGCCCTCCACATCACATGGAATTTTTTGTTGTTTTTTTTTTAATTTTTAATTTTTACTTTTTTTTTTAATGACCATATGCTTCTTGAAAACTCTCTGGTCTTCACTATGATAGACTAGTAGAGGTTTGAGTTTTAAGTCCCCATTAGCATTCCCACACAACAATAGAGACTGTCCTTCATTGGTTTGTGGCCTGGTAATGTCTTCTCTTCTTTTGTGGTATAAGTTCTAATCAGCATTTTTTTCCCCAAAAAATCTCTGGTCTCATCACAGTTAAAAACTTGTTGGGAAATAAAACCCTCAGCCTCTACATAGTCTTGAAATACACCGATGAATTCAAAGTCCTGTCAGAATGTGTTCCTTTTAACACTGACAGGATCAATGTGATAGAGGATCTTTCCTGGAGGCTAGGAGCCTCATAATTCAAATTTTCTCAGAGGCAGTTCTCCAACCCTTGCTGGAAGCCCCCTCCCTTTTCCCAGGTATGAAATAATTCCACTCCCCTCTGCATCCTCAACAACCAGTCCCAGTCAGTAGAGAGGGATATTGAGAGAGTTGGATCTCTTTAGTCCCTTACTGGCTCCCAAGGCAAACAATGGTGCATCCCCACCCATCCTGTAAGAGCTTGTGGGACACAACAGATCAAATGAGTGTGTCAAAAGCTGAGTCATTCTTAGGCTGTGTGTGTGTCTCTCTCCCCTTTCCTGGGGAGGTAGATCCCTGGGGTCCCCTTGTCTGTTGCTGAGAATTCAAGTGTCTACAGGATGGGGGAGGATGCCTGCAGTAGCAGCTGCAGTTTTTAACTCACAATTTTGCTGTTACTATTCTTTCCTTTTGACCTTCTTATGGGTGGTGTCCAGCCTTCCCCTGGTGTTCTGAACCCTAGAATATTTTTTTCCACTTCATTTCTGCCTGTTCTCTAGCTTTTTTTTTAATGTGAGAAAAGAAATTTCTATGTCTTTCTAGTTTACCATCTTCCTGAAAGCCTCTAGCTTTTTTTTTTAATGTGAGAAAAGAAAGTCCTGTGTCTTTCTAGCCCACCATCTTCCTGAAAATCTCTGCAAAGACATTGAAAAAAATTTTAAAAACTCTTTTTTAAATATATTTATTTTATTTTTTTACCATCCTCTGCCCTGCTATTTTTCTGTCTGTGTCCACTATCTGTATGATCTTCTGTGTCTATTTCTCTTCTTGTCTTCTTGTTTTTTCTCCTCTAGGACTCACCAGGATTTGATCCTGGGGACATATGATGTGGAGAGAGGTTCCCTATCACTTGTGCCACCTCAGTCCTGGTTTCTGCTGCACTTCACCTTCACTCTCCCCTTCATCTCTCTTTTATTGCATCATCATCTTGCTTTGTGACTCACTTGTGCAGACACTGGCTTGCTGTGTGGGCATGCTCCAGCTTCTCTTTTATTTTTTTTTTACCAGGAGACCCCAGAGATTGAAACTGGGTCCCCCCATATGGTAGGTGGAAGAACTATCACTTGAGCCAAATCTGCTTTCTTCTGCAAAGACTTTAAAGAGGTGCATGGAGGGTGATAGGAATGTGAAAATTTTGTGGGAGAGCATTCTAGACTGGGAGAATTGGCAGTGAAAAGACCTAAGTGTTTAAAGAATTGCAGACAGGCCAGAGTAGATGGGGAAAAGTGAATAATAAGGAGACTACTGAGAGATAAAGGCAGAGATGTGACATAGTAGAGGAAGGTACAATGGGGAAGCCGGCTCAGATAATGTTTTGTAGGCCACTGTGAGGACTTTAGTTTCTAAATTAAGTTTTCAGATGTGGGAAAACAGTCAAGAGTATTAAGTGGAGGAATTGTTCTAAATTAATTTTACATAATATCAGCTATTTTCTTGAAAATAGATGGCAGGTTGAGCAGTGTGAAAGCAGAGACGATTTTAAGGATTTTAAGGACATTTGAAGAATTGCTGTCACCCAGATGAGATGAGTAGTAGCAATGGATATGGTGGCATGAGGTAGGAATCTGAAAATATTTCAAATTTTTCCTAAAAAATTGGATCTGAATATTGATAGAAAAAATGAGTCAAGGATTCTGCCAGTTATTAGTTTATATCCTCTTGGTTCCAAATCTATCCCTCTTTTCTCCACTTTTTAATACTGGAACTACACTGTAAACATTTCTCCTTTGCCAGTTGGTGTAAGTTGAGGGTGCTAGAGTGAAACTCTAAGGAGAAAAAGCAGGAACAGGACTTCTTTTTCATGGCTGTGGTTCTTCCTTCCATCTTGCTCTTACTATAAGGCTGTCAATAGCTTGCGTTGGACTCCCAGTGGAGCTCAAACTCTAGCAAGTTTCACTAACATCTTGATGTGTGGTTTTCTGCTTGCCAACCTCAGTCTGTGGATTGTGGATCAAATCCAGGGAAACTTCTCCACCATCTGTAAGCACTTCTCCAAATAAGGCTGAATTTCAGCATCAGGGAGGAAGTTCCATTCCAAGCAATTTTTCTCTTCTTTTGGTGCTCTGCCTCACCCCAATATTCTTCTTGAGAGTTTTGTTTTGCCCCCTCTTATCAGTTAATCCCATTATTATTATAATAAAGTATTGTTTATATTAAACAATTTTTTTAAGATAGTGTAGTTTCTCCTGACAAGCATGATTCCTATTGTTGTTGTTATTGTTGTTTTAAGTTCTTGGGAGGATGGAATAAACAATTATTAAGGGAAAGATTGTGGTAAACAGGTTGGGGGTTAATTAGGAGTTAGTTTTTGACATGTTAACTTTGAGATATACATTAGATACCCAAATAGTTACATTGAATAGAGAATTGCATATATAAGCTCATATTTCAAAGAACAGAACTGTATGTGAATTATAGATTTTAGAGTTTTAGTTTCTGGTAAGCTCTGACAAAGTAATGAAGGTAGATAGAGAAGAGGTCCAGGGACTGATCTTTGAAGCATTTACTCACTAATAACTCTGATAGAAGAAGAGAAACTGTGAAGGAAATTTAGAAGAAATGACACATGAGAAGAAGGAAAATCAAGAAAATGTGATGTGCATGAAGCTAAGTGAATAAAGTGTTTTGAAGAGAATTGTCAAATACTACTGATAACTCAAACAAGATGAACACCACAGACTTTTCTTTCTAAACTTTTATTATGAAATTTCAAAGACATGTAAAAGAAGAGAGAATAGAATTATAAATGCCACCTCCTTATCACCAGCTTTAATTGTTATTAACTCAAGGCCAATGTTGTTTCACTTATACAGCTCATCTTCCATTTCCCAATAGATTATTTTGAAGGAAATCCTAGATTTTCATTTTAGATAGCATAATTTTGTCAGGTCAGAATTGAAAATAAAGGGTGGTACATACCTGGGATTTGTAAACATATAGAAAATTATAAAATTTTATGAAAATAATCTGAAACCTGAAATAGCCCCAACACCTTATTAGAGTAGAAGGTCCTAGTAATTTGACTGACCTAATACTTATAGTTTGCAGGCCAAGGGTAGAGACCCTTTTATTGTATTTATTTTAACACTTGAAAGCATAAAGCCTTCTATGGGCCCTACTTCAATAAATTGTCTGCTGAGGACCCGTCATTTGTTTTGAAGGTCAGATGGTATACTCTGAATTTTCAGGCTCTTTCCCATACTTATCACCTAATGGTAAATCCCTTCAGAATGACGAGGACTAGGGAGAGGAAGTTCCCAAACTAAAGGAATATGAGAATGATTTTAAAAAATAACAAATTTGTCGTATATTTGCAAACTTAACTGTTGAAGCTTGAACTAAGAAAAATGAGATAGATTTTAAACAGAAAGAGTAAAAGAGGGACAAAGGAAGAGAGAGAGAGGAGAGACATGGAAAGAGAAGGAAGAGAAGAAAGAAAGGAGGGAGGAAAAAGGGAGGGAAAAGGGGAAGGAAGGGAAAAGGGATATGGTATGTCATTGAAGGATAATGACCAAGCAGCACTTTCCCCATGTCTTTTTTCATTTTCATTTTCATTTTCTGAAAGGAAAATGAAATAAAAGGAAAGTAAAATAGCACAAGAAGATAGAATCCTGGGAACTGAAGTCATTTCCTTCTTTGAGCAAAAAGAGTAACATATGTCAATGATGTAACAATACAAGTTCCCAGTGTGCCTTTCCCTTCATCTTCCATTCTACTTTCAATCTTTCTGGTATGGAATGTGCTTTTGGTTGACGCATGGCAGGGATCTGAAATCTCTGTCTTGGACCACCAAATAGAGTCAATGGAAATTTAGAGGAGCAAAGATACTCAGTTGTTAGCAAATATGAGTCACAGCTCCAAATCCTTCAAATTTGTTTGCCTGTGACAAGTTCTAGGAAGTTGACCACTGATAATATTTTGTGTTCCCATTCTATCCTCACTGTTAGGATAATCTGGATTTCCGTAATCCTTAGCTTTTAGGTTTTAAAGAAAACAGAAGTAATCTAATACTCTTGATGAAAAAATAGTTTTTGTCTTTTTGTAGAATTTGTCATTTTGGGCTAATGATGCAGTAGATGTATGGCTTTAGAACAAATGCAAATGTAGTGATATGAGAAGGAGAGAAAAAAATGTCCATTCTGAAAATTATCCAATCAAATCCATCAATCAATGAATGATCCATGTCATGGTAACACATCCAAGTTTAGTGTCTTTCTTGTTATAGTCCCATTTTGATGGCTATCTGATTTTTAAAAAATGACAATTTGCTTAACTGCAAATTAATGAAATAAATTTCTAACTGATTTAATATTTTTTACATAAAGTCAATCAAAAATAAAGAATAAAGGACCCTTTGGCATTTTGGTTTGTTTGATTTTTTGTTTATCTTTTATTTTCTTCATTAAGTACAAATAAATATTAATAATGAGATATCCTATACAGAAAGAATCCAATGGCCATAGCAACTGTTTCAAGTTCACTCTACTTTCCATAGTTAAAATTAACAGTGCCACACGTTTAAATATATTTGCCAGCATGAATTGAGTTAGAATGTTTTTACTAGGTACATGTTCCCTTTTCTTGCTGAATCTAATAATTGCTATCTGATTATATGATATTCTAAGGTTTTAATTTCCCAGAATGACAAAATCATTCACTCTCTTTACTATTCTGTTGCAAAATAAACACCTTTTTCTATTGATATGGAAAATATATATTATCCTGCACTCAATTGTTCTATACAGATATTTTTTGGAAGGTAGGAAGACATTCCGTTTGTATTAATGCATGAGATGATTTAGTACTTGGTGTTATCTTATATTCAGGCAGATCAACCATAAATTTTGGCTATCTTGTTCATCAACATATCACAACATTTGGAGTGTAGATAAATTCATTACATTTGAGTTTCATAAATAGATATGTCACCAGATGTTTTCCTGCTCAGATTTTAAACAATCATTTACAAATCCAGAAAGTTATTAGTCATGATGAAAAAAAATCAGTCAGAATTCTTTAGTCTTAAAATACGTCAATTTCCATAGCGTTTTTTTTTCCTTTTTTATTAATATTTTTAAAGAAGCTTTAGATTACATAAATGTTACATTGAAAACATTGGAGATTCCCATATAGGTCACCCCGTCTCCCTCCCACACTTTTCCCCATTAACAACATCTTTAATTAATATGGGACATAAAGGTGTTTTTTTGTTTTGCTTTTTGTTTTTGTTTTTGTTTTTTAGGAGGTACTGGGGATTGAACCCAGGACCTGGTACATGAGAAACAGGTGCTCAACCACTGAACTAAATCTGCTTCCCAGTCATACTTGGTTTTAATGTTTGTTTGTTTTTAGGAGATACTGGGGAATGAACCCCAGACCTCATACATGGGAAGCACATGCTCAGCCACTTAAGTGACATCCACTCCCTGGTACTTAAGAGTTTTAATATGATCACAGTCTGTTTGTTTTTTCAAAATCTAACCACTCAGGATGTTGCCCATTATTTTTAAATGTTATTAGCCATTTAATTTTTAGGGTGTGACCTAAGGTAAAGACAGAACCATAGACTGAAAATCATGAGATCTGAGTGCTAATCACAGCTGCTGAAGTCTACTTGGGTGACCTTGCTTAATTCTTTTGATCTGCCTCATAAATTGTACAATGAAAGCTGGTCTAAAAAGTTGTCCTAATATAAACCAATATGATTCCCTTATTTTTGTCTAGATAATTGGCAGACATTGGTGCTGTCCCTAATATTTCCACTTCTCCTCCTTCTTATAGTCTAGAAGTGAGACTGCTACTTATCATAAAGGATTATTGTGAGAGTAAAGAAATACAAATCTTGCAAAGTGTCTCACACCTAGTAACCCTTTTATTATTATTTTTATTATTGAGTTTGTTATTTTGATACACACCAAATATAATAGAGAGCCACTTGACAAATAGCAAATACTATAGAAAATTTAGTTAAAACTTTGTTTAAAATATTACCTCATCTGAAGCAGATAGGAATAGGTAGGGCTATAACTTAGAATTATTTCTATAGAGGGAATTTTGACAATATTTTTCAAATTAAAAATGACTGCATTTCTGCTTCTAGGTATTTATTATTCACATTTACATGCTTGCGAGTGAAAAGTTCTATGAAAAAGATATTAATTGAAAGATTATAATAGCAAAAGATGGAAGACAAACCTATGTAACCATCACATAATGATAAATTCCCACACTGATATTTTAGGGTGCCATTTTTAAAATGAGGTGATCCACATACACTAATATTGAAAGACCTCCAATATATAAGTAAACGTGTAAATCATGAACCAAGATAGCATATGCTACTATTCAAATGAAAAAAATGTATATATGACTTACATACACACACACATATATGTATATCTTTTTATATGTATGGAACGTCTGGAGGATGCACAAATAGTAAAAGCATCAAAAGCTATGTTTGGGAGTAAAATGGTTGAATGAAGAATAAATTTTTCATTGTATTTCTTAGAATAGTTTTTGTTTACATTTTTGTCATATAAGTGATAAACATTAATAACAAAATATATAAAAGGGAAGATGATGCATCAGATGTACTTTCACTATTATACCGTTACTACAGTGCTATTTATGTTATAAATAGAGTGGGTGATTTTGACAATGAGGTTTTTTTTAGTATACCTGAGAATGTATATATATGCTTTGTGCTTTAAATGTATTCTACAGACTTCATTTTCTACTAATGAGTTTACTATATTCTAATAATTATTTCTAAGAGTTTTATATCTTTATTTTTAATTTGTTTTTTTTTCTTTATTTTGTGAGGTGTTTTAAATAATGTTTGATCTTGCTTCCAAACTAAATCCTCAAACTTTAAACAATGAATTCCTAAGTTTATTATATCAGATTTCCTTTCTTTCTTTCTTCTTTTGATGTACCAGGGACTGAACCCAGGAAACCAGTGCTCAACCACTGAGCCACATCCACATTGGCTTCCCTGAATTGTTTTTGTTTGTTTGTATGTTTTGCTTGGTATTTGTTTTTGTGTTTTTCAGGAGGCACTGGGAACCAAACCTAAAACCTCCCATGTGGAAGGCAGGACCTCAACCTCCTGAGCCACATCTTTTTACCCAGATTTCCTTTTTTTTTCCTTTTATTATCTTTTTTTCTAAAGATACATAGATCACACAAAATGTACATTAAAAAATATAAGAGGTTCCCACATACCCCACATCCTCCCCACTCCTCCCACATCAACAACCTCTCTTTGCTGTGGTACATTCATTGCATTTAATGAATACATTTGGAGCACAGCTACACAGCATGGATAATAGATTATATTTTAGTTTACACTCTCTCCCAGTCCATTCAGTGGGTTATGGCAGAATATATAATGTCCTGCATCTGTGCCTGAAATATCAGTCAGGACAAGTTCAAGTCCCAAAAATGCCTCCACATCACACCTCTTCTTCCCTCTTCCTACCCTAAGTAACTCCCATGGCTACGGTCTCTACATCAAGAATACAGTTTCTTCCATTGCTAGAGTCACAATAATGCTATAGTAGAATACCAGTAAGTCCACTCTAATCCATATTTTATTCCTCCATCCTGCAGACCCTGCTATGGTGATGTCCACTCTACCTCTAAATCAAGAGGGGGCGTAGATCCCACATGGCTGATGGATGGCATTCTCCTGCTTGCAGTTGTAGACTCTCAGTTCCCTGGTGTGGTGATTGACAATCCTCACCTCCCTGGGTGAGTTCAGTGAACCCTGCTGAACTCAGGACTCAGCTGGCACATGGGTAAAAGGGGGAAATGGTAAACACAAATGAGTTTATATGGCTAAGAGACTTCACACTGAGTCAGGAGGTCATCAGAGGGGTCATGCTTACACACATCTCAGCAGGATCTCAGAGACCACCAAAGTAGATACAACCCCTAGTAGTGGTGTTTCTGAGGGTTATGGAGACACCCAAGTACTATGGTCATGACAGATGGCTCTGGAGTTCAGTGCCTTGCCAGTGGGCCCTACTTTGGAATTTGTGCTCCTGAGTGTGATGGAGTTGGACTCAGATGTGACCTCTCTACACATGCCTCTTCTGTCACTTTTACTGAACCTGTGGTTGGCACTGGGGTTGATGTATACTCAGGAGACTTAAATCTCTGGACTGTCCATGAATCTTTGTACTGTCCAGATTTCCTTTTAGCATACTTCAGTCTTCTAGATTAGCAAGTGTGGTGGTTTGAAGCTGTATGTACCCCAGAAAAACATATTCTTGAACTTAACGCATTCCTTTGGGTGTAAACCCATTTAAATTGGCCTTTTTGATGAGGTTACTTCAGTTAAGATGTGGTCTACCTCAGTCAGGATGGGTACTAATCCTATTACTGGAGTCCTTTATAAGCAGAATGAAATTTAAACAGAAAGCTGCAGGAAGCAAGAAAAATCTTCCTAAGTACTTCAAACACTCTTATAATAGGTAAGACTTACATTATTATTTAAAAATTTAGTAAAGCTTCAACTTAAAGCCATACATCTAAAACAATTACTCAACTATCTATTTTTAAGTTGTCTTTATAAGACTGTCACTCTAGTAACCAAATTCTCTCTTTTTTTTAAAAAAGATTTATTTATTTATTTAATTCCCCTCCCCTCCCCTCCCCCGGTTGTCTGTCTTCTGTGTCTTTTTGCTGCGTCTTGTTTCCTTGTCCGCTTCTGTTGTCGTCAGCAGCACAGGAAGTGTGGGCGGCGCCATTCCTCGGCAGGCTGCTCCCTCCTTCGCGCTGGGCGGCTCTCCTTATGGGTGCACTCCTTGCGCGTGGGGCTCCCCTACGAGGGGGACACCCCTGTGTGGCAGGGCACTCCTTGCGCGCATCAGCACTGCGCACGGCCAGCTCCACACGGGTCAGGGAGGCCCGGGGCTTGAACCGCGGGCCTCCCATGTGGCAGACGGACGCCCTAACCACTGGGCCAAAGTCCTTTCCCCTAACCAAATTCTCTTAAATACCAAATATGATCTACTTAGTTCTTAGCCTACATATTAATGCTTTGATTATATTCACTTCAGCATTGTATTCCTGATTCTAAAGCTTCTTGGGATTAAAATATATATATATATATATATATATATATATATATATATATATATGAATGAAATGACAGAAGGAAGAAAATAGCAATCTGGGTTTACTAAGGTTGCTTATTCACTTATGAGAAAGTTACCTTCTAATTAATTGAGGTTACTAAATTCTTAATCTTCCAGAAGTTAATAATATGTACCAACTGTGATCAAATTTTAATATGCCATTCAAAATTAGAATTGAGTACTAACTAAGGAAATTACTTAGCACCCCTAAATAATTGAAATTGCTATGATCGGAAAATTTAAGTAGGCATTAGACCTAGAGCTACAAGCATTTAAAGCAGTGCCTCTTACTCTTCTATCATGATGAAATTCTTGCTAGAGTTACTATGTCATGGCCTCAAAACTTGGAAGGCAGTGTTCTCTTAGTACATATGGCTTAATTTTTTGTGTTCACAGGACATTGCAACTCCCACCCAGTTTGAACACTTCATTGGATTTGTTTTTCTAAGGATGAAGCGCTTTGAAGTTAATAAAATCTTGCCACCTTTCATATTTTTAAGACCATGCAATTATTCTCTAGGTTTAAAGTTATATCCAACTAAATTTTGCCTATTTTAAGTGGACTTTAGCAAATTTATGGTCATAATGCAAGGGGATCATTCTACTAACATGTGACTGCCTATGTGAATTTATTTATTTTTAGCCTAAACCCCATTTTTTTCTGAAAGGATCAAGGAAACAGGTAAATAAGCAATGGAATAAAAATAATATATAAGAAAAAGAGATATGAATAAAAAGTTAGAATAAAAGGAAAGAGATAAAGAAAGGATTGACCTGTGATTTAGCTTTATTTAAAGCAAGTTTTCTAATCACCAGTTAAATCTGTTATTTATTACTGTCTGCCATGTTCTAAGATTATGCTAGATGATTTACACATCATAATTTTAACTCTCCTATCTATGATTATATGAGGTCAAATCTTGAGTAGTCTGGGCATTTACTTTACATATTCGGAGAGGTAACATAACTTGTCTAATTTCAGGCAGCTAGCAAATAGCATTACCAGGACTTAGATTCAGATTTGTCAGATTCTAATTCTTACATCCTTTACACAATGCTGCCTTATTTACTAGATACTGAGACTGACAAAAGGAATTTAATTAACTTATGTGAAAAAGTTTAAAGAGTATGGCTAGCTTCAGACACAGTTGGACATAGGGACTCAATAAATGTCTTCAACTTCACTTCCAGTTTCATCCTCACAGTCTTCCAGCTATGCTTGCATTTCATTGGCTCCATATTTATTTTCAGGTACAAGCCTCACATCTACCTATTAGCTATTCCAACTTTGGGGTTTTATTTTTCTGAAAACTCCCTGCAAATTCTTCATTGTTCTATTCTGACAACTTCCACATGCCTATAATAAAATCTCTAACCAGCTAGATAAGTTATACAGGTTTGCATAGAAAAATTAAGATCAAACTTTGGTATGAGGAGGTAGGTTCTATTTACCAAATCATGCATGGGTGTTGAGAGTGGCAAATAGATTTATTTTTAACAGAAATACTGGATACATTGAGATGGAGTTAGAAAAGACATTTGTTTTTGGAAAAGGATATTCTGAAGTGGATTCTGTTCTCTATATATTCATTTCTTTTTTGGGGGGGGGATTTTTGAAGACTTCACAAATTCCAGAATTTACTATTAAATTTAAATTTGAAATACTGCTTTTAATTTTATTAAGCCAGCATCATTAGTGTGATCTGGGACATGAAAGGGTGGTCTATTTTTGGGGATTACAAGTGTTCCAGAGCAAATGACAGTGGATTTACAAGTAACTAAAGTCATGAATTATTGAAAGAATGAATTGGAAAAAGGGTGGAATATAATTTAGAGTCAGGTGACATTTGCAGTGGGAGATATTTTCAGTCTCTCAACAGGTAGCAGAGCCCAATTAAATTATTGCATCAAGGCTAGGAGATTGAATCACTAATAAGAGCAAGCTGGCATGACCAGTGTAGGGAAAACTGGATCACTTGACATGTTGTTAAGATAGGGGCTGACATGGGAGTTATGGTCATGGCCGATGGGGTTAACTACCAGGGCAGATGGCCCCTCTTTGGAAATGGTGTTTATGTGTGATGAATCTGGACTCAGATGGGATCTCCCTTCATAAGACTTTCATGCTAATGTGCTGGAGGTGCAGTTAATGTTGGGGTTTAAGATATATTTAGGGGATTTGAATCTCTGGACTGACAATGTGATAGCCAGATCCTGAGCCTCAACAGACTCCAGCACCTACAATCTGATTTATTGGACTTACCACACTCAGCTAAGATGGAGGTGAAGAAGGACAACCACCACACCATGGAGCCTAGAGTGATTACAACTGAAAATGGGAGGATTGCATCCAGCATCCAGGTGGAATCTGAGCCTCCTCTTGACATAAAGGTGCAATGGACACAACCAATCCAGTGTCCACATAGAAGAGGTGGCATTGGATTGGGAAAAGTGGACATAATGGACAAAGGGTATGGGGAAAGGCAGGAAGAGATGAGAGGTGGAGGCGTCTTCGGGACATGGAGCTGCCCTGGATGGTGCTTCAGAGGTAATCACCGGACATTATAAATCCTCACAGGGCCTACATGATGGAATAGAGGAGAGTATGGGCCATGATGTGAACCAATGTATATGAGGTGCAGAGGTGCCCAAAGATGTACTTACCAAATCCAATGGATGTGTCATGATGATGGGAACGAGTGTTGTTGGGGGGGGGAGAGGGGGGGTGGGGGGGTGGGGTTGAATGGGACCTCACATATATATTTTTAATGTAATATTATTACAAAGTCAATAAAAAATAAAAAAATTAAAAAAAAAAAAAAAAAAGATAGGGGCTGAGGGAAAGGGCCTATGTGTAAGAATTCTTTGAGGAAGTGACCAAGCCAGGTTTGACTGGACAACAAGGAAGGAGTCACAGCTGGAGGAGCAACAGCAGACTTCATACCAAGTGAGAGTGTTGCATTCTAAGTCTCTTTTGTCTAAGGTCAGTATTAGTTCTGATAAAAATGACTCTGGGCAAGTGTGCTCAGACTTAAAGAAAAGCTCTTGGATAAGCAGGACCTGAAAACTTCCAATCAAGGTGTCATGTACCCTTAGAATTTCTCTATTTCTCTTTAAGCCTTTCACTTGGAAAATGTGTATCTTCTATCCTTTCTTCAGTAACACTACCTGGTCTCATACTTTATTCCTTCTGGATTTAAATCATCAATTTATTGTATAGATGAATCTGTGTTTGGGTTTCCTTATTAAAATTACCCTTTTTAGGGATTAGTGTAGGTAATCATAAATTAATTGTATATTATTGATGTTATTAGAATAGTAGAAATGGTGAATTATAAGTACAGAAAAAACCCTTGGTAATTAATAGTTTAAAAATCAAAGTATTAGATACCTAATCCACTGTTGAAGACAAAAAGGCAGACTCTAGTCTTTTCCTGAGAAATATTGGTCAAAAATGCAGATAAGACCTGGAGTATAGGTGGCGGACTTGACCCAGTGATTAGGGCATCTGTCTACCACTGTGGTTCAGTGGTTCAAACCCCGGGCCTCCTTGACCTGTGTGGAGCTGGCCCATGTGCAGTGCTGATGCGCACAGGGAATGCCCTGCCACACAGGGGTGTCCCCCACGTAGGGAAGCCTCACGCGCAAGGAGTGCACCCTGTAAGGAGAGCTGCCCAACGGGAAAGAAAGTGCAGCCTGCCCAGGAATGGTGCCACACACATGAGGAAATGACACAACAAGATGATGCAACAAAAAGAAACATGGATTCCTGAGCCTCAGCAGAGTTGCAATACCTACTCTCCAATTAATTGGACTCATCCAGGACAACAGGAGGTGAGGATGGACAACCACCATACTAAGGAACCGAAAGAGTCTACAGCTGCATGCAAGAGAGTCCCATCCATCAGCCATAAGGGATCAAAGTTCCCTTCTTAATTAGAGGTGGAGTGGGCATTACCATCCCAGAATCCTCAGGATTGGGGAATAAAATATGGACTATAGTGGACCTACTAGTATTCTATTATAGACTTATTGTGATTCTAGCAATGGGAGAAATTATATCATTGATGTGGAGATAGTGGCCGTTGGAAATGCTGAAGGCAGGGAGAGGGAAAATGAGGTGTAATATGGGGGCATTTTTGGAACTTGGAATTGAACTGAATGACATTACAAAGTCAGATACAGGACATTATATATCATTATATATCATGCCATAACCTACAAAATGGAGTGGGAGAGAGTATAAACTACAATGTAAACTATAATCCATGCTGTGTGACAATGCTCCAAAATGTGTTCATCAATTGCCATGAATGTACCACTCTCATGGAAGAAGTTAATATAGGGAAAAATGGAATGTGTGGGGAGTGGGGCATATGGGAATTCCTTATAGTTTTTAATGTAACCTAAGTATCTTTTAAAAGTAAATAAAAATATGTTTTTATAAAAGGAAGGCATTACAACTAATTTTATGGGATCCTGGGAGAGAAAAACTACATTAGATAAAAACTAAGGAAATCTGAATGAAGTAAAGGCTTTAGTTAATAGGAAGTTAATAATTACATCAAAATTGGCGCATCAATTGTAACAAATGTACCATACCAATTTGAGATGTTAATAATAGGGGAAATTGCGTGTGGGATCACCTAGTAATCTTTGCAACTTTCTGTAAATCTAAAACTGTTCTAAAATAAAGGTTTTTTTTTTTTAAAAAAAAAACAAGGGTTAATGTAGAAAAATGGTTGGCAAGATAATGCTCTAGGAAAAGGTAATTTAAGCATATTTAAAGTAGGCATACCTTTAATTTAAGGTTCATGGGGTTCTTAAATTTTGAAGGAATCATGATTTATTATGAATAAATGAATTTAGGATCTCTCAGCATCGTGAGCTAGGAAATATTAGGAAGATGACATTGCAATTCACAGGCATGCAAATATGGAAGTAACCTAGGTTTTGGAGTATTCTTAGAGAAAATCACCTTTATCAACTTCTTGCAAACACGGTTTAGTCTTTAAGATTGTCTATCCATTTTTCAATTCAACCACAGTGCTTTAGAGAAATTCTGATATTCTGCATTTTTTCTCTTTAAATATGTTTTATTGGAGGCAGGCTCATCTTTATGCACAATGTGTAAACTGCTTCCCTTAAAGCTGGTTATGAGAATGGAATTATAACACTTAAATACTAAAGATTCAATGAAAAACAACTTCTAGAATTAGTTTCAATAAGTAATTTGATTTGACCTGTAAGGACCTTGAGAGGTTTTTTAAATTATTTTTATTAATTGGTTGTGTTCCATCAAAAGTTGCTTGCTTTTTTAAAAAGAAATGTTTTATTTTAGAACAGATTTATATTTATAGAAGAATTGCCAAGATAATGCAGATTTCCCACAAACCTCACACCCACATCCTTGAAGCATATGGTTGCAAATAAAATAAAAATTATTAATCCATTCAACAAATATCTGTTGAAACTCTGGTTTCTTGCTTTCCGCCTAACATTAGGGATGAAATGGTAACCAAGACAGACAAGGACCCTGTCCTGGTAGATCTAATATATTCAGATTGATAATTCATGGAAATTTCCTAACCTTGATGGTGAATTACTTTAACCCAAAGAGAGTGAGGCAATAAATAATACAGACAAGACAAAAATGTGCAAGATATAGTGGAAAGAGCATTTGGCTTATAATCAGGCAGTCCTGTTCCATCTTAATTCTGTCACTTCATAGATCATACATCCTTTACTACCCAATAACTAATTAATTTTCCTGGGTAGCTCACATTGGAAGAGAATTTTCGTTTCCATTGCTCTAGTTTCTACAGAAGATGATTTTTCCTAAATACCCCTAGTCTCTTGCTCTGGCCTTACTCCATATTACAGTAAAATAAGTTTCTTTGTTAGTGGACAGTAGTCATGAATTCATGTTTTTTGATTGAATGGGACTAACATAAAAATGGCTCTAAATGGGATATATTTGATCTTATTCTTTCCTTCCCACTCTGGAGCAGTGTGAGACAGCTGAACACTGGCCAGAGAATTTGCTGTTTGGTGAAAATATTCCATGGGTATTCATTATCTATTTTCCTGATTTCTTTATTGAAACTTTGCTAAAAGAATCATCAGCTCACTTTATAAAAGCTTAAGGATCTGCCTTCTAATGTAAGCCAAAGTAACTTTGAATTTATTAACTTTCTAGTAGAAGTGTAGTGGTCACTACAGTTGGTAATTTGAAGTAACAGGGAGTGAGTGGTGCCATTTGGGCTTCATGCCAAACTCATGCCATGCTGTTTTTTTTAGAAATATAGGACATGCTTTGATTCCCTTTCTGAATTTGTCTTACTGCTCAATTAGTTCAAAATTTAGGTGGGAAAGGGAGGTGTCATTTGTTGGACCCTCAAATCAACCTCAGCAGTCCCTGAATACCAAATGAAATCATTTATACATTTATAGTTTGAAAAGTATAATTTGCCATATCTATGTAACAATGTAAAAACAGAGCCTTTTGAAACCAGCAGTCCTGAGTATTCTAAGGAAAGGATATTGAATGGTTGCAGCTTGATACTATACAAAATAATAAAATTATCAACTTATTTAAAGTTGGTAGCAAGCTTGCTAATCTTTATAGAGTGGATACTTACATATTCCTAATCGTCAATTATTTTCCCTTTCTGCCCTGCACATGTTCAATATGAAACTATGCTTTTAATTAACTTCTGTTCAGTAAATAGGTATTCCAATGCACATTTTGTGCTTCAGAACCACAATTAAAGCTAGTAGGGTTAGTTTTTGCAACGTTATTCTAATTAAAATACTTTTAGCTGTATTAGGCATGCATTAAAATGTCAAGTAATTGACAGCCCCTAAGTGAAAAATTGATCCAATTATCAAGGCAGCTAGAACTTTTTTCTTTTTCAACTGCTAAGATTTATTATGGCCATTAGAATTACAGATGTTTATATGTTTGCTTTTAGTAATTGGAATTCATTTAGCTTTGGCATGCCCTCGGTATTGTTTCTTCTCTTCAGCGGGATAGACTATTCCTCAATCTTCGAAGTGCACATTTAGAAAAGGCCTCCCAAATCGCTCTTCACATGGAATAGATAGTCATGGTTTCATTGGAGTTTAGGAAATAGATTTTTCTTTTCATGTCTCCAGATGGTCCTTTTAATAATGAGTCACAGGGGAACACAGCTTGTCCTAAGATATAGCTTCTATACAATGTCTTACTTTGTAAATTAATAATATAAATCCCTAAGGAATTAGTTAATTTAAGACATGCAGCTAGAATAAAGCAAAACAATATAGCAAATGTTAACTTCTGATTGCAACCATTTAATTAGTCTTTCCTGCAATACAATAAAAGTCTTGTAATCCTCTTAATAAAAGTTAACAATCCCCCCCACAAAGTATCAATTCTGTATAGTCCTGAAAAAGTTCTTGATTTAGAACAATAATAAATTAATAAATTCATTACATATATGACTCAAAAAATTGAGAGGATTAAAATTTACTCAATGATTTATGCTAATGGTTATGTCAACACTTTGGAGGAAGTATTATCTATTGCTTATCAGGAATCTTCATCAATAAGTATTAAACAATTATATAATAAGTCATTTCAGAGTGTAGGTTGTAAGTATTAAATTTATTTGTATCTGGCTTTTATAATTAAAACTGGAATAAATATCAAACTGATTTATCTGTTACTAATACAATAGAATATTATTGTTGATTGCATTTTACATAGTGTTAATAGACTAAATCCTGAACAATCTTCCTTTCTCCACATCTCATAGTAATATTTATCTCTTAAAATTAAATTCAAAGTCCTAATCTTATTGTTCTGTGCCTTCCATCACTAGTTCCCAGTCCCTGCACTAATCCAGCCCTATCTCTGGAATCCAGCACATCTTTTTTGATCCTATCACTTTGCTTTTTCCTCTGCTATCTTCTTATTCCCCAGTAGTCTTTGCTTAGTTTCTGTTCACAACTCTAAGAAAACCAGGCTCAGACTTAGTTTTGCTAAGAATATTCTCTGATGAATCTATCCCAGAACTAATTAGTGTTTGTTTTAAATTCCAAAGTGTTTTTTGCAATGGGTGCTTCACTATGAAAGATATATTTATAGTTCTCAGTTGCTTCTACATTTTGTCTTGTCTTCAGAATTACACCATCCCCAACACTTACGAGATTCCTTCAATATCTTTAATACAGTAAAAAAATTTTAGACTTAAAATGCAAATATAAGGGAGTAATATATCTAATTTCTAGCATGTGATAATGTTAGAGGTAAATATAATGACAGAACAGTATTATTTCAGTGTTAGTGATGAAATTCTTGAATAGCCAACAGGTCAGAGACTACAGGCAAGTATATCAATAATGAAGTTATTGCAATGATTAGATTTGAGATGATGGGGAATTTGGATGAGGGCACCTGCAAATACAAAAGGGGGCCATTTGAGAGAGATTATTAAAGAGATGACATGAAATTTTCTCATAAGACCATTATGAATTCCAAAGGAAGATAATTTTTATTCCAGTGAAAAAAGAGAAAAACAACAAAGCAGAGATTTCTTTCTAGTGAAAGAGATTGGATAATATTTAAAGAAATGATTCTTATTTTTTAAAAATCAGAAAGTTGAGGTTTTCCTAAAGGAAAATGAGTTATGTTTAAAATGCTTTTTAAGCATCTTGCTGAATTTTTAAAATTTCTACTTATGGCTATGGCTTTGGGGAATATAACTGGAACTAGCAGATGTTAATAAAAATGACTGTGAATTACCAATCTTTTCAAACAAAAACTAACAAAGTTCTTAAGTCCATAATAATTGCTTATTTGTATGAAAAAGTTTCTGAATCACACATGCATCCTCCTCTTTCATCTCTCAACAAAAATGATCCTTTATGGCTACTAAGCATTCAAGATGCTGCCAAATTGGAACGGAAGTGCTGTTTGCTGTAATTTGTGGGGTTTTAATTTTGTCCACCATTAAAAGCAATGGATGGTTTTCATGAACCTAATTTTTTCTAAAAGCTCAATTATACTACATTTAAATTTAGCAAACTCGTGTACTGTTTCCTGTTTCATTAATACATATGTTCAAGTTGTTCAGCAAGAGGATTTGTATTTAATTTCCTTTAATTAATATGCAGTCTAATGACCATTGTGAGATTATTCCCCATCTCCCTGAATTATGTAGCTATTAGCCATATCTGGCTTATTTTATGAGATATAAAATGAAGCCAATCTTTCTTCATTTGTTTCTCCCTCCATTGGGAGGAGCCATTGCCCTTCAGGACGAGAGAAAAGCCTGGATTCAGGAAAGCTGCTTTGTTTCTAGTTTCGGCTGGTATCTAGTCTTTTGTGCATCTGGATTTAAATTCATTGTAGGAAACATGGGTGCTGTGTTAGTGTCTGTGTTATTACTACCTCTATTCAAAATAACCACTTCAACAAAGCAGTTCGTCTTCAAAGGATTATGTTTCTATGCTTAACACAATACATGGTACAATATTACATAATTTCACTGTTTTTAAAAATAAATAAGCCAGATTGAATTAGATGTTTATTTGGATAAACAGTAAAACTGCTCACTGGACAAACTCTCTCTAAGGTATATGTAACTTTTTAAAAATGTTCACGTATTTTTACCTCTATAAATATTTAAGGACTAAACATGGTTTTCTCAAGAATAATTTTTTAAAAAGACCTCTAAATATTTCCTTTGTTGCACTGATTATACTGAATATATGAAATATTTGAGAATCAATCAAATACTATTTGTACAAAATCTGAAAGTATAGATTGAACTTGATGTACTAAAATATACATTTAGAAGCTGAGAGTTACATTCAATATGTTTATTTAGAAAATTTTCAGCATTTTCTGGAAAAATACTATGAAAAAGATGATGCAAAGGAGTAGGCAAGGGTGCATAAAGTTTCAACACTTAACAGAGCCAATACAGAATAAGAATTCTTAAATAAATGCAATTTACAAACATTAAGGTACTGAAGCTTAAGTTTCCCAAGTGTTCCAGGAACTTTAAAGTATAGTGACTTGTTGAATGATCAGATATCCAGTTGGTGCACTGGAGCAACAAAACAAAATAAAATCCATTGCAGTGATCTGTCTTGTAGTTCTCATAATTACAACTTAAAAGTAAAAAAATAAATAAAAATAAAAATACCCTCAGTTTTAAAAGTTTATACAGGATGGTGTGTGGGCATACACATAGACATATACATATATATTCCATATTCCAATTTAATATTCCAATTTAATAACCAATTTCAATTGAATTAACTCTTAATAGCTAACATTTATTCAGTGCCTACCATATGCCACTTAGGCATAAATAAATAAGAATATACGTATATACATATGCATATATATATATAATAAAAAAAAGCTTGAGCAATTTGAATAAAGGCTCTTGGAATTATTTTCAAATCTAGATTGATCTCATTTCATTTAGATTCTATCTGCTCAAAGCCATTCCTCCAATTAGCTAAATTCAATTTTCCTAGACATCGTATTTATTGATATGCCAGGGGCATTTGACATAGTTGCTCATTCCTCCTGGAAACTCTTTCTTCACCTGTCTTCTAGAACACCACACTCTACTCTCTTGTTTTACTTCCAAGTTACTGACCTCCCTAAAGCCAAGGTTTTACCTAACTTATTCACCGCTATATCCCTTGCACATAGAAAAAAGTGTATAAAGTCTGTAAGTAGGGAGAGAAAAATATAGTGCCTGAAATGAAAGCCTTTTTAATTTATTGAAAACAGTGAAATATATTTAATTCTTAAATATTGTGCTATATATTAAGATAATATGTTAGTGAACCCTATAAAAAGATAACCCATATGCATATATCTTAAAGTTTACTTAAGCAGCTGATTTTAGATTTTAAACACTGTTTAGGGAATATACGTATAGTAGAGGCTATTGATACAAAGCTATAGAAGCTTTGATACCTATTTTTATAGAAAATATTCATTTACTCATAAAAATCTGAGAGCCTACTATATTAGGTTCTGTGGATATAGCATAGATGAGTACCTTCAAGGGCATTTTTGTTTGAGTAAAGACATCTTCGAAGAGGTGTTATTTGAACAAAGAATTAAATGATCAGAAGGAGGCTGCCATCCAGTAAACTGTAGAACAAGTATTCCAGAGAACATCAAGTGTAAAAGCCCTAATAGAATTTACTAAGGAATTCACTGAGGAGGAGGGGAGAAAGAGAGAAATCAAGTATGCCCGAGCAACTAGCTCAGCAGATTTGGGGCTGAGTAATTAGCATAATGAAGATGCCACTAACTGAGATAGGGTAGACTGAGTGAGACACAGATTAAATGGGTACTATAATTCAAAATCTCTTTGGTTCAGCTAATTTTGAAATGCTTAAGAAATATTCATTTGGGTATGGTTGTGTGATTAGATAGAAATAGTGATATAAAGATATACAGTTCCGGCATCATCAACACAGAAATGATATTGAGAGTTATTTAATTGAATGAGATCACCGGTGAGATCATATAGATAAAGGATTAGACAAGAAGACAGTCAACAACTGAGCCCTGGGACAGAATGTTCAGAGGCTGAGCAAAGGAAGTCTGTGGAGGAGTAGTCACAGAGAAGAAAACCAGGAGAGTGTGATGTTCCAGAATCCAAGGTAAGAAAGTATTTAATGAAGGATCAGATGGACCATAATGATAAAAATCATTTATTCACTTTTTGCTGTGCACCCTGTTCTATTCTAAACAGCTGACATTGCTGGTTAAAACTCACTGTAAATACAGCAGGTTGGTGAAAAACACTTATCTATTGTTTGCTCTAGGCCAGGCACTCTTCATGGAACTTTGTACATGTTGACCTATTCAAGAAACTCAGTGACTATATGAAATAATAAGTACAGATTTGAAGAGGGCTTAAGAAACTTGACAAAAGTTCCAATTTGTAAGTGAAAAAGCTAACATTTCAGCACTGATGAGATTTAAGGAGGTAGAGAATGGCAAATTGACTAAAAGATACATGAAGATGAAGGGGGTTGATGACTTTAGCAAAATGTTTTCAGTGGAGTGATGAGAATGAAAGCCTGATTTAGTGTCTGTTAAAAGGATTTTAGATATGACAAATGAAGAGAGTCAGTTTAGACGTTTCTTATTTTTGACATTATACTTTACAATTGAAGTGTGAGGGAAAATGCTATGTAAAAATTCCAGACCTTTATTCCAGTAAAAAAAAAATTAGGAAAAAATCCATTTCTAATAAAAATATTATTAGAAAAAATTTAAATCTGTGATTTAATTTTTCAAATGTTGATCTTTACAGAAAAGCAAGTTATTCCAAAGCTGAGATTACTTTTTTTTAACAAATCAATTTTATTGATACATATTAATAAAGCATACAATTCATCCAAAGTGTACAATCAAAAGTATTTGGTATAATCATATAGTTGTGCATTTATCACTTCAATCATTATTAGAGCATGTTCATTATTTCAATAATAATAAAACAAACAAGAAAATTCTTAACCTCTCAGGCTCTTGCTATTTCCCCTGCTGGACATAGCTGCTATTTCTAGATATTCTTGCACAATTATTTATTTATTTATTAAGCAGTTTTAATGAGATATAGTCACATACCATACAATCTATCCAAAGTGTGTAATCAATGACTTTTAATATAATCACAATATTTTTTATTATAAAAAATGTCAATGCTGACTAGGATTTTTGCTTCCAGAATAAGAAACCTAAGTAATACTGATCATTTAAATAAAGGTAAATAGAAGAAAGGATAGTTTTTACTTATTGCTTTTTAATGTAGCACTAAATCAAATTATTAATATTCATTAATTTTTTCTTTAGTGTGAATATTTATGAGACAGCACATTAAATTATGAGAAGTCTAGAATTTTCAGTGTTTTCTAAGATTCTCCTGAGTCAGGTTCAGATTACTTTGCCAGGTTCACTTAGAACAATATTTAAACGGCAGTTTTTGCTCAAAACATTAAAATAGACTTCATCAAAACCTAAAAAACAGGAAAAAAACAATGGAAGGAAGAATATAATTATTTGATATGCTTGGAGTGTCTAATATTGCCCCATTAACTGAATTATTGCTTAGTTGCACATTTTACCTTAAGCTCTATTTTAGAGACATTTCGCTGAGCTAGATAGAATTTGTTGACTTAAATAGGCTATTTGTCTTCTTTTTATAGTTATCTTTATCCAATGTATATGGAAAAATTCTAAACAAAATTAACCAGCACCATATTTTACGGCTCACAATATAGACTTGCCTTGTTTGAATAATTCTAATTATGCAATGTGGGTAGCGTCACATTTCCCACAAACAATAAATACCTTACCTGATGTGAAAAATTTGTAAGGATAAGAAGATAGAAGACATATCTCCTTTTATGAAAAAGAAACTTCATAATTCATCAATCAGTCCTGAAGGCTACAATAATTACCTTTGCAATGTTGTACCTAACAAAGGCCATAGAAATCTATTAGGAATGTATAACAAGATTTTATGTTAGAAGTATATAATTCAAGGCCTAAATTCAGAAGGCTAGAGAGACTCTTGTCCCTAAAGTATATTACTCTACATAGAATGAAAATCCAATAAGGCCATGCTGAGTGTGCACCCCTTTCCTGAAATGATACTAGATGTTCTTTCTAATTTCAATGTGTCCAAAAATAGGTGACATATTATTAATGGGGGAGGAAAATTAATAGAATTGGAAACACTAATGATAACTTAAAATTACTTAACTACCAATTGATTTCAATGACAGTTCAAGTTCAAGCACAGTGTTTTCATTCTTGATCCAACCGGTCTGAAATCTTTGGTAAAATAATCATACAAATGTTATGCATAAAATCAAGGAAGGGATTCCAGGATACTGATTGAGAATTGAAGTCCTGAGCCACAAAGAAAACAGCCAAATGTGGCTCTTGGGGACTGGAGTTTTAAGACCTGAGTAGAGATAGACACTATATTTATAGGTTGGATGCATTGTGAGTGAGGTGGGATTGAATTTACTCTCACCTACAAGAGAGCATGGAAAGGCTTCAATAGACTTGGAATAGAAATAGTCTTCTAAAGGAAATCTGAATTCCAGGTCCATGTTGCCACGCCTGTGCATGAATATTTGCCTTCTCCATGGGCTACTAAAACTTTACTCCAAAAGCCTTTATTAACCTTGGTTTGGAATTGATGAGCCCAGAGACGATAGGAGAAGCAACTATGAAACTGTCACATAGGGAAATGTCCACATTTCAGGGTATTCAGAATACTCCAACAAAATTAAGTTTCTACTAAAATTGAGCTTAAGCATAAAGCAAAAAAAGCACACACAGAAATCCAGTACAATGGAAGAAAAAGACACAATCACTTGGAAAACCATAGCCAAGGATGTACAGATGATACATAAACATAAAGCAGATTAAATATAATTAAAATTTCCAGAAAAATAAATGAAGGAATAAAATGCATAAGACCACAGTAAGATAGGATGCAGTGAAAAAACTAGGTGGCAACTTATAAAAAGACACCAATAGGAATTCAATAAATAATTAATGCATCTTAAATAATGTAGATTTGAAGAAATAAATCACCCTGAATACAATACAAAGAGATGAAGGTATGGGAAATAATAAAGAAAAATTAAGAGAAATGTTGTGGTTTGAAGCTGTATGTATCCCAGAAAAGACATGTTAATTCAAATCCACTCCACAGAGGTGAACCTATTGAAAGGTAGGACCTTTTGATGGGGTTACCTCAGTTAAGGTGAGGGTCACCTCAGTCACGGTGGGTCTTACTGGAGTTTCTGAAATTCAGAAAGGGAGGGAAAGCCACAAGGAGCAGTCAGAAGCTGAAATTCAACAGAACCTGGAAGAGAATGGAGTAGCTGAGAGACCACCATGTGCATTACCATGTGACAGATTAGCTAAGGACCGAGGATTGTCAGCAGCCAGTCCCAGAACGCCACAGTCTTTGGGAAGAAAACATCTCCTTGAGGATGCTTTAATTTAGACTTCCTTTTAGCCTCAAAATGCCCCCATGTTACACCTCTTTTTCCCTCTCTCTGCCTTCAGCATATAAATAAAGGTATAAAATACCTTTATCCTAGAATTCTATAACCAATGAAGCTATCATTTTTAAGTGTAAAGGTGAAATAAAGTCATTCCTGTTCCATCAAAAAATATAAGAGCTTATTACTCATAGGCCTTGAATCTTTTATAGCAAAAAGGAAAATAACAAATGGGAAGTTTGAATTTATTAGTTAGTAGTAAATATTCTGGGTTTGAAAATCCTGTGCACATATTAGGGAACACTTGTTTATTGCCTAAAACTACCTGCTTAGAAGTATAACTGTTAGATCCAAGTGTGTGTTCGCTTTAAGGTTCATAATGCATACCGGGACTCAAGAAATAACACTAATATTATATGAGGATGCTAATTTTTCAAGACAGGTGCTAAAACTAAGCACATGTGTTTTTTTTATTAGTTGTCAATTAGAGTGGCAAATACATTGTATCATAAAATTTTACCTTTCTGTATGATAATTAAACATAATTATGGGTGTAAAATATTCTGGCAGTACCAATTTAAGCTTCTAGAGTAATACTGAAAGTCTAAACCAGTGTTACTCAAAGTGCGGTTCACAGACCAGCAACATTAGCATTCCTTGCGAGTTTGGGAGAAATGCAAATTAATGGACCCTCCAGACCTGTGAATCTAGAATCTCTGGAAGAATAACCCAAATTTCTTGTTTTAATGACATCTCCAAGTGATTTCACAGACAAAAGGTCTGCACATCATACCACTATTTTCATATTTAAATACTTGGCATGAACTTTCCATGTCTTTTCTCCTTGGTTTTCTAGAATATAGTGCCACTGAGTAGAAATTTGAAGTCTGTGTGATTTTTTAAAACTTTTTTTTAAATTGAAATATATCACTCAAACATAAACATACATAAACAATAAATGTATAATAGTTGTGAACTTAAAAAACACATAACATCATACAAACATATATAACATTTAACTCTACCACCAATAACTTACATTGTTTTTAAACCTTTTTAACTAATGATTAAAGAATATTGTCAAAATATTACTACTGAACAAAGTATTTTCCCCTAACCAATCAAATTATTATCCTTATATCATTTATATATGAACATACATAAACAACTAAGTGTATAGTAAAAGTTGTGAACTTACAAAGCAAACATGCATAACGTCATACAGGGGTCCCATACATAACCTTCCACCAACACCTTGTATTGTCATGAAACATTTGTTGCAAACTATGAAAGAACACTGTCAAAATCTTACTACTAATCATAGCTCTTATCTTACATTTGGTGTGTTTTCCCCCCAACCCACTCTATTATTATTTTTTAATATATTTTTTATGAGAGAAGTTATAAACTTATAAAACAATTATGCACATGTGCAGAATTCCCAAACAACATCCTTCCATCAACACACCACAGTGTGGTGTATCATTTGCTACAGATAAAATAATATCATCTGATTATTGCAATGTCCATAATTTACATTTGGCTAACTTTTTCCATACTGCCTCAGTATCAACACAGTAAATCTTTTGCGTAGATGCAAGAATATTATATTATTACTACTAACCACAGTCCATAGGTCACTCCAGCTGTATTTTTCCCTTGCCTCTCCACATTCCCAACACTCTGCAGTAGTGATGTACATTTGTTGTAGCTCACAAAGGACATTCTTGCATCTGTACCATCAACCACAATTCTCACCCACCTCCTGGTTTACTGTGCTATCCAGTTCCTAGATTATTCTCAAGCATTCTGTCAATTGGCATTTACATAACTAGACTACCATTTTCAGTCACATCCCCATTTATAAACCAGCTGTTACTCACTGTGTGTTATCCTCCACTCTATACATTTCCACAATTTTATGGTAAAGCTAATTAAAACTGCTACATACATCAAATATCAGTAGTCCACTCAGTTCTTCTCTTCTCTCTTTTAAGAATCCACCACATACCACCAGGTCTTGAAGATATTTTCCAATAATTTCTTCTAGAAGTTTTATGGTTCTTGCTTTTATTTTTATTTATTTTTTATCCATTTGGAGTTAATTTTTGGATAAGGTGTGAGCTAGGGGTCCTCTTTCCTTCTTTCAGCACTATTTGTTGAATGGATTGTTCTGCCCAAGCTGTGTGAGTTTGACAGGCTAGTCAAAAATCACTTGACCATACCTGTGAGGGTCTGTTTCTGAACCATAAATTTGGTTCCATTGGTCTGTTGTGTTTGTCTTTATGCCAGTACCATGCATAATACCACTATAGGTAGTATTATGATTTAAAGTCTGGAGATGAGGGTTCACTTTTCCTTTTTATGATGTTTCTGGCTATTCAGGACTCCTTACCCTTCCAAATAAATTTAATGATCATGTTTCTGTTTTTTCTTTAATGCTGGTGGAATTTTTATTGGGATTGCATTAAATCTCTATATCAATTTGAGTAGAGCTGACATCTTAATGATATTTAGTCTTCCAATCCATAAGCATGGAATGTTCTTCCAATTATTTAGGGCTTTTTTTATTTGTTTTAATATTGAGTTGCAGTTTTCTGAATACAAGTGCTTTACATCATTGATTAAATTTATTCCTATTTGAGTTTTATCTGTCAAATTTTATTTTCACCACTTTTATTGATATATTCTTCATTTCTAGACTCTCTTCCAGGCCTCTCTCTCCTGTCTTTTCTTTTCCTTGCACACCCTTTAGTATTTCCTGAAATTCTGGTCTCTTGCTTAGAAATTCTCTAAGTTTCTGTTTATCTGTGAATATTATAATTTCACCCTCATTTTTGAAAGATAGTCTTGCTGGATTTAAGATTCTTGGCTGGAAGTTTTTCTCTTGTAGTATCTTAAATATATCATACCACTGTCTTCTTACCTCCATGGTTTCTGGTGAAAATCAGCATTTAATCTTATTGGCTATCCCTTATATGTTATGCATTGCTTTTCTCTTTCTAGTCTCAGAATTCTCTCTTTGTCTTTGGCCTTTGACATTCTGATGATTATGTGTCTTGGAGTTGGTCTATTTGAATTTTTTCAGATGGGAGTACATTGTGCTTCTTGGACATGGATATCTATGCCCTTCAATAGGGTTGGGAAATTTTCTACCATTATTTTTTAAAATATTTCTTCTGCTCCTTTTCTCTTCTCTTCTTCTGAGACACCCATGACACGTGTTTGCATGCCTTTGTGTGTCATTTAGTTCTCTGAGACCTTGTTCAATTTTTTCCATTCTTTTCTTCATCTCTTCTTTTGTATGCTCACTTTCAGAGGCCATTTCTTCAAGCTCACAAATCCTTTCTTCTGCCTCCTCAAATCTGCTATTATATGACTCCTATGTTTTTTAAATTTCATTGATTGCACCTTTCATTCTCATAAGATCTGCTATTTTTCAATGTATGCTTTCAAATTCTTCTTTGTGCTCATTCAGGTCTTCTTAATATCCTCAATTTCTTTAGCCATCTCATTGAATTTATTAAGGAGATTTGTTTGAACATCTATGATTAGTTGTCTCAACTCCTTTATGTCATCTGGAGGCTTATCTTTTTCCTTTAACTGGGCCATAGCTTCCTGTTTCTTGGTGTGGATTGTAATTTTTTGTTGGTGTCTTTGCATCTGGCTTACTAGAGTATTTATTCTGGGTGCAGTTTTTCTCTTTAGTTTAAGGCTTCCTATTGTTTCTCCCTTGCTGGTTGTGCAGTAGGAGCCAAGCATATAGTTGGTGCTCTAAGCTGTGGAGGCTCAAGCTGCCCTCATTGCACCAGGGACCAGTGATGCTTCTTCCAACTTTCTCCTTTGCCAGGGATAGGGACAAAGTCACAGCTATGTGGAATAATCCACATGCAGGCCTATTCTGTATTTGCCCAGAGAGACTGATGAAGCTTCACGTCCTTTCTCCCCTAATTGGGGTAGGCATGGAGCTGCAGGTGTGGGCAGCAATCTATGCAGCATGGGTCCAAGATGACTGCAATTGCCCTGGTAGACTTCTGATTTTCAGTCAATGCCAGCCAAATTCTCTGCAGTTATCTGTATAGGCTGGTGCAGGGCTCCTCAGCCTCCTCCCTGCCATAGGTGGGGCTGAAGCTTAGGCTAGGGTTGTAGGTAGACCTGCTGAAGGAAACTGGTTCCTGCTCACACTGAGAGTTTGAGTCAGCCTGGCTTCCTCTCAGGGGTAGAGTCAAAATGGTGGCTACTGGCCTTTTTCTGACTTGGGCTGGTTCTTACCCTAGCAGTTCCCAGGGTTATCTCTTAGTCTCCCAATCTGTAGCTGAATTGGCAGCCAACCGTCTCCTCCTCCCCTCTTTCTGGGAAATGGAGCTTCCAATCAATTCCCATCACAGAGCAGCTCCTGGGGTGGCTCATGCCTCCAGGGCAGGATAATCACTGGCCTCCACCGCTTGGCTGGTAATTTCCCAGAGAGGCTGGTACAGGTTCCCGAAGCTTCCTCCCTGCTGAAGGTGGCACTGGGACCTAGCCTAGACTTGATATATGATCTTGATGGGAAGAAGCCAGTTCCCACCAGCACTGGGATTCTCAGTCTGTCCCGTTTTCCCTTGTGCCAGGTGTGGAATTAAGATGGCAGCTCCTGGCCTCTTTCTGACCTGACAGGCCCAAACTTCAGCTGTTCTCAGAATCATACTGTAGCACACTGAATTTCCTCATCATAGTTGAAATTGGTGCCCAACCATCTCTTCCTCCCCCATTTTGGGGAAGTGGAGCTTTTGATTCCAGCAGCGGAACAACTCCCAAGGTGGCTTGTGCCTCCACTAGAGAATGGGCACCAGCCTCCGTGGAGTGGAGCACTCTACTTACGAGTCTTCTCTGCAGACAGGCATCTCCTCCTTCAACTCCTTCAAGTATGTTGCAGGATGCTCTTCTGGTCTCCTGGAGCCCCCAAACAGGTTCTTCAGCTAGCTCCAGAGAGCTCTGGGTGTTAGCTAATTGCCCTGTAGCAGCAACTGACTCTAGGAGCTCCTTACTCCACTGCCATCTTGGTGGTTCTTTCAAGTCTGTGTGATTTTTACTCATTTCTAAGTTTTGGTTTTACCTGCCTGCCCCGCCCCCCTCCCACCCCCATGCTGGAATATACATAACATTACTTCCTTTATTTTTTGTGTTAAATATTTAGTCAAGGTATGTCAAACTATAAGCATGTTTTTACTAATTTGTCTGTGAATCTGTCAATACTTTCATCCATATTTTAATTTCCTGCTTGGGATAGTTTTCTTCCAGTGTGTCTTTGTTTATAACCATTTTAAATATTCAGATGTCTGTGTTATATGTTGTAGTACTTAACATGCTTGGATTAGATCCTTCTGCTCTATCACATTTATCCTCCTTTCTCTAAATGATATAATTTATCATATACATATTTTATCACTATTGAATATTTTATTACATCTCTTTTGTTCTCCATTATTTCTCATGTTAGTATTAATAATAGTTTTTAACTTTGGATGTTCTCTTTTTTTGTCATTTCATTCATCATCTTTCCACTTCTGTTGTATTAAGCTGTTTACAAGAATTGATTGCTTTATTATCAGAATACATATCAATTTAAATGCTCATCTTCATCAGTTTTGTTTTGCATTTTATTATTTTTATGTTTCCAAGATTTTTAATAAAATTTAAAATGACTAATGAATATTTTACAAATGTTCAAATAAGAAGTCTGCAATTTCTCATTATTGTATTGAAACTTTCCACATTGTCTTTTTAACTGCAATAAAAATGGAGCATTACCAGGTCTCAACAAGAGCCTAAAATGCCTCTGGCCACTTATGCTATAGGAAATGAGTATAAGGGCTCCAGAGAGAAAGTCAAATTGGAAAGATTGGAAGGTTAGATTGTTCTTAACCAATTGCAGTTAGCATATCTTACTTTCACAAGTTTTACAAATACTTTATCATGTGAATACATTGTAGAGACCCTCTCAGAGCTTTAGAAGGTGACTGTGGAAGTGAGGCAACCAGAAATTTAAGCTTCAATTCGATTGTCAATCTACCTCCATTCAAGACTGATTCCCCCTGACCAAGTTACTGTTTTACTTTTTCCATAGATTATTTGCAGGTTCATAAACTCTGTGTAAGATCTTTCTACATGCTTAATTTATAAGCAAGCATATAAGAAAGAACTACTAGATTCTCTTTCTCTCTCATTTCCTTATTGGGGGATTTTTGTCAGTCACACTTTGTTCTTTAGCTCTAAATTTCACTTTGCATTTTGGGAGGCTGGTCAGATCTTTTAAATAGAAAATAATCAGAAATCCTCATGTCTACATATCCAAACAGTAAACTGACACATTAGGAACAAGAGCAAAACATGTCCAGCTGTTTTCTCAGTTTTCCATGGGCACTGGAAACAAGAAATGGAAAGGCCCAAATGAAGGAGAATGATGTAGGCATGTTGGTGGAACAGAAATGAGGGCAGAAGCTATTGAAATAAATAGAAACATGACCACAAAAGACCTTCTATATCATGGTCGAGGGTTTTTATTTTATTCTGGGAATAGTAAAATAAAGTAGTTTTTATTTTACTCTGGAAAAGTCTTTGAAAGCTTTCTAATTATTAAGATAAGTTAACTTAATTTGAATTGTGTTTTTAAATGATCTATTAGGATGCTGTGCATGGAAAATATTGTGTGAAAGGTCAGATGAACCACATAAGGGGAAATTCTTACATTCCAAGCATGAGCTGATGATGGCTTGGATTGAAGAGTTCTTACTTCTGAGTGCAGATGGAGAACTTTAGGCAGCCTTGAGATATATTTTGAAATAACAAACAAGGCTAATTGATAAATTGGATGTGGTTGGAAGGAAGGGCTTGGAGGAATAAAAGATGATTTCTAAATGGCCTGAGCAGTTACAGAGATAAGAGTGCCAGATAATGAGATGGGAAAGACTGGAAGAAGAATATTTGAGTAGCAATTGAAAGCAATGACAAGAGCTGTCTTTAGAATATGCTAAGTTTGAGGTGGCTATTAGATATCCAATTGGAAATGTCAGGGGGCTATGGAATATTGACTATCATCAAGAGGTCAGGGTTGGAGAATTACAAAGAGAAAAGGAGAGGGGGGACTTGTCAGCATATAGTCATATAGATCATGTTTAAAGTTATGGAATTAGATCCAAAGATCTAGGGAAGAATATGGATGAAAAAGTTGTCTTATCTTGAAAAGGATAATTTCTATGTGAAGGTATGAGGACAGAAATAGAGCAGAGTTCATTGAGTTGGAAAATTAGAGACAGCAAGCCCTGACACATAGTTGGAAAATCTTGTTTTAACATGAGGAGAAACATGGTGCTGTATCTAGGGGAAATTTAGAGTCAAGGGAAGATTTTCAAAGATGGAGTACGGTAGAGCATATTTGAATAATGCAGTTGAGAGTGTGGCTTCTGGTGCCAGAGGGTAATGATGCAGGATTAACCCTGTTAAGAGGATATGGGATCTAGGGCATCAGAAGAAGTTGCTTTTCATAGAAGAAAGAGTACATCTTCTTTTGCAGCAGCGAAGAGGTCAAAATTAGATATAGATACAAGTAGTTTTGGAAATGCGGTAGTAGTGAAACGAGGAAAATTCCCTTTTGTTTTGTTTTGTTTTGCTTCTGTAACAATATTCACAAATTGAATAGCTTACAACAATGTACATTTATTACTGTTCTGTACCTCAGACATCTGAAATCAGTTTCACTAGGCTGAAGTCAGGTGTCTGCAGTTCATGTTTCTTCTCATGGCATTGATAGGAGCATATGTTTCCTTGCCTTTTTCAGCCTCTAGTAACCCTCTATGTATGTTCCTTTGCTTGTGGTCCCTCCTGATATCTTCAAAGCATACTACTTCAGTCTCTGATCCATCATCACATCACATTTTCCTTTTCTGAAGCCAAATCTCACTCTTCTTCCCTCTAATAAGCACACTTGTGATTTCATTTAGGCCACATGGTTAATCCAGGATAATCTTCCCATACGAAGATCCTTAATCTAATCTCAACTGCAAAATTCCTTTTGCATATAAGCCAATTTTCACAGGTTCTATGGATTAAGATGTGGATATCTTTGAGGATCATTATTCAGCCTAGCCTACCAACCCTCCAAAATCTTCTATTCAAGAATTTATTCATTTAATTATCCATTTGTATATCCATTCATCTATTATTTATTTAACTGTGTATATCAGGTACTATGCTAAGTAGTGTACTTATATTGGGGAACAATCAGATACTTTGCCTTTGCCACCAAGGAACAAGTAGAGGGAGAGGTAGTAGAAGAAAAGTGATAAAGAGGTGGGGTTATAATTTTAATGATTCAGTTTGCAATATTTGTACAAAGAAGTTATTGCTATATATTTTTCTATTTTTCACATATTCTGCATCTGGCTCTGGGTGCAGAAAGTGAGAAAAGTTTAAAGAAATATTTTACATTTTTTGTATAATGGAGTTGCTCGCTTTCAAGTGATAATTCATTACTTGCTGAACTTGGTTCCAGCTTCAGCTTGATAAGTCAGGCAATAATCATTCTCATTTTTACAACAGATTGAATGGCCATTGCAGTCATCCAAGTATTATGGATTTTGTGTGTGTTTTTTTGCTGAGACTTTATATTTGTTTTAACAAGAAACTGGTAGAGAATGAGTTTGGAAAACTAGCCAAGTACTCTCTTAATGCTTAATGTGCTTTTCCCTTTTAACTTTATAAATTTTATATGTGTTTATTATTAGTATGTAAATATTTTTAAGTCAAAGTGTTTGTTAAAGTAGTCATTTATTAATAATTCACAATGGGGATGTTTTTCCTGTACAATTAGAAAATAAAATTACTAGGTTCTACTCCCCTAGTTTAGATAAAAGATAAATGAAGGACAGCAGATTTGCTCATGGTAAATGAAGGCTATATAATCAGCCATAATAGCATTTATCAAATACTTATAGAAATAATCCTCATCATGGAAGAATTACATTGTTGAGATTACTTTTGCTGTTTTTGAAACAAATGTCCCTAAGAGACATTTGTGATCCACTGGGCCCTATCCATCTGTCTATCACCTATCTATTACATTTTTCTACCTTTCAGTCTCTCTTTCTCTTTAATATGTAGTGAGGTTATTTTGCTAGGGACTTTAGAAAATGACAAAAAGTATGGGGAGATTGAAAATGATAACTATATGCAGTTTATTTTAAAAGATTCTACACAATAAACTATTGAGAATGCAGAGTTCTGACATTATCTTCCAGTCCTTAAATAAAGATTTAGTGTCCACTCTTTAACTCGTGCAATGCTGCCACTCAGTATGCATGCAGAATGTTGAAGATTAATAATACCAACTCAAACTCTCAAGTTCTTGGTTCCAACAAGGGTATCTGAAGCCATTTCATCTCCCCACAGGTTTTGAAGAAGGGGCATCGTCCTTCATGCTCACAGGTAATACCTCTGCTTGTGCTGTGGATACCATCTTCCATCATTTTTGGAGACCTTGCTTTCTCACTTAGCAATCTTTTCTCTTGCCTAACCTTTACTCTCTCTATGGCTTCTTCTGAAGAGCCTAAAGACATGTTTAAATTAACTCCCATTTAAAAATTCCAAGAAAGAATGAGGATGAGGAGAAAGAGGAGGGGGTGGAGGGGAAGGAGGAAGAAGATCTCAGCCTCTAGATTTCATTACCTTTTGATATCAATTTGTTTCCCTCTGTCTCTTCACAGACAAGTTCTTAAAATGTTGTTTATACATCTATTGCCAAAATCAATAGATGCTTTATCCTTATTTCATTTTTTCGGTGTCATTTGCCTCTTTGCCCACTCTCATTTGCATGAAAAAAAAATCTCCTTTCCATTGGCTTTAGAGCCATCACTCCAATTTTCCTCTTTTTTAAAATGATCTTTCCTCTTAATTTTCTTTAGAATTCTTTCTATCAGTTGCTTAACCCCAACATGTAGTTTTTCCACAGGATTTTGCCTTTTCTTAATATATGCACATTACCTAAGTAATCTAATCTTTAGCCAAAATTTAAATTAATAACCAATGTTGATGACTCCCAGGCCAATATTTATCCTAGGCTCTCCTGAGTTCCTCATAAAAATACTTATAAATAATAGCTATTTAAATGCCTCACAGGCACCTTGAACTCAAAATATTAAAAAATAACTCATCATATCCAGCCCAATCTCAGTATACAAACCAAACTAGAGATTTAAGTAGCTCAGGAAAATCAAGAAGCACTCAAGTTTAAACATTCTTATATAAAGAAAACTACCTCCTTTCTCTGGTCTCCACCTCCAATCTGTTGTCAAGTTTTCATAATGATTTTTCTGTAACATCTTTTCCTTTTAGCCACATCAAATCACATATATATTCCTGAAAGTCTGGATTTTTTTCTACCACGATTTTTTACCATTTCCAATCTCTTTTCCAGGGTATCTACTGCCAAGTTAATCTATCTGATCAGTTATTAATGATATCATTTTATAAGTCAACAATGTTGAACAATTTCTCATTTCTTACCAAATAAATGCTAATTTCATGATGTGGAAATTCAAAGTTTTAACATAAAATTATTATATTAATATTTCCTTTGATAAAAACATCTGTGTTTAACATAGGTACAGTAGACATCTGTTTGCCATGCCCCCAAAGAATTCACCCACCTCTAATAGCCAAACCCCAACTTTTATTTTGATAGTCACTACGACAGCCCTAGCACACATGTTTCTATTGTATTTAACCCAAGTTCTGCCTGCATTGTTGGACAAGCAATATTAGACATTTTGAGCAATAGTTCCTCCTCTCCAAAGCAAGGGTGTGTATATACATCAGAGTTTAGAGACAAGCATGTAACCCAAATCAGACTAGTAAAAGAACTACACAATACTTTTCTTTCTGTTGTTGGGTATGTTAGGATGAATTATTACTCCCCACAAAAAAAAAATACACACGAAAAACACAAAATAAAGCATATGATCTTGGTCTTAGTCTGTGTGGATGTGAGCTTATTGTAAATATGAACTTCTGAAGATGTTATTAGTTAAGGTGCGCCCAAACTGAGTGAAGGTGAACCTTAGTCCAATAAGACTGAAGTCCTTATAAGCAAAGGAAATTGGACACACACATACATAGCCACAGGGAGGATCCGGGAGCAGAAAGTTAGCGGGAGCTGGAAGGAGAAAGGAGAAGACATTGCCAAGTGACAGGAAAGCTAAGGAACCTAAGGATTGCCACCTGGCCAGAACCAATGCTACTGACCCTAGGAAGGAAGCAAGTCTTCTGGTTTTCTAAACCATGAAACAATAAATTCCTGTTGTTTAAGCCTACCTATTGTGTTGTATTTGTCATATCAACCTGGAAACTAAGACGGGAAAGAATTTTTCCATTAGGATAGTCAATCTAGTAGTTTAGTTGGAGCTCTAGCAGCCATTAAACTATCACTGGATAAGAACCAACGGTCAGTTCTTTCCATCTCCTTGAAATATACCTATAATTTACCTATATTTAAAAATTAAATTCAAATTTCATCTCTTCTATAAAGTCTTCCATGATTTCCTTAGCTTTACATATTCTCTCACTCAGATTGCCCACATATACGTGTCATGTACCACTTTTTGTGTTTTAGCATATATAATGGTTTGTTTACTTTCTGTCTGCTACGGCAAAGTAAAATAATACTTCCGGTTGCTACAGCAAATTAGGTTGGAATTAGGTAGGAATTCAGGTTTTTCCAATTGTTTAGTGTCTAATCCTGGCTAAAATGCTTAATTTCTCTGAGTTTTGGTTTTTACAGATATTAAATGAATTAACATATGAGAAAATATTTAGTGTTAAAACTGTTAAAGAAATAATTCAACGAAATATGTATCAAAATTCTAAATGAGTAGATATTATGTACCAAGTGCTGCACTATAATTGACATTGTGACTGACATATAATATGCTCTGTTCAAAGTGTATAAAAGAGCACATATTATTTATTAGAAATAAAACTACTAAAGGGAAACTATCATAACTTATTTTATCTATCTTAGTACTTATTATTTTAGCTTAAACATATTCAATGACGTATTTAGTAAAGTTTTAGAAGAAAAATAGAAAGGAAAAATGTAGAATCAGAAGAGCTGCCATCTGATTCACAATGCAATAAGAAAAGCAAATGTCAAATTTCTTTCTATATTGCTTACTCTAAAGACCTATTGAAAGGCAAATATTAGCAATCAAGGAAAAACTATATAGGGAATGACTGTATATAATGCCAAATATCTTTTGGAAATTGTCATTTTTTACTTCCAAAAATGAGATTTGGAAGAATTGAGTTTAGTTGTTGAAGAGTATATTGTTTTCAATACATTCCATCAATAATATTTTCTTTTGTATCATATTCTTGTAGGGAAAAATTGAATTTTATATCACTATAACATTTCCCTAACCACTTGAAGTTAAAAAAAATAAAAATCTTCATTAGACTCCTCATCTCTTTACCATTATAAGTGCTCATGGCAACAACTGTCAGTGGCTCTGAGCTTGCCAAAGAAAATAATAGCCTCACGGGTGACTTTTATTCCCTTGAATATTTGCAAATTGAATGGGAAAAATAAAACACCATTCTTATTGTAAATATAGGATTATATGTATTTGCACTATTTTCATAAAGGATGTGGGCATTTCTAAATATACTTTAGAGACAATAAATATTCTTTTTTCAAAAGGTATGCCTTTTCTCTCTTAGGTATCCCGTATCCAGAGGTAAAAGCTTGTTAACATTTGTATATATTTTTTTAATTAAAATTTGTTTTACTGGCTCATTTTAATACAGGTACTTCAAAGTGTCTTTAATTATGACTGCATTTTATTTGCTATATTAACACTTCATTGAGGAAAAAATGGCATAATATCTGTAGGAAATATTGTTTCATAAAGGTTCTAAGTAAATAAAATATAAATTAAATAAGTAAATATACTTTTAATTATTTCTTTAGAAGTTTAGCTATATAATATATATCATGAATAAAGTAGAGTATATAGATATATATGTGCACACACGCAAAAATTATATTCCTGGCAATCTCTGTCCCTACAAACATAGTTATAGTCCTGTAAATCAGTGAAGAAGTATCCTCAAATGCTTTTCATATGTCTGTGGTCCAAGCATATCAGCATGAATCACAGTTTATTCACTTTCAAACTTAAATTGCATAACATTTGTAAGACACTTTAAAAAGTGCTCTAGATAGAGACCTTTGAAAATGTTATGGTTTGTTTAATGTTCCCTACTTCAGAAGTTAAGAATTGGCTACTGATTCAAAATAAAATTTGGTTAATAATTTCTTTTATAGCTGTGTTCAACATCTCAATAAATATCTAGGTAAGCCTTTTAAAAATATAACTCATAATATCAAATACAATTAGCTAAAGAAAAATAACTATCTTTTTGGTTCATTATTAATCAGGAAACCTTGACCATGATAAAGCATTTCACTAAAGCACACCCAGGATTTTTGTTATAAAATAGGAATTACCTTAAGATAAATAGGAAATCACTTTTTAAATAGTCTACTGTTGGTCACATGACTCATATAACCAATATTAGTAAAAACTTTAAATTTTTGCTATTCTGGAATGAAAAAAGAGCAAAGGTATAACCAGATTTTGTCTAGGTTCTTGGTTAAGCTGCAGAAATGAATTTCAAGAGCATGTCAGGTTAGTTAGGCCAGTAATTTATTAAGGTAGGGAGGGAAGAGAAATAGGAGAAAATAACAGATCGTAGGTCCCAGGTAGAGAGGAAGGGCCTGAAAAGTAATAAAGTGGGCTGAATTAAAGACTGCAATTTCCCATTATAGATTATAAATGCCCAGATTATACTTGAGTGTTTTTGATCCATGTAGGGGAACACGGCAAGAGCAGGGCACAGAAGGCTAGAACAGGGGTCAAAAGGCAAGAGAGAGCAAGTGAGACTTTATGTTTGCTTTTTAGACCACTAATTATTCCGTCCCTTTGCTAATGGCATGGGAGGAGTTCCAGCAGCTGTTTGCTGTTTTGATTGATTACCCCACCCATCAATCCCCGAGGAGGGCCCAATAATAAGGCCCCTGGAGAATATCCAGGGCTTCTCCTGGCTTCCTGAGGAAATCTCATTCTAAATTGGATATCTCATGAGAGTTTTCCAGCAGTCATCTTGCAGGGGGGGGCGGGGTTACTGAATGACACGTGGACTTCTTGCCAGGTTCCAGATCCATCTATTGATTTCTTATCTAGCCTGCTTCAAAGGCATCCAGTTTCCTACAGCCCAAACTAATTTTATATCCAAGAAGAGATAGCAAGTTTCAGAAAATAAATAGGCCTAAACTAGTTGAAATGTTGTGGAAGAGATTCTGGGAAGTGGATTATACAAAGTTAGATTACTTTAGGCTAGGAGCAGAGATGAAAAATCTCTTGTGATAATGTATTCCAGAAAATGTAATTATCATGATCCTAAGCACTTTGATTGGGTCAAGTTCCCAAATACCAGAAAACTACAGTAGAACGAAGTCCACAAACAAGGTCAAACAATATATGTTTTCTATTGGTGACACTGTGAATGGACACATGAAAAAAAAACGGGACAAAAGTGCCTTTGGAAAGATACTGTGAGCAGGGAAACTAACAACCAGAAACTACCGAAGAAGAGCATAACTCTAAAAATAACCTGCTGCAAAATCTAGATTAAATGTCAGGAATGTGATTTGCATCCTCAGTAGACTGAAGAATGGTTTGACCTCAAAACAGAAACAAAAAATCATTAGGATAGAAGAAATTGAAATGGAAAATCTTTGGCATAAGTTAGCAAGTCAACAGGATGTAAAGGAGATTTTCAGAAAGAGCTGAAACAGGAATTTGGCACCATTATGAAAGATTGCAAGAATACTGTATTAGTCAGCCAAAAGAGTGTTGATGTGAAATACCAGAAATTGGTTGGTTTTTATAAAGGGTATTTATTTGGGGTAGGAGCATACAGATTCTAGGCCATAAAGCATAAGTTACTTCCCTCACCAAAGACTGTTTGGAGCAAAATGGCTGCTGATGTCTGTGAGTGTTCAGGCTTCTTGGGTTCCTATGTTTCCTATGTTTCTGGGGCTCTGCATTCAAGGTTCCTTTCCTCCTGGGGCTGGCTTCTCTTTCCTCTGCGAGCTTACTTCCTGGGGCTCCAGCTTAAGTCTTCAGCATCAAACTCCAACATCAAAACTCCAACATCAGAAAACTCCCAATTCTGTTCTTTGCCATATCTTTTATCTGTGAGTCCCCATCCACCAAGTAGTGGGGACTCAACACCCTAATCATAACTCAATCATGCCCAGGTACAGATCAGATTACAAGCATAATCAAATATTTCTTTTTGGAATTCAGCGATAATATTAAACTGCTACAAATACGAACAAATGCTAGGACATATAATTAAATCTCCATTGGAATCAATAAGGGGTAAAATTTACATTATGAAAAGTCAAATCAGAGATCTAAAGGTCTAACCCGAACAGTTCCCCAAGATTGCAAAGGAAGAGGACAAAGAGATAAATAAAATAAGAGATAATGATAAATAAAGAAAAGAAAGACCAGAAAGAAAATATTCTGAAGGAGAAATGAAGACAATTTAAAAAATAAAATCTAAGGTAATGTGGAAATAATCTGTATACTTAAACTGGAGTTTTAGCCCATTCAGGACAAAAGCAAAGAAAAAATTTTATTAATGTTTTACAATATTTTTGAATGACAAGTATAATAAAACAAAACCCTATTAGTAAGGACTCAGAAAAAAAATTTAATAGGTTTTCTATCTTGGAGTAAAAATAAGGGTGGTTTCAGACTTCTTTCTAGGAGGAACTGTATAGACAAATGAGGAAGAGGGATTTTTTCAGACAAAACTTTTAGCTGGGCCAAATCATTTTTCATCTAGGAACCATAGAAAGATACATTTGCAACTGTGTAGGAAAACCAAAAATATACTCCCATTGAAAAAAATTGTAGAAATTCTGTAATTTGTCATACATACAAATTAAGATATAAAAATCATGATATAGAAATTTTCATAGGAATGATAGTAAAAAGCAATATTTTAGAGCTTCATTTTTTTGATATGTAATAAAACAAACAGGTTATTTAGTATGGACTACATTTTTAAGGCACAGTAGCAGCTTTAAGAATTGCCATAGCTGTCCATTCTTTTACATTTCTTATGTTCACATTTATTTTAGAACCTTAGAAACTCACACTTGGAATATTAACTTGCTATATAATTTTAGAAATTCTCCTAATTTCCTTTACTTCTTCTCAAGTAGTATTGCTTAAAACCTTCAGCTTCAGCATAAAATTGATTAAGCTATTCTCCCACACAAAATTATTTACCATATATTCTCATTAGGAAAAGTAAAACTCCCGTCTCCTTAGTATGGTATTCAGTTTGCCCTACCTCTGTTGGATTAGAGCATGGACTTGATTTTATTGAGTAGGGACAAATGGCTCAAAAGTATCTTTGAGATATTTACCCTGGTTCAAAAAGATAATTGAGAAATATGGGAAATAGTGTTGATAAATTGACTAATATTAAGAAATAATGCTGTAAGCTTTAGGGGAAAATTCAAGCATTAAAAGGCGCAGAAATGAGCTATAGAAACAAAAAGAAGAAAGCACAGGAAAAAACTCATGCTCATTAACATTTTGCAATTTATTATTTTACATATCAAAATTAACAAATCTTGAAATATTAGAGGGGATAGTTTCTTATGTATATTTGACAAATATCATAAAAATGTGGAAACCAGACTTTTCTTTATGGTGAATTAATGTAGGCCTAACTCTAATTAGATGCACAATAGAAATAAATTGTTGAATATAATTCATCATTCCTTTTTCAGCAAGGTAAACAAAATTAGGGGAATAATTGCTTTTTAGGGAATTTTAATAATTTTGTATATTTTAACAGAGCAGAAAATATTAGGAAATACTACTTAATTAAATGTTTTTCCTTATAATATTTCGTGAATGGAAAGAGAAAACCCTATAACCCTTACCTATGTAGAAATTGCTGCATTAGCATTCTACAACCAGTAAAAACAATTTCAAATTAAAATTATTGAAAAAAAATGTGTATTACTTTTTTCCTTTAAAATGATTTCTTTTGAGTTTCACTTGTAAGCAGAATAAGTTACAATGACATTTCTTGCTAACTATTTGGGACCAAATCAGTTTGTGTTCGCTCTTCCTGTCTCTGAGATGTGTAACTGAATGATCATCATCCTGTCCCTATAATTAATTACATCAGAACTGACCTACTGCTCTGATCCTCAGTTCTCCATTTGCCCTTGCCAACCTGGACCCATAATTACCTAATGACAGACAAATTACATTTTGTACTCTTCTGCTTTAATGGGAAAAAAAATAGCACATTGACACAAATGGCACAAGTAGTGTTTGAACTATAGCCTTGGAAGCTATGGTTTTCTTTCTTTAAATGACCTTAATAGAGTCAAGTCAAATGCAAAAGAACAGAATATTCTATGAGAACTCTCACAAAAAAACTAAGTGTGAGACACCAAAGAGGAACTCAGATTAGGATGGGAATTTTAAGAAATTTCATGAATGCCACTTGGAAACAAGACAGGAACCAAATGAGACACTACTATTTACAATAACCCCCAACAGAAGTCAAAATGTTCAATTTGGGGCCAGTGCTTTGATAGTTAACTCAATTAACAGTAGGATGCCAAGTTCTACTCCAGAGTTTTGTTTGTTTGTTTGTTTGTTTTGAGGTACCAGGGGTCAGGGATCGAACCTGGGATATGGGAAGTTGGTACTCAACCACTGAGCCACATCACATTGGCTTCCCTGAGTTGGTTGTATGGTTTATTTTGCTTGTTGTTTGTTTTTGTTTTTTTGCAGGAGACAGTGGGAACTGAATACAGATCTTCCATCAGAGAAGCAGGTGCTCAACTGCTTAAGCAACATTTGCTCCCCAGAATTTTAATGAATGGATATTCTTGAGTATCATGTTTTATATTTCCAAGTAATAATTTTGTCTGCTTATAACATAATACATACTCATTGTTCAAAATTTGTGAAGTAATATGAAGGGTAAAACAACAAAAGGAAGAATAATAAAAATAAATCAATATCACTAGTATACCACCACACATATATAAGCACACTTAAATTTTCCAATTTTTTCCAAGGTCATAGTCATGCTATATAAACTTTTGTATTCATTTTAAAATTGTTTTCCTTTGAACTCATAGTTTTAAAATTCCCGTTTATTTTCTGTCACCTGAATATGCCCTAAAATGGTTCCATTTTAGCACTTTATATAGTACCTGAATCACAGTGTTTTCAAGTATTTTCTATTATTTCTTTAATTTGTTTTGAGCATTTTGATGATTCAAAATTATCTGTTATTATGAACAATAATTTAATGGAAATCATGAATGTAAATATTTGTCTGAATCTCTAACTCCTGGGACAATTCTTAGAAAAGATTTATTGGATGTAATCTATTTAAGCCTCTTGATATTGATTGTCTGTAAGTATCTGTCGCACCACACTGTTATCAGTTGTATATATCTAAATTGATCCATACAATTATAGGAAAATATAACCTTTTGCTTTAACTTAAATTTATTTTGTTATTAAAAGGTTGAATATTGATTTATTTCAAATTTTATTTTTCTGGGCATTATTCATATTTAAAGTTCGTTTCTATTCGGACAATGGTTCAGAGTTTGCTTCATGGAGATCTAAGGATCTGAGGAACATCTCTTTGAAGGCATGGGAGTAGGATAAAAAGAGAGGCAGAAGGAACATGCAAGGTGGGAGTTCAGACACTGGCCAGACTTCAAACTGAGCACAAATCTTCCCTTATCTACCTTTTAATTTGGATGACATCTAAAGCTAAAAAAAGGTAGAAAATGATTTCAGTAATCACTGTATTTCTATGTCAGTAACTGATTACTGATTTCTAGGAGCCCTATACACATTGAACATATCCCTTTTAGTCTTTATAAATATTTCCTTGCATATCTTTTGCTATATTTGATGACTTTTAATAACAACAAATTTATTTTTAAGTAGTAAAATGCCTTAATACATTTAATTCACAATAAGAAAAAAATAAAAAACACTGAGATTTATACACAGAAACCCATAGGAAATAAAGAATAAAACATTCTCAAAAAAAAAAAAAACGTAAAAAGTAGTTTGTGTAATAGGAGAGGTATGCTTACATACAGAACTATCAATAACTGATAAGTCTTAGATTGGGTTCCTCAGAAAGAGATTTGTGAGCAGGCAGTTTACTGGGGTGGGATTTCAGTAAATACCTCCCATAAGGAAATGCAGGCTTAGGTGGAGAGAGACTTTGAACTCTGATCTGTTATAACAAAGGCCTAAGGCAGTCCCACTGGATGGTCCTTCAGACATATCCATACATGAGACAAGAGATTTGGATCTTTATCCTTCCACATTAACCAGACATTGGATAAAGACTGCCCTGAGGAAGGGGTTTTGATTGGGCAAAGCATCTCCTATTAGCAGAGAGCAGTTTCTGCATGGAGACTCAACTGTAAGTTGTCAGTAGCCAGGGTTCCTGGAATCTTGGATAATGGAGCCTCAGCCCTAGGAGAGGATGGAAACCTCGCATCATTCCGTCCATTACATGGTAGCACATCTGTCACTTTTTATAGTGCTGCTCAGAGTGTAAATAGGCATAAATTTCTTGTAAAGAAATTTCTTGATAATGGAAATAAAAAGTTTCTTTCCCAATTTACTTCTATGAATTTTTTTCTAATAAAATTATCAAATACATGACAAAGATTTATATTCAAGCATAGATGGTTTATATTTTTCCTTACTATTTATCTACAAATAAATATAAAGTTGTAGTAAACTATAAATATAACATATTATGTATATATATATATATTTTTTGTAACATATGTATATATACATGCATAACATGTTATATTTATAGTTTTTTATATGTAGTACACACATACACACACAAATGTTTGGAAGAAAATGACACAGAATATTTATAGTAACGGCTTATTAGTTATGGGATTATGTTTTAGTTTGCCAAGCTGCTCAAAGCAGATACCATGAACTGCATTGGCTTTAACAGCGGGAATTTATTAGCTTACAAATTCAGTTTTTAGGCTGAGAAAAGTGTCCAAATCAAGCCATTGTCAGGTGATGCTTTCTTCCTGAAGATTGGTTGCTGGTGATTCTGGGCTTCTCTGCCACATGGCAAGACACATGATGATGTCTACTGGTCTCTCCCTTCTCTCATGGGTTTACTAGATTTCAGATTCTTTATCTGTGGCTTTCTCTTTCTGTATTCATTCCCTTTATAAAGAACTCCAGTAAGAAGATTAAGACACACCCTCTGCCACTCCTTAACTGAAGTAATTCATCAAAAGGTTTAACACAATAGGTTTACTCCCCCACAGGAATGGATTAGCTTTAAGATCATGATTTTCTGGGGTACATACAGTTCCAAACCACCACAGACTGTGTCCCATGATTTTTTTCTGTATTTGAAATTTCATATGATAAATCAATATTATATTTTAATAGGAAAAATATTTAATTAACCTTTATGATATGTATGCTTAGACTATTTCTTGGCTTCTTCATATGAGACAGAGAAGTAGAACAATTTTTTTTTTTTTTATTGTCAGTAGGGCTCTTTTCCAAATCATAACATAAGTCATACGACCTCAGGAAATTAATGTCTCCTTACCCACAGAGCTTGCTGTGAAGTGAATTCTTGAGGTGGGAGACAAGTGATACAGCTGTTTCTCAAATTTTGATTAGATGATTTGGAAAAATTTTATCACTGATTTTAACCATTTTGTTACAGAATAGCATTAGCCAGGGTAGATAACACAGGTTTTGGCATTAGACTAATGTGATCTGGACTCTCAACAATACCATTTGCTAACTACGTATCTTGATGAAAGTTATTTAAGATCTCTATTCTTCAATTTCAATTTCCATATAATGGAGATAATAATGCCTACCACAGAATGGTGTGCAAATTATGTGAGAGAGAATATGTTCAATAATTCCCATAATCTCTGCCAAAATTGAGGAAATAAATTAGATCATCAAAAATGATAGATATTATTAACATCCTGTGGAAATGTGTATTTTCCTTAAAAAAATCTTTGGCTCTAATTCATGGGTTCTTAACCAGGGATCCTCATGGAATGATTTCAGGGGGTCTGTGAGCTTGAATTGAAAAAAAAAATCAACATATTATCTTTATTTTCTCTGACCTCTAACTGAAATATAGCATTCCCTTCACTTATGAGCATATGCAATAAACGAATTACAGTAGTATTCATTTCATCTGACTGGCAAAGGGATGTGTGAAACAAAAAGATTAAGATCCCCTGCTCTAATTTGTCTGGTTTGACTCTCCCACCAGCACATAAGATGGAGCACCCAGGCTTTCTTCCATCAAATTGTCCAGATGTGAGTTAACAGGGGAAGAGGACTAGGTGAGACCTAAATGCTGTCAGCAGTTGAACATTAAAAAAAAAAAAGAGCAGGAGAAAACAAGTAATAGTAGTGAAGATAGTTAAAAGTAGGAGAGGGACCATACAAGATGTAGGCAATTGAATAATTAACCCAAGAAAGAAGTAAAAAAGAATAAGATTAGAAAAGTAGAAAAAGACAATGAAACAAAACAGAATAGAGGAAAATATAAAATGAATTAAAAGTCCAGAATGCTGAGAAGAGGGGAAAAGAAAAAGTAAGAGAGAGAAGAAAAGAGAAAGAATAAAAATAAAAAATGAGAAAATAAAACACAGAGAAAGTAGAAGAGAAAGAGAAAGGAGTACAAGAAAAATTGAAGACCAAGCCAAGAGGTGGAATGAAAGAACAATAGAAAACAGAAAATATAAGCATGAAGAAGGGAAAAGATACAGCATTAGTAGAGAAAATTGGGAAATAAAAGAGAGAAAAAACTAAAAGTCTAACAGAAACAAAGGAAGGGAGGATACAACAATGAGAAATCAAGACAGCAACTACTTGTTTTGTTTTGTTGTTGTTTTTTTTAAAGAAAAGAGGAAGAAGGCAGGAAAAGGATAAAAAAAGGCTAAGATAAACACAGAAAAACAGTCTTTTTTCTTGGACCTCTAGTGATTTTATCAGACTGTTACTATTCAGCAATCAATCACCCAGTAGCCTGTCCTATGCAGGTTTTAAGCCAGGTTTTAGTTTGTAAAATAAGGAAAGTAAAAAAGGAAACTTAAAAAAAAATATGTGATCCAATAACAGCTAATACAAAGATAATGTCAATATGTTCTCTGCCATAAAGTTTCACTTGATGCTTGATAACCTTTTATCAGTTCTCAGAGAGGAACTGGGAATCAAACGAGAAATCTTACATATGCTAGGCAAGAGCTCTTCCACCAAGCTAATATGACTTCTTAGGTTAGCAGGGCTTTTCAGAAGCTTATCAGCCCCTATTCCCTCCCTGTTGTCTCTGCCTCCTTTCTGATATAAATTCTTTCTTTATCTAGGCTGCTAAGCATGGCAGCCTGCCTGAGGAGATCCCCTTCCCCTATCCCTTTTACATCAGGCTCCCTTCCAACACTCAAGAGGGACTCAGCTGACTAAAGTAACCACGAAGAGACCACTCTCCTTCCTCTCAGACCCATCCTTTTCCCAGGGAGGTCACCACCACACTCTTTTTGGAGAAGGAAACCATTGGCTCCACATGGTTATTTGTCTTGAGGGCAGGGTATAAGCGCCACTTCCAGCCATATGCTGGAGAAATTCAAGATTTTTCACTGGCTTCCTTTTCTTTGTAGCACCCTCCTAGATGACCCAGAGACACCCCCTGACTCCCTGCTCTCTATATAGCTTGAGGTGCTGGCAGGCAGAAGTCTGTTCTCCTCTTAGTCATATACCTTTTGCCAGGAGTTTTATCCTAGCTTGATATCTCAAGGGAACATACACAATGGCAAGGAAAAAGAATAAGAGGAAGGGAGTGCCAAACACTAAAAACAACAAAATAAAATGATAGAACAGAGATAGAAGCCAATCAACTGGATAAACACACCAAGATAAACAGATGACTAGATACCAACAAAAAATACAAGCCATACTAAGAAAGGAAGACATGGCCCAGTCCAATGAACAAACTAAGAACCAAGAGGATGTGCAGAACTTGGAACAACTAATCAAAGCTGTCCAAATAAATATCAATCAACTTAAGAAATGAAAGAAGAGAATAAGGATATTAAGAAGACACTGGGAGAATATACTGAAGAAATTGTAAACATACATAAAAAGATAATGGATATAATGTTGATGAATGGCACAATTTAAGAAATAAAATATACAATGGAAGCACACAACAGATTTGAACAGGCAGAGGAAAGAATTAGCATTGTGGAAGACCTTACATCTGATTTCAGTAGATAAGAGAAGAGATAGATAAAAAGATAGAAAAATCCAGCAGGGACTCAGGGACTTGAACAACTACATGAAATGCACAGACATATACATTATAGGCCTCCCAGAGGGAGAAGAGAAGGGAAAGGGGACAGCAGGAATTTTCGAGGAAATAATGGCTGAAAACTTCCAAACCTATTGAAGGAGATGGAAGTGCAGCACACCTGAAACACTATAAATCCCAAAAGGCCTACTCCAAGACATATAGTTGTCAAATAGTCCAATGCTCAAGATAAAGAGAGAATACTGAAAGCAGCAAGAGAAAAGAGAAACATCACATAAAAGGGAACCTCAATAAGATTAAATGCTGATTTCTCATCTGAAACAATAAAGGCAGGAAGGCAGTGGTATGACATAGTTAAGGTACTAAAAGAAAAAAAAAAAATCCAAACAAGAATTCTCTATCCAGCAAAACTGGTATTCAAAAATGAGGAAAAGTTCAAAATATTCACAGACAAATAGGATCTAAGGGAGTATGTCAATAAGAAACCTGCACTTCAAGAAATACTAAAGGGATTTCTACAGGCTGAAAGGAAAAAAGAGGAGAGAAAAAGAGAGGGAGGAGAGCATAAGAACAACTAAAAAGACAAAAACAGTAATAAAAACAATATATGACATACATAAACCCAAAGAAAATATGGCTTATCTAAGTAATTCTATGACAATAACAACAGAATGCTAATGGACTAAATTTACCAATCAAGAGACAGAAACTGGCAGAATGGATAAGGATACATGACCCATCTATATGCTCTGTATGAGAAACCCACCTTAGACCCAGGGATTCAAGAAGCCTGAAAGTGAATGGTTAGGAAACAATTTTAGAAGCAAAAAATAACCACAAAAGGGCAGGAGTAGCTACACTAATATTGGACAAAATAGACTTTAAATGCAAAACTATTGTAAGAGACAAAGACACATATTTATTAATAAAGAGGGTAATCTTTTAAGAAGAAAGAATGATCATAAACATTTATGCACCTAACCAGGACACCTCAAAATACATGAGACAAACACTGGAAAAACTAAGTGGAGAGATAGATGACTCTACAACTGTAGTGGTGGACCTTAATACAGCATTATCACTACCTTTAGAATATCTCAACAGAGAATCAATAATGAAACAAAGACTTTGAATAATACATTAGATGATCTGGACCTAATAGCCTTATACAGAACACTATACCCCAAAACACCAAGGAAATACATTCTTCTCTAGTGCACATGTATCATTCTCCAAGGTAGTCTATGTTCTAGGCCACAGAGCAACTCTCAATGAATTCAGAAAGATTGAAATTATACAAAAGGAATGTCTCTGACCACAATGGAATAAAGCTGGAAATCTGTAAGGTCCAGAGAACCAGATTAGGCACAAAGATATGGAAGTTAAACAACACACTTTTAGACACACAGTGGGTCAAGGAGGAAATTGCAAAAGAAACCAGAAACTACCTTGAAATGAATGAAAATGACAACACAACATATCAAAACCTATGGGGTGCAGCAAAAGAGGTACTGAGAGGGAAATTCATAGTCATAAATGCTTATATCAAAAAAGAAGAAAGAATTAAGCTCAAAGACCTGACTGCACACCTGGAGAAATAACAAAGATTAGAGCAGAAGTAAATGAAATAAAAAATTAAAAAGAAATAGGAAAAATAAACGATGAGAAAAGTTGGTTCTTTGAGAAGATCAATAAAATTGGCAACCCCCTAGCTAGGTTAACAAAGAAAAAAAGAGAGACAATGCAAATACACAAAATAAGAAATGAGGAAGGGGTTATCACCACTGACCCCACAGAAGTAAAATAGTATCATAAGAGGGTCCTTTGAAAAATTATATGTCAACAAGATAATTTAGAGGAAATGTACAAATTCCAGAAACACACAAGCAGCCTTCTTTGATGAAAGAAGAAACTGATGAACTCGACAGACCAATCACAAGTAGTGAGATAGAATCAGTCATCAAAAACCTCTCAAATATGAAGAGCCCAGGACCAGATGGCTTCACAGGTGAATTCTAGAAAACATTCCAGAAAGAACCTATTCTGCTTAAACTCTTCCAAAAAATAGAAGTGGAAGGACCATTACCTAACTCATTCCATCATGCCCAGCATAACCCTAACACCAAAGCGAAACAAAGACACTGCAAGAAAGGAAAACTATAGACCAATCTCCCTAATGAACCTAGATGCTAAAAATCCTCAGCAACAAACTTGCTAATTGTGTTCAACAACATATCAAACAAATTATACACCATGACCAAGTGGGCTTCATTCCTGGTATGCAAGTTTGGTTCAATGTAAGAAAATCAATGTTATACACCACATAAACTGATTGAAAGAAAAAAAATCACATATTCATTTCTATAGATGAAGAAAAAGCATTTGATGAAATACAGCATGCTTTCCTGATAAAACACTACAAAAGCCAGGGATAGAAGGAAACTTCCTCAACATGATAAAGGGTGTATATGAAAAACCCACACAGAACATCATATACAATGGTGAAATCCTAAAAGCTTTCTCTCTTAAGATTGGGAACTAGACAAGGATGCCCACTATTACAATTCCTATTTAACATTGTGTTAGAAGCACTTGCTTGAGCACTTAAGAAAAAGATATAAAAGACATCCAAACTGGAAAGGAAGAAGTAAAAACTTCACTATTTGCTGAGTACATGACCCTATACATAGAAAGCCCTGAGAAATCTACAACAAAATTTCTAGAGCTTATAAATGAGTTCAGTAAAGTCACAGTTTAAAGATCAATGCACAAAAATCAGTAGCATTTCTGTAGACCAATAATGAGCAATCTGAGGAGGAAATCAGAAAAGGAAATATCATTTACAATAGCAACTAATAGAATCAAATACCTAGGAATAAATTTAACTAAAAATGTAAATGATCTATATGCAGAAAATTACACAACACTGTTAAAGGAAGTCAAAGAAACCTTAAATAAATGGAAGAATATTCCCTGTTTATAGATAGGAAGACTAAATATCATTAAGGTGTCTAGTTATCCTACCCAAACTGATATACAGATTTAGCACAATCTCAATAAAAACCAACACAGCATTTTTTTTTTTACCAAATTGGAAAAACTAACTATGAAATTTATTTGGAAGGGTAAGAGGACCTGAATAGCCAAAAACATATTGAAAAAGAAAAATTAAATTGGAGGAATCACACTATCTGACTTAAAAACATACTACAAAACTACCAGGTCCAAACTGCATGGTATTGTCACAAAGATAGACATACTGACCAATGGAACCTAATCAAGAGTTCTGATATAGATACTAACATATACAGTCATCTGATATTTGACAAGGTCACCAAGTCCATTCAGCTGGTAGAGAATGGCCTTTTCAACAAATGGTACATGGAGAACTTGATATCCATATCCCAAATAATAAGAGAGGAACACCATTTCACACCTTATACAAAAATTAACTCAAGATGGAGCAAAGATCTAAATATAAGAACCAAGACCATAAAGACCTTGAAAGATAAAGTAAGGAAACATCTACAGGATCTTGTACTAGAGAATGATTTCATGAACATTACACCCAAAGCACCAGCAGTGAAAGAAAAAAATAGACAAATGGGACCTCCTCAAAATTAAAAATGTTTGCATCTCAAAAGAGTTCACCAAGAAAATGAAAAGGCAGCCTACCTAAAGGGAGAAAATATTTAGTAACCATATATCAGATAGGAGTCTATTATCTATCATATATAAAGAAATCCTACATCTCAAAAATAAAAAGACAAATAACCCATTTAAAAAAATGTACAAGTGATTTAAATAGACACTTCTCCAAAGAAGAAATACAAATGACTGAAAAGCACATAAAAGATGCTCAACATCTCTAGCTATTAGAGAAATGTAAATCAAAACTACAATAAGGTACCATCTTATGTCCATTAGACTGGTAGCTATTAAAAAACCAGAGGACTGCAAGTGTTGGAGAGGATATGGGGAAACAGAACCCTCATCCACTGCTGGTGGGAATGTAGAATGGTCCAGCCATTGTGGAGGACAGTTTGGCGGTTCCTCAAAAAACTAACTATAGGTCTGCCATATGATCCAGCAATTCCACTGCTGGGTATTTACCCAGAAGATTTGAAAGCAAGAGCACAAACAGATATATGCACACCAATGTTCACAGTGGCATTATTCACTATTGCCAAAAGTTGGAATCAACTCAAAAGCCCATCAACAGATGAATGGATAAACAAAATGTGGTATATACATATAATGGAATATTACTCAGCTGTAAGAAGAAAAACAGTGCTAACATATAAGATAACATGACTGAACCTTGAGGACCTTATGTTAAGTGAGGCAAACCAGGCATTGAAGGACAAATATTACATGACCTCATTGGCATAAATTAAGCAAACTGAGTAGACTCACAGAGCTAGAGTTTGGAATATAGGTTTACAGGAAATAGAAGGGGAAAAGATGCTTGTGAGCTAATGCCCATTTGAGCAAAATCTATGGCAAGGTGGAAGCATGTAGTTGTGCAGTGAAGGGACATGACAGGGGTATAGTGATTATATTGGGTTGGGTGGTGCAGGTTTTGACATGGAGGTAGGGTGGGGAGGGTGGGTTGGATGGTTTGTGGAATGGGGGGAGAATTGGGGAGGTGAGCAGGTGAACACTGGGGATTGGCAGGTATGTGTTTGAAATTACAATGCTGGGAATGGTCATTTGGCAATAAGACAAGGAAGGGTTACTGGTTTAGGGGGTAGGATGAGGGGTATTCTGGCTAGGCTGTGCCTGGGGCAGGCTTCCAGGGAGCATGTAAGTGATCATTTTGGCATAGTGTGTTGCACCAGTGGATAGAGACCCACATAATGAGCAGGAAGGTGTTGGACTCCCATCCTAGGGAGGTCTGCTATGTTCTCAAATAGAGGGACAGCAGTCACTTGGGAGCATCAGTGGTACCTAATAGGGAAGGAGAGACCACTGTGTCAAGCCATCGGTGAAGATGCAAGTAACTATGAATCTTGTCCTTCAAGGAGTGAAGTCTGTGGTCACCGTGGGCCTGAAGAATAGGGGGCATTTTGGAAGTGATGGAAGTGTTCCATATGATCTTGCAATGATAGATACAGGCCACGTTAAATTTTATCAAATTTTATAAAAGTATATTGTCCAAAATGTAAACCATAATGTGGTCCATTAATGATGGTTAGTAGCTATGTTTCTATATTCATCAATTGTAACAAATATACCATCCACACATAAAATGTTATTGATGGGGGGAAGTGGGAGGATATTGGGCATATGAAAATCCTCTGTATTCTGTATGTAACTCTACTGTGAACTGAAACTTTTTTGAAGAAAAAAAAGAAAGAAAAAAGCAAGACAGTAGGGGAATAAATGGAAGAAAATGTCATTGTACATACAGGACAACAGTCTAACAGTGCTTAAAGGTAAAATGTCAAAAAAGTTTTTGTTTCTTTAAATATTTTTTCATTACTTTGTAATATCTCAATTTTTAAAATATTTTTTCTTTTTTATTATTTTTCTGTATTTTACTTCTTACATATAAAACTATCATTATTTCATTTTCTTATTAATTGCATATGGTATTTTATTGGCTTCATTTTTTAAGAGGTTTTAGATCACAGAGGGGTTGCAACTGTGACAGGGGAGAATGATTGGTGTGGGGTGTCAGTAAGGACAGATACATGGAAGAAGGTTCATATGGGTATACATATAAGGCATATAAATATGTTCAAAGGTTTGCAGGACATTGTCATGGAGGGTGGAGATTCACACAATAACCAAAAGAGTATCAAATTCCTATCCAGGGAAGCTCTGCCACATTATCTAATGGGACAACAAGAATGCCCCAGGTATGGGGACAATGACCTGTGAAGGAGAAGATCCTTGATATTAAAGACTATGTTTATGAGCCTTTGCTCTTGAAATTGAAACTTAGCCTAGTGACATAGGTTGTCTAACAGTTACCTAATGGGACTCTCCTTATTGTTCAAATGTGGCCTCTCTCTAGCTGAACTCAGCATATAAAAGCAATAATTTACCCCTAGTGTGGGGCATGACTCCTGGGGTTGAACCTCCCTGGCACCAAGGGATTATTTCCAAGTACCAACAAGCAATCCATCTGGGGGGATAACAAAAAGACCTTGACCAAAAGGGGGAGAGCTAAAGACAAATGAGTTTGTATTACTAAGAGACTTCAAAGTGAGTCAGGAGGTCATCCCAGAGTTAGCACTTATACACATCTCAACAGGATCTTATTGGCAGCCAAAGTAGATACTATCCCAAATAGCAACCCAGGGATATGGAGACATCCAGACATTATAGTCAAGGCATATAGCTCAGGAATTTGGCCACTTGCCAGTGGGCCCTAATTTGGTATTTATGCTCCCCAGTGTGGCAGAGTTAGACTCAGAGGTGGATTCCCTATGCATAACTCTTCTATCCTTCTATTTGAATCTATAATTAGTACTAGAGTTGATAGGTGTACATCCAAGAGACTTAAGTCCTCGGGCTGTCCATGTGCCTGCTGAACCCTGAGTTTCAATAGAGTTGCCATGCCTACTCTTCAGTTCGATGAACTCACCCAGAACAACTAACGGGGCGGGGGGGTGGGGGGGGGCGGAGAGATGATGGACAAACAACATACCAAGGAACTGAGAGTGCTTACAACTGCAAGCAAGAGAGCACCATCCAACAGATGTATGTGATCGAAGCATCCCTCAATTAATGGTGGTGTGGGCATCACCATCCCAGAGTCCTCAGAACTGGGAAATGAACTATGGACTAAAATAAACTTATTAGTATTCTGCTATAGACTTATTGTGACTCTAGCAATGGAAGAAATACCATTGTTGTGGAGGCAGTGACTCATGGACGTTTGGGATTGGGGAGAAGGAAAAGTGGATATAGTAGGGGAACATTTTCAGGACTTGGGAGTCATCCTGAGTGGCATTGCAATGACAGATGCAGGGCATTGTATATCCGGCCAAAACCTACAGAGTCGAATGGGAGAGAGTGTGGATTACAGTGTAGACTGTGGTCCATGCTTTGTGGCAATGCTCCAAAATGTGTTTATCAATTGCAATGAATGTGCCACACTGATGGGGGAAGCTGCTGTAATGGGGGGATGTGGGAGGTATGGAGAGTGGGGCATATTGGTATTCCCTATATCTTCTTTGTAATATTTATATAATCAAAGTACCTTTTAAAAAATAAAAAAAAAAATGGAAAAAATGTATGGAGGGACTATTACATCAATATTCCTTGTCTAATCATGTGAGGTGAAGGAAGAGGTAAACATGTTGAAGCTCTGAAAGTTTATCAATACTTCCAGAATAACAAGTTATACAGAATTCTGACAAGCACTGTGCCAACTGAAAAAATATTTTGCCATTTCAAGGAATATCTGTGCCTTTCCCTTGAATTGTGTTCCCTTGAATTGGCATGTTCTTGGTCTTAGTTTGCATTGTAGTATGTGTGGACCCATTTTAAATAAGATCTTTTCAAGATGTTGCTTCAATTAAGATGTGGCCCAAATGAATCAAGTTGAGTTTTAATCTGGGTTACAGGAGTCCCTCATGAACAGAGTGAAAGTCTGGTGGAGAGAAAAGCCACAGAGAGCAGGCAGAAGCTGGAAGTCAATGGAACACAGAAGAAAAAGAAGGTGCCATCAAGGCATTGCCATGACCCAGAAGCCAAGGAACTCCAAAGATTTCTGGCCAACCAGAAGATACCAACCCTGGGTGGAAGCAAGTCTTTTAGCCTCTGAAATTGTGAGCCAATAAATTCCTGTCATTAAGTAAATCCATTGCATGGTATTTGTTTTAGAAGTGAGGAAACTAAAAAAACTGGCAACCAATTTTATAATAGTTTTAGTCTCCCTTTTTAAATTACATATGATTAGTGAATGGCATGTCTGTTTTACAAACACATTCATTGGGAAACACTATACGTTAAGAACACTGTATTTCCTCACTCCTCATGAAAGTTTCCTAAGACTTTTCATTTTGGAAGGTGATTAAAATTGAAAGATAACCCAATAAGCAATTTCAAAAACTCCCTGAAATAGAGATCAGCAAAGCAGTTTTCTCCAATTAAATCTGAAGGTTAGTAAAATTAAAGGGCACTTGATTCATCCATTTCTATGACATGAGCAAATAAATTCTCTGACAACAAATGGAGAGTACATATCACAGTTGCTTCATTTATAATGTTAAATTGTGAAAAGCAATTATTTTGTTCATAACCCTTCTGGAAATGGATGAGAATTTGGCTCCAATTTCTTTCTTTTTTTTTTTTCAGAGTAGCTGTTTGTATAATGTATTGCCCAATGTATTTTAATGGATCTTTATGGAAATGTTTGTATACCAACAGAATAACACAATTGCTGATTCTTCATTCCTTCCTCATAGTTTAAAAAATAGTCTGTGTTAAGTTAATTAGGTGGTTTACTATTTAACTTGAATACTACAAATTTTGACCAGATATTCAAAAAATCATTTTTTTGGTTTTTGAAATGTAAAAATTTCTTGAAAAGAAAATGTTATTTTTGGACTGAGAATTAGGAATTATGTCTTGTAACCGGGTTCATTCTTGTCTATGAAATCTTGAGTAAACCACTGGGTTACTTGAGTTTTGCATGGTTCCATTTATAAAATATGGTTATACCACTTTTCAGGTGATTTCTTTTTTTACCCCTAGCTCTAAAATTTAATGTTCTTACAAAGTGCACGGCTAATTGATTATTCTGGAAATCTCATATGTGGTGATCTATTGTCATTCAGGAAATATAGCATAGATAGCTTTCTGGGCATCATTAAAATCCTCTAGTATTGGAGTACAAATACCATACAGAACCTGTATTCATGAGGCATCCTTTTCTCACAGATGATTTGGTAAGGCCAACTTTTTAATAATTGTATCTTAGATCTTGCATCACTTTATTAATTTTTTTGCATCTAAGGATATTTTTTAGGTCATAAAGCCTTAAATTTGTTGTGTAATATTAGATGGAAATTGAGAGCAACTTGAAAAGATATAGAGATAAATGAAGAACTGTCACTTGTTTCTTTTGTTATGGAACACGTGGAAGAAGAAATAAATAACAGGATTCAGAGAAACATCATGAATATGTCTGTCTCCCAGTTCCTGCTTCTATTGGAAATTAGAAAAATTCACTAATCTTTAAGTTTCATTCTCTCCTGAGAAAGTCATAATTTTTATTCCATGTTTTTACAAATTCACTTTAAGCCTACTACAAATATAATTTAATTGCCTGTGCATTTTTCAATAAAAGCTACAAAAGTGTTCTAACCTTTTTAACCCAATTTTAATTGGATATGGGTCAACTTCTTTTTTAAAAAGATGCACTCATCCAAGTTGTGTTCTTTGAGGGAAGGAGTGATAGAGTGAAAGTTTGAAGATGTGGAACTGGTCTCAAACCTGCTACTATTAGCCACTAGCATTGTCTCTTTGTCAGTAAAATTGTTATATAACATTTTTAACAATGTTTTCATAAAAATCAAATAATCTAAATTATATTACCATGTTTAAAAAATGTTGGCTAAGCTATAAAATATATTACAAATAGAAGATATTAAGTTTTTAATTCAGGTTTTAACTACATAAGCCAAATATGGCAAATGGTTATTTGATCCAACACACATCTTCTGGCTTCCACTTCTCTAGAAATGTAACAGAAAGGACATTTATGAGGTATTCCTTCTGTTTCATGTCATATCACGACAAACAAATCTTTTGGCTTATAGGTGAAAATCTGTTTCCTAAATAATTATGGTTGTGTTTCACACTAATATTCTAAGCAAAAATTAAAAATGCAAATATAGACCTTAATTCTGATGCCATTGGTATTATTAAGAAGATAACAAACCAGAGAAAATCTATTTGAAGAAAGAAAATAAATATACCAGATATGGAAAGACATGAATGTTAAGAGTCAAAAGATTGGAGAGGAAATGTCCTGGCAGAACTTGTTTCGACGTATGTGGAATTATGTAGGGGAGAATTATTTCTGCATGTATTGAACACATTGAGAAGAAGCTTAGGGATTTTTTTCAAGGAGACCAGAATGATCTAGGGAAAAATACATGGAAAAAAGGACTAAGAAAATATGCTAAGACAGGAACTATCTAGTTAAAATAGAAATGAATGTAGAGGAATATCACTCTAGTGTTCATTCAGTAACAGACTCTGCAATGGGGTGACTAAATTATCTAATGACAGGTGTAAGAATGTTGTTTAGGAAATAGAGTGCTTCATAAAGTCTTCATAAAGAGGACTTCATAAAATAGACTATATAAAGCTACTATAAAACCAGACACAAAGAACTCCATATTGTTTTACTCCATTTATATAAATTGTAAATATAAATAAATTTATAGAGAAGGAATTAGATTAGCAGATATATATGGTGGGGGAAGGATAGAGGAAATAAAAGGTGACTGCTAAGAATGTGGGCTTTTATTTTTGGTTTAATGAAAGTAATCTAGGGGGAGAGATGTAGCTCTGGTTGAGCACATGCCTCCCACGTACAAGGTCCTGGGTTTAATTCCTGGGTACCTCCTATAAAATATAATAATATTGGTTAGGGTGATGACTGCACAATTCTATGATTGTACCAAAAGGCATTGAATGTACACATTGGATGGATTGTATGGTTTGTGAATATATCTCAATAAAATTGCTTTAAAAATAAAATAAATAGAATTATGATTTTATAATAGATTAGTCTTCTGTTTCTCTAGGGTCAGTATATGGGGTTTGTGTGTTTCTAGGAATATGCCCATCTCATCTATATTGTCTAGTTTTTTGGCATACAGTTGTTCATAGTATCCTCTTATGATGTCTCTTAATTCTGAAAAGTCAGTGGTAATATTCTTTCTCTCATTTCTGATTTTATTTATTTGCATCTTCTAACTTTTTTCCTTGTACGTATAGCTAAGGTTTTATTGATCTTTTCAAAAAAACAACTTTTGGTTTTGTTGATTCTCTCTATTTTTATTTTGTTCTCAATTTCACTTATTTCTGATCTGATATTTACTATTTAATTCCTTCAACTTGATTTGAAAACCTCCCAAAGATGACCAGATGGCTTCGCAGATGAATTTCACCAATCATTCAAGATGATATAATACCAGTCTTGCTCAAGCTCTTCCAAAAAATTGAACAGGAAAGAATGCTGCCAAACTCATTCTATGAAGTCCACATTGCCCTAATAACAAAACCAGATAAGGAAATTACAGACCATATTTTTAATGAATATAGATATAAAAATCCTCAACAAAATACTTTCAAACCTCATCCAAAAGCACATTAAGAGAATTATACACCACAATCAAGTGGGTTTTATCCCAAGTATGCAAGGGTGGTTCAACACAAGAAAATCTATTAGTACAAAAAGCCACATTGATAAATTGAGGAAGAATCACATGACCCTCTTGATCAATGCAGAAAGGGAATTTGGCAAAATACAGCACCCTTTTTTGTTAAAACAACTCTAAAAGACGGGAATAGAAGGAAGTTTTCTCAATATGGTAAAGTGCATATATGAAAAACTTAGAGCTGGCATTGTACTCAAAGGGAAAGACTGAAATCTTTCTTGCTGAGATCACAAACAAGACAAGGATGACTACCGTCATCATTGTTATCCAATATTGTGCTAGTAGAGCAATTAGGCAAGATAAAGAAATAAAAGGCACCCAAATAGGAAAGAAGTAAAACTTTCACTATTTACTGATAATGGGATCCTCTATCTAGAATCTCCTGAAAAATCCACAACAAAACTACTAGAATTAATATATTAGTTTAGCAAAGTGACAGGATACAAGATTAATACACAAAAATCCACAGCATTTCTGTACACTATTTTTTTCTCTTTTTATTTTTTTTAAATGTTACATTAAAAAATATATAAGAGGTCCCATATAGCCCCCACTCCACTCACCCCACTCCTCCCACATCAACACCTCTTTCATCATCATGGGACATTCATTGCATTTGATGAATACATTTTGGAGCACTGCTGCCCCACATGGATAATGGTTTACATTGTAGTTTATACTCTCCGCCAGTCCACCTGTACACTGTTCATGTGCAATTTGAGGAGGAAATCAGGAAAAAGTATTTCATTTATAATGACACTGGCATAAAGACAGACAGATTGACCAATGGAACCAAATTGAGAACTCAGAAATAAACCCTCACATCTACAGTCAAGTGATTTTTGACAAGGCTGTTAAGTCCTCCAGCTGGGCCAGAATAGTCCATTCAACAAATAGGCTGGGAGAACTGGATACTCATATCCAAAAGAAAGAAAAAGGACTCCTATCTCACACCTTATACTAGTATTAACTCAAGATGGATCAAGGGCCTAAATATAAAAGTGACAACATAAAACTCCCAGAAGAAAATGTAGGAAAACATCTTCAGGACGTTGTGGTAGGAGGTAGTTTCTTAAAAAGTCCACCCAAAGCATGAGCAACAAAAGAAAAAGTAGATAAATAAAAAGTTAAAAAAAATTTTGCACCTCAAAGGACTTTGTCAAAAGAGTGAAAAGACAGCTGATTCAATGGGAGAAAATATTGGGCAATCACATATCCAAGAAGGGTTTAACGTCCTTGATATATAAAGAGATCATACAACTCAGCAATTTAAAGACAAATTAGCTGATTAAAAAATAGGCAAAAGACTTGAGAAGACAATTTTCCAGGGAGTGAATGGTTGAGCAAGTGGTTGAGCACTTGCTTCCCAGGTATGAGGTCCTGGGTTCAGTCCCCAGTACCTCCTAAAGAAATTGTCCAAAGAAGAAATACAAATGGCAAATAAACACATGAAAAAATGTTCAACATCCCTAGTGATTAGGGAAATGCAAATCAAAACTACAATGAGGTATCACTTCACATCTATTAGACTGGCCACCATTAAAAAGTTAGAAAACTCTAAATTTTGGAGAGAATGTGGAGAAATAGGAGTGCTTATTTACTGTTGGTTGGAATGTAAAATGATCCAGCCCCTGTGGTGGGCTATTTGGCTATTCATAAGGAAGTTGAATATAGACTTGCCATGTGACATGTCAATACCATTACTAGGTATATACCCAGAAGAACTGAGAGAAATGACACAAATAGACATCTGCACACCAATGTTCATGGTGGTATTACTCACAATTGCCAAAATCTGGAGATAATCCAGGTGTCCATCACCTGATGAATGGAAACAAATTGTGGTCTAAACACAAAATGGAATATTGTGCAGTGGTCAGAAGAAATGAAGTAATGAAACATATGACATGGATGAACACGGAGGACATTATGTTGAATGAAGCAAGCCAGACACAATAGGACAAATACTGTATGATTACACTATTATAAACCAAATATATTATGTAAACTCGTGGAATTAATAATTAGAATATAGAAAATAGAATGAGGATAGAGAAAGGAAAGCTGATGGTTAATCTGTGCAGGATTGGTTAAAAGGTAGTAGATCTCTGGAAATGAATGGAAATGGTGAGAACAAATCATGGTGTTTCTGACTAGGAGAGCTATTACATGGGTATGACAGTGGTTGAAAGGGAAAGTCTAAGGACATGTATATTACTAGAAGGAAAGCTAAAAATTGTAACATGGCGTGGCAGTTTGAGATTATTTATGCAAATCCCCAAAAAGAGAAAGATTATATTTGTAAACTGGTGTCTTCCTCTGGGTGTGATCTCCTCTGATTGCATTAGATTCACTTGAGATGGCTTAGATTAAATTATCTGTTATATTAGGATTTTGATTTGACCACATTAGTAAGGTGTGACTCAGGACTGAGTCCTCGCCATCTTGGTGCGCTGATATAAATGGACACTCACTCAAGAAGACACAGGGGAAGAGAGAGAACTCCATAGATGCCAGGAGAGAACTTTGTCATATGAAGGAAAGAGAGAGCTCAAACAGCTAAAACCTGGGGGGAGATGAGCCATTTGCCTGATAGTTTGCAACTGAAGAGAGCAGAGCAGCTCTCTAGCTGAGAATGCCAGAAAAGAGACAAGCCCTATGCCAGACTGCTATAGGAAGTCCTAAGAGACAAGCCCTATGCCAGCCTCCAGCTGGGTTTGGAAGAAGCTGGGCCCACAGAATCTTAGGAGGAAAAAGGAAGGAGAGACCAGGTTGTGATCACCTGCCATCTTGCTTCAACACTTGGCAGCAGACTTTGGTGAGAAAGTACCTCTTATGCTACTGTAAGGGTAACTAGAACCCAATAGTTAAACAGCCTAAGCATTCTGGATACTTCTTTGCTATATCTGGGATACAGTGACATAGCATAACTACACTCAGCTTCCAGGGAAGGAACTTGATTCCAACTGACCCATGGGCCAGCTAATTAATATATGTAACATGATAGGTATACCACTATAAGAGCCAATCATATATTCTGATAGTAGTAACAAAAAAGCAGCTCCCATGTAAACAGAGGAGTGGAAGAACAAAGACAGCTTAAAGGAACAGAAGCAGAGAGAGAGAAAGCAGAGAAAGGTGGAAAAGAGCATGGAATAAACTCAGTATGCCTAAACTCCCCATGGCTCCATGTGCCTTTATGTTTGCTAATGGCCTTGACTCCCCCACTCTGACTGAGGGGCCTGGCTCAGACCCCAATAGCTACCGTGAGTTGGACTCTTTAGGGGCTTGTAACTGTAAGCTTTTACCCCAAATAAATACCCTTTACAAAAGCCACCAGTTTTCTGGAACTTTGCTGACTAATATACATGGGAATGTATAACATAGTGAAACCTCATGTAAAATATGAATATGGGTGATATTGCATATATAAAACCATTTCTACAAAATATAAATACAAATAAACTAGAGAGAAGGAAACAATAGCAGCTATGTACTGCAGGGAAAGCATAGAGAGATGGGGAGGTGATGAGTTTTGTTTGTTTCTTTGTTTGGTTTTGGTTATTATTGTTATTGCTGAAACAATGAAAATGCTCTAAAAACGACTGGAGTGTTGAATGTGCAACTATGTGATTATGCTGAATACCATTGACTGTAAACTTTGGATGGATGGATGGATGTTTTATTAATATGTCAATTAAATTGATTTGTTAAAAAAATAAAATAAAGTAAAATTAAAAATCTATAAATGAAAAGAGTATTTCCCATTTCTTTGTCTTTAGGTAATTTGTACTCCAATATTTCTTTGGAGTTATAATAATTTAGTTTGACTAATCTTAGGTTGGCTTGAAGACATTGGTGACTTGTGGAGGAGAAAAAAAATGAAAAGACTGCAGTTTGAAGGCTTTGCTTCTTAGAAGAGATCTTTTCTCAATCCTTGTCACCTATTCCTTTTGGTGGTGGTGACACTGTTGAGAATCCCCAGGAACCTTCTCTACTGATGTTACAGGTACCAAATTATACCTTTGTATTATATCAATATATTTTCAGTTTAATAACTTGGGAAGTAAACCATATGACAAAGTTATTGTCAATTGTACCCCTAAAACTGATAGTTTTTCAATGTCGCTAAGTATATTAATAGTTAGATTTTATTTAGTTGTTTTTTTCCCACTCTTAGCATATATAATTTTGTGCACTTCATCTACTTGTTGTTTAAAGATTTCAGCAAAATTTTTCCTGCTAAATTCTGGCACTTTTGGTATATCATATATTCATCAAACAGAACCAGTAGAAAACAATCATCTTAAACTCTTGGATTTACATTTTGTTTTGTTTTGGTTTGGTTTTTATCATAAATCAGTGTGAATTATTTAGCTTTAGTAAGACTTCAAAATTCTTATCTCTGTATTAGAGAAGAAAGTGTATGATACTTAATCCAAGTTTTAAAGTACTAATGCTTATTTTAAATCTGATGTGAGAGTTCATATTTTACTAGTTGCAACTTCTTATAGAACCAAATTTAAATTCCTACTTATTACAATATCTTAACATATGATGACCTTATATAAGTAATTATGAAAAGAAAAATCTAATGAATGATAAAGTATTTACATTTCATCTATTTCTTAGAGAACTTGCATTTTCCTACAAGCCCAGATAATTACTTCATGACAGTAGAAAGGATTATTTTACAAGTCTGTCTTTTCATTTTATGTCTTGCATTAATAGGTGCCAATAGAAAGAGCTAATTTAAATTATTTCATTGCTTGGAGAGGGAATAAAGGAGCGCAGTAAATATCACTCTAGATGCCATTGTATTTCTGTCTATATTATGTTTAAAATTAGTCATATTAGATAGCATTATATTGAGGTTTGGGTATTTTCGTATTTTTTGCTACTAAATATTTAGAGTACTCCTTTTCCAAAACTTTTGATCTTTCATTTTCCTGTGGGGCCAACAAATGATTTAATTAGGATGTGCAGCCCTAAGTTTTAGCTTTTTTTCATAACCTAATGTGGAAGGGACCTCTGCCTTCAACTTCCTTGCCTCGAGGGAGGTTGGCAGCAAAGTGGAAATGGATGGATATCGAGGTCAATGACTCTTCCTTTTCTTTGTAGGAGGACCTAAATGATTATGTTCAGTGTCCTGGACAAGAAACACCAATATTAACCCCCTTTAAACATGAGAAAATTGAGATTACATAACTTACACAAAGTCATGAGCTGGTAAGGCTGCACTAGGATTTGAACTCGAACAGTATTTCCAGAGTCACTCTGTGATAACCATTATATTATATTTTCTCTCATACATTAAAATGTTGATAAAAGCTAGAATGGATAGGCAGAGAAGGATGAGGATATTTGTAAGACTAAAATATATAGCTACTAGAAGTACCTAGGGTAACAAGACTTGCAATACAGGAGCTTCAAACTCATCAAAGATTTTAGTGTCCAATTTATAATGGAGGCAGCACATGACCACCATGAATTCTACTCCTGGATCATAGGCTGCTCAGAATTGTGGATTTCCAAGGTAGAGATAATTGCAGATAAACAAGATAAAAGGTTTAGTTGAATATAAGAAATTCTTGAATGTATAAAGGAATAGGTGAGGCAAGATTGGACTTCATAGGAACAAAAGAAGACATGATACTTAGCATTTTTACCCTTCCCAACAAAGATGAGTTTCATTCTGGACTTTTGAAGATTATTGTATTGATTTAATATCCATATGAAGATGTCAAGCAGACATCTGAAAATTTGAAATCTTGGGGAATGTGTTAGGAATGACAATGTTTGGAAGCCTTCTCCACATAGATGAAGTTTCATTATAAAAACTAATAACACATATACTATTCAATGAGAAATTGCTGCTATTACTGTTCTAATAAAAAGTGGATAAATAGCAGAAAAGAAAGTATACAATTTTTCATTAATTTTAGATAATTTTCTATCTCGAAAATTCAAGATCATCAATTGAAACTCTATTACAATTAATCTGTGAGGTTAGAAATGTAGCTACCTATATAGATTCCTTTTGTTGCTCTTTTACATTAATGAAATCATACTTTGGATATTACGTGTTAAAATAAGAGCCATATATGGACACTCATCCAAATGTTAACCTGTGTCACCTTTACATTATAAGAGTGAGTGAAGGTGAAGGAAGAATTTTCACAGTGTTTTGTGTTTTTTTTTTGTCAGACTTTTCCAACATTTTATTATGAGAACATTAACACATACAGAAAAGTCACAGTGGTTTTTATACATCTGGGCTGCTGTAATTTTACAATGAGAGGGTTTATTGTTTTATTTAAAATGTTTTAAATTATAAAAGATGTTTGGGAAAGTCCAAGTTAATTACATCCAGCATGCTGAATCTCCACCTCTGCCCCTTAATTCCCTACTGTTTAATCTAGTTGATTGAGCCCCAGGAATAGATATTTTATCAACCTTTTCACATACTTTTTATGCACACTAAATGAGATAATGGCTGTTCTAAACACAGATCTAGGATCAAATATCAAATTGAGGTAGGGGAAAGAGTGGAGAAGAATTGTGCCTTTTGTGCAGAGAATAAAGAGCTGTATGGAAAATTTGGAAAGAAAGGGGAAAGAGGGAATTGCTATTATGGTATTAATATATTGTTCTAACTCTGATTTTGTATAATTTTGGAATGAGCTGAAATAATAAGTCAAAAGGACAGTAGTTTGAATTACAATGTGATATATACACTGGAATATATTTTCTTTCCTGTCTTTATTTCTTTTCTCTAATAGACATCTTTTTTTTTTCTTTTAGCGTTTTCCACCCTACCTATAAGAACCTTCCCCATAAGTGGCAATATATGTATTTCATCTCTATTATTTTACCAGAATCTGATATTTTTGCTCTTTTCAATATGTGGAGGAATTCAATAGTTTCAATAAATCAGAACTGCGCTACCTCTCTTCAGACAGCTGGCATTCATGTTTACAGCCTTAAAGGGAATATGTGAACATCTGCGTTTGATGAATAACTCCATGCGTATTGTGGTTCTTTCACCAGAAATTGTTCAGAGGTGTAGAAGGCTAGTGATAAATAATTAATGAGTATAGAAGCAATATTCTAGCTTTATTACCAGACTTAGAGGAAATGCACAGTAGAAGCTATAAACCAGGCTTTCCTTTTTCTTTTGTCTTCCCTTTGACTAGTCATTTAGTTGATTGCAGGCTCTGCCAGTTAGAAGACCTCCAGGCTTCTAGCAAATCATCATTTTATCTTGTCTTTAATTCATTTTGTCAAGCGAATAACATAAATATTGAAAGCTTCTGTCCTTCAAATGCCACTGAGACATGACTTCTAGAAGCAATAGTTTAACCTGGATGTGGTGGGTATGAGCACAACAATTTTTATTTTTCGCTTTTTAAATTGTTGCTTTTGAAAAGCACTTTTATTACTTTAAAAGAAGTTGAAAGCTGATGGCAATTAGTAGAAGAAATTATATATAAAATATGTAATTTCTATATAAACCTTAGAACCAAGGTATAACAAGCAATGCGACAGTCCCACAAATGTGAGTATTCATTCTGAGAGAAGTTGGCTCAAATTTAGAATCGTTGCATGGATATAGTGGTTGAAATTTAATATGGGCCTTTATGGATACAGTGATATTAGCATTGCTAAAGAGAAAACCCATTATAAGATAAAATCTGCCAAGGGATTTTATATCCTATCAAGTTAAATTGAAAAAAATACAAAAAGTTCTTTCATGACCCATAGGATATTAATTTTAAAAGATAAATTTTGACATTAATTATATTATAATAATTTGTTCTACTATCAAATTTGAATTCAACATTTTCCCTAATAATGGCAACCATTGAGATAATAAAAAGCATAGATTGGGACAATAAAGCATATATTTCCTTGTATCAAGCACAACGCATTACAAAAATTCATGGTTTCATTTAACTCTCCCAATAACCTGTATAATATATATATATACACACATATATATAAAATTTCAGCTTTATTGATAAAGATAATAAGGCTATAGGATTGTATACCTACCCCTAGTTCTTATAGCACATGAGTGTCAAAAGCATGATTTATATCTCGGATTTACTTCCTCTAAAGTTCATGTTCTTTTCACTCTGCAGTAAAATACTAGACTTCACTTGTATGATATTAATGCTAAACAGTTGATGATACAAGTCCGTTCCAAATATTTATAGACATGTTCTCATTCACCATGCCACAGGAACGAGATACTAATAAAATTTCAGTGTATATTATTGTACTAATACTGTAATTCAGAACAGTATTTTGGGCCATTTTCAGTTAGTGTGATTGCTTTAATTTTCTATGTTATCTATCCATATATGCTATCGATTTATCTATCTAATCATCTATATAATATCAACCATCTACTTATCTATTTATCTGCCCCTCATCTATCTGTCTTTCCTGTATCTGTCCATCAATTTACCTATGTGCCTAGTATTTGTGTACTTGCTGCTTCCTAACCATGATTGAATTTATAATTAGAAGCAGGGACCATACCATATTTATTCTTGTTCCTACTTCAGTGACTAACTCTTTGGCATTAAAATTTGTTCAATTGAAACTAATGTAATCCTTTAGTTAAGACAGGATTACAGTGGAAGGCAGATTGATGTCCAAGACTGTGGTAAATCAGTGAAGCAGCAGGGGAACCAATAATTAAAAGGAATTTACTGGTTCAATTTCCAATTTAATGACATTTTTGTAGTTATAAAAAAAGAATTACACATGAAGAAAAAAAGATCCCTGACAGAAGAGAAAACATGTTTTGTGGGATTTATTTTTTCAGATGAGAGTCAGCCTTTGAACAACGGTTTATGCTAATTTTTACTAATGCCCCACAATACAGAATTATTAACTTAATACTTCATACTGGTAATAAAATATATTTGTTTTTCACCTCTTCACCACCTGCATTCACTTTTATTTATTTTATTGTTCCTTTTAAGTGAAGGTGTATGGTGATGTAGAAAGAACAGAAGCCAAGAGTAAGAAATCCAAAGTTCTAGCTCTGACTAGGCTAATTAGTTCTAAAATTTGGGGTACTTTTTAAACCCCAATTATATTATGTGGGAATTATAATATGTTATTTATCTATGGTATTTTTTTTGCTTAACATACTGAAAATCTATTCTGTCAAGAACGCAGTAACATATACACAACTTTTATATTATTTAATAATCTCAAAATACATTATGTGATATGTTTTATCCCCATTTCTTATATGATAAATCTGAGTCCTAGGAAAGCTAAATAATTTATGCCAGTTTAAGAAAATAGCTGAACCGATATTCATCACAAGTCTGATCCCAAAGTCAATGCTTTTGCTTTGCCAGTAGTTATTGGAAAATTGTTTTTTTTTCCATAATTATTGTGCTTATTCTATTGAAAAAAGCAGAATTTACAAAATTAAAATGAAACCTAGTTTTCTATGGAAAAAACTGCTGGCAGTTTTCTCATAGAAATTTTAATTTGCACACTGAATTTCTCTGCTGATTCTGATAGTCATTCATAACATTCTAGACTCTCACAAGCAAACAGAGCAGGCAACTAGAATCCAATCATAATCTGATGCTATAGCACCTCCCTGAAGATACCACAGAATCAGCTATATAAATTCTGAACATTTCCAAGGTTAGGAAGTCTCTTTTCCCATAGACAGATCATTTGATTTATAAACATTTTGTTGTTGTTAAAAACAAAGTCCTAAAGTTTGTTGCTATTTCCTCAAAAATTATACCATCTTTGTATATTTCCTTATCAGAATAAAACAGAATAAGCTTACAATTAGTTGCACATGAAATCTCAACTGAAGATCACAATTTCACAGTTCTCTTTTCATGCTTAAGCATCCCATGTTTATTCACTAGGCTTTCATTTGATATGAATTTAAGTCCTACACCATTTTAGTAACTCTTTTCTAGCGGTCTTTATTTTTGTCATTGTGCCTTTAAGCCTGAGTCCAAGTTTTCCCAGCAGAGAGACAGAGGAGCTCTATCACTTACCATGTTCTCAAAATAGTATTTTGTCTAAGAGTCACTTCTTGAATTTGAGGCTATGGTTCTATATTACTGATTCATTAAATTTACAAGCAACTATAATTTCCCATTCTTTATTCTTTTTTCCATACAGTCAAGCCATAAATGCGTATCTTATATTTGTCAGTTAATGATTAGACCTAATTTTAGGACTCCATATTTTCCCAAGTTAAATTTCTTCCTAGGCTTATCCTGTCATTCAAACTTGATATGAATTATCTTATCTAAATGATTTACTTTTCCTCCATGTTTTCTAACATAAAAATTTCTGAACAGGTACTTTTAAAATACAATCAGACATGTTTTACTACTTCATAAATATAAGTTATTTGATCATCTTTTTGAGGCAGTATTAAACTAGTTATTAATTCTCCTAACTTAATTCCAAATCTAAATTTTTCCATTTTGCCCACAGAATTTTATAAACATTGGTAAATTTCTTGGCAGAAGAATTGGAGGAAAGGTTGTAATCAGAGATACAAACCCCATAGGGTCAGCTGGGACTTTTAGTGGACATACACTGTCTAGCCTGCAAGGGTTCAACAATTTTTTTGAAATTTAAAAACTTTTGGAGAGGCATTCACTCTCAACATTTTATGTACTTCTGCCCTCCCATTGATTTACATTTACTGCTTCACACATTTATATTCCTTGTCTGGTTTGAATTTGAGACCCCTACGTCATTCCCTGGATCTACCAGCTTTTGAAATACACAAATTTGAGCAATTTAGGAGCTAGCTCCTAGAGTTTACCAATTAGCTTCATTCTTAGTGCACACACAACAATGTTAAATAATTCTTTCCTGGATTTTCCCTGGTTCAACATTAAGCTCACTAGTCTTGAGCCAATCTTCTCTACATTTTTTAAGATGTGGCTCTACTTTTTCATGTCTAGCCTTCACATTCCTCATGATTACTAAAATATTTCCAACTAGTAATTATAACCTCATATGGAATTTTTTTTTCAATAACTTAGGATTTAATTTCTCTAATCAAGAAAACTTAAACTTCATTTAGAACTTCTAGGGGCAGACCTAAAATCCTGCACTCATCATGGTATTCAATTCTGTCTGAATCATGTTTCCTTGGACTGAAAATATCAGTTTAGTAGTCAGCCAAAAGGGTGCTTATGCAAAATACCAGAAATTTAGTTGTTTTTTATAAAGGGTATTTATTTGGGGTAGGAGCTTACAGATACAAGGCCGTAAAGCATAAGTTACTTCCCTCACCAAAGTCTTTTTGGAGCAAGATGGCTGCCAATGTCTTCAGGGGTTCAGGCTTCTTGGATTCCTACGTTCCTGGGACCTGCTTTTCTCTGGGTTCAAGGTTCCTTTCTTTCTGGGGCTGGCTTCTCTTTCCTCTGGGAGCTTACTTGCCAAGGCTCCAGCTAAAGTCTTCAGCATCAAACTCCAACATCAGACTCCAAAATCAGAAACACTCAAATCTGTTCTTTGCCATCCCTTTTATCTGTGACAACCCGCCAACCAAGAAGTGGGAACTCAACACCCTAATCATAACTCAGTCAGGGCCAGGCACAGATTACATTTCAAGCATAGTCCAATATCTATTTTTAAAATTCATCAGTAATATCAAACTGCTGCAAGCAGTATATCATGATTCCTTACAGAAAAATGGTACGAAATAGGAGTTGAGGAGTAGTTCTTTAGTTATCATTAAACCATTAGCACCATTGCTGATAATTTCCTTTTTCTTTAAAAAATATTAAAAATGTTTTTCTTAAATAGAAGCAATATTTATTGCATGCTGTGTACCACACCCTTTAGATTAGTTTATTTCTCATATTATTATTACAATGATGCCAAAGGAAAGGTTCCAGTATTGCCTTCAATTTGTAGATAAACAAATATAGGCCCAGAGAACTTTGGTAATTCCCTTATATTATGTAGCAAGAAGTAAATCTAAAGTGCCATGCAGGCAGTCAACTCCAAATTCATGCATTTGCCTAATTTTAAAGCAGTGTTTTAATACTTCAAAATGTTCTTCAATTCATCTTTCCTCATCCCTTAGTATTTAACCTTCTAGCTTTGTCTATGTGTTCTTATCCTCTCTTTTAAACTATCCCTTAAAATATGAGTTTAATGCCATCAGATCATTTTTAGCTACTTCAAACCCATTAGTTTGCTTTCCTTCCTACAGACCAAGTCCATGCCTATCTGTATTCTCAACTTCCATAGTTTATCTTCCTCAAGTTTGAGATACATTTGTTACTATGCCCAGTGTTTCCCCTTGTAGCTATCACAAATTTGAAAATGACATAGTCCTTCTCTCCAAAGGTTAAACAGCCTGTGTTCATTTTCCAAATAAAGTGATGAGGCATAAAAGGTAAATTGTAGTAACAATAGCAACAAGATCAGATGGCTGATGGGGGAAGTTTTTAGTAGTGATATTGATGACACTGTCTGTGGAATTTATTCTTCGCTGGAAATGACAAAAAGAATAGCCTCAGAGCAATCGCCCGACCATCCTAAACATCCATAGCGTGTAAGCGGATCATCATCCACCCTTTGGCATTCAGTGAACATTAGATTGCTGAGTTATTAGCAATGAAAAAATATTTTTTTCATTTCTCTGCTACCTTGTTTAACTATTTCACTTCTTTAGTAACAATGGTTCTTTTACAAAAATGTCTCCTTATTGTGTGACTTCAGCTTATACATTCCCTTATAGATGTGTTGATTTGTATGCTATTCATTTAAGATGCTTTCAATTTTGTTGTTTTGGTTTTGTGTGTTTTTTAGAAAAGCTTGATATTTTTCTTCATTCTTTGTGGTGGTTTAATGTCCCTCAGAAAGACATGTTCTTAAATTCAATCCATTCCCATGGGTATGGACCCATTGTAGGCAGGATCTTGGGTTGAGGATAGTGGGGTTAAGGTGTGACCCACCTCCTTTCGGGTGGGTCATAATCCTCTTACTGGAGACTTTTATAAACAGAATGAATGCAGAGAGAAAGAGAGAGGGAAAGTCAGGGATGCAAGAAGCTGAAACCAGTGAAACCTGGAAAAGAAGAGAGAGACCAGCAGATATTGTGAGGTACCTTACCATGAGACAGAGGACCCAAGGATTGCTGACAGCTAGTCTTTGGGAAGAAAGCACCAACTTGATGCTGCCTTGATTTGGATAGTCTCATAGTCTCAAACTGTAAGCTAATAAATTCCCGTTGTTAAATACCAACCCATTTCATGGTATCTGATTTGAGCAGCCTAGCAAACTAAAACAGACTTTAGTACTGAGAGTATGGTGCTCTTATTGCAACTACCAAGAATATGGAAATGATTTTGAAATTAGTTAATTGGTAGAGGCTGGAAGAATTGTGAGCTGTTTGATAGGAAAGGTTTAGATTACTTTGAAGAGACTTTTGGTAGAAATATGCATGCTAGAAATACTTCCAATAAGAGTTAATACAGAAATGATGAATAGGTCATAGGAAACTGGAGAAGAGACAACCCATGTTTTGAAGTGACAGAGAATTTAACAAAATAGATTTCTGTCAGGTGGTAAGTAGTATTTGAAAGTGATGAACCTGAATATTAGACTGAGTTGATTTCCAAGCTAATGTGAAAAGTGCAGTTTTATTTCTCCTTTCAGCTTATGGGAAAATGCAAGAGGAAAGGGATAGTTTGAGAACTGAACTTCTGGGCACAAGAAAATCAGAAACTGGTGGTTTAGAAAATTCTGAGCTTCTGCTAAGCAAGTCCCAGAGAACAGTGCTCCATGAGAAGGTTTAACTGAACATGGATCCAGTCAGCCATTTCAGTGCAAGTTATATTTGGAAATGCAGCTATCCAGGAAGGATTTGTGGAAAAGTTTTCTGTCTGATGGTTTGTACCCCTATGTTCTACATGCAAAACTAACAAGCTTTTTGTGAAGTCTGTATGAATTGAATTACTACCAGCCTGGATTAAAATGGGCAGAAAAGGAACAGATCAAAGGAAAAATAAACTCAAAGGCTGAACATGGACACTGAGATCTTGACCAAAGACATTTTCTCGGGCCAAGAGGGTGAGTTCACCCATGTCTGTGGAAAGTGTGGACTTGGGTAGGGTGGGTCTTCCACTCTGTTGTTCAGGAAGATTGTGCCAGTCTTCAGAGAAGGAGGAGCATATTCCCTAAGAATTGGAGATAGTGTGGCCACCACCCCATTGTTTTGAGTGGGTTGAGTATATTCATTGGGAGTTTTGAAGAGTCTGGCACTCACTCCAGTGTTGGGGGAGAGCATGGTTGCTGTGCAAGCACTTGGAAGGGGTGAATCTGCCACTTCCTTAGGCCCAGAGGACAAAACTTAATTCCATAGATTACTTTCAGACCTTAATACCTAATGAGTATACTCTGCAAGGCTGTGGAATTGTTTGGGATCCATGATCTGTTTTTCTTCCAGTTTCTACTTATACCAATGGAAATGTTTATACTATGCCTGACCCTACCTTGTATATTGGAACCTGATAACTTTTTCTCCAGGTTTCACAGGTCCAAAGCTGAAGGGAAGTTGTGCCCCAGGACAGACCAAACCTAAAACTGATTTTGATGAGACTTTTTGTACTTAGTATCATTACTGAAATTACTTAAGTCTTTGGGATATTATGATGGAATAAATGTATTATTTATTTTTACCCCAGAAAGACATTTTCTTAAAAATAATCCATTCCTTTGGGTGTGGACCCATTGTAAGGAGGATATTTTGATGAGGCTATTTCAGTTAAGGTTTGACCCACCTCCTTAAGGAAGCATCTTAATCCTCTTACTGGAGTCCTTTATAAACAGAATGAATATGGAGAGAGAGAGATAGAGAGAGAAAGCAAGGGAAGCAAGAAGCTGAAAGTAATGAAACCCGGAGGAGAAGAGAGAGATCAGTAGATGTCACCATGTGCCTTGCCATGTGGCAGAGGATACAAAGATTGCTCACAGCTGGTCTTGAGAAAGAAGACATCACCTTGATTATGTCTTTATTTGGGCATTCCCATTGCCTTGGACTGTAAGCTAATGAATTTCCCTTATTAAAAGTGAACACAGACAAACAGCAAGATGCTTGCTCCAGGGAAATTAGTAAACACCCAGGGCTATTTGAAGCTACCTGAAGCACCTGCTTGGAGGCTCCAGGAGACTAGAAGAGCATCCTGTAACATCCTGGAAGGAATGGAAGGAGAAGACTGCCCATCTGCAGAGAAAATTCATAAGTAGAGCACTCCATGACACTGAGGCTGGTGCCCATCTTCCACTGGAAGCACAAGCTATCTTGGGAGCTATTCTGCAGCTGGAATTGAAAGCTCCACTCCCCAAAAATAGGGGAGGAACAGATGACTGGGCACCTACTTCAGCTACTGATGAGTAAATTCAGCAGGCTAAAGTGTAATCCTGAGAACAGCTAAAGTTTGAGCCTGTCCAAGCCAGAACGAGGCGGGTAGCCACCATCTTAACTCATGCCTGGCAAGAGGGGAAGTGGGTGGAATGAAAATCACAGTGCTGGTAGGGACCAGCTTCTTTCCATCCAGGTCAGATTGCAGGTCTAGCCTAAACCCAAGCCCCACCTCCAGCAGGGAGGAAGCTGGGGGGAACGGTGCCAGCCTCTCCAGAAAATTATCAGCCAAGCCATGGAGGCTGGTGATCATCCTACTTTGGCAGTAAAAGCTGCCCTGGAGCTATTCTGTGGCTAGCATTTGAAGCTCCATTTCCCAAAAACGGGAGGAGGAGATGGTTGGCCACCGATTTCAGCTACTGATTAGTGGATTCAGCTGGCTAGAGTATAACCCCATGAACAGCTAAAGTTTGAAATCGTCCAGGTCAGAAAGAGGCTAGTAGCTGCCATTTTACTCTGTCCCCAGCCTGAGGGGAAGCCAGTCTGACTGAAAATCACAGTGATGGTAGGAGTCAGTTTCTTTCACCCAGATCAGCCTGCAGTCCCAGCCTAGCCATCAGCCCTACTTCTGGCAGGAGGAGGCAGGCAGGCCCTGCGCCAGCCTATCCAGGTAAATGCAGGTACATTTGGCTGGAACGAACTGAATAATCAGAAGTCTATCAGGGCAACCATGGTCATTGTGGACCCGCACGGCATAGATTGCTACCCATACCTGCAGCTCCATCACCACCCCAGGCAGGGGAGAAAGAGACATGAAGCTTCATCAGTCTCTCTGGGCAACTAGAGTCTAGGCCTGCATGACTTGGATTATTCCACACAGCTGTGACTCTGTCCCTACCCCAGGCAAAGGAGAAAGTTGAGAGATGCTACATTGGTCCCTAGGGTAATCAGGGCAGCTTGAGCCTCCACAGATTATAGCACCAACTACATTCTTGGTTCCTAATGTACAGCCAGAAAGGGGAGAGTGGCAGGAAGCCCTAAACTGAAGAGAAAAACTGCACCTAGAATAAAGAATCTAGTAAGAAAGGTGCCAAGATACCAACAAAAAATTACAATCCACACCAAGAAACAGAAAGATATGGCCCAGTTAAAGGAATAAGATAAGCCTCTGGATGATATAATGGAGTTGAGATAAGTAATCATAGATGTTCAAACAAATCTCCTTAATAAATTCAATGAGATGGCTAAAGAGATCAAGGATATTAAGATACTGGATGAGCACAAAGAAGAATTTGAAAGCATTCATAGAAAAATAGCAGATCTTATGGGAATGAATGGTGCAATAAATGAAATTTAAAAAACATTAGAATCATGTAATAGCAGATTTGAAGAGACATAAGAAGGGATTGATGATCTTGAAGAAATAGCCTCTGAAAGTGAATATACAAAAGAACAGATGAAGAAATGAATAGAAAAAATTGAACAAGGTTTTGGGGAACAAAATGACAGCAAAAGCCATGCAAATATTCATATCATGGGTATCCCAGAAGGAGAAAAGAAGGGAAAAGGGGCAGAAGGAATATTTGGAAAAATAATAGTAGAAAATTTTTGAACCCTATTGAAGGACATAGATACCCATGTCCAAGAAGCACAGCATACTCCCATCTGAAAAAATCTGAATAGACCAACTCTGAGACACATACTAATCAGAATGTCAAATGCCAAAGACAAAGAGAGAATTCTGAGAACAGCAAGAGAAAAGCAATGCATTAAATATAAGGGATATCCAATAAGATTAAGTGCTGATTTGTCACCAGAAACATGAATGCAAGACAGTAGTGTGATATATTTAAGATACTACCAGCCAAGAATCTTATATCAGACAATATTGTCTTTCAAAAATGCGGGTAAGTTTAGAATATTCACTGATAAAAAGGAACTAAGAAAATTTGTAACCAAGAAACCAGATTTTCTGGAAATTTAAAAAGGTGTGCTAGAGCCTGAAAAGAAAAGAAAGGAAAGAGGCCTAGAAGAGAGTCTAGAAATGAAGATTATATCAATAAATGTAACTAAAAGTATCAAAAGAGTGATGAAAATAAAATATGACAGATAAAACTCAAATTGTCAGGAATAAACTTAACCAACAATGTAAAGAACTTGTATTCAGAAAACTGCAATATTAAAAGAAATCAAAAAAGGCCTAAATAACTGGAAGAACATTCCATGCTCACAGATTGGAAGACTAGATATCATTAAGATTTAAATTCTACTCAAATTGATATACAGATTCAATGCAATCCCAATAAAACGTGTATCAACATTTTTTAAAAATTGCAAACGTGATTATCAAATTTATTTGGAAGGTAAGTGGTCTTGAATAGCCAGAAACAAAAAGGAAAAGTGAACTCTTCTCTCCAGACTTTAAATCATATTGCCTATCTGTAGTGGTAAAAATAGCATGGTACTGGCAAAAGACAGACACATAGACCAATGGAACCAAATTGAAAGTTCAGAAACATACCCTCACATATATGGTCAAGTGATTTTTGACTAGCCTGTGAAACCCACACAGCTCAGGCAGAACAGTCCTTTCAACAAATGGTGCTGAAAGAACTGGATATCCATAGCCTAAAAAAGGAAAGAGGGCCCCTATCTCATACCTTATCCAAAAATTAACTCAAAATGGATTGAAAACCTAAAAATAAAAGTAATAACCATAAATCTTCTAGAAGAAATTGTAGGAAAATAGATTCAAAACCTGGTAGTAGGTGGTAGATTCTTAAAGGAGATAAAAGGAAGACTGAGATGGACTACTGATGTTTAATGTATGTAGCAGTTTTAATTAGCTTTACAGTGAAAGTGTGGAAATGTATAGAATGGATGGTAACACATAGTAACAGCTAGTTTATAACTGGGGATGTGACTGAAAATGGTAGTCTAGGTATGTAAATGCTAATTACAGAATGCTAGAGAATATTCTAGGAACAGAATAGCACAGTAAACCAAGAGATGGATGAGAATTGTGGTTGATGGTACAAATGCAAGAGTGTTCTTTGTTAGCTAGAGCAAATGTACATCACTATTGCAGGGTGGTGGGAATGTGGAGAAACATGGGAAATATATAACTGGTGTGACTGTGGTTAGCAGGACTAAAATAATATTCTTGCGTCTATGCTGTATTCAGTCAGCCAAAGGGGTGCTGGTACAAAATACCAGAAATTGGTTGATTTTTATAAAGGGTATTTATTTGGGGTCAGAGCTTACAGATACCAGGCCATAAAGCATAAGTTACTTACCTCACCAAAGTCTATTTTCACATGTTGGAGCAAGATGGCTGCCCACATCTGTGAGGGATCAGGTTTCCTGTGTTCCTCTGGGCTCAGTGCCTCTGTTTTCTCCACAAGGTCAGCTATAGACTATGAGGTTCTCTAGGCTTTGCCTCTCTCCACAAGGTCAGCTGTAGACTGTCAGATATGGCTCTGTCTCTTTCCCTGGGGCCTTAAGACTTTAGCATCAAACTCCAACATCAAAACTCCAACATTAAGAAACCTCAACTCTGTTCTTTGCCATGCCTTTTATCTGTGAGTCCCACCCACAAAGGGCAGGGATTCAACACAAAGGGCAGGGATTGACATGGCCCAATCAAGGCCCTAATCATAACTCAGTCACACCCAGGTACAGACCAGATTATAAACATAATGCAATATCTACTTTTGGAATTCATAACCATATCAAACTGCTATATATGCCAAGATGTACTGTTTGGGAATTCTGCACATGTGCATGATTCTTTTATAAATTTACAACTTCTGTCATGACAAATATATTTAAAAAATAATAATAGGGTAGGTTGGGGAAAAAACACACCAAATAGAAAGAAAAAAATAAGCCAACATATTTTATGGTAGCTGCTTTGAGCAGCCTAGCAAGCTTAAACATTCTTCAAAAACATCCATAAATTAGAATAAGGTCAATTTTTATTTTAGAGTTGTTAATTGTAGGTAAATATTTGTATAACTTTCAGTGACTACCGTTCAGTTAAAAAAGACACACAGGTACATACATATGTGCACACCACACACACATACACACAGTTAACTGCATACAACCCAGGATTTATCTGACAGCCCATCACCATCAGAATGTTAAGTCGACTCTGTTAATTTATAATATCTCATGTTCAAACTTTTAATGCCTTGCTTGAAAGTTTCAGTGAAAAATAATTGAGAAAGTAGAAAAATGAAAAATTAAATTACTTTTGTTATGAAAACTTTAACATAACTGTAAGTTAAAATCTAATTTGAAAGGGAAGCATGAAATCTCGTTTAATAGCCAAGAAACTTCTTTTTTCAGAAAATGCAGGGTACATTTTCTTCTGTGGAATTTAATAAGCTGATATGAATCAATATCTTAGCATTCTGCCTAGAAGTGGAAAGCAAAATTATCTTTCTGGCCAAAATGGTGACACATAATTACTCATTCTCAAAAGAAATAATTAACACTACAGCATTTTCAAATGCACATTTGCCTAGACATGTTATCTATCTTGAAGAGTATAATTTAATGAAGAATATTCTGTCATCCTTTGGATTTCAACTGAATGTGCAAGAAACGAAATCCGAGTTCTGAGTAGAAAGTAAGTACATTTACTTGTGACAATATCATACAAACACATGAGATGTAGAAGGTCACTGCATGAAAGGATAATATAATACAGTCCAAATATTCCTCATTTTAAAAACAAAACATTTGAAAAGTTAATTTCATTTAATTCATCCATCTTTTCATTTACCTGGCTTATCATATAGGCAATGTATTCCATAGGGAAAAAGAAAAAGAAAGAAGGAAAATCCTCATTTACCTAAGTGGAAAAATTTGTAAGAGGAAGAAATAGGGATTTGAACAAGTTAAGGCTTATAGGGGTGATATTTTGAATGCTATACTGACCAGGGATATGAACTTTTCTTTTCTAAAATTAAAAAAGGTAATATTCCTTATAGTGTATCACTCTTTACAACTTTTCTTGCTCATTTTAACCATCTTTGTATCATTTCCAGTAAGGGATAAGATGTTTCAGACTATTTATTGTTAATGTATCCTTACTTGAAATACTTCCTTATTCTGAAAAATGGAGGTATTTCCAACATTAATGTTAATTTAATAGAAATTTATGATAGTAAGTCAATAAAGCATGATTATTTGAGTTATGTTGAATTTTTAATAGTATTTCATTATAGTATTTCTATGTGAAAATAGGATAAAATTTTTTCCCTTGGATATTATAATCCTTATTAATATATATATGCAGTATGAATAGAGTCTAAGAAAAGATAGATAAACTATTTTAAAAATCAATTTGGGTTTATAGTAAGTGATTACAGCACTTAAGAAGGAAATAAGATGGAGCACAAAGACACTGTTTAGAACAACCAATTTATATCTGATATGAGAAGGAGTAATCTTGCTCCAAGTTTGTATATTATTCATTTATATTGGGAATGAAATTCAATGTTCCATGAATAATCTCTTTTTCTGTTTACTATTTGTTTTCTTGTTTACCTATAAGCAATATTATCTGAACAACTATGCTAAGCACTATGCTTTTGACAGAACCATGGAATGTCATTGTACTTGGTTGGCAGAAATTCCACAAATGTTCCCTCCTAAACTGTAAGATGATGTTTTGTCAAGGATGTTTTGGGGTGGAGGGATGGAAATGGAGTGGTGTCAGGAGACTGGTAAATCATTGATGCAGAATTATTTACTGAGTTTATTTTAGAGTAGTGAATTAGAATTTATCTGTTAAGATGGGGAAATAATTCATAGTTAAAGAAATGTTTACGAAAAGATTTGTAAGAAGAATGTTGGTCAGAGAGATACCTGTAGAGAACATTACAGGTGTCAGGGTTGCCAGCAGCACTACTCACACAAGCTCTGATGAAAAGACATTTTACTCACATAGAGAAAAGCAGAGCAAGGGCGCCTTCACTAGTGGGTGTTGGTTCCCCATAGCTAGCGGATCTCAACCCATGGTCAAAGTTAAGGGGATGTTCTACATGCTGCTTCGCTCTTTTGTAGAGGAACTCCACTCCCTTCCCACCAGGAACAGATATCAGATATACCACGAGGGTGTGAACTGGATGTCATAAAGCATGCCCACCAGAATTAGTCTGTCTCCAGTGAATACTTACATATGCTTAGTACCATACAGGAAGGAAAGTACTAGCAGCTCCCTATCTACTAGGGGATTGTGTTTTATCCCTCCAGGCTTACACACCTGGTCCAGAGCACAGAATATATTTTTGGGTCCCAGGAAAAGTTGGCAGGCCATGCTAGGACTGTCCCCTACCCTAGAGACTTACTCAACTCAGATTCTGTTGTTAATTTGAGTTGATAATATGATAATGACATTGAGTAACTGAGAAAATAATTTCAACAAGCATCCTATATAATTCCTAAAAGTAAAACATGCTTCAAGGAAGTTCATTTAGAAGTATTTTGTCTTCCATTTAATCACTTAATAAGTTTTATTCATTGTTTACAAGGTGCCAGTCACTGTGTTAAGCATGCTAGTGGTATTGGTTAATTTTATTTTTTACAACAACACTTGAGGTATGGACTGATATTAAAACATTTCAATGTGAGACACCTGGCGTCCAGAAAAGTTAGGTAAATTGTTCAAGAAAATACTGCTAGAGAGTGATAGAGCCAGGATGTAAATCTTTCAGTAGGACTCACAAATGCCCTCTTAACTGCTCTGTTAAATTGTGATTCAAGCATTTTAAAAAAATTAATTGAATGCCTGTGTTTGAAAGAAACCTTTTCTTCTTTCATTGTATTACAGGCTGCTTAGGTGGTATATCTAGAGAGTCAGATGTTAAGTAGTGATAAGAGACAAAACTCTTATTACTCATGAAAATCTTGAAAACAAGTTTAAGAAAATAAGACTTGGTCATTTAAGAACAGAAGATATTTATATATTTGATTAAAAGAGTGATTAAATGTATGCTTTATGAATATTATTTGGTAGTGTTTTATAGCATAAATTGTCCTGTGGAGGAGAGATTTAAGATGAGACGCTAACATAGTCCAAATGTAGACTATTTTAAAATAAAAAATATATAAATAATAATGTGGATATTAAAATATGAAAAAGCTAGGGGTTTGAAAAGCTAAAATTTCACTCTACAGGAATTTCTATTTGCAAAATTTCTGCTTATTTTAAAAAACACATAAGTCTTAGAATATTTGATTGACAAAATATACGTTGGGGAATGGGAACTTCTGAATAATTTTCAGAAAATTTCATAATTTTCATGAACGTCTGGCATTTTTCTTTTTACAATTCATGGGAAGTCCATTAAGGATGATATCCCTATTAGATTACATTGGTTTAGCCAATAAGGAGGAACTTTTTTTTTAAAAGATAAAGGTATTATATTCAAAAGTAATTTCTTAAATCTCCATGAAATAATTTTAGGTCATTAAAAATAATCTCATTTGTATTTAATATCTAGAGTTGGATAACTTCATGAAAAAATTCTGGGGAAAATGCTATATTTTATACATTGTATTTATAAGAATATAGTTGAAATTATTTTGGCTATAAATTTTGTGATACATGTAGAAATCCATAGGTTCTACCAATTGTTCTTATTCTTGAAATAATACATTTCTAAGGATGCAAATTTCTGTGAGTTTCATAATTTTCCCCAGCATTTACTCAGTAAAGGGCAACTTAAATGGTACATGGAAACCCACTGTATAAAAATATTCCAGAATTTCTAAAGAGGCAGTCAGGAAAGTTCTTACTATTCTATCAACACTTATAGAAGTCCACAAAAATCAGGTTTTCCAAATATACTACCAAGAACTTCTCAGAATGTAAGTTTGCATAAAGGTTGTCTTGTAAAGATTTGCCTGGTCTTTCAACATGCAAATTTACACTACTGGAGGTAATTTTTTTTGTACTTGTAATTCAGTGTCTCTAGGTAAAGTGAATCTGCATCCCCTTAGTGCTCTGTACTTATCCATTTTGTATTTTTACTAAGCTGTCTGTCCACCTGTCTATAGAACAATTGTGAACTACTTGAGGGAGTTTCTTTTAATTTCAATATCTCAGCAGCTAAAAATAGTAACTGGAATTCAATGAATGTATACTAAATGAATGAATGAGATGATGGCTTGGCTACAAAACAAGTATTGATGAAAACCAAAGTCAATAAAGCTGGAAGTAAGGAATTTTTCAACACATCTTGGTTTCAACAGGATTTACAAAAAGGCCAGATACAGCTTTATTAGTGAAGAATTCAATTGCTGAAACAATCTCTCTGTTTTTGTCACTGCCTCATTGAACTTTTCTGCTAAATCTGTATCTCAGCTGCATTTCGTCTGGCTAGATGCCATGAATACCTCTTCTGTTTGTTCCGTAGCTTGCTGCTTCAGGATTCACTCAAGAGCTAGGATCTACAATTCTCCAGGAATTCCATTCCCTCAAAAGTCTCAGGGTTCCTCTTCAAAAGTATTTCAATTTCCTATGTCCTAGTAAATTACAGGAATAAAGGCAAACCAAGGGTTATTATGTGAAATTTAACATAGGAGTATATTTCTGGTTAAGTTTCTGGGAAAATAAACACAGCACCTGCCCATGTGAAAGATGTGTGTAGAGGAAGACACAGAATCACAATTAATCAGATCATTAATGCTAGGAGTAGATGAGACAAGATTAAACGGCATTAGACCTAGAGACACAGGGACCTTTGACATTTCACCTCACACCAAAAAGTCCCCAAAGCTAAGAAGAGACTACTGTAAGTCTTTGGCTTCAAATCCTAATGCAGAGTCTTTGGCAGTGAAGGTTGTCTATGTCAGAAAGCCTTTGCCTCTGCTAGAGGAAGAAGGGCCTGCAGACAAGAGAATTTTCCTTAAGGCCTGGAACAGAGCTGGCTTCATCTTTGTGCTTCAGCATTTTCAGTGCTGTAACAAAAGCTCTTGCACCTAATAGGAAAAAGATAACAAAGGAGAAAATCATGACTGGGGTTTTATTTTCCCCTAGATGAATATCATCTATCTCTTTAATCTCCACCTCCCTTGTTTTGAGCCCTCAATATTCCATATTCAGTTTTGGAATTTTTACTGTTGTTGCTGTCTTGGATTTGTTTCATTGATGGTATTGCTGTTTTTATGGTTACTTGAAAACCCTGTGGATTAAAATTTGCTGAAATGATTTCTTGGGACAATGATCTAGATTCTTGTTAAGATATCAAAGAGGGAAACGGACTTTGGCCCAATGTTTAGGGCGTCCGTCTACCATATGGGAGGTCCGCGGTTCAAACCCCAGGCCTCCTTGACCCGTGTGGAGCTGGCCATGCGCAGCGCTGATGCGCGCAAGGAGTGCCTTGCCACGCAAGGGTGTCCCCCGCGTGGGGAAGCCCCACGTGCAAGGAGTGCGCCCGTGAGGAAAGCCGCCCAGCGTGAAAAGAAAGAGCAGCCTGCCCAGGAATGGCGCCGCCCACACTTCCCGTGCGGCAGACGACAACAGAAGCGGACAAAGAAACAAGACGCAACAAATAGACACCAAGAACAGACAACCAGGGGAGGGGGGGAATTAAATAAATAAATAAATCTTTAAAAAAAAAAAAAAAAAAGATATCAAAGAATAGAGCTGGGCCTTCGCATGAATGGGCAGTAAGCAACATAAAGATATTCAGCATCATTAGTCATAAGGCAAATGCAAATTAAATGAATGAGTTACTGCTGAAGCAGGTTAGATAGGGAATCAATACACAGATCTGGAACCTGGCAGAAAAACCACCACCATTAACACATGTTCTTCAGTCCCCTGAAGATGGCTGCTGGAAGACTCGTTGGAGAAATCCCATTCAGAACGAGATTTCCTGGGGAAGCCAGAAGCCCTGGATATTCGCCAGGGGCTTTATCACTGGGTCCTCCTGGGGGATTGACGGGTGGGGTAATCAATCAAAACAGCGAACAGCTGGGACTCCTCCCATGCAGTTAACAAAAGGGTGGGATAATTAATGGTTTAAAAAGCAAGTGCAAAGTCCTTTTTTTCTGTCTTGCCTCGTTCCTGTCCCTGTGCCTGTCCCTGTGCCTATCCCTGTGCCTGTCCGTGCCTTATTCTGGCTTCCCCCACCTGGATCAATACGCAAATAAAACCTGGGCATTTATAATCTATAATGGGGAATTGTAATCTGTAAATCGACCCACTTTGTCACACTTCAGCTCCTTCCTCTCTGGAACCTATGATCTCTTATTTTATATCATTTCTCTTCCCTCCCTACCTTAATAAATTACTGGCCTAATCAATGTGGTGTGCTCTTGAAATTCATTTTTTTTGCAGCAGAGTCAAGAACCTAGATGAAATCTGGCAATGCTAATGCAAACCCAATAAAATTAAGAAAGAAAGAAAAAAAAACAATGCAAAATATAAGGAAAAAGGTGGACAACTCAAACCCTCATATTTTGCTATTAGGAATGAAAATTGGTAAAAAGTACTTTGGAAAAGAGTTAGACAACTTCTTATAAATTAAAACTACAATGGTGATCCAGGAATTCTACTTCTAGGTATTTATTTACCTAAGAGAAATGAAACAAATATCCACACAAAACCTTTCACTCATAGTAGCTTTATTCAAGACAGCCCCAAACTAGAAACTCAAATCTCTATTATCAGATGAATCCATAAACAAAGTGTATTGTGTGTCCATATGAAAGAATAATACTCATCAACAAAAAGTATGAACTAGTACTAATGAATGAGCTGCAACATGGACGAATATCAAAAGCATTATATTAAATGAAAGAAGCCAAACAAAAAGGATTAAAAATTGCCTGGTACCTGTCTTTTTGATGTTGAAGAGGCCCTGGTAGGTTTTAGAGAAAGACCTCAACCTAGGGTAGGAGGGTTCTTGACATAGTCAGGAGAAAGTATTCAAGGACTATTAATACAGCAGCAGAAGAATTTAATTTAAAGGGAAAGTACATACTGAAGACGTGAGTGTCGTAGGAATTGCATGAGTAGTGCCTGCTGGGAGTTGGGGGGTTGTTTTATTAAGGCTGGGCTCCTCCCCCTCCATGTAAATGAGAACTTTTAAGTCCCAACATTCTCATTGGTCTTCCTTATGCAAAAGAGGGATTGAAAAGGATAACATTTTACTGGCTCCATATTCCTCAGAATGAGAACTATGCAGGGGAGGAGTCAGTGAAGCTTGTGGTGGTCAGGCGATGGGTGTGCCTTTGTCATCTGGGATCTTCGGGTATTAGACCTTGGGTTCTAGAACGTGGGCAGGTGATTTTCCCCTGCAGGTAGGTATTATCTGATGATGATTTTTCCGTTGTTCCTCCTTTGCAGAGCTATCGCCCTTCTCCTACCTTTCCCTACCTTATTATGACAATTGAAAAAGGCGAAACAGAAAGTGAATAATTAGTTGCCATTGCCTAGCTATGAGAAGAAAAGGGCATAGGGAACTTTTTTGAGTGAAGAAAATGTTCTGTATCTTGATTGTGGTGATGGTTACACTGCTGCCTACATTTGTCAAAACTCATTAAACCATATCCATGATAATAATGCTTTGGTTGGTATGTAAATCATACGTCAGTAAACCTGATACTAAATATACATACTCTTTGGAAAAAGGACGTTTTCTACATTTCTCCTACTTGTAAACCACTGAATATCATGCACATATACACACAGACACACTTTTTCCCCCCAATAACAAAGTACCACAAATTAAGGGGCTTAAAACAACAGAAATTTGTTGTCTCACAGTCTATAGGCTAAAAGTCCAAAATCAAGGTGTCAGCAGGACCATAATCCTTCAGATATTGCTGAGGAAGAATCTATTCCATCCCTCTCTCCTGGGTTCTTGTAGTTTGCTGGCACTCCTTAGGCTTCAATTTCAGTCTAAGTCATCACATGACATTCTCCCCTTTCTGTGCTCAAATTCCCTCTTCTTGACACTAGTCATATTGATTAAGAACCCACCATTCTCTACTAGGAACTAGTTTAACTTGCCTAGTTCCATCTATACAACACTATTCCCAAATAAATTCACATTCTGAGGTACTGGGTATTTAAACTTCAGTATACCTTTTTGGAGGACACAATTCATTCCATAACAAGGGCCATGGACAAAGTTGGACTTACAAAGAATACATTAAAAACTAGGAAAGAGGCATTTTCTACAGGAGCAGTAAACATCTTTAACGTCCCCGAAAATGTCTTTCTTCATCATAGAAAGACATTTCTATGGCTCATCATAGATTAAAATGTATTGATAAATAATGGTGCTTATGATTAGGATGGTGACAGCTTCTTTTCTCAATTGAGGTAAAATTTCAAAAGTTAGCTTAATTTTCAGTTTCTATTTCCAAGGTAGCAACATGAACAGAGCAGAAATGAGAACATGATGCAATTTGAGAAACATGACATTAGGAAATGAAAGAAAACTTGAAAGCCACTTTCATCATTGTTTTTTTCCTTATTTGATTTTCTATAGATATCTGTTATCAGCTAACCATATTGCCACCTGAAAAAATCTATGCACAACTGTGTGAGTTTGCACTGCTAGAGACATTTTTTCTTACATTTTTCTCAGAGTATTCACTGATTTTGTAAAGCAACATCATAATATCACCAAAGACATATCTTTTTAGTGATTCACATTCTATTTGTCCCAGAAATATTCTTATAAATATTCTGCTATGTAAAAATAATAATAATTGGCATAAAGTATTCTTGCCCTTAAAAAATAGAAGAATGCATGCTCTTCAATAGATGGAATGTACTGGGGGCAACTTAGAGTTATGCACCTCAGAAAAACATAACCTTAATCCATTCTTGTGGATGTAGACCCATTGTAGATAATATCTCTTGAAGATGCTACTTCAATTTCACATGGCCTAACTGAATCAAGTTGGCCCTTAATCTGGATTACTGGAGTCCTTTATAAGAAGAACAGAATTCAGACAGAGAGAAAGAAGCCCGGGGGAACAGCCAGAAGCTGGAAGTCAACCGAACCCAGAAGAGAAAGGAGAAGATGCTGCCATACACATAGCCAAGTGACCAAAGAGCCAATGAACAAGGATCACTTGCAGACAGTCCTAGCACGTCACAGTCTTCAGGGAAAAAGCATTGTCCTGCTGGCGTTTTCATTTTGGTTCTTACCTAAGAGACATGGGGAACTGAAATTTCCACAGAGAACAATCACCGCCTCCAATAAAACAAAACAAAAGTTACTTTAGTTATCTCCATGTTTAAGATCTCTTTTAATATTTGGGGAACACTTCTTCACCCATTACAAATTTTGCAGTGTAAAATTGGAGTTACAAGACATGACTCTTACTGAATGTAAGAGGGCATACTGCCTTTTTGTATTTCTAAAGGGTACTATTCACATTCCACAGTCCTTCAAGGCCTCTGTTTTAGTTTTCTTGGCTGCTCAAGCAAAAACTATGCAATAGGTCAGTTGAAAGATGGGAATTTATTTGCTCATGGTTTTGAGGCTAAAAGAAAGTCCAAATCAAGGTGCCATCAAAGCAATGCTTTCTTCCTGAAGACAGGCGTTCTGGGGCCGGCTGTCAATGATCCTTGGTTCCTCTGTCACATGACAAGGCACAGGGTGATGTCTCCTGATCTCTTTCTTCTCTTCTGAATACAGCTTCTTGCCTTCTGTGGATTTCTCTTTCTCTGTCTGAATTTCATTCTCTTATAAAGGACTCCAATAAAAATATTAAGACTTATCCTGGTTGAGGTGGGATACACCTTAGCTGAAATAACGTCTTCAAAAGGTTCCACTTACAATGGGTTTATGCTCATAGGAATGGATTAAATTTAAGAACATGTTTTTCTGGGGTACTTACAACCTAAAACCATGATATTATTTGTTAGCAGTATGAATTTTCATAAATTCCTTAACAGTTCTTTTAATCCCTTAGTTTACTCATCTCTTAATTGGGGAGAAGTTAAATTATATACCACTCAAGTTTTTTATGAAGTTTAATGAAGTAATAGATGTAAACTGTTTAGAATGATCTCTGGGGCATTGTAAGTGTTGGTGTATGTTGGTGGTTCTGATATTGCTATTGTTGATCTCTACTCTCACATTTCTTTGCCATGTCAAAAATTCCTCTAAATTTTCACCCATATCCTCTTCTATTTTTCTGTCTTGGAAGAAGGAGAATCTCTTCTCCTTTCCAATGTCATATTCTATATATATTTATAGAAGTCTGATGACTCTGTCACCCAGAATAGAACTAGCCAATGACTATCGTCTTCCTGTATATTTTAAACTCCTAAACCTAACATCCACCATTTTTATCTACTCTATATGACCAAATTGTTTTCTTTTTAATTTTCACCTAATATTATTGTGTTTCCTCTTTTCTGGAATGCTCTCATCCTGTTTACCAATCAATATCTCCCCTTATTCACTATTCAGTAAGCAGTCATGGAGTATAATATATCAGACTCAAGATAATTCGTGTGTCAGAGGTAAATTACTAATCACTTCATAATCATGTCATTCCTCCACATTTCTCAGCTCCCTTGCTTTCAGGTGGATCCATGTGAGTAGAACATAAGTAGTGGTTAGATTTTTCATGCCCTCTTTATCCCTCTGTGATAACCACTGAGGCCTTGTGTTCCAAAAGGTGCAGCTACAAAGTGTTAGAACGTCCACAAGCTTGGGACCTTAATTAAGAATATGGAGCTCAGCTCTAACAACCTATACTGGACATGTGAAATGAGCAAGAAGTAAACTTTCTAACATTAAAATACTGATATATAGGGGTTAATCTATTATCAGAGCAGAGCACACAGTGTTGTCACTGTGTTGTATTAAAATACAGAAATAGAAAACAATGTTATCACCTTCAAAGACCCATAGGTAGAGCCATGGTATCCAACATGGTAGCAAGTAACCACATGTTTTTATTATTTAAATTTAAATTAGTTAATATTTAAAAGTTCCCTTTCTCTGTTCCACTGGCAATGTTTAATGTATCTGATAGCTGTATTTGGCAAGTGATTCTTATATTGGATAGCATATGAACATTTCTATCTTCAGAGAGTTCTATTGGACACCACTGGCTTGGAAGAATGGATAAAGAAGGAAATAAACTATCATAGTACAATTGCATATGTGATAAGAGAGCTGTAGGTACAGAAGATATAAGAAAAAAGTTTAAAGATAGAGATTCTAAAAAATATTATTTTAGGTAATTTGAGAAAAATTAAAGAGAATTAGGGGCTACCTTTTCATATTTAAAATGTATAAACTCAGAAATTCCAATTTTAGGTCTTCATTCAACATATATACTGGTACATGCATGCAATGTTGTGGACAAAATTATTAGATGTAGGAGTGTTGTTTTAATACCAGATATCTGGAAGTGCAGGAAATAACCTGCATGTTCATCTACTTAGGCCTGGCAATATAAATAATGCTACATCTATAGAATACAATTTTATGTATTTTTCCACAAAAAAATGAATTATAGTGTCCTCTTGGTTGTTTAGTTTCATGCCCTGAGATAGTCATGTCTGAGGAAGAAAAAAAATCAACACAGAGCATATCAAGGAGGACTTTGGGAATCAAGAAACACCAAGAGGAATCTATTTGTGCTTCCTTTTCTTAAAACCATGGTCTGTCGTGGACAGAGACTTCTCTCAACAGGAAGAGGAATGTCTGGAAACTGCTCAGAGAGACTTATTGAGAGATGTGATGCTGCAGAAATGTGAAAGGTAGACTTCCTTCCTGGGGATTTGCACACCCATTAAGATGGTATAAACACAGGCCATCCTGGTATTCCTAATGAATGCAACTAGAAATCCTGGAAATTGTCTGAAGTAGCTCTTTAAGGACAGTGAAAAGTGAGTGGTAGCAGGTTGTTTTAATTTGCCAAAGGAGTGCCAATGCAAAGTACCAGAAACATGTTGGCTTTTATCAAGTAATCTAATCAAAGACCTCTCAACTGAATTTAATGCAGTCAAGGAGTATCATACCCAGAGGAATAGCTTAGTTTGCAAACATAGTATTTCTTTTTTTGGGATTCAAAAAATAATTTCAAACTGCCACATTTGTGGACAGAGGAGCTCAGCGTTCCACTGAAATGATAGTAGGTTCCTGCTTTGGTTTTATGTTTGTTTTCTTCCTCTATGTTATCCCCAAGTCTCGAATCAAAGCCTGAAACCTGGAACCACACACCAGTTGCAGATGAAAAATAATTTCTGAAGAGGCCCTCTTTGGTCAGAGGAGCAGGAAATGGGGCTCAATGGGACAGAGAATGGAAAAATTTCCTGGCTTTGTTTTGTTTTCTGATTCTTTCCCCTTCAGCACCCAGGTAATCACAGCTGTACATCTGTTGTACCTGAGTCTGTTGCGGTGAATCCATTATCTATGACAGCATCTGGAACATAGGAAATAGTGAATACATTTTAGTTTAAAGAAATGAAAATACACTATGAAGAAAAAGGTAGAAGTAGCCTTATAGGAAAGAACGAGGAATGATGAAACAGAGGAAGACTTTCAAGATACTTTTATGTTAGGAGATATTGCCCAGCAGGGGCAAATATGATCAATAGAGCAAATCACTTAAATTCATTTATTTGACAGATTAAGTAGGGGGTAAAAATGATTACATTGGTTAGAAAGAGGAGGAAGTCCCAGTGAAATTTTTTATTGGACATAATAATGAATTCCAGCCTTTCTTTAATATTACGAAAATGCAACAGTGTTTTCTTACAAAAGCATTTATGCCTTATGAGAACTAAAAAAACACAAAAAAGGAGGTGTAGCAGTTTGCTATAATTGATGAATTCTAAAAAGAAATATTGGATTATGCTTGTAACCTAATCTGTACCTGGCTGGGCATGATTGAGTCATGATTAGGGCATTGAGTCCCCACCCCTTTGTGGGTGGGGACTCGCAGATAAAAGGCATGGCAAAGAACAAAGCTGAAGGTTTCTGAATTTGGAGTTTTGATGTTGGAGTTTGATGCTGAAAACGTAAGCTGGAGCCCCAGGAAGTAAGCTTGCAGAGGAAAGAGAAGCCAGCCCCAGGAAGAAAGGAATCTTGAATGTAGAGAAAAGCAAGCCCCAGAAATGTAGGAACCCAGGAAGCCTGAACACTCACAGACATCGGCAGCCATCTTGCTCCAAATAGACTTTGGTGAGAGAAATAACTTATGCTTTATGGCCTGGAATATGTAAGCTCCTACCCCAAATAAATACCCTTTATTAAAACCAACCAATTTCTGATATTTTGCATCAGTACCTCTTTTGGTTGACTAATACAGGAGGAGTTTGGGTGGTAGACTATGTTCCACAAAACATTTATTTGTACTTATGGAAAAGAATCCTAAAAACAAGCCAACACTCATTTCCATCCACATGATTTTATTAAGTGCCACTTTAACTACATTTTTTGGTGAACTGAGTTTAATTTAGTGAGTTGAGGGAGTGATTTTTCTAAAATGCAGCTTCAGTCAACTTTCTAATATTCAGTGTACACCAAGCACTCTGAAACCGAAAGGCTCAATGAGCAAAAGTTGCAACCCTCTCTTGTGGCTAGGGACTTTTGCTTTCATGATTTGCTGTGAGTGAATTTCCTCATGTCTTTCTTACACATGTGCCCTCAGATATCTATAAATTCAGGGTTTAGGCAATGCAGTAAATTATTTCATACACTTTCTCCTGGACATCTTCCAAACAAAATGCCCTCATTTTGCTATTTTGTATAGTATAGGTAGCATCTCATGATTTTATTGGAGGCATCAATTGAGCAAAGCATTTGACTATATATGGGCAAACAAGACTATACCATTTCTCTAGTTTATCTTCTGTGTAATGTATCCCTTAAACAATCTCATAAATAAGCCCAGCCATTTCCTCAGCTTGCCCTCTCTTTATAAACACAAGCTGAAAGCAAAATGTACAAAACTCTTTTCACAACAAGATTATCCCACCCTGGGGACTAGATGGGCAATTTTTTCATTTTGCACTGTGTCTATGCTGGTTGCTATTTACAAAATTCTCTTATTTACTTAGTCTTCAAGTCCAGGAGTTAAGTCCAAGTTCTTCAAAGAAGTGACATCCATCCAGGCTGCCTTGACTTCCCTTGAGTCTCTGTGATCCTAATTTCAGACAGCCTGATATGTCAGTTACTATATTCATCTAGCAAAATCATGGTTACCCGATATGTATAGGAAATTAATCATTGTGATTAATTGAGTTTTCTGAAAATCTGAAGATAGGAAACCATAAGCAGTAAACTCGTACAATTAATTTTGAATGGGCATCTTTTAAACTGCAGTCTTTTTTTTAATGTCTTATTTGAATATGCTAAGAATGGAGACACAGGGGGCATAGGAACATCATTACTGATAGCATTACTAGAGGGCTCTAGCAAAGACCCACTTCAGCCCCTGCAAAATCACAGCGAGAGTACATAAATGAAAATTCCTGAATTTTCCTGTAGACCTATTGAATCACACTTTACCAGAAACCATTTGGTTATGTGTGCAAAATGGTGAAAACTGATTTGCTTTTGCAGTTTTTAAGCCTGCTCTTTACAGTATGTCTGTGTCTGCCCTTGGCATAAGCCTGGCAGCTGTAATTGCTCACTGCTGCCAGTACCAGCTAGTAACAGCCTTTCTCCTGCTGTCTAATGTGGTCATATTCTAAAAAATAATAAATATTGAAAAAATGAAACATGTCTTTGCAAAATCAAAGTGTAGGTCCAAGACGCTCTCTTCTGCATATAGTATACAAACAATTAATATAATGGGTTGGGCGATAGAAGTTTTATGGTTTTTGTTTATACTTAAATTTCTTTAACTGCACTCTGTTGAAGTCTCTTTTCTGCTTTTCAATGGCATTTGAGAGATATAAGTTGGGGGTCACTTTCAGATCATTAAGGTCTGATCCAATCTAAACTAACATTTTAATGTTGTGTTCAATTTAAAGCATTCACGTCTCATCAGTTCAGGTCTAACCATGCACTAAAGGCCCAGAAGAGAGGAAGGTATGAGGTCGGGATGGGGAGAGGAAACTCCCACTCTATGAGTGGTCCCCTGGGGACCCTTTCAAATTTTTGAGGTGTAAAGGAAGGACCTCCTTCCTGTCCCTCTGGGAGAGGGAGGCAAGGAAACACCTTTGCAGTCTTTCTTTAAGGAGTTACTAGTGTTTTCTATATCAGCTGGAGACTGCACTGGGTATTGATAGTGACCAGCTTGGCTTCCTATAGCAAGCCTTCTGGGATGCGTAAACACCTGTCTTTAGAAAGTAGAGGTGTGCTTCTTCTTCTTTGTCCTGACTTTTGTGGCCTCAGGCAATCATTCTCAGTTTAGGCCATAGGAATAGTCTCATTAGCATTCCATTACTAGTACATTGTGTCAACAGTAGCAATTGCTCTGTAATATCTGTTTTAGCTGCTTGGAAGTCTTTTTTTATTTTGTTTTATTCCATATCCTTCTGTATTTTGTTTTCAAACCTACAGTAGTAATATGTTTCTGGTTTTTGGTAAGTGAAATGATGTAGGCTGCCTCAAATTATTTCTTTAACAGTGTTTTAGCTTTATATGTCTCTTCTTCCCAAGCCAATTATAAGTGACTAACTGAACTCTTAAAATTCCTTATACTTTAATCAAGTAAATTTGTGTTAAGTCCTAACATTGTTTAAGGGAGGTACTCAATACTTGTTTATTTATTAATTGTCTTTCACTATTCAGTATTGAACCTTTTCAAGAGCAATGCTTTGGAGTTTCTTTCGTTGGGTTTTGAGTGATAAATTTAAATACTGCTTAAACAGTCACTAGATATGAGACTTTGGACAAATTTCTTAACTTCTTTTAAGGGAGAGATTATTAAAGGAAATAACTATGTCACAGATTTGTGAGACTTGAGTGATGCAATGAATATAAATTACCTGGAACTTGATAGGGGACCCATATATATATTCGCTCCCTTCCCATACATAGCCTTTAATTACTCTTTCCTTACAATTTGAGATATTCTGCTCCAAGTATTTTCTTCTACTTTGTGACGGTGGATTTCTAAATCTCAGAGGAAGTAATCTTTCAAAATCTCTATCACAAAACCTTCAAATCAATTATATTAGCCTTCTTCACTCATTCGTATTATATTATACTGAAAGGCCTTAGGGAACTATAAAAAATACACGCATTTGCCAGGGGTGATATTGTTGCCTTTTATAATTCCTTCTGAGTTCTATGATGTAATTAATCTGAGCTTGGTGCTCTGTCAACTTCAATAATCCTGACGACCTTATTACACTCTCCAGTGGAGAGAGATAAGTATTAAGTGAGCCCCTGAGGGAATTAGATTCTACTCTCATCATTATCCACCGATGTTTTAGAAGCCATTTCACCTCCTTGTATATATGAGAAATAGTATATTAAACAGAGAATGAATAGAACTGTTGTGCTTGCCATCACATTTTTATAACTGGGCCTGGGTGGAGGAGGAGAGCTAGTGAGGATTCTAATAAGAAGGGAGAAAATTAAACTGCATCTGTGTAGGTAAAGCCGAGAGTCTATTTTCATTATTAAAGCCGTTTGTCATTGCAACAACTACTGGTTATTGTCTTCGGGAAGTGTCATACATGGCTGCAGTTTCAGAAAACAACATCTTCATTTTACTTTGCTGCTTTTGACTTGATTGCTGGGGTGGTAGTGTGATTGCATACCTGAATAATAAATTTTGCCACGCAGATTTGAACAGCAAAGGAAAAGGACGAAGAAAATAATTTTGGTGACTTAAGCCCATATTAAATTTATGCAAAAATGTGGTTAGCCAAATGATGAACAGATGCAGCTCAGTATTTTCATCATTTTTGCTGAATATCTTGCAAATGATTCTGGCTGGTTATACGAGAAAAGTACATCAAAATGAATTGTGTACATGCATAAAATATTAATGACTATGCTCTATTCAATGGACTATAGATAAGGCAGCTGTTTTTAGCCTCCAGCTGTGGAAGCATAACTTGCTTTTTCTGGGGGCAGGAGGGGGGTTGGGAAGCAGACTTCTGATTTTGTTTGATTTCAGTCTTTGTATTAGTCAGCCAAAGGGGTGCTGATGCAAAATACCAGAAATTGGTTGGTTTTTATAAAGGGTATTTATTTGGCATAGGAGCTTACAGATACCAGGCCATAAAGTATAAGTCAATTCCCTCACCAAAATCTATTTTCACATGTTGGAGCAAGATGGCTGCCAGTGTCCGCAAGGGTTTACGTTTCCTGGGTTCCTCCCTTCCTGGGACTTGCCTATCTTTCCTCTGTGAGCTTACTTCCTGGGGCTTCAGCTTAAGGCATCAGCATCAAACTCCAACATCAAATCGCCAACATCAAAAAACTTTATTCTATCCTTTGCCATGCCCCACCCTTTGATGGGTGGGGACTCAATGTCCTACGGACACAAGAGGTTTACATAATTACTTTATCAAGTAAACCTATAAATCCAATATAATCTAATGTGCCCAGAGGAAAAGATCGGTTTACAAACATTATCCAGTTTTTCTTTTTGGAATTCATCAATAATAACAAACTACTGCAGTCACATTTACTCATTTTCTTTACCTGATTTTTTTTTTAATACATCTTCCTTTTGGAGAATAGCTACAATATTTCTACAGTTTTTCCTCAGTATTAGCGACCTACATGTTTGTAATCTTGATTTAGATTCTTTTTTTTTAAGCATGTATTACTTTACATGATATTTATTTTTATTTATTTCTCCACCCCCCCCCCCCCGCCACAGTTGTCTGGTCTCTGTGTCCATTTGCGTGTGTTCTTCTTTATCCGCTTCTGTTGTTCTCAGCAGCACAGGAATCTGTGTTTCTTTTTATTGCGTCATCTTTTTGTGTCAGCTCTCCATGTGTGCGGCGCCATTCTTGGGCAGGTTGAACTTTCTTTCACACTGGGTGGCTCTCCTTATGGGGCACACTCCTTGTGCATGGGGCTTCCCTACACGGGGGCACCCCTGCATGGCATGGCACTCCTTGCGTGCATCAGCACTGCGCATGGGCCAGCTCCACATTGGTCAAGGAGGCCCGGGGTTTGAACCATGGACCTCCCAAGTGGTAGATGGACTCCCTATCAATTGGGCCAAGTCCGCTTCCCTAGATTCTTTTTAATGTCTATCACTTATAAGTGCTAAACACCAGAGAGGAGTCACTGGGGTCACTGTGTCTTGGTAGCCTTTCTGATGAGAGACCATGTGCCGTTACCTCCTTATTTATAGCTACCATCAGGCCAAGGGAGAACAGAGGGGCCAAGGACTGACCACATTTCCTAGGAAACTTTGCCCAGACTTAGATGATAGTTACTAACTTGAGATACTTGCTTTTAGAGTGGTAAATAAAGACATAGAGGAAGAAGGGTATGGTGAGAGTGACCAGAAGCCTAAAAATGCATAGAGAAAGTATTAAATAAAATCTATGAAACAGGGATAGTGGCAAATAAGTAAAAAACATTCATGAAGCAAAAGAGAAGAGAGAAAAGTGAATTTGCCAAGTAAAATAACTTAATAGACATATGTACCAGGCACCTTAGGAGCAGCAGTTCATACATCATCTCATTCAGTTATCACCACAATCCTACAAGTAGAGTTTCATAGATGTGTAAACTCAAGAACAAGGTTACAAAACTTGTCCAAGATCATTTATCTGGTGGAATCCAGGCAGTCTGGTCTCCAGACTCCTGATTCTTAAACACTATTTGCCATATTGACTTTGGTAGCCTGAAGTAGTAGAAGAGGTAATGAGTAACTGACTAATAATAACAGCAGAAACAGAGAGCAGGGAGGAGCTACTTCCACTGAGATTAGTTCATTTCCACAGGGTCTTCTAAATCCTCAAACTATATTCTAGGTCTGGAGATCCAGGCTATGAAATTGATCCTATTTTCTTCTGAGAATGAAGAGATCCTGAGATCTAGCATCCTTACCTCATTGGATATTCTAAAGATAATATGGGAGAAACCTGAAAAATGAAAAATGATATGAAAAGATCTGGAAATGGAGTGATCCAGCCAGAAACCTCAGCCTAAGATTGTTATGATTCTGTCCTATTCTAGTCCTAGCAGGAAGACCAGAATATTTCTGTTATGATAGAAATTCTATCTGTGCCGTGTCAAAATCCCTAGCACTTAGAAAGATGAAAGTGATTGACACAGGGGGTGCTTTCAATAAACACCTCGTTAAATGAATAAATGGAATCTTAGCAATATTTGGGGACTGGGCATTGATGAATGGGAATGAAATGTGACCAATTGGAAAAGGAAGAAAGAAAAGATAGGCTGAGCATTTCAGGTGAGAAAACTTTCTCAATTTCGAAGTATTGCTTAATTAGCTCTTTGTCTCAGTTCATTCTACCCAATAGCCTCACTCTGTCTATCAGACTTCAGAGACTTTGTGTTTTTATCAAACAAACACACTGCTCATTTAAAAGGCCATTTCTAACTTTTCATGGGGAATACTGCCAGTATATTTGACAACTTCATTGTATCAAACTGTTCATCCATGTGTAGAATATTAGGATCATTTCTTTCTAAATATATGCTGAGTTGATAGCTAGATCAAAACCAGATCATTGCCAAATTGGCTACAGACTCTTAATAACTTCAGGGTTCCCCATTACCAACACTACAGACCACCTTTTGACCAACTCAAGTTTTGTACTATACTTGCTCTTAACCATAAGGCTGAGAAGTGAGCAATTCAAGTTTTATAAGTTAGATAATAATCCATTTTTAATACAATCATATTATATAATACATTATATGTGACTGGTTTCTAGGATGCTAGGGTTTTTTAATTCATTGAAAAATAAAAAATAACATACTTAACATACATGTTCTCTACTATTTTGTGCTTCTTAAATTCTCCCCTACTTCATTCCTTTAGCCCTTACTTATATTTCTCTCCCTTACTTCATTCCTTTAGCCCTTACTTATATTTCTCCGTCATATGATGGAGAGTCCATCTTCCATGTCCAGTGATCTGGTGACCTCTGTTATACTTCTGAGCCTTCTTTTGATTTAAACTAAGAGCTTATTTTAAGATGGAGGTAGGACTGATGGGTCAGTCTTCTTTGACTGGAATATGAAGCCTGAAGTGCTAAATCTAGAAAGAGGGGGAAAGAACTGTTAGAGAAGCAAAGAGAATTGAAAAATACCCATCAGACAAAGACCAGGTTAGCTCATCTATACAAAGAAGTTAAAAGGAAATATAACTAACTATATTAAAATTCTTTTATAATTTGATGAGCTAGGGAAAATGCACACCATGTTACCGCTCAAGATGGATGTGTTGAATTGTCAGAAATTTTAAGAAGTGTTTTAGTCTAATCAGACTTGTATTGTGTACAATATCCTCAATCAGAGATTAAGAAATGGTACATGATTGATGTAGATATTTACTCAAAGATGTATTTTTTTATGCCAACATGAGTGAGAAACATTCTTGTCTCATTTATCTTACGGTCAAGTTATATGTATATTACATGGTGATAATTAACTAATTTGATGAACCAATAAATAGTAATGTCTAGATAGCCCATATTGATTAAATGTCTATAGTCTTTTCTCCCAAAAATAGTTGATATTGTAAATATAATAGTAGGAGATGAAATCTTTGAACTTTAAATCTTAGAGAAATAATGATACAGTAAAATGCAGGATTATGAGTTATGGGCTATAAATAATACAAGATCCAAAGAAGAAGAATTAGATGATTTTTCCTGAGAAAAAGTCTCTGAGACAGAAATTTACATGCAAGAAGTTCACTGGGTAGTATTCTCAATAACCTTACTTGCAAAGGAGTGAGGGCAGCAAGACAAGGCAGAGGGAGAGTTAAAATGTGGTATTGGTTTAAGAAAGCTCTCAAACAATTCTAAGGGGAGTTCTGGACTTGTTTGCAGTTGGGCCAAGGAGATCAGAGTTTTGTTCTATTCAACAGGTCATTTGATATGGTTGTCCTGGTAAGGGACATAACCTTGGACAAGGACCTGAGGGAAATTCCTAAGGGGGGATTAACTGTGAGCCCTCAGCAGGCAGTAATTCCAGAAGCTGGGAGAACTAGTGTCCATTCAAGGTCTGGGAAGGGCAGCCTGGGTCTAAGAAGTGCACCACTGGGGTGGGAATGAAGATTCTCAAGCTAGATTTATCAGAGAAAATTTTGAGTAGAAGACGAGATTCAACTTGTAATAGCATCTTAAAACTGCACTCATTTAGGACCTTTGAATTTAAATAAAACCCTGTATTACAAATAAAGTTTCCATCCACTTTTCTGTAAATCACATCTAGCAAAAAGAGCCAGATGTTTTTTCTCAGATGTGGAAAGTGTATTGGGAATGGTTTGGCAAGCAAAAACTCATATTTGGATCTATAGGAGAAATCTCAAAGAATAACACTGTTATCCTATACTGTATAACTAGAGACTGTGAGAATGCCCATACAGAGAGAAATGTAGTATTTATTTAAAAGCCACAAGTAACTAGCCATTATTTTACCTAGAACACCCAGATCAATAGTCACTGGACAGATTATTTGAAATACTGCTGTTGGTGACTACTATGGATTCAATCATATCCCACTCTAAGACATTTTCAAGTCCAAACCCCCAGTCATATAGACATGAACACATTTGTAAATAGGAACTTTGAAGGTCCAATTAAGATGTTGCCAAAACTGAATCAGTACAACTGGAATCTTTCTAAGCAGAGGCAATTTAGACACAGAGTAGGAGAAATAGGAAACAAGGAGACAGATGGCCATGTGATGGAAGCAGAGATTGAGTTATGGGTTGCTGGCAAGCCACGACCAGAATACTTCAGACATTAGAGAAAGCATGATTCTGCTGACCCCTTGATTTTGGAGTTCTAGCCTCCCCAAGTGAAAGACAATAAATTTATATTGTTTAAGCAAACCAGTCTGTGGTATTTGTTATAGCAAATATGGCAAACTAAGACAGTGGCTCAAACTGAGAAGTTTGGGCAATCAGAAGTATTTGTAGTATCAGAGGTATACTTAACAATGGTTACCAAATCTGATTTATTAGTCTGGCTAAGTCAGAAGGTCCAAATAAAAGAATGTGTTGTGCAATTCTTTTACCATTTATCACCAATTATCTTTTGGTAAGACATAAATAATCCTGATCATTGGAAGAAAGTAAGTCAGGACTCTAAGTGGGCAGGGTGACTTCTGTTATTAGATTTTAAAAAAAAATGTGAAATAAAAAATTATTTGCCACTAAATGGATGATACTGTAACAAAAACCATGCTACAACAGAAAAATTACATGTATTTAGTCCATCAACTTGAATAAAGTACTCTAGCTTCATGATATTTATATCTTAAGTTTTTCCTTGATTAAAGCCTTAACATAAAGGGGTAAAAAAGTTTATTGAAAAAAAAATTTTTTTTAATTAAAAAAAAAAGTTTATTGACTTCCAAAAACACAAGTTTAGGAAAATGCCATTAAATCATGAGAGAGATCTTAATTTCCCCTTGGTGTTAAATAATAGTCACTATGCAATATTTAACTGGCTTGATTGGAATGTTTATATAAGAAACATTATTTCCTAGCTTTCCAAAATAAGGTGTGTATATTTTCATATTTTGGTCACTAGAAAAAGTATAAAGTTTCTAGTTACAGATATTATTTTACTCTCTGTTGTAAAAGGGTATTTCATTTTCAGTAGTGTTTAGACTCTCACCTCAAATTTTGAAGAGAGATTGAAATGGATTATGGGTTAAAGTAATTATTAAGCAGCCAAAGCCCAGAGGAAAAAAGAGAGTAAAAGAAAAAGAGAGAAACGACATAAATTATAAAACTGTATTCCATACATTTTTAAAAATTGTGGATGGGAAAAAATCATGAAGTCAGTAAAGCTGCCATATTTTACTGAAATTTAGTAATAATTTGAATCAGATACCAAGAATACTTTAGTTATTGGCAATTCTGTGGAAATAATGGAAAGGCCTTTAGAATAAGCCAAGTACCTAATTAAGGAAATGCATAATGAGAAATATCTTCCTGACATAAGTTATACTACTTTACAAGTTACCAAGTAGAGAGAAAAAGAAGATGCAGAGGTTTTAGAAAGTTTCTATGAAAACCAGCTACATGGATATTTTGGAGAGATTACATAGATTGAGTTTTGAAAGAATAGTTGAAAAAATTAATTTCATTCAAAAATATTTTAAAAATTTATATAAATGTGCAAGTATAATTATAAAAACTGGATAACTATATTTCAGTATAAGCATTTTAATTTTCTCAAAGAATGTTATCAAATCACTGCAGTGCTTGAACATATGGCCCAGTTACCAAATAGACAAAGAAATAATAAATTACAAAGAAGTAGAATTAAAATGCAATGATAGGCATCACCTTAAACAGAGGGTAGTTCATCAGTGTTTTAATAGTTCTCTATTGCTAAAGACATTAGTGAACCTTGGGTATATAGGGGCAATACTCATACACGTTAAGTGATCTAAGGCAAATAATAAGAATAAAACACAGTGACATTTAAAATTCCCTGTCATATTTGTGATCTTAATTAATTCTGACAACATTCTGTGAATGTGGAATGGTAGAAATTATCAACCTTCTTTAGATGTGAGAAAATTTGAATTTGAATGGTGATTTGCCAATTGTCACATAGGCTTTTGTCGTGGCAAAATTAGAACTACCACTTGGATCTCCATATCCCTAGTCTGGGGCTTTAATCCCAAAAGTTTACTTTAAAATAATAAGACCTATTGATGTGATCCCTCAGTGTGGATGCATCTGACTTATTTTTTTAGATCAAAGACCCTTTTCATTAAATGATGTCCAGAAGCCATTTCACTGATACTGTAGCTGAAATGTTCGGTAATTGGTTGACCTATAGCAAAACCACAGAATTAAAACCAAAGAACTAAATGGTTGAGGAGCGTGGGTGTCATTTAAAATTATAGTTTTAAGTTATTTATAAACAATAATGTTCTTAGTAAATGAACGGTTTTTGTTCTCAAATCTAAAAGTGATATTTCCAATATGTGAAATTTTCTGAAAAGTAGTTGTTAATAAATTCTATTAAAATCTGACATTTATTAGCCATATGAAATTATCTGCTACTCTAAATAAACCTGAGATTAGCCACTATTGTTTGGTTACCTTAAAAAATTAATAAAGATTTGAAATTTTATTCAGTTTTCATGATGCAAGACTGTATATACCAGAGTTGATAAAACCTTAGAATGAATTAATTGCAACAATAAAACAAATGATATACAAAAAATTCAGACAAGTAGAAAAATGTTTTAAGGCCAGTGTTTTTATCTTTTCCAGTGATTAAATTTAATTATCATTCTCTAAGATTTGTTAGATGCTTTTGTTATGGTATTTTATATTTTATTACAATTTTTTTCTTTCCTGTATTAAACTACCAAATCACAAGCTATTTTATGGAGTAAAACTACGATGTAAAATTTGTGACTAAATCATCATATATTAGTCCATCATGGGTAACTTAGCACTTTAGCTTTTCCCAGAAGTTGTGATAATCTCATTAATGCTGGCCCCAAAATGAGAAACTAAATTAATCAAACTTTCATTGCCAAAGTGCTTCCCAGGAAATGGAAATTATGAAATGAATATAAATTCATCTCATTTGAATTTTGCAACCGAACATAAAACTTCACATTTCACTGTTTGGATTCACTGACATACAAGGCAAAAAAACAAGTAGTAGATTGCTATGAACCTTAAAGATAAATACAAAATGATTCTAAGAGTCTTTGAATTTGCTTAAAAGTCTTTACATTTGTTTAAAAAAAGCAAATTAAGAACAAAAAAGCTAATTCTTAAATTCTGCAGAATAAAAACCTTGAATCAATAAATATCTAGAAAGAAGATTTTATAATGGCAATAATGCTAAAAGAATGTTGTGTCTTCTTGACAAGAACAAAATGAATCCACTGTTTTATTCTTGGAATTAGCATAAGAGAATATGAATCACTTCAATATATATTTAGTATTAGCATTCATTCTATCTATATTTATTGAGCACCTACTATATGTTAAGCATTGTGCCAGGCAGTGCATAAGACAACCATGGTCCACTTTCATGAAACTTACCTTCTAATTGAAAATGTTGCCTTGTTTAAGGAATTGTGTTAGGGTTACTGGTCTCTGCCTTCAAAGTGTGCATACTCTGTTCATCTCCATTGGTATGGTGGAGATAATGAGTGATTATAGGTAGAGTATTTGAGCATGGACGGAGAGTGATCATGAAAAATTGCCCACATATCCCTATGACAAGCATGCCTAATTAAGTGACCCAAAGAGAACTTTGTCACAATTTGTTATTCACATCTCCCATATTATGGGTAGGTTTTTCCTGTAAATGGAAATAAAAGCCATTAGCCAAGATCCCTTCATATCAGATGGTGATAATAAACCTGAGGCTATAGGTCCATGGATAATGTCATATTTCCATAGGAATGAACTAGTACCCTGGGAGAACTAATGGTTTGGTAGGCTGGAAATTTTGTAGATTATTTATATCACACCTACATAGACTGTATTTGTAAAGCTCTGCACCCAGGCTTTATCACACTGCTCCCTTTCCCTGAAGACAAGAAAAGAGAGGAAGAAAGTTATACTACCCTTAGGAATTCCATCCTCATCCTCTAATAACTTAGTATCCAGTATATGTAGATATAGAGGCATGACATGAAAGCAGACTATAGTGGGTATGATAAGCCAAAATCTAAGATGGCTTCTAAACCTGTTACATCCTGGTTCACACATCCAAATAACACCCTTACTTAAATGTGGTAGGAGCTGTATGTCTGATGGAATAGCACTCCTTTGATAAAGTTTCTTCTTGACTTTGAGTTCATCAAATGAACATTACTCTGGGTGGACCTGATGGAATCATGTGAACCCTTAAAAGAAGGTGAGGCATCAGAGAGATGTTCGGTTGACTGCCATGTTATGAGAAGCAATTAAGCTTATCCTTAGAAGATTAAGACAAAATGTGAGAACAGTGCCTGGATGACAAAACTTAGCAAGGAAGCAGGACCTAAGCCATACAATAGCAAGGAAATGAATTCTATTAACAACATATGAGCTTGGAAGAGGACCCAGAGCTCCAGATGAGATTGAAGCTTTGACAGATTCCTTGATTTGAGTCTAGTTAGACTCCATGCAGAGGACCAGTGTCTTAGTTTGCCAGGGTGTTATAATAAATACCACACATTGGTTGGCTTGAATAACAGGAATTTGTTGTCTCATAATTTTGGATGTTAGAAGTCCAAAGTCAATGTACCTAGACTTGTGACTTAGGGAAACTGTGGGATAATGAGTTTTTAGCGGTTTAAAGCCACTAAGTTTGTGGTGATTTGTTATGCAGCAATAGAAAATTAATTAAATGCATGACTTGAATTTGCGGAACTTAGTGTAAGTTTTTTCGTCTCTTGGTGCCTCAGTTGCCTAGTTCGTAAAGTGGAAGAGAATAATAGTATCTACCGCACAGAAATATTGTGGTTTTACTTTCATGATTGAGATAAATGTTATTTTTCTGAGTATGTATACTTAAAGATACATAAACATAAAGATTGTTTATGTGACATCATGAAAATATCAACAATGATTGCTAGCACAATGTCACACAGTGGTCTGTGTAAATTTCTTTCAAAATTCCACAACACTTATTGAATAACTTCCACATGTCTGTCAGTCAGATGAACTGTATAACATGAGAGAATCCTGTAGTGTAGTAGAGCATTGCTTTTCCTTTTCTAGGTATGTGTGCTATGATTATGGTTATTACAAGACTTAATCTGTTGTTTCTTAACAATTCATCTGATTACCAATTTTTTGTATGTAAGTATATTGCTCATCATTGCAACAACCATCCAACTCCCAAATTGTAGGGCAAAGACTCTATCATAGAGTGCCGACAGGTGGATTATATGGTTACATAAATTGGTATTAATGAAATAGGATCATTTTAAAATGTTGTTTTCCTATATTTCAAACACAGAAAATCAGGATAAAATGGGAATCTGAAAATGTTCCTACCAAGACCAGAGAGATAGAAAGCATTGGTATGGGCCAGGTAGGTATCAGAACAGGTTTCAGACATGCATAAAGAAATATGAAGTCTACTTTTCCCCTTCTATTTTTAGGGCATTGGGTTAGAGTGACAAGAAGGATTATCTCTTCTAGGAAGACCTGTTTCTCTGTTTATATGTTACATCAATACCTCTCATATTAGTCAGTCAAAATACAAGAAATCTTTGTCTTTTATAAAGGGTAATTATTTGGGGTAGAAGCTTACAGTTACCAGACCATAATGCATAAGTTACTTCCCTCACCAAAGTCTGTTGCCATGTGTTAGAGCAAGATGGCTGCCAAGTTCAGAAACCCTGCTCTCTCCACAAGATCAGCTGTAGACTATTAGACAATCGGGTCTGTCTCTCTCCCAGGGGCTCGATTCTCTCTGGACTCAGCTGCCCTGCTCCTCTGTGTGCTTACTTCCTGGGCTCCAATTCAAAACTCCAACCTCCCTTCTTTGCGGTGCATTTTCTCTGTGAGTCCCCACCCACCCAAGCGGGTAGGGATGTAACATCCTACTGATGTGGCCCAATCAAAGACTTATTCATTATTTAATCAAGTAAAAGTGAAACCTCTGAATCCAATATAATTGAATGTGCCCAGAGGAACTGACCAGTTTATAAACATAATCCAATGTTTATTCATAAACAATATCAAACTGCCATGCCTCTGAAGTAGCTATCACCTGCTTCATACTCTCAAAATTCTCTATATCTCTAGGCATACGCCATTCCCATCATTGCAGAAAATTCTATTGAATGGCACTAATCTATAGTATTTTATGTCCATCCTTAATACATAACTTTACAGGCCTGGAATATTATCCCAAGAACTATGACTAACCATATACTGAATATAGCAAGTCACAATTAATTATTCCTGCTCACCCCCTACCTAATGATGCTGCTTGCTAATGTTTATGAGTTGCTATGTGTTATTTGCTGTACATACATTGTTTATGACTATCACCTCAAAGTGAATGATTTGGTCCTATATTGCCAACTGCCCAGAGGTGTTGCACCTAGTTGTACAGGTAATGGGCAAAGTTTGGACAATTTGCTTTCACTCATAAATGCCCCAAATAGAACCCCTAAATCACATAATTATGATATATTTTTACAGCGTTCTAGTTAATTTACTGTTGTTTACTCCAATTTACATAAAGCGTGAAGGAGTCATTTTCAGTTATCTTTAACTCTCCTTTTTTTCCCATATAGTCCAAATTACTTCATCAGCTAATTTATTGTGTATTTTTTAATGTATGGCAATGGGAATCATACTCTATTTTGAAATTCTATTAGGTTGGTACAAAAGGAATTGTGATTTCAGACCTGAAATTTTAAATCATTATAACTAGGTTCAAACACATCTTTATTAATCAAAATAGAAAGTATGTAAAATCAACACCTTTCTGCCAATGAGAAATAACTTTGTTTATTCCTGTAGCATAAAAATCCGTGCTTTGGGATTTGATGAACGCTTGGAAAGCACTTTCTGTACCCTGCTGGTTGTGGAAGCATTTCCCTGCAAAAAGTTGTCAAGATGCTTGAAGAAGTCGTAATCTGTTGGCGAGAGGTCAGAGGAATACGGTGAATGAGGCAAAACTTCGTAACCCAATTTGTTCAACTTTTGAAGCATTGGTTGTGCAACATACAGTCGGGCATTGTCATGGAGAAGAATTGGACTCTTTCTTTTGACCAATCCTGGCTGCAGGTATTGCAGTTTTCGGTACATCTCTTCAATTTGCTGAGCATACTTCTCGGATGTAATGGCTTTGCTGGGATTCAGAAAGCTGTAGTGGATCAGACTGGCAGCAACCACTAAATAGTGACCATGACCTTTTTTTGGTGCGTGTTTGGCTTTGGGAAGTGCTTTGGAACTTCTTCTTGGGCCAACTACTGATCTAGTCACCGCTGGTTGTTGTGTAAAATCCACTTTTCTTCACACATCACAATCCGATTGAGAAATTATTCATTGTTGTTGCATAAAATAAGAGAAGATGACACTTCAAAACAACGATTTTTTGGATTTTCAGTCAGCTAATGAGGTACCCAGCTTTTCCACCCCTCCAATTTGCTTCAAATGCTGAAAGACTATAGAATGGTGGACATTGAGTTCTTCAACAACTTCTGCAGTTGTAAGAGGATCAGCTTCAATGATTGCTCTTAACTGGTCATTGTCAATTTCCGAAGGCTGGGTACTATGCTCCTAATCTTCAAGGCTCTAGTCTCCTTTGCAAAACTTCCTGAACCACCACTGATCTACATGTTTGTTAGCAGTTCCTGGCTGGATGTGTTGTTGATATTGCAAGTTGTCTTCGCTGCTTTACAACCCATTTTGAACTCAATTAAGAAAATCACTCAAATTTCTTTTTGTCTAACACCATTTCCATAGTCTAAAATGGATATAGTAAACAGCAAGTAATAAGTCATTTAGCAAAAAACATGAAGCAAGAAATGCACATTAAAATGATGTATAACATAACCACATTTATTTAAGTATGTATTCCAATATCAAATGGCAAATTTCAATTATGCAAAACCGCAATTACTTTTGCACCAGCCTAAATTATTAGTTTCATGCTGTTTTCAAAATATTGTATTACATGTAAACTAAATGCTCTTTAAAGACTTCAGTACTCCATATTCTCCACTTTACAATTTCCATTACAATTTGACCTTTGATCTAAAAAAATCACTTCTTCTCTGGGTCATTACTAAGGTAACCATATATTTTATTTTTTTTATTATTTTCTTTTTTAAAAGATACATGGATCACAGAAAATGTTACAATAAAAAATATAAGAGGTTCCCATATATCCTACTTCCCACCTCCCATATCGACCTTACTCCTCCCATATCGACAACTTCTTTCATTAGTGTCGTACATTCGTTGTATTTCATGAGTACATTTTGGAGCATTGCTATACAGCATGGATTATAGTTTTTGTAGTAGCTTACACTCTCTCCCAGTCCATTCAGTTGGTTATGGCAGGATCTGCATCTGTCCTGCAATATCATTGAGGACAACTCCAAGTCCTGAAAATGGCCCAAAATCACACCTCCTTTTCCTTTTCCCTGCCTTTAGCAACTCCCTTGGCCACTGTCTCCACATCAATGATACAATCTCTTTCATTGCTAGAGTCACAATATTTCTGTGGAAGAATACCAGTAAGTTCACTCTAATCCATATTTTATTCCTCCATCCTGAATGCACTGGGATGGTGATGTCCACTCTACCTATAAATTTTAATACCCCAATTTATTTTTCACTTTATTTTAGTTTTTCTAAATTATTATATATTCTATTTCTAATATTTAAACCTATCATTATCATTTCATTTTCCTATTAATTGAATTTGGTAATACATTAGACCACATATTTTTATTATTCATAACATTTTTGAAAAGGCATGGAAACACTATCAATAATATACCCAAGCAGGAATCTCCCAGGTAAACCAGAATATATGTTTACTAATAAAACTTTGGGTCGTGTTAAGGCAGGAGGACTGGAAAATACTTACATATATCTACAATATAAGGCAGCTTAATTATTTTTTTCCCATCTGAACCTAATAAATCTTCCTCATATACTACTTCCTGGTCTCCAGTTCTCTCTTTGACCTAATAAATTTCCCAATTGTAGAAATCATAACTATTTATAGACCAGTTAACATTACTTTGCTTGCGGGACTTTAGTTTTTTCTGAATAAGTACCTGTTAATAAGTACCAATCTATAATTAATAATAGAAAAACCAACTGAAATATTCTTTTATTCTTTATTAATAAATTATTATTCTGATACATATGATTTTATAAATCTATTGATTTGAGAGACAGATGTTATTACCCAGAAAAGAAAGGGTTATTCAAGCTAATATTGGTAATAAGGTAGAGAACAATAAAGATCTTTTAAAATATTATAAATAGTCATTATGTTGGCTGGGGGTAAGAAATTGATAAAAGTATAATGCTCTTCAATCAAAATTTTAGCTAAATTGAAGTGGGTACTAAGACATACAAAAGACAGGGAAAGAGTATCTGAAAGAAGTTAGAAAATTTTTCAATTGCTATTAAAAAATAGCAATTGCTATTATAAAGGTATACTGAACAATTCTTGATAGGCATTAATTTCTAAATGGTAAGGTTGTACACTGAATTACTTCATATATTTCCATCTATCATTTTAGGTTGCCATTTTTCTCTTTGGTGTAGGTAGAACCCTTTTTAATGAACCCTAAGCCAAATGGTGGGTCCTTCACAACTGATCCAAAGACATGCAAAGAGATGACTAGTGCCATCTACTGGAATATATATTGTCTTTTATTTATTTATTTTTATTTCTCTCCCCTCCCCTGCCCCAGCTGTCTGTTCTCTGTTTCTCTTTGCTGTATGTTTTTCTTTGTCTGCTTCTGTTGTCAGCGGCACGGGAATCTGTTTCTTCTTGTTGCGTTATCTTGTTGTGTCACCTCTCCGTGTAGGCAGCACCATTCCTGGGCAGGTTGCACTTTCTTTCGCGCTGGGCTGCTCTCCTTACTGGGGCGCACTCCTTGCGCGTGGGGCTCCCCTACGTGGGGGACACCCCTGCGTGGCAAGGCACTCCCTGTGCTCATCGGCACTGCACTTGGGCCAGCTCCACACGGGCCAAGGAGGCCTGGGGTTTGAACTGTGGACCTCCCGTATGGTAGATGGATGCCCTAACCACTGGGCCAAGTCCACTTCCCTATATATTGTCTTTCAATGCTCAGGGGCAAAAAGAACAGTGTATTTCTTATCATTCCAGAAGTAAGGAATCTCAGAGTCATAATTTGAAGAATCAATAGTTCTAAAACTTCAGTCTTTGTAAAGGCATTATAATGTGCCTGACATATCACATCATTAAGCTTTCACCTGTAGAATAGCCTTTAATTTATCAAATAACACATTTTAAAATATAAAGTAGGTTTCAGAAATGTTTAGCTTTTTAGTTCATCAAGCTAGTATTTAAATATTTTCTAAAAATCTTTGATATTCTGATGGTATGCCAGCACAAAGACATTAAGAAATACTTTAATTTTGAAAATGTTATTTTATAGCAATGAATATTCAAAATAATGACATAAGGTATTAAGATTATGAGAAAATATTTTAATTATCTCTGTCTCAACAAGTACAATTTTTCAGGCTTGCAATGATCTAAAAAATTACTGCTTGCAAAGGAAAGTGGGAAATCATTAAAGAGTAAATCCAATCTGCTTTATATATTTAAGCTAAATATCTTAAAGCAATAAAAGTTAAAATAACACTGCTTAATATATATTTTTATGTTTAATCACTCTTATCCATTAAATCTCTATGATATTGATAAAGTATAAGAATAAGAAAGTGCTTACACATATTTAAATTACATTTATTCTTTCAGAAACAAATAGTAAAAACAAAGTGATGTGTGTATGCATGAACGTAGGCACAAGTATATCTGTACCAAGTAAATCATTACATATGTAACAAAGAAAAATAAATATAATAACTACAAATTCAATGTCTCATGACATCATAAACATTTTCAAGTTTTCTTAACAACAAAAGCTCTCTTTTTATTAGACTGGTGCATATACCTTCTGTTTCACAAACTGTCACCACATCTGAAAATCTATTCCAAAGATATGAAAACATTCATGTTCAGGTTGATGGTAAATACAGTGATTTATCAATTGCAAAATTATGGAAATATGCTTTCTATTTACAATTTTAGTTACTTTCTTTTTACAATATTCCATATGATCTCAGTCTGTTATGGGGAACAAAACTATGCAATTTTATACTGATACAAAGAATCTGTCTGTTAATGAATGGGAGAGATGGACTAGTGTGTTGGAGGTGGCAACTACTCTAGCCTTATGGAACTTTATCAATAAATTCATTCTTTTGTTGGTATTCCTTTTTTTATTAGAGAAGTTGTGAGCTTACAAAATAATCATGCATAGCAATCAGAATTCCTTTACATCACCCCTCCACCAACACCTTGCATTGTGAAGAACATTTTTTACAGATTATGAAAGAATATTATCAAAATATTACAGCTCACTACAGACCATAGCTTACATGTGGTGTATTTTTCCATAAAACTCTCTATTTTTAACACCACATATTAATATTGTGTATTTGTTATAGTTCATGAGAGAATAATTTCATGTTTGTACTGTTAACCACAGTTCACCAAACAATCCATGGTTCACTCCGTTATACAATCCCTTGCCTTGTACATTCCATCCAGAGTGTACACTCAGTGGCTCTCAGTTTCATCACAAGGTTGTGCCGTTATCATCTCAGTAAATTTTAGAATGTTTTCCTTAGTCCAATAGAAAAAAAATCCCAAACCCCATTGTTATTGACCCTTAGCATTGATATACTACCTTCTTTGAAAATGATGTAAGACTATTACAATATTCCTGGTAACTATAGTCCCTAAGTTACATTAATTGTATTTTTCCCACATATCACCACATTTTCACTACCTTATAATAGTGACATACATTTTTACTAGTTCATAGAGCATTCTTGATAGGGTCTTTCTTGTCACCTCACTACTCCTAACTAGTGCAAAATTGCCTTTCTACCTAATAGAAATTATCTTGCCACTTTCTAAAAAACAAGGAAGATTGTATACATGTTCTAAAAGAATTCCATGTTTTCTATCAAATAACCAAGGATCTCTTTATTATCCCATGTTTATAACTAAATATAAAAATATAAAAATGATTTATATAAAAATTAAATACAATATATATACATTATTTGGTCTTGAATTGATTGTTTTTAGAATGTAGCATACAAGAGATTTTCCATAATTTTTTCTCAGTATTTTTCATAATATGTTGTAGAAGCTTGAGTTTATTTTTGTGAATCCCAAAATAGAGAATGATTATTTGTAAACTAATCTATTTCTCTGGGTGTGATGCCCTTTGAATACATTAGATTCAGCTGACATGTCTTGATTAAATTACCAGTTAAGAGTGGGGCTTTGATTCAACCATGTTAGTAGGGCTTGACTCAGGGTTGAGTCCTTATCCCATTGGTAGGCTCATATAAATGGACATTCACTAAAGAAGGCACTTGGGAGAGGAGAGAACTTGGCCATTTCTGTCCTTCCATGTGACAGAAAGGAAAAGGCTCAAACAGCTAAATCCTGAGAAGAGAGATGAGCCATTTGCTTGATAGTTTGTAGCTAAAGAGAACGGAGCAGTTGAGCAGCTGAGAGGACCTGAAGGACCAGACAGAGGTCACCTGCCATCTTGCTTCAACACATGGAACAGACTTTGGTGAAAAAGCAGGCTTGAGTTGGACTTTTCAGGGTTTTGTAACAGTAAAGTTCTACCCCAAATAATTACCTTTATAAAAGCCAACAAATTTCTGGTACTTTGCATCAGCACCCTTTGGCTGACTAATAACTATGTGTTTTAGCATGTTTATTTGAACTGAAATATGAGGTCACACTTTATGACAGAAGGTATATACTTTAGCTGGAAGGCTTAACAATTAGGCCTGGCTTTGCCATATAGGTGACAGGAAAGATTTCATCCAAAAGTTTAATAAGTACTTTTTGCTTATTAAATAGTGAAGCACCTTCACAATCATACCTAAAGGCCATTTTGATAAACTTTGGCTTCCTGTCTTTTGACCGTGGGCTGAGTGTGTCTAAAAATGGAAGAACTATAGTCATCCCTACAATGAATTGTAAGCTGAGAATTCTACTAGCTATCTGGTTCAATAAGAGCAAAAATATGCTAGACATTTGGAAGGATAAGAGAATGCGATCAGAATTTAAAGCTCTGGGACAATGAAGATTGAACAGTTGTCTTAGTTTGCCAGGTCTGCTATAACAAATACTATAAATGACAGGAAATTATTGGCTCAGTTTTGGAGTCTACAAGCCCAAAGATGTCAGCAGGATCATGATTTCTTCTAAGTCTGTAATGTTCTGATGGTGGCTGACTGGCAATCCTTAACTCAATCTCCACTTCTCATTCATGGCCATCTGTCTCCTTCTGTTTCCTATTCCTCCTACATATTTCCTCTGCTTATGAGGACTGCAGTCATAGTGAATGAAGACTCACTCTGATCCAGGTTGGCCTCATACTAATAGAATCATTAAAGATCCTGTTTATAAATGAGTTCACATCCACAGGAACAGGGGTTAGGACTTGAATACGTGTTTGTGAGGAATATGATTCACTCTATAACAACAGTTTTGAGTGATGATGAAGACAAGTAGGTAGTTGGTCTATAATATGGATAGGATATATGGCCTGTGGCACTGGTAATGTGAAGAAACTCTGAGGTTTGATTATCATCTAATCAGTAACTTAAAACTTAAGTAACCAAGAATAAGTGCAATAGAGGAAGGTGGTTGTTTGCTAGGTAGTGATATAAAGAAGGGTGGGAAAGGATCTTGGGAAGACAACAGACATTATTGGCAAAGGGAAGCGAGCAGCATTTGAGAATAAGGATTTTGGGGGAAAATGATGTCATAGTTGGGAAAAGTTGGATTGATAAAGTAGGATTAGGTTGTGGATGTTTTTTAAAGCAAGTCTGCAGTATTTGAATTTTATTCCTTAGTAAATGGAGAGTAAGGGAAGATTTTGATTAAAGGAATGGATAATAGAATGATTAGGATGAATTTGAAGAAGTTGGTATTGATAATTTGGGTATGAATTCTTAGGGCAGGCACAGAGTAACATTGGAAGTGATAAAGAAAAAAATGTACATGAGTGGTTTGGGGGAGAATATTGTGATTTAGTGATTGATTTTATTGAATGTAGAACATAAAAGACAGGAAATTAATGTCACTTGAAATTTTGGACTAATGCTCAAAGGATATTTCTTGTACAAGATACCAATTTGGAACTTACATTTGAAGAAATTACAGAAAAATGGACACTACACACCATAATGGATATAATATTTAACCTTCTGTTTGCACTATGTATAAACCAAGACAATTAATTTTTAATTTTACCATAAATATACATATGATAGAAATGGGTTTTCTATCATTTGACATGGACAAACAGGTCTTTAGACTTCAGAATTATTATTGGAAGTAGAATTTAGATGGCACCAATTAATCAAAAGAAATTTCTACATAGCCTAACAACATAGAAAAGTGTAATTTCTAAAGGCATACACTCAAAGTTAGGCAGCATCATTTGTTATATGTAAAAGCGTCACAGAAAATCAATAAATATTTCTTTATACAGTCTATAATCAGAGAATAATCAGGCAGGAAGTAATGAGAGATTATAGCAAGCAGTAGAAATAAACTCATTGGTTCTAATTACAAAATGTCAATAGGATCCAAGTAAAATATGTGGCTGATGATTACGTTTCTAGAATAAATTAGACTAACTGTTGCAGATATATCCTATATTAGTAACCTAGATATTATTATATAAAGACAATCATTGAGTATTTACTACGCATTGGGCATGGGTTTCATTCCAGAGTATATGATGGTCTCTGCCTTTAAGGGTTTATAATATTGTACTGCAGGATGACATATTTAAATAATATTGTATTGCAATTTTTCAAGAGTGCAATAATGGGTATATGCATAAGAAATAGTGGAAGCTCTGGGTAGGGCCATTTGATCCAGGCTGCCTTGTGGAACTGCTTTCTGGAAAAATTATTATGTGAAAAACATGTTTAGGAGTCAGTTAAGCTTAGGATGGGATGGTAAATAGGTCATTCCTGGCTGATAGGATAGCTTGAGCAAAGTTATGAATTGCAGAGAGGAAAACAAATGCATTTTACATTTTCTTTAGTATATAGTGTAAGGCACATGACATGTGGTTCAATATAAAGAAAATAAGAAATACATTTAGGAGATATAATTAGGAAGATATAACTTTTTCATATGGTTGTTCAATATTATCTTTAGTCTGGGAATGTGGGGCTCTGCTGCATTGCAGAACTTTTCTCAAATTTTTCAAGGGACCCTGATGCTTTGGAGCACCTTCCTCAACATTTTCTATATTCCCCCTCTAATATCTGGAATTGGCAAAAGCTGGAAGTACCATCCTAGGCCAGATAAAGTCCTGCAGAGACCTCAATATCCAATTCTTCCCTTTAGGGTGCTCTTGACCATCTATCCTGGGCATAGGGTACACTAGATGAACTAAGGAGCTTTGGTTCTTGTGCCAATGAAACCAACTTTTGGCCTGGTTGCAGGAAGACTACATAAAGTGAATCACTCCTGCTAACTACTTTTTTTCACATGTATTTTACAAGATTGGGCTATACACTCTACGCCGATTTGGGTAACTCTCATCCATGGAAGCAGTATGAGTTGAAGGATCTAGGGCACCATTGGACCATTACCAACACTTGGATTTGTACCAAGTCTGTGGCCCGATGTATTGGCTCTTGCCTACGTGTGTGTATGTTACAAATGTGGTGCTACTGCTTGTCTTTAGCACCAGAGTATGGCAGGAGTGGCACTAGCCATCCTTTACTATGTGAGTGCCCTCTGTCACTGCTCCCTTCTGGCTACCAGTGCTGTCACCCCACCACTTCCACAGGCACCATGCCACAGGCCAGAAAGTCCTCCAGGAGTGGCCATGTCTATCTTCTCCATGAGCTTTGAAGATCATTACTCCATAACGTGAGTGGCTTTTCTGATAGATATTCTCTCTTGCCTCCAATTGATGTGATGAGTTCAAGTTGTCCTTCTTGATCTTAAGCCTTATAGAGTTTGTGATGGACATTCCTTGCATGGATGACACTGCTGTAATCATTTGGTTAAGGACCCTTACCCATCATATCAGTGGGGATGTTTGGGAGGAAAGGGTTGCTCAATATTGAAAGAGATTACATTTTTTAAAAAAGATTTATTTATTTCTCTCCCCTTCCCCTCCCCACCTCAGTTGTCTGTTCTCTGTGTCTATTTGCTGCATCGTCTTTGTTCACTTCTGTTGTCAGCGGCACAGAAATCTGTGTTTCTTTTTGTTGCATCATCTTGTTGTGTCAACTTTCTGTGTGGGTGGCACCATTCTTAGGCAGGCTGCACTTTTCTTTCATGCTGGGCGGCTCTGCTTACGGGGCGCACTCCTTGCATGTGGGGTTCCCCTACGCAGGGGGCACCCCTGCGTGGCATGGCACTCCTTGAGCTCATCAGCACTGTGCATGAGCCAGCTCCACTGGTCAAGGAGGCCCAGGGTTTGAACCATGGACCTCCCATGTGATAGACAGATGCCCCAACCACTGGGCCAAGTCCACTTCCCAAAAGAGATTACATTTTAGGAATGCATTAGTGACCTAAAGAGTTCAATAAAATGCTTCCAACTATGGTTGGAAGATGTGTTGTTCTACATTTACATTATAAAATTCTTTTTGGTATATTTAGTATGTCCAGAAATAAAATTATCACATGTATTATCCTGTATGGGTAAGACATTTGTAATGATCATCAAAGAAGCATAGCAACAACCATTGAGAGCTGTATTCAAAGTCAGTATTCATGCAGGTACAGTGGATGGTGCTGCATCACAAGTAATAATATAGAGGCAAGAAGATCTGTATTGTTTCAATATAAAGAGATATTAAAGGACCATGACACTGTAATAATAGCATTGCTACATTTTCCTTGTTGTCGGAGACAAATTCAAGAGGGTTGACACATCTGACAGTAAAGAACAGGAAGCAATGTTTTCTGGACCTGAGTGGGATATGATGGTCCAAGGATATTATGAAATTTTCATGTGCACTGATTGATCAATAATACATAAGTAATTATTTCCTACCAATCATTTACTATCTTCATTTATAAACCACTGTATCTCTCATGGGTTCTTAATCTTGTAATACATTTTAAAATCAAATTATGTATATATAAAAGAGTTCAGGGAAAAAATCTCCACACATTCATACTGGTGGTCCAATGGAAGTTGAAAGAGAGGGATGAATATGAAGTGATAGTATGCTTTCTCTCACTTTGGTTATCAACCCAAAGAATGCATGATATTTATTGGGGCACATGTTGAAAATGCAGCTCACCAGACTTCAGTTTTACATATTATGCGGTGTAACACTCCTGTGGAATGTACATTTGGAGATAGCTAGCATGACCTTGGATATATAAATATGAAACATAAAGATGAGATTTTGGCTAGAAATATATTTTTCTAACCAAAGTGGTCATTGGGAGGCATGGGACAAAGTCCTAGAACAACTTACAAAGCATGAAACCATAGACTAATACAAAGGAACCCATACTTCTAATTGTATCAGATTCTCTTTATTTGGGGGGTAAAACTAGTCTTGTGAATATAATTACTTTAGAGACATTTTCCAAATTTTTAACTTATGGAATCATAGAATGTTATTTGTAGAATACAAATCAGGAAGGAGTTTAGTCCAAAATTGTTAATTATCAATCAAGAAACTTGTCCCAACATAAATTTATCTTATTGAGGTCACACAATTTGTAGTAACAACTGGGCTTAATGTTATTTCCAATATATTGCACAAGATCTAAATAAATTATTGAAATAAATATCAAACAGAAATAACACAAGAACTTTTAATTTAAAAAGATAATTTTTAGCTGTAAGGAAAGTGCTTAAGAAGAAGGCCAGCACTGGTCACCTTCATTTTGACCTCTGATGCTCCAAACTGCACAAGTGGCTGATATGCAATGAAGGCCTTGAACTTCAACAGTTCATACAGCAGCAAGAGCAAAAGCAGGTTATCTAACATCGCTTTGAACTGGGAGTACATAAGGGCTTGATTTAAAGTTATAACTCAGTGTGAGTGTGCGCATGTGTGTGGGTGTATGAAAACAGGAGGAGTGAGGAAAATGCAGTGGGAGGAGAGTAAATTTACAAGACAGAAGCACATTAAAAGTGAAGTCACTGTGTATTAAAAACAGTGCTCCCTATAGTGATTCTCTTATCATCTTGAAGGAGTATGGGTATTAATGGAAGTGTTTTTTATAGAAGTCTGTGGATTATGGCTCTAATTACTACCTATCTATTTATTCAGTAAGATCCAAGAAATGGGCTTAGACCATTTAATAAGTTTCATTATCTAGTGACATTTCTTTTAAATAGCAACCTAAAACCTCTTTATGGGGATGTAAGGGGTCTGTAATTTTATGTTAATAACTAAATTTTTTCCATCTGCAATAGGCACTGAATGATTTCTCCAGGGCTTTAACTTTTCTATTTCAGTGTTTGTCTCTCTCCAACACACCAGCCCCACACCCTTTCCCCATCTCCCTTCCTACCTTAAAAGCCATGTACAAGACCCACTCCCGATCTATTCTGACATATTTATCCTAGATAATTCATCCTTTAGTTCTCAGTTTATATATCACCTTCTCAGGAAAATCTTATTTTATATCTCCTGGCACCACCTTCCACACTTACTAGGTTAAAACTTATTTAGTTCTTATAACTGAATTACTATTGCTATCTCTATTATAAACAGAAAGTTGGAGCTAATAAAAAATAAATTTCCTTCCCCAATTCACTGTACTAGAAAACGGAAAAGTGAAGTTTAGGAAATATATATATCTGAATACAATACCTACACAATTTTCTCTCCTCATACTTTGTGTTCTTTCTCATTCATACAATTCACTGTGGGATGTTTTGTTAATGCAAACTGCACCTTCTGTCTCCCCTTGATTCTTGGTTAAATATTCCAGTTGTTTTTCCCTTGCTTTCCTTTCCCTTCCCTCCCCTCCACTCCCTTCCCTTCCACTCCTCTTCCCTTCCCTGTGTTCATTGCCCATCAATTACTAAAAGAGGTATATTTACTTTTCCCACTATGATAATGAGTTTTAACTTCTTAATGTTGGGCTTTCAAATTTTTTCATTGTATGTTTGAGGCTGTTAGTTACATCCTAGTTTTAGAAATATGATAATCTGGTAATTTGAAACACTTAAAATGAGTGACAATTTTTATGTAAAAATGACTTTTTTGTCTAAAAGTCTTTTTTTTTTCTGATATTGATATAGCAACACATATTTCTTTTGGTAAGCAATTGATTAGAATATTTCTCCATCCTTTTAGAAATTATCTAGAATATTTTTCTTCATCCTTTTCTTTCAAATTTTGTGTCCTTGTTTTTTAGGAGTATATTTAAAGTATTGATGTTTTTAGGTGTATATTCTGCAGCTGGATGTTTAAAAATCTTACCTAAAACTTTGCCTGTTTATATTTATGATGGTGTATTTGGATTTATTTCTACCATACTATTTTTGGGTTTCTACCTGTCTCATTTCTTTAGGCTTCTTTTTTCTCCATGTCTTCTTTTTTTTTTTTTTTAAGTATTTATTTATTTGTTTATTACCCACCCTCCCCGGTTGTCTGTTCTCTGTGTCTATTTGCTGCATCTTCTTTGTCTGCTTCTGTTGTTGTCAGCGGCATGGGAGTCTGTGTTTCTTTTTGTTGGGTCATCTTGTTGTGTCAGCTCTCCCTGTGGCAGCGCCATTCTTAGGCAGGCTGCACTTTCTTTCATGCTAGGCGGCTCTCCTTATGGGGTGCACTCCTTGTGCATGGGGCTCCCCTATGCAGGGGACACCCCTGTGTGGCACAGCACTCCTTGCGCGCATCAGCACTGCCTGTGGGCCAGCTCCACACGGGTCAAGGAGGCCCGGGGCTTGAACCGTGGGCCTCCTATGGGGTAGATGGATGCCCTAACCACTGGGCCAAGTCTGCTTCCCTCTCCATTTCTTCTTAATTAGTTTTTTTTTTCTTTTTGTATGTTCAATGCAATGCTGCTTTTTTTAAAGTCTCAAAATCAATCCAGCTTTTAATCCATTAAAATATGAATGTTGAAATTTTGTGATTAAGTACAGGTTTATAAACTTTTTGATGGAGTGGATGCTCACTTTACTGAAATTAAGAAGTCTCTAGAGTTAGCTTTAAAAAAATATTGCACTTAACCAAAGAAAAATTACATATACTTCGCATGTCATCTGCTACCCCTTCATATATAAGAATAAAGGCAAAATGCTTTGTTAATAATTTAAGAAAACAAAGAAAATCCAAAATTAAATGTATGCCTTCTGCACCATAAATAATCCTAGCCTCAAGGATCCTTCCTCACAATTCCTACCAACTATCACAAGAATTTATTGAGGATGTTTTGTTTTGCATGAACAAAGTTGAGATACATATATTTGATAACTCAGGATTTTTAACCACTATCTTTATAGTAACATCATACATTTTAAAAAGTATGCTGAGGACATTTCTAAATACTTTATTACAATAGCAGCAAAGTGCTCACCTTTAGACATAATTGGCAATAGGTTTCTCATTCAAATCCTTCACCATGGCTTCCCTGTTATTAAAAGGGTGTTCTTCACTACTGCTTATATTTTTCTACATCTCACCTACCTTTAACTTCAGCTCCAATGGAGATGCCAGGTTTTGAGGATCTGATCTTGGGTCAGACTTTTGTATAAATTGGGAAGGTGCTTATTTGAATTCTTCTTGCCTCCCTGCTGGTCCACAATACTTCATTTTCTATTTTAGCAAACTTTGTCACCTTTTCCCATTTCATCAAATTTTCATTTCATTTTTCTAGACATTGCCTTTTACTTCTGCAAGCATTTCTTGGAAAAGGCTACAAAATTGAAAGGAACCTCTAGATTTTTTGCTTTATGTTCTACCATGAATTAATCCACAAAAAAGGCATATATAGACTTCTTGCCTTTTGCTTTTTTGGACTCTATTCACTCAGATTGTCTCCATATTACTTATTCTCTATTTCCATTATAATTTTAACCTCTGCTAACTTGTAAAATATTTTTTTTCCATTTCTATTATTTTAGTAATTACTCTTTTAGGCAGGAGCCAAGAAACAATAATTTAATAACTGGACCAGCTACCAATTTTTTCTTAAGCTCCACATTTCAGATAACTGTATTGATAAAAATTATCCACATAGAGATGATAATCTTTGTTCAATATCTATTTTTGCATTACAGACCTTCCATCTAGGAGTATTTTCCTTTTTCTAAAGAAAGTGGCTACTGTCAATGCTAAATTGTTTGTATTTTTTTTTCCTGAAGTTTTATAGCACATCTTTTTTCCTGAAAAAATATATTTGCTGGAGAACACAGTTTGATTTTAACTGCTATGTCTTGACACTTTAAAGATTCCTTTACTAACTTCTGGGTTCTACTGTTGGTCCTGAAATGTTTGCAAATTTGCTGTCAGTTGAATTATCTTTTGCTTATGTTCTCTTCGGTGTTTTTGTTTCCCTATAATGTTTCCACATTTGATTTTTCTTTTATTTATCTGCTGCGTATACAGTGTGCTTCCTCCATTTGTGGAATCTTTACTTTCTCAACTGAGGTGTCTTTAAATATTACCTCTCCTCCATTCTTTTCCTCTGGAATTCTGATTTAATACCCCATGCCTCTTAATGTCTGTTCTTCATTTTCCATTTCCTTATCTTTCTGTGCTTCATTGTGGTTCATACCTTTTTCACTATTTTCCAATTAATTAATTCTTTCTGATTTTTTGATTAAATTGAAATCTTATTTATACATTGCGATTAAATTTTCATTGATGCACATTTATTTTTAGAAGTTTTATTAAGCTGTTTTTCATATCTGCATCATCATTCTCTCCTCTTCCTTGATTATGTTTAAAATTTCATCTACTTTAAAGAATTTTATTCATAGCTCTCATATTTTGCATCTCATAATTCTAGTTATCAGAAAGGAGTTCTAATTATGTAGTTTATCATTTCTATTGACTTTTACCTATGATGGTTTGTTTCCATGAATGCTTTTTAATTTTTTAAAATTGCAACTTTATAATTTTTGAGACTGTTGAAGCACTGAGATTCTGTCAGTCTCTCCAATATCGAAGAGGTACAATATAATCTTAGGGCACATTACTTACCTCTTGGGTATAGGTTTCTCTATCCAGTAGGATATGGTAACTATGTAAAAGCAAGAGTATGGGTACAAATTTCCAAAGGAAATGATGATGGTGATGGTGACAATGACATAATTATTATTTCAATTAATATTTACACTTCAAGACAAAGGATTTTTCCTCAATTGTTCTCTCTGTAGTCAAGAAGACTTCTTTCTCTTTCACTTTTTTTTTCTTAAACTACCCATCTTTTTACCAAGGAAATAAACATTCAGGTGTCTTGTATTTATGCAAATGTTTAATACTCCAATTTGTGAGGATCACAACCTAATCTTCCATTCCCATCTGAAGTTACAGATATGTGTTTTCTTCAGTATATTCTCATTTTCTTTGTTCACTTGTGTTTTTGGTTTGTGCTTATATTTTATGTGTGTGTTTATTAGAAAGGAGATTTTTTTTCCCCCTTACTGCTTTGGAAGTTTAGCAATGAATTTAAAAGTATCTTTGTTGAAATTTGTTCAGCATTCAGGTGTTTTCTAATAATTAGGCCGCCATACATATGGAAATGGACGACTGGTCCATTGTCTATTGTATACTTTTAATTACATGTGCATATATCCTTAAACGCTATATAAAATTGATTTGCATATTATTAGGCTTCAAAAAAGGCAGCAAATAATAATATTTACTTCATATTTTATTTATTTTTATTTATTTTTAATTAAAGTTAATAGATCACAAGGAATGTTACATTAAAAAACATAAAAAAAACAAAAAACATGAGGTTCCATATAACCCACTCCTCACCCTCCACCACATCATTTTTATAAATTGTATTTTTTTGAAGATATATACATCACACAAAAAATGTTACACTAAAAAATATGAGGTTCCTGTATACCCTCCACCTCCCCACCCCACTCCTCCCACACCAACAACCTCCCTCATCATTGTGGCATACTCATCGCACTCAGTGAACACATTTTGGGGCACTGCTGCACTACACAGATAATAGTATACCCTGTAGTTGCTACTCTCCCCCAGTACATTCAGTGGGTTATGGCAGGATATATAAAGCCCAGCATCTGACCCTGCAATATCATTAAGGACAACTCAAAATCCCAAAAATGCCCCACAGCACATAGCTTCTACCCTCTCCCTTCTCTCAGCAATTACTGTGACCACTTTCTCCACTTGGAGGCTAAAATTTCTTCTATTACTCACCACAATAGTTTTATAGTAGAATATCAGTAAGTCCACTCTAGTCCATATTTCATTCCTCCACTCTGTGGATCCTGGGATGGTGATGTACTCTCCATCTCTAGATCAAGGCGGGGGCTTAGATTCCATATGGATGATGGATGCAATTCCTCTCCTTACAGTTGTTGGCACTCTTGATTCCCTGGTGTGGTGGTTGACCATCTTCACCTCCCTGTTAGCTGACCTGGGTAAGACCAATGAACCAGAGAGTAGGAGTTGCCACTCTGCTGAGGCTGAGCCCAGCTGGCTCTGTGTAGTATATTATTTTTTAGTGGGTATTTATATTACTTTCATTTGTTTGCTATTACAAATAATGTTACAAGAAGTATAATTATTGTGGTACTGGTTATGCTTATTTTTAACTGTAATGAGTAATTCCAAATTACTTTCCAAATGTTTTTACTAATTTACACTCTATCAGCAATATGCAAGAGTTTTAATTACTTCATATACCTGCCAGACTTGGTATCATCACCTTTTTAAATTTTTAACCATGAATGGTGTAAATTGGTATATAGTGTGGCTTTAGTTTACATTAATCTGAACATAAGTAAACTTTTCAGACCTTTTTTGTCCACTTAAGTTTCTTCTAAGATCAACCTGTTCTTTTACTTTTTCCATTTGCCAATTGTATTATTGGTTTGTCATTGATTCTTTAAGAACTGCAAATATTATCTGCTTGTATGTGGTTTTTTTCCCTAGCATAATTTAAAGCACAGGATATTCACTTTATTATGGTCCAATATATCAACTTTTCCTTTATGACTGGTCCTTTTATTTGCATAAGAAATTCTTCCATTACTAACAATTATGAACCTACCCTCCCATATTTCCCTACAAAGGTTTAAAGTTTTTGTTTTACAAATTAAGCCTTTAATCCCACTGGGAATTAATTTTTGCACATGGTTTGATGACGGAGACCTGTGTTTTTTACTTACTAATGGGTAATCTATTCAGAAAAATGTTTATAATCCACTGCCTATAATACCAATTTAGTTACACATCAGGATAGCGTGTGTTTCCATGTAATTCTGAACTATTTTACAGTTTCTGCAACAAAACCACCCTATGTAAGATACATTCTTCAAAAAGACCTTGTCTATTCTTTCACCATGCTTTTCATATATATCTAAAAATTGCTTGTCAAGTCCCATTCAAACTCTTATTGGAATGTAACCAAAATTGCTTTCCATTCACGTTTGGGGTGGTAGTATTAAGTCTTACCAGTCATGAACATGCTAGTGCATTTCCCATTTACTTGACTTTTTTTCAGTATACTAGAAAAATATTTTATAATTTTCTCTATCAATTCTTACAAACATCTCATTAATTCAGAATACCATTACAATTTGTTGCATTACAGTACAATATGTAACATTTAAAAAAATTTAATGTTCTAGTTGATTTTGGAGATTGATCATATATCAAACTATTTTCCTGCATTTTCATTAATTGTACTAGTATGTCTGTTGATCTTACACTTATCCTGAGGTTTAATGGGAATTTTGTTTCTTCTATCCCTGCTTTTAGAAAATGTGTCCAAATATTAGCCATTAAATACATTAATTGTGGTAGATTTTTGGTACATAACCATTATGAGCATATGGAATTTCTTTAGCCTAATTTTTCAGTTAGTGTATTTTTTTAAACAGTACTTGTTGAATTTTATCAACCTTTTTCTGTATCTACTGAAATTATCACATGGATTTTCTCTAATGATGTGATTTCTTCACACAAAACCTTGCTTTCCTGGGATTAAGTTGACTTGTCAACAATATGTTTTTGGTTTTTTAAAGGTGTTGGTTTACTAACATCTTAAATTTATGTATCTTCATAATATAGATGGCCTATATGACTTTTTACTGTATTGACTATAAAATTCTAAGTGTCTGAAATGTCTCTGTGTGTACTGGAGGTGGAAGGGGTGGGCTGAATCTAGGAAATTAAGCATAGGCAGTTAAAAAGTACAATGTGTACTTATTTTAAAATACAAAGATCATATTAATTAGAAAGCTTAAAAAGGAAGTCTTAAATGTCCTATGCTAAGTAGATTGTTAAAGCACTGAGGTGGTGCAATTATCTTTCAGAAAAACCAGGTTAGCACTGAATACATTAATTCAAATCTAAACATATGAAATAGGACCCAAAAGCTACATTTGCATGCTAGGTGAGAGATCTCTTTTGAATTTCAATTAAAGCAGTTAAAATCTGATTTAAAAAGAAATTGTGAAATTCCATTTCTGTTCTCTGTGGTTTCATGTCCTTTTTGAGAAATCTTATTTACATCTTCCCAACTTAAATCAACATGTTGGTCTGGTGTCATGTTTAAACTCTAAGATAACTTTTATTCATCTTTTATTTTCAATTTGGAACTGTTTCTTTAACTAGAATATTTAACAAAAAGGTGAATTTGATCAGCACTGAAAATATGCAACAATTTCTAAAGCAAGTGCTTGGCTGTTGACTGGCAATTGGAAGACAAGAAAATTTCATCTAAATATTATTCTAAAAACAAAAGGAAAGTCCTAAAGACTTGAGGTGCAAAAGAAATGAAGAGTATTGGAGAAAACTTACCTTTAGAAGGGCAGATTCATATGCTCTCCTGTGAATCATTTGCTTTTAGAGAACAAGGATATTCACTTGAATGGTAAGATAATATATATTAAAACACACCTTGAATTCTATTCAAACTGAACTTTGACAGTGAGCTGTTAGCCATAGGCCTGGACTTTCATTTATTTCACCTACTTATTTTATTTTCCACCTCATGAAAAAGAGGAGATTGCATATAGTTTCTTTCACTGTTACATATGCAGGACTAGAATGAGAAATGCTGGTCAGAGTTCCCAAATCTGATAAAATGCCCAATCAGGAGAAAGTGACTAAGGTTCAAGCAGCAATTTAATGTTTATTTCACGATGTCAATGTCTGAAAAAAATATGTATGGTTTTAAAGATGAAAAGAGACCAAACACAAACATTTTTTTAAATTGGGTTTATTATTACTGTTTACCAATGGTGAGATAAAGCTCATTTTACACCAGCAGCCATGGAGCAAGGGGAATACTCAGCTATCTGTAAGGGTGGACTACTGATGCAAACATAAGAATCTCCAAAACAAAGAACAGTGATGAGCCTCACTACCCTCCCCCAATGATCCCAGCATGCGATAATGCCAGGCAATGGCCTCTGGACATGCGGTGGTGGGAACTAATGTATGGAAGAAAAAGCCACAAACCACAGAAATTTGTAAAGAATCCCATTCCCCCCATATACACACACACACTCAGATACATAATAGGATTACAGGTGATCAAAACACTTCAAGTGGAAGGAAGGGGAATTCCGCTAAGAGGAAAGTTTGGTAGGGAAAGGGAGAGTCACCTGTCACCTATATGGTAGGGAGTATTCACTCCCCCAAAATAAAAAAAGTTTGTTCCATCAGGGTAACTAAATCATCAAGGGTAGGGAACTATGCCCAGCTGGTGAGGGACCAAAAATAAACAAAAAGAAAAACAAAACAAAAGGGCAAGTAATATGAACAAACCATTACTTAAAACTACTTCACAAATTTTCCTCCTCTAACCAGGAGAGAAGGCCAAAGAAGAACTAGTAATGCTGGGTTCTAACCTCCCTCTTTAAAGGAAGAGTGGACCAGAAGTCTTTCCTTCAACCTGCTCCAGAGATATTATTTGGAAGGAGGCCAGGGTCTCACTGAAACTTTATTTTCTCGATGTATTCCTCTTAGGAGATGTCTATAAAAAGTCCAGGGCAAAGAAAATCCATGCCTCAAAATTATTTTAGACCCTGCCAAAGTTTGACGTTTTAAAATACATCACCACTCTTGGAATGAAGACTAATCTCTGATCAGGACAACTTTAGTGGGAGAATGTAATGACAGTCTTGACTGTCATTCTTTAACTCTGTAGAGTATGTAACCAAAATTAGTTCAAATAGTTCAAAGAGTTCCTTCTGGGAGGACAGAAAATACATGTAAAGCCAGGGCTCAAGAAAGTGGATCAGTAACAACTCAATCACACCTGTGTCAGCTTTTACACTGCTGCTTGGGTCCTAGGAGAAGAAGTGTCCAAGTGTGTAACTGGGAAGGCATAACTCCTCATGAAATTAAGTCATAGCAAGAGAGCTTATCATCAAGACAATCCTTTTGAGGAGAAATGCTTAGGCATGACACTATCCTTCAAATGCAAAAATTACCATTCTTTTCCTATCCCAATTCCAACAGGGAGCCATACACAAGCTTCTTCTGAGTCCTCAACTTTAAAGCCAATGAAAAACTTTTAAAAGATCAAGTAACGGGAAACCCAGCATACTTTAGAAGCAGGAGTATCAAGAGAGATGTAGTGAAACCTGTCAATATGAAAGCAGGGGTGGCAAGCAGCACCTGGGGACTTGGGTACACCAGACAGGAATTGGAACAGGGGACAGGAGAAACATGGGGCCAAGCCAGAAGGATGAGACTGGGCCCCCTACTGGGCACAGAATGAGGTAAGAAAACATTTCAAATAAAGCAGCACCGTTCCCACTAAGCTTAGGGTAACCATCCCTCTATACTTCACCAACCCTTGGTAAGGGGGGTAAAATACGAGTGAAGTTTTCACCTGCAGCTCTCACTTCCCATGCTTCCCTATCACATCCCTGAAGCCAGGGAATGCTGGAGGCCTTTCCCTTACTTTCAACAAAGGATAGCTCCTGTTGTTGAGCAGGTCCATGGGGACTGAATGGAAAGGACTGTCCGTGTGAGAGGCAGAGAGGGTGGTGACAGTCTGGACACACACGACAGCAAACTGAACTCTTGTGACCGCCCAACCCAAGGAACAAGCACATTCAATGTAATTCTGCACACAGATAAGACGACCCAAGCCTAATCCTTGGCTTTTAGCACTAACCCATTCACATTATTGAGGGCAGCTGGAAGAGGTCGCCTCTGAGCTCAGCTTTCAAATCAGTCTCCTGGACAGCCATGATGCTCTCCTCTATAGTCAGTCCTGCCTCTAGGGTGGGAGGCAGATAGTGAGTTGGCTTAGTGACTAAATCAGACCTATAGCCTGGCTAGGTTAAGTAGTAATTCAGAGTAGGAAAATGACTGCCCCACCAAACTTATGCTAGGTATACTATATCCATATATGAATCCTGCAATTTGAGAAATTGTGCATAGTTACAGAGGCCCCTGTTACCTCCCCAGGGGATCATAACTGAATCCTCAGCCTGTCTGGACAATTAAGGTGCCAGGGCTATGCTACTAGGTGGGGCTCTACTCAGCCAAAGGCCAGCTTTTGTACCCAAATCTGTCGAAGTCGCTGTAAATGGTAGACCTTTTGGGAACAGTAGCTTTAGCCTTTTCTTCTTATTGGAGCCAAGGCCACAGAACTGCCACTTCCAGACTTAGTTGGGACTTCTTTTCTTGGTTTTCCCAGATGGAGTTGTTAATATCCAGACCTCATACCTGACTTTCATTTGTCTTGGAGAAGCCCGTATCAGAGCGTTGGAGATCAGAGAAGCAGTTTCATGGAAATCCACTGATGAGGGCCTAACCATCCATAATGTTCAAACTGTCATTTATCCAGGAAGCCCTTGACATCAAGCCAACTTAAAGACTGAAGAACCAAAGGACTTTTTATGTTGGACACGCAGCTACTCATCCGAGTACTGGGGCCAGAAGAGGGACCTTGTGAACATCCAGGTTTATTATGAGATCAGAACTCAGTCTCTGTGGCTCCTCTTGACCAGGGTTTCAGAACTGACCCCCAAGTAATACACTAATAAGGACCCAAATTGTGAAATTCTTCATTTTGAGTTTTTAGAGGCTAGGATCTTCAAGGGAAGTTGGGATTTTCATCTCTTTTTTTTTTTTTTTCTACTTAGCTTACTTATCAAAGCAACAGGACCAGTTTAGCTTATTGTCCTGATCACTTTCAGACTCTCTCGGGTTGCAGCTACTGGAATTCCGGAGGTGACCGCTGCAGCTGCTGATCAGGCCCATTCCCAGGTTCTCCAGGAAGAGAGCAAAGCGGGAGGCGGCAAGCTCCTTTATCTTCCACAGGCTGAATACCAAAATCCTTTACGCTACCAGTCTCTGCGAACTCCAGGTAGAAGTAGCCACACTTGACTGCCCGGTGCACCTCAAAGCAGAATCCCAAACAAGAATCCTCTATCAGGTCTACATATATCTCCTGAGCGATGGCCTCTAGTTTGTTAGTATCCAGGTTAGCCAAAGATATTTCCTCCATTTTAATTTGTAAACGATTATGGAGAGGACACTATTACTCACAACAGTACTGGTGGCAACACCTCGGGCTCCGCGGGCCGCGCTTAGGCCCAGAGGCTTTTCAAGGCCGTGTCCTCCGGTGACGGTAGCGAAGGTGTCGGCGGCGGCGGCGGCAAAGACAGCAGTGACCGTCCCGAAACCACAAGTCCTTTAATTTGTCTTGGCTGTCCCAGAGTCAAGAGGCTTTAAGCTCTGGCTGTCCGGGTACTCACAGCAAAACGAACACCGCACCTCACCCAGCCATCCGGGCCTCTTCCGCTCCCGGGTTCTGACCTAGTCCCGCCTCCCCGCTTCCGCTCCTCACCGCGCCTGCGCAATAGCTACGTATAGACTCGCGCTCTTTATTATTACCAGCGCAGCTTCCTTGGAAGCGTATAAGGGTATGAAAACGGTGGAAAGGTTTGAAATGTATCTACATTTAATTTCTCTAGTTATAAAAAAAGTGCAAGGATGTTATGTGTTTTTTTTTGTTATTTCATATTTCGATTTAAATAGTCGTAATGAACTCTGTAACCTTGTTTAATTAATTTACTCTGAAAAAGGAAAAATAAATTATATGCACTATTTTGGTATGATCTGAAACACAGTTTCTGGAACAGTTTTCTTCCCGATACGTTTGAAAATTTTGCTTTTTCATATAATTGACCTGTAATCATTTGTAGTACAATCGCAGTTGTGAATTAAATCCACTAGATGGTGCAAGGAAACAAATTACAATATAATTTCAGTCTTTTGAATGAAAAATTAGGCACTAAGGGTATATGTATTGATTAAGGAAAAATAAATCATTTATCTTACTATTAGATGATTAAATCAGTGCAATTATAAATAGATGATCATATATAGAGGAAATTACTTGTATAATATGTCTTGAAGAGGGAAGAAATTGGAATATTTAAATACACTAGGGGATAGAGAAAGCTTTTGTGAAGTTGTACACCGTAAATGGTGAGAAGCACAGACAACTGACCTGGGTTTAAATCCTTAGCACTTAAAATCCTGTTTACTTATCTGAATAAAGCTGGTTTCTTAAGTTAATAATAATTTTTAAAACCTCCTGTGACAGTGCAGTTATCTATGAGAACTTGGCCTATCTAATTTCTGTGCATCCCGAATTCCTCAATGTAAAACGTCAATAGCATTTATATTGCATAAGTTTTTTGTTAGCTATAAAATTGACACTGAATATTAAAGTCTTCACACAGTGTCTGACAAATTGAAATCCTCAGTATATAATATTGTGTATTATATACCTATTACAATGATATGTCTAGTTACATGAAAAAATACAGATATAAATACAATTGTTTCCACTCATTTCTTCCTCTATCATGCCTTCTCCAGATTAACATAAAGTTGTGCTTCCTAAACCTTAGTGGGCATAGGAATCACTCAGTGATCCTGCTGAACTGTAGATGATTCATTAGGTCTGTGGTTCTGAATTTCTAACATCTGTTGCTGCTGATTCTCAGATCAAATGGACTCCATAGTTCGCTTGCAATTAATTGGTTTGGGATATAATTTAAGCCTTTTGTATGAAAATAAAATAAATAGAAACTTTGCTTTAACTAATTCATTTTCTTAATACAAAAGAAGTAATATGGATTAGTTTTCTTTCCTTCATAAAATGGCCTTCATAAAATGTGTAAACCATATAAGTGTAAATATTTAGTCCACAAATTAAGATTATTGTTATTAAAATTTAATTCACTCATTATTTTCTTCTGATTCAAAGAGGATATGTTTAGGGAAGATTAAGATGGGTATGAATCCTGGTATGTACTTGAAGAAGGCAAGAGATAAATGCGGTCTAGATTAGAGAATGACCACCTTTGTAAGTCTCTGAAATGTCTAAATAGATGGAATTTCAAGGTGTCAGTTTACAGGAGATGGAATATAAATCTGTGTATTGATACCTCAGTCAATGTTCATATGTGCTTTCCTTGGGAATGAAAGACAATAACTGGGTTACTTTCTAAATTGTTTGTGTCTCCTTGCATTAATACATATTTACATTTGTTAAAATAAGTGTAATGTATGTAATGGGAGAGTAGTTTTTTACAAAGAGAAATATCTTAAATTATTATTAAATATTGTTAAAGGTTTTCTTTAAAGATGGAAAAACATATTTTTAAGAGTCACATTTTTTTTTGAGACCACATAAAATAGAAGAGTGAGCCAACAGAGTACATTGAGGATTGACCTGAAAGTCAGAAGATCTTGAACAGTTGTCCTAGTTTTACCACTAATTTACTAGGTAACCTGGGGCAAAAAGTTGAATTCATTTCTGTAAAAATCAAATAACTGGACTCATGTTCTCTAAATGTTTTCTCTCAAAACCAAAATTCTATGAATCAATGAACCTAGGGAAATAGGATTCACCAAGTAAATCCTTATGTATTGTCCCATAAGGTCAAATGCTGGATTGTAAACCTGAGCTACTGAGAGTTTCCTTACCACAAACTAATCTTCTCTCCTCCCTAGGGCGTCTTGAAGCACCTCTACATTATAGGGTTACGAGAATTATTTATCTACTGCATACTAGCTGGGTGTTATAGGTAGCTTGCTTATATGCAAAGATGTTGCTAGTAGAAAGTAATTTTTAGTTAAAAAATAATAATTTATCTTGGAATTTTGACTCCAGTGAAGTTCACTTTCACTTGTAAAATATCCATTCAAACTTTATTGTTTTTCTTTACTTATCAGGTATTTTCAGATAACTGAATAGAAGATTAGAGATGGTTGAGGCATTTTGCCATATTATCTTCTCTTTAGAAATAGTATTTTCAATGGCCTATGTATTATGTCAGAAGTAAACTATGTAGTCTTATGCCTTCTTTGTAAATAATTTGCTAAGTGATATATTTGCATGTAATAACTCAGTAGTAAACATTTATGTGTCCTCCAGGTATGGCCTTATTGAATTTTCTCATTCATCCTCTGCTGAAATCCATATTTCAGTATTTGTATTTAAAAATTAATCATCATGACTTGCATGAGATTCAGACATAACACAATTTGCTATTAGACTATGGTATCATGCTAACATTAAAATATCTAACATAAATTTACAATTTGAATCTACCTTGCTAAGGTGTGAATTAAGGGCAATTTAAAGAATTTTTATATTCATGACAACTCTTGCTCATCTGCTAATGGCAAAGACACAGTAATCCTGAAGTAACTACAGTTAGTAAATATAATTTTGAAGTAACCTAAAACAACAATTTTAGTATTTAGCCTTAAAATCTCTAAAAATATTGATCTTTTGATGTATCAATTGATCAGAAACATTTTTATCTATGGAAGCGCTTCAAAGGATCCCAGAAATTATCTCCACATATTAAAAAATATATAGGTATATATTTTTAAAAATATTTTAGAACTATTTATGATGCTGTCCCTGAAGGTTATAAGCTATTTCTCATATAAAAATAGAATAACTATTGCTAACCCCTCCCTTCCCATATAGGAAGGTTCACATGGTAGTACAGAGAAACTTATCCTTTTATCTTATATGTAGATTCATGGGTGGGCCAGAAAAATATAAATTAAATACTGAAAAATAATTTATGATTAAACCATGTGGATGCAACAATTAACAGACTTCTTTTTTTTAACTTCTAAAATTTTTAAATACTTTTAAATTACCAGGACAGTTACAAAAGTAATACAACGCCCCCTCCCCTCAGAGAACTCCATCATACCTCAACGCTCTCCCCGCCGGATCCAGATTTACCAATTTTAACATTTTGCCATATTTGCTGTATTCTATCTAAGTGTTTGTCTATCAATCCATTTTCTGAACACTTGGGTGTAGGTTGTTGTCATGTTATTTAGTTGTAACAAACCAAAAACAGATAAAAATTGAAAGTCAATTTAAAACACTCCCTAAAACCACAGTTGAAATACTCATTGCAATTTATTTGCTGGCTTAATTGCAGCTTCCAGTATGTCCAAGTACAATAACCAGGTCAGGGCACACAATGCATTTAAAGGTGGAAGATAGAGTCTTTAAGTTCCTTAGCCAAGAGCCACTGGACAACAAGCTAATACCTTTTAATAAGCACACTCTGGAGGCAAATTGAATGTGGCTTTAGTGGAGAATCTAAAGCTGATAGGGAGAGGTACTAGCCTGACCTCAGGGTGTCAGCATGAATAGCAGCAAATTTCTCAGCACATGCATTGCAACCAGCAGCCAGAGATCTCATGTTGATCTGCCTCAGCCTCATACTTACTGGGACGTTGTCTACATTGGATTTTTATAAAAAGTGCCAATCTGGCTGCATTAAGCCATTCCATACCACTTCTTCACACAACTACCTGGTTATCTCCTACAACAAGAATGTTTATCTTAATCTGTTTGCATTCTATTTGTAGTCAATGTGTTTACAAGTTTTGGGGATTCAAGATCATTAATATCATTTCAATACACGAGAGTTGTATACATCATGTTTCTTGAACACTTAATACTGCCATGTCCATTTCCTAAGGACAAAGATATTCAGTTATGTAACTGCTTTAAATACAGTTACCAAGTTCAAGAAATTGAGCATTGATATAAAGCTGATACTCTATATTCCAATTATTTCACATGTCCCAGTAATGCCTATTTGAGACTTTTCTCCTCACTTGCTGGGTCACATCTAGGATCATGTATTACATTTAATTTCATTGTCTCTTTAGTTGCTCTTTCTTTTTCTTTGCTTTTTTTAAATTGTGGGAACATATATACAACATAAACTTTCCAATTTCAACTCCTCCCAAGCATACCATTCAATGGGATTAATTAACAGACTTTTAAAAACTCTTATTTTAGCAGAATTTTAAAATATAGAATAATGCAAGAATATTACAATAAACTTCTACATACCTTTCATGCAGATTCACTAATTGCTCACATTTTATAATTGTTGCTTTATCCCTCTCTCTCCACCTGATGTTTCCTTACCATAAAGTAATCTGCACTTTTCTTTCCATGATTTTATAGTAAGTTGGAGACATCATGTTTATTTAGCCCTAAAGATTTTAGAATGCATGCTTTAAGAACAAGGGCATTTTCTTATATCCCTATAATGTAATTACCAAACTTAGGAATTTGACTAATGCAGGAGCTGACTAATAATATTATCTATTATACAGTTCATACTCAAATATTGTCATATTGCCCTTTACAGCATGTCTTCTTGAATCCAGTTTGGTATCATACATTGCATTTAATTGTCATCACTATTCAATCTCCTTTAATCCAGAACAGTTCCATACCAGAGAATTTTGAAAATAAAGCAATCATATACACACGTTGAAAGACATTCAATTTCAAAGTATTTTTAAAGATACATTATTTCACTAATTAATACCTAATTAATACCTTAGGATGTGCCTTGAAAATTTGAAGAAGATGATTCCAAAGAAAGCCTATCTACCAAAGTAGATTTATAGTTCTGACAAATCAGGTTCTATATCTGATACAGTTCCTTCTCTATCTTTTGCTACATCAGCTTTTAAATATATTTAATGACAGTATACTGTTCATTTTTCCCTTGGTAACCACTTGTTTTTTTATGAGATCTAGATAGCTCTATGATATCGATAACAGCAGTTTTGCCAAGCACAGTACTTTTTAGAACATAACACAAAGTTATGAAATGCAAACTGCAATTAGTACTGTTCTGATTAGTCATACATGCCTATTGTTTACGACAGGTCAGAGTAATGCAATCTTAATGGGCATTACTGGGAAGATTCATGGTATTTTTTACATATCCAGTTACTTGGAAAAGAGGAAACTAAAACAATATCTTCATTTTCTGATAAAGGAACTAAGATCAGAGATTTAAGTAAATTTTCCAAATACTTAATGGTAGAGGACCTAATAAGGAGAGGCAGAAAACCTAATAAATTTCCACACTAACACCACTCAGCAGGAAAAAAAAAAAAAAACTGCGACAGCATCCTGCTAGACTCATGTAAACAAGTTATCAGGAGGCAGCTTGCAGCTGCTGATACGCACAAACAAGTAGTGGAAATGCAGCTTATACCATTCACCCATCCACTACGGAAGTGGCCCTGGCAGTCTCTGCCCACTGATGTGCACAAACAAGTCATAGGAATGCGCTTGTGGTGCCGATCCAGCAGAAAGTAGGAGAAAAACAGGGTATTCCCACACTACTGACCTATTGTCATGTTTCTCATGGGAGCAATACCAGGATCTAATTACCACTGGACAGCAACCCCTAACCCCCTAAGAGAATCCAGTCATCCAGTAGAGCTTCCCTGCTTTGTCTCAAATGTGCCAATCAGCACAGACCCTGGTGTGCTGCACAGACCCAAAACAGGGGACCCCAGGACAGAACTTCGCATTTCTCTTCCTTGAGAATGTCCGCTTTATTCTTTGAAGGCATATTTCTGTTCTCTTGCTTTCTCCCCTCCCTCCATAAATTCTCTGCTTGACTAATTAATTTGTAGCTTGTCCTTGGATTCTTTCTTGTGATGAAGCCAAGACTAAATCTTAGGGCTTCTGAGTCCTGACCTAATTTTCTTTCTGTTACACAAGAAACAATATCTTTTTCCAATATCTACTTTTAAAAAATGCTAAATCTAAAGAGACTACTTTTGCAATGTCTTTCCTAAAAGATTTTTAGAATTAGCATCCATAGGTTATCCTTCAAAATCTTATTGCCAATGTGGAATGTACCGGCTAAAGACAAAAAAATATAACTTTAGTACTCGGCTTATCTACAAGATACACAATGGCTGTCTACACTAGAGCTTCAAAAGGAGCATTTTTTTAGATGAACAAACCATACATTTCACCAAAGATCATAAACTTAATTTGGAAGTATATTTTAGAGTTTTTTAAGGATCGACTCTTTGATAGAAGTTCTTACTGTCTACAAGTAGCATCATTTTTACAACTCCTTTAACAAATTCGTTTAAAATTGTTTGGTACAAAAAATAAGTTCCTTCCTCCCTCCCTCCCTCCCTCCCTCCTTTCCCTCCCTCCTTCCCCTCCCTCCTTCCCTTTCCTCCCTTCCCTCCCTCCCTTCCATCTTTCTTTTTTCTTTCTTTTCCACAGTTCTTTGCCTTCACATTAAAAAGGGATTCATGTAATTAATTGAATATGCTTTTTTCTAATTTTACTAATGTCCTTTAGGTTTGTTTTTATTTGTCTTCTCCCATCAAGAAACTGTCTCATATTTTCTTAAGTCAAGCTGTTAAACTGGTGGGTGGGATGCTTTTACATCTTGTATTCCACAGACAGGCATCTGGTAAATGCCACCAAGTGAGAGATTAATTTTCTTGTAAAAATCTTGGTAAACGTAAATTTAAGAGCAAATTTAGATAATAGCATGATGGTATCTGAGAATCTCTCCTAGGTTAATTACAAATACTTCTTACTAAAGTAACTCTGGTTTCCCCATTATGAACTTACCTTCATATCATTTTTCTGTTTCCTTCATTTCTTATGATTCTGCTCTTTGCTTTTACATCCCCAAAGGAATTCCAGAACCTTGATTAATCCCTAGTCACGTAGTTCATCATTTGCCTTCTAACTGCATTTTTTTCTAATTTTCAAAATGCCACCCTTTGTTCTCTTACTCTAACCTTACCAATCCTCAATTCTTATTAAAATATACATCTATTTGTTTTTCCATTTAGCCAAGTCCCAACTGCTATTCAAATTTATCTTGCTGAACTGTGAGTAAAACTCTAATATAGCCCTCAAGCCTTTTTAAACCTTTTTCTCTCACTTTATGACTTGTGGAACTCACACTTGCTTCAGGTTTCTAGGTCTGGTTGTCGATGGAGAAGATGCAAACATAGATGAGTACAGCATTGACACTTAGCACAGTGCCATGCACATCGGTACATCTTGACACTTGGCTTAACCTCAGGGTCTATTAGACCAAATTTTAGATTATAGTTTCACTTTGAGTATCTCTAACCCTTTGTAATATCGATATTTCATAACTTTTTTCCTTAGGGTTCTCTGAATGAACAAGTAAAAATATAATTTTTGAAAAATAGAATAAAACTCATTCTATCTTGCAATTGTCTTTGTTCCATTGGACACATCTCTAAATCTAAATGGCATATGGGATCTTGTTGATCTTATAGTTCCTGTATCTTGAAACATTTTGCTATTTCTACAGCCTATGAACGATCTCATCATTAATCATCAATTTTTCCCAATTTTTTTTTCAAAAATGAAAATAATAAGAAAACAGAATGGTGGCATCATGTAAATTCACAGAGGTATATGGACCACAGGATACATCTGGGCCACTGCCTGATTTTGTAAATAATGTTTGATTGGAACACAGGCACTGTCATTTGTTTATGCCTTGCCTTAGAGCTGCCCTTGCTACAATGGCAAAGTTGAGAATTTGCAAATGAGAACATAAGGGCCATTTACTACAAGATCCTTTATGAAAAAGTTTACCTATGATATGAGTACTTTAGAAAGATCAAGGAGTAGTGAAAGAATTAACCTTCGTTTTTCTCATACAGTTGTCCAAAATATTGCATCATCTTTCAAGGAGGTATGTAAGAATCCTGGAGACACCGTTTCTGTAGTCTGCTTTTGCTTTTAGCTTTTACTGAACACACTTGAGAATCCAGAATTTCTCACTCTTTGCCCTTAATGACATAGGGAAGAAAATTGATGTGGGGAGATGTTTTATAATCATTAGGTGAATCAGAAGATGAATGCAAAGAGACAGAGAGTACTCTGATGATGGTGGTGAAGTGGATCACATTCAATATAAGAAGGTCAGATGATGGTCTTCAGATGACAATATCTCAGTGAATTTTCTCAAAGTCAAGAATCTACAAGTGAGCAACATCTTTCCAAGAACAAAAGGTGATATGGTAATTTCATCAAGTTAGTCATTAAACAGGAAGGCCTTCATCATGTAATGTTTTGTAGCAAGGACTTGGACTATACTGTTTTGCTAAAAGGAGGTGTGACAGTATTTTAATCTTTTATGATGTTTATGTACCAAAACTTATTTCTTATAAAATGGTTTGCAGTGTTTAAATTCATTTAAAATTTCTAAATTAGTTGTTTTCCACTCTTTTTGTGTTAGTGTAAATCTTTTATTAAATGACAAAATTATTTTTAAAAATGTCCAGTAGACCCAGATAGCAATTGATGGTGACTCATTTACTTTCCTGATATATTGAGGATTAGATATTAATGAAAGGAAAGAAAGAATAAATAAATAGAATAAACTTGGGCAAGGTCAAATTAGTTATTTTAATTCATAGATTTTTAAAATTAGTATACTCTTTCTGTATTTGATATCAAATCTGTTTTCCTCTTGGAGGTGAGCCTGTTTCTGTCCCTCATAATCTCAAACATTCATGTATAATCTGCCTGTATAATGAACTTTCATTTAAAATACATGTGTCATATGCCCTTGAAACATTTCTGTACAGTGTAAAACACAGATACTCTTAACTTTCTTCTCTAAATCAGCGATCAGATTACTGGAGTTTTTTTTTTTGTAGTTTTATCTTTTTGTGCCTGCCTTTTTCCTTCTTTTATAATTGAAGTAGACATTCCCACATCTAGATTTCAATGTGCTCACCTTTGGTTCTTTGATAATTTTTCCTGAGAATTTTAAGAAAATAACATGATAACTTCCTTTGTTATATTTTTTAACCCCCTAAATGCTTGCCCCTAAACATCCTATATATGAAAGCAAGGTACAGCATAGAATACTAGAAATAAAAATATCCTCAATATTAATATGATCAAAGAGAAAAATAAACCTAAATTTTAAAACTTTTTTCTTATATCTGAAATGATAAAGTTAATCTTCTGGTCTGCTATTCACTGTACATTTTGATCTTTGGAGGGTGGAAAATGTCAGGCTAATGATTTCAAGCTTAAATCAGGCAGTTACCACACCAACAAAGAATGTTCTTCTTACCTACATTTGTCTGCAAGTTCACTGCAATTTTGTGCAAATCTCACTATATAATGCAGATTTTTCTTAGGGGATAACACCAAGGAAGAAGAAAAGAAATAGGAGAAAGGTCAAAGAGATCTTATTAGTTTCTGACTTGAGGCCAATAGCCACCTTATATTAAAGTCTCAAAAAAATAAAATCTTCACATATATCATCTGATTTCTATCTTTTCTAACTTTTTCCATATTCATTTTTGTTTTAGGAATATAAAATGGCAGTTAAATCCATGGACTGTGAGTTTAGAGCCTGGACTGCTTACTAGTTACATGACACGAGGCAATTCTACTAACAACTCAGACTTAGTGGTGTCATCTGTATATGCACAAAAACATACACACACAATTGAGTCAAACTTATGTTGAGGTAGAAGAGTTGCAAACAGATTTTGTAGTGTTTTAGCTATTTTTCTAAGTTATAGAATAAAATATATAAATACACGTTTAAAGAGATAATAAAATTGGAGACATAACTCAAAGTAGGCTTACATAGTATTCATTTTTTAATTCAACTTGTCTTCATATGCATGGGTGCCTGTGTAGCAGCACATGAATTTTAAGTGGCAATCATTTTTTCTTTTTCAGAGAGGCAGCTAATATCTTTGGTGGCCAAAGTCCTACAAAACTTGACAAATTGCCTTACATGTACCCTAGGTCTTCCATTCATTTATCGCTGAAGGAATCCAGCCATGCCTGGCATGAGTTTAAAAACAATCAGAGATCTTATTCTCATATTCCACATTTTGGGACCATTTATCCATTGACATTAGATCTGCCACATCTGTTCATGCATTTAAATGAAAGTTAAAGACCTTCTTTTTTGATCAAGTTTTAGCATTTTCATAATTTATATGCACTGCACTATTCTAGAAGAGTTTGTTCAGAGCAATTTTGTCTGTTTTATCTGTCACTGGTATTTTTATGCCTTTTATTTCTCAGCCTTTAAAATGTGATGTGAATAAAAACAGCTTTCTAAATAAAGATTGATTGGTAAGAGTTACCCAATAAACTAGAGTCTTGACTTGAGAGAAAGAGATGTTGTAGATGCAGTTTAAATAATACAAAGACAAGCATATTAATTTATTGAGGTGTACATAAAACAATAGCAACATACATATGTGAAGGTTAAATAAAGAATGTTTTTTTTGAGTAAAATGTATTTTGACAAATGCCTTGTTCAAATGATTGAAAACATCTATGGACAATGTTATCTTAATATGGGCATTGGAACTACCATTTTTCCCCATGAAGTTTGATTCTGTCTTATTGAGACACACGTGACAGTTCAGAATCATCTAGAACCTCACCTGTCTTTCGAAGTCATGTCCCCAGGCCAAAAATCTCTCTTAATTAAACTTGCCTACCTATTTTAATCTTTACCAATCTCTCTAACAACTTTTAGATCCACTGGAAGAAAGTGGAATGTTTGTAATAAAAGTTACCAGCCTTTTCTTAAACAAACAGGTTTGTTAGATTTATATCAATATTGTTTCATTAAAAAATGAAGTGCCTTACATAGCAAAGTTAACATTTTTTCCTTGATTTTCAGTGGATAAATGAAACGGTAATGTGAAATACCTTTTAAAATTGGTGGCAAAGCATGATGCTACTTAGAAGTATATGGAAGCACTATATTAAAATAAAATGTGAATATATTGGAAATGGAATAGCATCACAAAGGAAGTAGAATGGGTCCTGGAGATATTATGGTGAAACAACAGATCTCCTATGCCATAAACATATACTCCCATGCAGGAACTTTACTCAGACACGCTGTTACGGAATTTAATCCAATTTTTTTTTTTTAAGTCAAAAGAATTACAAATAGGGTTTATATTTTTCCCACTAATAATATCATTCTAGATACTGGAAAATATATCCAATACTTATGTGTGTGTTTAAAGACTTGAATTTAGTATCTAATTTCTCTTTTGTTCGAACAATTACTAAATTAGATCTTGAGCTACAATCACTACCCTGAGATCCTGACTGGAATGTATGCCTGCCTGCATGACACTACCATTTATTTATCTCCTGGATCTATTGGGTCCTTCAAAGAACTTTACATGATTTAAACAGACTTCTGATTTCCTCACTTCTGATGAAACTGCTTGTGCCACATTTTTCTTATTCCACTTCATTCACTATCATTCACTCAGATAATCTAAAAATCTAGGAGTCAGTCTTGATTTCTCTCTCTTCAATATATTTACTTCCATCTATTTAGTACCCTGTGTACACAAAAAACAAAATATATCCCAAATCTTACCAACTTAACCCCTTGAATCAATACCACCAACCTGCCCAGGCCACCATCAGGCCATACCTTAGTTGTGGCAATAGTTTTCTTAACTGGATCTCTGCTGTTACTTTTTTCTTCTGTAATTCTATTGACCTAGAATAGCCAGAGTGATGTTTGTATAAAATATAATGCTTAATACTTCATAATGACTTTCTGTTACATCAGTCCCAGCACTTTATCTTACATATCCTGAATGATTTGTTCATTGTCTTTCTTTCCAGCCCCAGCTTCTTGACCTTCACTCACTATGCTCAATCCATAAGGGCCTTTTGACTGTTTCTTGACAAGCTCACTCATATCTTAGGCCATTTAACTAGTTATTCACTTACTGTGAAATATTTTTCTCTGAGTTCTTCACAGGGTCCATCCTTCTCAATATACAAGTTTCTTTTCACATATTTTGTAAGAAATATTTTCCAATGAACTTACCTGTAATAGCCTTCTGATCACTTTTTCACTTTCAGTTGCTCTCACTTTGCTTCTTCATAGAACCAATTTCCATTGATAACTATACTGTTTATTTGCTTATATGTTTATAATTTATTACCCTCACTACAGTATAAATACTGTAGGTCAGATACTGCATCTGTAACTGCTACATCTTCAGCACCTAGAATAATATCTGGAACATACCTAATACTCAAAATTTAATTCTTGAATGAATAACTGATTGAATGGGTAATGTAAACTATATCTGGAATTCATATTTTCTGCTTTTTGCTCTTACTTTTATCCTCTAACAAATGACTGTGTGCATCAGGCATGCAGGATATGTGAAGTATATATAGCTGCCATAGGTATTATTTCCTCTATATTGCTTTTTGACTTTAAGAATGTTAATCACATGAATCAGTCTTATTTTCTTTTTTGAGTGGTGTATGTAACCTCTAAAGACACTTGAAGCTCTGAAATTCAGTACTTGGAAAAATAATCTGAAATTTTCAATAAAACTTTCATAGCAGTATGTACATAATTTGGGTGAGGAATGAAAGTGAATTGAATTTGTTCTAAAGTTACAGAAAAGCATTTTGTGTAAATGAAAAGGTTTAATATGCATGGTGAAAGCTGGTAAGTGACATAATGGTTAAAGATATATTAAATTGTTTGTCTTTTAAAGCAGAACAAAGTCCAGAAAGTTTACCATCCAGCTCTATGTTTTTAAGAAATGGAGAGAACAAAATGAAATGCTAAAATGCTGTTTAAGAATAAAGCACTTAATCAAATAAATAACATGTCAGACCTTATAGTCCATTGATTGCTTGTTGAAATGTTAACAGCTCCATGGGCTCACATTTCTCCTAGTAGCAGTAAGATTTCTACAAAGATGATTTTTCAAGTATTTTATTCGCCTTTAACTCTCACTTCCAATTTAAGGGTTTTACTTCTGTTTTGAATCTGCTTGCTTTGAGAATTTTTGTGTGTGTGTGAAAATGATTTAGAAAATGGGATTCTGTTCTTAGGGAATATTGTGTAACCCTGTCATGACTTAACTCATCATTTAAGGTAGTCATTTACTCTGTGGGTTCAAAACTGATCCACAGTCTGGGAAGTATCTTCAGGGCCTTGTATTAGGTAATAGATTTTGGACTTCACACAAAAAGCATGAACAACAAAAGAAAAAAATGGGAAAATGGACTTCATAAAAATTTAAAACTGTTTTGCATCAAAGGACATTATTAAGAAAGTAAAAAGACAAACTACAGAATGAGAGATGATATTAGCAGTGGTCCTCAAACTTTAGCATACACATAAAACGCTGAACTGTGAGTTTGATGCTGCCAGTCCAGGTATCACATGTTGAGAAGCCTTTGTAGAGACTGTGAGACAGGGTACAAGAGGTGACTATGACACCTTTCTGCTTTCTTCAGATCTAGTTTAAATATAACCTCAAAGAGGCTTTCCATGAACTGAGTGTTATTTTCTGTCATAACTTTTTATTTCTTCCCTTTCACTTATCACAGTCATTGGTTCCTCATTTCTTCTCTGTCTCTCCCTTTAAACTAGAAGCTCCCTGAAAGGCAGATATTTAATAGCCACTATGGTTTCCCCAGGTCTCTGTCATAAAAGTGCTGAATAAACATTTGTTGGATGGGTAAAAGGTGTGATGAAAGCTCAATAACCTACAGATTTTCTATGGCAAATACTTTAGTAAAGCAATCAATTATTTGGTGACTTTGGGTATTTATTTGTGTATACTTTTGTTTTTCAGTGATGTAATCTTGCACTTCTCTAGATACAGGTGAGGCAGGCTAATAAATTAGGAATCAATAGGTGAATTTGGAACCTGGCAGAAAAACCACCAGCGTTAAACACGTGGGCATCAGTACCCCACAAGATGACTGCTGGAAAGTGAGAAATTCCATTCTGAACGAGATTTCCTGCAGAAGCCAGGAAAAGCCCCAGATATTCTCCAAGGGCCTTATCATTGGGCCCTTCTGGGGGATTGATGGGTTGGGTAATCAATCCAAACAGCAAACAGCTGGGACTTCTCCCCTGACATTAGAAAGGGGCAGAATAATTAATGGTTCAAAAGGCAAATGCCAAAGCAAACCCCCCCTGTTCTGGCCTTCTTCCCCCTGCCCCACCTGGATCAATGTGCAAGTAAACCTGGGGATTTGTAATGTATAATGGGGAATTGCAGTCTGTAAATTGGCCCTCTCTATTACTTTTTAGCCCCTTTCTCTCTACCTGGGATCCTTAATCTGTTATTTCCCCCCATTTCTCTTCTATCCATTCCTTAATAAATTACTGGCCTAACTAATCTGGCTTGCTTTTGAAATTCATTACTTTTACTTTAGCAAGAACCTAGAGAAAATACGGTGACACAAGCAAAATCAAGCACTTTTGGGAGAATCCGCCTCAATGATGAGGGCAGTGCCCATATTATTATCCCTAAATAGATACAGTAGACAAAGGAGCTTCTTTCTGCTTTCTTTAAAACAAATTGACCCACAGGGAGATATTGAAAACAACTCTCTACAACCCTGACTTATGTCTATAAACTTCTGTGAAGAGATTTCTCTAACTCTGTATCTCCTGATCATTGCTTACCATGTCAAGTTACCGAGGTTCAAAGAGCAGACAACACAGATTGAAAAATGTAGTCCTATTCAGAAAAATTACAGAGGAAAGCATCATTTCTCCCTATCTTTAGAAACTTCAGGGAGGTATTCTACTAATATGTAGAGCAGGGGTTCTTAACAAGGGAAGCAGACTTGGCCCAATGGATAGGGCGTCCGCCTACCACATGGGAGGTCCGCGGTTCAAACACCAGGCCTCCTTGACCCGTGTGGAGCTGGCCCACGCACAGTGCTGATGTGCGCAAGGAGTGCCCTGCCATACAGGGGTGTCCCCCGTGTAGTGGCGTCCCCGCTTAGGGGAGCCCCACACACAAGGAGTGCATCCAGTAAGGAGAGCCGCCCAGCAGGAAAGAAAGTGCAGCCTGCCCAAAAATGGCATGGCACACACGGAGAGCTAACACAACAGGATAATGCAACAAGAGACACAGATTCCTTGTGCCGCTGATAAGAATAGAAGTGGTCACAGAAGAACGCACAGCAAATGGACACAGAGAGCAGACAACTGGGGGTGGGAGAAATAAAAAATAAATCTTTAAAAAAAAATGTCATTTGTTTAAAAAAAAACAAGGGATCTGTGAGCGAGCTAGAATTGAAATTCAAAAATACATTATTCTTGTGGGAACGTGTTGGTGCGGGTGTGATGTATTTAGTAAATAATACACAGTATAGTGTGGACTTACTGAAGGCTTTCACCTGACTGGCAAAGGGTTAGGATTAAGGAACAAAAAAAATTTAAGAACCTCTGGTGTAGTGTTTGGGGCTTGTTGTTATGGTGCCAACTTGAAATATTTGGCCAAACTTAAGTTATGTTTATTATTTCTAAACATAGCTCTAAAGGCAACACAAAATGAGAGAAAGATTTAATTTTAGGACATAAAAAGATAGTTGGACCATTATGATGTTAAGAGAGTGATTCTAGATGAATAGATTAACTTCACTGAGTAGCAATATCTTCATATAAATGTGGATATTCATAGTATTTTGGTATTAATATATATTAAATGGCAGACTATAGAAGAACAATATTTATAGATTTTAATGTACTACGTAAATGTTTTTATTGTTAGAACACATTTCATCAGTTCGTTGTGTTTCTTAGTCATTTTCTTCTGCTCAAAGCTATATGCATTGTATTTGAATTTTAATGTCTCCTGCTCATGGCTCTTAAATATTCTCCATAGCAGACAGTTTTTCCTTAGGCGGGTTAATAATAAAATAAAAACAAAGCTAATGACTTGTTGCTCACCTAAGTTTGGCTTATAGCTCTTTTCCTGAAATCTCCTAGCATGTAGAAATTGGTGAAGAGAGGAACGCAGTACTGCTATTGGGAATGGCTTATTCTCCATTGGCCTGCTTATTGTTGGACCAACACTTCACACATGGGTGGTGGTGCAAGCTCTGGTCCTCTGGCTGCAAATGGAGAAAATGAATATTCTCACACTTCAGTGTGAACAGTCTGTGGAGAGGCTTAGCTTTGGACTGTCTTACTTATAGATTTCATCTATTCAATTGGGAACAGATTTGATGTAGTAAATCAGAGCTAGAACCCAACGTCTGACTCTCCATTCAGGGTAGGTGGTCATATGCCCTCTATTTGCCCACATATTCTTTTACTATGTATTTCTGTTTCCCTGTTTTGGATTTTAAATAACTTATTTTTAGAGATAAATTTCTTCTTTTGGTACTATCACAACCACCAATATACCATATATATATATATATACACACACACACACATACACACAACCATTTTCTTTTAATATAATTCTCATATATAGTGGTATAACTAAACACCCTTTAAAGAAGAATCTTATTTCTACTAATGGTTATTTATGTTGATGTTATGCAAATGCTTATTTAAAGAAAAGGGGCAGTTAACATACTCCTTGGAGAAGGGTAAAGAGAGATAAAAAGGGCAATGTAATATCCACATAAGTAATTCTTCCCTTAAATATATCTCCTTGAATATATTATAAATACCAAGGTATATAAAGTTAAATATATAAATAGCTTATGTTCTGTGTACTCTAAATGAAACCTTTTGTAAGTTGATTCATCAGATTTTCTTCATTTATTTAAACCATTCCAAATCATTTCTAGAATTAATGATTCTGTTAACGTGTTATGTAAGGTAATTCCTCTGCAGAAAACCTTCTAGTGGCTTTTTTTTCTCACTAAGAGTAAACACTAAAATTCTTACATTGGCCTTTAAGGCCCTAGAGTATCCATTTCCCTATTACCTGTCCTATCTCATCTCTTACTTTGCTCTCTAGTTCACTCTCCTGAGACACACTGCTCTCATTGCAGCTATTTTGAGCATGCCCAACCCACTTTTGACCTAGTGTGTATATATATATATATATATATATATAAAGTAATAATACTCTTTATTTTAATAGTTGTCTTTTTTAAAAAAAGAGATACATAAATCACAAAAAAATGTTACATTAGTAAATACTAGAGGTTCCCACATACCCCATTTCCCACACCCTCACTCCTCCCACATCAACTATTGGCCATTCCTTCTGCCAATATCTTTCTCCTTGATATCTACATGACTAATATTTTTATCTCCTTTTTCCAGTGTGTTCTTTTCAATGAGTCCTATTTTGATTACTCTATTTCAAACTGCAACCACTCCCAACCCATTTGGCCACATCAGTGCAGAATTTGATCACTACGTGTGTTCAGTTTTGCTTTGCTGAGTCATTTCAATATACTTTTTTTCACTTGCACCATCTCATGACAGTGTATCTATTGCTAAACCTAACTTTTTTCCACTCAATAAGATCTTTACTGATCCCTTGAAATGGGTGGACTCTTCGTGGTCCGATTCCATATTAACCTATATTTTCCACCACTTATCTTTTTTTTCATATCTTGATAGAAGATACACATTTTCAAATTTACAACTGTCCACAAAACTTAAAAATATGCCCTTAGATATAACTTTGGACTCCCCATCCTCTTAGAAATAAATTTTAATCTTGACAATGAAGGTTCCAGTTTACTGAAGTGACTTTTAGGGTAAGCTTTATTCTCTTCTATTCCTCTTATCTCCAAAGGCCACCTAAGTGCAGGCTGTGGGTAGGGTGGTGGCTTTAAAGGAAGGGCATTGCTTTTTGGGCCATCCTCTGTTCATACTGACCTTAGCTGTTGAGGGGCTCATTCTCTCTCTACTATGGTGTTATCAGTCACTGCTCCTGCTGCATCTGTTTTTCTGTTTAATCATTTAAAAACTTTACTTTAGAATAGTTTTTAGACTTAGAAAAGTTGCAAAGATAGTACAAAGATATACCATATACCCACAACCAATTATTAACATCTTGCATTAGTATTGTTCATTTGTCACAGTGTGAATCATTATTGGTATACTATTACTAACAACACTCCATATATTTTCTAGATTTTATTAGTTTTTTTTCTCTGATTTCTTTTTTTCTGATTCAGGATCTTATCCAAGTTACCAAGTTATATTTAGTCATCATGTTCCCCAGGCTTCTTGCTTTTGATGACCTTGACATTTTTGAGGCACACTGGCATGATATTTTGTAGAATGTCTCTTAATTGTAGTTTGTCTGACATTTTCTTTATGGGGGGATCATGGGTTTGGAAAGCATATATAAAGGGTACATGCTAGTGACATGATTCATCACAGGTGACATTAACCTTGAATGCCTGTCTAAGATAGTGTTTCCCAGTTTTCTTTTTATTCCTCCTCTCTCCCCGGCCCTGCATTTTTTTTTTTTTTTTACTGTCTGTGTCCATTCACTGTGTGATCTTCTGTGTCTATTTCTCTTTTTGACTTCTCGTCTCATATTCTCCTATAGGATTCACTGGGATTTGATCCTGGGGACCTCCAATGTGTAGAGAGGTTCCCTGTCACTTGTGCAACCTCAGTTCCTGGTTTCTGTTGTGTCTTGCCTTGACTCTCCCCTTCATCTCTCTTTTGTTGTGTCATCATCTTGCTGCATGGCTTGCCGCTCAGGCCTGGCTCACTGGATGTGTATGCCTTTCCCAGGAGGCCCCAGGGATTGAACCTGGGTTCTCCCATATGGTAGATGGAAGCCCAATCACTTGAGCCCCATCAGCTTCCCATGCCCATTTTCTCCACTCTAAAATCCTCTTTTCCCCTTTCTATAATTTAGCTTTTGATAGTGGGTCACTAAGCATATCCCATGATTAATGGGAGGGTAATAATATTCCACCACTTTGAGAACAGAGTACCTACATAAATTATTTGGAATTATTCTATATAGATTAATTTTTATTCCCATTGTTTATTCAGTCAATTATTTTTTTCAGTATTGACCAATGCATTTTATGCTTTAGGTTCTGTTTTAGTTTTCTGGCTGCTAAAACAAATATGATGCAATAGGTTGGCTTAAACAATGTGAACTTATTGGCTCATAGTTTTGAGGCTAGGAGAAGTCCAAAATCAAGGCATCATCAAGTCAATAATTTCTCTTAGAAGACTATGGTGTTCTGGGGCTGGCTGTTGACAACCCTGATCTTTGGCTTTTCTGTCACATGGCAATACATGTGGCAGTTTCTCCTAGCTGCTCTTTTCTCTTCCAGGTGCTGTTGATTTCCAGCTTCTGGCTGCCCCCTATGTCTTTCTCCTCTGAGGTCTTCTCTATAGGGCCTGCAGTAATAAGATTAAGGTCCATCCTGATCTAGTTGGACCACACCTTAACTGAAGTAACCTCATCTGAAGGTCCTATTTACAAGGGTTCATACCACAGGAAGTTTAAGCACATGTTTTTTTGTGGGGGCACATAGTTCTAAGCCACCACAGGTATTCATTAATATTGGATTATGCAATTATACAATACTATGCTACTTAGTTCATTACTGAACTTTTTTTTTTTTAGGTACCAAGTTTTAGTGTTTGTTGTGTGCATTTTAATTTTTTTTCTTAATTATAGGGTATCAGATACTAGTTATTCTTTGATGGTTGGAAGCTTAATTACCACATAAATAGTTTGTCATTATTATTATTTCAATGTTGGAAATTTTTGAATGGTTTAAAAGAAAATTTTTATCCCTATTATTTTATTACTCTAAAACTTTTACAATCATCAGTATTTCTTGGCACATTTATGACTCATTCCAGGAATACAATTTTTCTGTTGGAAAAGTTTTGGAAATCTGTGATTTATTATGCAGAATTTATTCTCTGATTTTTCTAAGATTTTCTCTCAATGTTCTAAGCCAAAATTTTGGAATCCCAATCAGTATAGTTTTGCAAGTACCTCATCCTGAGGAAAAAAAAAAAAACATGGTTTTTAAGATATGTTTGGACCTTATGACTGAAAATTAACAATATGTTTGTTATATTTCTAGTTATTCCCTTTCTTTGGACATTACGCCCCACCTCAAAGTCTAGTATAGATGCAAGAAGGAACACTGGGATAAAGGTATTACTGAGAAAGAAGATACAAAAAGGAATATATAAAATATTATCCACTAAATCAATCACTTCCTTAAGCTTAATAGTCCACAGGCAGAGACCATGTATTTCTTGTTCTTATTTTATGCACATAATATGGCATCTGAGATTCAGGTTAATTTTTCTTAAAGTCCTGGAATACACTGCGGCAATGTGCTTCACTGTGCACTATCTGCTTTGAGCAGGAGTAATGAGATTGGGAAAGTAAAATGAACTTAATATCTGTCATGCACTATCATCTCTGTATCTCACCACATGTATACTTAAGAGAATTGTAGTATAAGAAGTAAGAAGCCTAATATTTCAGTAGATATAGCAAAAAATTATCTAAGGAAGAACAAGAAAAAGTTATTCAAATTATTAAATTTTTAGAAGACTAATCCATTATCCTGGAGCAAGTATCCTTTTGGGACCACTGTAAAACAGAACATATTGGTGATATGTTGATGCACATTTCCCTCCTCCCCCAACCAATTTCAGTTTGTGATTTGTGATTATTTTGAAGACATGTAAGGTTTCTGATATGACTTTTTTCCAGATAAATACATTTCAGGAAAAATGAGTTTTCTGTTGACTTCCTTTACTAAAGATTATTTTCTAATGTCACTTTTAAGAAATGAACCTTATAAAATCACATACTGTAAGGATGTAAAATTCCTAATGTTGACACATTGTACATCTGATGTAATTCATCATAGGTTCTGGTGCAAATGTGGTATTACATTTATGTGATTGGAGGATTTTTCTTTTACTAAAGGGGAAAAGGAGTTCTACCTTTCCAATGTGATATTGGCTGTCTCTTGGTTATAATTCATATTAGTAGTGTTTTGAGAAGATAAAATATAAATTTTAACAGAATCTTATAACAAACTAGGCTTTATTTTTGCTTTTATTACAAGATTACTTGAAGGAATAGCTAATGTACAATATGTTAAATATTGAGGGTAGTTTTATGAGGTTCTATAGATCAGTGCATTTTGCCTTTTGAAATGAAATTAAATTGATCATTATGTAATTAACACATAAGATCTTACATTACCAATATATTCATTAATTCTTTATATGCTAATAATCAGCAATAATGAAATAAATAAACACATTTAAGAAAATCACAACAGCTAGTGCTTGTTAGGAATATGAGGGGGAATTAATTAGAGAAAAATATTATCCACAAATAGATTATTCAGTTCAACTGTGAAAAAAATTAAGAGATTCTTTATCAGATATTGAAACATATGATGATCAAATATTTATGGAAACCCACTGCACCTGTTAGGCTTACAATGACTTATAGTAGAAGGCAGTTATTTGTCTGCTTCATCAAGAAATCGGGGTTAGACAGTCCTGGAGTGGTATGGTGGTTCAGCAATGAAATTATAGACTCAATATCCTTCTATCATCCTGACCAGCCCTTATTGTTGTTCTGCTTTCATTTTTGGAGAAGCAAAGTTGATGCTGCACTTCTAGATATTGCATTTGCTTTTCAAGCAGGAAGAAGGATAGAGAGGACCAGTGGCTATAAGTGGCTATCTCATTAACAAGCATTCCCAGAAGTCCACCCAAGCACTTACATTTTCATCTGACAGCTCTGACTGAATTATGTGATCATTCTTAACTTGGTTGAAATGTGCAGATATTTTACTGTTTCTACCTACATAGAAGGGAAGAGAGAAATGAGTTGTATCTAGTGTTGGAGGTAGCAAGTACATACTATCTGCTATCATTATTATGAGCAAACCATGACATTAATATAATTGAGTGGAGTGTAGTAGCCTAAGTGTTTGAGTGCTTGCTTCCCATGTATGATGTCCTGGGTTCAATCCCCCAGACCTTCTAAAAACAAAACAAACAAACGAAAAAACCACCTCTCATTGAAGAGTGGATGTAGCTCAGTGGTCGAGTGCCTGCTTCCCATGTATGAGGTCTTGGGGTCAATCCTCTGTACCTCCTAAAGAAAACTTTAGTTGAATGTGAGCCATCTATTGTTAGAAATAAAAAGTAAAAAATGACAATATTAGCATATGGTAGAATAATTTCTCTAATGGAGAAACCCATTTTGGGGGGTAAGATGTTTTTGGAATAGATGAGTCATTTAGGAGAATGGATAATGACATGTCAAAAAAGGGAGAAAAAATAATGACAATAAGTTTCTAGCTCTTTTTGAAAGAGGTGAGTCAGGGATATATCAGGAGCATAGGCCTTGTAAAAGATGTCCTCTACATGAATCTTCAAAACATGTTTCAAGTTACTAAATTCACAAAATGCTTTTTGGAGCTCAATTTGTTGAAAACTGCTGAGCTGCTGCATTTTATAACTAGCTGGATGTTGGGAGGAGTAGGAGGAGCATGTGAAATGCAGGAGCTAGAGAAAAGTCACTCATGAAATTCATTCTGTAGGAATTTGCATATAAAGAGAAATCTGAACTCTCTCTAAGGCATTGGGGTTGAGGAGGCCCTGCAAGGTCACTTAGAAAGCTCTGGTTGGTACATTTGTTACAATTTATGTACAAATATTGAAATATTGCTACCAACCATGGTCAATGATTTACATTATTAGACATTTTTGGCCATACACTTTTATAAATTTTGGTGAAATTTAGCATGGCCTGTATCCATCACTGCAAGAACATGTAGTACAATTGCATCGCCACCAAAATGTCCCATGTTCCATCTCTTCTATTCCTCCATTCCTCCCCCCACCCCCCACCAGTACCCAGGACAACAACTAGCTTCACTCCTTGAAGAACTAGATTCATAGTTACTTGCAACAACATTGAGTGCTTGACATACCAGCCTATTCTCCCCTATTAGGCACTGCCTATATTCTTGAAAGACTCCCATGCCTCTATTTGAGAACATAGCAAGACACCCCTGGGTGGGAGTCCTACATCTTTCCACTCATTATGTGGCTCTCCACCCACTGATACAACCCATTATGACAAGATGAACACTCACACAAGATGAACTCCCTAGAGACCTGCCTCAGGTGCTCCCTGTCCCGTATGTCCCCCACATTCAACACCGTAAACCAGTAACCCTTCCCTGCCATATTTGCCAAAAGAACATTCCCAATATTGTACTTTCAATCACATACCCACAAATCTCCAGAGTTCACCTGCTCCCTCACACAGCCCCTCCCCCCCAGTTCCCTGGACAGCCCAGCCTACCTTTCTCACCCTACCCTCCTTACAAACCAGCACTCATCCTGGGGAGCTCTGCCATATTCTCTAGGGGACAACAAGAATCCCCCAAGTACGGGGGAAGTGACTACTGAAGTAGGATGGTTCATTGGTGGGCCCTTGACATTGATGACTATACTTAGGAACATGTACTTTTGAAATTGAAACTTAACTTAGTATTTATTACAGGGTACCTTAGAGTTATCTCCTGATAACCTCCTTGTTGCTCAAATATGGCCTCTGTCTAAGCCAAACTCAGCATATAAATGCATTACCTTCCCCCAAGCATGGGACATGACTCCCAGGGATGAACCTCCCTGGCACTGAGGGATTGCTACCAAGCACCAACTAGTAATACAACTGGAAACAGACCTTAAACTAAATGGGGAAAAGGTAAAGACAAATGAGTTTATATGGCTAAGAGACTTCAAAGTGAGTCAGGAGGTCATTCCAGAGGTTATGCTTATGCACATCTCAGCAGGATCTCATTGATTGCCAAAGTAAATAGTACCTTAGATAGCAGTGCTCCTGAGGGCTCTGGAGAGATCTAGACTCTATAGGTAGGCCAAACATCTCAGGAGTATGGCACCCTGCCAGAGGACCTACTTCAGAATTTATGCTTCCCAGTGTGACAGAGTTGGACTCAGTTCTGGTTTCCCTACACATGGCTCTTCTGCCCCTTCCATTCGAACCTATAGTTAGTACTAGAGTTTATAGGTTATGTCCAAGAGATTTAAATCTTTGGGCTGTCTGTGTGCCAGATGGGCCCTGAATCTCAACAAAGTTGTGATACCTACAATCCAGTTCATTGGACTCACCCAGGACAACTAACAAGGAGATGATGATGGACAACAACCATCCCAAGGAACAAAGAGAGTCTGCAACTGCAAGTAAGATAGTACCATCTATCTGCCTCATGGGATCTAAGCCCCCTTTTAATTAGAGGTGGAATGGGCATCACCATCCATGAGTCCTCAGGATTAGGTAATGAATCAACTAGAGGAGACTTACTGACATTCTACTACAGACTCATTGTGATTCTAGCAATGGAAAAACTTATATCATTGATGTAGAGGCAGTGGTTACTGGAGGTTCTGAGCGCAGGGAGAGGGAAAAATGAGTATAATATGGGAGCCTTTTGGGGACTTTGGAATTGTCCTGAATGACATTGCAAGGACAGATATAGGCCATTACATATCTTGCCGTAACTTAGACAATTGTGTGAGGGAGAGTGTAAACTACAACATAAACTATAATCCATACTTAGTGGCAATGCTCCAAAATGTGTTCATCAGTTGTAACAAATATACCTCACTAATGAAGAATGTTATTAATGTGGGAATACCTGGGAGAGTTAGGCCTATTACATATTTCTTATGTAACATTTATGTAATCTAAGTATCTTTTAAAAAATAAAAAGGAAAGCTCTGGGCAAGGAAAACTCAGTTGACATATAATCTACACATAAAAGACCTAGGCTAGTAAATAAGTAGATAATCATGGAATCTTTGCAGAAATTCTTGCATGTATAATTGTTACCGAGCAATGGACTTGCTGCCCAAAGCACTCAGAAACCAGTACTGTGACACAAGGATTTTGAGACGAGAGTTTTATTGAAAGATCAACAAGCAAGGACACTGGAGGCAAGCTTGAATCTGTCTCCTCAGTTTGGGACTCAAGGGAGTTTTATAGGATGGGAACAAAGGGAGGTAAGACAGTGAGAGGAATTCAGTTTGACATATTCTGATTGGTTGCTCATAGAATTATTCATATAGGGTAGAAATATGCTCTCAGATCACATCTTCTTTGTTAAAGGACCCCTCACATTCTGTTTGCTTCTGATGTCTCCTAATCCTTATAATCTTCAGTTCTCAAGAAAATGAGCTCCTAGTGTCTCAAGTGTTATCCAAGGGAGAAGAATTTGTGTTTCTGGGTATGCTCCAGTTTATAACCTATGGCCAGTTTGATTGCTGGTAAAATGAGCTCTGGAAAGAAAAGGTTACAAGAACAGAGGGCATTTTGACAAACTGGTTTTTGGCCTACCCACAGTTCCAGTTTCCCCTTGAGTTTTTGAATATTCCTCAACATATCTCCACATGTCTCCACATATAATAATACCCCTCAACCTTGAGGGATTCAAGTGACTGTTCTGGCTGTCTCATAAGCTGATTAGAGATGTTGTTTGGGGTCAGAGAAATGGAATTGTTTGGCATGAAGTTGGAGATAATTATGTGTTATTGGAGGAATTTGTACCCCTGGTTTTCAGGGCTTAACTGGCCTAGGCATAACCCAGAGGCTTTAAGTCTCTGAGAAATAAACTTAACAAGTAGATTGAAGATAAAAGTTCCAAATAAAATAAAAAGAAGTAATATTAATATTAGGGAACTAATAAACAAATACATCCATGCTATATTACAGAGATGGCTTTTTATAGATTCCCAGATAGAGCTTGCAGAAGGAGTATTAATCATGCATAATCATGCGGCTTGCTTGTAAATACATTGGGCATGTTGCTCTATTTCACCTGAAGTATTAACTATAATAGGAGGTATTGGCTACTGTAAAAATGCCTCCTTTTTTGACTAGAAGATAATCAAAGGCTAAACAATTATCCGTGGCATTTGCCATGTATCTATGGATAGTCTGGTGGATTTTAAAGGCTATTGTAGTAGAATTTGCCAATTATTCCATTGAGGCTGAGAGGTTTATTTTAATATGACTTCATGTTATGCAAGACCTTCCCAAGGAGCTAGTAGTTCAAGGGCTAGTCCAACGCCTGCTACTATCATTCCAGGGGCTTTATTCTTCCTAGTATGATTTGTGGATTTATAAATATATGACAGGTTTTAAATATCCTAAAGTTCATTCATTGATCATTAACCCAAACATTATTTAAGCAATTGAACATCCTGACTCGGGTACTATAGATACCATCTTCAAATTTGTTAAAGGGTAACTGGCTCTCGGGGTCTCCACATATAATAATATAGCCTCTAGGGGCATGCACAATCTACCAAGTATAAGAGTTTAGGGTTCTGCCAAATATTTGTAATATTTTTGAACCACCCAATGTCATGCTGGGATTATGGCATAGGCCTGATGAAGGGCCTACTTTGTAGGGCTGGGTTAACTTATAGTCTTTATAGAGTTGTGAGTTCTGATACACAGAGAGATTTTTACAGAATTCTTTCCAGTCTACCCATTTATTTGGAATTTAATATTCTAATACCTATCTAGTTCAGAAAGTTATAGAGGGTGAACATGACCACCTTAATAAATGGTAATATTATTCTTGGTGTTACCTAAATTACTGCTAAATCATTTAGGACCCCACCCAATGTGAAGGTGCACTTTGTCTGGTTATAGTAGTCTACTAAGATCCATATTATTGTAATGGGAGGACTTGTCTGTAGGGAGGATTTTGGAAGTAAATGTCCAATTTTTCCTGGAAGGTTGTACATGGGATTGAGGTTAACACAAAAGAAGGAGTTATTTGCTAGTAAGTTTCCTTCCACAGGAAGTTCAAACTTGAGTTCTAGGAAATCTCTACATGGGGACAATGCTGGGATTTAGAAAAGTTGTTTACTGGAAAAGCAGAGAAGGAGTCACAGTTGTTATGAGGGTTTGAATGACATATCCAGCACTACTACCAGTGTTATCACCACTTGTGATAGTTTTATTAATGAATTAGTTTTCCATCCATTCATTGAACTATAAATGGGGACTGGGATTAACATAAGCATAGATATTATGAGGAAAAATACTATTTTCTATGCTAATTGACTACAAAGAAAATATTTTAATTTATCAAGCAGTCTACAAAAGCTCATTAATATATGAAAAGATAATAACAAGATAGGCAAATATAGTTATACCAAGACACCAGGGTTTAACCGTTACTTATCTGGTGGGATTTTTCTTTTAAAGAGTAGTTTCAAGTCAGTTATGGGTTCACAAGAGTATTCTGACATGTAAAGCCTTTGGTCGGATTCCTGATCCATCTAATGTTCGAGCAGTTTGGTCACATTATTCCCATTGTCTGTGGAGACCATTTCCTGTTTGGTCTCCATAGATTAACCTGGGATGCTCTGGGCAGGTAATAGGTATCAGTTTCACTTGGGTATGGTACTCCATGGTTTTCACCCTTACTTAATGAAGAGTAAGTACCAGTTAAACTTCTTAATATCTGTTCCATTGGGGCTGCAATTTGATCTTCCAGGTTTTAAGGAGCACCCAGTCTCTCAGATTTATTCAGTGATGGGGTACATCTGTGGGAAATATAAGAAGGCTAGAAGCATATTTGTGGTTAACAGATAAAGTAAGACTTTTGTATAGATTGTATACATTTTATAGTATCTAGTTCTTCTACAGTATGACTGCTTTCTAGATTACAATAAAATGTTGTCTTTAGGAAAGACCTCCCATATAACATTTCATAAGGGCTCAATTGGAGATTGCTCTTACCCTAAGCAGTGCAATTGGAAATGCTTTGTCCCATGTTAAACTAGTTTCCTGGCAGATTTTTGCTAGAGTCTTCTTTAAGGTATGATTCATCTTTTCTGTTATCCCTGTGGATTGTGGCCTCCATCAAGCATATAGCTTCCAGTGTATTCCCAGGGCTCTGGCTACTTCTGGGGTTACTTTAGCTATGAAGGTTCCCCCGTTGTCACTCTGTAAAGAACATGACAGTATGAACCAGGGAATAGTTTCCTTCAGTGGAAATTTTGTTACTTCTGAGGCCTTCTCTGTCCTATAAGGAAGGGGTTCTACACATCCAGAGATGATGTCTACAAATACTAGTAGGTATGTATAACTTCCCTTGGCCTTTGACATTATGGTAAAATCTCCTTGCCAATTTTCACCTGGTTCTGTTCCTCTTGTTTAAATTCCTTTAGCAGGTGATCTTATTTTTGGGTTATTTTTAGCATAGATTATGCAATTATGAACCAGTTTTTGAATTATCTTCTGCATATTCAGGCCGATTATGAAATTACAAAGCTACTGGTACATAACATCCCTGCCATAATGAGTTGCTTGATGTAAATGTAAAATGATCCTCTCCATTAAATGCTCAGGAACTAGTATGATCCCTGTTCTTTGTAAAGCCACACTTTTTTAGTGGCTTTATAGGGTTGTTTATTGAGGAATTCTGAGTTTATGCAAAATCCCTACTCATTAGCCCTGTCCAAATCCAGTGTTGAATTAGAATATTCTGATATAAAGTTTCTTTGGTGGTTCTGGCAATCAGATGTCTAATATTAGCTTGAATGAGTTCAAGTCCTTGCTAGGGATCAGGACTATGGTATTACTGTTTGGCTTTTCAGTTTTTGCAGTTCTTTTAGCAGCTTGATCAGCTAAATTATTTCCTTTTTTATCAAGCTATCAGTTCTCTGATGCCCTGGACAATGGACAATTGCTTCTTTTTGTTGCAATATAATGGTCTCTAGCAGGGCTAATATAACTTCTGCATGTTTAATTTCCTTCTTCCCTGAAATTAATAACCCTTTCTCTTTCCAAAAGACTCTATGTGCATGGGCCACTGAAAAGGCATATTCTGAGTTGGTATGAAAGATGTCTCTTTTTCTATTTCCCAGATGTAAGGTTCTGATGAGGGCTATGAGTTCTTCTCTCTGTGTTGATGTACCTGGAGGAAGTGCATTTGCCTGTAGAACTCCCTGGAGAGTTACTATAGTATTCCCAGCTCTTTGAAGTCCCTGGTCCATGATCCTGCTCCCATAAGTGAACTTCTCTAAGTCTGGATTGTCCAAGGGTTGGCCCATTAGTTCTGGTCAGCTAGAATAAACTGCTTAAATTATTTGTATACAATCATGGTTGGGTTGTCTGTACTGGGAAGTAAGGTAGCAGGGTTTAAAGAAGAAACTCCTTTCAATCTTACATTAGGATTATTTCGTAATATGGCTTTATACTTGCTTAGCCTCCCAGAAGTGAATCAGTACCCCACTTTTTGTTCAAGGAGGGGTATCACACAGTGAGTGGTATGTACTATAGTTGGTTGCCCCAGAGTAAATTTTTTTGCTTCCTGCAGCAAGTTGCAAGTAATTGCCACTGCTCAGAGGCATACCCCCACCACCTAAGGTAACTATATCTACTTATATAGAAAACTAGGCAACAAGCCTTCATGTACTGCCTAGGTTTTGTGTCAATACTCCAAAGCTTATCTCTTGTTTCTCACACAAAAATAGATGGAAAGATTTCCTTATGTTGGGGAGCCAAGTCCTAGTGCTGTTAAGAGTTTTTTCTTAATAGTTTGAATTTTTTGCTGGCATTCAGCAGTGCAGTCTAAGGGCTCAATGTATTTTATTTTAAGGTTTCATTTTAAGGTTTCCCTATAAGTCCATAATTTGGGATACAAATATGACAATACCTGGCCATTCCCAGGAAACTTTGGAGAGGCCTTCTAGTGGTTGGTACAGACATTCTAACTAATGCTTCTTTGCAGTTCAGCAACAAATTCCTTTTTGTTCTTTTAATAGTTCAAATCCTAGATATTTCATAGTAGGCTCTGAAATCTGGGACTTTTTTTGGAGACTTTATATCCTTGATCTGCCAGTCAGTTCAGAGTCAGGAGAGTATTCTAATCTGAAGTTTCCATTGGTGGAATTTATATATTGTAATTTATGTATTGTAATAAGATCCCTCTCTGGAGTTAAAGTTCCCTTAATCCAAGGTGGGGGGGGGGCGGCGGGACTCAAACCCACAATCCTATGGGGCACAAACAAAAGAAAATAGACTCTTATAAAAGGTTACTCACCTAGAAGATGTCTGTTCACAGAACTGTTTCTTTCCTCAAAATAGCAGAAAGTGTGAAGGGTTTTAGGTGCCAATCTGGAGTGGTGAGACTCCAATCTACAAGCCTTTAGACAAACAGGTGTAGGTGGCACCACTCAGTGTCAGTGAGGAGGGTCCCTGTTTTCTGCAGGGGCTACAAAACCTCAGGCAAGCAGTCCTGAGACCTTAGGTTCCTATTGGGGCCATCAGAATTGTGACTAAGCAATGGACTTCCTGCCCAAGGCACTCAGAAGCCAATATTGTGACACTAGGATTTTGAGAAAAGAAAGAAGTTTATTGCAAGGTCGACCAGCAAGAAGACAGGAGGTATGCTCAAATATGTTTCCCAGGACTGAGAATCTAGGGAGTTTAATAGGATGATAACAAATGAAGGTGGGGATGGTGATGGAGATTCAGTTTGGCATATTCTTATTGTTTGCTTATAGAGTTATCCTTGTATGGTACAAATATGTTTGCAGATCTGATCTTCCTTGTTGAAGGACCCTCACATTTTATTTGCTTCTCATGTCTCCTCATCCTTATAATCTTTGGTTCTGAGCAGGGTGAGTTCTTAGTTTCTCAGAGTTTATCTAAAGCACAAGAATTCATGTGTCTGCACATGCTCTGGTTTATAACCTGCAATCAGTTTCTTTGTCTGTAAAACAAGCTCAGGAATGCAATTACAAGAACAGAGGACATTTCCACGAACCAGTTTGTGGCCTGCCCGTGGTTTCATTACTATTTCATAAATAAATTAGGATGTGTGTGTGTGTGTGTTAAACATTTGATGCTGGCATTTTTCTTTTCAAGTTATCACTGTTGTTGAAAGTTGAAGTGGATTGCTCCATAAGGAATTTTTCCAGGTCACTTATTTATTACATTGATATCAGATAATTTCAGTTGAAAGCAAGTATTTTATTAAGTCATTTTTTAAAAAAGAAAAATGTTTTCCTGGTTTTATTTTCCATTGGGATTATGAATTCCTTTTGGATAGAATACAATGTACATTTATATCATTATTTAATCATTCCTCCATTCATGATAATTTAGATTCTTTCCAACTTTTTACAAGAAACTGTATAGTAGTGACAATTTTTTTAAAACTTTATTTTGTACATTTAATAATAGAAAATATAAACAATTAAAAACTAAAAAGAAAACACAGTTGAATAAAAACATACATTTCTCAATTAGATGTACTGGATACACATACTTTTTTTTTTGAATCCTACAATATGTTACACAATATATTTGGTTCATAGCAGCGCAATCATACAGTAATTGTCCTTTTGTGTCTGACTTGCTTCGCTCAACATAATGTCACCCAGGTTCATCCATGTTGTCACATGCTTTGTGACTTCATGTTCTAACAGCTGCATAATATACCATTGTGTGAATACACCACAGTTTGTTCATCCATTCTTCTGTTGATGGACACCTGGGTTGTTTCCAATTTTTGGCAATCATGAATGATACTGCTATGAACTTTGGTGTGCAGATGTTTGTTCACAGTTCTCAGTTTTCTAGGTATATACCCAGTAGTGGTACTGCAGGGTCATGTGACATATCTATACTCAACTGCTTTAGGAACTGCCAAACTCCACAGTGGCTGTATCATTCTGCATTCCCACCAAATAAGTGTTCCTATCTCTCCACATCCTCTCCAACACTTGTAGTTATGTCTTTTTAATAGTGGCTATTCTGACAGGTATAAAATGATATCTCATTGTAGTTTTGGATTTGCATTTCCCTAATCATTAGTGGTGTTGAACATTTCTTCATGTGTTTTATTGCCATTTTTATCTCTTCTTTGGACAAATGTCTGTTCAAGTCTTTGCCCATTTTTTTTTTTTTAATTTTTTTATTTTTTATTGACTTTGTAATAATATTACATTAAAAATATATATGTGAGGTCCCATTCAACCCCACCCCCCCACCCCCCCTCTCCCCCCCCCCCCCCCAACAACACTCGTTCCCATCATCATGACACATCCATTGGATTTGGTAAGTACATCTTTGGGCACCTCTGCACCTCATATACATTGGTTCACATCATGGCCCATACTCTCCTCTATTCCATCATGTAGGCCCTGTGAGGATTTACAATGTCCGGTGATTACCTCTGAAGCACCATCCAGGGCAGCTCCATGTCCCGAAGACGCCTCCACCTCTCATCTCTTCCTGCCTTTCCCCATACCCTTTGTCCATTATGTCCACTTTTCCCAATCCAATGCCACCTCTTCTATGTGGACACTGGATTGGTTGTGTCCATTGCACCTTTATGTCAAGAGGAGGCTCAGATTCCACCTGGATGCTGGATGCAATCCTCCCATTTTCAGTTGTAATCACTCTAGGCTCCATGGTGTGGTGGTTGTCCTTCACCTCCATCTTAGCTGAGTGTGGTAAGTCCAATAAATCAGATTGTAGGTGCTGGAGTCTGTTGAGGCTCAGGATCTGGCTATCACATTGTCAGTCCAGAGATTCAAATCCCCTAAATATATCTTAAACCCCAACATTAACTGCACCTCCAGCACATTAGCATGAAAGTCTTATGAAGGGAGATCCCATCTGAGTCCAGATTCATCACACATAAACACCATTTCCAAAGAGGGGCCATCTGCCCTGGTAGTTAACCCCATCGGCCATGACCATAACTCCCATGGGTCTCTTTAGCCCTCAAAGGAACCAATATCTGGGGGTTGTATCTGCTTTATCTGTCTCTCTGACTCTGCTCAGTTGTGCATGAGGGCAAACCTTCTGCCAGCCTCCAGACTCTTTTTTAGAAACTCGTAGCCATATAAACTCATTTCTCCTTTCCATTTCCCCCTTACTTTAGGTCAAACAGCATTTTAAAGTCATGGTATTTTATGTAGACATGGATATTCTGCTGATCCGCATTGAACCTTCCGTATAAGGTCATTTTCCAGTTGCATCATCAGTTGGTAGTTGATAGTGGTCCCTCGTTGCCAGGGAGGCTCATCCCCGGGTGTCATGTCCCACGCTGGGGGGAATCTTTGCCCATTTTTTAAGTGGGTCATTTGTCTTTTTTTTTCACTTAAAAAATTATTGAAGTATATCACTCATCATAAACATACAAAAACAATAAATGTGTAGTAATAGTTGTCAACATCACTTGTCTTTTTATCATTGAGTTGTAAAATCTCCTTATATATCCTGGATATTAAACCTTTATCAGATATGTAATTTCCAAATATTTTCTCCCATTGAGATGGATGCCTTTTCAACATTTTGACAAAGTCCTTGAGGTGCAAAAACATTTAATTTTGAGGAGGTCCCATTTATCTAGTTTTTCTTTTGTTGCACGTGCTTTGGGTATAAGGTCCAATAATCTACCACCTAACACAAGGTCTTGAAGATGCTTCCCTATATTTTCTTCTAGTAGTTCTATGGTCCTGGCTTTTATATTTAGATATTTGATCCATTTTTAGTTGATTCTTGTATAGAGAGTGAGATAGGGGTCCTCTTCCATTCTTTTGGTTATAGATATCCAGTTGTTCCAGCACCATTTGTTGAAGAGACTTGTTTTGTCATTAACATTAACTTGGTAGGTTTGTAAAAAACCAGTTGACTGTGTAGGTGAGGGTTTATTTCTGGATTCTCAATTCTATTACATGGATCAATGTGTCTATCTTTATGCCAGTGCCATGCTGTTTTGACCATTGTAGCTTTGTAATATGTTTTGAGGTCAGGCAGTGAAATTCCTCCCATGTCACTCTTCTTTTTTTAGAATGCTTTTGGCTACTCAGGTGAATTTCCCCTTCCGAATGAATTTGATAATTGCCATTTCTAATTCTGTAAAGTAAGTTGTTCGAATTTTTATTGGTATTGCATTGAATCTATAAATCAGCTTGGGTAAGACTGACATCTTCATGATATTTATTCTTCCAAACCATGAATACAGAATGTCTTTCCATTCGTTTAGGTCTTTTAAATTTTCTTTTAGCATTGTTTTGTAGTTTTCTGCATATAGGTTTGTACTTCTTTGGTTAAACTAATACTTAGGTATTTGGGTCTTTTTATTGCTATTGAAAATGGAATTTCCCTCCTGATTTCCTCCTCAGCTCATTCAGTGCAAGTGTACAAAAATATTACTGATTTCTGTGTGTTGATGCTGTATCCTGCCACTTTGCTGAGCTCATTTAATAGCTCAAGTAGCTTTGTTGTGTATACTTCAGAATTTTCTAAGTACAAGATGATGTCATCTGCCAACAATGAAAGTTTTACTTCCTCTTTTCCTATTTGGATACCTTTAATTTCCCCCCCCCCCCCTTGTCTAATTGTCCTAGCTAGAACTTCTAGTACAATATTGAATAATAGTTGCGACAGTGGGCATCCTTGTTTTGTTCTGGATCTTAGAGGGCAAGCTTTCAGCCTCTCCCTATTGAGTACGATGTTGGCTGTAGAGTTTTCATATATGCTTTTTATCATATTGAGGAATTTTCCTTCTATTCCTATCTTTTGAAGTGTTTTTGTCAAAAAAGGATGATCAATTTAGAGGTGGAGTGGACATAACTATTCCAGGGTCCACAGGATGGAGGAATAGAGTATGGATTAGAGTGGACTTACTGATATTCTATTATGGAACTATTGTGATCAGTAATGGAAGAAATTGTAGCATTGATATGGAGAAAGTGCCATGGAAGCTGCTGAGATAGGAAGAGGGAAGAAGAGATATGATGTGGGGGCATTTTCAGGATTTGGAGTTGTCCTGGGTGGTACTGCAGGGACAGATGATGGACATTGTATGTCCTGCCATGGCCCACTGGGTGGACTGGGGGAGCATGTAAACTACAATATAAACCATTATCCATGTGGTGCAGCAGTGCTCCAAAATGTATTCACCAAATGCAATGAATGTGCCATGATAATCAAAGAGGTTGTTGATGTGGAGGGGTGGGAGGTGGGGTATATGGGGACCTCATATTTTTTGAATGTAACATTTAAAAAAAGAAAGAAAGAAAAAAAGATGCTGAATTTTGTCAAATGCCTTTTCTGTGTTGATTGAGATTATCATGTGTTTTTTCCTTTAATTTCTTTAGGTGGTGTATTACATTGATTAATCTTCTTATATTGAAACAGGCTTGCATACCAGGAACAAATCCCCCTTGGTGATGATGTATAAGTTTTTTGATATGCTGTTGGATTCGATTTGCAAGTATTTTGTTGACAATTTTTGCATCTATGTTCATTACAGAGATTGGTCTATAATTTTCTCTTATAGTATCTTTATCTGGCTTTGATATTAGGGTGATACTGGCTTCATGAAATGTGTTGGGTAATTTTCCCTCCCTTTCAATTTATGGGAAGAGTTTATACAGAATTCATGTTAATTCTTTTAGAAATGTTTGGTAGAATTCACTTGTGCAGCCATCTGGTCCTGGACTTTTCTTTGCTGGGTGATTTTTGATGATGCATTCAATCTCTTTAAATGTGATTGGTTTGTTAAGTTCTTGTATTTCTTGTAGCATCAGTGTAGGTTGTGCATTTCTAGGAATTTGTCCACTTCATCTAGGTTGTCTACTTGCAAACAGTTTCTCATAATATCATCTTATGTTTCTTTTTATTTCTGCGGGATCAGTTGTGATTTCCCCCATTCATTTATGATTGTATTTATTTGCATCTTCTTTCTTTTCCTTTGTTAGTCTAGCTAGGAGTTTGTCAATTTTATTCATCTCAAAGAACAAGCTTTTGGCTTTGTTGATTTTCTCTATTGCTTTTTTGTTCTTAATGTCATTTATTTCTGCTCTAATCTTTATTATTTCTTCCTTCTGCTTGCTTTGGGATTGGTTTGCTGTTCTTTTCCTAGGTTCTCCAGTTGTTCACTTAAATTGTTGAGTTTAACTCTTTATTGTTTTTTAATATACCCATTTAGGGCTATAAATTCTCTCTCAAGACTGTCTTTACTATCTTCTATAGATTTTGATAAGTTGTGTTCTTGTTTTCATTTGTCTCAATATATTTACTGATTTTACTTGCAATTTCTTTTTGCTCCACTGATTAATATTTAGGAGTGTGTTGTTCAGCCCCCACACATTTGCAAATTTATTTTTTCCTGTCTATTATTGATTTCCAGTTTCATTCCATTATGATCTGAGAAGGTGCTTTGTATAATTTCAATATTTTTATGTTTATTGAGAGCTACATTGTGTCCTAACATGTGGTCTATCATAGAGAAAGATCCATGGGCACTTGAGAAATATATAACCTGATGAATTTGGGTGCAGTGTTCTGTATATATCTGTTAGGTCTAACTCATTTATCATATTTTTCAAGTTCTCTGTTTCCTTGTTGATCTTCTGTCTAGTTCTTCTATCTAATGATGTGAGTGGGGCATTGAAATCCCCAAAGATTATTGTAGAGATGTCTGTTTCTTCTTTTAGTTTTCCCAGAGTTTGTCTCATTTATTTTGGGGCACCCTGGTTAGGTGCATAGATATTAATATTTATCACCATTATATCTTCCTGGTGTATTGTCCCTTTTACTAATACATAATGCCTTCCACATTTCTAATAACTTTTTTTTGCATTTAAAGTCTGTTTTGTCTGATATTAGTATAGCTACCCCTGCTGTTTTTTGGTTCTATTCACTTGAAACATCTTTTTCCAACCTTTCACTTACAGCCAATTTTTTCCCCTGGGTCTAAATTGACTTTCTTTTATGTAGCATCTGGATGGCTCATATCTTTTTATCCATTCTGTCAGCCTGTATCTTTTCACTGGTAAGTTTAATCCATTCACATTCAATGATATTACTGTAAATGCACTATTTACTTCTGCCATTTTGTTCTTTGGTTTTCATACATCATATCATATTTTTGCCTGTGTTTTTACTATTTTTGGTTATCCTTTCTGCTATTCTTTCTGCTATACTCTCCTCCAAGCCTTTCTCTCCTGTCTTTTTCTTTCAAGTTCTAAGGTTTCCTTTAATATTTCCTGCAAAGGTGGATTCTTTTTTGCAAACTCTCTTAGTTTCTGTTTGTTTTTGAATATTTTATACTTATATTCATATTTGAAGGACAATTTTGCAGGATAAAGAATTCTAAGCTGGCAATTTTTCTCTTTTGATGTCCTAATTGTATCATACCACTGTTTCCTTGCCTCCATGGTTTCTGAAGAGATATATACACTAAGTCTTACTGGACATCCCTTGTACATGATGATTTGCTTCTCCCTTGCTGCTCTGAGAATTTTCTCTTTATATTTAATGTTTAACATTTTGAATAGTATGTGTTTTGGAGTAGGTCTGCTTGGATTTATTCTGATTATTCTTGGACATGTAAGTTCATTTCTTTCATGAGAGTTGGAAAATTTTTGGCTATTATTTCCTCAAATACTCTATGCTCCTTTCCATTCTCTTCTCCTGGAATTCCCATAACATGTATGTTGTTCTCTTTCATGTTGTCATTCAACTCTCTGGGCTCTTGCTTAATTTTTTCCATTTTTTCTCTCTTCAATTTTAGCTGTCTGTCTTTGGTATCACTTATTATTTCTTCTATTTTGAGTCTGCTCTTGTATGCCTCTAAATGTTTTTTATCTCACCTATTGTTTCTTTCATTCCCATGACCTCTGTTACTTTTCTGTTCAGGATTTCAAATTATTTTTTGTGCTCACTCAATGTCATCTTGATGTCATTTATCTCTTTAACCATACTGACTTTCAACTGATTAATTTGATTTTGGAAATTTGTTTGCATCTCATTGATTAGTTAGTTCTCTCAAATTCTGTATCTCCTCTGGGACTTTGATATATTCCTGTTCTTGGGCCATGTCTTCTAATTTCTTAGTGTGGCTTGTAATTTTTTGCTGATATCTAGGCACCTGATTAGTATGTAGTTTACTCAGGTGCTCAATTTCTTTTTCTTTTGTAAGTATTTAGTGGCCGGTGGCTGTGTTACCACTGCTTTTTGATCCTTGTCTTGGCCTGGGTTGTTAGGATTGTCCCTGCTGGTTGCTCAAAACTGGGCACTGGACCCAGTAATTGGTTGTAGACTTACTTACTAAGGTTTTGGGGAGGGAGGCTACAGAAGTCAGAAAAAACCTCTCCTATTTATTTTTAATTTTCTTGCATGCACTTCTTCTATCTACCAGTTAATGATACTCTTTGGAAGCTCTTAGTTCAATCCTGGTGGGAGTGTATTTGTTGCAACACAAAGCAGATCAATGTGATAGAGCTTCCTGTCTGGAGACTAGGAGCCTCGTAACTCAAACTTCCTCTGAGCCAGTTTCTCAGGCTTCTCTGGCAGCCCCCTCCTTTTCCCTGGCTAGGAAATATTGCCACTTCCATCTGAGTCCTCAACAATCAGTCCTAGTTAGTAAAAAAGGAAATTGGGAGGTTTGCATATTTTCTGCCCCTTACCTGCTCCCAAGTCAAACAATGGCGTAGCCCCACCCAGCCTGGAAGGGCTCTAGGGACAGAACAGACCAAATTTGTGGGGTAAAAGCTGAGTCAGCCTTAAACTCTGTTCCTCTCTCTCCCATTTTCTGGGTGTCCTCAACAGTCAGTTCATGGTAGAAAAGAGGGAGATGGAGAAAGTTGTATTTCCCAGTCCTTGCCTGCTCCCAGGGCAAACCAGGGCTGGTGGGACACAGCAGACCAAATTTGTGGGTCAGAAACTGAGTCAGCCTTAGGCTGTGTCCCTATCTCTCCCCTTTCCTGGGATGGTAGATCCCTGGATTCCCCTCTGTTGGGGCAGGCCGAGAGGCCAGCAAATTCTGAAGTGTCTTTAGTTTCAGGGATGGTGCTAGCAGCAGCAGCCACTGGTTTCAACTCATAGGTCTGTCTTTGCAATTACCCTCCTTTATCCCTCTCTCCTCTGGGTGGTGTCCTAAGCACTAGAAATCTTTTTCTAGGCTGTTTCAGTCTGTCTTTTAGCTATTTTTCTGGAGGAGAAGAAAGTCCCATGTCTTTCTAGTCTGCCATCATCCTGGAAGTCTTGCTATTTATTTTTTATACAAATGATATAATTTTCCTTAGGGATATATATTACAAAGTCAAAAAGTATGTATAGTCTAGATTCTAAGACAATTTGTTAAAAGAACTACCAGGAAGGTTGCACTAATTTTCATTTCTACATAAATTTTTTTCTTAATATTTTAAAAGACACTTAAGCAAAATTAAGTTAGATCTCAGAGAATTTTATTGGATAAATTCATTAATTGGGGAGATTCCAAATGCCAAAAGGTAGAGAGGAATTCCACTGACCAAAAAGAGCAACACTTTTATAGACAGAACAAGGAAGCACATTGGGATGAAATCTTGGTTAATGTAGACTACATTTCCTAATATGGTTAGTATAGGTGTTTCCTTAGCAATTAGGATGTTAGCGGGCATAAAAATAGGGAGCTGGCCATAGTTGACTGACTGATTTAAGTTCTGTTTTCTGGGCCATTTGGGCATTTACAGGGAATAGAAACAGAGATTTTGGTTTTGCTGACATGAGTCTTAGCACAGGGCACCTCCGATTGGGACTACTTGATTTCATTTACCAATTTTAGCTTAACAAATACCTTTTCATGTTTGTTGTCTAATTTATTTAATTTTAGGAGTAGCATTGTCTTATCCTTTTCCTCTTTAAAAATATTACTAAATTAAATTAATAATTTATTTGTAAGTACTTTTGAGGAAAGTTTGCCTTTTTTCCATATTCACATACATTGAAATTTTTATACCTCTTAGTTATTTGTATTTTTAGTTATTCCTTCAAACAGTCTTTCAGTTTTATCTTGTCAAATATACCAGCCTTCAATTTATGGTTTCTGATTTTAAATATGCCTCCATTATGCACAAGATATCTGTGAATACTTGTTTATTGTCAAACTCTCTATTCTGTTCACTTAATGTGCATCCTCAACAATATAAGTAATATTTCAGTAATAGCAGAAGAAATGAGCCACTGGCTCTGAGGAAAAATCAAAATATATTATTCTCTAAGGGGATTAGAGTAGTTCAAAACAAGTAAACTCATACCAAATCATCCATGTTAGTCTGGGTAATGGAATTACTCCATAATAGGATTCCTTTAGGAGCTTAGAAGCTTAACAATGAAAATAATAACAGGCAGCCCATGGGATCATGTGTGAACAGGGTCTCCAACCTAAGGGGCTTTGTTTTCATTTGCTAAAGACTGGCAATACAAAAATACCTGAAAAGGGTTGGCTTTTACAATGGGAATTTACTGGGGTAAAATATTACAGTCCCACGGTTGTGAAAATGTCCAAATCAAGGCATCATCAGAGTTGCTGTCTCACCAAAGGTTGGCTTCTGACAGATCCTAGATTCCTGCCAAGTGGCAAGGCAAAATGGCAGCAGAACTCTGCCTTCTCCTCCAGGCTTACCTATTTTTTCTCCAAATTCATCTGTGGGTGTTCAGGCATATGGTTCATCTCTCTCTAGGCCTGTCTCTTCAGCTTTGGCTGCTCTGTTGATTCCTGTCTCTGGCCTCTCAGCCTCTTGGGAATTTTCTGTCTTTCTGTGGCTGATGGTGATCCTTGAGTCCTTCTCTCACATTGCGGGGTAAAATGGCAGATATCTTTCTCTGTGTTCCATTTATATAGGATTCCAGTAAGAGAATTAGGACCCAGATTGGTTCCTGCAATCTAATCAACAGCCTTAACTGATATGATCTAATAAAAGTGATATAATCAAAATGTCCCTTGACTGAATCTAACTGAATGTCCCACATACAATAGGTTCACACACACAGGTATGGGTTAACTTAGAACATTGTTTTTGGGGTCCAGAAAAGACTCAAACCAGTATAGGTTCCAAAAGCAATGTCAAAGAGTTAACATTTTATAAGCATTTCATCTGTCATTCTGAATCATCAAGACCACTACTTGAATTTAAAGTTTCCTCATATCTATTTAAAAAATCATAGGTCTGTTTTTCTAAGTTTATCTCCCCAAAGTTATAATAAAATAACTAGGATTGTTTCTTATTGTGCAAGAATGTAAAGATATTTCTTAATAAATAAAAATATAATAATTAAAATTTAAATGGCTTATGATTACTAATGTTCATAATTTCTTTGACTTGAACATACACATATTTGTGTATTTTCTTTTATTTATTTTGGCAAAGTACTACCAAAGAGAGCTGTTTTAGATCTTACTCATATAATCTTCCTCTATGTGTCTATCTAGACCCACACAATTCAACAACAGTTGTGTTGTTTCTGTTTTTGAGGGCTTGCATATCATTGCTCATTTGTTTGCGAAAATAGCCTCCCAAGAAAAATAAAAATATTTTCTATACCTTACATAGATTGCTTTGACTTTATTTTATTTTCTCAATTTGGGGAGGGGATTTGTACCTTTACAGGACTGAGTTTTTCTCTCCAGGAAATCCATATTTCTCTGTTTATTAAAAATAAATTTTTATAACCCTTAGTGAAGTTTTATAGTCCCTTCTAATCCATATAAACTATTTAATAATCACCAAGAATTTTATATTTTTAGCTCTTCTTTTTATGGGCATTTTCTCTTTTATATTTGTTTCTAATAACAGATTATTGTTTGTCTGAAAAATACATCAAATTCTTGTATTCCTTTTTTAAATATGGTTAATATATTTAACCACTCTTCTCATTTTTTATTTTTTTCAGTTGATTCTCTAAAATGTTGTATGTATATAAACATATTCTTTGCAGGTAATGATTATGTCCTCCCTTCTGTCTCATATTGATATTGTTTGTTTTCTTTCTAATCACTTTAACAACTTTGATGGGTTGCTATTTAGTAGTAGCAATAATAGCAAAATTTTGTTCATTATCAGCTTCTAGTGTTTTAAACAAAAATTACCTTCTATTTAGAGATTGACCTACCTCTTAATCAATTGTTTAAAAAATTTTAATGAGTAGTAGTATATCTTTTTAAGTGGTTTTAAAAAATCTATTTACATGGCCCTATCCCTATCACGATTGTTGATGAGAAGCCCCAGACCTCCAACCCCCACAGAATATTTGAACAACCAGAAAGAATTGGAAGAAATATTTTTCTCAAAACTCCAAGTAACAGCTAAAGAGTTGCAGTAACGGGGAGCAGCAAATCAAGGAAAAGGCAGGTCAAAAGCAGTAAGACCTCCTGGCACATTGCCAGCCTTCTCCTTCATCCCCTCACCAGCTGATCCATTCTCCCAGTGTGGGTCCCTGCCCCTGCTTGTCCAGAGGGAATAGATGAACACTAAGGTACATATTGAGAACAACTATTTCTGGGCATTTCTCTTTGGTGGTGGCTGGAGGCATTGAACTAGGACACTTGTTGCAGTCTTGCCATCTCAGAATTTTCCCTGCACATATAGCACACAGAGTTTGTCTACAAAAGGCTGTGGGAGAGCAGACAAGTTTGACTGCCTGGGGTGAGGGATTGCTGCTTGTAAGTATATGGTGCATACCATGTGGAAACTCTTTCCAAGGGAAGAGAGGACTTTCAAATACATAAAAGAGGTAATTTCTAAGGTCAAATGTGCATGCCCAAGACAAGACATAGGCACAGAAAATATCAGGGAAGCCTCTACACTTTGGCCTTGAGCCATTCTCTAAACTCATCATATGGATAAACTCTAAAGGAAAGACTTTGCACAGGTCAGTCTGCAAAGACAGGTAAAGATACTTACTTTTTCATTATTGTTTTGTTAACTTCTGGTAACCAAAGAAATATCTCTCATAACACTAGCTGGTACAAGTTTAAGGTATGGACACCCACCCAGTAAATTAAATTCCAGTAATAATTATTAATTAAATATTAATTAAAATACCAAAATGTCTCAGTTTCAACAAAAGTTGTTAGCCATACAAAACAAAACAAAACAGAACAGGAAGGGATGGCCCAGGCAAAAGGGAATAGTTAAGCATAGGAAACTGTCAATGATAAGGATTAGATCTGGGATATACCAGATAAATTCATTAAAAAATGGTCTTAAATATGCTCAAAAAGCTAAAGAAAAACATGGACAAGGAACTAAAGAGAATATCAAGAGAGATGGAAATGATGAAAGGGAAACAAACAGAGCTAAAGTCCACTGTCACAGAAATTGATTGCCTGGAGGTTTCAACAGTTGATTGGTGTTAGTGGGAGAAATAATCAGTGAACTTGAATTCATCCTGAAAGAAGAAAGAATGAAGAAAAGTGATCAGAGGCCAAGGAACCTGTGGGATATCAAGCATATCTATATATACACTGTGGGAGTCCCAGAAGGAGAAGAAATAGAAAAATGGATAGAGGGAATATTCAAAGAAATAATGGTTGAAAACTCCCCAAACTTAGTGAGAGACATGAATATACACAAACAGGATGCTCAATGTACTCCAATATTAATAGAACAAGCTGAAATAGAACCACACCATCGCATATTATCATCAAATTGTGTAATGCCAAAGACAGAATTCTGAAAGCCTCAAGTGAGAAGTAATGGGCCTTGTGTACAAGAGAACTTCAATAAGATTAATAACCAATTTCTCATCAGAAACCCAGGAGGTCAGAAGGCAGTGAGATGAAACATTTAAAGAGAGGAAAGTAAAAAGTCACCAACTAAGAATTCTAATATTGACTAAACAGTCTTTCGAAAATGAGAGATTAAAGCATGCCCAAATGAGCAAAAGCTGAGGGACTTCATCTCCATTAGATTGACTCTATAGGAGACACTAATGAGAGTTCTGCAGGTTAAAAGGAAAAGACAATAGACAATAGACTGAAGTCACATGAAGAAATAAAGTTCGGGCAGCAGACTTGACCCAGTGGTTAGGGCGTCCATCTACCACATGGGAGGTCTGCAGTTCAAACCCTGGGCCTCCTTGACCTGTGTGGAGCTGGCCCATGTGCAGTGCTGATGCGCGCAAGGAGTGCCCTGCCACGCAGGGGTGCCCCCCGCGTAGGGGAGCCCCACGCGCAAGGAGTGCACCCCAAAAGGAGAGCCGCCCAGCACGAAAGAAAGTGCAGCCTGCCCAGGAATGGCGCTGCCCACATGGAGAACTGACACAACAAGATGATGCAACAAAAAGAAACACAGATTCCTGTGCTGCTCACAACAACAGAAGCGGACAAAGAAGATGCAGCGAACAGACAACCGGGGTGGGGGGGAAGGGGAGAGGAATAAATAAATAAATAAATTTGAAAAAAAGAAAAAAGAAAGTTCTTTGGTAAGTGTAATGACAGTTGAATATAAATGCCAGTACTATTGTATTTTTGGTTTGTAACTCTACTTTATATACTACTTACAGGATCTGAAAAGCACATTTATAAAATGCAATGATAAATGAATGGTTTTTTATTCATAATGTATAAATATGTAATTTTTAATAAGAACCATGTAAAGGTGGGGGGACAGCTGGGTATACTTTGTTTACTATTGAAGTCAAGTCAGTACCAAAATGAAAGTCATTGTGATAGATTTAGGATGTTAAATTTATGCCTGATGGTAATTACAAAGACTATATCAGAGAATATGCTAGTTCATAGAGACAGAAATTAGAGTACATGTTCCAGGGATACAGAGTTAATGCATAATGGGTGCAGGGTTTCTATTTTGGGTGATGATAATAATTTAGTACTGGAAAGTAGTGAGGGTATCACAACATTTTGAAAGTGACTAATCCCATTAAATAGTATGATTAAGAGTGGTCAAAATGGAAAAGTTTATGTTTTGTATAAGTTTCCATGATTAAAAATTAAAAAAAAGAACAACTAAAGAGAAAATGACAATGAAATGAAACACCATCCTGGATGGGATCTAACAAGGGTGAAGAAAAGATCAAAAGGACAATTATTGGAATGTATGAAAACATAGGATTATAAACTCTAAACTTTATGTCAATGTTAGATTTCTTCATCCCTTGATAATTGCACTTAAGGTGATTACAAAATGAATATTCTGTTCTTAGGAAATGTACAATGCAGCATTACATGTTCAAAGAGCATGATGCATACAACCTATATTCAAGTGTCCATAAAATGGATTGATAAATAGACAGATAGATGGATAAATATATGGGTTGATATAATGATACCAGAAATGTGGCAAAATGTTAAAATTGGTGTATCTTAGTATCTGGGGAAGGTACAGGGGTATTGTATTAGTCAGCCAAACAAGTGCTGATGCAAAGCACCAGAACTCAGTGGCTTTTATAAAGGGTATTTAGTTGGGGTAGAAGCTTTCAGTCACAAGGCCCTAAAGAGTCCAACTCAAAGTACCATAAGAGGTACTTTCTCACCCAAAGTCATTGGCCATGTGTTGGAGCAAGAAAGCAGGCAATTCTGTGAGAGTTCACCCTTTCTTCTTCCTTTTAAGGCTCCATGGTCACAGTTTCTTCCAGACTCAGCTTTAGGCTGGTATAAGACTCATCTTTCTCCCTCGGGCTCCTTTCTTTCCGGGTTCAGCTGCTCAGTTCTCTTCACAACGTCAGCTATAGATTATCAGGCACATCTCTATTCCCTGGGGTCTCTGCCACATCTAATATGCTATCTCTCTTCTTCTGTGTTCTTCTCTGTGTATCTACTCCCATGTGAGAGTCTGTTTTATCCCCACAAGGGGGTGGTAACTCAAACCTGTACACCCTAATGACTTGGTCAAATAAAAACCCTAATCTTGATTTAATAGAATAAAAGTGAAATATGTGAATCTAATACTATCTAATACCCAGTGGAACAGACCAGTTTACAAACACAATCCAGTATCTATTTTTGGAATTCATGAACAATATCAAACTGCTACAGGAATGTTGGAGTTCCCTGTATGGGATTTGTAAGTGTGCTTACAAACTTTTTCTAAGTGTTCTGTAAGTTTAAAATTATTTCAAAATAAAAGTTTAAAAAAATCTATTGTCATGATCATGATTGTTTTATTTTTGTCTCATTTGTCATAAAAATCTTACTAATAGTCATAGCTAATAGTAACTGTGTACTTTCTATGAACCAAGCATCTGCTAATTACATAAACATATGATTTATTAAATCTTCAAAATGGCCCTGTGAAGCAGGTATTATTATTTTCTTACAGATGAAGAAATTGGGAATCATAGGTTTTAATCAACTTTTCCAAATGTATTAAATATTATATGATGGAGCTGTGAGTCAGCCTTGTCCCATATGACACCAAGTAACTAAATATCTAGTTCATAAATTCCATACTATATCACCTCCCTTATCACTATGGTGCGATATTAAATCAATTCCTTTCTAATTAATTATATTTGAATAATTAAAATAATGCCTGAGTACCTATTGAATATTGACATTTAGAATAATAAAGTTTACTAATAGGTAATATTTAAATTTTTTGCATCACTGTTTATAAATGAGATTTTATATTTCTTCATGTTGTCTCTATAACCACAAATATGATTGAAAAAAAGCTCTCTGTACTGATGTGGAGGGATATTTTTGTGAGGTGAAAAAGAGCTAATTGTTGAATACTCATAAGTGAAAAGAACACATGTTCACCTCTAAATATTTTGCTTTCATTTTGTAAAAAGACACATGGAATAGACAAACAAAAATATGATTGAAATTGTTACTTACAAGGGATTTGGTGAAATGGAAGACAAGGGATAATGATAAGGGATAGAAAATTTTCTGAGCCTAACTTTTTATAATTTTGACATAAACTTTGCAAATGATTTACAAATTTGAATAACTTAATTAAATCAAATCTTATTTGCACTGTGAAATGAATGTAAATCTATTCTCATTTCTACTCATTAATCCATGCCATATACAACTCTGTAGAATTTCTCTCAAGCCCCAATACATGACAGATGGTAGCTATGAAGTATGTGCTAAGGCAATACAATCCTTGTTCAGGAACTAAGATTGTGTTTAAAACTCTTTCATACTCCCTTACTATTGAATTTCTGTCAATGTTTTTGTGTTGTTCCTGCAGTTCAATTTTATAAAGTTTGATGGATTACATGTAATGTGATAGTTACACCTTCAGTTTATAATGAACCTTTTATCAGTATAACATATTGAACTTCTTTAATTCACTAAAGAATGCTATATAATTTTGGTTTAACTTAGTCTGATATTGATATTTTGACTTCTCTTGCTTTCCTCCATTTGAATTTAATGAATATTTCTTTGCTAAGTATCTCATAAAAATTTGAGTCACTTTGTTTTTAGATGAGCATATAGAATTAGATTTTCTTTTCTAAATCAGGGAATGTGTTCATTTATGTCCAATTAATTATATATTTTTTTCTTTCATAATGGGATTGGCATTATTACTTTTTATTCATTATTTTATTGTTTAAAATGGTCCCTTATAATTTTCTTTCTTTAAAAATAATTTTTTTGTTAGTCATTAGGTATTTGTTCACCTTCAACTTTTACCCTCCCATTCTCCATAAACTATACAAATTAAAGCAATGTGATTTGTTACTACAGATGATGTCTATATAATTTTAATATATTTTACCTCTTCTTCGCAATTTATGCTCTTTGGAATATTATAGAAACTCTTGTTACCCACTCCATAAAATATGAATATTTTAGCAAAGTTACACCATCTTCTCCTTCTCACATTTATAGTCTTTTATTAGCTTTCATCGTCTAGGTTTAGTCCCAAACTACTGATTTTTACATTGTGTAGCTTTTCTTTCAAAATTAGTAAGAAGGTATCATTTTGTAACTGAATTTGTCACAACTGCAGTGTTTTGTTTCAACTGTTCTACACATGGTCATTTTAAGACCTGCACATAGGGGTGGGATTTGTATTGGCTGAAAAGACCAAGGGAATTTTGGGGATGACAGAAATATTCAAAAACTGGATTGTGGATTCCTAGAAGTAGAATTATGAGGTCAAAATTATAGGGATTTGTAATTTTAATAGCACCAAATAGCCCTCTATAGGAGTTTCAGCAATTTCCAAATTTCCAATTCCAGTAAAATATAATAATGTCTACTTTCCCAATCCCTGACCGTGTGTTATCAAATTTGAATATTTAACATTCTGATAGTTGTGTAATTGCTCTCTCTTCATGTTTCTAATTTGTATTTACCTTACCATATGTAAGGGTGAGAATCTTTCATATATTTGAAAGTCATTAGTAATGCCTTTTAAAAAATGCCTTTTATTCCCAAATCATTCTTTTGAAACACTCTTTCTCTGTCCTTCTGTCTCTTTTCTCCAAAAGTTTTTGCTCTAACTTTGGTAGAACAATCTAGTTATTTCCCTTAGGAAACTGTGTATCTTTGTTAGGAAAAAAAATGTGACTTCCCAGTAGGTTTCAAGAATAACAATCCTTCCAAGAAACAAACTCTTTTGGGACCCATACGATTCTTCTCATTAAACCATTTTTGACTGCAGCTACATAGCTGGGACCAAAGGGGTGTTAAAATAGATCAAAGACTGTCAACTATCAATGAATCAACAGATCTCTGAAGAAATTAGAAGAAACATTCTTTGTATTTTTAACTTATTACTCTCCACTAACTGTTTATTATTAGATAAGTTATAAGATGTCTTGAAAGAGAGAAAACCTGAAAAGGTGGAACATGATGAATTAAAAGGAAAAAATATTTGAATCAACAAGAAAGAATTGAAGAGAACAAAAGTAGAGCTAGTGTCAAAAATTATCTACAAATCAACAAAAACTTTGCCCATGTTATAATTCTAGATAAGTATATAAAACCAATGCCTTTAGAAGAACCAGCAAGATGGCAGCAGAGAAAGGAGCTCCTAGAGTCAGCTCCTGCTACAGGGCAGTTAGCAAACACCCAGAGAACTTTCTGGAGTTAGCTGAAGCACCTGTTTGGGGGTTCCAGGAAGCCAGAAGAGCATCCTGCAATGTCCTTGGGGGAGGGGAAGGAGGAGACTGCTGTCTGAGCACTCCACATCCCGAAGGCGGGTGCCTGTCCTCCACTGGAGGCACAAGCCACCTCGGGAGCTGTTCTGCAGCTGGAATTGAAAGCTCCACTTCCCCAAAATGAGGGGGGGTGGGGAGAGAAGAAGAGGCGGTTGGGCACCAATTTCAAATATGATGAGGAAATTCAGTGGGCTACAGTATGATTCTTAGAACAGCTAAGGTTTGAGCCCATCCAGGTTAAAAAGAGGCTGGGAGTTGCCATCTTAACTCTGCACCTGGCATGAGGGGAAATGGGGCAGACTGTAAATCCCAGTGCTGGTGGAGATCAGCTTCTTCCCATCCAGATCATACTGCAAGTCTAGCCTAGGCCCCAGTGCCACCTTCAGCAGGGAGGAAGCTGCGGGGACCCATGCCAACCTCTCTGGGAAATTACCAGTCAGGCACAGAGGCCAGTGATCATCCTACTCTGGCTGCATAAGCTGCCCCAGGAGCTGCTCTGTGACATGAATTGGAAGCTCCATTTCCCAGAAACAGGAGAGGAGGAGACAGTTGGCTGCCAATTTCGGCTACGGACTGGGAGACTTGACTGCTAAGAGACACCCTGGGAATGGCTAGGGTGAGAACCAGCCCAAGTCAGAAAGAGGCCAGTAGCCACCATTCTGATTCCACCCCCAGCCTGAGGGGAAGCCAGGCTGACTGAAATGCTCAGTGTTGGCAGGAACCAGTTTCTTTCACACAGATCAGCCTGCAACCCTAGCCTAGGCTTCAGCCCAGCCTCTGGCAGGGAGGAGGCTGAGGAACCCTGCACCAGCCTATACAGATAACCGCAGAGAAATCTGGCTGGCATTGACTGAAAATCTGAAGTCTACCAGAGCAACTGTGGTCATCTTGGACCTGCATTGCATAGATTGCTGCCCACACCTGCAGCTCCATCCCTGCCCCTGGTAGGGGAGAAAGGGATGTGAAGCTTCATCAGTCTCTCTGGACAACTACAGTCTAGGCCTGCATGTGGATTATTCCACATAACTGTGACTTTGTCCCTACCCCTAGCAAAGGAGAAAGTTGGAAGAAGCATCATTGGTCCCTGGTGCAATGAGGGCAGCTTGAGCCTCCACAGCTTACAGCACCAACTACATGCTTGGCTCCTACTGTGCAACCAGCAAGGGAGAAATGATAGGAAGCCCTAAACTAAAGAGAAAAACTGCACCCAGAATAAATAATCTAGTAAACCAGATGCGAAGACACCAACAAAAAATTACAATCCACACCAAGAAACAGGAAGCTATGGCCCAGTTAAAGGAAAAAGATAAGCCTCCAGATGAAAGGAGTTGAGACAACTAATTATAGACGTTCAAACAAATAGCCTTAATAAATTCAATGAGATGGCTAAAGAGATTGAGAATATTAAGAAGACACTGCATGAGAACAAAGAAGAATTTGAAAGCTTACATAGAAAAATAGCATTTTTATGGGAATGAAAGTTGCAATCAATCAAATTAAAAAAACATTGGAATCATATAATAGCAGATTTGAGGAGGCAGAAGAAAGGACTGGTGAGCTTAAATAAATGGCCTCTGAAAGTGAACATACAAAAGAAGAGATGAAGAAAAAAATGGAAAAAATTGAGCAAGGTCTCAGGAACGAAACGACAGCAAAAGATGTGCAAACATACATGTCATGAGTGTCCCAGAAGGAGAAGAGAAGTGAAAAAGAGCAGAAGGAATATTTAAAGAAATAATGGTAGAAAATTTATGAACCCTATTGAAGGACATAGATACCCATATCCAAGAAGCACAAAGTACTCCCATCTGAAAAAATCCAAATAGACCAACTCCAAGACACATACTCATCAGATGTTGAAAGCCAAAAATGAAGAGAGAATTCTGAGAGCAGCAAGAGAAAAGCAATGCATAACATACAAGGGATATCCAACAAGATTAAGTGCTGATTTCTCACCAGAAACCATGGAGGCAAGAAGACAGTGGTCTGATATATTTAAGATACAAGAGAAAAACTTCCAGTCAAGAATCTTATATCCAGCAAGACTGTCTTTCAAAAATGAGGGCAAAATTAGAGTGTTCACAGATAAACAGAAACTGAAAGAATTTCTAAGCAAGAGACCAGAATTTCAGGAAATACTAAAGGATGTGTTAGCACCTGAAAAGAAAAGACAGGAGAGAGAGGCCTGGAAGGGAATCTAGAAATGAAGATTATGTCAATAAAAATAACTAAAAGTGTCAAAAGAGTGGCGAAAATAAAATATGGCAGATAAAACTTAAATAGAAATAAACTTAACCAGTGATGTAAAGCACTTGTATTCAGAAAACTGCAACTCACTGTTAAAACAAATTTAAAAAACCCTAAATAACTGGAAGAACATTCCATGTTCATGGATTGGAAGACTAAATATCATTAAGATGTCACTTCTACTCAAATTGATATACAGATTTAATGCAATCCCAATAAAAATTCCACCAGCATTAAATAAAAAATTGAAAACATGATCATTAAATTTATTTGGAAGGGTAATGAGTCCTGAAATATCATAAAAAGGCCAGAAATATCATAAAAAGGAAAAGCATCTCCAGACTTTAAATCATAATACCTACCTATAGTTGTAAAAACAGCATGATATTGGCCTAAAGACAGACACAATAGACCAATGGAACCAAATTTATGGTTCAGAAACAGACCCTCACAGGTATGGTCAAGTGATTTTTGACTAGCCTGTCAAACTCACACAGCTCAGGCAGAACAATCCATTCAGCAAATGGGGCTGAAAGAATTGGACATCCATAGCTGAAAGAAGGAAAGAGGACCCCTATCTCACATCTTATCCAAAAATTAACTCAAAATGGATCAAAAAACTAAAAATAAGACCAAGAACTATAAAACTTCTAGAAGAAATTATTGGAAAATATCTTCAAGACCTGGTGGTATGTGGTGGATTCTTGAAGGAGAGAAGAGAAGGACTGAGTGGACTACTGCTGTTTAATGTATGTAGAAGTTTTAATTAGCTTTACTCTAAAATTGTGGAAATATATAGAGTGGAGGGTAACTCACAGTAACAGTTAGTTTATAAATGGGGATGTGACTGAAAATGGTAGTCTAGTTATGTAAATGCCATTGGCAGAATGCTTGAGAATAATCTAGGAACTGGAGAGCACAGTAAACCAAGAGGTGGGTGTGAATTGTGGTCGATGGTACAGATGCAAGAATGTCTTTTGTGAGCTACAACAAATGTATATCACTACTGCAGGGTGTTGGGAATGTAGAGAAGCATGGGAAAAATACAGCTGGAGTGACCTATAGACTGTGGTTAGTAGTAATAATATAATATTCTTCCATCTACGCAAAAGATGTACTCTGTTGATATTGAGGCAATATGGAAAAAAGTGAGCCAAATGTATGCTGTGGATATGGCAATAATCAGATGACATTATTTTATCTGTAGCAAATGACACACTACATTGTGGTGTGTTGATGGAGGGGTATTGTTTGGGAATTCTGCACATGTGCATGACTTCTGTCATAAAATATATATATATATATATATTTGAAAAATAATAATAGGGTGGGTTGGGGGAAAAACACACCAAATGTAAGATAAGAACTATGATTCATAGTAAGATTTTGATAGTGTTCTTTCATAGTTTGTAACAAATGTCTCATGACCATGCAAGGTGTTGGTGGAGGGTTGGTATGGGACTCCTGTATGATGTTATGCATGTTTGCTTTGTAAGTTCACAACTTTTACTATACACTTAATTGTTTATGTATGTTCATATATAAATAATATAAAGATAATAACATTCGGATTGGTTAGGGGAAAACTACTTTGTGTAGTATTAATATTTGGCAATACTTTTTAATCATTAGTTAAAAGGTTTAAGAACAATGCACGTTATTGGTGGTAGAGTGAGATGTTATATATGTTTGTTTGATGTTATATATGTCTGTTTTGTAAGTTCACAAGTATTATACATTTATTTTATATGTATGTTTATGTATGAGTGATATATTTCAATAAAAAAAGTTAAAAAACAAACAAAAAAACGATGCCTTTAGAAAATTGGTAAAGACCATATGTTGGAGGACTGAGATGTCATTCGGATTGTGAGGAAGTGAAATCTTCCCCTTTCTCCAACTGCTGGGCCAACTGCAGCAGCTTTCCCCATGATGAAGTATCCTACCACAGCTATATGAAATGTGGAGATTGAGCCTATACTAAATATAAGGGCCTGTGTGAATCCAAATATTTATAGGTTATGGACAAGTAATTTTCCATATGTCTTAAATTGCACTTATCCTCTTTTGATTTTTAAAAATTTTTTTAATAGAGAAGTTGTAGGTTTGCAGAAAATCATGTATAAAATACAGTTTCCATATACCAGTCTACTGTAAACACTTTATATTAGTGTGGTACATTTGTTGCAATTGATAAACTATTCAGTTGTACAATTTTATACTTGTACTATTAACTAAAGTCCATGGTTCACTTTAAGGTTCACTGTTTGTGTTGTACAAACCTAGGGAATTTTTTGAAAAAAATTATTCCAGTAACATTTGTACAACCCAAAATTTCCCCTTTTAATCACATTCAAATATATATTTCAGGGCTATTAATTATGTTCATATGTTGCACTACCATCATCACCATCCATTCCCAAAAATTTTCCATCACCCCAAACGTAAACTCTGTACCCCCACCCTGGCTCCTGATAACCTATATTATAGTTTCTGACCCTATGAATCTGTTGTTTGTAAGTATTTATTATCAATGAGATTGTATGCTATTTGTCCTTTTGTGGCTGACTTATTTCACTCAATAGGATGTCTTCAAGGATCATTCATGTTGTGACATGTATCAAACTTCATTCCTTTTTACAGCTAAACAGTATTTTATTGTGCATATATAGCATATTTTCTTTAGCCATTCATCAGTTGTTGAAAACTAGCGTTGCTTCCATCTTTCAGCAATTGTGAATAATGCTGTTATGAAAATCGGTATGTAAATATCTGCTTCCAATTATTTGAGGTGTATACCTAGATGAGTGATTGCCAAGTAGTATGGTTATGCTCTACTTAATTTTTTGAAGAACTCCCAAACTGTCTTCACATAGTAATGACATTTATAATTACCCAAATTGTTACCTTTACTTTAAACTGATGTCTTTATTTCTTTTTCTGTCTCAGGCTGTTTTTTGCCTGGAAGGCAAATCCTGGGAGGAAGAGCATGCTAGAGGAGTTCCCAAGTCAGTTTTTCTCAGCTGGAATAAGGCCAGGGGCCCAAAGAGGGAGCAACAATCTGTTCCAAACCAGTCAGCCCCAAATTTTGTTGAGGAAGGGATCAGGAAGTGTGCCAGCTTCTCCTATTGCTCTTTAAAGCTAGTTTTGTTTTTTAAATTCAGCACTTGCACAGTAAATGCAGCCTTTTAACTGTTTTCTATAATTTTGAGAATGTTCCTATCTTTAAGTCTTCTCTGCTACTCTTGCCCAGGGCAGGATGAAAACAATGGCTGCCACCAGAGCTGGACCCCCAGCTGTCTGAAGTAGCTAATCAAAAGCAATGATTGGCAATGGGAGCACACACCCTGGATCTTGGGGAAGTAGGTCTTTAATGCTTTATTGATTTTATTACCAGCAAGCTGTGGATGGGCTGGGTTTGAGTACCTGGTGGAAGGATAATGTTTGTCACAACATGGAGTGTATAATGCACCTGTATTTACTGTGATTCACCAGCCTCTTCTTCCTGTTCCTCCCTGGATACTACACAGTGATCTACTGGATTCTGGAGTTTCAAAGTGGTTGATTCAGGCAATTTCTTCCTGTTTCATAGTTCTTCTGGTGGAGGAACTGATTCCTTGAGATTTCTACTCTGCATCTTCCCACAATCTTCCCCCATCCTTTCCATTGATTATTAACCTGGACATGACAGCAATTTCAGCTGTGAAATTGGGAAGAATTTTTGTGACATTAGAAAGTCATTTTCTCCTCTGACCTCCTACCTTCAATGACCTAATGATCAGTCAATCATTAGGAAATAAAAATTAAATTGAAAAAAAACATTTAATCTCTGGTAATTATCTCCTGCTCAGTGAAACTTCCCTAAACAACCTCTATCAGCAGTTTTCCTATCGCCCCACATTTTCTGCAATAGCACTGATTATACTCTTTGATTCATTAATTTAAGGAAATGATTTATTGTTGCAGTTGTTAGCATTGTAAACTATATTGTAAATTCATGATATTTCTGAGATTTGCTCACTTTTGTATCTGAAGTTGCTAGTCTTTATCACTATTGGCATGCAATATGTATTTATTGAATACAGGAAAGATCCTAGAGTTTCTCCTCCATTCTTTTAAACCCAATAATAAGTATCCAAGTTACAACTGGACAAACATGAGAGGAGACATTGCACAATGGATATCTGTTTTTGCTGCCTCTGGCATATATTGCTTTCCTTCTGGAGGGCACCTTGATTTCCTTCATGTGATTTTCTTCTCCCCATCTGTGTGTGACCTGGGAATAGCTGTCTGCCAAGATCCCCTGCCCATATGCCAAAAAGAGGTAGACACAAGAATGGAGAAAAACAAAATAAGAGTCATATATAAGAGTCGATTAATTTTAGCTGCCTGGAACCCTGAGATTGGTTCCCCTTTAGAACCTGGTTCTAAAGCTGCCTCATTGATTATATGAGCCAGCTCATATCCATAAATTTCATCTTACCTCATTTAGCCAGAGCTGAATTCTATTGCTTGCAATGAAAATATCTCAGTTTATATACTCGGAAATGTAGTTAGTCCTAATATAACAGATTAATAAATTATTCCATTTATTGATAGCTTGACTGAAAGCCCTAAGAAGAATTTAAAAGGGAAATAGTTAGAATAAAGAATGTGAATAATTCTAGTGTCATCTGAGTCAGTTATTCACAGTGTTACTTAAATTTTCCTTGCAGCACAATCCCAAATGCCAATTTGCACTCATATTCAAGGCTCAATTATCTTTTAATTAAGTTGAAAATAATATTACCTCCCTCATAGATTTGCTGTAAGCATAATATGGGATCATGTAAAACCTACAAAATGCCATTTACCAGAACTCTGCATTTGCATTTGTCAGGTCCTTGGCAAGAGAACAAGAAATTGATAATTTTTCCATGTTCATATCTACATATACATTCATATACATACATATATATCTACATATCTAGATAAATACACAAATATACATACATACATATGATAAGTCTGGAGTAGATTTAATGGTAGGACTACCAAATACTAAAAATGACAAATGTTAAAAATTGCAATAGGTGTGAAAATATACTACCATATTTTATTGTACCTAGGATACTATAAATTGGAAAATAGCAATCATTTTAGGCTCCAAAAAAGAAAGAAATCTCTTCTAATTTAGTTGTAATAAAATGCTTTATATCTTAACTCTTTTATTTTATTCTTATTAAAAGAATGACTTTAGACTTATTTAAACTAATTTTTATCATATATCATTTTCACATATATAAAGCAAAATATAAGTAAAATAATAGTTTAAGATATTCTTAAATCTTTTCACATTCAGAGTTTGATTCTTCAGTTCATTTTCCATGTAATGATGTTCTCTGAGCATTAGGCTCCCACCCCAATAGTGAAGAGTGGAGCTATGTTGCAGCTTTTATGAAAGGAGTGATCCACTATTTTCTGGAGGATTTTTATTCTAGATATTGATAATCATTTAAAAATTTCAATGTTGGGGCTCTCTTGATCTTACCTTAAAGCATCAATAGGGTTCTGACAACAATTATATTCCTTCCTCAAATGCTCCTTAAATGTTTTCTTGACTGGTGGCTTAGAGCTCTTTGTACCCCAGAAAAACATATGCTTAAATCTAATCCATTCCTGTGGTTGTAAACCCATTGTAAGTAGGATCTTTTGATGAGGCTAATTCAGTTAGGGTGTATCCCACCTCAGTCAGGATGGGTCATAATCCTGTTACTGGAGTCCTTTATAAACAGAAGGAAGAGAGGGAAAGAAAGAGAGAGAGAGAGACAGTGAGAGAAAGCCCTAGAAGCAAGAAGCTGAAATTCAACAGAAGCCAGAAAAGAATGAAGACGCCAGGAGAAGTTGCCTTGTGACAAGCTAAAGATCACAGTCAGAAAAACGTAGCAAGTTTCAACATGAACAAACAATGAAAATTAGGTCCTGATTGTTGCCTAACTGACAGTGATTGTAAGATGCCATAAATTGCAAGACACATCCCACTTTCAGAGATGCTAAAATATGAAAAAGAACTTATATGTCTTGAAACTGATAAAATAATATTTTCATAATTTTCAGAACTTCAAGAAATCAATAAGACGCTCCATGCATTTCTCCTCCTTTTTGCATTGATCTTTAAAATACTGGGTTATTCCTTTTAATTCTTCAGAATTTTAGCATAGTTTTTGTTATAAATTCTGATGATCTCAAAATCCATATAGTAGCTCTCTTACCTCTCTTAACTTCCTCTTCATCAAAGATGTCATGTTATAACTCATCACTTAATTAACTCCCTTCCATAATATTAACTTCAAATGTTTCACTCTCTAAAATTCACCTCCTATCTTTCTAGCTGGATAGTACCATATCTCTAAAAATACTTTGTTGCTATTTAGAAAAATAATCCATTGTTGCTAAGACATTCTTCATCACTGATTTTACACAATTCCTCACAAACCTCATATTACCAGACCTTCCTCATCCAAATTAGGCTATTTTGCATAACACTATACTCACTCCCTTTGGCTTATTTTTCTCACTCTTCTTATGGTTTATTCCATGTGTATGCCGAGTAACTATACTGAGTAAATTAACTCATTGCATACTCTGAACCTATACCCAAGCAGCTGAATGTGGCTGGAAAAAATTACACAACTCTAAAGACTAGTGTCATCTTAGTTTCATGGCCACTCACCTCAAGTTGGTTCTTAGTACTGCCTGAAATTTGTTCCACCTGTTCTTCTGATTCATTTTTATTCTTCTCACTTCTTCTGGATCATTCCCATTGGCAGACAAACTGCTACAATATTTCTGATTAAAAAAAAAAAAATAACCTTCTGTGAGCCAAATTCCTTACAGCTACTGGCTCATTTATCTCTTCTCTTTTACAGCTATGCTCCTAAAAGAGTTATTGCTATTCACCATCTCAATTTCTTTCTTGAACCTACTTTATGCTTTTTTCCTACAACTCTAACAAAATAGATATCAAGGTCACCTCTTGTTAAATGCAATGACTTATTTTCATCTTGCTCACTAATATGGTTTATTATTTTCTCCTTTTTGAAATACTTTCTTCATTGGGCCCTTCCAAGATTATCAGTCCAACTTGGGTCACTTACTACATCACTTACTAATTTCTCTCAAGATTCTTTGATGATTCTCTCAAATTTTTCTGACCTTTAAACATTGATTTTTTTCAGTTCTGTATACTTGAACTTCTTCTCTATCTTCATTGGCTACCAATATATTTAATCTAGATTCAAGGCTATAAATGTCATTTTCATTCTGATGATTTCCAAATTTATATCTCCAGCCTGGATTTTTCTCCTGATCTCCAGAGATTTATTTCCAACTTTCTATTCAGTGTTTTCAATTTCATATATCTAATACACAACTCAAAGATCACATGCCTAAAAATCATTTTCTATGCCTTGCATCGACAAACTTGTTTCTGTTGCAGATTTCTTGTCCTAGTCAACAGCAAATCCATTCTTTCTGTTAATAAGGTCAGTACCTTAGCATCATTCTGAATTCCATATACTCTATCCCATTCTATATTCAAGCCATCAGCAAATATTTGGAAGATCTATATTCTGCATGTACATAGTATTGCACCACTTCCATCTTTTTGCTTCTAACACCTCAGTTCCAAATTCAGTAATTTTTTCTTATATGGATTATTGTGAAATTCTAGCTGGTAATTCTACTTTCATCTTACACTTAAATGCTTGATTTTATAATGTGGATGGAAGGGGATTTAAAAATTTAAGGCTTATCTTACTATCCTTGCCCCAAACTCTTCAAAGTTTTCCCATCTCATATAGAATTGAAAAAATAAATATGTCCTTGTAATAACTTGCAAGTACTACATTATCTGTTTTCCTATCCTACTACCTTCCTATGTCTTCAACTATTTATCTTGCTGATTTAGTTCTCCTTGGAAAATGGCAAGTAATGGCTGAAAGTTCTATTTGTTCTACCTTGTGCCTAAAGTGATTTTCAGCCAGGTATTTACATGGCTTCTTTCTCACTTCTTTCAGAGTTCTATTCAAATGTGAGCTTATCAGAAAAGATTTCCCTGACTTCATGTAGCATGCCATGTTATCTGTCTCCCTGTTTCATTTCTATCCATATAATTAATATAAACTATATGTTATTTATTATTTTTTAATGTCAGTTTTCTCCTTAGTATATGACACTGCAAGGATATACCATATTTTGTTCTTTTCTTGAACTCTGATGTCTAGAACAGAGCTGGCCAAATGGTATATACTTGATAATTATTTGTTGATTGAAATAATAGGTAAAATACTACAGATGATTTTTGTTTCTGAGAGTATTTGCACATCAGATGCACCATAAAAACACCTAAATTATTTTTAAATTATCTTATAAACATCATTTTAAATGTATTGCCAAAATGCCAAGAATTGAGGGAGGTAGATGCTGCAACAGATACAGATGTTTGGAGATATAAGGAAACTCTGTCATCATGAATTGACTTGAGGGAATATGATGGCATGTTATCACAGAAGGCTGGGATTCCAAGTGGTTAATTCCTCAGTGAAAGGGTAAGCTATGAAAATACTACTATGCACTGTAGGAACACATAAATACTTGCTTGACTTGACTTTGGTGCTGTTTTATTTGTTAGGAGTCAATTTCATTTTCTTTAAAAGATTCTTTCAAAATAATAGTGTATTTGGCAAAAGAGATTATTAGCAAGCAACTAGCAATGTATTTGGGAAAAAGACCTTTACCAAAAAGGGAAAATGGTAAATACAAATGGTTTTTATGGCTAATAGATTTCAAAGTGAGTCAGGAGTCATTCCAGAGGTTATGCTTATGCAAGTCTCAGCAGGATCTCATTGACTGTCAGAGTAAATAGTGCCTCAAATAACAGTGCTTCTGAGGGTCCTAGAGATATCCTGAAACTCAAAGTAGGGCAAACAGCTCAGGAATTTGGCACCTTGTCAATAGGCCTTACCTTGGAATTTAGGATCCCCAGTGTAACAGAGTTAGACTAATTTATAGGTTCTCTACACATGGCTCTTTTGTCCTTTTTATTTGAATCCATAACTAGCACCATACTTGATAAATATATGTCCCAGGGACTTAAATCTTTGGTCCGTCCATGTGCCAACTGAGCCCTGACTTTCAGCATAGTTGCAAAACACCTAGTCTCCAGTTCATTGGACTCACCCAGGACAACTAACAAGGAGATGATGGACAACGCCCATCTCAAGGAACAGAGAGTATCTATAACTGTAAGCAAGGTAGCTCCATCCATCTGTCCCATGGGATCTAAGCACCCTCTCAGTTAGAAGCTGAGTGGGCATCACCATTCCCAAAACCTCAAGATTGGGGAATGAACAACTAAAGTAGACTTATTATTATTCTAGGAATGAAGAACACCTATCATTGACATAAAGGCAGTAGGCACCAGAGGTTCTGAGGGATGGGAGAAGGAAGAATAGGTATAATATGGGGGGCATTTTTGGGATGTTGTATTTGTCCTGCATGATGTTGCAGTGATGGATATAGGCCATTGTATTACTATATTTTGCTATACTTATAAAATTGTCTGGGACAAAGTATAAACTATAATATAAACAGTAGTCCATGGTTAGTAGCAATGCTTCAATATGGGTTCATCAATTGTAACAAATGTAGCAGACTAATGAGGGATGTTGTTAAAATCCCTTATGTTTTTTATATAACATTTATATAATCTAAAGTTTCTTTAAAAATAAAAAAAAATTATTAAAAAAATAATAGTGCATTTTGAAGAGAGAGAGAGAGCAAGAAAGAGATTTCTATCCTCTAGAAATGTCCAAGCTGGATGATGACTGTATTCTGTGGGATTGATTTAGGAATATATGACCAGGTAATTTTGACAAAAGACAAGATAGAGCTCTTAGAAAGGAACAATGAAACTATTTGAGAAGAAAAATAACCTCAAAGAATGAAATATCAGATGATACATATCTGAAAAGAAAATTCATAGAATGGAAGATAGATCTGAAGAAATTACACAAGATTATAACACAATATGACAAAACAAGTATGAAAGAAGGGATAACATACTTAGAAGATGAGGAAAGACTCTTTAATTCACGTCTACCTGGAGCTACAGAGGAAGGAAATATTAATAGACTGTGAAAAGGATATATTTTAAGATACCATTTTTATAACTGAAAATATACATATCACTAGAAAAAGGAAGCACAGTATCTCTCTAGAAAGAGAAAGAAAAATAAATAATCTCAAACATATTTTGGAGTGAAAATTCATCTTACTAAAGTAAAAGATGATTGTTGAAGTAGGCAAAGAGACAAAACAGAAAATGTAGTAGGTTGAACCATATCAAACTGTTCTTTTCTGTAGGTCAGAAATAGTCAAATAGCTTCAATTTCATATGGCTGAAACTGGCAAAGGAACAACAGTACAACTGTTGGTATTTGGGGAGACAAAATTAATTGTCTTTTCCCCAAGATGGGAAACAAACCTCCTGAAAATGTATAACTTCAAAGCTCATTGATCTGTGGGCAGAATTCACAAAAGAGGTATATCCTGAGAAATCTCCAGCTCAAAAGTCATAATAGAATCTAGATGATGGTGAAATAGCACCTTCAACTTGCCAAAATAAAATAACTTTTATTTTAAAAGCTCAAACTTGATGAAACTGGTGGCTGAATAGAAATATTTTCTAGAAAACACTGCCAAATTTTACCACCCTTCCTAAAAGGACCTCAAAAAAGTCTGCATTGGGATGTCCACCACCATTGTGGAAATTGTAATACAGGAAATGTCAGATTTATAAGTAAGCCTTTATAATATTAGAACTATACACATAATAAGCATGATCTAATTCATACATACAGAGTATTGCATCCTAGTATAAAGAATATTTTAAAAGCACATAGGGCATTTTCAAAAGTTATTTATGCAGTTAGTCATAAGGAAATTTTTCTTTCAAGTTTTAAGAAAATGTGAATTGGGGAGGAAAATAAACCCTCAAAATAAAAGACTAAAATACAGTAAAAATAGAAAAGAGATAAAAACATTTCATGGAAAAAGAAACTTAAATAACCATTAAGTAATTTAAAAAATTTTTAAATTCATTCATAAGCAACAAATGATAATAATTACCACAATTTTGACAGTTTGAAGGTGAGTGGGTCACAAAATATCTTGTTCTTAAAGTTAATCTGTTCCTGTGCATTTAAACCTTATTGTAGGTGGACCTTTTGATTAAATTACTTCAGTTAATGGGCCATTGATTAGTTGCAGGATGAAGGGTGGTTCTTAATCCTTTTATTGGACTCTATTATAAATGGAGGAATAAAAGCTGTGGAAACAGAAAAAAGCTTCAGAGAGACAGAGGGGAACCCAGTAAGCAGAGACAATGCCTCTAAAGCAAGAAGCTAAAAGAAATGCAGCCCAGAGGAAAAGGCAGCTATCAGCAGAGCCGCCATTGTGCTTTGCCATGTGACAGGAGTCACAGCCAACCTTCTGGGGAGAGTTTCACTTGAGTCTTGATTTGGACATTTTTTTTTTTTTAGCTTCAGTAGTGTAAACTTATAAGTGAAAATATCCCCATAGTATAAACCAACCTATTTTCGTTATTGCTCCCAGAAGTTTTTAGCCAATTAAAACAATAAAATATATTTTTATCAGTGACATTGGCAATGAGTACTACATTTGAAAAATACCTAGTGCTGATTTAAGTGAAGTGAATCAGATCCTTTAATCCTGCAATCTTTTGATCAAACATTTGAGCAATAGTAGGCAAAACTTACATATCCTTTGATCGGCAATTTATTCTTAGACTATGCTTGTAAAAGTACTTATCCATCTTCAAAAAAAGAGAAGTTATAACATTGTTTTAATATGTAGAAATAAACCAGAGGCAAAACACCTTTGATAAATCATATCATACAATGGCATAATATACAGATGTTAAAAATAATGTTCTGAATGCACTGATGTGGAAAAAAGTGTAAGAAAAAATAATAAGGCATAGAGCAGTATTTATATTATCATATTATTTGTAAAAATACAATTTATGGTAAAGGCATATGTTATTGTCTACATACTATTTTTCTGAAAGTATATGAAAGAGTTGTTTATAGTCCTTAACTTTGGAGAAGAAACTAGGGGTTAGAATTAGATGGATGGTAAAAGGGAAACTATACTATTTCTTTGATTGTTTATATATTTTGCTTATGCATGCATTATAACATTTTGAAGTTAAAAATAGTCCATAATCTTAAATTATATACATTTTCCTCAATTTAATATGGAATAAATATGATATATAGTAATACTAAGCAAAATTTATGGCATAATGAGAAATTTCCTCTTGTTACCAATTTAAGTGGAGGATTTTAAAATTAATAACCTATTTTATGGATTACTTATTTGACAGTTTCAGTGGTTTGCAAATATGGAATTTTGAGGCATGAATGAAACCTGAGATGGAGAGAGAAGCCGGGGTAGGGAAGAAGCTTTGAATTGGATTGGATGTGAGAATGAAATTTTAATTTAAACTGGATTGGATCTTTTGATATCTGAAAGTATTTGCTGAAGTGGACTATTCCTAATACACAGAAGTAATAAAGGTGGAAATAAAAGTAAAAGATGGGAAACCTGAAAAATACTCTGGTACCTGCTTAATATGCCTTCATCTATGTAGTGCAGTAGTGCCCCAAAATGTGTTCACCGAGTGCGATGAGTGTGCCACAATGATGGGGGCGGTTGTGGTGTGGGAGGAGTGGGGTGGGGGTATATGGGAACCTCATGTTTTTAAATATAACATTTTTTATGTGATGTATATATCTCCGAAAAAATACAATTTACTAAAATGATGTGGTGGGGGGTTGGGGAGTTGGTTATATGGGAAAAATAAATAAATAAATAAATAAAGGGAAAAAAGAAATGAGGAAGAGAGAGCTAACAGAGTGTATAAAGCATAGTTGACAGCAGTGGTTGCAGAAACAGTTTCTTGTAATACTCTTAATTGGATTTTAAATGTTAAGTAAGAATCTTAACATTAAGATTAAGAAACAGTAGCAGTATTTTAAATTCCAAAGTTTCATAGAAATTCAACCTAACAAATAGCTGATTCTTGTCTATTATGGGTCATCATATTCTCTAAAACCCAGACCCAGAAAGGACAGAATTTTCTCTTCTGCTTTGTTTTCTTATAAAGATCTTTTATGAACATATATTAAATTTCTGCCTTCTATAGGTTTAAAGAGGAATATGACTTAAAGCAACAGTGATGGAACTCTGCAGCCTTGGATAAGGGTTATGACTTGGAAAGAAGAGGCTATTTTCATCCACTGTAGAGGAAAGATAGAAACAACAAAGAATTTAGGACTTGGATGCTTGTTTATTTCATGGTATGTTGAGGGATATTTTTAAATGCATACTTGTCTGTAAAACACTTACCATACTATACTGTTCTTCTTGGTACATACTTGAGCTATTTACACAGCCGCTTGTATACTATATTGCCACGGTTGAAGAAAAATTTAAAGACTAAATTTCTCTGTACATGTTTCCAATTAACTGGTGATCCACAATCAGAGACCATTGTTCCAATGAGGCTGTTTGTGCCTAGTTAACTATGAGAGTTTCTATTTTGTGTTATCTCCCCACGGATGGACGGAGGAAGAATTTTGATCTTTATGAAGGCAATCATACCAGCATGAGATATCCCAGCTTAACATCAAAGTCAACTTAAGAGTAATAACACTTTCATTCTTGGCTCTGACAAACCCTGAAATAATGAACAAGGATATGATACTGCCTAAGAGAAGAGCAAATCAGGAAAACCAGTCAGTTTTGAAAGCTTGTCCTAAGTGTGGTCTCTAGCCCTGCTTCTGAGGTTTTATGTATATATCATTGAAAGAGACTCATTATAGGTTTCTCTATCCACATTTAGCTCTTTACACTTTTCATTAATGTAGCAACTGGCATCTTATGTTTTGTGGACAGTAGAAATTACTCAAGCTCTCTGCCCTACTGATTTTCCTCAGACAGACCTGCAGGGCACTTTAACCTTTGGAATTGAAAAACCATAACTAAGGACCTAGAAAGGGAACATTAAAGTCATAGTTTCTTATGTTACAAATGGAAAGAAACAGAGGTAAGAGTGAGTAAGTATGTGACTTACTTAAAATAAGGGTTTATCAATTTTCACTAGACTCAAGAATACTTGTAGCAGCTCTGGTAGGTAACTAAATGAGTAGAATGAAATTTATTTCTTTCCCATTGTAAATTAATTTTCCCAGTCTAAGAAGTATCAGAGAGCAGAATGGCTCTTCTCTAAATCAGGAGACCAGTCAGTCAAACATGGCTCTGTTGCCATGTGGTGCATTGTGGAATTTATACACATTTAGCCTTTAAAGAAAGGACATGTAATTGCAGCAGTGTGCCATGAAATCTCTTTAAATCTGGCAAATGTACTGCAATCTTTGTTAGCAATTATAAATTCACAGTGGTAGGTGATAGGAACAGAGAGAGAAATGGGATGTCAGGACAAATGAGGATCACTTGCTGGCAACTGTCTATTCAGATGCCAACAAATTAAACAGTTTGAGTTTCATTGTGGTATTTGTGCTACTGCTTGGAAAGTAGCAGTTAATTTTTATACCCTCCTGCCATCTCCACCTTTGTTATCACGAAGCAAACAAATTTAGTTTCCAATGCACATAGTGATGCCATCAAAAAAGAGTATTTCTCTAAAGGAAGATATTTTTAAAAGGAAAACATTTCTTCCTAAGATTATAGCATATTAACTTGCATCAACAAAAACATAATCAGGGGAGTAAAAATAGAGAAAAAATTTGTCTAAGTATAACTTAAGTAAATCAACTATATGGCAATATATGGCCATATATATATAGTGTGTGTGAGTGTATTCTTATTTGAAATTGTGCATCTTCTCATGAAGACTTTAGTGGAGCAAATATTCAGAGTTCCCAAGTTGTTGGAAAGTGAAAATGGTAATGCTAACATAATGAAAATGCTGTTTTACACTGGATCTAATTCACAAATAGCATCCTTGTATTTTAAAATAAAACAAAGTTGTGCAGTGCTATGCAATGCTACGCATAATGAAAATATTGTTTTATGCTGGAGCTTATTCACAAATAGCGTCCTTGCATTTTACAATAAAACGTAAGTATGTAGTCAAAGTACATTTCTCAAGAACATGGATCATTTTGCCCTTTCTGACAAATTTCAAATTTGCTACCCAAGGCCATTGTGCAAGTTAAGTTTAACAGATGAGGCTGCATAGGCCCACTTCATGTAAATCTCCCAAACACATTTTAAAGTCCAACTATTTTGTATGTAAATTTAATTCTTAGTTCTAAGGTTAGGGAGTATCTTCAGAGAATTCTTCGATGTCATTTTGTTTCCTCTATTTTCTCTTTCCCTCACTCTCGATCTATTCTCTGGGTTTCATAAGCACTCATGCTGTGCACAACTATTCCTTCAAAGAGGTTCTGTAGAAATAACTCATTACATAAAAGCATCTCCACTTCTTCTCTGCTGCTGTAAACCCCTAACCTTTTTCTTTCTTCAATTTCTTATTCCAAAATACTTTTTTTCTTTTCAATTCTTTCCTAACATATTTCCATAGTTCTTCCTCAAAAATCTGCAAATGATGGTGATTATTGCTAAATGAATAATATATGGAGTGAGATATGATTAGTCTTATTTTTATTGCAAACCAGCAACTTCAATTAAATTGAAATAGGCCATTTTCTTATTTCTGGGTTTGAGAAAAGTACATCTTTATCTGGAACACTAATGAGAAATGAGCATTAGATATGTTATTATCTAATTTTGAGAATGCATTAAAATTAAATGAGGTATTTTATCAGTATAGTGACATCATATTTCAAATTTTAACCTTGCACAACTGGAGTCTCTCACTCAGCTTACATATAAACATTCTTCTGTAGGATTCTTTAGCAATCTTAATGGCAATACATGATGATGAATTGAAGCTCATGGGGAACTGAAAAGCAGGATGAGCTCATTAATCAATTCACTATAGTATCTGTCACAGGCAACTTTAGAATTATCTATTTCCTTTTCATATCTGGAAAAGTCTAGTTGCCAGATGATTATCGATAAAATGTCATAGTGAAGAAATATCTGAAACTGAAGTGTAACAGCTTTGATATAAAGTATGTGAATTATAAAAGAACAGCAATGTTTGGTTATTAACTCAGACGCCGACAATACACCAATATTTTATATGAAGTGGGATTAAAAAACTGAAAAAGTGGATGTTAATAACTACCTTTAACAGAATAAAGTAACCACAGTGTAGGCACTTAATTAATAGACTGATAGCTCCTACATCGGCATGTTAAACCTAGACCTGATCCCCAAATTTCTGTTTTAAACACTGAACTTTCATCAGATCTCCAGCCTCATAGTCCAACTGTTTATGATATCTCTGTATGAATGTGTCCTAAGCATCTCAAACTTAGGTTAACCAGGAGGGAATTTTACTTTTATTTCTCAAAACTGCTTCTGCCTCAGTCCCCCATAATACTGTTTACTTTGTGATGTAAACCAAAAACCATGAGTCTATCTCAATTATACTCCTTTACTCACTTCTTGTAGCTAACCCAGAGCAAGTCAATATATGTCCATGTACTTCTTAACATTCCATTATTATTATATTAATCCAAGTAATTTCCTCTTGGCAAGATCATGGTAATGGCCTTCAACTAATTTTCCTACTTCTCTTCATGACTTCTCCATCTATTGTGCATAGTATAAACTGAATAATGTCCAAAATGTTAAATAAAATCATGTCAATCCCTACATTTAAAATAATTCTTGCACCCTTATTTACTTAGATATATTCTCAATTTTTACAGAATTGAGCAGCAGCGAAACGTTCACATCTCAAACTTGAACCACCTTCTCCCTTGTTTATTTGGTTCCAACACTGCTAGGATTTTTTGTCCCTTCATTATGACAGCTTGTTACTAAGAGAGTACTTGCACAAGATACTCTCTTTGCTTAGAACATACTTCTACTCGACACTAACAAGGTTGGCTCCTGACCATTTAGATCTCTATTAAATGTCGGTGTAAGCTAGACTCCTTCCCTAAGATCTCCAGCTATTGTAACTACCTAGATGATCTCTATCTCTTTACCTTATTTTCATATCATTGGTATTTTCATGTTTAGGTATTATTATTTTCAAACTTCCATTGTCTATCTCCCTCTACTTGAATGTCAACTCCATTAGAACATGAAACTTATCTGTCTTGTTCACCCTTCTAATTTCAAGATGTGTAACAGTGACTGGTACCTATCAACATTTAATAAGTGTTTTCCAAATTAATTAATAATACATTTTCAACTGTATAAATATTATAACTCTAGTAAGTATGTGACAGGCAGAAAACTGTTTGGAAACATTTGAAGTATTGATTCTGTGAGCCAACACGGTTCAGAAAATAGATTCATTTTCTGTCTTATTTTTGACTTGGGTTGGAATATTGTATGTTTACCTTATTGTTCTGGATTGCTAAAGTTTGAACTTAACAACAGTGAATACACCCATAAAATATTATTTAGAGGTTGTTATGTTCCAAGCATTGTTTAGGTATTTTCCAAATGTTGTAGCAGTTTGGTATTATCTATGAATTCCAAAAATAGATATTGGATTATGTTTGTAAACTGGTTTGTTCCTTTGGGAATATTAGATTTTATTGGATTCAGAGGGTTCACTTTTACCTAATTGGGCCACATCAGTGGGTCAATGAGTCCCCACCCCCTTGATGGGTGGGAACTCACAGAGAAAACTGCATGGCAAAGGAGTTAGTTGGAGTAATTGCAACTGAAACCCCAAGAAGTAAACACAGAGGAAAAGAACACAGAAGAAAAGAGATGGCTCCATAAACATGGCAGAGACCCTGAAAGAGAGCGAGACTGATAGTCTTCAGCTGACCTTGTGAAGAGAACAGAGCAGCTGATCCTGGAGAGGAACAAGAGAGACAAGACTTATCCCAGCCTACAGCCAATATTAGAAGAAGCTGAGACCATGGAGATTTAAGAGGAAGAGGGAGGCTGAACCCTCGCAAATGTGGGCAGCCATCTTGCTCCAACACATGGCAACAGACTTTGGTGAGGGAAGTAATTTACTCATTATGGCACTGACTGTAAGCTTCTATCCAAAATAAATCCTCTTTATAAAAACCAACCAGTTTCTGGTACTTTGCATAAGCACCCCTTTGGCTGACTAATACACATGTTAACTCATGTGATCTTTGTAACACCCTAATAACATAAATTTTATTCTACAGGTGTGAGAAAACCAAAACACAGAAAGTTTAAACAACTGGTTTGAGCTGACATGACTAGTAAATGGTAGAATTTGGAATGAAGCTAAAAAGTCTGGTTTGTCAGTGTTCATAATCACTAAGATATATTATCTCTTAACCTTGAAAGGCACCTTAGCTCATCCAGTCAATGTTCAACCATCATTTATTGAAGATATGCTGCATTAAAGACCAAGTATTAGATATTTTAGATGGAAAGATAACTATTATACAATCCTATTCTTCATAAACTTTTATTCTTGTTGGTCTAGCTGAAAAGTTTATAGTAAGTTAAGAATCAATTACGATGGGGATGACAAATATTTTCTAAGTAGAAGTACAAAGAGCTAGTTGATCACATAGGAAGGGTCCCAACATAAATTAAAGAAGGAAGGTTGTCAGCAAAGACATGTTAGAGGAGTTTATGTTTACCCTAAATCCTAGAGGATCAGTAGGATTTACCTGGGAGAATAATAGGTATTTTCCAGACAGAGGAATGCAGCAAATAATAAAGCTTAAAGTCAAGGTCTAATCTGGCATGCGTTTTGTTTGTTTGTTTGTTTGTTTGTTTACAGGGTTAGGCTAGATATTAGACATTCTCAAATGTAGACATACAATTCCTGGTTATCAGCAACACATGTTCTCATGTGAATCTACCTTCTAATGCTAACATTTAGTGTCTTTCTTGATCTACTTATTACAAAGTCAACCACAGTCACTACCACAGAACTGATTTTATTCATCCTATAGAAGGAGGTAAAATCAAATAAATAAGAAATATTAAAACTTGTGCAAACAAATGACTTAAAACACTTTAAAATTTAAGTATTTAAAAATTTTTGAAATAGAAACATTCATTATATTTAAAAGAAATAATTTTGAAAAGCATAGTTATGCATTATTATGTTTAAGAGTGACCAATAATCATATGGTGGTTAATATCTGTATTTAAATTTAAGTGTGCTTTTAATGACCCCCCCAAACAACTTTTAACTATTACCTTAATAGGAATAATAACTAATTTTGAAAGAAAAAGACATGAATAATAATTGCAATCATGAAATCTGTGGATTTACAATCTTATTCTTGGAAATTTCTATGTATCTCAAATTGTGTATTTCCCTTGATGGAGGCTTTTGGAATCAAAAGAGATAGAATTGATAATAAAATAGATAGATAGATATAGATTCAAAATATTAAGTATTATTTAATGCACTATCATCACAGAGGAACCCTTAGTAGCTACATTAATGAAGACAAACAGAGGGACACTATTGGAATCATTTTTATCCATCATATTTTATTATTTCATTAGAATGTTAAAGATTTTAAATCTTTAGAAGGGTTCATTTCTTTCTTTTGTCTTATGAATTATTATGAAACTGAAGAAGAAAGCAGAGCAGTTCATTTCTTTACTACCTATTAGTAAAGATAGTAAATTCTCATAAAGATATGAGGATTTATCTCATGATTAATTGTACAACTTTTCAGTAACTATCTTTATTGCTAAAGAATTTTCCATTGAAGACTTGAGAGAAAATTTAAGGACATTCATCAAAGTTCCCATTTGGAGTCTAGAGAAACAATAAAGTATATATTGACTTCTATTGAGGAATGGATCATGATTTATTGATCCAAAGGGAGAGTCAATATTTACCTTCAGTGAAAATAATTCTTGATGGACAATAAAATGTAAAATTTAATACATCATGATTTCTAATCAGAAATATCTTGAAATCTATTAAATAATGACACTATATAAATGTAATTTATATTTTTTTAGTTTATGAAAAGTCGGTGCATTGTAAGAAACTTGATAATAAACAGGATATTAAAAGTAAAAAAATACCAGTAATTCTCCATTAAAAAGCTTAGTATTTTTATATATTCCACATTTTCCTATAAAATTTTAATATTTTGTAATGTTTATATATCTAAATTTTTATTTTAAATATAATAAAATATGCATTTTGTATTATTCTCAAGTATTCATTCCTCCTTCCTGTAAAAGGATTACACACCCTCACCTATTGACATGTGATTTGCCATATCTCATGTGCAGTCTTCACCCCACTGGCATTGTGCTTGGCCACATACTTTTGCCAATGGCATGGGAGCATACATACATGAGTCGTACCTAAGTCTAAAGAGCTGTTGCATGTTTCCACCAGCACTGTTGATGTTTACTCTCTGCCATAAGATTACTATGTCTTTAGAGGGGCTTCTTCAAAGTTAGAAGACATGTAGAAGGAGGAAGTACCACTTAAGTCACAGATGCCGAAATGTAATGTTGAACAAGAAATAAATATTTTTTATTGTAAGCCATTGAGATTTGTGCTATTGTTGCTGTAGCAAAGGTAACTAACATACTCATGCATAAAGATATTGTAAGATGAGATTTACCCTAACTGCGAGATAAAAATTTTGCCTTTATTTATTTATATATATTGATAAGAACACACACCTCGTTGGCCAGAGACAAAGACTGTTTATTATTTTAGCACTCTGACCCCCATACCTTAGGGGGTAGCATGTTCAGATGGCCAGATGGTATCTTCACGTGCAGTGAAGTGATTACCAGAGAGTTACCCTCAAGTCAGGAAACTTCATTTTTTCATAGGGCTGCTGGTGACCTGCTCAATCTCCCCTCCCTAGAGAAAGAGTGACCTTATCTTTACTCTTGAAGATAAATAATTTTCTTTCAAGGAGAGGAAGAAGATGTAGTATTCTGAATGTCAGGTGTGTGTGGGGGGAGTTCTTTATCTTTATTACATTGGCCAAGAAAAAATCTACCATGGGCTCTACTATTTTTAGTTTTCAAGAATATTTGCATAACAAACTTAAAAAAAAAATCTCAGTGCCCGTTGCTCAAAATATCCAAAACATGCAAAAATGTTAGATATTCAAGGTTTGTCTCTGGACACATTTATGCATATGTACCTACATATTTGCATGTAAAGATCTCATATACATCTCCAGATTTACCTCTACATATTCTATATGCATATACTTATTTTCACATTAAGACAATACTGCTTATTTTGTTTATGTACTTGTTCTTTCTCTTAGCAATAAATGATGTACCTTTTCTAGCCATTAAATGTTCTAACGAGAATATAATATTTAATAGCCTATATCATGGTGTGACTAAACCATAAACAAAATTGTTAATTCTTTATTATTGAATAAAGGTAGGTAGTTTGCAAATGTTCACCAATGTATAATGCTATAAAAAACTTCTATATTACAGAGGCTATGTCTTCACATTGTGTAGACCTTGGAGATTCAAAGAATGGAAATAAGATCTGATTTTCGTATGATTATTTTACCTAACTGAATATTTTTATAATGTTTCTTTAATATATTTGACTGATGAGTATATTTTGTTTTTAAGTATACAATTAATCACATATACATTATATTGGTCATTGCAGTCAATCCAAAAAAATGTTTGGATTTCTATTTTCACTGAAGTTGGTTTCCTAAAACATATATTCCTTGAATTTATGACTATTACAGTTTTCTCTGATTTGGAATTAGTGTGCTATAAATTCAGTGAAAGATAATGCCGACATATCTGACAATATAACACTTAAGAAAGACTAGTGATAAACTATTCTTGACACCAGGGACAGGAGATTCTTGGTGGAGATGTCTAATCCTGAGCCATAGCTTGGGGCTACTCTTCTGTACATCTGTCTTGCTGTAATATCTAAAGATTCATGAGAGTTCAGCAACAATCAAGCCCTCAACTCAACCACACATATCCTGAATAGTGTTGTCAGATGAAATACAGCATACCCATTAAGTTTGAATTTCAGATAAATAACATTTTTTTGTTATAAGTATGCAATATTTGGGGCATATTTATTTGATAAATATGGCCGCACTAATCCAGAGTGAGAATGCCTCTATGCTGACTGTTGCAAAGTATCCAAAGGTGATTAGTATTTTTTAAATCAACAAACATAAGATAATATTATTTATATGAACTTGATGCTAATTTGTTTGGGGGAGGGATGGAATAGGGAAAAACATAACTTATTTCCTGATCAATATCTATCTAGAAGCTTAGCAATCTTATTAATCTTCCTAAAGAACCAACTTTTTTCATTAATTTTTTTCTATTGTTTTTCTGTATTCTATTTCATTGATTTCCATTTTGATCTTTATAATTTCCCTCTGCTTACTGTTCATTTCATCTGCTATTCTTTTCTAGTTTTTTTTTTTATTGTAGAAGCTGAGGTCATTGAATTGAGACCTATCATATTTTCTAATACAGGCAATAAATATGATAAATACTTGACAAAAATCCCATTTCAAGTACTGCTTCAGTGGCATCCCACAAGTTTTGATAAGCTGTTTTCATTTTCATTCAGTTCAAAATACTTCTTAATTTCTCATTTGATTTCTTTAACCCATGTGCTACTTAGACATGCTTTTCTTCATTTCCAAGTATTGTGAATTTTCACAAAAGCTTACTATTATTGATTTCTGATTTAATTCCACTGTGGTAAGAGAACTGTTTTATTATTATTATTTGAATCATTTTAACTTTATTGAGATTTGTTCTATTGCCAGAATATGTTCTGTCTTCACAAATGTTCAATGTACACTTGAAGAAAATGTGTATTCTGCTATCGTTGGGTGGAAAGTCCTGTAAGTATCAATTAGGTCAAGTTGATTCATTCTGTTGTTCAAATTTTCTATGTCCTTACTAATTTTCTCTTTTCATTCTACCAATCATTAAAAGACAAATATTGAAGTCTTTGATATATAATTTTATTTGCTCATTTCTCCTCACAGTTCTATTTGTTTTAGCTTCATGTATTTTGAAACTCGGTTAATAAGGGTACAAACATTTAGGAATTTATATCCTCTTGATGAATTGACCCCTTTATCATTAGAAAATGAAATTGTGATTCTGGTAAAATTCTTTGTTCTGAATTTGACTTTTTGCTGCTCTTTCCTCTCCCATATTCTTCCCTTTGAACTCTAGCTCCCTGGTTTTCTCCTACTCTCAGTCTTGTCACTTAATGCTTTGTGTAGGCATCTCCTACCTGAACTGCATTACTGAAATCTGTTTCAAGGTATTAAGCTGAAGGAACATTGGAATCATTTTGTTTTGTTCATATACCCCCATCCCCTGCCATCTCTTAGGATTATTTCTGATGTTTAGGCTCTTGAAAAGTTATTGTTTCATATATTTTGTCCAATGTTTTGGTTAATTCAAGTGGAAGGCCATGGACTGAAGCTATTTAATTGCTGATTTGGTTTCTAAATACTTATGGAAGTACACATTTTTTATATTTCTTGTTTGGTTTTCTCAAGCTGTATTTTCTGGGAATTTGTTGATCTGATTTAAATTTCTCAATTTATTGGTATAAAATTTTTGGTGATATCCATTAATTTTTTTAATGCCTTCAGGATCTGAGTGACATCAATTTATTTGATTCCCTGTACTATTTTTAAAATTCTCTTTATCTTTTATTTCATAATTTGCCTTACAAAGTCGATCATTTCTTTGGTCGTTTCAACTAACTAACTTTAGACTTGTCGATCTTGATTTGGTTTCTATCTTTTAATTTCTGTTATTTTCCTTATTTTTTATTCACTGTACTTACATTGGGATTAATTTTCTCATCTTTTACTATTTTTAATATGGGTGCATCAATCATTATTTTCTACTTTTAAACAAAATAAATACATGTGAAATGTTTTAAATGCACATTTCTAAAATTTTATAGTGGTACTTCCAGTGGGGTCTGAGGAACAAACCCATATTAAACACATTAACGTTTCTTTGTGAAATATGCCACTATTTAGGATACATTTAGGCTTTAGATACCTTCACTTTGTTTCAGAATAAGTTTTGCTACCAAACAAGTTACAAACATCTCTTATTTTCAGATCATTTTGGTTTTCCATTTGTGGCTAAAATACTGTGGACCTGTGTTGAGAAATTTAAAAATTCATAATTCTATTAGATAAATATTAATATTAAGAAGTTTGGAAAAGAAAAATAGCATAAACTCTCCTCCAAAAAAGTGAAATAATGTATAATTCCAAGTGTTCCCATTGAAAATATTATCACAATAAGTGAATACATGGTTAAATTTATAAAGGCAAAAGACAGATGGCACAGGTGACTAAGTATTAATATCAAAATTAAGCAATGAACAACAGGTCCATCAGGGATTAAATTTACAGTTGGAGACTATTGTAATCATTTTTTGCAAATACATTTAAACTGAGACATAATGTAACAATTCCTAGAAAAAGTATGAGTGAATAAAAAGCTTGGCTACATTGGAATTTCTTAAATTTGTAGCATCAGTCATTAAAAGCTTTCCAAGTCATAAACAAACACTCAGCCCAAATAATTTTGCAACCTAGTTCTACAAAACTTTCATTAATACCTCATTTCACTATTATGTAATGTTACTGATAACAGAAATCAACAAAATATTTCTCAATTCAGTCTAGGAAGACAATGTAAAATTGACACACACAAAAATAAAAGAAAAATTACAGGCCAATCTTACATGTGGGCGTTGATGTAAAAATTTTAATAAAAATATTTTCAGATGTGTATCAAAAATGTAATTCTTCATGAACAAATTGAATTTTTCCAGTAATGCATGGGTGATTTAACACTTTAATACAGAAAATGATGTATCATTTACTTTATTCTTATGAAAAGAAGGAAAGTCAGTGGACTTGGCCCAGTGGTTAGGGCATCCGACTACCACATGGGAGGTCCACGGTTCAAACCCCGGGCCTCCTTGACCCCTGTGCAGCTGGCCCATGCGCAGTGCTGATGCCGTGCCATGCAGGGGTGTCCCCTGCATAGGGGAGCCGCACACGCAAGGAGTGCGCCCCATAAAGAGATCCACCCAGTGTGAAAGAAAGTGCATCCTGTCCAGGAATGGCACCGCACACACGGAGAGCTGACACAACAAGATGACGCAACAAAAAAAAAGAAACACAGATTTCTGTGCCGCTGACAACAGAAGCGGACAAAGAAGACAAGAAGATGCAGCAAATAGACACAGAGAACAAACAACCGGGGTGGGAGGGAAGGAAGGGGAGATAAATAAATAAATAAATAAATAAATAAATAAATAAATAAATAAACAAATCTTTAAAAAATAGAAGGGGAAAAAGAGAAAAACTGACCAATTAATATAGGGAGAAATGAAATTTGCTAAAAATTCAAACCATTGACTTATAATTAGCATGAGTGGGGTATTAGATTACCCTATTGAAGGGTATTCTCTGCACTCATATCAAATGCTATTTTTAATGGTGCTGTATTAGAAACATTAGGTAGGCAAGGAAGTTAAGCAAGGAAGTAAAGAATTTATTAAGAAACAAGAAAAGAAAAAAATAGTACACAGACATGGGTGTGGGCATGCTACAGGGTGAGACGCACATGTGGGGGACTAATGGTCTTTTTAAGACCTTTCCTCCTCCCCTTTCCTAATGTGGGGAGGGACCCCAGCTGTTTGTTGTTCTGATTGGTTGCCTAATGATCTCTGCCTATTAGCTCTCGGGGGGCCAATGGGAGGCATGTTTGGGGTTATCTGGGGTTTCTCCTTGACCCTGGAAAGAGTTCCAAATGGGACCTCATGGCCAGGGTTTCAGAGGGGTCTTTCTGGCTTTGTTCTTAGTACCAGCCTTCTTTTAGGGAGTTTCTAGATGGGGTTTCATGACCACATTCTCTTCCGGATCTCAACCTGTGACTCAGTTTTTTTTTCTCCCTATACTAACTGCTCAACTGCCTCTCAAAGAGTTTACCCCGTTATTCTTTAGGGGAGCTGAGGAGTGATGGTCCTTTTTCTGTAGCTGCTTCCTGATGGTTAGGGGGAGTAGGCCCTGCCTGTCAGGGTATAAAATCCTCTGGCTATTCTAATGAGATTGAGGTAAGATGGATCCAGCACTATGGTTGGAGCTGGATGAAATCCCCACATGACTAATACTTTGTTCAGGAAGGCGTTGATTCTGGAAGAAATAAACTTAGCACTTTGAAGACACATGGTCCTACTAAAAGAATAAAGAAGATGGTGGTAAGTGTGCCCCAAAAGGGGGCCAGCTATGACATACTAGACCATGAGAGTGAGAAAGGCCAGGTGCCTCTAGAGGGTGCATCTTCTTGAAGTTGGTGGGCTTCATCTTGCAAGTTTTGAGTGCTGTCTAGGACTGTTCTGGAAAGACATAGAAACATCATATTTCCTTGAGAAACAGACATGTTCCTTTCTGTGCTGCTGTTAGCATGTTTAGGGCTCTGAGATTTTGCAGCACTACAGCAACAAGGGAGTCTGTTGACTGTAAGAGCTTCTAAGGCACTGCTAGTTTCTCCTATGCTGTTTATTTGACTCTAGGGAAGGATTGCTGACCCCAGTTCCCATGGCTATGGTTATGCCTAGGACATCTAGGAGAGGGATGAGGAGGGCCACTGCCCTAGACCTAAACTCACAAAGACAGTGTAGGCAACAAGACAAGCATATAGCAAGCAAAATAAAGACAGTACTTAAGAGAGCCATTCTTCTCCCTTATAGGCATGTTCATTAATTACTTAGAAAAGAAATAAAGTTTACCAGGATTTTTAACTTGTTCAATATCCCTCTTATTATGATCTAGAACAGAAGAGATGTCATATTCATCAGGTATATAAGTACAGCACTTATTACTAATCAATGCAAAAAAGTTCCTCTTTGAGCTGCAGTTAATAGATCTGAGCTCCAGGTTTGCAACACTGTACCTGTTTTCTCTCCATGGGAGCAGGCCATAATGCCAATTGTGTTTGTTTAAGTTCTACTCATGTTACTCTGGTAATTATTGCTCCACTTAGTATGTCCTTCACACAACCAGCATGCTGCAGCACTGTTGGTCCTAGATAGAGGCTAGTAAGGTAAGTTTCAGTTTTTCACCAGCCTGGTGCATAGTGCCCTTTCTCACTATGAAACAGAGCCAGTCTGGAAGTAATATCCGTTTAAATCTGGCCATATCAAGCTATCACTGGCAGAAGCATTTATTTTAATATCAGGGACAGGGTAATGAGTTCCAGTATCATTGTTTTTATTCAACATTGTGTTGAAGGTTCTAATTAGCTAAGACACTTCTGAAGAAGATGAATAAGGTAAGGTAATTTTTCCTAAAAGATGTCAAGATCTATTATATACTTAGCAATAAAGAAACTGAGGCATTGAAATAGAAAAAGTAACCAATGGAACAAAATAGAGTGTCCAGAAGTAAATCAGTTTATATGTAGAAATTTGATCACAGAGATGTTTTTGCAGATTACTATAGAAAGGATAGACAATTCAATGAATAGTTTGAGGCAACTGGTTACCTATTTGGAAAAAAAACACCATAAATGGATTATTTTAAAATAATATATATACTAATCCTGTTGCTTTTAAAATAAAAGGTACAATTTTAAATTATTTTAAAGAGTTTTTAGGCATTTTATTCATGAGCTCATGATAGAGAAGGATTATTTTATATATAATATAAACTGTGATAATCATAAAGAAATGAAAATTAAGAATTTTTATTAATGAAAAGACATCACAGGAAAGTGAAAATAAAAACCACAATATCAGAGAAGACATTTGCAACATATATAACTGAAAATGAACATATAAATTCTAAATTCTTTCATATTCATATTTTATATTAATATTTATATATTTTTATTATAAATATAAATAAGTTAAGACAAATACTCTGATAAAAATAGACAGAATGAAAGAAGAGGCATTTTACAGAAAAGGAAAGTCAAATATCAACTAACATGAAAAATTGCAAAAATTCTTTAGTAATTAGAGAAACAGAATTTAAGATCATAGTGAGAGATGTGTGTACTCTCACAATTGTCAAGATAGAAGTTACAACTTGTTGAAAAGAATGGGACAATAAGAATTCTTACTCTTTAGGTTTAGTGTATTGGTGCAATCACTTTAGAAAACAAATTGGTGTTATCATTTAAAGATGGAAATTTACATATTTTATTACTCAGAATTTTAACTCCTTAAAATGTACTGAAGAGACTTATAATTTTATACTAGGAGATATATAATAGCAGCACCTTCTGTAGAAGTAGAAAATATCCCAGACACATAGTCTTTGTTTGGGAAGTAGAGAGATAGACTTTGTAGCAGTTAAAGATCTAGTTTTAGAGTTGAACATAAAAACATAGATCATATTTTGAATATATTGATGAATGTCCCCTCCACCCTGCAAAATACAAAACAGAAGGGAAAAGAAAAGAAAAGAAAAAGAAGCAAGCCATGGAAAATTGTTAAATATTTAGAGCAGGTATATTTGTTACATTTGTGTGGAACTCACACACATATGCAAAAATCAACACATTGCTTAGGAATACCTATGTTATTTATATTTGATAAAGATGAAATTCAGGTAGGGACTTCTTGTAGGGGAAAAAGATATAGAATGGAGGTGTAGAGCACACAGGTATTGGGTGAATTGCTATTCATTTGATTATTATGCTTTATAACTTAAATATGTTTTATTATTGCCTGACTCAGAATGTGTGCTCAAAAAATTTTTGTTAAATTCATAACATATGCTTTTTATGTACTTAGTATTGCAATTCAAGATAATGAAGACTATGCCTTAAATGTTATGGTAGACTGATCTGTGTACCCCCCATCCCCCACCCCACAAGGATTGCTAGCCATCCTGAATGCTACCAACTATGGCAGGAAGTAAGTCTTCTAGTCTCTAAAATTGTGAGCCAACAGATTCCCGTTGTTAAGCCAACCCATTATGTGGTGTTTATTTAGCAAGATGGAAAACTAAGACAAATATAAATAATATTGTTAATGTCATGATAAATATTTACTTATAATTTTGTCACATTAAGTTATTTCCTTAGGACTGAGTATCCAAGAATATAATTAGAATGCCAAACAACTTGAATATTTTATAATTTTTAATGTATATTGCCAAATCTTTCCTCCATAGTGTGCTGATATTTCTTTCTACCTCTAAGACTCATGCATCAACGCTATATATTTTTCTTTTACCATCATATTTTGCTAGTTTAATTGTTCAAAATAATATTCTAGTATAAAATATTTTCTTCTTTGTTTCCTACTGAGATTAATCATTTTCCATTTATTTTAATTGTTTTAGATATTGGTTTGAATTCCTTAATAATTTATATAAATATTTTTGGTGGAAATAATAAACTCAAATTCAGATATTATGAGAAACATCTATACTGTTTCCCATTTTAATTTTTAATCAAGGTAATTTGGTAGGTACACCAGAAAAACATGTTCTTGAATCTAATCCATCCTGTGGGTATAAACTCATTTTAAGTAAGATCTTTTGATGAGCCTACTTCAGTTAAGGTGTGACCCACCTCATTCAGGATGGGACTTAATCTTATTACTGGAATCCTTTATAAAGAGAATGGATACAGAGAGAAAGCCACTGAAAAAAGAAACTGAAGTCAACAATACTGTAAAGAGAAGCGAGAGACCAGCAGGTACTACCATTTGCCTTGCATGTGGCAGAGGAGCCTAGAATTGCTGGCAATCAGTCTTTGGGAAAAAAGCACTGCCATGATGATGCCTTGATTTGGACATTTTTCAGAACACTAACCATGAACAAATAAATTCCCATTATTCAAACTGAACCATTTCATGGTATTTGTTTTGAGCAGCCTAGGAAACTAAAACAAGTAATCACATAGTTATATATATCCTTTTGTCTTCTTTGGTATTATTTTTCCTTTGAGTTTTAAAATCAGGAAATTATCCACCCTCCAACATTTAAGCTATGTAATTACATTATAGTTTTAATATATTTTTAATATTTAATTCTGTTATAGAATTTACTTTGAAGTAAAATGAAAGCTATTTACTTTCTTCAGATCTTATTGGTTCTCCTAACACCAAGTATTTTATTTTTGTGACAATTCTCTATTTATTAGTCAATTTCATAATTATTACTGATCATAACATAGTTTAATATTCATGAAATTAGCCCCTTTACTATTGTTTCAATAGTTTTTAGATAGTGTAGTATTTTTATGTCTTCCTTTCAAAAATATATTCTGGTTTTTCTAGTTCACTTATACTGAACAGCAAGTCTTAAAGAATTGGTTTCTCTAAAGTTTAGTATTCTTTTCCACACATTTGGTGTTTCTTTTATATTTTATATTTTTCAATGAAATTTTGGAATTTTCTGTTTATGGGTTACATAGATATCTTTTATATTTTAAAATTTTTTCTCTATTAGATTCTGTTACTTTGGGGAATGAGATTTACTTTAAATAAATTTTCTTAAAATAAATTTACTAAATGGTAAAGTATTTTCCTCAATATCATGAGAGTTTTTTTTATAAACCAAAAGATAGATTTTTTCTTTCTAGTTTTTGAACAAAAAGCTTTCTATGGTTCCAATGTTGAGATTCAAAGATCAAACTCAACTATCTTATAGTAATGACGGATGTTGGCAAACTCCTAATTGTAGATCTATACATATTAGGAATACAAATTGAAATTCAGACTACTTGGGAAATTTCAAGAATACCTGTATTCAAACTGTGCTCCATGGGAAGTCCAGATGAGTTAAGAAAGAGGCAGGAATCACAAGGAAAGGGAGAAAAAGGAATAGAGGTGCCTGTCAAACCTCTCTGGCAAAACAGCACAGCTTTATCTGAATATCATTTTAAGCTTCCAAATAAGATTTTTATCATTTTATAAAAGAACTACTGTCCTCAAACCAAAGAGTTTTCAAAATTTCTAATTTATCTTTCTAGGTTTTATAACATTCAATATAAATACTCAATATTGACCATATTCAATATTTGAATGTCTCAGAGAATCTCCTTAAACAGCAACAACAACAAAAACAAAATAACACCAGGTTTGGGCCTGGTGATGATACCATCTAAAATTGAAGTCCAAACTTGAATACTATGAAAGGGGTATTTTATAAAACCACTGAAAATCGTTAAAAGATTCTCAGGCTACTATTGTACAAGAAAGAAGGAAACCCCATTGTTACCCTTTGACTTTATTGGCAGCATTACAGGAAAATGTGACAAACTAATTGTGAGCTAAGTCACCAAAGAGGAACTCATTCATGATCTTGGCCAAACCTCACAGGTGAGAAGACAATTTATTAAAATTCTTGTATATTAAAAAAGGAGAAATGGCAATTTAGGATTACAAAAAGTTGTGGTATGTTTTAAATAATTTCTATCAACACATTAACATATTTAGCTCACACACACATACACACATGTACACAGCATTGATTTAGTCAGGAGAAATTACCAAGGGTAAGTTTGAGCTTCTTTATCTCCCTTAAGAGGTCCTCATGCTGAATTTTCAGAAAGCAATATCAAATAACATCTTAACAGAATCTACGATGCGTTGGTTTCTTGCTTTTTTTGGTACATTGGAGAATATTTTATTTACAACTGATCTCACGGCTATTTTAAGGGGACTTCAGTGGGGAGAGTTCTCGGCATTCCCATTCATTTCACCTTTGACAAAGGTTCAATTACTTTTGAAGAGTAATCAGAGTCCCTTTCTGAACATTTTGACTGTGAAATTTTATTTCAAATGAGCCCACATATTCCACTGCATGAATTTTGAGACATAAGATACTCTTACAAAATATATACTCTAAAGGAATCCAAATATATGGGTTTCAGAAAGCAAGGACATGGATGAGGAATATGGTTTATTTCATGAGGCAGTGACATCATTTATCTTTTCTCTCTTTTGGTCCAAAGTTTCACAAAATGGAGTTTCTTTTTCACTTTTGAACTTCGTTTTTTTCCAGGTGAGTCCTCTAATTTAGTTAACAAAGATCAGGGAGAGGACCTGGGATGTATTTACTGACATTCAACATACCCCCTTCCCATCCCCATGCTTATAAGCCTGTCTTAATTCTACATAGGCTACAAAAGTAGGAACTAGTGTTTTCTAGACTCACTCACCCTTAGTTCTGAATGCAATACATCATCTGTCAATGCCCTGCACTCACGCAAGATTTGGAAGATAAAAAGCGAGACACAGGACATTCTTTGTTCAGCAACAGAAATGGCTAATGTGCAGGCCTCAGCTGACAAATTTTTAATGGCTGGCCATTAATTGTAGTCACTGACTGTGGGGTTACTGTTACTTTGACAGTGGAATCTTGAACATTTTTGACTCTGTTTGGTACAAGCACTTTTGTGACCTCTCAAAAACCATTTTCTTTGATGTGACCTAAACCATTGGTCTCATTCCTCCAGCCCTTCCAACAAGTTTGTGAATACCTAATATCCTCTATTTAATCTTTTCCTGCCTGAAATATCAAAAGCCATTTCTCTTTTCTTAAAATGAACACCAACTGCTACAAGTCGTTTCTAGCATGTATTCTTTTTTTTTCTGTATTTTTTTTAAATGTTACATTTAAAAAATATGAGGTGCCCATATATCACCCACTCCATCCATGCCACCCCTCCCACATCAACAAAGTCTTCCATCATTGTGGCACATCCACTGCACCTGGTGAATACATTCTGGAGCACTGCTGCAGCACATGGACAGTGGTCCACACTCTAGTCCAGTCTCCCCCAGTGGGCCATGACAGCATTCATCCCTGCAGCACCACCTAGGACAACTCCAAATCCTGAAAATGCTCCCACACCATATCTCTTCTTCCCTCTCCGACCATCAGCAGCCACCGTGGCCACCCTCTCCACATCACTACTACAAATTCTTCCTTTACTAATCACAATATTTCCCCAGCAGAACACCCATAAGTCCACTCTAATCCATACTCTATTCCTCCATCATGTGGACCTGGGATGGCTATGTCCAGTCCCCTTCTACATCAAGCGGGGGTTTAGATTCCACATGGATGATGAATGCAATTCTCCTGCTTGCAGCTGTAGGCACTCTTGGCTCCCTGGTGTAGTGGTTGATCTAGCATGTATTCTTAGTGAACACTTACTATGTGTTAGGCCCTGCTCTAAAGGCTTTAGCTATATTAGCATATTTGATCCTAGCAGAAGTCCAGTAAGGTAGATAATATCATGCCCATTATTACAGATAAGGCAACTGAGGCACAGAAATGTTCAATAATTTTTTCCTGTTACACAGTAAACAAATAGTGGAACCTCAATTCCAACTAAGGCTGTGTGATTCCAGGCTGTTTTTAATTATTTTGCTTCTCTGTCTCACTCATAACCCTGTTACATGCAGTATCTATCCCAGTAACTAAGAAGCAGGTTAGGCTGAGTTCCATGTACGGATGTGTAGTTTCTTCAATGTCATAATGGTCAGGGCTATTCCTGTTTACTCACAGTTGTATGCTTGTAGTAAAATGGAATGTTCACTCCAAACCCAAGCGATATAGTGGTATTCTTTCTTAGCAATTCTATCAGGATTTAGATTAGATTCTTCTTGCTCTGACCTATTGCTTGAAGTAGATTTCCCCTCCAACAACTGAGAAGTAATATATCTCATGTTTTGTCAGGCAGTTGGAAAAATATGAGAATAATTTAAAAATCTATCCCAAAATTAATCTTCACAATTTTGTTACTAGATAAATACTTAATTTGCTATATATTTCAATGAGGAAATGCCATTGCTGCTATGAAAATTCATTTTAAAAACATTTCAAATGGTAGGCACTCATTAGATAAATATTTTTGTCAAGAGGTTTACTAATAGCAAAAAATATAAACTTTTATATTCTGAACTAAAGAAAGTTCTCTTTCCACCTGACTTGAAATGTATGGCCTAATAAAGATGGCAATATTTATTCTCATCAGCTGCTTGAAGATTCATTTTACTATAGTTTATTACTAAACATCCATGTTATTATTTAATAAAATTCTTTAATTGTTTTGTAAATGCTACTTGCAAATTTTTTATTTTTAGAATTTCACTTTTCAAGAATTCCATAGTCTGTGAAAAATGCTAAAATTGAGAAAAATCATAAGAATGAATAATTTTTCATGTCAGAGACACTTTCATTTACAGTTGTATCCATTTTTATACTGTCTTCATATCATCCATCATTCTGTCATTTCATTTAAATCATTAAAAATACTTATTTTGACCCTTTCTGCATTTTTAAACTTCTACTGATATGAATTTTCTTCTGAAGAAGTCTTTCTCATGTCTTCAAAATTAGCTGCCCTGCTGCATTTGAGCAAGCTTAAAGGCAGACATGCTTTATTCCCCTGCTCCCATTTAGTTGCAAGTAAGTTGTAAATTAAATAATTCATAAATTCTATTAATGTACAGAACTAACGTGATACTTCACAAACTCTTATTTGATAGTGTGGATTTCTTCAACATGCTCTATTTTTCATCCATCTTCAAACAAACGAGTAAGGACTAGAGTCTATAATTCATAGTTGGGTAAATATTCACTCTTTTACCTTGTCCCTTTACTTCTATAAAGGCACAAGTAAAGGCATATCACATTCAAATTGTCACTACCTCTTTTTCATGTCTATAGTACACATAGGATTGATGTGATGTAAAAAATTGCAAAGTCCCTTAATGTGGAGAGTGGATGTAGTTGGTGGTAAGGGACTTAGCTCATGCTACACACAGGGAGTTTTATTATTGAGTCCTCAATTTCAGTGTCATGTAGTACATTTTAAAGATAAGATTCAACTTGGGAGCTGCCAAAAACCCAGTCCTTGATCTTACAGAAAGAGAAATACAGAAAAGACAAAGCAAGAAGAAAGCAAGCATTATGCAATGAATTAGGAGAAAAGAACCTATTTTATATCTGTGTAAGCAAAAGGAAAAGAAAGTGAAACTTACAGGAACAAGGTAGAATGTAACTAAGCTTTAAATATTGACCAATTACACAATCTGAAAATACACTGCAATTTTTAATACATCTTGATTTAAAGATTTAAAGAAATTGGCATTCCTTTATAGCATGACACACGAAGGAAAACAGCAGAAAACATAAAATCACACCATTGCTTGGGGAAAAATATCTTGAATGAAACCCTGGTGGAGGCATTCCTCTCCACCACATCTGGTTAAGTACTTCCTCAATTACCCAATGTGAGGGTTTTGGAAGATAATGTGAGAACCACACTGGAATTGATTTCTAATATGTTTTATATATAATTATGCTTGTCAACTCTCTATTCAAAGTAAATCTTTAATTCTATGATATGGTTCCAATGATTCTCAGTGAATGATTCCATTTAAAATACTTGGTTGAACAAAATATTTGTGTAATTTTTAGATAGTCATCCAAATGTGATAGTCGCCAATTAATAATTGACTTCAGACATGGTTCACAGAGTGGACTGGATGGTTATACTCTGTGTGAACTGCTGAAGATGCCAGACAAATTCCTGTTGATTATTTCACATTTGGTCCATGGATACCTATATAGTGGCATACAGGTATAATTTCGAATTTCTCTGATAAACTTCAGAAACAATTATATGAAGAAGTCTTCAGCATCACAGCATATACATTTACACTCTAATGGATGCCTGTAGGTAATTGAGAATAATAATCTCATTATTGCCAAGGTGCATTAGAGACAGAGAGGCTTCTGGATATGCCAACAGTTTTGAATCCCATTACCATTTTCAAGACAGGCCTATTACTACACATAAACTGTTCGTAGAACTGCCAGAAGATGCTTGTAAAGAATACTGCACTCTGAATATAAGTGGCATTAATGTTGTTCAGGAAAACTGAAGCTTCAATACGCTCTTGGGAACAATTAGGATTCTGTCACATAAGTGCTAGACTTTATCTACTTAAACTGGTTTTCTATATCATGAGAAGTAAAAAGGTAATTATCAAAATGGATATAAATGAAACATGCATTTTAGAAAATAGTTGAACCAATTATTCTCAAAGGATATATAAGGGATGGAAAAATCTTTCATCCAATTTACTAATTTACTCATCCACTCAAACTTTATTTCCAAAAGTAAGCAGTGATCATTTCATAAATATTTATTTATTATATTTATATAATGTGGCCAGCTCATGCTCAAAAGACTATTTGAGACAAAAGTCATTTAACAACTAATGGAAGACCATTCTTAAGCAAGAAATATTTCTCTTACAGAAATAGACTTTGAAAAATCCCTAATGCTACTTTATGAGGCTATTGTAACAGCAGGGAGAATATTCCAGACAAGGTATACTAACTCTAACTTTGAGGCAAGACTGGAAGAATAGAACCACCAAACTCTGGAAAAGGCAATAGTATGCAAATTCCTAATCCTATTACAATAACTAAGTAGCATACCTATACATGGGGGCAACTGGAACATGATTATTTTACATATGACACTTACATACCTCACTTAAATAGCTTCCATTTAATTCCTTATAGTAAAACACTTTTTTCTTTATAGGAGTAAGAACATTAAAGAGTACTGTTTTTTCCTTGCTTCTGCCTTTTCTTCTTCTTTTCCATTTTATTCCTTTGTTACCCTTATCATCATCACCATGATCATCATCATCATCATCATCACTGACAGCTACAAAGCAAAATGCTAATAAATGGAAGATGGAGCATTAAAATGATAAATGGAAAAGTGAAAATGATAAAGTAATGCTGTGTTTTGTTTGCAATACATTTGAGTCATTTATGTTGGGATTATTTTCTGTTTACAAGACCCGTATGAAGAACTGGAGGGAAAAGAGATTATGTAGCTGGCCCACAGTTAGAGAAGTGTAGCAGTGTTGTTCAAACATCACAGGTATTAGTATCTGAGAGACATGGATTCAGATTCCAGTTCTGCTAATTTCTTGCATCGCAATATTGGTGGGATGCTTAATCTCCATGTTATCGAAAGTTTTATGTACCAGCTCAAGTGACAAAGAGTGATATTCTAGATTTTTCTCTGAACCAAAATAATATTTATGTCAAGTGCTTAGAAGGAGGAGAAGTCTTATTTTGTTTTGGTGAGAGGGAAGTGCTAGGAATAAAGAAAGAAGTGGCAGTTATAACAGTGTTCTGTTACACATGGCTCAAAGTTAAGACACTTTTACAATTCTGGACTTTTTTTTCAAGCAATGGATATTTCTTATGACAGGTTTAGTATCAATGTTTAAAGCGTGAAAGAGTTGTGCTGGATGACATTCTAGTTTGGTGATTCAGAGCATGGGTTCTAAATTCACACTGCCTGGTCTTAAAGACTGGATGTATCACTTACTAGCTATGTGACCCTGTCTAAACTACTTTAGTCTACATCTTTGTTTTCTCATCTGGGAATGACTCTAATAATAGTACCTACATCCTATGTTTGGTGTGAGGATTTATGGACTATATATGTAAGAACAATTGGAACTGAGTTTAATACATAGCAAGTACTATGTACATGGTATCTATTTTCATTATTGCAAATCTCTCTTCAGAGGATGATGGAGAGGTGGTGCTGCCCTGTGAGCATCATGTAGTCTTTAGCATGTTCCATCAAATAAATATGTGCTCAAATGTGGCCATAATTTTTTTATTTTATCTGCCCCACCCAACATCGGGCTACAAACCGTCATGACAGGGTTATCTTTTAGCCTTTCCCATTATAGTTAGAACTGTTTGGGGGTAGCTGTGGTGGTAGGGACATTCTAAGAACTAGCAGAAGTGTAGGAATATAATTTATGTTGGATCAAATAATCTACCTTTTTATGGCATCAACTTGGTCAAAGTATTCTTTGCTGAGCTATCCAAATTTCACTTCAAATATGTATTTATTAGTATCTTTTAATGCAAATATGGTTACAATTAAAACCTTAATATAACAGGTGGATTTTATTGCTCTATTCCAGGGGAAAAACTAAAATATATATATATATATATATATATATATTTTTTTTTTAAGATTTATTTTTATTTATTTAATTCCCCTCCCCTCCCCCGGTTGTCTGTTTTCTGTGTCTTTTTGCTGCGTCTTGTTTCTTTGTCCGCTTCTGTTGTCGTCAGCTGCCCGGGAAGTGAGGGCAGCGCCATTCCTCGGCAGGCTCCTCCCTCCTTCGCGCTGGGCGGCTCTCCTTATGGGTGCACTCCTTGCGCGTGGGGCTCCCCTACCCAGGGGACACCCCTGTGTAGCACAGCACTCCTTGCGCGCATCAGCACTGTGCTTGGGCCAGCTCCACACGGGTCAAGGAGGCCTGGGGCTTGAACCGCGGACCTCCCATATGGTAGACGGAGGCCCTAACCACTGGGCCAAAGTCCGTTTCTAAAAAATATTTGAAATAGGAACCCCACATTCCTTTTTACTTGCTTTCTCCAACTCCAAGTACCCATCACCTAGCTTTAATAGTCTCATCTAATCTATATCATCTTCTGTTTCTCCCTACATAAAAGACTATTTTTAAGTAAAACACCCAGGCTGCATATCATTTCATTAATAAATAATTCAGTATGTATCTCTAAAAGGTAAACACTCTTAAGACATAACAATATCATCATATGCCAAAATATAACAATAATTCCTTAATGTCACAAAAGATCCAGTAAGTATTCAAATTTTCTCAATTGGCTTTAAAAATTTATTTTTGTTTGTTTGCAGTTTGTTTTATTCAAGTCCACAGAGTGCAATCACTTGAAATGTTGCCTGAATGTTTTTTAATCTATAACCACCAATACCCTTATACCACCCCCACATTTTTAAAATTTTCTATGCAATTAAGCTGTTCAAAGCTTCAGTTAGTTTTCATTTTTTGGTGGTATTTACCACCCTCTGAATTTTGCTGATTGCATTCCTACAGTGCTGTTTAACATACTCCATTGTCTGCTGTGTTTGTATTTAAGTGTTCCTCTTTCCACCACATTGGTAGTCAGTATTAGAACTCAGTAGCCATCAGATTCAGTTCAGGATTCAGATAAGAGTACTTTATAGGTGGGGTTGCATAATTTCATTAGGAGACACATATATCTGGCCATCCCTTTACGTTGTGTGAGGTTAGCTCTTATTGACCATTGACTGAATCTATTAACTCAATAGAGGTTGCAAAATGGTACTATTCTAATTTTAACATTGTTTCCTCAATTATACTCCTGAGATACTTCTATACAGAGACACTCACCTATGAACTGTTTAATTAACATACATTACAGGTTGCAGAGGAGGGATGTATGCTTGATTCTTTCCCTTTATATGTAAGTAGTCTGTGTAATAACTTGGTTACTTAGCAGTCGCCAAAGGTGACCAACAGTTATTGTTTTTTAAGTATCGTTATGAGCACATGGATTGAACCATACCTGAAGGGTTTCTCTCTACTGGTGTTATTGTTCATGTTGATATTCAAATAGCCTCAAATTTGATTAAAGGGAGGAACTTTGAGTTGGCTCCTAAGTTCAGTTGACATGATTCTAGTACTCTTTAGTATCTTCCTTGTTTTCTAGTATGAAAGGTTGTTCTAAGATCATGCAGTGTATTTCCTACCCTAGACTGAAATAGTTCCAAGGATTTGATGGGAAACAATATTTAGAGACGACAGTCTGTGTACTATGGGGTCCACTATTGGATTGTCCATTGTTTCTTCCTTATACAGTATGTGTTACGAAATAAAAATATATCATGTGTTTTATGTGCCTAGTTCCTGATGTTTCCAGTTCAATTTTTTAAAAAGATTTGTAATTTATTTCTCTCCCCTTCCCCGCCCCCCCACCACCAGTTGTCTGCTCTCTGTGTCCATTTGCTGTGTGTTCTTCTGTGACCGCTTCTATCTTTAAGAGCAGCACCAGGAATCGGTGTTGCTTTTTTTTTTTGCGTCATCTTGTGTCAGCTCTCCGTGTGTACAGCGCCATTCCTGGGCAGGCTGAACTTTCTTTCGCGCTCTCCTTATGGGGCACACTCCTTGCACATGGGGCTCCCCTACCTGCATGGCAGGGCACTCCAGTTCAAATTTAACCACATTAATCTTACATCTATACCTACACACAGAAAATCCCAGTTCTAAATGACACCAACATAATTACTCAATGCTGTATCCCATAACATATGCAACACTGTTAAATGAAATTAATAATCCTAAAGCTAATAATCATTACAGATAAAATGTTTTTCAGTTCTTTTTGTCCTTAGGGTATATTCAAGTGGTGATATACAAAAAACTACTCTGTTTTAAAATAATATCTTTATAGAGTTAAATATAAAATCAAGGTATATTCAAATAGACTCATAGTCAAGCTGATTTTTCTCCCGTGTCTTCTCTTTATGCCTATAGACATTCTAGTTTTGTTATTCTTTATTTTTGATACTCTTTTCTTCATCTTGCTTTGTTCACTTAACAGGAGATCCTTCCATAAGAGGAGGTTAGTTCCATTTGCAGCTGCATTGTACTCAGTTGTATACAATGATAGACATTTATGCTTTTGTCTGTTGCTATTACAAATGCTGTGATAAATATTAATAGACTTATAAATTGCAAATGCATCTTTCTGAGGTTTTTGTTGCTATTTTTAATTTTTGTTGTGGGTGGAGGTAGTAGTAGTTTTGCCAATGTATCTTTTGGAAATATTCTGGCAAGTGAGATTGTTTGATCAAAGGATAAATGCCTAAGAAATTTTGCTAGATATTATCAAATTACTCTCTATATTTTGCATTCACACTATGGATTTATAAGAGTACTTATATTTGCAAAAACGTTTCCAACAGAGTGTACTGTCAATATTTTTTACATATTTGCACAACTACTAGGTGAGAAATGGTTATCTCAGAGCAATTTTGATTTACATTTATTTATTATGAGTGAGGGTGAAATTGAGTAGCTTATCTAGTTTAGGATCATCTGCATTTCTTTTGTTTTGTGAAATGTATGTTTATATAACGTACCCACTTTTCTATAGATTGAAATAAAACACAGCACATTGCTAATGTGTGATACATTTTAGGGCACAAGCATCTCTTATGCTGTTTATGTTTTGATCCAAGTCAAGGTAGCTCCATCAGTGTACTGTGTGATCTTGCTGGTAGCTCTTCACCTCTCAGACACTTGTGCTCTTGATATCTTTAATTTGATGTTAACATAGCATTGAAGTTCTTCTTCCTTGGCAGAGACCTGTAACTTCAGCATGAGCATTTGCCTAGTTATGGTGTTCAACATATGGAAGTGTAATTGTTGCTTACAAATATAAGGAGAATATCCTTATTCTTGTGAGACACATACTGAAGTATTTATGGGTGAAGGATCACAGTGTCTGCAACATTTCTCAAATGCTTTTGTGGAAAAAAATAACCCACAATATTATAATCATATATTTATATTTCTTATTATGAGAAAAAAGGCAAAGGAGTTAAAATAATAACTAAAGGTGACTCTAGGTGAAGAATATATGGAATTTCATTTTATTATTGCCACAACTCTTGTGTAAATTCAAGTACTTTTCAAACTAAAATATATAAGTTGGGAATAAAATGGAAGAGAACTATAAAATCAGCAAGAAAGAAGATAGAGAAAAGGTGATAGCTTGTATATCTGAGAATATTGCCAATAGAAGTCACTAAATACTTCTTAGAATACTAAAATATATTCATATCATGAATGACATTCATGTTTGTTATCCTGTAATTCAGGGGTTCTTAACCTTTTTTATTCCACACATCCCTTTGCCAGTCAGGTAAAAACCACCTACCCTCTACTAAGTTATTTTACTGTGTATTATTTAATAAATATATCAAATTTGTACCAACACGTTCCCACAAGCATAATGATTTTTTGAATTTCAATTCAAGCTCACAGACCACTTTTAAGAACAACTGCTGTAATTAATAAATTGCAACTTTTTACTATGTGTGGTGAGATGAACATTCAGAACCAACGATGAGCAATCAGTCAAAAGTGTTTATATTCAACAAATATCTTCTATTTTCTTTTCAAGATAATATTGCTATTTCTCGGTTCTCAATCTGTAATCTCCCTCCTTCCCTCCCTCCCTTCCTTCCTTCTCTCTCTTACTCTTTTTTTCTCTCTCTCTCTCTCATTTTCTCTTTCTCTCTATTTCTTTCAGTTCTCCCAATGTGAGGGAGGAGAGACAAATATTGTTTCTTTCATGTTCAAGCTCCGTGGATACAACCATATCACTGCTTTCATTAAGATGAGATGTTTTGACCCCATGATTTATAATGTAAATGATTTTCACCTGATAACATTCAAATGCAATTTTCTTATTTGGGACACTGACAGGTATGCTCTATTATTTAATGGAAATATTAGAAAGTAACAATTTACGTAATTACCTTATTTTTACTGTATCGACTATAAATGATCTTTTGCAATGAAATACAGAAGGCAATTCGGTGTCAAGCCTCAGGAGAATAGTTGCAGCTTATCAAACACTAAATTGTTACAAGTAGTAAAATTTTTGTTACATGACAAATGTCCATAAATTTTGGCCTGTAATCAAGATATTTTTAAGGGTTGAATTTTCTTTTTAATAATTTTATGAAAAACTATTTCCCATTTTTTCCTTCTTCCACTAATAAATGAATTTGGATGCATTACAAATGAAAAATGATGTACAGCATTTAATTTCATATCAGACCGAAACAGTTGCTAAGTTTTCTTTTGAATCTAGTATGTTTCTGGCTACCTTGTTGATGAAGTCCCTTTGCTTCTCCTGATCGCTTTCTTAATAACAGTCCCTTTTGGCCAATCTCAGTTTGGATCCATTCTTCAGATCCACCTTTTGCCTTCCATCAACGGAAATACAGCAACTAATAATAGCTCTCTTTACTTGACACTCAGACCCAATCAGCTTCAGATATAGTCCCAGCCTCAGACTCATATGTATGAGTCAGTTACAGGCCTTCTGTGTTTCTCAGTCTCCTGGAGATTTGGGTTGAGGTCTTGGAATGGTCCCCTTGAAGCCCTTCTCACTAGTCTTGGAGTTGAATACACATCCCTCACATGGGAGTGGTTGCATGTCATCCTGGCAATTCATTTCAAAGAAATTCTCTCTAGGACTCCTTCCATCTTCTTTCTTTTCATAGCCTTGTATTATGTGAAGTTAAGGGCTAGAGAACCAGTTACACATCTTTAGTGTGTCTTGCATACGTGACCCTGCACCTATTGTATTATTTTTGGTCTTCACATGTTTGCTCTTTGCCCAAACTTTGATCAGAATCCTGTTTAACATCCTGCTACATTTACTTGAGCTAACCAGGTTAGTTTCTATTGTTTATGCTCAAAAGAAACTTGATTAATAAAAGCAATTCCAGGGAGCATAAATTTCCTGTGCAGCAACAAGGTACAGTTGGGGACAAATATATGAGCTGTTGTTTTCACAGTGGCCAAGAATCTGAGGGAGAAACAACCTTGTAATTGGTGAATATGAATTATGAAGAAAGAAAAATTTTAAAGAAATGTGGGACCCAGGATAAAGAAATGAGGTGTTCAAGAACATCTTTGCCATTATAAGCTAGGCTTATAAATTAGTTTAGACAATGAATACAAATGGTCATAATTTGGGTGATATAATTCAAGAAATTGGAGATGGAGAAAAACCATATCAAAAGTCAGATGCTTGTTGATTCTTAGCAATCAGTTAACCTCACAATGACTGAGGTGTCAGCTGCAAGATGACCAAGTGTATCAAGTGCAATTGAAACATTCTGGTATTTTGAGACTTATTTTAAAATGTGCTCATGTTGTAGCTTTGAGTCTAACTAGGTAACTACCTATAATTTAATTCACTCATTCAACAAAAACCTTGGAGCTTTCACTATGTGCCAAGCTCTCTTCTAAATGCTTGGGATACAAAAGAAAGGACCCTCTGTATACAATCCCTCACATAGAATAGACATATCGTACAGTTAATAAACAAAAAATACAATAAAATAAGTTAGAACATGTGGAACAGAAAGAACAGGACAAGGGGCTCAGGAGTAGCAGTGGGGTGGGAGAGTTGACGTTAAATTAAGATGGTCAGGGTAACTTCCTTGGTAAAATGACATTTGAGCAAAAAATTGAAGGTGAGAGAATTAAATGTTCATGTGATGATAGGCAAAGAACTTTCTGCACTGAAGCCATTGCTAGTTCAAAGGTTCTAGACAATCTACCCTATTCTGCCCTGTAGGGTGAGTTGAATTGCAAGGAGGCCAGATGAGTGTAAAGAGAATGAAGGCAGACATCAAAGATGACATCTGAGATGTAAGTGTGGGGGTAGAAGCAGTAGAGGGCAGAGTATTGAAATGAAGCGAAACAGAAGATCCACAGCCTAGTGGGTGGGTAAAAGCAGATCTGCAATACTGAAATTGCCTAAGAAGACTTCATTCTGAAACTGTTCAAGGTGTGTTTCCTTTCCTAAGGAACAAAGACATTCAGAAAATAACGTGTTGTATGGAGCCATTTGCCTGATAATAGTTTCTGCTTAGTCCAATATTTCCCACAGAAGTTGAAGTGTAGGAGAGAGGTGAAGGATAAAATACTATCAAAGAAATTAATGCCAATTAAGTCCATTCCTTTAGTGTAAGATATATTTGGAAACTTGATCACCTTATTTTTTTGTCATAATTGTCCTAGTTTTCTTATTGATTTTTAATTAATGTTGATTTTTCAAAATTATATAAATAACTGTAATGATCTTAATGGCAATCATTAATATAAGAGATCCAAGACTTCTACGGTCTCACAAGTGACAAATAATGCTTAAACCCTATGGGGTTTCCTAGTTCTGAGATACTATTTAAGTAATTTTGAAAGAGTTTCTGGAAAACTTAGGTGGATTGCTTTCTACAAGTCAGGAAGGGAACATTTGACTTGTGAATTACATATTGTTCATTAGGAAACAGGTGCTATCGGAAAACACTTGTAGATGGAAATTTCAGTATTCCTCAGTACAGAAGGTGTAGGAGATGTGAGTGGAGGTGGGAAAAAAGAAGAGCACTGAAAATAACTTCTTATTTCTCACAATTTCCTTGGGTTTTTCCAGGAGGATTATTGTTACTTTACTTTTAGTTTCTTTGATGGGAGAATTATTATGCTTTTTAACTAGACAATGAATGTAGAGTTCTTTGTTTAAAAAAAAACAATGTTTTGTGGCACTTCGTTGGAAACTGTTAAACAAATGCAATCTATCAAATAAAGGTATAAATTAAGTTTATTTTATGTAATGTACTGTAGGTTCATAGATACAGAAAGAAAATAGAATAAAATTTAATCTCTTCTTATTGTCTGGTATAAAATGGGTTTAGAATAAGAATTAACTCTAGGAATCCTGAACCAAGGGAACAATCTCTCCTCACGTTCTGACAGGTAAACTCTGATAATTTAAGACTACTTGAGATATTTTAAATAGATGCCCTCAAGGCAAAAAACACAAGTATTAATTAATCTTAGAATAGTTGGATGACACAGAATTTTGCATCAACTTGAAAATGAAATTTTGAGAAAATGTTATTTAAATCTTCTTTCGGTATATGTTAAATATATAATGCCTATAGCAAACAGATGATCTAAAATATGATATAAACAAATCTGATATAATTTTTTGCTTGAAAAATGCAACATAATAAAGAGCTGATTTAATGTCTCAATTATCCTCGTTATTTAAATTACAGTGGTCTTTGGTGCTGATATGTCATTTAGTTAGAGGGAAATATTTTCTGCTTTAAAATTCATATTAATACCTAGAGTATATCCATTGCTTTTACTGTACTAGTCTCATGTAATTTTAAAATTTTGAAATATTCAACCACATTTTTATGTGTCTGAATAAGAAGACTTTATTAACTCGATAGCATGTTTATAATGCATATACAGATACTAGACAATTAATAAATAGGGAGCCAGAGCCAAAGGGTCTTGAATTTCTGGATAGTGTTGCACTGTGTAAGAACAAAGCATTTTTCAAATTGTCTTCCAGACATCCTTTTAATCTAAATGTCTCTAGATTAAAGCAGCCACAATTTATCTCAACATTTCATCACTTGTGAAGTTTGCAGCATTTGTATTTAATCATTTTAAATATATAATTATCATTTGCTCCATGCTTTCTTATAAGTCCTCTATAGGACAAAATATTGCAATCATATTTTTGTATCTCTTTTTTCAGTCTTTCACTCTGACAAAATATACTAGGAATGTACTACATTAGAATACACTAAAGGGGAAGAGATCAATTCTGTCCATAAATATTTAGATTCGGTGCTGCTGGTTTTACTAACTATACCATTAATTTCACTTCACTTTACCCTTGTGTCTCCTTCGTCAATTCATTCCATTTCAAGGTGTGTTTTGGAACAACGCTGAATGCATCAATGCAAATACATTCCTTTTTCCCCTTCAGTAACAGCTACTAAAATACTGGTGAAGATTAACCTTTGGAACAGCTTATATTTAAGATGGGTACATTGCTAAATCATTAAATACTGTTATTAAATATTGCATTACTTATACAGACAATACAGTAGTCTTGAAATACTGGTTTAATATACTTAAGAGAACAAAAGCATTGCCCAGTTCTACACAACCTTAAATATTCGCATTTCCTTTACCTGCAAGCCAGTCATCTTCTCCACATGTATTTGCAACCCTATTTAACAAACACCAAGCTTCTCATCTTGAATTAAACACACCTTGTGCCTTCACATCAAGTGTATTATTTTTATCCTTAACTTTAAGTAACATATATGTATAAAATCCCTACTAACATTGACTCTGAAGTTATATCATTACAGTCTGCTAATATAAAACTCTGAAGGTATTCAAAACAATACTTCTTAGTCAGGTTGGCATATATAACCTTATTTACATTTTCCATTTGTATGTAGACTAAAGTTTTATAATGTGTTCCTTAGAATGTTCACTTAATGTTATTTCCCCTAATTTATTGTAAGAGAGATTTTGTTTTACTTGTAGTGTACTTCCCTGGAGGAAAATGCCATATTCTGATTCATATAGGATGGGCGGAGAATTATAATTCTAACCGTATAACTTGGTTCAGTGCAGAAGAAGCTTATTAGCCAAAATAAACTAGGGTGAACTTTGTCATAGGGTAGAAGGCTTTGGCTCACCTTGTACTTAACAATGAAGAATATTCACCGTTAATTCTCTTCCCAAAACTGAATGCCTCTTCCTTCTCCTTTTATTTTCATAATGGTTTGTCTAACATCAAAGGAAAGAAAATTAAAGATATATCTCTCATATACCTGCATTATAAAAATGATTTCACGTATCTGTTACAACAAAATCTGTATTTTTTAGGTATTTTTTTCCTTTGGGGATTTGGCGTCATTTCTTTCTTCCTTTGACACAATGCGGATTTATTTAGAAGTTTCTTGTTGCAGACATTGCTCTAGTTTCTGGGAAGAAAAACCGCTAAAGCTCCTAACCCATGGAACTTTCTTTTCCGTGGAGGTAGATGTTGTGGCACATAAGAATCCTTCCTCTAGAAGTTCTACCTCCACATTTACCCTGAATACACACATTCCCTCGGCTTCCATCTGTAGCTCTTTCCTTCCCTTGTTTCACATTCTTTACTGATCATGCTCAGCCTTTGCATGGTATTGATTATCCATTCTACTTCTATGTTTTCAAACATACAGTTAAAATATGGACCTCTCTGATAAGCCTCAGGATGGCTCACTAAACATTCAACGTGACTGTCTCATGGGCACTGTAAGCACAAAGTACAACATAAGAACTCAGTATCTTTACCTCCACACCTTCTCCTTTAATGTCGTACTGAATGTCGGTGTATTCGGCAACTGGTCCCCAAGTCTCCCACCTCAATATTCTCATTGCCCTTACTTTAATAATGGCTCATGTCATCTGCCAACCAGACTAGCATAGTAATTTATTAATTGGCTTGTTGACTTTAATCTCACTGCAGCTTCTCTCACCAAAACTCAAACCCATCACTTTTTTTAATAATTCTCTTCTGAAAATACCTATACCATCAAAAGACTTTTCTAAGTAAATCTTTCCAAATGATAGCCATGGCTTCAGTTGAAAACCAATATTGTTTTATTGTGACATAAAAGGCACTTCATATCTGTCATCTACTTACCTCATATGCGACCACCTCCCCATCTTTTACAGAAGATTATTTGTTTAGCATGATTTTACAATTCTTTCATCCTCCATCTCCCATCATGTCTCTATTGACTAGAAATTTAGTTCTGGATTGTTCTGAATATATCTTGTCTTTTAAATGCATGTGCACACAAATGCACTCGTGTATGTAATTTGTTACTTGACTTTTTAGAGATCAATATACTTCTTAAATTATTTGATTATTTTTAATTTTCATATTCTCTACAGCTGTTTTTTAAAATTTATTTATATTCCTACTACTCTAAGAGTGTTCTTGGAAGTGGGTCTTTGAGTGGCAAATTTTCTGGGATCTTATATACCTACCACTTCATTTAAATTCACCTGGGTATATAATTCTAGGTTCAGAGTTGTTTCCCATCAACACTTTAAAATAACTATTCAATTATCCCTTTACATCTGGTAGTGCTGTTGAGAATTCTGATGATAATTTGAGTCTTACTGGTCTGTAGGTGATCAGCTCTTTTGGGAAGCTTTCATTTCAACTTTAATTTTATAGGTGCATGTCAGTTTTTCTTTATATTAAATTCTTGACACTCAGATTCATTTCTGTCTGAGATTTTTATTTTTCTTTAAGTCTTGGAAAGTTATTGTCAATATTGAAATATCTCTGCCAATGTTTATTTATTTATTTATATTCTTTCTCTTTTTCTGGAGCTCACATTATCTGTAAATTGACATCTCTCCTTTCTACTTCCATTCTACATATATTTTAACTTTTATTTTATGTCATATACGTTTTCACCCTTTTCTCTTGCCTCCTTGGAAATGTAATCTTCCCACACAGAATTTTATATCTCTTTTGTTCTTTCTTTCAAACATTATGATATTAATAACTCATATTTTGACCTGGATATTTATATTACTTCTTGTTGCTTCTTTGTTTTATGCTATCTTCTCTTATTATTTCGAGGATATCAGAGTATATAAATTTATCTATTTGTGCCAATAATCTTGCTTGAAGGGTTACTTCTTGTTCATATAGTTGTAATGTGTTTAAACTCTTTAGCGAGTAAGTTCCTATTTTTACATATAAACTATTCTGCCTAGTAAGGATCACTGGGGAGTGTACAAACTCCAGGCTCGACTTGATATCCCTCATATTTATAACTACAAGTGAGTGGATAAGTCCCATTGTACAGGGTCTTAATATCAGTCAATTCAGTTGATTAGAAATTCAAAATTTATCCACCTTTAGGAACAGGCAGGCCAGGGAGAGAGCAATCTCCCTAAAACCTTAGGCAGTCCTCCAGCGTTTTAGAAAGTTTTGAATAGAAGAGGTTAGAGGAGTGTGTGCCCAAGGATGGCTAGTCATTGACTTCTCACTGAAGCAGGGCTTTGGGAAAGGCTTTGACTGCTAATTCTTATACACATCAGTGATAATTATCCCAAAGAAATGTGGAAATTAGACAAGAACAGAATTTACAGCTGTCTCCCAAACTATGCTCTCATCACTGAGCTTTGCAACCACGTTCTTCCCTCACTGGACCCCAGACCTCCACAGTTACTCCCATTCACAATTTCACTGAGAGTCTTTGGTCTTCCCTGCCTGAGGTTAGCACAGTTTTTATCTTGATTCCTCAGTGCTTTAGTTTGCAAAGGGCTGCCAATGCAAAGTACTAGAAATCTGTTGGCTTTTATAATGGGTATTTATTTGGCATAAAAATTTACAGTTCTGAGGTCATAAAATGTCCAAATTGAGGCACCAGTAAAGATGCTTTCTCACCAAAGTCAGCTACTGTTGAGCCCAGCATGTAGCCATGTGGTGAAGCTAGATGACCACTTATCTCTGCTGATGTTTCAGCCTTCCCCTCCAGAATCCATGTCTCTTGGAGCTCAACTGTGAGCAAAACTGGAGTCTTTTCTCTCACATGCAGGATCGAACATGGCAATTCCCTTTTTCTGTGCCTGTCTGTGAGTCTGTCTCTCCCTTTATGTCAGACCCAGAAGAGGGCAGACAAAAAACCTGAACCATGTCCCACTAATGTAATCCAGTCAAGTGGGTCTCCCACCCACATAGATGGTTTAGTTTAAAACATAATATTTCTCTTTTGAGATTCAAAAAATAATTTCAAACTGCCACCTGCCACACTCCGACCCATGCTTCACTGTCTTTTGGAGATTTTGTACAGGCAAGTTTGATGATACCAGTACTGCTTGTTTGTTCAGCATAATGACAGGAATCTGAAAAGGTTTTGGTTTTTGCTCCATCTTTCTACATGACCCTATGGTTCAATATGATCAAGTTACTCACACTTCTTGTGTGTTTTCTTCGTTTGCATTCCTTAACTTCATGTTCATGCTATGACTGGAAAACTCATTTGATCTTCTCTGCCTGGCCTGCTCTACTTGTTCTTCTAGGTTCATTTCAAATAACTGTACTTTGTGGAACATTTCTAAGGTCCTTCAGGTTTCAATAGGATCCTCCCTAAGAGCCCTGTAATATTCATATCACACCCTTGTGCAATATTATACTCTTTTCCCCACTCTTCCATTTTGCTATGATGACTTCAAGAGCAATTATTTTGTCTTTTTAAGTATCCCAAACTTCTTCCATATTTCCTGACACTTAGTAGGTTAACAATGAATATATTTCAAAATAATAAATGACATATCAAAATAGCTCCATAATTGTGGTATAGGTAAAAAAAACATTCCTCCAAAAGGTACATCTATTTGCTTCCTCACTATTGTTTTTCCAACACAGGGCCTGGCATATAGGAAATACCCAACTAATATTTATTGCATGAATAAATAAATGAAAAAACCCTATTATATAAATGAATATTTTTCATATAAATTCTTTATAATAAAATTATTGTAAAGAAGGCAAAGACAACAAAAGAAAGTAGAAAATTGAATGTTAAGAGGCCATGAAGTACTTTTTCAAGGAAAAAATGAAAGAAAGCAATTACGTGGGGCTCTGTGGCAGATGTGTATATATAAAATGGTATAAAATTTGAAAATATATTGCATTCATTAAAAACAACAATTTCAAAATTTCTCCCCACTTTTGTGGGTATATTCAGCCTTCTTTGTTGCTGAAACAAAGAGAGCCAAACAAATTCAAAGAAACAAATTCTTCATACCCCAGGAGACCAAAATCCAATGCATGATATTCTAGTGTTTTAGATCATGAGGTGCTGTCACCAAGTGGAACAGATGAAGTTTTGTGGGCTTATGAATTTTAATTTATTTACTCTAAAATATGGAGACAATAATCTTTTTAAAATTTTTAAGATTAGTTTTTTGTTATTTATTTATTTTGTTATTGAGAAGTTATAGGTTTACAGAAAATCCATGTGTATCAGTCAGCCAAAGGGGTGCTGATGAAAATACCAGAAATCTGTTGGCTTTTATAAAAGGTACTTATTTGGGGTAGAAGTTTACAGTTACCAGGCCATAAAGCATAAGTTACTTCCCTCATCTAAATCTACTGCTATGTGTTCAGGCAAGATGGTTACTGATGTCTGTCAAGAGTTCAGGCTTCTTGGGTTCTTCTCTTTCCAGTGCTCCATTTCTCTCTGGGTTCAGTTGCTGTGCTCTCTACAAGACCAGAGAGATAGGCAAATGACTCTGTCTCTTTCCCTGGGACTTCTGCCAGGTCTAAGAAGCCATCTCTATTTTTCTGTGTTCTTCTGTGTGTTCACTTTCCAGGCTTCAGCTCAAAACTCCAACTAACTCTTCTACCATGTCATTTTCTTTGTGAGTTCCCACCCACCAAGGAGGACAGGGACTCAATGACCTACTGATGTGGCCCAATCAAAGCCCTAATCATGTCTAGATGAAAAGACCATGTTTACAAACATAATCCACTATTTCTTTTACTAATTCATCAATAATGCCAAATTGCTATACCATGAATAAAATACAGAGTTCCCATATATCACTCTATTATTTATACTTTGCATTAGCGTGATAGATTTGTTACAATTGTTAACAATTTTTTTATAGTTATATTATTAACTATAGTCCATGGTTTATATTAGGGTTTACTGTTTGTGTTGATTGTCCTATGTTTTTTTTTTGTTGTTGTTTTTTAAATTTTATTCTATTGACATATATACAACCCCAAATTTCCCCTTTTAGTCACATTTTAATATATAATTCAGTGCTGTTAATTACATTTACAATGTTGTATTATCATCACTACAATCCATTACCAAAATATTTTCTTCATTACAAATAGGAGCTCTACAATTAAATTAGTAGCTTATCATTCCCTACCCTCATTCAACTCATGGTAACCTATATTCTAGTTTCTGATTCTGTGAAATTTTTATTCTAGCAATTATATTCAGTGAAATCATACAGTATTTGCTATTTTGTGTATGGTTTATTTCACTCAACATGTTGTCTTTAACCTTCATCCATGGTGTTGTATGTACCAAAATTGCATTCATTTTTATGGCTGAATAATAAGCGTTACTTTTCATGCACTTGCATTTTAGCATCTGAAGGAAGTAATGACTTGTTGGCTGAAGAAAATTAGATGTGATATAACCTAAGAAACAAAACAAGAAAAGAATGTTCTTTGTTGAGACTCCCTTGGTCAACAGGCCAGTTTATTAGAAAGAAAAATGTCACTTTGAATAGTTAAAAGATAAATGGCCTATCCCTGTTTCTAATGATAAGATAACAATAATTAATCTGTATGGACTTTTAGCATGTAAACTTGCTCTATAAATAGGTAGCTGGATAGAAATAAACTTGTCTGTAGGCATTGACTTGCAGATCCCCTGATCCTTCTCTCTTGCCTTCTGTTCCTGAAACCCTTTGGTTTTGTTGCAACATCTGGCACCCAAAGTAGGGCCTGAAGAAGTCTTTCTGTCTGCAGTATCGAGGAACCAGTGGAAAGGACTACCGCAAGGGTCATGAGCATCGTCCACTAAGTTTTCGACTCGAGTCATAGTCAGTAACATTTCCGTGGATCATCAGGGTAATGGGTAATCAAGCAGGATGACTGGGAGAATATTCTCAGGTTTTGAAAACCTTGTTGAAAACCACTGGGGTGTCTGTTAAAACTTCGGAGTTGCTTGAGCTTTTTGCTTTGGTTCAAAAACATTGTTATTGGTTTCAACTGCAGGGACGAAATAACTTAAATTTTAAACAATGGAAATTAGTTATGAAGGTGCTTCACCGAGCTTATCAGAATGGCGAGACTGTTTCTTTGTCTGTTTGGGCTTTATGCCATCAGATTGCTGCCACACTAGAACCTTTGTGATCAGAAGACGGAGATGATGATAATGTTGAATTCATAGCTCTTTTATCCGACATTGTGCAAAAAACTATTGAAATTCCTGAAGCACAAGATTTGATCCTTTTAACATTGGCCTTTGATAATGCAAATAATGAATACAAAAAGGCTATTAGACCACTTAAGGGAGCAGGAAGATCAGTGCAAGATTGTATCAAAGCTTGTCAGGACATAGGTTCCATTACACACCAGATGGCGGTATTAGCTGCAGCAATGAGAAGTAATCAGAGACCACAAACTAAAAAAGGAAATTGTTTTAAATGTGGGAAATCTGGTCATTTTCAAAGGATTGCAGAGCATATTTTGCTCAAGTACAAAAGAGTGGCAGGAGAAAATCCCCCTCCAAAGTATGTCCTGTGTGTCAGAAAAGTTTTCATTGGGCTAATAAATGTAAATCTAAATTTCATAAAAATGGCTCTCCCATTTCGTCATCAGGAAACCACTTTGTGGGCCTAGCTCAAGGCCCTCAGATAAACAATATGAGCCTACAAGAAAAATACCCAGTCAGCAATGGCCAGCAGCAGCATCCCAGTTGCTGAACTAAGAGCAGCTACTTGAGGGAGCACTGCAGTTGATTTACCTTCTACAGAAACTAAACTTATTACTCCTGCTATGGGTATGCAAACTATACTTACAGGTGTAAAAGGCCCATTACCTCCTGAAACTGTTGGCTTAATTGTAGGTAGGAGTAGTTTAACTATGACAGAATTGCTAGTACAAATTGGCATTATAGATAGTGATTATAAGGAAGAAATTAAGGTTATGGTGCAAGCTGTTAGTCAAGTACAAGTTACTTTGGGGCAATGCATAGCTCAATTACTACTCCTGCCCTATCACAAACCATTAACTCTTCCTTTTGACAGAAATAGAGGATTGGGGTCTACAGGGAATGAAATTTATTGGCAGACTTTTGTAAGTGATGATCAGCCTGAAGTTATTATTACTATTAATGGGAAAGTGTTTGGGGGACTAATAGACACAGGAGCTGATGTGTCCATCATTGCTAAATGATATTGGCCTCAATCATGGACATTACAAAACGTCCCAACAGTCTTTACTGGCATTGGGACTATGACAGATATTTATCAAAGTACCTCTGGTTTTTGTTTTGTTTTGTTTTTAAATATTTATTTATTTTTTAATTTATTTCTCTCCCCTTCTCCCCCCCACCCCCACCCCCGGTTGTCTGTTCTCTGTGTCTATTTGCTGCATCTTCTTTGTCCACTTCTGTTGTTGTCAGTGGCATGGGAATCTGTGTTTCTTTTTGTTGCATCATCTGGTTGCATCATCTTGTTGTGTCAGCTCTCTGTGTGTGCAGCGTCATTCCTGCGCAGGCTGCACTTTCTTTTGTGCTGGGCAGCTCTCCTTACAGGGCACACTCCTTGTGCATGGGGCTCCCCTGCGCGGGGACACCCCCTATGTGGCAGGGCACTCCTTGTGCACATCAGCACTGTGCGTGGGCCAGCTCCACACAGGTCAAAGAGACCTGGGGTTTGAACCGCGGACCTCCCTTGTGGTAGACGGATGCCCTAACCACTGGGCCAAGTCTGCCACCCTGAGTACCTCTGTTTTTGATGTATTAGGACCTGATGGGCAAAAATCTACACTACAAACTTATGTGGCTGATGTAGGACTTAACTGTGGGACCAGGACTTGCCCAGTCAATGGGGAGCATTTTTATATATTCTTATGCTTTCAGAGCAAGCTAAAATTATTTTCAGGGATATGAAGTATAACAATATCAGAAAGAGAAATGAATGTCAAGGATTAGGTTTCCAAACCCCTTCTAAATCCATAAGGATATATTCATCGTAGGGGCCATTGTAACAAAGGGCATTACTAGCCCCATAACTTGGCTTATGAATACACCAGTTTGGGTTAATCAATGGCTCCTTCCTTTGGAAAACCTTAATGTCCTTCATACCCTTGTTCAAGAGCAATTATCCCAAGGGCATACTGAACGATCACAAAGCCCTTGGAATTCACCAGTATTTGTAATAAAAAAGAAATCCAGCAAATGGCAGATGCTTATGAATCTTAGAGGTATTAACAAAGTTATGAGCCTTATGGGGTTTCCACAACCCTCTATGATTCCTAAGAATCGGTTTTTGATTATTATAAATTTAAAAGATTGCTTCTTTACTATTCCTTGCATCTTTCTGATAAAGAGAAATTTGCTTTTTCTGTTCCTGTTATAAATAATCAATCCCCTATGCAGAGATATCAGTGGTGTGTGTTGCCCCAAGGCATGATGAACAGTCCTACCATGTGTCAAATATTTGTTCATCAACCTCTACAGGTGCTCAGAGAAAAGTTTCCAAAAGCCATGATTATCCATTATATGGATGATATATTATTTGCACATTCTTCAAATGACAAGGCACAGCAGTATGCTGTGCTGAAAAGGTGCTTCCTGAGTATGGGTTACAGATTGCCCCTGAGAAAGTTCAGTGGAACACCCCTTATTGTTATCTAGGTATGCAATTGGCAAATGGACATAAACGCCCACAAAAGATAAAACTAAGAAGAGATAAAATAAATACTTGAAATGATTTTCAAAAACTTTTAGGGGACATTAACTGGATTTGATCTACTCCGGGAATCCCTAACTATTATGTAGCATTTATTTCAGATTTGGAAGGGGACTCCGACCTTTTGAGCCCAAGGAAATTGTCCTTAGAGGCAGAGGAGGAATTAGCTCTCATTGAAGAGCAAGTTTCTCAAGGACAATTGACTCAAATAGATCCTGATAAAACTATAGATTTGGTTATCTTTCCCACCCTACAATTTCCAACTGCCTTATTTTGGAAAGATGGCATTTTAGAATGGATATTTATTCCCAATAATAAACAAAAAAAATTGCAAATGTATTTACAGAAACTTATTTCTATCATTGCTAAAGGTCGATTACAGCTGATGCAATTTAAAGGGACTGATCCTGATTAGATAATATGCAGCTTCTCTACAGATGAAATGAAACATCTTTATGCTACAAATACACAATGGCAAATTGCTATTAGCGATTTTCAAGGAGTTATTGATAATCATTATCCCACCTCTAAGCTATTAATATTTTTACGAAGAACAACTTGAATTTTACCAAAAATAGTTAAATCCTTTCCAATAGAAAATGCACTTAGTGTTTTCACAGACAGTAGTAGCAGTGGTAAAGTGGCTTATGTCACTCCTCTTACAGAAAAGGTTTGGCAAACACTGCATACTTCTGTACAACGTACAGAATTATCAGCTGTTCTTATGGTCCTGCAAACTTTTAAAGAGCCTCTTAATATTATTTCTGAATCTGAATATGTTTGTTTAACAGTTACTCAAATTAAAACTGCTAATATCTCTGTACCCGATGAACTTTCTCAAATGTTCCTGCAACTGCAGGCACTCATTCATCAATGAGTAAATTCTCTGTATATTACCCATATTTGATCACATTCTGCTTTACACGTAATGCGCAAGCTGATATTCTGGTAGGGTCTGTACAGGATGCTGCCAAATATCATGCTTGTACTCATCTCAACACTAAGGGACTGCAACCTAAATTTCCATCTTTAACAAAACTGCAAGCACAGGATATTGTAAGGCATTGTTCTCCCTGTGGCCCTCTAATGTCAGCACCGTTTGATAAAGCATTACTCCCTGAGGGCTGGCTCCGAATTAGATCTGGCAGATGAATGTTACACATGTCCCATCTTTTGGTAAATTGCAATATGTTCATGTTTGTATTGACACTTATTCTCATTTTCTCTGGGCAACAGCACTTAGTGGGGAAAGATTTTGTAATGTTCGTTCACATTTGTGGTCTGCCTTTGCAGTCATGGGATGCTCTGTACAAATTAAAGCTGATAATGGTCCAGCTTATTCTGGTAAACAATTTGCAAAATTTTGTTCTCAATATTCCATTGTTCATATCATAGGAATTCCTTATAATCCTACAGGCCAAGCCATAGTTGAACTGTTGCATCATACCCTTAAACAAACGCTGTTGAAACAAAAAGGGGGAGATGATGGTATCATAGTACTGAAGGATCAACTGACAAAGGCTTTTTTACTTTAAATTTTCTTAATGTATATGATTCTATCACACCAGTTGAATGGCATTATGCTTTAAATAAAGAAAATATTTTGTCTGGCCAAGCTGAATATCAGCCAGCATACTGGAAAGATGTTTTGACTAACACTTGGCATGAAGGGAAAGTTAAAGTATGGGAGCGAGGATATGCTCTTGTAATTACAGGAGACAGAGAACAAATTTGGTTACCGGCAGGGCGGATTAAACCATGGACAGAGAATGAGACATCCTTCCTTGGTGATGCTACACCTCTTCTTGACAACACCAATGATTCTGGGTAATGTAGCTGAAAACCATACTTATTGGGCTTATATACCTAATCCGCCATTGTTGAGAGCTTTAACATGGGCAGATTCCCCATTTCCGGTATTTTTAAATAAAACTTGTATGTTCCCAGGACCTATAGAGCATCAATTGCCTCTGAAACCTGAGGAAGAAGGAAGAATTATAGTAAATTTAACCCTTCTTTTTGATGATCATCCTTTATGTATAGGAAAAGAATTTCCTTGTGTGAGAATACAGAATCACACTATGATCATTACTATGGTACCAAATTGTTTATTACTGTATTTCCATCCTACAATAGTTCTGTGGCCATGTTACAAAATTATAGTTGTCCTCCACAAGAACAAGGTGATGAAGAAAGATGGCAAGATTGCCATAAGGGAAGAGGAGTTGTCACTTTTAATGATTCCTATGGAATGGTATGGGACAGTGCCCTTATGGGTACCCCACTATTAACAGCAGCAGCTTTAAATAGTATGGAATGAACAATAGTCAGCTTAATGCTAATGGACAACATCATTTTCCCTGGTCCATAAATGAAAAAACTATATTTACTAATGGATCAGTTATTTGGAAAAACAAAGGAAGGTGGTTACCTTCCCCATGGACTAATGGTACACAAATTGTTCAGAGAAATTTATGGCAAGTATTTCTTGGACTAGCCCTCACTTATGAGTGGCTTGGGAATAAGAACAACACCAGACAATACCTTTATTTTAATCAAACATATTTTAAGACATGTATATGAGATCCCTACGTTTTGTGACAGGAAAATTAGAAGTTAAAAATCAAACCCTGTTTTATAAAAATTATACACTATATACTTGTACTTCTGAGAATATTTTACAGAAAGATGAAACTCTCATGGCTGCTCAGAGAAGAAAATGAGTATGGGTTCCAGTGAAGATGACCCGGATATGACAGTCATCACCTGAAAGTCAGTTGCTGTTGCATCTTGCACAAGCATATATAAAATGAACAAAGTGACTAATAGGACTAATTATTGCTGAAATATTGGGACTAATTGGAATAATAACAGCTGCCACCACAGCTGCCATTACATTGCATGAAACAGTACAGCAATATGTGCATGATTGGCATAAAAAGGCCAGTGACTTATGGCATAGTCAAGAGGATATTCATGAGCAGCTCAATAATAGAGTTAATGATTTAGAATCTGCTGTATTGCATATTGGAGATCAATTGCTTAATCTAAACTTGTTGAGAGGACTTAAGTGAGATTGGAATGAAAATAACTTCTGTATCACACCACTTGTATATAATTCCTCAGAGATAGAATGGGAAAAGATAAAAAATCATTTATTGGGCCACAAAATGAATATTTCATTAGAAATTGTTGAATGCAAAAGAAAATATTAGAATTGTCTCAAAATCAAATACATGTAGCCACTGATAAAGATGTTTTTTCTGATTTAATTTCTCATGTTACAGCGCTTAATCCTGTAAATTGTGAAATCACAGCATTTTATATCATCCTTAGAAACAAGGATGGCTGTTTTAGTAATACTGCTTATTACAATGGCCTCTTTTAAATGATATGTTACACAGCAATTACAGAGCACTGACCAGCTATGATGAGCCAACAACCTTGTTCTTGCATGAGCATTGCAAAACACCCTTTAAATATTGTGCCAGAAGAGTTTGGCTGGTAGTCAATGATGGGTTAGACCCTTAAATTGCAATAAGGGTGACCTAAGACAGGTACAGTCACCCTGGCACTGAAACAAAAATGGGCAGATGAAGGAAGTAATGACTTGTTGGCTGAAGAAAGTAAGATATGATGTAACCTAGGAAACAGAACAGAAAGAATGTTATTTGTTGAGACTCCCTTGGTCAACAGGCCAGTTTATTAGAAAGAAAAGTCACTTTGAATAGTTAAGAGATAAATGGCCTATCCCTGTTTCTAACAATAAGATACAACAATAAATCTATATGGGCTTTTAGCATGCAGACTTGCTCTATAAATAGGTAGCTGAATAGAAATAAACTTGTCGTAGGAATTGACTTGCAGATCCCCTGATCCTTCTCTCTTGCCTTTCATTCCCAATACCCTTTGGGTTGGTTGCAACAAGCATCTATATAAAGTAAGAAATAAACTTACATACCAAGAAATACAATACAATAATACCAGCATTTATACTTACCCATATGGTTACTTTTATCACAGGTCTGTATTTCTTTATTCCACTTTGATCCACTTTTTAGTGTCCTTTCCTTTCACTCTGAAAGACTCCCTTTAAGGTTGCATGTAGGGCTTGTCTAGTGGTGATGAACTCCCTCAGTTTTGTTCATCTAGAAATGTCTTAATCTCTCCTTCATTTTTGAAAGAAAGTCTCAGCAGGTATAAAATTTTTGTTGTGTATATGAACATAGGAGATTGTCAGGTGTTGGTTGAGAGTAAAATGCTGAGAAAACCGTATCAAAATATAATTAGGAGGGTTACCTGTTTAGGATGCTCAGAGGGGATGGTCTGATGCGGGATGGACTCCTGGGGAGTGTCTGAGTGCTCATTTTGCCAGGGTAGGTTTTACCATTGGGTAGAGACCCAAGTAGTGAGAGTGGGGGTGGACCCACATCCTGGGGAGGACTAATGCCATCGAATAGAGGGAACTGTATCTCTCGAGAGAAAGGGTGGCTCCCAGGGCATTAGGGCAGTTGAGCAAGTCAGGCCCTGAATACTGTTGCAAGTATCTCTGGACATGGCTCCTTGGGAAATGGAGATTGGCTGTCACTGTGGGCCCCAAGGGGAGGGGAAAATGGATGTTGAATGGATGGAACCAAGATAAATGTGGGGGCAAGAGAGGAGTTTCACGAGAGTACACAAGGATGGATATAAAACATTTAATATTACACCAAAAACATATAGAGGGTGACAGACTAATAATGTAAACCATAATGTAAAACATAGGATAACTAAAAAATTTTAAAAACTGTATAGCCTAAAGTATGGACCACAATGTAAGCACAGATGTCACCTTGTTTGAAAGCTATTGTCTTGGAGTCTGTACATCAGTTTCAGTAAATATGATATGAATAAGTTAAAAGATTATCGCTGTGGAAGGGTAAAAGTTTTATGGTGGATGTGTGGGAGTACTGTACATTGTATATATGAATTACTGTGATCTAGGGCTCTTGCTAAGAGAAGCTCAATAATTAGGAAAAAAGAAAAGAAAAAGATAGGAAGTAGAATTTTTCCAAATCAATATCTATTCTATATCTAACCTTTAAAGTCACCACTAAATTCCATTTTACTAGTAAGGGAATGACATTATATTGGGCTTCACTTTTCAGGAAGTTTTGGATCACAGAGTGGTTCAACAATGGCAGCGGAGGAATATTGGTATGGGATGTTATTGACAGGCGATACATGGTTGACAGGGAGTTATACAGGGCATGTGTCCAGGGTGTATGGAAATGTTTGGATATACTCATAGTGGAAACAATTAAAAACAACAGCTGGGGGGTACTGGATTACTGGCCGGGGGGGGGCTCTGTCGTGGTCCCTAGGGGAGCAGCGGCAGTCCCCCAGGTACAACGGTAAGGACCAGGAAGGAATGAGGGTCCAACAGTGAACCCCTGATACTAATGACTGTGCTTGTGAGCCTATACACCTGAAATAAGAACAAGGCCTAGAGCAGGACTGTGCCTAAGAGTGCCCTCCTGACAACCTCGGTGTTACTCAAATGTGGCCAGTCTCGAAGCCAAACTCAGCATGTAAATGCAATGCCTTCCCCCCAGTGTGGGACATGACACCCAGGGATGAGCCTCCCTGGCACTGAGGGATCACTACCAAGTACCAGCTGATGACGTAACTAGAACATGACCTTAAATTAAAGGTTCAATGCTTACCAGCAGAATATCCCTGTCTACATATAATAACAGGAGTTAAAAATGCTGTTTGACCTAAAGTAAGGGGGAAGTGGAAAAGACAAATGAGTTCATATGGCTATGAGTTTCTAAAAAAAGAGTCTGGAGGTTGTCAGAAGGATTGCCCTTATGCACACCTGAGCAGAATCTCAGAGACAGATAAAGTAGATACAACCCCAGATATTGGTCCTTTTGAGGGCTAAAGAGACCCACAGGTTCTATGGTCATGACAGATGGGGTTCACTGCTATGCCAGTTGGCCCTTCTTTGGTGCTGGTGTTTCTGTGTGATGGAGCTGGACTCAGATTGGATCTCTTTTCACAAGACTTTCATGCTACTTTACTGGAATTGTAGTTGGTGCTGGGGCTTAAGATATATCTAGGGGATTTGAATCTCTGGACTGACAATATGATAGCCAGGCCCTGAGCCTCAACAAACTTCAGCTCCTACACTCTGATTTATTGGACTTACTCCACTCAGCTAACATGGAGTTGAAGAATGTCAACCACCACACCATGGAGCCTAGAGTGCCTACAACTGAAAGCAGGAGGATTGCATCCAATATCCATGTGGAATCTAAATCCCCTCTTGACATAGATGTGGAATGGACTCAACCAAGCCAAGGTCCACAGGAAGGAGGAATACAGTAAGGATCAGAGTGGACTTAATGATATTCTATTAATGAACTATTGTGGTTAATAATCGAGAAAATGTGGCATTGATGTGGAAAAAGTGGCCATGGTGGCTGCTGGGTGAGGGGAATGGGAGGAAGAGAAGAGATGTGGAGGCTTTCCTGGGACTCGGAGTTGTCCTGGGTGGTGCCCCAGGGACAATTGCCGGATGTTGTATGTCCTCCCATGGCCCACTGGATGGAATGTGGGAAAGTGTGGGCTATGGTGTGGAACACGGGACATGGGGTGCCGCGATGCCCGGAGATGTACTCACCAGACACAATGGATGTGACATGATGATGGGGGAGAGTGTTACTGTGGGGGGAGTGGTGGGGTGGGGGTGGTGGGGGCAAATGGGGACCTCATTTTTTTTTAATTAAAAAAATGAATAAATTGAGTAGAATTTGGAAAAAAAAATTTTTGTGTGTGGCAATTGTTTTCTTTCAGCACTTTAAATATTTTATTTCATTGACTTCTTGCCTCCATGGTTTCTGATGAGATATAGGTACTTAATCTTATTGGGATTCCTTGTATACAACTTGTTGCTTTTTTCTTGCAGCTTTCAGAACTATTTCCTTGTCCTTAGCATTTGACAATTTTATCACTATGTGTTGGGCATAGTTCTCTTTGAGTTTATCTTGTTTGGCGTTCATTGGCCTCCTTGGATGTGAATATCCATATCTTTTGTTAAGCTGCAGAATTTTCTGTTATTGCTATTATGTCTTTGAATATTTTTTCTGACACTTCCTTTATTTCTTCTCCTGGGACTTCCATATTGTATATACATGCATACTTCAGAGATCTAGTGGGTTCGCTACCAGACCATTGTAATAAAGTGAATATTGCAATAAAATGAGTCACACAATTTTTTTCCTAGTCCATATAAAAGTTATGTTAACAGTAAACTGTAGTCTATTAAGTGTGCAATGGCCAGATGTCTAAAAAAGACAATGTACATATTGTGGTGGTTTGAACTTGCATATACCCCAGAAAAACATGTTCTTAAATCTAATCCATTCCTGTGGGTATAAAACCATTGTAAGTAGGATCTTTTAATGAGATTACTTCAGTTAAGTTGTGTCTTTCTTAATCAGGATGGGTCATAATCCTATAAGAGAAAGTAATTTAGGCCAACAGAGAGAAAACTAGAGAAGCAAGGAGCTGAAATAAATGAAACCAACCTGGAAGAGAAGAAAGAGAACAGAAGATGTACCTATATGCCAGAAGAGTGAAGGAGAGCTGGCAGCTAGGGTTCAGGAAGAAAGCATTACCTTGAGGATGCCTTGATTTGGACATTTTCCCAACCTCAAAACAGTAAGCCAATAAATTCCCATTATTTAACCCCATCCATTTAATGGCATTTGCTCTGCGCAGCTTAGAATACTAAAAACATAACTGAATTAAAGTGTGACAGAGACACAAAGTGAGCACATGCTGTTGGAAATGAGGAGTTGATATACTTTATGTAGGGTTGCCACACACCTTCAATGTGCAAGAAACCCAGCATCTGCAAAGTGCAATAAAGCAAATTGCAAAAAGACAAGGTTTGCCTGTATTGGTATACTTGATGGTATCCCACAGATTTCTGTTAATTCCTTTTTTCTTTCTGCTCCTTGGCTTGAATCATTTCAATTGTCTTGTTATTGAGATCACTGATTTTTTCTTCTGCCACCTCCAATCTGCCGTTGAAACCATCTAGGGAAATTTTACTTCACTTATTGTGTTCTTTAAATCCAATATTTCTGTTTGGTTCCTCTTCGGAATACCAAAGAGATTCTCACAGTGTTCATTCATTGCTTTTTTCATATCCTTTAATTCTTTCTCCTTATTCTCCTTTATCTCCTTGGGCATATTGAGGACCATTTTTTAAAATTTATTTTTATTTATCCCCCCCCCTTGTGGCTTGCTTGTTATTTGTTCTCTGTGTCCATTCACTGCACACTCTTCTCTGTTTTTGCTTGTCTCCCTTCTTGTTGCATCACCTTGCTGAGTCAGCTCTCCATGGTGCCAGTGGCACTCCATGGCCCTTGCGGGTCGGGCAGCACTCTGCAGCACTTGTGGGGGAGCCTGCCTTCACAAGGAGGCCTCAGGACACAAACCCAGGGCCCCCCATATGGTAGATGGGAGCCCAGCTGATTGAGCCACAGCTGCTTGCCTTAAGGGCCATTTTTTAGAAGTATCTTTAGGGTCTTTTAAATGGTAAGGCTAAACTTTGGTCCTCTTCATTAATGGTCTCTGGATTTTTACTTTGCTAATTTGGATGGGCAATAGTTTCCTGTTTATTTGTTTGTAGTCTTTTGTTGCACACTGTACATTTTAATATTTTAACCTGTTTAACTCTGGGATTTATTCCCTGAGCTGTCTATCCCTTAAATTTCCATCAAACTAGTGATAAGGCAGAGATATATTTGAATGCTAGGAGCTAATCAAAACAGACAAATCGAAGAAAAATACACCTTTCACTATCTTTGCAAATTAGCTCTGCTTTGACTGTTTGTCCCTTCAGAGTTTAGGCCTCCAATCAAGAAGATTAGACTCAGGCAAATGCAAAATGAAGGGACCTCTCTCTTATCTGATGTAGTATGGAGCCCTGGATCATGCTTCCATTCCTGGGCTAGTTTATTATTTTGTAATTTCACATTTCCTCATTTTTTTCCCATACACATAGTAAATATAAATTGGGAAATCTACTATGTTCTAGAAAATATTCCAAATGCTGTGAATACAGTGACAAAAAAGACAGACATGGTCTCTGTTCTTCTAGAGCTTAAAAATCTAACAGAATTGAGACAGATAATATATCCAAAAGAACATTTAAAACTACTAAGGACTATGCAATGACTTAAAAGAGGTAGTTAATATTACAGAGCTTGTTTGGGTAATATTTGACATCAGATAGCTCAAAAAATTTTCAAGCTGAGATCTGAACAACAAGAAGGAGCCAATGATGGTAATACTTTGTGTTTCTGTAAAGAAAAGAAAAAAAAAAGGAAATATAAAGACCAGAAAGAGAAATGGGAAGGGGTTGAGTAGGAAAGGAAGAAGTGGTAAGATGAAGAAAGAGAAAGGGCCTGTAAACAGATAAGCAGGATTTTATGGGCATAAACTTTTCTCCGGCTCCTCCTTTTGTTAATCCGCACAGAAGAACTAGATAGAAAACACGACACTGTATTGCGGTCACCCCTCGGGCTGGCCTGGCGAGGGGAGCGGCCGTGGTAGGCCTAATTCCGCTGCCCCCATAACAGGGTGGTTGGTCGGGCCCACCGCCACCCCTGAAGGAAGCTTGGCATGGGCGCAGAGTGCCCTCGGGTCTCCCCTTCTCGGCAGCCATGCTTCCGCGGCCGCCCCTCCTCCCGGATGGCGCCACCCGATGCCTTGTGGGGCGGCACCCTTCTTCTTCCTTCTCCCTGTGCAGGCGCAGGGCGGAAAATTCCAGTCTGCCCTTTTCTCCTCCCCCGACAGCAGCAACAGCCAGGCGTGGGCGGAGAAAATTCCAGTCTGCCCTTTTCCCCTCCCCCGATAGCAGCAACAGCCAGGCGTGGGCGGAAAAATCCAGTCTGCCCTTTTCCCCTCCCCCGACAGCAGCAACAGCCAGGCGTGGGCGGGAAACTCAAGTCTGCCCTCCACCTCAGCAACAGCAGCCACCAATCCCTAAACCCTGCCCCTTCCCCCAGCAACAACGACAGCCAATCCCTAACCACCACCCGTCCCCCGTCCAGTACCGCCCACTGACCTTTCACTGGCAACCAATCAGAACAGGGCGTAGCTTCGACCAATCAGCCTTCCCCAGCCCCTATAAAACTGTTGCCTCTCCCTCAATAAAGTGGACTTGCGTGTTTACCTTGTCTCCGCGGTAGTTCTTCTGCCGTGCGCCCTCCAGTCCTGAGAGCCCCCGACAAGGGCCTGGCCTCCCTTGTCCCCAGTTCGTCGCCTGATTCTCCGGGTGACCCCTTCGTCGCCTGCTTCTCCGGGCAACCCCTTCGTCGCCGGCTTCGCCGGGCGACCCCGTCAGCCGAACCGCGCAACCCCTGTGAGACCGATCCCTCGTCTGCTGCCGGACCGACCCCTCGTCCCAAGTGGGACCGACCCTTGTCCCAAGCGGGACCAACCCCTCGTCCAGAGCTGGACCGACCCCTCATCCGCAGCCAGACCCCACCTCTACCGACCGAGCAAGCCGCCGCACTGTATCTTAAATATAATTTGCTTATTTACATTTATTCATTATATAATACTATTAGATAGAAAAGCCTGGGCATCAAAGAATCTGCACAGTTTGCTTTGGCTATAGTATTTGGTAAAGCTCTAACTTTGTTCTTGGTTGACCTCATTCTTAAGGCACCTTAATTAGGTTACTTAGCATACTTTATTACCACTCAACTTAATGTGTTACACTATTTTTTTTCCTTCTGTGTCAACATATTTCTCTTCTGATAAATACTCTTAGTTTGCCAGGGCTACTGTGAAAACACCACACAATAGATTGGCTTAAATAACAGTTGGTTGGCTCACAGTTTGGAGTCTATGAGTCCAAAATCAAGATGTTGACAAGGTCATGCTTTTTCCCAGAGTTGGCCCTCCATCACATGGTAGTCTCTCTCAACTTTCTGGCTTCCACTGCCTTTTTCTGACTGGTTACATCTGAATTTCTTTTCATATAAAATGCTGCCAGTCATATGGATTAAGACCCAACTTGTTTGAATTTGGCCATGCTTTTATTAACATCTCCCAAAGATCCTCTTTACAAATGAGTTCACACACACAGGAGCATGGATTAAGATTTGCAAATGTCTTTTGTGGGGGACACAAAAGGCATTAGATTTCTAACACCCTCAAAAACACATGTTTTCATTACTCCCAATTGAGTTAATACCATATGAGCCACAGGTTTTGAAATAAGCAAGTTAATCTATTCATAACTAAGATGACCCATAGTGAAATAATAGGGAGTCTTATATATCCAAGAAGGCCATAAAGTGGAGTAATTAATAAGGTCACATATTCAGGAAGTGTTTTTGTCTTTTTTTTTTTTTTAATCAAGGAATTCTAAATATTAAACCTCCAAATGCTCAAGCATCATCAGCTAGATAAAAACCCACAAGACAGAAATCGACACAAGGAGAAGGAAGCACTCACTAGATGTAATGAATACCATGACGGCCAGCCTGCCTCAATCACTTCCATTTCAGGAATGAGACTCTCATTCCTCCAGTTTTCAGTTGTGTTGCTGACTGACCATTCCAATTTAAGTCTATCCCTTGAAAATGTCTAAAACTGTAGTGTGATGACCCAAAATTACATCCTCTCCCTAGAGCTTGAACATGCTCAACTAATAATTCCTAAATGGAGACTGTAAAGACAAACCAAAATAATTGCCTCATTTCTAGATAACGATGACAGGTCATCTCATCTCCAGACATTTATCCCCCAAAATCCTTTGAGGCCTTTGCTAGAATCACATTGCCTTTCAATTTCACCCTCTGGCCAGTGCTGCTCCCCCCATTCTGTTACAGGCACTGTGGTAGAGAACACTCCCCAATTAACTGCCTGCCTGCAGTTTATTTAGTCTTATAGTTTACCTAATATTCTTTTCTCCATGAAACTTAAGTTAATATACCAGTTTAATTTACTCACAATGAATAAATTATATTTTATGTTTATCAAAATATAAATATATTTCGCATTCAGAGAATATAACTCAAGTTTCAGGCATTACCAGAAGTTCTGTGAGAAGGGAATATGCAAATACAGCAATAACCCATGAAATAATTTCCTAGGGAAAAATCATATAGTGATGGAGGATACAAGTATTACCTAGTTTTTCTGTGTTATTTTAAATGCATTTTAGAGACATATGTTGGTTAAAATAACTAAACTCAATGATAGCTAAGGTTAAGTTATGAACATTTACGGTATTTTAGCTAAAACTTCACAAATCTAATTATTCATTCCCTGCGGTTTTCAGTCTCTAGTAAGTGGGAAGAGATACTGTATAATTCCAATATATTCATTCTGCACAAAAAACGTAATGAAAAGAATTTAGATTATTTATTCTTTACCCTGTATAAAGAAGGGATTTTGCAAGAACCCATTAGCGTGACATGATACACTATTTTTATGCTTAATGGAGAATGCTACTGAACTGGTTTGATATTTCAAGTTGAAAGTCAAACAAGGTTTAAAATGTAAGATTGATCTTAAAAAGCATTACAGCAATCTGAAGAAAACATGCTCCTCTGCTGCTCCAGTTATAGTTAGAATTTTACTATGGGAGTTGTAAATGTCCCTATGGGATAAAGCTGTGAGAGTAACAATGCTATTATTGTATAAAGGCTGCTTGGATTTTACTCCCTTGAGAAGGTTTTGATTGTGTGTATGTGTGTTGCAAAAGCAAGCATACAGAATAAGAACAAAACAAAACAAAAAACATGGGAGTCTTTTGAACAGGAAAAGGCAAGGGATTGATATACATGGGTAAACATCTAGCACACACACACAACAGTGTGTAGTGGGCATTGTTGGGTACCACCCAGATATTCCAGCTGCTAGGATATTGTTAGCCAAAGGCTCTTAGCTGAATCCCTCCCTGGAATTTGGAATATATCCAAAGGCAATATCCTCTTCCAAAGTTACACCACCTCCCTGGGGACAGCCCATGTACAAAGATTGGTGCCAGGGATACACAGCCCTCTCCTTCCTCCCTCAATTCATTATATCTGTGTAAAGGATCCTTCAAGTTTCATAATACTTATGGGATCTGCAGAGGTTTCTGTCTCAATTGCATCAGCAGTTCGATTTCTCCATCTGCTCAATCCTGCTGCTTCTCTCCACTACATGCATTGTTCTGGAGAGCACTCGCCACTGAAGTCACACAAATCTCCATCTCAGAGTCTGTTTTGGGATCCAACCTACAACATATTAACTGGCAAATTACTATTGAATTAGTTGCATTTGAGGTCTTGGGCTTTCTTTTGAGGTTACAATTATTTCTCATCCCTCATATCCTTGTGCAGGGCTGAGGGTTTATTGAAATGTATCCAATAGGCAGTGAAAATGAAATTCTGTTACAGCAGAAAAGTACCTAGAATTGTTTGAATGTTTTCCTGGTTATCACCTCTACTTGTCACCTCATAACAAATACTTTTGTGGAAGCAGGGAGGCTGTGACTTTAGCAATAATTTCAGTGGTTATATGGAAGGTTGCAGAGCAACACTGTGATACTGAAAAGGGTAAAATAGATTCATATATATGACCATATCCACCAAAAGTGAAGTGTTACAGCCGTGCATGATGAAATTGGTTCTTACTCTCAGAACAAGTAATATAAAATGATTTCTGCTCTGGATGGGATGCTTTCAAGATCTCCTTATTTGGTACTCAGACCATTAACCTGGATTCTACCAGCTTTTGTGTTCTTATCTTCTTTCTTATTTAGTGTTGAAATTCAGTCTGGGTCTGACCTACCTACCTATGTGTCTTTGAATTACAGCTGTCATTGGATTGAGAGCCATATTTTGACTTGATTGCCAAGCTTCAAGTATTGTCCCAGGATGACTTTATTTCCATATCTTATTTCTCCTCTCCTCAAACTTTGTCATAGATCTTTCAGCTCTGGCTCTATATTTTGTATTCATGATACATTGTTGACTGTAATCCTGACCTTGATAGATTTTTATACTCACATGTACCTCACAATGGAATCATTCATTCATTCTTTCATATATCCATCTGTCTTAGGATAGGTTCTCTAGAAATAGAACCTGAGACAGACATTCTTATTCAAGTGATTTCTTGGGAGAAAGGCTCTCAGGAGAAGGGGAGTAATAGAATTAAGATAAGAGAAGAACAAAGCAAGGGTATGGTTTCAGTTGGAGACTTGCTTTACTTGATCCATGAGGAATGCAATATAGCACTAATTACTCCAAAACATTAGTTTGTACACATTCATCCATCCATCCTCCATCCAAAATATTGATGGAGTATAAATTTTTCAAGGTACTGGAGATAAACAAAGAGACCCTTGATATTAGAGCACATGTAGTATAGTGGAAGAAATAGAGTCACAGTTAATTAAAATCCCCCAAATTATGTCATTGTAGTGAGTAAATTATTGTCCACCAGGAACCTCAGATTGTCCACTTATTTGCAAACAGGGTGTTTGAAGATGCAATTATGTTAAAATGAGGTCATGCTGGAATAGGGTAGATTATAAATTCAATAACAGGTCTTAGTATAAGAACAGGAGAAGACACAGAGATGCAGAGGGAGGGAAACCATATGAAGATGGAAACAGATGATACAGCTACAAGCCAAGGAATGTCAGGATTGCCAGAAGCCACCAGAACCTAGGAGAGAGGCATGGCCCTACCAATACCTTGATTTTGGACTTCAGATTTCCAGAAATGAGATGATACATTTCTTTTGTCCTAAAGTACCAAGTCTGTGATAATTTGTTACGGCACCTCTAGGAAGCTAATACAGCTATGGTATAGAAGTCTGAACTAAGAGTGCTGTGAAAAACTAGGACATTCTTAATTCTTCCCAGATGAATATGGTTATGGGGAGCTTCCAAAAAGAAGTCATTGTGAGTACTGATGATAAAAAGAGATGACTGGATTCTAATAATGGTGAAGGGAGGTAGACTGAATTACAGAACAGAATTTGTGTTATTATGGTTTATTCTTGCATTAGGTAAACCTCAGTAAAATTATGCATTTTTTTGAGACTGCTTCTTAGTTTGGGAGTGGTTTGGTTTTGTAAAGAACTTTGATGGACTAAGTCAGAGGATCTCCTTATGTTTCAATGTTCCTTGGCTTGGAGTTATCTCGATAGACTAAGTATCTATCCCAAGAGAAGAGATCATTAGAGTTTGAAGATGGCTGCCATACCTAGAGATTCTCTCCTTAGTAACTGAACTTCAACATTTTTAATATGTTTTCTAACACTTTTCCTACAAAACCTTGTAGCAGTTTGGCATTATTTATGAATTCCCCAAAATAGATATTGGGTTAAGTTTGTAAACTGGTCTTTTCATCTGGGTATATTCCCTTTTGATTGTATTAAATACAGAGGTTTCACTTTTACTTGATTAAATTATGATTAGTGCTTTGATTGGGTCTCTGTCAATATAGGTGGATGGGGACGCACAAAGAAAATGACACAGCAGAGTAGAGAGTGGAGTTTTGATGCTGGACCCCCAGGAAGTGAATACACAGGAGAAAAACACAGAGGATAGAGACAGATCCATATACACAGCAGAGGCCCTAGGAAGAGAAAGAGCCTGATAGTATGCAGCTGACCTTGCTGAGAGAAGAGAACAGCTGAGCCCAGGAAGAAATGAGCCTTGGAGAGAGAGACAAGCCTTAATACCAACCTACAGACCAGAAGAAGCTGGGACCATGGAGCCTGAAGAGGAGAGCTGAACACTCACAGAGACTGGCAGCCATCTTGCTCTAACACATAGCAAAAGAGTTTAGTGAGGGAAGTAACTTACACTCTATGGCCTTGTGGCTGTTAGTTTCCACCCATATAAATACCATTTATAAAAACCAACAGATTTCTGGTATTTGCATCAGCACCCCTTTGACTGACTAATACAAATACCTACAACTCTTGTTTCTGACATAGCTACACTGGGGTGAGAAATTTACCATTATCACTGAATTGAATTCTTTAGGGTGAGTAGCCAAGTAATGAAAAAGGGGAAGAATATTTCAGATAAGGGGAATAACATGTTCAGAATTGTAAAAGAATATTAGAAATCTAAAAGTTGTTTGGATTTCTGCCGGACCAGAATTTGTGCTAAAGTTAAAGTTATATTGAGATTCGGTCATAAGAGGATTTATATTCCATTGGAGTATGCCAAGTATAGATTTAATATGATCAAATCTTTGTTTTATAATATAGCTCTGCATAAGTACAGGTTATCTTAAGTAAAGAAGCTTAGAGAAAGAGAGATTAATTAGAAGTTCATTTCATTTCCACAAATACTGACTCTACCTTAGAATGATCAGATTACCTTTTTTTTAAAATTTATTTTATTTATTTATTTCCCCTTCCCTCCTCCCCCCCCTCCCCCATTGTCTGTTCTCTGTGTCCACTCATGGTATGTTCTTCTATGTCTGCTTGCATCCTTGGTGGCACCAGGAAATTGCATCTCTTTTTCATTATGTCATCTTGCTGTGTTAGTTCTTGTGTGTTCAGTGCCACTGCTGGGCAGGCTGTGCTTTTTTCACAAGGGGTGGCTCTCCTTGCAGGGCACACTCCTTGTGCATGGGGCACCCCCATGCAGGGGCACCCCTGTGTGGCATGGCACTCCTTGCGTGCATCAACTCTGTGTGTGGGCCAGCTCATCACATGGGTCAGGAGGCCCTGGGTATCGAACCCTGGACCTCCGTATGGTAGGCAGATTCTCTATCAGTTGAGATTACCTTTTGATTTAAAACCAAAGGAAAAAAAGAGAGCAAAGCTGATATAGTTCTTCCATTCATGATTTATCTATACCTCATTTGTAGTGGACACAAGTTGACTCTGCTTTTCTACTTGTAAAAGCACCTCACTATTTTCATTCAGGATGTGACACCCCTTCACTCTCCAGGGTAGTGCATATAGGGCTGATCAGGTCTGGTCATTCACATTCACAGTGACTGTTTCAAGAATGGATGTGTAATCCAAACTAAGCCAAAGACAATCACCCTTAGGAATTTTGCTGGACTTAATAGGAAAGAAATCTGCTCTTTTTTCCTCATAAAATGCAAGTCTTAATTTGCCGTTGGACATCCTTGGCACCTCATGTGGACAGAGCTTTTCAGAAAAGGCCAATATAGAAGAAAAGAGAGAAAAGAGATGGAGGGAGATCAACTCTTAAAGACAAAACGTGACCACTTTGATTAAGCCATGTCTGACATTCATCTAGTTAGGGCTTTTTACTATATCAAAATTCCCTTTCCTGAATAAGTCAGATTAGTTGTGTTTTGATTTCCTGGACTCAAAAAATTCTGACTCATTAATTTTCTTTTCTAATAAAGCCCTAAACTTTTTCCTATTCTTATCTCACAACTTGCTTGGCTTTTTATTCCTCCATTATTAATTTTCCTTGTTTGAATTTGTAGCACAGTTTCATGTTGTTTGTTTCACACAGAATTGAAACTATCAGCGGGAGGTACTGTCCCCACCATACAATGCCTTGGTCATTTGGGTAACTGCTGAATTGACTTATGAGACTCATTTCCTACCACAAGCCTCATTCTTGATGTAAGATTATAAAATTAGAAGAAACTCATCACAATTCAGTTTGCAACTTATGGAGACATTAATAAAGAGATGGATCTGAGGACTGTTTAAGAGACTAATGGATACTTGAGATGGGTGAAAGGATGGTTTATAATCATTTTGGCATTTGTTATCTAGGTAAACTGGTTTCCCAAGGGACAATATTATAATTCTTATTTTATGTTTCTCTATCTCAGTTGTCACAGAAAAAAACCCATTTTAAATTACTTGTCATATGGATAAAAATAATTTCATTTCTGATGTCTCCACATGTACTCTTCTTCCTGGCTACCTCATATCTAGGGGAATTTTTCAAAATCTGAGCCTAAATGTGTAATCTCTTTTGATTAAGATATTTTAAGGACCTTCAATTGTTTTCAGGTTAACATTCACTATAACTTTTGAGAGAACCTTGTTCCAAAGGCACTGCAGAGTTCACCATCATAAAAAAATGTTTAGTTACAATAATGAAATTATAAATAGCAACTAACTACTTCCTTCCTTCCTGCTGCTCAGCTTCCTTGCTGCCCAACACTTCCCTTCCCTCTATTAACTCCTGGTCCACTGATAGTTCCTCTACACAATAAACTCCATCTAACCCTTGATTTTTGATCATGCTCTTAATTCTGCTAGAGCAAACCTGCCTCCCACACCCCATACTCCTCATGTTAATGTGCACCTAGGTCCCTGATAATCTCTCACTAAAGCAAATGCTCGTATTAAATCTACTTTGTAATATTTCCCAAATCTGAAGTTTTTTGTACACTTACATGATTATTTGATTATTAAACGTCTCTCTCATTGGACTGTTTGTTCCGAGAGGGTGATGACCATGTAAGATTTTGGTCAACATTACACTCCCCGTGGTTTGTTGGTACCTGGTGCTTTATAAACATCCATTACATATTTATTTCATAGTGAAGAGTACTAGTGAGAGTGTGTATATTTTTGCTAAAAATATTATATCTTTGCCTCCTGTTGCATGGTTGAGTCCATAAAGAACAACATTTTTCATGAAATATTATTTTCCCTCCTCATAGCTGGCTCTGCCTCAGTTTCATTGTTATGTAACATTGCAATGTCACTCCTTCCTTTCTCCTCTGACAATAATTGTTTGCACTAAATATTAGTTGGTAGGATTTTGAATCCTAAACATATTATATAATGTCCATGTGTGGCTTCATGGATGCCATTTCTTCCAATTTAGGCAGGATTACAGATAATGTTCCTTCAATAGAGGAAGTTAATTTGTCTCACTGCAATTTATTTACTCTGGAAATATCAGAAAACTCACTATTCAGAGGTTTCTTAATCTGTTGCCATTTAAAATAACAATTTATGTGGGAGAAATGGTGGCACAAGGGAATGTTATTTATTTCCACAAGTTTCATGTAATGGACAGAGTGCAGACAGCAGATAAAGTTGAATATTTGTGCCCTGGATAGAGAATATTATAATTGCAAATCCAGGAGTAGAGGGATTCTTGTCACTACCTTAGAGGAGAATAAATAGATCATCTCCCTCTTATTACAGCATGCATACTTACATACTTTATCAGAGGATCAAGTTAGATATAACTGTGCTCTGTTTAACTATTTTTATGCTTTCCATCCCTGAAAATGTTGAAGCTAACTCGCTAGCTATAATATATATATGATTATGGGGGAGATCTGTCCAGAACTTGCTATTGGTGATGCTTTACCAAATCAATATGTCCAGTCTGTACTACTGGGAAGTGATTTGAACAGAGGAAATAAACAGCTACTGTCAGAAGATTAAAAACACAAGCACTTGGGAAGCAGACTTGGCCCAGTGGTTAGGGCATCTATCTATCACATGGGAGGTCCATGGTTCAAACCCCAGGCCTCCTTGCCCCATGTGGAGCTGGCCCACACACAGTGCTGATGCACACAAGGAGTGCCACGCCATGCAGGGGTGCCCCCACGTCAGGGAGCCCATGTGCAAGGAGTGTGCCCCATAAGGAGAGCGGCCCCATGTGAAAAAAAAAAAGCTCCGCCTGCCCAAGAATGGCGCCGCACACACAGAGAGCTGATGCAGCAAGATGGTGCAACAAAAAGAAACACAGATTCCCATGCCGCTGACAACAACAGAAGTGGACAAAAAGAAGAACACGCAGCAAATGGACACAGAGAGCAGACAACCGGGGGAGGGTAGGGAGAGAAATAAACAAAATAAATCTTAAAAAAAACCCCACAAGTACTGTTTGTCGGTTTTTTTGATGCCTGGATTTGGAGATGTTAATGTAATGCAATTTTTAAAAAGAATATTTTAATGCTTAAAATGTTTCAGGCACTGTTCTAAATAGTTTGGAAATATTGACTGAATCCTCATAACAAATTATCAGACATTATCATAATTTTCTGGGGAGAAAACTTAGGCAAAGAGAAATTAAATTGCTTGAGGTCCAGAATCTGTGCCCTTTACTACTGTGCCAGGCTGTTTCTCAATTCTGATAGATATTTTTTTTGAACTGACATCTAAAACTCATCATGGCTTCAACTTAGATAACATTACGAAAAGCACAACCAGTAAGCATCCATTTTGACTTATTCATCTACATTGCAAAACCACTCAAAACACACTGCTTACATTCTGTCCCTTTCCTAGTAAATGTTCAGAGTGTATTTTTTCAAGATAGCTGCAACAAGATCCTCGTTCCAATTTCTTTTTGTAATATGACTTTGACACTGCCTCCATTGAGAAGTGGGTTGATGCTCTCTTCCTCTGAATCTGAGTGGACTTTTACTATAGTGGAAGTAACCGAGGAAGGGGTATTACAGATGTAACTTCTTGGTCATTTTGAGATATTCACTCTTAGAATCCAGGTACCACACCTTGGATATTGCCAGACCATATGGAAAGAACACATGCAATTGTTCTGGCCATCAACCTCAGCTGAGGTCGCAGTCAAGAGCTTCATCAACCACCAGACATGCATGTAAGACTCCTCCAGATGACCTCAGTCCCCAACATTTGAGTTGTTCCAGCTGAGGCTTCTGTCATCGCAAATCAGAGACAAGCTATCCTGTGCCGTTCTAAATTCCTGACCTGTAGAATCTAGAATATAATGAAATGGTTGTTTTAAGCCATCGGAGTTTGGGGTTATAATGTTGGAATTGGTTTGTTACTGAAGAATAGACAAACAAAACAGTAAAATACGGCTAATATGTCTGGAATATAATAAAACGTATCATTAGTTGATTTTTGAATGAGTAGCATATTTGGAATTATTCATTATGGTTAAACTGTAGAAGAAATTTCAGGTCACTTAGATCAAAGATCTCTAATTTGTAAAAAGTCAGAATAGGTAGTTGAATTTGAATGTCAATGATGGGTTTTTCACTTTTGTTGCTGTTGATTACTTATGTAATTTTTGTACTGTCTCTTAAATCCTTCATGCTTCATTTTCTTTCTGCTTCAAATTCTGAACTGCTAACATCATGATTCTTATATTATTAATACTAACAAAGTTTTCAGAAAAATATTTGCTTGCATTGGCATGCTATTGGGAATATATTTGAGTGCTGAAAGGTTAATATTGTGGTATTATAGGCCTACCAAATTTTATTATGAAGAAATAGACTCAAGATCTGTTGGAAACTGTGCCTCAATAAGGTACTTTTTGCAGAAATGGGGAATAGTCAATTTTCGGAGGCTGTGGCAGGGAATCATCAGAGGAAATTCTCCATGTGAATGATTTTTAACTGAAAGAAACTACAAATCATGATCCTTCAGCAGAGTATCTAAATCTGAGATTGTCCATGACTTAAAAATATTGGAATAATTCAAGGTTACTGGGCTTGAATTTTAACACATCTTGTAAGGTTTTATTTAGACTTGTTAAGAATCTGACTAATGACAAAAGAGCATTTTATTTTTATATATAAAATAATAATTATTCCTCAAGGACTCTAAAGCACTTCAGTGTATGACAATTTTATAGGATGTATTTCTGTTTTTTAGTCTCTTAAACTTACAATTCTCTTTTTACTTAAAAAACAGAATTTAAAAGAGAAGAATCTTAATTATATTTTAATAGTTACAATACATTTTTAGGTCATCTCTACAAATGGCAGACATTTTTTTATCCCCCCAAAAAAATGTGATCAAAAGAAATGGAGATAAAAATGAGAAAGCCAAATTGTAAAATACATAGGAAAAGGAGCCTCATGATCTAATGTACTCAAGTTGTTACCAAGATAAGTTAAAAGAGCATATTAATTTTTAAAAATTAAATAAAATTATAAGCTGTGATAGTTTTAACAGAAGTAGAAACAATCTGTTTCCTCGTAGTTGAGTTAAAAATGTACTGAGCATTTACTATTTCCCAGAATTTGGATAAGCTTTGAAGAACAAAAAAGAGGTTTTGAAAATCATAGATAAATATGTTATCATATATGAGACTGTATAGTCCTCCATTGACTTGTCTAAAAGCCTATCATATCATATCCCACATTTTTTGAGTTTTCTTGCACTTTGGATTATATTTTTGACCAAAGTGAGCAGTTAAATCCATTGGCAATGATGAAAATTTCCATTCGTAATGTTTATTTACAGAAATATGACATACAAAATCACACAGGGTAGGGAAAATTAGAGATTAGGCTTAACCTGATGAATTATTAACTTTGTGTCTTTGATCCTTCACTCTACAATGAAGATATTAACATTTGTACTATATTATTCAATACAATAATGCACATGAAGTATTCTGACGTTATTTTGACAGATACACAGCAGGTAAATCGATACATTAATATAGAATATTATCTTCCTTTTCTTGTATATGTTAGTTCATCATGTTTTCTCTGTTAGTGATTCTTCTTGCTGACATGACAACAGAGGCACAGCATTCTTTTACATAATTATCAAGAAAAATCTTCATGTATATAGTCATAAATTTAGCAAAAAGCACCTTTGCCAGGGTAAGTAACACCATCTACTACAGGACATAGTATTGAAAATGTCCAGAGGTTTTATTGGTAGCAATTTTGCAAGTTATCTCTATCATGATTTTACAGGGTAATAATTCTGCTTAAACTCTATTTATAGTACCATAATGATTAGGCATATATTTAAACATATGGTTGTCAATTAATATTTGATTTACTAAAATGATTCAGTATTTTATAATTAATATTCAGGGTAACAATATAATTGTAAACTGTTGCAAAACTGCACCATGGGATATGATATAATGGAAAGAAGCTCAGTCTGAGGAAGGAGACCTTAGTGTTAGCTGGGTCATTTAGCAATTACTCAGGCACTGTGAACTGCTGTTTCCTCATCTTTAAAATAGGGATAATATCTATATTTTACACAGCTCTAAAGATTTAATAAGAAGTTGTACATTAAATATTTAGCATAGCTCTTTACATAAAGTTAGCTCTCAATAAATATGAATTCTCTCCTGGCCCATCATTCTCTAGAGCTTGAATTTTATACACACATTATATGCAAAGTAATTAATAGCTGCTGTCTAATGCTTTAAAATGTTAGTTACAGGAGCATCTTGTATTCCATAAACGTCAGATTATAACAGCAAAAACTTTAAGGCAAATGTGTACAAATAACTTGTGGAAGCATTCTTTCTACTAGGTAATAAATTATAATAGTAGTAATTTCCATATGAAATTGGAAACTTTTCATAAGAGGAAATTCTTTTATCTTTAACATTATAAATCATAGCATACTCAGCACTCTCAACTTGAAATAAAGATGTTATTTGGTATAACATTCTTACACTCAGCAATAGAAAGAATGCCACTTTAAGGAAATCTGACTGTATTTTTGGCACAACTAACTGCTTTTGTCTACATTAAAGAGAACTGTTAAAATTATATCATTAAATCTTCTGTCTGGTCTTTGATTCCTTGAGGGACTATATGACCTCAAATGAGGTCTGTTGATGTGAGTCGTGTTTTACTCTTTGGCCATTGTGTGTTACAAAGTAGGGGGATAGCACTCTTTTTGCTTTTGTTTGACTGTTCTTCCAGGTAACTTATTCCTAGAGTTGTCACTGGTCCCAGAGGCTCTCTTCTCCTGAGAATAAATTATGCCACTGCACTACACAGGGGACTCTTTCTCCTGGAGGACCCTTTGATAGACTGCTAGTAATAAGGGTCGTTAAGAAGGATTGAAGAGGAGGAAACATTACTCAACTCATTTATGATGCCAACATCACCCTAATATCAAAGACACTTAAAGGCGGTACAAGAGAAAGAAATGACAGACAAATTTTTCTAATGAACTAGATGCAAAAATCCTCAACAAAATATTTGTTAATTGAATCCAACAATACATCATGATCAAGTGGGTTTTATCCCAGATATGTGAGGATGTTTCAATATAATAAAATCGATCAATATAATACACCACATTAACAGATCAAAGGAGAAAAAACACATTATCATCTCAATTGATGCAGAAAAGGCTTTCAGCAAAATTCATCATCCCTTTCTGATAAAAGCACTTCAAAAGATAGGAACAGAAGGAAAATTCCTCAAAATGATAAAGGGCATATATGAAAATCCAGCAGATAGCATCATACTCAATGGTGAATGACTAAAAGGTTTCACTCTAAGATGTGGAGCAAGACAAGGATGTCCACTGTTACCGCTTCTATTCAACCTTGTATTAGAAGTTCTTGCTATAGAACTTAGGCAAGAAAAAGAAATAAAAAACATTCAAATTGGAAAGGAAAAAGTCAAACTTTCACTATTTGCAGATGACATAATGCTATATGTAGAAAATGCCAAAAAAAAAAATCTACAATGAAGCTTCTAGAGCTGATAAACAAGTTCAATAAAGTGGCAGAATATAAAATCAACACACAAAAATCAATAGCATTTCTACTAACAATTAGCAATCTGAGCAGAAATCAAGAAAATATCCATTTACAATAGCAACTAAGAGAATCAAATATCCAGGAATAAACTTAACTAAGGATATAAAGGATTTGTACAAAATAAATACAAGGCATTGTTAAAGGAAATTAAAGAAGAACTAAATAAATGGGAGAATATGCTATGTTCATGTATTGGGAGTCTAAATATCATTAAGATGTCTATCATATCCAAATTGATTTACAGATTCAATGCAGTCCTAATAAAATTTCCAACAGCAATATTTACAGAACAGGAAAAGCCAATTATCAAATTTATTTGGAAGGGCAAGGAGCCAGAATAGGAAAACATACTGAAAAAGAAAAACTAAATTGGAGGAATCACACTACCTGACTTTAAAGCATACTACACATCTACAGTGGTCAAAACTGCTTGGTGTGGCACAAGGATAGACCTACTGACAAATGGTACTGAATTGAGAGTTCAGATATAGACCCATGCATATAAGGCCAACTGGTATTTGAGAAGGTTACCAAGCCCAGTCAACTGGTACAGATCAGTCTCTTCAACAAATGGTGCTAGGAGAACTGGATATCCATAAGCAAAAGAATGAAAGAGGATCACTGTCTCATGCCCTATACAAAAATTAACTCAAGATGGATCAAAGGCCTAAATATAAGAGCCAAGACCATAAAGCTCCTAGAAGATAATGTAGGGACGCATGTAAAACATCTTGTAGTAAGAAATGGTTTCATAAACTTTACACCCAATGTGTGAGCAATGAAAAAAAAATAAATGGGAACCCCTCAAAATAAAAACTTTTGCACTTCAAAGGAGTTTGTCAAGAAAATGAAAATGCAGCCTACTCATTGGAAGAAAATATTTAGGAGCCATTTATCTGATAAGGGTCTAATATCCAGTACACATAAAGATGTCTTATATCTCAATAATTAAAAGACCAACAACCCAGTTAAAAAATGGGCAAGTGATTTGAAAAGACACTTTTTTTCCCAAAGAGGAACTACAAATGGCTAACAAGCACATGGAAAGATGCTCAATATCAATAGCAATTAGGGAAGTGCAAATCAGAAGCACAATAAAATATCATCTTATCAATATCAATAACAGACTGGCTACTTTTGAAAAAGCAGAGAACTACAAGTGTTAGAAAGAATATGGAGGAATAGGAACACTCATCCACTACTGGTGGAAAAGTAGAATGGTGCAGCCACTATGGAGTATGGTTTGGTGATTCCTCAGGAAGCTAAGTAGAGAATTGCCATATAATTCTGGCAATACTGAAAGCAGGGACATGAACAGATATATGTATACCAATGTTTATTGCAGTATTATTCACAATTGCCAAAAAATTGAATGAAATCCAAGTGTCCATTAACAGATGAATGGATTAATAAAATGTAGTATACACATACAATGGAATATTACACAGCTGTAAAAAGGAATGAAGTATTGGCACATGTGACAACATGGGTGAACCTTGAAGACCTTATGTTGAATGAAATAAGCCAGTCACTAAAGGGCAAAAATTATATGATCTCACTGATATTAACCAAGGATATTGAATATTGAGTAGATTCACATAGGAAGAGTCTGGAATTTAGGTTAACAGGAAACAGAAAGGGAGGAGAGAGTGATAAGTAAGTGCTCAATGTGGGCATAAGCTATAATGGCGATGGTTTGGCAGAGGATAGGGGTGATGGTGGTATAGCATGTGAGTGGGGTCAACAGTGCTGGAGTATGAGGTGGTGAATGAAATTGGGAGGATGGGGTTGGGCTATCCATGCATCTGGGGGTAGGGCTGGAAGAAGGAATAGGTGAATTCTGGGAAGGATGAGAATTGTTGTTGAGAATACAACTGTGGGAGTGTTTTTTCAGTATCAATGGCAGGGAATAGATAGCATTAGGATGTATGGGTATGGGTACACTTGAGTCATGTCCCTATTAAATGTAAATGTGTTCACGTTGTCATAGGGTGGTATCTCAGTGGCAGGAGTCCCACACAATAACCAAAAAAAAAATATTAAACCTGGGGAGTCCTGCTGTGTTTTTAAACAGAGCGATAGGAATCTCTCAAGTAATAGGAGGAAAACAGACCAATATACCAAGCCTTCAATATTTAGGCTTGTAGTTAGGAACCTTATTCTTAAAATTGAAAGTTAACCTAATAATAACTACTGTATAGATTTACCTCTTGAAAACTTTGTTACTAAAATGTGACCTCTTTCTAAGGCAAACTCAGCCAATAAACACACTACCTTCCCTCCGCCCCCCACACCAGTATAGGACATGACTCCTCTGGGATGAGACTTCCTAGCACTGAGGAATTAATACAAAGAGTCAATCAGTGATGCATTTGGGAAATGACCTTGACCAAAAGGAGAAAACATCAAATACAAGAGAGGTTTTACAGCTAAGAGATTTCAAAATGAGTTGGGAAGTCATTCCAGAGATTACACGTATGCATTTCTGAAGCAGATCTTATTGCCACTGAAAATTCTAAAATAAGGATGCTCCTGAGAGCTCTAGAATTATACAGACACTATAGGCAAGGGACACAATCCCATGAAATCAGCACACCATCAGTGAGCCTTACCTTAGAATATATGATAATGTATTTCTCCAATGTAACAGTGTTAGACTCATTTATAATTTCCCTACACATGATTCTTCTATCTCTCTTATTTGAACCTATTTGGCACTATATCAATTAAATATGTGTCCCAGAGACTGAAATTTTTGGTCTGTTCATATGCGGGTTGAGCCCTGAATATCAGAGAAGTTGTGGCTAACACCTACTCTCCAGTTCATCAAACTTGCCCAGGACAACTAACAAAATAATGATGATGGACAACCTCCATCCCCAAAACGAAGAGTATTTACAACTTCAAGCAAAATCATTCCTTCCATCTGCTCCATAATATCTAGGATCCCCTCAATCTGGCATCACCATCCCCAAATCCTCACTGCTGGGGAATGAACAAGCATAAGAAGGACTGCAAACATGGATCAAAGTAGACTTACTATTATTATAATAATGGAAGAAATTGTAACAATGACATAAAGATAGAGGTTGCCAGAGTATCTGAGGGAGAGGGAGGGAAAAATAGGTAGAATATAAGGCATTTTAGGGCATTGGAATTCTTCTGCCTGATATTGCAATGATAGATACAGGCCATTATACATTTTGTTTAATCCTATAAAACTGTACAATGCAAAGTATAAATCATACTGTAAACTATATACCTTGGCTAGTAGCAATGCTTTGATATTTGCTAATTAATTGTGACAAATATTCCACAGTAATGTAAGGTGTTATTAATGGGGGAAGATGTGTGTGTGTGGGGGGAGGGTATAAGGGAATTCCATATACTTTTGATGTAACTTTTACATAATCTGAAACTTCTCTAAAAATAAAGTTTATTACATGAAAAAAAGAAGGATTTTGAAATGATGATTTGAGAAAATAAACTAAGCTTTAACTTTTTAATTTCATAACTGCTTTTTTTTCCTTTTCTTGTATGGGTTGAAAATTTGAGTATTTGCCTGAAAATATATACATGAGTGTCTTTTTAAATAGATAATTATGTCTCTGATATTTTAGATAATTCTATGAAGTTTTTGTGCCCTTATCTATACATATATAGAATTGTCATTAATAAAAATACCCCTTCTTTCTTAAAATGATGTTGTTAATTGTTAGATTAATGTTACCTAGGACCAACCAACATTGTAGAATCTTCTGTGAAGGAGTTATACCAAATTCAAATCCTAGCACAGTGTTATTATTTTGGATAAGATCTGGTAAAGATCTCTGTCAGCAGACATAAATTTTATATCCCCCTCAATATCCAAATTTATTTTCATTCTTATATTATACAAAATAACAGAACAAGGATCTGGACAGAAGGTGACTGATAGATGATTCAAGCATTTAAAGGATATGAGAGTGAATTCACCAAATGCAATGGATGTGTCATGATGATGGGGGAGAGTGTTGCTGTGGGGGGAGTGCTGGGGTGGGGGTGGTGGGGGGTGAATGGGGACCTCATATTTTTTGAATGTAATATTTTTTAAAAATTAATTAAAAAATAAAATTAAAAAAAAAATAAAGGATATGAGGGAATAATGGGAATGACGCCTAAAAGGAAAGGAAAGCTGGCTGGTTAATTTGATTGCCACCCGAAAGAGAGATGAAATGAAAATCTAAGAGCTATTAAAAACAGTTAAAGGCTAAGTATGAGAGTCATATTACCTCTTAGGTAGGTTAGAAAAAGACCTTTATCTCCTGAAGAGGAAGAAATGAAGAGCAGATACTGGATCTGTGGAACTTCAGCAACAATTTTTTTTTTAATTAAAAAAAATTATTTCTTATTTTTTATTTTTTAAAGATACTTAGATTATACAGATGTCACATAAACAATGTAGGGGAGGGAAACAAATGTGACTCAAGCAATTAGGCTTCCATCTACCATATGGGGGTCCCTGGGTTCGTTTCCTGGGGAGCCTCCTGGTAAAGGCAAACTGGCCTGCATCTCAGAGACCTGACAACCCATTCCACAGAGAGCTCATGTAACAAGATAATGCAATAAAGGGAGATGCAGAAGAGAGACAGTGAGAAATGCAGCAAACCAGGGAGATGACGTGGCCCAAGCAATTGAGTGCCTCCCTCCCACACTGGAGGATCCAGGACTGGTTCCCGGTGCCTCCTAAAAGAGAAAGATGAGAAGAAGAAAAAACAAGGAAACACTGAAGACCACACAGTGACTGGACACAGAGAGCAGATAGTGAGCACAAATAATAACAAGGGAGGGGAATAAATGTTTAAAAAAATGTGTGTATGTATATATAAGATTCCCATATGCCCCACTCCACACACCTCCCACATTTTCCCACATTCACAACATCCTTCATTAGTGAGGTACATTAATTGCAATTTATGAACACATTCTGCAGCATTGCCACAAGAAATGGATTTATGTTTGCATTGTAGTTTATACTCTCTCCCACCCAATTCTGTAGGTTATGGCAAGATTTATAATGGCCTGTACCTGTCATTGCAGTGTCATTCAAGACAATTCCAAAGTCCTAAAAATGCCCCTGTAGTACACCTGTTTTTCCCTCTCCCTGTTAAATGCTCAGCCAAGGCAAGTCTGTTATACTTAAACCAAGGCTGTGGCTGGAAAAAATGGGGACCCTGAAACATAAGATGAGAATCCTTGAGAATGGAGTCTCTGCTGACTTCCTTGAGTCCTAAGAGGTTGTAGACATAGCCCACCCTTATTTAGTAAGAGTACTAATTGATTATTCAGGACATTACTGATAATGATTTTCTCCCTCTCTCCAAGGCAAATGATGTTGCCTCAAATGCTCCTCCTTCCTGGTTGCCAGACCAAACAACTAGTGTAATCCTAGCATAAACCACTTGGGGACATGTTGGGGTTGATAAGGAAACAAAGAAATGACATACCAAAGTACCTGCAAGAATTAAGAGACTGGGGAGTATCTCTGGGATTGGATTTTGTGGGTGCTTGATCAAGGTGACCAGAATGTAAGATTGAATATGCATAAATTCATTGAATTAGGGGCACTTTCTTGGGACTCAGAATTTAATAATCCATTTAGGATGGCAGGGATTGAGGCAAAGTCACTCTTAGCATGATGGCCCATATGGAGCAATGTAGAAATGCCTAAATTGCCCTCAAACAAAGTAAAGGTGAGGAAAAATAAAGATTGGAATAGAGATATTATGTAAGGCCAGATATGTACCAGAAGATTTTGTTTTTCTTGAGGCCTCAGGGGAATGCCGTTCACCAAGGCTTTCAGGAATGTTTGTCTACAAGGGGCATGAGCACTGCAAAGAAATTCTATGATGGCTTTCCTCAGCAGCCACGGCTGACAGTAGGATAGGCTGTCTCAGAACTGGGTTTATTAATATCCTTGGTGAGGATAGGTCTATGAGTATAGAAACCAAGTGATAGTACTTGTTTTAGTTTATGATAGGCTACCAATGTGAAATACCAGAAATGGAGTGGCTTTTATAATGGGAACTTATTAGGATAACAGCTTACAGTTCTGAGGTTGTGAAAATGTCCATATCGAGGCATCATCAGAGACGCTGTCCCACCGAATGTGGCTGTTGGCAATCCTGGACTCCTAATCATGTGGCAAGACAAAATAGTGGCCAGTCTCTGCCAATCTTGCCTCTCCTTTAGGCTTACTTTCTCCTGGAGCTAAATTGTGGGCGACTAGGCATATGATTCCTCTTTCACATTACCACAGGGCCTCATTGCTTAAGCTTCAGCTACCTGTCTCACAGGCTCTCAGGGTTTCTCTGTCTTTCTGCCATGCAGGCAATCCTGGAGTCCTCTCTCCTATGGAAGGGTGAAATGGTGGCTCTCTTTCTTTGTACTCTTCTCCATCTATATAGGACTCCAGCAAGAGAGTCCTCACTGAAGCAATCCAATCAAAGGCCCCCAACTGAATTCATCCACAGGAAGGGGTTAACTTCAAAAGCATGATCTCTTCTGGGATATACAAAAGCTTTAAACTGTCTCGGTATTTAATCACAAGGAGCTAGGGGATCACAATTATTTTAGCCATCAACAAGGCAAGAAAAGAAGTCACAAGGGCTACATCAGAAGTAAGCTGTGTAGATTGTTAATAGCGACCCTAGGGGCAAAATAGGCATAAAGTCAACAATGGGCCTGTTTAAAAATTCAACAACTTGAAGAATGGGTGAATACCCCAGTAAAAAGTCACCACATCTCACTCAATTCCTGGACCTGATCCACATTTCAGACCCAGAACCAATGGACAGAAGGAGACTGAAACATTAACGTAACTCCCCACTTCTTAAGTTGGACTGCACATGTTAATTTTCTTGCAAACAGTCTCCGATGGCAAGGAGGTGGAAAGTAACTTTACAGTGGAGAAGTCTGATAGACACTACCTCAAGTCAAGTTAATATCAATGGTGATAAGTCATGTTGTTGATATATACACTTTTTCTTTTTAAAGAAGCTTTAGATTACATAAATATTAATGAAAAATATATGGATTCCCCTAGACCTCACTCCTTCCCCCCTCCCCCTCCCCTACTTTCCCCTAATAACAACATCCTTCATTAGTCTGGTACACTTGTTACAATTGATGACATATAGTTAAGCATTGTTACTAACTGATGGCCTATAGTTTACATTATAGTTTATACTTGGTCCTGCACAATTTTATAGGTTAGTGCAAAGTGTAAAATGACCTGTATCTGTCACTGCAATGTCATGCAATGCAATTCCAATGTCCCCAAATGTCCCTATGTTACACCGGTTCTTCCCTCTCCCTCCCCTCAGAACCTCTGGTATTTCTGCCTTTATGTCAATGATACAAGTTCTTCCATTGCTAGAATAATAACAAGTCTACTTTAGTTCATAGTTGCATTCCCCTTATGTTTGTTCATTCCTCAATATTGAGAATTTTGGGATGGTGAGTCTCATTCTGATTGAAAGGGGCTTAGATCCCATTGAGCAAATAGATGGAATTGTCTTGCTTTTGCTCTGTTTTTTGGGTTGAGTGTTGTCCATCATCATGCTTTTTTCATTGTCCTGGACAAGTCCAGTGAACTGAAGAATAAGTGTTGTAACTCTGTTGAGATTCAGGGCTCAGCTGGCATATGAACAGAGCAAAGATTTAAATCTCTGGGACATATATTTAATGAGTATAGTACTAAATGTAGGTTCAAATAAAAGGGAAGAAAAGCCATGTGTAGGGAAATTATAAAATAAGTCTAACTCTGTTACATTGGGAAGCATATATTCTGAAATAAGACCCTCTGCAGTGTGCCAAATTCCTAAGATTGTCTGCCCGGCCTATAGTGTTCAGATATCTCTAGAGCCCTCAGGAGCCCGCTGTTTGAGACACTGTTTCTTTGGCAGTCAATGAGATCTTACTGAAATGTGCATAAGCATAACCTCTGGAATGACCTCTGGACTCACTTTGAAATCTCTTAGCCATAAAAATTCGTTTGTATATATTCTTAATATGAGGTGTGCTAGTTTGAGGCTTTTGTGGACCCCAGAAAATTATATTAAACTAATCCTTTTCTCTACCTGGGAACTTATTGTAGGTAGGATTTTTGATTTAGTGCAGTTAAGGGAAAATTTGATTAGATTATTTCAGTAAGGCAGAGCCCAGAGTGGATCATAATCCTCCCGCTGGATTCCTTTATATAAGAGATAAATATGGAGAAAGAGAAAGACAGATAACCCCAGAAGCTGAGAGAGAAGGTTCTAGAAGCCAGAAACTGAAAGCACCCAGAGGAGAAGGGAGAGTCAGCAGGCACTGCCAATGTGCCCTGCCATGTGACGGGAGTCCCAGGATTGCTGGCAACCATGTCTTCGGGGAGAGAGCCTTGTCTGATGCCTTGATTTGGACATTTTTATCAGCCTTGGAACTGTAAGCTTATAATCTCCATTGTAAAAGCCAACTCATTTCTGGTGCAGTACTTTGGCAGTCTTTAGCAAAGTAAAACATGAAGTGATGAGAATGTTACTTTACCTCTGGGGTCTCCCTTCCTGAAAACCATAACCCCAGACTAATTTTGAGAAACAAACAAACAAAAACCAAGCCATCAGATACATCCAGTAAAGGGATAATTTACAAAATATCTGGCTAGTACTCCTCAAAACTGCCAAGGTTGTCAAACACAAAGCCCAAGAGACTGTCACATCCAAGAATAGCTGAAGACGACGTGAAGACTAAATACAATGTGCTGTGCTGGATGGGATCATGGAACAGAAACGTTTAGTTAAAACTAAAGAAATTGAATAAATTATAGACTTTAGTTAATAAAATGTATCTATTATCGTTTATCACTTGTGAAATGTGTATCATACTAATGTAAGATGTTTATAACAGAAGAACTGTGTGTGGGGTTTATGAGAATTCTCCATTCTATCTTTGCAACTTTTCTTTAAATCAAAATCTATTTTAACATTTAAAATCTTTGTTGAAATGAAAAGAAAATATCATATCCTGGGGCAAGGAATGGGAAATGGCAGAGGTTATTTCCAAAATCAAAGCTTAAAGTTCATAGAAGTGGTAGTGTCTAAGAGAGTTCTCTTTAATTCATTAGTCTAGCCCCTACAGAAACAATGCATCCTGGAGAAGGACTGCAGATGACCACAAATTCAACAAATATTAATCCTGATTGCAACTCTATACCAGCCTTGGTTTTGTTACTACAACACATTATTAAGGCAGCAAATGTATGATATTCAGTCACTGATTTGGCATATGCCTTCTTTTATATTGCAACCCAAAGAGTGCGGTCACCCCTTGGGCTGAAGTGTGATTTGCTGGCCTGGCGAGGGGAGCGGCCGCGGTAGGCCTAATTCCGCTGCCCCCATAAAAGGGTGGTTGGTCGGGCCCACCGCCACCCCTGAAGGAAGCTCGGCATGGGCGCAGCGTGCCCTCGGGTCTCCCCTTCTCGGCAGCCATGCTTCCGCGGCCGCCCCTCCTCCCAGATGGCGCCACCCGATGCCTTGTGGGGCGGCACCCTTCTTCTTCCTTCTCCCTGCGCAGGCACAGGGCGGAAAATTCCAGTCTGCCCTTTTCCCCTCCCCCGACAGCAGCAACAGCCAGGTGTGGGTGGAAAAATCCAGTCTGCCCTTTTCCCTCCCCCCAACAGCAGCAACAGCCAGGCGTGGGCGGGAAACTCAAGTCTGCCCTCCACCCCAGCAACAGCAGCCACCAATCCCTAAACCCTGCCCCTTCCCCCAGCAACAGTGACAGCCAATCCCTAACCACCACCCCTCCCCCATCCAGTACCGCCCACTGACCTTTCGCCGGCAACCAATCAGAACAGGGCGTGGCTTCGACCAATCAGCCTTCCCCAGCCCCTATAAAACTGTTGCCTCTCCCTCAATAAAGTGGACTTGCGTGTTTACCTTGTCTCCGCGGTAGTTCTTCTGCCGTGCGCCCTCCAGTCCTGAGAGCCCCCGACAAGGGCCTGGCCTCCCTTGTCCCCAGTTTGTCGCCTGCTTCTCCGGGCGACCCCTTCGTTGCCTGCTTCTCCGGGCGACCCCTTCGTCGCCGGCTTCTCCGGGCGACCCCTTCGTCGCCGGCTTCGCCGGGTGACCCCGTCAGCCGAACCGCGCAACCCCTTGTGAGACCGATCCCTCGTCTGCTGCCGGACCGACCCCTCGTCCCAAGTGGGACCGACCCCTCGTCCCAAGCAGGACCGACCCCTCATCCAGAGCTGGACCGACCCCTCGTCCGCAGCCAGACCCCACCTCTACCGACCGAGCAAGTCGCCGCAAAAGAGGATCCAAAATAGTTCACATTTATGGGGAATAGACTGCAATATTTCTTTATAATTTTTCAGCATGGTTATGTTAACACTCCTACCATCTGTCCTAATGTAATGCAAAGATATCTGACATCCTACAGAATATCACATTGATCCATTTCACCCATGATACCATGTGGTTTGGATACTAGAAGCAACAAGTGACTAATATACAGAAGGTCTTGGTAAGGCCCATGCACTCACTCTAATATGCTGCAGGTAAAACCTCTGGGGATTTAGGAACATTTCTAAAAGTTTGTAGAGGCCCAGTGTCAAGAGTGTGTCAGAATAACCACTCTGAAAGAAAAGGCAAAACCCTGCATCTTGCATCCACTATAATAAAAGGGGAAATATAGTGCTTGGCAGGTAACATTGGACCCTGCAGACAACACTTAGGAATACAGCTTGGACCCACATTAAGTGACTCAAACATCTTCTAGGTTTGTGTTAAGTCTTGAGCAAGAAGGGACTCTGCAGTGAGTCAAGACTGCAATGCAAGAATCCAGGCTACTTGGGCCATACGCACCAACAGACCCTGTGGAGTTGGAGGTATCAGTGATGGGGAAAATGCAGGGTAGATATTATGTAAGCTTTAACGGATGCATCAGAATATAGGTCCCTGAGATTCTGTAGCAAGACTATACTATCTATACCAAAATATTATACACACTTTTGAGAAAAATAAAATCCCTAGCATGTCATTATCCCTAGTAGAAACAGAATGCTTGATAATGAGGCACCAAGTAACTCTGAATCCAAATTTCCCACTAAGAGCTGGGTTATGTCATAGCTGCTGTATTAGTCAACCAAAGGGGTGCTGATGCAAAATTCCAGAAATCAGTTGGTTTTTACAAAGGGTGTTATTTGGTGTAGAAGCTTATAGTAACAAGGCCCTAAAGAGTTCAACTCAAGGTACCATAAGAGAGACTTTCTCACCCAAAGTCTGTTGCTACGTGTTGAATCAAAATGGCGCGCAATGTATGCTACGGTCAGTCTTCCTCCTCCTCCCAAAGCTCTGTGGTCCCAACTTCTTCCAATCTCAGCAATAGGCTGAGAGCTACGGCTCTCTCACAGGGCTCATTTCTCTCCAGGCTCAGCTGCTCTGTTCTCTCCACAAGACCAGCTGTAAACTGTCATGCAAACAACTTATCTCTCTTCCCGGGGACTCTGCTGTGTCTAATGGAACCTTTTGTCTTCCCTCATGCATCTGCTTCTCTGCGTGTTTATTTCCAGGGCTCCAGGATCAAAACGCCATCTGTCTCTTCTGCTTTGTTGTTTCCTCTGTAACACCCACCCACCAAGGGGACAGGGACTCCATGTCCTACTGATATGGCCCAACCAAAGCCCTAGTCATAATTTAATCAAGTAAAAGTGAAACTTCTGACTTTAATACACTCTAAGAGTATCAATAGCCCAGAGGAACAGAATGGCTTAGAAACATAATCAGTATTTCTTTTCAGAATTCATCAATAATATCAAACTGCCACAGCTGTCAAGTTATGAAGTCAGATAGGCTTAGCAGAAATATTTCAAAAAATGAAATGGTGCATCTGGAATTGAACTCTGGAAGAACCAGAGGGCAGGAGCAAGTTGCATGAGCTTAATCTAGATCCCCTAGTTTTGCACTGCAGTTAACCAGTCCCCCTCCTATTATTGCTTCTAGGGAGTTCAGTATGACTAGCTAAATGATAAGGAAAAAAGGATTGAGATTGTGTTGTTGATGTTTTGTCTCTGTATGTGGATGCAAGCCAGAAATGGTAGACTGTACCACAGGCACATTTAGGTGTGTCTTGAAGGACAGTGGAGAAGAAAAATATTCCAAATGTGAGACGTTCTGAGCCACACATATGGTCATCTACTTTATGTGGAAGAACAGATGGCCTAGGTGAGAATATATAGATTTCTGGGCAATGCCAATGACCTGACTTAATGGTCCAAGGACATGGAAGGGAAAGGTTAAAAGGTTGAATCTAAAGAGATCTGGAGTAGAGACATAAGAATGTACATATGGGAGTGGGCACAAAGTTGGAAAGCTTTTTATATCACATGTTATCACCCACCAGAAAACATCAACCATGGCAGAGCACTGTAAACCAGGTAGCCAAAATGACTGAGCTAACTCACTTTGGCCAGCCTTCATAATAGCCCACCCTGAAAATTGCATCATGGATATTTGAATGGAGTGACCAATGGTAATTAATACAGAGGCTATACATAGGCTCCATATAATGTACTCTACTCACCAGGATCTATCTACCCACAGCTGCCTGAATCTTCAACCTGACAGCAGCAGAAGCCAATGCTGAGGCCCAATGAGTTACTTCTCCATGAAGAAACAACTCAACTACTCAGTCACAGCTCTATCAAAGTATGTCTCTTCTATTCTGGAAGGTCACTGGTTGATCTTTATGGGAATAGATACCTATTTCCTGCCTGCATGGACTCAGTCAGCCACACAATCTGAGAACATAAGAAATTCTTATCCATAGACTTGGAATTCCATACTGCTTACATAGGGGGCTCACTTCACATTGAAGGTAGTTTGGAAGTAGGCCTGTGACCATGAGGTTCACTGATCATATCACAATTGCCTTATTTAGAAGCAGCAAGCTGCAGAGAGGGCTGGAATGGCCTTCTTAGGAGACAGCTGAAGTGCCTTCTTTGAAACAATACTCTGCTAGGTTGAGGTGCTATCCTTCAAGATTCAGTACAAGTACTAAATCAGAAACCTTTAAATGTGTATCATGTCCCTAATATGAAGAATATATGGGTCCATGATCAAGGGATTGAAGTAAGTGTGGCTCCATTTACCATCACTGCCTGTGACCCACTGGAGTACTTGGTTTTTCCTATTTCCTAAACTCAAGGCTCTGCTGTATTGGTCTTCTTGATGTCCAAAGGGACAGCAAAGGAATCAATGACTCATAATTTGCAATTGTCTCCAGGCCAATTTGGACTTCTTATGTATAAAAAAGTTGAGTTGTCAGGTTTACAGGGACAAATGACACTGATCATCAGGAGGAAGTGGGGCTGTTTTTTCACAATGGGAGTAGGGATGAACATATGTGGAGGCCAGGGGATCCAATTGGGCACCTCTAGTTACCCCATCATCTAATTTTGATAGTGATTGGCCTCATTCATTTACTAGAATTGAGGACGGTGTAACTTTCAAGGTTAACACCATTCAGGAATAAAGACCTGTGTCAATACTACCAGATAAGGTGTCACAATATCCCAAGTTGATAATGGCTAATGCAGGAAGAGATGATCAGTCTCAGCTCCAGGCCCAACTACTGCAATAACAGCCCATCTTTCATTCCCCTAAGTTCCCTATTCTTTCTGAAAGAGAGGTTGAGTGGGAACTCTGGAGGAGCTACTCTCTTAACCTGAGAAGAAAAGTAGAACTGTACAGCAGTACTACTCAGATCTCCTTCAAAAGAATCAGTTGTAGCAAGCAGAGTTGACTGACAGCCTAACTGCTACTCTTTGGATCCATTCTTGCATTTACAATGAGACCACACTATACCTGGACTGCTACCAGCCAGTGACAAAGTGTGGTACTATATTAGTGTCAGGTCATTCCTGCCTGATGAGAGCTTTCTCTGATGGGTCACTTTTGTTTCTAGATTTTCCATCTGCCTTGCCAAGACTTTCTGAGAACAGTGCTGCAGTTCTACCCAATGTATACCTCTTTCCTTTTATAGATTTAGGTCTGCCCTATGGTTTGAAAATTCTTCCTGTTTATTCCTACCCTCTTTTTTCAATCTTTCATAGGTGATTCTCCCAAATAAATTTCTCACATATCACGTTCCATTTTGGCTTCTACTTTTTGCAAGACCCTTACTGACACAGAAATCATGAGCCCCTTGTATGTGCTACTTCTGTTTATTCTATTTTTGCATTTACCACAGTATATTAAAATATATTTGTTTACATGTCTGTTCCTTAACTAGACTGAGATCTAGTAAAATGAGGCAGGGACTTTGTATTTCTTATTTAGAGATACTTAAGGGCTAAAACACATTCAAACATATATTAGATGGATAAAAAATATTTGCTGAATAGAATTTTCTTAAATCGATTTCTCTTAACATGAAGTACATATATCAAATTTAGCATTTATCACTTTGAATTATCATATTGCATTATAATTATTTATCAGTCTCTCTCCAATGACCACTTCTATACTGTCAGCTCATCAGGTAAAAATTATTTTTTATTTGTCTTTTATTTGCATAATATAATGCCAGATAGTAAGGGCTAAATAAATGCTAAAAATGTTAATCGTATTAAATTTATTATTATTTTTTTTAAGATTTATTTATTCATTTATTTCTCTCCCCTACCTGCCACCCCCACCCCGGTTGTCTGTTCTCTGTGTCTATTTTGCTGTGACTTTTTTGTCCGTTGTTGTCAGCGGCATGGGAATCTGTGTTTCTTTTTGTTGCATCATCTTGTTGTGTCAGCTCTCCATGTGTGCGGCACCATTCCTGGGCAGATTGCACTTTCGCACTGGGTGGCTCTCCTTATGGGGCACACTCCTTGCACGTGGGGCTCCCCTACGAGGGGGACACCCCTTCGTGGCACAGCATGCATTGCGTGCATCAGCACTGCACATGGGCCAGCTCCACACGGGTCAAGGAGGCCCGGGGTTTGAAACACGGACCTCCCATGTGGTAGACAGATGCCCTAACCACTGGGCCAAGTCCGCCGCCTGTATTAAATTTAAATATCAGTGTCCCATGTGAAATAATAGAAGATGTACAATATAAATTAATGAAAAACAGTTAATATTTTATAAGTCATGCTACTTGAGTATGCCAGACATAAAAGGCAAGATTTTGGAATTTAAGCTGCATCTACCCTCATTTTTAGAAAGAATACCTGAGAAGGCAAAAAGCAAGCATTACTAATCAATTGAAATAAGAATAAAAGTAAAATGGTGGCTCTTAAAAGTGGTCTTTAATCATTGGATGCTCTAGAGCACTGCTCTAAATAAAGGAAATCATTTCTTCTTTGATTCAATTCATTCATTGTATGCATAATGAACATGTCCTAAGTGCCACCCACAGTACTGTGTACCATAATATTTTCTTACAGTAGAATATAGTTGTTTTAAATGGATCATATTGATATACATATTTGATACTTCATTATTTATTATGTATCATATATTCATACTTAATAAAAAGAAGCATAATATCACTGATGTTATAGTTATATCATTCCATACAGTATTTTTAATCAGTCTCTTTCTGTCTCTTATTTCTTCTTCACTCGTTTTTTTTTACACACTAAAAATTTTTTAAAAACTAAGCAAGAACAACAAATACTAAAAAGATCCTATGGCCCTTATGTAAAAGAAAGGATAGCATATTTCCTTTGAATCCTTGTAACAAATTACAATTCCATAGCTCTCTTTAATATGGCAATTAAGAATTTATATACTTTACTGGCCTTAACTTCTCATTATCTCATTACCATGAACTATGGATTGGGTGGTCATTATTCTAGTAAAGCTATTATTTCAAAATTCAAGAATAACTGTGAGAAAATGATGGTCAGAGAATGAATATGGCAATATTTGATGCTCCAGAGTCATATGTTTGCAAAACTAGCAAAAAGACCTTTCTCAAAATTCAGTTAAAACAGTTAAAAGGTTGCAGTAACCAGGTGAATTCCAAATTAAGAAAATACAGCTTTAAAAATATTACATGCTTTGGATATCCTTGTTGGTCCCTCTCCTATTTCCTATCCTGCACCATGTGAATTCTGTGTGGGTCCCTGGCCCTGTTGAGAGGGAGCAGAGTAATCCCTATGCACATACTAGGGTTCCTGTATGTTGGCAGCAATCTACCAGGTGGTTCAGCCTGAATGACTAAACCACAACACATATCTCTGGTTTGCCCTCATAGAAATTGCCATGCAGGTAAAACCAGAATGTGAATAGTAGAACAGTATAAGAAATATTCAATGTGGCCTGGCACAAAGGATTGCCAGCATTAAGACATACAATAGAGCACATGGGAGGAGGGGAAAGGATATTTCATAGGGGAAAGTATATTTCATAGGGAGAAGAGGAAACATTCTGATTCACATAAGCAGGAGAATCCCTAATGCCATGAATGAGTGCAAGCCCAGGACATAAAGGATGGAGAAGACCCTGAACTTCACTGTGATCTTGGACAGATCTTGACAGGAGAACTAAACTCTGAAAGAGAGCATTGGCCAAAGAAGAACCATTTGAAGATTATAAAAAGTGTTTTTCTTTTTCATTGATTTGCCTGTTTTTCTTAGCTCCTGGCACTCAAAGAAATCTCTCTCCTATTATAAGTAGTATACAATTTTATGGGTGCAGGCAGTTCAAGGACTCTATTCCAGAATTAACTCTTTAAAATGTTAAAATGTACAGAGCACTACAAAATACTAAAGACAAATAAAGAAACAGGAAATGATGGCACATCCAAAGGAACAGGATAAAAATCCAGAAACCATCCAAGAAGAAGACTAGACTCTGGAAATACTAGACAATGACTTAGAAGAAAGGATCCTCACTATTTTCAAGGAGTTAAAGGAAAACAAAGAGACAGACAAAAGGATATCAGGGAAACAATTAATAAACAATAGAGAGCTTCAATAAAAAGATAGGAATTTTAAGAAAAAAAACTAACAGAAATATTAACTTTGAAGACAACAATAATTGATATAAAAAATTCCCAGAAGGTTTTCAACAGCATATTGGAGCTGGGTGGAAAAAAAAAAAAAAAAGCTGTGAACTCAAAGAAAAGACTATTGAAATGATTCAGGCTGAGGAGTAGAAAGGAAAAATAATTTTTAAAAACCAGCAAACAGAGCTTAAGAGATCTATGGGACATCATCAAGTGTACTAATATATGTATTATGGGAGACCCAGAAGGAGAAGAGAGAAATGGGTGAAAGGAATGTTCAAAGAGACAATGGAGGAAAACTTCCCAAATTTAACAAAAGACATGAATATTCACATTCAAAAATTTCAAGGAGGCCCAAACAAGATAAACTGAAAGAGAACTAAACCCAGATACATAATAGTCAAATTAACATGCCAAGGATGAAGAGAGAGTACTGAGAAAAACCAAAAACCAAGAGAAAACCAAAAACTAAGGTGTTATATACCAGAAAGCCCCAATAAGATTAAATTCCAATTTCTCATGAGAAACCATGGAGGGGTGGAGGAAAGAAAGCAGTGAGACAAAATATTCAAAGTGTTGAAAGAAAACAATTGCTAACTAAGGAGTTCATATTTGGTGAGACTTTCTTTTCAAAAATGAGGAAGAGATTAAGATATTTCCAGATAAACAAAAGCTGTGGGAGTCAGTCACCATGAGAACTGTCCTATAAGCAATGCTAAAGGAATTTCTTCAAACTGAAAGGAAAGGACTCTACTCGGTGGATTAAAGTGGCATAGAGAAATAAAGACCTTCAATAAAGGTAACCAAATGGGTAATTATAAATGCCAGTTATATTGTATTGTATTTTTTGGTATGTGACTCCAGTTTTACTCCTACTCTAAAATACAAATATACAAAAAGTAATGATAATCTGTGACTTTGGATATACAATGTATAAAGATACAATTTGTAACAAATACAACAAAAAGGTATGGGGATGGAGGGCTATAGGATCAGTGCCAGTGTATGTTTTTGAAGTAAAGTTGGTATTAATTCCAATGTGATTGTTAAGGTTTAGGATGTTAAATGTAAGCCCCATGGCAACCACAAAGGAAATATCAGAAAAAACATATATAGAAAGAAATGAGAAGGAGCTCAAAATTATTTAGAACAAAAATTCAAATAAATATGAAACTAGGAATTAATGGAAAGATTGAGGGCAAAAAAAGGATATAAACACTTATGTTTATACATAAGGTATAAACATTATGTAGCAAAATGACAGAAGAAAGTCCTATTTTATCAGTAGTTACTTTAAATGTAAATGAATTAAAATCTCCAGTCAAGAGGCAGAGATAGGTAGAATTGTTACAAAAGCATGACCCAACTATTTGTTGTTTATGAGAGACTCACCTAAAACTCAAAGACACAAGTACATTGAAAGTGAAAAAATGGGAAAATAATTCTGTACAAATAGTAGTTAAAACAGTGCTGTGGTAGCTATATTAATAGAATAAAATAGGTTTGAAGTAAAAAACTGTTGGAAGGGACAAAGAAAGAACTATATCTCAAAAAAGGGGTTGATGATAAAGAAAAATAGTGTCACTAGATGGAGAAAAAAAAAAGGGGGGGTTGATTCAACAAGAAGACATAACAATTATAATTGCATACATATGCACGTAATAACAGCGCCCCAAATTATATATGGCCTATACTGACAGATTTGAAGGAAGAAATTGTCAATTCAACATTGATAATAGGAAACTTTAATATGTAACTTTCAATAATGATAGACTGTCTAAACCAAAGATCAAAAAGGAAATAGAAAACTTGAATGATACTATAAACCAACTAGATTTAATAGAAATATATAGAATATTTAATCCAAGAGCAGTAGAATGCATATTCTTCTCTAGGTTACATGGGACAGGCAAGATTCCAGGAGAGACCTTATTTTATGTCACAAAATGAGTCTCAATGAAGTTAAAATTTTTGAAATTTTATAATGTGTCTTCTCTGAAATTATACAATGTATCTTCCCTGACCACAAAGGAATGAAGCTAGAAATCCATTAAAGAGAGAACTGTAATATTCAAAAATAAGTGAAAATTAAACAATATCTTCTTAACCTATGGACTAAAGAAGAAATCATAAGGGAAATTAGCAAATATCTTGAGGCAAATAAAAATGGAAACATAAAATAACAAAACTTCTTGGATGTAGCAAAGAGTGCTGAGAGTGTAATTTATATCTCTAAATGTTACATTAAAAAGAAGAAATATACCAAATCAGAAAACTGGAATAAGAAGAGCAAACTAAATCCAAAACTGCAGAAGGAAGGATATAATAAAGATCAGAAAAGAATTAAATGAAATAGAGAATTTTGAAAAACCAATAGAGAGAATCAACAAAATCAAATGTTTGTTCTTTGAAAAGATCAGTAAAAATTGACAAAATTTTAGATAGACAAAGAGGAAAAGAGAGGACTCAAATAACCAAAACCAGAAATGAAAGTGGTGAGGGTGGGGGTGGGGGTGGGTGGGGGGCATTTCTCCCAACACCGCTTAACTAAAAATGATTATTAGAGGATATTATGAACAGTATAAAACTCTATATTGTGAAGTTCTGTATCCAAGAACATGTGATCTATGAAGTGAGAAGTGGTAACAATAATTGGATGGAGGATAACACAAAGATCTTAGAATAAAATTAACATTTTGAGTGTAAAATAGACTGGGTTAAAGAAGCTAGCAAATGCTCATATTTAATGGCAAAAATAAAAGCTATGCTCAAACAGAAGCATGGTAAACCCCATCCAATTCTCATTTCCAGCCACTTAAAATTAATAAATAATACAAAATTTATGAAAAGGTCATATTTGTGGGCAAGGTATATTTACAAGTGTAGCATAGACAATAGAAGCTATCCAGGTGCTACTTTCCAGTGCCTAGATTGAGCGGTCTCTCAGGTTTGCATTTCTTGTATATTTTATCACCCAGACTTGGGTAACATACCTTCTCTTTATTTTTGGACACAATTCCTTACCTTCCTAACCTACTTCTTTACTTCCAGATTTTTCCTCTTCTATTACATTATGAACAGTGTCACACAAACTGACTTTCTAAATCTGGTTATGTTATCCCTCCACATAAAAGAATTTAGTGCTTTTTCCCTTGTCCTTGGGAAAACAGGAAATCCAAATTCCTTAATATGCAATTTAAAGGTTTCTGCAATTTGTTTTCAATGTATATTTTCATCTTTATCTCAGGTCATATTCTTCAGTGTCTTTTTATTACCCCCAAATTTTCATCCATTCCTCCACATGTTTGCTTATTTTATTCCATCTTTCTGAAATCTTCTCCTTTTTTTCTGGTTGGTGGGTGATATATCACTCATTCTGGAAAAACAACTAGAATGTCAGATCCTCGGTAAAGACTGTCTTGAATGAATGCTCTCAAGTAGAATTCATTGCTCCTTCTATGCTTTCTAATAGCACAAGCACTGCTGCCCATACTCAGTACTCTAATAAGGTAAAATCCTAGATGAAATGATTATTTATGTTTGAATCCTTTTGCTTAGTTCAGTACCTGACACAGAATGACCAATCAACAAATATGCATTAAATTTAATTGAATTGTTGAGGTCTTTGTTTCATAATATTGTAGTTTTCCACATTTGAATGTAGGTTTAATGGATACATAGGTCTGGTTTGGTGAAGCCCAAGCTGAAGAGTGGACTGAGAGAATGTAGTATCACTTTGGAGGTCAAGATCATTCTGTGGGAAAGGCTAAAATATAAATCACATCCCCAGGGCTGAATTTGGTGGAGGACAGGGCAGTGCTAGGTTCTAGGAGGTTGTTAAACTCTTATGTTTTCTTACTTGTAGAAAGAAATTTCCCTATTAACCTATTAAACATGCCATGCAGAAACTACAGAGATAGAAAAATTGGGAATGATAGAGATGCAGACACTATGATTGCATAAATCCAGAAAAGGGGTCAGCTTTGCAAACCTTCGAGTCAGTCAATACAGAGAATTGGTTCCAGAAAGAAGGCTCTTTAGGCAAGAATAAGGATTAAAATAAATGAACGTCTTACTATCAGCAAACAAAAGGTATTCTTTTCTGTTACAGATAGAATCTAATCAGAAAAAAAAAAACCTTTATCTCTAGGTATCTAGCCTGTATTCACCAGGGCTTCATGTGCTCTGTTTTTTGTTGGGATTTTGCAAGGGAATTATGACAAATTCTGATGACTCACACAGAATAAAAGCAAAGAATACATTTCATACATTTGGAATAAAACCTTCTTTCCTTTCTCCCTACCACAGAATCAACAATTTCAAATGATTAAAATGATTAGAATGTTTTACTGAATGATTTATAATCAGTCCTTATAAAAAGAAAGCAATTAAAATTTCTTCTTAATTGCAAGAAGAAAAGAAAAATGAGAACAGAGTAAACATATAATTTTAGAGCAGAGCAACTTTAGCAAAAATGAATTTGACTCTCTCATTTTACAGATGGTGTAATTTTGCTAGCTAGCAGGTAAAAGGGTTGTGCCTAACCAGCTAGTGTCAGAGATACAGAGAACCCATGGCTCTTGTCCTCTTTCCATAACATAATTGCATGAAACTTTAAGTTTAAACTAATTCGGGATGTTGGCAAACTATGGTGCATGGGCCAAATCTGGCCTGTAGCTTGTTTTGGTAAAGACTGTTGGAACACAACAACCCTAAGCTCATTTATTTACATCTATGGCTGCTTTCCTGTGACACCAGAGTTTAGTTGTAGCAGATACTGTATAACCCACAAAGCCTAAAATATTTACTCTCTGGCTTTTCACATAAGTTTCCCAACCTCTGACCTAAACCATCAGTCCTCTTGTGCTAAACTTACACAATTTTCTTAACCTCTCTCACATCTATTTTCCTTACAGCTAGCCATTCTCTAGTACCACCCACACTCTTTTGCCAGAGAACATGTAACTTTGGAAGGAAGAGACAACGACATTCATATTCCAGCAAAGGTTTCCCAGTTTATAACTGTTAGCATTTAATTTTTATCTAAAAAATAAATTTCCTTAAAGGAGATACTTTTCAATGGCTTTCTCAATTGCCATTAAGAGAACATTACATACATTCTAATTTAAGCAATGGATAAAACTTGTAGACACCATTCCTGTTGACCTTAGGGTACGCAAGCTGTGGCAAGAATGATTAAGTAGATAATTTGGGGTCTGCTGTGGAGACTGGCTTCAAAACCATTGTTAAGAGTCTGCAAGCTAAGGCAGCCATCTTTAAGGATGGATAAGTTTGTATTGATTTCTTTTCCAATTCCTTTGTGATCACAATTCAAAACTATAATCTGAATATTTTCCTTACCATCTGAGTTGACCATGGTGATCACAATGACTGGAGCATCAAAATGATGCTGTCACTGAAAAAAAAAAATACTTGAAGAAGTGCTAAGAATATAGTAACTCTCATGGTTACATGTCTGTTGTTCATCTGAAAAAAGAAATGAAAGAGTGGAATGGATAAAAAATAGCAGATAGCAAAAAGTGTAGAAGTAATAAAGAGGGTAAATTAGCTTATCAGGTTGTAGATAAAAGTGAGGGTGGAAAGACAAGGGAAAATAAAATGGAAAAGTTTAAGCAGAATTACATGAGAGGAGGAACTGAAAAAACAATTTTCTTTTAAACCTCTGTGAAGACAGTGGACAGGATGAAAATGGCTGATTCAACTGTAGCATAACAAGAGTGGGATGGTCACTTAATGATCAAATTTTGCTCTATTGGGGATCAACTGTCATTCAGTTACTGTTGATCCCCTTCTCGACTCCTTTTGAAGCTACGGAGGATAAGGATTTGAAGAACAACACCAAGGTGTATGTGTAGTTGTCAGGAAATTATTCCTGAAAGTCTCAAGTTTGCTTATGGTGTGACAGAATCCCAGAGTTTTCTCTTTAATATTTTCTGACAAATATTTCAGCAGAGCAGAGTGAGTAGGTCATACAGAGGAATGTGGTCAAGAAATGCTATTTAATTCTTCCAGTTTGCAAACATCCAGGGGATGACAATAGTAGTAGTAGTAATAATAATAATAATAATGATAATAAAGTATAGCCAAATCCCTAGAACTGCGTATCTAGGCAGATTCCACCAACTAGTGACCTCTTTCCAAATTACTACCTAGGAGTCAGGCTAGGACAATTCCTTGGGCAGAAAGCATAAAATAAAAGAGACCTAGGAAATTCTCATTATCAGCCAGGTCCGGGAGTGTGAATGATTGAATTATGTACCCCAATTTAGACACGTATTTAAGCTTCATTCCTGTGGCTATGAACTCATTGTAAATAGGATCTCTTGAAGACTTTATTTTTATTGTGGCCCAACTGAATGAGACTGGATCTTAATCTAGATTACTGGAGTCCCTTATAAGCAGAAGAATTTCAGACACAGAGAAACCCATGGAAAGGAGCTGGAAGCTGGAAGTCAGCAGGAACCAGGAAGGGAACGGAGAGGACCTCTCCGTGTGGTGAGACAGGAACCCAAGGATTGCCTACCAGCCACATACTCCCAATCTAGGGCAGAAGCAAGCTGTTTAACCTCCAAAGCCATAAGTAAAATAGCTTCTATTGTTTAAGCCAACCCATTATGTGGCATTTGTCATACCAGCCTGGCAAACTCAGACAAGGAGTCATAGCATATAGAACTTAGATCAATAAATGATCCCAGATTTTAGAGTTCTCGATTAGATAATACAAACATACCGTCTCAAAGCATTTATTTTTCTTTTACTAACAGCTACAAATGTCTTCTGACTTTCTCCTCATTCATTCCCTGGTATGACTAGTAACCAGTGAGCCTTCTAACCCTCATGTTTATACTCCTCATACAAGGTCTTCTCAGGAAAGGTTCTTTGCTAGGTAATTCTCCCCTAGCTTAGTCTTTCTGCTTTGTCTCAATATTAGCACAAATATACTTTAAAGATGAAACAGATTTGTTTACCCTAGTTGCAGCTTCATTTGAGTAACTTATGAGTATATATAATTTGAGAAGAAGGAATTAAGGCTAAAATAAGTACAAGGCAGAAACAAGGAACAGAATAAAACATGAATTAAATAATCTTCTGAATTTCTGAAATATACTTGCATATTTGCTTTAAAAGCAATTCTGTTAACATTACCAGAGGGAAATGAACCTTATCTTACATCTGATTAATAACAGCAATGTGAAAAATAAGCACATTAAAAAGTCTTACAATAGAATTTGGTATTTAATCTGGTTCCTTTTATTTATACAGTGAAACATATTTCTGTGGGCTAAATTTAAATTCTAAGTCCTTTTCCTGGAACTTAGGTTTTTGTGACTATTATAACATGTGATGTAGTGAATGTTGAGATCCATAAGGTGGCATCAACCCACCAGAGTGAGCAGGGACATTGCTGATCACATTTCAGGAGACTGTGGAACTTTAGCTTTCATTTATTGCTAAAGTTGGTTTATGCAAAGGAGAAATTCAAGACATTTTAGAAGTTTCTTTCAGATCTAATATCTACTGACTTACAAAAAGAAAATCTCAAATGAATCCTAATTTGTGTTCTTCTAAAGTTCAACTCTGCAGCTGAAGCTTATCTAAATGTCTAGGCATCCCTGGACTGCACATTTGGGCTCAAAATCCTGCACGGAACTCCACGTATCTAAGAATTCTGGCATTTCAACTTTTGGGTTGTAGTTAAACATATCATGCAGACTATAATTTTCTTAGCTTTCATATGCATCAAGAAAAGGTGGGGAGTGGGAAAATATGTAAGAAATTAAATATTTGATTTTTTTATTTTTATAGGTTGAATTAAATCTTATGTAAAAAAATACCAATAAAATTAAGGTATTCTTTGAATTGTTTTTATGTGAGTATAGAAAAACACTTATAGAAAGCAAGATTGAAATAATTAAATAAAAATGAATTTAGCTGCATAATCCTGATGCAATAAAGAAGGCAGATCAAACTAGCTTATTAATAGGGATAAAGACAAAAAAAAGTATTCAGTTCTGCACTCATTAATGAATGAATGTTAATATTGGCAATTAGCTTACAAAACTAGAAAACAAAAGTGATTTTTTTCATATCTCATTAAAATATCACAGTATTGTTTGCAAATATAAATGAATTTATATTACCAGTTACTATTTCAAAAGGCCTTTTTAGAGAATACTGCTATAATTATATTTGAAGAAATCTGTCCAGTTCCCAACTCCTAGTATCAGTCATCTCTGAAGAGGTTCTTATAATATGAGAAATAATGATTCAATATAGCAAAAAAGGCAAGTCTTAAGCAGTTTTCTTAACTCTGCTTTTTACTGGCTTGGTATAGTATAAATCATTTACTCTCCCTATGTGTAGAATGGGAATTTACTCCCCATTCTTACTTTACAGCAATGTTAGGAGGATTAATTGGATAATGAATCTAAAGACTCCAGTCTCTGCAAAGAAAGACACAAAGGCAATATATTACTTACTAGTGAAAGAATACAATGAGAAAGTCCTTCCCCTACTATCAAAATTATTCCTACAAAGAAAGTGAATCTTAGCAAGTAAATTAAGACTGTTTTTGACAGAGTTTCTATTCCCACATATCCCAGGGCAGCAAGCAAGGAGAGCAAATATGGCTCCTTGACAATTTAAGTATATATCTCAATTAAGAAAATGGGACCAACTCAAAGACATAACAGAAAAGAGCTCATGAAGTCATTAAACTCCAAACTTTTAGATAGTTGGACCAGATCTAAATGAAAGACACATGTTCAATTAAAAATCTCAAAATTCAAATGTTTTTTTCTTGCATTCTTTTCCAAGTTTTTGTAGAGCAAAGACCATACCATGGCAAATTATTTGAAAAAATAAGTAATAAAAAAACCATCCTATATGTTAACAAGTACAAAAATATAATTTCCAGAATTCATGATAAATGTGTCTATAAGTGTGATGGTTTAGAGCTATGTACTCCAGAAAAATGTGTTCCTAAACTTAATCCATTCCTGTGAGTGTGAACCCATTTAAGGAAGACCTTTTCAATAGGTTACTTCAATTAAGTTGTAGCCCATCTTAATTAGGATGAGTCTTAATCCTATTACTGGAGTCCTGTAAAAGCAGAATGAAATTCAGACACAGAGAGAAAAAGTTACAGAAGGATCAGCCAGAAGCCGAACATCAACAGAACTCAGAAGAGAAATGGGAGACCAGGAGATGCTGCCATGTTTATTGCTGTGTGAAAGAGGAGCCAAGGACCAAGAATCACCAGTGATTTAGTTTGCTAAGGGTTGCCAATGCAAAATACCAGGAATGGGTTGGCTTTTATAATGAGAATCCATGAGGGTAAAATCTTACAGTTCTGAGGCTTTCAAAATGTCCAAATGAAGGCATCATCAAGAGATGCTCTCTCACCAAAGGTTGGCAGCTGATGGTCCTAAACTGTTGCCATGTGGCAAGGCCAAACGGTGGCCCTTTTCTGCCTTCTCCTCCAGGCTCACTTTCTACCTGCACTTAGCTGTGGTTGATCAGGCACATGGTTCATCTCTTGGCCTTCTGGACTCTCTCTCTCAGTCCCTGGGTTGCAAGTGATCCTAGAGTCCTGTTTCACATGGCATGGTAAGATGGCAGTTCTTTCTCTGTCTTCTCAGTTTATAAAGAAGTCTAGAAAAGGATTAAGATCCACCTGGGTCCTGTAATCTAATCAAAGACCCTTAACTGAAGTGATCTAATCAAAAGGTCCCTTAACTGAATCTAATCAAAAGGCCCCACATACAATAGGTTTGCAATGCACAAGAATGGATTAGCATAAGAACATAATTTTCTGGGGTCTACAAAAGACTCAAACCAGCACAACCAGCAACCAGCCTCAGAATGACAGTCTTCAAGAGAAGGCATCACCTTGCTGATGCCTTGATTTTTTTACTTCTCCTTAGCCTCAAATCTGTGAGTAAATTTCCATTATTTAAGCCAACTCATTGTATGGTATTTTCTTGAACAACCAAGGAAACTAAGAATATAAGCATCATGGAGTTTTTGAAGTAGAATTGAATGATGATTGAGATTACCTCGAGGCTGAGTTTTTTGACTCAGTGTCCTTAGGAATTTTTGGACTCAAAATTAAATTCTTATTGAAAGGGCTGCATAATATCTTGGTTACTTTCTAGCTGTAAGGTGAAATAATTACAATATCCATCTGAGAGTTTGAATCTAACCAGGAGTATTTTTCTGGCCAATAGGAAATGAAAGCAGCTCTGGCTTTGCAGGCTAGTGTGGAATCTCTCCCATGTGTGCCATGGTTTCCTTAAATTAAGATTATAATGGATTTTCTAATTCAGAGTGGTTCTCCCCTCAGAATTGTTTTGGATTTAGTCATTCTTCAGGTGTGAAACCAGGTGTGAGGCAGACCATCTGAAATTTTTCTATGCAACCAACCACTGATTATTGGTCATCTTTACAGGTAGTCATTGAAAGCGGTTAATGCATCAACAAAAAGGCAGGGTTCTTATTACCCAAAACTGACTATCTTTACCTTCAAATAGATTACCTGGTTTTATGAATTTGAAATGTTAGCTATCATTTCTCAACCTCCTTCCATAAGGATAATTGATTGCATCATGGTAAACTGATGTTATCTTTTAACTCTTTAACCAATCTTTTAACTCTTTAACCAATTATCTTGGTCTCTTAATTATAATTCCAAATTGAATGATCTGATTTCTTTTGAGGAAACTTACACTTTCCCAAGGAAAGTAATTAATTTAGTTTAGAGACATACTAGATATATTCCTAGAGAGCAGATTTCTGTGATCATCCAATAAGAAACAATCAAAACATAGATACTTCAAATACTCTAATAAAATCATGTTATTTCTCAACTAATAATTACTATTTCTATAGTAATGAAATTAGTTAAATTAAGTATATGTATTAATTATAAATTAATACTTTTTAAAAAGTTGATAGTAATTTTATATTTTTTAAATGTTAATGTAATTTTTAATACATCAGTATTTAGCAGTTAAGTATAATTTAAAGTTTTCAGAAAGGTGGCGGACTTGGCCCAGTGGTTAGGGCATCCGTCTACCACATGGGAGGTCCGCGGTTCAAATCCCGGGCCTCCTTGACCCGTGTGGAGCTGGCCCATGCACAGTGCTGATGCGCACAAGGAGTGCCCTCCCACGCAGGGGTGCCCCCTGCGTAGGGGAGCCCCACACGCAAGGAGTGCGCCCCGTAAGGAGAGCCACCCAGCGGGAAAGAAAGTGCAGCCTGCCCAGGAATGGTGCTGCACACACGGAGAGCTGACACAACAAGATGACACAACCAAAAGAAACACAGATTCCTGTGCCACTGACAACAACAGAAGCGGACAAAGACACAGTAAATAGACACAGAGAACAGACAACCAGGGTGGGGAGGGAAAGGGAGAGAAATAAGTAAATAAATAAATCTTTAAAAAAAATAAAGTTTTCAGAAAGTAATTGATGAAACAGAGTTTGAATTAATTTGAGGATGCTAAATACATTTAATAGGGCCTGATGTGATATTTTTCCTATTTTTGCCAAGTTTTTCGAGTCACTACTTGTAGAAATGAGAAAAGAGACATATTTATTGTAAATTCCCAATTTAAATCTAGAGATGATAGTTTTAGCTATTTATTTATCTCATTGCAAAATTATCTATCATTCACATGTAAATCACCTACCTTTTTGATCTCTTTTGAACAAGGTTGGAAACCTGTTTTTTTTACTGAATTTTGTTACTTTAAAAAGGTACCACAAGGTGGCAGTCCAAAGAAGTCTTTTCAATTTGACACTCGTTCATAACTTATGAGCTGAAGGTTCCAAGTCAGGTTCATTTGAAGAGCTAACACACACCTCACATGTTAGTGGCCAAACTACTACATGAATGATGATGTACATTCTGATTAAAATCGTCATAGTCCATACAGGGAGAGGTAACATGCTATACAGCCTAGTGCTCTGGAATCTAACCAGAAAACTTAAACAGACATCTTAGTTCTAATAGAGTAAGGCCTTGGCAATCACGACAACTCTTTGTGTTAAACCATTTCTATTCATCATGCCAACTTAGCGATAATTCTGAATATAGTAATGAAAACTAGATAATCGAAGCATTTCAGCTCCGGCAACCTTCAGGATTCTATAGGAATAAACAGTGCTGAAAAGAGCTCTCAGTTTGAAGCAACTGAATTCAATTTACTTCACCTAAGCTCCATTCTCAGAGATCAACCAGATAAGAACATTGTGCTGAACACACTGAGGTATATACAGAAAAACAAAACACAAATCTTTGACCTCAAGGAACAAAACAAAACAAAACAGAGGACACAGGGAAAAAAGTTTTCAGGAATTTCTCCACTAGTAAAACTGAAGTTTTATATGGCACATATATAGAAATATCCAAACTTGGGAGACTAGCTAGAAATCACTTTTATAATTTATATATTTCGTATTTAAGAATGAAATAATATCTAATTAGTTTAGTAATAATTTATTAAGGAATTCATAAGCCACTTATGTTTCTTGGGTTTACAGTTGTTTTCACAACAGTAAACCTGACATAATATTACTAATATTACTGAATTACAATTAATGGACATCACTCACATTAGGCCTTGAAAAATGTATGCAAATATTAGGAGCTCAAGAAATATTAGTTATCTTACTGAAAACTAATGTATGTGAGTATTTGCTATGTCCCAGCACAGGGTCTCATTTGATGATCTATAATCCCTATTATACTAATGAGAAAATTGGGACTAAGAGTTTATTGATTTTCCTAATGCTATATAGTTTACAAAGATAGGGGGAGGATTCCAACCTATAAACATTTGACTCCAGAGTCTACCAGCTTAACTATCCACATGAAGATACTCCTTGCATAATTTGGTTTAACTCTCTTCACAAAGATGTGTTATGAGTCATCTCTTCTCTCAGCTATCCTATCCTTGAACTAATCTAAGTCCTTTTAACTTTAATATAAGCGAATCTATGTGAGTAAAAGTTACGTTACTCACAATTTTTTCTTAGTAAATTGATCCAAAACTAATTTTAAATATTGAGTTCAGTGTATTATAATATCAGTGTATTATGGTTTAGTAGAAAATAATGGTCATGTCTTCTTTCCATTCTCTATGGCTCCAAGACTTCAAGTGTCTTGCACGTAGTTGGTGTACTTAATATAGAGTTGCATATTTATGTACTTTAGAGTACGTTTAATAATGGGGATCAAAGGCTGGTATATTAGTCAGCCAAAGGGGTGCTGAGGCAAAGTACCAGAGAATTGTTGGCTTTTATAAAGGGTATTTATTTGGGGTAAAATCTTACAGTTACAAGACCCTAAAGAGTCCAACGCAAGGTTTCTTTTCACTAAAGTCAGTTGCCACACGTTGAAGCAGGATGGTCTCTGATCTCTGCAAGGTTTCGGGCTCCCCTTATGTGCTTGTTCTTTCAGGGCTTCCGATATCAGTCTCACCTGCCTTCCCAGGTCAGATGTGAGCTATTAGGCAGATGGTCTATCTGTCCCAGAAGCTTTAGCTCTTTGAGCCTTCTCCTTTCCATCACATAGGTGGCAGGATCGAACTGACAAAGTTCTCTCCTCTGGTGTCAATGGAACTCTCTTTCTGTGTGTCTTCTTGAGTGACTATCCATTTATATCAGCCCACCAAGGGGGGTGGGGACTTAACCTGAGTCACACCCTACTGACTAGGTTAAATAAAAGGCCCTAAACTGATTTAACCAAGTAAATTTGAAACCTTTGAATTTAACACAATCAAAGGGTATCACACCCAGAAAAACAGACCAGTTTACAAACATAATCCTTCTCTCTTTTGGGTTTCATAAATAATCTTAAACTGCCACAGTTGGGTAACTAGTAAACAGCTTTATGAGTATATGTTTTTAATTTTATAGGCAATATCTGTTACTAATTTCATAATCAGTCTCATTACATTTTCTCAAGGAGTAATTTTAAAACATACACTTTAATTCTAATTTGTAAACTAAATGAAAGACTAGAAACAACAAATGCCAAATTTTCATATCAGCATTAGCAATTAAGAACTTCTCTGAATAATTACTCATCTTCCGTGTGCTGGAAAAGCTATGCTAAATCTATGTTCAAATTTATCCAGTGTCTAAATGCAATATTGGTAAATTGTTTTTTATGGGTAATTGCTTTATTCTTTTGTCATCTCTTTCTCTCTTTTCTCATTTAACATTTATAGAAATGGAACTCCAATTAGTATTATTTTGAAATCAGTTCTTATACTAAAGCAAACTTCCCAGCTGGTGTCCAGTGAGGTTATTGGTAGACGTTCTCAAGTCAGACAGGAGGTGACACCTTAGCCCTTGGGCAGGCACAACATGAAAGAGAGGTTTTTCCAGGCAGTGAGAACAGCTAGCAAGCATGTGCTACAACATAAGTAATTCATTCAAAATCAACATAGCCTGCATTCCTTTCCAATTGCCTTTTCCTATGAACTTTTAAATTTCCTAAACTACCATACTTTTAAATTTCCTATACTGTCATACTTCCAGAGTATCCCTGGAAACCTACTACCTCATATATCATTTTGTCTTATTTCTGTTTTTATTATTCCAGCAAGACTTCCTATTCCCCCTTCTTTCTATTCTTCCACCTCCATCATCTGTTTATAATGCTGATTTAGTATTTCAGGATAATATAATAAAACAATGAGTGTGGAAGGAGAATTTCAAAGTACCCCAAAGAAGCCCTGTTGTTTTCTTCCCTCCATTCAGAAAATTAAGAAAGTCTTTCTTGGAATCTGCTTCTTTGGAAGGTGGCCTGAATTTACCCTAGCTTCTAAAAATGCTCTCTTGGATTTTCATATCTTCTTTTTGTTGTTGGTAGTATACTTATGATTGGCTCTTTCTGTCACGGAGAAAGACCATTCATGCCATTCATAATTTTAAAGAAGTCTTTTTTTTTTTTTAATCACAAAAATAATGACCAAAGTTTATTTCTACAGAGGATCACTGGGTATGAATAAAATGTCTTAATCATGATATTCTTCTTGGCCTTAGACCAACAAAGCAACCAATTGTTTGTTCAACAGCAGTTATTGATGCTCCCATTTACTGAGTGCTCACTATGTATTAGACATAGTAGTACTAAGTACTTTAAAAGAGTTGTCTTGATATTCTTAAAAAACAAAACAACAAAATAACAAAACACCAGGCACCACTCATATCTCTGTCTCACAGAAATTGAAACTGAGGCTTAGAGATATTAAGTAACTTGATTGAAGTTACATAGTAAAAGTGGAGCCAGATTTGTCTAACTGTGGCATCCAACCTCAACACTACTATTCTGGTGAAATTGACTAGTTAGATTCTGAATCAAAGCCACAAAATTCATCTTTTTAAAACCTGTTTTCAATTGTCAAGGAGATTATTCATCCAATAATTTATTAAGAACTTATCATATAAAAGTCATCCTTAATCCATTTTCCTTCCTACCTCAGGAAATCTATTCATAAATCCTGTTGGCTTCTCTTCTGTTTCTCTTCATGTTCTCTTCTCGCATCCTATTTCAAGCCAATACCATTTCTTCCCTCAATTAAAAAAGAGCGTCCTAATTGGACTCTCTTCTTCTGTTCAGTAAATATGCTATACTTTTTTTATTAACTATCTTTTTCATCCCAATATAAACTCTTTTTTTTGAGCTGTATTTTACATGTCCTATAACTCACCCATTTTAAAGTGTACATTTCAGTGTTTTTTCAGTTACAGAGTTGTGCAATCTAAACCTGAGATATGTTTTTTATATATAAAAGCAGTTTTATTGAGATGTATTCACATACCTTACAATCCATCCAATGTCTGCAGTGACTTTCAGTATAATTACAGATCTGTGCATTCATCTTCACAATAAATTTTAGAACATTTTCATTACTCCAAAAAAAACCCAAACAACCAAACAAAAAAAACCATACACCTTAGCACTAACCTCATAATCCTTCTATTATTCTTGAGCCTTGCATATCTCCTAATCTAATTCCACTTCTATGACTTTATTTATATTTACCAAAGCAGACTTTTTTAATCTGCTTTTGTTTTGGCCCATTAGGCTTTTTTCTCAAGGGAAATTATTCCTACTTATATTTTAACTCTTGAGCTTGGGGAGAAGTCCCAGATAGTGATGTTAATAATGCCACCCTTGCCTTGCATTTTCCCTGAAATGTAAAATCGTTCGGTATTCTTTTGCAGTATCCTTTTGAGGGGTTATTATCAGCTAGTCCAAATGTTATTCATATATATATATAATTATATAATTATCTATCATATACAAATTTGATGAAGCATGTCTGTTTATAAAGATTTCTCTCTGCTTTTTTGTTTCTTCATATACTCAAAGGAATCATTATAAAATATTAGAAACAACATTTATATTAAACTCTCTGGATAGGGAAAAATAAACATTTAATTGTATTTCTGAAATTGAAAATATAAGCAAGGGAGAATTCAAAATAGATTTAAAAGAAAATTAGACCCTGCTTTTCTAAATGAATTGCTTTAAAAATGGATTTTTTCTGTTGTTTGTTAAAAAATATGCTCTTCTAAGCAAGTAGCCTACACATATTTACAATTCACAACAAAAATTTTACAAAATCATACTACTTCCTGACATAATGCATCTAATCCTATGTAGAAGTGAAAATAGACTCATCAATATCCAAAGTATCATTGTTACTATTTCTATCTCTGGCTGATGTTTATTTGCAATCTAGCCTTACTACTCTGTAACCTATATGTTAAATTTTAACATTTACTAACAAACCCCTTATATAAAATAGAAGGGAGAAGAAAGGGGAAGAAGTTAGGTGGTTAGTTTACAAATATATGCATACACATACAAGCACATATGAGAGACAGAGACAGAAAGAGAGAGAGAGAAGAAAAACATGGAAATATAATATCTCCCCCTTTTGCAACAGGTGAGAAGCCCATGGAACTCATTCATGACTTCCTCCCTGCAGTACCCCATCCAAGTTCTCTTTGTCCTCAATCAACATCCCATGTGGATGCAATTCTTTACTAAGTGGAATGATTCAAACCTTCATTCCTGGGGACTCTGACTGCTTGATGATTGTGATCCTGCATGTGTTCTTTTTCTGTAGTTTTTACTGGACAACACTAGAAAATACTCCAGAGATTCCTTTGGAATTCAATGGAACCACTATCTTCCTCCGTATTTAGCAGCAATACTGTTTTCCCCAGACAATCAGGATTAATCACCACAAATGCTTACAGTTGGTAAAGTAGCATAAGGAGTCCCAAGTGATCAGATGGCAATTCAAATGCCTACTTAATAGAAACATACTTGCAGTTAATGGTAAAAGCAAGCCTACAATAAGAAATAAAGGCATCCAAATCAGTAAAAACCAAAGACATGGGAAAGGGAAGTTAAATTATTTTCACGTACGTCTCTTGTTTCCTAGACCAATGTACCCTATGACAGAAATAGCACCATATGTTGATTACTGTTAAGAAGATTTACTATCTGCTGTAGGGCAACATCCTAATGTCACAAGCTATAATATACTAGCTAGTACTGGAACTAACTCTTCAATAAACCATTTCCTATTTTCTCCTAGGCTATGTGGTATATGTTAAGAGTGGTAAATTCCATCAGTGATGGTTATGATCTATGGGTATCCTGCAGTGACTATAACCAGGGAATCCTGAAATAAAATGTATCTTTTTGCAATATTTCATATCCCCTTTCCTATGAACGTGGCTTGTTTTGTTGTGAGGCGTACTCTAAACATATAACCTGTCAAATATTATTTTTTTAATTTTTAAAAAACTAACTTATTGAAGTATGTCACTCATACATAAATAAACATAAACAATAAGTGTATAATAATAGCTGTGAACTTACAAAACAAACATATGTAACATCATACAGGATTCTCATAATTCACCCTGCCATCAATAACCTGCATTGCTGTTAAACCTTTTTAATGATTAAAGAGCATTGTCAAAATATTACTACTAACCAAGGGACTTTTCCCCCAATCAACCCTATTATTATTATCTATATATTATTTATATATGAACATACATAAGTAATTAAGTGTATAGTAAAAGTTGTGAACTTACAAAGCAAACATGCATAACATCATACAGGGGTCCCATACATCAACCCTCCACCAACACTTTACATTGTTGTGAGACATTTTTTACAAATTATGAAAGAAAATTGTCAAAATCTTACTACTACTCCTCATTGTCCTTATCTTACATTTGGTGTGTTTCTTCCCCAACCCACCCTATTATTATTTTTTAAGTATATTTTTTTATGAAAGAAGTTGTGAATTTATAAAACAATCATGGACATGTGCAGAATTCCCAAACAATACCTCTCCATCAACACACCACACTGTGGTGGAACATTTGCTACAGATAAGATAATATCATCTGATTGCTACCATGTCCATAGTGTACATTTGGCTCACATTTTCCATACTGCCTCATTATCAACACAGTACATCTTTCACATAGATGCAATAATATTATATTATTACTGCTAACCAAAGTCCATATGTCACTCCAGCTGTATTTTTCCCAGGCTTCTCCACATCCCCAAAACCCTGCAGTAGTGATGTACATTTGCTCTAGCTCACAAAGGACCTCATGCACTTGTACTATCGACCACAATTCTCATCCACCTCTTGGTTTACTGTGCTATTCAATTCCTAGATTATTCTCTAGCATTCTGTCAATTGGTATTTACATACCTAGACTACCATTTTCACCCACATCTGCATTTATAAACTAGCTGTTACTATGTATTACCATCCACTGTATACATTTCCACACTTTTACAGTAAAGCTAATTAAAACGTCTGCATACATTAAACATCAATAGTCCATCTCAGTCCTCCTCTTATCTCCTTTAAGAATCCACCACCTACCGCCAGGTCTTGAGATATTTTTCCTACAATTTCCTCTAGAGGTTTTATGGTTCTTGCTTTTATTTTTAGGTTTTTGATCCATTTTGAGTTAATTTTTGGATAAGGTGTGATATAGGGGTCCTCTTTCCTTCTTTTGGCTATGGATACCCAATTCTTTCAGCAACATTTGTTGAATGGACTGTTCTGCCCAAGCTGTGTGGTTTTGACAGTCTTGTCAAAAATCACTTGACCATACCTGTAAGGGTCTGTTTCTGAACCATAAATTTGGTTCCATTGGTCTATGTGTCTGTGCCTGTCTTTATGCTAGTACTATGCTGTTTTTACCACTATAGCTAGTTAATATGATTTAAAGTCTGGAGATAAGGGTTTGGTTTTCCTTTTTATGATGTTTCTGACTATTCAGGACTCCTTACCCTTCTAAATAAATTTGATGATCATGTTTTCATTTTTTTTTTTTTAATGCTGGTGGAATTTTTATCAGGATTGCATTGAATCTGTATACAATTTGAGTATAATTGATATCTTAATGATATTTAGTCTTCCAATCCATGAGCATGGAGTGTTCTTCCAGTTATTTAGGCCTTTTTTTGATTTCTTTTAACTTGTGTTGCATGTTCTGAATACAAGTGCTTTACATCATTGATTATAGTTTACTCCTGACTATTTGAGTTTTTTCTGTCATATTTAATTTTCACCACTCTTTTGATACTTTCAGTTACTTTTATTGATATTATCTTGATTTCTAGACTCTCTTCCAGGCCCCTCTCTCCTGTTCTTTTCTTTTTAGGCTTTAGTACACCATTTAGTATTTCCTGAAAACCTGGTCTCTTGCTTAGAAATTATCTCAGTTTCTGTTTATCTGTGAATATTCTAATCACACCCTTATTTTTTGAAAGACAGTCTTGCTGGATATAAGATTCTTGGCTAGAAGTTTTTCTCTCATAGTATCTTAAATATACCAGACCTCTGTCTTCTTGCCGACATGGTTTCTGGTGAGAAATCAGCACTTAATCTTTTTGGGTATCCTTTGTATGTTATGTATTGCTTTTTTCTTGCTGCTCTCGAAATTCTCTCTTTGTCTTTGGCATTTGACATTCTGATTAGCATGTAACTCAGAGTTGGTCTATTTGGATTTTTTCAGATGGGAGTATGTTGTGTTTCTTGGACATGGATATTTATGACCTTCAATAGGGCTGGGAAATTTTCTACCATTATTTCTTCAAACATTCCTTCTGCTCCTTTGTCCTTCTCTTCTCCTTCTGGGACACCCATGACACATATGTTTGCATGCCTTTTGCTGTCATTTAGTTCCCTGAGAAATTGTTCAATTTTTTCCATTCTTTTCTTCATCTGTTCTTTTGTATGTTCATTTTCAGAGGTCATTTAATCAAGCTTACCAATCTTTCCTTCTGCCTCCTCAAATCTACTATTATATGATTCCAATGTATTTTTAACTTTCATTTATTGCACCTTTCATTCCCATAAGATCTGTTATTTTTCTATGTATGCTTTCAAATTCTCCTTGTGCTCATCCAGTGTTGACTTAATATCCTTAATCACTTTAGCCATCTCGTTGAATTTATTAAGGAGATTTGTTTGAACATCTGTGATTAGTTGTCTCAACTCCTTTATGTCATCTGGAGGCTTATCTTGTTCCTTTAACTGGGTCATAGTTTCCTGTTTCTTGGTGTGGATTGTAATTTTTTGTTGGTGTCTTGGCATCTGGATCACTAGAGTATTTATTCTGGGTGGAGTTTTTCTCTTTATTTTGGGCCTCTTGCCATTTCTTCCTTGCTGGCTGTGCAGTAGGAGCCAAGGTTGTAATTGGTGCTATAGTGTGGAGGCTCAAGCTGCTCATATTGCACCAGAGACTGATGAAGAATTTCCCAACTTTCTCCTTTGCCAGGGGTAAGGACAGAATCACAGCTGTGCAGAATAATCTAATTTGTGCAGGCCTAGACTATATTTGCCCAGAGAAACTGACGAAGCTTCACATCCCTTTCTCGCCTGTCTGGGGTGGTGAAGGAGCTGCAGGTGTGGGCAGTAATCTATGCAGTGTGGATCCAAGATGACCACAGTTGCCCTTCTGATTTTCAGTCAGTGCCAGCCAAAGGTGCCTGCAGTTACCTGGATAGGCTGGTGCAAGGCCTGCTAGCCTCCTCCCTGCCAGAGGCAGGACTGAAGCTTATGCTAGGGCTGCAGCCCAATCTGGGTGGAAGAAACTGGCTCCTGCAGTCACTGTGCTTTTCAGTCAGCCCGGCTTCCTTCAGGCTGAGGGCAGAGTCAAAATGGCAGCTATTGGTCTCTTTCCAGCTTGTGCAGATTCACACCCCAGCTGTTCCCATGCTTATATCTTAGCCAGCTGAGTCTACCAATCAGTAGCCAAAATCAAGAGTCAACCATCTCCTCCTCCTGTGTTTGGGAAATGGAGCTTCTAGTTCCATCCACAGAATAGCTCCTGGGGCAGCTCATGCCACCAGAGTAGGATAATCACCAGCCTCCACGGCTTGGTCAGTAACTTCCCAGAGAGGCTGGCACAGGTCCCCACAGCTTCTTCATTGCTGAAGGTGGCACTGGGGCTTAGGCTAGAGCTGCAGTCTGACCTGAATTGAAAGAAACTTGTCCCCACCAGCACTGTGATTTTTAGTCTGCCCCGCTTCCTCTCATGCCAGGAGTGGGGTTAAGGTGGCAGCTACCAGCCACTTTCTTACTTGGACAGGCTCAAACTTTAGCTGTTCTCACAATTATACTTTAGCCAGCTGAATTTACTCATCAGTAGCTGAAGTTGGTGCCCAGCTGTCTCTTCCTCCCCCTTTTTTGGGAAGTGGAGCTTTCAATTCCAGCTGCAGAACAGTTCCCAGCAGAGGATGGGCACCAGCCTCCATGGCGTGGAGCACTCTACTTATGAGTCTTCTTTATAATTGGGCAGTCTACTCCTTCCATTCCCTAAAGGATGTTGCAGGATGCTCTTCTGGTCTCCTAGAGCCCCAAAATAGGTCCTTCAACTAGCTCCAGATAGTTCTGGGTATTTACTAACTGCCCTGTAGCAAGAGCTGACTCTAGGAGCTCTTTATTCCATTGCCATTTTCTTGGTTGTTTCCCAATGTTATTATTATTATTATTTAATTTATTTCTCTCCCCCCAGTTGTCTGCTTTCTGTGTCCATTCACTGTGTGTTCTTCTGTGACCGCTTCTATCCTTATCAGTGGCACTGGGAATCTGTGTTATTTTTGTTGTTGTGTCATCTTGTTCTATCAGTTCTCTGTGTGTGTGGCACCACTCTCAGGCAGGCTGTGCTTTCTTTCGCACTTGGCAGCTCTCCTAAAGGGGCGCACTCCGTGCGCATGGGCCTCCCCTATGCAGGGGACACCCCTGCATGGCACAGCACTCCTTGCGTGCATCAGCACTGTGCATGGGCCAGCTCCACAAGGGTCAAGGAGGCCCAGGGTTTGAACTCTGGACCTCCCATGTGGTAGGCAGACACCCTATCCATTGGGCCAAGTCTGCTTCCCCCCAATATTATTTTGACTTCAAGTTTTGCCTCAGCCTTATCTGGCTTCAAATTAATGGTAGAATTTTGGTACACATTGCTAAATTTATAGCTTGGAAAATCAATTAACACTCAATTCATGATCAGTATTTTTTTAAAAGACACCAACGAGGATTTTTATAATGGTAATAGGGTAAATTTATCAGGAAGACAAAATAATTACAAACTTATATATTAACAGCAGAGTCAGAAAAGAATATGTGAAACAAACCTGACTGAATTGAAAGGAGAAATAAACAATTCAATAGTAATCATTGGAAAATTCAACACCCCACTTTTGATAGTGGGTAGAACTACAAAGAAGATCAATAAGGAAACAGGATACATGAACAACAACATAAGGCAATTAGACCTAATAGATGTCTATACAATACCCTGCCAACCAATAGCAGAATGCACATTACTCTCAAGTGCACATGGAATATTCCCTAGTACAAATCATATGTTAGGCCATTGGTGGTGGTTTAGAGATATTTGTCCCAGAAAACTTTATTCTTTTTTTCTCTCTATTGTTTTTAAATGTTACATTCAAAAAATATAAGAGGCCCTCATATACCCCCACACCCCTCACCCCAATCCTCCCACATCAACAACCTCTTTCATCATCGTGGTACTTTCATTGCATTTGGTGAATACATTTTGGAGCACTGCTGCACCTCATGGATAATGGTTTACACTGAAGTTTACACTCTCCCCCCATCCACCCAGTGGACCATGGTACTGCACCTGTCCCTGCAGTACCACCCAGAACAACTCCAAGTCATGAAAATACCCCCACATTGTATCTCTTCTCCCCTCTCCCTACACTCAGCAGCTACTGTAGCCACTTTCTCCACATCAGTGCTACAATTTCTTCCATTACTAACCATAATAGTTCCATAGTAGAATATCAGTAAGTCCACTCTAATCCATATTCTATTCCTCCATCCTGTGGACCCTGGGATGGTTATGTCCATACTACCTCTATAATCGAGAGGGGCCTTAGATTCCACAAAATGATGGATGCAATTCTCCTGCTTGCAGTTGTAGGCACTCTTGGTTCCCTGATGTGGTAGATGACCTTCACCTCCTTGTTAGCTGACTGAGGTAATATAATAAACCAGAGAGTAGGAGTTGCAAGTCTGCTGAGGCTCAGGGCCTGGCTGTCACATGGGCAGTCCAGATTTTCAGGTCTCCTGAGTATGCACCAACCCCAGCACCAACCAAAGGCCCCAGTAAAAGTGATAGAAGAGGCATATGTAGAAAAGTCACATCTGAGTCCAACTCCATCACACATTCATATTCAGGAACACAAACTCCAAAGTAGGGCCAACTAACATGGCACTGAACTCCAGAGCCATCTACCATGACCATACAAAGTGTCTGATGTTGGATATGTGGGAGTAACCTATATTGTATATGTGAATTTCTGTGATCTAAAACTTTTGTGAAGACAAATTTAATAATTAGAAAAAAAAAAAGAAAGTATGTAGACACTGAGGAAGAAATGAGAGAAATTTTCTTGCCACCATACATACAGGGCAACTCCTATTGTAGTGATGAAAGCCAAAATGTCAAAAACAAAGCTTTTTCATTTTTTTATTTTTTGATATCCCAATTTATTTTTTCTTTTTTAACTTTTCTAAATTAGCATGTATTCTATATCTAACCTTTAAACCCATTATTATATTCCATTTTACTGTTAATGGAACTTGGCAATATATTAGGCTTAATTTTTTAAGAAGTTTTGGACCACAGAGAGGTTCAACTATGGCAGGGGAGGAATACTGGTGTGGGGTGTTATTGATGGGTGCACATTGTTGGGAAGGAGTTCTCCAGGGCATGAATACAGGGTACATAAAAATGTTTGAATATTTTCATAGTAGTTACAGTTAAAAATGACAACTGAGGGAGTGCTGAGTTCTAACCAGGGAAGCTTTATCACATTCCCCAATGGAACAGCAACAATCCCCCAAGTGCAATGGCAAAAGACCAATAAAAGATGGTCCAACAATGAGCCCTTGATACTGATGACTATGCTTATGAGCCTGTGAGCCTGAAACATGAACCAGGCCCGTTGCTGCAGGGTGCCCAAGACTTACCTCCTGAGAGCCTCTATGTTGCTCAAATGTGGCCACTCTCTAAGCCAAACTCAGCATGTGAATGCATTACCTTCCCCCCAGCATGGAACATGACTTTCAGGGATGAGCCTCCCTGGCACCAAGGGATTACTACCAAGCACCAGCTAATGATGTAACTAGAAAAAGACCTTGAACAAAAGGGTCAACTCAGACCAGCAGAATATCTCAGCCTACATGTAATATCAAGTGTTAAAACTGTTTTTTGACCTTGAATAAAAGGGGGAAATAGAAAGGACAAATTAGTTCATATGGCTATGAGTCTCCAAAAAAGAGTCAGGAGGTCATCTGAGGGGTTGTGCTTATTCATGCCTCAGCAGGGTCCCAGAGACAGCCAAAGTAGATACAACCCCAGGTACTGGTTCTCCTGAGGACTATGGAGAAAACCTTATTCTTAAACTTCATCCACTTGCATGGGTGTGAACCCACTGCAAATAGAATCCTTTGATGAAATTACTTCAGTCAAGGTGTGGTGCAACTCAGTCAAGATGGTTCTTAATCCTATTCCTCAAGTCCTCTATAAGCAGAATGAAATTCAAACAGAAGGAGAAAAAGCCATGGAAAGTGAGCAGCTGAAGAGAAGAGAGAGGTCAGGAGAGTCCACTGCGTGACAGTAGAACCAAGAACCAAGGACCACTGGCAGCCAACCCCAGAATGTCAGACTTTAGGAAGAAAACATCACATTGATGAGTCCCTGACTTGGATTTTTCCCAGCCTCAAAACCAGCAGCCATAAAATCTCCACCGTTCATGCCAAACCACTACATTGCATTTGGTTTAGCAATAAGGACCCAAAAATGCTATAAAAGAAGTGGTAAGTATTTTTTAAACAAATCAATTTTATTGATACATATTTAAAAATCATACAGTCCATCCAAAGTACATAATCAATGGTATTTGGTATAATCACATAGTTGTGTATTCATTACTTCAATCATTATTAGAGCATTTTCATTATTCCAATAATAATAATTTTTTAAAAAACCGGACAAACAAAATTCATCACCTCTCCATCTCTCTATGCTTTCCCTGCTGTATATAGGGCTATTCTGTTCCCATCTCTCTAGTTTATTTGTATTTATATTTTGTAAAAACAGTCTTATATATGCAATATTATCCATATTTGTGTATCACATAAGGTTTTACTGTCTTACACAGTCCAATGTTACATTTTTTAGCTTTCCTTCTAGTAATATACATGTCCTTTGACTTTCCCGTTCAACTGCTGTAATGCTCAAGCAATAGCTCTACTAGTTACCAACACTATGATGTGCTTTCATCATTTCCATTCATTTCCAAAGATTTACAAGCAACCCTTAATCTGCATAGATTAATCCTATTTTCCATTCTCTACTCTCATTCTATTTTCTGGTGACCTATATTTTGATGATTAACTTCACAAGTTTATACAATACATTTAATTCATTATAACACAATCATAGATTATATGTCCTTTTGTGTCTGGCTTGCTTCACTTAACATAATGTCCTCCAGGTTCATCCATGCTGTCATATGCTGGACAACTTAATTTCTTTTTACAGTGGCATAATATTCCATTGTGTGTTTAAAAGAAAATTTGTTGACATGGTTAAGTATTTGAGGCCTTGTGTTGACATGGTATGCCATTGAGAGGTATTCACTCTCTACCACTAACCAGTTACAGCTTGTTTGAAAAAAGAAAGAGCTAATTATAATGGTTGGAATCCTAGGGGTTGACTCTGATTCTCTTATTCTGTTTTCGTAGGCAAAACAATATGTATCTTATCATCATCCTTGGAGAGTAAATGGAAGCTACTTATTCAAAGACAAATGCCATGAAGATACATAAGTGAAGAAGACTTCCTCTGTGCTCAATGTCTCTCTAATACCCTGTTATTCTACTGTTATTCTAATACCCTGTTATTCTATTTATCATGTCAGACTGAAATTTCCTATTTATTTCCTGTATAAATAGACTATACCAGGAGTACAAAAATTACAGTTTCATCTTTTTAAAGCCTCAATGTCCAGCTGAGCAGCTGACAAATAGTATGTAATGAATAAATGAATAAATTAGTAAATTATGATCTTTACACCCTTGAAAGACCCCTATGAAAAACAGGATTAAAGAACTGAGGTAGTGTCGCTGCAGGAATTTAATTGACCTTGTAATTCTGGACTTTTTTCTCACTCTTGTATTTACATGTGTAATTTAGTTATAGATATAAGGCAAATTTATCATTGGTGCATTTTACAAGACTTCTATTTCCATAGCTTTCATGACTTTTCACTTTTCCATGTTTAGGTCATCTTAAATAAAGTCTCCATATTTTTATGAATTTAGAAAATCCCAAAATGCAGTCACTTGTCAAGATCTCTTAATGTTTGGAGATTTGTGTATCAAGTCTCACAACCAAAGCTGCAAAGCTTTGAATTATTTTTCTACCAAAGATCTGGAAAAAAAAAAAAAAGAAGTTGTATCATGGGACAATAAGCTATAGTAATGTTCAAGAGATTAAAATCATTTATTTTTAGCAGCTTGTAAGAGGTTCTACTGCTAAAATTTTAAGTCCCAGATTCAAATGCAATAGTCAAGGAATCAGTAAAAACTGCAATAATTCTGGAAAAAGAAATAAAGTTCTGGTATTCAATCATAATGAATAATGAGTACATATTTTGAATTCCTTATGTTTACATTTCTAGTGAACTGCTTGTATCACAATGCATGGTCTACTTTAAAGATTCAATTCAAATAAAGAAACAAATGTTTTTCCTTTGCAACATTTAAAAATTTTTTCAAATGTCTCAACAGAAAAGTTTCAATGATTTGTAAAAAATGCAACCTTGATTTGCATACCATGTGAGGGTAGAGATCATGTGACTCTATGTGATAAATACCGAGGTGAAACTATGATAAAATCTTGAGAAAATTCTGTGTAAGAATCATATTGGAAAAACATTTATTTTTGAACTTTCCTTCCTACGTATAAATAAGGATAAAAATTTTTTTTTCATATGAAAACATTTTAAAGATTTGGGTAATGGGAAGGAGACTCGAATATATATTTTTGATGAAATTTGTAAAACTTATGATTTTAGTCGTATGTTTAGGATGTTACCATGGTTTCCTTAGTTTGCATGGTTTTCTCTTTGGTTTCTGTACACTTGATACCTTCTCCTTGGAATTAATAAAAATCAATGTGTCTATTCACATAAAACTACATCATATAGATCAATTAGAAGTTCTTTTTTTCTTTCAAAAATTCAGTAACCTAAGAATCATTATGTGGAGATAGCTCTTTTGTAAATTTTGGTTTCCATTGAATAAAAAAAAAAAAAAATCAGCCAACACTTACGGTTCTGAAATTCCACTTCTATGGTGATGTATGTTAAATCTCCATTATATACCCCTTCTCTATATGTAATAATTTGAATAATTGGCCCTACCTTTTCTCTCCTCCTTCTCATGCCTTTTATCATTAGTTTGCATTTTCTTTAGCAAAGGACAGTATATTTCCCTGCTGGTTGACTTTAGATTCAGATATATGACTTGCTTTGGCCAAGAGAATGAGACAGAAGTGACAGAATGCCAATTCAGAACCTATGACTTATGGGGCCGTGCATATTTCAACTTGCTCCCTTACAACTCTGTCACCACGGTAAGAGGAGCTTCCCTGGGAACTTCTCTTCAGTCTTGATCCCAGAATGAACATATTGAACATATTTGACATCAAACCTTAGCAAGGAGAATAGCCATACCCAGAGAGAGGAATAGCTTAAGAATCAAAGTCATCCTTTTGGTAACTACAATGAATATCAGCTCATTCTCAGGCAGTGAAGTAATTGAATACTTTTATTGTATGACACTGAAATACTGTGGTCATTTTATATGCAATTTACTCCTCAGTGCAAGTGAACATGTTTCATGATGCAAAATTATATATTTCCATCAACTCCAGATGGGAACTAAGACATTTGATTTTCCTTCTACCATATGAAACAGAAAATAGGATTTGTTGTAACCCATAAAACTGACAATGTCATCTCTGTTAGAGGATGCATTGATGTGAGATGATTCGGATTTCAAATGAAATACAGTCTTTTGTTTAATCATCATCAAACGAGGCTTGTACACAATCCCCAAGTGAGGGATGCCTTTGTAGGTGAGGGAGAGAAGTAATTATAAATGCTAAGCCACCTAGTACTTGAGGAAGAAATTACTGCACTATAAGGAGAGATGTGCTTATATTTTAATCCAGTATGAAATTCTATTTAAAGTGGAAAACAGGGTTTGGAATGATATTATCTCAAAAGTTAAAGTGAAACATTTGTTTTTATTGTTGTGGGATAGGAAAGAAGAAAAAGTAGGAAATAACCCATTTCCTAGAATATCTAATATATACATATATATATATATATATATAAAATACATAAAAGTAATGTATATTAAACTCCTAATTATATTTATTGATGTTAATAATATACACCCATAACATACACATGGAAAGCATAGACAGACTTAATGTAGTGTTTTATCATATACATATATTTTGTGGCTTACATGACAGAAAAATTATTATTCAAAAGGTTAATGATTTTGTGTTAGGTAATTTTCCCAGCTGACTATTAAGTTCTCACCACATAATCCTTTTATAAATAAAGATGGTAAAGAATGCACATTTTTAACAAAAGTACAGAATTATTTCTACATACATTTCTTCAGGTGTACATTTTTATCAGTTGTATAGCACTATAATTAGCTGAAAGATTTTTACTTCTTGCTTGGATTGTAAAATAGAAATTTTAGAGTAAAATTATAGCTGTATCAATATGTAAAATATTGCCAAATCAATTGTCAATATATAAGAGGGTATAAAATATAACATTAGTAAAAAAATTTAAGAATATGAAATATTTGTGAGATTTTTTAACTGAGTTGGCTTGAAAAATCTTATATCTTCTTTTATATTTTTGTTTGTAGTTCTTCTTTAAACACAACATAGATTTCTGCTTATGTTTGTTAAGTCATATCAGCTAAAATTAAGATGATGTGGTCCATTCTTTTTAATTTTTTTTTTCAAATTCTACTGAGAGACATGTTATTGTCAAGTTGAAACTAGCTGCTGGATGGCAACACATCTTTTTCTGCCAACAACTCATCCAAACTGGTATTAGCATTTTCAGTTTTGTCTAAACATTCTTCCTGACCATAATGTCAATATTTTTATTCATCCATAATTACTATTTAATAATAGTATATATAGATAGGTACTGTACCAGGAGCTGTGGGAAATTAAAAATTACAAAATATAATTTCTGATCCTAGGGGCTTTAAAATCTATCATTAATATGAAAGCACCTACTAGGAAGCCCCCAGTGAATATTCCATTACTTTTCCTTCTAACAGCTAGAACATTGTGAGTTTAAATCCACATTTTACATCTCTAAACTTCAGTGATCCTGAGTTATTAAATAAGAATGATTCTAGCGTGGGAGCAGATGTAGATCAAGTGGTGAGTGCCTGCTTTCCAAGTTTGAGGTCCTGGGTTTGATCCCTGGCCCATACCTGAAAAAAAATGCCATGAATATTATTTGGGTAGTGAAATAGATAGGATGTTTAAGAAAGCTAGGAAAACATGATAAGAGTAACAGGTTTCCTTCTTTCATGAATCTACCAGAAACCTCTTCCACTTGCTGTATATAAATAGAAAGCAGATAATGCAAAATTCTTACCAATTAGATAAAACTGTATTATTAAGCAATTAACTACTGATTAAGCCAATGCTAATGGGAAATCCTGTTGCTTATACTGGAGAAGATGAGGTAAATGATTTGGAATGGCTCCACAAGGATAAATATCGAGAATGTTCTAAATTAATTGTGTAATCTGAATCTGTCCCTATCAGACTCAACCACAATATCTTTATTACTTTGTGCAGGACATTTAACTCTCTGTTTTGTTTCCTCATCTCTAGAATAAGTATAGTAATAGTACCTACCTCGTAAAACTGCTGTGAAGAAAAAAAGAGGCTGGTGGAAGGGCCCTGGCAAATTGCCCACAGGGAGTGGAGAAGCTTTGCACACTGAGGCATAGTCTGGGGCAGGAAGTTGTGCCGGTCGTGGCATAGAAGGTGAAGAAGCCAAATGATGACAGCATCTCTGAATATTATGAGGCCTGGGGGTTGAAAATGGGAGCACTGACTTGCTTGTATCTGAAAAATTACAGCTAGTAATTGAACAGTTCCAAGAGAAAGTTGGGTTAGGCAGAACGTTAACCCAATGAGAAAGACTCTGAGACTCTGTGTCCGATGTTTGGTGGGTGCTCAAATGTGTGCTTTCTGTTGGCTGAAGGAGGTAAGCAATGACTACTCCAATGTCACAAGGATTTCTTAATAAGTAAATAAAAAACTCAGATATAAGAAATGAACCTTAGACTTTAGGGAAATACTGTAGACTGTTACCCCAGAGGCAGAAAGAGCTAATAATGAAAGCTGCCATTTAGAACCACTCTCTCATCAGGATGGAATACAAACATAATTCCTTAGACTTTGAATGGCAAAGTAAGTATAACAGATCATACATATTTAGAACTTAAGGTTTTTTTTATTGTAACTAAATTGAAATTCACATACTGCACATAGAAAATAAAGTGACAGAAATGTTTTGATAATGGAAGGTAGTGATGGTAGCATAACACTGAGAATGCAATTAACAGCACTGAAATATATATCTGAATGCTATAAAAAGGAGAAATGTTATATTATATATGGTACAGGAAAAATTTTTTCAAAAATCTTTGCAACTACACTACACAAACAGTGAACCCATAATTAAACCATAGACTATAGTTAATAGTACAATTATAAAAATGTGTTATCCTCATTTGCAACAAATGTTTCACACCAATGAAAGGTGTTAATAATAGAGCAGTATATGGCAACACTGTATTTCATGCATGATGGTTCTATAAACCCACAAGTTCTCTATAATGAAAAAAAGGAAAAGAAAATAGGGTGTAGATGAAATTGGCAAGGAATTGATAGAAGATAAAAATGTACTAGTCCAAGGACATTAGTGGAATTTTCATGTTTATTTCTTTTTTCTTTCTAAGAAATAATTGAATTTATCATGAGGAGAACATGTATCTAGAAAAGGATACTACCCTGAAATGTTCATGGTAATTTCAGAAAAACAAAGTCTTGGGACTTTAAAAAGGACATTCTTATAAATATGTACATTAATCAATAAATAATTCCAATTAGTTAATTGGAAAAATAAACTTAGATGAACTAAGGCATACAAATTAAGGCCTATAGTAAACTTTCAATAAGTACTGTTTATTGAGCATTTATTAATTATGAAAATCTTAAAGGATATTAGTGTGTGAAATATTGCTCATGTTTCCAAACTGATATTAGACTTATTATATGATATAATTAGGATTTATTTATTTGATGGCCTAAAATAATATTTTTCAGGGAATTAGGAATAAAATGCTTTCAAAATCATTGAGAGCTTTAAAGTTTGAGCTTTAAAGCTCAAAATCATTGAGAGCTTTAAATTCACAAACTTTCAAAGACTTTCAAAGAAAATTTACTACATATATTTATATATATAACAGAAAAGCAAGCCTATGAGATTATAAAAACAGCAAAGTTTACTATTAAAAGGATATTAAGGTAATGTGTTGAATTTTATATTTCATATTTTGTATTTAATGTAGTGGTCCTTTTCAGTTCCCTGTCTATAAGTGGTAACTCTTGTTCCTGTACCACAACCCCCACAATTTCTGGAGAATACTCCACTATATAATCCTTTTGCCATAAGGTAGAAGTGAGCTGGATACCCAGTGGATAGAGAAAAAGAGAAAATTAACGAACCTTAAGAAGGCCGTTTTCTGATATTTTCTGGATATATATTTGGATATTTTGGAGGATCGCTGAAATTAGGATACTACTTAGGTAGAAGGAGGTGAGTTTTACTGACCTGAAAATATTTTTTCCGAAATTTATAGAAATTTTTCTTATCCAGATTTGGTCGAGCGTTTCCCTTAAGAGTATAAAACTATGGTGGTTTGAGAATTTTATTAAAGTTAAGATAAAATAGCTATTAGATGCAGTTGTAGTGTTAGAAGTTATTAGTTAGATGTTATATAACTTTGTTTCCATACACTTTATATAGACAAGATATACCTAGTTAATTGCGAACTTTAATAAACGAACGAGAAAAAGGTGAGGTCTAAAATGTAACTCTAATTGGATAAACACCTCAGAATGAAAGGAATTATTTGCTTTCTGATATTATTTGAATGAAGAAAATCTATCACTAAATTTGGAATTCTTTGGAATTTAAATTTTGTAAATAATAATATTTGGACTCGAATAGTAATGAGAAAGTTATTGATAAATTGATTGGAGTTAAAATGAAAATATTTACTCTTCTATAGTTATCTTTGTTTTCTATGGTTTTGCTAATAGTAACCGGGTTTTTCTTGGAAAGCTGTTGGGAATATATGATTTGCTGAAGTGCACCTGGGATATATTTACCTGGTTCAGTTGGAAAAAGAGGTAAACACAAGATCTGTATTTCTGCTGTTCTCAAATAATGGGTTTTTCGGTTTAAGTTTTGTGGTGGATTGACTTATGTAACCCAGCTTGGACATATGCTTGGTCTTGATCTATAGTCCTGTGAGTTTGAACCATTGTGAATAGAATCTCTTGAAGATGTTATTTTAGTGTAGGTATGGCCAACTGATTGAGATTGAGCCTTAATCTGTATTACTGGAATCCTTTAAAGCAGAAAAAAGTCAGGCATAGAGAAAACTATGGGGAAGAGGAAAAAGCTGGAAGTTAGTGGAAACCTGGAAGAGAAAAGGAGAGGACATCGCCATGTGACAGGAAAGCCATGGAACCTAAGGATTGCTGGCTAGCTAGATCATTACTAACCCTGGAAGAAAACCAGCCTTCTTGCCAACACCTTTATGTGGACCTCTGGCTTCTAAAATTGTGAGCCAAAAAATTCCTGTTGTTTAAACCAACCTATTGTATTGTTTGTCATAACACCTGGCAATCTAACACAAGTTCTAACTATCTTTTGTGACCTGATTCTCAGATCCCAGATAATATAGTGAAGGATACATAGTCTTGAAGAACATATTACATGTTATTTGGGTAGGCAAAGCTCGGATGTATTTTAACTTTCATTTTAATATTTCATTTTGAAATTTCAAGGTACCTATTTTAAAAATGGAGTCTGAAATGCTTTTACATATGCGAGGACCTCAATTAAGTTGAGATCTGATTAGAAATTTGGTAAGGACATTGTAAATCTCTTTATCTATGCTACTTTGTCCTCTCACAAAATCAAGAATTTTCTTTGGTACATGACTTTCATATTTAAGTACATTTTTTTTTTTTTTTTGCATCAGAAGACTAATAAACTCTTCTTGGTACAAAAGAAAGGAACATAGCCTGAAGTAACTACAGTTAAGTCCATTTTTAAAAAAGAAATTTGAATGAGGGATATTTAGAAGATGCTTGGAAGAATGGAAGTGAGAAAGAGAATAAATAGTGAGACTGCAATTGGAACAGTAGAGAATTTTGGCTCATGTGGAAAGGGAAGTGCTAGTACAGGATTTTAAACATCCTGAAGCTATTATTTCTTCTTTACTATTTTATTTTTAATTGATCTGTACTAAACAAATGGGACCTTCAAAATATGATGCTAGGTTCTTCACACATGGGTTCCAGGGCATTCCTCCGGGGGAAGGAGTGGTCACACTCTTTGTTAAATATTTTTTTTTTTCTATTTCAGACCGTCTGTGCTTTTGTGTCTGTATAATGCTGTAAGTAGGGTCACCAGGTTCTGAATACTGTTCAGTCAATTTGGATAAAGACTTGTGCCAAGGTCAAGAAAAAATGAATATACAATCACCATTCTGTCTCTGCTTTTGAAATACTGTGTACTTTACCTTTATGTCATTGTGAATCATTTTAATCTTCCCTGAAACCAAGATGAGGCTGGTGAGCTGTATACAAATTGGGCATTTTATAGGTTTCAATTAAAGAATATCAGACTTATAAGAGAAAAGTAATATTTTTAATGTAAGAAACCAAATATTAAGTCTTTTTCACATGGCAGGCAGTTAATAGGGTTGACTAACTGAAAGAATGAATGAAAGAAGTCAGGAGGTATAATGGTTTATAAAGAATTAAGTTCAAGAAATATTAGAAATTCTTGCATATAATTTATATAATATACTTTGAAGTTATCATACCTTCTTTTGAGAAAAGAAGGGCAAATATGTATATAGAAGGAAAGAGATATGTGTGCAGGTGACTTCAGATAATCTGTTAGGCTTTGCTTAAGAGATAGGTCTTAAAGTCAGTGAAATAAGAGACGGTTGGCTTAAAGGTATAAGAATTTGTGTTTGTAAAAAGGAAGGAGATAGGAGAAATGAAAGTGAATGAATCAAAAAGAAAACAAGGCAATTATTATTTTTTTACCCCTAATTTATAGAAGAGGTCATTCTAGTTTGCATAGTAGAGGCAAAATGCTGAGTAGTGAAGTTAAGTTATAAATTTATTAAAGTACTCTAATTTCATGGCTTGGCTTTAACTTTTACATAAGATATAAGATAAGCAATAATATTAAATTAAATTAGGAATTACTCCCCCCAAATGTAATGAGACAACATGGATTTTTGCCTTTCTGTGTATTTTCTATAAAAATTAAAATATCAAATAAATTTCTATTAGACAATATTAGGTATTACTGTATTCATTTTACATTTGAACTTGAAACAAGTAATCTATATAAGATAACATTTCCAGTGAGTATAGGACAAGTATTAAGGATGAAATGATTCCAAAATGAGTGTTCTTCCTACTCTATAAAAGGTCTCCTGGAATGTGTCAGCGAGGGAAGTTATACCTTAAAAATACACACCAGTTATCCTATTACCGAGTGTGAGAATGGTGAGATGATTGGCTGTTGTATTTTATGGTGATGAAAGATAACCCTCTCTGTTGATGTGACTGAACCAGTCTGAGTGTTAACGTGTGGAGGAGCATTCCAGGCAGAGAAAAAGAAATGCAAATGCCCTGAGGTGGAAGCTTGTTAGGTTTGTTCAACTATTTGCATGGAGGCCAATGTGGCTGGAGCTCAGTTTACAGGTAGGAGATGAATTTAGAGAAGTTGCCATATTATAAAGGGCTTTATATACCATGGTGATTATGATAGAACTATCCAGTTCTCCCAACACCATTTGTTAAATAAACTGTTCTGGCCCAGCTAGATGGACTGAACAGCCTTCTCAAAAATCACTTGACTACAGATGTGAGGGACTATTTCTAGGTTCTTATTCAGTTCCATTGGTCAGTCTGTCTGTCCTTATGACCGTACCATGCTGTTTTTTTACTATTATAGCTAAGTAATATACTTTAAAGTCAGGAACTGAGAGTTCTCCAACTTCATCCTTTTTAAAGACATTTTTGGCTATTTAGGGCCCCATACCCTTCCAAATAAATTTGATTTTGGCTTTTCAATTTCTGCAAAGAAGGCTATGGGATTTTTATTGGGATTGCATGGAATCTGTAAATCAGTTGGGGTAGAATTGTTACCTTAATGATAATTAGTTTTCTGATCCATGAACATGGAATGTCCTTGCATTCATTTAAGTCTTCAGTTTTTTTAGCAATGTTTTATACTTTTCTGAATACAGGTCTTTTAAGTCCTTGATTAGCTTTATTCCTAAATATTTGATTTTTTTATTCACTGTTAAAAATGGAATTTTTTTCTGAATTCCTCCTCAGATTATCAGTAGTGTATAGAAGTGTCATTGATTTTCATGTATTAATTTTATATCCCACCACTTTGCTAAACTTATCTATTAATTTTAGTAGCTTCGTTGTGGATGTTTCAGGATTTTCTGCATATATGATCATGTCATCAAAAAACAGTGAAAGTTTTATCATTGTCTTGTTCCTGATCTCAGTGGGAAAGCTTTCAGCTTTTCAACTTTGAGTACAATGCTAGCTGTAAAATGCACATTTTATCGAAATGAGAAAGATTTCTCCTATTCCTATCTTTTGAAGTATTTTTTATCAAGAAAGGGTGCTATCTTTTGTCAAATGCTTTTTCTGCACCAGTTGAGAGGATCATGTGATTTTCCTTTTTCAATTTATCAGTTTGGTTTATTGCACTAATTGATTTTCTCGTGTTGAACCCACCCCTGCATACCTGCAATAAAACCCAGTTGATTGTGGTGTATAATTCTTTTAATGTGATTTTGGATCTTGTTTGCACATATTTTGTTGAGGATTTTTCATCTGTACTCATTAGAGGTATTGGTCTATAATTTTGGTTTTTTCATAGTATCTTTATCTGGTTTTGGTGTTAGGGTGATGTCTTCATAGAATGGTTTTGGTAGTATTCTTTCTTGTCAAATTTTTCAGAAGTGCTTGATCAAAATTGGTATTAGACTGTCTTTGAATGATTGGTAAAATTCACTTGTGAAGCCATCTGGTCTGGGACTTTCTATCTTTGGGGGGTTTTGGATGACTGTTTCAGTCTTTTTACTTGTGATTAATTTATTGAGGTCTCCTATTTCTTCTTGTGCAGGTGGTACATGTGTTTCTAGGAATTTGTCCATCTTATCTATACTTTCTACTTTTTTAGGCATATAGTTTTTCATAGTATCCTGTTAAGATCTCTCTTATTTCTGTGGGATCAGGTAATGTCCCCCCTCTCATTTCTGATTTTATTTATTTGTGTTTTCTCTTTTTTTCTTTGTCAGTCTAGCTAAGGGTTTGCCACTTTTGTTAATCTTCTCAGAGAGCCAACTTTAGTTTTGTTGATTTTATTGTTTTTTTGTTTGTTTGTTTTTCAATTTCATATATTTCTACTCTGATCTTTATTATTTCTTTCCTTCAGCTTGGCTTGGGATTAGTTTGTTGTTCATTTACTAGTTCCTCCAGGTGTGCAGTTAAGACTTAAATTTTAACTCTTTCTTCTTTTCCAATGTAAGGATTGAGGATTATAAATTTCTCTTTCTTACTGCCTTTGCAGTGTCCCATAGGTTCTGATATGCTGTATGTTCATTTTCATTCATGTCAAGATCTTTGCTGAGTTCTCTTGCAACTTCTTCTTGGACTCACTGAATATTTTAGAGTGTGTTGCTTAATCTCCATTTATTTATGAATTTTCCATTTACCAATCAATATTTATTTATAGTTTCATTCCATTATGATCATAGGAAGTGTTTTGTATAATGTCATTCTTTTTAAATTTATTGAGACCTGTCTTATCTATGGTCTATCTTGGAAAGGATCCATGAACATTTGCAAAAAATCATATCCTGCTGTTTTGAAGTGCAATGTTCTATAGATGTCTGTTAGGTCTAGTTCACTTCTCATATTATTCAAGCTGTCTGTTGGTTGTTTTTTTTATATATATTCTTCTGTTCAGATATTGTACACCACTAAGAGTGGTGTATTGAACTCTCTAACTATAATTGTAGAGACATCTATTTCTCACTTCAGCTTTGCCAGTGTGTGCTCCATATATCTTGGAGCACTGAGGTTAGGTGCATAAATATTTAGTATACTATTTTCTTCTTATTGAAATGCCTCTGTTATTAATATTTAGTGGCCCTGTTCATCTCTTATAACAGTTTTGCATTTAAAGTCTATTTTGTCTGATATCATTATCTACTCCAGCTCTTTTGTGGTTATAATTTGCATGGAATATCTTTTTTTAACCTTTCACTTTTAACCTGGCCATGTCCTTTCATCTGAGGCGAGTCTCTTGCAGACATATAGATGACTCATTATTTTTTTATCCATTCTATCAGTCTGTGTCTTTTGATTGGGAAGTTCAAGCCATTAATATTCAATGATATTACTGTAAAGGAACTACTTACTGAATCTATTTTGACCTTTAGCTTTCTGTTGTCATTGTACTATTGTGTGGCTTTTACTTTTTAATTTACCTTTTCTAATAATCTTCATTTCTACACTCTTCTCCAAGTCTTTCACCCTTGATTTTCTTTTCAGGCAGCAGCACTTCCTTTAGTTTCTTTTGTAATACTAGTTGTAGCAGTTTAATATTATTGATGAATTCCAAAAAGAAATACTGGATTATACTTGTAATCTGATCTGTACCTGGGCATGACTGAGTTATGATTAGGGCATTGAGTCCCCACCCCTTCGTGGGTGGGGACTTACAGATAACAGGCATGGCAAAGAACAGAGTTCAGGGTTTCTGATGCTGGAGTTTTGATGTTGGAATTTGATGCTGAAGACTTAATCTGGAGCCCCGGGAATTCAGTACTCAGAGGAAAGAGAAGCCAGTCCCAGGAAGAAAGCAACCTTGAATCCAGAGAAAAGCAAGCCCCAGGAACATAGGAACCCGGGAAGCCCGAACCCTCGCAGATGTCAGCAGCCATCCTGCTCCAAATAGATTTTAGTGAGGGAAGTAACTTATGCTCTATGGCCTGGTATCTGTAAGCTCCTATCCCAAATAAATACCCTTTATAAATACCAACCAATTTCTGATATTTTGATCAGTATCCCTTTGACTGACTAATACACTGGTATTTTGGTAACGCTTTCTATCAGTTTTTGTTTTTCTGTAAAGACTTTGAACTCACCCTTAATTTTGAAGGACAGCTTTGCCAGATACTAACTCTTGGCTTACAGTTTTTCTCTTTTAGTACCTTACACACATCATGCCACTTTCTTCTTTCCTCCATGGTTTCTGATGTGAGGTCAGCACTTAATCTTATTGAGTTTCCCTTGTATGTGATGTTTTGCTTTTCTCTTGCAGCTTTCAGAACTCTCTTTATCTCTGATATTTGTCATTCTGAATAGTAGGTGTCTTGGGGTTGTTCAATTTGGATTTATTCTATTTGGTGTGTGTTGTCCTTCTTGGATATTGATATTTATGTCTTTCATAAAGGTAGGGAAGTTTTCCGTCATTATTTCCTCAAATATTCTTTCTGCCCCTTTTCCATTCTTTTCTCCTTCTGGGACACTGATAATGCTTATGTCACTGCATTTCACATTGTCATTCAATTCCCTGAGATGGTATTCCATTTTTTCCATTCTCTTCTCTTTCTGTTCTCCTATCTTTTACTGTTCAGATATTCTGTCCTCAAAAACACTAATTCTGTCTTCCAGCTATTCAAATCTGCTCCTATGTGCCTCTAATGTATTTTTAATCTCATCCATTGTGTATTCCATTCCCATAAGGTCTGTTACATTTCTTTGCAGATTTTCAAATTGTTCTCATGCTCTCACCTAGTGTCGTCTTAATAGCCTTTATCTCTTTAGTCACATTTTATTTCAATTATTTAAACAATTTAGGAGGATTGTGTGATTATCATTGATTAATTGTCTTAAGTTCTGTATCTCTTCAGGATATTTGGTTTGTTTCTTTGGCTTGGCCATCTCTTACTGTTTCCTAGTATGGCCTGTAATTTTTTGGCTGATGTCTAGGCATCTGAATATGTTGTTGACTTTACTCTCATGAACAATTTCTCTCGCCTATTTTTTTTCACAGCTCTTCTTTGATATTTGGTTCAACTTATACTAGGTCTTTAAGCAGTTTTTGTCCATGCAGTTTCCAGACAGGCCAGCAGATGGCATTCATTGGTGCACCTTTTGATAGAGGATTATCTCTCTCTGTTTTCCTTTATTTTGGTCTGGCCAGAGCCAAAATTTAAAGTGGACCCAGCTGACTGAATTCACTGAAGAAAAGCATCCCTGACTTCCACCTCCCTTTTCCCTTCTTACAACTGACAGGGAGAAAGATGTCTAATCCTCTCTCAGTCAGCCACAGTGAGCCAGGGGTTTTACCCCAGCTCAGTATCTTGTGAGTGGGGGAGGTGAGAGCCCTTCCCAGCTAGTGGGAGGTTTGGTAACTCACAGTTTGTGGTTTTGGGTTGTTCCTCTATCTGTCCCTCACCTTCATGGAAGCTGTGAAGCACTGCCCTGGTCTGCTCACCCCCAAAGTTGGTCCCTCTGACAGCTTTTGGCTTTCTCTGTGGTTTTTGTGAGATAGTTGAGACTTGCCTCTCTAATTTGATGCCATCTTCCCACAATTCAGAATTGCATTTTAAGAGATTCATTTGTACCATTATATATAGAAAAAACTTTGGGTGTCACAGAGTAACAATCAAGAATATTTGGAAGACTACTGCATTATCCTGGGAATTAGTGGGATAGTGATGGAAGTGGTGAGACTTGATCAAAGTGGGTCAATATTGAACATGGTGCCACTAGGATGTGCTGAGGTGTTAGAGGTGGGTTTAATAAAATGTTAGGTACCACAGCTTTTAGCTTAGTCACTGGGTAAAGTAAGGGTTTAGTGGTGTTGGACCTATTAAGTTTGTTATGCCTATTTAAAATCCAAGTGGCAGTAGTAGTTTGGAAGATGGTTGGGGTTGGATAAGAATTGCAATTATTCAAAAGCATGGACCTGGAAGAGGTCATTAATTAAATAAGTGTAGTTAAGAAGTGAGGTGGTCTGAAGCCTGAATTTTGGAACACTTTAAACTTTAACATTCAAAAACATGAATAGTAACCAAAAAAGAGAGCCTGAAAAGGGGGAATAGTGAAGGGTGAAGGGAATAAAAGCAGAAGGGTACGTTTGGCAATGTAGAGTTCATGAAGTTCTGATGGAGTCGTGGAGATGAAAAATCTATTTGAAGTGGGTTTAAAAGAAAAGAGACAGCTGTGGTAGAGCAAAGTCTTCTAAGGGGTCTTGTAGAAAATAATAGCAGGAAAAGTGGTAAAACCTGGAGAGGGCAGTATAGCAAAAGAAATTTCATTATGCAGGGACAAATCTTAGCAATTTTGTATGATAATTTAAAAGAGCTATAAGATAGAAAAAATCTGATGAAATACAAGTTGGGAGTGGAGAATAGTCTAAACAGATGAAAGGGATGATATTCAGTGCACAAGTGTATAGCTCTCTTAATTTGATTTCTTCCAAAGGCAGAATCTAAGACAAAACTGAGCTGCATATAGTTTGTTTATGAGATGTTGCCAGGAAGCAGAATCAAATCGGTAGGTAAAATGGAATAAGGTAAAAGAAAGTCAATAAAGGGTGTATTGCTGAAGGTGTGCTCTCCAGAGCAAATTCAGAGAAGACAGATTCCATTCAGAGTTTTTCTATTCATCGACTTTAATCCAAATTAGTCCACAGGTTCTTATCCCTTACTCTTTGAGGGTCATCCCCAGGGATGTTCATAATGGTGATGATGATGATGATGTCGATGGGTTTTATGCAATCAGTAGAACACAGTATAGGGACTCATGATACTGAATCAATTCAACCACTGATGTAAAATGAATTTTCCTTCCAAAAGTGCTTAAGAATTAATATGAAATTGGCAACATCATTCAGTCACTGAAAACACTGAGCTGGGAAGAAAGGAAAAGGTTTTTTTTTTTCCCTGGAGGTGCCCATGGGAGCTCTACATATTTGTCCACTAAAAGAAACTTTTATTTCTCTGCACAAATAGTGATATTTTCTTGAAAATAGACTTGTCTCTGGATACACATTAAAAGGAAAATAAAGCCTATAGATATCTCTATGTAGTAGGGCCATTTCAAATTATTAGTGTGAAAAAGATATTTATAGCTTTGTGTGGGAACTCTTTAATAATGCCAATATATTTGTGGTAGGTGCACATGGATATTGACTCACTCTGAATTACTTAGCACCATTAGTCATAGAATCACACAATATGTCTGTGGATTTGCTTTTGTCCTCACTTTTACTGAAGTACAAGGAGGTTAAGTGACTTGCCAATGATAATCAAACATGTTGGTGAGGAAGTCAAGAATAGAACCTTAGCTCCTGACTCCGAGTTATTTATGTCACTGTATTTATTGACTTTACCTTCTGCTTAGTCATTTGTTGGGCACATTTACGATAAATATAATGAAAAGAGACATTCCAATGCTTTAAATAGAGGCTATAACTTATACCCCTGACATGATGGAAACAGAGTAAATCTGTGAGGCATAAGCAGTGGATTTAGTATGAAGCCTCATACTAACCACTTGGACCATTCATTTAATTTATTGGGGGTCTCATTCACAGCATTTATAAAAATGATGCAGTAGTTTTTAGATCCTGTTCAGGTCTCACATTCTGTTTTTGCTAGGAGATTATAATAAAGGGACTTGGTCATTTAAGCATCATCTTTGAATTGAATGAATTTCCCAGGTAGGGTCTCTTAGGTCCCATGATCTACCATCAGGAAACCCAAAACACAGATTCTTAGGGACTCTGCTATCACAGAATTCTACTAGTAAGACCATTTTTAATTTATCCTTCCCCCCTAGAAAGACAGTTAATTTGCTTCCTAGACAGAGTCAAAATAGTTGCTCTGTCCTTGAAAATATGTATGCATGCTGATTCCCATATTTCTATGGCAATACTATCTCTTTTCCTTTAGAATTAAATCTCTTTAGCAATCTTTTTGTTTTGTTTCCTGTGACATATAAAATGTAGTGACTAGAATAAGGTCTAGCACATGATAACTCAGTAAAGACTTGCATGAATAATTACATATAGATATATGAGCTAGCATTCTGCCTCATACAGTGTCAGGGATACCAATGGCATAATGATAAAAATGTAAGGCAATTAATTAAAGTTTTTAGGTGAAAGTAAGTATTTCTCATTACTCCTTCTCTACTTCTAGTCCCAATCCCAGAGAAAATTTCCTTCATTTTTTTTCTTTTTTTTTTAATTGTAACCACTAAATTTCCATTAATAAGCATATGCCACTATTATTGTGTTATCAGTCTTAGATTCTGAAGTCTCTATGTTTTGAATGTTTGGGAAATTGCCTCACCTACCCTAGTTTATAAATCTGTATATTTCTGAAGTATTTTTACTTATGTTATCAAGTTTTAAAATTTCTTCTCGTTTATCTTTTTATCTGTAATTAGTATTCTTAAATTTCTATTTCTTGTTATTACAAATTTAGGTGTTTTTTTCCTTATCCTTGCTTCATAAAATAAGGAAATTAGGAAGCCAAGACTGTCCTTCACCAGTCCCTCTACCAGTTTTCTACACCTAAATTTTTCATTGTTGTGACTCAGTTCCATTTCTACCCTTAGGAACTTTTCTTTCTATTACAATGAGATTCTGATTAGTTTTTGCAAGTTATGGGTATTAATGAGAAATTGGAAGAATAAGATGTATTTTCTTCTTTTGGCAGTCAACATGGTAAATCTTTTTTCTTTTACTTTTATCCATACATTTTTATATTTAACATGTTTTCTTGGTGAGAGGATGTTATTGAGTTTTGACTTTTAAGGAGTCTGACAGTTTTTTTGGTTTTGTAATTATTTAGTCCATTGATATTTAACATAATTGTTGATATAATTGAGATTTAATCTACCACATTGCTCTTTATTTTTTATCCCACCTTTCTTTGTTCCATATTTTAATTTTCCTGTCTTTTTTGCAGGAAGATTACATTAATTCTATATATATATTTCTATATATATGTATAGAGAGAGAAAAAAAAAATCCATCGAACTGCACTACAGTTTTTTTTTCCTTTTTCCTCTTTTTTCTTTTTTAGAAAAGCTGTGGGTTTACAGAACAATCATTCATAAAATACAGGATTCCCATATACCACTCTATTATTAATATGTTGCATTTGTGTGGAATATTTGTTACAATTCATGAAAGAGCCCATTTTAAAAATTGTGTTATTAACTATAGTCCATGGTTTCACATAGGGTTCACTGTTTGTATAATGTGATTCCATGGATTTTTTTTTCTAAATATATATATTTAGAATTTAATTCATTTAAATTTAGAATTCTTTTTATCTTCAATGTTGGGTTTTTTATACTCCTCTTTGTTTTTTGTTTTTTTAATTTAAGTGTTTGCTCTAGAGTTTACAATACATGTCTTTAATTTGGTTTACCTTCCAATAATTTTATACTACATCACACAAAATTAGTAATTTTACATTTGTTTACTTCCAATTCCCCTTCCTGTCTTGTGTGCCATTGTTGGCATACATTTTACCTATACATGTTATTAACACAAAATATAGAGTGCTAATTATTATCATGAATTGGGTTTGAATTCTGTTAAAGAACCTTCTGCATATTTGGAGATTGTTATACATTTTTCCTTCAAAATTTATTTTTACTTTTGTATTGCATTTATTTATTTTTGAATATTAAATTGACTTTTCATCTATGGGATAAACCTTTCTTGGTTTTGATGATTTATCCATTTGATTTGTTAAAATTTTGTTAAGGATGCTTTTCGACTAGATTCATGAGGGATGTTTTCTGTAGTTGTCTTTCTTGAAATGTCTTTGGTTTTACTATCAGGTAATGCAGACTGATTTTTTATCTGTTCAATCTAAAACCAAGAAAAAGAGTGTTCAAAACTTCAACTATAACTGTGTTTACTCCTTTCTTTCTAGTATTCCAAGTATGTATTTGTTAGATCACTTGGTATTGTCCCAGTGACGACTGAGGTTGTGTTCATTTTTTATCCACTCTCACTGTCCACTGTATTTCATTGACTATTTTATGTCTTTACCTATAGTGAAACTCCATTCTGCTGTATCTGATCTGCTGTTCAGTCCATACAGTAAATTTCCATTTCGTATGTTGTAATTTTCATCTCTAGATAGTCTATTTAGGTCTTTTTTATAATATCAATTTCTCTCTTAATAGATGCATGTTTTCCTTTAAATACTTTTGCGTAGTGATAATAGCTATTTTAAGGTTCCCATCTGCCAATTCTATTATCCCTCTCATTTCTAGGTTTGCTTTTATTTACATTTTTTCCTTGTCATATTTTCCTTCTTAGCTATGTCTAGTTTTGTTGTTGTTGTTGTTTTGTATGCTGAATATTAAACCTGTTTCTGAATTTTGTTTTCTTCCTTTCAAGAGTGGTGGACTTTGGCCTGGAAGTCTGCTAAGTAATTAATGATTCTGTCTGCTACTTTCAAGTCTTGTTTTTAAAATTCACTTGGTGGCTGTTCTGTAGCCTTTATTTTATGGATAGTTTAGTTCCACTAATAAGGTGTAGTCCTTCTGGGGTCTCTAGTGATTGCCCCAAATAATCAATGAGGTCTATGACTGATTGGAATTTGAATGCTTCCCTGTGTGGGTTCTGGTTCAGTTCATAGCTCCCCAGTTCCTTGACCTTGTGGTGTTTCGCCCTGCACAAACGCATTTTAGTAGTCAGTAAAGATTCAAGGGTCATGGAGATTTCAGGAACACTTTGTTTATAAGTTTCTTTTCTAGAACTGTGTCCTACAACGTCCAACATCCAGCTGCTTCGGCCCTGTGAAGTCCAGTCTCTGGCTCCTCAACTGAACAAAATACCATGCTCTGCATAGTCTCCCCCTGTGTGATCATTAGTTTGTAATGTGATTCCAGGCAAATTCTGGAGCAATCGTGGGGCTCACTTTGTTGCCTTTCTTTCAGTAATCATAGATCTGCACTGCCTGCTGTCCAAGACCTTAAAAGAATGGTTTCATATATTTTTTCTAATTTTCTAATTAATTAAAATGGGAAGTTAAATCTAGGCCTTCTTATTTCACAGACACCAGAAGATTGTCTCTTGATCTTTAACCTTAGTAAGGCAAGAACTCAATCATCAATTAAGGCTCTTCATTTTAAAAATTTTGGAACACACATCTTGTATTATATTTCATAAGGAGATAAATATTCATTGCTCTATTTCATAAACTAGAACTAGAAAAATGTTCATATGTAGGCATTCTCCTCATATATTTGCATTGCAATTTATTTTCACTCAGAGGTAAGCTTCCATTTTGATCTCAGCTAGCATATAATCATTTTTTCTTTCTTTGAAAACTGTCTTCCTAGGGAGTCTGAGTAAATCATGGGTTCACTGAAAGGTCACAATCTGTTATTTGTTTAATATGTTATTGTATGTTTACTCAGAACCATGATCTTTGGGCATTTTTGACGAATTTAAGTAATAGACCTCTCATCTCTGCACTGTCACTGGGACTGGTCAGCTACCTCCTTTATAGATTTCTTTTATTGTTTTGGAACATCGACTTGTCACAAGGTTGAAAAAAAATCCTTCTCTGAGCCTAATAATATAACCCCCTTCTCTCCTCTTCTTACCACTTTTCTGGGCTACTGAGTTTATTCAGAACTTTTCCTCCAGTATTCACTTACTGCTATGCCTTTTCTTCTTTTATTGATTCATTTCAGATCCAGTATAACTGGAAAATTACTCTGTTCACTGTATTAAATTTTTGTATTATTTTTTTTTTCCATTTCAGTAAGTATATGATGGATATAAGACTTAGTTTCCTTTCTTATGTAATAATGATTGAGGTGCATATAATGGACAAAATAGAAAATGTGTTATATAAAATGGCTTAATGGAAGCACTTTTCCTTGTTTAAAAAACACAGTATCTTCCATTTTTATATCTATTTGATGTTATTTCTCAACTCTCGATTTAGCTTTCCATGGTGGAAGTCATCATTACTTGCTTTTGGTAAGCAGGAAGATTGCAACATAGACATTTAGTTTCTCCCATTTCCTTTATCCCATATTTTTTTTTAAGTCACACCTGTAATGAGATAGTTGTAAAGCTATTTTGTTTGCTTTCTCCAATGTCATTTTTTTTGCTGTCTGAAGTATTATCTTATATAACTTGTATTCTATTTGTGTCCCAAGATAAAACATTTTTGTTGTTAGCTATATGTATTCTCTCTTGGTCGTGATGAGAGTGATTGTATTTTAACTAATATTTATGAATGATGGAAATTAGGATTACTTCATGACCCTGAGTTTGTTTGATATTAACTATACGAATGTCATCACAATATAAAAATTAATCACTGGAATTGGAGGACATCATTATCTGATGTATTGCTTACTTTTAGTTTTGTGGCTACATTACCAGAAAAAAATAAGTACTTTGGGGGCAAAGATGCTACTCAAAACTGATAATTTCATTTTATTCCCTCAGCACCTAGAAGAGTGAAAAATAGGGGCTACTCAGTAAGTGCTATTTGACTGTGATCAATGAGACCTTTAAAGCATTTTTCAATAGTGGAAATAATATGTTGTGGTTTTTCACATATGGTCATATTAAATGATACATATTTTATAGTTAAAATTGTGGAATTCCCTTTTTGTCCTCAGCATTTTATTTTGTTGACAATTCTAGTACAAAATATGAAACTGTTTTCTCTCTGAAACTCTGCCAAAATTAAATCCAGGACATATGCATATATTGTCTAAAATAAATTCCTCATTTTTGTATGTGAGTTCATTTTTGATAATAGTCATTCTCTGACTATAGAATTGACCAATGGCATTTTCCATTTCTTAAAATCCATTTTATATTATTGTGGTCAAATAGCTCTGAATTTATGAGGATCAATATTAACACCCTTTCTATGATATCCATTTTAACTAATTCAATATCTAATTGTTCCTTCCATAAAATGTAGTATTCTCTACTACTTCCTATTTCCAATTCTTTAACAAGTGACTTGCATGCTTTCAGTGTGAAGCTGGCATTGTATTATTTTCATAATAAATCAAAGTATATGGTTAAGAAGACCATTGGTCTTGATAATATTTACATTGTGTTATCTGAAAACATATGTTTTAATTGTCAAATTCAGCTTTTTTTCTTTAATACCGATTTCATAAGCATTTATGCCTCAATGTTAGGAAACAAGTTCCTATATCCTTTTATGTTTTCTAAAGATGAAGAGCATAGGTATGAAAAGGAACTTAATCTGAAAAGATAAAAGAATGTCGTTTTAGTCATTTAAGAGAAATTTGTGTATCATATTCCTCAAGTACCTTTAAATACCCCAAAATGGGGGGGGGTCTCCCCTTAGCCTTTGAAATGTTATGATTATTCCATACAAGTTGTCTCACCTCTGACTTCCATAATTTCTTATAAAGCATACTTAATAAATATTAATAGCAAATGCAGGCACCTGTGAACCTTTGACTGGTATTGAAGTATTTCTTTTAATTTTTATGTGACTATTTTTACAATTAGATACCTAAAGTCATTTTCTCCTTTTGCTTTCTCTTTTTTTTTTGGCACACTCTCTTTCTGACTTACTATTTGATGGTATATCTCTAGGTATATATATATATTTTATAGCTTGACAATAAAGTACTGCAATTTACCATAATTATAAATTTTCTAATAATGTTCCTTATGGGAAAATGGTACCTTCTTAAAGATAATACATTTCTTTATTTAGAGACAGGTTACATATATTTTTTCCTGTTAAATTATTTGTTTTCCCTTTTTAAATCTTTTGGGATGCAAACATGGTACACAGAATAGGGAAAATATTTTACCTTTCCTCTGCTACTATTTCTGTGAATTTAAAGATGCATTTAAATTTTCTTAACCCGATATTTTTTATTTTGATGAAATGAATAGATAGACTGGATTATCTCTGAGATGTTCAGCTTTAAGTTTCTAAGAATCTGGTTTTCTCTTTCATATACTCAATGAAATAGAAATTGTGAACAAGCTATTCTAGTCAAGTGAGACAGGATTCAATTAGGCTGGACAGATGATCTCTGGATGAGGGTTAAGGTGGACCTAGATGTCATAAACTAAAAATGGAGATCTTCTACAGTGGGTCATTGTTATTATACAGACCACCTATTGACCTTACTTCAATCCCAAAGGATTGTCCCTGCATTTATGGTATGTGAAAGACATTAATGACTTAATGGCTGTTAAGTTCTTTGAGAAACTATTCTTTGGTAGATTTATCCTCCACTTCATCAGCTTTTCCCATTTCCATTGTCACACCCTAGAACCTCAATATTTGAAACTGCTTTACTTCTGAAATCATAACACAAACATTCCACTCACCTAACATAGTCTCCACTCTTGGTTTTCCATTTTAAAAATCAATAAAACTATTTGCCTCCTCTTTATATTTGTTCCTACCAAATTGTCTTGTTGGGAGTTTTTCCCTCGATTATCAGCCTATGTTCCATGAAAACTGAAAAAATGTAATGTTTGACCTTCTTCATGCCTGCACTAGATTGCTGAGCCTTAATGGGTAAATATCACAGCATCAGACAGATCTATAGAACTAACCATTTAAAATCACCAGCCTCAGCGACCCCTCTGACCGCCTGCTCAGTCAGTAACTTAAAACAACTTCCCAGATTTCCTGAAACTGTGCATTCCTCACATCACAATCTACTCTTTCAGCAGGAACTTAATCTTTCTCTTCAGAGAGGAAATATCAGAAAGGAATTACTTCAAATTCCTACTACCTAAACTACAAATTGGTATAAATTTTCACCCCTACTTCATTCTTTTTTTCCTGTCATAATAGTGGATTTGTCGCTATTCTTTTCTAAAGTGAATCCTTAAATTGTCCTTTAGATTTTATTCCATTTCCCTTTCCTTTCTGTCTAGGATCTTTAAATTTTTCATCTGGACCATGTCTGCCCATCTGTATTTTCCATGTTAAAATTACTCCAATACGAACACGAAAAAAGTCACTCTTGTTGACACCCAGGTTTATTCCCATGTTTCCCTTCTTCATGTAGTCTGATTCCCTGAAGAAGTTATGAAAATTATTATTTCTCTTTCTTCATTTCTTATTTATTTTCATGCCTATCACTCCACCAAATTTGGCCTGAAAAATGGCATCAATGGCTTTGAAGTCGCTGTAATCAATGGTCACTTCGCATTCTTGTTTGATCTCTTATTACTCTCTTGCATAGGTGACACTCCCTCATTAAACCACTATCTTCTCAGGAAATTTGTATTCAACTTTCTGGAAGCATTTTCAATTCCTTCTACCAGGCTAAACCATGTTTACTTGTTGGGTTTCCTCTTGTCTTCTTCTTCAACTCTTTATTTTCAATTTACTCTTTCCCCTATGTATTATACCTATTATACCTTGATACCCTACAGTATGTATTTCTAAACCAGACTTTCTTTTGAGCTTCACATGTGTATTTCCAATTGTCTATTTAAATGTTGACAATCATATTTTGCTTTGTTTTTAATTTCTACATAATAATTTCTCATTAGGATTTAAGTCTATCAAATTTGGCATACTTACTCCTTTTCTCAAGCTTCCAGGTATATTAACTTCTTCTAGCATATCATTCTTGTTTTCTCCCTCCCCCCTCAATCACTCCTTGCCATAAGAAGAGGGAGTTATCTGATGGGTGGTTTTTATAAAAGGAGTAGAGAATTCTAAGCTCAACCAAATTTTTTCCTTCATCATGCCTGTTTCTTCAACATGTTGTCTTTCACTTGGTGACATTCTACTCAATTGCTCTGATCAGAAATATAGAAGTTGTTTTTCACTCTGCTTTTCCCTTACTTTTTCCTCCTCACATGTCCAATTAATTCTTCCACCTCTACAAACTCTCAATGTCTTTCTTCTCTTTCTGGCCTCACATTGCCTTCCTTCTAGTTACAATAAAGACATCCTAACTGGTTCTTCCACCACTTCTTGCTTTTCAGAAAGCTCCCACTATTCTTATAAAATGTGTTGTTATTTATTTCACCACATCACTTAAAAATATTTCAATCCTTATAGTTTTCCATAGGAAAAAGTCCAAAATCCTAAATTTGGTTTAAAATTAGTTTATCATCTGGTCATATGCCAACTTCCTCCTTTACTGGCCTAATTTTACACCACTTTCTAGGTTGCTCTTTCAGACTTAGTTGTGGAAATTCTCTAAAATTCTCAAAATATATTTTTACCATCAGGAAATTTATTCATCCTATTCTTTCTCTCTGGAACAGTCTTCACAATCTCTATCTGTACCCATTAACCTAGATAATGTTCACTGTTCTTTTAGTTATTAGTTCTCAGGTTACCAGGCAATTCCTATGGGAAGCCTTTATCAATCACTGAAATAGGCTAGGTAAGCCTCATTTATATTCTATTGCATTCTGTATCTTTCACAGCACATCATAGTAATTGTAACTTTAAATTACTTGTTTGTAAAGACTTGTTCAATATTTGTTTTTCTTACTAGACCAAAAGCCTGTGAGTGAAAGAACCACTTCTTTTTCAGTGCCACATTAAACTATCCAGCATGTTGAGGGGCATATTATAGGCCCTCAGTAGGTTTTTGCTTAATAAATGAGTAGCCAGTATGGAAGTAGGACTTTCACAGAAAACTATGGCCTGAGGAAGGTGAGGGAAGAGAGTATGGAAGTAGGGAATGGTTATTGTGCATCTACTAGAATACTGACATAGCAACAAAATTGGTTTTGTAATTGTTAACACTGTTTAGATGATGCAAAACAGTGTTACTTTCTCTTCAGGATACTTAAGTTATGGAGTTAAGTATAACATTAATATACTGTCCTGTGACATGTTGAAACCACTACCTGGAGGGCCATCTTCGACTGAATAGATTAATCATGTAGGTATGTTATATAGAAGTCAATATTTGTTACTGGGTCAAGGAAATACCTCTAAGGAAGAACAAAGTACAAAGTACTAAACTACATTTTGTTTTATTTTTAAAGTATTTGCCATGATTTAATTACTAATTTTTGCCTTGGTTTCTATTGTCAATGTGCATAAAAATTTACATATGTCACTGTTGCGAAAGGGAAACTTTTACTTTGTTACCTGACTCAAGAAGAACACCTCATGACAAGATATGAACATGGAACACTTTTTTCATCTTCCCATCTCATCTAAATTTTCTTTGTCTTTCATTGCCATTTCCTAGTGCACTTTTACCTGACAAATAATATGAATAATAATTACTGCTGCTTATATTACTATTATCATTATTACTATTCTTGTTGCTGTTGCTGTTACTGAGCAGTGCTTTACTTGCAGCAACTTAATGAGGTGGGTTCTAGGAAACTATTATTGCCCCTCATTTCAGAGGTGAGGAAAGTGGGGCAGGGGGAGATTATATGACTCATACTCTTAGCCAGTAGTAGCAATGCTGGTTTGCAAATTCAGGTGCTCTGGCTGTAAAGCCCTGCTCTTTAGCACTATTTTATACCCCTCGGACCACTGTAATCCTAACTATACTTTCATCTGTTGTACTCTACTTACAGAGTCAGTTCTGGGAGCTATAGTAATTGGTATACTCTGTGTAATTGGAAAAGCACTTAACATGGATTCTGATAGATATAAGTATAAAGTACAAATCCATCATACCCCTTGACTTCAGGAGGGACAATTAACTGCTCTGTGGTTAAGTCTTCCTGTCTGACAAGAGGGAATAGTAATAGCAAAGTTGTCCAGCTTAGAGCTTCTTCATTTGAAGAGGGAAGGCGAGAATGATTATAAAAGACTTTGTAAAGCACTCTGCAAATTTAAGTGTTATTAAGGTATATCACATAATATCAGCACATTTGTGCTATCATTTTGCTGGTGCAATGTAGAGTAAGAGCTGGAATAAATACCTACTTTGAAATTTATAACTTATAACCTTGGAACTGTTACTTACCACCTCAATATCAATTTCATCACCTGTAAATTGGAAATAAAAAATACAAGTCTCATAAGTTAAGGTATTTCAGGTTTTAGTAAGATGACATGTGTACAGTATGAGGTACCTGTTAAATTCCCAATAAAGATGGGTTCCCTGATGACTTCCCTCCCTGCCCTGTGAACCAGTGACCTGAGACATGATTTTTGGCTCTTTCATTTTATGTTTGTTTGCTTTCCCTAAGACTTTTCTATCAATTGTACCTTGGATGCAGGACTCTTTCTTCTAAATTAGAATGTTCTCTTTTCCAATTTTGGCAATATCAGACTGGATTAGTCTTTTTACATAGTTCTAAGTACTTTTTCTTACTGATTACACAGCCCTGGTTCATCACTTTTCTTTTGGACTATGACTGAACCCTGAGCCTTTGCCCACTTGCTAGGAGCACTACATTGCTCTTTTCTTTCTGTGTGATTTGTATGCCAATTTTAAATAGATGTTTATTTTTAGGACATGAACTTTATTTTTGATTTGTGCATAGTACTGATAAAATACAATGATGCCTTTACTATCCCTTTACATAATTGAAGTATTCAGAATGTCCCAAAATATCATTTTCTAAAACTGTTACTGACCTGATTTGTCTGCTAATATCAAAGGTTGTAAGAAGCTATGTGATTTCTTTGCAGTCTATTTTACTTTTATCATTGCAATGGAAACTTCATAGGAGGCAAGCTCGGGTAGAGAAGTGCCGTTTTCTGGGAGTAAGCTATATATTCCTCTTTGTAAACCCTTTGCACTATCATGTAGCTTTGTGTTTTTGGTATTGCAGACCTTGTCCAGCTTTTTCTTCTAATGCAGGCTTTATTCCTATCTAGGAATGCAATTTTTTTTCTATCCAACTAATGGTTTTATTGCAATTGTCAAGAAACTTCTCTTAATCTGTTTGTTGATAAAGACTTGAAGTTTTTCATATTCCTTTGTAGACTTTGCTTTGAAGAGATGGAGTTTTAGAAAAGGGTAATTTGTCATTTTCAACATTATTTTCTTTAATCTCCCAAATCATGAATTTGATATCTTACAGAGACTTTTAATATATGATTAAAATCTTCACTACCTTGTCTGTATTCTTATCCATAGCAAAAATTAGTCTCACAACAGGTGTAAATAGAGAATGAAGAAATGAATGTTAGAATTTTGAGGCAAGAGAATGGTATATTGCAAAGTTTGGAGAATTTTCGGTAAAAGATAAGGTCTAGTATTTAGTCATAGAAAGATGATTCTGAGAGGAGTTTTTGATGTAATTAATTAAGACTGAGGAAACTTAAGCCAGTTTGGTTAAGGGATGACTTATCCTCCAAGATGCTATATTTGTCTGTAATGATAGAGAACTGGGGTAGAAATTAACGCTAACTTTAAACATGAAATCCTCCAGTCCCTGAGATACAGGACAATAACAAAAGGGACTGCTAAAAGTCAAGAATTTCAAAAGAGAAAAGATGATTCTATGTGACAGAAGCACCAATGTGGTGACTTACCAATGTGTCCTATAGAATGTGGAAAGGAACAATGAACCTTTTTCAATTTTTCAGGGAAGGTTTGACCTTGAAGCAGAGCAAGTTTCCAGATTAAGCAAGGGGATGCAAGTAACATTCTGTATTTTGTATGAGGAAATAGCACATATAGTTTAATAGAAACTGGAATTTTAGGGCATGAAATATATTCTGTTAAAAGAGAGTTTCAAATTTTGAAATGATATTTAGGACTGGGGAAACACAGAATAGCATGTATATACTAAAATGTGGCAAGTTAGTGAACTTAAGGATACTGCTTTTTGATCACTAACAATGATAGAGAAAAAGGAGATTGTTGAACTGAAAGTATTAGAGATATCATATAATAAGGTTGGAAGCAGTCTTTCTAAAATTGAAATACTTGGGAAGTGGCTGTGGCTCAAGCAGTTGAGCTCCTGTTTACCTTATGGAGGACCCGGGTTCAATCCCTAGGCCCTCCTGGTTAAAAAGAAAAAAAAAAGTAAAAGGCATCCCAGACCTGCATGGAGCAGGCCCCCTGAGTGGTGAAGTGACTCACCAAAAAGACAATGATACAAGCAGATAGAAAAAACAAAAATTGAAATACTTATTGAGATAGTTGTAAATTAATATCCACAAATAATCAGAGAGTTACTTTGTGTCTGCCAATGATAACATTTGTAAAACGATATCAGATCAAAACCAGGATATTGATATTGGTACAATCTACCAATCTTACTCAATTTCCCTGGTTTTACTTGTCCTCATGTAGTCTATTCACTACCACAGTCAAAATACTAGACAGTGTTTCATCACCACAGGCTTTCATCACCACAGGTTTTCCATTTGTTGCCCTTTTATAACCACATCCATTTCTCTCCCTCCATCTCTTCCCCTCCCCCAAGTTTCTAACCTCTGGCAAATACTAATTTGTCTTCCAATTCTAAAATTTTCTTCCAATTCTAAAATTTCTTCCAATTCTAAAATTTTGCCATTTGAATACTATATAAATGGAATCGTACAGTATGTAAACTTTGGGGATTTTTTTTAACTTGGCATTATTCCCTGGCAATTCATCTGAGATGTTGCAACAATCAATAGTTTGTTATTTTATATTACTGAGTAAACTTCTATGGTATTCATATACCAGAGCAGTTTAACCATTCACCTCTTGAAGGACATCTGGGTTCTTTTTAATTTCGGGTTATTACAAATAAACCTGCTATGAATATTGATGTACAGATTTTGGTGAGACCATAACTTTTCATTCCTATGGTGTAAATGCCTAGGAGTGTGTGGTAGTTTGAGACTGTTTACATCCCAGAAATTAATGTTCTTGGAACTGGTCCTTTCCTGTGGGTGTGAATCTATTGTAGATAAGACCATTTGATTAGATTACTCAAGTAAGGGGTTGGCCCAGGGTAGGTCTTAATCATCTTGTTGGAGTCCTTTATAAATGGATGACTAAGAAGAGAGGGGGCTGCCAAGACACATGAGAGTTCAGAGAGAAACACCCAAAGCCTGAGACAGAGAATCCCCCAGACCTGAGGTTGGAATTGACAGAGCACAGAAGCACAGAGAGAAGTCAAATCATGGAAATCAGGAAGCTGAAAGCAATGAGATCCAGAGATGCCTGAAGCCTTGATTTAGAACTCTTCACAGTCTCAAAACTATAAACCTTTATATTAATGAATCCCCTTTGTAAAAGCCAACCAATTTCTGAAATATTGCCTTGGCAACCTTTAGCAAACTGTAGCAGAATGAGATTATTGGGTAGTATGGTAATTACATGTTTAGAATTTAAAGAACCTGCTGAGCATTTTCCAGAGGAGCTGTGCAATATTACATTCCACCAGCAATATATGAGTGACCAGTTTCTCCACATCCTCACTCACATTTGATGGTTTCAATATTATTTTGTCATCCTAATATATGCATAGTGATATTGCAGTGTAGCAAAGTGAGGGTTTTGTGTTTTGTTTTGTTTTTTAGGCCAGTAAAAAGAAGTTTTTGGGAAATGGGGGAAAAACAGAGCTTGCTGAGAAATGGGAGAGAAGGATGGAAATATGCACCAAGATGTGGTGCAGGCTCCACCACCTCTTTACAGAAAAAACCTGGAATGCGGTTTTGACTTGCATCATCCTAATGGCTAATGAGGTTTTGACTTTTGTCTTCCTAATGCCTAATGATATTAACCTTTTTTTTTAAGGAGGTACAGGGCATTGAACCCAGGACCTTGTATGTGAGAAGCAAGCATTCAACCTCTGAGCTACAGCTGTTCCCCAATGAGAGGGTTTTTCCTTTAGTTTGTTTGTTTTTGTTTTTAGGAGGTACTGGGGTCAAACCCAGGATGTGGTACATGGGAAGAAGACTGTCAATCAGTTGAGCTACATCTGCTCCCTTAAACTTCTTTTTTGTGCTTATTTGCCATCTGTATAGCCTCTTCAATGAAATGTCTCTATGTTCTTTATACCAGAAATGGGTTGGCTTTTACAATGGGGATTGATTAACTTACAAGCTTACTTTTTGGACACCTTGAAAGTGTCAAAATCAAGACATCAGTATCATCAGGTGATACTTTGTCCCTGAAAACCAATACTTGGAGGTATCTGCTGTCTCTCCCTTCTCTTTTAGATTTCTTTACTTCAGCTTCTGGCTTCCTCTCTTCTGGGTTCTGCTGATTTCAGCTCTTTGTTCTCATAGCTTTCTTCCACTGCTCTTGTGGCTTTTTCTCTGACCATATTCATCCCATTTATAAAGGACTCTAATAAGAGCATTAAGACCCACCCTGGGTCACATCTTACTGAAGTAATCTAATTGAAAGGTCCCACCTCTCATATGTTCACTTCCAAAGGAATGGATTATCTCTAAGGAAATGATTTTCTAGTGTACATCCAGCTTCAAACTGTCACTCATTTACTAATTGTCTTGATTCTACTATTGATTTTGGAGAATTCTTTATATATTCTAGATATTAGCTCTTGTCAGATAGGTGATTACAAATACATTCTTTCCGTTTGGAGCTGGCTTTTCATTCTCTTAACAGAGTCTTTGCAGAGTAAAATCTTTTAATAAAGTCCAGTTTATCACTTTTTCATTGTATTGATAACATTTTAGATACCAAAACTTAGATATCAAAGTTTTCTCTTATGATTATTTTTAAAGCTATTTTACATTTAACATTTAAATCCATGATTCATTATATGTTCCTTTTTTGTAAGGTATCAAACTTGGGTGGTGGTTCATTTTTTTTTTTTTTTGGATGTACAATTGTTCTTAGACCATTTACTTAAAAGGCTATCCTTCCTCCATTGTATTGTTTTTATCACTTTATCAACAGAATAATTAGTTATATCTGTGTGGGTCTACTTCTGAGTTTTCTATTCTGTTCCACAGATACATGTCTATCCCTCTGCTATTACTGCACTGTAATGGTTACTTTAACTATATAATAAGACAATAATTTGTAGAGTGATTCCTTCCACTTCATTCTTTTTGTCAAGATTGTTTATAGCTTTTACTTTTAAATTACAAAAGTAACATATGAAGACATATTTGTTACATTTTTCAAATGATAGTAGATTCATATATATTTCTTGGGAGAAATTTTTAGCATCTATTGGAGAAGAATCTCTCTTTGCAATCAGGGAGAAGAGCATATCTTGGTTTCCTAAATGTGTATCCTTCCTGATGAATGTAAGGCTAGTTCTAATGCTTCTAGGTATCCATGATGGCTCAATGGTCTAATCTTTAACATCTTTTAACTGAAAAGGATTGATCAAAATATGACCCAAGATATAATTCTTCATATTGTAGCACTAGGTATTAATGAGATACTCTTGCTTTGTTTCTATCACAGCAATTAATATGGCTGGAAGGCTAATGCTTTGTGTAGTATAACTAGAGAGAAGCTTAGAACAGTTTTGGAAAAGCAGCATTTTATGCAGTTTTTCCCAGATAGAGAGGAGATTAGTTTTATCCCCATATGTTTAGTTTCCCTGGTGTCACAAAAGCTCATATTAAGCTGATGTTGTTCACACAAATTTGGAGATAAAGTGATTGAACAGAAAAGCCCGTGAGCTATTACGTCCAGGACTATATTAAATTATTCTACACAGGAAATTCCTGGTACTAGGAAATAAGGCATCTGTCTTCAGCTGATTCCAAGCTGGAAGTATGTCTAACTGCCTAAGGGAGTTTGAAATGGCTCTCTGTTGACCTATATTCAGAACTCTTTGGCAAGGAGATTACTTCATCAGAGGATGCTTCATTCTAGAGTTGGCAGCATTTTGTATAGAGTATGTTGGAGGAAAACAGAGCCTCCTATGGCAGTCAAATCTTGGGAGAAGTTATGGGAAAATTATGATTTAAATTAAAGCCCAAATATATCCCCTCTTCTACATTATCTGGTTTGACTAACTGTATATGAAAATACAGGGAAACAGGCAGTATGTAAAAAGTGATGTAAAGTGCCTTCATGAAGCTTAAAACTTAAGGATTTTTGCTAAGCAATCAGTAGCCAGAAGAGGTTTGAGGAGTTATCAACCTGACCCACATTACCCAAAGTAGTATACTAAAGAAAAAGATAGGAAAAGAACCACTGTATGTCATTGATATTTATTATGTTGCCTTCTTCTACCATTTTGTTTGTAAAGATACTTCTCTCCTCACTCAAAACATGGGGTTCTGGTAGAGACTGTTAATCACAATGCCCTTTTTCCTTGACTACAGCATATGATCTTTGTAGGCCAAAGATAGACCCTCAACCCTTAGCCGTAGCAAACATTTCAAGAGTGAACACTTTTCCCAAGCCTGTCTGATCAGACTCACTTTTTCACTTTTAAGATTTGCAGTTGGCACTGGCAGATAAGTAACTGAATTTGGATCTGTTGAAGTCAGCTCACCAGAGTCTTAGGGATGTTAAGCCTGAGAAAGCTATAGAGCTGAAAATAAGATTCTCTCTCGATCCATTTGTCCCCATGCCCAGCCTTAACTGATTCTTTCTGCAATTTGGTTAAGAGAGAAAACAAATGTCTTCTGTTTGTTTATATGCTTGTTTATTCATTTACTTTATCATACTTTATGCTTGCCTAAGTTGTTTTGAATTAAGTTTATTTGACCTATGTTCAAAAGATTTGACTAACCACACGTATCTGATTTCATCAATGTATTTGGAATGTAGGACGGGTGCCAGAAGCCAGATGCACAGTGGAACAGCACATGCTCACAGATCACATGTAGCATAGCTATCCTTTCCAAGGAGAAACAAGTAGCCATTTCCCAGAGAGAGAGCCCCTGTGCCAGCAGAGAAGAGAACTTCTCCATCTAGCACTTCATTAGCAAACTCTGAAATTGAAACTTTATGGAACAGAAAGCACCCTCTCTTCTGGGACAATTTCTAGCATTGGCTCCTTTACAATATTTGAAATGGAAAAGAAAATTTTATCAATTTATACTTATCACTTAATACTTCTTCAGGGAACAGAAATTTCAAAGGAAAAATTCTTTCTCTCACAGAAATGATTTCAATTCCTAGGCTGAGATGTATTGACTTCCCTATGAAAAGATAAACCATTAAGAAAAGTGGTAGAAATGAAACAATTCTGTATTTCAAATAAGGAAAACTACAGTGAGGAATCATAGTAGTAATTCTGTGAAAATAGATTAATTCATATTTAAAAATTGAAACATTATGTAATATTCTTAGTAAAATTCAAGAGAATATTCCATCCATAAACTATAACTAATGACAACACAAAGGAGGAAAAGTCTAATAAATTATTGTGTAGAAATGAACATGATTGACAAACAAAATCTTAAATAGAGGCAGTAGATATCTGATTGGATTCTGCAGTAGACTAATCAGAGACAAAGAAGTCACACTCAACAAATATTTCCCAAAATGAGAGAAATAAAGAAAAAAATTAAAAATATGAATAAATATGAATTTCATATGGAGGGCATATCCCAGATATTCTGTTTACTTCTATTAAAACTCTCAGAAAAATGTTCAAAACAAAAATAAAACTGTTAACATATATAATAAAACTTCTCACTTTCAAGAATGTTTTGGGTTTGAAAATTTTAAAAAAGGCAGCACTACATACAAGGCAAGAATGGTGAGTGAAGACTAATGTTCAGTCATACGTTGCCAACATTTGAAATTTTAGCTCAAGGATGGAGATCTACTCACCGTCTAGTAGATAAAGGTATAGAAAGTGACTACTGGTGGCGAACTTGGCCCAGTGGTTAGGGTGTCCGTCTACCACATGGGAGGTCTGCGGTTCAACCCCCGGGCCTCCTTGACCCATGTGGAGCTGGCCCATGTGCAGTGCTGATGCGCGCAAGGAGTACCCTGCCACACACCGGTGTCCCCCACGTTGGGGAGTCCCACTCGCAAGGAGCAGGCCTCGTAAGGAGAGCCGCCCAATGCAAAACAAAGTGCTGCCTGCCCAAGAATGGCACCGCACACTCGGAGAGCTGACACAAAAAGATGACACAACAACAACAAAAAACACAGATTCCCAGTGCCACTGTTAAGGACAGAAGCGGTCACAGAAGAATACAGCGAATGGACACAGAAAGCAGACAACTGGGGGCGGGGGGAAAAGGGAGAGAAATAAATAAAAAATAAATCTTAAAAAAAAAAAAGAAAGTGACTATTCACTGAACTGTTTAAAAAAGGGGCTACCCATTCATAAGAGCGGTAAACTAGGCTGAATATTTTTATTTAGTTAACCAAAAATTCAGAATGTCATCAAGTGTGGAGAATAATTAGATGGGAGCTAATGATGTATGTATCTGAGCAGCTCTCCTTGGCCTCCATAGCCACTAATAGGGGCATAAAACTAAGAAAAGCAGAACATCACTAGATCTGGACAGCTATGGAAAAAGGATCATAAGAAGTAATAGATTTTATTAATTCTCCCATTCTGTTTAAGAAGATAGGAAATAGAAATTTTTGTTTCAAATATTAGAAAGAACAGGTGTAATATATTTAAATAACCATGCAAATTTTCTTATAATCTTCAACTTGAATACTAGTATAGCTTAAAACATCTATTTTCTTAAACCTCATTCTAAATTAGTTAAAACCCAGTCACTAAAATAAGGTAATAGTTGCTTAAGAATCATCTCCACTCTATATCCATTGCCCTTTTGTCCTATTCCTATGTTTTTTTCTTCAGTTGTTTCTTATTTTAAGTTTCTTTTTAAATTTTCCTAAAATAAAATTTACTTTTGGTTGTGCATTTTTATAAATTTTTTAAAAATGCTTAGACAATTAACTGCTGCCCCTGTCAGGATACAGACAAATTCTTTGCCACCCAAAAATGTTCCCTCCTGCTGCTCTTTGTAGTCATTCTACTGAAATTTTCTCTGCCCTTTCTGATTTTCTTTTACTAGAATCTAATATAAATTGATTCATAAAGGATGTAACTTATATTTTCATTCTTTAATACTGTCTTTCATAAAGAGGAAGTCATAATTAAAAAAAATTAATTTTAGTAAAACCCAAATTACCCTTATTTCTTTTTCATGGTTTGGTTGTATTTACAAAACTCATCACCAAGACATAGGCAGATTTTCTATGTTTTCTTATGTTTCTGTGTTTCCTTCAAGAAAGTTTGCATTTTATGTCTCAGTCAATGATCTATTTTTGTTAATGCTTGTAAAGTTGACTGTGTTTATGGTTTATAATTGCATGATAGTTCCAGGAGGTTTTTTTCTGTTTTTTTGTTTAATTCTGTTTTCCGTGTTATCTGGAATAGAGACAGTTTTTCATTCCTTTCCAATCTCTATATAATTTATCTCCTTTCCTGTCTCACTAAACTAGCTAGTGCTTCCAGAACAATGTTGAATAAGAATGGTAAGAGAGGACATTGTTTCCCTGTTACTGAACTGAGGGATAACAGTGAGTATTTTCGCAGCATTTGTTGTGATGTTTGTTGTAGGGTTTTTTGAGGGGTAGATTTTTAAAATAAAGTGGAGAAACTCCTCTCTATATCTGAGATTGATCAATGATTGATAGTTGTTGGATTTTGCCAAATGCTTCCTCTCCACTAATTAATATGACGTATTTTTTCTTCTTTAGCCTGTGGATGTAGTGATTACATTGATTGATTTTCAAATATTGAATCAACCTTGCATTATTGGAATAATTCTCACTTGAAAATGGTGTGTGCTTCTTTTATACGTTCTTGGATTTGATTTGCTAATAGTTTGTTGAGGATTTTTAAATGTATGTTCATGAAAGATGTTGGTCCATTGTTTTCCTGAGATATCTTTAATATGGATTTGGCATTAGGATAATTCTCCCTGATAAAAGGAGATTGTAAGTGTTCTTTCTGCTTTCATTTTCTGTAAGAGTTTGTGAAGTATTAGTATCCTTTCTTTCTTTAATGGCCGTCATTCACCAGTGAACCCATCCAGGCCTGGTATTTTCTTTTTTGGAAGGTAATTAATTATTGACTCAATCTCCCTAATGTTATAAGCCCAATCAGAATATCTATTTCTCTTGTGTGAGAATGGCAGTTTATGCTTTTCAAGGAATTTGTCATTTCATATAATATGTCCATGGATGTATTATTATCTTTTAAATGTCCAAAGAATTAGTAGTAATGACCCTCCTTCATTTCTCATATTGGTGATTTCTATCTTCCCTCTTTATACTTTGACTAGATGACTGGAGTTTTATCAATTTTGTTTTCTTTTTTTTTTTTTTTTAAAGATTTATTTATTTATTTAATTTCCCCCCCCCCCCCCTCCCCCGGTTGTCTGTTCTCTGTGTCTATTTGCTGCGTCTTGTTTCTTTGTCCGCTTCTGTTGTCATCAGCGGCACGGGAAGTGTGGGCGGCGCCATTCCTGGGCAGGCTGCACTTTCTTTCGCGCTGGGCGGCTCTTCTTACAGGTGCACTCCTTGCCTGTGGGACTCCCCTACGCGGGGGACACCCCTGCGGGGCAGGGCACTCCTTACGCCATCAGCACTGCGCGTGGGCCAGCTCCACACGGGTCAAGGAGGCCCAGGGTTTGAACCGCGGACCTCCCATGTGGTAGACGGACGCCCTAACCACTGGGCCAAGTCCGTTTCCCAATTTTGTTTTCTTTACAAAGAACCAGCATTTTCTTTTCTTTTGTTGTTTAACTTTTGCAATTGCAGGGACTTCTGGACTTCTGCTCTAATTTTTATTATTTATTTTTTTCTGTTTTCTTTAGGCTGAAATTGTTCCACTTTCTCTAGTATCTTAAGGTGAAGGCTTAGGCTATTGACTTCAGCATGTTCTCATTTTGTAATATATATATATTTAATGTATAAATGAAATACCTTAACTATTGCTTTTTTTTTTACAGCTCACACTTTTGGATAGCTATATTTTCATTTTCATTAAACTGGAAGTATTTTTTAATTATCTTGAGACTTCTTCTTTGACCACATGTTATTTAGGATTTTGTTCCTTAATTTCCAAGTATTTTGTGATTTTCCATCTATCTCTCTGTTATTTATTAATAGTTTAATTACAAATGTCGTTGGAGAACTAACTAAGATTTCAGGTCTTTTTAACTTTGTGGAGAGTTGACTCTTTGATCTCGGATGTGGTCTATCTTCATATGCTTTCCACTGGCACTTGAAAAGAAAGTGTATTCTTCTGTTCTTGGATGGAGTATTCCCTAGATGTCAATTACATCAAGTTTATTGAAAGTTCTGTTCAAGTCTTCTTTTTCCTTGTAGGTTTTTTACCTGGTTGATTTACCAATTAGTGAAAAAGAGTGGTCAAAGTCTCCAACTATAATAGAAGACTTGGCGTTCTCTTTTTATAGTTTTATTAGCTTTTGCCTCATGCCTTTTTTTGCTCCATTGTTAGGTGGGTACATGTTTAGTTGTATTAAGTCTTCTTGGAAAATTTACCCCTTCACTAATCATGTAGTATACCTACTTATCCCTGATAATCTCCCTTTTCCTGAAGTCTGTTCTATATGAAATAGCCGGTCCAACTTGCTTTTGATTAGTTTATCTTACCCAATTCCTGTACTTTTAACTCGCCTGAGTCCTTTTACTTCAAGTGCATTTCTTGCAGACAACATGTAATTGTTATTTATTTATTTAACCCACTCTATCAATATAAGTCTTTTTATTTGGTGTATTTAGACTATTCACATTGAAAGTGATTATTGATATAATTTGGGTAACTGTTTTATTTGTGCTGAATTTGTCCTTTGTTTATTTTTTCTCCACTCTTTTTCCTGCATCCCTGGTTGTAAATGAACATTTTCATATGATTCCATTTAATCTCTGCTTTTAGCATATTGAATATACTTCTTTTAAAAATGTTTTTAATGGTTTCCCTGGAATTTACTATATACGTTTTTATTAGTCTATATTCATCTTCAAATAACAGTATTACTTCTTGTATGGTGAAGGTACCTAATAAATAAACATTCCAAATTACTTCCTGAAGTACTTATGATTTTGCTCCTTTTCATTTTACTTTTCCCTAAGCCATAATCACCCAATAAATCTGTGTTAGTTTCCTAGGTTGCTCTAGTAAATATCATGAAATAGATCTGGTTAAGCAATGGGAATTTGTTCATTCATGGTTTGAGTTTGGGAAAAAGTCCAAATGAAGATATCATCAAGATGACACTTTCTTCCTGAAGACTGTGACATTCTGGGGTTGGCTGCTGGCAATCCTTGGTCCTTAGCTGTCACATGGCAAGGCACATGGTGGCATCTTCTACTCTTGCCCTTCTGTTAGTATATTAATCAGCCAAAGGGGTGCTGATTCAAAATACCAGAAATCAGTTGGTTTTTATAAAGGGTATTTATTTGGGCTAGAAGCTTACAGTTAGCAGGTCATAAAGCATAAGTTACTTCCCTCACCAGAGTCTATTGTCATGTATTGGAGCAATATGGCTACTGAAGTCTGCTAAGAGTTGAGACTTTCTGGGTTCCTCTCTTCCCAGGACTTGTTTCTTTCTGCGTCCAGATGCCCTACTCTCTCCACAAGGCCAATTGTAGACTATCAGGCAACTGGCTCTGTCTCTCTTCCCAGGGCTCAAATCTCTCTGGGCTCAGCTGCTCTGTTCCTCTGTGTGTCTACTTCCTGGGCTCCAGCTTAAAATTCCAAACTCCCTTCTCTGCGGTGCGGGTTTTCCTCATCCTACTGATGTGGCCTAATCAAAGCCTTAATCATTATTTAATCAAGTAAAAGCAAAATCTCTAGATCCAAATACACTCTAATACAGCCCAAGGAAAAGTCGAGGTTGCAAACATAATCCAATATTTCTTTTGGAATTCATCAGTAATAACAAACTTGCACAGTTAGTGTTCACCATGGTGGCTTCCTCTGCTTTTCTATCTGTCTGAATTTCATTCCAAATAATTACTCTGGAAAGATCAGAGGCATAATGGCTATGAAATATGGTTTATAAATATCTCTGTAAATATATAGGGAATATTTAAAGTTCATTTTTGCTTTACTTCATCATTTTTCATGAAATATTATAAAGTTAAGGGGAGTGAAATGGCATGCTATATGAAGGTAGCTAAGTAAGGAATAAGCCAGTGAAACACTACCAATAATTGTATAATTGCCCACATATTAAATGCATTTTTTTCATCTAATTACCTCAGGAAATATAAAAAACAGAGAACATGAATCTCTGTGTTTTTTCTTTGTCTTATTTTATATATTCATTTAGAACACAATTTCCTTAGGTTGTATATATATCTAGTAATAAAACAAATTTATTTGAGTAAGCAGAATATGCTTACTCTAATAATATGGTTTTTGGTAATTACATACACACAGAGAGAATGAAATTTGACCATAGAAACATGGCTAAACATTTGCTGATTTGCTTTAAAGAAAACCTCTGACCATGTGTAGTCCATGGAAATGATGCAAAAAAAATCCAATATCTAATAATTCAATGCTTTGTGCTTCACAGTGTCAGAAGTCAGTGCTTGGTTCCTGCTTATCTTTTTCCTTGATGATAGCTTTAAGAATTGACTCTATTTATCAGATAAAGGTCATGTGACACATGGCCAGGGTATCCAAATATTTATTTTATTACAAACTTAGTCCAAATTTCTCTTTTTTTGTCTAAATTAGTTAACTATTCCAAAAATGACTGTAGTTTGACTAAATTATTACATATTGTTTATAGAGAGAGAGAGATTTGAAAAATAGCCTTTTTGCAACTAGGAATATATATTGAATTTAAGACTACAGCACTTTGACACAATTGGACTTTGTGAAGGACAATATTAGATTTTAGCAGTTTTAGCAGGCATGGATTTTATCCCCTTTGCAATGGTTCATTGGAGATAATTGAAGAAGTCAAACTTATGTCCTTGGTGATGGTTAGTTAGATCTCTACTTGATAGAAATGAAGCCATACAGGGGCATCATGAAACCTGCAAAAGCATAATGATAAGAAAATTTCAAGAAATTATTTCAGAAGGTCAAATATGGAAACTAAAATGGCTAGAAAGTAACCATTTCTATTTATATCTTCTGAAAATATTCTTCATTCACCTCAATAAAAAATTTAAAGAGAAGCCAAATAAAGTCTTATCAGAAGTTTGTGTCTATTTTTCCTTTTATTATAGTTACTAATTTCCTTGTTTCTTTGAATTACTGTACTTCAAATATTGAAATTTAGGAATAAAAAACTAATGAAAATAGAAGATTAGGGGATTTTTGCCCAGGCCTAAACACACACCTGAAAAATGCATTAAACACATTTTTACTCACTATCCAGAATGAACCATTTTAACTTTGTCGTATTTGGCTCTTGCATGTTTTTTTGTGGATGCTATCTTAAAATATAAAGCATCATATATGGTTAGCTCTCTATATTTGAATAATTTCTCCTTTGAATGCAATCTTACTTCCTTTCAGTTTTGCCTCCTTAACAGCAACCAGTATCTTGAATTTATTGTGTATGTTTTCAATCTATTTTTGTTATTCTTTTTTATGTGTTTCAATATTTTTATATTTTAAATTTGTGTATATATTATTACAGTACATCATTTCTCAATTTGCTTTTTTACTGTAAAACAATATATTTTTTCAGATCCACTTGAATTGCTATCGATAGATGATAGAGAGGTAAATAGAAAGAAATTTAGTTTTTATTTTTCCATTTGAACTACATATATGAGTACAAATAATTATATGGAAATTGCACTATTCAAAATGAAAATTTGAATTTGAGTTATATCCTAAATCTTTGTTGATACCTTAGAAGCATTTTTAGAAGGAATTTTCTCATGACATCCACTCAGAATAAAAAATATGAAGCCCCACATTGAAGACTAAATTCATTCATGTAGATACTGAGATTTGGTAGATAGACTGATAGACAAACAAATGGATATAGATCTATCTAATTCATTAATTTTATGGTTATATAGTTCCCATTCTTACATTTCCACCCTTGCCATATTATATTGTGTCCTATGGATTCTGCATTAATAGACTATGGTTATCATTTACTTCATTTAAGAAATCCACATAACTGGCTTTCCATTGGTGAGTTTATTCCATTTCCATAGTAGTAATACCTTTGGATGTTTTATTCCCTTGTTTTGTGTTTTCTATTTAAATATATCTACTTGGATTCTTTTTTTTCTCTTTTCTTATTTTTTTAATGAATTGATAAAGTATGCTTTAATCCATTTTACTTTGTAACAATTAAACTTATTTATTCTAAACTTTTTAAATTAAGGGTCTACTGCTAAATATTTAATGCATTTTTTTAGTGTGTACATCCATATATTTATATAAAAAGTATTTTTCGACATTTTTGGACAGTTCGAGGACTTTACTATTACTTAAATTTCCTTAAAAAGCTGTCTTCTATATTTTAGTGTGATATTTTTAGTCATCTTTATTAACAAATGTTAATATGCAAATGTAACAAATGCAAAATGTTATTATCATGCATAATCCTCTGACTAAAATTTATACCTATTTCTTTGCATACTGTTGCAACTTGAACCTCAATTCTCTTTCAGAGGTAGAATTTTTTTTTCAGAATTCTTTATTTTTCTTTAATGTTTAAATTATAATTAGCTTTATATAGAATTCTTGATAGACAATTATTATTTATCTGTACTTTGAAGATATTCCTTTTAGTCATTTTATCTTATGAAGAGATAACTGCTATGATTCTGATTGTTGTACTTTTGAGGATACTATGAGGTTTTATTCTGACCGCTTTAAACTCCTTCTCTTAAACTTTAAGATTCTGCATTTTTATAGAAATGCACTTAAGACTCCCTCTTCAGCAAGGAAATTAAAATACTTTCTCTTTCTCGAAATAGATATATGATTATTTAGGTATTTCTATGATGCTGTATAATTATCAGCTTTATCTATTGCTTATTTCCCTTTCATTTATTCCACTATTCTGTTTTTCTTTGTCCTCCATTCTGTTAGTCCAATTAGATTTATTTTAGAGCTTCTAATTCAACCATATCATTAATCTGCTCTTAATCAATAAATTCTATGGTATATTTTTTCTGTTGAAGTTATTATATTACATTTTATTTTATTTTGGAAATATTATTTTCCTTTTCCACCTATTTTGTTCTCTTCAAATCTGTTTCTTGTTTCAAAATCTTGATACATTTATGAATTCTCTTATTTTTTTGAACACAGTACATCAGTTAAAATTTCCTTCAAGTTGTTTTATTTTCTCTAGTTCATTGGCCAACTATTCTCCAATTGTGGATCTCTCAACATTGTTTTGCCACTGATTTCATTATGAGTGTTATAATTTCATTTCTTAGACCATTCTTAATTAGCTAAATTAGGACTATCGCAAATGGCAAGGACTTTGGAGACTACTGTATTAGACAGTTTTTATACTGTTGCTTTGTTCTTATAGGATTCACTACTTCTGGACAAGACTTAGCATTAATTTATATTCATAGACATTTTCCCAGTATAGCTAATAAGAATATAGACCTAAAACTCCACTGTGTGCACCTCAGATTTTTGTTTTGTGCAGGAGTAGCTTAAAACTTGCAGTAAATCTGGACAGCCAGGTAAAAAATATTTTGTTAAAAAAATCAGAGTCTGTTGGTCTTCTTCCTGGAACCCAAACACTTCATCTTTGACTTCCTTTTTAAAAAATATATATACATCTCAGCCCCTGTGTTCTGTAATTAGTCCTCATTCTTCTACCATCAATTCCATGATTTACTTTCCTTCGACCTCTTCTCAGTACAAACAGATATGGATTGTTATTTTATCCATTATTTATATATGTTTGAATTTGGAGGAGGAACCTTCCATCAACTCAAACTGTCAATTTGACAGAAGTAAATCTGATCGAAATTTATTTTTTATATTTCCATTTGAAAATTCCAACTTCACTAGTTGGAAATTTTCCTATCCTCAATGACAAAAATGAATTTTAGTTACACCTTAAATCTTTGTTAATGCCATAGGTGTAGAAGGTATTTTGATAAAGAAATATATTATTTTCCCTATGAAATACATTTAACATAAAAATGCAGAAATAGTTTGAATAAGAGACCCTAGATTTGGAACACCAAATTCATTCATTCATGCAAATATTTATAACTTTTGCATTTTAGATTTACTTCTAAAATCAAGAAGACAACAGTTTTATCTGAAAACTAGCCCTTGACTTAACAGATCCATTTAAACCATGATGACGATAAGTCTATTTGAGCTGGTGTCAGCAAGATACTATTCTCTATCTTCTGAAACAAAAGAAACACTGTCTTGCTTATAGTGATATTTATGCGAGGGTTCATAATAAATTTACCAACATTAAGAATAGAGGAGAAAGCAGAGAAAGATGTTATTCATTAAGTTTCTTGTTAATTAAATATTAATCAATTTTGCAATATATATGCATGTTATAGCATATGTGCATCCCATTTCCCTGATGTAACTTAAATCAATAGCTTAATAAGATAGTGTTAATTTTGTCTGTTGATGATCATATTGGAAAAAAAAATGAAGTCAAATAGAGAACAAATGTTTGTTATTAATATATCACATAATGAACAGAGTTTTTATGCATTTTCAAATTTTAGTTTCATAATTCATAGAAATGACCTTAAGGCACTATTTCTTAAATGAACTGCAGATAGCTTATCATTTGTACCAGTTGGGCAATTAGCATGACTAAAAGATAAAAATGAACATGAGACATAATCCACACAACTAGAACATAGGAAAGAAACAAATTATATCGAAGATTTTTAAGATTTGGAACCAAAAGATGTTTGTATTTATACTATATAAACCTTTTGAATTTAAGACATATTTATCCTAATATATATTAAATGAGTGATGGTACATTCATTTAATATTATTTTGAATTCCTCCAAATATGTAAGAATTGAATTAAAATTCGTTAACCTAGCCAAAATATTCAACAAATAGCTTTTTTAGGATGCCTGGCATCTCTGGCATTGATTGGTAAAATAAATTTTTAAAATGCTTAATTCCTACCCTCAAGGAGCTAAAATCTACTGTAAAGGAGCTCTCAGAGGAAAGTATTAATGAATATATAGTATGGCATGGAAAAACTAATGATGGGATAATATGGAAAATGAAAATGTATAGGGCGTATTGATTAAAGAGGAGTGAAGAAAAGGGAAAGGAACATTATATAACTAAGAAAATGAGAAATGAGACTTATTAAAAAGGGAAATGAGACAAAGGAAATATAGAAAAATTTTTAAAAAATGAAAATGAGAAAAATGTGAACCAGGCTTCTGCAACAGTGATTTATTCATTGAAACTATAATATTAAAAGTAACTGTGACATGGTTCTTCTAATTTGGGCTATCGTCAACAAATTCATACAATGTGTTTTTTCCTAACATTTCTCATTACAACACTATGTTTAGCATTGATATTTTTTATATAATAATTTTTTTTCTTTATTAGAGAAATTGTGAGTTTGCAGAATAATCATGAATAAAATACAAGTTTCCCACATACTAACTCACCACCAACTCCTTGCATTGGTGTGAAACATCTGCTATGATTGATGATAGCACATTTTTATAGTTGTGTTATTAATTAAAATCTGTGGTTTATCTTAGAGCTCACTGTTTTTGTAGTATAGTTCCATGGATTCCACCCCTTCCAAAAGGACTCCCTTGTTTGTCTGTTTGCTCATTGCTTTTGTTATTGTTTGTGCTTGTTGTCTGCTCATTGTTTTTACTCATTGCCTGCTTGTTCTGTTCGTTTTTTCTTCAGGAGGCACTGGGAACTGAACTTGGGACCTCCTATGTGGGAGGCAGGTGCTAAACTGCTTAAGTCATATCCTCTCCCTGCTCATTTGTTTTTTTGTTTATTGTCTGCTCTTTGTTTTTTTTCCTCATCTGCTGTTTTTTTGGTGTGTTTTTTTCCTCATTGCCTGCTTGTTGTTTTTGCTTGATATCTGGTCATTATTTGTTTGTCTTGTTTAGGAGGCACCAGGAACCAAACCTGGGACTTCCCATGTGAGAGGCTGGCACTCAACTGCTTTAGCCAAATTCGTTCACCCATGGATTTATTTTCATAATAAACATTTATAGATAGCAAATTGTTGTCAAATAGTGTCATTTCTTTTGTTTTTGTAAGTACTGTGAACCCAAAATGTTGAGTAATTTGGGAGTGGTATACAAATCAAAGAAAGCAGAAGAAAACAAAAAAGTTGTCTCAACAGTCAGATATAGGTATGTATTTTATTTCATGATAAAATTATTAATCACAATTTTCATTATCCTTGATAAAATAATATAGAAAAATTTTTCTCAATTTTATCTCAGAGCAATTTAAGTGATAAGTGAAATGTGTAAAAAGAAAAATCTTAAAACCGAAAGCTATCAAGATGTGAAGAAATGGGCCAACATTTAAGTGATTATAAAACCTCAGAAAGGCAGGTCCCAAACTCAAAAATGCTTTCTATGAGGCAGAAAGTTTCTGAAGAATTTTTTTCCATACAACATCCAACAAATGATCAAATATAACAAAGTAAACAATGAAAGGGCACTAGGATCGCAAAGTCAATTAAAAATTCAGAAATTGGACAGTGATGATTTCACTTTTAGATTTATCAACTACATACTAAAAAGATGAAAACAACCAACACTATTTTTACCATGGTCATGAAAATGATAAAGATTTTAAAAATTAGCAGGAAATAAGAAACTACAAATGTGAGAGTAGATTTGCAGAAGAACCAAATATAAATTCTTTAAAAATATATAAATATACCTTGACCAACACTAAGAGCAATAAAAAGATACTACTAAATCATTTTCCAAAGCAAAATTTTTTATCTACCCACACCTTATATATACCTGGAGAAAGAATAGATCTGACAGAGCAGTCAAAATACAGAACTGGAAGATAAGATATAAAATAGAGAAAAGAGGGTCAGAAATTTTCAACTGTTGTGAGATATTCTATACCATTTTAAGTCTCAGGAGAAGCTTTTGGAAGGAATAGTTCCAAAGCAATATTGGAAGATAAAATGAGAATTTTCCAGAACTAATGTAAGTCAATAGTCCACAGATTGGGAAGGCCAGTGAATCCCTAGCATGACAAACTTAAAGTAAAATATGTTTTGGAAACCTGTTTAGTAGTATTTTCTCAAGCTAAACATATGCATACCTTATGACCTGCTGATTTTATTTCTAGATTTATACTACATAAATAAATGCATATATGCATCAGTAATATGTATAAGAACACTCAAAGCATTCTTTATTCATAATTGTCCCTAACTGATAACAATCTACATATGTAAAAACAGACCAAGATAAGTATTGCCTATATTTCAATCAATGGAAAGTGGAGTATATTTTCCAAATATCCCCATACATAAGTTCCTAAGTCAATTTGGCAAGGTTATGGTGTCCAGGTGTTTGGTCAATCATGCACAGGCCTAATTGTTATCATAATGGTATGAGGGTGTTTTTTGGATTTAAGCCATTAGTCCCTTGATTGCCTCTATTGCTGATTACATCTACAGTCAACAAAGGAGATTGCCTTCTTGAGAGGAAACTCACCCAATCAACTGAAGGCCTTAAAGGGAATACTGAGGATTTCAGTAGTTTAAAAGAATAATTTTCACCTCTATTTTAGCCAGGCAACTTCTTTTTCAGAATTCTGAGCAACATCCATTGGAGTTCCCAACTAGCATGCAGCCTGCCCTCCAGAATTCAGACTTGCCAATCCCCATGGTTGTGTGAGATTTTCTACAAAATATCTCATAATATTTGCATAGTTGGTTCTGTTTCTTTCAAGAACCATTAACTAAAAAATTAAGAAAAGTAAAAATTGTAGTTTTGGTCTAACTATATAGGACATAATCCTTTACATCATATTTCATAAAAAGTTAGATGCGTGAAACAGATTGATTAATGAATGAAAATATTTGTTTCATTCCTGAGCACATTTCCCCTAAAATATGTATTTCTTTGTTTTAAACTGTTTATAAATTTAAAAATTACTCAAACGATAGTCTTATGTTAAAAAGAGAGCATTATACCTAGCAGATACCTGAGAAAGTTTTAGAATTGTTTTTCAGAATTATTTTTTATTATTTTCTATAATTTCAAATAACATTATTTATTTTGTTTTACATTTATAAAATAATTAATTTTAATGGTAAAAATGTTAGATAATTGTCCAAAAACCATTTCTATAAAATGCTGCAATTTAGACTACATATTAGAAGTATTGAAAGCATAACACCTATACATTCTAACATAAGAAAGTCTAACATCATAACATATATCAAAGGGTAATCTTACCATGACGTGGATTACATATAAAGAAAACGGCAGAAATTTTATATTTTGGGAAACAAAAAAATTCAATACTATGGGGAAAACAATGTTAATTTCTGAAGTAGAATTATTTCACTTTATATATTTTAAATGACTTTTTGTTTTTCTAGCTGAAAGCTGAATTGGCCTCAATAAGGAAGCACCAGGGACATGATTATTTATTGTTGTGATTATTTATTAGTACTAAACTATTATTTTATGACTAATGTGCTACTACTATTTCAACTAATACTACATTTGCTAGTATAATGGTAAACAATTTCCCAGTTTACGTTGAAGTAAATATATTAAGAGAATCCCAGTCTATTTTAAAAATCACATTAAGGCTTTGTTTGGAATTCTGGGTGATTCATGTTGTACATGATGAAACCAACTTTCACACAGGCTAATTTGAGACCTGGCATTGCTGTCTTTCAGAACAGTGGTCATGAATTGCTCACTTGGGGTTAGAGAACTGCAAACAGGCAAGTGTCTGAGTCATTATGTGTTCAGCTATGTCTCATATAGGTGTTCGGATTTTATAGCTCTGGTTTATCTGTAGTATTTTTAAATTTAGATACTAAATACTGGCCAGAGCTGTGTGCCTTAATTGAATAGTGTCAAGTGATTGCTTGCAGCATATTTATTCATAAGTAACTGAAGCTACCATCCACTGAATACAGCTCCAGTAAGCTAAGCTACATTTTTAGTTCCATTCTGATTATAGTCTATTATCAGAACAAGTGTAAACTGCAATGTTATTATTTGAGAGGAATGATATATAGTCATTGATACAATGTGTATCTCTTCTTTTTCTCTGTTGAACTACAAGTTTGGATAAACAAGAGTACTTTTAAAAATTTTAGTTTCATATATTTTCTGATGGAACCTTGGAGAATTTAGGAGAAAGTGTTGGCAAGACAATGAACTTACATAAATTCAATTTTTGGATATTATTTCCTCCAAAGTGGCTAGATTTAACTAGGAAATAATGTCTTCATTCTCTTATTCCAAAGTTGGTGATGGTCCTTCTTTATCAAGTAATCCTTGTTTTTTTTTTTTAATACTTTACACTATCCCTACTTTACACAATAGAGTATAGATTATGTTCCAATTTATTACCATTTCTTCACTCATCTGTGAATCCCCACATAATTTCTAGATTGTTTTTTGTGGTTCCTTTATATAAGTTGGAGAGTTCAGCAGCATCACTGTTTCTTTTCATTTTGCACTTTATTTGCAAATTTAAATGGAATCTATGTCAATGTTACATCGTTTTTCCCTACTTAAGCAGTAGTCATATGCTTTTGTATTTGTGTGTGTTAACAAACTTTAAGAACTAAAACATTTTTGGGACCTAGGAATTGTCCTAAATGACATTACAATGACAGATACCGGCCATTAAATATCTTGCCATAACCTACAGAATTGAGAGGGAGAGGATGTAAACTACAATGCAAACTATAATCCATGCTTAGTGGCAATGCTCTAAAATGTGTCTATCAATTGCAATGAATGTACCACACTAGTGAAAGATGTTGCTAATGTGGGAAAATGTGGGATGTGTGGGGAGCAGGGTATATGGGGAATCCCATATATATTCTCTGTAACATTTATGTAATCTAAGTATCTTCTAAAAAATAAAAAAATGAAAAGACAAAACAAATAACTAGTACAACCAAAGTATTAGTGTCCTAATTCAGAGCTGTGACATATTGATAAGAAGTATTTTCAAATTTAAGAATGTTTCCTAGAATGACAAAACAAAATGTCCCAAATCTCAATTTTCAGAGCATAAGGCAATGAAGTCACATCTCATAGTTATTTAATGTGGATGAATTCAAAAATAAATGGTAGATGAAAAATAAGGACAGAAAAACAATTTAAATAATATAAGTATTTTCTCCTATCATTTTATTCAATAGGTACATGCTCTTGGGTAATCATGAGAGGAGTTGGGAATTGGCTCTTCTTTCAGTTAATTTGGCATCTTGTGAGCCTTTTAGGGTATGGGCATTGCAATAAAGCCATTGTGCCTGGCCTTTGATATTGAAGATTGCAATTATGAACCTTTTCTTTTGAAATTGAAACTTAGTATTATATATTGTCTAAATCAAAATTGAGGTCTAGTATTAAATATTGTCTAAGAATTGCCTCCTGAGGGCCTTCTTTTGCTCAAATGTGGCCTCTCTCTTACCCAAATGCAGCATATAACCACACTGTCTTCCCTCTACCCCCGTCCCCAAACTCCAGCATGGGGCATGACTCCTGGAGATGAGCCTTCCCTGGCACGGAGGGATTATTACCAAGTGCCAACTAGCAATGAGCCTGGAAAAAGACCTTGACCATAAGGAGGAAATGGTAAATACAAATGATTTATTATGGCTAAGAGATTTCAAAATGAGTCAGGAGGTTATTACAGAGGTTACGCTTATGCACATCTCAACAGGATCTCATGGAGTGCCACAGTAAATATTGTCTCAAAAAGCAGGGCTCCAGAGGGCTCTAGAGACATCCAGACACTATAGGCAGAGAAGACAGCTCAGGAGTTTGGTGTCCTGCCAGGGAGCCTTACCTAGGAATTTATGCTGCCCAGTGTGACAGAGTTGGACTACTCATTTATGGTTTCCCTACATGTAGCTCCTCTGCTCATTCTATTTGAAACAATAGTTAGCACTATACTTGATAGGTATATGTCCAAGAGACTTAAACTTTGGTCTGTCCATGTGCCAGATGGGCCCTGAATGTCAGCAGAGTTGCAGCACCTACCTTCCAGTTCACTGGACTCACTCAGGACAACTAGGGTGATGATGACGGACAACTTTGCCCATCCCAAGAAACAGGAACAGTAGAGTCTGCAACTGCAAGCAAGATAGTTCCATCCATGTGCCCCATGGGATCTAAGCCTCCATTCAATTACTGGCAGAGTGATCATCACCATTCCAAAATCCTTGAGACTGGGGAGTGAACAATGGACTAAAGTAGACTTATTCTTATTCTACTATAGACTTATTGCTATTCTAGCAATAGGAGAAGTTTTATCATTGATATAAAGGCTGTGGCCACCAGAGGCTCTGAGGGGAAGGAGAGAGAAAAGTAGGTATAATATGGGAGCATTTTTGGGACATTGGATTTATCCTGCATGACATTGCAATGACAGATACAGGTCATTATATATTTTTTCATATCTTACAAAATTACATGGGACAGAGTATAAACTATAATCCATGGTTAGTGGCAATGCTTCAATATGGGATCGTTAATTGTAACAAATGTACCACACTAATGAAAGATGTTGTTAATGTGGGAAAGGGTGGGAGGGGGAGGAAGTAGAGCATATGGGAATCCCATAAACTTTTATGTGACATTTATGAAATCTAAAGTATCTTTAAATAAATAAATAGGGAAGCAGATGTGCCTCAAATGATTGTGCTCCTGCCTACCTATCACATGGGAGGTCCCTGGTTCGGTTCCTGGTGCCTCCTAAAGAAGGTATGAGCTGGCACGATGGGCAGGCACAGCAAGCTGATGCATCAAGTGTTACAAGAATAAAAGCATAATGAAAGACACAACAAAGCAGAAAATGGAGGTTGTTCAAGCAATTAGGTGCCTCCCTCCCCCATCAGAGGTCCAGGGCTTGTTTTCTGGTGCCTCCTAAAGAAACAAGGAAGACAAACAGACATAGCAATTGCAAACAAGGGAATGGGGAGAAATAAACAAAATCAAAATACAAATCAATTGTGTTGATACATATTGATAAAACATAAAATTTATCCAAAGCGTACAATCAATGGTATTTGTGTAATCAAATAGTTGTGCATGCATCACTTCAATCATTATTAAAATACTTTCATTATTTCAGTAATAATAATACAAAAACAGACAAACAGAAGAAAATTCCTCACCTCTCAATCTCTCTTTTTCCTCTGCTGTACATGGCTGCTATTTCTGGCTATTCTTGGACAATTATTTATCTGTTTATTAAACAGTTTTATTGAGGTATCTTCACATACCATATACTATCCAATGTGTATAATCAATAGCTTTTAGTATAATCACAATGTTGTACATTCATCATCTCAAAAATTTTAGAACAATTTTATTACTCCAAAAAGAAAGATTCCATACCACTTAGCTTTCCTTCTTCAACCCTATATAATCGCTAATCTAATTTCATCTTTATAAATTGATTTATATTTACATTTTATATAAATAGAATCATACAATAGTAGTACCCTGTGTCTGGCCACCTTCATTTAGTAAAAGCATGGCTTTTAATTAGGTTATATTATATTTTGCTTCAACCAACCAAACAAACAAAAACAAACAAAAATAGAAACAAAACCTGGCTCTGAGGACTTATTGAAAGGCAGTCTCAATGTGTTTCCATACAAAAGGATTTTCAAAGTTACTATTTTGAGTAAAATTGTTTACATAGGATCTTGGTTGAAGTTAGACTCTAACTCATCTAATACTTGGGGTCTGTTGCTGATTTTTGTAAGCCTGATCTCATGATTAAACATTAGTAACCTAATCAACATAATAACTGCATAACATTTTATACATTTTTACATGTAAGCAATATAGAATAGTAGTTAAATATTAGGGTTCCTGATTTGAGAAAGATCAAGTATTCAGACATCTTCTCTACCTACTAGATGTGTGGCAGATTTTCAAGATGGTCAAAACATCAGTAATAATAACTAACTTATTGTGTTCTTCTTTGGTTTAAATGAGAAAATTTTCACTAGAATGTAAGCTACACTCCGGCTAAGATTTTGTCTCTTTTACTTACTGCCGTGTCTGCAGAGAAGAGGGTTTATAAACATTAGCTGACTGGATATAGTAACTGGATTAATGAATAATGCCTATGTTCAACAAGTTTAGATATTAATGATTTCCACAAAAATATCAGATTCATTTACATTGTGCTTTTCTAAAGCTATATGTCAGACTAAATGTTTTCCCTTTTCATCTTTTTTTAAAAGATTTATTTATTTATTTCTCTCCCCACCCCCAGTTGTCTGTTCTCTGTGTCTATTTGCTGCGTCTTTGTCTGCATCGGTTGTTGTCAGCAGCACGGAAATCTGTGTTTCTTTTTGGTTGTGTCATCTTGTTGTGTCAGCTCTCTGTGTGTGTGGCACCATTCCTGGGCAGGCTGCACTTTCTTTTGCCCTTACAGGGTGCACTCCTTGTGAGCGGGAAGGAGCACGCATCAGCACTGTGCATGGGCCAGCTCCACACAGGTCAAGGAGGCCCCGGGGTTTGAACCGCGAGCCTCCCGAGATGTGGTAGACGGATGCCCTAACCACTGGGCCAAGTCCGCCGCCTGTTTTCCCTTTTCAAAACATAGTTTTCTCTAATTTCCAGTCTGCTTATAGTTACAATAATTATGCTATTTCACTCAACTTTGGATAAAAAACAAAGAGGTTTATATATTTTTTGAAGGATTTAGTGCTGCATGAATGAATTTGTGGCTAGCAACCATTAGACGCTTTTGAAATGCATTAGAATTTTCACACAACTTTGATATTATTTATCACGTCAATTTAATACATTACCTTAGAATGACTTAATGACCTAGGAAATAGCAATCATCACAAATAGGTTTGACTCCTCTGGTATTTAGTGACAAAAAGCAGCACCTCAGTCATTTCACAGACCCACCCCATTGTGCACCCATTGACTCATGGAGAAAGTTTTATGGCTCAGAGTGAATCATGTCCTCCCCTCAAAAAGCAATTTATTTACTTTGTTTTCCATCTTATTATTATTCTAGCCATGGAAGAACTCTTATCATTGATGTAAAGGCAGTGGCTACTAGATGTTCTGAGGGATGGGTGAGGAAAGAATAGGTTTAATATGGGGGCACTTTCAGAACATTGGATTTGTCCTGCATGACATTGTGGTGATGGCTACAGGTCATTGCATATTTTGTCATAACTTACAAAACTGTGCAGGACAAAGTGTAAACTATAATGTAAACTGTATTCCATAGTTAGTAGCAATGCTTAAATATTTGTTCATCAATTATAACAAATGTACCACACTAATGAGGAATGCTGTTAATATGGGAAAGCATGGGAAGGGGAGGGAGTCAAGCATATGGGAATCCCTTATATTTTTTTAGGTAACATTTCTGTAATCTAAAGCTTCTTTAAAAATAAAAAAAAATTATAAAAAAAGAAAAAAAAGCAATTTAAACCAATATTGTACTTTTAATGGATGAATCAATAGTGTTCCATTAAAATATGAATGGTGGTCACATAGTTCAAGCAGAACAAGCTATTCAACAAATGGTGCTGAAAGAATTGGACATCCATAGCTGAAAGAAGGAAAGAGGACCCTTATCTCACACCTTTTTCAAAAATTAACTCAAAATGAATTTTTAAAAAAACCTAAAAGTAAAAGTAAGAACCATAAAACTTTTAGAAGAAATTATTGGAAAATAGCTTCAAGGTAGGTGCTGGATTCTTCAAGGAGATGAGAAGGACTGAGTGGACTACTGATGTTTAATGTATGTAGAAGTTTTAATTAGCTTTACTGTAAAATTGTGGAAATGTCTAGAGTGGATGGTAACACACAGTGAGTAACAGCTAGTTTATAAATGGGGATGTGACTTAAAATGACAGAATGCTTGAGAATAATCTAGGAACTGGATAGCACAGTAAACCAAGAGGTGGGTGAGAATTGTGGTTGATGGTACAGATGCAAGAGTGTCCTTTGTTAGCTAGAACAAATGTATATCACTACTGCAGGGTGTTGGGAATGTGGAGAAGCACAGGAAAAATACAGCTGGAGTGACCTGTGGACTGTGGTTAGTAGTAATAATATAATATTCTTGCATTTATGTAAAAGATGTACTTTGTTGATACCGAGGCAGTATGGAAAAAGTGAGCCAAATGTATGCTATGGACATGGCAATAAGCAGATGATATTATTTAATCTGTAGCAAATGACACACAAAATAGTGGTGTGTTGATGGCGGGATGTTGTTTGGGAATTCCGCACATGTGCATGATTGTTTTATAAGTTTACAACTTCTGTCATAAAAAATATATTAAAAAATAATAATAGGGTGGGTTGGGGGAAAAACACACCAAATATAAGATAAGAACTATGATTAGTACTAAGATTTTGACAGTGTTCTTTCATAGTTTGTAACAAAAATCTCATGACAGTGCAAGGTGTTGGTGGAGGGTTGCTGTAGGGGACCCCTGTATGATGTTACACATGTTTGCTTTGTAGGTTCACAACATTTACTATACACTTAATTGTTTATGTATGTTCATATATAAATGATATAAAGATAATAATAAAATTGGTTAGGGGAAAATACTTTATTTAGTAGCAATATTTTGACTATGCTCTTTAATCAGTTAAAAAGGTTTAAAAACAATCAAGTTATTCGTGGTAGGGTGAGATGTTATATATGTTTGTTTGATGTTATATATGTCTGTTTTGTAAGTTCACAACGATTATACATTCATTGTTTATGTATGTTTATGTATGAGTGATATATTTCAATAAATTTAAAAAAATGAAAAACAATATGAGTGATGGCACAATCTAGTCTACATATAAGCCTTTGAATTAAAGAAAAATGTCCTGAATATAAAGGTTTCAAAAGTAGTTTGGTAGCAATTTATATCCTTAAATTCTTCATTTTTCCCATATTCTCCTATTTTTCTTATAAATATATGTATCATAACAAACCATATATAAATATATATCTGCACATTTCATTTGATTCCATACATATTTACATGAGATGGGGACAGAAAATCAGGGAGATGGTTATGAAGTGACATGTATTTCATGATTAACTGCTAAAGATTTTTAACCAAAATAGTGATATAGACAAAAAACAAAGAAAAACTAAACTACTAAATATATATATAACACTGACAATACATAAACAGTAAACTAGACTTTAGAAACTAAAAGCAAAAATAAGAATTAGGAAGCTATTGAGTTAAGCAAAGGAAGAACTAGTTATAGTGCTTGAGCTAACACAATGACAACAAATGTGAAAAAAATTATTCAGGAGGAATAAAGCAACATTGCTAAATGATTGATAAAATAGGGGGAAATGGAGAATGGGGCATATGAATATATAGAGTAAGGACTGAGAAGAAAATCCCAAAAATGCTACTTTGCTCTTTGATGCAACAGGAAAAAAAAAAAAAAACAAATGTACAAGTTCACAATTTACTAAAAGTAATTCTTATGATGTATATAGATCACTTAAAAAAAAAGGTGGAATTGGAACAAGCTTACAATTTAAAACATTTCAAAAATTCATAAAATATACCTGATAATGCGATAAGTGATATGCTTTTGCTTCTGTCCTATTTTTAGCACTGTTATCTAGTAGAAATTCACTGAATAAAGCATTTGGTCTGATTATAAGGATTTGAATCATTACAAGTCTGAATTACAAATAGCTTACAAATTATAGGAGAAGATTTACATTCTCTTAACTACATTTCACTTTTTTTCTCTTTTGACTTATAGGCAATCTTCATAGCATACCTCAGTACATTATTCTCAGAGTACAGTACTCTCACTACTTTAAAAAATAAACACCTGCCAGACTCCTCACACTGATTGACCCAGATACAATTATTCTGAAATAGTCCCTTTAAACATTTCCTATTCTCAGGTATAATTAAAAGAAAAGGAAAATGAATGTATAGCTAAATCTTAATACAACAGTAACCAACCACTCCAACATAAGTGCCCTTTAATTCTTCCTTATGTAAATAGAAAACATAGAGTATGCCATTGGAAAGCCAAATCCTTCAACCTTCCCTAAATTTGTGCATGGGTAAGGTGCACAATAATTAAATTCAGAAGGCATCATAGTGTTATTCTCTTATTGAATGGAAAAGTAAAATTTCATACCAGCCCAATTTTACTGAGGGGAAAAAAAACCAGCATTAAGTGCAATTTCTTCCAAAATCATATGATGCTTTCACATTCTAGGAAATCATTCGAGTTTGACAGCAAGAAAACACTTTTAAATTGGAAAAGTCTTTGGTTTTCAAACTTTTCTCCCAGTTCTCATTTCCTTTTTGCATTCTGAGGTCACTAATGTTCCACTCAAGTACACCGTTCTTGCTTTTGCACACACACCGTTCCCTGTGTGCCTATTTCCCACTTGAGGGTCATCCACAAGGAAATGTTAATTTAGCCCTATCCTTTTAATAATTATATCTCCCTGATTTATATGAATTTTTTAAAATAGCCACATGAAATTATCAACATTCAACCATTTTGATCTATAGAAACAGTAGTTTCCATGTGGTTCAAACTAATATTATTAAAAGATTGAGCTATTTCATATCTAAAATAGAAGCCTATCTAATACAATTAATAAGAGATTTTAATTTTCTTTTTGATTTATAATATGTTCTTAAGATTTTAAGTTCCCTGGATTTAGAATTTCTGTCAAATAGTATCAATAATCTTTCTTTAATTTTTGCCTAGTGTTATTTTTTTTCCCTTTTGCTATTTCCTGGGACGAATTCAAGCTGAGATTGGTCAGGAAAAGAGCATTGTAAGATAAGATGTTTTAATATAGGTATTCGAACTTTCACATTTTTTAAAGGAACTGGAGGAGCAAAAATAGGTAAATTGAAGCTGGAGATAGGGGAAAGAGTCATCAGTAATGTCAACTGAAGCATAGCAAAATCCACACACCAGAGAATGTTTGATAAACGACCTCTTCTTGCCCGGAGTACAAAGCAAAGAGGTCGCAAAGCCATGTATGAGACCACCATGACCTTAATGGATACCACTTCACTTCCACTTCCCTGATTTCACTCAAGTTCCTCTTAATAGCACACTTTTCACTAAACTAGGTCAGTGAAGGGTTTCAAAAAAAGTATTTTATAGTCCTGGAAGGAAATGGTGGTGATTCCCAGACTGCCCGTAATCCAGCTTGCAAGTCCAATTGACAATTCAAAGATTTTCATCTCCAAGGGACTATTTCTTTTTTTAAAAAAAAACAAACTAAAAATGTAGAGTTAACAATGAAATACAACTCACTCACACACAATCACACACAATTGCATTGACTATCAGATCTTGCCAGTAAACCTGTTGAAGTAGAAAAGCTTTCCTAGAATCTTAAGAACATATTGACTCCATTTGGCCCACAGGCCTAATTAATTAAGTAATTGGTAGGAGTTAGAGTGTATGTCAGGCCTAATAAGAGGAATTTTCTCTCACATTCTTAAAGAAAGTTGTTCAGCTTCTATGTGAGTAATGAATCTCCATCTACCTGGGCACTTCTGAGGCTCTCTACTCCTTACAAATGGTTAGTTCAACTCTCATGCATTAAAACTCCTCCCTACTAGATCTGCAGGTCACCTAATCATCATTACTATAAATAAATACAAATGATTATGGAACTAGAGAAAAACATTTTCTTTCAAAGAAAACTATTTCCAAAGAGACAAGCTCTTTTTCACAGAAATTGATAGCATAACTTTTTTCCTGTGGCATATATGGTTTTACATTTTCCCCCAAATCTTCCAATTCTTTGCCCCTTCCCATTGCAGTACTTCCTAAATAGTTTTAAAAAAACAAGCCTCAGTTTCAAAAGAAAAGGTTCATAAATACAATCAACAATATCAAGGGCTTGGTGCAATGGTCCATTTTCCTCCAGTAGGCACTGACACTGTACTTGGGAGATTCTTGCTGTATATGTTGCCTAAGAATTAGCTCTTTAGGACCTGCTTGTGGCTCAAATGCGGCCTCTCTCTAAGCCAAATTCAGCATATAATCACATTACCTTCCCCTTATCCCCACCCCCACCCCTTGGCATGGGACGTGACTCCCAGGGATGAGCCTCCCTGACACTGAGGGATTACTACAAAACACCAACTAGCAATTCACCTGGAAAAAGACCTTGACCATAAGGGGGAAATGGTAAATACAAATGAGTTATTATGGCTAAGAGATTTCAAAATGAGTTGAGAGGTCATTCCAGAGATTCCACTTATGCACGTCTCAGCAGGATCTCATAAACTGCCACAGTAAATATTGCCTCTGTTCTATTGTTATTGGTCCTGTTAATATTACAAATGCAGTAGTAGTACTGCTAAAATGTTCAGCATTTATTATATCCACATAAGTCTATGCATATAGAATATAGCACAGTGTCATGTATTCCTCAAAATTTTATAATTATTATGAGTACCAGGGAGGAATCTTATCATTATAATAATTTGCCACTGATTTATAAGACTTTGAAATTTCCAACCACCCAGCTTTTTAAAAATAATGCACACTTGAAATAGTTAATAAAAAGACATTTATACAGAAGAATTAATCACTCTTCCCCCAAAACTTGGACTACTAATAGGGGCAAAAATAATGATGACAATATCTTTAGCATCACCACATCTGGGTTTATGTTATTCCTTTCTACCTATGCCTAGTATGCCTTCTACTAATTTTTCCTCACTTACTCCTCTCTTTTTTGGTTTAATTTTTAAAATATATATATATATATATATTTATTTTTAAAGAAATTTTAATTTACATATATATTACATCGAAATATAGTGGATTCCCATATACCATGCCCCCCTCCCCTTCCTACACTTTCCCTCATTAACAGCATCTTTCATAGGTGTGGTGCATTTGTTACAATTGATGAACACATATTGAAGCATCGCTACTAATCATGGGCAATAGTTTACATTATATTTACACTTTGTACCACACAATTTTATACATTTTGACAAAATGTATGATAGCCTGTAGCTGTCATTGCAAAGTACATTTTTAAAGGTATTTTTGTCAGACTAACTTTTGGGATGTATGCTATAAGTGAGATTGCTGATTTAGAGGGTATATGCATATATAATTTTGTGATAAAATTTTGCCATACACCCTTTCATAGGATTGAATTTCACATTCATACTAGCATTGAAAGAGGGCACTGATTTCCCTATGACATAGAAGTAAGAATGTTTTTGAATTTGCAAATCTTTTAGAATCTGATAGTTGAGAAATGGTGTCTTGGATTAATTTTAAAAGTTCGTTTCTCACTACAGAGCTCAAGGGTGGTTGAGCATGATTTTATATATTTAAGGACCATTTGCACATCTTTTGTGAACTGTTTGTTCATACAGTTGGCCTATTTTTGTATCTGGTTGTTGATTTTTGGCTTTTTTAAAAGCTATTCAAATATTAGGTATATTAAAACTGTATCTCAGATATAAGTTTCTCTGGTTATCATTTTTATTTTTATCTTCATTATGATAATATAAAGTTTTTCCATATACTAGGCTTAAAAATTATTTAGTCCAATTATAAGTCTTTTATTTTATTGTACTTTTTATTAGCTTTGTTTTTTGATATTTAATTTTTAATATTTATTTTAAAAGAAGCTTTAGATTACATAAACATTACATAAAAAATATAGGAGAGTCCCGTATGCCCCACTTCCTCCTCCTCCAACAGTTTCCCACGATAACAACAACCTTCAATAGTGTAGCACATTTGTTACAATTGGTGAACAAATATTAAGTGTTGCTACAAACCATGACTATAGTTTACATTATAGTTTACATTCTGTCCAAACTGTTTTGTAAGTTATGACAAAATATATAATGGCCTGCATCCACCATTACAATGTCTGCAAGACATATAAATGCACTACCTTCCCCATGGCATGGTACATGACTCCTGGGGATGAGCCTCCCTGGCATCAAGAGATTATTACCAAGTGCCAACTAGCAATGCATCCAGAAAAACACCTTGACCAAAAAGAAGAAATATTAAATACAAATGAAGTTTTATGGCTAAGAGATTTCAAAGTGAGTTGGGAGGTCATCCAGAGGTTATGCTTATGTGTATCTCACTACTATAACAGTAAACAGTGTCTCAAAGAGAAGGTCTCCCAAGGGCTCTAGAAACATAGAGAGACAGCGCAGACAAGCACAGGAATTTAGCACCTTGTCAGTGGGCCTTATGCTCCAGTGTAACAGACTTAGACTCATTTATAGTTTCCCTACACGTGACTCTTCTGCTCCTCCTATTGAATCTATAAGTAGCAATATGCTTGTTAAATATATGTCCCAGAGACTTAAATCTTTGGCCCGTTCATGTGCCAGTTAGTTCTGAATCTCAGCAGAGTTGCAATACCTTTTCTCCAGTTCACTGGACTCACTCAGGAAAACTAACAAGAAGATGATGATGGACAACGTCCATCTCAAGGAACAGAGAGTGTCTGCAGCTGCAAGCAAGAGAGTTCCTCCATCTGTCCCATGAGACCCAAGGCCCCTCTCAATTAGAAAAAGGTGGGCATCACCATCCCAAAATCTTCAGGATTGGGAAATGAACAATGGGCTAAAATAGACTTATTATTACTCTATTATAGACTTATTATTATTCTAGCAACAGAAAACTTTTATCATTGATATAAAGGAAGTGGCCACGAGAGATTCTGAGGGGAGGAAGCGGGAAGAATAAGTGTAATATGGGGGCACAGCACCAAATTATTTAGAAGCCATGCTTCTGGTAATGTGCTTTCCCATCTGTATGTAGACATGTACTATAAAAGACCTCTCTCCTTTGTGGTGAATGTAGATGACTGAGTTCAGAACTGTCTCTCCTCTTGCCATCGAAGATGAGGACCCCACAAAAGCCCCCAATAAACACTCCCTTACTTACTAAGCTGGACTTTTCTGAGTAATTATTTGGTCTGACAAATCCACCTCAGTTGGGTGGGAAGCTGCCATTTTATACAGTTCCTCATTACACTCAGGCCTATTCCAATTAGTCTTAACGCTGAAAAAATTATTTGGAAAAGACATAAGAGATGCATAAAAATAACGTGTTCTTTGCAGTGAATTTAAATAAATGTAGGTTTTTTTGTAATTTGATATGTCTTTATTATTTAGTGTATTGTTTAAAAATTAAATTGTGTTACCAATTTTTTATACCCAATATCATTTTCTTAGAGTTTATTTTTCTTTTGCTCATTTCACTAAAGTTATTGTGATATTACATGGTTTCAAAAACATGAGACAATTAATAAAGAACAATTATTAATTGTCTGTGGAGACTGAGGCTATACTCAGATATACAGTGAATATGGAGCAAACACAAGGATGATTTCAGGTTAAGTCAGAGGTAAGGGAAGGAATTTAGAACCCTGAATATTAGTAAAATAATATTTTAAATTTAAATAAATAGAATTTACAAATAAATGAATGATTTTGTTATTATCTTTTAACCAGCAGAGATGAATTCCTTTATTTTATGGGATTAGATTTGTTTCAAATATGAGTACAAAAATGTTTTGTTTTTAAAAAAAGACTTAAAATGCCTTGAGATATTTGGATCTAAATGCTGGTGATATGTGCTGATATGAAAGTAGAGAATTAGGGGATTACATTGTAGTTAGTTAAAATTAGAAACATTTGTGTCTGACTATTTTTATTTTTGGATAGATTAAGATTTACAGAAAAGTTGGAAAGATAATATATAGAGTCTCACACACATAAAATGAAAAAAAATCAGACGTTCTATTTTCTTTCAGAAAATTGCATGTAACGAACTAAATTGATTTCACAGTCCACAGTATGTAATATGTCATGATTTGCAATTTGAATAAACTGTTCTAATTTACAATATATCAACGAGTAAATCAAATGAAACCTTTTCTCTCTGTCATAGTTTTCAAACCATTGATTAAAGCATCCAAAAGATAGAGGAAGAAACTCCGCAGAAGGTACTTGAAAGGAAGAGATACTGTCTAATATTATAAAGTTTCATAAATTTCTTTTCATCTGCTGGAAATATACAATACTAAGTGAGAAGAAAATAAATACATATTTTTGTGATTTTTATAATGGCCATTAGAGTTAAATTAGATGAATCAAGTATAATGAGGTTAATTGTATGGATAAAGGTTGTACAGTGAGTCAGCATTAAAGAGGGACATAAAAACCAGGCATCTGTCCCCTACAGTCATCACTACATAAGCCCTTCAAATAGTTGATTTAGCAGTAAATTGCGTTCTGTTTAGTGCTTCTTATTACATAGATCTGCCTTTCACTATAAAAGAGTAAATGAGAGTAGGGAATCCAAAGCTATGTGCAAATGATTTTGGTTCTCTCAGTTCCATTTCTTTATTGAACGTGAAAAAGTATCATGTAAAAATGTCCTGTGTTTCAAATGACTTGCACTATAAGCAGTCCCCATGGTACATTCACACTCTTGAGTTAAAAGGCAATATTACAGGCATTATTTCTAAATGGAGATAAAAAATAAAAGAAGAATCCTTCATCCTGAGTCCCATTTGGAAAAGTGGCTCAGAAGCATGTTTTCTTATTACTTCTTTTCACCTAAAGAAGTGGACCCACATCTAGGGAGCAGTTTCAGAAATGGCAAATGTGGCAGGGATGTATCAAGTGAATATGGCCTAGGCATGTGAGGAATTCTAATATAGGTATTTAGAAAGTCTTGTGAATTCTATTCTTGTTTAGGAGTCCTAACTGTAGCTTATTAGTAACATTTTTTTTAATGCCAAACAAAAGATGCTGGGTTTAGTTCCCAGTGTCAGTTACTACCTCTTCAGGCTATTTGGCACAAGTTATGTAGTAGAGGCTGCCTGGAAAAAAAAGGGGGGCCAAGAAATATGGCACATTGCTCATCAACAATTATGCTAGGCAAGAAATGCTCGGCCTGTGGATGGTCCCTCTGATTACTTATCCATGATGAGATGTATTATTGTGGTTCATGTATATACATGCAGCAAGAGAGGTAAAGTTAGCAGACAGAAAGGAAATGTTTTTTGTACTTGACCAATTTTGGGTAAACATGAGAGTGAAGCATCTTGGCTGATTGAAGATAAAAAATTTACAGCCATTCCAAGCTACTAAATTGTTGACTTTTTGATAGTCAGATACACACATTCTCAATCAAAAATAACTTCTTTTTCTGACTTTGGCTTTGTTATTTTTAAATACATTTCTTTGCTTTATATATTTTAATAGTTTAAATCTATGAAGTTAAAAACTGTATGTGACTCAATGCCCCTTCAAATGGAGATGACTGAAATTATTTAAAATATCTTTTGGTGGCATTTTCCCATATTGAATCAAAATTGGTGGGAAAAAGTAAGAATTATCTATTTTAAATTAACTAGAAACAAGGCAAGAGCGATAGGAGAAAAAAAGAACAAATGAATAAAAGGAAATTTTGGGTAATGCGTGGTAGAAATCTGACCCATAGCTCATATTCCACTGAAATAAATGGCATATAGCCCTGGTTCAACCTTTAATCCTTAAGGGATGCATGAAATTGCATGTAAACCTTTGAATAATTAAGTATTTGTGATTTTCATTTGTTTCCTGAAGAAAGAATCCATCACTTTTATAACATTCTTAGAGTGATTTAAAGTGGATCCATTGACAAAATTAGTTTTTTAAAAAAACCGTTTCCCCAAAGATACCAACTTTTCCAAACTTTTAAGGAACTTAATAATCTATATCTTTATATAATAAATAGTTATTATAAAATTAAACAGAATGTTTCATTCTGTTTCTAAAATGAAATAGATGTTCATTTCTTACATAAAGGTAGTGGTCAGGGTGACACATTGAGTATACTGTAACCAAGGAGTCATTGACAAAGGTCAACATTCTTTCATGAACGTAAAAATTAAACAAACAAACAACAACAACAAAAAACCTGGCAATAGAAAGGGACTTCCTCAACAAGATAAAATGAATTTGTAAACCCTACAGCTAATATTACAGTCAATTGTCCAACACTGAAAGCTTTCCATTTGGTATCAGAATCAAGACAAAGATGGCTTGCATTCATGCAGCTATTCTAGAGTTCAAAAAAAATTCATGAAATGCATTTATTACTTTACCAAAGGCTAATATAATTTGGTACTTATAAAAAACAGGAAATACCTTAGAATACTTTCATTTTATTAACCTAGTCTCTCAACTTGTATGCATGACATGCTTGTATTTTAATTTATTCTGTATTCTTTATGCCATCTAAACCTCAAATTTTATTATTACATTTACATGTGCTTGATATTCATTTAGTCTTATGGTTGTATTCACTCTTTTCTTTTTTTTCCATATGTGTGAGTTTCTCTCCAGGGTAATTTTCATTTTGTTTAAAGAACATATTTTTGAAACTTGCATCTAGGAACACTAGTAATTAGGAGGTACATTTTAGGGCTTGAGATGTTCTAGGCCACTATATGCATTCAAATCCTGACTTGCAACCCATGCAATGGCCTGTTTTATTATAGCCCTCTTATACTGTTCTTATGTGAGTCTTCAGAGTTTTGACTGTGAGCAAAGGAACAATTTCCACATCTATCTTTGACAGGTCCTTGACTATTCCTGCTGTCCCAATGAACTCAGACTCTGTCAAAAACACTATTTAGGGAATCAGCAACCTCATTCCAATAGACAAAAATCTCATGGTCAATAGCAACTCCAAATGCCATACCTGCTTCTCTAAATTTCAGTCTTCCCTCTAATGTAGCTCATAGATTTGTTAAGACAGATATTTTTGTTCATATGTTTGTTTAAATATTTAAACCACACTCTTAGAAGTCTTTAAGAAGATTGGTTTGAATTACCTAATTTGTTGTTATTTTCCTGGCGTCCTTAACCCTTCTATAGGACCTGGGTCACTTTTTCAGTCTGGTGTAGTACATGATCCTCTTTACAGAATAATGCTTCCAAATGCATATAAATAATTTTCATAGTTTCAAAGATAACTTATATTAAAGCACTATAAAATATTGTAATTATATACTGATACATTTGCTTTCTTAAAGTATTAAATCAAAATATCTAGTGGTAGTTGTAATAACAATAATTTCAAGGTAATGATTAGTGTAAACAATATTTTGAGATTTCTGTGACAATTGTATCATGATACAAATTATTTGCTCTTTCCATTAGTGACAAAATTTCAGCTGTTCCTAACTGTAGTCTAATTTGTTGACTACATTCGTAGTTGAAAGAAGTGTTAAATTTTGGTAAAAGTTTACAGAAATAAAGATATAACTTTTTGATTCCCCACACAGGTATATGGATTATAATTCTGTGTCCATGAGCCACAAGTTAAAAACCCTGTTCTCTCCTAGTCTTCATTTGCCCGTGCTTGCTTTCATGCCATTGGTAGCATCATTGTTTGTGGCAATTTGATATTATTTATGAATTCAAAAGAGATATTGATTATGTTTGTAAACTAGAATATTCTTCTGGGGATGCTACCTTTTGATTGATTTAAATGCAAAGCTTTTACATTTACTTGATTAAATCAAGATTAGGGCCTTGAGTTGACCATATTATGAGGGTGTGCACGGTTGAACCCCCATGCACGGTTGAGCCTCCTTGGTGGGCTATATAAATGGGCCCTCTATCAAAAAGAGGGATAAAGACACACAGAGAAAGTGAGATAGCTCCGTAGACATAGCAGAAAGATGAACAAATCAGCTGATAGTTTGCAGCATTAAGAAAACCCCTCCAGCCTACAGCTGAGATTGGAAGAAGCTGGGACCATGGAACCTTAAGAGAAAAGAGGAAAGATGAACCTTTGTAGACATCATCCACCATCTTGCTTCAATGCGTTGCAACAGACTTTGGTGAGAAACATAACCTTGAGTTGGACTCTTTAGGGCCTTGTAACTCTAAGCTTTTACCCCCAAATAAATATCCTTTATAAAAACCAATAGATTTCTGGTACTTTGCATCAACACTCCCTTGGCTGACTAATCGTCTTTTATTTACCTTCCTTTTCCTTCTCTTTCAACCACTCTAATTACATCCTTCAACAAATTGTTTGTTTGCGCTATACTTGTGATTTGAGTATGTGCACTTGAGTATATATACTTTCTATGCTCCCACAGAAAGTGTATGAAGACCACAGAAAGCAAGAAAAGAGAATTCTGAAAACTTCATAAACCAGAATGTGGGCAGTTTTCATGTTAATTATAACTTTTCTAAATTGTTTCAACCGTGAATATCTGCATCATAAAGCAAGCAGAACACAGAATGGGTCAGGATAAATGTAACTCTCTTTCATGGCTCAAAGTTGCAAAAAAGTATTGTGTTGAATTTTAGGATAGGCTTATCTCAGTCTAGGTCCATATTTTGTAGTCAGATAAAATTTCTCCAAGATTTTGGCCTGCAGTTATTCCCCAGCCTTATTTTCTATCTTTATCTAAATTTTCTTCTCTAGATTGTCTCTGTTGTGTATGTGTGTGTTTGCTTGTTTAAGTTTTCAGATTTGGAAGAACCTGTTTTTAACTGTTTTCCAAATTCAGTTTTAAAGTAAAACATACATTTTTCACCTAAAAAGGCAAAAATATTTTTGATTAACAGGCAAAATATGGTTTCCAGAGAATGTATGAAAAAAGACAGGTGCAGACAAGTGGCTAGTGTGAGGCAATTTCCAACAGGGATATAAGCACATCAGCGATAGGCCAGTAAAGAACGGCAATGAACAATTTAAGGGGCTGTCAGAGATAAACCCAGATAAGCTGAAAAACAACAGGGTGACAGGCATTAGGGGACTAATTGCACTCTATGAAATAGTGGGAGAGAAGGAATTGGCAAGAGTGAAAATCAGGGGTTTAGAGTTGAGGCCCTGGGGAAATTATATGGTATGTAATTTAAGTAGGAACCACAGCACAGGAATGAGGGAAGAATTCGAGTTACAGATTTGATCCAAGGAACAAAGCAGAATATAAGTTTTTGATGTGGTCCTTATGGTCAGAGACAGATTGGTAGCAAAGACAACTTGTTGCTGACCATCTGGTAATGAATTAAATCCTTTGCTGATGAGGGGAATTTTAGTTCTAGAAGATAAGGCAGTGTTGAGCTGTGTGGAGGTAATCAGGTCCTGATGCTGTGGATACTTGGCCTGTTTCATAAACATTTCTTACAGTAGTCTTTAGTTATGTGCCTTTAATTAGGAACACTATAGCTTTCTAATAATAGGCTCCCCTCTTTTCATTAAGGAAACATTAATGCTATATGCAAAATACTTTTTATACCTTACTAAGCATATTTAAAAATAAATTCACTCTAAGACTGTTTTAATTTTTCAGAGCTTATGAATGTCTTCCACTCAAGAATTCACCTATTAAAATATTTTCCCTGCCATTTCAAATGGCACATCGTCTAAACTAAGAATTCCAGTATATCTCTAAATTTGAAATATTGCCCTGCTACTAAGCTTCACATTTAAATTATTCCTTTCAAAGTTTAAAAGCATCTGTCAAAATTTGGTAGACAATATTTTCAATAGATGCCATAATTCCTCATTTTTTTACAGAAACCCTATTATTAAATCAGCCTGCCAAATCATATTTTAAAAATTTATCCTCATTGCCTAGTCTCAAATTGGTACTGATGCCAATGTCAACATCGTTCTGAACAATTCCAATAAATTATTTCATAAATCCTAACTTTAAAGCATCCACTAAAATTTTTTCAATCTGGAATGCAAATCATAATGTTTTGGGGGATATGGCAATTTGAATATCACTTTTACTGTTCCCCAAAGCTCCGATTCTGAATAAAATGTTGCTCTTCTCTTTCAGTTTTTGTATCACCCTGTTGACTTTGCAATCTGAAAGCTATTGATCTTTAATGATCTGTAGCACATCTGTATGCATAATACTGTCTTCCAAACTCCTCAACAATACAAAAACATTAGGCACGTATCACAGAGCTCTTTAATACATTCTCTATGCAACAGTGCTTTTCCAAAATGCAACCCATTTTTGCATAAAAAATAAGATTGTACTGTATGGGGATAATCAGGAAGTTTGCTGAACTTATATGCTCTTTTCTTCCTGACAGACTTCAGATACAGTAATTGTGGAATTTGGTAGTTTCATTCAGACATAAATGATGAGACTTTACTTTAGTCACCATGAAAGATTTCCTTCCACTGAAATATCCTGACCAGGCAAGATTTATTAACAAAGCAAAATTTCAATCAATTGATTACCTTATATGAAATAATTTGCAGTCAGTCTGTCTATTCATTTGTATGAAACCATTCATTAAACCTGAACTACTTTGCACATAAAATAAATTGATCGTACCCACTTGTCACTATTATTTTTATTGCATAAATGTATCTAAAAATGTATTATTTTTCTTCTTTGCTGTATAATGGAAAAAGTGACTATAAGGATGCAATAATGTACTAGTTAGAATAGCTTGGCTTAATTTATTTCTTAGAGGAAATATGTTTTTTCTCTAACTTGGAATGGCATTTTAAGAATTCTATTGTCATAATTTTAGACACTCTACCTTTCTTTCTTTTGATCTTGAGTCCTGCTTGTGTTCCAGAGCTACTAGAATTTAGACGTGATGCTCCATAACCACACAAATACTCTTTCTACCTTCTGAAAGCAATGTTTAATTCAAGAAAGGAAAGGGAGAATGGTTGAATCCATTTAGACTAATAGCATATTTTGAGCACCAAAGAGCAATGTTCTTATTATAGAAAGATGCTTCATTTTTTCCTCCATTATGACAAACAATTTTGTGAGAAACTGGCAAATCCTCCACCTTTGTCTATTTTTCCCTAATATGGAAAATAAACTTTAGATCCCTATTTCTTTTCCTCTCTGATATTAACCCTTTCCATAGTTCTCTGTGTTCATGACTGAAGGAAAATGTGGGGATTTCCTGTTTGTGTCCATCATCTGGTCTGCAAATAAAGGAATACTTCTTTGGGCCTGCACAAATTGTGCCTCTAAACCTAAGTTTAGAGATTATTAAGTTTTTAACATTTCTGATTATAAGAGAGGCACACTTGGGAAAATGTTGTCTCTTTTCTCTTATCCTTTCCCATATCTAGCTTGTTTGGGAGTATCCAGAAATAAACTAAAGCTGATACAAAGCCTAGAAAATGTATGATTAAAGGAAACAAACTAACAAATGCACAAAAGCACCTTCTTATTTAGCAACCACCAACAGAATAAAAACTATTAATACAATGACAAAAACAATGTTTGCCTACATTTTTTTCTCATATAATAAACTTTGTTTTTAAAGAGGTTTTAGATTACAGGAAACTTACATTGAAAGTCTAAGGGAGTACCATGTATCCCATCTCTCCCCTTCCCATATCTTCCCCTATTAATTACATCTTACAATAGAATGGTACATTTGTTACAGTTGATGCATAAATATTGAAGCATTGCTGCTAACCAAGGTCTTTAGTTTACATTGTGGTTTATACTTAGTTCTAATGTCCTAAAAATGCCCTATGTCCCACCTATTATTTCCACCCCATCCCCTTAAAACCTCCGGTAACCACGATTTTATATCAATGTTACATGTTCTTCCATTACTACGATATTAATAATTTTACTTTGTCCATGGTTGCATTCCCCCCTTATGTTTGTTCTTTCCTGAATCTTGAAGATTTTGGTATAATGATGCCCACTTTGCCTCAGATTGAGAGGGGGTTAAGATCTTATGGGGCAGATGGAAGGATCTGTTTTGCTTGCAATTATAGATGCTCTCTGTTTTTGGTGGGTTGGGGTTGTCCATCATCATTTTGTTTGTTTTCCTAAGCGAATCTGATTAACTGGAGGGTAGGTGTTGGCCCCAACTCTGCTGATATTCAGGGCTCAACCAGCATATGCACAGCCAAAAGATTTAAGTCTCTGAGGCCTGTATTAATGAGTATAGTGTTAATTATAGGCCCAAATAAAATAAATAAAAATAAAAGCACCTTCCAACTTAGTAACCGCCAAAGGAATAAAAGTTACAATGTCAACAACAACAAAAAGTTTGGCTAAGATTCAAAGGTAAGTTACTCAAGTTAAATGAGTAAAACTGTAGCTTCTTCCAGCTGTCGCATTAACTCTTAGGACTGAATCATTAAATCTTTCCAGGTAAATCTGTCAGCCAATCAAGAAATTTTTACATTTATCGGGGTCCTTAGCACAGGGATCTAGATGGTCACAGATTACTTTCTCACAGCATAATGTTTAATGTGTTGTACAGCACATCAACGAAAACTAGCCAAGACTGACATAAACTTGGTGACACTTTCTGGAGCTCCTAGTGCCAACAAGATGTCTTTGTTAGGTGAACATAAGAACCAAAACTGTTCACAGCCTGCTGAGATAAAGGGTTCCTGGGAATTGCTGAGTGTTAAACTGCTGTCCTAAAATGCTTCATTTTGTGCTCTTATTCAAGCTTGTGCTTTTGTTGCAATTGGCTCCCTATCTAGGAACTTGCTGTGCTCTGCTGGGTTAACCATGATGGGCAACCATTAATTTCACAGTGGCCCCAGTGGAGCTCAGGATTACCTCTGCCACAAAAGGGTGATACAGATCTTTGAAAGCAGAAGTGATCCTTTTGTTCATCCCATCCTCATTTTAAACCGGTCATTTTGTCTTCCCTATCTTTTCTCCTTTTCTCTGGAAACTCATCCAACAGCCATAGTGCAAGCTCAAATGCAGTTGCACTTTATCAGCTTCAAAAATATCAAAGAACAATTATTGGGACTGTCTAGGGGAGTATTCAACAGAGTTAACATCTATATTGGTACAATGGTAGATGTTTAGAAAGTGTCTCAACCCTCACAACTAAGATCATGGAATGACTGGTTAGCATTCAATGTCTATGTAATAGAAGGAAAGAGGATTTGTTAAAGGTTTCTATTTATTAAAAATGTTTATTTCATTACAGATTACATGAACACTATCCATCCTTTTACAAATATTTTTGAGGAGAATTTTAATTGAACATTTACTATATGCCAGGCACTAAGTATATACAGCTGTAGACTACAGAGACAAAACTGTACTCTCATGAAGCTTGCACATGAGTAGGAAAGAAAAATACTAAGTGATTATCCAAATGTGTGTTTGTGTCAGTAGTGGTAAGTGTTAAGAAAGAACATAAATCAAGTTAAAGAGACAAGCAAGAAAAGGGTTTGTGGTATTTAGATAAGGTGGTTAGGTAAGGCCCTTCTGAATCAAATATAGATTTGAGTACTTGTAAATTGAAGGTATTTATCCATTCATTCAAAATATAATTATTGACTGCTTATGTATAATGCAGATCAGGTTTTTTTGTTTGTTTTTTGTATTTCATCTATACTGTTTACATTCTTCTAACATTAACTATTGTCACTCTGACATGAGATTAAGATCTTAGGTTTTGATATCAGATGCCCTGTGTTTGCATGTTACTCTAGTGTGACCTTGGATAATTTGTTTCTCTAAGGCTTAGTTTTCTCGTACATACATTATATATACGTTTTTGTTTATGTATTGTATAAATGAACCATTAATTTCATATAGATTTTTTTATGTGTATAAAGGAAGTAACAATCAAGAACTGCCTAGCAAAATGCTTGGAACAAAATTCAAGCTCATTAAATGTCAGTTATCAGAATTTCAAAGATCCATGCATGGCCAGATCATTCACGTTAAAAATAAAATATCAATTATATAGTGCAAGGAACATTTTTAAAATCATTATAACCTTCCACATGTTAATAATAGCACTTTTAGAATGAATAGTCACAAACTGGAATATGGAAAATTATATCTGTATATTACTTTTCTATAAATGAAACAAGTTATCTCATAAGTCCCCTTTTCTAAGATATTATTAGTTCAAGGTTTCTCAATTACTTTTGGAATTTTCCCTTTATATCCTTTTCTCATGGTGACTTATTTTTAGGAATACTATAGATTTCGTTTTGACAGAACTAAAGAGAATGGTGTCTATATTTGTTTACTGTAATATCTGTGCATTCTAATAAAGTCTTTGGTCATCAAGGTCTTCAGACTCAGTCCTCATGTCCCTTTGGGGATACAGGAACACATATCTGCTTTCCCGGCATTAGCCAGGACCCTGAAGCTGGTGTCTAGCCTAGACTTTTGCTTCAGCCAATGCACTGAGCTCTTTTGCCCTGACTTCTTGCCCTACTTGATTTTGGCGTCTATATGAGGCCAGCAAATGTGGTGACTCCTTTACAAACCAAGACTTGCAAGTCATTCCTGCCAAGTCTCTTTACCTAGACAACGTTTGTTGTCCACAAACATTGATGTGCATTATTTGTATCTCGAGGGCTTGTTAAATCACAGAATGCAGAGCTCCTCTCCCAGAGTTTCTGATTCTGTGGATCTGAGTTTCTAGGCAATGCAGATGCTTCTGGTACAGGTACTATACTCGGAGAACCGTTGACCTGATGAATACCTATTTCCTTTCGGGTTAGAAGGTCATCATGCTGCATTTTCCTTTCTTCATATTTTATAATATAAACTTTATATCTCGATCTTTCAAAATTGCCTCTTAAAATTTAAAGCTTAATATTTGGAATTTGAGAAAAATAATTTCCTTTCTCTTATAAACAAAAAGTTATTTGTCTTTTAGACCAATGGTTTTCCTCTTTATTCCTTACTATGCTATGTATTTGCTTCGAACTAAGATTATTGCAATGAAATACGAAGAGGAAAAATTATTTTCTAATTTCAAATGTGCTTTTCATTTAGAAAGAAAGAAATTTGCATGTGACTGAAAAGTATCTACAGTTTAAGTCTTCTCTAGTTTAGCCTCCTGTTTGCTAAATATGATTTAGTCACATAGCAGCCTTCCAAACTCTGGAGGTATTATACAGTTCTATAGTTATGCTCTGTTAAATAACACTTAGGCAGATTACAAGTATTTAGCTAAGTAATATGAGCAACCATTTACAATCTGTTTGATTTTGCTTATGGTAATTTTAAGAGATTATGCTGGATGCACAAATAAACTAGCTGAACCTGCTGAATGAAAATGTATGTACTTAATCCTTTTACTCTTACTGCATTTACCTTAGACCAAAAAAATTGTTTTTTTTATAGCATGTCCCTAAGAGCCTAAATGAACACCTTGGCCATAGAGGACACTATTATATACAAATGCAGAGACAGATACACACATATACATATGTACACACACATACATATGCTCATAAATTTGGTAAACTGTGATAAGGCTAAACCAGATCAGCACCTATACACACGAGTTTACTTATAAAGTTTATATGAATAAAACTATGTATCTTTCAGACTTTCACATTTCCTGGATTCAAGCAAATTAGGCAATGTACCTGTTCTAAGATTTTAACTATCATTTTTTCAAGTTGCATCGAATTTAAGTAGGACTCATTTATAAGGTCTCTATTTTGATTACTGAGATTTGTACATATCAAATTTTGATTGTTGGGTTTGTTTGGTTGATTGATTGTTTTATAAGCAGGCTCTCCACGTTGTATAAATCTATGGGGTGCACCTCTGGATATATAATATCCCTGGGTTTTTGTGTGTTGCACAAACATTTTTTTGAAATGTATTTTTTATTTTTGTTTGTTAAAAAGATACTGAGTTTGCATAAATATTACATAAAAATATAGAAGATTCCCATATGCTTGCTCCCTACATCTCCCACATTTTCCCACACTAACAACTTCCTTCTTTAGTGTGGTACATTTGTTACAATTGATGAAAACATTTTGGAGCATTATCACTAAATTTAGATTATAGTTTACATTGTAGTTTACACTCTCTCTGGCATAATTTTGTAGGTTATGGCAATGAACATGCATTTATACAGCATGGAAGCAGAGTTAACATATTTTATTTGAAACAGTTATAGGATGAAGCTGATAAGGCCAGTGCATATTCTGAGCAGACAATTATAAAAGTTTCCCTCTTCTTTGTAGGTGAGGTTGTTATTTTCAGGAGGTGAGGCTGCTATTGTGTGAGGAGTTCTACATCTTGTCATTTGTCTCTGTAATATAGATCTACAGAGACATATATTCTCTTTCCAAAATGGTGTCAGCCCATATCAGAATCCTCCCTACCAGCTGTCAGCTGTTATTTCTGCTTATTCTGAGCAATCAACAACTCTTTTACATTTCTACAGATGTAAAGTCTGTGGTTTAGTCTTCCCGTTGGTTGGAAAATGTATTGGCTTCATTATAGACCAGGTCTAGTAAGCATTGCTGTAATACCAACTGATGCATTCTGGTCCAGGATCTCAATAATTTCAACTCCATTTTGCTAATTGAAGACAATGTTAACACAGTGCTTGCCAATAAATCCTGTCAAAATACTGATAATATTTAAGGGCTCTCTATGCTTCAAGAATGCATTATTATTTTAGATTCTGTGTTAGTCTTCATTGCCTCCCTTATGGTTATTTATATTTGATACCTATTATTTTACATACCTAGAAACTATTTCCCTTCTTTTGGTAAAAAGCATCTTAATTTTCTTTTGGAAGACACTCTTTCTTCAATCTCAATTCACGTGATTTAGGGGGGAGGCAGATTCCATGTTAGACATTAGCAATACCTGTTACCCAGGTGTGGCCATTCAGGAATCTTCAACCACTTCACTAACCTCATTATCCCAGCTAGACCAACGAGGTCCTCAAACGTAGATTTTACTAGGATGCAATAGAAAAAGGAACCTTTTTTTTTTTTTCAAAAAGAATATCTAAATTGATACAATATGTTCTGGTTCCACTGGTTATCATTCGGTACTACTTGTAGTTGAGGATAGCCTCCCTAAAAATAAAACCAACAAAGATAAAAAGCAAAACAATGATGATAAGTTACAGAGAGCTCTTCTTCAATGTATCATTTGAATATCTATGTGAAGCCATTCTTGAAGTTGGTCCTACCTCTGGACTTCTGTTTTGCCATCCAGATGTTCCAATTTCATTGCATCAGTTTGAATTGGGTTTCTGCCACTCACAACTAAACTGTGTCACAACGTGCATTGGTTAATAGACTATCCCTAGTCCCAATACTAGCAAGGATAACAACAAAAGTATCATGGAACCACAGAACAATGGCTGAACATGTGAAAAATGTACACACTCATCTCCTGGCATCATCCCATAATATTATCACCCAAAGTGTACTAAGAAACCGTTTGTGATTATGTGCATGTGTGTGTAAATTTGAGAGCTGCTAGTTCCTCATCTTTCTTTTTGGTCTTCCCCTGTGTTAATTTTATCTTTACCCAAAAATCGTGGGGCTACTTTTGTTTCATAATATTTAGTGATATTTCCTTTTTTATTAAACCAATTCTTTTAAGTAGGAAGGGGCTGTATAAATATAACACAGCAAGTGGAGACTGATGATGAGTTATGGAAGTAAAAGCACACAGTGACAGCTCTGAACCTAGGAAGTCAGAAGAGAGTTGCTACTGGGTGATTACATGTCCTGTTGAATGTGTGCTTCCAGGATAGGGCCAGCAACATAGTGACATTCTCAAATAACTTTATTAAGGTCTTCAAGGTATGCTGGTGAACTCTGATAGTAGAAGACTTGCCCATCTGACTGAACTCTAGATCCTGTGCTTTTTGTCTCATAACATCATGTGGAATATGAGGGCTGGAAAGAATCACTGTTACCTCCATGTCTTTGCTTCATTGACACACTCAGGAACTGATACTTTTGCTGAATGTAATATTTGCCCAATATGTTGAGATAGTTTTATGATTTCACTCTGGGATTCTGATAGACATATATTCACTCTGGGATTCTGATAGAATATATGTCTGATAGACATATATTCACACTGGTGCTCCTGTTTACTAGTTGAGATAATTTGGGGTTTAGATTCCTCCCTTGTAAACAGGAATAATTTTAGTATTTTATAGGGTAGTAGTTATTATTAAATGAGGTAATCCTGAATAATGCTAAAGTATGATTTATTAGTATTGGCATCAAACATAAAAATTATCATCTAAAATGAGTCCAATTCTCAGGTAAAGATAATTTTAGTCATGATTTCCAAGATATTTAATTCATTAAAATATTATCGATATACATGCTATATCAAGAAATTTTTTGCCTGGGATTACCACTTGATTTATTTGTTCTACCTGACCTTTCTCACTCTTTTTCCTATGTGACTACCTTGCAAGCATATTGGCCAAATGTTCCTACTGGTACTCTGTGCCCAGAGTATGCACATACATGAGACAATTCCCACGAGGGAAGAGAAACTAAGACCCCTGAGACAAATGAATCTCCCAGAGAAATGGAAAGATGCTTTTCTCTGGAATTCAACATAGCATGGAATCAGAGCACACAAGAAATGATCTATCAGTACAGCCTCAAGGTCACAATTTCCAATTCAGAGAATCACCCAAGAGAGGGTTTCAGAATTAGTAAGTGCTTCTGGGACTGCAGCAGGGAGCAGTGCAGGAGGAAACACCATTTGTAAAGGTGAAGAAGCTACTGTGAATACTAATTTTTTTCTGTTTTCCAAGCAAATGACAGAACAGGCAAGCACTCATCTAATTGAAATCATATGAAATGAGAAATGGTAATAATTGTAATTTACTGGAAATATTTAAAATGTTAAAATTGACAATGATTTACAGAAGTTATCCATGACATGTTGGACAGTCAGAAACAAACAAACAAGCAAATAAACTAAAATCCCAGAACTCGACAAGAATAAGAAAGAAAAAGGCTTAAAATACTACGATTCTTTTCTTAAAGCAAGATAAAGAGACAGGAGGAGAACAAATTGATAAGGCCTAGGTACAAGGTTAAAGTTTTAGTATTCAGGAGTTTTGGGAAACCAAACTAAAGTTGTTTTATTAAATAACATATTTAAGTGGTTCTATTAGGGTAAATACATGCACTTTTATTTTATTTGTGTACTTTATATTGCATGGTAATGTATCAATAAATAATATTGATACAATATTCATGATGTGGATAGTGATATTTTTACCTTTATAAAAGGCTTCTAATTTTGTGATAAATTCTCACTACCATAATTTTAGTCAGTCTTGGACCAATTAAGAGGCTTGTCAAGGCCACACAGCAAATGGGCGGAACTGGGGCTGAATTTGCATTTCCTAAATACTCAATTTTCTCCCATCCTATTATAGCCTCTCAAATAGGCTTTTTCCACATTTCATATTTGACATGGAGAATACCATCTCCATAGATCTTATGTTACATATGGCTACATTAATGTCCTAAGCTCAGTATATTTTCCACTGAAACCAAATAGGCTAATACCTGCCTCAATTGAAATGGGCTGATACTGAATATGTTCTAATACTAGTTCTTATTTTCTTAACAATTCAAAAATTATGAAATTGGAAATGTCATCGTTTAATTTATAGTAGTAAGTGTGTGATATTTCTGGAAAATTAGAATTCTATTTCATCCAATCAAATAGTCATGTTTTGGTCTTCAGTAAATTTCACCGCATTTCAAGTGCAAAGCAAGATTATGTGTGTTGCTTTGAGGTTAATATCCTTAGAAGAAATGTCACAAGAATGTGACCAGGTGGAAAACTTTGAGATGGACAGAGTTGAAAGTAATGGACAAAATTGGGAATATGTCAGGGAATTCAACATTTTAAACACAAAATTATTCAAGCAGCTATCTCCATGTTAACTAAACTTGCCAACTTAATTACAATTTCTACTTTGCCCTGAAATTGGCAATCTTTATAGAACTTATAGACAGAATTTTATTGTCTAGTTAAAAAGTATTATAATTTTTTCTTTTTGTCCTATTATTCAATTTAGGGAACTTAAAATAAAATTATCCATCACTGTCATGACACTCACCTTAGAATTCCTTTTCAGTTTATCAACAGATACAGTACAATAGTGTTCTCCATAATTACTTCATATGTATCTTAACTTATTAGTTCACATTTTTCCTGCTGTGTATTATTCTTTAAATACATTATCTTACTAACTTTCCCATTAAAATTAATCTCTTCTTCATCTGAATAATTTCACCAGCTGCCCAGATCCATCTGTATTTTTGATCCAGTTGACTTATTTTCTCTAGATGCTAGCATTTTATTATTACAGATTTGAATGTGTACTTGTTTACATTTTTCACTGACTGCTTAATGAATATTTTGAACAATACCAATCCACATTTTGATCTCCAGGGATCTTTCTTGATATATCTATCTTCCAAAGAGGCATAGAATAATTTTAGTTTCCTTTTAGCTGGGTTGATTTGTATATTCTTATTATATTATTATTTGCATGCAGTAAAACCTTAAGAAATGAAACCCTCAATTAAAGAGATGTCAATTAATGAGATTACTTTTTGACAAAACTGAACATTTACAGAAAATAAAAATAACAGCAAAAACAAAAAAACCACAAAGAACTTGCAGGTATTGAGTTTAAAATCTACTCTTTTGCAAACTCCTGGATCAATTTTGCTTTAGCTCAGTTTCCTCTACCTTTCACAGCCACAATGACAACTAATGCTACAAATTACAAATTAGAATCACATCCTCAGGCATTCTATTAGGAAATATGCCACAATCCTAACAGTAAGGGGAAGAAAGTTAGATCCAATGGTTTCATGTGCAGGGTGTTAACTCTGGTAATATCCCCTCCTCCAGCTCTACACATGCAAACGCATACCCAGAGAGAGTAACTAGTACATCTCATTAACAAAGAATTATGGTGATCTAGATTCCCCTCTTTTCAGGAAGAGATAAAGTATCTTTGCTTGCTTTCTTAAGACAGGCTGGCTAATCTCTGGTTCATATGATGCAGATTTTAGATACATTTTTTTCTGCATACACCTGCTGGTACATAAAACATCTGGACATGTAATCCTTTCTACCTTACATTTAAGACAGGTTCTACCTCAATCAACTCCATGGCAGTGCCAGTTTATATATTCTGAAAACTTTTTCTTTCTTGAGAAGAGAGAACACAGCAGCTAAAAGTGAGTTATTACCTTTATTGGAGTCACGTTCAGCCTTATACTGGCAGTCTGCCCTTCATAGTGAACATCCTTTATATACCTCCACTATCGCAGACCCTGCTTCTGCTACATCACTTCAATTCTCCAAGAAAACTTTAAGATATTAAATGCCCAATATTTGCTGTCTATAATCTCCCTTCCTCATCTTTTCTCCCTTTTCCCATGCAAGCTTTGAATCCTAGCTTTGACCAAGAAATTTGATCAGTCAGGTTCTCAAGGGGTTTTCATCATTCAGAATTTGTTTAGCATGAGCATATGATCAGTCCAGGTCAGGGCAGTGTGGGGGGTGGCAGTGCCGATAAAGTGACCATTTTCTAAATGGAGAAAATAGCATGAGCATACAAAAGGAAAGAGAAACAAGTTCATGTTGGCTAGCATATGAAATTAAAAGTCAGAATAAGAAGGGGAATAGTTGAAGGAATAACTAAAATCTCAATTATACAAATTTTACTATGGATTACCTTGGTTAATTTATATGACTAAATTAATCTCCTGTTACAATCTTTTTTAGATGTCAATTATAAAATCTGAAATATTCTGAGATTTAAATGAAAAAGTAGATCCCTATCAAAGTGGCTTGTTCATAATAGATAAGAAATAGATGAGATAATAGATAAGGAAAGCAGGGTGAAGAGACAAAATACAGAGATTCCAAAGAACTAGGAACACAATGACTAGACCTGAAATCTCCAAGGAGGAAACCTATTGTTTGGTAAGTCACTGGATGGGTGAACATTAGATTAGTGTGGTAGAAACATAGCAAAAAGTATCCAAAATATAGCACAATGTATCCAGGCATGGTATAACCCTAGCCAATCTTATATTGCTTTTGGGTTTCTTAATATTATTTATTCAAGAAGCAACTCTATTTATTTGTATTTTAACTTAGAAATGTCAGTGTCTCTGAAAAAAACAAAAGTGATTGTCTGGGCTTGAGGAAATATTGTTGCTATTTCTGGTGCCATAACTGGACAATCATAGCCCTGCCATTTTTTTAAGTCAGCAGGGTATTCAAGTGCCACTTGAGAAAAAAAAAATATGGTTTCTGGTTCTTGCCATAAATGTTCCATGAAATCCTTCCGAAAAGTGCAATAGTGCAACAAAATTAGCTATTCAAAATGTATGTTAGTGTTGGAAAAATACCCTGGAAGAGGAAAGTAGAGAATTATTTTAAGAACTGATGTCAAATCTTGATAGTCAATCTTGATGTCAAAGAGGATGTTATTCCGAAGTAATATATGAAGATTTACAATTCTGCGAGTCAAACTGAATGAGAAAAGTTTTTGGAATATCATAACCAACTTATTTCATTTGTATTTTCTGTTTAATGTATATGCAAGTGTGATATACTAAAAACACTACACTGATTATAAAAGATGTAGTACCATAAATATAAAATAAGTTAAGACAAAAAAGCAAGATAAGTTTTAATTAGCAGTGCTCTCTTATTTTTCTGTCTCCATGGTAATTAAAAGACTATAGTGGCATAAAATCGACCATGTCTTGGATTAAGAAAGATGGTAGTTGCTCATGTGCTATGAAATCGTTACAATGTATGTATCCTAAAATAATCCTTTTTATAGATATTTCAGAGCTTTTCTTTTCCTTTTCCCAGTAGTTCTCTTATAGCATTTTAGAAACACCACGTACCATTTCATGAAAAATTTCATGTTTCAAATTTTTGAATGTGAATTAATTGGAGAATGTGCAGAGGACACATAAAAGAAAAACAGAGTTAAAGTGCCTCAGCCCTTAAAACAAATGAAGAGAAATTGTGAGATCATACTAGATTAATTTGTTTATAAACTTCTGGTGTTTTATGGCCATATCCCACAAATTGTTCTGTTCTCTAGAAAGCATAGCTTCTTTAGTTCTATTAGTTTATATAAATAAAAGTGCTTAAGATTATTCTTTTTGTAGTCTTAGGAAATGTAAAGTCTACTTAAGGGACAAGTTTCCCTTAAAATATATGCCATTCTTACTCTTAGAACTTTTAAGCTAGCGTTAAAAAGTCTTATAGGCAAATAGAAAGCAGAAAAAATAAATTTAAGAAAATTACTCACATGTCTAAGCATATAGAATAAATGAAAACCTAGAAATACTTAAGTCAAAATGCACTAAATTGTGGCCTCCATTTTGCACCTGCATTGCGTGGGCACAATTCAAATGAGATAACATCTGGCATATTGTAATCAACAATTGCAGAAGCATTTAGATTGTGGCTGCACTTATAGGGAAAGAGGAGGAAAATGCATTTATGAGGATGTCAGTATAAAATAGGTTCAAACTCACAATTTCCACATCACTTATTCTTCAAATACGAGAGACCAAAGCCAAGACTAAAAAAATTCTAACAGGAAACCAGAGGTTATGAAGCTACCGAGACTTCAAAGAGTAGTGGAAAGCGGATGAGTTTGGACATGCTCAAATCTGGTTACACATCACAGTTTCACATTGCTAAGATGTGGAGCAATAAAGCAATTACCTAAAATCTTTCCTTCACCCTTCTCTAAGTTGTAAAATGAGAATATTAGAAACCGTGTGGGTTTATAGTGAGAATTATTGTGGACTGCCGTGAGATAAGCAAGAGGCAGCCTTATGAATGGCAGTTTCCCGTTTCTTTTCTCTTTCTTTCTGTTTCTACATTTTATATAATGATAACAATTTTTATGCATTTAATTTGGCTCACTTTGTGCTATTTTTACTTATAAAACACCAACTTTAACCCTGAGGGTTTGGGAATCATTCACTCATTCTAAACTGTGTCTTGAATGCCTCTTACGTGGAAATTAACCTGCTGCAACTGTGAGCACAGAGCCTTGAGTTCATATAATCTGCTCGGTTAGACAGGCATTAATCATCTGTACTTAAAAAATAAAGTAACATTACAAGTCTGATAAACATAATGGGTGAGGAATATACCCTGTAACATGAAAGGGTGCAGAAGTTGAGGAAGTCAGGGATGAATTTAGCAAACTGAAAGGAGAGGAGAAAATACCTGGGGAAAAAATGCAAAGGACAAGCATAAAGACAAAAGAAACAACACAAGGAAGTTATTTTTTTTTCCCAGAAAGTAGTACTGTATATGAAATTAAAGGATAGATTTGTTATTATTGAAAATAGATGGAACATTATTAGATAATTAAAATTTATAGAGGTCTTTATCAGGTTATGTGAAAGTAATAACAGAGTTATCTATATACAGTGTAGGCTATGAGTTGTGTTCAAAATATCTTTGAAATTTTATAACAATGAAAGTATTCCTTGAAATGCAAAGTTTGCCAATAATGGACATTTTGACTGACAGGCAGATTAATTTAATTCGCAATGACATCTCTTTGAATCACAAGGTCCAAACTTGGGAGAGATATAAGATACAAAGCATAAGTGAAAACACTGGAGTTTGACAAGACAGATGTTTACACATATAACCTTTCCCTTAATCATTCCTACATATCTCTGTATTTAGCTCAATTGGTGTCAGAAAAAGAATTGTAAAAGAAGAACTTCACTTTTTAAACTGGATTGGACAATCATTTCTGAAATAGATTGCACAACCACAGTAGTGCAATATATATATATTTATATACACACACACACACGTATATACACATATATATGATGGTAAGGCAGACTGAATACAGTGTTGATGTAAGAGAATGCAGCTGCCAAGTAGCATTCCGACTTAGCTGGAGGATGAGAATTTCCAAGAGTACAAATCCTAAGGGAGTATAAAAGTGGGATTTTATCTTAAACATCTGGAATGCACACCATAAATTGGACAAATGATATAGAGAGTGTTTTATTAAGTTAAAATATTAGTCTAAATTATTTATCAGTTCAACATATTTGCTCATAGAAGATAGTAATATAATTTCAATTTACTTTTCCTTTCCCATAAATTTGTAGGTAGTATGTTATCTGCAAGGCACTTTGTTAGGCATAGAGATGCATCAACATGCAAGACAATCATGTCCTTAGTCCTAGAGAATATATAGTTTATCAGTGAATATGACAGTTGTGTAAATAATTATTACACAGTTAATATAGGAAAAGTAAAGAATGAAAGAGAATTGGAGAATAGGGCATAATAATCTGGGGGAGGAAGGAATTTAAGAAAACTTTCCATAGGATGTGATTTGAAGTTAATCTTTACCAAAGAATGGTAATTAGCTAGGTGGAAGCAAACAAAATTTGGAGGAGAGGTAAGAGTGCACTGCATGCAAAAGAACAGCATATGAGGGGGAAGTCTGTTCAGTGTGGATGGAATAAAGTACAAGATGAGATGTATGAAGAGATGCAGATAGAGAAGAAGGCAAGGGTCAGAAGATAGAGAACTTCATGACCCATATTAAGAAGTGGGGGTCTATCATCTAAGATATATTAAGTCTTGTACTAAAGGAGTGATTAAGCTCGGAAGCATCTAGGTAACAGCTGGATTTTTTAAAAGATCATTTTATGAAGAATTTGGAGAAAATTTTAGATACAAAGCTGGACTTGATATAGTCTAGCTTAAAATCAATTGATTTCAATGGGATTAGAAAAAAACCTGAATTATTAGGAGAAATATTTAAGATATATGGGGCAAAATGCCCTAATTGATTTGGTATGGAGATGGGAAAGAATGATTATAGAGGTTATGACTGCAAATAACCAAGGAAGCTATAATACCAATTACTGAACCAGGTTACCATTTATGAAGGAGATAGTTAGCAGATGACATAAGCTTTGATCATGTTGAGTTTGAGGTGCCTACCAAACTTCAGGTGGAAAAGTCTAGTGGACAGATTTTGGGCTGATGAGAGAAATATGGGATGGAGCTGGAATGTATGAGGAAAAATCTTTAAAACAATAGTGTTCCCACGAGGATGTGGCTTTGGGATGACTTTCTAAATCTGAGTTGCAAAATTTGACAAACCAATTATGCCATATAAATATGGCAGATTGGATCATTCAGTACTGATTGTACTTCCCTTCCCCTTCCCCTTCTGCTTCCGCTTCCGCTTCCGCTTCCCCTTCCCCTTCCCCTTCCCCTCCCTTCCCTTCCCTTCCCTTCCTTTCCCCTCCCCTCCCTTCCCCTCCCCTCCCCTCCCCTCCCCTCCTCTTCCCTTCCTTTCCCTTCCCTTCCCTTTCATTTCTTCTGTCCTTTTTCTTTGTTTGTTTAGTTCATTGGTAAAAGATTTATAAGTGTTTCTGTTGTTCATTCCCTGGTTTCTTGTTAGCTGGGGCAGAAACTGCAGTTGCTGAAGAATTTCAAATAGAATGTTTTTTTGTGGTGCATTTGGATAGCTCTCCTGTTGACATTGCTTCTGGAAATTTGGTATATGAAGTTACTAGGTAGTCATTCTGAAATCCTGAAAGCCAAATAATATCCTTAAGTAAATTGTTTTTCTTTTTACCTACCTAGAATGGATTTTATTGCCAACTACTAAGAATCCTGTCCTATTGAGAACTAATTAGGTTTTGCTCATAACTGGTTATATAAATTGTGGGGACTAGGTGCAAAATGAAAAAGCACGGCCCCTTATTTTTAAAATATTAAGAATGTAAAGATGGCAACAGCATAGCATTAAATTAGTATGGTGCCCTGTGTGATGGTACAGGTGACAAACTCATGAAGCCACCCCCAGCAGAAATATGGAACCATTACATAGGTTGTGGAGGGTGGGGGATGTTCTGCTCATACAATCCATTAGGAAGTCAGGCTTATTCAGGCTCCGGTGTCTTATAGCTGTAGCATCTAGAACAGCTGTTAATTTGGTGGGTCATGGAAGTAAAGGGATAGGATAATCACTTATGAGTTTATCATTTCCTGATTGAAGTGATACATGCCATTTCATCATATATATAATTGGTTCAAACTAGCCACAAGCCCCCTCCTAACTGAAAGGGTACTGGGAAATATAGGGGAGCAAATTTTAATACTGTTGAGCTTTACAGTACTTGTTCATATCCTGATGTACACTCGTACAAGTTAGAGGAAATCCTGGAAATTCACAGATCTCCTAGCACATGAACATAGATAGCCTTTACTCCTAGGCATGTCATGAAATCATAGGAGAATAGAAAATGTGCTTTAGGCAGGCAGGGAAAAACAAAAAGATAGAGACAGGGAGGAAGGGTTGAGCTATGTATGCCCAGCTGCCCTTCACTAACTCAACAATCCAATAATTAATTCTTCTGTTTGAGTGGAGGAGTGATTGTGGCCGTAGAGATAAGACTAGAATATTACTCATGGAACATCCATCTTCATGGAAACTAAAGGACATTGGAAATGAGATTGCTTACAAACAACTCTTTCTTCTCCATGATCCCTCTATTAGCACTAGCCAAGGTGGTGTCAGGGACAATATGAATAAGAATGGTGTCATTATTGTCTAAAAGCAACAACATCTGTGGATGAACCTGGTGCCCAGCCATCTCGAGTAAACAGTTGTGTATCTAGAACTCTAAATATTCCAGAGGAGGAAGAAAGGCTGGTTGTTGAAATGTAGATTCCCCAAACGCATTCACAATGCATATATTTTAAGTCCTACTTTCTACAAATAGGCTTGCAGAACAGCCTGGTTTGTTGTTTTCTCTGAAGAGATGCTGGAATGGAAGGGGTTGGAATTAGCCAATTATCGTCACTTTAACTTTACAGATATTTTATGCCTGGCTTATATAATGCAAACTAATTCTAACCATAGTTAAAATAAATATTATTAACGAAGACAAATATTTTAGGGAAAATACAGAATTGCAATGTGAAACAAAACCAAAGAAGACTAATTTATGTATTATTTGCTGTTTCAGAATATCTACACCATTCTTTTAATTTGTGGAGTGCATTTAAACTCTACACATTTTGCCTTTGCAAGGAGAAAAGTACAGAACTTGACATAGTTACTTATATGGTCAATAAATTAATGTGGTAGCAAAAGCACTTGATTTCGGGAGATGTAGAGTTTATTGGGTTCAGTCTCTAGATGTATAACCTTTGAATATCACATAATTTCATATCAAATTTTTCTAATATTTTATAAAGGTCACTTCATCTTTGCCTCAATCTGGCCCTTATATAGTTGGTTGTTTTAGAATAGATTAAAGTATCCCAAAGATTTCATAGAATTTAACTTTCTCTATTTCATTTGCCATTTCAGTCACATACAGAATTTCACTGAAATCTCATTGAAAAATTTGGGATTCCTAACAGGCTTCATGCTAATTTTTTTAAAATGCAAAATTAATTAGGTGTTTGGTCACCTATCACACATTTAAGTACCATAAATTGGATTTAATTTCTATCCATACAGTTCTTATTTTATGAAGGTTATTGTAAATATATTGTAACAGAGAGGGTGAGAAAGCAAGCATGGAAGGAATTCAACTCAAGGAATAGACAAATAGCAAATTGTAGAATTCATTTGCAACTGGAATGTGCTAGAATATTTTACATGATCTCTAATCCTTAATTAACACCTTTTATTTTCTTAAATAACTACATATTAAAAAATAAATTGCTGAGCATTCTGTGATGATGGCATCAGATTAGACAGGTAAGGTTCTACTCTCTCACAAAAACAACGGAGAAAGGCCCCAAAGCTGTCAGAGGAACCTGCTTTGGGGGTCAACAGACCAGAAGAGTGCTTCACATATCCCAGGAGGATTAGGGACACACACACACACCCCCCCACACACACAGATGAAGAAGCCTAAACAACAGACTGAGTTACTAAACCTCCTCATGACAGGGAAGGGGCTCCCCTCCCCCACCCCAAGATATTCAGTGGCAGTAAAACCCTTGGCTCACTGTGGCTGACTGAGAGGGTAGCATTCATTTCCTCCCTGTCAGCTGTTACAAAGGAAAATAAAGGGGGGGGGGATCTTTTCTTTGGTGTATTCAGCTAGCAGAGTCCACTTTGAATCTCAGCTTTTGCCAGATAACAACTAAGGGAAAACCAAGAGAGATACACCTCTGCGGAAAGGTGTGCCAACATGCACCATCTGCTCACAAGTCTGGAAATTACATGGACAAAACTGCTGTGAGAGCTCTCTTTATCCCACCTCTAGGAGAAAGTCTGCTCCCCAGTAGTGAGTCCCTAGCATGATGCTGGTAACTTAAACCAGGCATTCTTAAAGATACACAGTAGACTGAACAAACTATCATAAAAGAGCTGTGAAAAAATAGGCAAGATAGAGAAGTTGACTGTAGAGTAAAATCACCAAAATATTAGATGCCTAGATATCAGCAAAAAATTACAAGCCATACTAGGAAACCAGAAGAGATGTCCCAGTCAAAGGAACAAACCAAATATCCTGAAGAGATTCAAGATTTAAGACAATTAATTAATGATAATCACACAACTCTCTTAAATTACTTCAAAGAATTGAAAGAAAATATGACTAAAGAGATAAAGGATATTAAGACACTGTGTGAGAATAAAGAACAATTTGAAAGTCTGCAAAGAAAAGTAACAGACCTTATGAGAATGAAAGACATGATGGATGAGATTAAAAATACAATAGAGGCACATACGAGTAGATTTGAATTGCTTGAAGATGGAATTAGTGATTTCAAAGAGAGGACATCTGAACTGGAAAACACAGGAGAAGAAAAAGAAATGAGAATGGAAAATATGGAACATGGTCTCAGGGAAATGAATGACAACATGAAATGCAAAAACATATGCATTATTAGTATTACAGAAGGAGAAGAAAATGGAAAAGGGGCAGAAAGAATATTTGAGGAAATAATGACTGAAAACTTCCCTGACATTATGAAAGACATAAATATTACTATCCAAGAAGGGTAACACACCCAAACAGAATAAACATGACTATACATATCCCAAGATACCTACTATTCAGAATGGCAAATATCAGAGATAAAAAGAAGATTTTTGAAAGCAGCAAGAGAAAAGCAAAGCATCATATACAAGGGAAACATGATAAGATTAAGTGCTGACCTTTCATCATAAACTGTGGAAGAGAGAAGAAAGGGGTATGTTTTTAACGTATTGAACATGAAAAACTGCCAATCAAGAAATCTGTATCCAGAAAATCTGTCCTTCAAAAATGAAGGGGAGTTCAAAGTCTTACAGACAGACAAAGCTGATAGAATATGTTACCAAAAGACCAGAGTTACAAGAGACACTAAAGAGAGTGCTGCAGCCTGAAAAGAAAAAAACAAGACTGAGACACTTGGGTAAGAGTGCAGAAATAAGGATTATTAGAAAGGGTAAATTAAAGAGTAAAATGATAGACAATAGTGTGATATGATAACACAAAGCCAAAGGTGAAAATGAAGTAAGTAATGCCTTTACAGTTATAACACTGAATGTTAATGGCTTGATCTCTACAATCATAAGACATAGACTGATAGAATTGATTAAAAAATATGAACTATCTATACATTGCCTGAAAGAGACTCAACTCAGATGAAAGTACATGACCAAGTTAAAAATGAAAGGTTGGAAAAAGTTAGTCCATGCAAATAGTAATCAAAAAGATCTGGAGTAGATACTAATATTGGACAACATAGATTTTAAATGCAAAACTGTGATAAGAGATGAAAAGGCCACTATATTAATAAAAGATGCAATTCATCAAGAAGTAATGACTATACTAAATATTTATGCACCTAACTTCAGTGCCCCAAGACACATGAGGCACACACTGGCAAAGTTACAAGGAGAAGTAGATGTTTTACAATAATAGTTGGTGATTTAAACACACCACTTTCAGTATTGGATAGAACACCTGGACAGAGGGTATATAAAGAAACAGAGAGCTTAAATAATACAATAAGTGAACTAGACCTAACAGACATCTATAGAGCAATGTACTTTCTTTTCAAGTGCTCATGGATCCTCCTTAAGATATAACATACATTTGGTCACAAGACAAGTCTCAATATATTTGGAAAGGTTGGAATTATACAAAACGCTTTCTATGATCATAACAGAATGAAGCTAGAAATCAATAATAGATGGAGGGAAGCAAATGTGGCTCAATTGATAGAGTATCCACCTACCACATGGGAGGTCCAGGGTTCAAACACAGGGACTCCTGGCCCATGTAGTAAGCTGGCCACATGCAGTGCTGATGCACACAAGGAGTGTTATCCCACACAGGGGTGTCCCCATAGGGGAGCCCCATGCACAAGGAGAGCACCCCATAAGTAGAGCTGCCCCATGCAAAAAAAGTGCAGCCCACCCAGGAGAGGCACTGCACACACAGACAGCTGATTAAGCAAGGTGGCACAACAAAAAAAAAGAGACATAGATTCCTGGTGCCACTGACAAGAATGCAAGCAGACACAGAAGAACACACAACAAATGGACACAGAGAACAGACAGCTGGGTGGGGGGAAAGGGGAGAGAAATTTAAATAAATAATAGATGGAAAAAGGGAAAATTCGTAAATATATGGAGATTAAACAGCACATTCTTAAACAACCAGTGGGCCAAAGAAGTAATTTCAAGATAACTCAGCAAATGTCTTGAGACAAATGAAAATGAGAACACAACATATCAAAACCTATGGGACTAAGCAAAGTCATATGAGAGAGAAATGTAAAGCCTTCAATGCTTACCTTGAAAAAAGAAGAAAGAGCTAAAATTGATGATTTAACTGCATACATGGAGAACTAGAAACTAATCCCAAACCAACCCAAAGGAAAGAAATAGTATATATCAGAATATAAATAAATGAAATTGAGAGCCCAAAAACAATATGAGAATCAGCAAAACCAAAAGTTGGTTCTTTGAGAAGATGAACAAAATCAACAAACTCTTAACTAGACTGACAAAGAAAAAGAGAGAGAAGGCACAAAATCAGAAATGAGAGGAGGGACATTACCACTGACCATGCAGAAATAAGAGAGGTCATAATAGAGTACTGTGAATAATTGTATGTCAAAAAACTAGAAAATATAGATAAGATGGGCAAATTCTTAGAAACACATGTGCCAAGTACACTGACCCTAGAATAAATAAAAAACATCAACAAAACAATCACAAGTGAAGAGATTGAAACTATCATCAAAACCTCCCAAAGATGAAATGCCCAGGACTAAACTGCTTCACAGGTGAATTCTACCAATTATTCAAAGGTGAACTAATACTGATCTTGCTCAAGCTCTTCCAAAACATTGAACAGGAAAAATTTCTAACAAAATCATTCTATGAAGTTAACATCACCCTAATACCAAAACCAGACAAAGATACTATGAATAAAGAAAATTACAGACCAATATCTCTAATGAATATAGATGCAAATCCTCAACAAAATACTTGGAAACTGAATCCAAAAGCATATTAAAAGAATTATACACAATGATCAAGTATGTTTTATCTCAGGTCTGCAAAGGGAGCTCAACACAAGAAAATAAATTCATGTAGTATCCCGTATTGATAAACTGAAAAAGAAAAACTACATGATCCTCTCCACTCATGCAAAAAAGACATTTGGCAAAATACAGCACACTTTCTTGATAAAAACACTCCAAAATATAGAAAGAGAAGGAAGTTTTCTCAATATGGTAAAGTGCATATATGAAAACCTACAGCTAGCATTGTACTAAAATATGAAAGGCTGAAAGCTTTCCTGCTGAGATCAGGAACAAGACAAGGACGCCCACTGTCACTATTATTATTCTATATTGTGGTAGAAGTTCTAGCTAACACATTTAGGCCAGACAAAGAAATTAAAGGCACCCACATAGGAAAGGAGGAAACAAAACTTTCACTGTTCACTGATGATAAGATCCTAAATCTAGAAAATCCTAAAAAATCCACAACAAAGCTACTAGAATTAATAGACTAGTTCAGCAAAGTGGCAGGATACAAGATTAATATTCAAAATCAATAACGTTTTTCTATATTACTGATGTGCAATTGAGGACGAAATCAGAAAAAAATCAATTTATAATAGCGATTAAAACAATCAAATATTTAGGAATAAACTTATCCAAGGACATAAAGGACCTGTATTCAGAAAACCACAAAACAGTGCTCAAAGAAACCAAAGAAGATTTAAGTAAATGGAAGGACACTCCATGTTCATGGATTTGAAGACTAAATATCATTAACATGACAATTCTAACCCAGCTGATTTACAGATTCAGTGTAATCAATCCCCAAAAAAATCCCTACAATCTTTTTGTAGAAATAAAAAAGCCAATAATCAAATTTATTTGGAAAGGTAAGGGGGCCCCAAGAGTCAAATATGTCTTAAAAAAGAACAAAATTGGAAGACTCTCACTTCCTGACTTTAAAGCATATTATTTAGCTATAGTTGTGAAAATAGCATTGTACTGGCATAAGGACAGATATATTGACCAATGGAACCAAATCAAGAACTCAAAAATTGACCCTCACATCTCAGTCAAGTGATTTTTGATAAGCCCACTCAGCTGGCCAGAACAGTCTATTCAGCAAATGATACTGGGATAGCCATATACAAGCAAAAGAAAGAAGACCCCTTTCTCACACCTTATACAAAAATTAACTCAAAATGGATCAAGGACCCAAATATTAAAACAACCAAAAAACTCCTAGAAGAAAATATAGGAAAACATATTCAAGATCTTATGGTAGGTGATAGTTTCTTAAACCTTACACCCAAAGCATGAGAAACAAAAGAAAAAAGAGACAAAAGAGACCTCCTCAGAATTCAACACTTTTACACCTCAAATGATTTTGTCAAAGGGTGAAAAGGAAGCCATCTCAATGGCAGAAAAGATCTGGCAATCACGTATATGATAAGGGTTTAATATCCATGATATATAAGGAGATCATATAACTCAACAATATAAAGACAAAGTGTCTGGTTACAAAATGGGCAAAAGGGGAAGCAGATGTGTCTCAATCGATTGGGCTCCCATCTACCACAGGGAGGCCCTGGGTTCACTGGTTTCCTTATGAAGGCAAGCTGGCCTGTGCCCCTGAACAGCTGATGGCCCATGCCCACAGAGAGCTGAGGGCCTGTGTCCACAGAGAGCTGGTGCAGCAAGATGATGCAACAAAGGGAGATAAGCAGACACAGAAGAATACACAGCAAATGGACACAGAGAGCAGACAGCAAGCAAGCGGCAAGGGAAGAGGGAACAAATAAATAAAATAAATCTTAAAAAAAAAAATGGGCAAAAGACTTGACAACTATCCAAAGAAGAAATACAAATGGAGAAGAAACTCATGAAAAAATGTTCAACATCATTAAATATTAGGGAATTGCAAAGCAAAACTACAGTGAGATATCATTTCACAACTATTAGACAGGTTGCTATTAAAATATTGGAAAACTGTAATTGTTGGAGAGTTTGTGTAGAAATAGGAAAGCTTATTCATCATCAGTGGGATTGTAGAATGGTACAGTTACTGTGGATGACTGTTTGGCAGTTTCTAAGGAAGTTAAATATGGACTTGCCACGGGAACCAGCAATACCATTACTATGTAGATACCCAGAAGAACAGAGAGCAGGGACACCAATAGATATCTGCACACCATTTTTATAGCAGCACTATTCACAATAGCCAAAAGTTGAAACAATCCAGGTGTCTGTCCATCAGCTGATGAATGGATGAACAAATCATGGAGTATACACACAACCGAATATTATGCAGCAGTAAGAAGAAATGAAGGTGTGAAACATATGACAACATGGATGAACCTGCATTGTGTTGAGTGAAGTAAAGCAGACACAGAGGGACAAATACTGTAGGATTATGCTATTAGGAAATAAATACATTATGTGAAATATAAATATGTGAAACATGAATATGGGTAGAATTGCATATATAAGACCCTATTTTTGAGGCTGAACAAATGTAAGTTAATACTATAAAATGTGATTATCAGACCAAAAAAACACACAAAAAGATACTAAGCAAAGGAGATTAGATATAGAGTACAACATCTTGTATGATTCAATTTTTAATAAATGTAAATACAAATCAATTTATAAAGATGAAATTAGATTAGTGGTTATGTAATTCTGAGGAAGGGATGTTAAGGAGTGTGGAGTCTTTATTTTTGGAGTAATGAAATTGTTCTAAAATTTTTTAGATGTTGAATCTACAACATTGTGATTATACTAAAAGCCATTGATTACACAATTTGGATAGAATAGCCAGAAAAAGGAGTTATGTACAGTGTGGGGAGCATACAGAGAATGAGAGGTGAGGAATTTTCTTGTTCATTTATTATTATTATTACTATTATTGAAATAATGAAAATGCTCTAATAGTGATAGAAGTGATAAATGCACAACTACATGATTATACCAAATACCAATGTTTGTATGTCAGGGTTGGTGGACAGTTTGGAAGAATTGTGTTTTATTTATATGTATCAATAAAATTGATTTGTTTAAAAAATAATTTGCTGAATTTCCTGATATTTACAAATAAGGTAGACAATCTTTAAATACTAAAAGTGCCCTTAAATTTTAATTAATGATAGATAACATCCTGCACAAATAAATATTTAGGTTCCACTTTGCAGAAAATAGATAGCACTACCAGTGGCATAACTTGCTACAGATAATGCTACTTATATTTCCTTATGTATTATAGATAAATATTTATTTATATATTTGTCTATTTAATTCATTTGTTGGTTATGCTTAATCTAAAGGCTTAAATGTTCTGGAATTTTACTTTTGTTTATTTTACTGACAATATAGTTGGTGACTTACTGACATAGTTGGTGATTTTCTAACTGAAAATTTATTTTTTCTTTAAATATTTTGTGTTTTAAGAAAAGGCAAATTAATTTTTTCAGTGTTCTTTTTTTGTACCAATTCTCAGAACTGGAAGTAGAAGGCAATTTTAGCTAGAAAGAAAAGAGGTGAGGTCACTGAGATACTTAAGGGCGTATCAGATAATTTACCAATATAGGCTAAACCCTCTAAATATTCACATAAACCAAAAAATTCAGTCACATAATTATTCTCTTCATATGAATTACAACAACCAATGAGAATATGAAAGATGAAGCAAATTAAGGTATAGAATATTGCTAAGTATTTCATGAAATTTCTGTAAATATTTTGTGAATGAATATTACGTATAAAGAATTATTCCATCATTCAGATCTATTTGGTTGAACTTATGAGCATAGGAAGAATGATTTTTATCAGCTAAGTTCTAAAATTTAAAATGCCATAATGATTGAAAATTAACATTCTTGTTGTGTTAATAACATTTAAAGATTATGTATTATATTGCCCATGGGGAAGAATTTGAAGACTTGAAAAAAACTGAAGAATGCCCTGGAATCCCCCCAAATAGTGGGGGATTCTTTGTTAAAGGTAGTGGGAATACTCTGTACAAGTGAGGGAGGCTGTAGAAAAATTTGAGAATACCCAAACAGAATTTCTGTACTTTGTGCTGATTTACTCACATATATCTAACTTTGTTATAGTTGGCCACTAGGGAAGTCTCTGACTATATTGCACCCCTTGCCTTCCATCCTCCTTTTCTCCTCTTGCTAGGGTGTAGATGATTCAATGTTTCCATTCCACTGCCCAGGGGAGACCTTAGGCTTAATGAAAAGCCTGACTCCCCCTGCCCTGAAAGAAAACCTGGAGCAACAAGCCCAGCTGCTGATGAGGGTGGGAGATCAACCAGAGGTTGCCTGATATATGCTTTTTGCTCAGTGGCAAGGACAGCTCCCTTTGGTTTGTATAAATACCTTGCCCTCAGGCAGCACAGGGTCCCTGGCCTCATATGTGAAGTGGAGCTTGAGAAACCATCCACCAACCCTGACCTGAGCAGTAGGCTCCCAGAGTACTAGCCACAAGGGGACCTCTAAATCTGCTCTTTTTTTTTTTTTTTTAAGATTTATTTATTTATTTATTTATTTAATTCCCCTCCCCTCCCCCGGTTGTCTGTTTTCTGTGTCTTTTTTTTGCTGCGTCTTGTTTCTTTGTCCGCTTCTGTTGTCGTCAGCGGCACGGGAAGTGTGGGCGGCGCCATTCCTCCGCAGGCTGCTCCCTCCTTCGCGCTGGGCGGCTCTCCTTATGGGCACACTCCTTGCGCGTGGGGCTCCCCTACGCGGGGGACACCCCTGTGTTTGGAATCTTTTGTGCTGTGTACTTAATAAAGTGGTCACATATTGAGAATCTGTTGTGACTGAGCCTGTGGCACCATGATGCACCATTTAGTAACTTGCTCTATGTATTAGTCAGCTGAAGGGGTGCTGATGCAAAATACCAGAAATTGGCTGGTTTTTATAAAGGGCATTTATTTGGTGTAGGAGTTTACAGATACCAGACTATAAGGCATAAGTTACTTACTCACCAAAGTCTATTTGGAGCAAGATGGCTGCTGACATCTGTGAGGTTTCAGGCTTCCTGGGTTCCTACGTTTCTGGGCTTGCTTTTCTCTGAGTTCAAGTTTCCTTTCTTCCTGGGCTGGCTTCTCTGTTCTCTGGGTGCTGACTTCCTGGGTCTTCAGCATCAAACTCTAACATCAGAAATCCCCAACTCTGTTCTTTGCCATGCCTTTCATCTGTGAGTCCCACCCACGAAGGGGTGATGATACAACACCCTAATCATAACTCAGTCATGCCCAGGTACAGATCAGATTACAAGCATAAGCCAATATTTCTTTTTGGAATTCATCAATTATATCAAACTGCTACACTCTACAATACCAATATATAATTAAGATCTTCATTCTTAGAATATCCATGAGTGTGCGGAAGGGGCATTCTGTTCTCCCTTTCCTGTTACAGTGACTGCTGGCTCTTTCTATATGGCTTACTTTCAGTAAGTATTTGTAATAAAAACTAAAATTGAGTAGTTTCACTTTATTTTTTAGCTCAAATATATTTTACTGATCAGTTTACACATCAAGCCTATTTTATGACCTTCTACTATTGAGATACATATATCTTATAATGGGACAACTTCTTAGATGCACATTCTTCCAAATTGTCATGAAATCTGATTTTTTTTAACATATAAAATGCTATTTGAATTTGTCCTTTAATATTACTACAGTGTCAATGAATTGTAAATCTTATACTCTCTTTAATTAAGACCACATATTTTGAGGTTTTGTCAATTTTTGCAAGCTAATATGAATTTATTTTGACCGAATTTCTATTTTTTTTAATTTGAGAAATTGTCAGTTAACAAAACAATCATGCATTCCATATAGGAATCCCTATATTTACCCACCACCAGCATCTTACATTGTTGTGACAATTTGCTACTCATGAAGAAAGAACATTGTCATAATATTATTATCTATCATCCATAGCTTATATACAGTGTGTTTTCCCAAACCATCCTATTATTAACATGGTGTATTAGTACTATATATTTGTTAGAGTTCATGAGAAAACATTCTCATGTTTGTACTGTTAACCACAGTCTGTCATTCACTTCAGGGTTCACTGTGTTTTATGGTCCCCTGCTTTGTGCAATTCATCAAAAATGTATACTCAGTGGCTTTCAGCTTCATCACAAAGTTGTGCTGTCATCAGCTTAGTCCATTACAAAAAGTTTCTATTATTCCAAAAGGAAAAGTCCCATACCCCCAATATTCCCACATTATTGACCCTTAGAATTGATATAGTACCTTCTTTGACACTGCTGTAAAAATATTTCATTGCAGTTAAGTATAGTCTATGCATTACATTAGTTATATTTTCCCCATTTTTCTCCATATTCTTAACATTTTGTAATAGAGGAACATTCTTGTATTTATACTATTAACATATCATCTTGTGCTACTGAAATCACTATGTAATACAGTCCCTATATTATCATCTAACTTTCTTTCAATTGATATTAACCTCCCTAGACTACCTCTTTCAGTCACAATCACATTTATAATGGGCACTGTTAGTTATACTCAATATAATGTGCTACCTGCGTTCTATGTTTCCACACATTTAAATCTCCCTTATTAAACATTCTACATACTTTCAGCATAAGCTCCCCTTTCTCAATCCACATTCTATCTCCTCGTATCCTATTTTCTATACTTCAACTACATGAATTTACTCATCATATTTAGTTCATACTAGTAAGACCATAAAGTATTTGTACTTTTGTGTCTGGCTTATTTCACTCAACATAATATCCTTAAGTTTCATCCATGTTGTCATATGCATCCTAAGTTCATTTCTTCTTAAAATTGAATAGTATTCCATTGTATGTATATACAAAATTTTATTAATCCACTCATTGGTTGATGGACACCTGGGTTGTTTCCATCTTTTGGCAATTGTGAACGATGTTGCTATGAATATTGGTGTGCAAATGTCTGTTCATGTCTTTGCTTTCAGTTCTTCTGAATACATTCCTAGAATTGGGATTGCTGGATCATATGACAGTCCAATATTTACATTCTGAGGAACCACCAGACTGTCTTCTGCAGAGGCTGGACCATTCTACATTCCCACCAAAAGTGAAGGAGTAATCCTATTTCTTCATATCCTTCCAGCACTTGTAGTTTTCTTTTTTTTAGTAATAGCCATTCTATAAGTTATGAAATGGTTTCTCATTATAGCTTTGGTCTGCATTTCCTAAAAGCTAGTGATGGTGAACATCTTTTCTTTTTTTTCTTTTTTTTTCATATTTTCTTTTAAATGTTACATTCAAAAATATGAGGTCTCCATATAACCCTCACCCCATCCCACCCACACCACCCCTCCCACACCAACAAACTCTTCCATCATTGTGGCACATCCACTTATGTTATTTGGCCATTTGTATTTCTTCTGTGGAAAAATTTCTGTTCAAGTTTTTCTCATTTTTAAATTGGGTTGCTGGTCTTTTTATTGTTGAGTTGTATTACCTCTTTATATAATATGGAGATCACTCCCTTATAGGATATGTGGTTTCCAAAATTTTTCTCCCAATGAGTAGACTGTTTTTTCACCTTCTTTGCAAAGTCATTTGAAGCACAAAAGTGTTTAATTTTGAGGAGGTTCCATTTATCTATTTTTTCTTTTGTTGCTTGTGCTTTGAGTGTAATGTTTAGGAAACCACCACCTCCCATAAGATCTTAGAGATGTTCCTCTACATTTTCTTCTAGTAGTTATATATTTCTAGATTTTTATTAGGTTCTTCATCCATTTTGAGTTAATTTTCGTAAAGAGGGATACTCTTTGTATCTTTTAACTACAGGTCATCAGTTCTCCCAGCACCAGTTGTTGAATTGACTGTTCTGAACCAGCTGGGTGGGTTTGATATCCTTGTCAAAAATCACTTGACCATATATTTGAGGGTCTATTTCTTAATTCTCAATTTGGTTCAATTGGTCAATATGTCTATCTTTATGCCAATACCATGCTATTTTTTTTCTTTTACCACTGTAGCTAAGTAATATGCTTTAAAGTCATGAAGTGAAAGTCCTCCAGCTTCCTTTTTTTAAGGCATTTTTTTTTACTACTTTGGGGCCCTTACCCATCTAAATAAATTTGATGATTGGCTTTTCTATTTCTGCAAAATAAAGGCTATTGGAAATTTATTGGGATTGTTTTGAATCCTGAAATCAGTTTAAGTAGAATTGGCATTTTAATCATATTTAGTCTTCTAATTCATGAACATGGAATGTTATTCCAGTTTTGTTTTTTTTTAGGTCTTCTTTGGTTTCTCTTAGCAATATTTTGTAGTTTTCCTGAACACAGGTCCTTTGTGTCCTGGTTAAGTTTATTCCTAAATATTTGATTCTTTTAGTCACTATTGAAAGTGAGATTTTTTTTTTCTAAATGCCTCTATTGCTCATAAGTAGTGTATGGAAATGCTACTGATTTCTGTTTCTTAATCTTGTGTCCTGCCACCTTGGTGAATTCATCTATTGGTTCTAGTAGCTTTGTTGTGGATGTTTCAGTATTTTCTAGATATAGGATCATATCATCAGTGAATAGGAAAATTTTACTTCTTCCTTTCCTATTTGAGGGACTGTTATTTTTGTTTCTTGCCTAATTACTCTAGCTAGATCTTCTAGCACAATACTGAATGACAGTGGTGACATGGGCACCCTTACCTTGTTCCTGATCTCAGCTGCAAAGTTTCAGTCTTTCATCACTGAGTATGATGTTAGCTGTAGGTTTTTCATATATGCTCCTTTACCATCTTGAGCAAGTTTCCTTTTGTCCCTATCTTTTGGAGATTTTTTTTTTTGTTTTCATCAAGAAATGATGCTGTACTTTGTCAAATGCCTTTTCTGCATCAATTGAGGTGATATGTGGTTTTTCTTCTTCAATTTATTAAAGTGGTCTATTACACTAATTGATTTTCTTGTGTTGTACCACTCTTGCATGCCTGGAATAAAATTCACTTGATTATGGTGTATAATTGTTTTAATGTATTTTTGCATTCAATTAGCATGTGTTTTGTTGAGAAATTAGGCATCTATATTCATTAGAGAAACTAGTCTGTAATTTTCTTTTTTCCTAGTATCTTTGCCTGGCTTTGGTATTAGAGTAATGTGGCTTCATAGAATGAGTTTTGTAGCCTTCCTTCCTGTTCAATTTTCTGAAAGAGTTTGAGCAATATTTGTTGAATGGTTGGTAGCAATCACTTATGAAGCCATCTGTTCCTGGGCTTTTCCTTTTAGGGAGGTCTTTGATGACAGTTTCAATCACATTCTTGTGGTTGGTGTGTTGAGGTCTTCTTTTTCTTCTAGGGTCAGTGTAGGCTGTTACTTTGTTTCTAAGAAATTACCCATTTCATATAGGTTGTCCGCTTGTTCATAGTATCCTTCTATGATCTTTTTTATTTCTGATGGATCAGTGGAAATGTCGCCCCTCTCATTTCTGATTTTATTTATTTGCATCTCTTCTCTTTTTTTCTTAGTCATTCCAGCTAAATATTTGTCAATTTTGTTGATTTTCTTGAAAAACCAGCTTTTGGTTTTGTTAATTCTCTCGTTTGTGTTGCTGTTTTAAATTTCATTTATATCTGCTCTAAGTCTTGTTCTTTCTTCTTTGTGCCTGCTTTGGGATTAGTTTGCTGTTCTTTTTTAGTTCCTCTAGGTGTGCAGTTAGGACCTTAATTTTTTGCTTTTTCATCTTTTTTGATATAAGCAATGCGAGCTATAAATTTCCCTCTCAGCATTGTCTTTGCTGCATCACATAGGGTTTTTAGTTGTTGTTTGTTTATTTTGGGAGATACTAGTGCTGGGGATTGAACCTAGGATATGATGTATAGGAAGCTGGCTCTCAATCACTGAGCCACATTTGATCCCCTGAGGTTTTTTAAAATTTGTTTTGCTTGTTGTTTATTTTATAGTTTTTAGGAGACACCAGGAACCCAGCCCAGGCCTGCCATATGGGAAGCAGGAGGTCATCACTTGAGTCATATGTGCTCCCCTGTATCCCATAGGTTTTAATATGTTGTATTCTCATTTTCAATTGTCTCAAATGTTTATTGATTTCTCTTGCAATTTGTTCTTTTGCCCACTGATTATTTAAGAGTGTGTTATTTGATCTGTATATATTTGTGAACTTTCCTTTTTTATTGATTATTGCCTATTATTGATTTCCAGTTTTATTCCATTTGATCAGGGAATGTGCTTGGCATAATTTCTGTAGCAGTGTGTTATAGTTATGAATTCCAAAAATAGGTATTGGATTATGTTTGTAAACTGGTCTGTACCTGGGTATGATTAAATTATGATTAGGGCTTTGATTGGGCCACATTGGTAGGGTGTTGAGTCCCCACCTCTTGGTGAGTGGAGACTCACAGATAAAAGGCACGACAAAGGACAGAGTTAGAGGGTTTTTAATGTTGGAGTTCTGATGTTGGAGTTTGATGCTGAAGTCTTAACCTGGAGCCCCTGGAAGTAAGCACAGAGAGGAAAGAGAAGCAAGCCCCAGAAAGAGATGAGCCCTGAGCCTGGAAAGAAGCCCTAGGAAGAGAAGAGCCCTGAGTCCAGAGAGAAGCAAGACCCAGGAAGAAAGGAACACAGGAAGCCTGAATGCTTGCAGACACTGGCAGCCATCTTGCTCCAACACAGGTGAAATCTTTGGTGTGGGAAGTAAAGGGATTTATGGCCTAGTAAATCTAAGCTCCTGCCCCAAATAAATACACTTTATAAAAGCCAACTGATTTCTAGTATTTTGCATAGCATCCCTTTGGCAGACTAATACAATTTCAATCTTTTAAAATTTACTGAGACCTGTCTTGTGACTCAACATATGTTCTAAAATGGAGAAGGACCCATGAGCACTTGAAAGGATGTATATCCTGCTGTTTTGGGGTACAATGCTCTGTAGAAGTCTGTTAGGTCTAGTTAATTTTTCATATTATTCAACTCTCTGTTTATTTACTGATCCTCTGCTAGACGTTCTATCCAATGTTGTGAGTGTTGTATTCTAGTCTCCAACTATTATTACAGTCTTAACTTGGTACTCAATTGCTTTGAAAATCATTGAATTTGGTTATCAACACATTTTGATGCAAAAATTTCGTCTCAGTACTCGTTTGTTTGGTACTCAACATGCAAGTTACAACTTGTTATTGTCAGTTGCCTTGTGACTCATTACCTTTTCCACCTGAAACAAATGGCCATGAGCTAGTCACTCAGTAGCTCTTGCCTTATGCACATCCCATTGCAGTCTATCATTAGATTCTGTGGTCATTTTGTGTATTTTTGCATTATTTTCTCATCATGGTTCCTAAGAAAATAGCAGTGATAGTGCTAAGCAGAAAAGAAAATTACTTCACACCACCATTGAGCAAACAAAAGAAATAATAGGTAAGTATGAGAGCAGTAGTTGCATTACTGATCTTGCTAGGGAATACAGGATGCCTGAAACATTGGTCTCCACCATCATTAAGAATAAAGAAGTGATAAAAAAAAAAAGGCTGATGTTGCAAAAGAAGTTAAGGCAGTAGCAAAGAAGCATTTCCAAACACTCTAGGAAGTTGAAAATCTTTTATTAATTTGGGTAAACAAGAAGCAATTAGCAGGAGAAAATGTATCAGAATCCATGAAATGTTAAAAAGCAAAAGTATTGCAAGCCAATTTTTGAAAAACAAACCAGAACCTAGTGATGAGAGTGTTGAAGCTTTAAGGCCAGACACAGCTGCTTTGATAAGTTTTAAAAGAGGACTGGAATAAACTTGGCATGGAGGAATTTGTGGCCAGAAGTTGTGACTCAGACAGACTTCAAGGGTTTGAGGCTGACCCCAACTCAACTCTGCAAGTACAGAGGGTACAGCTGTGCAGGAGATTGTATCTTTGGGCCAATCCATGGGTCTGCAGGTCGGTATGCTGAAGTTGAGGAGCTAGTTGAGGAACATCGTGAAGAGCTCAGCACTGAGGAGCTGCAGGAACTACAGAAGGAACAGCAGCAAGAAGTGATTGAAGAGATTTCTTCAGGTAAGGAGGAGATAAGGGAGGATGTCCCAAGTTCTGTGATAAAAGAAGTGTGTGCAAAATAGGCAGAAGTTCAAAACTTTGTGGAGAAATAGCGTCCAGACTGTATTAGTCAGGGTTCTCTAGGGAAACAGAATCAACAAGGGATATCTGTCAATAGTATGCAATTATATGAGTCTCTTCACGCAGCCAAGGGGATGCACAAGTCCAGGTTCCACAGGTAGGCAATGAAAGTCCAATGAAGGTTCTTGACGAGTTCTGGGAGATGTTGGCTGTCGAAAGACAAGCTGGGAAATTCTTGCCCATGCTGGAATCACTTCTGCTTTTGAGGGATTCAACTAATTGGGTTGTCACTCACTGCTAATGGCAATCTCCCTGATTGATGTAATTATAACCAGCTATCTATGATTTACCACTGCAGTAAAGTCAATGGTGACTAAAATTCATAAATGCCCTTGTATTACAGTTAGCCCAGTGCTTGCCTGACCAAACAATTGGGCACAGCTGCCTGGCTGAGTTGACACAATAGCCTAACCCTTACATGAACAAAGCTCTGACAAGCAGAAATGTGAATTTATTAAATGACCAATTTCACATTTTGAAGGAATTCTGAAAAGAAGACAGAAGCAATCCTGATTGGATAAATTTTTAGTGAAGGTGACAAAGGTGTGTCAGGGTCTGTGGTGCAAGTTGAAAAAAGAGAAGATATATAAACACCTGAAGTGCAGGGTCCTATGTTCTATTGGAAGGAGAACTCTCCTCCCAAGCAACACATCATGTAACCTCTTCTCCTTACCACTCTCCTCCCACCATTGAATTAAGCCATGGGCTCTTCTCAATACAGGTAAAGTATAGTTTTTATTTTATTTAATCTAAGTATTTATTAATTTTTAGATTGATTTCTCATGTAAAGTAATGATATGCAACCATATATTTTTACATAAGCCTTAAAAATATGCATTATCTTTCTTTTGGGAATGCATTAAATTTATTTACATTTTTCTTTTGGGAAAAATTTGTTTGGTTTTTCTTTCTTGTCATGCCTCTTGGAATCAATTAATGACTAGTACCAAGGTACCACTGTATAAAGATATCTATTTTTCCCTTCAGTTTTGCCAGTATCTGTCTCATATGTTTTTGCACACCCATATTAAGTGCATAAATATTTATGATTGTTATTTCTCCTCAGTGAATTTCTCATTTTTAAAATATGCAGTGACCTTGTTTATCTCTTATTACAGTTTTGTATTTAAAATCTATTTTGTCTGATACTAATATTGCTACTCCAAATCTTTTTTAGATACTATTTGACTTTGTGTGGAATATATTTTTACAACCTTTCGCTTTGAGCCTGATTGTGTCCTTGCATGTAAGGCAAGTCTCCTGTATATAGCATATAAATGCCTTATTTTTAAAAACCCATTCTGTCAGTCTATATCTTTTGATTGGGGGAATTCAATCCATTAATGTTCAATGCTATTAAAGTAAAGGCATTATTTACTTTATCCATATTATCCTTTGACATTCTATTGTCATACCTTACTATTGTCTTTTTTTTTACCCGTTTAATTACCCTTACTAATAGTCTTCATTTCTACAGTCTTCAAGTCTCTAGCCCTTGTCTTTTCCTTTCAGGCTGCAAAACTCCCTTTATATAGCTTGTAAATTTGGTCTTTTGGTAACAACTTCTCTGTTTTTGTTTGTCTGTGAAGACTTTAAATGAGCCCTCATTTTTGAAGGATCTTTTTCCAAATAAATGATTCTTGGCTGGCATATTTTCTTTTCTCTTTCAAAACCTTAAAGATATCATACCATTGCCTTTTTGCTTCCATGATTACTGATAAAGATCATCACTTAGTTTTATTTTGCTTCCTTTGTATGTGATGCATTGATTTTCTCTTGCTGCCTTCAGAATCCTCTCTTTATCTCTGGCACTTGGCATTCTGGATTGTAGTGCACTGGAGTATGTCTATTTGAATTTATTCTGTTCGAGTTGTATTCTGTTTCTTGCGTATTGATATTTATATCTTTCATAAGGGTTGGAAGGTTTTCAGTCATTAATTCCACAATTATTTTTTCTGCCCCTTTTACATTCTCTTCTTCTTCTGGGACATCTGTAATGCATATATTTGTGCATTTTGCATTGTCATTCAATTCCCTGAATACCTCGCTCCATTTCTTCCATTCTTTTCTCTTTCTGTTCTCCTGTCTTTTCAAGTTCTGATGTTCTATGTTCCAGCTCACTCATTCTGTCCTCAACCAAATTAAATCTGCTATTATATGTCTCTAATATTATTATTTTAGTATTTTTAGTTTCATCTATTTTGTCTTTCATTCCCATAAGCACTGTTACTTTTCTTTGCAGACTTTCAAATTGTTCATTATGCTCACCCAGTATCTTCTTAATATCCTATATGTCTCTTTTAGGAGATTTGTGTGAACATAATTGATTAGTTGTCTTAAATACTGTGCCTCATCTGGATTTTTTCTTTGATTCTTTGGCTAGGCCATATCTTCCTGTTTCTTAGAATGGCTTGTAATTTTTTGCTGATATCTAGGTATCTGGTTAGTTAGTGAATTTACTCTGACAATGCATTTCTCTCTTTTGCCTAGTTATTTTGTTTCACAGCCTTTCTTTAATTTTTTGGTTCAATTTATTCTAAATCATTAAGATTGTCCAGCTTAAGTTATCAAAACATGGCCAAAGTATCCACTAATGGGGTGGAGATCACACCCAATAGTTCCTGGACATGAGAGATTCCAAAAGAAAACATTTTTACCTCTTGTAGTTTCTCAGAATGCCAGCAGATGACACGCTTCCACATACCTTTCCACTGAGGTTATTTTTCAACCTCCACTTGCTGGTGATTCTGATCTGGCCAGAGCCAAGATTCAAAAAAGACTCCACTGTGCAAACATTGAAGAGAAACCACTCTCTGCCCTCTGCTGCACCCTCCCTCCTCCCAGGGAGGAAGATGTCCATTCCACTCTCAATTTGCTACAATGAGCCACAGGTTGTACCCAGGCTCTTCACCATAAGGGTGGCTGTTCCTAGCCATAAGGGCTAGTAACACATGGTTTTCACTTCATCTTCTTCATCTCTCTATCCCTTTCCCTCCTGGATGGTGAGCAACACTCTCCTGGTCTACAGATCCCCAAAGCACCTCTCTCAGGCAGGTTTTTGACCTTCCTCTCTTGTTTTTGTAAGAGCATTGTACCCTGACACCCTATTCTGATGCCATCTTCCTGAAAGTAACAACTGACTGAATTTCTTGTGGTAACATTTATAATACTGGCTTTTAATGGTGGTTGCTATGTGTATTGCTATTAAGCAAATCATAAGCACATTTCAAACTTATTAAGTACATTTCAGGCATAAGCAGGAAGATATAGTTGGAGTAATTGAGGTCATTTGATTTAGAAAAGAAAAGCTGATAAAGTCTGTAAATCAATTTCATTTTTATCAGTGATGAACTTCTGCTAAATGTGTAAATCATCTCTTCTGTGCTTTCAAGATATATTTTTTTGTGGTAGGATAGGAAACCATTTTCAAAATGCAACAAACTCTGCAAACTTGATGCTTTTACAATATAATTTCTACTACTACACCTTTTAACAAGAACTCTAGAGTGAATATAATTTCAGATGTAACCAAAATGATATTGTCCTTTAATTTTCTTCTTACTGCATTAGTCATCATTTTCTTCTCTAGAGAAACGGAACCAATAGGTTCTGTTATCTATCTATCTATCTATCTATCTATCTATCTATCTATCTATCTATCTATCTATCTATCTATCTAATATTTATTATTATGAAGAGTTGGTTCATGCTACCATGGAGGCTGACAAGCTGTCAAGTCCAAACTTTATAGGGTGGGCCTTAAGCCAGGAACTCTGACAAAGGTGGTTCTGAAGTCTGGCATGTCCATGTTCCCCAGGGAAAGTTAGTTGACTAAAGGTGAGGGAGAAATTCTTCTTTCTGACATTCTCACTTCTGGCTTTTTAGGCAGTCTCCTTTTTGATTACAGATGAAACCAGTGGGTTATAGATATAAATCTACTTCCAATATACCCTCACAGTAACAATCAGCCAGCGCTTATTTAACCAAACAACTGGAGACCATATCATAGGCAAGTTGACACATAAAATTAACCATTATTGTCCCACGTTGGCAAGGAGTTCCCTTAAGTCATATTTACTTTTAAAATAAAGACAATGACATAGGCATACATTTGCCTAACATGATAAACTGTTCTGTGTATAACTAAGACACGCTAATCCTTTCTCCAGTAGAAAATCAAAATCCTTGTGTAATATTTGCTCTTAACCTTGATATCCTGTAACCTAACCAATATGATATAAAGTTAATAGAATTTGTGGTTTATAATAAGGGAAAAAAGAGTGGAGAAAGCAATTTCATTTGATATGTATATATATGTATATATATATATGTAAACATATTCATAAGAAAATAAGAAAGAAATACAGCAATTACAGAAATACAATTATCTCATTTCTTTAAATGGTCACATGGTTACAGCTGGTGTTTATAAGCATTGCCTTAGTCCTGAATGGTATTGTCACTCAGTTGGCATTGTGATTGAGTCTTTAAAAGGCCATTCCACTGTTCTATCAGTCCAGTTACTTCAGGATGATGGGGAATTAGGTAAAACCAGTGGATTACATGAACATGGGGCATTTGTGACACTCCTGGTACCCAAAAAATTGTCTTATTTTGTCAGGGATGTTACAGTGTGTCTTAAACAATGGGAATATATTGTCCCACATTCTGAGCACTAGAAATCCGAAATCATGATGTCAACAGGTCATGTGTTGTTGTTTATTTCCCCCAGAGTCTATTGCAATCTAGTTCTAACTTGATTCTATTTAATCCCATCTAAATAGGATTTTTGAACATCTTATTTACAAATGATCCTACACCTTAACTAAAAATAACATCTTTGGTGGTGGACTTGGCCCAGGGGTTAGGGCGGCCATCTACCATGTGGGAGGTCGGCGGTTCAAACCCGGGGCCTTCTTGACCCGTGTGGAGCTGGCCCATGCGCAGTACTGATGTGCACAAGGAGTGCGTGGCACACAGGGGTGTCCTCCATGTAGGGGAGCCCACGTGCAAGGAGTGCCCCCTGGAAGGAGAGCTGCCCAGTGCAAAAGAAAGTGTAGCCTGCCCAGGAATGGTGCTGCACACATGGAGAGCTGACACAACAAATTGATGCAACAAAAAGAAACACAAATTCCAGTGCTGCTGACAACAACAGACGCAGACAAAGAAGAAGACGCAGCAAATAGACACAGAGAACAGACAACCGGGGCAGGTTGGGGGGGAAGGGGAGAGAAATAAATAAATCTTAAAAAAAAAAGAATAACATCTTCAAAAGCCCTATTTATAAATTGCCTGAGAGTCTAAGAACTGTGGTTTAAGACTTGAACAAACTTTTGTTCTTTTGTGGGGGACATGATTCAATCTTCAGCACTTAAAATTAGTGTTCTCAGCCATTATCAAAAGTACTAGCATGGTTTGTTACAGCAAATGATTGATCAACCATAATTTGCTTCTAATCACACATCATTTCCTCTTGTTTAAGAGCATTAAAAGTCCTAGAAACTTCTCAAGAACTCCCTAGGATCATAGGTTCCTAGCATGGCACACTGTTAGAGTCTGTGAAACATTTTGGAAATGGATTTACTGGCCTTATATTTCTCTCTTTTCTCCTTTATAACTCGTCTCCCAGTTACACGAATTTGGCCAATTGTACAGTTTATGAAGAGGAGGCTTTCTCCCTAAAGACAGGTGGTTAATACATTATTAGAGCAGAAGAGCATATGTATGCATGTGTATGTATATTATTTTATATATATTTTTAAAATGTTAGTTAGCTGGGTTACATATTCTTGGATAACATTGCCTCCATTTTATATTCAAACTGGCCATGTACTGTCTTGAACCAGAGTACCTCTTTTAGTCTTTCATAGCCACCTTCCTCTTTGTCACTCCCTTAACAGTTCTGAAGCATGGCCACTCCTTTCTACAGCTATAGACATTATCAGATAAACATCAATAATAACCACTAATTTATGCTATTTAATCTAAAATAATGAGATTTAGATGAAATATAAAAAGGTAAGTTGCTATTATGGATAAAATTGGTCATGGTAAGTAATTTACTTTAGTCCAATTAAAATGATTTTTTAAATTAAATGTATGAACTTTATTGTAAGAAAATTGTTTTGAGATAAGGAATAGTGTAGTTGTAACACATCAAGTTGGAAAATTGTTTGCATGTATGAGAGAATATCTACTATGTATTTTCTTAGTCTTTCCATTAAAACCCTTAGTAGCTGTTTAAGAGAAAATATTGGCTTTTTGTTTGCATGGAAAAAAAAACATAAAAACACTGGGGTTAGAAAATTATACACTATCAAAGAAGAACCAGGAATTGCACTATTGTCAGTCTGTTTCCAGTTTTAACTTTAAAGCAATGGGAAGACTTAAAGCCTCTCAACTGAGCAAACAAGGAGAGAAAAAAAAGGAATGGCATCCTCACATCCCTACGCAATAGAGTCAATGTCCTCTCAACTTGTTTTCGGTATTTTATTGAAAAGATTTACTTAAGATCCCAAGCATTTTGAGGAAAGCCCAACTGGTTAAAATTTTTTTTATCTCAGCACTAAATAGCAAAAGTACTAAAAAGCAATTTTAGAATCACAATGCTGTAGTAAATGCACCATTATATTTACAGGCTGATAGGGTCTGAAACTAGGTATGTTTTATGTATAGCAATATTTTAACCAATCACATGGAACTGATCATCAGTTGTTAACTTAACTTGACTAATAAGAAAACCCTTCCAGACTTTTGCTATGTAACAGGATAAATCAAAGGAAAACTGGAGATGAGATAGAAACAGTCTTCTCTTTGAATTGTCTAATTTTAGTGAGTTATGCCTCCTACCATACCTTTCAGCAATATAGCTTTTTGAAGTTAATTTCTTTTTTGACCAAGAAGAAATAAATGTGCAGATGAATAAAATAAAAATTAGATACTGGGAAAGAATGAAGACTTCCTAGTATATCTTCCATTTACCAGGTATATCCTAGTTACTTTCAGAGTTAACTCTTGTCCTAATCCTTAAAGTCATATCAATATTTATTGTTTTATATCAAAGATGAAATAATACCTGAAGTTACACAAAATATTGTATATTGCAGGTATCATAATTACTTCCATTTAAATAAATTTGAATTAAGCCTTTTTCTGGTTCATGAGGCAGAGATTTAGCTTCTATAAATGATCTGAATCTCCTTGCTTTTTCAATTGTCTTTTATATTCTAACAACTGTCATGTTAATCCTCTCCAAAATAATAAATCACTGCTGCAGAAAAAATCTTCTGGATATTTTTTACAGGCAGGATATTTCTTTTTTTCCTCTCTAAGCCCCCAAATGATTCTTTATACTAGAGGTCAGCAAACCATTCTTCAAAGGGTTAGGCAGAGAATATTTTAGGATTTTGCAGGCCAGAAGGTCTCTGTCTCACTACTCAACTCTCATTGTGGCATGAAAGCAGCCATAGGCAGTACCTCAACAAATGGCAAGGCTGTGTTCCAATGCAATTTTGTTTACAAAAAACAACCCAGAATTGGCCCACTGGTCCCAGGTTACTGACTTTTGCCATATAGGAGAGCTTCACCATATCTTCCATTTGACCAGAATATCCCATTGGAGAGTTCTTCACTATTTCCAAATGAACTCACTCCTAGTAATCTGTCTTCGTCCTTATCCTCTTTTACGTGTGAACTTCCCTTCATATTTAAATCCTAATCATTCTACAAATCTCATGTCAGTTACACCTCATCAGGAATTCCAGTGAGCACAATGTTGTGTGCATATTAGACTTCATAAGTTATTTCATCCATTAAACAATCTTTTCTCCTGCTGACTTAGAATGGAGTTCATTGCCTTTCTTGCTGATAAAATCTTTTTCTAATCAATTAAAGAAATTTTAACTATCATGTGTAATATTTCTCTCATTTGGGGAGCATGAAGACACACAGGCTAAATAATTTTCTACGATCCTATAAGAGAAAAAGTAGTATTAAAGTCCAATACTTTGTATTCTACTTTAGTGGTCTTTATTAAGACTGTAAAATATTAGCATTACAAGTAGATTCCTAAGAGAATGTTGCTCGAAATTCCATCAAATACAAAAAGCTCCTCTGTCAGTTCACTAACAGTTGATACACAGTTCAGATATTTCCAAACATAAAGAAATAATTACTGAAGTGCTTCTACTTACAAACAACTTATGCTCGAAAAGGACCTTTTGTGCCCATTCCTTTTTAAGTCAAAATGAAACTATGGAATTCTTTGCTAGTGTATGCAGCATTTATGAAACAGTCTTTGTTTCTACTAATAAAAATTTTGAGTAGAAAGTAAAATGAAGAGCTTCATTACCTTCTATGTGTATATGTGCATGGTTGGACAGGTCTAATTGCTGTTTCTTATATTCAGCGAAACAATCCTCTCTGTCACATTTACACACTTGCAGATTTATTTTCACAGAGTTTTATCTCAATTTCATGTGTCATATTTTCACCTATTTGAGGAAAAGTTGTCATGCCTCTTTTAAAAATTTCTTTTCAGACTAAATGCCAGACTGTTATTATTTCTTTATATCATGATTTCAAGAACACCTGCAGCAAGTCACATGTACTAATGCCACTCTTAAAATATAGTTCCTGCAGTGGGAAGTGGTTTAATCAACATAGAGTAAAATGAGACAATGAGACGCCTCTCTTACATTCCTTGCAAATTAGAATTCTATTAAAACAGATCGGTTTGCTAAATTTAGACTCTCCTAAATCTGTTACTAGTGTGCATATGTTCTTTGCCCTTTTTTAAGGGCAAGAAATAACTAATTAAAATTTTAACTAATTCCTTCATAAACTTATTCATAGACAGTTGAGCATTCAATATATGCTTGAGATTCACACAATGTTACAAAATTCTGTGTTCTATGATTTAACCTCCTATGTTGTCACTGGTGATACTGCATGTTTGCTGGTCTTAGACCAAGTTTCCTCAATCAGTGGATCATAATTTAATAATGGAATGACTGTTTTATGAGTAACTAAGTCCCTGGAAAAGAAGATCTGACTACAAAGTTCTGTTTGAAGATTTAGCTGTAACATCATGGACAAGTCAGGGCACTGGGCATTTACTTCTACATATTTCACTGGCTTATACTAGAATAAGGACCCTCTGGCAGAAACTCTCAAACTGCTAAAGTTTCAAACATCTCTGAGGTTTTTACACATAGTCATTGGCAGAATCTAACGATTAGTAATCAAAAGCTCTGCGATCATATGCTATAAGGCTAGTTATCAGGAGTAAAAGAGAGCTTAAATATCACTATGCCTCTACCTGAGACACCACTTGATTCATTCATAAAGTTAGCATTTTACTGAGCTAACTTAAATATTTTTATTCCTTTATTTGAGAAGTTGTGATTTTACAAAACAATGATGCATAATATACAGGATTCCCATATACCATCCCACCACCAACACCTTGCACTGATGTGGAATATTTGGCACTATTGATGATAGCACATTTTTATAATTGTACCATTAATTAAATCTGTTGGTTTAATTTAGGGATTATGGCATGATTTATTGTAGTTCCATGGATTTTTAAAAAATATTTATTCTGTTACCATATATACAATCTAACATGTCTCCTTTTAATCATGTTCATTTATATATATATATATACACACACACACACACATTATATATATGCTGTTAATTACATTCACAAGTTTGTACTACCATTTCTATCATCCATTATCATTACCAAAATATTTCTATGAATCCAAAGAAGAACCCTGTATTTTAAGCTTTAACACATCAATCCCTGTCCCTTCTCCATCCCCTGGTAAGCTGCATTCTAGATTCTGACTCTATGAGTTTATTAATTCTAATTATTTCAATTCGATAAGATTACACAATATTTGTCCTTTTGTGTATGGCTTATTTCACTCAACATGTCTTTAAGGTTCATTCATATTGTCTCATGTATAAGGCCTTCATTCCTTGTACAGCTAAAAATATTCCGTAGTATGTAAATATCACACATTATTTATCCATTGATGGACTGATGGACACTTGAGTTACTTCTATCTTTTGGCAATTGTGAATGAATAATGCATCTGTGAACATCAGTGTGCATATATCTGTTTTATCCCCTGCTTTCAATTCTTTTAAGAATATACCTAATAGTGGGATTGTTGGGTTTGTGGTTGTTCTACACTTAGCTTTCTGAGAAACTACCTGTCTTTCACAGATGCTGCACCATTTTACATAGCCACCAGCAATGAATGAGTGTTCCTATTACTCCACAACCTCTCCAACACCTGCTATATTCCTTTAAAAAAAATAGCAGCCATTCTATTGGTTGTGAAATGGTATCTCATTGGGTTTTCATTATCATTTCCATGATGGCTAGTGATGTTGAACATCTTTTCATGTGCTCTCTGGTCATTTGTGTCTTAATTGAACAGAGGTCTGTTTATGTCTTAGATCCATTTTTAATTGGGTTGTTTGTCTTTTATTATTAAGTGGATTTCTTTAATATTAGATATTAATACTGTACCAGATATGTGATTTCCAAATATTTTCTCCCATTGAGTAGGTTATCCTTTTACTTTCATGATAAAGTCTTCTGAGGAACAATTTTTAAAAAAAATTTTGATGAGGTCCAATTTATTTTCTTTTTTTACTTGTGCTTTGCATGTAAAGTCTAAGAAACCATTGTCTAACTCAAAGCCCCAAAGATGCTTCACTACATTTTCTTCTAGGAATTTTATAGTTCCAGCTCCTATATTTAGGTCTTTGATCCATTTTGAGTTGATTTTTGTGTGTGGTATGTGGTTGGGGTCCTTTCTTTTTTTTTGCAAATGGAGATCCAGTTTTCTCAGCACCTTTTGCTGAAGAGACTATTCTTTTCCAATTGAGTAGGAAAAGATCCCAATTTGCCATCCTGTTAAAAATCAGTTGGACATAAATGTGAGGGTTGTTTACTGAACTCTCAATTCTCTTCCATTGGTCTATATGTCTGTTCTTGTCCCAGTACATCCTTTTTGATTATTGTGGCTTTGTAATAGTTTTTTTAAACAAATCAATTCTTTGAAATATATTAGTAAAGCATACAGTTTATCCAAATTGTATAATCAATGGTATTTGGTATAATCATATAGTTGTGCATTCATCACTTGAATCATTATTAGAGCATTTTCATTATTTCAATAATAATAATGAACAGAAACAGACAGATAAAAAAGAAAATTCCTCACTATTCAATCTCTCTATATTTCCCTGCTGAATATAGCTGCTATTTATGGCTATTTGTGTGTAATTATTTATTTCTTTATTAAGAGGAGTTATTAAGATATATTCACATACTATATGATCTATCCAAAGTGTATAATCAATGGCTTTTATTAAAGTCACAATGTTGTACATTCATTTTCTCAACAATTTCTCAACAATTTCATTACTTCGAGGTGAAAGACTCCACAGCACTTAGCATTCATTCCCCAGCCCTATATAACTGCTAATTTAATTTAATTTTTATAAAGTGATTTATATTTAATCTTCATATAAATGGAATCATACAATATGTAGTCTTCTGTGTCTGGTTTCCTTCATTGTATAATTTTTTTTGTCTGTTAACATTTGTGGTATTAAACTACATTTGTTCAGCTTCAAAGAAAAACGATCTTATATATGCAATTTTATCCATATTCTTATTTCACACAATTTATTTAGTTCAAAATAGGGCAATCATACAGTATTTTTCTTTTTGTTTCTGGCTTGCTTCACTCAACATAATATCCTCCAGGCTAATTCATATTGTCACATGTTTCACGACTTCATTTCTACTTACTGCTGTTTAATATTCCATCGTGTGTATACTCCACAATTTGTTTATCCATTTGTCAATTGGTGAATACCTGGGTTATTTCCAACTTTTGGCTATCGTGAAAAATGCTGCTTGAATGTCAGTGTGCAGATGTCTACTCATGTCACTGCTCTCAGTTCTTCTGGGTATATACCTAGCAATGACATTGCCAGGTCCCATGGCATGTCTATACTCAACTTCCTTAGGAAGTGCCAAACAGTTTTCCACAGTGGCTGTACAATTCTGCATTCCCAACAACAGTGAAGAAGCATGCCTATCTCTCCACATCCTCTCCAACACTTATATTCTCTGACTTGTTAATAGTGGTCAGAAAAATAGGTGTGAAATGATAACTCTTCGTAGTTTTTATTTGAATTTCCCTAATCACTAATGATGTTGAACATTTTTTCATGTGTTTCTTTGCCATTTCTATTTTTTCTTTGAACAGTTGTCTTTTCAAGTCTTTTAATTGCATACTTTGTCTTTTTACTGTTTAGCCGTATGATCTTCTTATATATAAATCATAGATGAAAGTCTTATCAGATATGTGATTGCCAAATATTTTCTACCAAGAGTCAACTGCCTTTTCACCCTTTTGACAAAATCACTTGAGGTACAAGAGTATTAAATTTTGAGGGGGTCCCATTTATCTCTTTTTCTTTTGCTGCTCGTACTTTGGGTATAAGGTTTAAAAAACCACTGCCTATCACAAGATCTTGAAGACATTTTCTTCTAGGAATTTCATGGGGTTTTTTTGTATTTAGGTCCTTGATCCATTTTGAATTAATTTTAGTATAATGTGCGAGAAAGGGGTTTCTTTCTTTTGTTTGGATATGGCTATCCAGGACTCCCAACATCATTTGTTGAAAAGACTGTTCAGGTCCAGTTGGGCAGGCTTAACAGCGTTGTCAAAAATCACTTGACTGTAGATGTGAGGGTCAATTTCTCAGTCCTCGATTCAGTTCCATTGGTCAATGTGTCTGTCCTTATGCTAGTGCCATGTTGTTTTTACCACTTTAGCTAAGTAATATGTTTTAAAGTCAGGAAGTGAGAGTCCTCCAAAATTGTTCTTCTTTTTTAAGAAATTTTTTGGCTATCTGGGTCCCCTTACCTTTCCAAATAAATTTGATTATTGGCTTCTCAATAGCTGCAAAAAAATGCTTTTGGGATTTTTATTGGGATTGCTTTGAATCTATAAATCAGTTTGGGTATTATTGCTACCTTAACAATATTAGTCTGCCAACCCATGAACATAGAATGTCCTTTCATTTATTTAACTTTTCTTTGGTTTCTTTTAGCAATGTTTTATAGTTTTCTGAATATAAATCCTTTAAGTCCTTGGTTGAGTTTATTCCTAAATATTTGATTTTTTTGTCACTATTATAAATGGAAGTTTTTTTTCTGATTTATTTCTCAGATTGCACATCAATAGTGTAAAGAAATGCTATTGATTTTTGCAAATTTATCTTGTATCCCATGACCAGGCTGAACTAATTTTATGAATTCTAGTAGCTTTGTTGTTGATTTTTCAAGATTTTCTAGATATAGAATCATGTCATCAGCGAATAAAGTTTTACTTCTTCTTTTCCTATTTGGATGCCTTTCACAATTTGTCTAGCCTAATTGCTCTAGCTAGAACTTCTATCAAAATATTGAACAATAATGGTAGCAGTGGGCATCCTTGTCTTGTTCCTGAGCCCAGCAGGAAAACTTTCAGTCTTTCACCATCGAGTAAAATACTAACTGTAGTTTTTTTTTCATATATGCACTGTACCCTATTGAGAAAGCTTCCTTCTACTCCTATCTTTTGGAAAGTTTTTATCATTAAAGAGTGCTATATTTTGTCAAATGCCTTTCTCTATCAATAGAAAGGAACATATTTTTCTTCTTCACTCTATCTATTGGTTTATTACACTAATTGATTTTCTTGTGTTGAACCACACTTGCATACCTAGGATAAAATCCACTTGATTGTAGTGTATAATTCTTTAAATGAGATTTTGGATTCTGTTTGCATGTTTTTTGGTGAAGATTTTTGTATCTATATTCATTAGAGATATCGGTCTATATTTTTTTTTTATTTTTGTAGCTTCTTTATATGGTTTTGGTATTAGGGTGATATTGGCTTCATAGAATGAGTTTGGTAGCATCTTTCCCATTCAATTTTTTGGAAGAGTTAGGCAAAATCATCTTTGAATGATTGGTAGAATTTACTTGTGAAGCCATCTGATAGCAGCCTTTTCATCTTTGGGAGTTTTTTTTTTTTTTTAAGATTTATTTATTTTTATTTTTATTTCTCTCCCCTTCCCCCACCCCACCCCAGTTGCCTGTTCTCTGTGTCTATTTGCTGCAAGTTCTTTGTCCACTTCTGTTGTTGTCAGCAGCACAGGAATCTGTTTTTCTTTTTTGTTGCATCATCTTGTGTCAGCTTTCTGTGTGTGCGGTGCCATTCCTGGACAGGCTGAACTTTCTTTCGAACTGGGTGGCTCTCCTTGCCGGGTGCACTCCTTGCGTGTGGGGCTCCTCTATGCGGGGACACCCCTGCGTGGCACAGCATTCCTTGCACATATCAGCACTGCACGTGGGCCAGCTCTACACGGGTCAAGGAGGCCCGGGGTATGAACCGTGGACCTCCCATGTGATAGACTGGCGCCCTAACCACTGGGCCAAGTCCGCTTCCCTGGGAGGTTTTTGATGACAGTTTCAATCACATTACTTGTGATTGGTTTCTTCTAGGGTCAGTGTACCTTATTCATGTGTTTCTAGGAAATTGACCACCTCATCTACATTTTCTAGGGTTTATTTTGGCATACAATTTTTCATAGTATCTTCTTATGGTCTCTCTTATTTCTGCAGGATAACAGGTAATGTCCCCTTTCTCATTTCTGATTATATTATTTGTGTCTTTTCTCAGTCTTTCTTTGCCAGTCTATATAAAATGTGTGTTAATTTTTTTTTATCTTTTCAAAGAACCAACTTTTGTTTTTTGTACTCAGTTGGGTTTTTTAATTCTCAATTTCATTTATTTCTTCTCTGATCTTACTATTTCTTTCCTTTGACTTGTGTGGGATTATTTTGTTCTTCTTTTTCTATTTCCTCTAGGTGTACAGTTAGGCCTTCAATTTTAGCTCTTTCTTCTTTTTTAATGTAAGCATTGAAGTCTATAAATTTCCTTCTCAGCACTGCCTTTGCAATTTCCAAGGTTTTGATATGTTGTGTTTTCATTTTCATTCATCACAAGGTATTTGCTGAATTCTCTTGAAATTTCTTCTTTGACCCACTGATTACTTAAGAAGGTGTTGTTTACTCTCCATGTATTTATGAATTTTCCCTTTTTCAATCCATTATTTATTTCAAGCTTCATTCTGTTATTATCAGAGAATGAGTTTTTGTATAGTTTCAAACCTTTTACATTTATTGAGACTTTTCTTGTGACCCAACATATGGTCTATCTTGGAGAGGGATCCATAAGCACTTGAAAAAATGTATATCCTGCTGTTTTGAGTTGCAATGACCTATAGATGTCTATTAGGTCTAGTTCGTTTATCATATTATTCAAATTCTTTGTTTCTTTATTTGTCCTCTGTTCAGATGTTCTATCCAATACTAAGAACAGTTTATTGACGTCTCCAACTGTTATTGTATAGGTGTCTATTTCTCCCTTCAGCTTTGCCAACTTGTGCCTTACGTATCTTGGTAAACTGGAGTTAGGTGCTTAAATATTTAGTATAGTTATTTCTTCTTGCTGCATTGCCCCTTTTAAAAATATATAATGACCTTATTCATCCCTTATAAAAGTTTTACATTTAAAATCTATTTTATCTGATATTAGTGTCACTACTTCAGCTCTTTTTTTGTTTGTTTGTTTCTATTTGCATGGAGCATCTTTTTCCAAACTTTCACTTTTAACCTGGTTGTGTCCTTAAGTCTGAGGTGAGTCTCTTGTAGACAACATATAGATGACTCATATTTTTTATCCCTTCCATCAGTCTCTGTATTTTGATTGGAATGTTCAATTTATTGACATTCAATGTTATTACTCTAAAGGAATTACTTACTTCATCAGTTTACACCTTTGATTTTCTGTTGTCATATACTATTGTCTACCTTTTAATTTACCCTCTAATAACCTGCAATTTCCATACTCTTCTCCAAGTCTCTCACCCTTGTTTATTCCTTTCAGCCTGCAGCACTCCATTTAGTATCTCTTGTAATTCTGGTTTATTGGTAACATATTCTATCTTTTTTGTTTGTTTGTTTGTGGAGACTTTCAACTGACCCTCATTTTGAAGGACAACTTTGCCAGACACAGAATTCTTGGCTGGCAGTTTTTCCCTTTCCTTACATTAAATACTTCATACCACTTTCTTTTTTCCTACCTGGTTTCTGATGAAAGTTCGACACATAATCTTATCCAGGTTCCTTTGAATGTGATCCATTGGTTTTCTCTGGCTGTTTCAGAATCTTCTCTTTATCTCTGATATTTGTCATTCTAAATAGTAGATGTCTCAGGGTAGGAATATGCAGATTTGTTCTGTTTGGGGTGTTTTGTCCTTCTTGGATATTGTTACTTATGTCGTCCATAAGGATAGGGAAATTTGCAGTCATTATTCCCTCAAAAAATTCTTTTTACCCCTTTTCCATTTTCCTCTACTTCTGGGACACCAATAATGCATATATTTTTGTGTTTTGTGTTGTCATTCAATTTCCTGAGACCCTGTTCTATTTTTTCCATTCTTTTTTCTTTCTGTTCCCCTGTCTTTTCCAGTTTAGATGTTCTGTCTTCAAAGTCACTTATTCTGTCTTCAACCAATTCAACTTTCTTATTTGCTTGTAACATATTTTAATTTTATTTTTTAAAGATTTATTTTATTTATTTCTCTCCCCCTTCCCCCCACCATTCTCTGCTCTCTGTGTCCATTCATGCTGTGTTCTTCTGTGTCTGCTTGCAGTCTCATCAGGTGGCACTGGGAATCTGTGTCTCTTTTTGTTATGTCATCTTGCTGCATCAGCTCTCCATGTGTGTGGCGCCACTCCTGAGCAGACTGTGTTTTTTGCATGGGGCGGCTCTCCTTGTGTGGTGCACTATTTGCGTGTGGGGTACCGCTATGCAGGCAGCACCCCCACGTGCTATGGCACTCCTTGCATGTGACAGCACTGCACATGGGCCAGCTCACCACATGGGCCATGAGGCCCTGGGTACCAAACCCTGGACCTCCTATATGGTAGACAGATGCTCTGTCAGTTGAACCACATCTGCTTCCCTGCCTGTAATATATTTTAATCTCACCCATTATGTCTTTCATTCCTGGAAAGTCCATTACTTTTCTTTGAAGGTTTTCCATTTTTTTTTACAATCATGTACTGTCTTCTTAATATCCTTTATATCTTTATTCATATTTCTTTCAATTCCTTAAGTTCATTTAGGAAAGTTATATGATTATCATTGATTCATTGTCTTAAATCATGTATCTCTTCAGAATATTTGGTTTGTTCCTTTGGCTGGGTAATCTCTTCCTGTTTTCTAGTATGATTTGTAATTTTTTGCTGATATCTGGGCATCTGAATATTCTGGTGAATTTACTCTGATGCCCAATTTCTCTCTCTTGCTTATTGTTATTATTTTTTTCATAGCTCTTCTTTGATATTTGGTTCAACTTATCCTAAGTCTAAATTTTCACAGCTTAAGTTATAAATACCATGCCAGCAACTCACTAATGGGGCAAAGGTTTTCTATGAGAAGTTAGAGAACAGAGAGACCCAATTGCAGTTTTTGTCCATACAATTCCAGAGTGGCTTGCAGATGGCACTTGTTGGCACTTGTTGGCACACCTTCTCACAGAGATATAACTCTCTCCATTTTCCTGTTTTGTTTTGGCTGGAACCAAGATTCCAAGTGGGCTCCATTAGTCAAATTTACTGAAGAAAAGCCCCAACTCCCCTCCCTTTTCCTTTGTAACAGGTGACAGGAAGGAAGATATCTGCTTCCCTCCCCATCAGCTTCAATGAGCCAGGGGTTTTACCCCAGCTTTATATCTTGGGGGTGAGGAAGAGCCCTTTCTGGTGACCAGGAGGTTTAGTAACTCACAGGTTGTTGTTTCATATTCTTCATCTCTCTGTCCCTCACTTCCTGGGAGTTGTGAATTGCTTTCCTGGTCTGCTGACCTCTTACCCTTCCATATAAATTTGATGTTTGGCCTTTCCATTTCTGTAAAGAAGGTTGTTGGAATTTTGATTGGGATTGCATTGCATCCATATATTGCCTTGGGTAATGTTGACATCACAGTGATATTTAGTACTCTAATCCAATGAGCATGGAATATTATTCCATTTATTTAGGTTTTCCTTAATTTCTTTTGGCAATTTTTATAGTTTTTTTTTTTTTTTTTTGCACAAGCCCTATTAGATTTACTCCTTGATATGTGATTCTTTCAGTAGCTATTGTGAATGGAGTTTTTTCTTGATTACTTGTTCCAAGAGTTTGCTGCTTGTGTATAGAAACACTACCAATTTTTGAGATGTAGCTCTTGTACCCTGCCACTTTGTTGAATTCATTTATTAGCTCTAGATTATTGTGGGTTTTTCAGCATTTTCTGTATATAGGATTGTATCATATACAAATAGAAAAATGTATTTTTTTTTCCAATTTGAAGGCTTTCTATTTCTTTTTCTTGTCTTATTGCTCTGGCAAGAGTTTCCAGTAAAATGTTGAATAACAGTTGTGATAACGGGCATCCTTGCCTTGTTCCTGATCTTAAAGGGAAATTTTTCAGTCTTTTGCTATTAAGTAGGATGTTAGTTGTGGGATTTTCATGTATGGCCTTTATCAGATTCAGGAAGTTTCTTTCTCCTCCTATTGTTCTAAGTGTTTTAATCAAGAAAAGGCACTGTATTTTGTCAAATGCATTTTCAGCTCAATTGAGAGGACCATGTAGCTTTTTCTTCATTCTCTGAATGTGTGTTATGTTAATCAATATTCTTATGTTTAACCAATCTTGCAGGGATAAATCCCACTTGATTGTGGTGTATAATTCTTTTAATTCTCCATTGGGTACAGTTTACTAATGTCTTGTTGAAGATTTTTGCATCTATATGCATGAGATATCATTCTATAGTTTGTTTTTTTTAATTGTATATCTTTATCCAGCTTTGGTATGAGGGTGTTGTTGACATCATAGAATGAGATAAAGATTGTTACCTCCTCTTCAATATTTTGGAAGATTTTGAGCAGAATTGGAGTTAAGTCTTTTAGAATGTTTGGTAAAATTACCCTGTGAAGTCGTCTGCTCCTGGATTTTTCTTTGTTAGAAGGTTTTTGATGCTTAATTCAATCTCTTTTAATAATTGAATTGTTAAATTCAATTGGTTTGTTAAAATCTTCTATATCTTCTTGAGTAGGTAGTTTCTAATAGGTAGTCTGTTTCACCTAGTTTAACTTATTTATCAATATACAGTTGTTCAGAGTATCCATTTATGAACTTTTTATTTACATGGGATCTGTAATAATGTCCCCCTTTCATTTCTGATTTTCAGTATTTGTATCTCTGTCTTTTTTTTTCTTTGTTAGTCTAACTAAATTTGTCTATTTTGCTGATCTTTTTCAAAGAACCAACTTTTGGTTTTGTTGATCCTCTCTTTTGCTTCCTGTTTTCTATTTCATTTATCTCTACTCTAATCTTTGTTATTTCCTTCTTCCTGCTTGCTTTGGATTTAGCTTTCTCTTCTTTTACTAGATCTTCCATTTTAATTTTTTTATTAGAGAAATTTGAGCTTACAATGCAATCACACATAATGCGCAAAAATCCCAAATATCACCCCACCACCAACATCTTGCATTTTTGTGGAACATTTGTTAGAATTTATGAAAGAATATCATCAAAATATTCCTGCTATTCCATCATGTGTATCTACCACAGTTTGATTACCCATTCATCAGCTGATGTTTCCATCTTTTGGCAACTGTGCATAATGTTGCTATAAACATCAATGTGCAGATGTGTGTTCTTGTCACTGCTCTCAGTTCTTCTGGATATATACCTAGTAGCCATATTGCTGGATCACATGTTAGATCTATATCTAACCTCGTTAGGAACCACCAAATAGTCTTCTACTGTGGCTGTACCTTTCTACATTCCCACCAATAGTGAATAAGCATTCCTATCTCTCTACCTCTTCTCCAACTCTTGTAGTTTTCAGTTTGTTTGTTTTTTAAAATAATGTTTCCTTTATTTTTAAAGGGGTCTTAGATTACATGTTACATTGAAAATACAGGGGATTCCCATATACTTTACCCCCTCCCTCTCCCACACTTTCAAAAATTAACATCTTTCATTAGTGTGATACATATTACTACTAACCATGGTCTATACTTTAGTGTTTTATACTTTGCACCATACAATTTTGTAGGTTTTGAAAAAATGTATAATGGCTTGTATCCATCATTGTAATATGTAGAATTATTCCAATGTCTCAAAAATGCCCCATGTTACACCTATTTTTGCCTCTTTCTCCTCAGAACCTCTGTTAATCACAGTCTTTACATCAATATTACAAATTCTTCCATACTAGAATAATAATAAGTCTACTTTATTCTGCACTTGCATTCTCCCTTATGATTATTTGTTCCTCTATCATGAGACTCTTATATACGGAGTAAGATAGGGGTCCTCTTTTATTCCTTTGTTTATGGATAGCAAGTTCTCCCAACACCATTTTTTTAATTGAAGAAGCTTTAGATTACATAGATGTTACATTGAAAATATAGGGGATTCCCTTATTCCTCTCTCCCCCACACACACTCCTTTCCCCACTAAAAACATCTTTCATTAATGTGGTATATTTGTTGTAATTGATGAACACATAATGAAGAATTGCTACTAACCATGGTCTATAGTTTACATTAAGATTTATACTTTGCACCTTGCCATTTTACAGATTTTGACAAAATGTATAATGGCTAGTATCCATCACTGTAATATGTAGAATGATTCCAATGTCTCAAAATTGCCCCATATTACACCTAATCTTCCCTCTCCCTCCCCTCAGAAGCTCTGAGGACCACTGCCTTTATACCAGTGTTACAAGTTCTTCCATTACTAATATAATTAATTATAAGTCTACTTTAGTCCTTAGCTGCATTTCCCCCTTATGTTTGCTCATTCCACAATCTTGAGGATTTCAGGATGGTGATGTCCACTCTGCTTCCAAGTGAGAAGGGGCTTAGATCCCATAGGGTGGATGGATAGAACTGTCTTGCTTACAATTTAACCTCTCCCTATTTCTGTTTTTTTGGGATGTGTGTTGTCCTTTATCATCCTTTTTGTTAGTTGTTCTGGGAAAGTCTTATGAACTGGAGAGTAAGTGTTGACTGCAACTCTGCTGAGATTCAGGACTCAACCAGCATATGAACAAGCAGAAGATTTATGTCTCTGGGACACATTTTTAATGGTATAGTACTAATTATAAGTTTAAATAGAAGGAGCATAGGAGCCATATGTAGATAAATTATGATTGAGTCTATTTCTGATACTTTGGGGGATAGGTTATCATATATTCCAAGATAAAGTTCACTGACAGGGTGTCAAATTCCTGGGCTTGCCTGCCTTGCCTATAGTGTCTAGATGTCTCTAGATCCCTCTGAAGCCCTCTTGCTTGAGGTACTGTATACTGTGGAAGTCAGTGAAATCATCGTGAGACACCAGCACCATTTTTTGGAGAGCCTGTTCTGTCCCAGGAAAGTGGACTTGATAAGCTTATCAAAAGTCAGTTGATCAAAGAGCTAAGGGTCTATTTCTGAACTCACAATTTGATTACATTGATCAATGTTTCTATCTTTGTGTTAATACCATGCTGTTTTGACTACTGTATTTTTCTAGTAAATTTCAAGGTCAGGAAGCTTGAGCCCTCCAACTTTGCTTTTCATTTTAGGATGCTTTAGACTATTTTGGATCCCTTACCTTCAAAATAAATTTGATAATTGACTTTTCTATTTCTGTAATGTAGTTTGTTGGAATTTTGATTGGCATTGCATTGAATCGATAAATCAATTTGGGCAGAATTGACACCTTCATAATGTTTAGTCTTCCAATCCATGAACACAGAAAGCCCTTTCATTTGTTTAGGTCCTCTTTGATTTCTTTGATCAGTGTTCTGTAGAGTTCTGAATACAGATCCTTTCAGTCCCTGGTTAAATTAATTCCTATATATTTGAAATTTTTGTTGCTAGTGCAAAAAGAAATTTTTCGTGATTTCTTCCTCATCTGTGTGTAGAAACTTTTGCATGTTTATCTTGTATCTTGCCACTTTTCTGAACTATTTTTTAGCTCTAATATGTTTGCTGTAGATATTTTGAAATTTTCTAAATATAGGATCATGTCATCTGTGAATAGTGAATTTTACTTCCTCTTTTCCAGTTTGGATGCCTTTTATTTTTATTTTTCTTGTCAGATCTTCAACTAGAACTTCTAGCACAATGTTGAATAACAGTGGTGAAGTAGGCATCCTTGTCTTGTTCCTGATCTTGAAAGATTTTAACCTCTACATATTGAGTACGATGTTGGTTGTGGGATTTTCATATATGCCCTTTATTATATTGAGGAACTTTCCTTCTATACCTATGTTTTGCACTGTTTTCATTAAGAAAGCATGCTGGATTTTGTCTAATGCCTTTTCTGCATCATTTGAAATGATTGAGATGTATATGCAACTGAGATAAATATTATTCAGCTTTAGAAGAAATGAAGTCATGGAACATATGACAATGTGGGTGAACCTGGAGGAAAGCATCTTGAGTGAAGTAAACCAGGCACAAAAGGATAAATATTGTATGATTTCGCCATTATGAACTAAATATAATAAGCGAACTCATGGAGTTAATTGCTAAACTACAAGCCACCAGAGAATATGATGTGGTTAGAGAATGGAAAGCTGGGGTTTAATCGTCACAGAATCAGTAAAAAGTTGTTTGTACATGTTTGGAAATGAATAGAAATGGTGAAAGCACATCATAGGACTTGAAATTAGTGGTGTTAACATATGGATATGATAGGGTTTTTTTTGGTTTTTTTCTTCCCTTTTTCTTTGGAGTAATGAAAATGCTCTGATATTGATTGAAGTGATGAGTACACAGCTCAGTGATTATGCTGTGATTATACACTTTAGATAAATTATATGGTTTATGAACAAAATATAATAATAGGGTGAGGTGGGCTGGGGGAAAAATACACCAAATGTAAGATACGGAGTATAGTTAGTAGTAATACTTTGATGATACTTTTCACAATTTGTTTACAAATATTTCAAAACAACGCAAGTTATTTGTGGTGGAGTGATATGTAGGAGGTCTATATGATATTATTCATTATTGTCTTGTAAGTTCACAACTTTTATTGTATACAATTGCTTATGTATGTTCATGTGTGAATGATATACTTCAATACATTGTTTAAAAATAACTAAAAGATTTATTACTGCTAATTATGGTTCAGAGCTTACTTTTCATGCATTTTGTATACACTACTCTATTAGACAGGGTTCTCTAGGGAAACAGAATCAACAGGAGATATCTGTCAATATTATAGGATTTTATGAGTCCCTCACGTGACCGTGGGTTGGACAAATCCAGGTTCTACAGGCAGGCTGCAAACCAGAGGCTCTGATAAAAGTCCAATGAAGGTCCTTGATGAGTTTCCAGGAGACATTGGCTGTCCAAAAATGAGCTGGGAAATTCTCTCTGAATGCTGAAATCACTTAACCCTTTAAAGCTTTCAACTGATTTGATAAACGGTCACTTATTGCTGACAGCAATCTGGCAATCTCCGTGGTTGATGTAGATGTAATCCACTATCTATGCAGTAAAGTCACTGGTGACTAAAGCCCTTAAATGTCTTTGTATTACAATTTACCCAGTGCTTGTTTGACCAAACAACTGAGCACACTTACTTGGCTGAGTTGGTACATTAGCCTGACCACCACAACTGCTCTAGTATTAGCACAGTGTATTAGTATTGTACATTTGTTATATTTCATGAGAGAACATGCTCATATTTGTACTGTTAACCACAGTTCATCATCCACCATATGGTTCACTGTGTTATACAGTCTCATGCTTTTCACATTCTATCCGAGGTGTACACTCAGTGACTCTTAGTTTCACCATGGAATTGTGTTGTCATTGTCTCAGTCAATTTTAGAATATTTTCCTTACTCCAGTAGAAAAAAATCCCATACCCCTTTATTATAGATTCTTAGCTTGATATAGAACCTTCTTTGGCATTGAATGCAAGAATATTACAATATTGCTGCTTTTTTTCCCATAAGTTGAATTAATTGTATTTTTCACATGTATCCCCATATTCTTAACACCATGTCCTAGTGATACATGTTTGTTCTAGTGCATAGAACATCCCTGTACTTGAGCTATTGACAAAAATCCCCATCCATCACTAGTTTCTTCATGTTACATAGTCCCTTTTTTTTTTCTCAGTCTAGATAAAATTTGTGAATTTTATTATCTTTTCAAAGAACCAACTTTTGTTTTTGGAGATTCTTTCTAATGCTTTGTATTTTGAATTTCATTGATTTCCACTCTAATCTTTATTATTTCCTTCCTTCAGCTTGCTTTGAGTTTAGCCTTCTCTTCTTTTTCTAGTTCTTCCTCTTTTGAAGTTGGGTCTCTGATTTGAAATCTCTCTTCTTTTTTAATGTAAGCACTTACAACTATACATTTTCCTCTCAGCACTATCTTCACTACACCCCATAAATTTTGACATGTTGTATATTCATTTTCATTCACCTCAAGCTACTTTCTAATTTCACTTCTGATTTCTTTTTTAACCCATTGGTTGTTTAAGAGCATGTTGTTTCATTTCCACATATTTGGGAATTTTCCCTTTCTCCCTCTATTACTGATTTCTAGTTTAATTTTATTGTGATCAGAGAATACACATTGTAGGATTTCAATATATTTTAAATTTATTGAGACTTGTTTGGTCACCCAAAACATGGTTTTTCCTGGTACACAATCCATGTGTGCTTGACAAGAATATATATTCTATTTCAAGAATGTGTATTCTCTATAGGTCTAGTTTTCTTTAGTTTATCAGTCAAGTCTTGCACTTCCTTACTTACCTTCTGACTAAATGTACTATTCATTATTGAGAGTGGTGTGTTGAAGTCTCTGACTATTTTTTAGACCTGACAATTTCTCCCTTCATATCTGCCAGTATTTGCTTCATATATTTTGAGGCTCACCTGTCAGGTACATTTATATTTATAATTTTTACATCTTCCTGTTGAATTATCCTCTTTATCTGTATATAATTACCGTCTTTGTAACTATTTTTTATTTAAAAACTGTTTTATCCATTATCAGTACAGCTACCCCAGCTTTCTTTTGGTTACTTTTTGCATGGTGTATATATTTTTTCTATCCTTTCACTGTCAACCTACTTGTATCCTTGATCTCAAGGTGAGTCTTTTACAGAAAGCATGTAGTTGGATCATGCTTTTTTAAAAAAATTCTGCCAATCTATGCCTTTTCAAGTATTTAAACTATTTATATTAAAGTCACTACAGATAATAGAGGTGTTTCTGCTACTATTTTGAAATTTAGCCTTTGTAAGTCATGTCTTTTTTGGCCCTCATTTCCATTAAGCCTCTTTTTATATTTATTTGATTTTTTGTGTTGTACTATATTGAGTGTCTTCTCATCTCTATCTGAATATATTTTTTCATCTGTTTTCCTTGTGATTACCAAGGGTTAAAATTTAACAACCTAAACCTATAAAAATTATATTTGCTTTGATATTGACTTATCTTTAAAACACGTACATATACTTTCCTATATTCCTTTGTCCCCCCCCCATTTTTTTTGCTACTTGTTACCACTTATATCTTTTATATTTTATGTCCAAAAAAACCTAGATTTATCATTACTTTTTATGCATTTGCATTTTAGCATCTATAGGAAGTAAGAAGTGGAATTACGTACCAAACAATACCATTCAGTAACACTGGCACTTATATTTAACAAAATGGTTACCTTTACTGCAGGTTTTTATTTCTTTGTGAAATAAATTCAGTGCTTTGAACCACTGACTAGTTTCCTTTAATTTCATTCTGAAGAATCCCTGTTAGCATTACTTGTAGGACAAATTTAGTGGCGATGTTCTCTCTCAGCTTTTGCTTATCTAAGAATGTCTAAATATTCCCCTTATTTTTGAAAGAGAGTATCACTGGATATAAAATTTTTGACTGGCAGTTGTTCTTCTTCAGTATTTGAAACTACTAACTTCTTGCTTCCATGGTTTCCAATGAGAAATCGGCACTCAAATTATTGGGATTCCCTTGTATGTAACATATTGCCTTGCTTTTGACATTTTTAGAATTCTCTCCTTGTATTTGCATTTGATAATATAATTGATATATGACAGGATGTAATTTTGTACAAGTTTGTACTGTTTGAAGTTCTCTGTTCTTCGATATGCATATTAACAATGAATACATTGGTGTGCTTGATCATGTCCTATAGCCATCATACAGTAATATTTCTTTTAATATTGATTTATTTTTCTCTCTGTCAGCATGACTCATTTCAAGAATCTTGTCTTTAAGTTCACTGATTCTTCTGCCAGCTCCATTCCACTCTTGGGAATATTCCTAGGAATTTTTCCTTTCAGTTATTGTGTTCTTCAACTCCGATACTTCTGTTTGGTTCATTTAAAAAATTTCTATCTCTGGAGAAGAGGTAAAGACAAATGAGTGTATATGGCTAAGAGACTTCAAAGTGAGTCAGGAGGTCATCAGAGAGGCAACGCTTATGCACATCTCAGCAGGATCTCACAGACAGCTACAGTAGATACTACTCCAAATAGAGAGGTTTCTGAGGGCTCCAGAAATACCCAGGTCCTTTGGTCATGGAAGATAGCTCCAGAGTTTGGTGCCTTGCCAATGGGCCATCCTTTGGGGTTTGTGCTCCCAAGTGTGACAGAGTTGGACTAAGATGTGACTTTTCTACACATTCTTCTTCTGTACCGTTTATTTGAATCTATAGTTGCCACTGGAGTTGATAGGTGTATGTCCAAAAATTTGAATCTCTCGGCTGTCCATGTGCCAGCTGGCTCCTGAGCCTCAGGGGAGTTGTAATACCTACTCTCCAGTTCATTGGACTCAGCCAGTACAACTAAAAAGGAGGTGAGGATGGACAACCACCACACCAAGGAACCGAGAGAGTCTCCAACTGCAGGCAAGAAAGTCCCATCCATCAGCCATAAGGAATCAAAACCCTCTCTCAGTTAGAGGTGGAGTGGTTATCACCATCCCAGAATTCTCAGGATTGGAGAATAAAAGATGGACGAGACTGGACTTACTGGTATTCTACTATAGACTTGTGATTCTAGCAATGGAAGAAACTATATCATTAATGTGGAAACAGTGGTCACTGGAGATGCTGAAGGCAAGGAGAGGGGAAAAGAAGTGTAACTATGGGGGCATTTTCAGGACTTGGGAATTGTCCTGAATGACTTTGCAAAGACAGATACAGACAGTTATATATCCTGTCATAACCTACAGAATGGAGTGGGAGAGAGTGTAAATTATAATGTAAACTATAATCCATGCTGTATGACAGTGCTCCAAAATGTGTTCATCAATTGCCATGAATGTACCACACTCATGAAAGAAGTTGTAAATGTGGGGAAAAGTGGGAGGTGTGGGGAGTAGGGGATATGGGAATCCCTTATATTGTTATCTAACATTTTGTGTACTCTAAGCATCTTTTAAAAATAAATAAAAATATGTTTTAAAAAGAATTAAGGGGAGATTGAAAATAAAGTAATAATAATGAAAAAAAAATAAAATACAAAAATAAAAATTAAAATTAAATAATAATAAAATTCCTTTCTCTTTACTTATGCTCTCATTGTTCATATTGTTTTCCTCACATCCTGAAGTACATTTTCTATACTTTCTTTCATCTCCTAAAGCATTTTTAAGATAATTTTTATAGGTTTTATTCAGTATATCACATTCTCATTTTCTTCATTGGTATTTTCTGGATTTTTAACCTCTTGCTTTAGATGGGCCATCATTTCCTGTTTCTTTGCTTGTTTTATATTCTTTTTTTACAACTGTACATTTTGATATTTTAAAATGTTAATTCTTGGATTTACTCCCTTGGATGTCTGTTTCTTGATTTTGTAACCAGCTGGTGATAAGACAGATTTTCTTGAGTTTCAGCCCTCTTATCAGGAAGGCCTGCCCAAGGCAAGTGCACTGTACTTGCTTTTTCCTGTCTTACTGGAACTCTGTTGTGTCCTAGGATTTTGCTTATCAGTTGTTTTGGAGTCTCCCTGTTTAGAAGAGTTTGGTTGTCCTCCTCATTCCCAAGAGACAAATCTCCCTCTCCCAGATTTCTAAAGTTAGGAAGCCTTTGACCCAGAATATCTGCCTCTGTAATTTTTTCATACTCCTTTTGTTGTCTGATGCTGCCTTTGCCAGGTGGGAACATTTGCAGAGGGGCTTACCCCAAAGAGGATTTTCCAAGTTTGATCTTTTCCAACAAAAAAAAGGACTAGAACCATGTGGGGGAGTGCAGTCTGGCTCCAAAATGTCCTGTGGAGGTGCCCAAAACTTCTCTGATGGCTTCCCAGAGCTGAGTTTACCTGATCTGCCCATTCAAGGAAGCCCTTCAGTTAACTTAGGACTGCCACTGTCCTAAGAAAGCCCTGAGTCTTTAAATCTCCACTGCCTCTGCCCCTGTCCAGGCATGGTTTAAACAGTGGCTGTCACAGCCTTTGGCTGGGATTGGTGGAAACAACAGCTATCTCAGAATCTGGACCCAGAGATCTGAATTTACTGATTAAAAGCCATGACCAGTGATGGGCTGTGTGTACTCCTGTTCTTGGGGAAGAGGATTTCTGGGTCCCTTTCTGTCACCAGCAGCTAACCAGGGCACCCTCACTGTGACCTGCCTTGAGATTGGGAGATGTGTACCACTAGCTGCCATGTTGGTGAAGCAATTTACCATCATTTACCATAATTTTTCTGTCTTGTTCTCCTGCTCATCCATGGATGCTGTACAGTGTTTTTTTGGACTCTGGAGCTTTAAAATATTTGTTTCGGAAAGTTCCTATCTGTTTATTAATTGTTTTGGTGAAAGAACTGAGTTGCAGAACTCCCTAATCTGTCATCTTTCCTGGACATCCCCCAATATTGCATGATCTCATTGCACGAACTAAGGATAGTGAGCAGACTCATGGAGGTAGAGTTTGGAAGATAGGATAGTAGAAGATAGAGGAGGAGTAGAGATTGATGAACTGATGTTTAATCTTAACAGAATTTATAATAAGGTTGATTGCAACAGTTTGGAAATGGACAGAGGTGATGGTGGCACAGCCAGCAATATGAGTGTAATTAACATCACTGAAGTGACAGTTTAAATGTGATTAAAAGGGGAAGTTTTGGCCTGCCCATGAGGCTAGAAGGAAAGCTAGAGGATAAAACAGGTGACTGTATAAATCAGTGTATTCTGGGGTAGCCAAGAATTGTAGTTAAGAATATAAATATAGTAACGTTCTTTCAGGATATATAACAAAGGTATGCTATGGGTGCAGGACGTAGATAATGGGGTGATATATAGGGAAAATGTACCTAAATTCTATGGGATATGAATGTGTTCATGTTGTCATGGGTATGTTTTCACAATAGATAGAGGTCCACACATTAGTCAACAAAATAGTAAACTTTCATCCTAAGGATTCCCTACTACTTTCTCAATACAATGGTAAAATTCTCTGGAAAAATAAGCCATGCCTAAAAAATGAAAACTGCCCTATAGGCCAAGTTGTCAATCTTAATGCTTGTAGTAATGAACCTTATTCCTGCAAAATGAAACTTACCCTAATCATAATTAATGCCTTGAAGTCACCTCCTGAAAACCTCCTTGTTAAATGTGGCCTCTCTCTAAGACAAACTCAATAAATAAACACACTACCATCCCCCCAAAGAGGGGCATGACTCCTGGTGTTGAGCCTCCCTGGCACTGAGGGATTATTACTAAGTGCTAACCAGTTATGCATTTAGAAAAAGACCTTGAGCAAAAGGAGGAAACATGAAGTAAAAAAGAGTTGTTATGACTAAGAGAGTTCAAAGTGAGTTGGAAGGCCATTCCAGAGATAACACTTAGGCAGGTTTCAGACAGATTAATTAACTGCTACAGAAAGTAAACATAACCTCAAACAAGAGTGTTCCTGATGGTTCTAGGGACATATGGACAAAAGGGGCAAGGCACACACAGCCTCATGAAATCAACACTCCCTCCGCAGGACCTAGTTGGGAATATATGATAATCTATTTCCCTAATATAAAACAGTAATCCTCATTTCTAATACTCCTACTCATGATTCTTCTACTCCTTTATTTTGAACCCCTAATTCTCAATATATCTGTTAAATTAATCTCTTAGAGACTTAAATCTTCAGATTGTTAATATCCCAGTTGAGCTCTGAAGCTCAACAGAGTAACAGCAAGTTTTGGGGACCTTTCTTACACAACCAACAAATGATGATGAACAAGTCCCATCCCCCAAAACAAGAAGCATCTACAATAGCAAGCAAAACAATTCCTTCCATCAGCCCCATAACTTCTAAGTCCCCTCTCAGCCTGAAACATTTCAGAGAGCACATCATTGAAAATCCCTTAAGATTGAGGAATGAACAAATATAAGGGGGTTTTGTAACTATAGACCAAAGTAAACATATTGTTTTTGTACTTGTTATCTTGTGTAAGTGGAAGAACTTGGTACATAGGTATAAAGATAGTGGTTGCCAGGTATTCAGAAGGGAGGGTCAGTGAAGAATAGGTGGAACACAGGACATACTTGGGATAGTGAGATTGTTCTGTATGATACTACAATGACAGACACAGGACATTTGCATTTGTCAAAGCCTATGGAACTGAACAGCACAAAGTGTAAAACATATTGTAAATATAGACTATGGTTAGTAGCAGTGCTTCAATATTGGCTCATCAACTGTAATGAACATACCACACTAATCTAAGATGTTAATAATAGGGGAAACTATGCTCGTGTGTGAGGGAGGGCTTATAAGGGAATTCCCTATACTTTTCATGTATACCTTTTACCTTTTCTATAAATGTAAATCTAAAATTTCTCGAAAAGTAAAGTTCAGTGTTATAAAAAATCAATCGGCCAAATATATTTGTGTTTATTTCTGGAGTTTCAATTCTATTCCTTCTGTCTATATAACTATTCTTATGCCAGTACCACACTTTATAGCTGAAATTGGGAAATGTAAGACTTCCATATTTGTTCATTGTCAAATTTGTTGATTCTTTAAGTGACTTTTGTTTCACTGATTTTCTACATGGTTTTTCTGTATCAATTTCTTTTAATCTGGTCTAAAAGTATTACTTCCTTCCTTCTGCTAGCTTTGGGCTTAATTTGCTCTTCTTCTTCTAGTTCCTTAAGGTATAAAATTAGATTATTGATTGAGATAATTCCTTTTTATTATAGGGGTTTACAGCTATACATTTCTCTCTGAGCACAGCTTCCACTGTACCCTTTAAGTTTTGGAGTATGTGGTTTTATTTATTCATCTTTAACTATTTTCTACTATACCTGTATTTTTTTCTTTGACATTAATTGCTTAAATCATGGTGTTTACTTTCCACATATATGTGCCTTTTCAAATATTCCATCTGTTTTTTTTTTCCTACTTTCATTTCAGAGAAGATATTCTGTATGATATCAACAGTTTATATTTATTGAAACTTTTTAGCGACCTAATATATGGTCTATAGTGGAAAATGGTCCATGTGCACTTGAGAAAAATGTGTATTTTTCTGTGGCTGAGTAAAGTTATGTATGTCTGTTAGATCTAGTTGATTTATGTTATTCAAGTCCTCTGTTTTGTTACTGCTCTTCTGTCTAAATGTTGTATACATTATTGAAAGCAGTATATTAAAGTCTTCAACTATTCTTATATATCTGTCTATCTCTTCATTTCTATCTGTCGCAGTGTGGGCTCACCCAGAGGGCCACTGCAGGGGCGGTGTGGGCTCGGGCGGAGGGCTGCAACACATGGAGGGGCCTTCCGAGAAGACGCTCCGGGGCCGGCAAGGTGCGGAGGACGCGCGGTAGGAAGAAGACTACCGAGGAGACCAGGATCTGTGCGCAAGTCTGATTTATTCAGGAAGTACAGCGGTTAATATAGGGTGAAGACGGGGGAGGGGCAGGGGGCGTGGCTGGGGGGGCGGCAGACGGCTGATAGGTTCGTGCAGGGGTGCATCACTGGTTGTGGGCAGAAGATGGGGTAGCCAGGGTTCTCGGCGGCAGCGAGGCGGGGCTGTCATGGCGCGGCGGTGGCCCTCGGGGGAGAGGCGGGGTTAGGCCACCGAGGGGGAAGCGGGTGCAGCTGGGCAGAGGGGCGGGCAGTACGCCGAACCCCAAGCGGAGGGCCTTAACGCCCGTTCCCGCCACCCGGGTCCGACTCGCACCGGCGCCTAGAGACGAGCCGACCCTTGCTGTCGCCGCACTCCCACACGGTGCCACCCTACATCTATCAACTTTTGCTTCATATGTTTTGGGGCTCTGTTGTTGAATGTATATTTATATTTATAATTGTTTTTATCTTCCTGGTGGATTGACCATTCTATCAATATATAATATCTTTTTTTGTCACCTCTAACAGTTTTTTTTTACTTAAAGTATGTTTTATCTGATATTAATATAGCCAAGCCACCTCTTTGTGTACTACTAAAATGAAGCATATTTTTCCATCCTTTCACTTTCAATTTATTTGTTGAAGATTCAGATTTCTAGTGAGTCCATATTAGACATCATACGACTGTATTTTTCTTAAATCTATTTTGCCACTCTCTGCCTTTTAATTGAAGAGCTTAATTCATTTACATTTAGTGCAATTAATGATAAGGAAATACTTCTGCCAATTTTCTATTTGTTTTCTTTATGTTTTATATCACTTTTGTTCCTCCATTCCTCCATTATTGCCTTCTTTTGTGTTTAATTGATTTTTTTTATATTGTACCATTTTGATTAATTTCACATTTCCCCTTCTTCATATATGTTTAGTTATTTTTATCAGGTACTTTGGGCATTGAATTTAGCCATTTAAACATATAACAATGTATTTTGAATTAATACCAATGTAGATTCAATAGTTTATAAAACTCTACTTCCATAGAGCTTTGTCCCTTCCTCTTTATGCTGTCATAACAAAGTGCATCTTGTATATTGTGTACCCATTAACAAGTGTTTTAATTAATGTTTTATACATTTGTCCTTTAAATAATTTTGAAGTAAAAGAATCATTTCAAAGCAAAATATATAATTGCTGCAGTTACCTTTAGTAGTGTTCTTTATTAATTGTATTGCTCTCTTTTACTAAATTCCTTTCATTTTTTCCTGAATGCCTCTCTGATATGTTTAGTAAGGCAGGTTCACTAGCAATGATCTCCCTTAGTTTTTATCTCGGAAATCATAATTTCTTTATTTTTGAAGGACTGTTTTGTCAGATATAAATTTTTGTCTGACTTTTTTTCTCTCAGCTATTTAAACATGTCATCCTACAATCTTCTTGCCTCCATATCTTTTGTTAAGAAATTGGTTATTAATCTTATTGAGGATCTCTTGTACAAGATAAATGGCTTCTGTCTTGCTGATTTTAATATATTCTCTTTGTCTTTGGACAGATTCATTATAATAAGCCTCAGAGTGGATCACTTTTTCATCTTAGAGCTACTTGAGCTCCTTAGATGTGTTGATTAATGTGTTTCATCAAATTTCAATAGTATTTGCCCATTGTTTCTTCAATTATTCTTCCTTCCCCTTTCTCTATTCTCTACTTGAAGGATTCCTATTATGTATACGTTGGTACATTTGATGGTGTGCCACAGGTCTCCTAGGCTCAGTTGATTTTTCATCATTTTTTTTTTTTCTTTTTGTACCTCAGATGGGATAATTTCAATTGACTTATCTTCAAGTTTGATGATTCTGTCTTTTGGCTGCTCACATCTGCTGTTGAAGCCCTCTAAAGTATTTTTCCTTTCCCTTATTTTACTTTCCATCTCCAGGATTTTTGATTGATTCCTTTGTAATAATTTCTATCTCTTTATTTATATTATCTTTTTGTTTATTTTTTAAAGGTGTTGCCTCTTTTTTTCTTTAATTTTATTCCTCTCCCTTTCCCTCCCCCCCCCCCCAATTGTCTGATTTCTGTGTCCATTCACTGTGCGTTCTTCTGTGTTCGCTTATAATCTTGTCAGCAGCACTAGGAATCTGTGTCTCTTTTTGTTGCATCAGCTCTCTGTATGTGCAGCACCTTCCTAAGCAGGCTGTACTTTTTTTCATGCTGAGCGGCTCTCCTTACAAGACACACTCCTTGAGCGTGGGGCCACCTACGCAGGGGACAACCCTTGTGGCATGGCATTCCTTGCACTCATCAGCACTGTGCGTTGGCCAGCTCATCACACAGGTCAAGAGGCCCTGGGTTTGACCCTGGACCTCCCATGTGGTAAGGTGACACTCTATCCATTGAGTCAAATCTGCTTCCCAATATGCTCTTTTTATTAAGGCAAGTAATACAAAATATTGGTATGGTAAGTCCAATGTTTGTGTTTCCTCAGGGATACTTTTTGTTAATTTTTTCTGTGAATGGCCATACTTTCTTCTTTCCCTGCACTCTTTTTTTTGTGGGTTTTTTGTAGTTGAAAACTCGACATTTTGATTATTATACTGTGAATGTGGTAGACATTTTCTTAATAAATGTGTGCCACCACACTGAAATCTGCCATGTGTTTCCTGGAGGAAAAGCATACAAATGTTTGAAGACCTTTCTAAAACTACTCCCAGGATTCTCATGGCCATATTAGCCCACATTCAGTCTCCAATAATTTGTCAAAGTTATCATTTGAGTATTGTTAACAGTGTATGGTTCACGCATTTTCTGTTCCAGGTAAGTAGGTATTGCCTGTCCAGATTTCAGTGTGGTAGCTTGCCTCGTGACCTCAATTCTCTGAAGGAGTGAAGAAAATTCTTTATTTTTCTGTTTTTCAAGCTTTTTAAAATTGTTGTTATAATGATGGGAGTGATAACTTCCAAGATCTTTACATATTTGTGCTGAACCCATAAGTTTCCATATGCTATACTTAGGTGAAGGACTGTTGGAGGGTGGTGGAGTAGTGTCCAGAAAATCATGGCCAGCAAAGTAATAAGAAAAAATTTACTTTATCATTTTCCATTACACATAAATCTATGATAAAATCTTAATTTAAGTGTAGTATATATAAAGGTCCTGAATTAAAATTCTATTATTTTTAGAAAATAATTATTCGGATATACATATTCTAAGCAAATGTATGATTCTGGCCATTTCTATCCAAGCTTTGCACTACCATTAGGAGATGCCAGGGTACTGTGAGAAAGAAATCTGACCATACGTGGAGTTGTTGCAGGTTACTTAGGGCATTCCTCAAGTCAAATAACAGGGTGAATGCTTGGCATGAACAGTGTAGTGACTGACCCAGACTCTCATTTTGTGTCCTTGCTTCTATTCTTGCCAACATAGAAAAAGGATTATAAACTGGTAAATGACAAAAAAAACAGCTATTGAAATAGCAGCTTATTTTCATATCTGGTGTAGAGATTTTTTTATAGGTCTTTCCTTCCTTCTTATATTCATTGCTGCATGGCCTAAAAAATAGCTAAATTGCATTGGCCCCTGTTTGAAAGTTAGAACTAAAAGTAGAGTATGCCTTTCTTAGTAGTAACAATAAAAGTTTTCTTTCTCAAGCCATCTCCATACAGGATGGTTCACAACTGGCATGCTGTGTCCTAGTTCCTGTTAGTCTGATAAGAATACTCACTGTAAAAATACAGTCACCAAACTCAGCAAGCTGAGAAGCTAGAATTCATCCTGGGGTCTTCTACAGTCCTATACTTTTCAGGAGATTATTGTCCTTCAACTACTCAATTATGTTTAGATATTTTAAAATACCTAATTATTATAATTATTTTTCTCTGATCCTTTTCTTCTTAGAAAGAAAGATTTCCAAGATTAATTTTCCTGTAAAAGTCACGTTTGTTAGTCAAAGATATATTTTCCTCTCAAGTTTATTCTAAAAATATGGAAAAAATGTTCTAAAGAAATGCCAATTTATTTTCCATGTATTTTCAACTCATCAAGAAGGGTAAAAATCAGGGACTTTCTAAAGAGTAGGTAAGCACAGAGGATACTTTCTGGGCTGTCAAAAGGCCCATCTCATAAATTAACTCCAAAACTGATTTTTTACCAGAAATAGTTTGCTTCTCTACCAGAAATAGTTTGTTCTTGATTTGTTAAAAAGCAAATGATGCAAATGTAATTCAGGTAAAGATATTAAAATATAGGGTGTTATACACAAAATATCAATAAACTTACTTGCTTGTTTCGGTATCCTGAAATTTTACCCATTATCTTCCTCTGCCTTCCCGTCTCACACATATATATGCACATACCCTGATTCATTTGGCTTTGTATCCCCAGTCCTCTAACTCCAAAATGAGAGACTCTCTACCAAACTGGATACCAAGATGTCTCTAATTTACTGTTGATATGTTAATAATGAATAACTTTAAATCAGAAGTCATGCTTTTCCTGTGTCTTTAACACATAAGTATATTTTCTTCAAACTGAGATATTTCTCGGGACTAATAAAATGAACAAGAAATATTTTTAAAGTATTGGATAATAATTATCCTAGAGAACTCACTCATTGTGACAACTGAGACAATTAAAATTATTAGGCATAGTCTCCTGATGAAGCAGTCAAACCTTTTTTGAAGTCAAAACAGAACGTATTTCTTCCTCCCCTTTTTGGAATTTCTTTGTTAATGACCTGATGCTACTTGAAACCTTCAGGATGCATGCTTCTACGTGCTAGAGTACAAAAAGAATAATGCAGATAATATGGTTTCATTGGCTCTAATTTAACTAGCTACAAATGGGAAATTTTGCTATGTAATTATTCATTTGTTCAACAAGCATCCATTGAGAGCTTACAATGCATCAGGCACTGAATGTTGTGCTTGATTATCCCAAGTAAGGGAAAAGACAGAATGAGTAGTTATATAATAGTGTTCTGCTTCTTTTATGAAGTTTATATATTATTTCTATGAAGGATAGTCTTATAGGTAGAGAGGGAACAACACATATGGTTGCAGAAAATGTAGAAATTGTAACGAGAATAGGAAAGTATTCATACAGGACAGGGATAAGATGGGGGCATAGGAAAGAACAACTAACGTTGTTATAAAGGTATTACCAGGTAAGAAGAGAGCCCAACACTGAGATTCAAGATGATATATTTGTTACAGTCCTGTTTTAAACCTAAATTCTAGACCTATTCCTACTAACCCCACATCATGTCTTAGGGGAACTCAATGATCCATGTAGGATTAGAATCAGAATTTTAATATACTTGACCAAGTATAATGGTTAAGAATGGTAAATATTGAAGCTATGAGGTGGATGTCATAGATGTGGCAGAAAAGAGGGAAGCTAGCAGAAAGGAATTAAGAATAAATAAGGAGAGAAAAGGTAGAGGTGTTTATTCTGGACTTGTTATTGTATTTTCGACTATCACCCAGACTAAGACTGGCTCCATGAGAGGCAAAGGTTTTCCCATGAATATGAAAGAAGTTCCTGGCACATGCTTTATGAAACATTTCTGAAGAAGAGAACTGAAGGTAATAGCCAGGAGAACCAGGAAGTGAACATTTTTCCCTTCCTCCCTTCCTTTTTTCCTTTCACAAATATTTCTTAAGTACCTCCCATATGGCAGACTACACCAGTCAAGAACGCATCTCCTCATGGAGTCTACATTCTAGTGGGTAGAATTTGACTTGCAGCTAGTGATTTGGAATCTTGTAGCTGCTTACTTTGTGATTACTGGCCAAGGTTCAACTCCCAAGGTCAATAATTAACAATCCTAAAACTATACAAAAAAATAAATAAAGCCATTTATTTTTTGGTAGCTTGTCTCCAGTACTTACTAGGTATGTAAATACAATCCATTAAAACAATTAACTCATTTAATTACCATGCATAATTGGCACATATGATTTTAAAATGTTCATTACAAAGTAGCATTGCTCAAAGGTGAATATTGTCTTTTATTGGCCAAAGCCGCTGTATAATTACATTGTCTGTAGAAAATATTTCTGGATAAAAACAATTACAGTTACCAGTTATTTATATGAGGTAAAACTTTGTTGCCTTATTTTAAGCACATTTAAAATAATATTCAAATTTTGGCATTGTTTTTAGCTTTCCCTTAGTTCACCCCTGAGTTAAGACCTAATGATTTTATCCAGGTCTGCTTTAGTCCCCTCAGCTTTCCCCAAATGTTAATGTAACATATTCGTTTATTCAGACTTATGTGTGTGTATTCCTCTGACTCCATAGGATAGCTGCCCCCTGAGGACTTGTCAATGACTGTCAATGTGGGCTCACAGTCACACAGTATTTATGAAAACTGATAGAATAAAAATTACACAGGGGCACTGTATTGGTGTCAGGGTTCTCTAGGGAAACAGAATCAATAGGAGATATCTGTCAATAGTAAGATATTATGAGAGTCTCTCATGTAACCGTGGTGTTGCACAAGTCCAGGTTCTGCAGGCAGGCTGCAAACCAGGGGCTCTGATGAAAGTCCAGTGAAGGTCCTTGAGTTTCTGGGAGACTTTGGCTGTCCAAGTACCAGCTAGGTAATTCTCTCTGAATGCTGAAATCACATACTCTTTTAAGGCATTCAACTGATTGGATAAAGTATCACTCACTGCTGATGGCAAGCTCCCTGATTGCTGTAGGTACAATCAGCTATCTATGCAGTAAACTCACCGGTGGCTAAAGTCCATGAATGTCCTTGTATTACAATTAACCCAGTGCTTGCTTGACCACACAATTGGGCACAGTTACTTAGCCATGTTGACATATTAGCCTAACCATCACAGGCACTGAAATGGAATTCAGTCCACTTCTTCCAAATATTTTCAGTCTACCCATCTATTAATATAGAGCAGCAAATAATATAGCTGCACAAATGCGACTTGGCCTGCTAAAGGTGGGCTTTTATTGAGTTGTCCTTTGGTAAGAAGTCAGAACCCTACTAAGGCTCAACAAAAGTGTCTTATGAAAACACTGCATTAACTATATTGATGTGGTTAAGGGTATTGTATATAGTTTCCCTAAAAGTAAATTTTCACTTGCTTTATTATTGAGTATATATTTTTCTTAGTGCTTTCTTTTTCCTCATGGAGATGGTGAATAATGAAAATGAGATGTTTTCTATTTCATATGGCTTCCTAAAAAGTTTAGAACTAAATATGTGACCTCACTAAAAACGTTACAGATAATTTAACAAACAATGGTAGCTGAATGACTTGTCCATCTTACTTTCTTACACTTGCTATTTTTCCTCTACTTATTATTTCATGCTCTCTAATGATATTTTATGTGTTCTACAAGTTAGTGCCTTTCTATAATAGGATGCGGCCTTCTTAAAAAGGGAGTTGTTGAAGAATGGAAAACAATTGTTTTTCTTCATTTAACTTGGGAAAAATCTATAATGCTTTTTAAAGAAGCAAAATGTAAATAAATGCATAAATAAATATACTGATACCACTGATAACCTCCAAAGATATAAATGTGAATGAGATATTGTTAATTTCTTCCAGGAACTCCCAATGAAGTAGAGAAGACAAACAGAAATAATTTAATCTGATAAAATAAAATAAAAACCTAGTAAAGTACTTTAGGAAGGAATACATGCAAGAGAAGAAAGAATAAAGAAAGAAGGAAGAAAGCATGGAGGGAGTGAGGAAAGAAAGAAAAAAGAGATGACAATCACTAAGTAGACTTAAAGATTTCAAGAAAGGCTTTATAAGAAAGTGAAAACGACTGATTCTGAAAAAGATTAGTATACTACTGAGGCTAAAATTTTTGAGTTAAGGATATATTAATTTAAGAAATGCCATGTACAACCGAACACAAATAAATTAAAAAGTGCATGAGGAAGTCTATGTAAACAATAAGTTAATATGGCTGGATTTTATCAGGATACCAAGTGACCAGGAATGATTAAGCTAAAGTTTAGACTGGAGCCAAGTAATAAATGAACTTATATTTCACCAGGTTGGTGATTGGAGCCACAGAATGATGGTACAGCTTGGGAATGAAAATGTCTGAGAGGCAGTTTAGAGAAAGATAACCATAGTAAAAGACCAAAATAGACCAGAAGGAAGGGAGACTATAGCACACTATTATATTACATCATCTTGATGATAGTATTTTTCCCAATTAGGGAATTTGACATTAGGGGATGTGAAAAAGTCTATTAGAACAAAATATGGATAATCCATTTGATCAAGCTGATAGTGCAGAAAAAATAGTTTATAAATAATAGAGTAACTATAGTGGAATTTTAAAGAATGGAAGGACTCATATTTTGTGTCTCATAATCATTTTTAAAATCTCTTTTGAAATATGTCTATGTATTAGCAGGCTAATATATTTCTGTTTCTGCATTAGCTTTCTTCATATTAAATAAGCAAGATTAACTGAATCCTTCTATTATTTTTTCTTTTTAAATCATAGTCTCTTTTTGAAATCTGTCTTTAAATTCTCTACTTTCCAAATTCAGCTATACATACATTCACATGTAATGAAATACAGTGCAACATAATACATTTGAAAAGCCAAAATATCATCATGCTATTCTGAATCAAATACGTAAAAATCAATGTTTTGTGACTAGCTAAAAATGTGTTAGCCATCAAAATCTTTAACCTCTACTCTTTGTGTAAAACCAAGATTTAGGTTTATTTTTGTTATAAAAAGTGAGTGTACACGGATTTTAAATGGACTGAGAAATAGAACAGATGTTATAAATATGTCTAATTCTAAATGCCATTAGTGAATTCTATAATATTTGTAAGGCAACACTTTTTTGATCAGCTAGGGGAGGAAATGTAAGAATTTGACATAAGGTAACACAAAGTGGTCTAATTTTCCACTCTGTGCCACATGGTGATAGACCTCATAATTCATATGGGGAGGAAGATACAACCTAGGCAGAAGTCTGAAACTAGATAAACCCTCCTGTATTAACAGAAGTGCCAATTAGAGAACATGTATTATCAAGAAGAAATCATGAATGCATGCTTGCATACTTAAGAAGGAAAGTAATTTGGCTTAAGAGGATTAGAAATCTCAAGGTCCTAGTTAAAAGTAATTCAAGCACAGAGCAAAATAAACAAGTGTAATATTACTGGAGGTTTATGAACAAAAAAGTCAGAAGGAAAGAAACAATGCGATGATTGACGCAAAGCTTTGTTCATAAAGCGCCTGAAAAATGTATGTCTCATAGAGGGGAGCAAACAAAGCTTTGTGTTCAACTTTTGTGGCTTAACCTTTGTTCTAGTTTGATTTTTTTTATGTGTTTCTTTTCCTTAGGAATGTCAAATAATTTATTATATTGATACCACAACAATTGATGCACAGCTAAAGTATTCTAAAAAATAAACTTTGCAACAACTGCAATACATTGATCCTTGATTTCATTGGCTCTGTGTGGTTTATTTATGAATCAAGGTTCAATACAGTTTCAATTAATTGGGACCCATGTGTTATTTGTAAAGTGTGCTTATGTTTCACCAAAGGACAACAAATCCATAGACGCAAAAATATATTATTCTTCCTTCTCTTTGATGATAGGGACTCTCCCAATTTCCCCCATGTATAAAAAGTATAAAGTAGAGATAATATATCACCTCTATCTCAAAATTGCTCTGAAAAATTGGAAAATTAAAAAATAATTCAGTGAAAATATTTTAACATTGTAAAACACTATTTAAATGCATTCAGTATTTGTAGTACCAAATGTTTAACACTATGAATAGCAATACTTCATATGAAATGCAGTAGGGATTAATATACCTAATTATATTATGCAAATTAAATTTATACTAAGCACAGGTTATCTCAGGATTTTAAAAGTAAATTCCTTATATTAGCTTATTTTTTTCTATTTGAAAATTACTACTAAAATATAGTAAAATATTATGAATATAATCAATTATATGGATCACTAGTTGTCATTCATTTCATTTATCTGATACCAATATTATCATCAATAATGCTATTACTTCAGCTTTTAATCTTTCTATAATTATATTATTAAATATCAATAAAATTATCAAATTGTTGTATATATTTTTCTATTGGGTCCTGAAAATTAAGAGTAACATTAGAAAAAATATTGGTGTTATTTTAAAATCCTTTTACATTTCTCATAAGCTTCTGATAGGTCCATATATTTATTTTTTATTTATTTATTTTTTTCCCTCTTTATTTTTTTAAATGTTATATTAAAAAAATATGAGGCCTCCATATACCCCACACCCACCTCACCTCACTCCTCCCACATCAACAACCTCTATTCATCATCATGGGACATTCATTGCATTTGGTGAATACATTTTGGAGCACTGCTGCACCACATGGATAATGGTTTACATTGTAGTTTACACTCTTCTCCAGTCCACCCAGTGGACCATGGCAGGACATACAATGTCCAACATTTGTCCCTGCAGTACCACCCAGGACAACACCAAGTCCTGAAAATGCCCCCATGTCATATCTCTTCTTCCCTCTCCTTACCCTTAGCAGCTACCGGGGCCACTTTCTCTACATCAGTGCTACTAATTGATTCCATTACTAATCATAATAGTTCCACAGTACAATATCAGTAAGTCCACTCTAGTCCATACTCTATTCCTCCATCCTGTGGATGGTTATGTCCACTCCACTTCTATATTGCATGGGGCTTAGATTTAACATGGATGATGGATGCAATTCTCCTGCTTGCAGTTGTAGGCACTCTTGGCTCCCTGGTGTGGTGGTTGACCTTCTTCACCTCCCTGTTAGCTGGCCGGGGTAAGTCCAATAAGCCAGAGGGTAGGAGTTGCAAGTCTATTAAGGCTCAGGGCCTGGTTGTCACATGGACTGTCCAGAGATTCAGGTCTCCTGAGTATACACCAACCCCAGCACCAACGACAGGTCCAGTAAAAGTGACAGAAGAGGCATGTGTAGAAAGGTCACATCTGAGTCCAACTCCATATATTTATGACTAAACTTAAGAAAAAAAAATATTTAGTTTTATAATAATAAAGTATAAAGAAGTATATCCTTATTTTGTGATAAGCTGTTTATGGTATCATTAGCTACTCTAATAAACAAATGAAGCTTTCAATAGATGCTCTTTGCTAATGTATTTTGCTGGTTAGTGAAGAGTGTAATGCATTTCATGACTGTAAAACTGTAAAGCAATAACTTTGTAAAAGTCAGAAATCTTAGGCTATTGTGATTGTTTTATGTTGTATAGTAAAGGCAATACAAATATTGAGCTTTCTCTGTGCCTCAGGGCAATTTGTAAATCATTTCTATTTGTAATGCTTGATAAATATCATTTCCCACTCTGTATCTGTCCTAGGCTGCCTTGGTTTGCATGTTTCTACTTCCTCCTTCAATTAGATTGCTTTTTTACCTTATGTTCAAAATCATGGTTACATATTCCTGGTCCTTCTCTAAATTAGCAATCCTATTTGGATTGTTACTTTTCTATAATTCATCCCAGCCCTGTTTATTCAATGTGTAGGGTAAACTATTTCGAAGTTCATAAATTCTTTCATGGTTTGTCCCACTTTGTGTTGGTCTATTATTTGGATACCCTAAAGATAGAAAAATAGCAGTGTACCACAAATATCACTATACATTAGATGAATAGCTGAAATTTGCCATAAATGTTTATTTACTTTTTAGACAACGAATAAATTTGGCATTTCATTATGTCATTTGTGCTGTTGCTGCTAGCCAGTCATTTCAGCTAAAATTAAATCTGTAGATAATGTAAAGCAAAGCTATGTTATTTTAAGTAGTTTACATATGTAAGTCAGGTATTTTGACATAATTATTACACCCTAATGATGAATTAAAATTGGATAACTATGTAAGCCCGATGGTGTTAATTCAGCTCTGCAAATATGTAAAGTTTAAAGGGCTAATAACTTAAGCTATTTCAAGACATAATGTGAAGAGTTAACCTTTTTGATGAAAAGGGGGAAATAAACATTCTTAGTGCTTCTAAAACAGCTATAGAGTATTTTTACTTACATCCCTCCATTGTCAATATTTTGATCTGTGATCTCTGAAAGACCCTTCCCTGGCTGCCTTTCATGTGCTCTCTCTCAAGAGTAACCTATTTTGAAAAGATACATAGAGGAAAATTGGATTTGGATGAGAGAGTATGTAAGTACTTATGGATCTGAGTTAGACAAAGGAAGGAATTACAGTTAGATATGGCTCTGGGAAAACAGATTCTGTTAGTAACAAAGAGAAAAAAATAGCCAAGAAGAGAATCTCAAGAATAATGACTTTCAATTTATCAACTATTACAAAAGACTGATTAATAGCAGAGCATTGATTAGATTTTTATACATCTGTATTTATTGATTAGCAAAGTACATAAACTTTTTTTCAGCTTCACAATCCCATAAGAGCTAAATTTATTTTTCATACAGTTTCATAGTTTACTCAGCGTGAGTCCCTCACCCAGAATATCTGGGATAATCAACTCATATGAACTGGTGTTTATTCTATAAGAACTAAATTACACAATTAAAATGATGCTGTGAGACCCCTTGCTTCCCATATCTCTCAAAATCTTAACCAGTTTTTCAAGATTTCGCCTACATTCCATTTCCATCATAACTATTTAACTGGCCATTCCAACCAACATATATGATCTCTTATTTCTCTAAATTGATAAGACATCTATTTCTTGCATCATACTATTTAATATTATGCCCTACTTTGTAAGGTTTAAATAATGCTTAGACAACATATTAAGGGTATACATATTTATATTTCCCTCTGCTGCAGCCCAGATGATATTATACTTTCCAACAGTTCAGACTGTGATTCACATTTCACTTTTATGTCCCTGGGGTTAATAGAACTCTGTAAACACAACAGGCACTACTTCTTGAGCTTTACTATTGGTGTCAGAAACATGAGTTTGTCATTAGTTATATGACAAGGCAAATCAACTAATTCCTTAGCTTTATTTTTTATGTCAAAGATATAATAATATAAAATTCAAAGGATTATGGGAGTAAAAAAAATTCTGTGTTGGGAATAGTACTTAAAATTATAAAACATCACAAAACATTAGTTACTCTAACGAAAATTATGGCTAAATGGATGAAAGAGTGCTCACTTCTGGACCGGCTTACTTAGAAACGGATACTAGAAATCTGGAGCAGCATAGCTTACTTCAATAAATATCCATCTCAAACCTGCTTGGTCCATTCACACCTTAAATTTAAAAAGAGATTGTTTTCCATCAGTTCTGCAGCAGTTCCTTGTTGAAGATGTTTGGTTCTGTTGCCCATAGCAACTTCAGAGTTTCCTATTTTCCATTTCTCAAGAGCAGATTCAAAACTAGAAAACCACGTGTAATTTGGCAGGTGTATGCCCTAATTTCATACACTTGTAAGAATTTAGCTTTCATGCTCATCAACCCAGCTGCCAAACTTCTTGGTATGGCTTTTATTAATATAACTTTAATAAGGAATTTAGAGTTGCAATTTATCCATCATTTTATATTACATAATATTATACATATACATATATAAATTTATGTTTGGTAAACGGAACAATTGCTGGAAAGAAAAAGATTAATCTGCCCATGGAGTCCCAGGTCTTATATTAGAATAGGAATTACAAGGGTAAATGGTGAAATTTTCTTTGTTTAATTAAATGGTAGGAGGTGACTGCTTTTCCCATTCTCTTCTTTAGATTGTCTCCCTGAAAACATAATGGGTCCAAAAAAGCCTGGAGTTTTCATTTTACAATGTAGGGTAGAGGGTCTTCTGACCCTTAAAACTGTGGACAGATACCTCCAAAATTAATTCAGGAGTCTGTCATGAGGTGGACAGGAGACAATCAAAAGGTACAAACCTTTGTCTCTGAAGGCAAAAAATGGAAGATTTAAAAAAAATAAATTTTATTTTTTATAGCAGTTTTAGGTTTACAGGAAAATTGTGCAGAAAGTACAGAGTTCTCATGAAAGTGCCCTCCCCACCCCTTCACAGTTTCTCCTATTACTAGCATATTGCATTATTGTGGTGAATTTATTATAATTAATGAACAAATGATATATTATTACTCACTGAAGTCCACATTTTACACTAGAGTTCATTCTTTTTTGTTGTACAGTTCTTTGGGTTTTGATGTTGAATAAGAGAGGTGTACTTGTTCCTATTTTAGAAGGAATGCATGTACTTTCTCACCATTAAGTATATTAGCTGTAGATTTTTCTAGACCTTCTCTATCAAGTTGAGGAAGAAATGAGGAATTACTCTCTATTCCTAGTTTTTTTTTTGAGTCTTTTTATTAGCAAAGTTAAAGAATTTGAATTCTTTTTCTTCATTAGCCTGGCTAGTTGTACAGTTCTTTGGGTTTTGATGTTGAACCGGAGAGGTTAACTTGTTCCTATTTTAGAAGGAGTGCGTGTACTTTCTCACCATGTAGTATATTAGCTGTAGACTTTTCTAGACCTTCTTTATCAAGTTGAGTAAGAAATGAGGAATAGCCCTAGTTTTTTTTTTTTTTTTTGAGTCTTTTTATTAGCAAAATTAAAGAGTTTGAATCCTTTTTCTTCATTAGCCTGGCTAGAAGTTGATCAATTTTGTTGATCTTTTCAGAGAATCATCTTTTGATTTCATTGAATTTTCCCTAATGTTGTCTGTTTTCAACCTCATTAAATTCTTCTCTAATTTCATTATTTCTTTTCTTCTTCTTACTTTGGATTTAATTTGCTCTTCTTTTTCTAGTTTCCTAAGGTGGAAACTTAGATGACCGATTTTTGATGTTTTGTCCTTTCTAATATATGCATTCATTGCCACAAATTTCCCTTTAAGCATACCTTTGCTTTATCACACAAATATTGATAAGTTGTATTTTCATTTTTATTTAGTTCAAAGCATTGTTTTTATTTTCTCCTGAGAATTTTTTTTTTGCTGTATGTTATTTAGAAGTGTTTTATTAAACTCTAAATATTTTGGTATTATTTAAGCTATCTTTCTGAATTGATTTCTAGTTTAATTCCACTGTGGTCTGAGAATATACTTTGTATGACCTCTATTATTTTAAATTTGTTCTGCTCAGTTTTATGGTCCAAGATGTAAGTTTATCTTAATGAATGTTGCATGTGTGCTTAAGAAGTATATATATTCTCTTGTTATTAGATTAAGTGTTCTATAAATGTCATTCAGGTCCATTTAATTGATGGTGTTGTAGTTTAACTATATTCTAACTGATTCAGCTTGCTGGATCTATCAATTTTTGTCAAAGTTTGTATTAAGTCTCCAACTACAAAAGTGGATTTGTGTATTCCTCCTTGCAGATCTATCAGCTTTGTCAGACGTATTTTGACACTCTATTGTTAGGCATATGCAAATTCAAAATTGTTATAACTTCTTGGAGAATTGACCCACTTATTATTTTGTAATGTCCCTCTTTTCCCTGATAACTTTCTTTGCTCTAAAATGAACTTTGTCTAAATTCACATTTCAGAGTCCAAATTTCTTTTTATTAGCTTTGGCATAATAAAACTTTCTTTCTTCATCCATTTATATTTAATATGTCTCTATATTTTAAATGGGTTTCCAGTAGAAAACATACAGTTAAGTTATATACACACACACACTCTGTTAATCTCTGTCTTTTGGTATATTTACACCATTCACATTTAAAGTGAATATAGTAGTATTAATATCTACCGTATCCATATTTGCAACTGTTTTTTATTCATTACCTTTTCTCTTTGTTTCATTTTTTCGTCATTTTAACTGAGCTTTAACATGTCTTCATTTTTGCTCTTACCATATGAATTATACTTCTGTTTTAAACTCCTTTAGTGATTTCCACAGAATCTGCAAGTACTTTCACAACTAATCTAATATTACTTGCAAATAACACTGTATCATTTTATGGAGAGTACAGGTACCTTATAATAGAATATTGTCAATGTTTCCTCCTGTCCCTTATAACATTGCTTTCACACACTTCACTTATTGATAAGTTGCTGTTATCCAATATGATGTTGTAATTATTATTTTGAAAAACTTATCTGCTAGTCAATTAAGAATAAGAAAATTAAAAGATTTTGTTTTATTTTATCTTCATTTCTTCTCTCCCTTTATTATTTTTTCCCTCCCTTTTCTTGCTTAAGAATTTCTATTTTCCCCAACAAAACTGTATCTCAACCAATTCTCCTGTAAGATCAGAGTCATTGTAATAATCATATATATTTTAATTGAGGCCTAGAAGGAAAGCAGGAATAAAAACAATTTATAAGTAGAAAGAGATAGACATAAATAAGTTGGCCCTAGAACCTGTTTTCAGGTGTTTATAAATTAATGCATATAAATAGTCTTAGTCATTTTGAGTTGGATATTTTTTGGAGATGGACAGTTTACGTTGAAACCTCTTTTGATTGGGCAGGTTTACATTTGGAGAATGCGTAAATGTGAGTACAAAAGACACGGTTGATATTGATGTTCAAGTTTGTCCATCAGCCATCTTACTTGAGCTGAGAATTAACTACCTGATGGTTGCTAGACTCTTGATGACATTTAAATGTGCCAACATCTGAAGAGCAGGGATCCTCTTGCAGAGGGGCTGTAGTAAGAGCTGCAGACCCACTGCCAGGTCCATAATCTGGAAAGCAGAAGGTCCATTATTTTGGCCATTTCTGCCTTGTTAGTATTGTAACGTGACTTTTTCTTGAAGAAGAAAATTCTGGTTATGATTGTGGAGTGTTTCAGCCTCTTTGAGGAAAATTTAAGGCTCAATTTTAAAAACAAATCATGGATAGATTTTTTTTTTAAAAATTATTAGATAAAATATTTTTGAAAATGTATAAAGATTATAATGCTTTCATTGCTGAACTAATCTATAAGAATTAATACCAGAAGATATTAATCATTTAATGGTCATCACATTTGTATACAATTTTAAGTTTTAATTTATGGATGATTAATTTATTCCATATTTATAATTAAAATAATGTAATAAGAAAGAAAATTACTCCGAGATTCTGATGTCGGTTGTCTTAATGGCCCATATTAATTGATAAAATGAGTAAATAAGTGAAGAATAATAATCTGCTATTACAAACCTCTATTAATACAGATTTTTTAAAAATTAGAAAGTTAATTATCACTTAATTTTTTTAAAAGTATTATATTTTAATGGATGGAATAAGTATGCATAAGATAAAAATATAGAGCATTACTAAAATTTAATTTAAATATTAAGTCAAATTACATAACAGAAAAAAATATTTATAAACTAATTTGCCTAGTACATTATTTTTAAGCTATTTGATATTCCTTATAATGGTGCAGAGGACATTGATATCTTTCAAGAATGGAGTACCAGCTTATGAAAACAAAGATGACTACGGAACTTTTCACCCACCACGAGATGTATTTTAAACAACTGATAGTTAGACAGGATTTTTAACAAGCATAAACTCACAAACTACATTATGAATGAAATTATAAAGACTTCATTGCTTTCATTAGTTTTCTCCTCCCCAAATCTCAGGAATTTGCTTTAGGTGTCATCCATCAGAATCATCTATGGAGGAAAGGTCACAGATCTAATTCTTCCTTTTGGATCAGAGGACATTAACATCTAATATACAATGTGAGATACCATATATAATAATTAGGATGTAATTATGTTCATATATTTCCTTATAGATGTCTTTAGGCATTAGCTGTTTTACATTTCGAGAAATCACAGTGGACGCTGTTTCTATGGCGACCAGGAGGGGTGCATTTACAGAGATAGTTAAAGACTATAAAAGGAATAAGAAACTAAGCCAGAATTGCCAGCTGGTCTGATAAAGTCCCTGTGCCCATCAGTATTTTTCAGTTATCCCAATGCTAAAGATTGTGTTCTCCATTAGGAACAAAGCAATTAATATAAATTATTTAACAAGAATAATACAATTTAATTAATTTTTAGTCTCTTTTAATCTATTAATTGCTGCAGTCCTACATTCCTGATAAAATATACAAAAGACAAAAGGATTTGGAAATGGAAAAGAAGTTTCTTATTTTAAACGGAAGGCACTTTGAAAAAACTCTTCCCTCAAACATTACTGAAATGCTCACTGATATATTATAGTACAGGAAAAACCAAACAGTGTTTAAAATGGCAATGCAATGGGAAATTGCCATGTTCTCTGAACCCTCACAGACTCATGTAACAGAACATGGGCCTTAATCCTTTTGTTTTCCTTTGGTTTGTTTGTTTTTATAATTATTTGCTGGAAGTGAAATCTTCCTCCTTCCTAACTTGTCAAAATGATCTGCTAAGAGAGAGAGAGAAAAAAGAGGGTATTATAGTGTCATATGACCTAAAATTAAGTAAAAGAAGAATTAGAGGATGAAATGAGGATTTAGGAAATTATTAATTTCTTATAGAGGAAATGACAATTTTTGGTGAGAAACCTTTGTCACTCACTTTTCTTTTTCAGCCATGTAATTGACTGTTTACCTTAATAGCCTTGCTAATTTTGAGATGGATAGCAACAATCTTCAGTGAGCTAGAGTTTATAGAATGCAGATATTTATTTAAATTGTGTATATATATATTTGTAAAAGTAAAAGGTAAAAAAAATATATTATTTTTAACAAGTTCATGATACCATTTGTTCCTAAAGGTCATTCTCAAATGGATGAAAATTGCAAAAGGTTTTTGTCCAATTCCTTTATTTCTGTATGCTTCCAACATTAAACATCTAACAGAAACTCATCTTTTCCCTGTCCAGCAAGTTTAACTCCCTGGTTGACAGAGCTGAGAAACACATAAAAATGGTCATTTATGCAAATTTTCTAATTAAACAAAGGAAATCCAAAGGCATTCACTTGCCACTGAATATTCTGGCATATTTTTTAACTGTATTGGATGTAATTGTGTAGGTCAGCAAATATTCAATGGCACATCTGAGAGCAACATCTATTAAAGAGCAGACACCTCTGTTTTCCTTGGAAGATTCTGAAGTAATTAAGTTAGTAAATCATCACCTAGTCAGGATATCAGGCTCCCACAGCTACTCTCCTTGATCTTCACCTTAATTATGTACTTGTTGATCCCTGACAATAAAATGTACTGACATGCATTTGCCTCTGACTACTCTATTCTGGAGATTCTTAACAAGCTCTTCCTGATTTGATGTTTTTATTCTTATTCCCTATGTTTCATAGACATATGTTTCCAGAGAGGTGTCTGCCATAGTCTGCAACCTCCTAGAGGTTAAGCTATTTACAATAAATTCTCATTACTCAGTTGCCACCAGAGTGGCATTTGAAATCAGGCAGTAAATCAATGCTTAATGTCATGACGAAGATGATGGTTAGTTTATATTTTGCTTGAAGTATAAACATATTATCTGTAGAGAAGACAGACAGTATCTTTTTGGAAAAAATGCATGCTCATGTATATATGATGCCCCCACAAACAATAAGTAATGTCTTTGATAACACATTTTAGCTTACCACAAACACCTATCATGACAACAAATATGCTTGAATAATACAAAAAAAGAGAATTCATATGTAACACCATAAATTACCACCCCCTACACAAAGGAATATAAAATTATTGATTATCCATTATAGTGATATTTTTATAATTTGGAGGTAGTTTTTATTTCTTTTATTTCTTTCTATATACTATTTGACTTTCTAATATTTGTTTATATGCACACTTATTTTTGCATTAGAATGAAGAAAAAATGTGAATCCATTATTCAATTAGATGAAATATGACATGACATATTATAATTCAATCTTCTACTAGGTAAGTATTACTTAAATTATCTGTAGGACATTCACAATATTCTCTTCCTGAGAAATGATACTATCATAGAACGAAGTAAGAAAAGTATATGAGAAAAAATAAGGTTATCAGAGTCCTTATTATTTGCTTTGTTTATGGAATAATCAGATGTGGGGAGCATAATACTATATCACTCAAATCTATAGAGTGAATAGATGAGGACATCCTACAAATAAGAAGAATATGGCATTCCTAACACTTATACCATACCCATCCTTGAGAGAAGTGGCCTGTGTCCTCAAGGCTTGTCTCAACATTCTGAAAAAATATAGAGTGACAAAATATAGCAACATAAAAATTAGCCTTGAACCTTAACTAGTGATTTAATTTATTTCACCAGCTATCCTTTCCTATATAATGTGTACGTGGAGAAAAAAATCAGCTGAGCTGTCCAGAAACATCTGGATGTTATGGTATCCAACAAATATAATAGCCACAGCTAATGAGCCTAAAGATGGGAAAAGCAGTACCTGGTTGCTGTTTCAGCCTTCAGCCAATGAATATAAATAGGCTTTCTTTGATCTTTTGTCCTACTAAAATGTAATCCACTTTATTGAACTGGTGAATTACATTAACCATTTTGACATTATTTCTTTATAAATCTAACATGGTGTCCTTGTTCTGTTCTTCCTCTCTCTGTATTAGAAACATGAAAATAAAATGATAGAATTTGTTTAAACTCAGTGTGTCTGATGATTGAATAAAATAATTTACATAGGAAACTCCATATTTATATATAAGAGTTGTGTCTAGCACATATTAGTGGATTAAATTTAAGAAATCGTGTGACAAAAAAGAATGTAGGTCTTCCATTTCATGGCAAAGGTCATTTCTTCATACAAAATGGACTTAACTATGTGGAACAGAGCTCTCCACAAAATAGATGGCAGAATATTGAAAGGAAAAAAAAAAAAAAAAGATTCTGAGAGGAAAAAATAGTTGCCATAAAATTCAGACACTAAATTTCCTGCATTTTTCAAGTCTTCACACAGAAACTACTTAATTTATTTTGCTGATAATTATTCCAAATGTGAATATTAGGTTTCCAAGCACTTAAATCAGAGAAAGTAAAGTAGAATATGTTTGTGCAGAGATTACAAGCTCAAATGTTACTAGCTTCAGGTAGATCATATAAATGACTGAAGAGGTCAGCTAAAAAGAACATTTGCCACTTATATGTAGTCAAATTCAATTATTTGCTAAAACAAAATAAAGTATCTCTTTGGGCATCACAAATTAATAATACATCTATGGGCTGGGTCTGTCTATGCATGAATATTTGCAGCCTAAAAGGGAACTGATGAAAGCTGGCATAGATCACAGTGTAAGGCTATTTTTCTAATAACTTTATGCTTGAAGAGGTGAAGAATAAAGAAGCTACAGAGAATCCCAACTCATAAAAAAGTTTAAAAAAATAAAAACAAACCTACGATCATTTTTTTAAAAGGTTTATTTATTTATTTATTTTTCTCCCCTTCTCCCCCCATCCTGCCCGGGGTTTTCTGTTCTCTGTGTCTATTTGCTGCTTCTTCTTCTTTGTCTGCTTCTGTGGTCAATGGCACAGGAGTCTGTGTTTCTTTTTTTTTGTTGCGTCATCTTGCAGTGTCAGTTCTCCGTGTGGGCAGTGCCATTCCTGGGCAGGCTGCACTTTTCTTTCACGGTGGGCAGCTCTCCTTATGGGGCACACTCCTTGCGTGTGGGGCTCCCCAAGCGGGGGATATCCCTGCATGGCACGGCACTCCCTGCGCGCATCAGCACTGTGCATGGGCCAGCTCCACAGGGGTCAAGGAGGCCCAGGGTTTGAACTGTGGACCTCCCATGTGGTAGACGGATGCCCTATCCACTGAGCCAAGTCCACTTCCCTGGTCATTTTATATAGTAACAAATCTACCTATGTGTTAGGTCATGAGTGCGTAACTATATTGCAACACAGTGAAAGTATGTTAATAAATTAATTATTCATCTTATTCATCATGGACTCATGATTTATTCCTTCATATAGCCATCCCTTTACTGCACATATTGATTGCTTTCAAATCAGGTTTGCAAATTATTTTATTCTTAATGGTGTCTCTGAATCATTAAGAAAATAAAATTATCATCAAGAATAAAATTCTTATTTTCTTCTAAAATAGGTAATTATAGTTTTAGAGTTGTGCTACTTAACAACTCAAGGTAGTATGGCTAACCTCCATAGTTTCCAATATTTGTCATTGTTTGCAGAAACCTAGGTATTTAATGATAATTAATCATCGTGAGCATGAAATGGAACTGGACCTTGGTCTCTCATCAACTCTGAGTCTTCAACTTTGATGATAGGGGTATCCTGCAGGAACTTTTTTTCAAGGAAATAGAAATGTTGATGAGTCTGAGAACGCTTCTCTTGGAGAGAGCTTCTCTTCTGAAAAGAGAGATTAGGCAGGAGCTGGAGTTGCTGTGGGTCAAGGCACTGCCCCAGGCCAATCAGGTATAAGCACAAGATAAAAAACTAGTTTGAGCTGCAGCAGTGCCTTGTCCTCTCCTCTGTCCTTCTTACAGTAAAATGATGATTTTGCTCCTAAGGTTTAAATCACAATCAAAATGCCTCTCATGGTCCATGCAAACCAGAACTTTGCAGGAAAGAGAATTAGGGGAAACTAGTTCCAGTTTAGCTAACTTGACAATGTGCCTTGAAAATAAATGGGAGGTGAGTAGGGAGCAGACATACACAGCTCTTTCAACAATTTTGCTGTAACAGACAAAAGAAAAATGCAAATTTTTTGTATATTGTTTGTTTTTTTTGGTTTATTTATTTGGGTTCTTTAAGAAAGTAGATAATGGAGCAATAAATCTGAGAGTGAATCAGCAGAAATGGAGAGATTAATGGTGAAGGGGAGAGAGGATAAGAACAGAAGTAGTAAATCCTTTGAGAAGCTGAGGTAGGATAATTAATGACTGTTTACACTCTAGGCCTAGGATATTTCTTTCCACTCTTTCATTTCTTATGCATTTATAATATATTCATGTTTCAAAGCATGGACTCTGGGACAGATTGTCTAGTTTTTCACATCCTGAATCTGCTACTAAAAGTTGTGTGACAGAGGCCAAGAATCTTCACCCTCTCTGCCTCAGATTTAAAAATAAGTTTTTAATGCCATTAGTAATAGTAGCAACTCATAGGAACATAAGTTAGGATAATAATAATGGTAGCCATTCATAAAGGCACTGTAAAATTTAAATAAATTAACATATGAAATTCACTAAGAACATATGGGCACTAAGCAGGTGTCCTGCTACTAGTTACATATTTGAGGGCTTACTGTTATTTAATATATATTTTGTATCATTTTTGGTTAACATTCTAATGTTAAAATTTTATTTATTATTTAAATTTCTTTACAAATATTGTTTTATGATTTTATAACATCTCAGAATATAGATAAATATTTTATGCTGTCATTTTGGACATTCAGGAAAATCAATTGTACATCAAGAAAATCTGTAATTTCAAAAAACATTTTTGGGGGCTTTTGTTTGTTTCTTTTTTGCTTTTAAATAATGTTCTGGTGAATGTATTTGAACATAAAGATATATTCATTTCAATTATTTCTGTAGGATAATCTACCAGAAGAGGAATTACTGAGTCAATGACTCCCAAAATTCTTAATAGTCCATCTTTTGAGTTAAGGGAGAAAAATAAGTCTAAAAGTTAGTGTTAATTTTTTCTTTTACAAGTTACCTTAAGAATTTAAAAAAATTCAGGAACTGTATGCATGAAATTATAAATGGGTAGAGATTATTAAAAAATTATTAAAATTAATAATTTGGCCAAGGTATATGTCTATCATTTATTTTTAAATATGTGCAATACTATTAAATATTAGAAAACAATGATTTTTGTCCAGCTGAATCTCTGTTAATATGTACATTGAGCTTTTCCATAAAAAAATGCCCTCCTTAGACATTTAAATTATAATTACAATAGTTTTTCAGTTTCTCTTCCTATTCACTCTTCTTTTGAATGTGATGTTTAAAATTATAAATTTTTATCATGAAACATAAAAAGGCACTAAAGTAAGACAATATGCATAGCTTCTGCACTTCACTGATTGTCAATTACCATGTTGAATGTGTCACTTGTCACATTTCACAGTTAAAAACATACGGATAATTTCTTTGTACAGCACTTGCATTTGCTATCATGATAACCAGCAGCAAACTTACCAGGTAATATTATCACCTGTCTCTAGAAATGTAAGAATCTCCTTTGCTTTACTAATTTGACCAAAGTTTATCTCCTAGAATGTGGTCACCTACTGTTGGTATATTTGTTAACAACCTTAACTATGTCTTTATTTCAAATAATAATCATGATTTTATAATGTACATCTAAGACATATTTCCTTAAACATTTTTCTGCCCACAAGTCACAAATATCCACTTGGTTACTGAAAAAAACTGACATTTTGAGTAAAGTAGAGAATATTTTCCTGCTTAGGGAAGAAAGAGTTTTACCCTATGTAATAATACTCAGTAATAATGTCATAATCACAATTATTAGACATTGCCTCATTTTCCTGCAATCATTTATCTTTGCAGGGGAAAGATAGGCTCTTCCTGAGAGACAGGGACTAAATAAAATACATTCCATTTTCACCACCTTCAACCTGGTGTTCACATCTATAAGAAACAGGAAAAGTACATTTTCTTAAACTTGTACTCTCCTTTTCCTTAACATGACATTCTCCATGTATCTCTAATTTTTCTTCTTCTTCTTCTTCTCCTTGTTTCATCATAGTTACAACCAATTAGGCCATGAGAATTTTAAAATATTCTCTTGAGTACTTTGAATTCTTTATCTCCTTTAATTTTCTGGACACCGTTGTATTTTATTACAGAGAGAGAAAACTGACTTGTTCTAAAATAGTAATGTTAATAAGAAATAAATATACTTATTAACATCTGTGATCACTAAATAACTCATGTGCTAATCCATTACTGATTTGCTTTTTATTTTCATCACCAGCTCGTTTCATTTACACAACCTTTACGTTTTAGTAGGACCTAAGTTTCTGTCCTCTGTCGTCCCTCTTCTTAATTTGTGCACTTCCTATCAGCAACTTCATTCTTGTGATTTCAGTAATGAAGGCTTCCACATTTTTTTCTTCAGTCTTAATGAAATGTGCTTCTAAGAAAATGTTTCATAGTTTCTTCTACCTGGTGGACACTTGTATCTAGGTGTTCCATAAAAGCCCCATTGTCATTATGTCCATAACTGATGACATAATTTCCCCAGGTCCATTCTTTCTTTGCCACATTAGTCTTTATCTTGAATTTTCTATTTCTGTGATTGATTTAATATTCATGTTGTAGATTGTCTTGCCTCACCTCTCTAAAAAAATATGTCAGAGTCCTACCTCCTGGTACCTCAGAGTGTGACTAAACTTGGAAAGAGAGTCATTGCAAAGGGAGTTTTGTTAGGATGAGTTTATATTGGAATAGGAGAGCCCCTTAATCCAATATGAGCAGTGTCCTTTGAAGGAGGGAAGTCACACCAATAGAGAAAAAGAAGGAAAAAATGACAAGGGAAATAGAATTTGAAATGCTGCAGTTGTAAGCTAAGGAATGCCAAGGAGCCCTGGGAAACCATCACAAGCCAGGAAGGATTCTTCCTATCCAAGTTTCAGAGAATTCTTCCCCTCCAAATTTCAGAGGGAGCACAGCTCTGCTGACACCTTGATTTAGGACTTCAAGCCTCCATACCTGTGAGACAGTAAATTTGTTATTTTAAGCCTCCAGGTCTGTGGTACTTATAGCAGCCCTAGGAAATGAAGACAATTCATGAGTACATTAAAAAGTCCGCTGCCTTCCCAGTCCATGAATTAATCACTCATCAAGGCCTCTTCATTCTAACGCCTATAAATCTGAATTATCTTCATTCTCCATCTTTATTGCCACCAGCATACCATTTTCTCTTTTATTTTCCCTGCACTGGAATAACCCATCTTGCTTCCACCTCAAATACATCTTTAAAATATTTTTCAGAAGCCCATTATATTCAAGAGGAACTTCAGATGAGGCATGGGGATGCCTCATAATCTGTGCTCTGCCAGAATTTCTAGTCTCGTTGTCCTCTCCCCCTCCTCTTATGGAATTTCTCCTAACAAGGAGAAATTCTTACTATTTCCCATGTGTTTAATGGCCTATCACCTAAAAAAGCCCTTCCTGTCTTTCACTATCAGGCTTACTTTTCTCATTTTCTGTTGCATTCTTCTTGGCCATTATTTATTTATATGTTTTTACTGAAATAGAAGTAGATAAAAGTGATCAAACAATAAATATACTACTTAAAGATTTGTCCTATGTTTTTTTGTGTTTGTTTATTATTTTAGTTATTTCTTTTACTCTTTTTGGCCTTTCTCTTCCTGGTCCCATCTGTTATATCCCAAAGCCTTCAAAATATGCTAAAATGTTTAGTTTTACTCAAATTCCAAAATATTTGAGGTATGCAATAATTTCATTACTGTGCTGATTGACAGCTCCTGTTTTATGAAGTACCTATTTTCCTTCATTCTCACCAACACAAAGTTTTCTCACACTTAAAAAAATGTTTTCTACTTTATACTTTAATTTACATTTTAAAATTAAGTAACAGTAAGCAGAATTTCATATATGAATATGACCATTATAATTTCTTTTTCAGAAGCAGTCTATTTGTATCCTTTCCTATTTTTCAATAGGATATTTCTTTCTATTTCTTTTTCATTATAATTCTTATTGATTATTTCTTCTTATTATTCATATGGATATATATAAATCAAATTATCCATTTGTCTCTTATGCGTTCTAAATTTATATTTTTCAGTCTGTTTGTGTGGGGGGAGGCTTGTAAAAGGAATGTGTTTTCTCCCAGAATTGTTTTTTCATTTTTACATGAGCAAACTTTTTCAAGCTTTCCTTTTATGATTTATAGATTCTATGCCATCCTTAGAAAAGCCATACTCAGTTGATGCTTTAAAAGAAAGGATTATTCTAATCCTTTTTTGTATATTCACTTTTACTTGTATAAATCTGATCTAGCTGGATTTTATTTTGTAGTGGGGCTTTTAGTAGGAACCCAGATTTGCACAAATGGTTAGCCAATTTTCCTTCCATCATTTATCAATCCATGCCTCTTTCACTAATTTTCATTAATTGAATCAAGTAATAATTGGGGTTGATTTCTGTATTCTTTATTATGTTTCATTGATCAATGAGTCTACTCATGCACCAATAGTATTTTGTACACTAGTGCTTTATCTTTAAATGTCCTGAGGAACTGTCTACTCTGCCACCATCCTAATCATTCCTCTTATGCAAATTTTCTGAAGATGCTTACATATTTCTCTTTTCATATCAATTTTAGAAACTGTTTCAGTAGATCAAAGAAGCAAGACTGAAATACTTAAAAAATATTAACTTAGGGGAAAAAAAACACTTTCAAAATATTTAATCTTTCTATCCAGAAGAGACTATGCTTTTCTATTTATTCAAGTTGTCTTTCATGCATTGCTTTGTTTTATTCTCCATATCAGTTTAGTCAATTCTGGAGAAGTTCATCATCAGATATTTTATATATTTTGAGTTGCCAAGAGTGAAGCAACATTTTAATCATATTATATGTTAATGGACTATTACTAATATATAGGGTCTATAAACATATTTGTCTAAGTTATTTATAATCATGCTTACTACCAGCTTTATTTATTACATGAGAATTTTATCATACCTATATTCCATCATTAATTATCTAGAAATATAATCAGCCTATGTGGAAGAAATACTTTCCTCTTCTTTTCCAGTCTTACATCTCTTATTTCTTTATCTTTTCTAATTTCATAGATTAGTGTTAAGAATCTTTTTTGGTCATATAGAATTTTATACTCCAATCCCATAACTGTTCCTTCTTTTAATTTTTTTTTAGTCTCTGCTACTCTCAGAAAATGCTTGAGGAAGAAGTAAGGCAAAGAACAAAAAAGACATGGCACGTGATCCATATTTGTTTACTAGGCCAGCTGTATCATCATCACCTATTTTTATAGCTGGGACCTCAAGGGTCCTCAGAAATGCATCAGATAGTCAGAGGAATAAATAGAGAATACACAAATATATTGTTATATCAAGAGTCACAGAAAAGAAGATACTTTTCTCCCCATTCCTCTAGGCAGAATACAGATATGCACAGAAAATATATATTGAGAAACTATCTTCTTTGATAATTTACTGAAAACAAATTGATTCAAGACTCTAACAAGTACCAGTGGAATGGTTGGTGGAAGTCATGGTGGAAAATTCTCTTCTAATTGTGTGTATATTTACAAAGAAATAAGTAGGTAATAAGGTTATTAGGATAGATTAAAGCGGGGGAGAGAAATGTTGATATTTTAAAAAGGGTTAGGAAAAATGTGAAATAGTCTTTCTGGAGAGTGATATGTGAATTGAAAGGCACGTCTGCCAGGAAGTACTAAGGTCTCACTTAAGGTTACAATTATGAATTAAAAATGAGAAGTGTACAAATAGCCTAATGCATTGCTGGAATACATGATTATTTGTAGTGCACATTTTTTTTTAGTTATAATACTATATTTTATTTAACATGATATGTTCAAAATGCTGTCATTTCAACATGTAATATATATACTCATGCTTTTTTTGTCTTTTTTTTAAGATACATAGATGATATAAAAAGTAGTACACAATTAACACAGATAAGGAAAGGAAGTTAAGAGAATTTAGAAAGAAATATTATATTGGTTAACAAAGAACATAATTGAAACTTATAACCTAATTATACATAAATAATCACATAAAGGGGGAGGGAAGTATGTGAGGAAAGTTCACACTTTGTGAAATGTAGGTGGAAGTAGTTGTGCAGATCACTCTGTTACCCTATTGCATACTGAGTGGGGGGGATGCCCAGGAAGAAAAACCCAAAAAGCATTAACAGGCTATGATATAAAAATCAGAATAATATTTTAAAAGAAAATCTAAGTAAGGAAGAATAACAAGGACAGTAAAGATAACATCTTTGTAGAATTAAAATCTACAATGACTTAAATAAAATTCATAATTAGCACCAGAAAACTGAAACAGTGATGCCAAAGGCAAACCCAATAAGACTCGATAGTATTTAGGAAAAAAATAACAGATAAAAAATGATTTGAGAGAATTTTGGTAGGTGTGGAAGGCAGAAAATAAGACCCAACTTCCGTAGATGGGGTAGTCCAGAGAAAGAAACCACAGTGGCTAGAACTGAAGCAAAAATCAGAAACTCTTTCTATACTGAAATATTACTTAAGTACATTAATAAGACCTATTCTAGGAAATTCCAATGTAAGGAGAATCATATGTAGTAGAAGAAGAAGATAAAGGAGCAATTAAAAAAAAAACTATGAAAGAAGAAAAAGTTTTGAAAACACTTTGGCTAGAAAACATAGTCTCTACCTATAAGGGAAGAAATAATAGATTTGCCTCATATATTTCTTTTGCAATGCCAAAACAAGAAGTTAATTCTTCTTAGACAATTTAATTCGAGACTCTAAAATAGTAATCCATCCTAGGACAGATTCAACGTTGTGCACCTGCTGCAATCAATGTTTAATATCCTTTACCTATTACTTGAGGCATCAGACCAAAGGGTTTTTTATGAAATAACTTGCTATATCCAGAGAATGCGTCTTCTTATATGGAAAAACTACTTGTAGATATTACAAAGCTACTTTTCCCTATAGTTTTTATTTGTGATCTCAGTAGATAAAAATAGGTCATATGTAAGGATCATTTTCCTACCTACCTTTGAAGTTCATATTTTAAAATTTATCATGGCATCTCTTCTTTAACACGTCTTCTAGTTTTATTTATTTTTATTTTTTTATTTTTTCGTCTTCTAGTTTTAAAGAATGTTCGACTTAACTGTATAGACAATCTCGAGAATCTTGAAAAAAAAAACGTGGCACTCATTTCAGACCAATTTCTGCATTTTGAAGCAAGACATAAAACTTCCCTGAATAAATGCATAAACATTGAATAATAAAATGTCTGATAAGTGTGGTGATTAAGTTTATAGGTTAACCTTATTTGGATGATGTGTTAATTACATTGAAATTTTTTTTGCAAAGTTAACAAGTTCAAAAATTTCCATTCAACTTAAAGTTCTTTTAATTACTATTAAAATTTTATAAATATATTGATTAAGAATGTTTTATTGAACATTAAATCACAAACATTGGGAAATTTTGCTACTTGTTATTTTCTAAATGTTTTGGAAATACAATAACTTTTAATATTACAACAATTGCATACCTAATTATGGAGGTGATAGTAACTGCTCTCTTTAATTAGTTATATAATTATTGTATAATATGTTGCACATTGTAGCAACGTAACAAAGTAGGAAGAAAAACACAAATAAAATTAAAATTTGCATTCCTTAGTTTATTTCAAATCTTATACTTGGCATTGTAGGTTTTATTTACTTTCTAGTCCATAAAGTTATCATGAAACATGTCCTAATATTTTCTTATTTTACAAATGTGGATTGTGAGGGGTAAATGGTTATGTGTCTTACCCAAAGTCAATGCATTGAAACAGGAATTTAAACTCAGGTAGTCTGATGTTAACATTCATTTCATAATTATTAAAACCAAATTTTGTTACAAACAAGAGTAGTAAACTACATAAAAATAAGGGTCACATTGATGTGGGATTTCTTTAGTTTTGTTTTTGTTTTTTAATTACTCAGGCCTCTCCTAGGTGACTTGTGTGTAACATGAAAATTACAAAGAAAGATTCATTTCTAAAATGGATGACTATTTCTCTCAGCAGTTTGCAAGAGCTGTATTAGTAAATCATCTGGGAAACATGGCACATTAATGGCTATTTATTGTAAGTCACTTTCATCTTTCACATCAATGCTGAAAGTTGTGAGTTTTAATTTATAACAGTGGCTGCATGAAATACCACTAGGTAATGGCAAAAAAGAAAAAAAAATCCTAGAAATAGAGAAAATATAGAATATATACTAACTCAAGGCTGTGTGTAGGGTCTGTGCCTTTTAAGTATCTTTTTCTTTTTCAGACTATATTTTTCTCCTGTATCTCATTTGACATCCTTTATGGCCCTATATATTTTAGAGAACTTGCAACAATGCTGACTAATATGACATAAAATCATTCAGTTTGACTTTCAATAGAAATTTTGAAATACTGATCTTCAAGCACTGCTAACTGATGTTCTTATAAACATCAAGAAGCTTAGATTCTGGTAATTTTCCTGAATGACAACAATGATTTTGGAGACATTTGGATATTTCAATTTGGTTTTTGATTTTTTGCTCTTAGAATAGACAAATAATCCCCACATGCAGAAAAAGTGATGAGTTCTCAAAATCTCAAGTAAAACTAAAATAAAACAAAGTAAAACATGGGGAAAAATTACACACACAAACAAAATCAAACAGCTGTTGGTTTTGACAGCTGCCTTTGCCAATTTCCACCTTTATTTTTCAGTTACTTGATAAGAAGCTAACAACACATGATTAAAAATGTATAGGGAATATATCTGTTATGCTTGAAATCAAATAATTAACCAGTTACTTGTTCCTCAAAACTCTATCTAATATGATTTTTGTAGAACATGAGGAAATTTATATTAGTGGGTATGTTGTAAAAGCAATGATTATATTAATAACAAGGATTCCTTATTCTTTTAAGAACATGTTTTATCATTGTTGGGGGTTATAGTGAATTGTTTTTCCCTTTATATTTTATACTTTACACCTGAAGATTCATGGAGGAAGAAAATAAATCACTGGGACACTTAAAATACAACTTGTGTTTTAGTGGAATGAACAACTCATTTAATTAGCTATGTGAATGGTCAAAATCAAGAACAATTCTTTTTTATTCCACATATCGTGTATATATACATGTATATATATTGTGTAATTCTTTAATCACTAAATCAATAAATGAAGAACTAGAGAAATGTTTGAGATCATTTAGTCACTCTCCTAATTGAAGCACCAAACACATATCCTTTCTATCTCCCCCTTTCACATATGATTAAACTGAGATTCACAGACTCTAAAGCTTTTTGCCCAAGGTCATTTCATAGCTCGTAAGGTTGTAGAGACCTTGTTTTCCAGTATTCAAGTTTAGTGCCTTTTTCCAAACATGAAATAAGTAAGTTTGGAGACAAATGTCAAAGTTGAAAAGATAATAATAACTGCAAAGATATTGGAAACTATTTATGTCAGCAATATTATTACTGTATTTTATAGATTGATTTCATAACATTAAGTAGAAATAGTTTATGAATCTCTTTAAATGCTTAATAATTAGAATCATGGCTGCTTTTCTATTGAAATGAAGAAAGGTAGACATAATTTAGTTGTAATTTAGTGTAGAACCATCTACTTTTTATTTCTCTTTTCCTTTACTCCCTCTCTTTTATGAATTTCCCTCAAATACACTTACACAGGTATACATTGTACACATACACACACACATGGATTACAACAACAAACTAACAAATAAAATGTAATCTTCTTATCTTTATGATTTATTTAAATGTGAAAGAAATATTTATGGATAATAAAGTCAAAATCTGTAAAAACATTTTAGACATTACTTAATAATCAGAGTATAAACTTAATGAAAATATAAAATCAGTTATTTAAAATCTATTTTAAAAAGAGAAATAATAATACATAACTTCATTTGTTTTATGTGAAGTTTATTTTCTTTTTAAACAAACCTGACTGAGATATAATTTATATATAATAAAATGCACATATTTCACATGGATAGTTTGATGAATTTTCACAAATTCATGCACCCAGGTATCCAGCACCTCGACTGTCTCAGCACCCCCAAAACTTCCTCCGTGTTCCTTTGCAGTCCATCCACCCATCCTCATTTCCAACCTCAGGCAACCACTGATTTATTTTAGGTTACCATTGATGAGTTTTGCATATTCTAAATTTTAATATAAAGTATTTTGTGTCTGATATTTTGCACAACATGATGTTTTTGAGAGTCATCTTGTTAGGTGTGTAAGTACTTTGTCTTTAAGTTAATGAGTAATATTCCATTGTATTTGTATAGAATGTATTTAGCCATGCCTCTCTTAAAAGATATTTGGGGTGTTTCCTGTTTAGTCCGTTTTTTTAATAAAGTCATTATAAACATTCACGTTCAGGCCCTTTTAAAACCTGATTTTTAATTATCTCTAGTAAACATGTGATAGTGAATTTGCTGGGTCATATGAGAAGTGTGTTTTTAAATTTTTAAGAAACTACCAAAGAGTTTTTCACAATGCTACTTTTAATCCCCATTGGCAATTAAAGGAGAGTGTCAATAGTTCTAAATCCTCTCCAAAATATGGAATTGCCAGATTTTTCATTTTTACCATTCTTCTTAGTGTGTAGCAGTATCTTATGATGATTTTAATTTGCTTTTTCCTGATAATTAATGATGATGAGTATCTTTTCATGTCCTTATTTATATTTGTTTGTTTTTTGTGAGGCATCCAATATTTTTGTCCATGTATAAGATTTATTTTTTGCCACAAGATAGTTTTATATATTCTGATCACAATGATTTATATCTTGTACATTTATTGTGAATAAGTTTTCCCAGTATGTGTTAGTATGTAGCTTGCTTTAGAAATATTTTATGAAACTTTAGGTGTTAGTTGTCTATTGACACATAGCATATTTTCCCCAAATGTAGCAAATTAGATCAAAAGTATTTATTATCTTACACAGTTTTGACAGTCAGGACTCTGGGAACAGCTATGTAGATGAGTTAGCTCAGAGTTTTTTGTAAGGTTGATACTTAAACTGCTAGCTGGGACTGCAGTCAGCTCAAAGTTCCATGAGAGTTGGAGTTTCTGCTTCCACACCCACTCTTGTGGCTTATCTGAGTTGCCCTCTCATGGTGGTGGACATGGCAAGACAGCTCGATTTCTGCAAAGCGAATTATCCAAGAATGAGCAAGAAAAGAGAGAGACAGAGGGGAAGAAAGAGAGAGAAAGAGAGAGAAAGAGAGAGAGAGGCACCAAGAGGACACCAATGTAGAAACCACAGTGTCTGATATAACCTAATCTCCGACATGACATATCATTACCTCTGCTATTGTCTATTGGTCAACATTCTGACCCTAATACAATGTGAGAAGGCCTACACAAGGATATAATACCAGGAGGTACCAGAGGATAACTGGGGGCCATCTTCAAAACTGCTACCACACATATTCATCAACATTTTTCCTTCATGGTATTACTTCTTGTCTCCTATCTATGCATACTTCATCCACCCTAAAGTCATAAAAATTTTCTTTTTCATTTCCTTAAATAAATTTTGTTTTAGCATTTAAGTTTAGACTAATTTTTGTACACAGTATAAATAATGGTTGAGATTTCATTTATTCATATAGACATCTAGTGGTTCCAGTAAAATAGTACACTTTTCCCATGTAATATACAATAGCACAAATTTTTAAAATTAATTAACAAGATTTCTATTTTCAGTAAAATTGAGTAAGCACATGTTATTTATATTTATTCCAGAGATAAAAGTATTATCTTTGGACAAAATAAAAAGAGAATGACCTGGAGTCTTTCTGGCATTAAGAAAAAAACAGAAAGACTTTGGGGGCAAATATAACCACAAGAAAGTGAGAACAAAATGGGAGCTCCTAAATGCAGGAGACCTAGTCATATATGTAAACTCTGAAGAAGCCCTTGACTGACCACTGAAACATGCTTGCATAGAAAAGAAAGTTTTAAAAAAGAAGAAAAGACAATGATCTGAAGATATGAGTTGTCTATAAAGAGGCAGTGCTTACAATTTTAGTCCAACCAAATTAATAGCCTATATACACAAACATATAAACACTCTTTGAAGGACTTCAAGAGTATCTGGAAAATTATTCATTATGTCCAAAGTAAAACGTAAGATTACTTGAACTAAGAACCAAGAAAACACATCCTTTCTCAATGGAAAGGACAATCAACTGAGACCATCCTTGTGAGCACCCTGATTTTGCAATTAGCACACAAGAATCATAAATAACTATTATAACTATACTCCATAAAGCAAAGAAAAATCTGTTCTTAATGCATGGATATTTAAATAGAAGAGAAAAAAATATATAAAATGGAAAGTCTAAAACTGAAAAACCATAATATCAGAATGAAAAAACAGAACAATTCTTCTTAACAGCATAATAGAACTGAGAGGGAGGGAAAGAGTGAATTTGAAGATACATCAATACACGTAACTAATCTGGAGAGCAAAAAGGAAAACATTTGAAAGAAAAAATTATCCAAAAGGATGTGGCAATTTTGCCTAAGATGGTGTTAAGTCTATAAATCACTCTGAAAATAAATAGAATAACAACATTGAGTTTTCAAATCTGGGAAGATAGTAGATCTCTCCATTTATTCTGGTTTTTCTTAATTTTCCTTGGAAAAATTTTGCACTTTTAGCATATGGATATTTATATATTTTGTTAAAATCATCCATAAACATTTCATGATTTCTAATGCTTTTGAAAATGGTATTTACATGATCCTGCTTCTTATCATGAAATAGAAATCACATGTGATTTAAATAGATTATTTAGTATAAAATCTAATGAGATGTAACTTTAAGATATAAGTGCAAACTAGGGCTAATAGAGAGCACCCAAAAAATGATAAAATTGAAAGGAAAACTTTTTCACCAAGGCTGTGCTTCAAACATCTAAGATGTATTCCACTGGATGGGAGAGAATTTTGATGCTCTATATGATCCACAGCTAAATCAAAGTGACCAGTAAGCAGGAAGCATTCCTCTGGGGGTACAGGTGAACTCCAGCTGGTGGCCAAGTGCATGGAGGCACCTTTGCAGAAGGAATGCCTAGATTATGTAAGACCACAATGTCAGGAAGACTTGACAACCATTACTCAATAAAGGATTATAAAATGAATATATTGTAATAATAAATATCATTCTACCATGCACTCCATAAATATCTATGGAGAATAAATTGCATCACAGACACCCATCTAGGTTTTTGAGCTTCAATAATAAACAAAATAGGAAAATATTTGTTCTCTATGGAGTTTGGAGTCTTGTAGGAGTAGGCCAAACAAAAATAAAGAAGTAAAATAAATAGTTAAAACAAAATCATTTTATGGTGTGGAGATGGAGGCTCAAGACAGGTGGCATTGCCATTTCAAACATGGTTGAAGAAGGCCCCACTAAACATAGAAATTGCAATATAGACCTGGAAATAATGAGGAAGCAAGCCATTAAGGTATCTGAGAATATATAAGTCCAGGTTGAAAAAGCAAAAGCATATCTGGGAGTCGAATTAGCATCTTCAAGGAATAGCAAGGAGGCCAGTGTTGCATGAATAGAGTCAGCGAAAGAGAGACAGTGGGAGGAATTTTGGTCAGAGGTGTGTAAGAAAGACAGTTACATAAAACTTTGCATGTCATTGTAAATGATTTGCTTCTTATTCTTAATGACTTAGAACTCCATTAGACATTTTAGGTTATGTTTTAGAAGGATCCCTCTAGCTGCTGAGTAACATTAAACCATTGTGGTAAGGAACCAAAGACAAAAGCAGTGGACCATTCAGGTGACCACTGCAAGAGTGAACGCAAGAGGAAACACTTGTTAGGACAAAGAGTGTAAGAGCAAAAATAGTGAAATAAGGTTGGATCCTGGACAAGTTTTGAATGTAAAGGCAATATTGGAGTGGGGTATGAAAAAAAAGTGAGGAGTTAGGAAAACTTTAAAATTATTGGCCTCAAAAACTGGAAAAAAAAAAGGTCATTTAATTTGTTGCGATTGGGGAGGCTGAGGGAGGTAAATTAAGATAGAAAGTATAGATAGATTTTATTTTTCATTTCAATGACAGTAAAATAATCCATAGATTTTAAGATAGCATTCAGAGAAATAGTTTATTTTCTACTATATACTTAAAATTAAAATGCCTTCACCCATAGAATAGAGTTTTTATTTCAAAAGCCTGCCTTTTATCTGTCCAGCTTTTTGAAATCCATATTTTATATACTATACATTGTCACTAAGAAACCATGCTTTGTATGCAAATATAGACTTTTGTCCATTGGTCATGCTGTCAGACAGTCAAGAATTAAGTTACTGCAGTGTCATAATCTTTCTCTATATAGCAGGGTATTTCATTTTTGTAATTAATGTATCTCATTGAATTTTCTCTTATTTTATATAAATGACTGGAAAATGGGGCAATGGAAGGGCTGATACTAGTCAGAAAAGATGTCTCAAAAACATAACGCAATTATGACAAAGATAGAATTCATTAAGAATGTTGAATGAAGCAACTCTTTAGCTTCCATTCTGTGATCAGTAGATAATCTGATGGCCTCTGTGTAAACTGTGAAGGGGGAAAAGAACAAAATTAAAGAAAATGTGTGGGATGGAAGAATATATTGTCATATGCCTAAGAGTTTTTAATAGAGCACAATTAATTTTATGTGTCTCTATTTTTCAACTTTAAGATTATTTAGTATCTTAAATATCTTTAGCTTTCACAGTTATGTTCATGAACAATCAATTCATGAGAGAACTGCCTGCCATGATATCGTATTCAAACATTTCGCTTTACATGATATACAAATATTTGTTGATTAATTCACACATTATGCTTTCTATAATACACAAATCTAGGTTGTTTGATATCAGTATATACATAGATTTTGTCTATCATAAAGACTTGTTGATTTAATTAGGTTGTCAAATAATAGATTAATTCATAGAAATAACATTCATATTATTGGGAGAAATGATATAATTGATATGGTCTAGTTGCTTCCAAGCTTATTAAAACTATTTTCAAAATTAAAAACTATAATGTCAATTAACACATAAAAATTTATTCCAATTACCATACCAACAGTTAGTTAACAAAAGACCAAGTTACTGATGTCATAATTAAAAACCACTCTGTGTCCTCATAAGCTTTCAATATGCCCTATCACTGTGGAGTGAGTTACAATATCCGTTAGTTGTGAGAACACGCTCAGGCACAAGAGAACCTTCCCGCAAGCGCCACTTTATTACTTTTACAGCACAATGGGTCCCTAAGAGCAGGGAAAGAGATTCCACCATGGCCAATCTCCCAGGGAAGCCCACCACTCAGGTCAGACTGGGTGGATGGCAGGTTCGAAAGCCCCACTTCCTGGTGGTGATAGACAAATCTGTGCAACCTGAGGGTGAACTATCACACCCTGACAGGAACCTGAGGCTGCATGTTCCTAGTTCCAGTATTAAGATTTGGTCAGGTTGGGGAATGGAAACATATTGAAACATCTGCACATAAAAGAAAAGGAGGAGAAAATAAAAGACTGTGAGGTGACTGTTGAGCATGTCGGAAACATCCCCAGCTATGACCAAGTGCTTTTTATTTCACAATTAGTTTCTAAATAATTTATCTCTATTCAAACTTCATTCCTGGAAAAAAAAAAAAATTGAAATTTGAGGGAACTTAGATTTTGCTTGCATGACTTTCCCCATCTCACATCGTGCATACAAACAAACTCCCAAGGGTTTAATTTTTGAAAATTAAAAATTAAAAACAATAAATTACCAGTAGCAGATAGAAAAGACTATCAGAATAAATAACGACAGAGGCATGGGACTACGTTTGGAAAGAACAGTGGCTATATTCTATGGGAAAAAAAAAAATAAACAGAAATAGAAAACCAACAATTTAGAAGTTCTATAAAACATAAAGAATCTACATATTAAATGCATAAGGAGCTTTTAGAAATGAATAAGATAAAGATGAAATGCTCAATAGAAAAATGGGCAAAAATCATGAAGGCAATTTTAACAAAATGGGACACAATTATCTCTATAAAATCAGACTTTAATAATCAAATAACAGCAAGACATGATGTTAACACATCAAATGTACAAGTATTAGTATAGGTCATAATGTTCAATAATGAAGAAGGTTCAGGGAAATGTCTCAGTAACCCACTCAAATTTCTGGTTTTTTAAATTCATTTTTAAGCTTTCCTTTGTTTTCGTTTTTTAGCAATGAGGATAATATTAAATATATAGAGAAAGAGTTATTGCATTTATAAAAATTTAAGATCATAACTGACAAACTGCTGAAAATAAGAAAGAACGTAACAAGTATAATTTAGCACAAATTCTCTCAGAGTGCAATTTTTAATACTAACAAATATTTATTTCTTCATATCCTTTAGTCCTACAAGGCCCTTTAAGTAAAAATGTTCTGCAAATTTTAGCTAGGGTAACTCAGCATAAATTATAATATAAAAAAATGGGGAATCCATTTAAAAATGAAAAATGAATTTAATTATAATAAATTGCTATATTCACAGAATAAAACAATTAAATACAAAAGCAATACATGTATATGTGAAAATTTTATATCTATTCAGAGAGTGTATTTACATTAAATATACAGAAGCCCCTTTATTTACCCAATCTCAATGACAACACATTCCTTTCCTCAAAAAATAAATCTATATATCCCTGGATGATATAGTTTAATATTACCCATTTTAAAATTTAATTTATTTCAAAAACTCTTAATTTACAGTTGCAACCTCTTTTTCTTTTTCTTACAATACATCAAGCTGAAAAACAGAAGCTATTTAAATTGCAAATTTCCCCATCTGGATTTTGCTGATTATATGCTCATTTGTAATTCATATATTCCACTGTCTTCTGTACTTTCTGCAACTTGGCAGAAATTCGACTTAGATTAGAACACTTTGGCAGGACTTGTGATTTTGGTTTTCTGGCTTGTCTCTTTTTATGATGTTAGCAGCTGGTGATGCTTAATGCTTAGATCTATTAACTAATTGAGGTTTGAATTCTATCATTTATTTTTCAGTTATTACTAGGAATATTCTATAACATTCTACTTCTTCTTATCCATTAATAGATTATATAGTCATACACTTGATACAAAAAAGGCAAGAATACTAGAATCCTTCCCTTACTTTATGGTTTTTTCAGATAATTAATTTGATCCTTCTCATCACATCAAAGTAACTAATTAGATTGTTCTTTTAGTATCATTAGAAACTCATGTATTTAAACATATTTAATGAGTTTCAATTCTTGAATATAAATTACAACTACTTTGAAGTTCAAATTGTTCTATCTTTTATGACTGGCACCTCTTCTGTTGTGATCTTAATCATCTTTGGGATAAGAAGATATTCCAGGTTCATTTGGTATATTTCTAGCCCCAGATCTGAAATCAGCTATTTTTCCAAGAACCTCTTGTTTCTTTTAGTAGAAAAAGATGTTTTAAGACTAAAATCTGGATGTTTGCAGTGCTCATTTTAATTTTAATTTTAATTTTTCTATAAAATTTTGTGGATTGAAGTTGTAAGAAAATATAGACAGATCGATTGATAAATCAAATGATGGATAAAATGCTGCATAATGAGTTCATATCAAAGTCAGTTCAAACTTCGGATTTTACAACTACTTAATCTCTTCTACTTTACATCTGTTCCTCTTTTCTTTTACCCTCAGAACCCAGGGGGATGATAGAATTGTGGTATTCAGTAATTATTTACTTGCCTTATTCCATATCACTCCCACATTAGTTTCTGAATTACAATACAAATAACTCCAAAACTATAATGTTTACTGAGCACAGTTAAAAATTTTTGCATAAATCTTCTGTTGTGGGTTGAATTGTGTCCCACTGAAAGATATGTTGAAGTCTTAACCACTGGTGGCTCAGAACATGGCCTTATTTTGAAATAGTGTAATTGCCAATGGAATTAGTTAAAATGAGACCAGACTGCATAGGGCGGGCCTAAGGCAATATGCCATCAGTTATATTGTAAAAGAGAGAGATTTGGATGCCAGATAGAGAGACAAGGTGGAGAAGGCCATGTGACAAGGAAGGCAGAAATTGAAATGCTGCAGCTGCAAGTGAAGGAACACCAAGGATGACCAGTAAAGCCCCAGAAACTAGGAAGAAGTAATGAACAAGTCTCCCTACTTATTTCAAAGGGAGCATGGTGTTGCCAACACTGAGATTGTGGATTTATAGCCTCTAGAACAGCTGGATAGTCAATTCCTGTTGTTTAAAGGCATTACATTTGTGGTACTTTGTTACTGCAGTCCTAGGAAACTGATACCTTTTTGCCCTCAATTATTTCTAATTTTACTGTATCTATTTTGAGCATGTAGCCATTACATTTTATAGTCTCTCCTCATTTAATCTTAGATCTACAGTTAACTAATATTCAAGGCTCATTTTCATATGCTGATTCTCATATGAAATTAGATTTCTTGAACTTTTAAAAGAAGGGGTGTTTCAGAATAGCTTTTGTGACTTCTCTGTTAATGTTGAAAAATAGGTGATTCTTCTGGCTCAGTTCCCCTCCTCCACTTTATTCTAGACATTTTTCCCTTCATTTTTATTGTCCTTATTTTGATAAATCTTAATTTTTTCCTCAGGAGTTTATTTTCTCTCTGTTCTGGAAGTAAGCCATGCCTGATTATTTTCAAGAATTCATAGAGGCTGGACTGGTCTGGTTCTATCAGACCTTACCACAGGGCTTTGAACTGTAAAGAACCTTACCACAGTAGACAACTATGGATTAGGCAAAAGCTCTCCTTCTTTCTGCTGCTATTTGCAAATAGGCCTCTTGTAAATACCCTATTCTCAGATCTTAAAATGCCCTCTTGTTTCCAAAATGTCCTCTTCATAAATGCTGAGAAAATGCAGGGATTGTAGCTTCCCACCCACTTGTATTGTAAAATAATTTTGTCATAAAGGTGGTTCATGGATTTTGTTTTACTGTTTCATTGCTGTGTCTGCTTTTATCAGGGAGTTTGAATAGATTAATTATTATGCCAAATGAAGCAATCAGTCGCCACTGTTCCAAATCCCTCAAGATTGAGGAATAAACAAGAATAAGCAGAGAGTATAACCACTGAGTAAAGCAAATTAGTTGTTATTGTAGTTATTATTTTGTGTTAAATGAGTAAATTGTAATATTGAAATAAAAATAAATTTTTAAACAAAAAATATTATGCTACTGCCATCTTTTTCCCAGAATCCCTTGTTCTTACATTGAAAATCAATTTTTCATGAGGGAAGAATGATTCACTAAATAAAAATGTCCTTCTTCCCCTTCCAATGTTCCTAGTTCAAGGTATTTACAAGTTCTATAAAAGTATTTTGTAGATAAAATAGAACAAACTTTGACAGAATCTATACCAACAAATTAAATTAAAGAATCATAACCAGAGCCAAACAGTGCACTAGAATCTGTGTTATCACCAGGCAAATATCTTTTGTTTTTTTCCATACAATTCTGCACTGTAGACAAATAACAATGAAGCAGACTCTAAGTTGTTCGTTACTGGCATGTTTGCCTACATTTGAAGAGCTAAAGCCTGTGATTTCACTTGAGCAACAAAATGAGTTGAGTCAAAATCTTTCCGTTTAATGTAGTTTTGTAACAATCGTTTATTTAAAATTTCTGAATGTTAGCTGAAACAAAGCTCTGCAATTATTCCTGCCACCCATACCCTTGGGCTAAACTGCTTCGTAAGAGAGCTTTGCCTTTGGGGATATAAACATATGGTGTTTTTAGCACAAATTTATTCCAATGCTCACAAAATTTTACTATGTTATTCTGTATGGTTACATTTATTCAGCACTAGGCAATTGCATAGAAGATTAAACTATATATAACTTTTCACGAACTATGATCTATGGCAATTATTATTTGGAGCAAATAGGGTAGGAGAAGTTTGGCTCATTTGTAAAATAGTGAGGGGAAAATTTTTCTATTTTTAATCCTTTGATTTGTAAGTTTCGACTTTTAAGTAAGTTATAAAAACATAAGGAAGAGAGTAAAGACAGTTTCTATTTGGGGGGTTGTTAAGCTTTTAGTTGTGACTAGAATAACTAAGAGTTTCATTGATTTTTATCCATACCTAAAAATTTATCATTATCTATTGGCTTTGATTATTTGAACACAATAGGGTTAAGATCATGCAGTAAAAAGGAAAACAGGAAACGGACTTTGGCCCAGTGGTTAGGGCGTCCGTCTACCATATGGGAGGTCTGCGGTTCAAACCCCAGGCCTCCTTGACCCGTGTGGAGCTGGCCATGCGCAGTGCTGATGCGCGCAAGGAGTGCCGTGCCACGCAAGGGTGTCTCCCGCGTGGGGGAGCCCCACGCGCAAGGAGTGCGCCCGTGAGGAAAGCCGCCCAGCGTGAAAAGAAAGAGCAGCCTGCCCAGGAATGGCGCCGCCCACACTTCCCGTGCCGCTGACGACAACAGAAGCAGACAAAGAAACAAGACGCAGCAAATAGACATCAAGAACAGACAACCAGGGGAAGGGGGGAAATTAAATAAATAAATAAATCTTTAAAAAAAAAAAAAAAAAAAAAGGAAAACATTTGGGCTTTGGGACTTGCAGACCTAAGTTCTCATCCTGCTATACTAGGTGCATGACCTTGAAGAAAGACTTACCCTATATGTGTAAGAAAATGGGAATGATAAAAATCTTAAAGGTATGGGATTGTTCTGAACATTAAGTGAGATAATGGGTGAAAATAAACTTTTACTCCACATGATAGTATATATTTATTTGCCTAGATTTAGGTTTAGGTTTGATTTAAATATGGAATCTTTTGGGTAAATAAAAATTAAATGTCTATAATTTTAAAATAAATTACAAAATCTTATTTTCTATAGTCTGATTATAGGCAGAGTTAATGATGAATGTTTCATGATGCCCATTACTAGCACAAGTATTAAAAGACATAATATAAATAATCAATATTCTGCACAAGTAGTTAATTCCATTATATGTGTATGAATATCATACTTATTCATAATATTATAATTATACACTTTAGCCTAAAATAGTCATAGTTCAGACTTACAGCATCCCAATTACTTATTTGTGGGAACATGATATAGCATGGGGTATGTGACCAAAGCCAGGTCTATGAACTATTCCTCAATGTTTTCTCTAAGTCAAACTGAATTGGGAGGGCCCTTTTTCTAAATGAGTTGCAAACAATAAGTCTATGTGCATATTTTTTCTCACTGCCATGATTCCTGATGCATCGAGAAGGTAAACTGAAAAGATAGGATATGCCGATATGAAAGCAATTTCAAGAGATTAAGACAAAGTGACAATAACTTTCAGGTCCCCTATCCAGTCATCCCCAGTGATAAACCCACCTCATCTAAGTGGGATATGTTTTAAGATCTCTCAGGAAGAACTGAGAAAACAGAGTGCCAACAAGGAGATGCCAGCAATTGGCAGTCCTACAGCCTGAATAGGAGGAACAATTTTGTAAGAAATAAAAGCAAAATGATTTCTTGAAAATCTCATGTACCAATTAGGTTGCTTTTATTCTCATTCATAAGAGAAAACTTGACAAGCAAATAAATTTATAAGATCACATTTTTTAAAAATTCCACCAGTGAAGTATGGTAAAGTATGTTCATTTGGATCAAGGTTTTGGCTCCATTTTTCTTAAATATCATGATCATTTGTATGCCAATCACTTAATTAGTGGAGCATGGGGAGTGGAAGTAGATTAAGCTATAAGAATCAGAACCCAGAGTTGGGAGGAAGATTAGACCCACCCAAATTATATGTGTGCCACAGAGAGAATGAATGCATTCTGCGGTATCAGTGTACAGTGTCTACTCTATCCACCCCAAAACCCCCAGCTCTATCACTTCTCACCCCCAACACACACAATTCCACCACTCCTTTAAAAGTTCCTACGACTATATGAAACAGTTAAACCTTTAATAATTTGACAGGTTTTAAATCCCTACCTATTCACTGCTTTTAGGTACAATCTGAAACCTCTGGAGAGGGTGCTGTTCTTCCCATCCATATATAGCTACTTTATAGTTTAGAGAGAGATAAAATAACCAAAAAGTGAATTTTCTTTTTACAGGGGAAAAAGAGGTAATAACATGGCATCCTCAACCATCAATAACATGCATCCTATATTGTTGGACAGGAAGAGCATCATCTCATGATACTGGAAATTCAATAGTTTTTGGCTAGTCTCATGGTAGATCTTGATGTAGATATCTCTGAAATTCTTCTTTGTCTTCCATGTCCTATTGTACACAAAATTTGGAGTGTACATGCCTTTGGAAATTGCATATCCTTTTCAGCGTACGTTGTGATTGTTAACATATAGAGGGCTCAGTGTAGTTACCAATGCTTTAGATTTCTGCACCAACAAAATTTCTTTAGTATTTTATGGAATTATGACCATTTTCTTCTACTCAATTCTGTGCACTGGCAATGTTTTCAGTTTATAATCTTTGACTACAGAAATTCCTTCTTGTAAAGATAATCCTTTTTAACAACCTCTTTAACTACTCATTTGATCTTTGACTTCAATTTGCTTCTGCTTTTATATTTGTCCCTATCTAATAAGAATTTCAAACTGTGTTTTGGGATACTGTGCTCTGAGACTAGGAAAAACAACCCTCACTATTGTCCAACTAGTCTCCATAGCATAAGCATTCAATGGTTTTAGCATCTGTTACTTGCTATCACATGCTCTCTAAAACTGAATTTTTGAATTATTTGGAAAGCTTGCATTTGAATAAGTAACAAAAGAACACAAATCCTAAAATAAACACCTTAAATTAAAAAGGGGCATAATCCAAGAAGTCAAGAGTAGGAAACAATAAATATGCTAAAGTAAAGCAGAATGAGAAAACTAACCCTAAGAAATATAGTCCCTAAGGAATAAAGAACATAAAAAATACTTTAAATATGAGTATTTGTTATCTTCAAAGAGCTAAATGAAGGAATCATTTAGATAATAAGTACAGAAATTGTGTGAAACAAAACTGGCATTATTAAAATATAGGTAAATCAGAAACATGAATAAATTGGAAAAGTTGAAAATGAAAATATATAGGCTGATGGGAAAATTTCTATATTTAACAGTGTTGAAAAAGTATTAGTGAATTAGAAAACAGCAGTAAGGAATGCAATGAGAATTCAGTGAAAGAGATAAAAGGATGAGAACTGAGAAAAAATAACTTAGAGACTGAGTGATTAAACTCAGAGGCTTCAACCCATGTAACAAGAAAATCTGGAAAAAGAGAGTAGAGGAAATGACAGAGAAATGTTTAGGGAGATGATAACAGAACACTGTCAGAATTGAGAAAAGATTTGAATCCTAAAATTTAAATTACAATTCAGCTATCCAATATTGGCTCTGTGTATATGTGTGTGCATATACCCATGTATGTCTATACTTATACATGCAGATATGTTGTAATGAAATTATAGAAAATCAAGGATAAAAAGATAAACATCTAAAGCAACAAGAGAGGGGAAAAAAGTAGTGAATTACATGACAATAGACTGGCCTAAAAATGTTATTAGCAACAATGCTACCAGAATTCCATGGAGCTTATTAATAAAGTGTAGAAGGAAAAAAACTGTCAATTTAGAACTCCATATCCAAACACCAGTAATAAGGAAATAGACACTTGGGGCAAATGACCACTATCACTCAGTGATCTTCACTTGATGAAATACTAGAGGAACAAAAGGAAAAACAAATCCAGAAGGAAAAAGTAGGGTTCAAGAATAATCCAATATAATCGCTAATGTTTTGCCTATAAAAAGGTCAGTGACGAAGCAGAGTTTAAAGAAGCTAATGGCCTTGTCTTATTTTGCTAAAATGTATAAAAATATTTTATACATAGTTAGAAAAATCTCTGGTTAAATATATATGTAAAAATTAAAATAAAATCTTTAGTGTTATACCAACAGAGAGGAGAGAAATGGTATACAGGATGCTCTAAGGCATCTGCAGAAAGAGATAGTGAAGAAAACAAAAGGAAAAAAGAAAGAAGGAAATCAGAAACCACAAAATAAAATGGTGTCAATATTTCAAAAGATATTAGGAAGTATAATAAATATAAGTAACTAAACTCACTTATAAGTCATAATTTTGGGTTGGAATTTTATGAACAACAGAATTTCTCAATATAATGTTTGCAAGTGACTTGAATAAATATTAACACAAATTTATGTAAAGAATAAATAAGAAAGAAAATCCATCAAGTGACTATAATTTAAAACAATAAAACTGGGTATAACAATGATAGTGTTACACAGAATATATTTTGAGGTATAATGATGAAAGTAATATGATTGAATCAAGGGAAATATGAAAATGAGGAACTGGATATGCCTTAGTATGTAGAATCAAAATACATGAAGCAAAAACTGAGGGTAAGATGAAGAGAAAGTAGTAAAACTAAAATTGCAGCAGGAAGTTTTAACACATTTTTGAAAAGAAACTAACATATAAAATTAATTATCATACAGAATATCTGGGGAAAAGAATAATAAACGAGATAAAACAGCCATCATTCATGGGTTTGAGAGTAAAGGAGAAAGAAAAGATGCATGCTACATCCTAAAATTGGATAAAGCATATTATTTCCAAGTAGATATGAATAGTGTACTAAAATATGCCATTCCCCATTTTATTAGGTCATAAAACAAGTCTTTAGAAATGTGGTTACTCTTTGGCTTCAAGGATATTAAATCAGGAATTAAATGGTAAAAAACAGAAATGAAAATAATGTTGAAAACTCAAACCCTGTATTTCCACGTACATCAAGGTTCAAGAGAAAAATTAAAACAAAAAATAGGAAATATTAGAACTCAAAGAAAATGAAATACTATACAAGAAATCAAGTATGATGCAGCTAGTTAAAATAGATGTATTTTTTAAATCTTAAATATATATGAATATGTATCAATATATTTACATTTTATAAAGACAAAAAGATTCAAAATAATAAAAACTCAAACTCAAGAAGCTAGAAAAAGTAAAATTAAAGAAAGTAAGAAAAAGAAAAAATGGAATGATACAGTATGCATAGTAAACACCCATGAAAACATATATATAAAATATATATATGTTTATGTATAGAAATGTACATATACATATATAAATAGAAAATTAAGGATTTATTGGAAAAGACTTAAAACAACACACATATAGTGAAGGGAAAGAGAAAATAGACACAAATAAAAATACCAGAACAAAAGGAGGGATCTATGATTTCCATGATGCAAATATGGGGTAGATTATTTTTTAATCTAAGTAAAATTCCATTGAATTTTAGCAATAACAAAAATTAAACACATAATTTTATATAATTATATGCATTATGAAAATTAACCAGGAAGTTAACATGTAATAGATGCAACAAATACAAGAAACAGTTACTCTAATCCCAATCTGTTTTTTTTTTTTACAGGTATAGAAAAATAGGAAAAGAAATGTCATTGATTATGTCACACCTCCTTCTCTGTCTTATTAACTGTAGACTCCTCTTCTAGAATTCTACATTCTGAAATTTTCAAGAGTTCAGTGTTCATACCTTTTTCTTATCTAATGTTACTTATAAGGCCATTCTGTAAATTATATTTATCCATTGATATCTTCAGCTCCACACTTTACTCTGTGGTCTAGACCCATCTGTCTTATTTGTTACATCTCTACTGGGATGTGTAGAAAAAGCATCACAAAATTTGCATGTCTAAAATATATTTGTTTTCCTATCCAAAACCCTTCTCACAACTGTTGAAATGACTGATTCCTTTTTTTCCTTTAGTTCTTTGTTCAAAGATGGTTATGAATATATGTTAAGGATGCAATTCATAGTGCCATGGTAGACTGGATTCATTCTTCAACACTTTACAGATGTTTTAATCAACCTGGTGTCAGGTAAGGTAGATGTCAAATACTGTTTATTGGTGGAATGAATGATTTAAGTATTGAAAAATTATACTAAAGATGTGTTTGTATGTAAAATCTTATCATTACTTATAGTAAAATAGGGGGAAATGTCTATCAAGTGTGACACTGTCAAATAAAATATGATGTCTCTATAGGCATATGAATAACATAAAAAGGTATTAAAATGACATTAGAATACAGCAGACAATAAAACAATTGAAAATATGTTTTGTAAAAATATTCTGTGTTTTAAGCCACATGTATCTCTAAAAATATAATTGTCTACCTCTATTTCTTTAAAAACTAGAAATATAGTTTTTATATAATAGTGCATATCTCTGTTTTTAGTAATAAAATTATTTTCAAAATATTCTATTTTATTTTATACAAGCCTGCACTAATGCATGGATAAATTATTTCATTATATTTGAATACATTCCTTTCAAAAAATTTCCTATTATCTTTGGACATACTCAGCATTTTCAATGAATAAAGCACAATGTAGGAAGAAATTTCCTATATATTTGGTGAAAATAATGGTAAAATAGTTTATGCTAGAGTTAGCTATAGGAATCTAGTTGTATATTTGTCTCTTAGATATACGTTTTCACATATGAATTTGAAAACATCAATCTTTGTTGAGAAAGCTTTCAATGATCCAGAATAATAGAAGAACATAAGTTTCTTCTGTGTTAAAACCTTTGAGGGAAGTGGATGTGGCTCAGCTGATAGAGCACTGGCCTACCATATGGGAGGGTCTAGGGTTTGATACTCAGGGCCTCCTGACCCATGTGGTGAACTGGTGTACATGCAGAGTTGTCACGCATAAGGAGTGTCGTGCCATGCAGGGGTGCCTCCGCGTAGGAGAGACCCACGTGCAAGGAGTATGCTCCTCAAAGAGAGCCGCCCCATGTGAAAAAAGTTCAGCCCTCCCAGGAGTGGCACCACACACATGGAGAGCTGATGCAACAAGATGATGTAACAAAAAAGAGATGCAGTTTCCTGGTGCCACCGAGGGTGCAAGTGGACACAGAAGAACATACAGCAAGTTGACACAGAGTGCAGACAATGGGGTAGAGGGAGGGGAGAGAACAAAATAAAATAAATCTTTAAAAAAAAAAAAGGTTGAGTGTCCCAAGTAAAAAATAAATAAATAAATAAAGTCGATGTGTCTAAGGCACAGAATTTAAGAGGAGACTGATGGTGTAGTAGTTTAGTATTGTATTAGCCAGTTGAAGGGGTGATGATGCAAAGTATCAGAAATCTGTTGGCTTTTATAAAGGTTATCTATTTGGAGTAGAAGCTTATGTGACAAGGTCCTAAAGAGTCCAACTCAAGGTGCCATGAGAGGTACTTTCTCACCCAATGTCTGTTGGGACCTGTTGACACAAGATGGCAGGCAATGTCTGTGAGGGTTCAGCCTTCCTTCTTCCTCTTAAGTCTCTGCGGTCCCAGCTTCTTCTGATCTCAGCTGTAGGCTGGCATAAGGCTCATCTTTTCCCAGAATTCATTTCTTTCCAGGCTCAGCTGCTCTACATATCTCTCTTCCCAGAGCCTCTGCCATGTCTAATGACCTGTCTCTCTTTCTCTGTGTTCTTCTCTGTGTATCTACTGTCGTGTGAGAGTCTGTTTTATCAGCCTGCCAAGGGGCCTGGGACTTAACGCTAAGTTGAAACTCTAATGACCTGGTTGAATCAAAGCTGTTATTTAATCAGACATTGCAGCTGAATCTACTATAATTAAAGGGTTATCATGCCCAGAAGAGCACACCAATGTCAAGCATAATCTGTATCTTTTTCGGAATTCATAAATCATATCAAACTGCCACACTCCACCCTCTGAATTCCAAAAAAAAACACATTACAATATTTTTTAAAAACTTAAATTAATAACAATGCTAAGAGCAAAATCATATCACAATCAGTTTATAGAAATACACTTTGTATTGTGGTAAAGTCCTGTGTGGCTTTAGACCTCTGAACCTAAAAAAGTAATTTATCTATTTCCAATATGCAAAGGGACAGACAAAGGATAAACATTTGCATTACCATAAGGAGAATTTGGGAGGAAAACCTGAGGCACAGGTCCCCTACAGTTCTGTAAACCTGTAGGGCATACTTCATTAGTCTTCAAAGTCTCAGAGTCATTCTCAAGATGATGGTTACTTCTCCCTGGGTCCTCATGGGCTTGCCCAATGGCCATTTTCTTGCTTCCACCCTCATCAAGCATCTTGGTGGCAACCAAGGTCCGGACATCAACTTCCAAAAATGTTGGAGTGATGGCCACATCTTACCCAATATTTAAGGTAGAGTCTTAACCCGTTTAGTACTGTGAGTGAGAGGCCACATTCTCCATAATCTCTGGCCTACAGACCCAACCCTCTCAGAGCAACTAGTTGGCAACCTGGCCTTCCCTAATCTATGGGGTCAGGTCCACCCCTCTCAGACCTATGGGGTCTTTGGGGAATTTTCCCACCGTCTCTATAGCATGGAGTGACAAAACTCTCCCTGAACATCAGGTGGGACTATCCATCTTCTTCAAATGCTGGAGCAAACTTGCCCACTCTGTACACATGGGTGGGTCCTTCTCTTGGCCTAAGGAGATGCCTTAATTCCAGATCTCAGCTTCCATGGTTTTCCTCTTAAAGCTATTTTCCCTTTCATATCTTCACCTCATGTCCCTTTCAGTTCAGGCTCACAGTGATTTTGTTAATACAGCCCTCTCAGAAAACGTGTGGGTTTAACATGCAGGAAGCAGGGACCCAAGCCATCAGACAGTAAGACTTTCCACAAGTCTTTCCTAAATAACTGCAAGTTCAATCCTAATTTACAAGTTTCAAGTTTAGTTCAGTCTTCAAAATGGGGCACTATCATGTAGGGGCTTGATTTCCAGAGGGTTGGAATTTCCGGAGTCAGTTTTTGTTTTCTTTGTGCCCAACAATTCAGTTCTCAGCTTATCTGACTTGTCTAGCATTTTACTATAAACAGCAAGGAGAAGCCAAGCTGCATTCTCTGAGTTTACTTTGGAAAATTCTTCAGCTAAATGTCCAGGCTCACCATTTTCAAATTCTGCCTTCTATTAAACATCAGGAGCTAATCTTTCTAAGTTCTCTGCAACTTTAAAACACAGTTTACCTTTCTTCCAGTTTCCAATGATAGTTTCATCATTTACTTCTAAGTCCTCATAAAAATTTCTAGCATCCACATTCCTATCAACAATCTCTTCAAAACAGTCTAGGCCTTTTCCGTCAAGCATCTCACAATTCCTTCTACTGTCTTATCAAAAATAACTTAAGGGTCCATATTACTACCAACAATCTCTTCAAAGGAATCTAGACCTTTTCCATGAAGATCTCACAATTCCTCAAAAAAACAGTCTTTACTTATTTGTGAAACCATTCCAGCATTTTGGTATTTCCAAAAGCACTACCACATTTCTGGTACCAAATTCTTTATTACTCAGCCAAAGGGGTGCTCATGCAAAGTACCAGAAATCTGTTGGCTTTTATAAAGGGTATTTATTTGGGGTAGAAGCTTACAGTTACAAGATCCTAAAGAGTCCAACTGAATGTACCATAAAAGATACTTTCTCAGAGATATTATTTAGGAATTCCTTAAAAGAAGGATTATATTTGTAAACTGGTCTGTTCCTCTAGGTGTGGTACCATTTGATTGTATTAGATTCAGCTGAGATGTCTTAATTAAATTATATTAAGATTAGAGTTTTGATGCCACATCAGTAGAGTATAACTCAGATTAAGTCCCTGCTCCCTTGGAGGGCTGATATAAATGGGCACTCAGAAGAAGATGCATGAGAAAAGACAAAGAGCTCCATAGGTGCCAGAGCAGGGAATTTTGTCATGACATGAAAAAGAAGAGAATTTTGGTCCAGCAGCCCTGGGAAGTGAGCAAGCCCTATGTCTGCCTATTACCGAGATCAGAAGCAGCTAGATCCAAGGAGATTTAAGAAGAAGAAGAAGGAAGGAGACTGATAGAGACCACCTGCCATCTTGCTTCAACACATGGCAACTGACTTTGGTGAGAAGCCCACCTTGAGCTGGGCTCTTTAGGGCCTCGTAACTGTAAGCTTTTACCCCAAATAAATACCCTATATAAAAGTCAGCAGATTTCCGGTACTTTGCATCAGCACCCCTTTGGCTGACTAATATAGAAGGGAAAAGAGATAGTGCTTGCAAGCCATAAAGAGGCTTATAAATTATAAACATAATTTCTTGATATGTTAAATTTTGTATTTTTGTATATGTGTGTTAACTGCTATAGAATTATCAGAAAGGATAAGAATTATTTTCTTTTTTGATAGTTTTTCCTTCTCCTTTGTGGTTTCCAATGAGACGATGACCCCTCTCCTTTCCTTTATTACAGGTAAGGTTTCAATTTTAGGTTGTAACAAATTTGTTTCCCATCGTATCTCTTCCTAGTTTTTGCTTTATAAAAGCCTGAGCATACTAAGGAAAGAGGATGGTTATGGTGGCAATGGCTTAATTTATTTGTAATTGACTTTTGTTAATAATAGTTAGCTTCTTATACTACTAAGTTAGTATAGTAATATTCATATATTAAAGTAACTATAAAAACATGAATTTAAAAATGTAATGAAAAGCTAATAAGAGTTTTATACAGTCAAGTTACAAAATAATACATATGTTTTGAAAAGTTACAGTAAACCTGACAAAATATGACACATTCTTTGACTATGATAGTGACAGAGGTACTATATTTAAGTTATAGTTTTGACTTGTGATAGAGGTGGGGGAGTGTCAAAATGACTTCCGTATTTATGTCTAGAGAGGCTCCATGGTGGTAGTAACATTAACCAAAATGGGAAAGTCTATGGAAGGAACAGTAGTGATGAAAAGTTTCTTGAGATGAATATCACATGGAAACTGTAAAATAGGCCTTTTCATATATAATTTGGAGCTCAGAAATGTAGCTCAGGTTAAAAAATATCAATCATGCCACATATTCATGAAATGATCATTTTAAAAGCTGAAAGCACACAAGGTAAAAAACTCTTCACAATGTTTAGTTGCTATAGAGAGTACAGTGATTAATTAGCTATGAATTTTTCAGCTAAATATGTGTTAAAGGCTAGATACCATTAGCTTTTATATGGTGCTCCCTGTCATATATGAGGTTAACAGGGAGATGTTCCAGATATTCAAGCGCTTTGAAAGAATAAAACCCATGGCTCCTTACTGAAATTTTAATGAAAGTGTGTGTAATTTCAGTGGCCAGGAGATGATCAAAATAAATTCTGATTTGAAAGCCATGGGATAAAAGAATTGACAGTAAGAATTGCAACTGGTGATACAAGAAGTTAATAGGAATAAGGTATGCTCATAAAAAAACAAAATAAACTGTAGGAAGTAGTAACTGTCCCCATGAGAGATGATGAGAAAATAAAGTTCAATTTGGTGTAGGAAACTGGAAATTCCTTCCATTTCAAAAGATGAAGGATACCTGAAGAACTTGACAATGGAGTCAGGCCTCATTGGGTAGTTAGGCCTTGTACAAGGGGGCAGAAAAGAGATATAATTAGGTGGTAATTAGGTGGTTCGTAAAAGAAAGACCAGCAAAGACAAACAGGTAAACTGGACAACACGAGTTGTTTACTAGTAGTCCTGTAAGAGAAGTAAATGAATGAAAGGGAGTAGTGACTAACTTGGCAGGACAGCTATGTTAGATCAGACCAAGTGGACCTTCAAATTTATATGGCTGTCACTATTCTCCATCATATAGACAAATACTTTTACAAATCCAGTCAAAGAATTTTAAATTATCATAATGGAAATAAAGACTTATTTTAAAACTTGTCTTTAGGAATTCAATTGTGGTTGTCTCATATCTAATATAAACCGCTGACCTTAAATTAGGATTCCTTAAGCACTAGATCAAATGATTACGCAATACCCTATAAGGAAAAATGCATATAGGTGGGGTGTTTAAGAAAACAATAAGTAAACTAAAATTTCAAAAATGCAATTTTCTCCATATAAATTGAAATATTATTTAAAAATATGATTGCTTATAAGACAAGGATTACAAGTCAACATCAACTAACAGTAAAGGAGCTATGTGTAATAAAAGTTAATTCCTAAAGTGCTCATGTATTCATAAGTTATTAATAAAAACTTACCTTTAGAAAGTATTAGTCTTCAATAGAAAATATTATTAGCAAGTTACTGGAAACAAAGTTTTCTACTTATTTGCAGAATAATGTGTGCTGAATGTAAACACAGTACATGTAAGTACACATAGTTTTACCAATCTCCTGCTTATCTCAGGTCCATGCTTGTACCAATGTTAACATTAAACTCTAAACACACAAGACAGCAATTTTTCAATAAATATTTAATACATTAGAGTTGAAAACTTAGGCTTTTAATTCCCCATAAATTTTTAAAATTAGCCTAGTGTTTTACTGGTTTTCTATGTATTTTCTATTTCTCAACATTAATGTAATCAAATACTTACTCTGTGACTTTTTCCATTTCCTTAAATCTCTTAGAATGGGATCATCTGCTATGTAAATATTGCAAGTCCATAGTCAGAAATTTACAAGAAGTTCAAACAGAAATAAATCATACCAGGCAAACAAATAAAGATTGCAACAAAAACAACACATATAAAGACTGTTTTCAATACTCTTTCCTGTCTCATCACCATCTATACTTGGCATGTTCTTCTACTATTTTTAATTCTTTAAAGCAGAACTCAACCATTTCTCTCTCTATTCTCCTAGACTATAAGATAGAGTCAGGTTATGCATGTGGAATCTAACATCAGATAGACATCATTTGTATCTAACCCCAGAACCCTTACTTTGCAAACTTGGGCATGTATTTTCAACTACTTAATACACTATTCTCTCTTAAGTGGAAAAAGAAAAGTGTGTCAGCCTCACAAATTTCTATGATGAGTTAATAAGCACATGCCTGTAAAGTGCTTCACATAGTGCTTGAGAATAACTATGATATGATTATATTTTCATATTGTTCCATGAATGCTCTTGTTCTTCATTTCTATTCTCTCATTTTTCCTTAAATTTGCTCTAATCTGATTTCTTTCCCATCTGAACACTGAAAATGTTATTGTCAAGGCCACTAATGACCACAAGGCTCCTAAATCCAATGTTCCATTTCTCAGTTCTCATTTTATTAAATTACCAGCAATGTTTGACACAAATGATCACGCTCTTCCCATGAGAATATTTTAGTATGTGACTCAGGACCATTATTCACCACTACTGTTTTCTTCTTCAATCACTGGTGACTCCTACTCAGTTCCACTTGCTGGTTCCTCTTCATTTCTTCAACTTCTGAAAGAGGGAGAGATCAAACAGCATGAGCTTCTTTCCTCATCTCTATTCAGTCCTACGATAAGGTTATACAGCCTCTATCAGAAGGCTCCCATATTTACCTCTTTTCAAGGCAGTACTTGTATATTCAATTGTCTCGTTAACATCTCCCTTTGAATATCTAATATGCATCACAAACTTGATCTCCTCAGCAGCAATTACCCTAAACCCAACCACCACTGATCAAAGTCTTCCAGCTGTCCACAGGTAGCAACTCTGTCCAAGTTTCAAGGGCCAAAATCCAGGTATCTACTTTGCCTTCTCTCTTTCCTCATATCCCACATCCAATCCACCCATTGATTATACTTTCACAATTTACACAGAATCAGAAACTTTCCCATGCCTTTCACTAATCCTCTCTGTTCCAGGTATATATCATAGCAACAATCTCACTAAATAATTCCCGATATCATATTTGTTACCTGGAGTATGTTCCTAATACAGAAGCCAAAACAACCCTTTGCAAAACATACTTAGATCACGTAACTTTGCGTTGCAAAAAATTTCAATGTCTGCCAATCTCATTTAGAGTAAAAACAACTTATTCAGGTGTTTTGAAAATTCCCATGCAATCTAATGTCCTCTGTTATACATTATTTTAGCCACACTAGCTTCCTTATTAGTATTTTACCTTATTTTATAAGCTCCCACCTTAGGGCCTTTGCACTTTTTTCTGTCTGGGGGTCTTTCACATATCCACAAACTAGCTCCATCATCGATTTCAACCCTTTGTTCAAATATACCTTTAAAATAAGAAGGCCCTGATGGCTACCCTATTTTAACTTATAGCACTCCCTATCTTCCTTCCTTGTACATATATTTTTTTATCTATACTCTGCCTTAGTACATTAGGATTTGATCATTTTGAATAGTGTTTTTATCTGTACTCCCCTGCCATCTCCCAACACACACACTATACCATTCTCAGAACCTAAACAGTATTTGATATATAATAGGCACACAAACCTTATTTGATGACTTGAATTGAGATTAATTGAATCAAACTGAATTGAGTTGAATTCAACTGAACTAGACTGTACTACAGTGGATTGGATTAGAATGCACTAAATTGATTTGAGTTGAGTTGAATCCTTTCTTTTTCTGTCAATCTTCTCATCTAGGCTATGGTTTAGAACTCAGTGTTGTCCATGTTTCTGTCTATAGTGCCCAACTTATAGAGATATTTATTAATTTCCTTAAAGATGAGAGGGTATGAGTTGTCAAATATAAAAAGTCCACATAAATATCTATAGAACATTCACTGTTTTATCAAAAACAGAGTTATATTAAGTTATTTGGTCACATTTCCTTAAAAAGCACATGGGTACCATCCTTTGTAATATTCTGTGGTTGTTTTGGAAATGTTTAGAAATCCATAGGCTGAAAGTCTGGATTTATACTTGCATATGACTAAATGAGATTCTATATACTAATTATAGCAGGATTTAAAAAGGAAAATATTAATAAAGATTAGTATGTGTGATATTAAGATACTCCGCAGTTTCAAATCCCCTTTTTTACCTGATCTATATACAATATTGTTTTTGTGGGGTTTTCTTCATCTAGAATAAGAGATTCTCTTTATTTGCACAATCAAAATAGTTTTAATCTGTTTTTTTCTTCCCCTAAGCCCCTAAGGTTTCTTTTCAATTATTTTTGTTTATAATTTTACAAAAATTCTCACTGGGATGGTCTTCCTAAATACCCTGGAGTTTGCCTAAGTTTAACACTTGTAATACATGTACAATTTCTCTTAACAAAAATGCTTGATTTAATATTGAACTTAAGCTCAAAAGTGTCAGTAGACAATAGCCAATCAACTATATTTCCAGCACATAGTGATAAGCAATCCATGAAATCTATATGTAACAGTTTGATATAGTTATGAATTCCAAAAATAGATACCGGATTATATTTGTAAACTGGTCTGAACCTGGGCATGATTAAGTTATGATTAGAGCTTTGATTGGGACACATCAGTAGGGTGTTGAGTCTCCACGCCTTGGTGAAGAAGCAAGCCTTGGGAAGAGAGGAATCCTGAGCCTGGAAAGAAGCAAGACCAAGGAAGAGAGGAACCCAGGAAGCCTGAACCCTTACAGACATCGGTAGCCATCTTGCTCCAACATGTAAAAATAGACTTTGGTGAGGGAAGTAACTTATGCTTTATGGTCTGGTATCTGTAAGCTCCTACCCCAAATAAATACCCTTTATAAAAGCCAGAAGATTTCTGGTATTTTGCACCAGCACCCCTTTGGCTGACTAATATACTATACAATAATTTTTCTATCATTTTGGCCTAATTATGTATTAATGAGTTAATGAAATAAAAATATTTCAAAGGATTCCAGGCAAAGGCATGGTATTATGGTAGATGCCAGGGCTCGGTAACCTAGTGTTTAGCATCTTCACTTATAAACTTGGGATTATGTGTTAACATGTACCAAGTATACAATTAGAAAAACTAGCTTTTAAAACAGTATTTCCCAATTTAAAAAGTGAAATAAGACACAAGGGAAAAATATAAAGAGAAGAAGAAACTGAAGGAATGAAATACCTAGAGCTATAGAAAATGAAAAAGGGAGAAAAAAATCAACCTTAGGCACACAACCTAAAAGGGATCTGATTTGGCAGTTTTCTGTAGAAAACGTCAAAGTTATACATTTCCAACTTTATTCTAAGAGCATTACTAAACCAATATCTTTAAAGAAATTGGATAACACCCCTCATGTTTGGGATACATGCCAGTAAGATTATTTAAGTTCCTTTATAAAAATTCCACATATCTCAGTTATTTTAATTTTTTAAGAAAAATCCTTTTACTATCGTGTTATCAGATAGGATTTTTCCCCTTAGGTGTACAAATATAATCACCCTTATTTATATGGTTTTCCCCAATACTTACAGCAAAAAGGTCTGACTAGGAAAACAATTTTCAAATGCACTTGACTAATATTTTGGTCTATTTATGGTATTCAAGAAACAATTAATTTAAACAATTTACTCAACTTTTGTGCCAAATCTAATTTTTTTTTGCTAGGAAATATTGTTTTCCCCCCTCCTGTAGTTTAGCTCAATAAACACTAAAAATAAAATTTTCAGTAATAGTAGATATACTTTCAGTCATTTCCTCAATAATACTTCAGAACTCAATAGGTGTTACTGTAAGTCTCAGTGGAGGAATGCTTCCCTACAGGTGCCAGAGACCCACCACAACCATTGTATTATTAGTTTCACTGGGAAGCCTTGTCAAAATGCATGACTGCTGAACCTGGAAATACTCTGAAATGTTATAGACAAAATTTCCATTGCTGAATAGAACCCAGAGACCTGTAAAGATATTTTAATTTGGATTGACATTTCTGCCTCCTGAAAAACTTCAAATTTAAAGAAACTGATATTCTCTGAGTTTATGTCTACGTTCTTCTTGTGTTATATTAATGTCATCTTAGTCACTGTAAATTCTGTCTTAATTCAAGGAGTTTGGGTATTACATGTAAAAGCAGGCGCTAAATATACAAATATTGAACAATTTTGAAGGAAACGTCTCTACAGTTTTCAAGATGTTTATAACATGCACAGATTCTAAGTATTTATTTTAAAAGTTTAATTTATTTTTACATAAAATAAGGGATCTAATTTGACAGTAATGAAAAATGTAATAAAATGTAAAGCTTTGGGTATACCAATATAAATATTAAGAAACAGGCTTAATTTACACATTCATCAGAATTGCTAGTCAGAAAAAATATAAAATTCAAACTAGTTAAAAACTAGGGCTATGCTTTAAACATTAAAAACAAATTAGATTATATATATAATAAACTGGGTTACTGAGATGAAAAGCAAACCTCCATGCTTGTAAAAAATTTTTAAGCATTTTCAGTGATGAGCATTTCTGGTTGATTGAGATGATTACTTAAATTTTCCACTAAATATGTGTAGGCACAGTCTTAAAATTGGAAACAAGTTAGCATATTAAAGAAATAATAGTCTTTAAAATCATTTAATGCTTTACATGCTTTTACAGAGTTGTTTCAATATGGTTCTAATATCAATTATTTTATTTATTTTTTATTTTTTAAATTTTATTTATTAATTATCCTTTTAAAAGTTAATAGATTACACAAAGCGTTACATTAAAAAACAAGATGTTCCCATATACCCCACTCCCCACCCCCACCCCCATTATTTGTTTAATTGTATTTTTTTGAAGATACATAGATCATAAAAAGTGTTAAATGTTAAAAAATATAAGAGGTTCCTATATACACCACACACTCCCACACCCCACCCCTCCCACATCAACACCTTCTTTCATCATTGTGGCACATTCATTGCATTTGGTGACTATATTTTGGAGCACTGCTGCACCACATGGATTATAGTTTACATTGTAGTTTACACTTTTCCCCAGTACTATGGTCATGGCAGATGGTTCTGGAGTTCAGTGCCTTGTTAGTGGGCCCTACTTTGGAATTTGTGTTCCTGAGTGTGATGACATTGGACTCAGATGTGACCTTTCAACACAAGCCTCTTCTGTCACTTTTACTGAACCTGTGACTGGTGCTGGGGTTGGTGTATACTCAGGAGACTTGAATCTCTGGACTGTACATGTGCCAGCTGGGCCCTGAGCCTCAGCAGAGTTGCACTCCTACTCTCTGGTTCATTGGACTTACCCAGGTCAGCTAACAGGGAGGTAAATATGGTCAACCACCACACCAGCAAACCAAGAGTGCCTACAACTGCAAACAGGAGAATTGCATCCATCAAACAATTATTTTTGAAAAAAATTGTTCAAGGTCTTAGTGATGGTTTGAAGCTGTTTGTACCCCAGAAGAGTATGTTCTTAAAGTTAATCCATTCTTGTGGGTGTGGACCTTTTGGTGAGTAGGATCTTAATCTAAGATGTGACCCTCCTCATTTGGGGTGAGTCTTAATCCTCTTACTGGAGTTCTTTGTAAGAGAATACTAATGTTAACTTCATAAGAGAATGGAATTTAGCAAAGAGAGAGAAAGCCATGGAAGTAAGAATCTGGAAGCAAGAAAACCCAACTGAGATAGGAGAGACTAGCAGAAACCATCATGTGCCTTGCCATGTGACAGAGGACTCCATGATCACCAGCAGCCAGTCTTCAGGAAGAAGATATCATCTTGATGATGCCTTGATTTGGACATTTTCATGTCTTCAGAACTGTAATCTTGTAAGCTAATATATTCATATTGTAAAAGTCAACCCATTGTGGCATATTGGCTTTCAGCAGCCTGGCAAACTAGAATAGTCTTCTACACCAAATACATTTAGAAATATAATTTTAGTAAGTTTTAAAAAGTATTTGAAATATTCTAGATCCTTACTATTTTACTATGTCATGGAATTCATATTTTATTATAAAACAGCATTATGGGAGCCATAGACACCAGTATGGATCTTTTGGTATAGGCGAAAGAAGACAGACTCTTTGAGAGATAGTTGATGTATTGTATTAATATTTCTTTTACCTAGTACTTGTCTACCAGCATTCCCTATATGTTGATTGCCTTCAGAATGTTGGCTTTCTCATAGAGAGTATTAGGCTTTTTTGATGACATTATTTCAGGATACCCATAATGCACAATTCGTGTCCTGGTTTGGACAGTATCCCTTTCTGTGGCATCTGCTTTTCCTAGTGGGGACTCGTGCACCTGAGCCTACTTCCCTGCTTTCTCCTCTCTTTGTCCTACTGGTCATGGTTCATTAGGAAACCACTGGTCTTCAACCCTCACAATAAAGGCAGGCACCAGACTTTGAGTGCATAGATATCGCAAAGAGATGCCAATTTATCCTGATTATTCTTACACACTCCTGTCCAGTGGCAGCTCTGAGGTGGGCCTAAGAGTTTCTGCAGCTGTTCAAATCCAGCCAAGGCTGACAAATGTCAATTCCCCTTTTGGTAAGCATCCCCAATCTCTGGAATTGAGATACTCAAAATTATCCTACTGAATAACACTCAAACATCAGCAGACTCATAGCCTCCCTCCAAACTTCTCCATCTGCTGCTAATTGACTGATTAGTGGAAGTAAGTATTGAAAAACTAGTTTGGCTACCTTCTTTCTTAACAATAAGGTAGAATCAAGTGGGTAAGGGCAGAAGCTAGAAGCATTAGAACTCTGCCTTTCCATGATGTTTTATAATATGGAGTGACTTATTGTCTATGGTCCTCAAAATTCCAAAATAAGTAAAAGCCCCATTTTAATACTGTAATATACCCCAGCTAATCTGCTCAACTAATCTACTCATATAACTAGAAATTTCCTCTAATACACCATTGGCAGTATTAGAGGGAAGTAGAGAACAAACACTTAAAACATTACAAAAGAAGAAAACATTTTTCTAAAAATCCTATTCTATGTGCCCAATAACATATATCTATGAAGTGGTTTGTTAATATAAGCTTAAAATTAGGAAAATTAGGGATCAATTTTGTGTGACTGTGTGGATAAACACAAGGCTTTAATGATTATTATATTAGATTTGAATAAAAACTTACTGCTCTAAAGGTCTCAGAAATAGCCTTTTATGAACAGCTCACTTTGCTTATTCTATGGCACACACGGGAACATCTGTTAATATATATTTCACTGAACAAAGCACAGTTTGCCTTCCATTTGCCCTCCCCTCCACTAAGCATACAACATATTTGCATTCAGTAGAAAGTTAAAGAGAAAACTATTACATAATGTGGAAGGTGATTTATTAAGAATTTAATATGGAAGAATAATGTACTGAGAAATTAACTTCCTGGGTTTTCTTCTGCCATAACACATCAAAATGGATATAAATTTATTCTCTTTTACCCTCCATTTGCAGCTGGGTAGCTTATGGACTTTCTTAATTTCCTGGGGGTGGAGACTCGGGTGACATGTGAACAAATGTTTTTGGATTTTTTATAGGTTATGAAGGGGAAGTTGTCAGGTAGAATATAAAAATCATAAATATTAAAAAGCAAAATTCTCCAAACTTCACTCCCATTCCGATCTTTTGCATATGGTTAGTTTACTAGGATGACAGGCACCTGAAGCATCCTCCGCCTCTGGCATCAGAAGGACTCAGGTTGTCTAAGGACTCTTTCGACTCTCTAAGGGCTATGCCAATTCCAACCTTTCTAGACCTTCACATCACTCTACTCTTGCAAGCATATCCTGAAAACTTCAGGAGGTATCCTAATATTAATTCCCTTAGAAGAAAGTAAAAGCAAATATATGTGTGTGTTAACTTTTCATCACCTCTCTCTCCCTTTTCTAAAAGTTTTGTTGGAATCTAATTAGAAAATGTTTCTACACATCCCAATATGGTAGCCATGAGCCACATGTGACAACTGAGCACTTGAAATGTGCCTAGTGCAACTGAGAAGCTGAATGTTAACTTTTACCTAATTTTAATTAATTAAAATTAAAATTTAGTCACTAAGAATCATGGCTACTATAGTGGATAGCACAGTTCTATAGGAAAAGTTAGTTTTATTTTATGAAGTGTTACTACAAAGGAGAACCTTGTAGAAAAAACAGTATACACACTTACTAGGCAGTTAAAGAGGTATAAACTCTGCATTGTTTTATAAGTATGTAAGAAAATTTTAAAAATGGGAAGATGTTAATGGCTAAGGACAAAATTAAATGCTAAAAACATATTGATTGCTTGGAAAATTAGAAATAGTGGACCACAAAATTTTCTGAGCAAGGAGGATAAAAGAATTTAATAGATATCATAAAATGTTGATGATTAATGATTCTACAATAATAATAATTTACAGATGTTATAAAGCATTATGCAGGGGTTTATATATAGGGATCTGAAAATTTACAAGGAGGAAGGACATGAAATGTGAAATTTTGAATTGCTTATAAAATACAAGGCAGTATGTTCTCTCCTTGAGAAATGTATGAAAATTCTGCTTATATAAATTGGATAGAAAGTGTAAGTCATGGAGGCAGAATTAAGTCTTTTTCAATTATAACAAAATTCTGAGCCTAATATTCAATGCTCAATACTTTTATTGAGTTTACAGTTTTGTTTTCCTTCAACATCATAAATTTTGCAAAATATTTATGAAAATAAAAGTAAGGTAACAATATAACTCTGAAATTATTCTATTTTGAGGACTTTCTGAAAAAATTAAAATGCTATGCATACTTACAACATTTCTTAATTATTTTCACTTGCTTATAGAAAATAACTTGAAAAATTTCTCTCTATCAAGTAGGGAATTTAAATGTCTTTAATATAAAATGGTATTTACAATTTATTTTTGCTTCATTTCACAGTAAAGTGATTCTCAATGAGTTTTTCTTATAATCTCTGTTTTATATTCAGAATTTCAGACATAAATATCTAATATTAATCTTGCTAATAGTGAAATATAAGGCCTTATTTTCCTTTTCCTTAAATTATCCTAATTTTATGTATTTATATTAAATATAAGTTTAAAAAAATGGAGACTTAGCTTTGAATGTTCACTAAAAGGAATTTAAGATGAAACACTAATTTGTCACACTTGAATGTTTGTGCAAGTAAGTATACTATTTGGTAAAGGGTTTTACTGTAGATCAAATTCATGTATGGTTTACTACATACATTTGTCTCCAGAAATATTATAGTTAGCAGGTGTTATGTCATAAATCAACCATGATGCCTTACATCAATTGCTTTTTCCTTATGTACCAGCACCTCCTCTGTTAATCCTGTTTGGACAGTGCTGCTACATTTTTATGTGGTTGCCTGTGCCTGCAAGAAAATGAAATAATATTTGGAGGACCAATGAAGAGAATATTAGTTGACATTTCTGATGTGTCAATTCAATAGAGATTTCAAAACTTGACACTCATGGTAAAAGCGAGTCAAAATATTATCAGGCATGTCTTATTGTGCATTGTGTGTGATAAGAATAACAATGAAATCTTGTCTTAAATCATATACTCCCCATTAGCTTATTCATCATAATATACTATATTCCAGTAAGGTCAGAAACAAGCCTGACTAAGCCTGCTTTTTGGAAATAATGATTTGTGTACTGTAGATACTGAGTTCTGAATACATAGTTCTGGGTGAATCCAATCAGTCCACATTTATCCTTTATATTATCTAGATCAACTTTAAATTCAGAAAAGTTTGAATAAATTAATAAAATAGTTTTATTATTTATTATTTGATACACAAGAAAAGTAATTATTGCATATACGTAATAAATACAAAACAACGCCCATAATAAATACAAAACAAGTTAAAAATAAGAATATTGCAAATAGCTTTGACTTTTACCCACGCGCTCCTCCCTATCCCATCTTCTCCTCTCTCCTGTAAGTAAATACTATCCTGATTTTGAAATCATCCCCTTGCTTTTAAAAAATATAATTTCACCAAATATGGTAAAACATTAAACAAAGACAAATTTTTTGATTAATGGAATAAAATCAGACAGACTTGCATTTGTAACCTGGCCTTGCCACATATTTTTCTCCTGTGTCTTTGACATTTTTAGTCTAAACTTTAAAAAAAATCTAAATAAAAAAGTGTGGGGAAGTGGATGTGACTTAAGCTATTGAGCTCCCACCTACCACATGGGAGGTCTCGGGTTTGGTTCTCGGTGCCTCCTGGAGAAGACAAGCAAGACAGCAAGCCAGAGCGATGAGCAGGCACAGTGACCTGATGTAACAAGATAAAGAGGCACAAAAAGGAAACACAATGAGAGACACAACAAACCAGAGAGCTGAGGTTGCTCAAGCTATTAATCGCCTCTCTCCTACATGGGAGGTCCCGAGTTTGGTTTCCAGTGCCTCCAAAAGAGAAGATAAGCAGATAGAGAGGGCACACAACAAATGGACACAAGAGTGGGAGGGGGCAATAAGCAAATAAAATAAATCTTTTAAAAAAAGTGTGAGATAAAGGTAGTATATACGTTATAGAACTTTTGGTGAAAATTAAATGAACTATTGCATCTAAAAGGCACAATGCATTGCTGTGAACATGCTAGATGTTTTGTTTATAGCATTATTATCATTATCATTAATTTATTATTATTAACATTAGTAGCATCTTCATTATCATATGTTGTTATTTATGTGTAACTCTTTTATAATTTAATAACTTTATCCATTCAACCTGGTTCAACCCAAGGTATTGGCCTAGTTCTCAGATAGTACTTTTTTTTTTTTTTGCTGCTTAGCATGTTGCCACCTTAAAGTGTTTCTTCAATGACTATTATGAAGAGGATTATGAAATGTGTAAGTCTGTATCAACTTTTATAGTCAATATCCTCATCTTCCTTACTCCTGTAGGCAGTCAAAATAAATAGCATCTCTTGAACAATTGTTACAGATCTGGCTCTGTTCCTGGTCAAATATACCACATCCTACTCCAGTATCTATAAAAAATTAAATATGTATTTACTGACCCTTCCATAACATTTCCAAAATTTAAATAACTTAAAATACTTCTTGCAACCTCTCCATCACTTTTCCTTTGTGAGAAAAATTTGAATAAAGTTTCATATTTTCCTAAAATTATTTTGACAGGTAATATTGAAAATTTTTAAATTATAGCTATTTCAAAGATTTAGCAATGTACTATATATATATATATTAGCTTTTAATTGCATAATTAAGTAATAGACATGTATAATACTAAGTAAACTTTTAGATATCCTTTTGTATTCTTAGTTCCTATAGCGATTTACCATACATGCTGTATGATATGTAGAAGAGAAAAATTATGACATTTTGATAATTCCCTATTCTCCTAAGGTTGACAGTTAGCAGAGCAGATGCCTTCATTTCATCTGTTCTGCTTGTCATATGCATAATTTAAAAAGATACAGTACTTGTAATAGCTTTGAAGAAATTAAACCTGCAAGAATTCTACTGTATTATTAATATGTTACTCAGGTAACTTGCATGCATTTTTAATAAAATAGGCAATATCATTTCCTCTATAATTTTCATTCATCCCTTTGCTTTTATTTGATAATAAAATCTAAGGAAGTAAATAATTACTTTAGGAGGAGGACTTGGCCTAGTGGTTAGGGCGTCCGTCTACCACATGGGAGGTCCGCGGTTCAAACCCCGGGCCTCCCTGACCCATGAGGAGCTGGCCCATGCGCAGTGCTGATGCACGCAAGGAGTGCTGTGCCATGCAGAGGTGTTCCCCGCATAGGGGGGTGTCCCCCGCATAGGGGAGCCCCACACACGAGGATTGCGCCCTGTAAGGAGGGCCGCCGGGCGTGAAAGAAAGTGCAACTTGCCCAGGAATGGCGGCGCACACACGGAGAGTTGACGCAGAAGTTGACGCAACAAAAAGAAACACAGATTCCCATGCTGCTAACAACAACAGAAGTGGACAAAAACAAGAACACACAGCAAATGGACACAAAGAACAGACAACTGGGGAGGGGAGGGGAGAGAAATAAAAATAAATCTTTAAATAAAAAATAATTTATAAGTAAAATCCATTTTCAAATTAAGTCAGAAAAATGCATATAAATACGTTGTAGTTGTTATTGTAAAGACACATAATAAGATCAAACTTACTAATTTTGTTTTTGTTCTGTGTTACAAAGATATTATGAAATAATATATTGGGGTGGGTAACATTTCTGAATTTAAAAGCAGTGGAAGAAATCCTAAAGAAGAATGTCAATAGATTTTCAAGATAAATATTGAAATTTCTATAAAGAAAATCACAATTCAAAGACAAACAACTATGAATAAAAACATAAAATAATTTAAAGTGTGTTAATAGAATTAAAGTTTAAATGCCATAGGCAAATGGATAAGGAAATAATAAATTGGTAATAGGTAATTGAGCACACTGTGAATTGACAATTCCAAAAACAAGGAAGAGAATAAGTAGCAAATATGAGCAACTATTTAAACTTATTAGTAATCAATAAGATATAAATTAAAATAAGATGGCTGTGCCACCTATCAAAATAATACCTTCAATGTTAATAAGTTACTTAGTGCTGCAAAAGTTGATTTTATATGGCATCCACAGGCATGTTGAAATTATATGGCAATCACATGCATATTGGAAGTAAATTCTTATCATTCTTTGGGAAAACAACTTATCAAAATATTGAAAAGACTCGTTTAAGGGGATATATTTTCTATTTCTCTCTGAATTGTTGTCTTAGGCAATAAAACAGATTTTCTAACATTATTGGGAAGTTAAATTCTGTCCTTTTTGATAAGCTCTCCCTCATTCATCCACATGACAGGAATGAGTTATTAGGGTTGTACGGCAGAGAAAATGAACTCAACAAGAGAAAAAGTGCCTTCTAGTGGTCTCTAACAACCTCACTCTTCCCCTGTCCCCACCCTTTCTCAGATTAGCTATGTAGTAACACATTAATCTTCCCCAGAGAGGGGTCTGGCTTTTCACTTGGCTGCAGGGAGATTATCTCTAAACCCTTGAAATGCCATGACTGATAGAAGTGGTTTAGTTTGCCTGAGAACCTTGAGTCAAGTGGGGTAGTTAGCGTCAGGGCTGGCCACACAAGATAGTCTAACAATGTGATCAGGTTTGGTAGTTTCAGTCATGTGGTATTAGCTCAACAGCTAGAGGGGCTGATGACCCCATGTGGGCAGCCAACCAGGTTTCTATGATTGAACCTCAGCAAAGACTCTGGATACCAAGATTCTGATGAGCTTCCCTGGTTGGGTGATAACTCTATGTGTTTGCCACAAACTGATTCAGAGAACATAATGCTGTCCATGACTCCACGGGGAGAAGACAACAGGAAGATAAATGTTTGGAACTTTCCTGGACTCTGTCCCATACCTTTTTTTCTTGTCTTGTTATATTGTGTATCCTTTCCCTCTAATAAACTATAGCATGAGTTTAAGAATTTTCTTTAAGTTACTGTGAGTCATTTGACAGAATCATCTAAGACTGGTCTTGGGAAACCCAGAGCTAGCAATTGGTGGCAGAAATGATAGTAATGTGTGGACGGCCTATTCCCTCAGACTTCAGAGTGTCCCATTTTCTGGCATTACTATTCTCTGATTTTCCAACTTAAGCTTATGAAAACAGGCTCTGTCACTACAGAAGTGAGACTTTGTGGTAGAAAGAGCTGAAAAATTCAATTAAGTAGAAAAATATTCTCATTGCAGAGCTAACATTAATAATTTTTTAAGTGATATAGCTCATATTTTGACTTTCATCTTTCTAATTCCTGTGTTGTATTTATCAAATGGTTCTAAACTCAGTAAGAAAAGAGAGAAGTATTTTTATTTCCTTTTTCAAATAGCCCTGAATTTTGGAACACAGTCTTAAGAAATTCACCATAAATATGACAAACTTGCAAAGAAAGAACCTGGAATTAAACTACTAAAATATTATCAATTGTGAACTTTAAGTGATGAAAATATAGGCAATTATTTTCTGTCCTTCATTTTTATTTTCATCACTCAATTCTCTATAAATAGTATGCATCACTTTGAACTGTAAAATTTATGATCCTATTAGTCACAAATATTCAAATCCATCTGAGCATCAATGAATTGATGAAATTAAATGTTGAACAAAAAATTTTCTAAGTAAGCAATACAGTCCTGTAAGAAAGATATGAACTCTAGAGTTCAAAATATCTTGGTACATTTTCATGGCCGTATCTTAACTAGCACTTTAAAGTTTAGATTCTATGACATAAGAAATCTAACATTTTCTCTTCCATATGTGCCTTTTGCCCTTTTTGATCCTTTCTGTGCTTTGAATTTCACTTTTTTTTTGCTTTTTCTTGGATTTTAGTGAAGCCTTACCATCTCTATTAATTAACCTTTCTTGCTCTGAACTGGCTACACATTTGGTGTTCATGTTTGTAATTCTTTTTTCTATTTGTGGTCTCTATGAAATTTAGAAGAGGAACCAAGGCTCTCAGCAAAAGGGCACTGACTTTTTTTTACAGCCAATGCCTTGGTTCATGGATTCTCAGCAGTTCGAAGTCATAACTGTGTTCATATGTCACCACAGACTACTCTCAGAGCTCTTCCCTCAATTTTTTATCTCCTTAAAAAATCCTGAACACTATTTCCAGTCCCTTTAATGTTTAATCTTTCAACTAAACAACTTCAAAAAATAATTCTCCTGGGAGAACTAAAAAAAAAAAAAAAAATCATTTGAAAACTAGTGTCCATGTAGTGAATATTCCAGTAGCTAATAATAAACTGCAGATATTTCCCTCTTCCCCTTCTTAATGCATCCTGAGAGAAGGGAAAGATGAGACACACATGGCCAGAAGCACAGAAAATCTCATCTCTTTAGATATTACAGGATTTGGTAGCTATTTTTCAAGATGAACAACAACAGCATGTTATTTGATTATTCAGAGCATGCTAAGAAAGGCTTAACCTTTTACAAAATCCTCACTGTTACTCTTTTTTCTAAAACTACTGCTATGCTTTGGTTAATTTGTTTTGAACAAGCTATCAGAGTGTGTAAATATACATGGTTCTTGAAAGTTAATTTTTATCAGTGAAGTGAATGAGGTTGAGTTGCCTTCTAAAAATAATATGGGTAAGAAAGATAGGGAATCACCTGCATCCTGATTTTACATGATTTTAGGTCCAGTTAACTATCGTCTAGAACCATACATAGAGCACTTGTTAGAAGGAATAATCAATCTGACTTGCCCAGGTAAACACAAATGTAGGATTAGGTGTGGTAGCTTTGTTAGAAGCAGTTTCTGTATCAGCAAATATTAGGAGTTATAGAAGCCATGATTATGCTGCAATGGACAAAACAATGGATGGAAATTGGGGCTATTCAAGACTTATTAGAGATGGAGGACCATTTACCACTCAGTAAGAGAAACAGTGTGGCAGAGTCACGATCCCCACTTACATTCATCTTCAGCGTGGATGCCTGCCAGTCATACATTGCTCTCTGATTTGAGATCGCAAAGGCAGCATCCAATTTCTCAAAGGCAAAGCAGTCTGGTCTTCTCCCCTTGGAGCTGGCAGAGACTTTTATTGCTAGCCTAGAATAATCTGTCACTAGAAGTTGAGTTACTAAGAGTGAATTAGGGAAATTTCAGGAAATTAGGGAATATCCTCTTGAAGGACAGACCTTAATTGAGTCAGTGGTCTTGGCCTGATGCAATTTGAGGCGTCTTTTAAAATCAGAGACCACAATGGTGAAAACTTTTTTTTAAAGCAATGCTAATCTATTTTTTTTTTTTACTAAAAGAAGATTCATGACCCCTCACCAAAACTTAGATATGTTGTAGAATAGTTTTGTTTTTTTTTTCTACATATCAGGCAATTGTCCCTCTAGTTAGATGTCAACTGTGTGGATCCACCATTCCACTTCTGTTTGCGTCAGCTCTGAAGTGCATTCCCACATCCAATTTCAATTCTCTGCACTGTCACCAAGGAAGGATATCAGAAACTGATGGAGTAACCTGACATAGAGGTTTTTTTTCTTACAGGAGGTTCCACCACTTTTTTTCTGAGCCTCTGTTTTATAGATTTGCAGAAATAGAGTACTACCATTTCAAATGGTCCCTGGCCTTGCAGCACTGGGTTTATCTAACATAAAATATGAATACATCCCAAAGAGTTAGGAAGTCAGGGTGGGGATGAACACAAAGATGTATATTTCAGGGAAAAAAAAAGAGAATCAGGGATGGTGGCTAGAGCTTTGGAGAGCATGCCGGTTAGAAAGAAGAACACATCTGAGAGGGACTGAGGAGTTGATTTTAAATGTTTCATCCAACATGATCAAGTGATAATCAAATAATTATCTTCTCACCAGATAGCTATTTGCCAAAAGAGGAACAATGACAGAATGAATCCACATGTTGGAATTCTACTCAGAAGAGAAGATGCACTGCAAGGGTTTGTTTGTGAATAAACACATGTGTGTATCCACATAAAAGGAATAAATGTTTAAATCCAAAACATTCAGAAAACTGAAAATCAAATTAGTAAATTTCTTTCCCATATTCAAGAGATTGGTGTTTCAAAGAACAACATTTTTTCAGTAGATCATACATTATAGGATATAAATGGTGTCTGGAGAATTTAATAATTTTTAAATTTCCTACATTCTAATACCATTGCGGCAAAAAAAAGGAGCAAAAACTAAAGTCTATGACATCAAGTCAAATTCTCTTTACAAAGCCACATGTCAATAAAAATGTTTATTTTCTTTAGAAAATGGGGTACATTCTGTAGTTTACTGAGCTATTTATCCTACATAGTACAGTTCTGTAGTCTACATTCTGCAATTAGGTTACAGTGCCACCTACATGCAACTATTTACACATTCGTCAAAGCCATCTATAAATTTCTTAATTCTTCTCTGAGAACAGTTAATTTCAATGATGGTAAATTAGTCCTAGCATATTAAAAGTTTTATATTTCATTTTTTAATTTATGCTTTTTAATTTGATTTATCATGAAATTTGTGGCTATTTGATATTTTAAAATTTTTGATATTTTATTGATATTTTAAAATTTTATAGTATTTATACACCTTGCCTTCTCAGGATAAAATGTTACTTTTCTCACAATGTATTTTTCTTTTAATTCACAGGTGAATTATAATTTCTAATATTTTAATTATGATTTTATTTACACTGGGATGGGATTTTAAAATTTGGCTGTGCTAGAAGAATTTTCTTTAGAAAATGGGGTACATCCTATAATGAATTGAAAATATTTTTATGCTTTCAGTAGCTCAAATAACATGAGATTTAATTGTTTGAAGGCATTTAGAACTCTGAGTAAAGCCATCTCAGTTTATATTTTGGATAAAATGTATTTTAACTATTTTTACAAATACTTCCTCATGCTGTTGGTAAGGTTAGCTGGATGAATTCACAGATGTTTTAGCAGTAGAAAATCCCTGAGTCAGCCTCATTCTCCAAGGGTATCATTTTCCTTCTCAGGGCCTTCAGAATGAGTGGGTGATTGCTGTACCTTTCTTGGTATTGTGTTTAGTGCAGAAAAATGAGGTAGTGGCTTTTGGTATCTTGCAATTATTTTATAATTTTGATCCAACATTTGAATGTCCTCTATGGCCAAAGTGTGGGAAGAGCTCCAGTTTGACTGATATGAACTCAAAGGTAGTTCTTAAATGAATGTATATATGCATGAGAAAAACAAATATATATAAAGTTTATCTTATATTTATTCCTTTTAATTTTTCATTTTAGAAGGGAACAATCAATACCTGACCATATAACTCAAGCTACTTGATCCCCTAGGGTTGATTTGCAGAACTTGATTTGAGAAGCTATATCATTTAATAGGAATTAAATTATAGAAAGTATTCTATGATCAAATACATTTAGGAATCACATAGCTAAGCAAAGTTAAATAAGTTTCTTCTCTTCGAAGTTGAGAACATTGGATATGCAAATATGTCTTAGAATTTATTAACATAAGCTGATTTTCCACAATTACTTAAACATGGAACTTTTTTTCTCAAGACAAAAGCATTATATAGGACTAATGTTACATGAAACAAGCTTTGTGAAATACAATAATAAGCAACAATAAATACCTTTCCATTTCTTCTTACTATTTCTGCCTTTGATAAAAATGTCCCCTTTTCATTCTTTTGTTCTTGTTTGTTTAGTTTTCTGACCTTACTAAGCACCCACTGAGCATGGCATAGCAGGAGGTAGAAGCTATTTATTGCTGTGACAAGCTGGGTAACCTGAGAGGGTAAGAGCATAGGAAGAGATAAAAGGATGTTACTCTAAAATACAAAAAAAAAAAAGAAAAAAACTCAACAATTTTTTCTGATCTGCTTTGTACTTTGTAGACTCATTTCATTATAATATAAATGACTACACAGAATGTCAACCTAAAGTACATCTTGGCCCCAAAGCCCTTCTGGATAGCCATATCTGCTATTCAGGGATTTCATTTGCCTCAAAACTGCCATAATCTACATACTAGCATTTAGGTTCTTGAGTCTAAAGTAAAATATAAAATCTTTCCAAAAAATCACAAAAGCAGTTAAAAGTGCCATGCAACTTCACTATAGTTAATAGTAAGTGGAAATTCTCTCATCTACATCTTTATATACCTTCTATAGAGTGATATTATGTTGGCTTATTAATTCAATGATTATGTCTTCAGTTATTGTCCTTTTCTCCTAAGAAAGTTCACTAATAAATCATAATGAGTAATCATCCTGAAATGATTCATTTAAATATTCATCCTGATATTCCATATAACTCATTTATTATCCTAGAATTAGTGACTTTACCAAGATTCAGCATTTATTATAAACGAGTTTGTTCTGCTCTGAAACAACTTCTCATAAATAGGTTAATTGTTTAAACTAAAGCACAGCCCTGGACAATGACCCTTTTGTCTCTAAACATCTAGGATTATAAATCAGGTTAAATCATACTATGCTATATTTTCTATGTGTCTTCAGAGATCTAATAGGATCCTGAATATCCCCTCAGTTTTCTGCCTTAGAAGTTCATGTGGTAGATATACAGAGGATAGAATGCAGGCAATTAGTGTAAGGCTTTGTCCTCATGTGGAATATATAGCAGTGGTGATTTGGGTAGGATGAACTTGTGAATCAGAATGATTTCTTTGGTGTTTGTGGCTTGAAACTTTGACTAAAGCAAGTATGAGCCCACTCTTTATTCTCTATATGTATCTTCTAACAGTTTTCCCCTGCTTTGCCCAAAATCTTTAGTATTTTATTTAACTATTTGATTTTTGCATTCATCTGATTGGTTCGGTGATGATTTTTTCTCAGATTATTACAGCATTTTCTGCTGGTCAGCAAGTATTTGTAAGTCTGATAATAATAATTCTTGCTTTTCTTCCAAATCACTCAAAAATATTTTTCTTTTTTCCGTCTTTCTCAATTAGTGATTATTTTTTACAAAATAAAAATTTCCTTATGATAGATTTAGAATGATACTCTAGTGTACTATATGTCTAAGAAAATTATATATCTCCATTATTTTAAAAATGAAGATTTGTAAAATTTGAAAACAGGAAAGATGTTTTTAATAATATATATAAAGTAATGGTGGAGATACATTTTTATTAAAACTAGTCTGTATGTTAGCCATAAAGTTGGATGGTAATACATTTAAGGAAAGTGGATGAACCCTGGTCTCTAGGTTGTTACCAAATTTTGGTATCACACACAAAACCTATATCATTTGCTCTTGTGTTGTTTACAGTTTGAATCTCTTCGACTTGTTCTTCAGTTGTGAAATCTGGATCTATTCAGGTGCATTAGCAGTTTTTCATAGCTTGGCTTATATGTAGCTTTCTGCTCAGAACCAGTCAGACATCAACTATTCAGCAGCTGTGCATTAAGTTGGCCTTCAGAATTCCCTAGTACTTTCATGCAAGTCAGATGGTTGTTTAGCAAACTGGGACATTTCATGGTCCCCAGGAAAAGGAAGAATGTTTCTGTCAGCAACCTGATTTTGGATATGTGAGCTCTTGATAAAATTTCATTTTGGTTCTTTAAATCATTATGTAAACTATCTGTTTATGCAGTCTTCCAGAGGCTTTGTCTATCTTAGAAAGGGGTGTTTGCAGAATAAGATACAGGTGGATATTTTCCTTTTAATTCTGTACTCATTTATCACATTTATCAGTTAAATGTTCTTACAACACTGCAATACAAAAAAATTATGTCAAATATCATAGAAAGCATGTGACTAAATTGCAATTAAAGGCCAGGTGATGTATACATTAGAAATACACACAAAGAACTGAAAAATTAAAGTACATTATTTCTTGAAATTAAATTTTCTGTGTTATTAAAGATCATTATGTAACACTAATAAAATTCATCTTTTTGATTACCAATTTTAACAAATAGTCCTCTGACCCTTCTATCTGCTAACCATGTTTACTAGGAAATAGCATTGTTCAATGAACATGGAGCCATTGGCTACTTATAAATTTTGTGTTAATTTCCAAGTCTCAGTTCTCAAGCAATATTATTCATACCCACCAATGTTTCTCAGAAAGACATATTTTCATCACCATACAATTTACATGAATTATAGAGACTAATTTCTTATCCTTCTAATATCCAAAGAGCAGTCTACTATGTGCATCTGTCATCTTAGAGATAATTATCACGGTCACAGAGAAAGGAGATAAATTATAGCAAAGAGTTCCTTTTCTACCCACAGATTATTTTTCCTTAAGAAATTTTTAAAAAGATAGTCATACAGCTGATCAATGATAACATATATTTGTTCAGCTTTTTATAATTTTCAACTTTACTTTTCTTATCGTATTATCTTTAAGTCTCACAAAGAAACAAGAACTATACAGAGAAAATGAAGATATTGCCACTTTTTGTGTATTGTTAGCAAGCACATACAAAGTGTTTGGCATATGCTCATTTAGTATGTGCCTGTTCATACTCATTTTATGAATTCATTTAGTCTTCACAAAACTCTATGAGGGCTGAGAAGTCCAGGGAAGATGGCAAAGTATGGAGCTCTTAGCAGATCAGTCCTTTCAACAAAACCACTATTAAAAGGAAGACATGGGCTGAAACGGCTATTTTTTAAGTCCAGAGGCCAGAATAACACTGTGCAACCTCCATAGAAGAGTGGGAAGAAGAGGCTGATAAATTATGATTTTTTAAACTATAAAAATTGCTCTGTACATTGGCTGCTGGCACCCATCCCTCACTGTCACAGCAAGTCTGTGGGGTCCAGTCTCTTGCTAGTTCCAGCTGACAAAAAGGGACATAAAAATCCCCTTCCTGAAGAACAGGGGTGTGCATGGGTCATCACTGATTATAGCTTTTGATTAAAGAATTTGTATCACTGGGTCATGGCTCTGAGGGTAGTCTTTGTATCAACCTCAACCTGGACGACAGAGATAGCAGCCATTATTTCAATCCTACCTGGACAGGGGCAGGAAACCAGACTACACCCCCTGCACGGGTCCCTGGCCCTATTTTTGCTGGAGAAGACCAAATTGGAAAAGTCCTTCTACGGCGAGCCTCCTTCTAGAACTTGTTTTCCAGGCTAAGCAGTGTGAGACAACAAAACGACTATAAAAAACTATAGAGGCAGACAGTCTGGGACAAAGTCCCACCAGAATCAGATACCTGAGAATGGATTGTTTGCCCCCTGGGGAAGAGAGGAGACAGCTAAACTCCTCTAAACAAATGGATTCCATAGCAACTAATAAGCAAAAGTCCAGGACAAGACAGAGGCTCAATAAAACAGGGAAAACATGCACAGTGCATTTGCTTTGGGCTGACCTTCCGGATAAGGTGGATGAAGTCCAAGAAAATCAGGAAAGTAAAATCCAGAGTAAATATTTTTAAATGTTAAAATGTACAGTATGCAATGAAAGTGTACTAATAAAGAAATAGGTAATGATGGCTCAACCAAAAGGAAGAGGATAAAAATGCAGCAAACATCAAGGAAGACAATAATATGGATACACTAAATAACACATTTAAAATATTTCATAAAATGCTTAAGGAGATGAAAGAAAGTACAGAAAAAGAAATATAAGATATGAGGAAAATAAAAAATGAACAATATGAGAGTCTAAGTAAAGAGGAATTTTAAAAAGGTATCAAACTGAACTACTGGGGTTGAAAACCATAATAACTGAAATGACAAATGCCCAGGATGGTTTGAAGAGCAGAACAGAGTTGGCCAAAGAAAGAATCAGTGAACATGAAGATAAGACACTTGAAATGAGTCCTGCTGAGGAGGAGAAAGATAAAATAAATATTAAAAGCAAAAGTAGCCTTAGACAGCTATGAGACATCATCAAGTGCACCAATATATGCACTAAGGGAGTTCTGGAAGGAGGAAAAAGAAAGGAAGGAAGAATATTCAAAGAAATAATAAGAGGAAACTTCCCAAATTTAGCAAAATATGTGAATATACATATCCAAAGAAATCAAGGGAACACCAAATGAAGAAAATTACATCCCATCTTATATTATTTACACTATCAAATACAAATGGCAAAAACAGAGTTCTGAAAGCTGCAAGAGAAAAGCAATGTGTTACAGACAAGGGAATCCAAATAAGATCAGTGCCAACTACTCATTAGAAACCACATAGTCAAGAAGGTAATGGATAAAAATTCTTAAAGTATTAAAGGAAGACAACTGCCAGTCAAGAATTTTATATCCAGTGAGACACTATTTCAAAAATGAGGGGGAGATTTAACACATTCTCAGAAAAACAAAAGCTAAGGGAGTAACTCACCACTACACCTGCCCTTAAAGTAATGCTATCAGGAATTCTTCAGACTGAAACCAAAGGATACTAAATAGTGATTCAAAGCATAAAGAAATAAAGTCCTGAAATAAAGGTAACCATTTGGGTAATTATAAATGCTAGTATTATTGTATTGTATTGTTTGGTATATAACTCCACTTACTACTACTATTTGTGCTAAAATGCAAATGATAAATTTAGATTTTTTAACATATAGTGTACAAGGATATTAGTGGTAAAAAGCCCAAAAAATGGTGGGGAGACAGAGGGTTATAGGAAAAGTATATGTACATGGTATGGAAGTTAATTTGGTATCAAACCAAATATGTTAATAATTGTTATATATTTCATATGTTAAATTTTAACCTCATGATAAACATCAGAAAAATAGATTATATATATAAATTAAATTAGAAGAAGTTATAACACAAGAAAGCAAATAAATGTAAAATGAGACTTTAATAGAAGAGAGGTACTGAAAAGGTATAAGACTTACAATGGCTAAGTAGCAAAATTGTAGAAGAAAAATCTGTACTATCAGTAGTGATGTCAAATGTAAATGGATTAAACTCTCCAGTTTAAGGCAGAGTTTGGCAGAAGGAATTAAAAAGCATGAACCAACTATTTGCTGTCTGTAAGGGACTCACCTTAAAGTCAAGGATACAAGTAGATTGATGATGAAAGGATGGAAAAAATATATATTATGCAAGTAACAACCAAAAGAGAGCTGGTGTAACAGAATACTAATATCTGGTAAAATAGATTTTAAGTAAAAAAAAAAAAGTTACAAAGGGACAAGGATGTTCCTTACATGCTGATAAAGAGGATAATTCAACAGAAGTTTAATAGTTATAAATATATATGCACCTAACTACTGAGCACCAAAATATATGAAGCAAATACTGACAGATTTGAAGGAAGAAATTGACAGTTCTACAGTGATAGTAGGGGACTTTAACACACCACTTTGAATAATGGAAAGAACATCTAGTAAGAAGATCAATAAGGAAGTACAAGACATGAATGATATACTAAACCAACTAGACATTTATAAATAGACATTTATAGAACAGTATAACCAATGAAAACAGAATATGCATTCTTCTCGAGTTCACATGGATCATTCTCCAGTATAGACCATGTGTTGGGTCAGAAAATAAGTCTCAATAAATTGAAAAATATTGAAACCATTCAATGTGTATTCTGTGACCACAATGGAATGACGCTAGAAAACAATAACAGGGAGAAAGCAAAAATTCACAAATATGTGGAAGTTAGATAACAATTCAAAGCAAAATTAGGACAAATCTTAAAGTCAAAGAAAATGAAAATACTACATGCCAAAACTTATGGGATGCAGGGAAGACAGTGCTTACAGGGAATGGTATAACTCTAAACACTAAAATTAAAAAGAAGAAAGAGTTCAAAGCAGAGACCTAATCTCAAAACCAGAAATATTAGGAAAAAAGAGAGAACTAAATCAAAAGCAAGGAGAAGAAATAACAAAGATTAGAGTGGAGATAAATGAAACAGTTATTTGCACACCTTCATTCATAGCAGCATTATTCACAATTGCCAAAAGATGGAAGCAACCCAAGTGTCCATCAACCAATAAATGGGTAAATAAAATGTGGTATATATGTACAATAGAATATTATTCAGCCATAAAAGGAAATAAAGTCCTGATATATGTGACAATACAGATGAACTTTGAAGACACCATGTTGAGTGAAATAAACCAGACATAAAAGAACAAATATTATATGATCTCATTGTTTTGAAACAATTAGAGTTAGAGACAGAATCTAGAATACAGGTTACCGAGGTAGGGAGCAAGAAGTTAATGTTTGGAATATACAGGGTTCCTATGTGGGATGATGGAAATATTTTGGTACTGGTTGGTAGTAATGGTAGCATAAAATTGTGAGTGCAATTAATAACACTGAAATATATATCTGAGTATGATTAAAAGGAGGAAATATTAGATTATATATATGGTACCAGAATACATTTTTTTAAAAAATCTATGGAACTATAGTATGCAAATAGTGAACCCTCAGTTAAACCATGGACTTGAATTAACAGTACAATTATTAAAATGAGCTAACATCAATAGTAACAAATATTCCAAACCAAGGCAAGGTGTTCGTGGTGGGGTGGTATATGGAAATCCTATATTTTATGCATTATTTTTCTGTAAACCCACAACTTCTCCAAAAATGGGAAAAAATCCTCTGTGAGGAAGCCCTATTATTATCCAGTTTACTTTTTATGAGGAAAGTGAGACATAGAAAGTTGCGGGAAGTACACTTGGCTCAGTGGTTAGGGTGTCCATCTACCACATGGGAGGTCCCTGATGAGGACCCTGGGCCTCCTTGACCTGTGTGGAGCTGGCCCATGCGCAGTGCTGATGCGTGCAAGGAGTGCTGTGCCACGCAGGGGTGTCCCCCACATAGGGGAGCCCCATGCACAAGGAGTGCGCCCTGTAAGGAGAGCCGCCCAGAGTGAAAGAAAGTGCAGCCAGCCTAAGAATGGTGCCGCCCACACAGAGAGCTGACACAACAACATGATGCAACAAAAAGAAACACAGATTCCCATGCTGCTGACAACAACAGAAGCAGACAAAGAAGACAACGCAGCAAATAGATACAGAGAACAGACAACCGGGGTAGGGGGGAAGGGGAGAGAAATAAATAAAAATAAATAAATCTTTAAAAAAGAAAGTAAGTCACTTCTTAATATTCTGCAGTAAGAATGGTAGAACCAGAATGCAACTAAGCAATATATCATTATAATACATCCATTGTAACTTCTTATTTGTGCTGTGTATCACAGAACAAATAAGTAAGTTAGTGCCTCATGAAATGTTAATTTTTTCACATTGCCACATAAGCATTGATATAATGAGCCTCGTCTAGAGCTCTTATCCTCTGATTCTAATTTATCAGAGATTACAAAGGTTAATGAGCATATTGCAGAATTCTGAATAAAAGGTCTGAATTAGATAAGTTTTTCTTAAATCCAATGAAATGCCCAAATCTAACTTTCTAGGTTTGCATGATCAAGGGAATGCCAATAGGGAAATTGGGACCCAAAGGTAACAAATTTTGCAAAGGTGAAATGTGCATTTGTTGCTGCTTAATGTATGCAAATAAGGCTACATATGCTAAATCCTAGTTAAGCAGACTCAATTGATTTATTTATCCAAAAACAATTTACTGAGCTCCTACTCTTTCCTAACACTTCTAGGTGGTTGGGCTATGCCAGTGAAAAAAACAAAGATCTCTGCATTTGTGTAGTCTACAGAAAAGCAAATAGTAGGATATAAAAGCAAAAGAAATCATAAGAAATAAGGAAATCATAATGCAGTAAGAATTTCAGAAAAAAGAAAAAGTAAAGCATGGTAGGAAGGAATCTTAAATTTCCTGTGGGTGGTGGTAGTGGAATGGTTGTAGTTCATAATATGGTGTTCATATTAGAACTGACATTTGAGTGAAAATTGTAGAGAGGAGAAGGATATACATGCAATTTTCTGGGATGACATTATTCCAGTAAATGTGAACAAATAATAGAGAAACTTTAAGACCAGGAATGGCCGGCATATGAGAAACAACCAAGTGGCCTGTAGGACTGGTTATACAATTTACATAAAATAAAAATGCAGGGAACCCTTGTTAAAAATTACTAAGCATTTAAAGATGGTGACAACAGTGAATTAAATAAAGCATAGGGCCCTTCAGAGCACAGAGCTTGTGTGAATGTATAGACTGGTCACCCAAGAAGTTAGCCCTGCTGGCCAAAATGACTAGAGTGAAAGTTTATGGAAGATGAGATTAGAAAGGTGAAGGGAAGCTGTAACTTGTAATACAATTTGGGCCAGTTAGAGGGCCTTTGAATTAACTCTGAGTGAAATGGGGAGCTACTAAATGACATGGTTTAACCTACATTTTTAAGAAGATCTCTATTGCATTGTGTTTATTTTTTGTTAGGTACTGGGGCTAGGGATTGAACCCTGGACCTTGTATGTGGGAAGCCCACATTCAACCACTGAGCTACTTCAGCTTCCCCAAATTGGTTTGTTTGTTCTTTGTTTGATTCTGATTTAAGGAGGTATGGGGATAGAAAACAGGGTGTCCTATGTGGTAAGCAGGTACTCAACCACTTGAACTACATTGCCTCCCCTGCTACTGTTTTGAGAATATAATGCAGATTGGCAAGGGTAGAAGCAGAGGAAAGTTTCATTATTAAGCAATAAATTTTTTGGTTCAACAATAATACTTTAAGAAATCAAATATTTATTTGCAATAAATTTAACAGATGAAATTTATTTGTGTATGTATGTGCTAGTGATACAAATATATGTTAAGAAGATAAGTTCAAAGTAAGAGAGGACTACTTAGCAGTAAATAAACTGGTTCTAAGAGATGAGAATGAAGTTATGTCCAAAAGAGGGTAATATACTGGAAAGAATAGCATTATATTTAATAGAAATTTCCAAATATGGAAATATTACTACTAATAGAATTAGTTGTTTCAGTAATTTGTGTACATGTATAAAAGCATACAATGAATAAGAGAATATGAGCTGTTATTTAAATCAATCACCAACCTTATATAGATATGTTTGGAAAGATTCTTAAAGATTACATCATTTAAAGAAGGCACGTCATTGACACTTGGAAGTTTCTCTGAGCAGTAATTGTGTCTTAGCCCTAGTTTACATTTCCTGAATGATATATTTATACTAATGATTTAATATATCAGTTTCAGAGTTAATTTTTGTGTTTACATATGTATTTTGGGCTTTAGAAATCAGATTAGATTTACAGAAAGTCAGGCAGTAAAATGAAATGAGTTTTCCCTTCTAAATTTTGTGGCAATTTTCATATATATGGAATATTGGATTTCTATGTCCATTATTATTAAATAAGAAAAATGGCCAAAGTTAATTACTATAACATAAAATATAAATAAAATTTGATAAGTGTATTGATTTCAAAAGCAATAAAAAATAATGCAAGTATTGTACCCTCTCCAAGAATTTATCATCAAATGGGATTCTGAAAAATTGGACATGATAGTGGATAGTTTATGAATCTCACCCAGTTTCTTTATTTAAAAAAACAAAACAACCAATTAAGGTAATAAAACCAAAAGTTCCATGTACAGTGTATTTATAAAATTAAATCCCATGGTGGTTTCATGAATTCTAAAACACTAATGTCTGTCTAAGACACACATGGAATAAAAAAAATGCAGAAGAGGGAGAAGAAGGAAGGCAACTGAGCTCTGAAAGCCCTGGGAGCTAAGGAATTCCCAAATCACCAAAGGTATTCATTGGCAGATATCCTAGCTCAAAATCAAAAGTGCAGCCCAAACAGAGAGGTAGTATGAGGGCCTAAATTGCAATGAGCCTATGAACAGAAAGTGTTAAAGCAATCTGGGCCCTGTATAATCTAGAACCTAAGAAATAAAACTTATAGGCAGGTTAAGACTTTACATGAAAGCAAAAATATTGGAAACATTATTCAAAATGAGCAGGACAGAATAAATGGAGCGACTGAAATTTAGGGGGCAGAAATCTCAGAAAGCATGTGAACATTAGTTTTATCATTTTATGACAATAGCATAAAAGGTTTAGAGAGGTGAAATTAGCAAAGATATGCTGGCCCAGTAATTACCTTCTAAAAATACAGAAAAATTAATCTCACTTAAAAATGAGCAAGTCAAAAAGAATTGTGGTTAAATTTTAATATAAGAAATAATTATAGAAAAATAAAATAGGATAGGGAGAATATTATCCCCAAAATACAGAAAAGAAGAGTTGCTTACAAAATAAATAAAAATTTGTAACCAAATATTTCAAATTAGGCTATAAGTCACAAATATAGTAAAAGCTCTGAAAAAGCACCTTAAATCAGAAATAGAAAAAATTAAAAATTAAATTGTTTGAAAAAAGGTATGAAAGTGATATATCAAGAAAGAACTTTGAATATTTAAAATGTGTTATTTTCATAGACCTTTTTGGAAGGAACAATATAAATCATGTAAAATACCATGAGAAATATAAAATTTGAAAAGGAAATTTTAAAATTTTAAAATAAATGAAGATATCAAATGTATTTGAGTGAAAGCATTAGATATAGGAGATAGGCCAAGACAATTCCAAATAACTAAAATAGAAATCCCCCAAAAAGAAAATCAAAGCAATTCCACAAAAATGTAATTTTTAAAAATACATTGAAAACAAAAAGAACCAATAGAAACCTAATATTGTAATGGCAGATTATATGACTGGGAAATTCAATGCAGAATGACTCACTGATTGATATAACCTAGTAAAAATATTAGATCTGAGAAAAAGAAAAAAGAACAAAGGATTCGTACATTTAGGTGGCCAGATTTTATAATATATAAGGCAAGGGAAATCAGTTCATTATCAGTCATGTTGCCAGCACAACATGCCATAATTCAGTGGAGAAACATATTTAAGATATTAAGCAAAAATATTAATCCAAGTATTTTATATTCAGTCAATATAAAATCAATATAATCAATATTACAGCCAAAGATAACTATTAGAGCCATACAAAAAATCAAGGATATTTTTCCATTAGTTCTCCTTTACTAATAAATTAGATACAAAATTTCCTGCAGTTAGCAAAGAAGTTATTAACTAATTCTAATAGATTATGGTTTTATCAGATTGTTATAATGTTTAGATTTCTTGGATTTCAGATTGTGCTTTAACAATTTTATTTAAAGGAATATTCATCATGAGCAAACATCACATCATTTGCAACTATTAAATTTTCAAGAAGAAAATTAGATGTCAAAATGAACAAGCAAATATTTATTCAAGAATTATTTAAAACAATGTGAGCAATATTTTTTGCATAAATCACTGTTTTAAGAGATTACTGCAGAAGTAAATGAAATAATGTATTATCATGATTAGAAAGAGATAAATTTTAAATTGTTACAATTACCTAGTCAGAAGGCAACAGGAACCTCTAGGAGACAGGGAGAAGAACCACATCTGTTTTCATTTTTTTTGTTATTTTTTTATTTTTAAATAAGCATTCAATTATATAATGTTACATCAAAAATATAGGGGATTCCCCTATAACCACCCCTCACCCTTCCCAAAATTTCCCCCTTTAACAATATCTTTCATTAATGTAGTATATTTGTTACAATTGGTGAATACATGCTGAAGCATTGCTACTAACCTTGTTTACAGTTTACAGTAAAGTTTACACTTTGTGCAGCACAATTTTATATGTTTTGAAAAAATTTATAGTGGCCTGTATATGCCATACAGGGCAATTCCAGTGTCCCCAAGGTACCCCTGTGTTATACCTATTCTTTCCTCTCCCTCCCCTTAGAACCTCTGGTGGCCTTTATATCAAAGATACAAATTCTTCCATTGCTAGAATAATCACAAACCTACTTAATCTGTAGTTGCATCCTCCCGTTATGTTTGTTCATTCCTTAATCTCGAGGAAATTGGGATAGTGGTGTCGACTCTGTTTCTATTGAGACGGGTTTAGCTCCTATGGTGCAGATGGATGGAACAGTTTTGCTTGCAGTTGTCGATACTCTCCTTTTTTTTGTTATGGGTGCTATCCATCATCATTATTTTGTTAACTAACTTGTCCTGGGTGAGTCCAATAAACTGGAGAGTAGGTGTTGCAACTGTTGCTGAGATTCAGGCTTAACCAGTATATGAACAGACCAAAGATTTAAGTCTCTGGAACATACAAAATTTAGTTTTAAAAATTCTTTTTATTTTTGTATTTTATTTGTTATTATTATTTTATTTTATTAATATTTTATTTGTTTTATTTAACTTTGTTTTTGGGGAGATTTTGGATCACCCAAAGGTCACAACTGTGGCAGGAGAGAGTCACTGGTGAAAAGTGTCAGTAATGGGGAGGTGTATGGGAAGGGTTGTACCTGGAACATGCCTTTATGGCATATCAATATGTTAGAGTGGTCATGGACATAGTCTTGGTGGGTGGAACCCATATGTGAACTGAAGGATATTGAATTTCCTTCCTGGGAAATCATGCTACATTCTCTAATACCTCAGCAAAAATCCCCTGAGTACATGGGCAGTGCCCTGTGAAGGAGAACAGACCGTTATCCTAAGTCATTGATTTTGATGGCTGTACTAAAGAACCTTTTCTTGAGAAATTAAAACTTAGCCTAGTATTATATATTGCCCAAGAGTTACCTACTGAAAGCCTGCTTGTTGCTCAAATGCAGACTTTCTATAAGCTAAACTCAGCATATAAATGCACTAACTTCCCCCATCAGCATGGGACTTGGCTCCCAGGGATGAGCCTCTCTGGCACACAGGGGGGTTTATTACCAATTGCCAACTAGTGATGGATTTGGAATATCTTAACCAAAAAGGGGAAAGGATAAATAAAAATGAGCTTTTATGACTAAGAGATTTCAAAGTGAGTCAGGAGATCATTCCAGAAACTACACTTAAGCACATCTCAGCAGAATCTTATTGACTGCTACAGTAAACAGTGCCTCAAACAGTGGACTGCTGAGGCATCTAAAGACATCTAGACACTATAGACAGGGCAGACAATCTCAGGAATTTAGCACCCTGTCAGTGACCTTACTTCGGAATATATGCTCCCCAATGTAACAGAGTTAGACTCTTTTACAATTTCCACATGACTCTTCTTCACCTTTTATTTGAACCTGTGATTAGTACTGATTCCATTTTAACAAAAGATATTGTGGGATTAATGCCACAAAACATAAATAATTTTAAAAAGAAAGATATATGTGAATCCATGTTTTCTAGATAGAGGATCTAAAAAGTTACCTGAAACACACACACACACACACACACACACACATTGACAGAATTGGGTTAGCTTGGAAAGCTAACACATTTTGAATGTTGACATGGAGGAGTTAAATTTTGCATCTTATAGTGTGTCTGCAGTGACAATAAGCCTCCAAATGACAAAGTCATTTATATTTAGAAGTAGCAAGTTAGTGATCCAAACTATAAATATAAATGTGGTGCTATTATTAAAGAAATTAACAAATATGTCCATGAAATTAAATAAGGATTCTGAAAGACTAAATAAGGATTCTGGAAGACTAAATAGAGCAGATTTCTAGATTAAGTACTTTCCTATATTTTAAAGCCAATTGCAATCTTTTTCTAGTAATGAGAATTTGCTGAACGAGAAGTAATATTATATAGATTCAAAATGTCTTCGTTTCAGTCATCCTTCTTTGAAAAATGAAATTTTCATGAATGTTGCTGTGGCATATCATGAGGGTCCAGCTCTTAATTACATTTTTAACCTCTCAGCAAAGTTATCTTGGGGTAGATTGTAGGAGTGTATAACATGATGAGGAAGGAAACTCATTCAAGTATATAAGGAATTTGTCTTTGTACCTAAGAAGTAAAACACTAGCTATAGTCTTCTATTGCAGCAATGTCTATTTTAAAGAAGAAAATAAGAAAACAACCTAAGGCTGTGTCAACCCAATGTCAAAACAGATTGATAAATTCAGTACAAGAAGAGTAAAGTTGTATATTAATTTTAAATAATTATAGTTGAATTTTAATATTCTTTTCATTGTTCAGTCCAGTTCTATAAGCCAAAATACCTAACTTAATAGTATAAAATTATATCATTGATTTTTCTACACAATGTCAAACATTGCAGTATTTTAACATATTTGTGGTGGGTGGGTTTCATGCAAATTTTTTTCCTTATTTGAAATATTCAGACAGGCATACTATATGACAGCCTATTTTCTGAATCCCTGAGCAACTGAGTTCTAGTTATGACAACGCTATCACCATTTGGAATATTTCTATTTTGAAAAAAGTGAGTCATATTATTTAAGGATTTGACAAGAAAGTGGATTGCAGTATCCTACTCTAAAGGAAAGTAGTTTATGAAGTTTTACAGTTACACAGGTCTCTATTCCATTAAGGAGACTCTAAAAATTTCCCCTCCATAGCCTCAGTGAGGTAGGAATTCAATGATTATAGGGCAAATTTTGGCAGAATTATTTGAAAATGATATTGTATCAGAGTAAGCTGGGAAAATAGGGAAAGGAAATCAATTATACATCTTATGAGACTGATATTTAGTCTCTTAGCTTTGGACCTCAGCGGTGCATTTTTGTAGTTCTTTTTAAGATAATACAAACCTAGATATGCCAAGATAGCAAGAAAACATGAGCTAGCATTTGGTCTAATAACAACAGTGAGAAAAATTAATTATTAACTTCCTTCCAGAGAAGTTACAAACTTGAATAAATCAAGTTTCTGTTTTTTCTCTCCTTCTTCTGTCTCTCTTATCTCTTTTTCATTGATCTACCTACCAATATACCTAAAATAATGTCTGCAAATTTTTAAAAGTTCTATAAAAGACTTTGTTTTTATTTTTAATTTGAAAGTATTTTTTCTGTAAAAGTGGGATTATGTTTAAATATTAAATCAGCAATCTCAAAAACAATCTTGGCCTATAATATACCAGACATAAAATATTGTTCTTTTACTATTCTAAATGTTCAGCCCCTATATAACAAGATTTTTATAAGAATATGTCCAGAATTTTTATCATGTACATATTTTCTTCACTGTGCCAATGAATTCATTGCCTAAGAACCAGTGTTAAGATTTCAAGGCATGGAGGAAAGTGGGAAAGGAGGGTCGTGAGAAGCATTTTAATGGATTACCGTGAATTGAATTGGATACCCAGTCTGGAAATGTTCTTGATCATGTCTGCATTCAGGTGGTTGTGGACAATTATAAATAAGATCTCTTGCTATGTTACTTCAGTTAAGGTGTGGCCAATTAAATCAAGAGGCGCTTTAATCCAAAATACTGGAGTCCTTTATAAACAGAATAAAATTCAGACATGGAGAAAGGCACAGGAAGAAAATGGAAGTCAACTGAATGGGAAGAGAAAGGGGAAGATGCTACCATGTCCACGGCCATGTGACAGATAAGCTAAGGACCAAAGATAGCCCAGTAGCCAGCTCCAGAAAACTACAGTCTTCAAAAGTAAGGATTGTCTTGCTGACACATTGATTTGGGGCTTCTTCTAGCCTCAAAACCATGAGCCAATAATTTCCTATTATTTAAGTCAACCCACTGTATAGAATTTGTTTGAGCAGCTGGCAAACTAAGACATGGATCAAATAAGTGACTCAGTGAAGAGCAATTGTAATTTGGGCCCTTCTAGTGATATAAATACCTGCAAATAGATATAGTTTTCTAAACAGTTCAGCATTCACTCTTCAACTCTTCTTTCACATATAACATTTCTTTCAAAACTTTTAAAATTGAAGTTTATCATTCATACAATAACAATTATTTAATATGTATCATTTTCCAATTTGGGTGTGTCAAACAAGTGACTTCAAAAATCTACCATTAATATAAAGTTGATTCTCATTAATAGGTGAAATAAAGAGGGACAATTGTGAAGAACTGTAGATGTCAAGGATATAACTAAATGGTAACATAATATATATGGGTTTTATTTGAGATTGCAGATATTTCAATTCAAGTCATAAGCTTAGATTTTTAGGTAAAATAAACACATATTTAAATGCTGAATTTTTGAAAGCAAAATATGAAAAAAAATGGAGGATAAGGAAAATTATTTTATGTGCCCCTAATTATTTTATATCTACATTGCAATTTCCATCTTCCACCTTAGTAGTATTTTTCTCCTAGTCTGAAGGAAGCTATTTTGAGCCAGGAATTTTTATTGCTATGTATAAAAGGAAAAACAAAGAATCATCTTCCTGCTCTTTGCCACGATGGTATATCTAGAACTAGTCTAGCCCTCCAAATGTTAACAATTATAATATTTTTTATTTGAAGGTTAATTAATATTGTCTTCATAATTGAAGGATATTTTCATTGAATATAGAATTCTAGTTTGAGTTTTTCCCCTTCACTGCTTTAAAAACGCCATGACAGGGGAGCAGGTGTCAATCACTGGTAGAGCACCTGCTTCGCATATATGAAGTCCCGGGTTCAATCCCCAATACCACCTTGGAAAAAATGCCATGATAGCATCATAAACAACTATTACTACATGAAATATTAAAGGGAATTATTTAGACTGAAGTAATTAAACATGGGAAAAGAATGAAGAACACTGAAAATGATAAATATGTGAGTAAATGTAAAATACATTTTTCTTCTCTTTATTTTAAATGCATATTACCTTTTGAAGAAAATATTGTAGCAATTCACTGTAAGTTTTACAAGGTATGTAGATCTTAGACATAACAAAAATTGCCCAATGAATTGGGGTATATGGAACTTTATGGTTGCAATCTTTTTCATTTTATGTGAAGTGGTAAAATATAAACTCTAATAGTCACTGATGTTAAAAATACATATTATAATTCATAGATAGGCCCCAAAGAAAATTCAAGAAAAAAGCAGGAAAGGGTGGAAATATGAGTGAAAAATTAGACGGAGAGAAAGAAAATATTTTAAAAATGCTAGACCTAAAGTCCAACACATTAATGCTTAAAAATAAAATAAATTAAAAATAAAAATAAATATCTAAAAACTTCTGTATTTGTTAAAGAAATTCAATTTTATTGAAAATGTTCCAACAAGGACAATTGTAGGCTCAGGTGAATTTTCTTTAAAGAGTATGGAGTATTTATGGAAAAAATAAAATCCTATGAATTTCCTTATGAAAAATGAGAAAGAACCACATCTCTCCTCCAGCTCCTTTAATCTGGCCAACATAACCCTAACAGTGAAATATGACAAAGTTAATAAAAGAAATAAAATTGCAAACCCATATGCCTCATGAGTAAAAATTTAAAAATTCTTAAGAAAATATTAACATACCAAATCCAGCAATGTATAAAATAAATTATACATCATGACCAAGCAGAGTTTTTCCCAATAATGGATGGTTATTTTCATATTGAAAAACTGAACAATGTAATTCTCCAAATGAAAACAGAAAAATATGATCATCTCAAGACATGTTGACAGGATTCAACACTAATTCATGATGCAAATTTCAATAAACAAAGAAAAGAGAGAAATGTGTTTTTTTGTTAATTAATTAAGATGAGGTAAATAGAATGGTAAACATGTTCAAGTATAGAAAGAACTGATATTATGAATATGTCAATTCCTAGAAACCAACCATAGATGCAATGCATCTTTTCTTTTTTTTTTTTCAATTGAAATAAAATTCACATACAATAAAGTCCATCCTATAAAGTGTAGAATTCTTTGTTTTTTACTATATTCATAGTTGGTCCACAACCCCATTATCTAATTTTAAAATGTTTAAATTTCCTCAAAAGGAAACCCCACTCACAATAGTTTCAATCCCCATTTCCCCTTTCTTTCTAGAAATCAAGAAGTTTAAGTCCTCGATATTTGTTATTTCTCAAAATTGTTTTGACTCTTCTGGATCCTTTGCATATAATATAAATTTGGGGATCAACTTGTTTATCTTTTCAAGAAATTCAACTGAGTCATTTTTTTAAGGATTTGTATTGAATCTGCATATCAGTATGGAAACTATTGCCATTTTTACAATATTAACCATGTTCTCCAATTTATGAATGCCAGAAACTTCCCATTTATTTAGATATTTATTTAAATATTCTTTAATTTCTTTCAATAATATTTTAGTTTTCAGTGTATAAAGTTGGTACTTCTTTATAAAATTGATCCTTAAGTATTTTATTCTTTATGCTATTGTAAATGGCTTGTTCTTTAATATACTTTCACATTTTTCAGTGCTAGTGTTTAGAAATAAAATTGATTTTTTATATTGATCCTGCATCCTGCACTCATTTCGTACTTTCAATTTTTTTGAAGACTTAAGATTTCTCTATAAAGTATCATCATCTACATATAGAGAGGATTCTATATTTCTTCATAGGCCATCTGCATTTTCTTTCTTTTCCTTGCCTATTTGCCCTGCTTAGGATCTCCAGTTCAATGTCAAAAAGGAATGGTTAGAAGAGACATCTTTGTCATGTTCCTGATCTCAGGTGCAAAATTTTTCAGTCTTTCACCATTAAGTATGAAGCTAGTTGTGAGTTTTCGTAGATGCCCTATATTAGGTTGAAAACTTCACTTCTGTTCTTGGTTTGTCCAATTTTTTTTAAATCATGAAAAGATGTTGGATTTGGTCAAATGTTTTTCTGCATCTCTTGAGATGATTTTTGTTGTTTCGATATTTTAGCCTATTAGTATGGCATATAACACTGATTTTAGATGTTAAACCAACTTTATACCACTTGGTTATGGCCTATAATCTTTTAAAAATTTTGCTGAATTCTGTTTACTAGTATATTTGAAGAGATTTTTACCAATATTTTTAATGGATATTGGTTGGTAGTTTCTTTCTTTGGATGCTTTTGTCCAGTATCAGAATAGTACTGGTCTCATAGAATTACTTAGTCAGTGTTCCCTCCTCTTCAGTTTTTGGAAGAGTTTATGTAGTATTGGTTTTAATTCTTCTTTAAATATTTTGTAAAATACACTGATGAGCCACCAGGACTTTTACTTTTCTTTGCAGAAAGCTTTTAAATTAGTAATTTGATCTCTTTACTTTTTAAAGAGCTATTCAGATTTTTTAAATTTCTTATTGAAGGAGTTTAGGTAGTTTGTGTCTTTCTAGGAATGTGTCCAATTCCATAGGTAAAATAATTTGGTGTTTTCAGTTACTCATAGTATTTATTTATATATATATATATTTTTATTTTTTAAGGTTAGTAGTGGTCTCCTCTCTTTTATTCCTGATTGAAGTAATTTGAGCTTTATTGCTTTTATCTGGGTTAGTATAATGAATGTATTGTCAATTTTGTTGATTTATTCAAAGAATCAAATTTTGGCTTTGCTGATTTTCTCCATTTTTTTCTATACTCCTTTAATTTATTCTGTTCTCATTTTTATTATTTTCTTCCATCTGATTGCTTTTAGTTTAGTTTGCTCATCTTTTTCTATTTTCTTAAAATTAAAAGCCACATTATTAATTTGAGATCATTTTTATCGTTGTTGCTATTTGTTAACATAGGCATTTACAGTTTTAAATTTCCCTGTAAGTACTGCTTTACCTGAGTCCCCAAAGTTTTGGTAGTTTTTCTTTTGTTTTCATGCATTTCAAAGTATTTTCATATTTCCTTTTGATTTTTTGACCCACTGAGAATTTAAGTAAGTTAATTTCCACATATATGTAAATTTCCCAAATTTTCTTATGTTAATCTCTAATTTCATGTTATCATTGGATAGCATATTTTCCATCAGTATGATCATTTAAAATTCATTGAGGATTATTCTTTGGTCTAGCATATCATCTATCCTGGAGAATGCTCCTTGTGCATTATGTGTTCCTCTCTTGTTTGCTTGATTGTCTATAGATGTCTGTGTAGCAGTTTGATATTATTGATGAATTCCAAAAAAAAATATTGGATTATATTTGTAAACTGATCTTCTCTTCTGGGCATATTAGATTATATTGGATTCAGATATTTACTTGATTAAGTAATCAGGTTAACCTCTTTTGCCAGTAGGGCATTGAGTCCTCCCACCACTTGGTGGATGGGGACTTACGGATAAAAGGCATGGCAAGGGACAGAGTTAGGGATTCTTAAGGTTGGAGTTTTGATTGGAGTTTGATGTTGAAGCTGAAGCCCTGGGAAAGGAGGAACCCCAAGCTCAGAGGGAAGAAGACCTGGAAAGAGAGGAACCCAGGAAGCCTGAACCCTGGCAGACATCAGCAGCCATCTTGCTCCAACACTTGGAAATAGACTTTGGTAAGAGAAGTAACTTATGCCTTGTGGACTGATATCTGTAAGCTCCTATCCCAAATAAATACACTTTAGAAAAACTATCCAATTTCTGGTATTTTGCATCAGCACCCCTTTGGTTGACTAATACAGTCTGTTAGATCTAGATGGTTTATTATTAAGTCTCTATTACCTTTTTGATCTTCTCTATAGTGGTTATACCATTAAATCCTTTCAATTTTGTCAGTTTTTGCTTCATACATTTTGGAGTTATGTTATTAGGAGTATATGTATTTATAATTCTTTTATCTGAAACCTAGACTCACATTTTATTATTATAATATTTTATTATTATAAAATATCCTTCTTTGTCTTTATCAATAATTTTTTCTTAAAGTATATTTTATTAGATATTAATATAATCACTCCACCTCTCTTCAGGTTACTAATTGCATGGCATATATTTTATATCCTTTTACTTTCAACATATTTGTGCCTTTGAAACTAAAGTGTGTTTCTTGTAAACAGCATGAATCATGTGATTATGTGATTATGTTCATTCCGTTAATCTCTGCCTTTTGATCAGAGTATTTAAACCATTTTTATTTAATGTAGTTACCAATAAGATAGGATTTACCCCTTCAATCTTGCTATTTTTCTATGTCTTATACTATTTTTGTTCTTCAATTTCTCCAATCTGCCTTTCTTTTTTACACAGATATTTCATATGTTCCATTAAAATTTCCATGTTTCTTTTCTAATTTTGGAATTATTTTCTTCAAAATTGGTCTGGGGATTACAATTAGCATCTTGATGGAAGACAATGCAAACTAGTTTGGCATAATGCCAAATTAATTCCCATAGTGTACAAAACCTTTGCCCCAATATAGGTCTGCTCCTTACCTCTTCTTTTATGTTATTATAACACAAATTACATTTTATGTATTATAAGACATCAGCACAATTTTACAATTATTGTTTTATGTTTATATAGCTGTCTTTTAAATCTTATAGGAGAAGAAAAAGAGTTACAAATGTTTTTTGCTTTCTTTTAGTTTCTTTTAGCAATGCTCTGTATTTCTTCATGAAGATTTAAGTGATTGCCTAATGTTTTTCATGCCAATCTTGTTGAATATATTGATATCTGCTATGTGTCCCCACAAATGGTCTATCTTGGAGAAAGATCCATGAGCACATGAGAAGAATGTATATCCTATTGTTTTGGGATGTAATGTTCTGTATATGTCTATTAGGTTTAGTACATTTATCATATTATTCAAACTCTGTTTCTTCATAAATCAGATATTCTACCAATTCTGAAAGTAGTGTATTGAAGTCTTCAACTATCATTGTAGAGAATTTTATTTCTCCCTTCAGTTTTGCCAGTGTTTGCCTCATGAAATTTGGGGCATCCTGGCTAGGTGTGTAAAAATTTATGATTGTTATTTCTTCCTGGTGAATTGCCCCTTTTATTAATATATTATGTCCATCCTTGTCCTTAATAGCAGTAGTTTTCTTCTAAAGTCTATATCATCTGATATAAGTACAGCTACTCCAGCTTTGTTTTCTTGGTTACTGCCTTTTTTGCACCCTTTCACTTTGAATCTATTGGTATCCTTGGCCCTAAGGTGAGTCTCTTGGAGATAGCATATTTGGCTCATATTTTCTTATCCATTCTGCCAGTCTGTCCCTTCTGACTGGGAAGTTTTATCCATTAACATTCAATGTTATTACTGTAAAGGCAGTTTTTACTTCACCCATTTTGACTTTTGGGTTTTATCGGTCATATTTTGTTTTCACGACTATATTTACACTTGCAGTTACTTTCACTGATATAATCTTCATTTCTAGACTTTCTTTCAAGCTTCTCTCTATTCCCTTCTCATTTTGGCTGCAGTACTCCATTTAGTATTTCCTGCAAAGCCAGTCTCTTAGATACAAACTCTCTCAGTTTCTGTTTATCTGTGAATATTCTAAACTCAGCCTCATTTTTTAAGGCAATCGTGCCGGATATAAGATTATTGGCTGGCATTTTTTTTTCTTGCAGTTTCTTAAATAGATAATACCACTGCCTTCTTGCATCCATGGTTTCAAATGAGAAATTAGCAAATGTTCTTATTAAATGTCCCTTGTATGTGATGCATCACATTTCTCTTGCTGCTCTCACAATTCTCTGTCTTTGGCATTTGGCATTCTAATTAGTATGTCTCAGAGTAGGTCTAGTTGGATTTATTCAGATGGGAGTACAGATTAGGTTTTTGGAGGTATTTGCTCTACTATTCTAGAAGTACTACCTCAAAATCAATGTGATCTCAATCTGAATCTCAGCTGACATTTTATGGAAATGGATAGGTTGATTCTAAAATTTGTATGAAAATGAACTGTACCAAAAATATACAAAACCATTTTGATAAAAAAGAAAATCTTGGTAACTTCTACTACCTTAACTCAAGTTTTTCTATATAGGTAGTTATTAAGATAATGTGGAATTGGCATAAGGATAGACAAATAGATCAATGGAACAGAATAGAAGTCCAGAAAATCAAGCACTTTTATGTAGCAACTGATTTTTTAAAGTCACCAAACAATTCAATGGAGATAAGAATGTCTTTTCAACAAATGGGGCTTGAAAGTAGACATGTATGTTGTCAAAAATGAATCTCTAGCCTTACAGCACATCTCACACACACATACACAGACTTTTTGAAGTCCTGCCTGTAAAAAGTACAATTATAAAACTTCTATATGAAAACAGGAGATTGTTTTGAGATCTTTAGTATATGCATAGTTCTTAGAGCACATAAATCATAAAGTGATAAATTAGAATTGATTTAATTTCAACACATCTTTCTACCATAATACACTGTTAAAAATATGAATACACAAGCTATTGTCTGGAAGAATATTTACAAAACATAAATCATAAAAAGTAGGTTTTCAGATACATAAATACATATAAATTAATTCTAAAATCTAAGCACACAATAAAGAAATTAACAACGAATTTGTACAAACAATTCACCAAAGAATGTAAGCAAATTTCCAATGTGAAAAAGTGTTCAACATCATGATTCTTTAGGGAAATACAAATTAAGACCTCATGAAAAGTACTAGAATGGCTAAAACTATATATTCTGGCAACATAAAATGCTGGTAGGAATGTGGAATAGAAACTCTTATATCTTATCGGTGGAAGACTCTGGTGAAACCTCTGCTAAATTACCTGGCACTGCCTCCAAAAGTTAAACATACACTTATTCTAGGGCTCACCTATTCCACTTCTTGTTTTTTATTGAAGATATATGAAAGCATAATGCTAAAAAGAAAAACTTTTGGAAGGAATAGGAAAATGCAAGTTAAATAATTATGCACAAATGCTCGAAAATGTAATCATCAAATGCAAAGAATGTACCACACTAATGAAAGTTGTCGATGCGGGAGGAGTGGAGTATAAAGGACTCTTATATTTTTTTAATGTAGTATTTTGTGTAATCTATGTATGTTTAAAAGAAAGATAATAAAAAACAAATAAATTTAAAAAATAATAGTGCAAATTAAAGTGACTGCTAAGGCGAGAGCACCTTGACTAGAACCATGGCAACGTGGAAAAAAGGTTTCCATCTTTGATTTCCTTACAACTGCTGCTATTTTTTTTCCTGCCGTCAGTAGTGCTGATGTTAAGACCTGCCCTAGAACATCCTAGAGCCAAAATGAGAAGGAGTGGCCTCATTTAAATTTCTGATAATTCTCTCCTGACAACAGGGAGAGAGAAGAGGAGAAAAATGAAAGAGTTAGAAGGGGAGTTAGGAAGTTTCTTTGACTACATATGCTTATATTTACCAAAGAGTAAGTGATTAATTTACCTATTTGATAAGCACATAATCACAGGAGGAAATATTTAACTTAAAATATAAATTAAATAGCCACATTTAATTTAGATAACTCTATTTATACAAGGTCAAAATCCAAGTAATAACAGTGCTTTTGGGTAAAAGTAACGTTCAAAAGTTTTAAATAAGGGAAAGTTTCTGTAAGTGACAATTTCTATTTTCAACTCATTTTGTAACTGGTTATATAATCATAAAACCTGGTGGTGTGAACCAAAGGAACAGTTTATTCATGAAATATAAATTATTTCTCAGCTACTCCATGCTTCCTCTTCTGCCATTTCTATTAGAGCTTATTTGTGTAACTCTTGTATTCCTTGGAATCCTATGAGCCTACAAATAACACTGTAATTATTATTTTGAATCTTCAAAAAAAACTTTATCAAATTTGGCATACTCTAACTATTTTGTATTCAATTCTAACAATGGATTGATTGTCATGATCTCAAAGGAAAAGAACATAGCATTGTTAATTGAAGGAATGTTATTAGTACATAACTTATTGGTAATTTCCTTAGAATATGTATATATATGTATATATATATTTATATGGTAAAGTATATTATGAATATCAATTGAAAATAACACTATATCTCTATGCGGATATCAAGATTCACTGCTATGAAGAAAGCTATGTTTGTGGCATTTGTTTATGAATTGGTAATGCATTAATCTATGTGAATATATCTACATTTTTCCCCTAAGAAATTTCTATACTGGACTGTGAGCTTTCCAGAGAATGGACCATATTTTTTTCACCTTTGTAATCACAGCATTTAGTACAATATCTGACATCATAAACACTGAGGATGAAATAATGGAAGGAAGGCAGGGAAGCAGGAAGGCAGATAGGACAAAGGAGGAAGGGAGGGAGAGAGGAAGAGAGGGGGATAAAGGGAGAATAGCAGTTGGTTGAGTGGATAGGTAGGTCTTCTGAGATCAGGTAAACCAAATTTCATTTTTGAGGTAATATTTTGAATGGGAGTAGCTTAAATAATCCCCAAGCTACTGGTAAGCAGTATTCTCAAATTTAGGGCAAAACCAAGGACCATGTGATCTTGAGGATGTGTCTTAAGTGAGTAGTTAAAGAGCAAAATCCTTTGGTTTAGCAGTTTAGTATTAATTTAAAAATAACTTGTATGATATAAAAAATTTGGCCATTCCAGAAATATGCAGAGAGAAATGAGTTCCCATTCTGTTTTCTTTTTCAGAATTTTCTTGGCTATGGTTATTAACTAGTCAAGTATAGAGTTTAGGAGTGTGAGTTTGAGACCCTGCCATTTGTCAATCTCCATTCATTCCCAAACACTTGCACTTGTGAGATAAGGTGTCAGTGCCAGCATTGAACTGTCAGAATTTATAAGTTTTGCCCATATGTTGAATGTATAAGGCTGTCTCCTTCAGATTTTCATTTATATTTATCTGAATCCAATGAGAGGAAGCATCTCTTGTTATTGACCATTTAGATTTAAATATTGGTAAAGCTATCATTGAGATCTGCCCTTTTTCATCTAATTGTTTTTTCCATTTTGATTCAAATAGATATTTCTTCCCTTTTTTTTTGGAGATTTTAGAGTTGATCACTAAGCTCAGTTTTTTCCACATTTTCTTCAATTTTTTGTCCTAAAATAAAAATAAATATAAATTATATTTAAAGTACCATTTTAGCAATATTATAAGTATTTTATTTATAAAAGAACCTGATTTTTATAATGATATGTACATTAGTTATATTATATTTAGGTTTTAAAATATTTCAAAATATAAATTTTCTTAAACTCTCTTTTCATTGTTGAATTTTAATTTAGCTTTATGATAAAAAATGTGCTTGAAGAATAATGTGTTGTCTCTATTTTGGGGGTACAGACTTTATTAAATACTTTTAAAATCAAGCTTTTTAATTGCACTGTTCAAACGTTTAGAAATCTATTGATTTTTGTATTTATTAGTTCTTTGAAAGATATATAGTCATTATCAAGTTTGTTTGTTTTTCACCTTAAATTTTGTGATTGGTTTTCTTTTATGATGATATAGTGTTGAGGCATTCATGACTATTTTATATTTGGAGAAAAATGTTTCTTTTATTATTATTTCATGATCCTATTTATACTATTAGTGAGTATATTTCCTAGTAATATTAATAAATTTGCCTTTTTCTATCGTTTCTATTGTTTTCTTGATGTAAAATTTTCTGTCTTCAATTTAGAAATAACTCTGTGATTCTGTTTTAGTGGCCCTCTTAAAAGCTGACTGCTTTTTTTTTTTTAAGTTAAACAATGTAGTTGATAGTAATAGTAGACTATTGACATTTGTTTGGTAGCTTATACCTTTGGCGCCTCGGGGGTGATCACCGGACATCGTGGATCCTCACAGGGCTCACTGGATGGAATGGAGGAGAGTATGGGCCATGATGTGGACCATTGTCTATGAGGTGCAGAGGTGCCCAAAGATGTACTTACCAAATCCAATGGATGTGTCATGATGATGGGAACGAGTGTTGTTGGGGGGGGGAGAGGGGGGGTGGGGGGGTGGGGTTGAATGGGACCTCACATATATATTTTTAATGTAATATTATTACAAAGTCAATAAAAAAAAAATGACTACAGTCATGAGGGTTGTAATAGAAATGATCTAAAACTGGATTGTGCTGATGGCTGCATATGCTAACAAGTTTACTAAAAATCACTAAATTATACACTTAAAAGTATGATTTTATGGTGTATAAATTATAGCTCAATAAAAGTGCTAAAACAATTTAAAAAAAAAAAAAAAAAAAAAAAAGATTTCTTTTTTCTCCCTCCCCTTTTCCTTCTGCTCCCACTGGCTTGAAAGTTGCATCATAGATTTACTTCTCATGTTATCATTAATTTGTTAACAATCATATTTAACATCCTGTTTTTCTAATTGTAGTATATGTTGCAGTAATTGACTTTAATTTGTTCACCCTCCTTGTACTCTCCTCAAAGGGTGACTCTGGGCATGGATAGTGGCTTGCTTGGGCCTACTGGACTAAAGCAAATCAGATGTACGCAGAAGCAGAAAAGTTATTGTGCCCTGGGTCTTGTTCTCTCTAGCTGCTGTGAAACATTCGACTACCATGTGAAATGCCCTGCTTAGCCTCTGGGAAGATGAGAGATCATGTGAAAAGATGCTCTGACCATCTTAGTGGAGTTCCCAGACATGTGAGGAAGACTTTCCTGGATGTTATATCCCATCAAAGCCTGCTCAGACCAGAACTGCTCAGCCCACCCACAAAGTCATGAAAAATAATAAATAGGTATGGTATGAAGCCACTGAGTTTTGGGGTATTTTGTAATGCAGCCAAAGCAAACTAATGCAAAAACGAAGGATATGTTTCCTCACTATCTTGATCCATTTTTCAAATAGAAAATAAAAATAGCCTTAGAATATTTTAATCACTTTCCAAACCCTTCCCTTGCACTTAACATCTTTCATGTTATTTCTACCTAGAATTTTAAGTCTACTCTATATTAGCCAATATATTTTCTGAAATCTTTCTCACCATTGCTTCTTGCATCACATTTCTTTCTCTGAGCTTTTTTTTGCTAGAGTATAGATTTTAGTGTTTCTTTTGATGGTGATTGTGGGTTTGGTAGTCATATAATTTACATCTAACTATTGAACTATAGTTTGATCCAGATAAAGAAATCTAGAAATTTTTTCCTATGCACTTAAAAATAAATGTTTTATCGTTTTTTTTTTTGCTTCAATTATTGCTGATGACAAATTTCTTGCCAATTTAATTTTCATTTTTTATAGAAGCATTTCTGTTTTCTCTGTGGTGGCTTATACAGTTTTCTCTTTTTATTTGACATTGTGAAATGTCCTAGAAATGTATACAGGTATAGGCTTTTTTCTGTTTATTTTTCTTAGCCCTAGATGCAATTTTCTTTCAATGTAAAGAATAATAGGTTTTTTCAATGCAGAAAAGTCTCAAGTATTATTTTCCTCTAATATTGTGTCTGCCATTTCTTCTGTTCTGTAATTTCGTTCTTCAATTAGATGATTGTGGATAATTTTTAATCTTTCATTTATATTTCCTGATTTATCTTTCATATTTTCATCATCACTATCTTCTCTGCTAAGTCAATTCATCAGTACAATTTCTCAATTCTCTAATTCTCTCTTCATATGTATTTATTATAACATATATTATTTTTGTTTTTCATTTTTATTTTAATATATTTTAATTTATTTCCTGAATGTGATATTCTACTTGTTGTTGATTCATGAACACATGTTTTTGTTACATAAATTTTAAGCTTGGCATACAAATACTATTATTCCCTTTTTCTTCTTTGGATATTTAAAATACATTGACTTTAAATTATTTTTAGAAGATTGTTTCATCATTTGGCTATTTGCCTTTTTACAATTGATAGCAAATTGCCCCAAATGATGATTATGTAGACATCCTCTTATAACGTATTTTTTTTCATTTCCTTTAAAATTTCTTTACCTAAACATATTCCTCTGTGTACATACAGAGGCCAGATTAATTAATCAATGATTTAACACAGTTATGCTCCTTCAATATATATTTCAATCCATATAAAAATTCACCAAATCAGTAGTATGTTTGTATAGTATATATATATCTATACATAGATTTATCATATACATAAATAGATCAGCCATTTCTACAAACTTCTTTGTCATCTCTGTTTACATCTCTGTTATGTATTTTAGGGAAGATGACATCTATATTTCTAATTAAAATTTTAGGCAATTCTGATGAATATTAGAAAATTCTCTCATATTTTTATCTAACATTCTATCTAGCCTCTAATCATGTTAGTAATATAAAAATGCACAAATTTGAAGGCATCCCTACATGACTCATTTTCTACATATATAATAAATACTCAGTTTTAATTTGTTTTATACTTTAAAATGATTGATTGAAATGTAATATGGTTTAATTAATCAATATTTTCCTTTCTAATTATTTTAGCATAATCTTTATCCAGTTCCAGTTAACAACCACCTAGCCCTTCACTTGCCCTTTCATACTTGTTAAAGAAATTCAACAAATATTGATGTGAATTTCTTTTTAAAATAGTCCCATTAAAGAAATGTACTTTCACAAGTTATGATAAGAAGAGACTTGTGGCTCTCATCAAGACAACTTTGTCATATCATTTTTATTCACTTTCTCATGATGAAATGGTCATCTTAAACCTTGATTCATTTTTCTCCTTGGCAGCTGTCTCTTCATAAATTATTCTTTCAGTGGCTTACATGCATATAGACTTAATTATTCCTGTTTCTCAGTCTTTGATGGTAATCTGTAAAGGAGAAAAAAATTAGAGTACCTGAAAGCGGTATAGTATTCCAAGTGAATTTCCTAAAATAGAATTTTCTCCCCTTAGTATAGCACATTCCTCTTGTCATCACGTTGCTCTAGATCATTTCTGATTTATTTTTTCTCTATAGATTTCATTCCTTCCTATAATTTTAGTATGTGACAGATAAGATTGGACAGATGGAAAATACCAGTCGGAGAGAAGGGCTAAATCTCTCAAAAAGTAAAAAAGCATTAAGAAAATTTAAAATGATACAAAGATGAATTAGAGTAAAAAAAATTAAGATTAGGAAATTTAAGATAACATTTATCTTTAGGCGTAGCAACTGTTTGATATTGTATTAATAGAAAGCATATAATGTTGACATGATGAGCAAAATGCATTTTGCAAATTAACATGGAATAAACTGTAAAATTCAAGTCAATTACCATCTATGTAAATGTGTTTTCATCTTTTCTGCTTTATGTCTCCAGTTCAAAAAATTTAAAATAATTCCTTTTGGAATTCATTGTGAATTCTTACATTGTGGGCATAAATACCACTGGTGGACTAGATTACACATGGTAAAAATACATCATGGACCCAAAATTTTCTTCTAAATTTATTTCAGTGGAATTTCTGTTTTCCCTTCTTAGCAATTGACAAAAAAATACTAAGCTTCAAAATATGCCTACAAAGTAAATAAGCTACAGTTACTTAAGTAGCATTTGTTTTTAATTAAAAAGATTCAGCCCTTAATTCCCTCAAGTCAAAGTTCAAGCAATTGAAAATCTGGCATTAAGCATTGCTGATCCAGATTGTGATAATTCAATGCCAACCACATACAGCATAGTTTGAACAAAGATTACATGTCTCATGATTGGAAGATAAGTGATATGAGTTACCAATTTTCTGCTCTTAATCCCTGAGTGATGTTCTAGTTTGTAAAGCCTGTTGAGAAAATAGATTTTTGAGGAGATAATCCACAGTTTTCAAAAGACGTCATGTGTCATTTTGACATTCAACATTTTTACAAATGATGTTTATTATTCCTTCAGTAAAATTTTCTTAATTTGCTGATACATGCAAAATATATGCTGAAGATACCAAATAAACAAAATTTGACCCATATCCTCAAGGAACTAAGAGACTAGTAGTAGAGAATGAGTAATCAGAGCACAATAGAGAATGAATGAGTAATTCAGCATTTGTAAATGCTGAATGATTATGAATGTGAGATTTAGGGTAGGGGGTATAGAAGAGTGATATGAGGATGGTTGAGATTCAAGGTAAGTAAAGGAAAGAAGACATCATAAGTGATCATTACAGAGCATGGGACACAGCATAATATCATGAGGCAAAGCATTTAATTTTTGGAAAGTCTGCATTTTAGGATAAAAATGATTTAAAATAATCTATTGGTCACTCCTTTTCATTTGATTTCATGTGTTCTGCTCCTTATGCCTTTAGGGATAGGCAATGAATTATGCTAGTCATTACACAAGAAACAAAGCAATACATAAAAATTATTCCCTATCCTTTCTTTTCCACAGTGAAAGCACTCAGTATATGACCTGCTAATATTTGGAAAGCCAGATATCAATAAAAGTCCAATAAAAGAGAAAGGCTGATTACTACTTGATTCACTACACTTCATTTTCCTATTCACTAAAATAAAAAATCCAAAATGAGCATCACAATGCTTATGTCAGTGTATAAACTTTTACTTTATCTGTGTATGTGTTAGGGGGGTGTTGCACACTCACCAACAATGTTAGATTAATAAGGCACAGGCATCTGAACATTTTAAAGGTAGATTCTAATCATTCATACCATTCTTTGTTCTAGCTAGGTTAATTAAATTTCAAAGACTGTGTCTAAGCTGATTAGATCATAAATTTTATGCTCAGTTTTGCTGAATAATATTTTTCAGTGAATACATTTTCTTGGAAGCAATTAATGGATAGGATAACATAATGTAGATATTTTGGATAATATCTTTACTTCCTTGATTACATATATTTTTATATAAACAATTTGTGTATGAATACTGTGAATATCTACTCACAAGATCATAGTAAAACCAATATACTTGCCATTGTTAGGTAATATATTGGTCTATATCTAGCCTTTTTCAATCTAAGTGAATGAAGGTCAATATGTATCCATACTTTGTGTGAAATTTCAATTTTATAATTAGCTACTGCCTTTTATCTAATTCATGATCCTAAACTCAAAGGAAACTGTTCTCAACAAGGTAATGTTTATTCAGTTATGGTCACCTGTGATTTGGGGATTAGGAAGATGAAAGTATTTTAAATCATGGGGCAGAATAATATGATCCAGGAGTGATATAAATTGAGAAGAGGACCCACAACAGAGTTAGTGAAGGAGTGGCCAATGAAGTAGAAGGAAAATGAGGGACGATGGTATCAGGAAAAAGAAATAATGTGTATTTCATGAAAGGCACAATGGTCAACTTTATCAAACACATCTGGGAGGCTGATTATGATAAGGTCATGAATTCATTATTGGAGTTTGCAAAATAGTATCACCAGTGACCTTGACAAGAGCTATCTCCAAGTGATACCAGTGTAGTGACATACTGCAGTGAATTGGAGAGAGACTAAAAGTTGAAGACAAGTCTTTTGATATGTTTAGATGCAAAGACAAACAAAGAAATGAGACAGAAGCCAATTGACCATATTGTTTAAGAGTTTTAGGTATTTATTCATAATATGATAGTCAGTATTAGAACACGTTTGATGCTGATCAAGTTGATCCAAAGCAACAATAGTTGTGTGGAAGATTAAGAAGAATTTTCCTCCATTTTGTCATAGGGAAAGGAAATTAGAGCCAGAGCAAAAAAAGAGAGTTTTGTCATAAAGAGCAAAAATTATATGCTGTAAAAGAAAGAAATTAATAGTAAAATATATCCAGGTAAACTGGGATATTTATTAAGTAAAGGAAGGGATCTCTCATCTGGTTGCTTAGATTGTCTCACTGAAACTTCATTTTTGTCTTCAGTATTCAAGAAAACTAGTAGTTAGGAAGTGTTAGAGGTAGAAAATATACTTGCTAAGCATGGGAAAACACATTTACCAGAGGAATTTCATAAGATATCCAGGAGGTGTTTAGTGTCTGTTTAAATTTAGAGTCATATATATGAAGTGAAACCTTTCTGCACAATCAAAAGATTTTATCCTGGAAAATAGCTGCCTGTAACAAGGTAGTTTACCAGGCAAGTAGGATGGGCAAGAGGATGGCAAAGGAGCTGACCATTTTGGTGATGGATGGTGTGATTATAGGGATGGTCCTATAATTTTAAAGGTAGTGAGGAAAGATGGGTAATGAATATATGGTGGAGCCAGACTGGGGTCCTGTCAGGGCAGAATATCTGTTGGTCGAGGCATAGTAGAGGAATCATTAGCACTGTATTACTTACTCATTTTCTCCCTTTATACTAAGCACTGAATTTTGGCCATAGCTGCTCCAGTGCCTTGTATAAAATCAAAGCATGGAAATTATCCAATAAATGCTTCCAAGTGTAATTTTCACCCTAAAAAAATAAGAGTGATGTCTGAAAAAGACATTCAATTAAAAGATTTATTACTTTCTGATTCTGTTTTGTGCTTATTTCTCAAGCATTGAAGAGAATGTATGCCTTATGAAGAATTCTGAGTTTTCCATGGTCAAATAAGGGCACAAATGGGAGAAAACAACACATAAAAAAAGAGAAGATAGAAAGCACTTATTTAGATTCCCCTATCACCAAAATCTGCATGTTAATCACAGGCAATTCCCGCTTACCTAGGCTTCAATTTCCCTTTGAAATATTCTATATTGTCAAAAATTGCCAGTTAGAGTTCTAGTCTCAATTTTGACAATAAAAACATGGTGTAATCATGGGCAAACACCTTAATATCTAGGTATATATCTTAGTAATAGTTTTCCATAAAAATGAATTCTATTATTTTCAAGTTTATAATTTATGTCATCTAAAATCACTGGTGATTTTATCGCACACACATATATTCATATATAAATTCTTGGGTTATTGGCATGACTTGGAGACAAACAGCACATTATATTGGGAATATACATGGCTTTGTTCATATCTGGTAACTTTTTTTTATAATTCTTTCTCCTCGTATCTGTAGCATGATTCATTTTAATTTATGAAACATTGACATATATTTTAAAGGTTACAATCTCATAACACTTTTCTTTGTTGTATATTCTGTACATGGAAGGATAGAGAAAAAAAGAAAAACACACATTCTGTTGTCTACATAGAACAACTGAAAAGATTGGGGAGAGTATAGGTAGAAAATAGAATAGCACTGTTCTGTAAAGTAGTATAATATGATTTTTCAAGAGGATTGTGATGCTTATCGCAACAAGTCTATGGTTTTTACTTCATTTGATGTATCTCAGGTTTATAAATAAGAAACACATTCTTCCAAAAGTCTATTTTTATTAAATATGTCCTAACCCTTCAGCTATTTTGAGTATATATAGGTTCCTTTGTCCATTAGGGTAAAAACTGATAATTTTGCATACTTCCTATCATCTCCTATTATGCTTTACCTTGTTTACTTCCTATTAAAATAAGTATCTGGTGTTCCTCCTATTATTTCAAGCTATTTTACTCATTCATTCCAAATTTACTCATTTATTCATTCTTTTGTTTTTTACTTTTCATGACTATGACTTAACTAGTTACTAGGCACCAGACAAAGGCATTACAAAAGTGACTGAGACTCATCAAAAACCTTACATTTATGTAGCTTCCATTGTAGTTGGGAAAAACAGAAGAGAAACACTTACAAAAATAAGTAAATAATTTGTGATGATGATTGAGCTATAAAACTTTTTTGGTAACAATATAGAGAGAAAATGGTCAGGAAAGACTTTTCTTAGGAGGTGCCATTCGAGATCAATTCTGAATAACAAGAACGGAAAAGCTGTGTGAAGTTCTATGGAAGAGCAGAGAGAAAGTCAGAGGTTGAAAAAATCTTGAAATTTTTGATAGACATTTGTTAAGTCCAGTATATTGAGAATGCGGTCTTTGGTATGGAGGGATAAGAAATGAAAGGGTATGAAAGGCTTGCATCATAACAGCCTCTTTGCCCATCTTAAGGAATTGATATTTCATTCTATTCACTATGGGAAGGGAAGTTATAAACCAAGGAATAATATGATAGGCTTTAATTAGGTCACTTTGGAGTTTAGAGGGAGAATCATTTAGAAAGCTATTGTAATTGTTTAGGCAAAAGATTATGCTGATTTAGACTAAGTTGTGGCAATGCTTACTAAAGGGTTCAATGTAGAGATGGGGAAAGGAGAAGGGTAAAATAATTATAATAGAGCCATAGGGACTGGCTGCTTGGAGAGTGTATTAGTCAGTCAAAAGGGTGCTGATGCAAAATACCATGTGTCTGTTGGCTATTATAAAAGGTACTTATTTGGGGTGGGATCTTACAGATATCAGGCCATAAAGCATAAGTTACTTCCCTTACCAAAGTCTATTTCCATGTGTTGAAGCAAGATGGTTGCCGACATCTGCCAGGGTTCAGTCTTCTTGGGTTCCTCTCTCCCCAGGTCTTGCTTCTCTGGGCTCAGGTCCTCTGTTTTCCCCACAAGGTCAGCTGCAGACTATGAGCTCTCTAGGCTTTGCCATTCTCCACAAGGTCAGCTGTAGACCATCATGGGAACAGCTGTTTCTTTCCTGGGGGTTTCTGCTATACCTAAGGAACCATCTCTATTCCTCTCTGTTCTCTTGGCTCAGGTCCTCTCTTCCTGGGGCTTGTTTCTCTTTCTTCTGTATGCTTACTTGCCAGGTCTCCAGCTCAAGACTCCAGCATCAAACTCCAACATCAAAATCCTTCAGCATCAAAAAGCTCCAACTCTGTCCTTTCCCATGCCTTTTATCTGGGAGTCCCCACTCACCAAGAAGAAGGGACTCAATGCCTTACTATGTGGCCCAATCAAAGCCTTAACATAATCTAATCATGCCAAGGTTCAGACCAGTTTACACACGTAATCCAAAATCTATTTTTGGAATTCGTAAATATAGCAAACTGCTACAGAGAACCATGCTGAGGTACAGGACTTGGAGTAGGGTTGGAGGCAGACCAGCTATAATTAATGAGTAATACCATTGATACCAGAAAGGGAAGGGGCACTTTTTTTTGCCACATTTTACCATTGTATGCTGAAGTGAGGATGGAAACATTGAGTTCCATAACAGGCAGGGTAGACTTTTGGTTTCAGCAAGATACTTGAACATTCTTTTCCAGTTAAGAATTTTGCCATCTGGTTGTAAATCACTCAAAGGATCAGCAACCATTATTGAATGTCTTCAAATACTTGGATCAATTTTACTTTAGGTACAAAGAGAAACACCACTTTTGTTGTTGAAATTATAACTAAAATTATTAGATAACTGTTCTTTATCCATATATTTTCATTTCCCATATTTTCTAACTTTAAGGGTGTATTTAATTATTTCTAGTTAAAATATGATCAATTTCAAGCTGAATGTGTCTTTGAATTCTCTTTTGTAACTTTTGCCTCTTTATCACTAACCAAAGTCAGCTGCCAACAAATCTACTTTATCAAATTTATTGTTTATAAGAATGCCCTGAGGCTACTTAAATATGCTTACTCTTGTGCCCCACCCATAACTACTAATTGGAACCATACCAGTGTAGTCTAGGAATCTGGTAATAAGTTCCATGTAAAATTCTAATTCAAGTTTTTAGGAAACCCCACTAGGCTTAGTTGCTAAGATCACCCTATGGTGTCATTCTACCCATTTAGAAGCCTCTTGAGTCACACGGGGGAAAATATCTTCAGCATGAATCATCTTGTGCATTTATTTAAAGATTTTAAATTTAAATCTTGGTCCTTCCCTATTGTGATCCCAGTAAGCTCCAGTCACTTTCATCCTTCTATTTTCTAGCTAACATCTGTGTGAAAAGCTTCTTCCCACACTAACAGCCTGTATGCCAGTCAGTTACAGAACCGCTAAGTTTGGAGTGCTATTCTTATATAATTGCTGCCTGTGGAAAATGGTACTGCTGTGCATGGTGCTAGTTCATTACTTATGAGTTATAATGGAGTTTGAGGGTTAAAACAAGACTCTGTTTCCATCAGTTCAACCAAATCCTCCACTGTTCTCTTTTTATAGGGGGCTGATTCCAATTTCAAAATCAGGTGAGCATACCCATGTAGAAGACGTTGAACAACGGGCCATTTCATATTTACCCTCCAACTTAGCTCCATGGGACTGCCAGCTGCAAAGCAAGCGTGGTGCATTCAGCCCCCTTGCCTAGAACTGATTTCTACCAAGCGGTAAATTGATGAAGAGTATGTGATTCTAGTCAATTTCCCTCACAATGGGTAAGAAGCATCTGTGCACAAGCTGGTGCAGTACTCCACTACAGCTGCCACCCTTTACCTGAGCCTAGGAAAAATACAGAAAGGAAAAGGAGAGACAGGGAGGTAAATGTACTAGTCTATCTTATTTTCTATCTTTTCACATCAAGAACTTCCTATCTTTTCCCATTGATTAAGAGATTAAAATATTTATAGGTGGTCATAGGTTATATATAAGGTAGTATAACCCCCAAGTGTTTCATAAACAATTCAGGGTTTACTTTCAGTATATTACACAAATAAGATATAGGTTTATTCATTTGTCTGTTTGTTATTTTAAATCTGATTGCAGAAAGCCAGACCTTCAACAAATCATGAGACTCTTAAAGAATGTAGGTAAACATTTACTACAAGCACTTTTGGATGTTTGCACTGATAAATCCTAACTTAAAAATGTCACCCCAGATTTAGAAGAGCCAGGGTATTAAAATTAGGACATAGGGTTTCTTTAATTCTCTATCAGTCCCCCACTCCATCCCCAACCTACGCACTTATATGAACCCAGAGCCAATCAATATCCTTATCTCAGGAAAGGACATGTTCCCTTATCCCCTCCCCTTTCCCCAGGAATCTTACCTCTTTTCTGCATTGTCATCCTTTCTCATGATACCCATTCTTTTCCCCTAGACTACAAATATGCTATTTTCTCCTGACAATTCTCACACAACCTTCACCTAGTTTTCTCCCTCCAGTTACAATTCTCTCCCCACTCCTAATTTCATTAATTTTACAACTAAATTTCTCCAGAGTCCATATGTATGGTGACTTCTTTGCCACTTTCTATTCAATTTCTTAATCCACTAACAACTATATATTTCCCAACTCCACTAAAATTGATTTGTAAATGGTCACCAGTAAATTCCATATTTCTAAGCACAATGGTCATTTTATACTTCATCTCTGAGTCAGTGCACTCAATATTGTTGACCATTGCTCTTTTAAAAAGTAAATTGCCTACTTGGATTCTGTGACCCCCCTTTCCCTGCTACCCCTTCTGTTTAGATACAACAATTCTATTTTTTTCACTCCTCTTATGTTAATTAAATATTGATATTTCTTAGAGTCCTTACCTTGGCATTTTCCTCTCTCCAATGAGTCTCAGTTTTTACTATAAGCATTACGTGACTGATTATAAATATGCTACAGGTAACAAACTCTTCATATTTAGGATATCAAACTAGACCTATCACTTCTTTCTTGTTTTCAATCCATCTCAAATCTACCTACCCACCTCCCAATTATTTCTCTCTCAGGATATGCCAGCACCATGCACTCAATCATCCAATCTAAAAATTTAGCAGCAACCTCTCTTTCAACTTCTGTATCTAGAAAAATCAGGCTAATGTGGTTTAAGATTTTTCTTTACTCTGGCCCCCTCTCTATTCCTGTTTCCATTATCATGCTTTAAACCTTCATTATCTGTTATATCAACTTTAGAAAAAATTCCTCTCTCCTACCACGATGAATCCAAATTCTTTAACTTGGATCCTAAAGCTTTCATGATTCTTGTTTGCTATCTGTCCCTCTATGCTTTAGTAAGAATATACCTGTTATTCCTAGACAGCATGAGGCAGTCTGTTGCTTCCTTGCTATATGCTTATTGATATATGTGGGTGTTTTACTTCTCTGGTGGTAAACCACTCTTTCCACATAGCAGGCCATTACTCTCCTTTCTTACCTAATTCCCAAACTTACCCAAATATGGACCTCTAGAGAAATTTCCTAAACTCTAATCCTAGGCTGTGTCTTGCTTCATGACTAACAAAATAACAAAGATAACATTATGATTTTTCTCCAAGGAACTCAGAGTGCTTTGCAAAAATAATCATATTTATCACTAAACATGTCAGTAGACAGAACTAAATGTCATCAATGAGCATTTAAAAAAAATGTTTTTGTAGCTATCAAATATGATTTCCTTTCCTTCCCTATCCCCCAAGTAGTATAATATGAATCTGGGATTTTATAAGATTTTACTAGAGTATAAATGGTTCTTTCTCTTAGGGAAAACCCAAGAATCCATTGTGTTTTTTAAGAATCCTAGTGTTTTAAGCACTCACCTGTCAGTCTTCTTCTATGACTAGAACTGGGGCTATGAATCTGGAATTAAAAATCAACTGCATGCATCTATATGTTCTCCAACAGCTGGAATTCAGCAGAAGATACATTAGCTATAGTCATTTAATTTACAACTATAAGAGAATGAGATTCATCATTCATTTCTAAATTAGGAACATAAATTTACCAAATCTATTTTCAAAAAGGTTAATGATTACTACACCTAAGGTCCTGTGTGCACTGTAGTAGAACTTTCCAGGATGGATTCCAGACCAGTTCCACCCCACCCTTTCCAGCAATCCGCACAAACAACTAGTTGGAGGGGGAAGCAGGTATCAGAGGTCCCCCCTTACAAGGTTTGCAATGATTAACAGGTCATAAGGCTGTGACTCCATTTTGATCAATTGAGCAAGCTGCCTAAGGGCTAGGAGGCAGTCCATTCCCTTCCAAGAATAAACAAAGTGGAACGGATAAGGATTTTTACTCCCTCCTGGCTCAGCCACCACCAACCCCTCCCACATTCCCAGACCCCGTATACCACTTCCCCTTGGCCATTTGGCCCCAGACTGTACTGTTTCCCTGCCTATTGATGTACTGTATAAAGTCATACCCACCACCCTCCAGGGGTGAGCTGAAGTCTCTCTTCAGACCCCTGCCATGCCCGTGCAGGGGCTAAAGTCTATTCTTCAGACTCTCTCCGTTAGGAGAGTTTCCCAATAAACTTCCTGTCTGCAATAGTCAGTCTCTGTGTCCCAGTGAGCACTGTTTTCCTCTAATATTTGGTGCTGAAAACCTGGGCTGGGGTCACATTGAGACTGATTGATTGGTGAGGAATCTCCTGCGGTCACCCCTCAGGCTGAAGTGTGGTTTGCTGGCCTGGCGGGGGAGCGGCCGCGGTAGGCCTAATTCCACTGCCCCCATAATAGGGTGGTTGGTCGGGCCCACCGCCACCCCTGAAGGAAGCTCGGCATGGGCGCAGAGTGCCCTCGGGTCTCCCCTTCTCGGCAGCCATGCTTCCGCGGCCGCCCCTCCTCCCGGATGGCGCCACACAATGCCTTGTGGGGCCGCACCCTTCTTCTTCTTTCTCCCTGCGCAGGCGCAGGGCGGAAAAATCCAGTCTGCCCTTTTCCCTCCCCCGGACAGCAGCAACAGCCAGGCGTGGGCGGGAAACTCCAGTCTGCCCTCTACCCCAGCAACAGCAGCCACCAATCCCTAAACCCTGCCCCTTCCCCCAGCAACAGCGACAGCCAATCCCTAACCACCACCCCTCCCCCGTCCAGCACCTCCCACTGACCTTTCTCTGGCAACCAATCAGAGCAGGGCGTGGCTTCGACCAATCAGCCTTCCCCAGCCCCTATAAAACTGTTGCCTCTCCCTCAATAAAGTTGAACCTGCGTGTTTACCTCATCTCCGTGGTAGTTCTTCTGCCGTGCGCCCTCCAGTCCTGAGAGCCCCCGACAAGGGCCTGGCCTCCCTTGTCCCCAGTTCGTCACCTGCTTCTCCGGGCGACCCCCTCGTCGCCGGCTTCGCCGGGCGACCCCGTCAACTGAACCGCGCAACCCCTGTGAGACCAACCCCTCGTCTGCTGCCGGACCGACCCCTCGTCCCAAGTGGGACCGACCCCTCGTCCCAAGCGGGACCGACCCCTCGTCCCAAGCTGGACCGACCCCTTGTCCGCAGCCAGACCCCACCTCTACCGACCGAGCAAGCCGCCGCAATCTCCCTCCTGCTGCAGTAGAACACCCACCCAATACTGGACCTTGAATCTCTGCTGGGTGAGTTAAGATTTCTTCATTGAAGGATCCTGCTCTCTCTCTCCTTTTCCCATTGCCCAGGACAACCCACTGAAAATCTTAAGCACTAGGTCAGTGATCCTCACTGCTGTACCCAGGGACCACGGCAGACAGGAGGACTGCAACCTTGTGGGAAGAAACCCCTTGGCTCCAGAGATGTCTGGCTCCAAGTGTCTCACTCAGAATCTCTCCTGTCCTAGAGCTCATTAGTCTTGCCCAAACCACTTAAAATGGGGAATTCAACTCCACCACCCCCAACAACTACACTTTTGGGTTATCTCCTCCATAACCTTAAAACGCTGTATCTGAAGGGTGACATTAGATTTAAAAAGCTCATTTTCTATTTGACCTCTGTGTGGCCACAATAATTGGACAATGAAAGTCAATGGCCAGACCACTCTGTAAGCCAAACAGCATGTAAATGCATTACCCTTCCCCCAGCTTGGAACATGACTCCTGGGAATGAGACTCCCTGATGCCAAGGGAATACTACCAAGCACCAGCTGGTGATGCAACTATAAAAAGATCTTGAATAAAAGGGGGAAATGGTAAAGACTAATGAGTTTATATGGATAAGAGATTTCAAAATGACTCAGGAGGTTATCAGAGGGGTTGTGCTTACGGACATCTCAGCAGGATCCCAGAGACAGCCAAAGTAGACACCACCCCAGGTACTGGTGCTCCTGAGGGCTATGGAGACACACAGGTTCTACAGTCATGGCAGATGACTCTGGACTTCATTGACTTGTCAGTGGGCCCTACTTTGGAATTTGTGCTTCTGAGTATCATCACACTTGGAATCAGATGTGACCTTTCTATACATGTCTCTTCTGTCACTTTTGCTGAATCTGTGGTTGGCACTGGGGTTGGTGTATATTGAGGAGAGTTGAATTTCTGGACTGGCCTTGTGCCAACTGAGCCCTGAGCCTCAGCAAATTTCAACACCTACTCTCCAGTTCATTGGACTTACCCAGGTTAGCTAACAGGGAGGTGAAGATGGTCAATCACTACACCAGGGAACCGAGTATGCCCACAACTGCAAGCAGGAGAATCATACCCATCAATCATTTGGGATCTAAGCCCCCTCTTGATTTAGAGGTGGAGTGGACATCACCATCCCAGGGCCCATAGGATGGAGGAATAAAAGATGGATTACAGTGGACTTACTGGTATTCTACCATAGAACTACTGTGACTAGTAATGGAAGAAATTGTATCATTTATGTGGAGACAGTGGCCATGGTAGTTGCTGAGGGTAGGGAGAGGGAAGAAGAGATGTGATGTAGGGGCATTTTCAGGACTTGGAGTTGTCCTAAATGATATTGCAGGGACAGATGCTGGACATTATATATCCTGCCTACTGAATGAACTGGGGGAAAGTGTAAACTACAGTGTAAACTATAATCCATGTGGTGCGGCAGTGCTCCAAAATGTATTCACCAAATGCAATGAATATGCCACAATGATAAAAGAAGTTGTTGATGTGGGAGGAGTGGGGTGTGGTGGAGTGTGGGGTATATGGGAACCTCATATTTTTTTAATGTAACATTTGTGATCTACGTATCTTTGAAAAAAAAGACAATTAAAAAAAAGCAGAAAAAAATTTAAAAATTAAAAAAAAGAAAGTCCATGGTCAGAAAACATCTTTTTGATTCCCAGGTTCTCTGATACTTAACTTTATCCAGCAGAGCAGCAAGGGGCAAGAGGCCATTCTTTACATTTAGGCCTTCTTTCATCTTTGTATCTGCTCCTCCTTTTGTCAATCCTTTTCTTCTTTTTACACTAAAGCCTTCCTCGAAAGCTTTTTTATTCCTTCCACTCCCAATATTCCCCGAAAATGTCAACTTTAATTCAGCTGGTAAGGCTCCCCCTGCACCTCCTCCATATATACCTCAGACATCACCTCTAACCCCACCCTCCTTGTCCTCTGAATACTCTTCTTCCCCCTCCTCATTGTCACTGCCTTTGACCCCAACTTTCTCCCCTTCTCATACAGGCGCCAAGATGGCACTTGCCTTCCCTCCCCACCCCTCTCCACCTTCTGCACACAGAAAACAATTCTTTTGACTCCAATCCCTCCAATCACACCCCTCCTCCACTGCCATATGCCTCATCAGCAGCCCTTGACTTATCCCATCCTCCTCCTCTTCCCCACACCTCCCCTTGAACCCACTCCCTTCTCCCCACCCATACCCGTTCTCAAGCCCAACCAACTCGCCACTCTCCAGCTTCCTTTGCAGCTCCTTGTACCCCCTCTCCAGAAAGTGGCCTAGGCAGAAAGCATTACGTGCATTCACATCCCCTTCTCCCTCTCTGATCTCTTCCAAGTCAAGCACTGTCTCGGGTCCTATTCTTCTGATCCTTCTCATTTTATCCGCAATTTCAGTACCCAACACTCCCGAATAATTTTAACAAACCTATGATTGCTTGCCTCTTACAAGTAAGCTTTTAGCTGACTCCTAAGTCTGCACAAGTGTACTCCTAAAAAGCAGTAATCTAAAATATATATGTTAAATACTTGTCTATCTAAACTGCTAATTAAAGCGTATTATATATTCTTAACTGTTGCTGCTTACTAATAAAAGTGTTTCCAAAACCAAGCTTGCATATTACAAGCAACAATGATTCCAGAAAGAATCTTAAATGTGGGAAAATCCAAGATATAAAATAATGAAAAGGCTAAAAATAGCCATACCGAAGGAGTAAGAATTATGAGTAAAATGAATGAGTTTTATGTTTCTGTCAGTGAATTGTAACCTTTTTCGTGTCTGTTTATTTAGTGCCAGTGTATATTTTAATACCTCCAGATGGTAATCTCAATTGATAAATGAAAATTCCTAAAAGAGCTCTATTCAAATGGCCAAAACTTAAATAAGCACTTAAATTAATAAATAAGTATGAATGTTAATAAGATCTTTAAAGTGATGAAAATTTAAGTCTTGACTAATGAAATTACTACAAATCTTTTCATAAAAAATAATTCTTGCCTAAATTGAAATGAATAGTTTATTTTTCACAAAATGAAATAAGGATGTGAAACTTAAGTAGATATTGAAAGAAGTAAAATGTTTGTAAGACTGCTAACTGAAATTTGATATGTTTATTTAAGAAAGTGTGTTATGTCTTAAGATGGCTGGCTTTCATAAAATCCAAATGCAAGTATGTAGGACAAACCTTGAATGCATATGGGAAATTGTAGAAGGTATTACAGCAGCATAGTGTAAGGGAATGTGTTCTGTGAAGGTGGATTTTGTCTTGAAATAAAGTACCTATACTCTGTGCATTTAGGAATAGTTATAAAAAGATTGTAGAAGCATTGCTTAAACTGAAATATTCAAATGGCTAATTATAGAAAGTCATTATTAAACAGAATTGATGATTAACTCCATATCAGGAAAACCTGTCAGAAGCCACCTCCATCTGCATATTAAAGTGATAGGGAGAAGATAATTTTGATTCCCCTGGGAATCTTAGGTTTTCTTAAAATAATGAAGAAAGTAGTTTTTCCTACACTGCTAAAATAAAATACCTGTTAATTAATGTAATCATGGTAATTGTATGTTTTAAGATATTTTTGAACATTGTTATTATTTTTATTCTTATGAAATATTCCATTCTGTAATATATCATAGTTGATTTAATTCACTATCTTATTTTTTTATTATTATTTTACTTTGAGACAGTTCCCAAAATAATTATTTATTTATTTGTTTGTTTGTTTATTTCTCTCCCCTTCCCCACCCACTCCGGTTGTCTGTTCTCTGTGTCTATTTGTTGCATCTTCTTTGTCCGCTTCTGTTATTGTCAGCGGCACGGGAATCTCTGTTTCTTTTTGTTGCATCATCTTGTTGTGTCAGTGCCATTCTTGGGCAGGCTGCACTTTCACGCTGGGTGGCTCTCCTTACAGGGTGCACTCCTTGCACATGGGGCTCCCCTACGTGGGGGCACCCTTGCATGGCAGGGCACTCCTTGCATGCATCAACACTGCGCATGGGCCAGTTATACACGGGTCAAGGAGGCCCGGGGTTTGAACTGCGGACCTCCCATGTGGTAGATGGACACCCTAACCACTAGGCCAAGTCTGCTGCCCCAAAATAATTTTAATAACTTATGTATGTAGGGTATATAAAATTAGCTTTTACTATTATAAAAAAAGACAATAATTTTGTCCTAAAATAAAATGATTGGTTATGAAGAAAAGTTAAAATATAAAACAAAACCTGAATGAACACAGAAAGAGTATCATTGCAAGGGTCATTAGAAGTCAGAGGTCCTGAAAACCCCATTTTTAGGAAATCTCCTCCAGCACCCCCTAAAACCCAGAGCCAGGATCCTCCTTTCCATATCTCCTCAGATTAATTCAGGACAACCGACAGGTCCCTGGTTTGAGATGGCCCCACATCTCCACCAGCAAGTTCGAACTGAGGGTTATCATCAAGGTTGGAGGTAAGTCAAGCTCCCTTTTTAATTAACACAGAGGCTACCTATTCAGTCCTCTTAGAACATTCAGGACCTTTATCTACTTCCTCTGTCTCTATTTTGGTGATTGACAGCATTCCTTCTCCTTTAATTACCAAACCAATCGTTTGCTTGATAGAAAATCACACATCCTCCCATCAATTTCTTAAAATCCCTACCTGTCCCTCCCCTTTCCTAGGCCACGACATATTGCCCAAACTCTACTATTCTATCCTCTCAAACCTACTTCCTTCTCCTCTTGTCCATCCCATCTACTCCCTCCCTGATTCCTACTGCTCTTCCTCCTATCCTGCAGGCAGAAGTAAGGCCCCAGCTCTGGAACACTAATTTTCCTTCAGTCGGTAACTCAGCATCCTCCAGTTAGAATGATCTTAAAAAACCCTTCTCCTTCACAAATATTTCTCAGTATCTCCTGTCCCTCAGTGCTCAACAAGGCTTAAACCCACTATTGACAAACTCTGTGCTGCTGGTCTTTTGCACCCAACTATTTCACCCTTTAACACCCCCATCCTGGCAGTAAAAAGCCAAATGAGAGCTATTGCCTTGGACAAGATCTTAAAACTATTAATAAAACCACACAACCCCTTGTTCCTTTAATTCCTAATGCCTTTGGAAACACCTTTTCTTAATGGGTTGAAGCATGTCTAGTCACCTCTGAGTGGGCTGATGTTGTAATTAACATCCTACTAACAGAAATAATTCCCAGATTTAGCATTCCTTCATTTCTGCAGTCAGATAATGAGACAGCCTTCACCCCACAGATCACAAAAGGGATTTGTAGTGCCATAGGAATTACCTGGGGGTTATAAATTCCTTACAGACCTCAATCCTCTGGGAAAGTTGAGTTTATGAATGGGATCCTAAAACAACACTTAACCATATTAACAATGAAGGTTCAGACACCATGGACTGAACTCCTGCCCTTAGCTCTCATGAGAATTTGACCCTTCCCTGAAAATGATACTCCCTAAGCCCCTGTAGAATCATGTATGGATGCCCTCTTACTCCTACCAATATACCCTCTCAGCCATCAGATTTCAAAAGCAATTCAACTGGCCTAACACAAATGAGTTCATTCCTGCATCAACTAACTGACTTTACTCTTCCTGTGTGGGAAACTTCTACCCCCTTGCTGCCTATTCATCCAGACTGAAGCTGGCTCCACCACCTTCTGTAGACAGCAAACTATGAGACTCTGAGGCTCAGGATAAGTACACCTGTGCAACTCTGGGGCCTATGATTAAAACTGATGAAGGACAGACACAGGGGGTATTGCCTCTGTCAACACGTCAGGTTCCTCTTAATTCTTTACCTTTTATGCCTTGTCTAAAAAGTACACCTAAGCCTGGCAGCATCAACATATATGGCACTATTCAAAGCAAACACTTTTGGATGCTCATACTTAGCCAACTTTGTTGTCCCTTGCACTCTTTTGCTTGAGGAGTACCCTAATGTCATTCAGGACCTGTGGTTACAAGAAGATTTTACTAATGTTTACCAAAGAAATCCTCTTTTTCCTTTCCTTTACTGACTAAAGTCTTTCTACAACAATCGTTCTATATTTTATCATTCCACTCCTCTTTGTACTGACCTCTTAAAAAAACCCTTATCATCCCCTTACAGACACCATCCCCATTTCTTTCTGACTTCTCATCCCTAAAATCAATCCTTTTACCCATTATAACACCATAACTGATAATATCACTGCCATTTGGTCCTAGGCTATACTTGGTTTCCCCACCTACTGATGTACTATGTAAAGTCACACCCACTACCTTCCAGGGGCAGGCTGGGTCTCTCTACAGACCCCTGCCATGTGCCATGCTGATGGGAGGGGGGGATAAGCTTGGGAGAGTTTTCCAATAAACTTCTTGCCTGTAATCATCAGTCTCTGTGTCCCAGTGAGTACTGTTTATCTCTAACAGTGGGCATTTCATGTCCCTACAGGAGTAAAACTGATCCTTTAAGTTAAAATTGGAATTGAATTTTATATTTCTCAAAGTTGATGCTTAAATAAATGCCCAATCAGCCCATGGTATTTAGGAAAAGAACTCTACTCTGAGAAAACACACAAAGTATAGGCAGAAGGAATGTGGTGAGTATAAACAAAAACTAGCAACAAAATGAAGTTTTTCTCTCCTTAATAATTTCTTTGAGGGAAGTTTCCCTGTTTTTCTGAGTCTTGGTTCAGTCAAACACAATTTGGAAATTCCTATCTCCAATGAAGTGTTTGTTTAACAAGAAATTTCAGTTACTGAGTGTGGGTGAGAACTTCTATTCAGTTGCTTCAGCAAATGATGTGTTTTACTGAAATCCGTTGGTCCTTTTTTGCATCACAATTCTTGCTGGTAAAAGTGGTTACTATCAGGGTATTTGCACTATAGTAGAGCTTCATGCATTCTTTTAAAACATTTCTTACATGCAGGGAAAAGTGAAGATTGCAATATGGAAAATAGTATTGTCACTTCCCCTAGTTCCCCAGGTTAATAGGATGAAAAGTACCCAGTGGGTTAGCTTAGACAAAAAGAATTTATTAGATCACAGTATCAGTGGCCAGAAGTCCAATGTCAAGGTATTGACAAGACCATGCTTTCTCTCCAAAGTCTGTCATGTTCTGGTGCTGGCTTGCTCCAATACTTGGGATTACTTGGTTTGTAACTCTACCTCCCATTATATGGCAAGTTTTCTCTTCTTGGGTCTGCTCATCTGGCTTTCATTGACTCTGTCTTCTGGCTTCTCCTTACAAGGGCCTCCAATGATTTGGGATAAGGCCTACCCTGATTCAGTTGGACCATGCCTAAGCAGGTTCTTAGAATATTTTATTCATAACTGAGTTCATATCTCAACGGATAATAAATCTTCAAAAGGCACTATTTACAAGTGGGTTCACGACCACAGGAACACAGGTTAAGATTAAGTACAGATTAAGCACAGATTAAGTTTGAGATATATAATTCAATGTACCACAGCACCTTTTGTATTCCCCAAAAGTCATGTTCTTTCCGCTTCAAACTACAATCACCCCATACTAATATCCCAAAAGCTTTAAGTTATTTCAGCAACTAATCTAAGTGCAAAGCCTTGTCAAAATCAGTTATGAGTATACACTTTCCTGGAGCAAAATTCCTCTCTTTCTGAGGACCTGTGAAACGGGGAAAACAAGATATCTGCTTACAAAAATACAATGGTGGAACAAGAAGAAACCATTGGGGTGGCAGTTCAGCTTTCCCTGGAAAAGGAAGAAATTCCATCCCCACCAAGTGCAAGGGCAGAAAGTCCACTCTATCCAAAGGCATAGATAGAAGGATCCTTCTCTTGACACAAGGATATCTTTTCAGTCCAGGCTTCTGTTTCCATGGTTCTGCCCTTGAATTCATTTTTTGTTCAATTCTTTCTTTCTCTGTTCCTTTCAGTCCAGGCTGGAAGTTCTTCTGCTCACAAAATACTCAAAAACCTTGATCACTTTGCATGTACTTCAAGGAGGTGCAAGCCATCAGACAAAAGAATCTTCCACAATCTTCTCTAGAAAAATATATTTCCAATCCTGCCTTCTTACTAGATCTGGGAGTCTATATGCCTAGTATCCTTTGCAAAGGGTGATTCAACCAAACCCTACTGTAAGGCTGCATTCTCTGGAGACTTACTTCTTGAAAGTTCAGGGAGTGCCCTGTTAGAATCTTTTCTGGCACTAGTCTCAGAACATCTTATCTGAATAGGCTGAGAATTTTCCAAATCCTCAGTTGCTGGTTCCTTTGTGCTTATCATTTCTGTCCTTAACTTATTCCTTCCCTCTTTTATTATTCTATAACCATCAAGGAAAAACCAGGGTATACCTTCCAAATTTAGCTTAGAAATCTACTCAGCTAATATCTAAGTTCATTTCTTACAAGTCTTACCATCCATTTGACACCAAAACACAATTCTACCAAGTTCTCTGCTACTTTATTACAAGGATCACCTTTATATCAGTTTCCAATAATACATTCATTATTCCTGTCTAAGACCTGACTTGAATCATCTTTAACATCCCTATCCTTAATATTTTGATGATGACAAATTATGTACTCTCTCATAAGGTAGAAAGGTTCTCTATTACTCTAACATTTCTTAGTCCTCACCTGAATGCCTTTAATGTCCATATTTGTGCTGATAATCTCTTTAACACAATCTAGGCTTTTACTATCCAGCACCTCAAAATTCTTCTAATCCCTACCCATTACCCAGTTCCAAAACTCCTTCCACAGTTTTTTGGTATTTGTAATTGCAGTACCCCACTGCTGTTACCAAAAACTGTCTTAGGATTGCCAGGCTGCTGTGACAAATACCATGCAATGGATTGACTTAAACAACAAGAACTTTATTGGCTCACAGTGTTAGAGGCTTGAAGTCCAGTATGAAGACTTTACAAGGCCATGCTTTCTCCTCAATGCCTGTGGGATTATGATAAAAGCTTGCTGCAACCCTTGGAATTCCTTGGCTTGCACTTTTTAATTTGTGCCTTCTCTTTGTCATACAAAGTGCTACAAATAGAAGGTACTAATGGATATGATTAATGGTATAAATATACAAATTAAAAGATAGTTTTCAGAGTGGATAAAAAACAAGAACCAATCCTATAGTGTTTATAAGAAATCCATATTAAATGTAAAACATAAGTTGAAAGCAAATGGTGAAAGAAAGGTGTACCATATAAACACTATCCAAAATAAACATGGATCAGCTGTATTAATTAGACAAAGCAGATTTCAGGGCAAGGAAAATTATTAAGACAGAGGAGAATTATATAATGAATAAGTGGTCAATTCTCCAAGAAGCCATAACAATCCTTAACATGCATGTCCCTAGCAAAAATCACTGAATAATGTAAGGCAAAAGTTGATAAAACTACAAAGGGGAAATTGACCAATCTACTATTAGAATTGGAGACTTTAACAACCCTATTTGACAGATCCATCAGGCAGAAAATCAATAAGGATATAGTTGAACTGAACAACAATATTAAGCAGCTGGATCTAATTGATGTTTTTAGAATACTTCATTCAATAAAAGAGAATAAAAACTCTGGAACATATGCACCTTAATAAATTTATATGAATAGAAATCATACAAACTATGTTTTCAGAGCACAAAATTGAACTAGAAATCAATAACCAAAATAGAGCTGGAAGATCCCGAAATATTTGCAGATTAAACAATATATTTCTAAACAGAACATTGATAAATGAATAACATTTTAGAGAAATGTTTAAAAGATACTTGAAATAAATAAAATAGAAAATACAATATCAAATTTGAGATATAGAAAAAGTAGTTTTTTGAAGGCAATTTATAGAATTAAATACATATATTAAAGAAGGTAAGATTTAACATCAATAATCTAATTTTCAATCAGAAAACTAGAGAATGAAGGCCAATTTAAACTTAAAAACATAAGAAAATAAATAAAATATTAGAGAAGAAAAAAATGGAATTAAAAAGAGGAAAAGAATAGTGAAAATCAACAAAAATCAAAAGGGTATTCTTTGAAAAGATAAAATTGATAAACTTCTAGCTAGGCTAAACAACAATAAGAGAAAACACAAGTTACTGTTGTTAGATATTGAAAAGGTGTCATCTCTTATGATCCTATATACATTTAAAAGATAATAAAATAATATTATGACCAAACTGCTTCCAAATCTGATAACTCAGATGAAATGCAAAAATTCCTTGAAAGATTCAAACCACAGAAACTCCCTCAAAGAGAAAAAGACAGCTTTAATAGGCGTATTACATTAAAGAATTCAAATTAATTATTAATATCATTCCCCCAAAAAAGTAAAAAGTACCAGGATCAGATGATTTCACTAGTGAATGTCACCAAACATTTATGACAGAATAGTGTTAATTTTCCATAGTTTGTTCCAGGAAATAGAAGCAGGGGGAGTACATTCCAACTCACTGTATAAGGTGAGCATTGCCCTAATACTAATCTCATAAAAACACAATTTTCAAAACAAAAACAACTACAAATCAGTTCTCCAACAAATCTCCAATAAAGGAAATCAGGGACTCTTGGAGAAATGGTATTTCCATGAACAAAGATACAAAAATCCTCAACAAAATATTAGCAAATCCAATGGAACAATATACAAAAAGAATACACCCCAGTCATATGTGAATAATTCAAGGTAACTGGTTTATCATTCAAAAATCAATCAATGTAATTCACCACACCAAAAAACAAAAGAGAAAATTTGTAAGATCATATCAGTAGATGCAGTAAATGTTTGACAATATCCAACACCCATTCACAATAAAACATAGGCAAGAGAGGAACATCCTCAGCTTTATAAAGAACATCTACAAAACCCTACTGTTAACATTATACTTAATTGTGAGAAACTAGATGCATTAGCTCTAAGATTGGGAACAAGGCAATGATATCCTATTTCCCTGCCCTATTCAACATCATACTGGAAGTCCTACCTAGTGTAAAAAAGATAGGAAAAGGAAATAAAAGATATACAGATTGGGAAGGAAAAATGAAATTGTTTTTTGTTCTCAGCATTAATGTCTACACAGAAAATCCCAAGGAATCAACAACAACAAAATTCTGAAATTTATTAGCACATGTAAAAATGTAACAGGTTATAAAGCCAATATATAAAGGGAATTGCTTTCATATAAACTAGCAATGAACAAGAGAAATTTAAAATTAACAGCATGAAAAACAGATAGGCAAATATAGATCTAACAAAGTATAAAAAGGATGAAATGTGAAAAACTAAAAATTACTAAAGAAAGAAATCAAAGATCTAAATAAATGAAAAGATGTTCTGTGCTCATCAATTAAAGGACTCTATTTTTATTATGTAAATTATTCCTAACCTGATGTTTGTATGGAAAAAAAAATCCCAAACAATATCCAAGCAACCTATTTTGTGAATATGAAAAAAATGGATTCAATAGTTTATATGAAAAAGCAAATAACCCAGAATACCCAACATGAAAAAGAAAAATTTTAACTTGAAGCATTGATACTACCCAACTTCAAGTTGAATTATACAGCTACAGTATTCAAGAGCATGTTGTATTGGCATCAGAATAGATGGAACAGAATAGAAAGCCCAGAAATAAATATCCCCACACAGAGTAAACTGATCTTTGATAAAGATCTTTCTACAAATGTATAAAGAATATATAGTTTTCTCAACAAATGGTATAAGAAAAATTTGATACCTATATGTGTGAAAATGACTTTAGACACAAATCATACATATTTCACAAAAATTAATGTAAAACAGATCATATATCTAAATATAAAATGCAGTGTTTTAAATCTACTAGAATAAAACATAGGAAAGATGTATCTGGCCTTTGATTTGGTGAGGGTTTTAGATACAATATTTAAAATATGATCAATAAAAAACAAAAAAATTAACTTTATTAAAATTAAAACCTTCAGTTCTGCAAAATAAAATATTAAAAGAATCAAAATATAACCCACAGACTGGGGAAATATTTTCAATATGTATCTCTGTTAAGGACTTATATTCAAAATACACAAAAAAACTATTAAAACTCAAGAATAAGAAAATAAAAATGAAAATGATCAAAATATCAGAACAGGCATCTCACTAAATGAGATACATAGAAGACAAAAAAGCATATGGAAAGATGCTTTACATTATTTGTCACTAAGGAATTGCAACTTAAAGCAATTACCAGACAACACTAGCTAACATTAGATGTTTAAACTCTCCCCTAAAAAATATGTTGGTGAGGATGTGATACAGCCAGAATATTTATTCATTGTATTCCTAGGTATTTACCCAGTTGAGTTGACAGCATGCCCACCAAAAACCTGAAACCAAATGTTTATAGCAGCTTTATTCAAATTGCCAAAAACTGGAAATGACTAAGAAGTTCCTCAATAGGTGAATGGATAAACAAACTGACAATGGTATATTATTCAGTAATAAAATATAAATGAGCTATCAAGCAAAAAAAAAAAAAAAAGAATAAAGGAAAAAGAAAACAAAACATGGAAGGACCTTAAGTGCCTATTGATAAGTGAAAGATGCCTGTCTGAAAAAGCTACATTTTCTGTATGATACAAATTATACCACATTTCAGAAAAGACAAAACTATAAAGATATTAAAAATTCAGTGCTTGCTAGAGCCTCAAGGGCAGGGATGTAGGGATAAATAGACCAATAATGAAGCAGAGGTGGGTTAGGAGGTGAAGTATTTGGTATGCAATTAGTGACAGATACATGATATTATGCATTTGTCAAAATAAGTAGCAAAGTACAGCATAAAGATAAAACTTACTGTATGCAAAGTAGAAAAAAGGTCATCTAGGAAGTTGAGGGATACCAGGAAGGAATGCAAAATCTAACTGTATCACAAAGGTATAAAGCAACCTCACTGAAGGGGAAGAAATGCTGACCTAAGTAATTTTGGAAATAATTTTGGAAGAGTGGCATCTTTAAGACTGAAAGCACTGAAAAGCAAAAGCAGCTGGACATAAGCATAGCACTCTAGTTTATAAGGATTTTTCCCCATGTGGGTACAGATTAAACATTCCGATACTACTATATACACATATTAGAAATGAGTAATTAAATAAATGGATGGTAGATGATGGAAGCCAGATTTTCTCACTGTTCAAATAGATTAGATAAAACAATGGCAGGAAGCTTGAGTGATCCAGGTGATAAAGGAGTAGAGTTAGAGACAGTTTGAACTGATGATTAGCTTTAGCTAATATAGAAAAAAATGATTACTTGTAAAAATATAGACTTGTGTATATGCATGGATTAGAATAAACATATATATTTTTTTGCTCTCACAGCTGCAAAGGCCTAATATAGATAGCTTACCAGAAGTAATAAGAAAACCCAGTCCTAGATATTGTTATTCATACCATTCTCCTATGAAAGGAAAACAGAGATTCTTGGAGAAATGATTGATTCTAGGACTGGGGTAGGATATTTCAAAGGTGAACTGGGGCATCTCATAGTGCCTGAAATAAAGTAAATACAGGGAAAAGATTTCTTTGTAAGCAAATAGAGAGAAAAAAAGTTATGAGGACATGTTAACAGGGTACATAAGCACCAAGTTTCCAATGGCCAAAGCTGAAATAATTTGAGCAACAAAATAAAGTGGTATTGATAATATTATCTCATAATCTATAAAAAATATTCCACCATGGTGTGGTGTATTGGTGTATTGGTAAAGGGGTGTTGTAAGGGAATTCTACACATGTGCATGGTTATTTTGTAAGTTCACAACCTCTGTAATAAAAATATATTTAAAAAACTAATAGGGTGGGTTGGTGGAAAAAATAAAACAAATGTAAGAAATGGACTATATTTAGTAGTAATATTTTGATGATCCTCTTGCATAGTTTCCAACAAAAGTTTCATAGCAATGCAAGGTGGTGGTGGTGGGGTGATATATGGAACCCCTGTATGATGTTGTACATGTTTATTTTGTAAGTTCAAAACTTTTACTATACATTTATTGTTTATGTATGTTCATGTATGAATGATATATTTCAATAAAATTTTAAAAACAAAGTGTATCGGATTATACCCAAAGTATGAAATAAATATCCATGAGTCAATACTGATATAAATAACTCATTCAATTAATTAATTAATGGGAAAGAATAGACAAATCTCCTATTCAGCAGAATTGTAAATAATTTTTGTAGATATTCTGCTCTCCAGGAGGGGAGCATAACTTCCCACTTTTTAAGTTTGAACTGCACATAGAGATTTCCTTCAGAAAGTAGAGTATGGAAAGTGGAGGGAGTTACCATCAACAGTAAAAAATCATATTGATAGTATGTATGTGTGACAGGGTATGATGAAAACGACACTTTACCTCTGTCATTTTCCTACCCCAAAACCACTACCCTAGTTTCACTATGGGTAATAAAAGATAAGACAAAGTTCTATGAAGGAACATCCTACAAAATACCAGAATTACTCAAAATTGTCAAGGTCATTGTATTAGTCAGGGTTCTCTAAGGAAATAGAATCAACAAGAGTTATTTGTCAATAGTATTTGATTTCCTAAGAGACTCTCAGGCAGCTGTGGGGATGCACAAGTTCAGGTTCCGCAGGCAGGTTGCAACCAGGGACTCTGATGAAAGTCCAAAGAAGGTTCTTGTTGAGTTCTGGGAGACACTGTCCAAAGACGAGTGGGGAAATTCTCACTCAATGCTGGAATCACTTCCCCTTTTAAGGCATTCAACTGATTGAATAAAGCATCACTCATTGCTGATGCTAATATCCCTGATTGATGTATTCATAATCAGTTATCTATGATTTACCACTGCAGTAAAGCCAATGATGACTAAAGTTCATAAATGCCCTTGTATTACAGTTAGCCCAATGCTTGCTTGACCAAACGACAGGGCACAATTACCTGGTCCAGTTGACGCAATAGCCTAACCCTCACAGTCCACCCTTTGTCAACTTGGCAATGATACACATTACCTTAAACCATACTTAGTCTGTAAGTAAATACAATGATAGACATGCATATATATTTATTTCTTCCTAACAATGCTCAACTCTCCTGCATACAACCAGAAACACATTAATTCCATACAGAAAAGGGTGCAAGTTCTTGAGAAATATTTACTCTCAAACATGACATCCTCAAAAATTATGACATGAAACTGACATAACTTGTTATACGATAAGGGAAAAGTTTTGGGAAGAAGACAAAGACATTCATTTTGGGTACACATACAATCATCATCATAATGAAACAAGAAAGAAAGATCCTTGACCATTACAGTCCTCATTTCTGTAATTGGTCACATGGTCGAAGTTCATATTTATCACTACCTTCCACTACCAGTCCATGTTTCCATTACCTTCAGCAAGCACTTCAGCTGGCCATTGTTCTTTGCCTGGTGGGGTGACACAAACTTTCATTCCTGAAGATTCTGGGCCATTGTTAGTCCTGCTTGGATTGTGTTGCTGCAATTTTCCATTGACTTTAATCATAGGACATGGCACTACCAGAAGATGATCTAGATGATCTCCTATATTCCAGGCAAACTCTTCTTTACCCCCATTATGTAGATGCAGTCCTATTTCTCCTTGATAGTCAGTATCAATCACCCCAGCCAGTATAGTAATTCCCTTCTTAGACTACTGATTCAGAGGTAAAAGGAGCCCAGAGTGGCCAGGTGGCAGTTTTAACTTCCAGTTTATTGGAATCATTGTTGTATTCCCTGGCAACAGCACTCCTCCTTTTGGTACTAAAACCTATAAACCAGCAGAGTTTGAGGTTGTAGGGACAGGAAGCAAAAATTTTCCTAGTGGGTCACTAGAGGTAATAGTGAATGGTGTCACTCCCATTTTCACCTCTTGATTCCAGGATCATGGATTCTGGTTATGGGAGAAAAACAGCACCATAGAGTGGATGCTGATTTAGAGCATACACAGCCTCCTGGAGAACATTGCCCCAGTCCAGTTAGGCATTGCCACCTAATTGGTGCCATAATTGAGTATTTAAAAGGCCATTCCACCATTCTATCAATCCAGCTGCTTCAGAGTGATGGGGAACATGGTAAGACCAGTGAATTCCTTGTGCATGTGCCAATTCCCAAATATCATTTGCTGTGAAATGGGTTCCTTGATCAGAAGCAATACTGTGTGGAATGCCATGGAGGTAGATAAGACATTCAATAAGTACAAGGATGGTAGTTTTGGAAGAAGCATCATATACAGGAAATACAAACTCATATCCAGAGTATATGTCTATTCCAGGTAAAACAAATCGCTACCCCTTCCATGGTGGAAGTGGTCCAATGTAGTTACCCTGCCACCAGGTAGCAGGTTGGTCACCTGGAGGAATGGTGCCATATTGGGGGCTGAGTGTGGGTCTCTGTTGCTAACAGATTGGACACTCAGCTGTGGCTGTAGCCAAGTCAGCCTTGGTGAGGGGAAGTTCATGTTGGTATCAGGAGTGGGGAACTGCTTTTGCAATTACTAGAATGCTCGGACAGTTTTATAAATGGGTAGGGGGTATTTTTTGGAAAAATTTTGAAATACTTGGAAAAAAAGACCTACCATGCTTTGAAGAGACTGTTGATAACAATATGGATGCTAAAGAAACTTTTTATAATGCCTTAGAAGTAAATGATGAAACTATTACTGGAAACTGGAGGAAAGGCAATCTATGTTTTAAAGTTGCAGAGAACTTAGCAAGATTAACTCCTGTTATTTTATGGAAGGCAGAACTTGAAAATGACAAACCTGGACATTTAACTGAAGAAATTTTCAAAGTAAACCTGGAGAATGTGGCTTGGCTTCTGCTTACAGCTTATAGCAAAATGCTCAACAAGAGAGATATACTGAGGACTGACCTGTCAGGAACAAAGAAAACAGAAACTAATTTTGGAAATTCCAAGCCTCCGGAAATCAACCTTCCAGAAGAAAGTACTCCATTGGAGGACTTAACTAAACTTGGAACTTTTAAATCAGGATTAAAGATGCAGTTATCTCAGAGAGGCTTGTAGAAAGTCTTACTGTCTGATGGCTTGGACCCCTGCTTCTTGCATGCTAAACCAACAAGGCTTTTGAGAGAAATGTATGAACAAAACCACTGTCAGCATGGAAAGGAGGTATTGAAGAAGAAACAGCTTTAAGAGGAAAACCATGGAAGTTGAGATCTGGAATTAAGACATCACCTTGAGCCAAGAGAGGAACTCCACCCATGTTTAGAGAGAGGGTGATTTTGCCCCAGCAGTTAAAGAGGGTTGATGTTCCCACCTGATGTTCTGGGAAAGTTTTGCCTCCCCAGGGTGCAGAGAGGGTGGTGCACATTCCCCAAAGATTATGACCATTAAGGACAGCTCCCCATAGGTCTGAGAGGGTAGAGCCTGCATGCAAAGGTTAGGGAAGACCAGGTGGTCAATTTGTTGCTCTGAGAAGGTTTAGCCTGTTTGCCAAAGGTTAGTAGGAATGTTGTCTTCACATCACTGTACTAGGGGGGTTAAAACTCTAACCCAGAGTTTGGGTAAGGTGTGGCAATCACCCCAACACTCTTGCAGGGTGAGGTCTGGAACTTGGTTGACACCCAGATGCTTGGTGAGGGTGGAACCAAGAAAATGGCCATTGGGCAAGCATGTGGAAAGGGTGGGTGCCCACAAGGCACCAAGAAGAAGAAAGCATCATCTTAAGAATGACTCTCAGTCTGAAATCTAATGAAGGATGCCCTGCAGTTTTACTGAACTGTAGAGGACCCATGACTCATGTTTCCCTCCTTATTGTATGAAAATGTTTCTCTTTTGTCTGTCCATTTCGGTATTGGAAACAGATAAATTGTTTTTTAAGTTTCAGATGTCTATAGCAGACAGGACTTTGCCCCAAGATGAACTGTATTTCTTTAAATTGATTGTGATATGATTTAGTACTTGTAGTCTTACTGATTTAAGGTTTCTTTTGAATATTGTAATGTCTTTTTGGAATTCAGAGAGTGGAGTGCAGCAGTCTGACATGTTTATGGATTCCAAAAATAGATATTAGATTATGTCTGTAAACTGGTCTGAACCTGGGCATAATTAAGTTATGATTAAGGCTTTGATTAGACCACATTATTAGGGCCCAGTCAAAAGGCTTGGCAAAGGGCAGAGTTGAGAATTTTTGATGTTGGAGTTTGATGCTGAAGTCTAAAGCTGGAGCCCTGGAAAGTAAGCTCACAGAGGAAACAGAAGCAAGCCCCAGGAAGACAGGAACACTGAGCCCAAGATGAAGTAAGCCCTGGAAGAGAGGAACCCAGGAAGCCTGAACCCTCTCAGATGTTGGTAGCCTTCTTGCTCCAACCCATGAAAACAGACTTTGGTGAGGGAAGTAACTTATGTTTTTTGGCCTGGTATATGAAAGCCCCTACTCCAAATAAATACCCTTTATAAAAACAGACCAATTTCTGGTATTTTGCATCAGAACCCCTCTGACTGACTAAAAGAGTCATTAAAAACAAAAAAGTCTGAGAAACTGTCACAGCCAAGAAGAGTCTAAGGAGGCATAACAAGTAAATGGAATGTATTATCCTGGATGGGATCCTGGAACAGAAAGTGGTCATTAGATAAAAGCTAAGGAAGTATGAATTGAGTAAGGATTTTAGTTAATAATAATGTACTGATAAGATAACGGTTAATTTATTTTAACAAATGCACTAAACTAATGTAAGATGCTAATAATAGGGGAAAGTCTTTGTGGGATATATGGGAACTCTATAATAACTTTTCATTTATTCTGGAAATCTAAAGTGGTTCTGAAAAGCATAGTCTATGTTAAAAATGAACATGTGAATAAGATATGCAAATCCTGAAGAGGATTACCAAGTTCAGAAGGACTTTAATGATAAAGCTTTGATATAAAATGTCAGGGGCTCCCTCTTTGGTAACTAAAATAATACAAAATAATTCATCTGACATAATTCCAAATTTAAAGACATTCTTTTATGCTTGCAATTCAATGATGTATGAAAAATTTGGTAGGAGATCTAATGAGAATGGTAGATTTTAGAAAAGCCTATCATCTAAAAGATATAATTTCAGAAACAAGTTGGACCTCAAAGAACAAACATTTATTATTTTTGATTCACTGAAAGTAACACTTGCAACTTATCATGAGGCTATCAATGCACTTAGGAGACATAATGCACTTAGGAGACATAATTCCTATACTTTTTAAATAAAGAATGGGGGAGATTAAGAACTATTGTGCATTTAAAGGTTTGAGTGAGGAGATTAAAGTTAGATGTGAATGATCTGACTCATGATGTATATATGTACTCAATAAATGTTAGTGACAATTAGGTAGTAAGTATTATTCTCCTCATTTTGTGAATGAGAAAACTAAAACTCAGTGATGTTAACTTTCTCATGAATTCTAATATATTTTAGTCTAGCTTAAATATTTGAACTCTCATGATAAGATGGGACCTGCAAAGATTCATCAGAAACAAAAAATAAAAGTCCATGTAAAGTAGTGAAAAACATCCAAGTCCATACAATATTTTAGAATCATAAAAGGAAGAATAATATTCTTGTATAGATTTCGATGCTTTTTTTCACCACTTTATATGGACTTCTTCCTTTTGAGCATAAATTTGTTCACAGAACACCAATATCAGGACTGATGGAGAGAAACAAAAACTGGGCTTTTCCATAATCTTATTTGAGCACAGACAAAAGCAGCATTGTCCAAACCTCAAAAATAACAAAACGTCCCCCTCTCCCAGGTGTCAAGGGTGAACTGTTACTCCTTTATTATTTACAGAATTAACCCCATCTCCATTCCTCTTGCTTCTAGATAAAAAGGAAATTAAGAAGTAGAAAAAACATTTAAGCTATAGAAAGTACCAATAAGAAACTCCCAAAAGAAAACTCCCTTCATCAAAACTAATTTGCGTATCAGTCTTTTGTATGCCTATATCTGGAGTTCTTCCAGTATTTAGGTCCAACATTTCCTCAGTTATGTCAGTAATTTTGGTCACCCATTTTCATTAGAAGCAATTCTTCTGTGATATAGTTCCCAAGCAAATTAAGGTTTCTTTTTCTTCTTTTTCTTTTCTTTCTTTTTTTCAGATAGAAAGGAAATTTTCAATTTCTTACCTATTCTACAAATCATGCGGAAATTCCAGAACACAGTATCTCAGCTAGTAATTCATATTAGAATAACGAGGGGAATATTGAAGAAAGGGTGAGTCTGTGTCTCACCCTTGCAAACTGTTACTTTGTATGTCTATGGCAACACTCAGCCACTTACACAAATCTCCAGAGGATTAAGACCCATCATGTTGAAATATTTTGGGTACCAATCCTTAAGCTAAATACAGTACAATTTGGTAGAGTTTGATAATTTTTTAAAAATTTTGCTTCAAATAAAACTTATATTCAACTTTTTTAACTTATACAGTTTTATTCTTTTGAGAAGACAGTTTCAAAACATTAGTTACGTCTTTGAAAATGGACTTTGAGAAACTAAGTCTGTTGCCTCAGGAAACTATTTCTAATTTAAGCAATCAAAATAGTGTCCAGGTAGGGTTAAAATAACTCTTTACTGTAAAAACAATGTGCACATTAAACATCCAGCAGTAATTGGAGAGGTATATATTTTAAAATATACTTGAACACATTTTTAGTAATTGTATTGTGACTTAAGTGCATCATGTGGTTTTACCATGGAGGAAGGTCTTAGAAGAGTTGCAACTATTATCAACCTTCCAAAAATGTCTTCAACATCTCCATTTGTTACCTTGGAAATTACACATTTGCTTTGCACTACTGGTCACTGGTAGACCTTGGAAAGAGCATGTCAGCAAAATGCTCCAAATTCTAGCTTGAACTATTATATAGGGTAAATCAACACACATATTTTGATAAGTCATAGCAGGAAGAGTGGTTTTCAAAGGTAAAATATGTAACTTATAGAGATGTTTAAAGGGTTTTGTTACTTGTATGTTTTTTTAATATAGTTTTATTAATATGTTTCAAAATTGATTTGTTTTTTAAAAAAAGATTTTGCTTCAATCTGATTTTATCTGCCTTTTATAGACAATTTCTGGCCGAATCTACTCTTTAGAGAATATGAGAAGACATGGGCACTAAGAGACAGGTATAGGGGTATTTATAGAACCATTATCTTTAATACACAAAAACTAGGGGAAACCTATCATCAGAAAATGGAAAAAAAGATCTATTCATATAATAATATAGTATATAGCAATGAAAATGAGTGAACTACAGCTGAGGTAATGTATTTTGAAGAAACAAGATGTCAAAAAATACATTTTATATGTTCTCAATTTCATGAATTTCAGATGCAGATCTAAGAATATATGCTGATAGGGATATACACTTTTATAGTAAATCCACAAAGGGACAAAAAACATTTATTTATTTACTTTTGAAATTTTTTATTAAAGAAGTTATAGGTTTACAGAACAACAATGAATATAATACAGAATTCCCATATACGACACTACCATCAACACCTTGCATTATTGTGGAACATTTGTTACAATTTATGATAGCACTTTTTAAATAATTATATTAATTTTCAACAATAGTTATCTTTGTTACAATTTATGAAAGATTATTAAACTCATACTTTCTTCCATAGTTTACACTAGGTGTACTTTTTCCATATATTATTAACAACTATATTAATTTCATACATTTGATATAATTCATGAAAGAACATTCTTACACTTGTGCTGTTAATTGTAGTCCATTGTCTACAATACAGTTCACTGTGCTATATAGTTCTGTTTTATCTTTTTATTCAAGTAACATACAATCTAAAGTTTACCTTTTTAACCACATTCATCTATATAATTCAGTGCTGTTAATTACATTTGCAATAATATACTATCACTACCACCATCCATTTTCAAACCTTTATAATTGACCTAAATAGAAATTCTGTACAAATTAACTATCAACTCTCCATTCTTTAACTCCAATATATTCCCTGGTAATCTATAATCTAGATTCTAATTCTTTGAGTTTGCTTATGATAATTAGTTCATATTAATGAGGTCATACAATTTTGTCCTTTTGTGTCTGGCTTATTTCACTCAGCATAGTGTCCTCAAGGTTCATCCATGTTGTTGTATACATCAGTACTTCATTCCTTTCTATGACTGAATAACATTCTATTGTATGTATTTACCACATTTTGTTTATCCATTCAACAGTTGATGTACAATTGGCTTGCTTCCATCTTTTGGCAATTGTGAATAATGCTACTATGGACATTCGTGTGCAAATATCTGAGTCCCTGATTTCAATTATTCTGGGTATATAACTGGAAGAGGGATTGGTGGGTCATATGCTATTTCTATTTTCAACTTCTTGAAGAACTATCTTCCATAGTGTCTACACCATTTTATATTTCCACCAACAATAAAAGAGTGTTCCTATTTCTCTACATCCTCTCCAATACTTGTAATATCTATTTGTTAATAGTAACCATTCTAGTTACTGTGAAATTATCTCATTGTGGTTTTGATTGGCATTTCCCTATAGCAAGTTATGTTTAAAATCTTTTCATGTGCCTTTTACTCATTTGTATATCCTCTTTGGAGAAATGTCTGCACAAATCTTTTGCCCTTTTTATTTGGGTTGTTTGTCTTTTTACTGTTGAGATGTAGGATTTCTTTATATAATCCGGATATTAAACCCTTTCCGGATATGTGGTTTCCAAATATTTTCTCCCATTCAGTAGGTTGTCTTTTCACTTTTGTGAAAAAGTTCTTTGATGCATAAAAGATTTTAATTTTGAGGGGATACCATTTATCCATTCTTTCTTTCATTGCTTGTGCTTTGGATGTAAACTCTAAGAAATCATTGCTGATCTATAGTTTCTTTGACAAGTTTTATAGTCCTGTTTCTTTAGGTGTTTGATCCATTTTTAGTTGTTTTTGGTATATGGCTTGAGATAGTGGTTCTCTTTCATTCTTTTGCATAGGTATTCTCAGTTCTCCCAGTACCATTGATTAAAGAGGTATCTAAGCCCCCCCCCACTTGATGTGGTATGAAGAAGAGATATGGTGTGGGGGCATTTTCAGGATTTGGAGTTGTCCTGGGTGGTGCTGCAGGGATGGATGCTGGACGTTGTGTGTCCTGCCATGGCCCACTGGGTAGACTGGGGGAGAGTGTGGACTACAATGTGGACCACTGTCCATGTGGTGCAGCAGTGCTCCAGAATGTATTCACCAGGTGCAGTGGATGTGCTGCAATGATGGAAGAGGTTGATGTGGGACAGATGGGGGTTATATGGGGACCTCATATTTTTTGAATGTAACATTTAAAAGAAAATAAAGAAGAAATTTATACTCATGCAGTTACTCTCAAGGTAAAAAAAAAAAAGAGGCTATGGTTTCCCAATTGAGTGGACTTGGCAGCCTTATAAAAAATCAGGAAGGTACGCCAGCGGCCAGAGGACTGCGGCAGGCTAAGGACCCAGTGCGGAAGAAGCCTTGTAGCCTTGGGTACGGCGAGCTGGTGAATACGTATTGTTAAACGAGTCCACTGTGTGGTGTTTCTCTTAGCAGCCTGGCAAACCGAGACACCGCCCTAATGGGGTTGAGGCTCTTCTTGGCGGGCTTTTTGGCCAGGATTTGGGGCGCGGCAGGGTGGTGCCCTGTGAAGGCTGTATACCTGGGAGTTTGCCAGTGTCCATTGTACGTCAGGGTATTTCAGTTTTTCAATATGTTAATGACCATGAAATGTTATTGTGTAGGCCATCCTGAAAATACTGTTCAAGGAAGCAAAATCTACAAATTATGCTTTTAAGAAGAAAAAAAAAAAATAAAAAAATAAAAAATCAATTGGCCATGAAGTGATGGCCTGTTCTGAACTCTCAATTTTATTCCATTGGTCAATACCTTTTCTTGTGCCACTACTATGCTGTTTTCACCACTGTAGCTTTGTAATATGCTTTAAAGTCAGGAAGTGTGATGTATCAGTCAGCAAAAGGGGCACTGATGCAAAATACCAGAAATTGTTTGGTTTTTATAAAGGGTATTTATTTGGGGTAGGAGCTTAGAGAGACCAGGCCATAAAACATATATTGCTTCATTCACCAAGTCTATTTTCACATGTTGGAGCAAGAGGGCTGCTGATGTCTGCAAGGGTTCAGGCTTCCTGGGTTTCTCCCTTCCTGGGGCTTGCGTTTCTTTCTTCTCTGTGCTTAACTTCCTGGGACTCCAGCTTAAGGCTTCAGCATCGAACTCCAAAATCAAAACTACATCAAAAACCCCCAACTCTGTCCTTTGCCATGCCTTTTATCTGTGAGTCCCCACTCACCAAGGGGTGGGGACTCAATGTCCTAATGATATACCCAATTAAAGCCCTAATCATAAGTAAATCAGGCCCAGGTTCAGATCAGATTACAAACATAATCCAGTATCTATTTTTGGAATTCATAACCATATCAAACTGCTACATGTGAGTCCTCCAACTTTGATCTTTTTTCCAAGATGTTTTCAGTTATGTGGGGCTTCTTTCCCTTCTAAATAAATTTGATAACTGGCTTTTCCATTTTGGTGCAGTAGGCTGTGGGAATTTTGACTAGGATTGCATTGAATCTGTAAATCATTTTGGGTAGAACTGTCTACTTAACAATATTTAGTCTCCCAATCCATGAGCACAGAATGCCCTTTCATTTATTTAGGACTTTTTTGATTTCTTTTAGGAACATTTTGTAATTTTCTGTGTACAAGTCCTTAGCATCTTTGGTTACATTTATTCATACATATTTGTTTCTTTTAGTTGCTATTATAAATGAATTTTTTCACTCTTGATTTCCTATTCAGATTGCTCATTACTAGATTATATAGACACTACTGATTTTCATGTGTTGATTCTGAACCCTGCCACTTTGCTGAATTTATTAGCTCTAGTAACTTTGATGTATATTTTTCAGTACTTTTTAAAAATTTTTTTGTTTTTTTGTCTTTATTTTTAAAATATTACATTAAAAAATATGAGGTCCCCATATACCACCTCACCCCACTCCTCCCCCCATAACAACAACCTCCTCCATCATCATGAGACATTCATTGCATTTGGTGAATACATCTCTGAGCACCGCTGCACCTCATGGTCAATGGTCCACATCATAGCCCACACTCTCCCACAGTCCACCCGGTGGGCCATGGGAGGACATACAATGTTCGGAAACTGTCCCTGCAGCACCACCCAGGACAACTCTAAGTCCCGAAAACACCCCCATATCACATCTCTTCCTCCCACTCCCTACCCCCAGCAGCCACCATGGCCACTTTCTCCACACCAATGCCACATTTTCTTCGATTACTAATCACAATAGTTCATGAATAGAATATCAGTAAGTTCACTCAGTACTTTCTATGTATAGGACTATGTCATCTGCCAATAGTGAAAATTTTGCTTTTTCCTTTCCTATTTTGATGCTTTTTATTTCTTTTCCTTACCCAATTGCTTTGTATAAGGTTGAATAACAGTGGTGACAGTGGGTATTTTTGTCTTATTCCAGATCTTAGATAGAACAATTTCAGTCTTTCACCATTGAGTATATTGTTAATTGTTGATTTTTAATATATGCACTTTCTAATGGGTGAGGAAGTTTCCTTCTATTCTTATTTTCTAAATATTTTTAGTAAGAAAGGATGCTGGAATGTATCAGTTTCCTTTTTTGCATCAATGTAGGTGACCATATGATTTTTCCCCTTTGATTCATTAATGTGGTGTATTACATTAATTGATTTTATTATGCTGAAATACATCTGGGATAAAACCCACTGCATCATGGTGTGTAATGCTTTTGATGTGCTATTAGATTAGATTTGCAAGTATTTTGTTTAAGATTTTTGCATCCAAATTCATTAGAGTGATTAGTCTGAAATTTTCTTTTCTTGTAACATCTTTATCTGGTGATGTTTATTAGGGTGATGTTAGCATCATAGAATGTGTTAGGTAATGTTCCCTCATCTTCAATTTGTTGAAAGAGTTTCAATATGATTTGTATTAGTTCTTATTGGAATGTTTGGTAGAATTCTCCTGTGAAGCCATCTGGTCCTGGGCTTTACTTTGTTGGGAGGTTATTGATGATTGATTTCATCTCTTTTTTGTAACTGATTTGTTGAGGACTTCTATTTCTTCTAGAGCAGGAGTTCTTAACCAGGGGTCCATGAGTTTGAATTGAAATTCAAAAAAAAGCATTATTCTGGGAAGTGGACTTAGCCCAGTGGTTAGGGCATCCATCTACCACATGGGAGGTCTGCCGTTCAAACCTCAAGTCTCCTTGACCTGTGTGGAGCTGGCCCATGCTCAGTGCTAATGCATGCAGGGAGTGCCGTGCCACGCAGGGGTGTCCCCATGTAGGGGAGCCCCATGCGCAGGGAGTGCACCCTGTAAGGAGAGCCACCCAGCATGAAAGAAAGTGCAGCCTGCCTACGAATGTGTGGCACACATGGAGAACTGACACAACAAGATGATGCAACAAAAAGAAATACAGATTCTGGTGCCGCTGACACAACAGAAGTGGACAAAGAAAAACACGCAGCAAACAGACACAGAGAACAGACAACTGGGATAGGGGAGAAATAAATAAAATAGATAAATCTTTTTAAAAAAAGCATTATTCTTGTGGAGATATACAGATGTGATATATTTATTAAGTAATACGCAGTATAGTGTGGACTTAGTAAGGGGTTTGTGGTTTTCACCTGACTGACAGAGGGGTCTGAGGAATAAAAAAGTTAAGAACTCCTGTTCTAAAGATCATGTAGGTTGTCCATGTGTCTAGAAATCTGTCCATTTCATCTAAGTTGTCAAATTTGTTGGCATAGAGTTGTTCATAATATCCTCTTATGATCTCTTTTATTTTTGTGAGGTCAGGGGTGATACTACATCTCTTGTTTCTTATATTATTTATATGCATCTATTATTTTTTCTTCTTTGTTAGTCTAGGGAAGAGTTTGTTGGTTTTATTGTTCTCAAGGAACCAACTTTTGGTTTTGTTGATTTTATTATTTTATGTTTTTGTTTGTTTGTTTGTTCTCAATTTCATTTATTTCTGCTCTAATCTTTGTTATTTCTTTCCTTCTGCTTGCTTTGGGATTTGCTGGAGTTTTCTCTAGCTCCACCAGGTGTACAGTTGGGTCTTTGATTTTAGCTTTTTTAAAAATGTAAGTCCTTAGGGTTATAAATTTCTCTCTCATCACTGTCTTCGCTGCATCCCAAAAGTTTAGCTATGTTGTGTTCTCGATTTCAATCGTCACAAGATAGTTACTGATTTCTCTTACAATTTTTTCTTTGGCACACTGATTATTTAAAAGTGTGTTATTTAACTGTCATATATTAGTGGATTTTCCTTTATTTTCCCTGCTGTTGATTTCAAGCTTCATTCCTTCATAGTTAGAGAAAATGCTTTGCATAATTTCAATCTTGTAAAATTTATTGAGATGTATTTTGTGACACAGAATGTGCTCTATCTGGAGAATTATCCATGTGCATTTGTGAAGAATCAGTTATTTATTGTCAATAGAACAATATTGTCAATTCTTTAGGATAATTCACAAGCTAGGCCTCTGTGATTCTGACAATATTCTATTTTTTGAGCTAATTTGCTTTCTCATAATTTGATCAGTTATATATTTATGTGCTTTCAATGTTCTACCTGTGGTATTCTTCAAAATAAAATGTGTAAGAGGGTTAAAATTATCCATTGTTTAAGAAGTAGCATAATGGAATTTGTAATTTTATATAAATGACCAGGAAGATACCACACATATAAACTTCCAGAATATTAGTAAAGCAGTTTATCATTCGAAGTTGAGAACCTTAATTCTTACATTAGAACAAAAGACTGAAAATTAGTGAAATAAACATCCAGCTCACTGTATTGAAGAATTTCATAATAAAATACTGAAAATAGGAATTGAAGTCAATGAATGATGAAACTGAAAACTGATATATAATAGGGGGAAATGACAAACCAAAAGTGGTTCTTTGGTAAACAAAATAGTTCTGTAATAATTAAAGGCTTTCAATCAATACATAATAATTAAATAATAAATAAATAATTTCAATTCAATCACTACCACCATCAGCATAAGTATAATTAACATAGTTCGGGATTATCAAATAATCAAGGAATAAATAAATATTTTAAAATAAATTTATTGAAGTATATCACTCATATATAAACATACATAAATAATAACTGTATAATAATAGTTGTGAACTCACAAAATAAACATATATAACATCATACGGGACTCTCATAACTTACCCTACCACCAATAACACATTGTTGTTAAATCTTTTTAACTAATGATTAAAAAGCATTGTCAAAATATTAGTGCTAACCAAAGTATTTTCCCCCAACCAACACTATTATTATTATCTTTATATAATTTACATATGAACATACATGAACAATAAAGTGTATAGTAAAAGTTGTGAACTTACAAAGCAAACATGCATGTCATCATACAGGGGTCCCATATGTCATCCCTGCACCAACACCTTGCATTGCTCTGAGATGTTTGTTACACGTTATGAAAGAATATTGTCAAAATCTTACTATTAATCACAGTTTTTATCTTACATTGGGTATGTTTTTCCCTCAATCCACCCTATAATTATTTTTTAAGTATAGTTTTTATGACAGAAGTTGTAAATTTATAAAACAATCATACACATGTGCAGAATTCCCGAACAACACCCTTCCATCAACACACCACACTGTGGTGGAACATTTGCTACAGATAAGATAATATCGTCTGATTGTTACTATGTTCCTAGTGCACATTTAGCTCACATTATCCATACTGCCTCATTATCAACTAGTACATAATTTGCATAGATGCAAGCATAGTATATTATTATTGCTAACTACAGTCCATAGGTTACTCCATCTGTATTTTTTCGATGCTTCTCCACATTCCCAACACCCTGCAGTAGTGATGTACCTTTGCTCTAGCTCACAAAGGACACTCTTGCCTCTGTACCATCAACCACAGTTATCATCCACCTCTTGGATTACTGTGCTTTTCAGGTTCTAGATTATTCTCTAGTATTCTATCAATTGGCATTTACATAACTAGACTACCATTTTCTACCACATACCCATTTATAAACTAGCTGTTACCCACTATGTGTTACCATCCACTCTATACATTTCCAAACTTTTATAGTAAAGCTAATTAAAACTTCTATATACATTAAACATCAGTAGTCCATCTCAGTTCTCCTTTTATCTCCTCTAAGAATCTACCATGTACCACAAAGTCTTGAAGAAATTTTCCTACAATTTATTCCAGAAGTTTTATGGTTCTTGCTTTTATTTTTAAGTTTTTGATCCATTTTGTGTTAATTTTTGGATAAGGTGTGAGATAGGGGTCCTCTTTCCTTCCTTTGGCTATGGATATCCATTCTTTCAGCACCATTTTTTGAATGCACTGTTCTGCTGGAGCTGTGTGGTTTTGACAGGTTAGTCAAACATCACTTGACCATACATGTGAGGGTCTGTTTCTTAACCATCAATTTGATTCCACTGTTCTATGTGTCTGTCTTTATATCAGTACTATGCTGTTTTACCTCTATAGCTAGGCAATATGATTTAAAGTATGGAGATGAGGGTTTGCTATTCCTTTTTATGATGTTTCTGGCCATTCAAGACCCCTTACCCTTCCAAATAAATTTGATGATCATGTTTTCAATTATTTTTTATGCTGGTGGAATTTTCACCAGGATTGCATTGAATCTGTATATCAGTTTGAGTAGAATTGACACCTCAATGATATTTTGTCTTCCAATCCATGAACATGGAATGTTCTTCAAGTTTTAGGACTTTTTAAAATTTCTTTTAATACTGAGTTGCAGTTTTCTGAATACAAGAGCTCTACATCATTTGTTAAGTTTATTCCTGACTATTTGAGTTTTATCTGTCATATTTTATTTTCACCACTCTTTTGACACTTTTAGTTACTTTTATTGACATAATCTTCATTCCTAAACTCTCTTCCAGGCCTCTCTCTCCTTTTTTATTCTTTTCAGGCTCTAGCACACCCTTTACTATTTCTTGAAAATCCAGTCTCTTGCTCAGAAATTCTCTCAGGTTTTGTTTATCTGTGAATATTCTAATCTCGTCCTCATTTTTGACAGTCATTTTGGATATAAGATCTTCGCTGAAACTTTTTCTTTTGTAGTATCTTAAATATATCAGACCACTCACTTGCTTCTATGGTTTCTGGTGAGAAATCAGCACTTAATCCTATTGGGTATCCCTTATATGTTATGCATTGCTTTTCTCTTGCTGTTCTCAGAATTCTCTCTTTGTCTTTAGCATTTGACATTCTGATGAATATGTGTCTTGGAGTTGGTCTATTTGGATTTTTTCAGATGGGAGTATGTTGTGCATCTTAGACATGGGTATCTATAATCTTCAATAGAGTAGGGAAAATTTCTACCATTATTTCTTTAAATGTTCCTTCTGCCCCTTTCCCTTCTCTTCTCCTTCTGGAACACCCATGACATGTATGTTTTCATGCTTTTTGCTGTCTTTATTTCCCTGAGACCTTGTTCAATTTTTTCCATTATTTTCTTTGTCTGTTCTTTTTTATGTTTACTTTCAGAGACCATTTGTTCAAGCTCACCAATCCTTTCTTTTGCCTCCTCAAATATGCTATTATATTTTTCCAATGTTTTTTTTTTAAATTTCATTGATTGCAATTTTCATTCCCATAAGATCTGCTATTTTTCTATGTATGTTTTCAAATTCCTCTATGTGCTCATACAGTGTCTTCTTAACATTCTAAACACTTTAGCCATCTTATTGAATTTATTAAGTAGATTTGTTTGAAAATCTATGATTAGTCATCTCAACTCATTTATGTCATCTGGAAGCTTATCCTGTTCCTTTAACTGGGACATATCTTTCTGTTTCTTGGTATGGATTGTAATTTTTTTTGGTATCTTGGCATCTGGCTTACTAGAGTATTTATTCTGGGTACAATTTTTCTCTTTAGTTTTGGGCTTCCTGTCCTTTCTCCCTTGCTGGTTGTGCAGTAGGAGCCAAGGTTGTAATTGGTGCTATAAGCTATGGAGGCTCAAACTAATTGTGTCAGGAACCAGTGAAGCTTCTTCCAACTTTCTCCTGTACCTGGAGTAGGGACAGAGTCACAGCTGTGTGGAATAATCCAAGTCATGCAGGCCTAGATTGTAGCCACCCAGAGAGGCTAACATAGCTTCACAGCCCTTTCTCCCCTGCCTGGAACAGTGATGGAGCTACAGGTGTGGGCAGTACTCTATGCAGTGCAGGTCAAAGATGACCATAGTTGCTCCGGTAGACTTCTGATTTTCAGTCTTTGCCAGCCAAAGATACCTGCAGTTACCTGGATAGGCTGGTGCAGGGCCCACTGGCCTCCTCCCTGCCACAGGTGGGGCTGAAGCCTAGTCTAGGGCTGCAGGTCTATCTGGGTGAAAGAAACCTGTTCCAACCATCACTGTGATTTTTCGTCAGCCTGGCTTCCCCTCAGGAGGGGGTTGAGTCAAAATGCGGGCCATCAGCCTCTTTCTGACTTGGGCAAATTCATACCCCAGCTGTTCCCAGGGTTAAATCTTAGCCACCTGAGTCTACTAATCAGTAGCTGAAATCAGCAGCCAACCATTCCTTCCTTCCCTGTTTTTGGGAAATGGAGCTTCCAATTCCAGCCACAGAATAACTCTTGGAGTGGCTTGTGCAGCCAGAGTAGGATAATCACCAGCCTCCATGGGTTGGCCAGTAATTTCCTGGAGAGGCTGGTGCATGTCCCCACAGCTTCCTCCCTGCTGAAGGTGGCACTGGGTGGGGCCTAGGCTAGAGCTGCAAACTGATCTGGATGGAAAGAAGTCGGTCCCCAACAGCACTGGGATTTTCCATCCACCCTGTTTCCCCTCGTGCCAGGCATGGAGTTAAGGTGGTAGCTACCAGCCTCTTTCTGACTTGGACAGGCTCAAACTTTAGCTGTTCTCAGAATTATGTTTTAACCCACTGAATTTACCCATCAGTAGGTGAATTTGGTGCCCAACCGTCTTTTCTCCCCTCATTTTTGGGAAGTAGATCTTTCAATTCCAGTCACAGAACAGCTCCTGAGGCAGCTTTTGCCTCCAGTGGAGGATGGGCACTGGCCTCTATGATGTGGAGCAATCTACTTATGGGTCTTCTCTGTGGATGGGTAGTCTCCTCCTGCCATTCCTTCCAGGGTGTTGCAAGATGCTCTTCTGGTCATCTAGAGCACCAAACATGTGCTTCACCTAGTTTCAGAGAGCTCTGGGTGTTTACTAACTGCCTCATAGCAGGAGATGACTCCAGGAGCTCCTTACTCCGCCACCATCTTGCTGGTTGTCTCAATAAATATGATTTTAAATGAAATATGGTAGGTAATACAAAAGAAGGGATAGTGTCCCTATCAGGTAAGGCTCTCCAGAGAAACTGAAACAAAAGTATAAATAGAGAGAGAGAGAGGAGAGAGAGGAGAGAGAGAGAAATTGATTTTAAGATTGATTTTAAGAAATAGACTCACACAATTGTAGGAACTGGAAAGTCCGAAATTCTTAGGCTGAAAACTCAGACTGGATATTTATGTAGCAGTTTTGTGACAGAATATTTTCTTCACAGGAAAAATTCTGTTATTTCTTTTAATGCCTTCCACTGACTGGATGTGGCCTGTTCATATTATCAAGGGTTATCTTTACTTAAAGTCAACTGATTTTAGACATTAATCAGAAAATACCTTCACAACATCTAGACTACCATTTGACAAACAATTGGGCACCATTTCCTAGCTAAGTTGATAACTAAAATTAACCATCACTGTGCCTCAAATCACTGTGAGAGTTTTATTAATTTGGTATAAATGCAGATTAGAGAGTATAAGATAGAGTATGAGATATTAAAGCACAAACCCCAAATAAAATAACAGCATACAAAATCCTGCAATATTTAAAATAAAATATGTCAAAACTAAGTTGAATTCATTTCAGGATTCAAAAATAGTTTAGTGTTAGAAAATATTTTGCTGAAATTTACCATATTTGTGGAGTGAGTTGCTACAACAGTCTTCACGGGAACACAGGTTCAGGGCACAACAGAAAGTTTCAGCAAACTATCCCTTTATTGCCTGTACAATATAAAAATGTCCAGAAAGGGCAAATAATCTTTTTGTCACTTATAAAGCACCAAGATTTCAAAAGTATAAGGGAAGAATTTCCATCATGGCCAGTCCCCTGGGTTGGCTAAAATCTGATCTGGGCTGGGGTGGGTAGATGGCAGCTCCACACACGTCTTCGCGCTGGAAAATAGACCAATCAGTGCTGTTTGAGTGCAGTTTTCATCCACCTCGGGGGTAGGGGCCCTGCCACTGAAATTTCCTGTTCTAATAACCATCTGGGGCTGCTTCTTCCCAGTTTCCAGGTTTAAGGTTTGTCTGGGCCTTTTCATTAGACTTAACATCTCGCCCAGATTGTGGAATGGAAGAGGAAGTGTAGGTGGCTGGAAGGCAGGAGAATGGCTGCTTAGTATGTTAGTGACTTCCCCTGCAAAGGCGGTGGGGTAGGTGAAGTCTGATCAATGACAGTTTAGTTGTCTGCAATTTCTCTAACAGTATTTACAGATTAAATGTGAAATATCTTATGATTATATAAAATACAGAAAACATTCCAAATGAAAACTGAAAGGTTCTTTTATACTTGGAGGAAAAAGGTACTACTTTATCTCCTTAAGTGCATATACTGGTAATTTACAGAAAAGACCCTATCTATATACTAGTGAAACATTAGAGGATTTCCTTTTAAAGTTAGGCATGAGACCAAAATTCACAGTATCTCAATTTATATTCAACATTGTATTGGAAGCCCTGTTGCATTATAAAACAAGGAGAAGATATTTGTGGAAAATAAGATATAAAGCTGTCTGTATTCTAGATGATTTGACTTTCTACAGAGTAAACACAGGAATATCCAAGGGAAAATATAACAATGGTGTTCAGCAAGTTGTTAGTTGTAGAGCAATATACAGAAGTCAGTCGTGCAGGAGAGAGTGTAAACTACAATGTAAACTATAATCCACACTTAGTGGCAATGCTCCAAAATGTGATCACTTGTAACAAATGTATCACACTAATGAAGAATGTGGTTAATATGGGAAAATGTGGGAGGGGTAGAGAGTGGGGCATATGGGAATCTCCTGTATTTTTCAGGTAACATTTATGTAATCTAATTATATTTTTAAAAAATAAAAAAGTTTTAAGAAAAAGTCAATCAATTTCATATATGCTAGCAACAAACTATTAGAAAATGTAATTTAAAATATAATTAACAACGTCATCTTACCTCACTTAAAAATATGGAGAAAATAAAAATAATTGGAGAGGGAAGTGGATGTGGCTCAAGTGGGAGGCACCTCCCTCCCACATCGGAGATCCTGGGTTCAGTTCCCAGTGCCTTCTAAAGAAACAAAGGAAGAGGAACAGACAGAGCAAGTGCAAGCAACAATGGGATGAGGAGAAATAAATAAATGAAATAATTTTTAAAAAAATATAAATTGAGAGCTATACCATGATAAGGGATAAGAAGAACTGCTGTTCAAAATATGTTAACTCCCCTAAAATAAATTTAATGAAAATCCAATCAAATTCCAGCAATACCAATAGTTTTTTCCTTGCTAATGGAATTTGAAAAAAAAAAAATTCCAAAATGTATATTAAAGAGTAAATGTCCAAAATTAGCCAAAGAAATTTTGAAGAAGTTGATCAAGGTAAATGGTTTTGTTCTGTTAGCTGTTAACATATATCACAAAGCTATAATAGTTAAATACTATTTGTTGTTAATGAGGAGATAGAAAATGAGACCAAAGAAAGAGAACAGAGTACCTAGAAATAGGCAATGTGTAAGGATACAGACATATATGAAGAAATACAAAAAAAGCATGGGCTAACTAAAACAAATTCAGGTCAGTGTCTACCTGAGTGGAGGGAATGGGAAATGACTAAAGTAGCATACACAGGATGCTTCAAATTATTGAAAGATTTCTTTCTTAAGATTGGAGTTGAGTTCATGGATATTTTATAAAAGATTTATTAAACTTTTAATTGAGTTTTATGAATGTAGAGGGAGTCTTCTGATATATTTTCAGACTTTTAAGGAAAGGCTTTGGCTTTTAAGATGAAATCATTGTTGGTGTTCCTATATAGTTTCAAATTAGGAATGAATTTAAACCTATTTGTGGGAGTGGCCTTATAAGAGTGTAGGTGGTAAACAATTAAATATAAGATGTTCAAAAAAAGGGAGACATCTTAAGAAATTATATTACATTATATATTAAGTTTTGTAGAAGATTTTTTTTCCATTCAGAAGATAGAATGCTTATTTTATATGTAATATAATGTTTTTAATTATCTAATTTTAAATAAATAGTACTGTTTTTTCTATGGTATACAGCAATTTAACAAATTATCTAACATTACATATTAAGGAGTTGTTCTGGTGGTTTTTCTACTTTTTAAGCTTTAAAAATTGTGCAGGAATATCTTTTTACACAAAAAATTTGACTACATCTAAGATTTTTCCTTAGACTAGATTACTAGAAATAGAAATAATAGAAATAATTCAGTGAAGAGATTTGAATGTTTTCCAATTTCTGTATTGTGCAAATGCATTTTTCAAACCCATTTTATCATCTTACACCATCACTTGAGGTATATTTGAGTGAACTTAATTGCATCATCATAACTAGTCTTGCTAATTTTTTATTAAAAATATGTACAGTGCATATAATTAGTTGAATTTGTAGAATTTTAAGTCAAACTTCAAAAATAATGAACTTTTAAAATTTTAGTCAATTGTTTATTTTGATTTTGACCATTATTTCTGTGTGATGAATATTTCTCATAAATAAATCTATTATATTTGTCACACAGGTTTCCAAGATTTTCTTTGGCTATTAATTTTGCTTTTATGCTTTTAAAATGAGAAACTTCTTCTCCTCATTGTGGTCAAACATTTACTTATATTTTCTTCTAGTTTTATTAATGAATTTAACTGAATTCTATTAAATAATCTGAAATTAATTTTGAAATAAAGTAATTGATTTCTGATTTTAATGCTTAAAAAATAATGTGTACAATATACTCTATTCATCCTTGGAAAACTACCTAATGTATTTTGGTATATAAAGAATAAGATCAATCATTCATATAGATTAATTCTTGAAGAAAGTGTCCTTCCAAAAGCCCAATTCAAGCAATTGATCAAATATTTTAAATTTGAAGGTATCTTTAGTTCCTAAATATGGAAAACTTTGTATACTCTAATATAACCATTTGATAAAAAGTATTACATATAGAAATAACTAAAATGGTGATATTTTAACTTAATAAAATCATGACTCAACAGCTTTAAGGCTTATTAAGCCCAAGCAGCACAATAAAAAGAAATCTGTACCTAAAAGCACCATAGTAAACCTCTGCAAACCAAAGATAAAAGAAAGTCTTGAAAGAGCAAGAGAATAAAAGTAAAATCTCATTCAAAGGAATGACAGTTAAATAACAACTGCCTTTTCAGCAGAAACAATGAAAGACAGGGGGAAAAAAATAGGATGAAATCTTTAAACTACTGAGAAAATGTAATGACCTTTCACAAATTCTGTACCCATTGAAAATATTCATCTAGTTTTCAGCTGATATATAGACGTTGGGACTAACAAATATTTAATCATCCCAAATAAAGTACTAAAGAGTGTTATTTAGGTAAAACAAGTTTATAATGGAAGGTCAAAGATGCAGGAATGATAGAAGAATAATGAACATAGTAAACGCATGGGTAATATTGACTGTATAAAACAAAGAAATTGTGAGACAAAAGAAATTGCATACAGTCATGTGTTGCAGTAAATGTAGTTAAGGAATACTTGGTCCCTTATATTAACAATGGTTGAAAGGTATGGGAAAATAAACAAAGATTACTAGATTCTGATAAATCAGATACATATTGTAATTTCTAGAGTAACCACTATAAAATAGTGTAACAGATTGACTTAAAAAAATTTTAGTGGAAAAAATTGTGATAAAATGTTTTAAAAACATAAATGAATATAAGAAAATCTGAACATAGAAAGTGGGGACAATTTAAGCACATAGTAAAATTATTGATTCCCAACCAATGATATTGGTAACCATAATAAATAGGTTGTTACTTCCCGAAAGCTTATGGAGGTCTCAGATCTGCATCAGGCACTAGACTCAGAGTACATTATGTAGATAGGCTCAGAATTTTCAAAATCATTAGTTGCTGATTCCTTTGTGCTTAAGATTTTAATTCTTAGCTTATCCCTTTCCTCTCTCTCTCTCTCTCTTTTTTTTTTTTTTTTTTTTGCTATAAGCTATAAGGAGAAACCAAGTTTGACCTTCTATACTTAGCTTTGAAATCTCAGATAAGCATACGAGTTCACTGCTTACAAGGTCCACTTTCATACCAACATCAGAACACAAGTTTTCCAATATCTCTGCACCATTATAACTCAAGAATTGCCTTTCTTCAAAATTTCAATAACATATGCATCAGTTCCTTTTAAAGTCTCATCAGAAGGACTTTTAATGTCTATATTTCTAACAATGGTCTCTTCAAAGCAATATAAGTTTTTTCTATCAAGTCCCTCACAATTCTTCTAGCTTCTACTCATTTCTCAATTGCAAAATCACTCCCATATTTTAGATATTTTTAATAGCTAAACACTATTTTTGGTACCAAAAACTGTTAGAGATTCCTAGATGGTAAAACAAATACCATACAATGTGTTGGATAAACAACAGGAATTTACTGGATCACAGTTTCTGAGGCTAGAAGGCTTGCTTCTTCCTGGGACTAGTATCTCCTGCCAGGCTAGCAATCTTTTGGAGTTCCTGGGCATTTCAGTTATATGACAATGTATATGGCTGAGTGTTCTCCTTTCCTTTCAGACTTTTTTGACTTCCTGCTTCTGTCCGCTACTTGTAGCTTCTCTTTCTGTGTTCACCTTCCTTTGCTTATAAGGATTTCAGCCATACTGAATTAAGGCCCACCCTCATTCAGTTTGGGCACATCTTAATTAACAGCATTTTCAAAGCTCCTATTTACAAATGGGTTTGTACTCACTAGGCATTGGGACATGAACGTGTTTTCTGCAGGGGACAGGATTCAATCAAAACACCATGTGCAGGGCTACAATGGAAAGAATAACCAATATACAAAAACAGATAGGTAATGTAAGCAGAGAGATGAGAAGTCTAAGAATTACACAAAGAGAAACACTATCTACATTTGTATTTAACAAAAATTAGAAGAAACCAAGATGACTTTCACTAGTGAATGGATAAATAAACTGTGCTACAACCATACAATGGAATACTGTTCATTAATCAAACAAAGTGAGCTAACAAGCCACATAAAAACATGAAAGCAACTTAAATGACTAAGTGAAAGAAGTCACTCTGAAAATGCTACACACTATGATTCCAACTATATGCCATTCTACAAAGGAAAAACTGAAGAGTAAAAACCACCTTACCAGGGTTAAGGGAGTGATAAATAAATGGAACAGAAGGCATTTTTAGGGCAGTGAAACCATTCTGTATGTTACTGTAATGGTTCATACAAGAAATTACACATATGTCAAAATAATAAAAATGAGCAACACAAAACGTGAACACTAATATAAGTTATGGACTTTAGTTATAAGAAAATATCAATATTGGTTCATCAATTATAATAACTGTACCACACTAAAGCAAGATATTGATATAAGGAAAACTGTAGGCAAGGGCGGGAGAGAGAGGAAATATATGGGAACTCTGCAAATCCTGCACAATTTTTCTGTAAACCTAAAACAGCTCTAAAAAAAGAAATGCTAGAAATGAAAAATGTTATAAGAGAAATGAAGAATGCCTTTGATGGGCTTGTCAGTAGACTGCACATGGCCAAGGTAAGAATCAGTGAACTTGAAGATATGCCAATTAAAACTTCCAAAATTGAAATGCAAAGGAAAAAAAAAGAATGAAAAATATGGAATATAATATTCAAGAACTATGGGACAACTACAAAAGGTGTAACTTGCCTAATGGGAATACCAGATGGACAAAGAAAGAAATAAAGAAACAGAAGAAATATTTGAAGTGAAAATGGATGATGATTTCTCAAAATTAAGGAGAGACACCAAATCAAAGATCCAGGAAGCTGAAAAAGAGCAAGAAGGATAAAACAAACAAACAAACAAAAAACACAAGAAATCAAGAAATCTACATCTTAACATGTGAGCATATCATAATAAAACTGATAAAAGGAAAGGGAAGGGGAGGGGATGTGAACGAGGGGAGAGAAGGGGAGGGGAGGGGAGGAGCCAGAAGTGAAAAATATAAAATACTTTGTGGTCAAGAAACAAAGATTACAGCAGACTTCTCATCAGAAACCAAGTAAGTAACAAGAAAAAGGAGAAAACACTTAGTGGTAAAGAGAAAGAAAAGAAAGAAAAAAAAAAGTTGAATGCTGTATCTATTGCAATCATTTCTCATTAGTGACGGGAAAATAAATATTTCTCAGACAACCCAAACTTCAGTTTTAACCACAGACCTGCAAATCCCCAGAGATCACCTGCTCCTTCTCCTGACCCTTACTCCAGTTCCTTGGATAGTCCAACCCAACCAACCCACCCCCCCCCACCCTACACCCCTGCACTACCCTCTGTGGCACTGCAACTACACAGGATTGTGGTTGTGGTCAAAACTACAATGTTGGGAATGTTCTTTTGGCAAATATGGCAGGGGAGGATTACTGGTACAGGGTGTTGGATTTTGGGGGAGGGGTGCAAACAGAACAGGGTGCACCTGGGAAAGGCTTCTATAGAACATGTAAGTGTTCATAGTGTGTTATATCAGTGGGTGGAGACCCACACAATAAACAAGAAAATAGTAAATTCCCATCCTGGGGAGTCAAGCTATGTTCTCAAATAGAGAGACAAGAGTCACCTGAGAACACAGGCAGTGTCTAATAAAAGAAAACAGACCATTATTTTCAGCCCTTAATATTGTTGCAACTATGAATTTTATTCTTCAATAAGTAAAACTTAGTGGTTACCATCGGTTCAGAGAGGAGGGGGGAGTAAAGAATAGAATATATGGAACATAGGGCATTTTTAGGGCATTAGAATTGTTCTGCATGATCTTGCAATAATGGATACAGGTCATTTTAATTTTTGTCAAAATGTATAAAAGTGTCCAGTCCAAAATGAAAATCATAATGTAAACCATTGACGATTATCAGTAGCAATGCTTCAATATTTGTACATCACCTATAACAAATGTACTATCCACATGTAAAAAGTTATTAATAGGAGAGAGGGGGGAAAAGCAGAGGACACTGGGTATATGGGGATCCCCAATATTCTCTATGTGGACTTTTCTGTAATCTAAAGCTTCTTTGAAGATAAAATGAAAAATAAAAAAGACACTGGGGGAATATATGGAAGAAAATCTCACTATACATAGAAGACAACAGCTCTTACAGTGATGAAAGACATATTGTCTAAAAGTTTTATTTAAAATTTTTTAATTTTGTAAAATTTTTTATTTTTTGTATTTTATATGTTATTTTTAAACTAGCATTATTATTTCATTTTCTTATTATTTTTATTTGGCTATTATCTTGGTTTCATCTTTGGAGAGGTTTTGGATCACAAAAGGGTCACAACTGTGGCAGGGGAGGAACATTGGTGTGGGATGTCAGTGATGGGGGGATGCATGGGAGGGGATTCATCTGGAAAATGCCACTAAGGCATATGAATGTGTTCCAGTGGTCATTGTCATGGTAGGTGGAGATCCACACAATAACTGAAAGAATATTGAATTCCCACCCTGGAGAGTTCTGCTACATTCTCTAATGTGATAGTAAGAATCCCCTGAGTACAGGGTCAGTGCCTAGTGAAGGAAGATGGACCATTGTGTCAGGTCCTTTCTTTTGAAACTGAAACTTAGCCTAGTATTGTATATAGCCAAAGAGTTATCTCCTGAAAGCCTCCTTCTGTCTCAAATGTGTCCTCTCCCTAAGTCAAATTCAGCATATAAATGCATTACTTTACCCCGCTTCCCCCAGCATGGGACATGACTCCCAGGGATGAACCTCCCTGGCACCAAGAGATAATTACCAAACACTAACTAGCAATGTAACTGGAAAAAGACCTTGACCATAAGGGGGAAACAGTAAATACAAATGAACTCTTATGGCTAAGAGATTTCAAAGTGAGTCCGGAGATCATTTCAGAGATTACACTTATGCACATCTTAGCAGGATCACATGGACTGCTGTAATGGAAAAAATTTTAGTGAGTATTGTTCAAATCTATAAGTGACACACATGCAGGAAACTCTGTTAATCAACAATGTTTTACTGGTCAGCACCTTTCATATTTCAGGAGGAGTGATGAGAGCTAGAACAGTGGGCACTTTGGGAGGTGTTTTGTAACAAATAAGAACAGATAGGGTGCATTCCAGGTAGTATTACTGGAATGGTTCCTCTCTGGGAAACCTAGCCACTTTCTCAGGGACTGATATATAGACTTTGGAATGTACTGCTCAGGGAGTATTCTGTTTCTCCCTGAGGAGCCTGGCCACTTTCTCAGGGACTGATATATAGACCTTGGAATGTACTGCTGAGGGTGTGTTGTGTTCCTCCCTGAGGGGATTGGCCACTTTCTCAGGAACCTATGTACTCACAAGCTGGCATCTATAGTCACAAGTTCATTGATTATGAGCTCAATAAAAGGAACAGTCCCTGGTCAGGCCAGTTGAAGTCCCACCCTGGGAGAGGGTGCTCTGCACAGGTGTTATTTTTAATCAAGACACCAGTATTGGCTGCTGATTTGGGGCTTCCCAGCTGTGAGTTAGATGTTGGTGAGTTTGTATGTAAGACTGCTCTATTTTTCTGTTTTTTCGTGGCTCTTTTCAATATTGATTTAATCTTTTGATCTGTTGTGTTATTCTTGTTTCTCACTTTAGTTGTCAGTGTAGACTTATTAAAAAAATATATATATACATATATATGTGTGTGTGTATATATATATATATATATAGCATCCAATCAGGACTCTGGCCAGACTTGGGCCCGGAAAGTTGGTGTGTCCCGTGGTTTGGTGAGCCTACATCTATATGTATGTATATTGTAAAGGATTATGGTACAGCAGTTGGACTCCTGTTTGTAGACAATACTTTGCTTATTTTATATTCTCCAAATTATTAACAGAAGTTTAATAAAATAAGTAAATATATGTCTGTATATTGCTTTCTTATGTTTAAGTCATCATATCAATCTATATACATATATATGGCAAAACATTAGCAAAGCAGTCTATTTAGCAGAACAACTGCCACAGTAAATATTGCCTTAAATAGTAGGGCTCCTGAGAGCTCTAGAGACATCCAGACACTATAGGCAGGGCAGAGAGCTCACGAGTTTGGCATGCTGCCAGTGGGCCTTACCTTGGACCTTATGCTCCCTAGTGTAACAGAATTGGACTCATTTGTGTTTTCCCTACACATGGGTCTTCTGCCCCTTCTATCTGAACCCATAATTAGTACAATACTTGATAGATGTATGTCTAAGAGACTTAAATCTTTGGTCCATCCATGTGCCAGTTGGGCACTGAATCTCAGCAGAGTTGCAGCACCTACTTTTTAGTTCACTAGATTCACCCAGGACAACTAACAAGGTGATGATGATGGACAACACTCATCCCAGGAACAGAGAGAGTTTGCAACTGCAAGCACGAGAGTTCCATCCATCTGCCCCATAGGAATCTAAGCTCATTCTCAATTAGAGGCAGAGTGGGATTTCCTCAAGATTGGGGGAAAAAAAGAACAAAAACATCTTTCAGGCATAAAGGAAAAGACATAGTTCATAAACTTGTATCTATTTAAGAAAAGTAGAGCAACTGAGAAGGAATAAATAAAGGTAAAATTGTTCAGTTTTTGTATTCCTATTTGATATAAAAGATTGGTTTGTTTACTTGAAAATAATTAACAATGTATTAGGTTACTATAGGATTTAAATAAGTGAAATGTATAACCACAGTGCCATAAGGAAAGGAAGGGAGGAATAGGTAATACTTCATTACAAGTTTCTGCACTTCATCTAAAGTAGTATTCTGTTATATGAAAGTGGAATTGGATTCATTGTAAATATATATTGCAAACTAGGACAACCAGTAAAAAAAAAAAAGACAACAACTATAAAATAAAGAAAAGGAAGTGTAAATGATATGCTAAAGGAGAGATAAAATGGAATCATGTAAAATGATAAATTGAGAGAAGGCAAAAAATAGGGAAAAAGCAAAGGAAGTGTGCAACAAATAGAACACAGTTACACACATAATAGATGTTAACACAACTATTTTAATAATCTCCTTCAATGTATGTGGTCTAAATATGCCAATTAAAAGACAGATATCATCAGAGTTGATATAAAAACAAGGCCTAACTCTATATTTTCTGCAGGAAACTTACTTTAAATACAAGAATTCAGGTTGAGTAAAAGTATAGAACATATACAATCCTAACACTGGTGAAATGAAACCTGGTTTAAGTATATTAATTTAAGACAAAAGCCAACTTCAAAAAAGGAAATTTATCAAAAATAAAAGTAAACATTACATAATGATAGAGGGGTTGATTCTCCAAACAAGAGATCATCAAACTATGAGAGGCAGAAATTGATAGAACTTCAAGGAAAAATAGACAATCAATTATTACAGCTGGTGACAAAAATACCCTCCTTTCAGTAATTGATAGATCAAGCAGGGAGAGAATCAGTAAGGATATAGTTAACCTGAATAAGTTCTATTAATCAACTTGATCTAATTGACAATTATAGACTACTCCATGCAACAGCAGCAGAATGTAAGTTCTTCTGAAACTTACATGGAATATTTACCAAGAAAGACCACATTCTGAGACATAAAACAAAGATTGCCTTGCTATGGGAGAATAATTAACTAAAGAAAATTTATGAAGTTATATTAATAGAAAAAGTTAGACTCTAATGGCAAAAACAAAAAAAGTAAAACATTACTAGTGATAAAAGAGACATTTTCTAACAAGGACCTCCAATTTACCAGAAGATAAAACAATATATAGTCACCACAATATGGCTTCCCTCAAAATATAAGGAACTCAAATTTAGAAAATTACAAGGAAAAGCAGGTAAACATATAATTATACAGGGGAAATTTTAACAATTCTCCCAACTGACAGAACAAGGAGGTGAAACTCTGTAATGATATAGAATATTTCAACTTTCCATTTAACAGTTGTGATATAATTGATGTATATAAACATTGCATTTAATGATTATAAAATGTAATTTACTTCTAAGCACACAGAAATTGTACATGTTTTGACAGTATGCTGGAGTACATGAAGGAAAACATATAGCCTTAAGTACATAGATTAGAAAAGAAAAGCTGATGAGAAAGCAAAAGGAACACATGCAAAATAGAAAAAAAAAGAACTAATAAGTGCAAAATAGACATACTGTTCTATGAAACATTATTACAGAGATGATTGCTAAGATATAAATCAATAATTTTAAAGAATTAATACAATTTATCACCCCCTAGTGAGACCGATCAAGTAAAAGAGATTGGAAATACATGCATAATCAATTTTCAGAAAGTAAAAGGAGACATCACTACATGCTCTACAAATGTGAATAAGATAACAAGAGGAAAGTAGAAAAAACTTATAAAAAATAAATGAGAAAATTTAGTAAAATGGACAAATTACTGTGAAGATATATTTTATTAAAACCTAAAGCATAAAAATAGAAAATTTTAATTATTCTATAAACAATAAAAAGTCATATTTTTTGCTGAAATAAAGCTACATAATAAGCAACTACCAGGTACCAATGGATTAAAGAACAAATATTTTAGTTTTCATTTGCAGCTGTGCATGTCAGCCCTGGCTCTGCTCCACTCAGATGTGATTTCCTGGGTCTGCCTCTGGACTGCATTGATTTCATTTCTGCTATGAATCTCCTTACTATAGCACCAATGGATACTTTGGGCATGTTCTTCTGAACCGTGCTAGCAGATTTAAAGCTCCTGTTCCATCTCGTCTGCTAACATTCCGCTATATGACTATAAGGCAGTATAACCATTCAAAACCATTTGGGTTGAATCCAGCTTTTCATTGTTATGAATAAGCTGTCCTGAACATTCTTACATATGTTTCTAGTGCATGTAACAACCTCACAGTAAACAAAAGAAATTTTCTTTTGTCTTCTACAAAACTCCACCTACACTAGTTTATTGTATGACTGCACACACACACATACACACACACACACACACACACACACACAAACCACTCCTGGATTTTGGAGATTGATAAGAATGCAGAGGAGCAAGATACTATACAAAGAAGAATATGTCTATGTGAAGGCAAAACAGGTTTTTATAGGTCAGCATTTGCTCTCATTGTCCCAAATCATTCCAACCAACTTTATCTTAACATTTTGCTTAAGATGCACATATAAAGTTGCCACTGGAACTTGGACATTCAGTTGTTCAACTTCACTTTAGAGCAGTGAGCTTATGTGAATCTGTCACCTATCTGCCGCCTAAGAGTCTCTGAAACATTAACTTGTTTCAGGTAGTAGATAAAACTGGAACAGAACTAGTCGTGCCCTTTCAATTAATAGACAAAATTAAAGAGTTTGCAGAGGTGAAATAAATCCTGACTCTGTCTTAAAAATTGTTCCTCAGTACAGACAATCAACAGAATGCCCTCATTTTCTTTTTCACTATCTAAAGAGTGGTTTAAATCTCTCTTGCAATGGAAGAAAGATTAAGGAAAATCAAGGTAATTATAATTTACTGTCAAAAATTTCCTTTACTTTAAAACTAAAGCATTAATTTCTGTATGTACAAGTTTGGAAGCCATGTTTTCATTTCATTTATTGTCAAATAAGACTTAATAATAAAAATGAGCTACTAATTAACTCAGGTTTCATTATTCTACGCTCTGTATAATGTTGAGGGTAAATTTTCTGAGCTCTAACAATCTTTTAATTCATTTACTGCAGTCATTGATCAAAACAATAAATAGAATTTTTGCATATTTATTGAACTGACAACCTTACATTTCCTTCATTTTAACAATGGAAAAGAGAGATTAGGATGCCCAACCTCAGACTAATGGAAAACGACAGGGGACTTTTCACTTTATTTTAGTACAGGATAAACAGCAAAGTTATTTTGCATTTTATATTTGTATAAAATGTATTATATGCTATTTACGCATCATAGCAGTCAGGTCAATTCTTATTTACTTTTTTGAATGCCAGCTGGTTTTTACTATTAACTTCATGTTTGTGCTACAGAGTAAGAATTGAATAAAAACCTATTCTCTCTCTCTCTTTAATTAGAGAAGTAGTGAATATATGGAAAAATCATGCATGAAATACAGGGTCCTTGATTTTTCTTTAGTTAGAAGGAGTGCTAGATAGCAGAAATATTTAGAATTCAATTTAGATCAGCTACATATAAAATTATCCATAAAATTAAATCATGTATTTTAACATGGCGTGTTTATTTTTATGAGTACATGGAACAAGTTATTTCAATAGCATTATATTTTTCTAAAATATTTGACATAACTTTATAGATTATAGTCTATAAGAGCACTACATATTCTAGCCTATCTTTTTACATTTTTCCAAAGGAATATAAAGAAAAATATGTAACAAGCTAGACTTGAAGCTTATATATTACTTTTGTATAAGTAATGTATTGCATTTCCAAGACAGTGTTTATAAAATTATATATACATATATATGCATATGTAGATACACACACACATATAAACTCAACTACATTTGGATTTGAATGAGATTCTTGTTTTTTGAATATTCTATTTATTAAAAATCTCAATATAATAAAAAAATAGTTTTACTAAATCTACGACTTTAAAGGACAGCATGTATTTTTTTTTTTCTCAATTCAAGCTGATATGTGGTTTAAGGAAGTAGGGAACTTAAAGTCTTAAAGTCATGAGGACACATACAGACCCAGATTTCCTTCCTTGGATTCTGTCCTTGTCCTCCCATTTCAAGTTTTCATAATACTACCATATTCAAGTTACAGCCTATAAAAAGTAGAAGGAGAAGTGAGAGGCAATCAGGTTCCTTTATGGCTGTTACATAGAAATTGCACACATCTTTGGCTAGCACTCATTAGCAAGAGTTTAGCTAGAACTCAGTCTGGTCACAAATAGTTACAAAAGCACCCGAGATGTGTGATTTCTAGCTGTGCTAGGTATACACTAAAACACAAGGGATTCCTTTACTAAAATGATGAAAATAAAATTTGCAGACAATGAACAATCCATGTCATGCGAATTTCCTAAACATAATCTGAATTTTTCTTTATTTATTGTTGATTCAATGGCACTCAAAGATCTTATTTGTGTTGAGTATGTAACCAAATATATGTACTTTAGTGTGTAATATATATGCATATACCCTACTAATGTAGTGCTTGCACTATAAAGCATATACTAAACAGAACTTAGAGTTGAGATAAAGATAAACAATGCTTTCTATAATTATTTTATATGAATGTTAAAAAGAAATATTGTTTTCCAAAAATTATAAAGATTATCTATCATATTCTGAATATTCAGTTTTTGAAAAATACCCTGATGGAAAAAATGTTATAATATCAAGAAGTTATATTTCAAGGCACAATATATGCAGGATGAAGTTCTGGATTTTTATTAGTGAATATAAAACTCTATTTCATGTAAGTTTCTTATTAGGGAAAACAAATAATTTTTCTTGAGAAAGGGGAAATGAAAACCAAGGGGTTGGAGTCAACTGTTGACAGTCTTGTAAGCACATCACTGCAAAACTGTGCAGTTCTCTTCGGGGCTCCAGGGCCAGTGTTAACTTACAGCAGCAGGCCAGTTATCAAGAGCTCCAATATCCTTAATATAAACAGTCCCTGAAAGAGTCATATTTTTCTCCTTCTGCTCCACAATTAACCAACCAAGTGATCCTTGAACTCCATGTTTTTTTTAACAATTTCTAAATATGGCCAGTTATTTGCTTTGGAGAGACTCTCTATTCCCATACAGTTCTTTCTCTCTTACTGGGCAAGAAAAATGGTCTGTATCTTCATTTCAGTGATTGAGTGGCATTTTCCATTCATCAACAAGAGATTTCAAAGTAAGTCAGGAGCCTCTAGAGATTACACTTATGCACATCTCAGCAGATCTCATTGACTGCCACAGTAAACAGTGCTTCAAACAGCAGGGCTCCGGAGGGCTCTCGAGACATCTAGACACTATAAGCAGGAAAGACAATCTCAGGAAACTGGCAAGTGTCAGTGGGCCTTACTCCCCAATGTAATGGAGTTAGACTCATTTATAATTTCCCTACACGTGACGCTTCTGTCCCTTTTATTTAAACCTATAATTAGCACTATACTTGTTAAATATGTGTATCAGAGACTTAAATCTTTGGTCTGTTCATATGCTTGTTGAGCCCTGAATTTCTGCAGACTTGCAACACCTACTCTCCAGTTCACTGGACTCGCCCAGAATAACTAACAAAAAGATGATGATGGACACAACCATCCCAAAAAAACAGGTATCTACAACTGCAAGTAGAACAGTTCCATCCCTCTGTTCCGTGAGATCTAAGTTCCCTCTCAATCAGAATCAGAGTGGGCATCATCATCCCTAAATTCTCAAGACTGAGGAATGAATGAACATAAGGGGGAAATGCAACTATGGACTAAAGTAAAATTATTATTATTGTAGTAATGGAAGAACTTGAATCATTGCTGTAAAGACGGTGGCCACCAGGGGTTCTGAGGGGAGAGAGAGGGAAAAATAACATGGGGGCATTTTTCAGACTGTGAATTGTCCTGAATGACAGTTACAGACCATTATACATCTTGTGAAAACCTGTAAATTTGTGCAGGGCAAAGTGTAAATTGTAATGTAAACTATGGTTCCTTGTTAGTAGCAATGCTTCAATGCTTCAATATGTGCTCATCAATTGTAACAAATCTTCCACACTAATGAAAGATGTCATTAATGTGGGAACGTGTGGGAGGGGGAGAAGATGGGATACATGGGAATTCCTTCTATTTTTGATGCAACATTTACATAATCTAAAGTATCTTTAAAGATGTAAAAAAATTTTAAGTACTTGGAGTTATTAGTTGTCAGTTCTGATTAGAATATAATTTTTCATTTATTTTTGTTTTGTTCACCATGTGGTAGTACTGGAAATTAGTTAATGTAAGGAATATGAAAATTATTTGGTATGTTAAGTTACACAACCACAGTCTCTCTATTTGTTTGTGTTTACATTGCTGGTATTATTTTTGCTTTTCAATCATTTAGCTAAAAAATGAAAATAAAATCTACAAATCAACCTAGAGAGACACAAATAAACTTGGAGAGCACCAATGTTAATTCTGTCCAATTTGAAACTCCCACACTTCTCTTAGGATAACTCATTCACCTTAATTCAGGTTGTTTCAAATAAGTAATGGATCATCGCCTTATGTTTATTACTTTTTATTTTTTTATTGCCTTTATTTATAAAAATAAATAAGAATAAACTTACTTTAGGGGATATATACATCATCTACAGTGTCACATGCATCCTTCGATAGCCACTGCACTAAGCAATCTTCTCTGTCTATTCATTAATTTAACCTCAGCTTTAACTGTAATTTGGTAATAGCAGATCAGAATCTTAGCTGAAATAAATTCCAAGGTAATTAAAACAATTTGCTAATACTGATATTGTGTATATTTAAATCAAGAACAAATAGTATCTCATAAAGCAAAACCTTTTTATATTGTTTGTAGGTCTAAATTACACTGTCTCATGGTAACTCCCCAATTACACATGAGAAGGTGGCTTCCATAGTTAGAACTCAGGGACATACAGTGTCTGCAAATCCTCATCTAAGTATTTGCTAGGCCTTGTTCCAGGATGAGCTGTTGATGCTGTGAGTAGTTCAAAACTAAGCCTCTGTTCCTCTGGTTCTTGGCTGCATCAGCTTCTCATCAGAGCGATTTTCGTCACTTCTGTCCCTTGCATCTGTTCCAAGGGATGTCATGCACAGCAAATTACTGATCTCAAATACCAACCTGGCACAGGTGTTTGGGTCTGAAGCTTTCATTTTAAACAAGTAATTGAAAAACAATTTTTACCTGGCAAGAACAGAAATGAACGAAGATGTTCTGTGCCATATTTGTTTATTTCCAGACAGGATTCTATTATCATTTAGGTTATTTGTCTTATGGCCTTTGTTTATTGGGTTTTTATATGTTTTATTTTACTCCTAACCTTTTCACTTAGGGGAAAAATATATTGAAGAGATACAGAATTCATCAAGACACTTATTGCCGCCTAAAAAACATAAATAAGTCTGTATTACTACTTCAGAGAATAGGAAAATAAGCAGGCATGCACAGTGAGAATTCTGCTCACTATCAAATTTTAAATAATTCTTTCAAATTAGAAAGTTTCAAACCTCCGTCTTAGTCACAGATTCCCTGTTTTTAATGATTTCACGCAAATTCGAAAAGCTCAGCAGTTAAATATATACATATACCAATGTTTTTATCTTTGATATATGAGATTCTCAGAACTCATTTCTATACCAAGCACCACTTTAAAATCATATTTTTTACTCTTTCAAACAGCTTATTGATTTTCCATGGTCTCCTCTCTCAATCTAAGCCTAACATGAAAACCTGTTTGTTGACTTGAGCCTTGATGCAAAATTTAGTTTAACTCTTTTTCTAGTTATATGTTTGTCAGTGGCATAGCAATTTTCCTGTCATGGAAACTAGTGGAACCCCTAAATACTTTGCTCAACAGAGTATAAAATTATTGTTTTCTTCATCTTGATTGTTCAACTCAACAAATTCTAATTTAAATATAATGAAAAATAAATGGCTTAAACAAATGCATTACATTGCAAACAGTTGAAAGTGATTCCTCTTCTTCAGCCATAGTGGTTCTTTTACAATTTTTGAGGTTCATATTATAAAGCATTTATATGGAAAGAAACATCACTGGGCTGATTTTTGTGTTGGTGTTGGCTTTGCATCTCCCACAAGAGAATAAAAGCTCTGAGTTAGTATGCTGAAGGTTATGAGTTTTTCTGATATTTTTATGCCCTTAATGGCAGGATTAAAGTGATTCTTGGAATAGGGAAGAAGCAACTTTTACTCATGCATTTTTAAATATGCAATTCCCATTGTGTTAGTTATAGTTAAATCCCTGTATCTCACATAACATTTTTTACTAAGGGAAAGAGGAACTCTAGGTGAAACAAATTGATTTCCAAAATAGGCTTAATGGACACAGATTGTATTAATTCACCAAGCTCCAGGAACCTCTCCATAATCACTATTATTTTATTAAATGACATAGACTCATATGGTGAATATCTTCTAGTGTTTAAGTCGATGCTTGATGAACTTAAAGCAATAGTTAGGAAATATGTAAAATGACTCATTTCATATGTGTAATTATTATTTTATGTGTTTTTTATATTCAACTTACCATTACAGAAACATAGAGTTAGAGGTCAACTGCTAAAAAATAGAGAAAAGAATCCCTGTTCTCTCTTTCAGTTTTAATTTTCTCCATTTTATGTAATAAGGAGAAATGTAGCTATTCCTACACCAAAAAAATCTTTTGGTGCTATGTATATTGCCCCATAAAGAGTCTTGTTTTCTTCCCTTTTTCATTTCATTCTTACAATCTTAGTTATAGAAAATAATTGTTGTTCATACTTAGAGTTCTAAGAGTTGTTATGTTTAGACTGCTGCTAGCACATTATTGATTGGGCTACCAAAATTAACAGTTGGTAACCCCACTCATTTCTAGCCAGAGGGAGCCATTAGCGTTAATGAAGCAGCCATCCTGACATACTTGAATTAGATTGGCAATCAGCTTCCTGGTAATTGGATTAGTAGAATACTATGAGTTTCAAGTTTCCTTGTTAATTTGCATATTCATACAAGTTCTGCTCCACTCTGATTTATACCTCTTTTATATATATTTACATGACAGTCTTTCAATTTACAAGTGAATGGCCATCAATAAAAAAGAGAATTTGATTGATTCTAGCTAACTAATATTTACATGAATGTTTAAAATTTGTAAAGTTTAGAGATTGATAAATGTGACTTATTTTCACACATCTCTGAAAATAAGGCACATTTTGTATGCAAGCACGACCATTATTGTATGCACTATTAACTCTACAGTAAATCATGTTGTTCTGCTGCTAGTTTTAAAAATACATTCATTCCATAAAAACATGTTTCTATATATTGCCCTAGAATTTAAAAAGCAACTGCTAGGAATTTCAGTAATAAATTAACAATTTATTGATAAAAAAATAACACGTAATCTAGTACTTTAAAAAGGGTGATATTATCCATTCCTACCCATTCTATCCTTCAACTGTCTGAGCTTATCTTTAGTAGTGATTTAATAGTTGGTGGAGAGGCAACTAGTAAAATGAAAAACATTCTAGCACTGGCATCACTTAACCTCTTCTATAAATTTCAGATTCTTCCTCAAAAAACAGAAATTATAAAACCTACTGGTTACGGAAAATGTTAGTGAGTTAAAATAAAAATTGTGAGTGTGTTATATGTAATAATAGAAATGTATTATTTTCTATTACTGTATAACAATTATCCTAAAACATAGCAGATTAAAAGAGCAATTATTTATTATCTCATACCAAGTAATAGGGTCAGAAATCTGAGAGTATCTTAATTGTGTGGTCCTAGTTTAGGGTCTCTTCTGAGTTGTAGTCAAGATGTCAGCTAGAGCCGCAGTCATCTGAAAATGTGACTGGGCTAAAGGATCCTTCTAAACTTACTCACTTGACTCTTGGCTTCAGTTCCTCACCATGTGAGTTTCTCCAGAGAGTTGCTCATAACATGGCAGCTGGCTTCTCCCAGAGTGAATGGAGAGAGAAAGAGAGAGAGCAGAGAGAAAGAGGAGAGAACACATAATCCTGCCTCTTATGACTTACTTTCCAAGACACACATTATTACTTCTACTTTATTCTATTCTTTAAAATCTCACAATTATGCACAGTCCAAATTCAATGGGAGCAGATTATACAAATAATTGAAAACCAGAAGCCAAATCATTGGGAGCCATGCTGGAAGCTGCTTACCACATGTAAATACTACCGACTCCTTCCATTTAACACACAGAAATATAGGATTCTGTTCCTGCTTTCTTTTCCTTCAGTAATGCATTTAAAAGAAAAGAGAGAAAAAATAAATCAAGTAAATTTAAATATTTCTTATAAATATATATACATACATTTAATTATTGTTTAAAGAATCTAGGGTAGACATATTAATTGTTAATTGGACACAAATGATGAAAAGGTCATTTTTCAGTGGTGGGGATAACATGGAGCAAGGAAAGTTAAATGGAGCACTGGAAAATGAGTAGAACTAGAAAGGTAAAGTAATATAAAGTAAAAAGGATGAGAGATGGAAGACAAAAGGTATATCTAGGCCAGTGTGGCAGCATAAGTAAAATTAGAGATATATGAATGATTGGGATTTAGTTAACATATTACAAATTGTTCAATTTTCTTGGAATATAGGATAGAAAGATGCTTTTGATGGACTAAACATGTAGTTATAGATATAGAGAAAGAACATATAATGGATGCTATTTTACAATGCCATGTTCATTGAAGGAAACAATTTGAAGGATTTAAAGCTGATGGATATGGATGATGGATGAATAGAAGTAAAAAAAAAAAAAAAAAAAAGGTAAAACCAGAAACAAGAACATGAGTTATCAGGCTGTGTTAATATTCTACATGAAGATGACAAAGGCGGGACTGAAAATATAGCAATGGGAATAAAAATAAGAAGACAAATGGAATAAATATAAAGTTAAGACATATATGCTGGCTGTGGTAGAATACCTTGTATCAGAAAAATACTGCCTCAAAACAACTATGAGGGAGCAGATGTGGCTCAAGCAGTTGAGAGGCTGCTTACCATATGGGAGGACCCAGTTTTGGTTCCTGCTGCCTCCTAAAAGGAAAAACAAAGCAAAACAACCAGCAAACAAATGAAAAAAACAACTCAGGGGAGCCAATGTGGCTCAGTGTTTGAGCACCTGCTTCTCACATACAAGGTCCCTGTTTCAATCCCAGGCTCCAGAACCTTAAAACAAACAAACAAACAAATAAGCAAACAGAAAACCTATGAAAACTAGATAAAATTTGAAATTGAAGAGAACCAAGGCAACCAAAATTAGAAGGGACAACTACACAAAGAGAAAGGGAAGGCATGGAGATGAGATCAATATTCTCTACATCATTTCCTTCCAGACATTGGACAATTCTTAAGCTGCAATAACTAAATTCTGAGAAGACAATAAAATAAGACAGCATACAGAAGAAACTCTAAGTAAAACTTTCAGCATACTCATAGGTTTGGAGAAAGAAAAAAATGATGATTTGTGGATCTGCCAAAAATAGGAACCCTGGTTAACACCTATGACTTTCAGTTGAAAATCATGAAAGGATATCACCTAGGAGTAAAAACAAACCAAAAATACCCTAGAAGAATCTAACCTTAAAATAACCATTTCCTGAATTGATGAAGGTGACTGCCTGTATTCAAAATATCTTTCAGAAGAAAAGTATATACTTTCTGCAGAAAGAGATAAAGTCATCATCCAGAAGCTCTACAACATTTACACAGAAGGTCTGGCATTTAATCATTTAATCTTTGGGCACAGTTCTACTTTCTGACCAAAACATAGAACAGAAACTGGATTTAGCCATTCTAATAGGTATGTAGTAGTATCCCCTTGTTTAGATTTGTAATTCCCTAATCACAAATGATGGTGAGCATCCTTTCACCTGCTTAATTGTCATCTACTTTGGTGAGGTGTCCAGATATTTTGCCCTTTTTGAACTGAGTGTTTTCATATTAAGATTTACAGGGTTGTTTTTTTGTTTTTTGTATATTTTATATGTCTTCAAATGAGATATGTATTTTACAAACATTTTCTCCCAGTGTGTGTGGCTTGTCTTCTATTCTCTAAGCAGTCTCTTTCACAGAGCAGACTTTTTGATTTTAATAAAGTCTAACTTGTCAATCCTTTTTTCATGGATCATACTTTTGATTTTATGTCTAAAACACATAGTTAAATCCTTGGTCTCATACATTTTTTCCTTTTTTTGTATAGATATTTGAGAGTTTTGCATTTGTTTTTTTGTCAAAGACCAGTTGACTATAATTTTTGTGGATCTATTTCTGGATTCTCTATTATGTTCCATGGATCTGTTTATTCTTCCACCAAACCCATGCTGTTTTGATTACTGTACGTTATAAAGAGTCTTGAAATTGGATAACATCAGTCCTCAGTCCTCTGCCTCTGGTCTTCTTTTTATCCTGTTGACATGAAAGTTAATTCAGTTCTTCTCTATATTTTGTCTTAGCATGTCATTATATTTCAGACAACTCATTACTAATTGAAGGCAAATTGGAAACTATTTAATGACACTGATAAATGGATTTTGAAATATGGAAATATCCGTTGCGCATTGTGTTGCTATCCAAAGGACAATGCTGGGATTGTAGCTTGAGATCAGAAAATATATCCTCTTCAAATTTATTTGACAATGCAGATCTTACTTCTTATTTTAACATTTGAAGCTTGTGAAGTGTATAAAACAGCTTGACATTTTTTGTGATTTGTCATCAAATAATTTCACTGGTATAAGATTTACCTTATAATTTTTGGTTTACTTCATTAAGAGACATTATGAAGTCTGCAGTAAAAAAAACTAAATTTCCAAAGTCATTCAGTTTTTTAAAATATTAGTTCAGAGAAGTGTGTCTCATTAAGAAAAATTTAAGTCTGAGGCCTAAGATGAAAAAAAATTCACAATAAAATTTATCACTGCTATCTCATAGAACTGCTGTACAGTAGGGTATATTACATCTCATGGAACTGATGACACATCATCCAGTGTTCAAATGACTGGTTCAGTAATATACAATAGATTCAAATATAATCTGTCAAGTTCTTTCTGATGAATAATGCAATGAATACCCATAATTTTTCACCAGCTTTTTTGTTTTGTTCAAATTATCCTTTTTCTGTTTCATATATATTTATCACTCTTAGTAGTAGCACATCTTAGCAGGTTCTACTTCAGGTTCTACTGCATTGTGTTCTTCTCAACTTCTTTGAAACTAGTTTCCCCTGTCATTGTTCATGGCATACTAGTAACAGCGGTTAAGTCTTCAGTTACTGCAAACTCAGTATTTACTCCTCAACAAGTTAGAAGGATGAATAACATTTGTTAAATTATTGAGTGCCAAGGGAGTAAAAAACTTTTAAAATAATTTGTCTTGTTTTTAAATTATCTATTGATATTGCATCCACTCTTCTCCATTCTTTGAGCAATTATCATGTGGAAAGGCTAATTATCTTAAATAAATTTGTTTCCTCTGAATATATATATTTTAGCTGCTACAAATATAATTTAATTAACTTACTAATGATAAATTACTTTCCTTGCTGGGCTAACAAATGAGTCACTTAGAAACTTATGTTGATTGTCGTTTCATTTTTACTGTTTATTTTTGTGAAGGAATTGATTTAAATTCTCCTTATTTTTTATGATTTATTACCTACAGACTGGGAATATTGTAATAGTGCTTAGTCTCATGACTACAGTTTTCCAAATTATTGTACCAATTTACTCTGCCACAAGCAGTTTAATAGAGTTCTAATTGCTACATATATATATATTGGTATATATTTTTCTTTTTAATTTTAGCCATTTGATGGGTATATACTATGATCATAGTTTGATTTTATGGTACACAAGCTAAAGACTAAAAATTTTAAATGGTTTAAAAAATCAACAGAAGAGTATATTTCATTATATGTACATATTATATGAAATTTAATTTCAGTGTTCTTGAATGAAGTTTTATTGGAACACAGCCATGCTTGTTTTTGATCGTCTGTGGCTGCTTTTGTGTATAACAGCAGAGTTAGATAGTTGTGGCAGATTGAATGTGTTATTATTTTTTTCCTCTATTTTTTTAAAATGTTACATTAAAAAAATTTAAGAGGTCCTCATATAACCGCCACCCCCCTCACCCCTCTCCTCCCACACAACAACCTCTTTCATCATCGTGGCACATTCACTGCATTTGGTGAATACATTTTGGAGCACAGCTGCACCACATGGATATTGGTTTACATTGTAGTTTACACTCTCCCCCAGTCCACCCAGATGCTGGACATTGGGTGTCCTGCCATGGCCCATTGAATGTGGAATATTTATTGCTACACTCAGTGGACTGTAGCCATTGAGCCTGAACTTAAAGATACACTGTACCTCAGGAATTCCTCTCCTAATAATTTTGGTTGAAAGCATCAGAATTGTGGTATTCTGTAGGGAGGGGAATAAGGAGTGAAAGAGCACAAAGGAGGCTTCTTGACTTCCTGACTTGGGTAGTGGTTACATGGACCCACTTACCCCCGTAAACTTGAAAGAAATGCATATACACGATCTGTGAATGTTTCCCAAATTTTACTATAAAAAAGGCAATACTAAGGAGAGTGATTAATAAAAGTAACTGATAAGGAAAGGAGTAAGATACTTTTCAATTGTCAGGTTTGATCAGTGAGTTGAGATGGGTAACTTTCACTGAGTGAAGAACCCAGAAAGAGAAAATAAAGTGCTCTCTTCTGAAATTATTGATTTTGAGATGTCTGTGGGACTTGTAGATGGAAATGTCCAGAAGACAATTGCATATGCCTTCCAAGGCATATGCAAGAGCAGAAGTAAACTAGGTGCAGAGCTTAATGGGTCGTAAACAGAATCTTTTATTTGGAGTTTGATGAAATGACCAGGCAAGAAAATGAGTGAGAAGAAAACTAAGGGCAGAATTCTGAGGACCAGTATTTAATGAGAGATATCATGTGTTTGCAGTAAGAATAAGTGATTTTAATTGTTACTTGAGATCAAGACTGAAATCTAAATGTCTCACCTATAACAAAACAAAGTTATTTCAATTTAACTTTCTAGAGAAAAGTAATCAATCCATTTGAATTCAAGAGTTCACTGGTGAACAATACAGAATTACAAAGACTTCATTCCAAAATTAGAGCAACTACAGTTATTTCTTTCTGGTCCCCATAATTCAAGTTAATACTGAATAGTGTTATTTATTAAAATATTATGTCATTATATTAACAATGCCATATTATATTTTATATAGTTATATTATTATAGTCTAGAATAAAACATTAAGAAAAAAAGAAAAATTTGCTAACCATTAAATGGCCTTCTCTAACTGAGCAGGTATAGAGATATGAGATACTTATAGGAAAATTCCTACTCTTGCATGGTTGTAATCTCTTTTTAAGATTTTTATCTTCCATGGAATAATAGTGGTTTTATAATGTAACTAGGTTGATGGTCTTCAAAATTACTCCTTCATTCATGCAACACTCTTCTACACCTCAGAATTCAGTTAGGAAAATAAATTACCAATTTTTTTTTTTTTTAGATTTGCATAGCATCAAATTACTTACTGCACTACATGCCATTTTGTAATTTTTTAGTGTCAGTTTGGGTCAACCAGTTATTATTGAGAAATAACATATGTGTGAATTAAGTCAGTTCTAATGAATTCATTGAATTCAAATCAACCTGTAATAAATTTACAGAAAACATCTCCTTGTTGGGGCAGAACATTTTATTCAAAGTGGGGAGAACCAGAAATTTTCTACCTCTCTAGAAATCCCTTCACTTCCAAATAGCTTTAGCAGCATGAACATTTTAGTTACAGCTATTTTCTCTAATGTAATATAAAAAAAGTAGTGATTAATTTTAACATTCACCAAGGAACTTAAACCTTTTAACTACATAATTTATACAATATTAAGAGTTCCTAGATATTCAATTTAAGAGCAATGTACACACTTTTATTTTAAATATCAAGATGTAAAAATACCATTATAGCCTGTGTTTATGTAATAAGGTAAGGTGGCAGAAGAAAATAGTAAAACAACAGGATTTATGTTTTGTTCATTCGATTTAAAAGTCTATGAACAAGTCATGCAAGTGGATCTTGAAACATTTATCAATTTTTGATATCAAGCATATATTTCATTTGATTAAAGTGCATATGGGTACAATGACTATCCTTTCTCTAACTGTGTGAGGGAATATTTACATATCCAGTTCCTGATTTCCACATAAGGGTATTTAATGCTTTCAGGATTTAGTCTTCTTATCAGAAACACTATGCAATCCTTTAAAAATAACATATGCACATACACACATACACACTGTAGTACTGGAAAAAAAACTATAGCTTAAATATTGTCATTGTGCTGAACCTTTTAATGTTAGAAAAATTCAGTGTGACTCTTCTTTCTTATGCCACAGAAGGCACACAGAACCAATCAGATTTAGTTCCACCAAAAATGTATGTAAAACTATGCCCTTCCTCACTTGTTATATTTACTGGCATCCATTATTATCTGTACCTTCCACCACCCCACCCCCATTCTTATCACCCCAAGAAGACCCAACCCCAGGTATCATGCGTATTTTAAGATTAAGTAAGAAAGCAAAAACTAATTTTTCCAGACCCTTCTTAGGAATGTCTCCCTGATAACTAACTTTCTTTGTTCCAACCGATGTAAAAGCTATAAGAAACATCCTTACGGGGGATGCTGGTTTGAGATTGTACATCTCCTGTCTCCCCCTGGCAAATAAAACCACTTTTCCTTCCTAGCTAATTCATTGCATCTGTCTATTCTGCCTCTCTACGCAAACGAACCCAGCAGAGGACCACCACCGTCCCTCTTCAACACCTTCTCCGATTTTAATCAAAGAAAATGTGGCATTGGTCTGGAGAAAGAGGCCATGGTGGCTGCTGGGGGTAGGGAGTGAGAGGAAGAGATGTGAGTGGGGGCATTTTTGGGGGTTGGAGTTGTCCTGGGTGGTGCTGCAGGGACAGTTACCGGACATTGTATGTCCTCCCATGGCCCACTGAGTGGACTGTGGGAGAGTGTGGGCTACGATGTGGACCATTGACCATGAGGTGCAGCAGTGCTCAGAGATGTGTTCACCAAATGCAATGAATGTCTCATGATGATTAAAAAATAATAATAATAAGTTAAGAGAAGAATGATTGAAAAACAACTAAAATGAACAAAAATATGGCACTGGGGTATTTAAAGATATCCTTGTTCTTTACGTATTATGTCAATCTTCTCGTCTGTCTTTTCTCATTATGTCTTTCTAATATATGTAAAAATGACATTATATATATTTTAATTTTTTAATGTTCTGAAAATTTCTCAACTATTTCATTTTCTATTAAGAAGTCCAAATTTGAAGTTAGAATGAATTTTATTGATTGCTGTGACTTCAGTTAATATATTTTGTGAGTTTGGGTAGTTTATGTGTTTTAAGAAATTTGTTCATCTTATCTAAATTTATGAGGATACAGTGGTTTATAATATTCTTTTATTATCCTTTTGTGCAATGAGATCAGTAGTATTGACTCTTCTTTGGTTGCTGGTGTTAGTAACATTTTTTCTTCTCTCCTTACCCTAATATTAGCATATTGAAAAAGTGGAATAGATAATATGAATAGGCCTACAACTATGACTATCCATAAATTGAATCAACAATTAATACTCAGGAAGCAGACTTGGCCCAGTGGTTAGGGCGTCCATCTACCACATGGGAGGTCCGTGGTTCAAATCCTGGGCCTCCTTGACCCGTGTGCAGCTGGCCCATGCACAGTGCTGATGCGTACAAGGAGTGCCCTGCCATGCAGGGGTGCTCCCCGTGTAGGGGAACCCCATATGAAAGGAGTGTGCCCCGTAAGGAGAGCTACCCAGTGCGAAAGAAAGTGCAGCCTGCCCAAGAATGGCACTGCCCACACGGAGAGCTGACACAACAAGATGACACAACACAGATTCCCGTGCCGCTGACAACAGTGGAAGCGGACAAAGAAGACGACGCAGCAAGTAGACACAGAGAACAGATAACCGGGGTGGTGGGGAAGGGGAGGAGAGAAATAAATAAATAAATAAATAAATAAATAAATCTTTAAAAAAAACAAAAAACAAACAAACAAAAACCAATTAATACTCTTCTAAAACAGAACTCACCAGGTTTAAAAATGGTTTCAGTGGTGAATTCTATCATGTATTGTAGGGACAAAAGACACCAACTTTATAATCTCTTCCAAAAAGGAGAAGCAGAAGGAAAACTTCTTAATTGATTCTATTATGCCAGGATTTATTTAATTAATAACTTATGCAATGGTTATTAGATTCCAAAGCAAAATTTTAAAATACCTTATCAGTAATTTATAGACTCTTAATTTTATCCTGACACTTGGATAGTTTTGCAACATATGTTCAGAATCACTTAAGTAAATTATAAATGCATATTCTTAGGTGTAATGAATTTGATTCTCTGTGAATATGCCCTGGAAATATACACATTTACAAATGTTTGATACATTTGTTCAGGAAAACAACTTCCTTAAAGAAGACAATTTCTCAAAAGAAAAAAAAGAACATAGGAATTACTGATATTAATAATGAATATATTAATATTTCTTAATGATAATAAGGTTAAGATAATAGATACAGTTATTAATTACTTTATTTTTTCATTTGAACAGCTACCAATACCTACTCTTCCTACCTAAATAATATTTCTTTTTTGATTGAGGTTATCAGTGTTCTCTTGAGTCTATCATTTAAGGGGTGTCCAAAAAGAGGAGTCATCAAAAGAGAAAAATCAAGGAGAATATAAATCTCTGTTTCACCTAGAATGGTGGTTCATATAGCAGGAGTTTTACCAAAGAACTTGTGATAAATCTATATTTTCCATCTCCACCGAAGACCAACAATAACTGGCATATAGGGCCAAATAACTGGTGTTTTAGCAATTCCTTCAGCTGATTTTGATACACCTGTACACATGAAAGTCTGAGTATCATAGATCTAGAGAATTTAACATGTAGATATATGATTCAATGTATATGTCTGGAAGACAGATCTCAAATGGATTATCAGCAATGTATTCATGGAGATTCCCTAAAAACTCACCTGTGACTATTTAACCTCACCTCTGCCATTGCTTACACAATAGAAATTCATTAAATGGCTTTGAATTGTACAGAATAGGCAGATATTGAGTGCTTTAAATATTTTGGGTATTAGGGATACAGAATGGTGTCTGCTTCAAATCTTTGCAAATATCTTACATTCTTATATTCTAACTATATTTATACACAGAGAAATGACTAAAGAGACAGAGTAGTATATATTTGCCCAAGGAGTGCCCTTAGCAATGAATACCATCACATTTCAAAGGAAGTTAGAAGTAATCTGTTAGGAGTACCAGAGGGTTAAACCAGACCTAGGATTGAAGTGATGATGACGATGATGATAAGGAGGAGGAGAAGGAGAAGAACTTGGAGAAATAAGAAAACAGTCATGGTTAATAATCACTTGCAATGTGCCAGGTATTTCACATTGCATGAATTCACCCTGTGATGCTCCATTTCACAAATGAGTAAAATACCTCATAGATGTTAAGGAAATTCCCAGGTTCACACATACAGTAAGTCATTGAATTTTATTTTGATATAAAGGGCTAATTGACATTCATACCCATGTTCTATCCATTATATTACACTGCATTCTGAGCAAGGGGAACACATGAAGCAAAAAATTATTTGAGGGAATGTTCCATGTCTCATAATGGAATAATTAAAGAACACTTATCTGGTTATTTGCCTGGAGGTTGGAAGTTGGAAGGAGGGTGTATTAGTCAGGTAAAGGGTAACTGATCAAAAGTGCCAGAAATCTGTTGGCTTTTATAAAGGGTATTTATTTGGGGGTAAAAGCAGTTATAAGACCCTAAAGAATCTAACTCAAGGTACCATAAGAGGTACTTTCTCACCAAAGTCAGCTGCCATGTGTTGAAGCAAGATGGTGAGTGATATCTGCCTGGTCTCTCCTTCCTCCTTCCTTTTAAGGCTCTGTAGGTCCAGCTTCTTCTGATCTCGACTGTAAGCTGACAAAAGACTTTTATCTTTCTGAGCCTACTCACCAGCTCAGGGTGCTGGTCTCTTCAGCTGTTAAGTATCAGGCAAATGGCTCAGCTCTCCCTGGGGCCTTAGCTGTTTGAGCCTCTCCTTTCTGTCACATGGCAGAACCAAATGACCAAGTTCTCTCCTCTTCTGTATTTATGGAGCTCTCTCTTCCCATATGTCTTCTTGAGTGAATGTCTGTCTATATAAGTCCACCAAGGGGAGAGGGACTTAACCCTGGTTATGCCCTATCAATATGGTTACATCAAAGCCCTAATTTTTTATCAAGTAAACTTAAAACTTCTCAATTTAATACAACCAAAGGGTATCACACCCAGAGGAACAGACCAGTTTACAAACATAATTTTTCTCTTTTCTGTAGAATCATAAATAATATCAAACAGCCACACTCCATCTGAATCCCAAAAGAATCATTACAATATTCAAAAAACCTTTAATACTTCTAAGTAGCAATGCTAAGTCCAAAATCACATCACAATTATAGAAATACAATTTGTCTTGAAGCTAAGTCCCCTCTTGGCATAGACCAGTGAAACTTATAAGACAATTTATCTGCTTCCAATATACAGAGGGACAGACGTAAGATAAACATCTGCATTACCACAAGGAGAATTTGGGAGGAAAACATACATCACTGGTCCCCAACAGTTCCAAAGACATGCAGGGAATATTCATTAGATTTCAAAGTCTGAGAGTCAATCTTAAGATGATAGTTTCTTTACCTTGGGACCTTATGGGGACCCACCCTTTCCACAGGCTTGCCCAGTGGTCATTTTCTTGGTTCCACCCTCATCAAGCATCTGTGTGATGACCGAGCTCCAGACCTTACCCTCCAAGAATGTTGGGGTGATGTCCATACTTTATCAGTCTGTGAGGCAGCGTCTCAACCCCTTTAGTACAGTGAGGTGGTGGCAACAGTGTCCCAAATCTTTGGCATACAGGCCTAATCCACTCAGAAGAATAGTGACCTGGCCTTCCCTAATCTATGGGGAACAGGCCCAACCCTCTCAGAACACTGGGGTGGTAACTCACTCTCCCCAACCCTTGGGGAATGTTCTCTACCCTCTCTCTATCCTGGGGCAGCAAAACTCTCCCTGACCAGTAGGTCATCCCTTTTGTCTCTCACCTCCCTGTCTCTTTTAGCCCAGGCTGACAGTGATTCTATTCATACAGATCTTACAAAAAACTTTCAGTGTAGCATGCAGGAAGCAGGGGTCCAAGCCATCAGACAGTAAGATTTTCCACAAGTCTTTCCTAGAAAACTGCATTTTCAATCCTGGCTTGCAATTTCCAATTTTACTTAATTGTTCAGATGCAGCACTATCATTTGGGGGCTTGATTTTCAGAGGCTTGGAATTTTTGAAATCAGTTTCTGGTTTCTTTGTGCCCAATAATTCAGTTCTCAGCTTATCTCTTTGGCCTAGCATTTTTCTATAAGCTGTAAGGAGAAGCCAAGCTGCATTCTCTGAACTTTCTTTAGAAAGCTCTTCAGCTAAATGTCCAGACTAGCCATTTTCAAATGCTGCTTTCCATTAAATATCAGGATTCAATCTTGCTAAGTTCTCTGCAACTTTAAACCACAGACTGCCTTTCCTCCAGTTTCCAATAATAGTTTTATCATTTCCTACTAAGTTCTTACCAGAAATAATTTTAGGCTCTATATTCCTACCAATGTCTCTTCAAAGCAATTTAAGCATTTTCCATCAAGAATCTCACAATTCATCCAAAAGATACCTCTTTCCCATTTTTAAAACCACCCAGCATTTTTTGGTAATTGCATCAGACTGTACCCCACTCCTGGTACCATATTCTGTATTAGTCAGCCAATAGGGTGCTGATGCAAAGTACCAGAAATCTGTTGGCTTCTTTTTCCTCAGACAGCTTTATTACTCCCTTACTGCACATGGAGCAATGTACACAAACCTGAGGCATGGGGATGTTGGTTTTATAAAGGGTACTTATATGGGGTAAAAGCTCACCAATTCAATGTACCATAAGAGGACTTTCTCACCAAAGTCAGCTGCCATGTGTTGAAGCAAGATGGTAGACGATCTCTGCCTGTTCTCTCCTTCCTTCTTCCTCTCATGGATTCATGGGCCCAGCTTCTTCTGATCTCAGTTGTAGGCTGGTATAGGGCTCATTTCCTTCTGGGCCTTCTTCAAATTGCCACAGAGGGAATGGATGAAGTTGGGTCTAGTGTGCAGAGCAAACCGTATCATCTATCAGGATAAGGCTGGAACAGGTACAATTTTCTGGTCGGTACTCAGGGGAAAATGTAAAAAAAATAATGAAGGGACTTTAGACCATACAACATGGACACAAAGGCAACAAAAGAGTCTATGTGCAAACAGGGACAGCATATTTTCTACTTTCCCCTATCATCATCAGCTTTCCATTTTATTACATCAGCACAGATCTCTAGTTTTAAAAATCTACAAAACTTACTAAGGAAATCAAAAACTGCTTTGTTGGTGTTATTTAATCATAATAACACCCATAAAATGAAAATAATTTTGCATTTCACAGATAAATTAATCTGAGAAATGTATCTGCTTCCCCAAATAAAATGTATGACCACTATTATTCACAACTATAATATTTGATAAACTTTATTACAGGTTTACAATTTTGAAAAGTATTTTTGTTTGTCATTTATCTGTTAATAGACTCTAACATGTACATTTTTCTTGTACACATGTTTATAAGGCAAATATATTAAATAGCTCATCATATATCTTTAAAATTTTATTTCTATGTGTATGGTTATATCTAGAAGTTTTATTTATCTATATAATCCATTAGTGATGAATAATAACTCAAGTTTTATGTGATGATTGGGAAAAAGAAAGGTTAGGTAATCTTCCATGTTATTAAAAATATATTAAAACCAAGAAATTTTGTGTGTCATTGTATAAATCAATATATATTTAATTCATTTGAACAATTGTATTATATTATAATTGCAAGAGTTGTGCACTGCTCAGGAGAAAAAAGAAACTGGGCGGTGGACTTGGCCCAGTGGTTAGGGCGTCTGTCTACTACATGGGAGGTCTGCGGTTCAAATCCCGGGCCTCCTTGACCCGTGTGGAGCAGGCCCATGCCCAGTGCTGATGTGAGCAAGGAGTGCCGTGCCACACAGGGGTGTCTCCTGTGTAGGGGAGCCCCATGCGCAAGGAGTGCACCCTGCAAGGAGAGCCGCCCAGAGCCAAAGAAAGTGCAGCCTGCCTAAGGATGGCACTGCCCACATGGAGAAATGACACAACAAGATGATGCAGCAAAAAGAAACACAGATTCCCGTGCCGCTGACAACAACAGAAGTGGACAAAGAAGACACAGCAAATAGGCACAGAGAACAGACAACCGGGGTAGGGGGGACAGGGAGAGAAATAAATAAATCTTAAAAAAAAAAAAAAAAGTAAAAGAGACTAAGTTAAACTGGAAGAAAAAGTTTTAAATAAAAGTGATGAGATGTACTATAATTGTAAATTTTCCTACTTATATATTTGTTAATTGGTTTGTTGTTTTTCCCCCATTACTGAGCAGGAATATAAAACTCGAAAATATAGCTACATATTTTTGGTCATCTGTGTAGCATAGTATAAATGTTAAACCATAATTAAAATAATGATTTAAAAAATCCTAGAAAGAAAAGTGTAGGCAATTTATAGTAGGATTTGAGACTGGAAAAATTCTTCTAGGATGGAATGGACCTGAAATCATGTAGTATGCACTTGAGGTCCTTTTAAAAGATTTTGGATGAGTGGTTTGGATAAACGAAAGAAGCCATTTCAGCTGAGAAATATTGTGTGAGCAATAAATCTTTGATGAAAAAGATTGACATTGGCATGAGAAAACCAGTGCCTCTACTATGTAAATAAATGGTGATGCTCTGATCACAATTTTTAAACCAGCTAATTTTCACATGAGGTATGGTATTTCTCTAGCGCCACTTCATATGTAAGGGATTTGCTTATCTTCTACTCGTTTTGACATTGTAATTCTTTGCAGCTAAATTTATCTAACACTGCTTGGAAAAGGTCTTTGGCATTCTGGAAAAGATAAGCATATATTAATTTCTATTCTCTCTTTATGGCGCGTTGGGGAAGCAGGATGCCAGGGTCAATTTGAAAAATAGGAAGCACTACTAAAACTATTTCTATTCTCTAATCATTTCTGCTGAAAATTTTAAGTAATTTATTTATTTTTCTTACTTCTTATTCTCTCCTTCCACCCTACCCCCAGAGTCTGTTTGTTTTCCTAGAATAGGGACTGATCATTTCATACGAACATTCACAAAACAGTTAGTTGTCCATAAATATAAAATGAATTTCAAGGAGCGAACACATTTTTGTTACCAAGGTTGTAATGCTTTAAAGGATCTCTATACACAGCTTTAGAGAGGTGATTTGTGCTAAGCAAATTCTTTTATTGCAAATGAAAAATTTAAATGTAAGCACCCACTCAGTAGACACTATAATTGAGATCACTGTCAATGAAACAAAGTGACTAAGAACATAGGTTTTATTTAAATCAAGAAGACCTATTTTTGAACTCTGGTTCTCTCAATGATAATTCTGTGATTGTGATCAATTCATTAATTCCTCTGGGACTCAGTTTTCCCATTTGTCAAATAAGACCATTAATACTGAGGCAATCAGAATAGGGAACTGGGAGTGGGGTAAAAAAGGGGTTCAGTCAGTACAACATCTCAGGGGCTAAAAAAAACACTACAGTCAGCCACCCACTCTGCCCACCTCTGTTTAATATCTATATGAAATACCTTTGGATAACTGACCTTTGCTCTGTATACCCCTATCCCAAATTCTTGAGGCTGACCATGCTTTATTAACCCACTCCAGTGTGTCCTGTTTAGCTCCTTAATGTCTATTAATGAAGTAACCTGTGTTCAGATCCTCCTCAATTCAATTATTCATTAACACACTGATATAACAAAATATTAGCATTTCTGCAGATCAAGGAAGCAGTATGGGCCAGAAGGCCATTATACACCATTGCTTGGGTAACCAATAAAACTCTTTCTTTGAAACCTTGGTGTCTCAGGAATTGGCTTTAAAGACACATTGGGAGAAAAGAGCCCACTTTTGCTTGGGATCAAATGTATAAATAACAAGATATGCTGCCATAAGATACAGTGAAAGTTTAAGAGTTTTAGAGCCAGAGGGATCTGTGTTCAATCAGTTCCTTGTATAATATTTGGTAACTTGCTTTATTTTTCAAAGCCTCCTTTAATACATCTGAGAAATGGGAAGGGTATGTGATGTATGCAATGTATCCCAAACAAAAAAGGACATTCAGCATTTGATAATCTATTATTACAAAGAAATGAAGTGTCTGTTAAAACTAAAATTAATAGAATTAGGAATGCCTGTGTACTAATTTGCCTGGAATTTACATATTTATAATTTAATATTGGAGAGATATTATTTTGGGTAATAATGAGTATTTATTAGACAAATCCTAGAATATTCTCAATTATACACTCTTGAATAGTCATGACTCCCTTTACTAACATGACTTTTAAGAAAATACCAAGTATTTTCGTATTTTATGTTTTCATTTTCATTCATCTCTAAGTACTTTCTAATATCCCTTAAATTTTCTTCCTTAATCCATTGATTATTATGAGTGTGCAGTTTAATTTCCACATTTTCCAGTTTTCCAGTTTTCTTTTTCTTATTGATTTCTAGGCTCATTCTATTATAGTTTAAAAATAACTTTGTATGATTTCAATATTTTAAAATATATTGAGACTTGTCTTCTGCCCTAAAATATGGTCTATCCTGGAAAAATGATCTACATGCACTTTTTTTCTTTCTTTTCTTTCTTTCTTTTTAATGTTACATTAAAAAAATATGAGGTCCCCATATACTCCCCATCCCACTCACCCCACTCCTCCCACATCGACAACCTCTTTCATCATCATGGCACATTCATTGCATTTGGTTAATACATTTTGGAGCACTGCTGCACCACATGGATAGTGGTTTACATTGTAGTTTACACTCTCCCCCAGTCCATCCAGTGGGCCATGGCAGGACATACAATGTCTGGCATCTGTCCCTGCAGTACCACCCAGGACAACTCCAAGTCCTAAAAATGCCCCACATCATATCTCTTCTTCCCTCTCCCCACTCTCAGCACACACTTAAGGAATATATATTCTGCTGCTATTGAGTGAAGGGTTCTATATATGTCTGTTAGATCTAGTTGGTTTACGGTGTTGTTCAAGTCCTCTATTTCCCTGTTGATCTTCTACCTAAATGTTCTATCCAGTATTGAAACCAGAATACTGAAATCTCCAATTTCTATTGTAAACTGCCATTTCTTCCTTCAATCCTGTAAATGTTGGTTTCATATATTTTGCAGTCTTGTTGTTAGGTGCATATATGTTTATAATTGTCATATATTTTTTGAATTGACCTTTTATCTATGTATTTATCTATCATCTATCATGCTGCACAAGAAACAAAATAAAAATTAGATACATTCCACTTCATGAAAGCTAAAAACTTTTACACATGAAAGGACCTTATAAAGAAAAAAATGGGATAAAAATTACTTGCAAACCACATGTCTAATAAGAACTTAATGTCTAGAATATATAAAGAAATTTTATAATGAAACAACAAAACTGTAAACAACCAATTTTAAAAATGAACAAAGTCTTGAACAGACATTTTTCCAAAGAAGATATATAAATAACCATATTAAAATTGGCTCAACCTCATTAGCCATTAGAAGAATGCAAATAAAAACCATAAAATACCATTGCACACCCACAAGAATGGCTATTATTTAAAAGATCAGAAAATAACAAGTGTTAGGATACAAAGAAATTGGATCTCTATTGTATTGTTGGTGGGAATGTAAAATGGTGCAACCACTGTGGAAAGCAATATGATGTATCCTCAAAAGTTAAATTATAGAATTACCATATGATCTACCAATTCCACTCCTAGGTATATAACCAAAGAAATAAATGAAGGACTTAAACAGATACACTGATGTTCACAGAAGGATTATTCATGATAGTTAAAAGGTGGAAAAAATCCAAGTCTTCATCAACAATTGAATAGGTAAACAAAATACAGTACATTCACATAATGGAAGATTATTTGGCCATATGAAGGAATAAAGTTTTAAGACATGCTGCAACATGGAATGTTGAAAGCATTATGCTTAATAAAGAAACAAGGCACATAAGGACAAATATTATAAGATGTAAAATATAGGGAGTAGATGTGGTTCAAGCAGTGAAGCACCTGCTTCCCACATGAGATGTCCTGGTTTCAGTTCCCAGTGCTTCCTAAAAACAAAGACAAAACCACAAACATACAAAAAAAAGCCAACTCAGGAGAGCTAATGTGGCTCAGTGGTTGAGGGATGGCTTCCCATTTATGAGGTCCTGGATTTCAATCCCTAGCCCTGGAACCTAAAAAAAAAAAAAAAAAAAAGGTGTAATGTATAGGGAAATATATAGAAGTAGCAAATTCTCAGAGACAGAAAGTAAATTAAAGGTTATCAGGGAAAGGAGAAAGAAGAAAAGGGAAAGCTTTGGCTTTCTAAATAAAAATAAATAAAATTAAATTTCAGAGAGAATATATAAATAGACAACAAGCATATTAAAAGCATATTAAAAGAACAAATATCAAGTAACGAAATATACTTATATAGACTATTTTTTAAAAACTCGTTGAGGTTTTTATTTTACTTTTTAAAGATACTATAATTTAATGGACTTTACATAATTAGCTAAAACTTATGTATGTATGCATGCATTTGTTTATTTATTTTTGTTACTGTCAGCTTTTCAAAACTACTGTCATCATTGATACTCCTCTAGTGGAGAATTTGTATATAATAAATATTAACATTGACTCATTTTGGTCTGTTTGTTTTTTTGTTGTTGTTGTTATTGTAAATAGTCAAAATATTCAGCAGTAATAAGCTATATGGGTATACTTAACTGGGTAAAAATCTTTTAACTAAATAAATAACATACAAGATATTTAATGAACCAAATTTTAAACATTGGTTAAATTTCAAGTGATTAAACAACAAAGCACTATCTGAAGCCAGTGGTGATTTGATAAATGTCATTGCAACTACAACGTAAAGAAAAAAAAAAAAAAGTTGACAAAGGCCAGTAGAACATACCTATCTTTGCCATTTTATGAAAGGTTCTATGAACCAAATGAAACAATGACTGAAATATTGCTTTAAAATATAAAATGCATCACAAACATGCATTCTTAAAATTTTCATATATTTGAAAGAGAATATAATCTTTTCACAGTACTCTGGCTTATTTCAAAAGTTTTCCCTTTTCCTTTCTCCCCTTTCCCTGGTAACCTTTAATCTACTTTCTGTCTCTGCATCAACTATAGTCTTGGTACTTTCATTCAGAAAATGAAAAATAGGAAGAACAAAAGTTGGAATCTTAGGGAATCAGAAACTACATTTCATGACTCTCCAGAATTATAGGTAATGTTCCTCTTAAACAAAATAATGTTTCCATGAGTTTTGAATTATAATGCCCTGCCAGTCTGAAAGTAGAATGAAAGCCTGGCAAATGAAACTCTTGCCCTGTGCAACTATTAACTAGTTAAGTTTCTATTTAACATATCACTGCAGGATTAAGAAGCAACTAAGAGTATTGATTTTCCTGAGTTATGGCAATTAGCGTGTTTCAGCCCCCTGAAGAAATCATAGCATGCATGACATTTTTTTTTGCTACTTTTGTTTATGAATGTGTCTATGTACAAAATTATAATGAATGCAGGATATTCATTGACAATGAATGAATGTAGAAATAAGCAAGCATTCTGCTCACAGAATATATAAAGAATGCAAAACAGAGCTGGCACATGAAAAAATTAATAAATGAGAAATTCTAGAGTGAAAAATGTTTCAGTTAGTTTTTTACTGGTCTAATGAAAACCCCGAATTCCTGAGAGATTCATTTTAACTGGCACATAGAATGGTGTCCTTATATCTTTAATCAGTGTGTCTAGAATCACAAACAAAAAGGTTCTATAAAATTCCAAGTATTATCTTGAAATTTCTGCTTTTTTTGAAAGGATGATTTATTTCTTTCTGGAATGGCAGACTTACACAGAGGATGGCACACAGGATGAACCAAGGTTTGTGGCATTCATTGGCTGAGCATTTATATCAATAGCTAACTTGCTGTCATCTGCTTTTTATCTAGTTTATCCCATTTGCCTTTTTACAATGAGATATGCACATGGTAGAATCAGGGTGGAAAATGAAGCAGCATGGCTCTGAAGAAAACACATTATAAGTATTATGTAGCTACTAATTAGACTCTAACATAACCTTCATCTGCAATGATTAATGTGCTCTTAACAAAAGAAAAAATGATTCATCCTTGTATATAAAAGAGATTTGGTTAGCACTGCAATTAATCTTTCCATTTATGGTAGAAAATTGTTTACCGAAAATTTTACTTACCTAACAAATGTAGATGAATTATCCTAGATGCAAGTGAAAAAAATTTTTCAAGCTTTCATTTCCTGTGACTCAGTATTGATTAATTTGATATAGCATTTTATTGATATGTTGGTTTTTTTATGTCCAATTACCATAGGTAGCTGGAGTCTTATCATTCATTAGTAACATTAACAGAAAAATCACATATATACTGCTTTTTCTAACTAGTAATACACACTTTCCAAAACACAGATAGTTCATTCATAAACAAAAAGTAAAACAAAACAAAATTCTGAAGTGACATATGCTGTGAACCAAAGAAAACAGTGAGTGAATGATGCTGATGTTGAATGTGAAGACAATCATGATCAATGAGGTTAGAAGGAAGTAATTCTTTCCAATTTCATTTCATTAACTTTAAGTAGTTTCCAATTCAGTTAATATATGTTGCAACATGAATAATAATATTCAAGGAAATATAAAGATCCATTAAAACTATTTCTGAAAAGGAAACATTGTATGAGTGATAATTAATGAGTGATTTATAAGTGCTTCTTTTACTGGATAATATCACCCGTCATTATTAATGATAAAGTCTCCAGCAAATGAGATCCCTCCCTGTCACAGACTACCATTTTCTGAATCATATCTTCAGGAAGAAAGAAACTTGTTTTCAAGAAGAAATGGTACATTATACTGAATGAACAGTACTTTTAAAATGTGTTTAAAATAGTACTTCAAAAGAAATTAATAATATAAATTGGCAATATCAGGAATATAATGCCATTTAAAGAGATAGGCAGACTCTGGATTAGAATGTATGCTTTGGGATATTGAGGTAAGTCAGAAACAGTTGTTTTTCCTATATAATGTGATGGAAAACTAAAATTATAAATCCTAATGTTGGCGAGATGACTTTTTTTAGAAACATAATATTAGAAATAGGTGCATTTAGTTTATATTTTCATAACTCCTCAAATTATTTTCATCATATGCATGTAAACTGGATTGTCCTATACAACTTTTCATAAATGAAGTTTCCTTTTTACTATGAAAAGGCACGTCAAAATGAAACAGTAAGTTGTGGGAGACCCATAAGTTGAGTTTAGTTTTGCATGTTCCCTAAACAGTGTATAATTTTATTGAATTTATTTGTCCCTTTACTTGTTCATTTACTTATTTGTCCCTATACTTACACATTCAACATTTATTGATTAATCACTTTATCCTATGGGGATACAAATCACCAGAGATACTGATGTGGGCTATGGGTGGGAGGCTCTTTGTCTCTTCGGAGATAACCTAAGCTGTCTGTCCTGACTTGTGGGTGTGGGACGGTAAGAGGCTACAGTTCTGCCCTTGGTGACCATGGCAATGACTCCAGTCCTGGGAGGCAATTTAGAAATGCAAACTCTATATACATACCAGTCAGTCCAGAGAAACTCTGATGGTGGTAATGCCAAAACTTAAGGGAACTTGGACTTGGCCTCAAATGGGAAATATAATATAGCCTGTGCTTGAATGGAAAATCATCTAATTCTGTGTCCAAGTGTGCCTAGTCTCTAGAAATCCAGTTAAGTGATAGGAGTTTGAATGTTCAGAAAGGATGTAAGTCTGAATGTGTATTCAAAGTTGCATCCAGGCAGAATGTGGGCAAGATGCTAATTCAAGCTCACCTGAAATGTGGGCAATATGTTCATTCAAAACCTACCTGGTACTCAGGCAAACACTTAACTAACAAAGAAAGTAGTTTTCTTTGATAAAAGCACCATTTGACTCCCCACCCTGTATAAAAGGAATTTGAAAATCTTGTTCAAGGCCCAGGTTTGAAACAGAAAGCTCCCGAGTTGGCCAGCTGTCAATAAATCATTTTCCTTCTCAAAATCATTCCTGAGTCCTGGCCTTTCTACATACAAATAATTGAACCTCTCTCAAGTTCTACAACAATACAAATATGATACAAATACGGAGGACAAAAGGGAACTCTATATGTAATATCGCCTGTGCATAAATTCAAAATTGTATCCAGTGTACCTAGTCTCTAGAAATCCAAATAAGTAATACAGGCCCTACAGTCTTTGAATGTTGAGAAAAGATGTAAGACTGAATGTGTATTCAAAGTTGCATCCAGATGGAATGTGGTGGAGATTTTCATTCAAGCTCACCTGAAATGTGGAGGATATGCTCATTCAAGCTCACCTGAAATGTGGGGGGTACTTTAATTCAAAACCTATCTAGTACTCAGACAAACACTTAACTGACAAGGAAAGTTGTTTTCTTAAAAAAAGGCACCATTTAACTCCCAACCCTTATATCTTTTCTGTATAAAAGGGAACCCAAAATTCTATTTGGGCCTCAGTTTTTATTAGGACAGGAGTCCACTGAGTCTAGCCAGTTGAAATAAATCAACTTCCTTCTCAGAGTTCTCATGTCCTGGCCTTCGATACTGCATACACCCGACTTCTCTCCAACATTTCTGGGGGTTCGTCTAGGATTGCGCTGAGAAGTTCAGAGGCAGCAACAGTTGTTTGCCCCTCCTGGACATCTCTGAGGAGACTGGGAGGGCCCAGGTGAAACCCAGCCCTGGGCACCTGTGGACACCCTATTTGAGTCCACATAGAGGTTGTGGTCTTCACTGGGCCCTCCCAGATAAACTGGAGGCACCAGAGGGTTTGAGAGACCCTGGGAACGAAGTAAGGAGCTCCGCACATCGGACTGGTAAGACCCCCGGGGGCACAGTGCAGTAAAAGCCTAATTCTAAAATTAGGAGGGAACCTGATCCACTCTCTAAAAGGAGAGGACCCAGTACTCCTGAGAATACAGGAGGAAGCCATCTCTCTCCAGGTCCAAGGAAAGGAAAGGGGGGTGGTTGTGTGCATGTGCCTTTGGCAACTGAGTGAGATGCAGAAAATCACTTCTGTAGGGTGAGTGTAGAGTCCTGATCCACGGTTTCGTGGCGACCTCATACAATCAAGGGCGGTCTGGGGGGTCCCTGTAAAGGGACTCTCTTCTGAATCAGGGGCATATACTGATCTGCCAAGGTAAAGAGGTGCGAAAGCTACCGTGAGGGACGCGGCAGGAAAGGGATGAAGCGTAAGACTTGAGTGATTGTTGTGTACCGTTGGCACAGGATGGAAATACAGGAAACACACAAAGTAGAACCCCATTAGGATGTATGCTGAAAAATTTCCCCCGTGCATTCCGTGAAGATATGTATGGCATAAGGTTCCAGTCAGGAAAGCCTAGGATGCTTTGTGAGTTAGAAAGGCCAACTTTCGGCGTGGGCTGGCCCCAAGAGGGCACTTTGGATCCCCAGATCATCTGTAAACTCCACAATGCAGTAACTGGAAATCCAGGGCATCCAGACCAATTCCCCTACATCCATGCTTGGGAAAACGCTGTGAGCCAAAATCCACCTTGGTTAGGGAAGTGTGTAACTAAGGAAGCTAGAATTTGCCTAATACATCAACCGAGGAGTCCCAGGGACCAGACCAAACAATCACCGTGCAAAGGGCCCAAAGAAAGTGCGCCCCAAGTCCAGTGTCGATCCGCCCATCTTAGAAGGGCCATATGAACATGAATTTCTACCACCTTATGTGATGATTCCCGCCCCAGCAATACTAAGGTATGAAAATGAGCTAGTCTCCCTAAGCAGTCCCGTTGTCGTCATCCGCTCGGGGAAGTGCGATGCCCACACCATCCCCGCCACTGCTTTTCATCATCAGAGAGGGCACCTATACCATCCCTTCAGTTGCCCTTATCGCCATCTGCACCAGAGAGTCCTACGCCATCCCCGCAGCAGCTTTTACCTTCTCCAGAGAGGTCTTTTGCCCCTTCCGCGATGGAAAACACAGACCAGCTGCTTTTACAGCTGGTTGCCCCTGGCAATGCCATTGCAGCACTGCCCCTCAGTCAGGAGGGAGATGCTGAGAGGTGGCAACTCAAACCATGGGAAGACATGCTGAGAGGTGGCAACTCAAACCATGGGAAGACCGCGGGCCAGAGGGAGCAGAGAGAAAGGCTGCCTTCCACTGGCTGGACCCCAATTTTTTACGATGCAGATGGCCAGGTTCATGGGGGGAACCCGACATTCATCTATCAGTACTTTATGACAATGGACCTCTTTAACTGGAAAAGCCACACCCCACCATTCTTGGAGAAGCCTCAGGCCATGACAGACCTTTTCCAGTCCATCATACAGACCCATAAACCCACCTGGGCTGATTGTAAACAACTTATAATGACTTTATTAAACTTTGAAGAAAGAACGCAGGTCACGCAGGGAACTCTAACCTGGATTAGAGAGTACCCACCTGAGGAAACTTTGGACAGTGATCAATATGCCCGCTTGAAGTTCCCAAAGGAAGACCCCTTGTGGGATCTGAATAGTGCCACTGGGCTCAACTGACAAGAAATGTTCTACAGGGCCTTAGTTGAAGGATTCAGGGTGGGGAGCCACAAAGCAGTGAATATGGCAAAGATCAGTCAAATTCTTTTTTTTTTTCCAAATTCTACTCAATTTATTCATTTTTTAAAAAGATATTACATTAAAAAAATATGAGGTCCCCATTCGCCCCCTCCGCCCCCACCCCACCACTCCCCCCCCAATAACACTCTCCCCCATCATCATGTCACATCCATTGTGTTTGGTGAGTACATCTCTGGGCATCGCTGCACCCCATGTCCCGTGTTCCACACCATAGCCCACACTTTCCCACGTTCCATCCAGTGGGCCATGGGAGGAGATCAGTCAAATTCTATAGGCTCTGGAGAGAGTCCAGCTCAATTCTATGAGAGACTGTGCAAAGCATTTTGTGTATACACACCCTTTAACCCAGACGCTCCTTAGAGCCAAACAATGGTCAATACAGCATTCATTGCCCAATCACAGACTGACATCCAAAGAAACCCGCAGAACTTGGATGGTTTTGCCGGAATGAATATCTCTCAGCTCATGGAAGTAGCTACTAAGGTCTATGTCAACCATGGTGTAGAAACAAGAAGGGAAGAAAATCGGAAGATGAGGAAGAAGGCAGAACTTCTGGCAGTGGCAATCATGGAAAAATCCATTCCTGTGTCAAGGAGAGTAAACTGGCAAGCCCCAGCCCCAAGGAGAGGGAAGGGCAAGGTCATTGTGCATACTGCAAAGAGGATGGTCATTGGAAGCAAGAGTGTCTCAGCTGGCCACTCGACCCCACCTCTGCAGCCAAAACATTAGCCAGGAAAGCTAGTGGGGCATCACAGCCCAAACCCCTGAGTCCATAAAGGTCCAGGGAAAAAAACCTGCAAATCAGATCATTGGGCTGGCAGAAGAGAGGACTCTGATAGAGATTATTAGGATAGACCGGGCTCCTATTTTCTTAGCCCTGAGAAGCCTATGGGTGGAGTCCAAACTGGGCGCTGCACCATACATATGATGGTTGACACTGGGGCTCAACATTCTGTAATGACCAAGCCAGTTGGGCCTCTATCCAAAAGACAAGCCACTACTGTAGGGGCAACTGACAAAAGTACTCAGAGGCCCTTCCTTCAAGCCAGGACCGGCAACATTGGGATAAGGAGGTCACTCACGAATTCCTTTATCTTCCAGAGTGCCCAGTCCCCCTCCTGGGTCAAGACCTGCTGTCTAAACTGCAGGCTCAAATTACCTTTAACGCCATGGGGCAATCCACACTGACACTGGAGCCACAGGACCCTCTGAAAATAGCGCTAACCCTTCCTCTGCAGGAAGAATGGAGACTGTTTTGCCTCAGTGAAACTGACCAATCCATGGCCACACAGCTCCCCTTTGAAGATGTGCCTGAAGTATGGGCAGAGGGTAACCCAACAGGAATGGCACATGGCATTCCTCCAATTATTATTGAAATAAAACCCACAGCCAGTCCAGTAAGCATAAAGCAATATCCAGTTCCACGTGAAGTGCAAGAAAAGGTCCACCTACATATTCAGAGATTACTGAATGAAGGCATATCGAGGCTGTGCCAGTCTCTGTGGAATACCCCACTCTTCCCAGTTAAAAAGGCTGATGGGGATTACTGCCCAGTCCAGGATTTATGAGCAGTTAATTCAGCAGTAATAACCCTTCATTCTGTGGTTTCTAATCCATATATTCTTCTCAGCTTAATACCCTCATCGGTAATCTACTTTTCATGCCAGGTCTTAAGGACACCTTCTGCATTCAGGTAGCACCCCAGAGCCAGCCAGTTTTTGCCTTTACTTGAGAAGAACCGAACTCAGGTGAAAAGCAGCAGCTTACATGGACGTGATTGCCTCAGGGATTTAAAAATGCGCCCACTATTTTTGGACAAGTCCTGGCCAGTGATCTTACATCCTTTAAACCAGAAAGCCATAACTGTTTCCTCCTCCAATATGTAGATGACTTCATCCTCTGAGGTCCCACCTACCAAGACTGCGCTGATGGAACCTATGCTCTTTTAAAGCATCTACAGCAAAAAGGCTATTGGGTATCTAAGAAAAAAGCCCAAATCTGCCTACCTCAGGTCAAATATTTAGGTTATAAAATAACGCAGGGGCGCCATGACTTGGAACTTGAAAGAAAGCAATCTGTAGTCTCCCTGAGCCCAATACCCGCTGGAAGCTGCGAGAGTTCCTTGGGGCAGCTGGATTCTGCTGCAATTGGATTCCCAATTTTGGGGTCCTCATGCACCCTTTATATGAAGCCACAAAGAGGGAAAATTGTGATCCCCTGCTCTGAGAAGGCCCACAGAAAAACTCTTTCACTGTTCTCAAACAAATTTTAATGGAAGCATCGAGCCTCAGACTTCCAGACCTCAGTAAGCTGTTCTACCTCTACGTTCACAACCGCCAAAGCATCACAGTAGGAGTACTGACTCAATACCTTGGTTCCTGGCAAAAACCTGCAGTGTATCTATCCAAACAACTGGACACTGTAGCCCAGGGATGGCCCTCATGTTTGCAAGCCATAGCAGCTGCAGCCATGCTTACAGTAGAAGCTATAAAATTAACTCTTGGGCAGCCTATAATTGTCCGGGTTCCGCATGCAGTAATCACAATCTTAGAAGCCAAAGGAACACACTGGCTTACTAACAGCCGCTTGGTTAAATATCAAATCCTATTATGTGAAAATCCATCCATCCAGCTGAAACTTGTAAAAACCCTAAATCCTGCTACCCTGCTACCCGTGGAGCCAGGGGTTCCAGTCCATAACTGTCTGGAAACATAGCAAGAAGTATATTCCAGCCGGCCAGACCTCCAAGACCAGCCACTGGCAAATCCTGACATGGAGCTCTTCACAGATGGGAGCAGATTTATGCAGGGCAGCAATCTGTGAGTGGGATACTCTGTAGTAACATCCAAGACCACAGTAGAGGCTCAGCGCCTCCCAGATAACACATCAGCACAGAAAGCTGAACTCATTGCCCTCACCCAAGCCCTGCAACTTGCAGCTGGAGACAAAGTTAACATTTACACAGACTCCAAATACTGCCTTCCTTACCCTGCATGCGCATGGAGCCTTATACAAACAAAAGGGACTCATTAACTTGGGAGGGAAGAGCATTAAATATGGCACACAGATTCTGGAGCTACTAGAAGCAGTTTGGGAGCTTGTCAAAGTGGCTGTAATGGACTGTAAGGGACACCAGACAAGCCACAGCCCCATTGCCCAGGGAAATCGGAGGGCAGACGCTGAAGCAAAAGAGTGGCACAGGAAGGATCCCTAGCTGAACACCTGGCCACTGCTCTCACTTTTCAACCTCTTAATTATCAGAACCTCCAGTATACACTGCTTGCTCTCGTCCCTCAGCCTCTGAGTCACCAAGAGCCGCAATATACTCAGGATACTCTCTGAGGGTGGGACAAAGGAGAAAACCGATGGTGGACATTGCCTGATCACAGAATAGTTGTGCCACAAATATTAGCAGCAACTGTAGTTCAAGACTACCATAAGAACACACACTTGGGAAAAACCCATCTTAAAGAAGTGTTAGAAAGATTCTTCTACATCCCAAGACTAGTCGCTATCACCCATGCTGTATGCCGGTGGTGTGTGGCATATGCAAAGAATAACCCTCGCCAGGGGCCCACAGGAGCCCCAGGGGTCCAGAGAATTGGCAGTATACCTCTTGAAGATCTAGTAGTTGATTTCTCTGAAATGCCAGTATCCAGAAGCTATAAATATCTCCTAGTCCTTGTTTGCATGTTTTCTGGCTGGGTGGAAGCCTTTTCCACTCAAACAGAGAAAGCTGAAGAAGTAGCCAAGGTTCTCCTCAGGGAAATCATTCCTTGCTATGGGCTACCCCTCTCGATTGGCTCTGACAACAGACGTGCCTTCATCTGCACATCCAATGGAAACTGCACACTGCTTACTGTCCTCAGAGCTCAGGAAAAGTAGAGCAAATGAACCGTACAATAAAGACTTATATTGCCAAGATTTGCCAAGAAACAGGGCTAACATGGGTGCAAGTACTTCCAAGTGCTCTCCTACAAGTTCGAGTCAGCCCAAGCTGAAAACTAAACGTAACCCCTTATGAAATCCTCTTTTGGAGGCCCCCTCCCTTAATCAGAAATATAGAAGAGGATCTCAGAGAAAGAGGAAACTTACCAATAGCTCAGCAGATGATCAGCTTGAGAAAAACCCTACATAACCTGCATCACTGGGTCCAAGAAAGGGCCCCCATTAGCTTTAGCAGCTCCGTACACCTGTACAAGCCAGGAGATGCAGTCTGGGTCAAGGACTGGAAGTCAGCTTCACTAACCCCTCGATGGCGAGGACCCTATCTTGTCATTTTATCCACCCCCACTGCAGTTAAAGTAGCTGAAATCACCCCATGGATACACCATAGCAGAGTCAAGCGAGCTGCCCCAGAGTCCTGAAGCTATATTCCAGATACCCACAGCTCAACCAAACTCATCTTGTGAAAAAACAAAACACCAAGCCCTGCTCCAGTTACACCCCAGAAGCTGACTGGTCCATGCATGGCTGAAGATTGAGGACGGAACACAGAGTTCTGCTCCAATCACACCCTGGAAGCTGATTGGTCTACGCACAGCTGAAGAATAGGAATCCAGTTTAATCCGTTACAGTGCCCCTTCGGCTATTTTTCCTACTTCTAGCCCTGACCTTCCCCTGGTCCCAGGTCGACACCAGTGCGAGCCATGTATTCAAAAGGTGTGAACAGGGGCCCATGTCAATACCACATTAATATATCATAGCCATTACACCTGCAAGAGCCAGATAACCACCTGTCAGTTTCAGGGAATCTGGCTAAATAACCTGCTATGACCCTAGACCACCAACAGTCTCCTGTGAATGGGAAATAAGAGTGCTTGATCCAAATGTGGAGCTACTTTCCTCTACCCCAGTCACTAGCCAGAACCAATGAGTATCCCTCCTATTTGACGCATGTCAAGTTATAGACTCTGGGATACCATGGAACACTGATTGTGGAGGGCTCAGCTGGGAGCAGATGTATACTCATAACAATAAGTATATGTGTGCTCCAGAAATGAAAAGTGCAGCCCAAGGGGGGCGGGGGGGGGGGGGTTGGTGCAAATACATAGGTGCATACTACTGCCCCTACTGGTCCTGTGTCACCTGGGCCACCTGGAACACAGACACAGATAAACAGCCATCCTCACCAAGGGTATGGCCCCAGCTAACTGTCCACGTGGTCAATGTAACCCCTTAAACCTCACCATCCTTAAACTCAAATCCTGGCAGACTCAGGGAGTCCAAATAGGCCTTTGCATTGATGGTGAAGGAACAGACCCAGGAGCCTACATCTGGGTTGGGTATCAGGAACATCCACTCACAAGTAAAGCCCATTCTGTGTTCCACTCCTATGAAGAAATGGATAAGACCTTTTCCATCCCACAAGCAGCAAGAAACCTCTTTATAAGCCTGGCTAAAGTGGGAGGGGCAGCTTTAAATGTCTCCATGTGCTACGTATGTGAAGGATATGCTAATTCAAGCTCACCTGAAATGTGGGGGGTACTTTAATTCAAAACCTATCTAGTACTCAGACAAATGCTTAACCAACAAGGAAAGTTGTTTTCTTTCAAAAAGGCACCATTTAACTCCCAACCCTTATATCTTTTCTGTATAAAAGGGAACCCAAAATTCTATTTGGGGCTCAGTTTTTATTAGGACAGGAGTCCACCGAGTCTGGCCAGTAGAAATAAATCACCTTCTTTCTCAGAGTTCTCGTGTCCTGGCCTTCAATACCACATACACCCAACTTCTCTACAACACATGGAGTTCAGGTTCTAGCCAAGCATGCACTGTTTAATATTTCATTAAACAAATTGTTATGGATTGAATTCTGCCCCCCAAAAGATATGTTCCAATTCTAATCCCAAGTCCTGTGGTTGTGATCCTATTTAGAAATAGAATATTTAAAGATGTTGTTATTTAAAATGAGGCCAAACTAGATTAGGGAGGGTCTTTTAAAGGAGCTCATGACCAGACCTTTCTGAGGAAACTGTGGATTAAAATAAGGTGCACAGTCTCTGTCTTTTCAGAATGTACCAAAACCCTTCAAATCTGGTAAAATTGTGGTTTTTTCCCCCACACACTTAGCATATGCAACTTTAGTTACATCAAAGGACTTGAGACTTCAAATGTACAAGTGAAAAAATTTCAAACTGTTGACACAAGCTTAACTAATACCAGCTACATTTATGTATAGCTGTATAAGTTAAAAAAAGCTGCCCTTTATATATTTACAAATGTTGTTTATACACAGGTATATACTGGGGTCTTTAAAGGAGAGGAAATTTGGGCATGGCCAGTATGAGACAGCGAGAAGATAGCCGTGAGATTGAAACAGATTGAGTTATGAAATGGAGTGTCCCCAAGCCACTGCCAGAACCCTTCAGATGCCAGAGGAAGGATTACCTTTCTGACACCGTCATTTCAGACTTCTAACCTCCAAAACTGTGAGACACTAAATTACTGTTGTTTCCAGCCAACCAGTTTGTGGTACTTTATTATGGCAGACCCAGCAAACAAGGCGTAGACACTAGTTTTTAAAGGCATAAGTAACTAGTGATAAATGTTAAAAAAGAGCTAAGCTCTACAGATGTCCAGTGTTGTGACTTGTGTAGAGGTAAGCATCAGTTAAAACTTTTTAGATTGACCACTTCTAATTAGTGCTTTACAATGATGAGAGTGAAACTAGTTCCAAGTAGACAGAAGAAAATATAACTTTTGCAAACTACAGGAAACTAACTGAAGCACAGAGGACATGTGAAGTAGTGGGGAAAAATGAAGCTCAAATGTTCATGCTATTATCAGTCAATCACTCCAACCTTAAAACTCAGTGACAATTCTCTTTCAAGATACTGTCCTGAATTAATTCACCCTGTCACCTCTGTTTTATTTTTTCAGAACTCACAACAAAAGCTCCGAGTCACATGCCACTGATATCACAGTTTTCTGAAATCCACTCTCCACTCGTTTTTGTAATTATACATTCCATTTCATTAGAATATATATTTCCTGACAACACTATAGTATTAATCCCCTTATGAAAAATAACATTACAAAAAGGAATGGCTTCACACAATAAAATAAATTCTCAGAGTATTCCCCATATATTTTAAGCTATAGTTCAGGCAAGACAATTCTAAGCACAATTAAACAGCAAAAACAATAAGTAATTCCCAACTTCACCCCCATAGAAAAATTTTCATTACTTGCTACTAAAACTCAGATATGAAATTTAGATTGTACCACTATATGCACCTAAGGGAAATTTTCATTCTGGAAATGACTTTCCATCCTGCACTGTAGAAATTGCTAATTAAAAGAGATACTGCTTCTTCCATGATCAGAATTTGTTTCCTCAGCCTGACAAATTTTGTGAACTATCTCTACATTTAAGAATTCTTTCCTGCTAGAGTTTTTCTTTGTAACAAAGAATTCTAACCATTAATAGTAATATATGTCAATTCCAAGATTTGTTTTACTTTTGAGAAAGCCCAGAGAGAAAAAAATTACTTACAATTATTAACTTGAAAATTATGGTATGGTACTCAATATAGGCCAAAACTATGGATCTGCAAGAAATTTAACCTGGAAAAACAAAATTGAAATTTGTCTTCACTTTATCTGTTTATAAATGTTTAGGAATATGCTAGACATCTCACCTGTTACTAGGTGGTGATGAGGCTATGTAATGAAACTTTCTAGAACAATTAGGAGTAAATGTAGGAAGTTAAGCACTTCACAAGCATGGCAAAGGCAGTTTCATGAAGGACCCAGTGAAATCCTTTTTACTATAGTATCATTACTATCAGGATGCATATGAGGAGTCTTGAATGAGTGGGAAATTTACCACCTCAGTTAGGATCACCTTTGTCTCTTTTTCTTCATGGACTTTCCTATGAAGCAAGTTGTATACTTTACCTTTATTAAAGGATACTGGATACTTTATACTGTGTCACTTAAATGTCATTTTTTTTCAAACACTATCACCATTGCAGCAACTGCCAGATTGGTGGCAGATGTAGCAATGACCCATCTTAGATGATTTTTATAATAATTTCATAAAGTCAAAGGGAAGAATGATTACATTAGATTGCTAGGTTTGTTTCCAGATGACACTTAGCACATTTCACATGATTCCATATGTTTTGATGGCTAAAAATGGGGAAAGGATTTTTTCCCACTATATGGTTGGTGGCAAACTTGATGCCAAATGTCACCTGTACTGAAAAGGGAGCAGAGTGTAAAGAGGTTCCATGGTACAGCTCCATGGCTAACTTTATCAACTCTTGCTAAAATTGATAGAGCAAACTAGTTATTTTCAGAAATGGAACAACGGGAAGGGACTTTGAAATGATAAGTTAAACTGGAACTGAAACCCTAGATTTCAACACCTGAGGTAGAGGTTGTGACATTGAGAATGGTGGAGGGCCTGAGAACCCCTCCTGTGAGTCCCTAGAAGTGGCAGTCAGAAACTTTCCAGTCAGAAATCGTGTGGCCGCTAATGCTGTGGGACTGAGTAGAGAACTGAGGAACTCTTTACTTCCCATGGAGGTATCTCTCTCTTTAGAACTGGTCAAAGGAACAGAACAACAAACTTTTACATGTACTTGAACAATGGAAAGAGCAACAGTCTATAAAACATTTAGTCTTTGTTTACTCACTTTGTAAAATAACTGTAGGTTATAGTGGTTGCCTGTCCTCAATCTTGATCTAAAATGTTTGCATTAAAATTTTCTTCTTCAGACAGTTATAACTATAGGATTAAAATACTATTAAAAGACAAGGGTTCAGAAATCATTATCTACTTATACAAGGAAACTTCCAAGTAGAAAAATTAAAATTTAAAAAAATTGATGCGTGAATTTTCTAGTGTTTAGCATGTAAAACAAGCAATTTATTGCTTAGGAAACCATATTTCTGGAACATGCAAATATATTTAATAACATAATATACACATGTACCCACCATATTTAAGAGATAAAATATAATTGAAGCCTCCAATTTACTCCTCCCAGAGCTCATCTCGTGTCCCTAACTCAGTTACCATTCACCCTGAATTTGACTTTTAAATTGGCATGCATAATTTCCTATATTATTTCACATATATGCATCTGTAAGTAGCATAGCATAGAGTTTAGTTTGCATGTATTATAATTATATTAAAGGTATTATAGTTAATGACTGCTCTGGAATTTAAAGTTTTAGTTAGTATTCCTATAAGTGTCATAATGATAGAAGAGGCTCTTATTTCTTCATTTTAGTAGCTCTACCTGTTCTAATGTATGTATAACACAACCTCTTGATTTATGCTCTTGCATGGAAATTCAGATTTTCTTTTTTTTAATATTACACACAATGGTATAATGAACATTCTTGTACACATCCTGGACACATGTGGCCATGTCTTAGGGAAATGTAATTGCTGAGTTATAATATATGTGCATCTTCCACTTCATTGAAAAATGTGAAATTCCTCACCAAAGGAGCTGTTCCAATTTATAAATCTGCCAGCAGAAGATGAGAGATCCCTTTGACCCACACCTTGCCATTTGTTATTGCTTTTGTTTTTGCCAATTTAATGCATGTGAAACTGTAGGTAATTATTGTTTTAATTTGTATTTTCCTAATTATTAATAGGTTTGAACATTTTTCAAATGATTATTGGCCTTGTGGATATCCTCTTCTGTGATTCACCTTGATTTTTTGAGTACTCAGCTATACATTTTAAAGACTTATTTTTTACTTTAGTTGGAAAGTTCAAGTGTTTTGTACCAGAAAAGTTTTTATGTTATTTATGTTATGTTATGCCCTTCTCAGTGCATCATATCAAGATTTTGCAATGTCAAAATGCATGAGGAGCATAGACAGATTTTTGGAAAGTATGAAGTTTGAGGCAATAAGTTGAAACTAGTGAAAAGTGCAAGAGAAGAAATTGATTCTGTAACATTTGAAAATACAAAGACTATTACTGACATGATTTTGATGTTTCCACCAAGGAACTGAGAGTGAACAATATAATCACATTACACCATCCATAGTCAGTGCCTAGACTAAAACAGTGTCACTCAATATAAAACAAAACAATATAAATAATATTTTAAAATGTGTGTCATTACTGTAGAAATGCAAATAAGCCTAAAACTGGCATTTCTTGTGCAAGAAGATTGCTAGCAACAGCTATATGAAACTGTCATTCTTTATGCAACACTTTAAAACTCATCATGTAAATTAGGAAGGAAAATCACCAGCATGTTTTGTAACTAAAGAGTGAAGTGTTAGCTTAGAACAGTATGATGAAAAGTACAATCGAACAGATAAGCAGATTGCTCAAAGCAGAAATTCAGATGTACTGCAGAACTGTATTTGAAGATAAAGCTCCTATAATAGCAAAAATTTGATGATACTCTGCTATGTAGTTAAACTTGAACAGATTTTGCATCAAAACCCAGTAGACACACTGAGAAATGACAATATGTCAAGTGACATATTTCACCATTCATAAATGCATATTAATTAATTAGTGGCTGAAATTAACCTGGGTTTTTCTCCTTCTGGTCCATTTTCTCATTTTGTTTCTCTTCCTCCTCTTTTTTTCTTCTTAACCATGAATTTCCGAAACTAAATAAATCAGCAATTTTATTGTGCCTTTAAAATTATATATTAGCTTTCATTCTATCACCATAATTGGTTCCAAATTTTTCCTACCCGGACAAAATTTTTATGAGTCTATTAATTATCATTATAGTTAATGTAAAAAGTATAGTGTTTCTATTAATGTAAAAGTACCTTCAAACGTTAGCTTAAGATACAAATATTGTATATTTATAATTTGAATCAGCGGTTAATGGTAAGCTATAAAAATTACTTCTTGCCACAAGTACTTTCTTAGAAGCCACAATGTCATTGTTGGAGAAAATATGGCTCTTACTGCGACACGGAGACTGACTGACCATAAGCAAAGAATGTATTTATTGAGAAGGTCTCCCAATGGAGGGGGTCTGAAGAACAGATGTCAATTCCCCCACCAGCATGGTGGGGTTCTGAAGAGAGACTTTAACCCGCTCTTGGAAGGGGAGACCTTGAATTTATACAGAACTTTCCTAAGTGCAGAAATGATAGTTAGTGGGAGGGGTTGAGGGTCCGAGTGAGGTAGTGGGAGGGGGTTGAGCGAGTCTGTGGCTTCTTGGAATGCTGCAGGAGCAAATGTTTCTTTTGATCTGTAAGGTGTTAAAGGGTTTGCAAATAGTAAAGGTTTCCTTCTTTGTCTTCCTCTGATAAGCAGGCAGAGGTAGTAAAGATTTCCATCTCCCTTTGATATGCAGATGGTGAAGATCTCTATCTTCCTTTACTCCTGTCTTTATGGGGTTCCTGTGTTTAACCTGTGGGAAAGTGCCACATGGGGGAGGGAGTTTACCTTTTTCCCAATGTGTATCAGGGAAAACTGAGGTACAACTTGTTAGTTATTGCAACCCTCTAACAGTCATCATCAGTCATTTTGCATGTATTTCATAGTATATGCACATTTGCATGAATTGGTAGTAACAATCACAAAACAATTCGAGAAATGTTTTTACAAATATCAATAAATATAAAAGTATGTTAATGACTGTATTAGTCAGCATTCTCCAGAGAAACAGAATCAACAGGAGATAACTGTCAATAGTAAGAGACTTTATAAGAGTCTCTCAGGTGACCGTGGGAATGCACAAGTTCAGGGTCCACGGCTGGCTCTGAAGAAAGTCCTTGATGAGATTCTGGGAGATACTGTCTTTCTAAACACAAACTGGAAAGTTCTCCCTGAATACTGGAATCACTTCTCCTTTTAAGGCATTTAACTGATTGGATAAAGCATCATTCATTGCTGACAGCAATCTCCCTGACTGACATAAATGTAATCAGCTATCTATGCAGTAAAGTCACTGGTGCCTAAAGTCCATAAATGTCCTTTTATTACAATTAGCCCAGTGTTTGCTTGACCAAACAACTGGGTAGAGTTACCTGATCGAGTTGACTCATTAGCCTAACCATCACAATGACCAAAAACTTATATATAAAAATGCACTAACAGAGTTCTGATACAAATAATAAAAACATTCATGGAGAAGTGAAATATGTAAACCTCATAAATAAATTTTAAATTTTTTGTGGCAAGATTGGGTAAAAAATAACTCATTATGTGGAGATTAAAATGTGTTTAATGGCATAAGTATATTTGTCCAATATTACATGAGTTTGATGATTGGTAAATTTTATACAAATTATGTAAGTTTATATGTTTTTTCGGTTTTGTTTTGACATTGCAGTGTAGTTAAATTTTAACAATCATTTTCTAAATCTGAAGTTGAAAGTATTTTACCTCTTTATTTTCCCGATGTTTTAGTTTTCCAGTTGCTAAAACAAATACCATACAATGGGTTGACTTAAACAATGAGATTTGTTTGGCTGATGGGTTTGAGAAATCCAAATCTAGGCATGAGCAAAGTGATGCTTTCTCCCCAAAGACTGTAGTGTTCTGGTGCTAGATGCTGGCAATCCTTGGTTCCTTGGGCTTTTCTATCACATGGCAATGCACCTGGCAATGTTTTCTCGATTCTTTTCTGGGATCTTTTGACTTTCAGCTTTGTGCTCCATCTTGTGAATTTCTGTCTCTGCTATTGAATTTGTTCTGCTTATAAAAGACTTCAGTAACGTGAATGAAGATCCAACCTCTTTCAGTTGTGCTACACCTTAACTAAAAATATCTTCAAGAGATGTTCTTTTCAAGTGGATTCACACCCATAGGAATGCAAATTAAGAATGTGTTTTTTAGGGCTTCACAATTCAATCTATCATAGTCCTCCTCTGGACCCCAAAAACACATTCTTTCCATGTGCAAAATGGAACACTACACCCCAAAAGCCTCAAGCATTTAAGTAACAATGCTAAGTACAGAGTCTCACCAAAATCAATTTTGCCTGGGGCAAAATTCCTTTTAGCCTGTGGTCCTATAAAACCTAGAAAATAAGTTAACTTCCAGAGTGAAATGGTGGGACAGGTACTGGATAGATATTTACAATCCAGGAGGAAGAAATTGGATGGAAAACAGGGTACACAAGTCCCAAATAACTCTGAAATCCAGCAGGGAAAAGTCATTAGATTTCAAGGTCTGGCTGTAATCTCTGGACAGATGATTTGTTCTTTAGGCCTGCTGGAGCAGCAGCCCCACTCCTTCCCAGTCCCTTGCACAGCATCCATGCTCTCCCCAAACATTGGGGTACAGGGTCCACCCTTTCTGAGCATCCAAATTGTAGAATAGGCTCTCTACAAATGTCAGGGTAAAGGCCCCATCATCTCCAAGCATGAGGATGGTAGCTAGGCTTTCTCTGAACATTGGGGCACAAATCCATTCCCTCCAAATGCAGGGGCATATCTGCCCTTTCCACACACATTAATGGGCCTTCACTCTTGGCCTTAGGAGATCAGTTCAGTACACACTTCTTCTTGACTGGTTATACCTTTGAAATTATTCTTCCTTCAATTCATACCTTCTTAGTCTCTTTCAGTCCAGGCACTGGTTCTGATCATATGAAGTTCACAAAATTCTTGTCAGATATGTGTGTAGTTCAAATTAGTTCAAACCATTAGACAAAAGGATTTGCCATAGATCCTGCTTGGATAACCACACTTCCAAGTTTGACTTCTTCTGAAATATCTGACTGAAGTCATGTTGAGCCACACCCTTTATAGCAAAGGGCTGTCCAGTTAAGCCTTCATGTGGAAGGTGTTCTTTGGCAACTCACTTTCTAGAAGCTCAGAGGGGTCTGTGATAGATTTGCTTCAGGCCCTCTCAGGACATAATCTCTGCATAAACAGAACATTCAAATCATCAGTTGCTGGTTCCTTTGAGCTTTCCTTTTGCATTTTGTAAGCTGCAAGGAGAAATGAGGCTGCACCTTTCACACTTAGCTTCAAAATCTCTTTAACTAAATATCCAAGTTGATTGAAAATTCCACTTTCAAACCATTATCAGGATGCAATTTTGCCAAGTTCTCAAAACCATGAGCCAGTAAATCCCCAATGGTTAAGTCACCCCAGGTGATGCATGTAACATCAAAAAGGGGCAAAGGACAATAGTAAGGCCAATATCATTTAAGTAGCTTTTCTAACAAAAAAATAACTGGGTTTCATTCTCTAAAAATGTCAAAGACTGGAAAGATAAAAAACTATTAAGACTATGAAAGCTGTAATAAGTGAAATGTGCTGGGAGATATCAAATCATTAAGCCTTATAAATTCAGATTTTTTGAGAATGAATAGCAGGTTTGATATGGTTCTGTACTTATCACCATTCTCTATTTTAAACATATAACTAATGCTATGAATAATGTTAGGAATATTCCCTAGGCAGTCTAGGCTTTTGTATTCTCTCCTATTAAAGGAATAGATTTCAGTATATAACTTTTAACACCACTTCAAGTTTTGAAATTCTATGAGTCTGTTGTAGAATTTGAGAGAGGTTCAATTATTTGTGTATAGAAAGGCCAGGACTCAGGAATTATTTTGAGAAGGAAAAATGATTTATTGACAACCAGCTGGACTCAGGAGCTTTCTCTTTCAAACCCAAGCGCCAAACAAGATTTTCAAGTTCCTTTTATACAGGGTGGGGAGTCAAATGGTGCTTTTATCAAAGAAAACTACTTCTTTGTTAGTTAAGTCTTTGCCTGAGTACCAGGTAAGTTTTGAATTAACATATTGTCCACACCTCAGGTGAGCTTGAATTAGCATCTTGCCCACATTCTGTCTGGATGCAACCTTGAATACACATTCAGTCCTATGTTTTTCTGGACATTCAAAGCCTATATCACTTAATTGGATTTCTAGAGACTAGGCACACTTGGATACAGAATTAGATGATTTTGAATTTATGCACAGGCTATATTATCTTTCCCATTCAAGGCCAAGTCCAAGTTCCCTTAAGTTTCGAAATCATCACCATCAGAGTTTCCCTGGACTGACTGGTATGTATATAGACTTTGCATTGCTAAATTGCCTCCTGGGACTGGAGTTATTGCCATGGTCACCAAGAGCAGTACTGCAGCCTCTTACTGTTCCACACCCACAAGTCAGGACAGAGATTTTAGGTTAAGGTTATCTCTGAAGAAACAAAGAGCCTCTTACCCATAGCCCACCTCAGGTCCACCAAGCACATTTTGATATATAATTTGCTAGTTTATCAGTATCATCATCGTCATTTTTTAATTTTATACACTTTCCAAAATATGCACTTTTACGTATTACTCAACAAAATATATTTTACAGTATTGCATCTTTATTATAACTTGTTTGCTCCTATGTTAGAAAATCAAAAAATATTTTCACAAGAAGCATTTTCATATGTTCAATTAAAAATCATATTATATAATGCTAAAATAGCAGAAGCTAAGCTGTTATAGAAGTCAAGAGAGGTTCAATTATTTGTGTATAGAAAGTCCAGGACTCAGGAATGATTTTGAGAAGGAAAAATGATTTATTGACAGCTGGACTCAGGAGCTTCCTCTTTCAACCCCCAGCCCTGAACAAGATTTTCAAGTTCCTTTTATACAGGGTGGGGAGTCAAATGGTGCTTTTATCAAAGAAAACTACTTTCTTTGTTAGTTAAGTGTTCGCCTGAGTACCAGGTAGGTTTTGAATGAACATATTGTCCACATTTCAGGTGAGCTTGAATTAGCATCTTGCCCACATTCTGTCTGGATGCAACCTTGAATACACATTTAGTCTTACATCCTTTCTGAACATTCAAACTCCTATCACTTAACTGGATTTCTAGAGACTAGGCACACTTGGATACAGAATTAGATGATTTTGCATTCATGCACAGGCTATATTATCTTTCCCATTCAAGGCCAAATCCAAGTTCCCTTAAGCTTTGGCATCACCACCATCAGAGTCTCCCTGGACTGACTGGTACGTATATAGAGTTTGCATTTCTAAATTGCCTCCCAGGACTGGAGTCATTGCCATGGTCACCAAGGGCAGAACTGCAGCCTTTCACTGACCCACACCCACAAGTCAGGACACAAAGGGACGAACAGCCTCCCACCCATAGCCCACATCAAAGCAACATTTTAAAACTTAACAAATAGACAATTATGAGGTATAGAAACAAAGATCCTTATAAATATTGATTACATCTGATTGACTAAATTATTGTACAGTGAAGGCCATTGGTATTGTGGTTTAGAAAGTTCAGATTATTTTCAAACTGTCAGAGAAGAACATCATATATAACAAAAACTTGTGGACCCTAATGGAAAAAATGCATCTTCTCTATGTTTACTCAATTATGGCACTAATATTTTAATTTCAGGTATCATTTTGCAACTATTTTTGATGAGTTTAGGCTGCTAAATTAGATTCTTTCTTTTTTTTTTTTTTTGAGGTATGCAGGCCAGGGTTGAACCTTGGACCTTAACTGTGGGAAGCCAGTGTTCAACGACTGAGCCACATCAGCTCTCCTGAGTTGATTTGTTCGTTTGTTTGCTTGTTGTTTGTTTTTGTGAGGCACAGGTAACTGAATCCAGAACCTCCCATATGGGAAGCAAACGCTCAACCGCTTGAGCCACATACACTCCCCCATTCTTTCTTCATTTTAATTACTCAGGCAAACCAACCAAAGAAGGTGCATTTGGAAATTTGAAGCAATTTAATCAAGACTCACTGAAAATCTTGGTTCAGAATATTTTAAGTATTTAAAAATCAGTTTTAAGGTTGTTGTTTTTGATGACATGAGAACTTTTATGAATGGCACGCTTTATTTTTACTAGCCCAAATCCAGAACATAATGAAGGAATAGGTTAAATATCATAATCTTTAATTTATATCTGCTGGGTTGAATACAACTGACAGCCACTTACATCACAAAGGATTTTAAAAAATTGGTACTTATTCTGTTTGTAGAAAAAATATGCATGGAAATAGTTTGACATTGAACTATTTATTTTGAGAAAAATTTTTTAGATTCACATGCAGATTTAGGAAATTATACAGAGAGATCTCATGTACTTTTTACCTGATTTCCCTTAGTTGTAACTTCTTGTAAAAAAGTATAGTACAATATTACAACCAGAATATTGGTGTTAATTAAAAGTAGAAAATGGAACAGTCCAATTGCCCTGAGGATCCTTTATGTTGCCCATTTAGAGGCATACCTACTTTGCTCCCACCCAATGGCCATCCTTAAAACTTGAGAACCCTTAATCTGTTCTCCAAATCCATAATTCTATAACATCAAGAATGTCTTAGTTTGCCAGGTTGCTACAACAAACACCACACACTGTTTTTCTCTAACAGTATTTATTAGCTCACAGTTTCTGTGACTAAAAGTCCAAAATCAAAGAGTCAGTAAGACCAGCTTTCTCCCCAAAGCCTATAGTGTTTAAGTGCAGGCTTGCCACAATCCTTGGGGTTCCCTGCCTTGCATTTCTGTCCCTATCACATGCACTTTCTCTTTTGAGTCTGATTTTCCAGTTTCTACTGATTCTGCTGACTTCTATTGCATTTGTTTGACTTCTGGTTTTCAGATTCTTCCTTTTTAAGGCATCCAGAAATAAGGATTAAGACCCACCCTGATTCAGTTGGCCACACCTTAACTAAAAATGACATCTTCAGAAGATCTGATTCACAAATGGTTTCATGCCCGCAGTAATGCAGATTAAAATTAAGAACATGCCTTTGTTGGGGTATATAATTCAATTTACCACAAAGAATGATTGTTATCAGTGGAATCATACCGTATGCAATCTTTTGGGAGTATGTTTTTACTAGACAGTATAATTCTCTCAAGATTCATCTCAACTGTTGCAAGCATCAAAAGTTCATTTCTTTTCTTGCATAGCATTAGCCCATGGTATCAATGCACTGCAATATGTTTAAGCATTCATTCACTGAAGTATATCTAGGCTATTTGCCTTTTGGGATCATTATGAATAAAGCTGTCCAAACATTCCTGTACAGGTCTTTGTGTGAATGTATTTTTCTCTTCTCTGGAATAAATGCCCAGAATTTCAGCTTCTGGGTTATAGGAAGTCACATATTTAGTTTTGTAAGAAATCACCATATTCTGATCCAGAGTGACTTTACTGTTTAATTTCACCAACAAGTATGAGTCATCTACTTTATTGTATCTTTGTTAGCACATACTCTTTTCCTTATTTTTTTATATAAGCCAATCTGAGAGGTTTGAAGTAATCTCTTATTGTGATTTTACTTTGCATTTTTCTACATTTTAATGATTTTGAATATATTTTCATGTTTATTTTGCTATTTGACTATCTTCTTTGGTGAAATGTCTGTTCATGTCTATTTTGCATGCTTTCTAATTGGATTTTTGTTTTTTTTTTACAGCTGAATTTTAACTGTTTTTATATATTGTTGATAGTAGTCTTTAGTTGAATAAGGGGCCAATTCTCTCACACAGCTTTCAATATTTTTCCTGGTTTTAGTGCTCAAATATCTATGATGTTTTTTGGTGTGGATTTCTCTGGATTTATCTTATTTAGTGCTTGCTCAGTTCTTGAATCTGTAGATTTCTGTCTTTTACAAATTCGGGGAAATATTTGCCTCTTAATCCTTTGAACCTTTGTTTAGATACTCCCTTCTTTTTCCTCTCCTTCTAGGACTCTAGAACAAATGCTAGACCTTTTGTTATGGTTCTACACATTCCTGAGATCCTTTACTTATTGTTAAAATTATTTTTCCTGTGTTTCTATTGGATACTCTCTATTGTTCTATCTTGCAGTTCACTGACTCTTTTTTCTGTCTACTCTGTTCTTCTATTGAGCACATTAGTTGAGTAATCCATTCCATTATTTTATTTTTGTTCTACAATTTTCATTTGCTTCTTTTTTATGTCTTCTATTTCTTTGTTTAGAATTTCTATTTCCCTACAGAGGTCTTCTAATTTTTGTCTGTTTGAAGCATGTTTGTAAAAGCTCATCAAAGTATTTTTAAGATGGCTTATTTTAAATATTTGTCAAATAGTTCTAAGATCTCTGTTATCATAATGTTGGTGTCTAGTGATTGTATTTTTTCATTCAAATTGTGTTATTCCTGGTTCTTGGTATGATGAGTGAATTTTAATTCAAACTTGGACGTTTTGAATATTATGTAATAAGACTCTGAAACTTATTTAAACATTTTGTTCAGCTTGCTTCTTTGATATCACTCCAGCAGGGGAAAGGGGTTACTGTGGTTAGAAGTCCAGGTTCCCTATTTGACTTCCTTTGACATGGCATTTTGGAATTCTTGTTAATTCTAGGCAGGAGTGGAGTTCAACAGCTCTGTAGACCTCTGCTGACACCACTCTGGCAAAAAGAGGTAGGAGTGAACCCTACTTTTCCTTATGTGACCTTCACTGACATCAATTAGAAGATGCCCTTGTTACTACTGTGTCAGATTCTCTGACACCACTCCAGGAGGCAGGTTGGAGTGCCATATTATTGCCAAATGAGGGTGGAAGTCTAAGCTCCCTACTTGACCTTTGCTGGGATATGAGGGGTGGAGGTAGGGGGAGGAATGTAGAACTACAGTTTTTCCTATGGTTGCCTGAAGTAGAGCAGTTAGTATTCAAAAGCTTTCTGCTTTACAACGGTCCTCCTCTCCTTGCTAACAATTTTCTTGTTCAATCCCTATCTCATTATTAAATATTTTAAAGATTCTAGCATGATAACCCATACATTCACATAAATGGTTACCTATAATATGCAATTACTCACAATATGCTGAAAGCAACACATAAATAAAAGTCACTTTTCACTTCTTCACATATAAATTCCACTCTTAACTTCATATAGCTTTTAAATTGTAAGATAAATCTGTGTTGTGTTTCTCTCTAAATTTTATTAAATATAAATAGAAGTTCTAACATTAACTTTTGACAACCCAGTGAAACTTGTGACACTCCCTTTTTGAAGACTACTGTTTAATTTGGAGGAAGAACAGGTTAAGATGAAGCAAAAGTGGAGTTATTTTTTTTAAAGTCTGAGATGGGAGAACTCATGAAAAAGAATTTCCTTCAACCACTTGGGAGTTTTAGACAGGAAGTGAGAAGTTCTAGTGATGGGCTTTTCAGTTTGCACTACAGAGCAAAGCCTTCAGAATGCTATTCAGTAAACTGCCAGATGCTGAGACAGCAAAGAGACAATTTTCACACCTCTTTCTGATAAGGCAGCAGGTTAATTAAAGACAATCAATCTAGTAGCAAATAAAAAGGAATTGCAAAGATTGTTTTAACACAAGAGCTTTTCAGGATTGAGTTGATCTTTTCAACTGAAGAACATGTGAAAAGCAGGGTAATCTGCCTGCTTGATACTATGGGGCAAAAAACAATTTACAAAGGCGGGAAATCAGGTTTCATTCCAAATCTGCCACTAACATGCTGTTAACTTGAGTACTACACTTGATGTTTCTGTTTTATTCTCTATGGTTTTAATCGTAGTTTCTTCATATCTAAAATGAGCGTCCCCTACAATATAATGATCCCTTAGTGTTTGTTTATTTTGTGTATGTAGTTTGAGAGAAGTTTCTCAGTATGCTCAATATTTGAAATATTGAAATACCCTTTTCATTTTACTCGGCTATTTTTCTTGTCCAATAAATCCTATAAAGTGGTTGAGGTTATAGCAGTAATGCCTGGATTTTAATAATAATAGCATGAAGTCTTGTACTTATAGAACATACGTCATTTCTGAATCTCACATGATTTGAATATACTTCATTTATCATCAAAGTATTGCTGAAAATATATAGGTGGGTGATTTTAGCATTAATATTAAATAATACCATCAAGATTCTATCTCATCTTTACAATGTAAAGGTATATATATATGTATGTGTGTATATATATATATATATATATAACCTTCAAAAGACTCATAATGGATAAAGGAGAAAGCCATTGAAATATAGATATATTCCCAAACACATTGTCAAATATCAGTGGAATAATTATACAAAATGAATTTCAGTCACATAGTAAAGAAACTACTCTCTTTAGAATAAGTTTTATTTTTATGAAAACAGCATGAGTAGTTTCAGGCTTCTAGTATATGATTAGGTGCATTAAAACAGTAATTTAATTTATTACTGATTCAAGTACATTACTCATTTCCCAATGGCTCTATTTCTGAAAAGTTTGTCTAAATTAAATTTTTATTTTTGAAATAAGATACAAAGAATGAATTTTTTTGTTAGCTGAACCGTCCTTTCTAAGGATAAGGACAGCCACTTAACTGTTGTACCTGATTGTATCTAATATTCAGAACATTTTTACCTATTTGGTATTTTTAGAAGTGGGGCTACAACCATTCTTTAATAGCAGGGAAGTAAAATTCCATTTTCTAAAATATCCCAATATCTTCCTAGGGAATATTTCTTTCTATTCAGGCAAAACCTTGATTGGTAAAATATTTTCTTAATAAAACTGATAAGGAACTCTGACTCTGAAATTTAAAAAATAAGGTTTATGAAGTAAACACAAACTCTTGGTTTTGAAATGAAACATATGGCTATCATATTCAAGTGTCACCTAAATTATTTACTGACCAAACCTAATTATTTTTTTGCTCTATAAAGTATAGTTAAATCTATAAAATAATATTACAGTAACACAGTAGAAAAATTTCCAATTGTATTAGAGACTTTTAAAACTGTTTAAGTACATACTAGACATGAATTTTCCAATAAATTTACTTAGACTCTGCTGAGATCTGAAGATGATTCATATATAATGCTTACTGCAACAAATGTTTGAAAACTAGTGTTTTGGAAATTTAATGTTGAAATATTAAGAATTTGCAAAAAGTGACTCTTGGTTGCAGTTAAAAGTTGTCAAATGTGGTAACATACAATATTAAATGCTATTGAAGAAATCAAACTGTAGATACATAAATGAGAGGCATAATACTGTTCATTGTATAAAATTCTAAAGTTGTTTATTTCTCAAGTGCCCCAGAGAAGTCAAAGAATTTTTCTAAGGCAAACTGTATCATATATGAACATATATATATTTGACTATAAAATACAATGCAATTATCTCTGTAATTCTTAATTCACTAACGTTTAGCTCATAAAATATACTGTACATAAAAATGGACTTCCGATTTTATAGTGATGAATATTTATTAATTATTTTTACCACAGTCATTCCTCTATGTGAAGCAATATTTAAATTTATGTGTATGTATGTGCACATGCATATCAATGCATAAATTTTGCATGAAGTAAGCAACAATTATATATATATATTTTTTAAAGATATATTAATTTATTTATTTCTCTCCCCATCACCCCGACCCCAGTTGTCTGTTCTCTTTGTTTATATTTGCTTCGTCTTCTTTGTCTGCTTCTGTTGTTGTCAGCGGCATGCGAATCTGTGTCTCTTTTTATTGCGTCATCTTGTTGTGTCAGCTCTCCGTGTGTGCGGCGCCATTCCTGGGCAGGTTGCACTTTCTTTTGCACTGGGCGACTCTCCTTATGGGGTGCACTCCTTGCATGGCAGGGCACTCCTTGCCTTCATCAGTACTGCGCATGGGCCAGCTCCACACGGGTCAAGGAGGCCTGGGGTTTGAACCGTGGACCTCCCATGTGGTAGACAGAGGCCCTAACCACTGGGCCAAGTCTGCCACCAACAATTATATTTTAACTGCCCATAGGTACACATTTTGAGCTTTCACAGGGAATAAAACACTACTTGTAATTTTTTTCTTTTCTTCCTCCAAAGTAGAGACTATATTGTTCAAGTCAAGTTGACAGACAAGTTAAGAATCATCTTTTTAGGATTTTTAAAAGGTGGAAAAGGGCTTCCATTTTGTTTAGGATTGAATAACACCTTCCAGCCGGTAATTACAATATTTTAAATCCTGGATCCTATTTAATAATTTTTAAAAAATTAAGCACATGTCCCTAACATATGCATGTTCTTTACTTATCAAGTATATGCCCATACAACTGTGTTTATACACACACAAGGAGACATTTAAATTGATGAGATAAAATAAGAAAAAAATATTAAAATGCTTTAATATTTTTTACCGTGTCCCTGAAAGAGGAAACTTCACTTTGAAGACCACTGCTCTAAACTGCCACCTTTTCCTACAGCCAGTTCAAGAAGTTTCTATTCACATTAAAGCAATTAATGGAATTGATTTAGTGCTTTTTCACATTGCCCTAGATTGTTCCTAATTCAGGAGCTCAGGAATCTATTTCTATCTAACTTGCTCTCCTGCCCTAAACTGCCCCACAATTGTATCTACCAACTGGCATAGTGAAAAAATTCACTTTGTATTCAAAACACTCCCATAAAAAAGGTATAGCCACCACATAAAGGTTGTAATCCTACCATTCAATTTATGCTTGTTTAGGTTCCCCAAATGTATGTACTTTACTGTTGCTGGAGGTGTGACTTCCAAGATGTATTTGCACACACATTTGTAAGGATCATATACAAAAAAGGAACTCAAATTGCCTTAAGCCTGCTTCCACAGCATTTTAGTGTGACATGTAGAATTTTGAATCACAGCTATCATTTAAGGACATGGTTCCACACATAGGAAAGTACTTCTATTCTGTTGAACTTTTTAATAGATTTAAAATGCAAGCTTGCAGATAAGAGCTGAGCAAGATCTTTCTCTCTCTACTGAAAAAGGGCCTTGAGTTCCTCAGGGAAATCTGAAAATAATGCAACGAAAAGATGAAGGGAGTGAGAAGGCACAAGGAGCCAGGGGAAATGGCCCAGAAATTAGGATTGGGAGTTTATGTTGCCTTTAACAAGGATTTCAAGAGGAAAGGGGAGAAGCAGACTTGGCCCAATAGATAGGGCGTCTGCCTACCACATGGGAGGTCGGCGGTTCAAACCCTGGGCCTCCTTGACCCGTGTGGAGCTGGCCCATGTGCAGTGCTTATGCACGCAAGGAGCGGGCTCCGTAAGGAGAGCCGCCCAATGCAAAAGAAAGTGCTGCCTGCCCAAGAATGGCGCTGCACACATGGAGAGAGCTAACACAACAAGATGACACAACAAAATGAAACACAGATTCCTGGTGTGGCTGATAAGGATAGAAGCGGTCACAGAAGAACAAACAGCAAATGGACACAGAAAGCAGACAACTAAGGGTGGAGGGAAAGGGGAGAGAAATACATAAAAAATAAATCTTAAAAAAAAAAAGGCAAGGGCTACCAGTTCATACATGGAGAACATTATTATTCCTCAATATGTAGAAATGAGGATTCCAAACAAATAAATATAACTGAGGCAAAATATAGTTAAAATATATAGCACTGCTACATTTTCCCAACTAGGGAATTAAAATAGTCACAAAGCTGACCATCAGAATGAATGGACATTTACCATTCTCTGGTCTAAAATAGGCCTATATCAAAAATAGCTTCAGTAACTGAATCAGATAATTTTATATCTGGTGATGATTTTTGCAATACCAGTGTCAGATATTATAACTCTCTGTTTTAATTTTCCACAATTTGTGAGGATAATCATCATTTGCTTTATTGGCATGCTGATTTATTCTAGAACCTTGTCCAAAAATTCCAGGAGATCCTAAAAAGGCTATACCACCTCAGAAAATAAATAAATATATGAATGCTCAAAGATATGCCTAGGATTGTATTCTTTCTGATTAGAGTAGAATATAAAAAGATGCCAATTAACAGAGCTCAGGTCCTATGTTGGCACATTTCTTAACCAATAAGTGATTTCAGGCATTCATAAACTGTTTCTCCAGTCACTTATTACTGACTTCCTTTGTTATAATCCATCATTTGAATTTTTGGAAGAGAACACAATGGAAACCTTTATGGAAGCTAACTAAAATGCAGTTTGATCTTAAAGTATAGAATGAATAACAGCTAAAATGCTGTACAGGAGAAGTATCTATCTCATTGGAGAGATAGGATGGTCTATACCTTAGTTTGCTCTTAAGGTATGAATGAATAATAGCTAAAATACTCTATGGGAGAAGTATCTATCTAGTTAGAGAGATAAAGTGGTTTACATTCTCACAAAATTTTGACCCACAATGTTGTCTTAGTTTCCTAAGACTGCAAAGTACCACAAAATGGGTGGCTTAAATCAAAGAATAATTGTTTCACAGGTATAAAAGCTAGAAGTTCAAATATCAATGTGTTGGTAATGCTTCCTCTGGAATTCACAAGTTCTGGTGGTGACTTGCTGGCAATCCACCGCATTCTTTGACTTGTGGTATAGCCCAATCTCTGTGCCTATCACATGGTCATCTTCTCTATGCCTGCCAGTCTCAACATGTCCTCTCCTTATAAGGAAACCAGTCATATTGGTTTAGGGCCCACCGTGATCCAGTTTGACTCCTTCTTAAATAAGTATGTCTTCAAAGATCCCATTCCCAAATAGGATCACATTTCTGAGGGGACATAATTCAACCCACAAAAAGTGCCAGCAATGAAAACCAGATATTTGTCATGATGAAGGCAGTGTCCAGATAGTATGGACATAAATCTGAGATGGTCCCATATCCTGTTACTAATTTAAAAAGATGTTGGGGAAAGGAAAGAGACTTTTAGCCTTACCTATTTAGATAGTATCTTGGTTTGTTCTTCCACTAATTTTGTGTTTAGAAAAATTAAAATACTACCTGATAAGGAAAATAAAAATAATCAGGAATTTAGCAGAGCAGAGCTAGGCAGGTACATATAAAATACAGTGAGTACAATTAGAACCTAAAGAAGCAGGAACCACACTATAGAAAGAAGAAACTACAAAGCAGAGAGTAGTAACACTAATAAGCAAACTTAAATATCTAATTCTAGAACCAAAATCATTCCTAACTTTTGCTGCTCCTGTAGGTCTGAGGAAACATGGATAGTTACAGATAAGGAATTTGTGCATCCTCCTTGAATGCTTCACATTTGTGTCAGTGACAAAGACAATAGGATTACTCACAGGTCAGGTTAAATCCCACCTCCTCCCAGAAGTCCTGCCCAACTAATCTAGTTCAGAGATTGACCCTTACATCTATGTTATTCTAGCCGTATTGAGTCATGTACCACACAGTGATGAGCTTTTGATGAGGTACTCAACAACATTTATTAAGGAATATATCAAATTATAGACTATAGGCAATTACAGGTTAGTGTGTCTCATCTTTCCTGGCAGCCTGCTCATGGAGTTATAGGACAAAATGATATGAATTCAATCAAGATTACAGAACCTGCACATTCATTGTGGGACAATTTTAATCTTGTGTTATTCACATGTCTATTATTGACATAATAGTGGGAGAGATGAAACACATCTGGACACCACCCTGAAGCTGACTGCCTGGATTTAGTTCTGGCTCCTTCACTGTCGAACTAGGTGATACAGGACCAGTCATTTTTTACTACCCTATTTCCCAGAAGTGATAATAACAATTCTTAGTCTCACATGATTTCTTAAAATAATAAAAGGATATAAAGCATTTAGAACAGCAAGCATTCAATAAATATTAGCTATAATAGTCTGAACTGCTATCAATCACATATCCCTCTGTGAGCTGGTGTTGTGTGTTTAACCATTCAGAGACTACTGATGACACTTACATTGTAGAGAAGTTGTAGATCCCTGAGGACAGCTTTGCTGATGCCAATGAATCAGTAGTTAAAGTTTATCAGGCTGGGGGTGGAGGTCTCCAATGAAGAGATATATATATTTCTAATTTTACAAAGGCTTTTTACTAAGAAGCCACAAAATCTTATTCATATATATGGTACGTTTATATGGCTAAGACTTATTCTATATGAATCATGAGAAACTACCTTTTGTAAATACTTTGCATCAAATTCAAAAGGAAAAAATAGCTCTTATTTTTGCCGTAGTGTCTTTTAGACCTATGTTTTATACTGGCCTTCCACATATGTTACTTAAATGTTGTTACAATTACATTAAATAGATGATACAGCAGTGATAGTATATGCTTCATAGTTTAGAATCTTGTTCCATTAGCTGTAGTTTTATAAATCTTTCTGAGATAGGAAATTAAGGAATGGAGTAGCACTGCCATTTAATTTCTAAAAGCAGTATTTCAAACTAGTGGAAATATTTGTCTTAAATCTAACTTTTATCTTGTCGGTGACTTATTGTTTTAGTTGGGAAATTTGAATTGCAAGGAAAGAAACCAATTAAAATTAGCTTCAGCAAAAGGGCAATTATAATAAGAATACAGTAGTATCATGCAAAATCCTACACAGGAATATGTCCAGGTCTCAGGAATCACCGAAACCATAAACAAGAAAGTGGGAATGTGATCTTTCTTTCCTTCTCCACATGAGCTTCATTTTCTTTCTGGACTAATGAATTTCTTTCCTACATAGCCCACATGGACATAAGGACCTTCAAATTTAATCTAAGGGTGCTACTTAGGGCATTTGGCTAAGGTGCACTGATTTAATATATGTTATTTTACAATTCATGGTGTTGAAAAATTGAAGGACACTAATATATCAAGCTCTTTATTGTGTAATTTCAAATACCCAAAGGTTAATTTTATTAAAATTAACAAAGCATGACTGAATTGCAACTTACTATGTTTTTATAGTATATATGCATATATGTAGAAGTATATGTGTGTACATAGCCACACATATGCTTATATAAATATGAAAATATACAGTGACAGCATAAAAATTTAGGAAATCCTATTAAGTACTATATCTCTGTAGTCTTATACAGTGTGCATATAATGATTATACATTTTTATCTAGGAGATTGTACTATTCAAACAGCTATACAATAAGTGGAGGAAGGGTTCACATGTTATTATTCCTTTCAGAGCCTAGTGCAAAGCCAATCATACATAATACTAGCTTCACAAATAAACTCTAGACTTGATAAATATGCATCAAGGTGAAAGAAAAAAGTGGAAAGACAATAATATAAAAAAGTTAAAGCATATTCAATTATAGGGACATACAATTTACAGCATAATGTATTATGGTGTTTAACTTCTAGTAGAAAGACAAACACAACAGTTTAAGAGAGTATATAGGGAAAAGGATTTGGTCCAATGGATAGGGAGGAGTGTGCCCCATAAGAGAGCCACTCATTGTGAAAAAAGTGCAGGCTGCCCAGGAATAGCGCTACACACACACAGAGCTGATGCAGCAAGATGAAACAACAAAAACGAGACATGGATTCCAGGTGCTGCTGACACAAGCAGACACAGAAGAACACACAGAAGAACACACAGCGAATGAACACAAAGAGCAGACAACTAGGGGGTGGGGAAGGGGAGAGAAATAAATGAAAAATATATCTTTAAAAAAAAAGAGTATATATATATAAAGGATGAAATATTAATATCAGGACCAGAAGGATGTAATTGTCTCCAATCGATCCTTAAACTTCTTAAATTCTGTTTAATGACCCTTTAGTTAAAGCCCATTTTTCAAACTCTGACTTATTATTTAGGGTTTCAACAAAACTGTAAGGCTGCAACCCAAAGTGACCTCCCATTAGCCCTGGTTTGTTATTCATTTCAAGATTTAATGTAAATGTTTTTCAAACACTAGTAAACAAAAGAGTGTGAGGTGCAAGAAGGAAGGGGAATTTTTGCTGAATAAACTTCAATCACTGAAGTTCTGGAATTAGTTGCTATAATTGTAAAGTACACTGCTATCAATATTTATACAACTGGAAAGAGTAGCATAATCTTAAATATAGACAGAAGAATCAAAAACAAAATATATATTATTTAATGCCAAAAATAGATAATTTTCCTAAAAATTAGAATTTATGAGAATTGACTGAGAAATACTAAAATCAGGATGAACAACAATCAATAAACGAATTAGTAGAACAAGTGTGTAAACCTTTCTGGCAAATACAAATCAGGAATTTTAGCAACCTTTTAAAAAGAGACAACGCATATTTTTAATGAATCTTCTGAGTACAGGAAAAATATCTTCCAACACCTTTTAAGAGGCTAGTATCTCTTAATTCTAAAGTTGTCAAGGAAAGAAAGTAAAATGATAAATTATTCTCCCTCATGAGCATATATGCAAAAATCCTAAAAGATTCACTCTTAACAGTATATTAAAGAGAGAATCACTAATAAAGAATGTTCTTCCCTGAAATCTAGAGATGATGTACTTCAGGAATATATCCATATATCCAATATCCTAATCTATAAAAGGATAAATTAGAATGTGATTATCTCAACAGATCTAGAATATCATTAAATGAGATTTGGGAAAAGATCTTAATAAGTACTTTTACTATTTAAAATTTCATCTGGGGAAGCGGACTTGTCCCAGTGGTTAGGGCGTCTGTCTACCACATGGGAGGTCCACGGTTCAAACCCAGGGCCTCCTTGACCCATGTGGAGCTGGCCCATGTGCAGTGCTAATGCGTGCAAGGAGTGCCATGCCACACAGGGGTGTCCCCACATAGGGGAGCCCCACGCGCAAGAAGTGCACTCCGTAAGGAGAGCCTCCCAGCACAAAGGAAAGTTCAGCCTGCCCAGGAATGGTGCCACACACACATAGAGCGACACGGCAAGACGATGCAACAAAAAGAAATACAGATTCCCGTGCTGCTGACAACAACAGAAGCAGACAAAGAAGAACACACAGCAAATAGACACAAAGAACAGACAATTGGGGGGGGGGGGTGGGAGAGGGAGAGAAATAAATAAATAAATCTTTAAAAAAATAAAAAATAAAAAATAAAATTTCATCTAGGGCCCCAATGTTGAAGACAATATTTTTTAAATACTCCCATTTTCTAAAGAGAGACAAGGTGTAACATAATTTACTCACATCATGCAAATAGAGTTTTAGGCCCTTAACCTAAGACAGCTCTAGAGATTCACTTCCTAATATGGTAGCCACAATACACACATGGCAATGTAACTTTATGTTTTCACTAATTATAGTGAAAATTTAAACTCCATTATATATATAAAAATTTAAACTCCATTCTTCATTCATGTTAACCATGTTTCAAGTGATCAATAACCACATATGACTAGGATTGGTCATATTATATACACAGAGAACCTTTCCATCATAGCGGAAAGTTCTAATGAAGAACACTGGTCTAGGGTATGAAGAAAGGCAGACCTAATTGGGGAAAATAGTTGAAAGACTATTCTTTGAAGGGATTCCTGGGTTGTTGTGCAGCATCCTCTCCCTCTAATATACATCAAGTGTGGGATATTGGTGCTACTCACCATCATCACATGCCAAGTGAGCAGGTCCATAAAATAATCACCAACAGAGAGGAGGGTGTTTGCCAAGCTGAACAAAGTCCACTCATCCCTAGCTGCAGCTGCTAAGACGGCTATTGCAAAACACTGTAACAGAAGCACACTGTCTTTTTAGAGGCACTGTGGTAATCAAGTCTCTTCGCCAAAAGTCAATTGAAATCATGGGCTAACTGGGTTCAAATATCTTCAAAAGATTTCACCAAAGATTTATTTCCAGAGGAAAAGTGACTCCTACAGAAAAATGCAGAAGTTATGGGGCAAGCGATAGTGGTCAAACGTTCCTATATAATCGGTATGAAAAATCTGATAGTGCCGAAAAAGACAGACTTTTGACCATATGTCATTTCTAGAGGAATTGATATCAGCTTACAAGTATATTGGTCAAGAGTTTTTCTATCCCATGTGTCTCATAGTTCATTCCCCAAAGTTATATAGCAGAGGCAGCATAGTGGTTGGGAGAGGAGGGCTGGACGAGTAAGGTGCAAAGCCTGAATGTGAGGATATGTACCTACCAAGTCTTGGCAACATGGTGCAGAGCTGCCTTATTTCAGAGATAAAAGAGCAAATTTCTTGAAATTTTTTTCAAGAGGGGGTAAATTTTTGCAATTAGTATTATCATGGAGAACATCTTTTGTAATTTTCATTTTTGCTACATTTAGATTAGCAAGAAGCAGAAAGAGTATAACATCCTCTCCTTACGTACATGTCCATATCCACTTCAGTCTGGATTTTGGAACTTGAAAAAAAGAGGGAACTCTTCCTACAAAATATTAATACCATTTTAAAGTATAACAATTAAGTCTAGTAAAATTGCAAAGCAAAAGCAAAATCCCCCAAAAAACAAACAACTAGTGCAATGGAACTGAAATGAAAACCTAGACACAGGCTCAGAGATGAAGATAACTTAGCAGACAGTTTTGGAAATATTTTAAATAAATGGAGAAGAGATGACCAAGTAACAATCGGAGTTTGAATCAATGACTATCCATTTTAAAGAACATAAATGAGGATTCTTACCTCACATTATTCATGGAAATTTTTGTCAGTTAATTACAGAGGCAAAAAATGCAAAATTAAAAACTTTTGTAGAAAATTTTTTCTTAGGTCTGAGGAAAGAATGCTAAGTGGTGTGGAGTCTTTCTTTTTGGATTAATGAAATTGTTCTAAAATTTTTTAGATGATCAATGTACAATATTGTGATTATACTAAAAGCCATTGATACACACTTTGGATAGAAGAGCAAGAAACAACAGTTAGATACAGTGGAGGAAGCATAGAAAGATTGTGATGTGAGGATTTTCTTGTCTGTCTGTCTGTTTTTTGTTTATTATTATTATTATTAAAGATTTATTTATTTATTTTTCTCCTCTTTCCCCCCCACCCTGGTTGTCTGTTCTCTGTGTCTATTTGCTGTGTCTTCTTTGCCTGCTTCTGTTGCTGTCAGTAGCATGGGAATCTGTGTTTCTTTTTGTTGCATCATCTTGTGTGTCAGCTCTCCGTGTGCAGCGCCATTCCTGGGTAGGCTGCACTTTCTTTCGCGCTGGGCGACTCTCCTTACAGGGCGCACTCCTTGCACGTGGGGTTCCCCTACGCAGGGGACACCCCTGCATGGCACAGCACTCCTTGGGTGCATCAGCACTGCGCATGGGCCAGCTCCACACGGGTCAAGGAGGCCCGGGGTTTGACCCGCAGACCTCCCATGTGGCAGAAGGACGACCTAACCACTGGGCCAAGTCTGCCGCCAGAATTTGGCTCATTGACAGCCAGCCCCACACCACCAGTCTTTGAGGAGAAAGCATCACATTGCTGACACCTTGCTTTTGGACTTATTCTTACACTCAAAACTCTTGCCATGCTTGCCTGTCACGCCAGCTTGCTGTCTTCTTTAGGAGGCACCTCCCATGTGGTAGGCAGGAGCCTAGTCACCTGTGCCATATCTACTTCTCAAAATAAATATTTTGAAAGTAAAAAACAAAAAGGAACCATTCTTTCATATTCATCAACTTTGTAAAACATATATGTATGTTTACTTGGATTGGTGAGTAGTTAAGCATTTGTTATGTAAGCATTGTGTTTTTCTTTATTTAAAAAAAATCAGGAAAATGGACTTGGCCCAGTGGTTAGGGTATCCATCTACCACATGGGAGGTCCGCGGTTCAAACCCCGGGCCTCCTTGACCGTGTGGAGCTGGCCCATGTGCAGTGCTAATGCATGCAAGGAGTGCCACGCCATGCAGGGGTGTCCCCCACGTAGGGGAGCCCCACGCGCAAGGAGTGCACCCGTAAGGAGAGCAGCCCAGCGAAAAGAAAGTGCAGCCTGCCCAGGAATGGCGCCGCCCACACTTCCCCTGCAGCTGACAACAACAGAAGTGGACAAAGAAACAAGACGCAGCAAATAGACACAAAGAACAGACAACCGGGTGAGGGGGGGAATTAAATAAGTAAATAAATAAATCATAAAGAATCAAGTAGAAAAAAAACAAAACAAGAATTTTCCAAGATAAGCATTCATCTTTCTTGCTCTACCAGAATAAATAGACATAATTATTTGGAAAAGATTTGAAAAATAATGTTAAAATTTTCTTATATTTTCATATAATTCACTTTTGAATAGCCTAAAGAAAGAACTTGGGATACCCAAACATTTTATTCTTTAAGATTTTTATCAATGTGCTATATAAAGCATGAAAGTTGAAGCATATAAACCTGGATGTGAAATATTTAAATACATTTCTAAAGCATTTATCTTTATACCTAATTATATATATATATTTAAACCTAATTATAAAGGTTTCAATTTTTAAAAACGGCATTTTTTTCAAAGATAATATTGAATTGACATGGGCCCTTATTTATAGGTATAGGTGAAACCTGTTGAAAAATATTCAACAGACTTTAATTCACAATTTTCCAGTGTCATAATGATCTGAATTATGTAGTTCTTGAAGCACTACATCATTCACAGTTTAACAATTACTTTTCACTAGTAGCATCTTGAGAAACATTGATTTTAAAACAAACCTAGGGAAAATTAAAATAAGGTACAAGTTGGAATGAAATGGGCAAAAATATTTATAGTATTTATAATAGCTCTTTCTGATGAATTTAGTGATTGCTCTGAAACTCATTTAGATTTCAATCCTCTTTCAAGAAAAAAAAACCTATTATTTTAACTATTACCTAAAATGTTATTCATCTCATTGTTTCTTTTAGAAATAAGAAATTACTTCATTTGCTACTACTACTCCTCTAAATAAACTATCTGGTACTTAGCACGACTACTGCAAAAGGAAATGAAGCTAGCAAAGATTCTTTCCATGAAGTATTCATTTAACTAATACTGTAATTATTTTTTGACAAATATTAACTAGTACTTAGGGGCAAGTCAAATAATCAGATTATTTTTCTCTCTGCAATAGAACATATTTTTGTTCTCTATTTCACTCAATAGATTTCAGCAGGTTTCTAAATTATTGTAATGATAGGCTTTTCATAATGCAACAGTATCGCTGGTTTTTTTCAAAATGCAAGTTAAACATTTATAAATCTGAGACTCAGTTGCCCCTGTGCCTTTACCAAGGGAAAAAAACAATCACAAACTTGCCTTAATGTTTATATCTATGAGGAACAGGTGACCTTCAGTTAATGTTATTAAAATTTTAAAATAATAATTTTATTCAACTGAATAGTTCTGAGAAGAATCTGTTTTAAAAGGAGGATAGTATCTTAATTAAAAGTGCATTTATGTATGAAAACATAAGGTCAAATACATTTCTGCTTTATATATTAGAAGGCACGAAGAAAAATCATATTATTAAGTCATAATTTACATATATTTTAAAATTACTATTTTACTTTATCCTTATGAGGATACAACTCCCCTTTTCCTATAATGAAGACTATCTTGCCACAGCACATTTAACTTATCTAAGTGAATATAGCTTATTTTTTATTGCATCTCTACTTAAAAATGTTAAAATAAATTTTATAGAAACTGTTTTAGAACTTATGAAGAATGATCTATTACACTGTAGACAGATAAACTATAATTAATAGTGTTGTACACACTATTTAGAAGACTCTCTTACTACTAGCCCATTCTCCAACAAATTCTCAATTACAAAACATTATCATACTCCTGAAGTATATTATGTGTTTTGGTTAAATAATTTTGAAACTCAGGTCTTCAGTTAACCAATAGTCAATAACTATGTAAGTTATTGACTATCTTACATTGCATTAGGTGTAGGATATATAAAAAATAAAATTCAAGACCCATACCAATATGGCTAAAATCTTTTTTGGAAACACAAATTTCCACAGACATTCAACTAATAAGCATATTTGAAAACCTTTGGTTAGTGATTTTTGCTTTAATTCATTATCAAATTTATTTTTTGTTAATCTTCTCTAAAATATATTGAGCTGTTTAAATGATAAAGATTGCCCTCTCATTTCGCTGTTAAATTTTATTTCCTGATGATTATGCCATGCCTTCTCCTGAATAAGGGTTCCATGAGCAAGACTGTAAACAACGAACACATTTAAAAAGTTTGCTGAGCAGACTCATGCTTTGCCTGAATATCTGGCATTAGATACAGAGTATATGCTGTCCATACCTAGCATTTAGAAGCAAAAAAAAAAAAAAAAAAAAAAAAAGTAGGAATGGGACTCTAGGGAAAAAATTTACCTCATTTATTTATTCACTATATAAGCATTTATTCATTCTTTCAGTCATCTTCACATCACTACATACTTAGTGTATAGAATTGAATAATAGTAGCTCTTATGTCTAGTACCTTAAAAATCTAGCAACAAAATTTTCAGTCAGAAACAATTACAATTACTCATGGTAAATACTACAGAAAATTTTGTTTTAAGTGTTAACAAGAGCAAAGAAGAGGAAGATATTAACTAACAAAACTGATTCCAGGTTTCCTAGTTAATAGGCAGGATCTTGGATCTTGGCCTTAAAGAACATGTAACCAAGAAGGATGTTAGATGACAGGTAATTCTATGGAGAAAAAGAAAAATGCTACCCTTTAATCTCCATTAGATTTTTAAACAAATAAAAATTCCTAAAGTTTCAGACAAAAGTGTAGAATAATATTTTGCATATATTCATCAATTCAACTAATATTAAAACATCAGGGACTATCAAAGAAATTTCAAACACTTCATTAGCATAGCAATACATTTAAAAGACAAATATTATTTCAAAATAATGAAAGTTTATTTTTAATAATCTTAATATTTCTACCTTTTAGTTCTTAATAATATAAAGTCTATTGTCATCCAGTTTTTAAAAAATTGATCATTGACATTGTGATAAATTTTTTACAACAAGAAGAGAAAAGCTAGTAAACTTTTTGAACATTCTTTCAAATTCTGGTACTGAAAACAAATGATTTGATCATTTTAACTAAATTTAATGACTACCTGATTGAATTGCATAATCATTTTGTGTAATTAATCTCACAGTCCAAAAAGGATCATGCTGAAAATACATGTAAGGCACTTTATTCAAACTTTGAAAGTATCAAAATGATCAATTATTGAAGTCATTTAATGTGTAGTAAAGGGAGAAATGTGAAAGCAATGAATGACAAAAAATAAGAATTGAACAGAAAAGAAAAGAAGGGAGAGGTGTAAATATATCAGATCAGAGGCAGTCAAAGATAATGATGTGTGCTTTGTTAAAAGTTAATCTTAATGAATTATGAGTAGGGACTTGAAAAAAATATGTGCATAAGTAATTTCTAGGGGACGATTGCAGAGTGATATTAAATATAGCTCACTGTGGGAGAGAAAAACTAGTTGCTTTCTTCAACTTATTTCTATGAGAAAATTAGTAATTAGCATAAAATGTGTCACAGCATATTTTTCATTGTAAATTTCCCCCCAAAATATTGTAGATATGGCTGGTAATGTATGTTCCTTTAGACCTTACATGTAATCTATCTATTTTGAAAATAATACTATGTAGTTTTATAATTTAAAAAAATCAAGGTTGGATGTCATTACTTATTTCTTCTAGAGTTATGATAAGTAATTAACATTTGTAAATATTTTCTCCATTATCTTTTTTTTATTGAAGTATATCATTCATACATGAATACACATAAACAATAAGTGTATAGGAAAGATTGTGAACTTACAAAATAAACATACATAACATCACACAGGGGTCTCATACATCACCCCTCCACCAACTCTTTGCGTTGGTGTGAAACATTTTTTACAAACTATACAGAGTATCATCAAAATATTACTACCAACTATATTCCTTATCTTACATTTGGTGTATTTTCCCCCCAACCCACACTATTTTTTTAATGTATTTTTTTACACATACTGTGAACTTGCAAAATCAATCATACCTATGTGTAGATTTCCCTTACAACTCCACACCCTGGTGGAACATTTGTTACAGATTATGAGATAATATCATCAGACTATTACCACCAATCATTCTCCATAGCATACATTTGGCACACTTTTTCCATACACCTCCATTATCAACACAGTATAGCTTGACATTAATGCAAGAATATTAGAATATTGCTGTTAACCACAATCTATAGGTCACACCAATTGTAGTTTTCCCATATCTCTCCATATTCCCATCACCCTGAAATAGTGATGTACATCTGCTCTAGCTAACAAAAGGACTCTCTTGCATTTCTACCCTTAACCACAATTCTCAACCGCCTCTGGGTTCACTGTGTTAGTCAGTCCCTAGATTAATTTTTAGCTTTCTTTGTATTGACATTTACTTCCCCAGACTACCTTTTTCAGTCACAATCCCATTTATAAACCAGTTGTTATTCACTATAATGTGTTATTATCAACTCTATCCATCTCCTCACTTTCACAGTCAAGTTATTTAAAACTTCTATGTACATTAAGCATCCATAGTTCTTCTCAACCCTCCCCTTATCTTCTTATAACCCATACTGTAGGTTCTAATTCCATGTATTCCTTATTTGTATTTAGTTCATATTAATGAAACCATGCAATATTTGTCCTTTTGTGTCTGGCTTACTTCACTTAGTATAATGTCTTCAAGATTCATCCATGTTATCACATATGTCCCAATTTCATTTCTTCTTATGGAAACATAGTATTCCATCATACATATATACCATATTTGTTTATCCATTCATTGGTGGATGGATACTTGGATTGTTTCCATCTTTTGGCAATTGTGAACAACGCCACTATGAACATTGGTGTGCAGATGTATGTTTGTGTCATAATTTTTAGTTCTTCTGGATATATTCCTAGTTAAGGAATTGCTGGATCATATGGCTGTTCTATATTTAGCTTCCTGAGGAACTGCCAAACTGTCTTCCACAGAGGTTGCACTATTTTACACTCCCACCAACAGTGAAGGAGTGTTCCTGTTTCCCTATATCCCCTCCAGCACTTATTTTTGTCTGTTTTTAAATAATGGCCATTCTATGTGGTTTTAGATGATATCTCATTGTTGTTTTAATTTGCATTTCCTTAATAGCTAGTGATATGGAACATTTTTTCATGTGCTTTTTAGCCATTTGTATTTCCTCTCTGGAGAAATGTCTATTTAAATGTTTTGCCCATTTTTTAATTGTGTTGCTTGCTCTTTTATTGTTGAGTTGTATGATCTCTTTATATAGAATGGAAATCAAATCCTTATTGAATAAGTGGTTTCTAAATATATTCTCCCATAGACTGGGTTGCCTTTTCACCTTCTTGATGAAGTCCTTTGAATCACAGAAATGTTTCAGTTTGAGGAAGTCCCATTTATCCATGTTTTCTTTTGTTGCTTGTGCTTTTGGTGTAAGGTTTAAGAATCCACCACCTACCACCCGGTCTTGAAGATGTTTCCCTAAATTTTCTTCTAGGAGCTTTAGTGTACTTCCTTTTATATTTATGTCTTTGATCTATTTTGATTTAATTTTTGTTTAAGGTGGGAGGTAGGGGTCTTCTTTCTTTTGGTTATGGATATCTAGTTCTCCCAACACCATTGCTGGATAAACTGTTCTGCCCCAACTGGGAGGGCTTGACAGACTTGTCAAAAAAAAAATCACTTGGCCATAGATGTCAGGGTCTCCATTATCTTTTAACTGTGCAAAATCCTAGATGAATATATGAAACCCTATATCGCTTCTAAAATAGGAAAATATATACTGCCTATGTACAGACATATTAAAACTGATCGCAAAATTATAAATATATTCTTTATGGTTTAAACATGTTTCCATAATGCATTTGTTGGTGTCAGGCTGTGAAAGGTGTTAGAGATCATATATTTCACCCTTCTCAAAGCCTTCTGCCTCTGATAGATGTACAACACTTGATAACTATTAATTTAAATTCTATGCATTCATAATGGCATGAATGTTATCCAAAAATAACACAGCAGTGGAGGAAATAGTTTTGTAGATATTTTGTGGTGGTGAAAAAATATTAACTGAGAAAAAAATTGAATGAAAATGAATATTTTATTTACACAAAATTTGTCCTAATATCATACATTTATAGAATTAAGAACACTAAATGCACCATTCACTCTAGTCTTCTATTAACAGTCTTATGTAATACAAGACTGTAACTATCACCCTTGCTTTTGAATATTTCTAAGGGTAGAAATGGCATCATGTGCTTGGGGATTTGTTTGTGTGTGTGAATAGTCCTTGGACATTTACCTGTAGGTCATTTTTGGTTTTGCTTTTGCTGTTTTTGGTAATGTACATTTGCCATCAAGTATTTCCCTTTTCTTCTTTTGTAGGTCTTGCCCTCTTACCAATTTAGGACTACTCTAAAATACATGTTCAGCAGAAGGTTCTTCAGGCCAGGTAGTTGGTAGAAATATGAATTTCCACCCTTACCTGATGGCCAGTGCTTAGTGATTTTTCCTTGGTAACTGTACTTTTACTTTTCCCCTCTAGGTAAAGTGGAGACAGGCATGCATTCCTACCATCCTTCTTCCTATAAATGGAAGGTTTTTCTGAATTCACTCACTGAAAGTGTTGGATTTTTCTGAGGAATCTATGATCTTACTTTTCACCTGCATAAGCCGAAGGATAAAAGTTGACCTCAGGGCACACTGACCTCTTTGAATTCCTTCTATCTCAAAATATGTACCCTCCAATAATTCTCCTTAATTTCCTGAAAACTCAGCCATTTACAAAAAACAAAACTTTCCTTCCTCTACCTCTCTCAGTTAAATATGAATATCAAACAGCCTTTTCCCATCTTTGTCTGCTCAAAGAGAAGGGAAAAAAATGATAGGAAAGAGATGGAAGAGGCCAGTCATGTCTTGCAATAAGGAGAGTGACTTACAAAGTTAGGATGACCCCAAAAACTATTTGATCCCCACTACCATTGTGGGGAGGTTGAAATTTTAGATTCTTCAGTAGATAAAATATCTAAAGCTAACTTTTGAATTAGGAGAAGATGCCAATGGAGTACAAGTGTACTCACTAGATAAATATGTGATAGAGATGAGTGCTGTATGACAAACTAGGCAAATCAATCCATTATTGATTAGTAAATCTGAGAAGCAAAATCAAATATTACCTAAGTTGATGTAAAGTAGAGAGAGAGTAATCAAAATATGTGAATCTATCTAGGATTAATAAAGAAGAAAGCGTATAAAATATTACAGAACAATAAGATATGAATGTTATCCATGTGAAATGAAGGAATAGAATACTTCAAATAATAATCTGCTGTGGGATACTAAAATCAATTTCAGCAAGGTGGAATGCATAAGAGAATGCAAGAGGATATTCATATTAGTCACATGAACATGAATGTGAGGTGCAAATGTAACAAGAAATGTTTATGAAACTATATCAAGGTAAATAAGGCCTAAATAGAAATTTATATACACACACATATATATGCATATATATTTATTTCTATATAGGAAGATTGAATAATGATGTGGAAATATCTTTCTTCCTTTTCTCTCTCTCTTTCAATATGTACAAAATATAGTAATAAATAAAACAGAAATAGACATTTTTTTTCAACTGGGTAAGATAATGTTAAATTCATATGAAAGGACAATCAGGAGAAAAGAATCAAGGTGATTTAAAAAAACCTGTTCTACCAGATATCAAATCATAGTATAAAAGCATTTATGGTATGTATGTATATATACATATATATATATATACACACACACACAAATGATCATAGGGAAAAACAACAGAAAATAATAAAACTTTCAGGAATACTTTTATCATTAAACTTGTTACTTTAATATATCTCTTCATAATTTCTTTTTTGAAATGCTTTTATAGAGTTTGGTCTCATAAATTATATAAGGAAATATTTTCTTGGCATAAAATAATAAATAGCTAATATTAATATGTGGTTTGTTAAAAAACTAATACAAATATTTATTGACACTTTCTTTGAACTAAATACTATAAGGTCAACCTTGTTTACATAGCACATTTTTCTGGAGCTATGTTAAGCTTAAAGTTCATTTTCTGGTATAAGAGAATTTTTCTTACAATAGGTATGTGTACAGAAAACAGGAAAGGTAAACTGCAGAGAGAGGGAAATGATTGTGGGGGAGGAAGGTGTCACTAAAGATATTTCTTAGTTTCCACAGGTATATGACTCCTGGATTTCACTTTCAAATATGTTTTTAATTACTACCTGTTTCCCTACTATTCTTCATACCACTTTCTCTCTTAACTATAGTATGTGCTTGACAGAGTAGGTATTAAATACATTTTAACTCTCATTTTTTCTCATGATATTTCTTCTTATAACTTATTGGCCAAACTTGGTCACATGATTGTGACATGCTGCTCCCAAAATAAATCCGAGTGATAGGTACTTAGCCAGGCGCCCAACTAAATGTCTCAGACTCCTACTACAATTTTAAAAAAATAAGAAAATGGAGTCAGGGTGCAAGCATTACTTTGCCACACTTACTGACTGTAGGGTATTGTTTTACTCCTAGGGATTCCTCTTGTTTTCTTGTAAGCACAAGCCCAAATCCTGTAAAAATCTGTCCTAACACCCTTCTTCCTGAGACACCCAAGTTTTTCCCACACTCTGCTCTCTCTATTTCAACAACCTTACTTTGTTCAACCACAATGTATTTGTGTTCCACATATCCTTGTGATTTAGGAAACATCCAATCTCTTAAATTTATTTCTTTTGATAACTAATCTCATCCACTATGTGTGGGGTTTTATCATTTTGTTTCACTAAAGTATTTGACTTCTAACACTTGGAAAATGTAAATAATAGGTATACCTCTCCATAACCACATTTTTGTAGTAGATTTTTGGGTAAGATGTCCACGATTTTATTGACTAATTCAAATAAATGATATGAATAGTAGGTATAATGTGGAACTCTTCAATTACATATAAAAGAACACCAACTTGAGATAGTTTTTAAAAGAAAGATAAATGATTTATAATAACTATTCCAAGAAATCTCCTGGCAACTACATTTCAGATCTAGGCTCCCAGGAAAGGACTAGAATTTGGAGATAGCTCTACCACTTCATTTCTCCTTTTCTACATACCTATTTCTTCCCCCATCCTTGAAAAAATATTTCTCTATGTCTCCTTCATGTGTCAAGCTAATGATAACTACTCCAAAGCTCCCAAGTTTATAACTCAATTCAGAACAACTACCCAAAGTGAATTAGAATTACTTGATTCCATTCATGAACTTGATGTTAAAGAATGACTGAGTTTTATAATTTGAGTCCTACCAATGGTGGCAGAGTAATTTGGTTCATATGACAAAAGACAGTGGGCCTATCCCTGTAGAAGATTGTGTCCTAAGGATCTACTACTGTGTGTCATACTTTAAAAAATCAATCCCAAGTCATTTTTATTTTGGAAGGTTATTTTTGCAGTCATTTTATCTATTTATTTCAAATTGCAGGAAATTTGAAGAAAAGTCAGAGACACGTTTTCATCTATTTTCCAAGAGGTACTAAGCCTTCATTCTGTTCTTCACTGAAAATATTTTAATAAGCTATTGGTTACAGGGTTAAAAATAGAAAATGCCTATAGAAATTATACTTGCCCATGTTTTGTATTTAACTGATAATAACATTTTCATAAGGGGTAAACCACACAGAAGAGAGAGGAAAAAGAAAGTCTATTGGAATTTTGGTTGAAATTCCATTGACTCTATAGAAGTGAATCTATAATGCTGAGTCTTCTAATCAAAGAACATAATGTTGGGAAGCGGACTTGGCCCAGTGGTTAGGATGTCCACCTACCACATGGGAGGTCCGCAGTTCAAACCCCGGACCTCCTTGACTGGTGTGGAACTGGCCCATGAGCAGTGCTGATGCGCGCAAGAGTGCCTTGCCACTCAGTGGTGTCCCCCGTGTAGGGGAGCCCCACGCGCAAAGAGTGCGCCCCATAAGGAGAGCCGCCCAGTGCGAAAGAAAGTTCAGCCTGCCCAGGAATGGCACCGCACACACGGAGAGCTGACACAACAAGATGACACAACAAAAAGAAACACAGATTCCCATGCCGCTAACAGCAACAGAAGCAGACAAAGAAGAACATGCAGCAAATAGACACAGAGAACAGACAACTGTGGTGGGGGGGAGGGGAGAGAAATAAATAAATCTTAAAAAAAAAAAAAAGAACATAATGTTATCTTCCATTTCTTTAGAACCTTTAAAATATTTTCTCAGGATTTTTTAATATTTTCTGTGCAGAATTCTTCCACATATGTCAACACATTGATCACAAAGTATTTAATATTTTATATTGTAAATGATGTTTTGAATTTTCATTGATAATGTTTGTGGTTTGTCTATCAATACCAGCATTTTTATATACTGACCTGTTACTTAATAACCTAACCTGTAGGTTGTCTGATTTTCTATGCATTTCTATGTGAATGCAAAGAATGTATTGCTTAATTTGATACTTTTACATCATTTTCCTTCTTATGTTCTTGCACCTGCTAGAAGTTCTAGAATAATACTAGACAAAGATGGCATTAATAGGTATCCTTCTTCTGTAAAACTTCAGTGGGAAAATTCAATATTCCATTATTTGATAATAATTTGTTAAAGCTTTTTTTATACATATATTTTATCAGGTCATGAAAAATATTTCCAAATACTAGTTTCTGATAATTTCTATTATGAATGGCTTTTAGATTTTATCAAGTGTTCTTTTTCAGAATCTATTGAAATGATTATATGGCTTTTCTCTTTTATACTCTCAATGTTTATAAATTAGATTGATCAATTTTCAAATGTTAAAACTACCTTTCATTCCTGGAATAAATCCAACAAGGAAGTGGTATATAATCCTTTTTAAATATTCCTGTATAAGTCAGGTTTCAGCAGAAAAACAGAACTGTCAGGAGTATACACGTAAATATTAAGTGATTTATTATAGCAATTGCCTCACAGGACCTTTGGAATTGGCAAGTCTGAATTCTGTAGGGCAAGCCAGAATTTTGGAATTATGATGAAGATTTTAATGAATTCCCCAGGAGAAGCTGGCTAGCTAAAAAATTATTCTTCGACTGCTGAAATACTCAGTTTCTCCTTTAAGGTCTTCAACTGCTTGGATTAAACTTCTCTTATTGTTGAAGGCAATTTCTTTTGTTGATTGTAGATGTAATCAGCCATAGATGCAATCAACTGACTAAAGATTTAAATCCACAGAATACCCTCACAGTAATAATCAGACCAGTACTTGTTTCACCAAACGACTGGACACCATAACCTAGCCAACTTGTCAACTTGACACGGAATTTTAAGTTAACCATTAGTACCTGCAATCAATTTGGTAATTAATAGTTTGCTTAAATTTTATATCTATATTTTTGAGAAATATTGACATATAATGAATATGTTTTTGTCAGGGTTTTTATCAAGTTTATGATGACCACATAAAAGGTTTTAGAAAACCATCTTTTGCTTTAACTTCTTTATGAATTTGTGTAACTATATGAAATCTTTCCTTTAAATGTTTGAAAGAAATATTTGACAACTCTTTCTTAGATAGAGATTTTTTCAGGAAAGGTTTTTACTTTTACATTCAGTAACATTATGTATGTAAATGCATGCAGGTGTATATGTATATGTATGTGTATATATATTTATGTGTATGTGTATATATTCGGATTTTCATATTTGCTTCCATATGTTTGGGTAAGGAGTATTTACTTCAAGAATCTTTTCAAATTCATCTAAAGTTTCAAAGTTATTGCTATTGATTTATTCATAATTTCTCTTTTTATTATTAAATATCTGAAGGAGCCATAGGAATGTTCCTTTTTCACATTCATTTTTTCTCTATCTTTTTCAGCTTTCAAGATTTCTTTGAATGTTCAAATAGCCAAATATTATTTCCCTTGTTTTAAGCTTGTATTTCATTTCATTAATTTCTAATTCTATACTTGTTATTTCCATTATTCTCTTTCCTCTTCATTTTGATGTCTACTGCCAACTTATTTTATAGATACATAGCTCACTTATTTTAAACTTAAAAAAAAAGAACAAAACCTTCAATGTAAGTGTAGGAGGCTTCTCTTGATTACTGTACTAAACTTACCCACAAGGTTTTATTTGTAGTGTTTTCAATTCTATTTAATTTAAAATCATTTTCTAATATATATATAGTAATTTCTCCCTTGAAACATGGTTTGTTTAGAAATAATTTGCTTGATTTCAAAACTTATGGGAGCTATTCTTTTTATTTTTTAATTGTGAGTTTCTATCTTATTTCAACTATACCAGTTAATATATTCTATATATTTCCATATATGTTAATTATTTGAGAAACATGAGATGTGATTTAAGACTGAATTCATGGCCAGTTTGGTAAATGTTTTGTATGCACATGAAGATAGTGAAAATTTTCTTTAATTATTGGATGTAGTGCTATAGAATTACCAATTAGGTAAAGTGTAAAAACTGCATTTTTCAAATCTTCAATATATTTACTGAATATTTTGGTCTATTTGTTCTAAATAATTCTGAGAGACATATTAAAATTTATTGCATTAGTTTTTGATTTGTCCATTTCTTCCATTATTAAGGTTTATTTTTCTTTAATTTGAGAATAGTCTAACAAGTGAATAAATGCTTACATTCATAGAATTTACCTTGTGTATTGATAGCATTCATCATTAGGAAAGTACTTTTTTTTAAAAAATTCTTGTTAAGTTTATTGAAATAGGGCATTCCTAGATACATTACAATCAATGCAATGACTCTGATGATTGGAGAATCAAATATTGGGAATAACTAATAAGGAAAACTTTTTTTCAGGTCTTGAAGTCTATCAAGCAGTCTTCAATGATACCCCATATGTCAGCCCTTAAGATCCCTTCAGGAACCTTCTGAGAATGGGATTATTACTGAGGAAAGGTACTTGTTGATGCTAGTTACACTTTTTTCTTAAATTTTATTTCTCATATATCATAGTTATTTCAACTTTCTTTTGGTGTTTGCTTGTTATAATTTCTTTCATCCTTTTAATTTAAATGTTTCAGTATATTTATATTTAAAGTGTCTATCTTAAAAGCAGCATAAAATTATGTTTTTGTGAATTTGAAATTGAACGTATTATTTAGTCTACCTATTTTTTAGCAGGTATTGATATATGTGGATTTACCTACACAGTTTATTACTAAACTTTACAAGATTTACCCTACATCTTCTATGCTCTTTTTTTCTGTCCATTTAGGACTTTTGTATTAACCAACACTTTATTATTGTTGTTGTTATTGTTGTTATGTTCCATTCCTTCACTTTTGTTACTTTGTTAAATATATATTCTTCTCTGTTACTTAGAATAACTTAAAGATTAAGCCATGCTTAAAAATGTAAAGGATCACGACTTAAATCTATCATAAATAATTACTTTTACCTTTTAATAACAAATGCAGACTTTAATCACATCTCTTTTTTCTGCCTGTTATGTAACTTTTGTCAAGTATTTTAAGTCTGAATTAATTTAAGTTGCATCCAAATGACAGCATAACAAATTAACCATTTACATTTATTTGCATATCACTTTGCCCTTAATGCAATACATACTGTGTTGCCCACCCAGCTCAATTTTCCTGACAGATGCACTCTCAGGCTCAGGGGCCATAACATTTTCCCTTATCTGTGGAATTACCTTTGACTGACTGCAGTTCCTAGCCAGGGGAGTTCTTTCCATCTCCTTTTCCATCCCCAGTTCTGGCCATCAACCAATAATTAACTAGCACATTGGTATCAATAGCCAGACCCCTTGCCTTAAGAGGGGCCAGCGAACTTTGATGTGCAACTTATGATTCAGATCATCCAAGTGGGATCAGATTAGAGATAGTTTCCATTAGGGGCCATATTCTTTCTTTGCATTAAGCCCCTACCTAATCCTGCTCTCTTCATTCTTCTCCAAAGAGAACTTTTTAAAACAACTGAAAATATATTCTCTTCCTTAGGCTCTGACTCTAAGGAACTTGCAGTAGTGTCCTCATAAGCTGATTTTATAGAAGCCATCCTAGAGTCAGATAATTTACCAGTTAGAAAGCTATAAGGACTTCCTAAGTAGTGCTAGGTGGAGTACAGTTGATCCCAGGCATGGTTAGGCAGTGTGATTACTCAGACTTTTACTGATGATGAGCTGGAATAAGATATAGTGATTCACTGGTTCAATTCTCAGGCAATTGAAAGGTATTGGAGGGGCGCTAATTGTAAGGGCTTTGGAATTGGAATGGCTGTTTCTAAAAAACCACTCTTTCATTGAAGAAAGAAAATTGCAGGCTCAGAGCTAGTTATCAACACTTTAAAGCAAAATGTGAGTATTTGGAGGGCTTTGTTGGCTGTATTCAAAGAGACCCTCATCTTCTGCAGGTTGTAATCAGACACAGCTGAGGATTAGGCCAGGAATTTAATTTTATGAGTGGCAGAAGTTCAAGGAAGGACAAATTCTCACAGGGAAGGGGAGGGGTTATTAGACTTAGCATGTAGACATATATATAGACACTACTAACAATTTTGAACCTCCAGATTCCCCTGAGGTCTCTGAGCCTGCATAAATATTGGAATACTATAAAACTCTGAGGCACATGTCATATATTACAATTCTTGCCCTCCTTAGGAACTGCCCCACCATACCTCATGTCCAGCTGACTGACCTATAACTGTTAGAAGCTATTAATGTAAATTGGTAAATAAAGTTCTGGATCTCTTAAAGGAGAGGAGAGATTATACACCAAACCTATGTTCTTTTCCTCTTTTGTCAACTCATCATAGGAATGTGCTGACACACAGGGCACAATCATTTTCAAGAAGATCAGTGGTGACCATCCTCTGTGACCTGGGGCCAAAGGTAGAAGATGCTTGTAGAACTAGAAACATCGGTACATGTATGTTTATAGAGCTCGGCTTCTTATTATAATTAAAGATGGAGAAAGGGACCTCTAGCCAAGGAATGCAGTGTCCACTAGAAGCTGGAAATGGCAAGGAAACAGATTGTCTTCTAGAACCTTCAAAGGGAATACAACCCTACTGTCTCTTTAATTTTAGGGCTTCTAACCTCCAGAACTATTAGATAATACATTTGTGTTGCTTTAAGTCACTAAATTTGTGGTGATTATTACAGTGGTGATAGGAAAAGAATATAACTACTGTGTATAAAATCATAGGCTGGCAGGTTTCTATTTTCCTTTCAGTAATTTTATGATGCCATTCTTTTAATTTTTATAAGATATGAATTACTAAAAATATTATATTTTCTTTGGAAGAATTTTCTTTGGTTTTCAGCAATTTTATTATGAGGTACATAGATTTGATTTTCTTTAAATTGCTCGAACATCGGAATCTTCCATCTTCAGTTTTCATCACTATGTACTCAGTTATATCTGGGTAATAAATAGGCCATTTACCATGCACAGTGCTGATACGCGCAAGGAGTGCCGTGCCACACAGGGGTGTCCCTGCATAGGGGAACCCCACATGCAAGGAGTGTGCCCCATAAGGAGAGCTGCCCAGCACGAAAGAAAGTATAGCCTGCCCAGGAATGGTGCCGCACACACGGAGAGCTGACACAACAAGATGACGCAACAAAAAGAAACAGATTCCCGTGCCGCTGACAACAACAGAAACAGACAAAGAAGACGCAGCAAATAGACACAGAGAACAGACTACGGGGGGAGGAAGGAAGGGGAGAGAAATAAATAAATTAATTAATCTTTAAAAAATAAATAAATAGGCCATTTATTACCTCTTCTAATTGTGTTTCTTCCCCATTCTTTATCCTTATCATCTCTTACACTAATTAAATGTTAGAAATTTTCAAATGTCTCACATATTTTGTACAATCTAAGGTGTGTGTTTCATCTTTTCTTCTCTCTGAGTTTTATTGTATATATTTCCTTTCCTATGTTCCAGTTTACTAAAACTATTATAGAATTTATTTAATCTGCAGTTAAAACCATTTCTTGCATATTTAACTTCTATTACTTTTTAGTTTAATGACATAATTTGTATTTGATTCTACTTTATTGAGTTAATTTCTCTGGTTAAAATTTTCCATATATCCCTTCATTTTCTTGAACCTCTTAGTCACATTCTTTTTAAATTTGCAACTGACAACTCCTGAGGATCTGTATATATTGCCTGTTCATATTCTTTTGTTTTCTGGTACTTTCATGAGTGCTAATGTGAGGTTCAATGCAAGACATTATATATGAAGAACTGTAGCAACGATGTTACATATCAGATTATGTCATCTTTTCTCTTAAGGGGCCTTGATTTTATTTCCTAAAGGTGGATTGGCTGGGGACAGAGTGTGTTTATACAGGATGGACTGATATAAAAATACCAAAAACCTGAAGCAAATAGCAAACAAATAAGTACAACAAAAATAATTTCTTTTTTTTTTAAATAAAAAGACCTATTGGTTTTTGGAGAAAATATTTGTCTCACTTTAAGAATGGAGGCTATGACAATGTCTAAATTATGCATGAAAGAGTTATATATACTTAAATCTTTGTACTTTCCCTAAATAAAATATAAGGAATTACATGAAAGACTAAGCAAATATATTTTAGATGTTTTCAGAATCTAGAAATGTGGGTTAAGAGAACTGGAGTAATTAAGTAGGTGTAGCATAGAGACCTGGGGGGTAAAATGTAAGCCAGGAGAAATTGAAGCAAAGCATACCATCACAACATTGTTGGGGAAATTTTGATCAAGAGACCAGGAGTGAGGACGAGCAAAGCCACAAATGAGCTCTATATAAGACATATAAAAGAAGTTTTTGTAAAAGCATTCCTAATAACAATGAATAAAGAAGTCTGGCTGTGGACAAAGTGGATGCTGGGGTCCTAAAAAAAATTACCACACATCTAAACTAGTCATTGACAGGTCTGGGAAGAACGATTTGGAAGTGGATGACTGAAAGAAAAATAGTAATTTTGTGGTTTGTGATAGCAGTAAATAGTGTATAACTGCAATTCTATGAAGATTTTGTAGAGCGGTTCCATACCACAAGCACAATCAGGGGCTGTGCAGGATGTGACATGACAAATTTCATCTCAACAATACAAGCAGGTACTAAGTATAGGGTTTATTGTTTGTCACAGCAGGGAATGGAGTTGAAGACGGTTCTGCCAAGCATCACTTATTATAGTGATGGTCACTCTGTTAAGATTAATCTAAAAACCATTTTTAAAGATGATATTCTTATAGTGAAGGGGTTTTCTATTTCAGAAACCAAGAAAATCGTTGCTGACATTTTTCCTTTGTACATTTTCTAACTGGCATTATTCAACCACACTGACCCAAACAGTCAAATTATATAGTAGCATTTTAAGGCAACATGTATTCATATATGCATGGGTGTGGCATCCATATGGCCATAAATTCTTAAGTTTTATGATGTATGAATATATATGAATATTATGTCTGCTTTCTATATATATGCATGTATATGTATGTATGTGTATATGTGTATGTGTGTGTATATATATGTATATATATCTTACAATGCACAGGACAGAATACTCCTAATAGAATTATTTGGCTCAAAGTAAGAGAGTAGAAAACCCTGCAATAATATATAGATGAATCACCACTCATCAGAAATCAGAACTGAATGGAAAATCTTTCTTAATTGTTAGGATTTTATCAGGTGGGTCAGACAACACATGTTAATTGATATCTAACTGTGATGTCCTTTTAAATTAGGATAGAGCCAGCACAGAAACTATGTGCAAATTAGGATACTTCACTGCCTTCTGCCAGAATATGACTATAATAATTAAACTAATCTATGATGTCTCTGATGTTAATGGTACTCCTTAGAATAGTAAAATGTACAATTTGTGAAATTATATGTAGAGGCAGTGCTAGCATGACCAATTCTTCCCCATTTCCCAGGGACTTGCCCACTTTAGCCCTGAAAAAAATATTCCAGATCTGGGGAAACCTCTCAGTCCTGGGCAAATTGGGATGGTTCATCATTCTACTGGATGTAGCGGTATACCTGCTACATAAATCCCCTGCCTTTAAGAGCTTTCCTTTAAGTTTTCAAAACACAGATGACAAATTGTAGATAAGTACACAAAACACATTTTTCAAATACGATGAATGATTTATGAAGAAAAACAAAGAAATCAAGAATGTTTCGAGTTTTTATTTGTACCAATGGGAAGTGTAATTTTGGCTGAGATTAAGAAAGAACCAAAATTGCTACTTTAATTAAATGCCTAAATAAGTGCCTCAAGCCAGCCTCAATTTTAGAAAGTATATTAGGAGAATACCTAAGACCCTTGTGTTCTATTTCCAGCTTTCTTAATAATTAGCTATGTGGCCCAGAATAAGTCACCCTGAGCATGAATTATATTTGTTAATTAATAAAGATATGCAATTTAATCTCTATGATTCTATTCATGGTTAAAATTCTATAATATAACCTTCCAAATCAAAATTTAATTTACTAGTATTACTTATCGTTTCATCTGAAAGCTATATGGCACATAGGAATTTATTGTTGAGTCAAGTTTTGCCTGGTGGGAAGGAATATCAGTTAATAAGAGAACTGTTTACAGAACAATTCATTTACACAAAAGAGTTGCCTTCTGTGTGAAGCTGATGAGGGATTTTGAGCTAGTTCATTTCCCTCCTCATGACATTTTAAAAAATCTTTCCACTTGCTGGGCAATCATTTAAAAAGCAAAATGAAGTTTATAGTTTTATATCCCTTGTGGCGTATACAGAGGGGACAAAGAGTTTCTCAGTGGTGGGACATTTAGAACAATTTTATACTGCAATGATCATAAGCAATTATCTCCCCAGTGACTGTTATTCCACGAGTCTTTTCACTCTGCAGGCTTATTAAGGCGATGAGTCTTGGAATCCAAGGATCTAGTTGAGAAACCAGCTCAGTTTCTTATTAGTTATGACACTATGGTCAGGATAATCACCCTGTTTTGTCAAAACAGAGGTAATATTTCCCTATATAGTTGTTTGAAGCTTGAGTGCAAGTAAATGTTTGCTAGAACCATGATTATTTTAAAAATCAAAACCAGTCCTGTGGGGCAAGTTGATAATTAAGCAATGCCTTGCAATTTGGCACAGCTAAGCAATCTTTTATTATCTCTAAGCCATTTTTATGTATTAGACCAAGGTATTTATAAATGTGCTAAATTTCATGGCAGTCAATTGGTTAGACCTTGGTTTTCAGCTATTTGAGATCATAGTATGTCTTCTCAGTGTGGCATGGACACACATAATGAAGTCATTATATTTAGTTGGAAGGAAGCATGTATCAAGCAATGTTAAACAGATATAGGGCGGTGAAATATGTGAATATTACATATGTGCTTAACTTAAACAGTTGATAGGAACTCTAAAATAGGGTTTGAACAGCTTTTTTTAAATATCGGAAATGTTACAGCGTGTAAGTAAAACTAATTATTTTTTCTTCATTGTTTTTGTTTGATTATGCCAAGAAAATATTTGCTCACACATTTTGGGGATGGAAATTATTTTTACATAAAAGAAAATCATTGAATTTTAACAGGAAATAGTAGTCTTCAAAACCCAATTTAAAATCTATTCATCTCAACATTTTAAAAGCCTTGTCTTACCTAAGATTACATTTTTTTCAATCTTTTTATAGTTATAAATAAGGATTAAACACAAATAAAATAAGTCTCATAAAACTTCTTTTAAAGTCCAGAGTAGAATGCACTTAAACTGGTCTGTTTTATTTTTGCTTGTGGGTTGGTGTGGGGAGCCGCCCGGAGCTACGTGCATTTGCAGTCTCCAGCAACATGGCGGTTTTCATACGTCCACCCCTGTGCTTCCGCCTTCTTCTTCCCCTTTCCCCAGTTTCCCAGGCAAAAAGTGTCCCGCCTGCGCAACAAGATGTTGAAGCCATGACCAGCATTGAAGACTCGCAACCTATAGCAAGTGGTGTAACAGCATTTTACTGCCTTATATGGAAGAGCCACTTCATCAGCCTATCACCCCCTGCTAAGACCCTCCCCTTAGTATATATTCTGATGCTCTACCCTCAGTAAACGGAGACTTGATCAGAATCCTGTCTTGTCTCCGTTTCTCTCGCCTCTTGTCCCCCAATTCCCACTCCCTCTTTCAGGTGCCGGTTCGTTTGACCTGCGGGCCGGGTCAGGTTGGATAGAGAACAAAGTAAGATTTTAAATACTTGATATATAATTTTGCTATTTAATATATTTATGAGGTATAGCTCCCTCTGTACATTTTCTATGATGTAATGCAACCTCCCTGAGTCTTCAAACCACCACTAACCTTTACTATTTCAACAATACAAGGGTAAGAGTGTATTCATAACACATTTCTATTCTGAGAAGTATAGTATTTTCTGAACACATAGATACTTCCTTTTCAGGAAGTACATAAAATAGAGGTTTTTGTTTTAAATAAAACACTATAGTCTGGATACAATAATGAACTGGACAATGAAGAAAACCTACTCAGAAAAAATGCAAAACAAAAACAGATTTCTTCCTGTGGGAAATAATTGTATTATTAAAACTTAATTCTCTATGTTAATACTAATATGTTTGTTCCCCTGATACTGAAAGTTCCCAGCTTTCTGTTCTCCCATCAGAAAAAGCACATATTTATTAATATTTCCATCACTATAAGTTTTGGCAAATCAGCTCTGGAAAGTTTTCCCTGGAGGGTTATCACACTATGTGAAGGCGGCTGTAGCAGTTTGATATAGTTACGAATTCCAAAAATAGATATTGGATTGTTTGTAAACTGGTCTGTACTTGGGCATGAATAAATTATGATTAGGGCTTTGATTGGGCCGCATCAGTAGGGTGTTGGGTTCCTACCCCTTGGTGGGTGGAGACTCACAGATAAAAGACATGCTAAGGGACAGAGTAGAAGAGTTTTTGATGTTGGAATTTGATGCTGAAGCCTTAAGCTGGAGCCCCAAGAAGTAAACTCACAAGGAAAGAGAAGCAAGCCCCAAGAAGAGAGGAACACTGAGCCCAGGAAGAAGCAAGCCCTGTGAAGAGAGGAACCCTGAACACAGAGAAAAGCAAGACCCTGGAAGAGAGGAACTCAGGAAGCCTGAACCCTCACAGACGTCAGCAGCCATCTTTGGTAAGGGAAATAACTTATGCTTTATGGCTTGGTATTCTGTAAGCTCCTACCCAAAATAAATACCCTTTATAAAAACCAACCAATTTCTGGTATTTTGCATCAACACCACTTTGGCTGACTAATACAGTGGTATACAAAAAAAAAAAAAGACAGATTTTATTCTTTCTATGGCTTGTATTTATAATTTAAGTTTTAAAGGATCCCCATGCCTTCTCAATAAAGCCTCCTTAGACACAGGCCATCCCCAGACACAAAGTTCTGACTATTCCATTGTGCTATTTCTTGAGATTTCTTGGTATCTCCTGTGCAATTAGGGGGTAGGGGTGCAGTTAGTTTTTTGGTCAATTGTGATTTTGGTTTTGCAGAGGAGATATTAAACATAGACTTCAATTCAGTGATCAAATGAATGAGGCAGCCCCTGAAAAACTAAAAAAGGTATTCCACAAATGTAGTTATACCTATGATAAGACTGATGTTGATAACTCACATCATTCAGTTATTTATTATCCAAGTATAGGAATGACATTGCTTAAGAAATTAAGGAGATAATTCTCTCCTCAAAAACCTCACAGCTTGGTACCTGTTTTGGTAACTGCTAAAAGGGAAAAATATATATCAAGAAGATCCACATATTGAATATATAATATTCCATAGATAAATATATATATATTCCATGTTTTTAAGTGCTTTGTCTATTTTAAATATTTAAGATATATGTAAATATTTAAATTATGTATCACAAATTTTAATATGTAATAATAATTATAAGTAGCTAGAAGATAATGTGAAGTTCATCTCTAATGCATACATTTTAGTAAAGAAAAATGTCCAAAGAAAATCAAAGCTTTTTGTTCAAAATCATATAATAAGTGATAGTCCTCAAACCATACTCTAGACCTCAGGACTGAGATTTCTAATCCCTTATCAATTAATCAGTGTTTCTCAAGCTTTTGACATCATAATTCCTTTAAAATACAGAAAAATTGCCACATACTTTAACCATATCTCAATTTCTTTCTCTTTAGAGAAGATAGTATCACTTCAGCATTCCTACAACCTAGAAAAATTTGCACATCATTATTTAAATTCTATTGTTTGGAATATAAAATAAATACCCGACATTTTATAATCTAAATTATAGGATAATATTCAAAGTTTTTTTTTTTTTAAAGCATCCCATCCCTTTGTAAGGATGATACCTTCTAAGGTTGAGAGTGTGGCCATTCATGCTTTTTCTTTCCTCTTGGTCAGCATTGAGCTACACTAGTCTGCTGTTTTCAGCCAGCAAAAAATAATTCTTATAGGGCCCCTCATTAGAGAGGTGCGAAGTATCTCAAATTTGTAGGTTTATCCCATACTTACCCCTTTTTGGAGAATGGTGGTGCATAAGAGGCTTATGAAACTTTTTTTAAGGACTCCTAAGTGGCTGGGTTTGAATGAAAATTTGGGATTCCACAATTTATAGAACATGAGTTATGTCAGGAATATGTCACACTTACAGTCATAAAAATTATAACTTGAAATGGTATATATAATTAGTCCTATTTTTTGAGATAATAAAAATGAAGTTTGAGAAGCCTAGAAAATTCCTGTTTTAGCCTGCTGGGCTGCCAAAAGCAATATACAAGCAATGAATTGGCTTTTACTATGAGATTTATTAGCTTACAAGCTCACAGTTCCAAGGCTGAGAAAAATGTCCAAAACCAGGTATCATCGAGCAAGGCTTTCTCTCTGAAGACCAGCTGCCAGTGATCCTGGACTCTTTTGTCACAAGGTAAGACACATCCTGACATTTGCTTGTCTCTCTCCTCTCTTCTGAGTTTTATTGCTTCAGCTTCTTGTTTCCATAGTTTTCTCTTCTCTCTCTGTATTCATCCTGTTTATGAAGGACTCCAGTAAGAGGATTAAGACCCACCCTGGACCATGCCTAAACTGAAGTAACCTAATTACAAGGCCTTAGTTACAATAGATTTACATCCAAAGGAATGGATTAGCTTTAAGAACATGACTTTTTGGGATCCATACTGCTTCAAATAATCACAATTCCCTATGCTACCACTTGTTGAAATATAAGTACGGTTTCTTGACTTCAAAGATATAAACTTTCTGTTATATTATGCAATAATATTAAGAATTAAAGGGCCACTTTTTGAAGTATGTTTTATGACACTGATTCTCAGACTTGGATCCTTATCAAAATCTCCTAAGGAGCCTTAAAAAATACATATTCTCTTCTCCTAACTCAATTTTAATGAACAAGAATCTCTGGGTTTAGAATCACAAGATATGCAACTTTAAAATCCTCTGCAGTTTACTGTGATGTACAAATTTGAGAAACACTTAGTTCTATTTTTTTGATTGAATAACCACAGTTTGTCAATAATTCAACATCCCAATATGATTAGACATGCATATTTGAAGGCACACATGCATATAATCATGAAGTAAAAATTTCTTATCCCATAAACAAATAAAAAATTCCTAAATCAGTAGGGATATTAAAACTGAAGCAATGATCAAAGAATACATGCTTTGTTTACTGAAGATGATAGTATTTTGATAGTGACTAAAAGTTTGAGGGAACTTTTTTTAGTTTCATTCATACATTTCATATGCTCTGATATTTGTCTCTAGCCTTAAAATATTATGGTAGATTAGTCATGGGGGAAAATGGAGAGAATGAAAAACACAAAATTAGAAAGGATTTACCCAGAAAAAAATTAATAAAACAAGAACTTTCTATCCACTAGATCCAATATAGTTCACCCTATGCTTTCACATGCAAAACTGTCAAAATATTTTACAAATAGAAAAAAATTTAAAAATATTGAACTAAATAAGGTAATTTCCCCAAACACAAGCCCTTTCCCTCTCTGAAGGATTGGTTCAAAATATGCTGTGTAATTATATCTAGATATTAAGTTAAAAATGCCTATCAGTCATGAATCACAACTTTGTTTGGGAATAAAGTTTCAGAACCTTTTTGTTAAATAATTTTGGTTACTGGGACATTTTGACACAGCCTACATAATTTTAGATTTATCATTTCATGCCTTGTGTAAAACAGGATCTAAATCCCATCTTTAAGTTTATTGAAGAAAAATAAATTAGTTTCCCCTGTCATATTTTTATCGACATTTTAATAAGTAAATGTAAAAAAAATAGAAATCGTGTGTGTGTGTGTGTGTATGAAATGCAAGCATATATATGTCTTGTGCTTTGGGATGCAATATATTCACAACCTAAGATATGAAAATATTTTGTAGGATAGATACTAGATGTTTCATGTAAAGTTTCAAGTATACAGGAGCTGATCCAATTGTTTTCTAATTTATCTTCTAAATTTACACATTTACACATTTGACTTGTAATCACTCTTGCATTTCTTTTTGATACAGGGATCAAATGTTATAGTTTTAAAAATAAATGTATAAACACTTTTCCTAGGAGTTTAAGGGTGAAGAAGAGAAACAGGATAACAATTAAGTGTGAGTGTTAGTAATATCTTTTGCAGTTATCACTGTATATTAAGACATAATATTTTACATTATAAGTTCTTTGCCATTTGAATTGGTCATGGCCTTAAAAAATGTGCCTATAGTAAAAATGATCAAATTTGTGATGAGTCATTTTTATCAAAATATTCTGCTCAAGGGAATTTTATGACATTTAGTTGAGTGAAGTGAACATAGATGTAGAAAAATATATAACTTGGAGAAATAAAAGGCTTACTTACATCAGTCAATTGAGTTCATCCATTTTTATTCCTCTATCACCTTTCTCCTCTTGCAGGGAGATGAAAAGAAGATACTATAAATGTTGGTTATTTCACCTAATAAAAGCTTTACTTGGGATAAAGGCTTTACTTGGGATTTGTCTAAGGCTAGGTTCCCTAGAAACTGTGCCAAAAATGGGAGATTCTTGTTCAAATGTTCAAATGTTCATGTTTATTGAGGAAAGTATTCTCAGGAAAAGAAAAGTCAGCAAAGCAGGATAGAGCAGGGGTAGAGGCTAAGCAAACATCTATCTCACCTGGAAACCTGCTTTAATCTGATCCCATGGGAAACTCTGGAATTTAGATTGCCCTACACAGTTGTTCTCACTTGAAGGCTGCCTGTGTCTGTCTGTCCGGCCTCAGCTGTCTGGCAGGAGATGAGGTATCTTTAAAGGATTCCAAGCAGATCCTCTAAATTGTACACTTTGCTTTTATGTGTTGAGTACTTTCTCTCTCTCAGGTGCTTGTCATTGCTATTTCCCTACACTTCTCAAATACCCAAGACATTACACCAGACAACACACCCCCTTCTGTCTAAACCTTATTGCATGCAGTGCATCACATGAGGAAATCTTAGCAATATCATTGCTAAAGCATGCCAGGGACCATACTCTACAGCCAGGAAGTCCTCATTGCCATCCAGCTATTAAGTTATCCAAATATAGATTCCAAACTTAGAATTTTCTTTTCAAAACCAATACCATACAGAATTAACTGGGGCATTGTAGTCTCAGGCATTGTTTTATTCACGACAGGGGAGAGAAGAAAGTTGAAAAAATTTCAGAGAAAATCAGGAGAGTGCCAAAATAATCCCTCTCTATTCTTCCATAGAGCAGAAAGTAGCATAGCAGAAACCTCAAGATCTCCCATGACCTTGGATATAATCTGAAAAGGTCTTATCACAGCCAAACAAGGAGCCATCAAATGAGACAAGGAGAACCCATGATGAAGCTGATGGATAGAAACTGGCTAGTGGTTGGAGGATGGGTTTCTTGCATGTTTAATACTCTGGATGATAAGAAATCTTTGGGAATATTGAAAGGGTGTTCAGGTGGTTTCTCAGAGACCATCAAGCATATTATCAGCATCAAAAGCCAGAACAAGCATGGGCATAAGCATTCGGAATCAAAAGAGAAGTAACTACTATTCAAATTCAATTTTTTCCCATCCTCTATCGACAGCCTGCTTCATGTGGGTCTCTTCTCTGACCTTACCTTACCATTTATGGCATGAAGAACATGAGAAGGAAAAGCAAAAAGATGGGAGGTAGAGGAGATGACTGATTGAGTCTATAGGCAAGATTTTTAATCTATAATAATCTGAGTAAATGTTTGTATAAATACCTTTGCAAGTGCAGTTACACATAAATATAATTTTGCAGGGCTAGAAAAGAAATTAGTACTAGACAGTAGTAATGGTAGTTGAACCTGTGTAAACCACATGGAAGGTCAAATATATAAATCCAATAGTGTAAGGAAAACTCTTGCTCTGAAACTTGGACTGAACTTCCTTCAAAAAAGAAAATATTTAAGTGATAATAATGAAAATTGATCTATTTTCCTAAGGCAGAGAAAAGACAAATTAGGCACTTGCGCAGTCATGACTGAAAAAAAAAATGTAATGGATCTTGGGTGTGAATCACATGATAAAATCCGACTTAAAAATTAAAATGTGGTTCTAAACTATAAAGTCTTGCTGAATCTCAAGAGAATCAATTAACTTCCAACTCAGGATACATACAGAAACTAATTCTCACTCAAGTTGAACTCACAGATGAGAAAATCAAATGTACAAAAATATCAGAAACAAGAAATGGTATCAAAAGACTCCTCTCATATAAGCTTATAATATTATATGCTTCTCTTTTATTTGTATTATGTTATACTTAATGATTACTAACACTGCACAAAAAATAAGTAAATATGTGTTTCAAGTAAGTGATGTTTCCAAAATCCCACCTAAATCTTAAAAATATCTATGACTACTCAGAAAAATCCTTTTATGCTTCCAGAGCAAATGATGGGGTCCACAATTCTCAATGCACAATCTATAGAAAAAATATTTTTACCAATCAGTTCCATTTCCTCTTTTTTAAAAAATGAGATTAAGCACACAAATCTAAGATCTACCCGTATATTTGCATACATTGATAACTCTAATTGCCCTTGATAACGATTGGCTTTAAGACGAATGTGCATAGTTTTTTCAAAACTCCTCAGATTCCTCTTTCTAGCCTTTAGAATCTAGGTGCCACAAGCTCTCTATTGTCTGAAATGTAGTTGATAGTGAAAGTATTCCTTTCTATATCCAAATTTCTTAGAAAAACATAATAATTTCTCCAAATGTTATACTAGCAAAGGCAAGTGAAAGGGTGGCTTCAATAGAAATGAGTCAGAAAGGTAAAGCTGGTTTCCCAAAACAAGAGGATGTTTTAGTAGAATAATCTTTGGTATTCAAATCTTAATCCTGCCATTAAGTATCTGTAACACACATGTAAATGTACCTAACTTCTCTAAGGTTCAGTTTTCTCATTGGAATAAATATCAAAATACCCATATTGCAGGCCATTTGTGAGCATTAAATTAGAAACAATGTAAGTTACTGTATCTTTTGTATTAATATAATTTTATTGACAGATAGCATGTGAATTCTCTTAATATGAAACCCAAATGATTAAAATTCACTAATGTACTCTGCTTAAACAAGAAGAAGATAACATAATTGTGAATGTAAGAGTTAAGAATGGGTGGGGATGGTGGAAGTGGACACCTTAGCTTCCTAACCCCAGGTAGACTTAACCTGCCAGCATATTTGAATCATCTTGAAAACAAGGCAAAAATTTAAAAATGCAAAATTGGAAGGATTAATTTTAGGTCCTTCCATTATAACTTTAAGCAAAATACAGTAGGAGGACTTGGACAAATGCAGGAAATCTGATGCTTCTGGTTTTTATTTCCCAAGGCATTCTTGAAGTAACATGATTTACTTCTACTCTACTTTACCTCCGTTCAATTTTCTTAGCCTCAAAATTTCACTTTTTAAAATAATAACAATAGTATATTGAGTACCTAGCTCAATGCTTAGAACATCAAAAGCAGTTAATTAATGTTACTATATGTTATTCCCTTTCTCCTCATTATAATACTGCTAAATTGAACAATTTTTTTAGACTGAAAATTAAAAGGTGGCTTTGAATTAGTGCAATTAGATTGTGCTTTTGGGTGAAAGTATCTATTTAATAAGGTTATTAATACCTTCTCTAGTCATTCTTTTCATCTCTGTCTAAATTCTCTTACCTGCAGGTTGTATATTATTTGGTATGAACATATCCAGTCCTTCCAATTTTGATTTTTAAAATTTTGCCTTGTTTTCAAGATGATTCAAAATATACTGTCAGGTTATTCTGAAGTTTTAAAATAGGTTAGGGTAGGTTTTCTCTCAGAACCAAGGTGAGAGTAGTACATACTATTCAAAGAATTGTTAGTTATCCCTCTCACCACCTATAACAATATGCTACAGTAGAGATGAATAGACTAGTTACTGATTAATTGGAGTCTATACTTAAACTCAGCAGACAAAAAAACGAAGAACAAGAGAGTTAAATTTAAATTCATCCTTATTAGGCATGCAGGCCAAAGAAAGCAATATCGCATTCTAAGAAAGAAGCAGAGGCCTACAGCTATTGATTAGATATCTGTATGAAGCTTCAAGAAAATTCTCAATGTGTCAGAATTACCACTCACCAGGGCACATACCTCATGCTTTACTAATGCACATTTTTCTGAACCTGCTGTCCCTAGAATCTCTAGTATGATATATATAAAGCATAGACAAAATTGGCTGGTAAAGATAGAATATGGTGTGTGTGGGGGGAAATTCCAGGTAGCATATGGGTGATGGTGCAAATGTAGCAGTAAATCTTGGCTGCATCACAAATTATAGTAGTTATGTGATGACACTGAGTTGTGTCATGATGCTAGCAAAGGTCTATTTCAGAGATGGCATGGAACTGCCTAACAAAGCTTAGAAGCAGAACCTAAAATGATCAATCTATTTTGTAATAACCTTACTGCATCCCAGAACAAACCAGAAGAAAATTTACAGAAATGCAAAAATATCCAATATGCAGTAAAATGTACAATGCCTGGCATCCAATTTAAAATTACTAAGCAAACAAAGAAATAGGGAAACACAAGATGAAATAAGAAGAAAAATCAGTGTATCAAAACCAACATCAGATATGATGAAATTTACATAATTAGTAGAAAGGGCAACAAAATTGTAGGCAAAATAAAAAGAACAGTAGTTCCTAGGGGACCAGGTGTGGTGGCGGTGGTTGGATAAATGAAACAAAGGGAATTTTTTAGGGTGCTGATATTGTACATGATACTCTAATTTTGGATACATTATATAATGTCTCTGTCAAAATATATTAACATAATCATGGGGGGTGGGGGGGAACAAGACAAATCCCAATAGAGGGACAATCTGCAAAATACCTGGCAAGTATTCTTCAAAGCTGTCAAGGTCCATAAACAGATGAATGGGTTAAAAAAAGGCAGAACATCTATATAATGGAATATCATGTAGTCATAAAAAGAAGGGAAGTTATGGCACATACTACAACCTGGCAGAACCTTGCAGACTTCATGTTGAGTGAAATATGCCAGACACACAAGGACAAAAATTTTATGAATTCTCTTAAATGAAAGCAAATTCTTAGAGACAGAAAAGCAGAAGAGTGGTTTCCAAGGGTGGTAACCAGGAGGGAATTGGGAGTTATTACTAAAAAATAGTTTTAAACAATAAGTATGGCTAAATGAGTATGAGTTTGGTTTGGAAAGATGAAAATAGTCTAGAAATAGATAGCGGTGAAAATTATACTTTATTGTTAATGTAATTAATGTCAAAGAACTAGGCCACTTACAATGATTAAAACAATTATGTTATTATATATATATTTTTTACCACAACTAAAAATAAAAACAAATATTTTAAAAACAAAAATGAAACAAAAAACTGTCAAAGTCATCAAAAATAAGGAGTATCTGAGAAATGTTATGGCCAGGAGGAGCATAAAGATATGCATATGACAACAGAATGTTCAATATAAGACTATAGGTAAAAATAAGTAAATATAAATAATGACTCTAGTTAAAAATCATTTATCAGTATTGGCTCGTTAGTTGTGATAATTGTACTCTGAAGTGTTAGTTTGTATTATATCATGTCCTTTTAACTATTCTACTTCATTACCTTCAAAAGATGAAACCCTGGTCTAGAAGAATTACAACTGACATTAAAATCTTCTAGCTTAGATAACCAAGAAGAAATAACTTATATTTAATTACTTGCAAGCTGTAGCTATTAAATATTTACACCAATAACATCATGAATCTTTAGAAATAGAAGAAATCTTAGAGGTCATCTAGAGATTCATGAGCCAATGAAGTAGCCTCTATACATATTGACTGTTGAGCACTTGAAATATGGTCGGTCCTAATAGAGATGCTTTGTAAGTGTAAAATATATACTACCTTTCCAAGACTTATCAAAACTATATTCTTTCCTTCAAATATCTTCCTGTAACATATAATATTAATTATAACATAAAATATTTCACAGCCACTTCTTTATTTTGGATCTCATTATCTATCACCTATGTTAAAAATCTCCTAACTTGAACTTCCAAATATATTTAAATCCTCATCAAACTATCTTCCATGGAAATCTCAAAGTAATCTTTCTGAATTATAAATTAGTCATGTTATCTCCTGGTTTAATATCTTTGGACCTAAGAGGCAAATAAAATCTCCTCGTCTTGCTAGTTAAGGTCATTCTAGCTTAACCGCATACTTTGTACTGCATACTGCTGTATGCAGTTTCCCCTAACATGCTCCTCTTCATTCATGCACTCATTTCCACTTGCCTGAGATGTAACACAGGGAAGTGGTCTTAACAAATCAAGTCAAATCATAGTGGTCTTAGCAAATTTTATCAAATTAAATCAAGACAAGTGGACAAAGTCAACACCTACAAAGATAAATCATGAAAATCGTTTATGATTAATATAGAGGGCAGAATATATTAATTATATATTTTATGTCATAATTGACCACATACAAAAATTTTCTCTAGTCATAACTATTATTTTCTATGTGTTAACTCTTACATTATGGTTGGTTATAGTCAAGATAACTATATCTTTGTATATCAATGTAAGATATCATTGATATCTTACAAGAAAGATTTCAGCAGAAATACAGCTTTACTGTATTGCTAATTTTCCCTTGAATTTTTCAACTCTCAACTCTTCTTTGATGCTAAAGGCTCTGATAATTTCACTTTGTTTTGCTAAAGCTTGGCATTGCCTTAGCATTTTCATAACTTTTTTTTTGGTTTGATTTAACTCTGCTGTTAATTAAGTTTAGAAATTATTTTAATTTCCCAGATCACAAATTCAGCATTAATTATGCCTTTCTACTCATTCCTGTTCCTCTTTACAATATACACATTTGCAAATGAGTACATTGTTATTATGTTGCATAATTATTCTGCTTACTTGCACCAAAACTATTCTGGAAAAATGTAAATTATCCGTGTATTTAACATTATTAAGTCTGTCTTTAAAGTATTATACTTTATACCCACCATGCTTGATTTTATTTTATTCAACACCATAGTAAAAATCATGATGCTTCCAAAAAAACATTTTGTATTTGTTTATTTATTTTAATATATGCTATGTCGTACTATGTCTTGTGTTGCTGTCTATTCTTTTCCTTAAATACAGAAATGTCAAGAAGTTTGTGACTGAATGCTTTCCCTTGTAACTGAATGGTTAGCTCCATAAAGTCAGTGAACTATCCATTTTCTAATTTGTATAGTACCCATACATAATACATTGCTGTTTACATAAATACTAAAGAAGTTTAAATCATTTTCTAAGTAAGTTCAAGTATTTATCAAGTATTTTCATATTAATCTAATTTTTAATGTATTTTCTATTTGCATATATGTATGTATGTGTGTGTATATATATATACAGACTTCACCCAGATAACACTGTCATTTCAAATAGCATAGACTTCCTTTTGAACAGGTATTTTCCATTCATTTCAGGAATGGTGAATGATAGGGAGACAAAATATGACATAAAATATCACATAGAAATTTTATAATTAAAAATGATGAAACCAATTTTTTTTTTTTCAATTCTTGTAAGTTATTTTAAGGTCTGGGCATGTTGCTGCAACAGAAAATAATTCTTATTTGTCTTATAGATTACCTGAGTTAGCAAAATCTATGATTTTAGGTCAAAATTCTTAACATTCACAATTCAATTGTCAAATAAGTCCATACAAGTTAAAGATCTTAAACAATATTGAGATTTTTAATTCCAAGATTAAGGACAATCAAGAGTCACACGAGGCAGTGGACTTGGCCCAGTGGTTAGGGTGCCTGTCTACCACATGGGAGGTCCACGGTTCAAACCCTGGGCCTCCTTGACCCATGTGGAGCTAGCCCATGTGCAGTGCTGATGTGCGCAAGGAGTGCCCTGCCACTCAAGGGTATCCCCCGCGTAGGGGAGCCCCACATGTAAGGAGTGCACCCCATAAGGAGAGCCGCCCAAAACGAAAGAAAGTGCAGTCTGACCAGGAATGGTGCCGTACACACGGAGAGCTGACACAAGATGACACAACAAAAAGAAACACAGATTCCCGTGCCCGCTGATGACAACAGAAGCGGACAAAGAAGATGACGCAAATAGACACAGAAAACAGGGGTGGGAGGTGGGGGGTGGGGGGTGGGAGGTGGGAGGTGGAGGGAGGAGAAATAAATAAATAAATCTTAAGGGGAAAAAAAAGAATCACTCGAGATAAAGAAATATGCCTGGAATGTCTAGAAGAGCTCTTTTCTTTCCACACAAGTCAGTTTCCTCTGACCCAGAAGAGATCCTCACGAACACTCACACAGCAGGGAGTATTTAGATTTGAAAAATCTCCATTTTATACCCCAGACAGTTGTATAACTTACTCTAACTCATAAACACATAGATGCTGGGTTTATTAACAACTGGTAATATTTAGCCAGGGGCACCCTGCCAGGGACAGTCTGTAGATAAGAATTCTTGCAAATATGATTAATTTAATTGCCTAGAGGTACAGTTGATAAAGACATGTAGATCAAACCGTCTACTTTGGTTTCTTCTTTTCTTGGGAATATGCCCTCAGTCGTAGGGGAATGAATCAATTCCAAGCTCCAAGCTCTTTCAACAATTAAGTTATAAAACTGAAGGAGAGCTAATCATTGGATGATCTATTTTAAAGTCCTGAAAGGAAATTTGCTAAAGTGAAGGTGAAGAGCAAACAACTTTAAGATAAAACTAGCTTACAAACAATCCCCTTAATACTGTCAACTTTCAATTTAGAAAAAAAAGTAAGTAGGTAAGCAGCCTAAAAAATCGAAAATAGGGTTAGACAAAACCAACAGCAGCAGCAATACAGAAAAATAAGAAACAAAAATGGCTGTGTTAATCACAAAAATAATCCCATCAACTAAAATAAAACAGAAAATAATACAATGATAAGCAAAGACCTTTGACAGTTTGACTAGTTTCACTAAAGTAGCCTGCAAGGAAGAGTTGTTAAAGAAAAAAAGATCAGTTTGGAATTTGTGTATTATTTTCAATCAGTATTACATTTTCCAGTTTTATTAGTCTTATTATCTATAAATGTGAGATCTTTCTCCATAGTTGACACATTAGAAAGCATTTAATATTTGTAATTACAAGTCTTTTTTTAAAAAGATTTATTTATTTCTCCTCACCCCCTTGTTGTTTACATTTGCTCTGTCTGTTCATTGTGTGTGCATCTTCCTTCAAGGCGTTATCAGGAACTGAACCTGGGGCTTCCCATGTGATACAGAGGCATCTAATCGCTTGAGCCATTTCTGCTCCCAGCTTTGTTGTGTCTCTCACTATGTTTTTCTTCCTTGTGTCTCTTGCTGCATCATCTTGTTGAATCAGCTCTCTGTGCCAACGTGCCACATCAATCAGCTCATTGTCTTCCTCATCTTCTTTAGGAGGCACTGGGAACTGAACTCAGGAATTCCCATGATGTAGGTGGAAGTTCAATTGCTTGACCTACATCTGCTTCCCTACTATTCTTTTTTAATAACATCTGTGAAATACTGCCTTCTGCAAATGTTATTTGTCTTATGACCTCAAAAAACAGAGCAAGGGAGAAGGTAATGAACAGTATGAAGTGGAATAGTTTTCTCAAGTAATCTTTTCTATTTATCTTAAAAGACCATGATCTAACTTCTGACATACATTATAAACATAGTTGTGAAATAGAAATTTTGTCCTAAAATTGGATATAAGAGGCCTCACCCCCAGGAGAGTAATATAAGCATATAATTTTTTGTCTTTATTTTTTTAATGTTACATTCAAAAAATATGAGGTCCCTATATACCCTCCTACCTCCCTAACCTCACTCCTCCCCCCATAACAACAACCTCCTCAATCATCATGAGACATTCATTGCATTTGGTCAATACATCTCTGAGCATTGCTGCACCTCATGGTCAATGGTCCACATCATAGCATTGATGAGCATTTTACTTCATAATTTGTATCAATTTGTGCCTCTATTTTATTCTATTACAACATTTATTTTAATGAAGATAAGGAATAGTGTATTTTCTTGACAAAGAGAAATATTTTTGAGTTAAATTAATTATATTTATATATAAAAACATCTATAGATATATGCAGAGTTTTCTTCTAATATGGGTTATTACTTCTTTCAGAAGGATCTTTCCTTCCAGATAGTATGGAATAAAAATCTATATGTCCATAGGCTTTGCCAACTTCCCTGCATCAGTTAACATAAATAATAGAAATTTTTTTGTCTCTCCACATATGCAAGGTGCTGCACAAAGGTTTTTATTTTTTCTTTCACATTATGACAGTACCAACAATTCCCAAACTTGAGTATTGTTTGAGTCTTTCTTATAAGAAGATAAACATGTGGACATCCAATGAAGATTTAGAATATTTTATTAAAATGGTTCTCCCATAACATAATAAATCAAGATATAACTCTGTGTTCTTAGAACTCTTCAATCATAAAAACAATGAGTTTACAAATTATTTATAAGACCTAGAAACCATATTAACAAGAATAATAAAAGATGACTGATTATAAGGTTTTGCTGAAACCACCAATTAAGTTCTGTATTAACTCTGTAATTGTATTTTGACTTCAGTATTATCATGAAGAAAATGTATTTTGAAAAAGAATTGTGTGTAAAATGATATTAATATCACATCTTTATTAGTTTAGACGAATCAGACCACATGCATAGCCCCAAAGCAACTACAAATAGCAATTTTAATGAGGTGTCACTGACTCTTGTTATTAACAGTCTTGTTAATATGAAGATAAATTTTGTAGCATAGCACTATGAAAATAGGCCAAGTGCATATATTTTCTAATTATTAGTGAAATGGAAAAGCTAATAAACTACTGAATGTTTGGACTTATAAATATTGTACCACACAGCAATCCATGTACTTAAACTTTAACAGTAGATCAATATACCTGTTTTATGGGTTCTTTTGAATTTTGAATCCCTGCGTTCCATATGCCTAGTCTAACACAAATGTCTTATCATTTTACTCTATTTGAACTTCTGAAAAGTGTTCATATAGAATGGTGTTTGGGAAAACACAAAAGGGTATACTGTAATAACATATGATAGAGGACACTTTCTTTTGCACTGTCATCAGAATGACAGAATGGAATATAAGGGATTTTAATTTCAAAGCAAGAAATAGACTTTTGGCACTTTTGTAGATAACATGTAAAACCAAGTTTAAGGAGACTTACATCTCCCCTGTTTGACTCAAGTATACTTGAAAAGAAAGATAGCCAAATGAAAAAAATACATAATATTAGGACAATTTTATATGTTATGTGAAGAATTTTTAGTGTTTATACATTTTCCATCAATTTGTACAATATTCAGTACATTAGAATGCTGGAATTTTCCTTTCAGTATCAATATCTTATATATTCTACCATGAAGTATATTCTAAAAGTGACATACCTTTAGATAATGCCTTTATATTGGCAGTTGAACAGACAATAGAAATTCTTGGAGTAGTTCTGGTGGTGGAGAGACAGTATGATATCATAAGTTAGGGGCTAAATATATGAAAAATAATGGAGAAATGAGAAATGCAATGTTGCATTTGCATTTTTTTATAAACATAGTTTGTTTTATTTAAGATTATTTATTTCTTTATTTCCCCCCTTGTGGCTTGTTTTTTGCTGTCCGTTCTGTGTACATTTGCTGCGTGTTTTTTCTGTGCCTGCTTGTCTCCCTTTGTTGTGTCATCTTGCTGTGTCAGCTCTCTGCATCAGCTCTCTGCAGTGTGTGGGCCAGCTTGCCTTCACAAGGAGGCCCCAGTACACAAACCCAGGGCCTCCCACATGGTAGACAGAAACCCAACTGATTGAGCCGCAGCTGCTTCCCATGCATTTGCATTTAATTATCAACGTCCAGAAACACACAGCTTAGTGTTGCATAAAATCAAATGATTCCAGGTTAAAATTTAAGTTATACCACTTACGAATATTGAGACCTTGAGGAATTTCCCTAACCAACATGAATTTCAGTTTCTTTAAATATAAAATATAATAATACATATTAAATATGATTATTTTCAAATATTAACTTGCTAGTAATTACATAGTGCTTAACACAGGATACTGTAAGATCCATAGAATGGATTTATGAAATTTGCTATTAATAGAAACAGAATTTCTGTATGATCTCCTAGGAGAAACTGTCATCCATTTTTACTCTTTTTTAAATTTTTCGGTTAATTGGAAGTGGAATAAAAGTGGGAAGGAGATTTCTGATTAATGACCTTTATAAATAGCTTGTGCACAAAAAGTTTTTCACGCTTAGTTATTTAGACCAGGAAGTCATTTTCCCATGGAAACAATGCTATATTGGTAGTAAGGTTCTCATACAGGCCAAAAAACTCTATTTAGCTCATAATGTAGTTGAATTAATGTGAAGTTTTAATGGAAAATATTAAAAATAATACTGTTGCAATGCTAATAATAAAAAAAAACAGAACAAATGGAATAAAAATAGTTCTTTATATTGAAGTCTTGGGCTGACTAAAAACATTTCATTAAAAGATGAGCAAAGTAGGATCCATGATTTCTGCAGCAATGCTGGTGATCATTTTATGGCATTTTCAAAGACTTTAGAAAATTATTACACTAGTCTTTAAAGCTCATTTGATTATATATATTATTTCATCTTTTCCTTCTTTTTTTTTTCCTGTCTAAATAATATAAGGAAAGAAGTGAAAATGAAAATGGAGAGAACAGTCTCCTGATGATATTGTAAGAGATCGTGTGTTTAGGAACAGAAAGAGAGAAAAAAGGCAAGTTATAAAGAGAGAAGTGGAAATGAATTGAGGCAGAAAAAGATAAGGAGACAGAATGAGTGGGAGGGAGGGAAAATGAGAAAGTAACAGAGGAATAGAATTCATGGAGGAATTATGAGCAATATGAAACAGAGGACAAATAATGAGAATTAATCTATAGCATAAGAACCACAGAACAATATGAAGCAGCCTACTGCAAGTGTGAATTTTCATTATCTTAAAATTTATTAAAATTCACAATAATTTTGTTTTTTGCATAATGTCAATATGATGTAGATTACAAAAACTTTAAAGTATAAAATGCAATATATTTACTTCCAGTTTCAGCTCCGACATGTGAAGTGCTTGAAAATTATCACTCCAATTCTTACAAGAAGAATAATAGCTGAACAAACTAGGAATTTATTACTTTTTTTAGTCCTACCAAAGGAGAGAGATTGCAGGAAAGACCAACATCCCCAAATTTGGAGAGATAGGAAAATACAGAAGACCACAGACCGGAGAATTTTACTTGGAGTAGAAGCTGCAGAAGTAAAAACTTGGCACAATAACTTGAATTGTAATTTTGACAAATTGATGGATGACCTTGAGAGTGAGAAATCTTGAGGACCAAATCTTAAAGAGCGTTGTACACTATTGTGAGTTTAACTCCAGGAACGCTACCAGATTTTCAAGGCGAATAAACTAGAATAATTCTCTCTTGTTTTGGGCAGTAAATGTAAACATTTTGAAATATACCCAGAGCATTCTTTATAACAAAGCTTGCTCTATGAGATAAACTTCCTTATAAGGGCAGGGCAATTAGCCAACTCCAGCACCCTCTTTCATTCCTGGCTTACCTAAGGTGAGTGGAAAAAAGGCAAAGAAACACTTCTGAAGGTCACAGCCCAGGTACTCAGGCCTACTAAAACATTGAGATTTAATTCTAGAACTATAGAATAATTTCCCTTACAACATGCAAGCAAGAAACAAGTGGACTGAAATTTTAAACTGTTGAAAGAAAAAATAACCAGACAAGAATTCTATATAGTTGAAGTTACCTTTCAATAGTAAAGGGGTAATAAGGATTTCTGAGGGAAACCTAAGTGGAGACAATGTGTCACCATAGGCCTGCCCTGAAAGAATTGTTAACAGAAGCTCTTTAGAGAGAAGAAAAATGAGACAGGACAGAAGCTCCAAACTACATAAAGGAACAATGTCAGAGAAATAATGAATGAAAGTACAATAAGAGCTATTAATTTTCTTATTCTAAAGTAATCCAATAGATAGCTGTTAGTTCAAAAGAATAATCATCAGGAGACTGTTCTCTCCATTTTCATTTTCACTTCAATTACTTTTTTCAATGTGTATGGTTGCAGTTACCTATAACTGCAACCATACCTGTAACTATCAATATATTGAATCAACAACTAATAATCTTCCAAAACAGAGAGCACAAGGCTCATATGGTTTCGATTTTAAATTTTATCAAGGATTTCAGAAAGAAATGACAATGATTCTACAATTTCTTCCAGAAATTAGAAAAAGAACATTTCTTAACCCATTCTGTTATATCAGGATTATTCTAATAACAGTACCTGATTAGCACATTGAAAAAAGTAATTGAAGTGTTCAAAAATAAATTAAAAAATAAAACAAAACACATTGATTGAGGTAGGCCATAAGGTGATAGGGAGCAAATGAAAACCTTTTCAACAGACAAATAGAACAATTTGAGCAAGAAAATATTAAAGTAGTGTTGGATTATAACTCAAATAAAAATAAGTATTTATGAGTCAATACTGATGTAAATAAATGATAAAGTTAAGAAGACACTAATCCAATGTTCAGAATTCCAAATATTTTATGTAGATACTCTACCCTAAAAGAGATGGAGGGTAACTCAGCATTCAAGTCTGGGCTGCATGCAGTAAGTAAAGAATGGAAAGGGGATAATTAAAAGTGACTGTACGTGGAGAAATCTGACAAACACTTCTTTAGCCAGGTAATGGGTCAACATTGACAGAACAGTCATAAAGTATACACATAGTAAGATTTAACAAAAATGGCCCCTTACATTTGTGATCTCTCTTCCCAAATCCAAAACCCCTGTCTAATCATAATAAAAACATCAGACAAATTTCAATAGAGGGGCATCTGTATCAGTCAGGGCTCTCCAGAGAAAGAGAATCCAAAATGTAGCAGTTTGATATGGTTATAAATTCTAAAATTAGATCCTGAATTATGTTTGTAATCTGATCTGTACCTGGGTATGATTGAGTTATGGTTAGGGTTTTGATTGGGCCACATCATTAGGGTGTTGAGTCCCCACCCACCAAGATAAAAGGCATGGCAAAGGACAGAGTTGAGGGATTTTGATGTTGGAATTTTGATGTTGGAGTTTGATGCTGAAGCCTTAAGCTGGAGCCTCAGGAAGTAAGCACACAGAGGAAAGAGAAGCAAGGCCCAGGAAGGGAGGCGCCTGAACCCTCACAGACGTCAGCAGCCATATTGTTCCAACATGTGAAAATAGGCTTTGGTGAGGGAAATAAATTATGCTTTAATCCCTGGTATCTGTAAGCTCCTACCCCAAATAAATACCATTTATAAAAACCAACCAATTTCTGGTATTTTGCATCAGCACTGCTTTGGCTGACTAATACAGAATTTGGTACCAGGAGTGGAGTAGTGCTTTTGCAATTACCAAAATGCTGGAACGGTTTTAGAAATGGGTAAGGGATATTTTTTTGGAGGAATTGTGGGATGCTTGATGGAAAAGGCCTAAATTGCTTTTCAGAGACTGTTGGTGGCACTATGGAGCCTAAAGTTATTTTTTAGAAGGAAATAATTGTGAGATGGATGCTAAAGAGACCTTTTATGATGCCTTAGAAGTTAATGATAAAACTAATATTGGAACCTGGAGGAAAAGCAATCTGTGTTTTTAAAGTTGCAGAGAACTTAGCAAGATTAATTCCTAGTGTTTTATGGAAGGCAGAAGTTGAAAATGGTGAGCATGTGCATTTAACTGAAGAAATTTCCAGAGTAAACCAGAGAATGTGGCTTGACTTCTGCTTGCAGATTATAGCAAAATGCTAGACAAGAGAGGTATGTTGAGGACTAAACTCTTAGACACAAAAGAAAACAGAAACTGATTCTAGAAATTCCAAGCTTCTGGAAATCAAGCTCCCAGATGAAAGTGCCCCATTGGAGGATTTAACTAAACTTGGAACTTGTAAATCAGGATGGAAATGCAGTTCTGTTGGAAAAACTTTTGGAAAGTCTTACTGTCTGATGGCTTGGACCCCTACTTTCTGCATGTTAAACCAAAAATAGTTTTTGAGAGAGCTGTATGAGCAAAACCACTGTCAGCCTGGAATAAAAAAGACATGGGAAGGAGAGACTGAAGGAGCAACAACTTTAAAAGGAAACTATGGAAGCTGAGATCTGGAATTAGGACAACACCTTAGGCCAAAAGAGGAACCTCACCTATGTGTACAGAGAGGGTGAGTTTGCCCCAGCAGTTGAAGAGGGTGGATGTTCCTGTTCGATATTTGGGGAGAGTTTTGCTGCCCCAGGGTACAGAAAGGGTGGGACACATTCCCCAAGGAGTTTGGCAGTTAAGGTCAGCACCCCACAGGTCTGAGAGGGGGTGGAACTGTCCCCTAAAGGTTAGGGAAGGCCAGGTGGTCAACTCATTGCTCTGAGAGGGTTGAGCTGGTATGCCAGAAGTTAGGGGGAATGCTATCTTTATATCACTGTACTAGGGGGGTTAAGACTCTAAACCAAAAATTGAGTAAGGAGTGGCAATCACCCCCAACACTCTTCGAGGGAGAGGTCTGGAGCTTGGTCAACACTCAGATTCTTGATGTGGGTGGAACCAAGAAAATGGCCATTGGGCAAGCTGGTGGAAAGGCTGGGTCCCCATTTGACCCCAAGGAGAAGAAACCATCATCTTAAGAATGACTCTCAGACTGAAATTGAACAGAGGATGCCCTGCAGTTTATTGAACTGTAGAGGACCCATGACTCATGTTTCCCTCCCAATGTCTCCTTATTTTAATGAAAATATTTATCCTTTGTCTGTCCATTTGTGCATTGGAAATGGAAAAATTGTTTTGTAAGTTTCAGAGGTCTATACCAAACAAGAGTTTACCCCAAGACAAACTGTATTTCTTTAAATTGTGATATGATTTAGTACTTGAATTGTTGCTGATTTAAGGTTTTTTTGAATATTGTAATGTCTTTTTGGAATCAGAGGGTGGAGTGTAGCAGTTTGATATGATTATGAATTTCAGAAGCAGATATTTTATTATGTTTGTAATCTTGTCTGTACCTGGGCATGACTGAGTTATGATTAGGGCTTTGACTGGGCCATGCCATTAGAGGGGGAGTCACAGATAACAGACATGGCAAAGGACAGAGCTGAGGGTTTTCGATGTTGGAGTTTGATGCTGAAGCCTTAAGTTGGAGCCCAAGGAAGTAAGTGCACAGAGGAAAGAGAAGCAAGCCCCAGAGGGAGGAACCCAGGAAGTCTGAGCCCTTGCAGACACCAGCAGCCATCTTGCTCAACATGTAAAATTAGACTTGGTGAGGGAAGTAACTTATGCTTTATGGCCTGGTATCTGTAAGCTCTTACCCCAATTACATACCCTTTATAAAAACTAACCAATTTCTGGTATTTTGCATTAGCACCCCTTTGGCTGACTAATACGTGTGTGTGTGTGTGTAAATATACACACATACACAATTCATTTTAAGGGATTGGCTCACATGAGTGTGGGGACTGGCATGGCTTGGAATTCCAGTAAGAGAAACACTGCAGTCTTGATTCTAAAATACATGGGAGAGGCCAGCTGGAAATTCTGAGGGTCACTGAAGAAGACCCGAAGTAAAATTTCTTCTTCAAACTCTCAGTTGTTTTCTCTTAGACTCCAACTGATTTGATAAGGCCCACCCATAATGTCAATGATAATCCCCTATACTTAAAGTCAACTGATTTTATATATAATCATATCTGCCAAAAAAACCTCCACAGCAACATCTAGGCCAGTGCTTGACCAAATAACTTGTACACTATAACTTACCCATATTGATTTTTAATATTAACAATCACAGACATCTTTCAATATACTTAACCAGTAATCCTCAAAACTATCAAGATCATCAAAAACAAGGAAAGCATGAAAAAGCATTCATGTGCAGCCTAAGGAGACACAGTAACCAAATGTAATATAGTATCTTGGATGAGATATTTGAACCAAAAAATGTTAGGTAAAAACTAAGGTATGTGAATAAACTGTGGATTGTAATTAATAGTAAGATGTCAATATTGGTTCATTAATTATAAAAATATATGGTACTAATGTCAACTATTAATAATAGGTTAAACTCTGAGAAAATTGAAGTGGGACAGTATATGGGTGCTTCATGTCCTATCTGCTCCATTTTTCTACAAATCTAAAAGTCTTAAAAATTGAATTTATTAATAAGAAACAAGGTATTTTATAGGATATTTCTCATTAAAAATCATGTTTCAGTTTAAGTTTTAATTTCTCATAATACAGTGGAAAAAAAAGTTCTGTGATAAAGCAAAAAGGATGGGGGTAAGGCTGGGGATGTTGTTAGCCTAAACATTCCTCCAAGCTCTCAAAGCCAAAATGACATGGCTTCTCTTTAATATATTTTGTTTACGATATTGTACTGTATTACCTTGGTTTGTTTTTGGAGTGGAATATCACTGGGTGGAGTGTATCTTTCCAAGACATAAAATGGTTATAATAACTGTGTTGCTGATTAATAATCACTGTATCAAGCTATTTCTATTAATAAACACATGCACATGCCTTGGAATAGAGTATAGAAATAGTTAATTAGAGGGAAAAAAAAAGAAATAGTTAAATAAGGAAAATGTAAAAATACATAATCTCAGTGCTCAGAGAAGGGAAGAAATAGAAGTTAAATTCCAGAAATTCTGTATCCATCCAAACAACCACCAATTAATTCATTGCACAAATATGTACTAAATGGCTCTATGTATCGAACTTTCATTTAGAAGCTGGAGCTGAATAAGACAAAGACTCTCCACGGATTTAGTGATTCTAACAGGGTAAGACAGAAACAACTAGATAAATAAATTAATACATAGTATAAATTATATAATTCATGTAATAAATATGATATGAAGAAAATTATGCAGTGGTTGGAAGATAGTATTTCAGGTAAGATGGTCAGGAGAGAAATTTTTGAGCCTTTGATATTTAAGAAAGAATATAAATGATGTTTGCCTTCTGAAGATTTTGATGAGCATTCCAGGTAAGGAAAACCAAAAATGTAAAATAGAAAAAAAAAAAAATGAACTAACTCTGCTAGTTCCCTGAGTAGTAAAATCCTGATGTGACTAGAACATTGGGAATTATATGTTAGGGGAGAGTCTGAGTTGGTTAATTCAATGAGTTATCTGTTAAGACCATGCAGGGCCTTGTACACCACAGAAAAGGCTTTGGAGTGCATTCTTAGTGAGATAGAAAGCATTCTGAGATAACAGCAAATAAATCAAATTATCTGACTTCACTATTTAAAGAGATACTTTGACTTCTCTATGGGTTAAGGGCTAGTGAGACAAGAGTGACAAATTTAAATTATTCAAGTAGTTTAGGTGATAGCCAATAGTGATAGATGTAGTATAACAGAAATAGAATGAGTAAAAATTGGTCAGATTATGGTCATATTCTGAAATGAGAGTTCAGATAATTTGCTCAAGGATCAGATTTGGTAGTGAAAGAATGATGACTCCAATTTCTTTTGACTGGAGTCCTTGGATAAACAGACTTGCCATCTACTGAGATGAGGAAGAGAGAAGAAAAACCATGTTCTCATAGAGACAGTTTTCAAGTGTTATATTTTGGACGTGTGCTCTTTTAGATATCTACTCAACCTGAAGAAGATGTCTAGTAGGTAACTGAAGTTTTATTCTTGAGTTCATGGGAGAGGTAGAACCTTAAGACATAAATATGGAGATACTATCATTCAATAGACTGCATTTAAAGCCATGAGAAGGGGTAAATGCTCAAAGGCTGAATTGAGAACACTGAAGTAGACCACTGTAGGATGAGAAGAGTTTCAATAAATTGATGACAGGGAGCTCATCCATGGGGGTAAAGAAAGGCAAAGACAAACTGCTCCGTGTGTGTACAAGGCATAATAGGAACACAGATGTCAGGAACATGCTACCAGTTTCTTGTGGGTCAGCAGGCATTTGAGAATGAGAAAGATGATACCATCAAAAATGTAAAGGTACATTATGTCATATTATAGTCTGATTTTTATTCCATAGATAATGTGGAGTCAGTGGAGGTTGATATTTTTTAAAGGAATACTCATACAACTATAAGAATGAAGGAGAGTAGAAAGAGACTTGATGAAGGGAAACCACCTAGGTCAAAGGAAGTAAAACTCTGCAATCTCATTTTACAGACCCTCTCAAGTTTCTTTCCCTTTTTCAAAATATTTATTTCCTCCATTGTTCTGATTAAAACCTTTGTGAGGGAGCAGATATAGCTCAAGCAGTTGGACACCTGCCTCCACATGGGAGGTCCCAGGTTTGGTTCCCAGTGTCTCCTAAAGAAAATGAGTAGATGCAATGAATAGATGCAATGAGCTGATGCAATGACCAGATGCAATAAGCTGACATAATGAGCAGACAAAAAGAGCAGATACAATGAGCTTGGTGGATGTGGCTCAAGCAGTTGGGCACCTGCCTCCCACAGGCAAGGTCTCAGGTTCGGTTCCCAGTGCCACCAAAAAAAGAAAAGAAACAGACACAGTGAGGACATAATGAGCAGGCACTGCAAGCAGATGACAAGCACAAACAACAAGTGGAAACAATGAACAGATAGACAAGGGAGTCTTATCAGGGGAGGAGTAAAAAAAATTACTAAAACTTTTCTGAGCTCTGGATAGTGATCTCTTCTATTCCAGATATATGCATCTCTCTCTTTTCTATATAAAGACTTTAATACTGATCTATACAGTTTGGAATTGTTTGCATGCTAATTTATTACTATACATAGTGTATGTGGCATTTGAGATTATTTTATGAATCCCAAAAAGAGAAAGTTTATGTTTGTAAACTCATCTACTCTTCTGAGTATGATACTCTCTGATTGTATTAAATTCAGTTGAGCAGCCTTCGATTAGATTACTTTTTAAGATTCCTGTAGTTTTTCACTGGACAAGGTCAGGGTCTAATATAAACAGACTCATATCTATAGACACAGAAAGAGAGAACTCTGTATTTTTTGATCCTGCCACATGACAAAAAGGAAAAACTCAAACTGAGGCCCTGGAATGAGATAAGTCATTTGATATCTTATGGCTGAACTCGGGAAAAGAGTGGAATAGCCCAGACTGGTATAGGAGACCCAGAAAGAAACAAGTCCTGTGCCAGAAGAGAGAGAACTACAGAATTGCAAAGTCGCAAGAAGCTGGGACTTTGGAGCAGCTAAAGAGGAAAGGGTGAACCTGGAGGGCAAGGCTGAAACCTGGGAAGAGATTGGCGGCCGTCTTGCTTCACCACATGGCAATAGCCAGGATCAACAGTAGCTGACTTTGGTGAGAAATCATCTCTGCTGGTGCCTTGGTTTGGACTTTTCATGGCCTTCGAACTATAAGTTTTTATCCACAAATATATCCCCTTTGTTAAAGCCAACAATTTTTGGTACTTGCATTCTGTAGTCTTCTGGCAAATTAAAACAATAAGAATGGCACTACTAAAATGTGAAATGGATCATTTCCCTGTTGATTTCAGTAGTTTCTCATCTCAATCAGAGTAAAAAATGAAGTCTTCATTATGATTTACAATTCCCTACATGAACTGGCTCCTGTTACTCCTTGACTTTCTTCTCATTTTACTTCAGACACGTGGACTCTTGATTGTTTCTAGAGCATACTGAGCAGTCTGCTAAAAAGTATTTGCTCTTACTCTACCTGGAATATTCTTCTCCCATATATGGCATGCTCTTTTACCAGCTTCAATTATTTAATTATCACCTTCTCATGAAATTCTTCACCAAAATTCCTATATAAAACTGCAATTCTATTAGGTCTTTTTGTTTCCTTTTCTTAACTCTTATCATTATCCAACTTAATTTATATTTACATATTCATCATTTTACCATCATTAGAAGGAAAACTCTGTAATGGCCAGGAGTTTTGTCTATTTTGTTCATTGATGTGTTTGAAGTTCTTAGATTTTCTAGCACATAATCAACACTCAACATTTATTTGTTGAATGAAAGAATAAATGAACCATTGAAGAAAACTTGTTGAGCTAATTTAAAATGGAGGAAATCTGAGATCCTGGCATATCTTGCCTCAGTTAATGTGACCCATCAAGTTGGACACGAACCTAGTTATTGTAAAGAAATTATTTTCTATTAATTATCTAACTTGAATATTTGTTTGGAGAGAAACTTTTGGTACAATGAACAAGTTTCTGCTCAAATTTAAGTAGCTTCAGGTTTCAAAATGACAGTTATGCCTTTTTTTGTCTGAACAAGAATATTTTACTTGAAAAAGATCACAGCAGGAAGACAGATTAGTGTGCTTAAAAGAAAAAAAAGGAAGTTACAAAAGAGCTACTCACTTATTTCTGTTTTATTGTTGACTCCAACATAAAAGTCATTGTTTCTTCTTTTCTCTTCCTTTCTAGCTTACCTAATTTTCTGGACTCTCTCCATTTATAGACGCTTCCTTGTCAATTTGACAGGCTGGCCTCCTGCGTTACAAACCTTCTCTCTTTACAAGCCATTTTTTCTTTCCCTACTTACACTTGATTTTTTCCTCCTTATCCATGCTTCCCTTCCATCAAATTTCATAACTCCTGACACATTCTTTCGTGGCATTCTTTTCACCATCCTGTCCATACTACACATTAATTCAATATAATCTTTTTAAACACACATCTAATAAGACTCCTGATCTACTAGAAAAGATCTTTTATTCTTATTATATACACAATATTGACTTTGCTTATTTTTAAAGAATAAGCTAATATATTACATCCTCCTTGTACTTTTCCCTGATCTACCTAATCCTCATTCTCCACTCTGAATAGACTGTTTCCTTACTTGTCTTCCCATCATAGTTTATTAATATATCTTTTTAACATTTATCATATTATATGAAAGCACATATTTCTTTTTTTGTCACCCTAGCTATATAAAGAAAACTTTGAAAGAAGAATTTAAGTAATTTTCACTTTTCTGGTATTGAATAACAACTGAAAAAAAAAGTTTTACACTAGATGCTTTCAATTCATATAAAATATTAGAGCTAAGATTAGATTAGAGCAAAGCATTTTATACAAGTTAAATATTAACTGACTGACCCTAATATAAAAGTTAATCTGGAAATTAGGTATATGCTAGTATTTATATATTCTGCCATTCCAATCCTTAATTTTCTTATAAGGGAGAAAGAAAGAAGGAAGGGAGGGAGAGGGAAGGAGGAAAAGAAGTATAATTATTGTAGCAGTTTGGTATTATTTATGAATTCCAAAAATAGATGTTGAATTATGTTTGCAAATTTGTCTGTTCCTCTGTATTGGATTCAGGGGTTTCATTTTTACTTGATTAAATTATAATGAAGGCTTTGTTTGGACCACATCAGTAGGACATTGAGCCCCCACCCCCTTGGTGGGTTGGGATTCAGAAAAAAACAACATGGCAGAGAAAGAAGTTGGAGTTTTGATCCTGTATACCCAGGAATTAAATACATGGAGAAGCAGATATGTGAGGAAAGAAAGAAGGCTCCATTAGAAACAGCAGTGACCCCAGGAAGAGAGAGACAAGCTACTTACCTGATAGTTTACAGTTGGCCTTGTATAGCAAGCAGAGCAGCTGAGCTCAACTTAGCCCAGGTACAGCTGATATTGGAAGAAGCTGGGACTACGGAGCCTTAAGAGAGGCAGGCTGAAGGCTTGCAGGCATCAGCAGTCATCTTGCTCCAACACTTGGCAACACTTTTTGGTGAGAAAAGTAAGTTATGCTTTTACGGCCTGGTAACTGTAAGCTTCTACCCCAAATAAATACCCTTTGTAAGAAGAGCCAACAGATTTCTGGTATTTTGTCTAATACAGTTATCAATTCTGCAAAGACTATCTAAAAAGATCTCTAATTTTATGATTTTACCTTTTCCATACTATCTTAAGATCAAATTTTCTAGTCATTTACTTTTCTTTTTATAAGAGAAGTTGTAGGTTTACAGAAAAATCATGCAGAAAGGACAGGGCTTCCATATACTACCCACCTTCCACACACACATTTTGTATATTTTTAACACTTTGCATAGTGTCATGAATTTATTATAATGATATTATAATTACACTATTAAGTATGCTGCATAGTTTGCATTAGGATTTACTGTTTGTGTTCTACATTTCTATAGTTTTAAGAAAATTTAATCTAATAGCATATATACAACCTAAAATTTGCCCTTTTAAACACATTCAAATATAAAATTCAAGTGTGTTAGTTTATTTAAAGTTCTGCATTTACTTTTCTTTTTTTTTAAGAATTTGTATGTTTACAGAAGAATTTGTATGTTTATGTATGCATAAAATACAGAGATCTTATATACTCCCTGTAGCAGTCTGATTATTTTGTGGACCCCAGAAAGCCCTGTTCTTGGAGCTAGTTCATTCTTGTGCATATAAACCTATTGTAGCTGGGACCTTTTGATTAGATTCAGTTAAGGTACCTTCCTTTTGATTAGGTCACTTCAGTTAAGGATTGGTTAGATTGTGGGACCTAGGGTGGGTCACAATCCTCTTCCTGGAATCAGTCCTTTATAAAAGGAGGAGTAAAAAGCAGCAAACACACAGGGGAAAAAACACAATGACAGAGAGAAACCTCCAAAAGTTAAAAATCAATGAACCAAGAGAGAGAAAAGCCACAGATGGAACAGCGCAAAGTGAAACTATCAAGGAGGCCCAGAGGTGAGGGAAGAGACAACTGACATCACCCCTGTCATGTGTCTGATTGCTAGTAGCTGAGCTCAGGGAGAAAGTGAGCCCAAAGGAAAAGGCAGAGACCAGCAGAGTCATTGTGTCTTGCCACATGGCAGGAGTCAAGGATCACCAGGAGCCGGCCTTCAAGGAGAGAGAAGAGTTATCTGATTCCTTGATTTGGACACTTTCATGGGCTCAGAACAGTAAGCTTTTAACTCAATAAATTCCTGTTATAAAATCCAACCCATTTCTCACATATTGCACCCAGCAGCTTTTAGCAAACTAAAACAAACCCCATATTAATAACAACATGCACTAGTGTGGTACATGTTTTACAATTGATGAAAGAATATTATAATTGGTTTCCCTGTTTTGTACTTATTAGGAATACCTGATCTAGTAGATAAGAAATAGTATCTCATTTGGTTTTGATTTGCATTTCCCTAATGCCTAATGATGTTCAGCATCTTTTCATGTGCTTTTTTGGCCATTTGTATATCTTCTTGGAGAAATACCTATTCAAATATTTTGCCTATTTTTAATTGGGTCATTTGTCTTTGAATTGTCTTTTTACTTTAATGATAAACTCCTTTGAGGCATAAAAGTTTATTTTGATAAGGTCTCATTTATCTATTTTTTTCTTTGATTAATTTGCTTCGGGTGTAAAGTCTAAAGAAACTATTGGTTAACAAAAGGTCCTGAAGATGTTTTCCTATGTTTTCTTCTAGGATTTTCACAGTTAGGTTCTTATTTTAGATCTTTGATCAATTTTGAGTTCATCTTTGTATATAGTATGAGGTCCCTACTCCTTCATTCTTTTGTATAAGGACATCCAGTTTTCCCAGCACAATTTGTTGAAAAGACTGTTCATTCCCAATTGAGTATACTGTCAAAAATCATATGGACTTAGATGTGAGGGTTTATTTCTGAAATCTTAATTCAATTTCATTAGTTTATAAGTCTGTCTTTGAGCCAGTACCATGCTGATTTCATTACTGTGCATTTGTAATGAATTTTAGGAACAGGAAGTATGAGTACTTCAACTATGTTCCTATCTTTCAAGATGACTTTGGCTATTTGAGGCCCCTTACCCTTCTGTAAAAATTTAATAATTGGTGTAGTTGTTAAATTCATGTGTGAACTTGATAGGTTATGATGTCCAGTTGTTTGATCAAGTAAGCATTGGCCTGATTGTTACTGTGAGGATATTTCATGGATTTAAGTCACCAAAAACTTGACTAAATCTATGACTGATTACATCTCCAATCAACTAAGGAGATTACCTCCAGCAATGAGAGAAGTCTATCAGCTGAAGGTCTTAAAAGGAGAACTAAAGATCAGCAGTCAGAGGAAGAATTTCTATCTTTACTTCAGCCAGTCAGCTTTTCCTCGGGACCCTACCTTGGAGATGCAAGCTTGTAGTCTGCCCTGTAGAATTCAGACTTGTCCATCACTATTGTCCAGTGAACCATTCCTGTAATCATATATATATATGGTAATATATATACGTATAAAGTCAGTTCTGTTTTCTGGGTCCCTGGGAGAAAACTGACTAATGTATTTGACTTTTCCATTTCTGCAAAGAAAACTGCTGGGATTTGGACTGGGATTGTAATGAATCTGTAAATTGCTTTGGGGAGAATTGGCATCTTAACAATATTTATTCTTCCATATTTTAGGTCTTCTTTAATTGCTTTTAGCAATGTTTGTAGTTTTCTGTGTACAAGTCCTTTAGATACTTGGTTAGATTTCATTTATTCCTAGATATTTGATTTTTTTACTTACTATTGGGAACAGAAATTTTGTCTTGATTTCCTCTTGAGATTGTACATTACTAGTGTTTAGAAACACTATTTTTGTGCATTGATCATGCATGCTCCACATTGCTGAATTCATTTATTAATTCTAGTAGCTTTTTTGTGGGTAAGAATTTTCTGCATATAGGATCATGCCATTTTCAAATAGGGAAAAATTTTATTTCTTCTTTTCCAAATTGCATCCCTTTTCTTTCTTTGTCTGGCCTAATTGCTCTGGCTAGAACTTCCAGTTCGATTTTGAATATCAGTCTTCACAGTGGGCATCTCTATCTTGTACCTAATCTTAGAAGGAAAGTTTTCGATCTTTCAAAACTGAATATGATGTTAGTGGTAGGTTTTTATATATGCCCTTTATCATGTTAAGGAGGAAGTTTCCTTCTATTCCTAGTTTTCTAAGTGTTCTTTTCAAGAAGGGGTGCAGGGTAGAGGATATTGTCAAATACATTTCCTGTGTCAATTTAGGTGCTCATGTATTAGTTTTTCCTTTCATTCTATGTGATATAGTACATTAATTGATTTTCTTTTTTTTAAAACACCCTTGCATACCTGGGATAAATCCTAATTGATCATGGCCTATAGTTGTTTTAATATGCTGTTGGATTCAGCTTGCTATGATTTTTTAAGATTTTTTGCATCCATATTCTTAAGGATTATGGGTCTATAATTTTCTTTACTTGTGGCTTCTGGCTTTGTTACTAGGGTGATGGCCTCATAGAATGTGTTAAAAAGTGTTTCCCTTCTCTTCAATTTTTTTGGAAGTCTTTTTATTAATTCTTCTTACAATTATCAGTAAAATTTCCCTGTGAAGCCATCTGGTCCTGGACTTTTCTTGTTGTGATGTTTTTAATTACTGTTTCAATCTCTTTATTAGCAATTTATTTGCTGAGGTCTTCTATTTCTTCTTGAATCACTGTAGGTACTTTGTGTGTTTCTAGGAATTTTTCCATTTCATCTAGGTTATTTTTTCACTGGTGTACACTTGTTCATAGTATCCTTTTATAATTTGTTTTATTTTCATGGGTTTGAGAGTAAAGTCCCCCTTTCATTTCTGACTTTAGTTATTTGCATCGTCACTCTTTCTCTCTTTTTTCTTTGACAGTCTATCTAAAGGCTTGCCAATTTTATTGATCCTTGCAAAGAACCAACTTTTGATTTTGTTGGTTTGCTCTATTGTTTTTGTTTTTATTCTCTGTCATCTGTCTTATCCTTCTACTCACTTTTTTGTTTGCTCTTCTTTTTCTACATTCTCCAATTGTGTGGGTATGTCTTTGATTTTAGATCTTTCTTTTCTTTAAATGTAAGCATTTAGAGCCATAAATTTCTCTTTCAGCCTTGCTTTATACGTTTTGGTGTGCTATGTTTTCATTCTCATTTGCTTCAAGATATTTACTAATTTCCCTTGTAAAATCTTCTTTGGCCTACTGGTTGTTTAAGAAGAAGCTTGCTTGATTTCCACATAATTGTGAAGTTTCCAGTTGTCCGTCTGTTACTAATTTTTAGCTTTCTTCTATTGTGATCAGAGAAGATATACTCTATGCTTTCAATATTTTTTCATTTATTGTGATTTGCTTTTTGGCCTAACATATGGTCTATCCTAAGAACGATATATGTACAATAGAGAAGATAGTGTATTTTGCTTCTGTTGGGAGAAGCATTTGTTCTAGTTAGCTAAAGGCTGCCAATACCAGAAATGGGCTGGGTTTTATAATGGGAAGTTTATTAGACTAAACGCTTATATTTCCAAGGCTGAAAAAATGTCCATATCAAGGCATCATCAGAGATGCTTTGTCACCAAAGGTTGGCTGCTAGCAGTTCCTTTGTGGCAAAGGAAGATGTGGGTCTGCAGAGCTCTCTTTATGTTTTCCTTGAGCTCACCTGTAGGCAATCAGGCATCTATCCCTGGGCCTGGTTATCTTGCACCTCTCAAAATTTCTGCATTTGTAGGCAAACCTAGGGTCCTTTCTCACATGTCAGGGGCAAAGTGACAGAACTCACTTTCTCTGTGTCTCCTCTTTCTGTCTGTGTGCCCTCAGTTTATATAAGACCAAGCAAGAGGGCATAGATCAAACCTGTGTCATACATTGAACAATAAGGCTTAAAGCACTCTAAAGTGATCTAATCAAATGATCATTAACAGAATTTAATGCAATCAAGGACCCCAGGGCCACAGGAATAGATTAAAGAGCATAATCTTTTCTGAGTTTCACAAAATTCAAACCTTCACAGTGTACCATATAACTCTCTTAGGTTTCAATCAAATCTCTTATTTCCTTATTTATGTTCTGTCTAGATGTTCTATTCATTAAAGAAAGTGGTGTATTGACGTCCCCTTCTATTAAGGTAGAACTGTCTATTTTTCCCTTCAAATCTGTCAATATTTACTTCATAGATATTTGGACTCTACCATTAGGAGCATATATATTTATAATTATTTAATTTTTTCTAACTTCCTGGCTGCTTATTTATTGGCTCAAGGTTTTGAATCTCAGAGAAGCACCAAATCAAAATGTCATTAAAATGATGCTTTCTTCCAGAAGACTTTGCCATTCTGCTAGCTGCTTGACTGTTCTGTCACATGGCAGTACACATGGCAGCCTCTCCTGCTTTCTCCTTTCTCTTCCAAGTTCATTTTACTTTCAGCGCCTAGCTACTCCATCTGGGCTATTTTCTTTCTGTGATCTTCTTTTTAAGGCTTCCCATATTAAGACCCATCCTGATTCAGCTGGGCTATACCTTAACTGAAGTAACTTTATCAAATGGTCCTATTCAAAAGAGTTTACACCCACAGAAATGGGTTGTTTTTCTGGCATTCAAAGCTCTAAATCACCATATCTTCTTGTTGAATTGCCCCTAGTATATAGTGACCTTCTTTTTCTCCATAACAGTTTTGACTTAAAGCCTATTTTATCTGATATTAGTACAGTTACCCCTGCTTTCTTTGGTTACCATTTATAAGATCTGTAATTTTTCTATCCTGGACTTTCAACCTATTTGTATCTGAATTTAATATAACTCTCTTGAAAACAGCACATAGTTGGGTGGTACTTTTTCATCCATTCTGCTAATATACATCATTTGACTGGAGAGTATAATCCATTTATATATAAAACAACTACTAAGAATGCAGAACTTTCTTTTTCATACCACTGCCTTCTTACCTTTATAGTTTCTCACAAAAATTGGTACTTAATCTTATTGGGAACCCCTCATACATAACTCATTGCTTTTCCCATATAGTTTTCAGAAATCTCTTTTCCTTGGCATTAGGTAGTTTGATTACTATGTTTCTGGGCATGGTTCTCTTTGAGTTATCCTATTTGGGGTTCACTGGGATCCTTGAATGTGTTTATTCATGTCTTTCATCACATTTGGTGAGTTTTCTGCCATTATTTCTTTGAATATTCCTTCTGTCCATTTCTCTCTTTATTCTCCTTTTGGGATTCCTATATTGAGTATATTGGTATGCTTAATGGCTTCCCACAGTTCTCTTGGGCTTGGTTGACTTAATTTTCTTTTTTCCCTCTGTTTTTCAGCCCAAATCATTTCAACTATCTTACTTTTGAGTTTACTTATACCTTTTCTTCTGCCAGCTCCAATATGCTGCTGAAAACTTCTAGGGAATTTTTTCACGTCGTTATTATAGACTTTAATGCCTATATTTCTGTTTGATTCTTAATGATAATCTGAAAGAGACCTTGGTATTGTTCATTCATTTTTTTCTTTATATCCTTTAGCTCTTTGTCTGTGTTTTCCTTTGACTCCTTAAGCACATTGAGAATCATTTTTTTAAAGTCTTTGTCTTCTATATCCAAGGTCTGCTTTAGTGGTCTGTAATCTGCCTCTCTGCCTTCAGGACAAATTCTGGGAGGGCCAGACCCAGACATATTTCCTGGTTCAGTCTTTAGGCTTCCACCATATAGCTTGGCACTAACATGCACTCATGCTAGTATGTGGATAGGGGTTACTCTGTTCCCTCTGGAACTGGACCAAGGAACCACAATGGGAGTGAAGGCTGGCTCCACACTGAGCTGAGGAAGAGTTGAGGAAAGGGCCAGCAGGGGAGCCACAAGGTTTGCCTGTTTTTCAGGATGATTTTTCATGATCCAGCACTTGCCTAGATACTGAAACCCTTTAATAGTTTTTGGAGTTTTGAGGAAGATAACTCTGCCAGTTTTTTTTAGTTGTCCAAAGATTCTGTGGGAGGATGGCAGGACCTGAAGTCTGTGGATTTACTTTTTACTTGATAATTTATTTAGACGGATGATCCTTTTCTCAAATTTGATGTCAGAAATTCATTTTAGTTGCTCTGATTATAAAAATAAAATGCTATCTATGTTATGTCAGATTTCATTGAACGGGCATATTATCTGTTTTCAATGTAGTAAGTTAGAGAGAATATAATGGTAACTTTTCCTGGGAATTTCCTCTGATATTCCTTGTTCAGGGCAGAAAGGAGCAAAGTACAGACTGATTGTCTCACCTGGAAAACAAATATCAAGAAATAATTTCTGTTTAAATATAAATTTTGACAGTATTTTCTATTATGTAGCCCACTCACATATTGGTTAATGAAAACGGTACAATAGCAAAGAATTTTAGAACACAATTTGACAGTATCTATCAGAACTACAAATACATTTATTATTATTCCTAGAAGTCTCACATATGAGATCTATCCTACAGATTTACCTGCATATTTATTACATAACATATAGAAAATGGCATGACCATTGATGACATTGGAGCATTTTTGTAGTAGTACAATAATAAAATGAACCTAATAAGCATGGGGAGGAGTTGTTAAATAAATTGTGGTTTTATCATCATAGTAAAATAAAAATTCAGCTATAAGGGTTAAGGGGTAGCTCTCCATGTCTTGAAATGGAAGGATAGCCAAGATACCTTAAATATGTAGTATGAACCTGTTTGATTAATAAAGGATATTACAATGCATTAAATGTTCTTATATTTGTAGTAAAAGAAATTCATAATATATTTATGAGTGATGTCATCAACATAGCAATGTAAGATATCCCCTTAAAAGCCTTCCCAGATAATTAGCAAATAAAAGGGCAAATCCCACTTGTATACAACTCTGGAGGATAGTAGAGACTACAAAAGGACTCCACATATCCTAAATCAAAAAGACAGAAAAATCTCAGGTAGGAGAATTCTGTCCCAGATTGCGGGTCACTTCCCATGCCCCTCACCTTCACTTAGTCCCACACAACTTGTGAATAACAGAGGCAGCACGTTCTGATACCCTCCCACAGCAAAAAAAAGACTATAGAACAATTCACAACAGCAAGTTAGAATTCCTTGCATACCCAGGCATCAGGACTTAGGTCCACAGAGACCCAGGGCAGACCACAAGCCATTGAGGGGTGCTGCATACAAAAATGCCCCTGGGGGAAAAAGACATGGGATAAATCATGATAGAAAGGCTGGTAAGAACTCTTTGGCCCTCACTCAATCTAATTTAAATTGGCGGGACCATCTAAAGGCAAAATGGATTTTTGTGAAGTAACCCACCTTTCTGAGTTGATTCCATCTGGATCCCTGGGGTGGGATACACTAATGGGGAAGAAACCAGAGTATGAAAAGCTTCACAGGAATAAAACCAAGAAAAAGGGGTTAAACTGAACTGCTGAACTCCTAAATAAATTCAAGAAGATGAAGGAAAGTATGCATAAAGAGATAAAGGATATTAAGAAGACAATGTGTGATCATAAAGAAGAATTTGAAAGTATAAAAAGAAATACAACTGAAATTATGGGGGATAAAAGGCACAATAATAGAGATTAAAAATACACTAGAGGCATACACCAGCAGATTTGAACAATCAGTAGAAAGAATCAGTGAACTAGAAAATTGTTCAATTGAAATCCTACAGTCAGAAAATTAAATCAAGAGAAGAATAAAAAAAAATCAACATGTCTCAGAGATTTGAGTGACAGCAAGAAGTGCTCAAACATACACATCATGGGAGTCCAAGAAGGAGAAGAGAAGTGAAAAGGGACAGAAAGAATATTTGAGGAAACAATGACTGAAAACTTTCCAACTCTTATGTATGATATAAATATCATATCTAAGAGGTACAACATACTGTAAATGGAAAAAGTCCTAGTAGACATTCTCCAAGAAACATACGAATCAGAATATTGAATGACAAAGATAAAAAGAGAATTCTGATAGCAGCAAGAAAAAAGTGATGCATCACATACTAGGTATTCTCTATAAGACTAAATACTGATTTTGCATCAGAAAACATGGACCTAGGAAGGTAGTGATATGAGATAGTTAAGGTACCGAAAGAGAAAAACTGCCAACCAAAAATATTTATTATTGATCAGTGTTTTGGCTAAGATCAAGTGTAGTATCTGTTCATATCAATTTAATATTTGATATATCCTCTATCTGAAGAAAATATATTAATGGATTTTTGGAACAGGAAGATGGAATGGGAGCCTGCTCTGTCCACTCCATGCAGTGACCTTGTATTTCAGTACTTTCAGGAATGCTGTAACATCTTCAGGGATACAATTATATTTAAAAATTATTTGGCAAAATTGTCCTTCAAAAATGAGTGTGATTTTAAAATATTCACAGATAAACAAACCTGAGGAAGTTAATCAACAAGAGACCTGCCTGACAGGAATTTCTAAAGGGAGTTCTACAGGTTGAAAAGAAAAGACTGGAGAGAGTGACTTGGTGTAATATGAAGAATTGAAGATTATCAGTAAAGGTAAATGCAACCCAATAGTACTGTATCCTCAATATACAATTCAACTCTTTAATTCCTATAAAAATCAAAATATAAGTGAAAAAGAAAAAGGCATGTTTTTTGATAATGGACATGCAAAATATAAAGTGGGGGTAAGGTAGGACAAAAACAACATAAAGAGGGGATACAGCGGGATATGGGAACACAGAATGTGTATGTTATTTAAGTTAAGTTGATATATTTTCAAATAAGTAGATTATATATGTAGGTTGTACAATATATAACCCAGAGAAACAATAATATATTATTAAAAGTGGCAATCCACCAAGAAGAAATAACAATAATAAATATTTAAGTATCGATGCATGGTGTCCCAATACAGTAGGCAAACACCTGGAAAACCAAAGGGACAAATAGTCACCACTACAATGATAGTTGGAGACTTCAATATACCACTCTTATCAATAGATAGAACATACAGATGGAAGATAATAAGGAAACAGAGAAATTGAATAATATGATAAATGAACTTGTCCTAAAAGACATATACAAGACATTGCACCTCAAAACAAAACAGCAGGATATACATTCTTCTCAAGTGCACATGGATCATTACCAGAGTATACCACATGTTAGGTAACAAAACAAGTCACAATAAATTTAGAAAGATTGAAATCATACAAAATACCTTCACTGACCAAAATACAATGAAGCTAGAAATTAATAACAGGTACAGAACTGGAAAATCCACAAATACATGGAAGTTAAAGAACACTCTCTAAAATAATCAGTTGGTCACAGAATAAATGGCAAAGAGAATCAGTAAATATTTGAAACAAATGAAAAAATGAGGGCACAGTATATCAAAATTTATAGAATGCAGTGAAAGATGTGCTGAGATGGAAATTTTAGCCCTTAACACTAACATTAAAGGGAAAAAAAAGAGTTACAATCAAAGAACTGGATGAACTAGAAAAAGAACAGTAAACTATCCCAAAAAAAAGCAGAAGGAAAGAAATAACAAAGATTAGAGCAGAAATAAAATTGAGAATTAAAAAACAAGTAGAGAGTATTAACAAAATCAAAATTTGGTTCTTTGAAAAGATCAGCAAAACTGACAAACACTTAGTTAGAATGACAAAGGAAAACAGAGAGATGATGAAAATATATAAAATCAGAAATGGGGGGGGGGGGGGGAATTACTACCGAAACCATGGAAATAAAAAGAATTATAAAAGGGCAACAACTTTGTAAACCAACAAATAAACCCTGATGACATAGACAAATTCTTAGAAAGGCACAAACAAATTACACTGACTCTATAAGAGTCTCTATAAGAAACAGAAGACCTCAATAGAACAATTACAAATGAAGAGATTGAATCCATCTTCAATAACCTTCCAACAAAGAAAGGTCCAAGAAGAGATGGCTTCAAAGGTGAATTGGACCAATCATTCCAGGAAGAATTCATACCAATCCTGCTCAAACTATTCCAAAAAATTGAGGAGGAGGGAACTCTGCCTAACTCATTCTAGGATGCCAACATCAGTTAATACCAAATCAGATAAAGATAATACAAAATAAATTAAAATTACAGACCACTTCATCTTATAAACATAGATGCAAAAATCCTCGTAAATATTTATGAATTGAATCCAATAATCCAATAGCACATCAAAAGAATTCTTTTTTTCTTTATTTTTCTTAATGTTACATTAAAAAAATATTATGTCCCCATATACCCCCCACCCTCCTCACCCCATTTCCCCATAACAACAGTCTCCTCCATCATCATGGGACATTCATTGCACTTTGTGAATACATCTCTGAACACTGCTGCACCACATGGTCAATGGTCCACATTATAGTTTACACTCTCCCCCAGTCCACCCAGTGGGCCATGGGAGGACATACAATGTCCAGCAACTGTCCCTGCAGTACCACCCAGGACAATTCCAAGGCCTTAAAATGCCCCCATATCACATCTTTTCTTCCCAATCCCTACCCTCAGCAGCTACCATGACCACTTTCCCATGTCTATGCTACATTTTCTTTGATTACTTACTAATCACAATAGTTCATGAATAGAATATCGGTAAGTCCACTCTAATCCATACTCTATTCCTCCCTCCTGTGGACCCTGTAATGGTTATGTCCACTTCACATCTATATCAATAGGGAACTTAGATTCCACATGGATGATGGATGCAATTCTCTGGCTTTCAGTTATAGGCACTCTTGGCTCCCTGGTGTGTTGGTTGCCCTTCTTCACCTCCATGTTAGTTGGCTAGGGTAAGTCCAATACACCAGATTGTAGGAGTTGCAAGTCTGTTGAGGCTCATGGCCTGGCTATCACATGGACAGTCCAGAGACTCAGGTTCCCTGAGTATACACTAAACCCCAGCATCAATCACAGGTTCAGTAAAAGTAACAGGAGAGGCTTGTGAACAAAGTTCACATCTGAGTCCAACTCCATCACACTCAGGAACATAAACTCCAAAAGTAGGGCCAGTTGACATGGCACTGAACTCCATCTGCCATGACCATAGAACCTGTGGGTCTCTGTAGCCCTCAGAAGAACCAATATTTGGAGTTGTACCTAATTTAGCTGTCTCTGGGACTCTGCTGAGGTGTGTGTAAAGGCGACCCCTCTGATGACCTCCTGGCTCTTTTTTGGAGACTCATGCCATATAAACTCATTTGTCCTTTCTATTTCTTCTATATCATAAGCAAATGGATGTATCTTAGGTATGCAAGAGTGGGTCAATGTAAGAAAAACAATTAATGTAATACATTACATCAACAAAATGAAGGGAACAACCACATGACCATCTCAGTTGATGCGGAAAAGACATTTGATAAATTCATGATCCTTTATTAATAAAAACACTTAGAAAAATAGGAGCAGAAGGAAATTTCCTCAACATGTTAAAAGGAATGTATGAAAAACCCAGAGGTAACGTCATAGTCAATGGTGAAATAGCTTTCCCTCTAAAATATGGAACAAAACTAGGATGCCTGCTGTCACCACTGTATTCAACATTGTACTGGAAGTTCTAGCCATAGCAATTAGGCAAGAAAAAGAAATAAACAGCATCCAAACTGGAAAGGAAAAAGTAAAATTTTCACTATTTGCAGATGGCATGATCCTGTATATAGAAAATCCCCAAAAATATACAGCAAACGTACTAAAGATAATAAACTAATTCAGCAAAGTGGCAGTGTATAAGATCAGCAAGCACACATCAGAAGTGTTTCTATACATTAGTAGTGAGCAATATGAGGAGGAAATTAAGAAAAAAAAGTCATTTATAATAGCAAATAAAAGAATCAAATACCTAGGAATAAATTTAACCAGGAATGTAAAGGACTTGTACACAGAAAACTACAAAATATTACTAAAAGTAATCAAATAAGATCTAATAATTTTTTTTTCCATTTTCATGGATAAAAAGACTAAATATCATTAAAATTGTCAATTCAACCCAAAATGGTTTACAGATTAAATGCAATCCAAGCAAAAATTCCAATGGTCTACTTTGCTGAAATGGAAAAGACAATTTTCAAAGTAGGAGGGTAAGGGAGCCTGTATAGCCAAAAATATATTGAAAAAGAATGACCATTGGAGGACCCAGATTTCCTAACTTTAAAGCATATTACAAAGCTACAGTGATCGAAGCAGCATGGTACTGGAACATGGATAGATATATTGACCAAAAGAATCAATTTGGAATTTGATTAATAGACTCTCACACCTACAGCAATTGGCATTTTACAAGGCTGCCATGTCCACTCAATTGGTAAAGAATTGTCTCTCCAAAAAACAAAATGGTGCTGGCAGAACTGGATATCCATATGCAAAAGAGTAAAAGAGGACAACTATCTCACACCACATACAAAAATTAACTCAAAATGGATAAAAGATCTAAATACCAGAGTCATGACTATAAAACTCCTAGAAAAAAATAGAGGGCAACATCTTCAGGATCTTGTGTTAGGCAATGGTTTCTTTGACTTTACAACCGAAGCACAAGAAACAAAAGAAAAAATAGGTAAGTGGGACCCCCTCAAAATTTAAAACTTGTGTACAGCAAAGGACTTTGTCAGAGAAGTGAAATGACAACTTACTCAATAGGAGAAAATACTTGGAAAACACACACACAATAAGGGTTTAATATCAAGAACATATAAAGAAATTCTACAACTCAACAATAAAAAGACAAATGACCTGATTAAAAAAAGACAAAAGACTTGTAAAGATTCTTTTCTTAAGAGGATGTAAGAATGGCTAAAAAGTATGTGAAAAGATGCTTAACATCATTAGCTATTAAGGAAATACAAATCAAAACTATAATGAGATAGCTTTCCACACCTACTAGAATGTCTACTATTAAATAAAACATAAAAGTACAAGTTTTGGAAAGGATGTAGAGAAATAGGAACATTTATTCGTTGCTGGTGGGAATGTAAAATGGTACAGCTACTGTGGAAGACAGTGTTGCAGTTCTTCAAGAAGCTGAAGCTAAATAAAATTGCCATGTAACCTGGCAATCCCACTACTTGGTATATACTCAGAAGAATTGAAAGCAGGGACTTGAACAAATATTTGCATGCCTACATTCATTGAAGCATTATTCACAGTTGCCAAAAGATGGAAGCCACCCAAATATTCAACAACAGATGACTGGATTTTAAAAAAGGTAGTATTTATATATATATAATGGACTCTTATCAGCAGTAAAAAGGAATGAAGTCCTGATGCATGCAACAACATGATGAACCTTGAGGATAATATGCTGAGTGAAATAAGCTAGGTACAATAGGATAAATATTGTTCAATCTTACAGATATGAACTAATTATAAGCAATCTACAGTATAGGTTACCAGGGGATAGCTTGGGGGTAGAAAATGGGGAGTTGATACTTAATTTGTATAGAATTTCTATTTAGGTTGATTGTAAAGGTTTGGAAATGGATGGTGGTAATGATAGCACATAATTGTGAGTGTAATTAATGATTCTGAATTATGTATGTAGGGCTGTGAAGGATAAAAGGATTGAGAGATGACTGCTAAGTGGTATGAAATTTTTCTTTTTCGAAAATAAAGATCTTCTAAAATTTATTGTAGTGATGAATGAATAAATCTATGATTATACTAAAAGTCATTAATTGCACACTTCTAATAGATTGTATGGTTTGTGAATATATCTTAATAAAACTGCTTTTAAAAATATATATTTGCATATACATATATTCTGTAAGGATAGAAAATAAACTAATATGATAATTTTTTAAAAAATAAAAAATAAATATCAACCCATGATGTGAATTAAATAGAAATTTCATGAATGTATCTTATGACCTTGAACCAATCAAAACACTTTATGTACATAGAGGATTGAATGGGAATTTTTTTTCTTTTAAAAAGCATACATTGTCATATTTCATAGCTTAGATTACAAGATCACATAGAAATTTCATGTGACTATCTTGGCAAACCTGTTTATCTGTTCATGTGTAATTTATTCAAATAATGAACTCAATCTTCTACATTAAACTTCTGATGAAGCCTTGGCTTTTAGAAATAGATACTATGCCAAATAAAATGTAAAGACAATCTAAATTCAAACCACAGATCTAAGTATTCTGAAATTTTATATCCCTTTTAAAGTGCCTAAACACATTTACAACAACAACATATCCCCTGACACCACTTCTGTTTGTTTCTCCACTTTGGCTGCACTCCAACTCTTCCCATCTTCAGCAGAGAGACAATCCACTGAAGGGGAAGTCAGGACCCATGTCCAGCTGCTGATTGGTAAATGCCTCACAACCTGAGTGCAGAGCCTTCTCTGAGAAATTGGAACAGTTCCTATGAGCGGCTGGGAAGCTTTAATGGAGAGGGGGCAAGTGAACAGATTGTCCTCTAGAACTGGCCAAATTTCATTTTCCATATTAAAGAACAGACTCCAAGATGGGTTCTTCCCCCCTGTTATTCTTTAACTCTTTGCCTTCTCAACCAAAAAGGATGCAGAACCTGAGTTTTTATCATTTCATTTTTATTCTAGTCCAAGGCATATAGCTTTATTACAGCCATGCCAGCTGGCTCAGTTTTCAATCTGAATATAGCTGTCTAGGCCTGTATAAATCTCCCATGTGGTGAAGAAAGGATGTTCGCATTACAAATCCTGCCTTTGTCCTGGTGGGACCCTCTTTACAGGGTCTGGTGGTGCCCAGGGCCAGTATTCTGTCTCAGCAAAGGACTTGTCTGTCTCTATCCTAGGGACAACACCTTGGTTTTGTTTTTTTCATCTGCCTTTGTGATTAAGGTTTTTGATGGGAACAAGGAGCAGAGGGAATATTTTCAACTTGAGCAACATTATGAAATGGAGGAAGTGTTGCACAGGGAGTCAGGTAACCTGAGCTTTGTCTTTCCATCTGCCTCTTTCTGGCTGGAGAATAATCCTGTCTCTCTGGGCCACTCATTCCCTGTTAAAAGTGGAATGATAATAATATCCATCTCCCTTAGATGGGGTCCTGCACTAACTAATATAAAAATAGACAGGCTGATCTGAAATTTACCAGTTCCCAAAAGAGGTCCCTATTTTTAAGGCAGATAATAGCAAACATTTCCAAAACAATGTCCACCACATATAGTGGTGTAAGAAATGCAAGTTATTGCATGTTTGTTTCCTGGCCAGCATTGTAAAGGCACTGAGATAAAATAAGGGGCAAAATCAACAATGCCCCTACCCTCAAAGAGATTACAAACAATGCCCTTACCCTCAAGAAGAAACTGAAGGCTATGTAATAGGGGTAGTGGTTATTTGACCATAATCCCTACTGCTGTGCCAACCTCTCCATACATGAGTATTTTCAAATGTGAAACAATTCATTGTTCTCCCTATCAACAGTATCGGAAAAAATAAAAGTGATTGGTAAGACCTCCCTGCATCCTCAGAATCAGCATCAATAACTTTTCCTAAGGACATTGTAGCATGGAAACCTCTACACACCCCAAGCTCAGAGAATTTCACACTGTTAGGTTGGACTTTGCCACTGAAGTTGGTTAGAATCATCAAGTAGAGAACCGGCATGCAACGTCTTTCATCTGTTACAAAAAGGGCTTCGAGCTCTGGGAAGACGCTGAATACCTGGGGGAGCCATTGTTTGTACTTTATTCCTCCTAAATCTCTTTTCAATAATTCCTTTCCTGGGGGAGATGGTGGACTCTGGACTGCTTTCTCTATATAAGGCAGCAGTGGGAAAAACTCTGTGATGCTAGACCAGGCACCTTCCTCCTCCATTGTTCTCCCATCACCTAAGACCAGGTTGCATATATTCTCAGATTTCTCAAACCCTCCTCAGTGTTAGAACTCCATCACACTATTCAGGTTCGGTGCCAAACCCAAGCATGAAAACAGCTAGGAAGTGTCTTGTGCCTCTGACCTTCTGCCAATCTCTTCCAACCATTTTGCCCTTTCCTTTCTGGGTAGTAGACTCCCTGCTGCTATAGATATAAAGTAACTTTTTTTTTTTTTTTAATAATGAAAAGAACTGGTCTAACTGGTCTCTGTCTTCCCTCTGGGGCATCTCCTTCCATAAACAAAATGCTTGCTTCTTCTTTTGTGTATAACTGCTCCATTAGCACACCATATAATAACTGCCATTATGTAAGCAAAATTCTAAAAATGTCCCCCTCCCAAGATTTCCAGTGCCTGGTTATTCAATCAGTCACTACCCTAGTTACTGCTGTGAAAGAATTTTGCTGATGGAATTAAGGTTACTAATTAACTGACCTTAAAATAAGGAGATTAGGGAAGTGGATGTGGCTCAGGTGATAGGGCCTCTGCCTACCATTTGGGAGGACCTGGGTTTGATCCCTGAGGCCTCCTGGTGAAAATAAAATGAGAAAGCATGCCTGTCTGGGGAGCCAGTGCCCGCATGGTGAGCTAAGAGCCCACACAGTAAATCGAGTGCCCATGCGGTGAGCCAAGTGCCCACACGAGTACCCACGTGGTGAGCTGAGTGCCTACATGGCAAGCCAAGTGCCCTCGTGGTGAGCCAAGTGCCCACGCGAGTGTCTGCATGGTGAGCTGAGTGCCCACATGGTAAGTCAAGTGCCCACACGAGTGCCTGCGTGGTGAACCGAGTGCTTGCTCAGCAAGCCAAGTGCTCACGCTGTGAGCCACTGCCTGTGCAAGTGAGTCATGTGGTAAGAAGATGATGCAACAAAAGAGGACAAAGGGGACAAAGTGAAGCTGAGCAGAGACCAGGAACTGATGTGGAACAATTGACAGGGAACCTCTCTCCACATCAGAGGTCCCCAGGATCAAATCCCAGTGAATCCTTTAGAGGAGAAAGATAAGAAGACAAAAAGAGAAATACATACAGAAAATGGACACAGACAGCAAAAACACCAGGGTTCGGGAGAGGGAAGGAAAGAAAAAAAAAAACTAATAATAAAGCTTTAAAACAAAAGTAAGGACATTATTTTGGATTATCCCAGGGCCCAACGTAATCACGAGCTCATAAAAGCAGAAGAGGAAAGCACCAGTGTAAATCAGAGAGATGTGGTAGAAGGAGAAGCAGGAAAGATTTGAGGTATGAGATGGACTTGACCTAACCCACTATTACTGGAAGAAGACCACATGGAAAGCATGATGGGGAGTGTGGCAGGCCCTCGGAACAAAGATGAGTCCTCTGCTAAAAGCCAGTAAGGAAACAGGAATCTTAGCCCTATATCCAAATGGAACTGAATTCTGCCTGAATGACTCTGGAATTGGATTATACCCAGAGCCTCCAGTAAAAAAACCAGGCTTTCCAGCATCTTGATTTTAGCCCTGAAAGAACAATGTGAGTTCTGATTTTAAAAAACTAGGATAATACTTTGTTTTTTTAAGCTGTTAAATGTGTGCTAATTTGTTATGGCAGCAAGAGAAAACTAATACAGTGATATTCTCCTTCATTTGTAGAGTCTATTTGTCTTTTTCTCCCTGGGGAGAAAATGTAGAAGGATTTTAAGAAGCTATATTCACAAAAGGAAAAAAAAAAACAACAAATGGATGGGGAGGGAGATCAAAATATTATTCCCTTTATACTTTTTAACTTCATTTATATGGATGTGATGACTCTAATTAGATTAAAAAGTAATCGATGTACCTTATATACAGAGTATCCTATAAATTCAGGTATGTGTGCATGGTATTTAGTTAATTGTGCCTCATATAATCACTGTCATTTTAAATATAAAGGCACTTCTATTCCTCAGTTGAACCTCATTGAAATCCCATGAGTTCGATATCCTTGTCTGCATATTACAGATAAAGAACTGAGGCTCAGAAATTTTAAGTGATTTACCCAGTGTCAATAGACAAAATTCTAATTGTGCAAAGTGGAGCAAGCCCACTGGAAAGGAAATATCTAAAATTGGTAAACCTGCAAAAGTAGCCTAAAGTCACAAGGGCTTGGAGAAAATGTCAGAAGACTTGACCAAGAGCAGTAGTAGCAAGAAAGAGTCTGCATTTCACTGCCATGAAAAGAATACACGTTTTCCATTGATTAAGGGAACGCTGCACTTGGTGCCTGGGACTTAAGTTGTCTTACCATTATATCAAAGGGAGGTGCCTCCTAAGCAAAGGGCCCAGGTCACAAAAAACTGTGGAATGGACTGTCATAGTAAGCACTCAATAAATTTTAAATATATCACATGGTCACCATTCCAATGGCTCATCTGAAGATCATTTAAACAGTTATGTTTTTTTTTTTTTAATCTTGTGATAATTCTATTAGGTTGTGGTGAAGTGTTGAAGCAAAGGGGGGATAGCTTATGGTGAATCTCCTGAGTAGGAGGAGAGACATATCACACCCTATGTATAATAATCAGACATCTTTCTCTCAAGACTACCAGTATTGGGTTGCTACCATAGATAGGAAAATGAAAGCAAGTTTGTATTAGCCGGGAGATTAGTGGCATCCCAGTGAATGGAAACAACCATCTTTGTACCACTGGAGTAGAATTATCTTTGTTACCTCTTCCTCCTTAGAATTTCTTCAACAAGAATTAGAATTAAGTTCAAGAGAAAGAACAGATCTTGTCCCCAACCCCACTCAAGCTGGTGGACGTAACTACAAAACCATATTGAGTTTGGGAAGAAAGAACACTTTGAATAAAATATACAATTAAATTAAAAATTAATTTAAAATGATTGAAATTCATGGGCTCAAATGAGAAGCAGTTACAAGACTATATACTACACAGTAGGAAATGAAATTTCTATTTACAAGTTAATGATTTTCAATTCATTGGTCAAACTTATTTCATATTAAATTATTTATGCCACAAGTTATGTTTTTTAAAACTTAAAATGGTCTTTTTAGAATACAGGAAACTTTTAAAATATTTGAAATGTTACCCAGATGCCATGACAATGTTAACTGTGTGTCTAATGAGCACTGATTATGAACAGGACCCCATTCTAATAGTTACAAATTAGCAAAACAACCTAAATAATCACCTTGGTGAGATAAAGAAACTTGAGGCACAATGAACTTGAATATCTTGCACAACATCTTATAGTTATAAATTAGCAGAGGCAATATTTGAATACTTTACACTGGGGCTTTTGGGCCAGGCTTCCTCTATTTATGGAAAAAAACATGAAAGTTTCAGATTAGAAATTCAGAGTTTATTACAAACTGTTGATGAAAAACATGGAGGACAAATCACAGAGTTAACAAAAGAATCAACCCACTTCCTCAAACACAATACTTATTTTCACAATCTCTTGAATGACTTTCATTGGCAAATACCAGCCACATTATTTACTTTAGCTGATATCTTGCTTTCTGCATAATAAATGATTGTTCATCTTTGGTCCTCATATCCTTTTTCATTTTGGAAAATTTCAGTTTCAAAAATCTCTCTGAGTTTTGTCTCTTTCGCTTCCTCTTTTATCTTTCTGGAATTCCTACTAGATCTATGTTGGAGGCTTACATTTGACCCCTAAGACATCAGTTGATCCCTAAGACCACAATTGCTCTTATTTTCAAGTCTCTTTTGCATTGCTTTGCCTTCTATGAGACTGTAGTGATATATGGAAAACAGGGATTTATTAAATACCTATCTGGTGCCAGGCACTGTTCTTAATATTTTACACATTTACATTTGAATTTACAACAGGAGTAAAATGCAAAATTCATTATAATTCCCATTTTACAGATGAAAAAGTTTGAAATACAGGGATGCTAGATATTCAAGCCAAATCAGTTTAATACTAGGACATGCAATGTTAATTCCTACATTCACTTCTGGCTCCAATTCCTTATGTTTCACCTGACAAGCTTAAAGGCACTGCATAGCACTTAATTGAAAGTTTTAAAAATTTTATTTCAATGGTTATATTTTTCAATCCCAAGATTTCCCAATAACACAATTTTAAAAAAAAATTTCTTGTATATTTAGAGGTAAAAGTCATATAACATAAAATTAATCACTAACCTTTAAAATGTATAATTCAATGACAGTACATTCACAATGTTGTACAACCATAATTTCTATTTAGTTTCAAAACATTTTTCATTGCCCAAAAGCAAATCACTATCCATTCCCCACCTCCATTGCATTCCTGCCAAACCAGTCTGCTTTTGGTCCCTCTTGCTCAATATCTCCTTACCTAAGATCCTCTACTTATTAAATACTATTATAATTAGACTTTTACATTTTGTAGTTTTAATCTTGTTAAAAAATTTGTAAATATCATTCTATTGTTTCTGTTTCCTCTGTTGTAAAGATTCCTGCTTGCTTCATCTTTCAACAAACAAACTTCCTTGTGCACCCTTAGTAGGGGAGTATTTTCTCTATGGCTTGACTTGAGCTTTATGTGACTTAAGAAGCAAGTATTATACTGTTAGTTTGTTGCCAGGACTTTATCCTCTGCAGATGGAGCACTCTTACACCCACATTTGAGACAGATCCAAATCATAATCATTTGTGATGCATTTACTTTGGCCCCTGAATATTCAAAGCGCATGCTTATGGCTTGATCCCAAGTTGACAAGCAAAGATAATTCTGCAAATGTAATTGTGAACACTGGTGTATTCCTGGGCACCTGGAAGAATACAAGGAAACTGGTCTCCCTATGCTCATATATGTGAATAATTTTTTCATCAGTTGCCATTAGGGTGTTAGGATTTTGTCATCACTCTTTTTTCTTTTTGGCTTTCCCTCAATTTTTGGCCCTAAGAATTACTTTTCTCTTTCTTGTTTAAATGTTATAGCTAATATTTTGTCAACGTCTATGAATTACAGTAAATGGAGGAAAGTTCTTTTGTTCATTAGGCCATCTAGACCAAGAACCTCATATGTTTAAATGAAACAGGATTATTCTGGGGTACCTGAGCATACAATAATGTCAATTTACATATGCATGTAGATTCACACGATTCCAGAACTTGAAAAAAGTCTTTGTGATAAATTATTTTTATTTTTTGTGGAATGGAATTCATGTATTTGATTCATGGTTTGAAAGCTTTTAAAAATTCTAAAATTTGAAGAAAACCGTCTTATTTTCAGCTGGCAGCAGCTGGCAATCCTTCATGTTTCTCAGTTTGTAGACATATCACTCCTATCTCTATTACCCTCTTCACATTGCCTCCCTCTCTTTACCTCAAATCTCCCTTTCTTTATCTCTTATAAAGAACCTATAATTGGATTTAGGCTCTACCCTAAATCCAGAATGATCTCCAAATGAAATGCTTGACTTAATTACCTGTGAATGTGACCTTAATATGTCAAAGATCTTTTTTACCAAGTAAGGTCACATTTGCCTTTCCAGGGTGAGGACTTGGACATATCTTTGGTGGGGGGAGGGGCACCTATTCAACCCTTTCATGTAAAGAAACGTGAAATTATGTGAATAGAAAAGGAGAATTTAACATAAATAAAGATGCATTGAAATCAAATAAAACAAAGGAAAAATCTGTCTTATAAGTCCTCTTTTCTCATTACATTAAGTCTTCATTTTTTAAGGATTTTTTTTAGAGTTCATGAAAAAGAACTCTGATAATAGTATCAGTACCAAACCACTCTGAAGACCATAAATATGAATACATATTTTTGAATATTGGTGTTTCATTTATTCATAAATTGAAATTTATGAGTTAGATTCAGAAAAATTCTTATTCTCATTAAACACCAGCAAATATTTGACATTCCCTAAAAATTATTTTCCTGGTTACAAAATATTACATTAAAAGTAAATAGTAAAATAATATTTTTCTCTAATTTCCCTTATTTTCTCCTTATATGCTATTTTGTTTTAATTAAGATTAAACCTAAAAATAGCTTATCTCTCAATATCCTTTAAAATTATATATTTGTTCTCACAGAAGCCTAAATCATCATTGAGTCTCTAGGAGAAAACAAAAGCTATGTTATTTCAATATTTAATATCCTGCAATATTTTTCTTCATTAAAATTCAAGTGAACTCCACTTTTGTATTTGACACAAAGTCTTAAATTAGAAAAGCTTTCTCAGTAGAAAATTTATTTACATTTGTCATGAAATCAAGGGTATTAAGGGTGAATATTTATGAATATTTTGTTCTTTCTTTTATAATTTAAGATTGTTTAATAAATTAAATCTAAACATAACCATGTGAATTTTAAGCATATTTCTTATAACCCCTCCAAAGGCTATATATCCTGTCGTAACCCCTGAATGAACTGGGAGAGAGTGTAAACTACACTATAAACTATATTCCATGCTGTGTAGCAATACTCCAAAATGTACTCATCAAATGCACACTAATGACAGGAGTTGTCGATGTGGGAGGAGTGGGGGGTGTGGGGAGCGGGGTATATGAGAACCTTTTATATTTTTTAATGTAACATTTTGTGTGATCTATGTATCTTAAAAAAAAGAAGGAAAAATAGAATACGACTTTTGTTAAATTGGATGTGACTAGTCTTGTTTGTATGCAAATTAAAAAGCTCAATAAATGTCCAGTTATTCAGTTCATAGTATAACCCCTCATTTTTCTCAAAATTATCTTATTCTTTCCTTGCTCCATCCTCCTATTTTCCTTCCTTCTCCTTTTGTTTCCATACATATTTATCAATATTTGAATATTTTCTCATCCCTCAAGACTTCTTTAATAACAGTGGAAACAAAATAAAAAACAACTGTAACAACTACAAAATTCCACTCTGGAGAAATTTCACATATTTTAAGGAGAAAATATTTTACCTATCATTTTATACCTCACAAGTAACTATATAACAAACAAGAGAAAAGTATAAGACAATGTTTCAAAAAGTAAGAGACCATTTACAGAAATGAAAGGCTAAGCAGGGCAAACAAAGCTACTTTCACATGGTACCTAAGTACTATTCATTAACTTGAAAGAAATATTTATTGAAATTTTAATATGGGCAGTTGTTATATAATAAAAGTATCATAGGATCTGGAATTAGATGAACTAAGTATAATTTCAAGCCCTGAAATTTAACTGGTGAACTATCTTGCAGCTATTATTTTTCCTCAACAAACATGAGTATCTTTTGTTATCAGATAAGGAAAATGAATCTCCCATTATGGTGTAGCTTGGAAGCTTAAAGGGAATCATATTTGTGGAAACATTTAACATAGTTATTAAAATATGATGATCAAAAATTAATATACAGGTAATTTAGTAATCAACTTGAAGATTTTTAAATGAGAAGAATCTCCAGTAAACTCATGGGTGACGTATTTATATATCCTAGTCTGTTTGACATAAATGTATTTGAATTCAGAAACAATAAATATATATTATCATATCTGTCCAGCATAGTACCTGGATAAAATAATAACTAAACAAATATTTGTGGAATGTTGAGTAATACCTTCCTTTGTTATCATGGTTTTTCTTTACAAGTCCTTGATATGTTTTAAATGTTTTCTTTTTAACATTCAATCAAAACATTCTGATCAAGAACATTCCACAGATTTGTCCCCAGGCTCATCAATGATTCACATGCTCCATCATTATGTTATCACTAGAGACAGAGTTTGATCAATAATATGTGAAAGAATGTAATCTGCAAGATAAAAATGTATTAAATTAGATAAAATAATGAATAAACTTCAAAAATAAAATAATTCGAATGTTTACATAGTCACAATACCTAAATTGGTTCCTGCATTATTTTCATATAATTACCCCATTCATGAGAGTTTGGTTTATGCTTTTTACTGGTATTGATAACTCTAATACATTATTTATAAACGTGAATTCCCAATCTGGAGTGATTAACATATCCATTAATAACATAATGATGCCTGTTTAATAAGTTTATTACATAAGCTAAATTTTACTGTCTGCTGTTGAATAGATGACAATTATCATAAAGTTAAGAAATTACTGTTAACAAGGATAAACAATCAGTTCCATGTTTCATACTAGCATGTGCATACCCTGATGCACTGCTTTCAACAATACAACAGCTGTTCATTAATGTATTTTTTATGCCTCTAAGTAATTCTTTTTAGATGAATTATGGAGCATTCAGTGAGACAATAATGTACCAAAGCATATGAGGAAAAATAAGAAAATTTTAACTGAGTGGTTAAGTTTGATTCGATATTTTAAATTTCAGAAAATAAAAATATAACTTTACAGTTGATCAAACTCTTACCTTGAAAATATGTTCAATGGTCAGAAACAGTACAATACTTAACTGGGAAGTAAATATTCTTCACCTAAGAAAGTAGCACTTGCAGTTACAAGTAAAAATAATGAGTTTTAAAAGAGCCACTCTAAGTAATTATTGTTGAATTTGTGAATTTAACTTTGAGAGACATTCTTGTCATACATATAATGTTATTTATGATCTTACTTCCAGACTTCCTTGCCAGCGGAGAATATTCAGTAATTTAATTTTCCTTTCACTCACTCTCATCTTAGTGAACTCTATGAGAAGAACCTTGAGATGAATCATTTACATATTGTTGTGAATTAAATGAATTCATTCAGTCAGCAAGGTACTATTGGGATATTGATGATTAAGGAAATGTATCTGTGTCCAGTCAAGAGAGAGAAACCACATAATAACTGGATAAGTAAAGTTTAATATGAAGAAGTATTAGCTGGAACTAGAGTAATGAGACATTGGCTTATAAGACATAAAGAAATGGCAGAGAATAAAGGAAGAGTAGATAAGGTTGCAAAAATGTTATGATTGATGAAATAATACATATCACATTAGGTGAAAAGTATTACCAAAAAAAAAAAAAATAGCATCAAATAGGTCAGAGAAGGTGATGCCAAGGGAGGCTACATGGAAGACATGGCATGAACATTGATCCAGAGAAGAATACAGAGGGACTACCATGATTAAAGGACTGGGAAGGTAATGGAGGGAAAGTCTCAGTTTTCCATTATGAAGTATATTAGTCTGCCAAAGGGTTGCCAATTCAAAGTATCAGAAATCTGTTGGCTTTTATAAATGGTATATATTTGAGGTAAAAACATACAATTACGAGTCCATAAAAAGCCTAATTCAGACTAGGAAGATGGCATTGGATAGGCAGACAGGGTACAGCTCTCTCACAAAAACAAAAGAGAAAGAGCCAAAGCTGTCTGAGGAACCTGTTTTGGGGGTCAGTAGACCAGGCCAGTACTTCACAACTCCCAGGAGGGTGAGGGACAGAGAAACAAAGACCCCCCCCCCCCAAATAAACATGAGTTACCAAAACCACACTAGGAAACATGAAGAGATGGTCCAGTCAAAGGAACAGATCAAATATCCTGAGGAGATACAGAATTTAAGACAATTAATGAATTATAATAAACACTCTCCTTAATCAATTTAAAGAATTGAATAAAAAATATAACTAAAGAGATAAAGGATGGTAAGAAGACACTGGGTGAGGATAAAGAACAACTTGAAAACCTGCAAAGAAAAATAATAGATATTATGGGACTGAAAAACATGATGGATGACAGTAAAAATACATTAACACTGCCTTCTTGCCTCCATGGTTTCAGATAATAAATAAGCATGAATTTTATTGAGCTTCCCTTGTATGTGATAGTTCTCTTTTCTCTTGCTGCTTTCAGTATTTTCTCTTTGTCTTGAACATTGGACAGTTTGACAAGTATATGTCTTGGAGTAGGCCTGTTGGGATTAGAGGCACATAAGAGCAGATTTGAATTGTCAAATAGAGAATTAGTGATTTTAAAGACAGAACATCTAAATTGGAAAGGACAGGAGAACAGAAAGATAGGAAGAGAAGAGGAAAAAATGCAACAGGGTCTCAGAGAATTGAATGACAATGCAAAATGCACAAACATGTGTTTTATTGATGTCCCAGAAGAAGAGAATAGGAAAAAGGCAAAAAGAATATTTGAGGAAATAATGACTGTAATGTTCCAAATTGTTATGAAAGACATAAATATCAATATTCAAGGACACCAATATCCAAGAATGCACACCAAACAGAATAAATACAAATAGATCTATCACAAGATACCTACTATTCATAACAACTAATATTAGAGGTAAAGAGAGGATTATGAAAGCATCAAGAGAAAAGTAAAGCATCACACACACAGGAACTTTGATAAAATTAAGTGCTGACCTCTCATCAGAAACCATGGAGAAGAGAAGAAAAGAAATATGATGTATTTAAGGTACTAAAAGAGAAATACTGCTAGCCAAGAATTCTGTATCTGGCAAAGCTGTCCTTCAAAAATGAGGTTAAGTTCCAAGTTTTCACAGACAAACAAAAACTGATAGAAAATGTTATCAAAAGATCAGAATCACAAGAGAGATTAAAGGGAGTGCTATAGGCCAAAAGGAAAAAAAATTAAAAGAGGGCAAGAGACTTGCAGAAGAGTGTAGAAAGGAAGATTGCTAGGAAAGGTAAATTAAAGGTTGAAAAGATAGACAATAGTATGATATGACAGCAGAAAGCCAAAGGACATAGTGGATGAAATAAAGCCTTTTCAGTAATAACATTGAATGTTAATGGCTTGAACTTCCCAAACAAGGTAAATAGAATCTATCTTTAAAAACAGCCATCTATATGTTGTCTAAAAGAAGGTTGCCTCACATGTAAGGATAAAACTGAGTTAAAAGTAAAAGTTTGGAAAAAGATATTCCATGCTATTAGTAACCAAAAAAGAGCTATAGTAACAATACTAATACCAGATAAAATAGATTTTAAATGCAAAACTGTTTTAAGGGATGTAGCAGTTTGGTACTGTTTATGAATTCCAAAAATAGCTATTGGATTGTGTTTGTAAACTGGTATGATCCTCTGACATATTAGATTGTATTAAATTCAGGTTTCATTTTTATTTAATTAAATTATGATTAGGGCTTTGATTCAGTCACACCAAGGGGGCGGGGACTCACAGGGAAAACAACAAGGCAGAGGAGAGAATTTGAGCTTTGATGCTAGAGCCCCAGGAAGTAAATACACAGGAGAAGAACACAGAGGAACAGAGACAGCTCTTTAGACAAAGCAGAGGCCCCAGGAAGAGAGATGAGTCTGATACCCTGCAGCTGCAGCTAAGCCTGAACAAAATGAGCCCCAGGGAGGAAGATGAGCCTTATTCTAGGCTATTGCTGAGATCGGAAGAAATTGGGACCACAGAGCCTTAAGAAGAAAAGGAAGGTCGAACCCTTACAGAGACTGGCAGCCATCTTGCTCTAATACATGGCCACACACTTTGGTGAGGGAAGTAACTTACTCGTTATGACCTTGTGACTGTAAGCTTCTACCCCAAATAAATACCCTATATAAAAGCCAACAGATTTCTGTTTTTGTATTAACCACTTTGGCTGATGAAAAGGGATGAAGAAGGTCATTATATACTAATAAAAGGAGCAATTCATTAAGAAGCAATAACTATATTTATGCACCAAACCTCAGTGCCCTTAAATACATGATACACACACTGGCAAAACTGAAGGGAGGAATAGATGTCTCTACAACAATAGTTGATTTCAATACTCTGCTCTCAGTTTTGGATAGAACATTGGACAAAGGCTAAGAAAAGAAACAGAGAACTTGAATAATATCATAAATGAATGAGATCTAATAAATATCTATAGATCGCTGTATCCCAAAATAACAGGTTATACATTCAAGTGCTTATGGATTCTTCTCCAAGATATACCATATACTGGATAATAAGACAAGACTCAATAAATTTATAAAGATTGAAATTATATAAAATACTTTCTTTGATCAAAAGAGAATGAAGCTGGAAATCAATAATGGATGGCAAAAGGGAAATTCATAAATATGTGGAAATTAAACAACACACTCCTAAACAATCAGGGTCAAAGAAGAATTTGCAAGAAAATTCAGCAGTATCTTGAGACAAATGAAAATGAGAACACAACATATTAAAACCTATGGGACCCCACTAAAGCAGTGCTGAGAGGGGAATTTATAGCCCTCAAGTCTTACATTAAAAATGAAGAAAGAGTTAAAATTGAAGAGCTAACTGCACATCTAGGGAACTAGAAAAAGAACAGCAAACTAATCCCAAACCAAGCTGAAGGAAAGAATTAGTAAAAATCAGAGCAGAAATCAATGAAATCAAAAACAAAAAACAATAGAATCAAAGGAACCAATTTGATTCTTTGAGAAATCAACAAAGTCAATAAACCCTTAGCTAGCCTGACAATGAAAAAAAAGAGAGAAGATGCAAATAAATAAGATCATAAATGAGACAAGGGACATTGTTACTGACCCCACAGAAATAAGAGGGATCATAATAGGATACTCTGAACAATTGTGTGCTAAAAAACTAGACAATGGAGAGGAGATGAACAATTTCCTAGAAACTCACAAACCACATACACTAACCCTAGAAGAAATAGAAGACCTCAACAAACCAATCACAAGTGAAGAGATTGAAACAGTTATCAAAAACCTCACAAAATTGAAAACATGGGACCCAATGACTTCACAGGTGAATTCTACCAATCATTCAAAGACATCCTAATACCAGATTTGCTCAAGCTCTTATGAAAACTTAAACAGGAGAACACGCTCCCACACTCATTCTATGAAGCCAACATCACCCTAATACCAAAACCTGATAAAGATACTATGAAAAAAGAAAATTACAGACCAGTATCTCTAATGAATATGGTGTAAAATCTATAACAAAATACTTGCAATCTTAACAGATAATATAATCAAGGTTCCCTCAAATGAATTTAATTTAATCACTGGGTAACACACCCAGAAGAACAGATTAGTTTCCAAACATAATCTTTCTCTTTTTGGGATTCATATATAATTTCAGACTGCCACAGGTAGTTATTTAGTTTCTAATTTCTCTAAAGTTAAGTGCTAGATCATACTTAACAGACAATTAAATATGTCTATTAAATTTAAGTATGACTACAAAGTTTTTTAAGTATAGGACTAAATAGTTTAAAATCTTTTCTAGGAACACCAATACTCTGTAATGAGCAAGACAGATAAAACTTTCACAGTGTTCCTAAGTATTTAAGCCTTATCTCTTACGATGTAATAAATAATTTATTTCCAGCTAAATACATTTATGCATAGAAATCAAGTGGAGGAAAGAATTAATATGTAAATGGATGCTTGAATATTTGTTGATGCTCTAAATCAGGTTGTAAGTTAGGAGTTCTTAAGAAACTGTATTTCTCTAGATTCTTGGCTGTGTTACATAAAAGAAAGTAAGAAGATGGCGATTTAGTTAGCCCAGTAGTTTACTGAGGAAAATGGGAGAAGAGACCAGAAACAGGAGAAAAAAACAGATTTTGCATTCCCGGTATAGGTGTGGGCTGCTCCAGGCAGAGAGAAAGAATTGGCTTGTGTGGCTACTTTTTAAGCCATTAATATTAATAATTCCTTCCCTTGCCAATGTTCAGGGGAGGTTTCCCAGCTGTTTGCTGTTTGCTTGATTAACCCACCCATCAGTTCCCCCGGGGGCCTGATGATAAGACCCCAGATTTTCCATGACCCTGGACGAAATCTTGTTCCAAATGGAGATCTCATGGCTAGGTTCTCATGGATTCTTCCAGCAGCCTTCTGGTGGTGTCTTGCCCTCAGGGGGTTTCCAGGCGAGGTCCCATGGCCACATATTATGTGGCCATGTTCTTCTGACAGGTTCATCTTCCCATTCCCTAAACTAGCCTGCCTCACTTACTCTGCTCTCTATTAAAGAGCAGAATCAGTCATGTGAGATAAAATAAGCATATAAAAACAAAAACAAAAAAGTCACATGTAGCTACATAAAAATAAAACTGGAGAACACTGCTCAGGACCACTCTATAACCTCTTACTTAAAATTTTAAAATTATGCTCACTGATTGCACAATTTCGAAAACTGGATATTTAATATTAATTTCTTCTTCATTTTAACTTAATTATGTATGGTAGAACTTTAAATCCAGTATAGTGCAAAGTAAGCTAAATATTTAGTCAAAGATATGGATTCAAGTCTATACAATACTATGTATATAGTATAGATATGTATATAAACCATGTAATTTCCAGCAATAAGTAACCTAGAAAACAGAGATTTTAATATATCACATGATTGTAATAAGGAAAGAAATGGAATAATACAGGTGAAAAGTTTTTATCAATTAGAAAGTATAAAAATAGAAAACAGTTGTGCTATTTTTTATTTAATTCAATTGTTTTGGAGAATGCTAGTATTCAAATAACAAAAGCTTATCTTTTGAAGAATCAATTTTTAAAAATTGTATCAAGAATATACCTACATTTTTAAAAAAAACATGTTATTAAGCCTTCCGGTTTCAGCTGTGACATATGAAAAGGTTAGAAGATATTCCTCTACTGATTAAAAAAAAAAATCTGGACAAAATGAAATTCAACTTTTCTTGAACTTGTCAGACATTTGGGAACAAGGGCAAACCTCTACCCCAAAATATGAAGAGAAGCATATCCAGAGAGTCAAAGCTGAGATCTGCTCACCTTGAGTAGAAGCCCTTGGAATTGTAGATGGTAAGAACACTTAAATGGTAACTTTGAGGATTTTCTGGAAACTGGGTATGAATTACTGTTGGACTGAGAAACTCATGGAGACTGCAGTCTTAGAGCCACTCACTCTTTCATGGGATTACCTCCAGCAGTTATACCAGGTTCACAGTGAAGATTCAAGGAAGATTCCCTTATAGCAAAGGAAAGAGTAATTGTGAAATACTCAGTACCTTCTCCATAACAAAGGTCTACTCTCAAGGGAAATGACTTTGTCAGAACCTTATCCCAGCAGGGGCGGGGCATCCTCCATGTGTTATGTCTCACCTGAGGAAGGGCAGGGACTGAAGCATAGTCAACTAGGGTTAGGAATTAAGGAAATAGATTGGTAATACTGCAGCCATGGGAGATAGTAATGGAAGGGGAGAAAAGCTATTCCATTGTGGAAATACTTGTAAAGGACACAGCCACAAGATATAAATCCAGTAAAAGACTAAAAATTAATTGGAATATTATAGAACAATCCCCTTCCCCACATTTTACAATTATCCCAATAGGACTTGAGTATATTAAGGGTACATTATAGCTGAAAAAACTGAAAGACATAGACTCTCTGAGATGGTGATACAGAGCAAAAGAGGGTTATTTTCTCCCAGGGCATCTTTAAAGCCAATTCCTGAAACACCAGGGTTTCTAAGAGAGACACAGCATTTCTAAGAGAGAAGGTATTTATTTGGCTTTGCAAACAATGGAGCACAGTGGCCTCATGGACTAAAACTGTATCCCTGATCTGCAGAAATCCTAATATTTTATAATATCAGGTGCTAATGAATAATTGGGGTGGAGCTCGACACAGATTCCTTCATTAATAAACATTAAGCATCCTTACAGGATAGGGCTGGGGTAGCAAACCAGGGTCAGTCACAAGGATTTGGGATAGAACACAGGGTTTTTTCATATGGATATTTAGCCAAGGAGGGTAGAGTGGTTTCCAACTCAACAGTAAGTATACTCAAGGGTAAACCTAATCTATAAACTGTAAAGTCAATCTAAAATTATCATCATAAAGGTAAGCATACACATGAGTGTTAGTAAGTCTAGAGTAACCATAAACAGTGTTGAGTCCACTCTAGCTATCTTTAGTAATTTCAGATACTTTTGCTGTTTGATTGCATAAACAAATCTATATAATGACTTAGTAATCATAATTCTTTGTTAGTTCTTAACCCTTGGTTACAAAGGTATATTTAGGAAAGTCCAAAAGAGAGGCAAAGGAAAAAACAACAGCAGTAGAGGAATTTAAAACTTCTGGCACCTATAGCTACAGTAAAAATTAAACATAGTCTAACAACTCCTGGCCAGGTTAATATACATTTTCACAATAAAGACCTCTTTTTGAAACTTGGTTACTATTAGCCATTGCAACACAGCTGACTTGAAACAAAAACAATAAGCACATATTTTGAAAAGCAAGAAAAAACATCCTGAAGAAACAAAGCAATCATCAGAACCAGATTTGGATATGGCATAAATGTTGAAATTATCTCAAGGAATTTGAAATAACTGTGGCGTATTAAGCATTCTAATGGTAAAAGCAGCCAACATTTAAGAACAATTAATGTAAACAGAGTGGTGGAATCAAAAAGAAATGTTGTAAATAAAAAAAAAAAACTGTGACAGTAATATTAAAAATGCCTTTACCAGACCCATCAGGAGACTTGACCAAGGCAAAGATAAAGAGTGACTAAAAAGGAACATACCATCCAAGCAAGGCAGGTTAATATAGGAACCAAGGGAAGGTGGCTAGTCAGAATAAAGCTGTAACAGCTGGGATCCTGCTGGTCAGGACACAGCCCTCAGACTCTGTCCCGAGGGAAAGCAGCTGCTGGAGAACAAAGCTGTAACCTTTACAGCCAAAAAGCCCACCAGGACCCTGTCACGGGGCCCCATTTGAAGCTCCCAAGCTCAAAAGAAGCTTTGGATAACTCTAAACAAAAAGGCCTCCCTATTGGTTCCCTGAAAGCTAACAGGTGAAAGTAGAAAGGAAACCAATCAGGACAGCAAATAGCTGGGATCCCGCCTTAACATGGCAAAGGGGGAGAAGGAAATGCCTTAAAAGACTGACCTGGGGGCCTCAGGTGCGGTTCATCCTGCAGCATGCCTGCACCCTTGTCTCATGTGAGTACTTTTCCTTTTTCTCATTTCTCAAAAAAACCTTTTACTGGCCTCTTTAAACTGGCACATCTCTGAATTCTTTCTTGCAATGAAGCCAAGAACATAGAAACCCAGAGCCTAGAACATTCCTCTAACAGGAACCATGGGATAATTTTTAAAGTTATAATATAAGCATAATTGGAGTACCAGAAGAACAATGAGAGAACATGTAAGAAAGAATTGAAATAATAATGGCCAATAACGTTCTAAAATTACCAAACACCAAACCATAGATACACAAAGCACAGAGCTCACTAAGTAGGATAAATACAAAAACAAAACAAAAGGAAACAAATAGAATAAAATAACACCTAGGAATATCATATACAAACTGTAGCAAACCAAAGGCAAAAAGAAAGAAGCTAGGGGAAATAAAGATAAGGACAGTAGACTTAATCCTACACCGTGCAAGCAAGAGGAGTAGCATTACTAGTTAAATTGTAGAAAGGAAGAAACCACAAGTCTGGACTATATATCCAGAGAAATTATCCTTTCAAAAGTGAAGGAAGGCGGCGGACTTGGCCCAGTGGTTAGGGCGTCTGTCTACCACATGGGAGGTCTGCGGTTCAAACCCGGGCCTCCTTGACCCATGTGGAGCTGGCCCATGTGCAGTGCTGATGCGCGCAAGGAGTGCCCTGCCACGCAGGGGTGTCCCCCGCGTAGGGGAGCCCCACGCGCAAGGAGTATGTCCCGTTAGGAGAGCCGCCCAGTGCGAAAGAAAGTGCAGCCTGCGCAAAAATGGCATCGCCCACACAGAGAGCTGACACAATGAGATGACGCAACAAAAAGAAACACAGATTCCCGTGCCGCTGACAACAACAGAAGCAGACAAAGAAGACGCAGCAAATAGACACAGAGAACAGACAACCGGGGTGAGGGAGGAAGAGGAGAGAAATAAAATAATTAATTAATCCTTTAAAAAAAAAGTGAAGGAAAAATAGAGTTATTCAAATAAATGAAAATTGAGGTAATTTATCATCACTGGGTTTTTCCCTCCTGTAATAAATGTTAAAAGGAGTTCTTCATGCAAAAGAAAATTTAGGTAGGTCAGAAATTTGTATTTAAAAAAAGAAATTTTTGGAAAGGGCATAAGTGAAGATAAAATGGAAACTTTTATTTTCTTACATTTAATTGACCTAAAAGATAATTGTTCAAATCAATAAGAGTATCAATGCATTAGGTGACCAAATCATGTGGATAAGTGAATTGAATGACAACAAAGTTACAATGGAAGGGAGTGAGAAATGGGGAATATTACAAGGTACCTGTGCATACATAAATGGTAGAATGCTATTTTATTCGTCAAAAAGACATATTATTGTTAGCTCAAGACAAAACTTTTAAAAAAATTTTCTTTTTAATATTTCGAACTTCTCCTCCATTGTTAGATCCCATCCAGAATCAAATATTGTGTTTATACAGTTAAATGCAATACTTGATCTTAGATGGGATCTCTTTTTTTTTCTATTAATATGCTTGCATCTCTTGTGTAAATGTGAGAACATTTACACAACATAAATGTTCCCATCCTAATGATTCACAAGAACATTATTCAATGGGATTAATCACAACACTTTCCATTATTAAAACTTTTCCAACTCCCTAAGCAGAAAACTTACACCCCTATTGCATTAACTCCCCATTTCCTCTGACCTCATTTCCTAGCAACCTGTATTCTGATTTCTGTATTTATGAGTTTGTATATTCTTCAATATTTTTTTCATAGTTAACAAAGAGCTTAAATTTAACATTCTAAATCTATACCAATCTTGTTTGCTTTGATACCAGCTTAACTTCAACAGCATACACAAATCATGTTCCTCTATCTCTTCTTCCACCCAGTACATTTATGAGGGATATTCAGCTCCCTTAGCAGAGCTTGGACCAATAATCTACACTGGGAGTAAGGACTGCATCTGCACTGAGCCGGTGAGGGGTCTGGAAGAGACCAGCCAGCATGTCATGAGATCCAATTTGCTTTTAAGTACACTTTTTCTTGATTTGCCCTCTCCTTGTTAATGAACTTTTTTTATGCAGCACTGAGAAAGATGTTTCTGTCAGTTCTTTTTTTTTTTTAAGATTTATTTATTTCTCCCCTCTCTCCCTTATCTGCTCTCTGTGTCCATTTGCTATTTGTTCTTCTGTGTCTTGTATTCTCATTAGGTCTTCTTGTATTCTCATTAGGCAGCTCCATCAACTGATCCTGGGACATTTCAGAGTGGGAGAGAGGCACTCATTCTCTTGCACCACCTCAGCTCCCTGGTCTGCTGTGTCTCTTATTGGCTCTCCTCTGTGTCTCTTTTTGTTGCATCATCTTGCTGTGCCAGCTTTCTGTGTAGGCCAGCACTCCATGGGGACAGCACTCCTGTGTGGCACAGCACTCCTTCATGGGGTAGCTCTCCGCCCAGGCCAGCTCTCCATCCAGACCAGCTCACCACACAGGCCAGCTTGCCTTCACCAGGAGGTCCTGGGTATCAAACCCTGGACCTCCTATATGGTAGGCGGGAACCCAGTTGCTTGAGTCACATCCGCATTCTATTTCTGTTAGTTCTCAATGGTTATTACAAGTTTCTGGATAGAGCGTTTGAAAACATTAATTTTTAAAGGTAATTGGTATAAGACAGAAGATGAATGGAATCATGCAAAATGCTCAGTTAAATCCAGAGAAAGTAGGAAAAAGGGAAAGAATAGAAACACATCAATATAACAGAAAACTATTCCAAACATTATAGATACCAACCCAAATATATCAATAATCATGTGAATGGTCTAAACATTCCCTTTTACCCTAAAAATATAAAAATAGAGCCACATGAAGCAATAAACAAGACCAAACTGCAGGTTGATGAAGGAAACCCAATTTAAATATGGCTTAAAAACAGTAGTTGGTGAAAGATATACCATGCTAACACTAATCAAAAACATAGTAATTTCACTCAGTGACTCTCACTTTCATCACAGAGTTGTGCATTGCCTCAGTAAGTTTTTTGGACATTTTCTTTAATCCAAAAGGAAAAATCCCAACCCCCTATGACTGACCCTTATCATTGATATAATACCTACTTTGACATTTATGCAAGAGTATATCAAGATTGCTTACTATAGTCCATAATTATATTTAATTGTATTTTTTCCATCCAACCTATATTGTTACCACCTTGTGATAGTAACATTCATTTGTTCTAGTTAATATAAGAACTGTGAAGGACTGTGGTTAATAGTACAAATATGAGTGTTCTCTCATGAACTTTTACAAATGTACACTATTAATACATGGTGTTAATAAAAGGGGGGCATATGGAAAAATATACCATATGTAAGCTATGGACCATCGTTAATAATAATATTTTGATGATGTTCTTTCCTGATCTGTAATGTTTGTTACAACAATGCAAGGTGTTGATGTAGGGGTGATATATGAGAATTCTGCACATTAAGCATGATTGTTTTATAAGTTTACAACTTCTTTAATAAAAAGAGTATATTATAAAAAATGAAAAGGGGGAAATTGTATTAATTTCAGAAAAAGCAGTCATCAGAGAAAGCATGATTACTTCAGAGAAATGGATAAAGATAAAGGGGTCAATTATCCAAGAAGATGTAATCCTAAATGTGCATGCCCTAATGATAAAGGAGTCTAACATCAGAATGTCAAAATATATGAGGAGAAAATTAATAGAACTGAAAGGAAAAATAAACCTAACACCTACTTTTAGTAATTAATGGATCAAACAGGCAGAACAACAGTAAGGATAAAGATGACCTGGACAGCACTATCAATAATCTTGATCTAATTGACATTTATATAATCTCTGTGGGAGGAGGGGCACCCGGCTTGCCTCAGTGCAAACAGTGCGGCAAGAGGTGACACCGCCTCTGCCCACTGGGCCTAGACAAGGTGACCACGCCTGACTAGGCCTTTGCTGCTAACGGCTAGCCGGCACCGCCCTCCCCCTTCCTATCTCCCGCCTAGCCCAGCTCTCACTTCCCCTCCCCCCTCCCTTAAACCTAATCTCTTAGTACGCTGTTTGCCCAGCAACAGCTTCAGCCTATCAAGAGTTAGCACATACTCTACTGGCCAATCACTAGCCCAATGCCAGAACATTGCCTTATATGGAAACAGCATTTGCCCTAGCCAATCAGAACCCGCCACACCACTCCCCAATCCTATAAATCTGCATCCCCCTCCGCAATAAACCAGACTTGTGCCATTAGCCTGTCTCCGCGACTTCTTCTTGGGTCGTGCGCCCTCCACGCCTTCGGAGCCCCCGAGGGAAGCCTCAGCGGCCGTATGAGGCTTTCTTCCCCACGCCAGGGACCCCTCTCATCCCACAACGGGACCCCACTCGTCCCTTAACAGGGACCCCGTTTCGTCCCTCAAATCTCCATCTGTTTTACTTTGCCAATGGACTGCCAATGCAAAGTGCCAGAAATGTGTTGGCTTTTATAAAGGGTACTTATTTGAGGTAAAAACTTACAGTTCCAAGGCCATGAAAAGTCCAACTCAGGGCACCATAAGAGATGCTTTCTCGCCCAAGTCAGCTGCCGTGTGTTGAAGCCAGATGGCAGGAGACCTCTGCCTCATCTTTACCTTCCCCTCCAGGTCGTATTGTCTCCTAAAGCTCAGCTGAGGGCAACCAGGCATAGGGTTTTCCAGGACCTTGTCTCAGCCTTGGCTGCTGTGTTTTCTTCATGATTTCAGCTGTAAACTACCATACCAATGGCTTATTTTTCCCTGGGGCCTCATCTGTTTGAGCTTCTCCTTTCTGTCACATGGCAGGATCAAAAATGGCAGAGTTCTGATTTCCTGTGTCTGAGTCTCTGTGTTTCCCTTTAAATTAGACCCAACAAGAAGGCAGAGAGTGACTCCTCATGAATTTTGTCCTATTGACCTAATCTAGTCAAATGGGTTTCATACCCAAGGACTGGATTAGTTTAAAACAATATTTCTCTTTTTGGCATTCATAACATGATTTCAAACTGCCAGATCACCTAACAACAGCAGGACACATTCTGCTTTAACTCACAGGGGAAATTCACCAAGAAAGAATGTGTTCTCATCCATAAAACACACTATAATGAAATGTGTTCTCAAATTGTATAGTATTATAATTAAACTACAAATAAATAACACAAAGATAGCTAGAAAGTTTCCAAATTTGTAGAATTTAAACAGCACATTTACAAATAATACAGGGATCAAAGAAGAAGTTCAATGGACATTAAAATATTTTAAAGTAAATGAAAATTAAAACACAACTTACTGAAATTTGTGGGATGCATCAAAAGCAATGTTTAGAGAATTAAGTACATATATATTAAAAAATAAGCATATCTAAAGTAAGTAACCTAGATTCCATCTGAGGAACCTGGAGAAAAAAGCAAATTAAGCCTAAAATAAGTGGAAGAAAATTAAAAAAAATTAAAGCAGAAATTAATGAAATAAAAATGGGTGACTCTATAAAGAAAATCAATGGGAACAAAAGTTGAAAATATAGAAAATTCTGGTGAAATTCTAGCCAGACAAACACAGGAAATGAGAGATAAGACACAATCACTTGATCACTCAACACTGCTGATCCCATGGATATAAACACGAAAAGAAAAAAAGAAAAAGAAAAACTCTATGCCCACAAATTTATAACCTGGATAAAAGAGACAAATTTCTTGAAAGACAAAAACTATCAAACTTTGAGGAGAAATAGATAACTTTAACAACTCTTTATCTCTTAAATAAATAGAATAAATAATAGCCTTATGAAAAAAGAAATTACCAGACCCAGTTGTTTTTGTCAAGCATTTAAGGAATAAATGATACCAATCTCCACAATACAATAAAACAAAAGCAGAGGGAAAAATTCCTAACTTATTTTATAAGGTCAGCATTATCCTAACATTAAAACAAGGTAAAGACATTTTAGGTAAACTACAGACCAAAATCTCTTATGAAAATCAATGCAAAAATCCTCAGCAAAGACTTTTACACCATCATCTAGTGGAATTTATTGCAGGTATTCCAGGTAGGTACAACATTTGGAGATCAATTTAATCCATCACATGAAAAGGCTAAAGAAGAAAAATTATATGGTCACCTCAACTGATAAGAAAAAGTGTTTGACAAAAAACAGTATACATTAATGATAAAAATACTCAGGAAACTAGAATTGAGGGAGACCCACTCAGCCTGATAAAGAAAGGTTATAAAAAGTCTATAGGCAATAATATCCTCAAAAATGAGAAGCTAGATGCTTTCTCCCTAAGATCCAGAACAAGGTAATGCTGTCTTTCCTCACACATTGGACATGTTCTAAAAGTCCTTGCTAGTCAAAATGGCAAGAACATAAATGAATAATACAATTTGGAAAGGAGGTCATAAAACCACCTTCATTCACGGGTAACATTGTTCTTCTTTATTAGGGAAGTTGTGGTTTATAGAGCAATCATGCAATTATGTATAAAATACAGGATTCCCATATATCACAGTATTATTAACACCGTGCCTTGCTGTGAAACATTTGCTACAATTGATAGCACATTTTTATAATTTGACTGTTATAAAATAGCGGCATAACAGAGTTCACTGCTTGTGTAATGTAGTTCCATGCATTTAAAAAAAAATATTCTGTAAGTTATGACAAATATATAACGGACTGTATCTGTCATTGCAAAGTCATGCAGGACAATTCCAATATCCTTCATATTACCCTTATTATGTCTATTTTTCCCTCTCCCTCCCCTCAGAAACTCCGGTGGTCACTACCTCCATATCAATGATAAAAATTATCAGATATTCAATCTAACATTTCCCCTTTTAATCATATTAACAATATACCACAATGCTGTTAATTGTTAATTACATTTGCAATGTTGTGCTACCATCATCACCATCCATTATCAAACCATGCCCATCATTTTAAATAGAAATCCTGTACATTTCAGGCTTTCAACTCCCTACCCCTTTCCTGTCCCCTGGTAACCTATAGTCTAGATGCTGACTCTATGAATTTGCTTATTCTAATTATTTCAAATCAGTGAGATGATACATTATTTGTTATTTTGTGCCTGTCTTATTTCACTCAGCATGATGTCTTTAAGGACCTTCCAAATCCCAGAAAGTATAAAAAACCTGCAATTAATAAGCAAGTATAAAAAGGTCACAAAATATAAGGTCAATATACAAAACGAATTGCTTTCTTAAACCGGAAATGAACAATTGGAATTTGAAATAAAAAGACATTTACAATGGCACCAAAACAAATGAAATACTTAAGTATAAATCTAAAAAATATAGCAAAGTATCTATACATGGGAAACTATTAAATGGATGAATGAAATCAAAGAAGTTCTAAATAAATGGAGAAATATTTTGCATTCTTAGCTTGTTTGCCAATATTGTTAAGATGTTAGTTCTTCCCAACTTTATCTATATATTCCATGCATTTCCAATAAAGATCCCAGAACACTATTGTATAGATATTGGCAAAGTGATACTAAAGTTTATATGGAATGACAAAAGACCTAGAACTGGCAACAAAATGCTGAACAGGAAGACCAAAGATCGACTACTCAGTGATTGTAATCAAGATAGCATTGCATTGCAGAAGTAAGAGACGCAAAATAAATGAAGCAGAATAGAGATGTCAGAAATACAGTCACAGAAAACAGTCAACTATACTTACCTAGCAGGGGAGATACCATGATCATGAAGGTGGTTTTCTGAGGGTGAAGCTGACCCATGCACTGGGGACGTGCTGACCCCTGCAATTTTCCCACATGGGGAAAACTCAGCTGCACAATTTGTGTTGGTAGGGGGTAACATGCATGCTTGCATCTGATATTTTAAAAAAAGTCATCTATTTTCTTAAAAAATGACAAAGATAATTCAACAGAGAAAGTGTAGACTTTTCAACAAAGGATGGTGAAAGAGTTGGATGGCCCAGTGCAAAAATAAATAAATAAGTAAACAAACCTAGATCAGAATATAAACACTCCACAAAATAATCCCAAAAGGGTAATATATCTAAATGTAAAATTATCAATTTTTCTGGAAAACAACTTAGGAAAAATATAGGAGACTTGAGTTCAGTTATGAGTTTTAGATAAAAGAGCAAAAGTACTTATTTTTCAAGTTAGCAAAGCAGCATTCATTGTTGGTATGTATGGAAAAATGTATAGTCATTTTGGATGACATTCTGATAGTTTCTCACAAAGCTTAACATAGTCTTACCATACAATACAGCAATGATGTTTACAGGTATTTCCCCAACTGACATGAAACTATATGTTGATGCATAAACCTGTAGGGGAATGTAAACTGAGGCTTTATTCATATAACTAAAAACTGGAAGCAAACAAGATGTCTTTCCATAAGTGAATGGATAGAGAAATTGTGATAGATCCATTTAATGAAATACTATATAAGCAATAAGAAGGAATGCATTAACGTGTCAAGTAAAGGCATGATTGAATTTCAAATTTATATTGTTAAGTGAAAAACAATCTGAAAAGACCACAAATGGTAATATTCCACTATTGTGGCATTCTGAAAAGGACAAAACTATAGAGATAATAAGCATGTAAATAATTGCCATGGGTTTAGGTGGTGGGAGCTAGGTGAAGCACAACAGATATTTTTTAGGTCAGTGAAACTATATTTTATGATGCTTTAATGATGGCTACATTACACAATGCATTTGTCAAAAGCCAAAGAACTTGGAAGCACAGAGAGTGGACCTTAATTTGTGCAAATTTAAAAAAAAAAACCTTTTAGGTTTAAAGAGTTCCCAGGTTGAAAAGCAGAATGTGACAAATGAATCTAAATGTATTGTAAAAACAACCTCATGGAAGGGGCAGGAGGAAAGTTGCTGAATTTTGGGAAAGAGCGAAGTCTATAAAATTAAAGGCAAAAGAAACTGCACATAAGGATTGTACTCTAGTTGAACAAGGTATATAGTTTAACTATATACCAAAGGTATATAGTTTAACTATTTTCATTCTGCTGTACAAGTATCCTAGAATTAGACCATTGAGACAGTGGCCACGGTAGTTGCTGAGGGCAGGGAGAGGGAAGAAGAGATATGATGTGAGGGCATTTTCTGGACTTGGAGTTGTCCTAAATGATATTGCAGGGACAGATGCTGGACATAATATAACCTGCCATAATCAACTGAGTGGACTTGGGGAGAGTATAAACTACCATGTAAACTATAATCCATGTGGTGAAGCTGTGCTGTGCCACAATGATGAAAGAGGTTGTCGATGTGGGAGGATTGGGGGAGGAGGGGTGTGGGGTATATGAGAACCTCTTATATTTTTTTAATATAACCTTTTTGTGATCTACGTATCTTTAAAAAAAGACAATTAAAAATAAATTTTTAAAAAAAGATCATGGAAATTAGATGATGAGGCCAGTTTTTCACTGTTGGAGTTTAGAGATAAGCAAGGATGGAGGCTAGATTTGGCAATGGATTAGCATTATAGACAACAACCACATTATGAACTCATGCTTAGTTTATTGTGGATACAGATGCTTACATATAGGAATAATTATGTGAGTGTATACATGGAGGAGTATACACAAATATCTTCTTGCTCTGTTAGGTGAAAGGACGTAGAAATATTGACTTCCCAGTAGCAATCAATACACCTAGTGCTGAAATCTTACATTTTAATATTATTCACCAATAAAAGGAACCAGGATCCTTGAAGAAATGGCTGATTCTAGAAATGCACATGAATGATCTAAAATAATCCTGGAGCTCTTGAGTGCCAGACAGTCAGGAAGTATACAACCCAAGTACAAACACACACAAAATGATGGTGGTATGTCAAAGAAAAAGAGAAGTCAAATGAAAGTGCTTCCACTGACCAAAGATGGAAAAATTTTCACAACAAAATATTGTATTGGAGTATAACCAAAAGTACAAAATAAATATCCATGTCCCATACTGATAAAAATAGATGATTATGTTAATAAATAAAAGGCTAGAGCAGAGAAATCTCCTATACAGAAGAATTCTAAATAATTTATGTAGATAAATTTTCTTCAATGATATGGGACATAAGTCATGATTTCTTAATGTAAGTTGGTCATAGTTATTTATTTCCAGAGAGTACATTTTGGAAATGTACTTTACAGTGAAAAATCTGATACTACCTTAAGTCAGGTGATCAAATTTAACATCAACAGTCATAAGTCACATTTATCATATGAAATCTTTTAAAAAAAATTTTAAAGAAGCTTTAATTACATAAATGTTTCATAAAAAATACAGGCGATTCACATATGTTCCACTCCCTCTCTCTCCCACACTTTTCAACATTAATAACATCTTTTATTAGTGTGGTACATTTCTTACAGATCATGAACACATTTTGAAGCATTGCTACTAACCATGGACTATAGTTTACATTACAGTTTACACTCTGCCCTGCACAATTTTGCAGGCTATGACAAAATGTATAGTGGCCTGTAATTGCCCCTGCAATTTCATGCAGGACATTTTCCAATCTCCTGAAAATGCCCCATATTTCCCCTATTCTTCCCTCTCCCTTTCCTCAGAAACTCTGGTGTCCATTGCCTTTATATTAGTGATAATAGTTCTTCCATTGATAGACTAATAATAAAAGTTTATAACAGAATAATAATGTCTACTTTAGTCCACTATTTATTCCCTAATCTTGAGGGTTTTGGAATGGTTATGCCCACTCTGTTTCTAATTGAGAGAGGACTCAGACCCTATAAGGCAGATGAATATAAGTGTCTTGCTTGCAGTTGCAGATACTCTCTGTTCCTTGGGATGGGTATTATCCATCATCATTTCCTTGTTATTAATAGTTGTCCTGGGTGAGTCCAATGAACTGGAGAGGCAGCTTTGCAACTCTGCTGAGATTTGAGGTCCAGTTGGCACATGAATGGACCAAACCTTTAAATCTCTGGAATACATATTTAACAAGTATAGTGATAATTATAGGTTCAAATAAAAAGGGAAGAAGAGCCATGAATAGGGAAACTATGAATGAGTCTAACTCTGCTACACTAGGGAGCATACATTCCAAAGTAAGGCCCACTGACAGGGTGCCAAATTCCTCAGATTGTCTGCCCTGTCTATGGTGTCTACATTTCTCTAGAATCCTCAGGAGCCCTGCTATTTGAGGCACTGTTTACTGTGGCAGTCAATGAGATCCTGCTGAGACACATGCATAAGCATAACATCTAGAATGACCTCCTGATTCACTTTGAAATCCCCTAGCTGTAAAAACTCATTTGTATTTAATATTTACCCCTTTTGGTCAAGGTCTTTTTCCAGGTGTATTGCTACTTGGTGCTTGGTAATAATCCCTCAGTGCCAAGGAGGCTCATTCCCAAGAGTTATGTCCCATGCTGGGGTGAAGGTGGTGTATTTATATGCTAAAATTGGTTTAGAGAGAGGTCATATTTGAGCAACAAGGAGGCTTTCAGGGGATAACACTTAGGCAATATATAATAGTAGTTTAAGCTTCAATTTCACAAGAAATGGTTCATAAGTACAACCATCAATATCAAGGACCTGGCAAAATAGTCTTTCTTCACTAGGCACTGACCTTTTGCTCACAGGATTCATGCCATTCTGTTAGAAAATGTAGTAAGACTCCCCAGGATGGGAATTCAATATTCTTTTGGTTATTGTGTGGGTCTCCACTGACCAAGACAATGCCCCATGAAACTTGAACATTAACAATTCTAATGCCCTAAAAATGCCCTAAGTTCCATCTATTCTATCCTATGGTAACCACTAAATTTCAATTTTTTAAGAATAAGATTCATAGTTACTTGCAAAAATATTGAGGACTTGACATTTTGGTCTGTTTTCTTTTATTAGGCACTGCATGTATTCTCAAGGGATTCTTGTCCCTCTAATTGAGAACACAGCCTTACTCCCCAGTCTGGGAGTTTAATATTTTCTCATATATTATATGGGTCTCCACCCACTGAGATTTTTTTTTTTTTTTTTTTTTTTTTTTGTATATCCACTTCCTCGTGTGGGACATAGGGATTTTAATAGCACCCACATCACGGGATGGCTTTGAAAACTAAATGATGACTGTGCAATATATCAATTAGCATTATCACAGCTGTTGTTAAGGCTAGGCATTTAGGGCTACAAGTAGGAATAAGATGAAGTCTCCGATGATGAGCTCAAAATCCAAAGTGAAGAAAAGAGAAGCCAGCAGTCCATTGCCATCAGCAGGATGAGTGCTTTGACTACTGTACAATCGGCCACACCAGAGAGGAGAGAGGCAAACGGTAGGATGAGTTTGCCTGCCTTGTCTAATTAACTCTTCTAGGACACAAGGCATGACTCTTCTGCCTGATCATGGCACTGGACAAAGCAAGGATTCCATAGCATTTTTGTTGAATAATCTTGGGAAAGTCATTTATTTCTCTTTTTATGTGCTCTTTACTTCTCCCAGGAGACTGTGTATTAAATAATTATATTTTCACAGGGTAAACATTTTATTTCCAAGAGCGAGAGGTTTTGACTCATCTGACTATACTACAAAATAATAATATTATTAATAGGCCAATGTATAACAGCTTCCACTGAGAGGTCCTTCTCATGTGCACACGCATGCATGCACACACACTCTCACCCCAACTGTCCTCCGAGACCTGAAAAAAGCAGTGAACTAAAGCCAAAAAGTAAAGTGTCAGCCTCAGCTTCACCTCGAGAGTGGGGATAAGAGCTTGTAAACAATCCTTCCCAAGCCTCAGGCTCCTCGTCTGTAAAATGGGTCCACCAGTTTGTGGCTCCCAGCCTGCTGGCCAGAAGCCACCCATCTCAGGGGTTTGTTAGATTCCAGATTCCTGGATTCCAATAGCACTGACTGGCCCAGAACTTCCTAGGGAAGAACCTGGAAGTCCGTGTTTTTAAAATATGGCAAATAAACACAAAATCCACAGAAGCCTGCCCCAGGTGTGCTCTATCCAGCATATCCCTCCACACCCAACGCCCTACACCAGGAACCCCTCTGCCATATTTAATAGAGGGTACTCTTGATACAATGTGATGAGAAGAGCATATTACCATTGTAGTCTTCCTCCACAAAATCTATAATGCAACCTATTCATGAGAAAAGTGTCAGACAAAGCCCAATTGAAAGACAGTCTACAAAATAACTAATAATCTTCAAAACTGTAAAGGTCATAAAAATCAAAGAAAGTTTGACACAATGTCACAGCCAAGTGAAGGATAAATGATGAATAAACATCATGTTGTATCTGGATGGGACCTTGGAATGGAATTAAAGACTTTAGGTAAAATCTAATGAAATCTAAATTATCTTTAGTTAATAATAATATATCCTTATTGGTTCAAGTATTTTGACAAATATATCATAATAATAGAATAGGTTAATAATGGGAAATTGGGTATGAGGTATCTTTACTAACTTCATATATTTTTCTTTTAATATGAAAATATTCTGTAATAAATGCTTATTAAAATATATTATGTACTTCTTTTTTGGAATGTTGAACATATCATCATCTCTCTAAGATTAAAGGGTATACAGTTCTGGGTCTACCTTTTTATATTTTCAGTCTTTTACTTCAGTCCCCTCAACCTTTATACTTTTTACTTTCAATAAACCACCCTCTAAAGACTTTTCTTAAGGTGAATTAAGCAGCTCATCTTCTGTAGCTAAAAAATAATAATAACAGTGGAATATAAAATCCCATTTGTAAAATAATCTCAGTGTCTTAAGAGTGTGAATACTTGGCATGAGTAAGAGTATTTCAAAGTCATGACAAAACTCACTAATCAAACAACTCCCATATATATAATATATATATATGCATTTTTTCAATGAGTCACTACCAGTAAATAAGTATAAAGAAAAATCTATTTTTCTTCCCTGTTCTAAGCAATGAAGAAAATAATGCCAAATTTAGACTTTATTGATAAGTATTTTATTTTATTTTATTTTATTTATTTATTTATTTTTAAAAGATTTATTTATTTATTTAATTTCCCCCCCTCCCCTGGTTGTCTGTTCTTGGTGTCTGTTTGCTGCGTCTTGTTTCTTTGTCCGCTTCTGTTGTCCTCAGCGGCACGGGAAGTGTGGGCGGCGCCATTCCTGGGCAGGCTGCTCTTTCTTTTCACGCTGGGCGGCTCTCCTCACGGGCGCACTCCTTGCACGTGGGGCTCCCCTACGCGGGGGACACCCCTGCATGGCAGGGCACTCCTTGCGCGCATCAGCGCTGCGCATGGCCAGCTCCACACGGGTCAAGGAGGCCCGGGGTTTGAACCGCGGACCTCCCATATGGTAGACGGACGCCCTAACCACTGGGCCAAAGTCCGTTTTCCCCAATTGATAAGTATTTTAAAATCTCAGGGGATCTGCAATCCTTATCAAAATCTCAGCAAATTAGTTTGTGGATATCAACAAACTGATTGTAAAGCTTATTTTTAAAAAAAGGCAAAAGATCCAGAATAACCAAAATATACTAAAGAAAGGCAAAGACAGAACAATGACCCTAATGACTTCCAAACTTACTAAAAAGTACAGTGATCAAGACAGCATGATATTGACGAAAGGACAGACAAATAGATTAATGGAACAGAACAGAGAACAGGGATAAAGAGCCACAAAACATTGTTGAATGTCCTTTAAAAAGGGGGCAAAGATATTTCAATGGAGAAGACAGTCTTTTCAACAAATAGTGCTGGAATAATGACTACTCACACACACACGCAAAGAAAAAGAAACAAGACACAGACCTCATACCTTTCACAAAAATTGATTCAAAATGAATCATAGACAAAAGGTAAAATGTAAAACTTTAAAACTTTTGAAAAAACATATGGGAAATTCTAGGTGACCTTAGGTTTGGTGATGACTTCCTCAGTACAACCCCAAGAGACAATACATGAAAGGAAAAATTCATAAGTTTGTCTTCAATAAAATTATAAACTTCTATTCTGAGAAGGATAATGTTAAGGGAATGAAAAGACAATCCACAGATTGGGAGAAAATATTCACAAAACACATATCTAACAAAGGACTTGTATTTAAATTACACAAAGAATTCTTAAAACCAAATAATAAGAAAACAGTCAACCTAAACAAAAAATGTACAAAAGAAATGAACAGACACCTCATCAAAGAAGATATACAAATGATAAATAAGCATTGAAATCAGACTCAACATTATGTATCATGAAGGAATTACAAATTAGAAAAATAATGAGATAGCATTACACACCTATTAGAATAGCTAAATCCAAAAACCTACACCACACAGTGCTGGTGAGGATGTGGAGCTACAGAACCTCTCATTCATTGCTGGTGGGAATGCAAAACTCTAAACTGCTTTGAAAGGCAGTCTGACAGTTTCTTACAAAGCTAGACATAGACTTACCATGTTATAGAGCAAATGCACTCCTAGGCATTTATCAAAATGAGTTGAAAACTAATGACCACAAAAACAAACAAACAAAAAAACAAGAAACCTGCACATGAATGTTTCAAGCAGCTTTATTCATAATCACCAAAAAATGGAAGTAACAAGAGGCCCTTCCATAGGTGAATGAATAAATAAACTGTGGTGCATCCTCACAATAGAATATTAATCAGCAATAAAAAGAAAAGCACAATCAATCCACCAAAAACATGGAGGAAACTTAAACACATATTGACAAATTGCAAACTGAAAGATACCAGTCTGAAAATGCTACTTACTGTATAATTCCAATTTTATGATATCATGGAAAAGGCAAAGCTATCAAGACAGTAAAAAAAAAAAAATCAGTGGCTACTGCAGGTTTGGGGGAGGGGTAATGGAGTGAAGGGAAGGGATAAATAGGTGGCATACAGAGCATTTTCATTTTTAAAGTAGTCATTATTCTTTTTGATACCACATAATGGGCACAGGTCATTACACATTTGTCAAAACCCATAGAAATATATAGACACAGAGTGAACCCTAATGTAAAATAAGTAAAATACTAATAATGTAACAATATTGGTTCAATTGTAAAAAAAATGTACCATACTCATGCAAGATGGTAGTAATAGGAGAAACTGTGTGTGTGAGTTCTTTGGGGTTGTTGTGTGGAAACTCCCTGTATGCTAGGTGCAATTTTTCTACAAACCTAAAAACTGCTCTAGATATAAAGTTTTCTAAAAAATGAAGTCATTTAATAAATATGAATAAAATAAGTACCATGTGAAAGTTAAAAGATTTAAATTCAATAAAGGTAATAGAAAAAAAAAACTAATAGAATTCTCATGCGATTTTCATATTTATTTTAAAATCATTCTACTTTAAATTTTTATATTTATATTTCAACTAAATATGTTTCAGAAAGCTTTTTAACATTTTATTAAATGATAACTCACATCCTCTTTTCCTTTTTTATGGGTCTACTTATTTCAAATGGCATTACAAATTCTTACTTAACTTTCTAAGGTCCACATTCTAAACATTCTTTGATATATTTTGAATTTTAAACCATATTAATATAATACCTTTTTTGAAATTTTGTTGAGTTTAAATTTAGATAAGTGTAAAAATTCCGATGTTAAACTTATCTAATGAATAAAAGGCCATTATATGTGTAATTTTTTTTTAGAAAACTGTTTTACATGGATCACATAACTCAAGTAATAGAAATAAAAGAATGAAATTCTGCTTTCATTAATTTTACATGTGTATATATTCAACCCTCATTTGCATTTGCTTAAGGAATCCAGAGATCATTGTTTTGGATTATGCCATACACAAAGTAAATGAGCCTCATAATGTAGACCCCAACTGGCATTTCTCCCAGATATTAAAAGAGGATTTTACCAGGGTAAGAACAACAAAACTAGACTCACTATTTGAACTTTATCCATTTTCATAGTGTGTTTCTCTGTAAAGCAAAGACATCCAAAATCTCATCTGTCCAACAGTAATATGAGGGTCAAGAGCAAAATGGGAACCAGAAGGTAAAATACAAAAGCCGAACCTTACCTGTATTTGGAATGAACAAGTCAAAGGAAACTATTCATGCCACAGTGTTTCTGATTTTAACAAATGTAGTAAGCATAAATGTTGCATGTTGGACACTTACCCTGAAACAGAAAGGCCTAAGTAAATATTAAGAAAAAACAAAAGGTGCCATAACATAATTGAGGTAAGATTGCATGCAAATATCAGTATTTGAAGGCACTTAAAATATTTTATTTGATCGCATCAAGATGATAATTAGCTTAGTAGTGAACTTAGGCCACTGAAACTACTGAACTAGTAAATAGATTTAGAAATTGCAAAAGCTATTGATTTATTCAGGTGATGTGTATCTTTTCCTCATTACACACTATAATGATTCTACCAAACAGCAAAGCATGAGCATACTGTTAATTACAAACCTACATGTGTCACAAATGATTGTGCTTTTATTTTTCAAAAGCTCTTTAAACCAGCAGTTCATTAGTATGATATATACATATATATGAATGATATATATCATAATGTTAAAAACATGCCTCCTTAAATTGAGTGCAATTGTTGATTTTCTTCACCCATTTTTTAAAAACTGGGTTGAAAACTAACTTCAGAAGATTTTATTTTCTGGTTAGGATAGAGTAGCTTATATTAGACAAAATCTCTCACCAAGAGACTAAATACAAAGCCTGGATTAAAAATAAAATCAGCTTTTGAAAATATTGGAAGTGTTTAAAGCTTTTGGGACATCAAGGCCTGAAATTCCTGACAGAAGAAAAACTCAATGAGAGGAGCCCAGCATTGCTTGTCTGGGTACTTCTCTTCTTGAAGCCATTGCCAAAGTGTCGCCAACATATGGCCCAGAGCAAAAGTAGAAAGTAGAGGCTCAGAGCTTTCTTAAGAAGCATAGAGCTGTGGAAACAAAATCAAAACAAAGTGAAAAAATAGAGTTCAGGGCTAGTCTAAGATTAAAGGTCCAAGGTCTTAGAACAAAGGCAACAACAGATAGTGAACCTGTATCACAGGTCGGCAAGGTAATTCTGCAAGGTATGAGATGCTGAACAAGCAAGCTGAAAGCAAGAATTAAGAACGTAAATAGAGGAGCAGAGTTCTTGGTGGTCTCAAACAACTTGAGAGATAAAATTTGCTGTTCAGGTACAGTCTAGAAGGAAAATATTCTGGGATTTCAATGGAGACTCATAAAGTTCTCCTATTAGACAAAGTTGAATAAAGTATTAGTGAAAGATAGATAAATAGAAAATATACAAAATGAAACATGAAAAGTGAATACAAATATTGAAATAATGTAAAACATGATACAAAATGAAGAATGGTATCCTTGTAATAGTCCTACAAAAAGAAGAGAAAGAAAAAGAGGCAGTAACTACTATTTGAAGAGATACTTTTGAGAATGTTCTAAAATTGATTTAAAAAACATATAAATTTACAGACAGAAAGGATACATTTAAAAAGTGAAATGTAAGTACACTATTGTAAAATCACTGAAATCCAAAAAGAAATAGAAAAATCTTAGAGAAAACTAGATGCACTGTCTTCAAATTGGCAGCAATATTAATGTCTGATTTATAAACAGAAAGGAAGAAAGAGAGAGCACAATAGGCTATATCTGTTTAAATATCCTGAAAATAAATGCTAATCCATATTTCTATGACCAACTAAAACATTTTAAATGAAAACAAATTAAAAATATTTAAGCAAATAAAAATAGATTTATTAAAAGCCAATTGGCACTAAGAGAAAAGCTAAAGGAAGTTCTTGAGGCAGAAGAAAGCAGTATTCCACGTGAAATTACTAATGTAGGAAGGAATAAAGAAATCTCGAAGGATAAAAATGAAAATCTAATAAAACTGAATATATAAAAGAATAGCATGAATGACTTATATGGGTTAAATTACTTCACAGCAGAAGCCAAAATATGAAGGAGAGAATAATATACCAAGTGCTTTAATGGAAATTCCACAAAAAATTTATTATTTATGTAAAGTGATTTGGCCATTTATTTGACATCAATTGCTTTTTCTGTCAAAAACTCGAGGTCCTATGCATATAATACAAAGTAATGCTTCATCCTAATAATCTTTTTAAAAACATTTCAAGCTACAAGTAGGAATTCAAATTTAAATTAGCATCAGACCCATATGGTGCTATAGATGAAAATAATTCAATTGAAATGACAATCAGATAAATATAACCTTCTATCATGGATGGATAACTTAAGCCATTTTAAGTCAGTGACAATTGCATCATAGATTATCCCTTGCCTGGTGGGATGAAAAGAAACAATTCTTTTATTTATTATTCAAAGAGATATTTCCATAACTTGATTAGAGTAATGATAAGTTGTGAAAAAATGTAGCTGAATAGATGAAATAAGATAACTCTAAAACACTGAGCAAAAGAGAAATGCATGCAAGCACAAAGCATTATGGGACAGAGAAGAAGAGTGCTGATATATTTTAATGGGAAATTTTTCCTTCATTAGTGAAAACTTTTTTTTCAATATTCTTTTATTCATGTTTATAAGTAAATTAAGATCATTCAGTGCTATGTAATTGGAGGTGGAAGATATATGAGGAAAGAGTATCTTTCTCCCTTAAAAGGAGCACTCTAGTAAAATTTGATGCCTGTCATTATCATGCCACAGCTATGTTCATCACTTATAGTCACCATTTTTCCAAATAGATAATGGGAAAGAAGTGAATGTTAGGCAAGTTCTGTCTGACTCTTTCTCCACAGAATAGTTACAATGAGTTACTTCACAGCCAGAAGTGAGGTAAAAGAAATCTTTTTATTTTTAAAGAAGTTTTTGATTACATAAATGTTACATCGAAAATATAGGGAATTCCATACCCCTTCCTCTCCCACACTTTCCTCTCTAACAACATCTTTCATTAGTGTGCTACATTTGTTACAAATGATGAACACATACTGAAGCACTGCTACTAACTGTGGTCTATCGTTTACATTATGATTTACAGTTTGCACCACACAATTTTTAGGTTTTGATGAAATGTATAATGGCTTGTATCTATCACTGTAGTATCATGCAGAAAAAACTTGATTTTAAACAGAGTAGAAACAGCTCTAAAAGATGTTCAAAGTCTAAATTGTGCTTAAGATATTCTTTGTCTGATAAACACTATTCACTGTTTATGTTAATGTAATTTTTGAAAAACATTAATAAGTTTGGAGAATATTTGTTTAACACAGTAACTTAGGTTTGTGAAGCTTCTTTATAAAATAAGAAATGCATTAAGTATTATTAAGTATTCCTTAAAAAGTTTGGACAGTGTTATTTTCATAAATGAATAGAATGGGAAGACAAACTATACTCCAATAATAAAGAGAGTGTGGAAAACTAGTAAGACTTATTAACTGAATCTTATTCATAATCAGAATTTTTTTTTTAAATCAGGAATCAAATACTCATTAGAGAGCTCATCAGATGAGCCATCTTTGATAAATGTGTATTATTTGAGTGAATGAAGAAAAGAGCATTTCTGATAGAGGAACAAACAGAGCCTAGATAAAGAGGTAGAAGATCCAGATCCACACTCAGGGAAAGGAGAGGAGTCTTTTTACATTTTAATTTTAGAGTGAATGAAAAAGAATATAGGTAAATAAATAAAAAATAATGAGATATATATGTCTGAAGTGGTCAAATAGTAAGTCCTATGAAATCATACTGAGATATTTCATTTTAAGTGAAGTATGTATGTGTTTATGAGTGTGTTTGAGTTTTTGGTGATGTGGACATGCTGACATAATCAGATTTAGGAATCAGAAAACTTTTAGTTGGTTGCATTGTGTAGAATAAGTTAGATTCGGTAAATGATAGCAAATATTGTATTTGAAAAAATGCTGAGATAAATAGAGCTGAAGAGTAATTACACTGTTGAATACATTGAAGAGTGGGAGAGGTTAGGGAAGACTGATGATTTCAGTCTAGGGAAAGAAAATACTAAAATAAGGAGGAAAATAGTGCTGGGAAATAATAACTGACTCTTTCACAAAAGAGGTTCCTAAAACTAGATCTTTTTTCTTGTCTTCCTCAGAAAGTATATGAAAAGGTTATGATTTCAAAATTATAATTAAATTTAGTTCTACATAGAATTCTGATGTGGTCTTTAAGTTTTTATCATCAGTGGTTGTGAAAAAGTGTGACCACGGAAACACAAATGTTCATATGCAGAATAGTTTAGTGAAAATAATGCTCACTAAGTTCAAGTTCTGTCAACATCACCTTTGCTAGTTATGATTATATCAGTTAAAAGTCCATTTAGTTGCATGAAAAAGAAAGCAGACTACAGTTGCTTTGCTAATGGGCTTATTTCTTTTCTTGCAAAAAGATGTCCAAAGATAAGTGGTCCATGCTGCAACTACTCAGAGTCATTAAGTACTTTTATATTCCAGCATTCTTACCATCCTGTGCCAGGTACAAGACAACTGCTCTAACTCCTGACATCACTTGGGCCCTCTAGGTGGGAAAAAGGTGAAGATTAAAAGCAAAAGGTGAATCATTGGAATCTATGCTTTTTTGAGGAAAACAATAAAGTTTCATACAGTATTATCTCTATCCAGGAGATATCTGTTCACATATCATTGGCCATAACTGTATCACAGTGTTACACTCTCAGCAGGTTATTGTGAGTATATGTATATTTTAATGAGACATAGGGATAGCCAAATAAAATTGTATTCTATTAAAAAGGAAGGAAGGGAGTTTCCATCTACCTTGACTGACTCTGGTACCCTGCTGAGGCATGCATAAGCATCACCCCCTGATGACCTTCCAACTCTTTTTTGGAGACTCTTAGCCATATAAACTAACTTGTCCTTTCCATTTCCCCCTTTTTATCCAAAATCAAAAAACAATTTTTAACACCTGATATTACATGTAGGCTGAGATATTCTTCTGGTCTGAGTGGACTTCTTTGTTCATGGTCTTTATGTAGTTACAGCATCAGCTGGTGCCAGGGAGGCTCATCCCCAGGAGTCATGTCCCATACTGCGGGGGAGGCAATGCATCTACATGCTGAGTTTGGCCTAGAAAGTGGCCACATTTGAGCAACATGGAGGCACTCAGGCAGTAACTCTTAGGCACCCCACAGCTGTACTCAGGAGAGCTGAATCTCTGAATTGTCTATGTGATGGCCAGGCCTTGGGCCTCAGCAGACTTGCAGCTCCTACCCTCTGGTTTCTTGGACTTACCCTGGCAAGCTGACAGGGAGGTGAAGAGGGTCAACCACCACACCAGGGTGACAAGAGTGCCTACAGCTGCAAGCAGGAGAATTGCATCCATCATCCATGTGGAATCTAAACCCCCTCTTGATGTAGAGGGGGACTGGACATAGCCATCCCAGGTCCACAAGATGGAGGAATAGAGTATAGATTAGAGTGGACTTACTGGTGTTCTGCTGGGGAACTATTGTGATTAGTAAGGGAAGAAATTGTAGTAGTGATGTGGAGAGGGTGGCCACAGTGGCTGCTGATGGTCAGGAGAGGGAAGAAGAGATGTGGGGTGAGGACATTTTCAGGATTTGTAGTTGTCCTAGGTGGTGCTGCAGGGATGGATGCTGGACATTGTGTGTCCTGTTGTGGCCCACTGGGTGAACTGGAAGAGAGTGTGGACTACAATGTGGACCACTGTCCATGTGCTGCAGTGGTTCTCCAGAATGTATTCACTGGGTGCAGTGGATGTGCCACAATGATGGAAGAGTTTGTTGATGTGGGAGGGGTGGGGTGGGGGGTATATGGGGACCTCATATTTTTTTAATGTAACATTTACAAGAAAATAAAGAAGAAAAAAAAGGAAGGGAGGGAGGGAGGGAAGAAAGGAGGGAGAGAGGAAGGAAGGATGGAGGGAGGAAAGATGAGTGGATAGTGAATAGCCATCTAAGAATATTTGTCCTGGTAATCTTATTTTATCCTTTCAAAAATGAAGGAATTGCATGATGTGTAAGGCCCTGGACAACTCTGAAAATCTGTAATTGTTTATCAACTGAAAAGAATTTGACCAATTTATTTGGGCAGCAGTTATATTTCATATCATATTCATAATGCAAAGTCAATTGCTTGGTTGTAAAGGGCACAATCCTCAGAATTATGTTTGTGATTATGATAGAATGTTTCATTATGACTCAAAGTTTCTCCCTCATCAGAATAAGCAATATCTCTGAACACTGTGAAAGCTAATGCCAGAAATGAGTTAATTAGACATTTTACTTTTTATATTGTTTACTTCAGATCTAAAGGATGCTTGCATTTCAAAGTAGCAGGAATGCAATTTCATGGTATTCTGCTTAAGTGACTAAGAGATATATACTAACTGCCTAAAGTTTGATTATTTTAATGATTTTAAGTCTACTGAAACTCAAATACAGATTTGTGATTTTCTAACCAATATAATTGTTCCAGAATGAAGACTCTAATCAGAACATTAAATTATAAATTTGCTCGTCAAAATGAATTTGAAGACCACAGAGAAGATAATTTTAGTAAAACAATGTAAAGTCTTTAAAAGTTTTATACATAATTCATGATTAGTAAATCAGGCATAGAATAAACTATTACGGCATCTAAACCTAATTACCAAATAACCTGAGGTTATTGGTAAGGCTAATTTAAGCTTTTAATCAAATATTCACTAAGAATACATTTAGGTTATGACAGAATAATTAGTTGATTGAAATTTTCATTTTTAAAAAGTGATATCTTTGTCATTATATAAACACAAGCCCTAAATTGAAATTCTGATGCTGACTTAGAGCAAAATATTGAATTTTGAAGCTCTATACTATTAATATGTTTTAAGTTAATAGAATGGTGTATTATCTTTGAGTAATTTTTAAAATCACAGTTAAAAACTCATTCTTGCTTTAAATTCATTCAATAATTCATTTATCAGATATGGTAAGGATTTTTCTTTATTAATAAGCTATACAAACAGTTATTTTGCAAAAGAAATGCAATGTCATCTATTACATAAAAACTACTCTGGAATTTAATATTTTTGTATGCTTGAATAGTTAACATATACATATTTTATAATTTTGAGTTGTAAATTATTTTAGAAATTAATACTTGATAAGAAAATATAGATATTTAAAAATTGACTGTGGTCTTCTACTCCTAGGAAATGAAGACAAAGTAATTCATAACACTTTCCCATTGAGAATAATTAGAACAGCTGGAAAAATATTAAATATCATCTACTTTAGTGCATTAGATTGCCTATAAAAAAGCAAAGAATTTCTGCACTAGTAGTTGGAGGAAGGCTGAGGCCAAGGGAGACAAAAAGGATTTTGAAATTATTTTAATCCTGGGAGCATTTTATAATTCTTTTTAGGCAGGCTGAGAAGTCAGCTGTATGGCTAATGATGAAATAATTGACCACAAGGGCCTGTGGAGTGGAGATGCTTTATTGAAAAGGTTTCACATTGCGTTGGGACTCTGAAACTATGCACACAACAGGGTAAAGCAAATTGGAAGTACATAGATCCAAACAAGACCTGAAACTCAGTTTTTAATAATCTTAATCCCTAACATTAAAGTTATATCATATTGATAGGGTTAAGAGCAATGGACAGAATCAAACAAAGTCCTCTCTGGATGAATAGAATATTGGTATGAGATCTCAAATTGTTTCCACAAATAATCCTGTTGTTTCCAGCAGGTAATCAAATTTAACTGGTATACTCAGAGATAACATTGTAGGAACAAAATTATACAGAAGAAATAACAGACAATATAAACCAAATTACAGGTACTTTGATTATTATGAATATCATAAGAGACCTCACTATTACTCTGATTTTTTTGTACAAGGAAATAAAAGACAAGGATGAATTTTGGTAAAGAACCCAAATAAACTGGAGTTAAATTATTTAAGAACCACAATTAAAGACTCAATAGAAAGGTATATTCAACATAGTTGAAAATAAAATTAGTGAACAGAAAGATAGATCAAATATTCAAAATCAAAAGTGGAGACAAAAATATGATGCATTAGTTCTAGAGAATGGTTATGAAGCATAGAAGAAAAAAAGAGATAGACTGGAACAAAAGTAGTATTTGAAGAGATAAAGGAAGAAAACATTCCAGTATTGACAAAAATCAAGCAGCTACTATTTAAAGAAGTTCATTGAATCACAAAAAGCATAAATAAAAAGAAATTATGTCTAGGATACTACTAGAAGACAAAAATGAGAAAATCTTATTAAATTAAGGCTACTTTTTAAAAATGCAATGCTATTCAATGTAATGATACCTTTAAATTTTTTAAAAGAAAATAACTGCTGGCTTAGAATTTTTTTGAATGTAAAAATGTTTCTTCAAGAAAGAGAATATTGAAATTTTCAGGGTGTGAAAATCTGAAAGAATGTGCCATAATGAGGTATGCATTACTTTAATGTTAAAGAATGTCTTCAAGGAGAAAGAAAAAATATTCTAAAGGAAGATAGGAGATACAGGAAGAAACAATAAAAAATAAAGAGAAATGTTACACATACATCATAACCTAAATGAATATTAAATAAATGAAACATAAGAACATATACAAATATATGTCAGTAAAAACAATAACATATAAATTGGAATTGGGTCAATTGAATTAAATTGCCTTAAGATCTACACATGTCTGAGAAGAGGGTAAAAATATCAATTAACATTAGACTTAGTTAAAAATGCAAACTATAATCTCTATGGTAACAAAAAACTAGAAGCGTGAACCAAAAAGAAAAACTATAATAAGATGAGATATTTAAACTGAAAAAAACTTAAGACTTTACTTTGAAACTCAATAGACTCATCTCTCAATTAAAAGACAAAAATTGCGATACTGAATTTTAAAAAAACCTATGTCATGTACTAGAAAGTATCTAAAATATAATGATAAAGTCGAGTTAAAAAGAAAAGATAAGATTAATCCATACTAGAAGCAGGAAAAATGGGGAGAGTGAGATTTGAGTTATGTTTTGAATGATGATTAGAATTTCAACATTGGAGTAACTGATAATCTTGAGTAAATATCAGGAATTTATGCAAAAGAGCAAACATTCTATGCCTTTTAATATAATAACTTTCTAAAGTGCAGAAAGACCTTAATTTGCACTTTAAAGTATCCAATGCACACTTAAAAATGAAGAAAAGATAATTATATAAATACATAGTATATTTTATGCAAACATTTTGAAATTCATATAGTTAATAGTGAAAAAAAATATTTTTACCTATAAAGAATAATCATGTTGGATAGCAAACAGGTTAGCCAAAATTCTGTTCAAGGGAAAAATTATATTATTAATTTATTTCACTATAATGCGAGAAAAGCTAAACTAAACACTCAACTAGAAAATTTAGAAAAATGTACATGTAGAAGCTGTTGAAAGAAGAATATAGTTAATAAAACCTAACATGTTAACAAAAAATGAAAAAATCAAATTGGTAACAAATCTAAAAGAGGTTATTTTCACTTGTGAGCAAATGTATATAGACAGCATTATCAGTGTTAATGAGCCTGTTGGAAAAAGTAGCCTTCTCATCCTTTAGTCTCTGTACAACATTTCTAAAAACAATTATATAAAGTACAGCAAAGACATTTATGATGTACTATCCTTTGATTCAGAAATCCCATTTCTAACCTAAGAAAATAATAAATATATGGATCAAATGTATATATTTAAAGTCTTATGTTGGCCGCCGCTGCGGCACTGCAGGCGGGTCACTGCAGGCGAGTCGCTGCCGGGGATCGGGCCTACGCCACGGCCGGACCGGGGCGGCAGCGGGCGGCTCAAGGCTTGGGGGACGCGTGGTTCGATGAAAGAAAAACCACGGAGACGGGGTCTATGCGCAGGTCTGACTTTATTCGGGAAGTACATGAGGTTTTATAGTGTCATGGAGGCGGGGAGGCTGTGGGAGGGGCATGTCCGCGGGGCAGCCGAGGATTGGTTGCAGAGGCAAGGGCGGACCTGCGGTTTATGACGCAAGCCATTGATGGCAGAGGGGGGTTGCCTCCGAGGCTGTGCCGGGGCGGACCCAGGACGAGGGCGATTGGAATGAGGCGGGGAGAACAGCGATCGGCTGGGAGGGGGAAGACAACAGTGGCTGGGAGGAGGGGCGGAGGGAGGCAGCAGCACAAACTGCTGCTGAGAAGGGCCATAATGCAGAGGGGTTACGAGGAACAGGCGGGCAAAGTGTAAGGAAGCGAAAGGCAGGGTGGGAGCAGGGGACAATTGTTCCCTCTTTCGAAAATAAGAACGCACAGGTTTTGCGGGATTGACATTTTGTGGGGAGGAAAGATGAGGGGGGGTGAGAGGAGGGGAAATAGGAGAGAAAGGAATGAGGAGGGGCTACCGGCAGGGGGCGTGGGGGCACGAGGGGGGCGTGAGCAGAGGGGAGGGCGGCTGAAATGCCCGATTTCCCATGCGGAGGGCAGAGAACCCGTACCCGCAGCTCGAGGCGACCACGATGGGCCCTATCGATGGCCGCCTCCTGCCACCTCCGTGAGCCACACCTGGGCGTGCCGGGCCTCCTCGGGAAGGGGATGGCTTTGGGAGAGGACTAGGACAGCTGTGGAAAGGTTGGTGACGAACTGCAAGGCGTGGAGGGGAATAGGGATGGAAACATTTGGCAACGACGAGGAGACAGGAAGGGCGAGGGGGTCGCAGCTTTCTGGGAGGAAGTCGCAGTTGGGGGAGTACATGGTGGGGAAGGTGGGGGAGTGAGGGGAGAGAAAGAGGAAACCAGGCGGTTGAAGAAGGGCGGCCCAAAGGGGTGTGGCCTGGGCTGAGGAGGCTAAGGAGAGCATAATGATGAGAAGGTGTAGGAGGCAGGGGGTGGTAGGAGGGCGCCGGGCAGGGGAGGCGCGAGCACGACGGAGAAGCTGGAGAATTTGCTGCTCGATGGAGGCATCTTCAAGGGAGAAATGGCTCAAGCGGCGGACAAGAAGACGACGTCGACGTCGCTCGCGGCGGGAGAGAGCTGGAGTGGTCCCTGCGGGTGATGGCGCAGGAGGGGCAGACTCAGGTGGGCTCGACTGGGCAACTGGAGGTGTCATCTGCAACGACAAGAGGAGAAAGACCTCACGGGGGGGGGGTGAGATGCGGAGAAGGGCCATCATTACGGCAGGGGGGAGTCATCAGGGGGAGGGGGGTCGGGAGGTGGAAGATCGGCAGGGCCGTGTGGGGTGAAGGGCTTGACAAGACGAGCAGGGATCCAGACAGGCTGGGGTGCGGATTCCGGGAAGACGCAGGCAAATCCTCGCCCTTGGGTGAGAAGGGGCGCTGGTCCAGTCCACTTGCTAGTGAGAGGGTCACGCCAGAGGACGAGAGGGGCTGGAGTGGGCCGGTAAGAGGGCCCCCAGTGCTTGTGGACGGGCGAAAGCCCCTCAGAGTCAAAGGTCATCAGGTTGTGCTGGATGAGCACTTGCGTGACTGTTTCACGTGGGGTGAGGCGGGGTTGAGTCTCTCTAGTCTTCTGGACGAGGATCTTGAGGTTTTGGTGAATTCTTTCAACAAGCCCTTGGCCTTGCGGGTTGTATGCGATGCCGAAGTGGTGGGTGATGTTGTAGAGCTTCACAAACTCGGCAAAGGCGGCGCTGCGATAGGCGGGGCCATTATCTGTCTTTATGTCCCAGGGGACTCCCATGAAGAGGATGGCTTCCCGGAGCGCTTGAGTGGCATACTTGGCAGACTCTCCCGGGAGGGCAACGGCGTAGCAGAGGTGCGAAAACGTATCGATGGCAACATGAAGGAACTTCCATCGGCCAAAGGAAGCGACATGTGTGACATCTAATTGCCATCTAGAGTTGGGCCGCAATCTGCGCGGGTTGACACCCTGGGGCTGGAGTGGCCCCAGGGGCAGCAAAGGTGCACAGGAGCGGCATGCATGCACCAGATGTTTGCATGTCTCGATGGGAAGTTCTGGGAGGAGTCGATGGAGGGCGGGCGCACCAAGATGGAAGCGCGCATGCAAGGTCTTTGCCTGGTTGATAATGTCTCCTACGGCAGCTGCGGGGCTAAGGGCATTGATGGAAGCACCTTGGGCGGCCTGGTCAGCGAGATGGTTGCCGTGAGCCAAGGGGCCTGGGAGGCCTGAGTGGCTCCTAACATGGGCAATGAACCAGGGTTGTCGCCGCCTCTCTAAGAGGAGTTGAAGGTCAGCTAAGGCCAGGTTGATGTCCCGGTTGCCGATGCTAGCAGGCGGCAGGAAGGCCGCAAAGGCAAGGATACGAGAGACCTGCAGGCAGTAGAGACTGTCCGTGAAGATATTTACTGGCTGGTCCTGGAGGTATTGGAGAGCCAGAGTGACGGCTTTCAATTCGGCCACTTGGACAGAGCTGCTATGTCGGCGGGTGTGGCAGAGGGGTTGTGTGGAGTTTGGCTTGTAGAGGACTATAGCAAGGCAGTGCTTGGAGGCGTCAGTGAAGGCGATGGCGGCGTTGGGGAGTGGCTTGGAGGACGGGAACGGGAAATGGTCAGGAGCTGCGACGGGGAGCGTGCTGAGGCCTTGTATGAGGCGGTGCTGGGGGAAGTGATTATCGAATGGGCCGGAGAATAGGAGGAACAGTGCCTGCATATCTATGGAGTCCTTTAGCAAGTGAGTGACCTGCTGAGTTGTAAGGGGCCAAATGATGACATCTGGATGACGCCCGTAATGGTGGGTGGAGCGCTCAACAAGGGCGATGGCGAGCTGCGCGAACAGGACGGATTGGGGGGTGATTTTGCGAAGCTTGCTTTTGGCTAAATGGACCCACAGGAGTGGACCGTCCTGCCAGATGAGGCCAGTGGGGGTCCCACGGGTGGGAAGGACAAGTCCTGCAAATGGCTTGTCTGGGTCTATTCGCTGGAGCAAGCAGTCCATTAGGGCAGAGTTGACACAGCTCAGGGCGCACTCTGCTTCATACGACAGGGTGACCCTCTTTGTGGGTGCCTGTGATGGTGGGCCAGTGGTCTGAAGGAGCTGGAACAGAGGCTGCAGCTGATGTGTGGTGACTGGCAGCGACGGGCGCAGCCAGTTGAGCTGGCCACAAAGCTGTTGGAGATCATGGAGCGTCATGGTTTTGGGGACGTTTATAAGCGGCGCCATGGGCGTGACCGTTTCCGAGATTTCAAAGCCCAAGAATTGAAATGGTGGGTGGAAAACTGCTTTCTCTATGTTGATCTGAAGACCGATATCTTTCAGATTGGAGAGAAGACTGGCAACTATAGCTTGTAGTTTTGGCTCGCTCGGATGGGCTACAAGGATGTCATCCATGTAATGCACGATAGTGGCCTCGGAGGTTAAGGGCTCAATAGCAGTAGCCACAAACAGCTGGCAGATGGCAGGGCTGTTCTTCATGCCTTGGGGGAGGACTTTCCACTGATACCGTTTGGCAGGCCGGTGGTGGTTGGGCTGGGGAACAGTAAAGGCGAACCGTGGGCGGTCATCCGGATGCAGGGGGATAGAGAAGAAGCAGTCCTTGATGTCGAGGACTGCCACATACCAATCTCGCGGAAAGGCTGACGGGTGAGGCATGTCGGGCTGAGGAGAGCCCATGGGTTTGATGTGCTTGTTAACCTCTCGCAGGTCGTGGAGGAGGCGTGGCTTGCCAGATTTTTTGATGATGAAAAAAATGGGAGTATTGTATGGACTGGTGGAGGGCTCAACATGGCCAGCACGGAGCTGCTCTTCCACGAGGTCCTGAAGAATAGCTAATTTCGGGGCAGTCATAGGCCATTGCTCCACCCAAATGGGTTCCTCTGTGTCCCATTGCAGAGGAACGGGTGCTGGAGGTCGAACGCGAGCAACGGCCAAAACTATTGGGGGGGCAGCGATGGCTGCGAAGTAAAAAGAACGGCGCCTGACTGGTGAAGAATGTCGCGCCCCCAAAGGACTTGCTTGATATCCCTGAGAACCAGGGGACGGAAGAACCCTGACCGTCCATCGGTGTCATGCCAGGCAAGATCTTCAGCCGCCTGTTGCGAGGAGGACTGGCCTGTGGCGCCTATGATGACGGGTCCGGCTGTGAGTGGGAAGTCACGAGCTTGGGAAAGTGGGATGCAGGAGATTTCGGCGCCGGTGTCAAGAAGGCCGTCCATCCACTTTCCATTGACCTTGATGGTGAGGCGCGGCTGCGAAGCGGGCGACATGGGAACGGACCAGTGGATGCCTACGGGCGGGGCTGGCGCGGGGTGATTGGAGCCTCTTGGTGGCGGGGCTGAGGCTTGCCCCGCTGCCCGTTTAAAGGCTGTCTCGGAACACGGCAATCGCGGGCCCAATGATACCCTTTTCCACAGCGCGGGCAGGGGGTGGAGGGCGGCCGGGCGGCAGGAACAGGGCGCGGTGGTGGCACCATAGGCTGGACTACGGGTTGCGGCGGAGCCGGAAGGTTGGGGCACTCACGAGCGAAGTGGCCCAATTCGCCGCAGCGGAAGCAGGTGTTGGTTGTTTGAACTGCCGCGACAATAGCCGCTGCAAGCGCAGATGCTTGCCCAGAAACTCCGGAGCATGCGAGGACCCAATCTTGGAGCAGCTTGTCACGAAGGGGACGAATGATGGCTTTGCAAGCTGGGTTAGCCCCCTCCTGCAGGATGTCCTTAACGAAGGACTCGCGGGCTGCGTTGCCGACAACTCGCCTCTCTGCAGCGGCCTGCACACGAGCTACGAACTCATTAAACGGCTCCTCGGGTTTTTGGAAAAGCTTCACGAGGGGCTCTGGGGCGGCCGCGGCGCACGAACGGAAGGCTCGAAAAACACAGTCACGGAGCTGGATGAAAAACCCAGGCGGGGTGGCAGTGTAGGCGCTGGGATCGCCGTAAGGGCCGAACCCGAGAAATGCGTCTGCAGGGTAATGCACACCCTGACGAGCATTGTCGGCAATCTGACTGTCGATCAGGACACCGAGATGGGCTCGCCAGTCAATGAATTGCCCCGGGGAGAGAACCGCTCGGGCTAGAGAGATCCAGTCGTAAGGGATGCAGCGAGGGATGGTCATACGCTCGAGAATGTCTTGGGCATGAGGGCTGGCAAGGCCATCCTCTTTGATCGCGTTGCGGAGCATTTGGATGTCTTTGGGAGAGAAGGGGACCCACGCTTGTGGGTTCTGCGGAGTGCGAGCGGGATTGAGGGGGAACATCTGAGCCAGAGGCGGAGTGGGGGAGGTGAGAAAGGCGGTGTCCTACGCTGGTGGAGGAGGATTCCCGATGCTCCCGCTATTGCTGGAGCAGGCGGGAGGTGAAGCGGGCCATGGAGGTGAGGCATGGGCGGTGCCACCGGGCGCCGGCCAGGAGGGCGCGGCGGCAACGGTGTTCCTGATTGGCCAAGATGGCGGCACTGTGACGTCACGCCTGACATCACTTCTGGCCTCGGGCCAAGATGGCGGAGTGGCCACGTCATTTCCAGGTACAGGCCAAGATGGCACCGGAGGCTCTGCCGGTTTAGCCGAAAATGGCGATCGGCAGGCATCCGGGACGGGACCGGATGGCGACGAGACAGGAAGAGGTGGGTAAAGGCGGGAAGAGGGCGCCGAGGAAGAAGAAGGAGGAGGTGCGCCATGTTGGCATTGTTTGCAGGACGCGGTGTGGGGGGGAGAAGGCGGGGGTCGCCATGTTGGTTGGGGTCCGGATCGGAGGCTGTGGGGGGATCCAGTTCGAGCGCGGCCTCTAGCTGGGCGGACAGAGAACGAGCATCGTCGTCTCCATCAGGATCGCAGGTGAGAGGGTGGCTAGGCTCACAGGCAAGAGCAGAGGCAGGGGAGGGCACACCTTGGAGACAGGCGCGGATAGCGACGAGGGTCGGGATAAGGCCGGGGGGAAACTGCTTGCGATCGTGCTCCATAGCGGACGTCACCCGCTGAATTAGACGTTCATAGGTCTCTGGGCTCCAGAGAGCACAGGTGGTGAGCCAAGGATTAAGGGGTAGGAGAAGGTCCCAGTACCGCTGTAGCTGACGGAGAGAGACCTTCACGTGGTGAGTCTCTAAAAGGGCCGCGAGCAAACGGACTTGAGGAACCTGACGGGATGAGAGGGAGGCCCCCATCGCGGCAAAGGGCTCAGGAGGGGGGTGAAGGGAGCAACGCCGGAGAGTCCCTACCTTGAGCGGCGGCACGGGAGGACGGCGATGGGTCCCGTGCGAGGGGTCAGCAGCGGGCTGGCCAGACAAGGGGCCGTAGCTGGGGTCCCTGTTCGGGCGCCACCTGTTGGCCTCCGCTGCGGCACTGCAGGCGGGTCACTGCAGGCGAGTCGCTGCCGGGGATTGGGCCTACGCCACGGCCGGACCGGGGCGGCAGCGGGCGGCTCAAGGCTTGGGGGACGCGTGGTTCGATGAAAGAAAAACCACGGAGACGGGGTCTATGCGCAGGTCTGACTTTATTCGGGAAGTACATGAGGTTTTATAGTGTCATGGAGGCGGGGAGGCTGTGGGAGGGGCATGTCCGCGGGGCAGCCGAGGATTGGTTGCAGAGGCAAGGGCGGACCTGCGGTTTATGACGCAAGCCATTGATGGCAGAGGGGGGTTGCCTCCGAGGCTGTGCCGGGGCGGACCCAGGACGAGGGCGATTGGAATGAGGCGGGGAGAACAGCGATCGGCTGGGAGGGGGAAGACAACAGTGGCTGGGAGGAGGGGCGGAGGGAGGCAGCAGCACAAACTGCTGCTGAGAAGGGCCATAATGCAGAGGGGTTACGAGGAACAGGCGGGCAAAGTGTAAGGAAGCGAAAGGCAGGGTGGGAGCAGGGGACAGTCTTATATTTGATTCATGATAGTCCGTTAACTGTTTCACAGTAAACAATTGTGTAGTAAATTATAATGGTAAAAATATATTGGAATATAATGAACTTATGGAAACTCACAATAAAGGTATATATTGATGTATAAAAATATTCAGATATTTTTCCAAGTGCAAAGAAGCTACAGCTTTGAAAGCCTTCTATGATACCATATTTACCACTGAGAGAGAAGGAGGGAAGTAAAGAGAGAGAGAGACAAAGAACTATTTAAATATATACCAATGTATTTATGATATTGTCCTTGGTCTCTGTGGTGTTATAATACAGCGAGCATGTGATTTTAGCAAATTTAGAAGTTTCTTGTGATTCATTTCTGAGGATGCCCTGTGCTAAGGAAGGTCAGGTTAGGGGCAGACATTTAAAAAACCTGCCAGTCTTCCAATGTGGCAGTACATTTGCATTTCCACAAGCAATAAAGGAGATTTCCTGTTTATCCACATTTTCATTTGCATTTGGTGGTGTATGAATTTTAACCACTCTAATAGGTGTATTTCATTGTATTTTTTTCAATAAAAATATTTATTGAAGTATATAATTCATACTTGAGCATATATAAAAAATAAGTATATAGTAAAAGTTTATGCACTTGCAAAACAAAAATGCATATCATAATACAGGGCTCCCATCCATCATCCCACCACCAACATCTTGTATTATTGTGAAATATTTGTTATAAACTGTGAAAGAACATCTTCAAAATTTTACTACTAACTATAAGTCTGTATCTTTATAAAAAAAAATTCTTATATTTATTCTATTAATCACACTCTTCGTCCACCACAGAAATCACTGTTATACATACCCTAGATTACTCTCTAGCTTCCTTTCAATTGACATATATGTCCACAGACTTCCTTAATGACATCTGGTATTGAGTATCTTTTCAGATGCTTATCTGCTACCCACATATCTTTTTTAGTGATACATCTCTTCTGATCTTCTGGCCATTTTGTAATTGGATAGTTTATTTTCTTTTTGTCATTTTAAGATTTTGTATAATTTTGTATACAAATCCTTTATCAGATTTGCTTTACAAATATTTTATCCCAGTCTTTGATCTGTCTTTTCTTTTTCATAACAGTGACTTTAACAGATAAAAGTTTTTAATCTTAATGCTGTCCAACTTATTTTTCTCTTTCACCTATTGTGCTCTTGGTTGTGTCTTAAATAGTAACTGCCAATCCCTAGTTGACCTAGATCCTCTCCTGTATTTCAAGAAGTTGTAAAGTCATTTTACAGTTAAGCCTCTGATATACTTTTAGTTAAACTTTGTGAATTTTATAAGTTCTGTGTATGAATTCATGGTTTCGCATGTGTATGTCTAGGTGTTCCAGCTCCATTTGTTGAATTGCCTTGCTCCTTTGTCAAAGATCATTTGACATTATTTATGTGGGTCTGTTTCTGGACTCTTTATTCCATTGATCTATTTGCTTATTCCTCCAAGGATACCACATTGTTTTGGTCACTGTAGTTATATATCAAGTCTCCAAGTTAGGTAGTAGGCTTTGTTTTTCAGTATATTTTTGGCTATTCTGGGTCTTTTGATTTCCATGTAAATTTTAAAACCAGTTTGTTGATATCCTCAAAAAATTAAAAATAAAACTTGATGAGATTTTGACTGGAATTGCATTGAATCTACTGATTAAGTTTGGAAGAATTGGCTTCATTATAATATTGAGTCTTCCTATTCATGAACATGGAATACCTCTCCAATTATTTAGATCTTCGCTGCTGTCTTTAAACAGAGTTTTATTGTTTTCATCACATAGATCTTATATATTTTGTTAGATTCATACCTAATTCATTTTTGGTGCCAATGTAAGTGGCATTGTGTTTTTATTTTCAAATTCTAATTGTTCCCTGCTAGTTTATAGCATTTATTGAATCTTCACTTTGAGATATTCATGGAGAAGAGTGTTTTGTAATATATTATCATCATCTCATTTAAACCATAGACAACTATAGTATATGCACTATTAGGAACATTTTACAAATAAGAAAATTAGGTATTAGGATGACTAACCAATTTTGTATCAGTCCTAGGAATATCCACCAGTGTTCTTTAATGAGCAAATACCAGCTTGTGAGATGCAAGTGTTACATTTCCAGCAATTTTGTGAGCAAGTTATTAAACTGCCAGTAGTTTGAAAATGGCTATGTTTGCACTTGTGCCAAATGCTACAAATCAGGGCTTTCTTTTTTCAGAGAGCTGTTCTAACAATATACCCCTCAATGTCCCTCAGCCAGCTTCTATAAAATTAGGATCATATTCTTATCTCTTTTATTCAAGAATCCATGCATTTGATGTCCATGCAGTAGATTTCCATCATGGCACTTCTTCTCAAGAATTTCTTAGAGTATATTAATATAGCATTAGTAAGGCTAATAAAACTTAAATTATATCTTATAGTGATTTATAGTAAATCATGCTTACATTTATTAAATTAGTGATCCTTGAAGTCAAAGTGGACAATGTGTCCTTTATTTTATAGCCAATGGGGAGTTTTTATGCAGAACAGGCCCATCATCAGAACTATTTTTAGCTTTCTAACATATTCTCTGGCAGTAAGGTGAAAAGTGGTTTTCTTCAGCAGCAGGAAATAAGAAGGCTATCAAACTAGGAGAGGTAACGAGGCCCTCATTAATGTGTTGCTGTGTGTCTCCTGACTTTTATTGCTACTATCCAGAGGACATCTGCACAACATACATAAAATGCCATATGGGAATATGGCTTTGGTGGCTTAGTACAGAATTTTGTTCCTATAAAATACTTAATTTATATGACTTGAAACTATTGTACCTGAGTGTCTTCCTTTTTTTTGTTGTTATTAGTTTTCTCCTAGAAAGCATTGTACCATTTCTAATTATTTGATGAGAGTAATGAAGTGAATTCATCTTCAATTTTTTAGAGGCTTCTGATTGATTGAAGGCATTTTTGTCCTAGGAATATCCACTCTTTTCACAATAATTTCCCCCCATCTGTCCAAATATGAAGAATGTGAGAATATATTTGGTCTGATCATATCAAACAGGCCTTTCTTTTTTCTTTTTCTTTGTTTTTTGTTAAATGGTTTCTTCTAAGTAAGATCACCCTATCTTTCATCAGCTCTATCTTTGAAAGACATCATGATTAGGTTTAAGATGTAAGACTCCATTGCTTTTGTTTTAAGGTTTAATAAATACAGCTTATTATTAATACTTTTAAACAGCAAATAATTGATCATTTCTAATGTCAGGCAGAAAGAGGACCAGATAAATGCTTAAAACAAGGGTGTTATTACTAGGTATTTATATTAAATAGGTAAAGTTATTATTTTGTAATTTATAAAATAATTTAATATTATGGTCCATTTTCAATTGTGAGATTAACAGCATAAATCTCAGTCCATAACTCTATTGTGACAGAAATGTTTTTTTTATAACTCAAATAAGTTCTTACACTGAGCCCCATTCTTTTGGGCTGACCTTACATTTGAGCTGAGCAATTGTTATACTCCCTCCTCCTTTTTGCCCTGGTTTCAAGACCTCATACATTAACTAGGGTCTGATGGCAGGGGTGACTCTGGTTTTAGTTGTCTGTCAACACAGGTCACCAAACATCCAACACATATGCTTCCTGCAGTTCTAGACACTTTGCTATTTCAGTGAAATTCTTGGTGCATAGAAGTCTTTGTTCAGTTTTGAAACCCTATGCCTAGAGTTCCAGGTAACTTGTAATCATCTCTTTGTAAAACCTTTATGCCCTATATCCCTATCTGACTACCAACAGTGCTGTTGTGAAGCAGATTCTAGTTTCCTATTGTTTCTAGACCTAAAGACCATTCTCCTCTTTTCTCAAATCAACAAAGTCTCCATGTAGTCTGGAGAAAAACTTTCTTCCACCATGTTTCATCTAGCCACCCTGCTTTTATCTGAAACCCCTTTCTTTCCCTTTTTAGCCATAGGAAAGTCTCTAAATTCCCTTATGAGTTTTAGACTATTGAAAAATAAGAGCCAGTTCTGTATTGTACCCTGGCAAATGCTTCACTTCAATCTGTGAAAAATAATTCTAACTGCCTGAATGAGATTGAGGTAGACATCAGCACTAAGAAGTGTCTGTCATCCACATAAAAAATACACAAAATCATTAGGAGTGGTTTTTGCCTAAGGATAACAAGAAGAAAATACATATACCTGGGAATGCAACATTCAATTATTTATGTTAGTTATTTTATGATTTTTAGATCACAATTTGTGTAATGCAATCTGTGTTTCTGGGTGCCTGAGGTTTTTAAATTTTTTTAATTTCTTATTGTTAAACTTATTAGAGGACATCTTTGCAATTTTGAGAGTTAATACCAGCCTGGTGTTTTTTCCCCAGAAGTATTCCCACAAAATATCTTTTGAAGTCAAAAATGGATTTGATTTCCCCAAAAATACCTAGCTCTTGAAATCATATGAAATCATATGAACATTTACCCCCAAACCCCTAGCTCTTGAAATCATATGATACGAGGTTATATTAAAAGGCTCCTGACTTAAAGTAAGATTAAATTAAAATTAAATTGGGAAGTGGATGTGGCTCAACCGATTGAGCTCCAGTCTACCATATGGGAGGCCCTGGGTTCACTTCCCAGGTCCTCTTCGTGAAGGCAAGATGGTCTGCACCCATGGAGAGCTGACGGCCCGTGCCAGCAGAGAGCTGACACAGCAAGATGACAGAACAAAGGGAGACAAGCAGATGCAGAAGAATGCACAGCAAATGCACACAGAGAGCAGACAGCAAGCAAACGGCAATGGTGGGGGGAGATAAAAAATATATAAATCTTTTAAAAAATTTAAAGTTAAATTAAAATAAATTAAGATTAAAATACTCAATATGGGGCATTCTAGAATCTATAAATATATTTATGATTATTTGTGAATGCTGATTGTCTGGTAATATATTGCTCTATAAATGATGTACCAATCCTTTCACAAGCAGTACCTGTAATTTAAGAAAATTTTGATAATGAGATCTTGACCTTCTACTGTATTATCCTTGGAACAAAGGATATGATTGGGCTGGGGTCAAATCTAAGACCATGGAATATCAAACTAACTTGGCCCACACACAAACACAATAGATGTTTTAGGTCTGATGATCTTGATGTTCAAACCAGCTGTTTATTCAGGCATAGAATATGGCCAATTTTTAACTGTGAGATGCAGTATATAGTTCACACATTTAGGTGGTGAACTCTCACCTTAGATAGCTAAGATCTAGCTATCTTAATTTGCATAATATCTCAGATTCAGAAAGATTCAAGCTAATCATTGTAAAAATGAGTAAGATTAACTTCTTGCTGTCAATTTTATTTTCTGATCCCTGTATATTTGTTTGGGGGCATGTGGTTTTTTAGAGTTATGTGTACACCAGAAAAATATGTTCTTATATTTAAGCCTTAACTATAGGTGTGAACTCATTTAAGGAGAACCTTTTGATGAGGTTTCAGTTAAAGTGTGGCCCACCTCAATCAGGATGGCTCATTTAAAAAAATTATTGGACTCTTTTTTTAGGTACTGCTTATGTTCACTGTCTGTGTTCCTATGGAATATGAAAGTGTTCAGGAGGGATCTTAATGCTCTTACTGGACTCCTATTTAAGTGGAATGAAATTCAGATGGATGGTAAGACAGCCATGGAAAACCAGCAGCTGAAAGTCAATAGAACCCAGAAAAGAAGGCAGAGGCCGATAGAGGCTGCCATGTGCATTTCCATGTAGCAGAGGAGCCCAGAACCAGGGATCACGGACAGCAAGCCCCAGACCACTGCAGTCTTTGGGGAGAATGCATTGCCTTGATGAAGCTTTGATTTGGACTTTTTCTTATTCTCAAAACCATGAGCTAATAAATTCCCATTGTTAAATCAGCCTATTGCATGGCATTTGCTCAAGCAGCCCAGGAAACTAACACAGGGCATAAGAAGTTAAATTACTGAAAAGGTGAGTGGCTTTTCATTTGTATACCATCAGAACACTTCATAATTTTTAAAAAAATCATTTATTTCCACCAATAAGATAAAAATTTTATCAACAAAAATATGATATATTAAAACCAACAAGAGTGTTATTCTTTCTCCTTTTTCTTATTAGAGGGCAGATTCCCCTGTGTCTGTAATGTCTTACTGGTCAGTCAATGATTGGGTAGAAGCTGTGGTCCAGCACCTTGTGTCCCTATGGCTTCTTGTACTTGTTGATGAATCTGTGTGGGTTGGACAATTTTTAACCTGGCTCAGCTTTTGCTTTCCACTCATCAGATTCAGTCTCCCCTGTGCATTCCCATAGTTTTCCAGTCCTCCAAGGATGTTCGGTGAACTACTTATTTATCCCTACTGTGGCTCTTTTATTTCCAGGCTCTAAATATTTGGCTTAACTGCCACTAGCCCCAAGCAGTTCTGCAACTGTGGGCCTCTGCCACTGTTTCCTAATTAGTTGTCTACTTTTACTGACTATGCTTCAGTGAGTAGGTTTTCACTCTTTATTCCAAATCAAGTTGGCCCCCTTTCAGCAAAGTTTCATCTTAATCAGCCATCTCACCACTAACACTGCCCCCTACTAGCCCAGGTTAAAGTACCATGATAAGTGAACTGAAAGAGGGGGCTTGGGGACATAGAGTGGGAGCAGCCACGGATGAGGAAACCATAGAATTCCATCACATTTCCCATAAATTTTAGCAGTTTTTCTTAAATCTATGTGTCTCAATTTGGTTTTTGCATCTGATCCTGTTCCCAGAGTCCTGAAACAGTTGTTTCCAACAACATTGTACAGTTTTATACTTGCTTTTTTAGGAGAAGATTTACCAACATCTTCCTTCTGCCATAGCTGAAAGTCTGGCCTGAGTTTCTTGCATTTTTAAAGGATTTTTCCCAATTATCTCATTTTATTATCACAACCAGTTTATGAATGAACCCTATTTGTATTATAATTTTATAGAACCAGAACTCATGGCCAAACTGTTCAGAAATATAACCAGGAGTAGGACTTATAAATGCCTAAAGATATAATATGATTGCCTTGTTCCAGAAAATCCATTTATATCAAAGTGATAAGGAGCCATCCTTTAAATAAACAGCTTATGGAAGACAGGACAAAACCATATTCCTTAAAAAATAAGCAGACACATGCACACATAATTGTCTTCACTTTCACAACTGAGGACAGAACTCTTTCTATGCCCCATATACCACTTTTCTATTCATATAATATTCAAATATTCTCAGTATTGTAATAAATTAATTGCTTTTAAGTGTAATGAATGCATCTGAAATTAGGAGCATACTCAGATTCATAAGAAAAACAAGAAACAGCTTATTTATATATAAAACAAAAATATAGCTCCATTAGGAATACTGCTTTGAAAAACATAGCATAAAGGTGGTAGACTCTTTCAGCATCCAACAATCATTTTAATTATGTTTTCCAATTCTATTACTAATGTTGGAAACATATTTTCTCAAAGCATTTCTCACAGGTATAATTCAGTCAGTCCATGAAACACTTGGATTCGATTAACAAATTTTATATATGGAAATTCTGTGGAGTTTATAAAGTAGGCTATGCCAATTCTGATAAGGAAGTTAAATGCTATCTTCAGATATTGTGAAATAACCAGATATAAATTCTGATCAACGTTTCAAATTTTTTGAAAAGATATTTGCAATATTTCAGTTTTAATCTGTTCTTCAATATTCTGTTCTGTCAAGTATATGATACAATATCACAGCTCAAAGACAGCTTTAGAATATTGACATAAATTCACTCATTTGTGCATTCAAAGACTATTTATTCAGGGGCCTAATGTTAGAGTCAGACAGACATTGTATGTGTCTTTATAATCTACTTCTCTTTGCTCACATCCACCTTAGGTAAAAATTTCCAAGTAAGCCCTAGAACCTGGGGAAAGCTGTATTTTTACTGAAATAAAGACCTGCCCTGGCTCTTTATTTTGTAATAAAAATTTTTAATTTAGTATAAAATAATTTAGATGGGGATATTAACTATTACACATATTGACCAAGATTGTTTTTCTCTGTCCTGAAAAAAGGTGTTGTTCTGTTGTTTCTGTTGCTGGTAGGGCCTTACCCACTCCCTCCCTGGTTCTGACTATGTTTAAGCTCATCTTGAAGCAGTGGGATTGCAGAAAAGAACAACTTGGGGTGTGGACTGCAAAAAAAAAAAAAAGAAAACTTTAGATAGTAGCTGCTGCAAGTCAATGACCCTATCTTTTGTTCTCGCCTTTCCCTCTTTCACCAGATGGCTACTGGTACTTTTCCATGACCCTAACTATAAAACTCAACCACCTGCCTGCCTTCTTCAGAGTTGAATTCTACTTTCTCTCCTCTGACATGGTAACTATAAATAAAGTCATCTTTGCCTGTTTAACATTACTCGACAGTTTTTCTTTGACAGCATCATGTGATATTCTCCAAGGGCTTTCTTTGCTGCTGTTAGTATTATATCAAGATATCCTGACTCTGTCAGGATTCTGTGTATACAGTGAGAAATTCCTTTCAACTCTGCTTTATCTTCCCTAGCAATTGAAAGTGTAATGAAGAAAAGATTTAATAAGGGTTTTGAGCATTGGGGTAGAAGAAAAGACATCGCACAAATACAAAAGGATTTAACAATAATAATTGCAAACTTATTAAATGGCAAAAATGTTATTAATATTCAACTATAGCTATTCCTTCTGTTAAAATATATACCCTAGTTCTGATTAGAAGTAAAACTTATACTTTGATAACAATTTTTTTACCACCTCACAACTATTTAAATTTAAGTCATTCTCCTTCAGTTTTTTAATAATATGTATTGAGGGAAGACATTACACAATGATGGTTTGTTAGTTTTTTTAAAGCTTTATTTTATTTATTTATTCTCCTCTTCCTCATTATTTGGGCTCATTGTCTGCTTGTCTTCTCTTTTTTTGGAGGCACTGGGAACTGAACCTGAGACCTCCCATGTAGGAGGTAGGCACCTTAAGCACTCGAGCCACCTCCACTCCCTGCTTGTTGTGTCTCTCATGTGTCTTCTCATTGCATCATCTTATTGCATTAGCTCCTCTTCTCTAGGAGGTACTGGGGAACAAATTCAGACCTTCCATGTGGTAGGTGGGCACCCAACTGCTTGAGCCACATTTGCTTCCCCACAATGCTATTTTACATAATTTAGCTGTCATTGTATTTCATCTTGGATAGCAGTGAATCTGATTTTTCTTTTTATCTTACTTGAGTGTTCTTGTGTCATTCTAATCTTTATACATAAATTTTCAGCTGGTAGTCAAGGCTAAGCTCTTCACACTATGATATAGATGAAATACTGTATTTCCTTCTCACTGGTCTTCCCTGGCCTGTTCTCACATCCCTCACTTACCAGGAAAACTGGAAAACTAGATTAGAAACTATTGGTGACCAAAACTCCATCATTCTCATATCTGTAACATTTTTCATGCAGTCTTTTAACATGGAACTGTATTTCTAAGTTAGGGCACTAAAGGCTTATTTAACATATTACCATTGGTGAGTTTTCCTAATTATCTCACTGAAGTTTACCTCATTTGAGTCTCTAATAATTCCTTACAACTAACATTAAGACAAATCTTCAAGTGCTTCAAGTCAGCTGATACAAATGACAATCACAAAAAATCTTTTTTTTTTCATTTTCCACAAAAATAAATTGTTAATGTTGTGGTTCAAAAATTTAAAAATATATAATTTTGTGTGGGTGCATGTGTGTGTGTGTGATAATTGTGTAATTTTGTCTTCTCAAGCCAGCTAGCTGGAAGTAGTAACTATATGCAAACATTGGCTCCTAGGAGAGCATTAGTGGCTCATTTATAACGTATGACCCCTAGGAGAACTATTGACTCAAGGGTAGAACCAGAAATGTCAGGCCCAACTTGGGACTTGGTCAATCTAAATCTTAGAAATAAAGCTATTTGGAAATTGTGATCTATGGGAGCAGGTTACAGCCTGATAGAGAGGAAAAAGTGAGGCATGGAAATTTTAGTGAAAGAAACAAGGCTGACAAAAAAGAGGAAACCATGCCTTAGTCAGAATGTTGGCTGTGGAGTGGAGTGTTTCATCTGTTCCTTCACTTGATAAACATATATTCAGAGCTTGCTGTGAACCCAGAACTGCTCTAGGTCCTTGGGATGCTTCCATGAGCAAATCAAAGGCCCTGCACTCATAAAAATTATATTCCACTCTAGGGTCACAGACAATAAACAGAATACTTATTCATGTCAAGGAGTGGTAACATTTTAAAAAACATAAAGCAGGGTAAAGGGAAAGCAGTATTAAATTAGATAAGATGGACAGCAAAGACCTTTTAAATTAGATGACATATGACCAGGGACCTGAATAGAGTAGTAGATGGAGCCATAAGTATTTCTGAGTAATATACATTTCAGGCAGAGGAAACAGAACATGCCATGTCTGAGACAAGCATTTGCTGAGGTGGTTGAGAAGTGCAGCAAAATGGCAAGAGTGGCTAAAACAATGTGAACAAAGGAAGAGTTGTAGAGATGAGGTAAGAGAGTTGACCATTGCAAGAATAATGGATTCTTTTCTTTTTCCCTGAAAGGGGTAAATGCGTCTGAAATTTGACTTTGTCTACAGAAATGATGCCCACTGGCATGTTTTGGAGAAGATCACTTTGGCTGGCTGTTATATGCTAAATAATTTATAAGGTATGCAAATGGAAAGAAATTATTAGATTAGAGGTTACTGTGGGAGTCCTCATGAGAGAAGTGGTACTGAGAAAAGGCTGGTAATAGAATTAGTGAGGAGGGGTAGGAAACAGCAGTCATTTTCTGATGTACTAGATGTGAAGAGTGAGAAGAAGAAATATTTACAAAAGGACCCAGGATATTTTTTTGTCTTTATTTTTTTAATGTTACATTAAAAAAATATGAGGTCCCCATATACCCCCCACCCCTTTTACCCCACTCCTCCCATAACAACAACCTCCTCCATCATCATGGAACATTCATTGCACTTGGTGAATACATCTCTGAGCACTGCTGCACCTCATGGTCAATGAGGACCCAGGATTTTGATCTGAGCAGCTTGAGCCATTTAGAGATGAGGAAGACTAGCAAATGAACAGCATTTTAAAAATTTAATTAATTAATTAATTATTTTCAGGGCAGGGATTGAAGATCAAAACATTTTTTTGTCAGAATGAGAAATGATCATATTTTGGGGGAAAGGGACAGTATGTTTTTCTGGACAAGTTAACTTTGAGATACCTACTGCACTTCTAATTAGAAATATGGAAAATGGAGTTAGAGATACTAAAGCTGTATCAGCAAGAAGGAAGAGTCCAAGGATATGTACTTGGCAGCCACCAACTAGCTTATAATGTTAGTTAAAGCATGTTTGCTTGATGAGATCATGGAAAACTGTTAGTAGACAGAAAAGAGAAGCAGGCAGAGATTGGAAAGGCCAGCAGGGGAAAGCAAGTAAAGAAATGTTTCAAGGAGGAGGGGGAGTAATTAACAGTATAAAAGTCTCCTAATAGAGTGAAGAAAGATGAGGATAGAAAAATGTTCTCTCATTTTGGCAATATTAAGATGATGAGTGACCCTTTGAAAAGCAGTTTTAGTGGAGTGTTTGGATGTACAAAAGAGTGTAGAGTGTGTCCAGGATGAAATAGAAGGCAAGGAAGTAGTAACAATGCTTATAGCAGTTTTTCTGGAAAGGGGTTAAAGTGCAGGACCTAAGAGTTAGACAGTTGTTTTGTTGTGTCGTTTTATTTTTTTTTAATTTGGTTTCTTTGTATGAATATTGAAGTGGGTTTATATGGTTAGGAAATGTCCACCAGACAGAGAAAAACTGATTCATAGAGAGAGGGACCACTGGTAGGAGGATAACTGTGAGTAAGCTTGAAGGGATGGCATCCCATATAGATTGGATGACTGTCCTTGAAAAGGAGCATGGACTCTACTCTAAAGAAGTAAAGGCAGTGCATAGTGGTAGAGTAGCAGATGGGTCAGTGGATTTGTTGGTGAAAGAAAATGGAGTTTTTCCCTCTGGGCATTAGACTTGAGGGTTGCATAAATACTATATGTTCAAGAAAATCATGGTAAAGAAGTCTAGGTAGGGAGAATGGTCCTTCTATAGAGAGATTCTAGGTATTAACTCCTGTTAGCCCTCAGGGTAGATAAGCAATAGGTTGGTTGTTCTCTCAATTATTCTGGGGATGTATGTGGAAATAGCATTTCTTGTGACACATAAAACATTTTGTCTTGTAATATATTAATCTATGTACTTAATTTATTTTTATTCCTACACTAATAACTTTTAAGGACAAGAGATCAGCAATCCTAAAATTTGCATATTCCTCTTTAACAATATTTTAAAATCACCATGATTTTAATAATGAAAATTAAATATTGAGTATAATTTTCCATCAGTCATCTATCTACATTTGGCTCAAGGACAGAACTTGGGATTTGGGAAATCATTTTATTTTTCTGTGCTTTGCATCTATAAAATTTAGATCACTGTAATTCAAAATTATCACTGACAGCATTAGATAGTTCTGGATATGCATATCAATTTTAGACCCAGAATTGTATAATATTTTCAGCATTCTGATATAATGTAAGTCAATAAATAAAATACATACCTAAGTTTGAAAAGTAAAATGAGTCAATGTTGAATATGGTGGTGAAATGAGAATTTCATCTCTGGAAATCTCACTGTATTATGATTTGTTTTGGCATAGCTAAAGTATTTTTTAATTATGCCAGATAATATGTTATCGATGACTTTCTCCAAAATGGGAAAATCATGATGTTTTGAGGACCAAATATTTGGTTTTCACCATAATTCAGGCTTCTTAGTGTAATTATTATTGTTCATTTTAGACTGAAACTGGAAACAACCCAAAACAATTAATGGGAGACTGGCTTAACAAACTGCAGTATATTTATACAATGAAATATTACTCATTTAAAAAGAAGCAATCTGTGGATACATGCTTCTTACAGGTATACATGAGTATGGATGGATTTTATATTCATTATACTGAGTCAAACAAGTCTTACACCAAAGCATGTATATTATATGATTCAATTGAATAAAACTCTAAAACAGGGAAAGTTAATCTATAATAGAGAAAATATCACAACAGTAATTTCTAGTATGGGGTGGAGAAAGAGGCATAGGTTACTTTATGGGGTGATGTTAATGTTCAGTATCATGGTACACTTCTGGATAACACATGTATGCATTTGTTAAAACCACATAAAGGATGAACTCTACAAGAAACAGAAAACCTCAGCAGACCAATTCTAAGCAAAAAGAGTGAATCAAAGAAAGGAGAGAAGATGGTGTCCGAGTAAGTACACCATCATCGTCTCTCCTGCAAAGGACCAGCTGAGTGGTGACAGAATCCTGCCAGAGCAGGTTGTTTCAGGAACCCACAAAGCATGAGGTATCTGGATATCAATCTGGAGAGACTGCAACAAAATTGGTGCTTTCTCAAGGTAAAACTGCAGGTTTCTAACACTGAACTCAGAAGCTGTGGGAAGGTAAATCCCTTCCCCTAGGGCTAAGCGCCACAGCGCTCCCTGAGAACTGCCGGTCCCATGGCAGCTTTCCCAAGCCCTGTGTTCCCCAAATGCATGAACCCCAAGCCCGTGTTCCCTGCAACCCTGCAACCCGCATGTCACAGACCTCTGTACCTCGAGTCCACATTCTCCGGGGCCTCTGTGTCCTGAGTCCAGCACTCCTGGGAATCCTCCATTGCCCTAGCCTTCTGGTCTCAGACTAACTCCAAGAGTGGGAGGGTTTAGGTAGGAGATGCAGAGGGGCCCAAGGAGTGCAGCTTCAATTTTCTGCCCCCCCCCCCATTGAGTTTGGAAGAGCATATCAGCTGACAGGGGGAGAGCCTAGGAAGAGAGGAGAGGCGAATCTGCTGAGAGAGACCAATTTACCTAAATGCGCTGGGATAGGAAACTTAGTCTGGGAGAAGGTGGAGTCAGAAAATTAACCAGCCCCCCTGTAACACACCTAAGGGTCAGGGGCAGTAGGACGTGCTTTGCAGGCTTCCAATAGCATATTTATGGTCCCTGGCAAGAGGTGGTGCTGTCTGTCAAGAAATTAAGAGACATTATTTTCTGAGGTGAGTTGGTTCGCCAGGGACCCAATTGAATCTCCTATGGAAGCCCTATATTGCCCAGGGAGAGAGGAAAGTGAGAAAGGGAGAAAGGGGGAAGGTCAGACTCTTAAGCAGTTTATTCAATTGCAAAGAGGATTCCCTACCTGAGGCCTTGTCTGGTCTTTTTTGCTGACTTGTTTTCTAGTTTTTTTTCTCTTCTTTATCCCCCCATGGACCTTTTTTGTTTTTCTTTTTTACCTTTCTCTTTTTCTTATTTGCTTTTTTTTCTCCCCCCCCCCATTTTTTTTTCTTCTTTCTTTATATATGGTATTGCAGGCAACATTTCTTATTTGCTGTGCTGCCTCATCCTCAATTTCCTCTTTTCTGTGTGTGCTGATTTTGGCTACCAATGCTATCCCCTTTCCTTTACATCTTTTTATCCTCCATCATTTATTGTTCCTCTTATATTCTACCTGTCTTTGTTTAGCCCCCAATATTTCTGACTTTTTTTTATCTCTAATACCTCTATTCAGTCTTCTATTTTTTATTCACTCTTTATACTATTATCCTTTCTTTTCTCTTTCTCTCTCTCCTGACCATGCTGGCCTTTTAATTCATATTATATTCCTCCCCATATTCAGTTTACTATCTCATTATAGGTATTCCGTTTTTTTTACTGTTATAACTCTACACAGCTTGCATGAGTTCAAAATCCATTCTCCTAGTCTCACATGGTTCTTCTGCTAACATTCACTATCAATACTACTATCATATTTTTCTTTTCTTACCCATTTTGCTTTCTCTGGCCCTAATATTTTCCTTCAAGGGAACATAGACAACAACAAGGAAATAGTATAAGAACAAAGTAACAAAGAGAAGACTTAACATGCACACAAAAACAACAACTAATGAAACTCTGAGATGAAGAAGCTAATCAGCTGAATAAACCCAATAAGATAAAATGATGACCAGACAGCAACAAAAATCTACAAACCAAACTAATAATCAGGAAAACATGGCCCAATCCAATGAACAAACTGAAAACCAGGAAGAGGAGTGGAACATCAAACAACTAATTAAAGCTCTCAAAACATGTGTCATGGACCAATTTAATGATGTGAAAAAAGAGATTAAGCATATTAAGAAAATACTTGGAGAGCATACAGAAAAATTGTAATCATACACATAAAGATAACAGATATGATGGGGATAAACAGCACAATCCAAGTAATCAAAAATATACTCTTAGCAAATAACAGCAGATTTAAAGAGGCAGAGGAAAGGATTAGTGATGTGGAAGACAGTACATCTGAAATCAAACAGATAGTAGAATTGATTGATAAAAAGATAGAAAAAAATTCAGCAGGGACTTAGAGACCTGAACGACAATGCAAAATGCACAAACACATGCATTATAAGCATCCCAGAAGGAGAAGTGAAGGGAAAGGGGACAGAAGGGATGTGGGAGGAAATAATGGCTGAAAACATCCCAAAACTATTGAGGGAGATACATGCACATGTCCAGGAAGCACAACACACCTCAAACAGCATAAATCTCAACAGGCCTACCCCAAGACATACTTGTCAAATTATCCAATGTGCAAGATAAAGAGAAAATACTAAAAGCAGCAAGAGAAAAGAGAACCATCACATACAAGGGAGGCTCCATAAGATTAAGTGCAGATTTCTCATCTGAAACCATGGAGGAAGAAGGAAGTGGTCTGACATAGTCAAGGTACTAAAAGAAAAGAATTTCCAACCAAGAATACTTTATCCAGCAAGGCTAGCATTAAAAAATAATGGAGAGTTCAAAATATGCATAGATAAACAGAAACTAAGAGAGTATGCCAACAAGAAACCTGTCCTTCAAGAAATACTAAAGGGAGTTATGCAGGAAGAAAGAAAAAAAACAGGAGAGACAGATTTGGAGGAAAGTGTAAGAACAACTGAAACAACAAAAAGAGGGAAAAAATTGAACAACATATGACAAACACAAATCCAAAGAAAATATGGTTAATATAACTAATTCCTTGAAAGTAATAACACTGAATGTCAATGGATTAAACTCACCTGTTAAGAGACACAGATTGGAAGATTGGATAAGGATATATGAGCCATATATGCTGCTTACAAGAAACACATATTAGACCCATGGACTCAAGGAAATTGAAAGTGAATGGCTGGAAAACAATCTTAGAGCAAACAATAACCAAAAAAGGACAGGAGTAGCTATATTAATATCAGACAAAAATAGACTTTATGTGCAAAACTATTATGAGAGACAAAGATGGGCACTGCATATTAGCAAAAGGGATAATCTTTCAGGAAGAAAGAACAATTGTAAACATTTATGCCCCTAACAAGGGCACCTCCAAATACATGAGGCAAACACTGGAGAAACTAAGGCAAGGAATAGATGCCTCTACAGTTATACTGGGGAACTGTAACACACCACTATCACCATTGGACAAAACATCTCAAAAGAAAATCAACAAAGAAACAAAGACTTTGAATAATATATTAGAGGATCTCAACCTAATAGACATATACAGAACATTATACCCAAATACAGCAGAATATACTTGCTTCTCAAGGGCATATGGATCATTCTCCAAGATAGACTATATGCTAGGCCACAAAGAAAGTCTTAATGAAATCAGAAAGATTGAAATCATGGAAAATAATTTCTCTGGCCACAGTGAAATGAAGCTAGAAATCTGCAAGTACCAAAGCCCCAGATTTGATACCAAGATATGGAAGTTGTATTAGTCAGCCAAAGGGGTGCTGATGCAAAATACCAGAAATTGTTTGGTTTTTATAAAGGGCATTTATGTGGGAGCTTACACATACTAGGCCATAAAGTATAAGTTATTTCCCTCACCAAAGTCTATATGGAGCAAGATGGCTGCCAATGTCTGCAAGGGTTCAGGTTTCCTGGGTTCCTATTTTCCTGGGGCTTGCTTGTCTCTGGGTTCAAGGTTCCTTTCTTCCTGGGGCTGGCTCTCTTTCTTCTGTGAGCTTACTGCCCATGGCTCCAGCTTAAGTCTTTAGCATCAAACTCCATCATCAAAATTCTGACATCAAAAACACTTAACTCTGTCCTTTGCCATACCTTTTATGTGTGGGTGGGGAACAACACCCCCTTTGTAGGTGGGGACTCAACACCCTAATCATAACTCAACCATGTCCAGGTACAGATCAGATTAAAAACATAATCCAATATTTCTTTTTGGAATTCATCAATTCTATCACACTGTTACACTCCACCCTCTGAATTCCAAAAAGTCATTACAATATTTTTAAAAAAAGCCTTAAATCAGTTACAATGTAAGTACTAAATTATATCATAATTAATTTAAAGAAATATAGTTTGTCCTGAGGCAAAGTCATATCTGCTATAGACCTCTGAAATTACAAAACAATTTGTTTCCCATACACAAATGGATAGAAAAAGGAAAAAAACATTTTCATTACAATAAGGAGAAATTGGAAGGGAAATATGAGTTACAGTTTCTTTACAGTTCAGTAGAGCTGCAGGAAATCCTCTGATTTCAAAGTCTGAGAGTCATTCTTAAGAAGATTTTTTTTCTCCTTTGGGCCTTATGGCAACCTACCGTTTCCACATACTTGCCCAAAGGCCATTTTCTTGGTTCCACCCTCATCAAGCATCTGGGTATGAACCAAGCTCCAGACCTCACCCTCCAACAGTGTTGGGGTGATTGCCACACCTTGCCCAATCTTTGGGTTGGAGTCTTAACCCCCATAGTACAGTGATGTGAAGACAACATTCCCCCTAAACTTTGGCAAACAGGCTCAACCCTCTCAGAGCAATGAGTTGACCATCTGGCTTTCCCTAACCTTTGACATACAGGCTGAAATGTCTCAGAGCAACAGGTTGACCACCTGGCCTTCCCTAACCTTTGAGGAACAGGTCCACCCCTCTCAGACCTGAGGGGTATTGACCATAATTGCCCTAATACTTGGGGAATGTGCTCCACCTTCTCTCTACTCTGGGGTGGCAAAACTTCCCTGGAACATTGGGTGGGAACATAAGCCCTCTTCAACTTCTCTTGCAAACTCACCCTCTCTGTACATATGGGCGGGGTTCTTCTCTTGGCCCAAGGTGATGTCCTAATTCCAGATCTCAGCTTCCATGGTTTTCCTCTTGAAGTTGTTTCCCCTTCAATCGCTCCTTTCCATGTGCTTTTTGTTCCAGACTGATCGTGGTTTTGTTCATACAGCTCTCTCAAAAAGTCTGTTCGTGTAGCATGTAGGAAGCAGGTGTCCAAGCCATTAGAGAGTAAGACTTTCTACAAGTCTTTCTGACATAACTGCATCTTCAATCCTGATTTACAAGTTCCAAGTTTAGTTAAGTCCTCTAATGGGGCACTTTCATCTGGGAGCTTGATCTCTAGAGGCTTGGAATTTCCAGAATTTGTTTCTGTTTTCTTTGTGCCGAACAGTCCCATCTTCAGCATATCTCTCTCATCTAGCATTTTGCTATAAGCTGGATGCAAGTGCCAAGTCACATTCTCCAGGTTTACTTTGGAAATTTCTTCAGCTAAATGCCCAGGCTTGCTATTTTAAATTTCTGCCTTCCTTAAAACACCAGGAGTTAATCTTGCTAAGTTCTCTGCAACTTTAAAGCACAGATCACCTTTCCTCCAGTTTCCAATAATAGTTTCATTATTTACTTCTAAGGCATTATAAAAAGTCTCCCCAGCATCCATATATTTATCAACGGTCTCTTGAAAGTGATCTAGGCCTTTTCCATCAAGCATATCAGAATTCTTCCAAAAAATACCCCTTACCCATTTATAAAACCATTCCAGCATTTTGGTAATTGCAAAAGCACTTCCCCACTCCTCGACACCAAATTCTGTATTAGTCAGCCAAAGGGTTGCCGATAAAGGATATTTATTTGGGGTAGGAGCTTATAGATACCAGGCCATAAAGCATAAATTACTTCCCTCGCCAAAGTCTATTTGGAGCAAGATGGCTGCCAATGTCTGCAAGGGTTCAGGCTTCCTGAGTTCCTATGTTCCTAGACTTTGCTTTTCTTTGGGTTCAAGTTTCCTTTCATCCTGCGGCTGGCTTCTCTTTCCTCTGTGAGCTTACTTCCCAGGGCTCCAGCTTAAGTCTTTAGCATTAAGCTCCATCATCAAAATTCGAACATCAAAAACACTTAACTCTATCCTTTGCAATGCCTTTTATCTGTGAGTTCCTGCCCACAAAGTGGGGATCATGTCCAGGTACAGATCAGATTACAAACATAATCCAATATTTGTGGAATTCCTCAATTATATCAAACTGGTACAGAAGTCAAACAGCACACCCTTAGAAAAAACAATGGGCCAAGGAGAAAATGTCAACAGAAATCAATAACTACCTCGGAACTAGTGAAAATGATAACACAGCATATCAAAACTTATGGGATGCAGCAAAAGCTGTACTGAGAGGGAAATTCATAGCCATAAATTCCTAAATCAAAAAAGAAGAGCTAAAGTTGAAAATCTAAATGCACAATTGGAGGAATTCGTGAAAAATCAACAAACTAACCCCAAAGAAAGAAGAAAGAAAGAAATAACAAAGATCAGAGCAGAACTAAATGAAATAGAAAATAAGAAAGCACTTGATAAAACAAAACAAAGAGCTGGTTCTTTGAGATGATCAATAAAACTGACAAACCCTTAGCTAGACTAACAAAGAAAAAAAGAGAGAAGATGGAAATATACAAAATAAGAAATGAGAAAGAGGATATCACCACTGACCCTACTGATATAAAGACTAGCATAAAAGGATATTTTGAAAAACTATATTCCAACGAGAAAGACAATTTAGTTGAAATGGACAAATTCCTAGAAACATGTAAGCAGCCTACATTGATGAAAGAAGGAATCAATGGCCTCAACAAACCAATCACAAGTAAAGAGAAAGAATCAGTCATTAAAAACCTCCCAGGAAGCGGAGTTGGCTCAATGGTTAGGGCATCCATCTACCACATGGGAGGTCCATGGTTCAAACCCCAGACCTCCTTGACCCACGTGGAGCTGGCTCATGTGCAGTGCTGATGCGTGCAAAGAGTGCCATGCCATGCAGAGGTGCTCCCTGTGTAGGGGAGCCCCATGTGCAAGGAGTGCACTCTGTAAGAAGAGCCACCCAGTGTGAAAGAAAGTTCAGCCTGCCCAGGAATGGCACCGCATACAGAGAGCTGATGCAGCAAGATGATGCAACAAGAATTGACACAGATTCCCGTGCCACTGACAACAACAGAAGCAACAAAGAAGAACACGCAGCAAATGGACACAGAGAACAGACAACTGGGTGGGGGATGGGAAGGGGAGAGAAATAAATAAAATAAATCTTTTTAAAAAACCTCCCATCTGGCCTTGGGCCAGATGACTTCACAGTGAATCCTACCAAACACTCCAAAAAGACCTAACACCAATCTTGCTTAACTCTTCCAAAAAAAATAAAAATAGAAGGAACACTGCCTAACTCATTTTACTATGCCAACATTATCCTAATACCAAAGCCAAACAAAGACATCACAAGAAAGGAAAATTACAGACCAATCCCTCTAATGAACCTAGATGTGAAAATCCTCAGCAAAATACTTGCTAATCATATTCAACAACACATTAAATGAATTATACATCATGGCCAAGTGGGTTTCAATCCCAGTATGCAAGGACAGTTCAACATAAGAAAATCAGTTAATATAATACACCATATAAACAGATTGAAGGGAAAAATCACATGATCATATCTATTGGTGCAGAAAAGGCATTTGACAAAATGCAGCACTCTTTCTTAATAAAAACACTGCAAAAGATAGGAATAGAAGGAAACTTTCTGAACATGATAAAGGGTATATATGAAAAACCCACAACTAACATCATTTATAATGGTGAAATACTAAAATCTTTCCCTCTAAGATCAGGAACAAGGCAAGGGTGTCCACTATCATTCCTTCTATTTAACATTGTGTTAGAAGTACTTGCTCAAGCACTGAGACAAGAACCAGATATAAAAGGTATCCAAATTGGAAAGGAAGAAGTCAAAATTTCACTAATTGCAGATGACATGATCCTATACATAGAAAGCCCTGGGAAGTCTACATCAGAGCTTCTAGAACTTATAAATGAGTTCAGTAAATCACAGTTTATAAGATCAATGCACAAAAATCAGTAGGGTTTCTGTACACCAGTGAATGAGCAATCTGAGGAGGAATTCAAGAAACAAATACCATTTAAAATAGTAAATAAAAAATCAAATACCTAGGAATAAATTTAACTAAAGATGTAAAAGAGTTATACACAGAAAACTACACAACACTGTTCAAGGAAATCAAAGAAGATGCAAATACATGGAAGAATAATTCCTGTACATGGATAGGAAGACTAAATATATTAAGATGTCTATCCTACCAAAACATCTACAAATTCAATGCAATCCCAATAAAAATCAACACAGCATTTTTAAAAAAGATTTTAAAATTTATTTTATTTATTTCTCTCCCCTTCCGCACCCCCTGCCCTGGTTGTCTATTCTCTGTGTCTATTTGCTGCATCTTCTTCTTTGTCCACTTCTGTTGTTGTCAGCAGCATGGGAATCTGTTTTTCTTTTTGTTGCAGCATCTTGTTGTGTCAGCTCTCCATGTGTGCAGCATGATTCCTGGGTAGGCTGCACTTTCTTTTGCATTGGGTGGCTCTCCTTACAGGGTGCGTTCCTTGCGCAAGGGGCTCCCCTACACAGGGACACCCCTGCATGGCATGGCACTCCTTGTGTGCATCAGCACTGCACATGGGCCAGCTCCACATGAGTCAAGGAGGCCCGGGGTTTGAACCGCAGACCTCCCATGTGGTAGATGGACGCCCTAACCTCTGGGCCAAGTCTGCTTCCCAGCATTTTTTAATGAACTAGAAAAACTAACTATGAAATTTCTTTGGAAAGGAAAGAGGCCCCAAATAGCCAAAGACATATTGAAAAAGAAAAATGAAATTGGAGGAATCACACTACCTGACTTCAAAGCATACTACAAAGCTACAGTAGTGAAAATGGCATGGTATCGGCACAAGGATAGACACAGGCTGATCAATGGAACTGAATTGAGATTTCTGATATAGACCCTCATATATGCAGTCATCTGATATTTGACAAGGCCACCAAGCCCACTCAACTGGAAGAGAATGGCCTCTTCAACAGAGGGTGCCTAGAGAGTTGGATATACATATGTAAAAGAAGGAAAGAGGATTACCATCTCACATCTTATACAAAAATCAACTCAAGATGGAACAAAGATCTAAATGTAAGAGCCAAGACCATAAATACCTTGGAAAACAATGTAGGAAACATCTAATGGACCTTGTAATAAAATATGGCTTCATGAACTTTACACTCAAAGCACAAGCAGTGAATGAACAAATAGACAAATGGGACTTCATCAAAATTAAAGCCTTTTGCTCTTCAGAGGAGTTATTCAAGAAAGTGAAAAGAGAGCCTACTCAATGGGAGAAAATATTTGGCAACATATATCTGATAGGAGACACAACCCATTTAAAAAATGGGAAAAAGATTTGAACAGATGTTTCTCCAAAGAAGAAATACAAATTGCTAAAAAAACACGCATAAAAAATGCTCAAATTCACTAGCTATTAGGGAAATGCAAATAAAAACTACAATGAGATACCATCTTACTCCCATAAGACTGGCAGCTATAAAAAAAAACAACAACAAACAAACAGAAGACTACAACTGCTGGAGTGGATATGGATGAATGGGAACACTCATCAACTGCTGCTGGTGGGAATGCAGAAGGATCCAACCATTCTAGAGGACAGTTTGGCAGTTTCTCAGAAAGTTAGTTATAGATTTGCCATATGACCTGGCAATTCCACTGCTGGGTATATACCCAGAAGAACTGAAAATAAGGACACAAACTGATATATGCACACCAATGTTCATAGCAGCATTATTCACTATTGCCAAAAGTTGGAATCAAGCCAAATGCCCATCAACAGAAGAATGGATAAATAAAATGTGGTATATACATACAATGGAATACTACTCAGCTATAAGAAGGAATACAGTACAAACACATGGGATAACATGGATGAATCTTGAGGACCTAATGTTGAGTGAAGCAAGCCAGGCATTGAAGGACAAATACTGCATGACCTCTCTGATATGAAATAAATAAACCAAGCTATCTCAGAGAGCTAGAGACAGGAAAATAGGCTTAAAGGATTTTAGGGGGTAGAGAAAGGTTGTGAGCTGATGCCTACATGGGTGAAGTCTATGATAAGCTGGAAGTAAGTATTTGTACAGGGAAGGGATAAGATGAGTGCATAGGGAGAACTTTGGGTGGGGTTTTGCAGGCTTAGGGGGGGATAGGGTTGGGAGGATGGGTCAGATGGCCCGAGGAATTGAAGGGAAGGATGGGGGGAACAGCTTTATTTGGGAGACTGTCAGGTATATGGTTGAAACTATAATGCTGGGAAAACTCTTCAGAAAATATAATAAGGAAAGATTACATGTTTAAGGTGCTTAAGGGGAGCATCTAGTACAGGAGCAGACTTCTAGGGAGTGTGTGAGTACTCATTTTCTCATAGTGTGTTATATTATTGGGTGGAGACCCATACAATGACTGAGAAGGTGTACCCACATCCTGAGACCTGATGTTCTCAAAAAGAGGGAATTGTGTCTCTTGAGAGAATCGTGAGCTCCAAATCAGTTAGGGCAGTCTAGTATGTTAAGCCCTTAGCATCATTGCAAGTATCTGTAAATCTGGTCCCTCAAGTAGTGAAGATTGATTGTCATTGTGGGCCCTGAGGGGAGGGGTAGAGAGGTATAGAATAGATGGAAGCAGGGTAACTGGGGAGCAATGGAAGTGTGCCAGAAGACCATGTAATGATGAACATAGGACGTATTAACCTACACCAAAAGTGTATAAAAGTCTATAAGCTAAAATGTAAACAATAATATAAAACATAAGGAATCTAAAAATTTAAACATGTGTACAGTCTAAAATATAAACCATAATGTAAAACAAAATGGAACCATGTTTGATAGCTATATTTCAAAATCTGTATATCAGCTTTAGCAAATAACATGAACATGTAAAAAGAACATTGCTGGGGATAGGGAAAAAGCATTTGATGTTGGATATATGGGAGTCCCCTATATTGTATATGTGAATTACTGTCATCTAAAACTTTTTTGAAAACAAAATTAAAAACTAAAAAAAAAAAAGCAAAACATCAAAAACAAAGTTTTATAATATTTTTCTTTTTTTAATCCACCAATTTATTTTTACTTTATTTTAGTATTTCTAAATTAGTATGTATTCTATTTCTAAACTTTAAACCCATCACTGTATTTCGATTTCCTATTAATTGAATTTGGCAACATATTAGGCTTCATTTTTGAAGAAATTTTGGATCACAGAGGAGTTCAACTATAGCACAGGAGAAACACTGGTGTGGGGTGTTATTGATGGGGGCACCTGGGTGGGAGGGAGTTCTCCAGGGCATGTATATAGGGGACTTAGAAATGTTCTAATATATGTTGGATATTTTCATAGCAGTTAAGTTAAAAATGTCAATGGAGGGAGTGCTGAATTCCTACCCAGGAGAGCTCTGTCACATTCCCCAATGGAACAGCAATAATTCCCCAAGTGCAATAGCAAAGACCAACAAAGAAGGATGGTCCAATAATGATCCCTCGATACTGATGACTGTGCTTATGAGCCTGTGTGCCTGAAATATGCACTAGGCCTAGAGCTGGAGGGTTCCTAAGAGTTACTTCCTGAGAGCCTCCATGTTGCTCAAATGTGGCCACTCTCTAAGCCAAACTCAGCATGTAAATGCATTACCTTCCCCCCAACATGGGACATGACTCCTGGGGATGAGCCTCCCTGGTGCTGAGGGGTTACTAACAATCACTAGCTGGTGATGCAACTAGAAAGAGACCTTGAATAAGAGGGTCAACTCAGACCAGCAAAATATCTCAGCCTACATGTTGGATCATGTGTTAAAAACTGCTTTTTGACCTTGAATAAAAGGGGGAAATGCCAAAAACAAATGAGTTTATATGCCTAAGAGTCTTCAAAAGAGTTGGGAGGTCATCAGAGGGGTCGCACACCTCAGCAGGACCCCAGAAAAAGCCAAAGTAGATACAACCATAGGTACTGGTTCCCCTGAAGGCTATGAAGACCCACAGGGTATATGGTCATGGCAGATGGATTTGGAGTTCTGTGCCATGTCAGATGGCCCTACTTTGGAATTTGTGCTCCTGAGTGTGATGGAGCTGGACTCAGATGTGATCTTTCTACATATGCCTCTTCTGTCACTTTTACTGAACCTGTGGTTTGGTACTAGAGATGGTGTATACTCAGGGACTTGAATCCCTGGACTGCCCACATGCCAGGTGGGCCCTGAGCTTCAGCACAGTTGCAACTTCTACTCTCTGGTTTGTTGGACTTATCCAGCTCAGCTAATAGGGAGGTGAAGATGGTCAACCACCACACCAGGGAATCAAGAGTGCCTACAATTCCAAGCAGGAGAATTATATCCATCATCCATGTGGAATCTAAGCCCCCTCTTGATCTAGAGGTAGAGTGGACATCACCATCCCAGGTTCCACAGAATGGAGGAATAAAATATGGATTAAAGTGACTTATTGATATTCTACTATAAAAATATTGTGACTAGTAATAGAAGAAATTGTAGCATTGAGGTGGAGAAAGTGGCCGCAGTAGTTGCTGAGGGCAGGGAGAAGGAAGAAGAGATGTGATATGGGGCATTTTTGGGACTCTTAGTTGTCCTAAATGATATTGCAGGGTCAGATACTGGATTTTCTATATCCTGCAATAACCCACTGAATGTACTGGGGGAGAGTGTGAAATACAGGTTAAACTATTATCCATGTGGTGCAGCAGTGCTCCAAAATGTGTTCATTGAGTTGATGAGAGTTCCACAATGATGGGAGAGGATGTTGGTGTGAGAGGAGTGGGGTGGGAAGGTGGGGGGTATACGGGAACCTCTTATGTTTTTTAATGTAACATTTTTTAGATGTATTTGTCTTCAAAAAATACAATTTACAAAAATGATGGGAGTGGGGGATGGGAAGCGGGTTATATGGGAACCTCTTATGTTTTTTAATGTAACATTCTTTGTGCATGGACACTGACTAGCTTTGCAGGCACTCAGGTCACTGCGTGGGCACTCTGCCCAATTTTTAAGTGGATACTTAGGCTTTTTATTGTTGAGTCATATGATCTCCTTATATATGATGGATATTAAAATCTTATCAGGTGTGGTCACCCCTCGGGCTGAAGTGTGGTTTGCTGGCCTGGCGAGGGGAGCGGCCGCGGTAGGCCTAGTTCCGCTGCCCCCATAATAGGGTGGTTGGTCGGGCCCACCGCCACCCCTGAAGAAAGCTCGGCATGGGCGCAGAGTGCCCTCAGGTCTCCCCTTCTCGGCAGCCATGCTTCCGCGGCCGCCTCTCCTCCCAGATGGCACCACCCGATGCCTTGTGGGGCGGCACCCTTCTTCTTCCGTCTCCCCGCGCAGGCGCAGGGCAGAAAAATCCAGTCTACCCTTTTCCCCTCCCCCGACAGCAGCAACAGCCAGGCGTGGGTGGAGAAATCCAGTCTACCCTTTTCCCCTCCCCCGACAGCAGCAACAGCCAGGCATGGGCGGAAAAATCCAGTCTGCCCTTTTCCCTCCCCCCAACAGCAGCAACAGCCAGGCGTGGGCGGGAAACTCAAGTCTGCCCTCCACCCCAGCAACAGCAGCCACCAATCCCTAAACCCTGCCCCTTCCCCCAGCAACAGCGACAGCCAATCCCTAACCACCACCCCTCCCCCGTCCAGTACCGCCCACTGACCTTTTGCCGGCAACCAATCAGAACAGGGCGTGGCTTCGACCAATCAGCCTTCCCCAGCCCCTATAAAACTGTTGCCTCTCCCTCAATAAAGTGGACTTGCGTGTTTACCTTGTCTCCGCGGTAATTTTTCTGCTGTGCGCCCTCCAGTCCTGAGAGCCCTCGACAAGGGCCTGGCCTCCCTTGTCCCCAGTTCGTCGCCTGCTTCTCCAGGCGACCCCTTCGTCACCGGCTTCGCCGGGCGACCCCGTCAGCCGAACCGCGCAACCCCTGTGAGACCGATCCCTCGTCTGCTGCCGGACCGACCCCTCGTCCCAAGTGGGACCGACCCCTCGTCCTGAGCTGGACCGACCCCTCGTCTGCAGCCAGACCCCACCTTTACCGACCGAGCAAGCCGCCGCAATCAGGTATGTGACTGAAACTATATTTTCTCCCATTGAGTCAGCAGCATTTTCACCCTTTTGACAATGTTCTTTGAGTTGCAAAAGTGTTGAACTTTTAGGAAGTCTCATTTATCTATTTTTTCTTTTGTTGCTTGTACTTTGGGCATAAGGTTTAAGAAACTACCACCTACACAAGATCTTGAAGATGTTTTCCTGCATTTTCTTCTAGGAGTTTTATGGTTGTTCTTTTTATATTTAGGTCCTAGATCCATTTTGAGTTAATTGTTGTAAAAAGTGTGAGATAGAAGTCTTCTTTTTTTCATTTGGATATGACTATTCATTCTCCCAGAATAATATGTTGAATAGCCTGTTCTGGCACAGCTGGGTGGGCTTACCAGACTTGTAAAAAATAACTTGACTGTAGATGTGAGGGTCAATTTCAAGTTGTTGATTTGGTTCCATTGGTCAATCTGTCTGTCCTTATACCAGTACCATGCTGTCTTTACCACCATAGTTAAGTAAAGCTTTAAAGTGAGTAAGAGAGATTCCTCGAACTTTGTTATTTTTAAAGACATTTTTGGCTATTTGAAACCCCTTACCCTTCCAAATAAATTTGATTATTGTCTTTTCAATTTCTGCAAAAAGGCTATTGGGATTTTTATTGGGACTGCATTGAGTCTGTAAATTAGTTTGGATAAAATTGACATTTTTATGATATTTAGTCTTCCAGTCCATGAACACGGAATATCCTTCAATTTATTTAAGTCTTCTTCAGTTGCTTTTAGCAATATTTTGTAGTTTTCTGAACTTGGTTAAGTTTATTCCTAAGTATTTGATTGTTTTATTTGCTATTATAAAAGAATTTTTTTCTACTTTCCTCCTCAGATTGCACATCAGTAGTGTATAGAAACATTACTGATTTTTGCATATTAACCTGGTATAGTGTCTTTTGCTGAATGTGTTTATTAATTCTCGTAGCTTTGTTGTGGATTTTTTCAGGATTTTCTAGTTAGAGAATCATGTCATCAGTGAATAGTGAAAATTTTATTTCTTCTTTTCTTATTTGGGTGCCTTTTATTTCCTTGTCTTGCCTAATTTCTCTAGTTAGAACTTGCAGCACAATATTGAATAATAATGGTGACAGTGGGCATCCTTGTCTTGTTCCTACTTTCAGTGGGAAAACTTCAGTCTTTCACCAATGAGTACAATGCTAGCTGTAGGTTTTTCATATATGCACTTTACCATATTGAGAAAACTTCATTACATTCCTATTTTTGGAGAGTTTTTAATCTCAAAAGGGTGCTGTATTTTGTCAAATTACTTTTCTGCATCAAATGAGAGGATCATGTGATTTTTATTCTTCAATTTATTAATGTGGCTTATTACACTAACTGATTTTCTTGTGTTGAACCACCCTTACATCGCTGGGATAAAACCCACTTGATCATGGTGTATAATTCTTTTAATATGCTTTTGGATTCTGTTTGAATGTATTTTGTTGAGGAGTTTTGCCTCTACATTCATTAGAGATATTGGTCTGTAATTTTCTTTCTTTATTTTGTAGTACCTTTATTTGGTTTTGGTATTAGGCTGATATTGACTTCATAGAATGAATCTGGTAGCATGCTTTCCTGTTCAATTTTTTTGGAAGAGCTTGAGCAAGAGTGGTATTAGGTCATCTTTGAATGACTGGTAAAATTCACCTGTGAAGCCATCTGGTCCCAGGTTTTTCATCTTTGGGACATTTCTGGTGATGGTTTCAATCCCTTCACTTGTAATTGTTCTTTTGAGGTCTTTTATTTCTTTTAAAGTCATTGTAGTTGGTTCATATGTTTCCAGTAATTTGTCCATCTTGTCTATATTTTCAAGTTTTTTGGTATACAGTTGTTCATAGTATCCTCTTATCATCTCTCATATTTCTATGGGGTCAGTGGTAATGTTACCCCTCTCATTTCTCCCTTTATTTATCTGTTTCTTCTTTCTCTGTCTGTCTCCTTTTTTTTCTTAGTCAGTCTAGCTATGGATTTGTCGATTTTGTTGAACTCTTCGAAGAACAAACTTTTGGCTTTGTTGATTCTCTCTATTGCTTTTGTGTTCTCAATTTTGTTGATTTCTGCCCTGATCTTTACTATTTCTTTTCTTCAGCTTGGTTTTGGATTAGATTGTTGTTCTTCTTGTTCTTTCAGGTGTGCAGGTAGCTCATCAATTTTATCTTTTTTTATTCTTTTTTAATGTAAGCTTTGAGGGCTATAAATTTTCCCCTCAGCATTGCCTTTGCAGTAGGGGTTGATATGTTGTGTTCTCATTTTCTTTCATCTCAAGATATTTGCTGAAATCTCTTGCAATTTCTTCTTTGACCTATTGATTGTGTTTTTTAATCCCCATATATTTATACATTTTCCCTTTCTCCATCCATAACTGATTTCTAGCTTTATTCTGTTATGATCTTAGAAGGTGTTTTATATAATTTCAATTTTTTAAAATTTATCAAGACTTTTCTAGCAACCCAACCCATGGTCTAACTTAGAGAAGGACCCATGAGCACTTGAAAAGAATGTGTATCTTGCTGTTTTGGGGTATAATGCTCTATAGATGTCTGTTAGGTCTTATTTATTTATCATATTATTCAAGTTCTCTGTTTGTTTATCCTCTGTCCAGATGTTCTATACAATACTGTGAATGGTGTATTGAAATAGCCAACTATTATTATAGAGATAGCTATTTTTCCCTTCAGCTTTGCCAGTGTGTGCCTCATGTATCTTGGCTAGTGAGATGCGTGAATATTTGTAAAAGTTATTTATTCTTGTTGAATTGCCCCTTTTATTAATATAAAATGACCTTCTTCATCCCTTATAAGACTTCTGCATTTAAGATCAATTTTGTCCAATATTAGTACCACTACTCCAGCTCTTTTTTTTTGTTTACTGTTTGCATGGAATATCTTTTTCCAACTTTTACTTTTAATCATCTGGTTGTGTCCTTATGTCTGAGGTGAGTCTCTTGTAGATAACATATAAATGGCTTCTATTTTTTAATCCATTCTATCAATCTCTGTCTTTTGATTGGGGAATCTCAGGCCATTAACATTCAATGTTACAATAGTAAAGGCACTATTTACATCATCCATTTTGACCATTGATTTTCTGTTGTCATATTGTATTGTAGTCTATCTTTTTACCCTTTCTAATATTCTTCATTTCTATACTCTTCTCCAAGTCTCTGACCCTTGTTGTTGTTTTTTTTCTTTCAGGCTACAGCATTCCCTTAATTGTCTCTTGTAATTCTGGTCTCTTGTTAACATAGTCTACCAGTTTTTGTTTTTCTGTGAAACCTTTGAATGCCCTTTCATTTTTGAAGAATAGCTTTGCTGGGTACAGATTTCTTGATGCCAGTTTTTATCTTTCACTACATTAAATACATCATATCACTTTCTTCTCTGATCCATGGTTTCTGTTGAGAGCTCAGCACTTAATCTTATTGAGTTCCCTCGTATGTGATGCTTTGCTTTTCTCTTGCTCCTTTCAAAATCTTCTCTTTATCTCTGATATTTGTCAGTCTGAATAGTAGGTGTCTCAGGGTAGGTCTGCTTGTGCTTTTTCTGTTTAGGGTGCATTGTCCTTCTTGAATATTGATGTTTATGTCTTTCATAAGGGTAGAGAGGTTTTCAGTCATTATTTCCTCAAATATTCTTTGTACCCCTTTCCATTTTCTTTTCCTTCTGGGATGCCAATATGCATTTCACATTGTCTTTCAATTCCCTGGGACCCTATTCCCTTTTTCCCATTCTCTTCTTTATTTGTTTTCCAGTATTTTCCAGTTCAGATGTTCTGTGTTCAAAATCACTAATTCTGTCTTCAGGTAGTTCAGATCTGCCCTTCTGTGCCTCTAATGTATTTTTTAATAGGAATTTTATTTTATTTTATTTTTCTCTACCCTTCCCCATCCACCTCTCCCCCAGCCCCAGTTGTCTGTTCTCTGTGTCCATTTGCTGTGTGTTCTTCTTTGTCTGCTTCTGTTGTTGTCAGCAGCATGGGAATCTGTGCTTCTTGTTTTTGTTGCATCATCTTGTTGTGTCAGCTCTCCATGTGTGAGGTGCCATTCCTGGGCAGGCTAAACTTTCTTTTGCACTGGGCAGCTCTCTTTATAGGGTGCACTCCTTGCATGCGGGGCTCCCCTACACGGGGATACCCCTGCGTGGCTCGGCACTCCTTGCACACATCAGCACTGCATGTGGGCCAGCTCCATACAGGTCAAGGAGGCCCAGGGTTTGAACCGCAGACCTCCCATGTGGTAGACAGATGCCCGATCCACTGGGCCAAGTCTGCTTCCCGCCTCTAAAGTATTTTTAATGTCATTCATCATGTCTTTCATTCTCATAAGGTCAGTTACTTTTCTTTGCAGACTTTCAAATTGTTCTTTATGCTCACTCAGTATCTTCTTAATTTCCTTGATCTCTTTGGTCATATTTTCTTTCAATTCTTTCAAATGGTTTAGGAGAGTCGTGTGATTATCATTGAGTAATTGTCTTAAATTCTGAATCTCTTTGGAATATTTGGTTTGTTCCTTTGGCCGGGTCATCTCTTCCTATCTCATAGTATGTCTTGTAATATTTTACTGATGTCTAAGCACCTGACATGTTTACTCTAATGATCAATTTCTCTCTTGCCTAGTGTTATTATTTTTTCACAGCTCTTTGATATTGGTTCAAGTTATCCTGAGTCTTTAAAATTGCTCAGCTTAAATTACCAAAATCATGCCAAGGCCTGACTATGGGTTGTAGACTTCCTCCCAGGAGTGGGGTAAAAGAGCTCTAAAAGCAGTTTCTGTCCATGTAATTTCCAGACTGGCCAGCAGTTGGCACTCTGATGCTCCTTTCTGATGCACCTTTCCAGGGAGGACTCTCAGTTTTCCTTGTTTTCATCTGGCCAGAGTTGAGATTCACAGTGGGATCTGCCAGCCGGATTCACTGAAGAAATGCCCCCCCCCCCACACACACACACACTCACCCTCCTTTTTCCCTTGTAACAGCTGGCAGAGAGGAAGACATCTGCGCTCCTCTCACCCCTGATTAATATCTCAGGGGTGGGGGAGGGTAGCCCTTACCGACAGTCAGGATGTTTAGTAACTCACAGTTTGTTGTTTCAGCTTCTTCATCTCTCTGGTCCTCACTCTTCTGGGAGTTGTGAGACACTGTTCTGGTCTGCGACCCCCAAATCAGGTCCCCTGGGGAGACTTTGGCTCTTTCCTCATTGTATTTGTGAGAACTGAGCCTTATTTGCCTAACCCAATAGCCATGTTCTCACAATGGATGACTGATTTTTGACAAAGCTGCCAAGTCCACACAATTGGTAAAGAATAGCCTCTTCAACAAATGAACAAATGATACTGGGAGAAGTGGATATTCATATGCAAATGCATGAAAAAGGACCCCAATTTCACACCATATACAAAATTAACTCAAAATGGATCAAAGACTACAAGATAAGAGCCATGACTATAAAAGTTCTAGAAGAAAATGTAGTGAAATATCTTCAAGATCTTATGTACTCAATGGTTCTTAGACTTTAAAACCAAAGCACAAGCAACAAAAGAAAAATAAATGGGATCACCTCAAAATCAAACTTTTGCACATCAAAGAACTGTCACAAAAGTGAAAAGGCAACCTACTCAATGGGAGAAAATATTTGAGAAACATATATACAGCAAGAGTTTAATAACCAGAATATATAGAGAAATCCTACAACTAAACAATAAAAAGACAAACCCATTTAAAAAATAGACAAAAGACTTGAATAGATTGCTCCAAAGAAGATACACAAATGGCTGAAAAGCACATGAAAAGATGTTCAACATCACTAGCTATTAGGGAGATGCAAATCAAAACCACAATGGGATATTATTTCACACCCACTAGAATGGCTATGACTAAAAAATGACAAAAAATTACAAGTGTAGGAGAAGTTGTGAAGAAATAGGAGCATTCATTCATTGCTGATGGGGATGTAAAATCATGCATTTACTGCGGAAGATGTTTAGAATTTTCATAGGAAGCTAAGTGTAGAATTACCACATGTCCAGCAACCCCACTACTAGGTATATACCCAGGTGAACTGAAAGCAGGGACTGGAACAGATATTTGAATATCAATATTCACTGTGGCATTATTTACAATTGCATAAATTGTATTCAGCTGTAAAAAGGAATGAAGTCCTGATGCATGCAACAATGTGGATGCATCTTGAGGACATTATGTTGAGTGAAATAAGCAAGGCACAAAAGGACAAATACTGAATGATCTTACTGATATGAACTAATTATGATAAGCAAATTCATAGACATAGAATCTAGAATATAGTTTACTGGGGATATATTGGGGCAGAGAATTGGAAACTGATGCTTAATTTGTACAGAATTTCTTTTTAGGTTGATTGTAAATGTTTGGAAATGGATGATGGTGATGGTAGCAAATTATTGTTAGTGTAATTAACAGCTCCAAACCATGTATGTCAGTGTAGTTGAAAGGGGATGTTTTGGGTCTTGTACTTTACTAGAATTAAAGTTAGAAGATAAACCATGGGACTGTACAGCAGGGTGAACCCTTTTGTGAATGATGGACTGGGTTTAATAGTATAAGTTTAAAGATGTTCTTTAATGAATTATAACAAATGTACAAAATTAACATGAGGCATTAATAATAGAGTGGTATATGGGGAAAAATACACCTAAAGTAAACTATGGACTATAGTTAATAGTACTACTTTAATATTCTTTCAACATTTGTAACAAAGGTACCATATTATTGCAATCATTCAGCAATAGGATTGAGACGTGACTGCTAAGGGTTATGGATTTTTTTTTTTTTTGAGTAATGGAAATGTTCTAAAATTGTGGTGATAAACGCATAATTCTAATTTTACTCAAAGCCATTGATTGTACATTTTGGGTGCATTGTATGGTATGTGACCATATCTCAATTAAACTGCTTTAAAAATATTTTAAAGTTGAAGAAAAAGTGAAGTGATAATAGATACTGAATGGTAACCGATAATATTAATAGTTAATACCTAGATGCTTCGATTCATTTATTTAATTAATTTATTTTCTGTGCATTTGTTTCCTGGTTTGTATGTTTATTTCAGGGAAGTAGATTCACTAATACCTAGTTCTGATGCGTCATATTATCAGGATCTCTCTATAATAATACTTGCAAATGAAAATTAGGAACTGTTTAGATGAATATCAGCAAAGTCCATTTTAGCCCATTATCTATTTGTAAAAATATACATCTATGTGAATGAGAAGGTAGTATATTGAACCACATGTTTTGCTACTTAAACTATTAATAATTGTATTTTATGTAGCTACATTTTAATGCAATCACTGCTCTGTCAAATTTAGAGTAAATGACAACCATTTTGTGAAATGTTACATGTAATACTCAACAGCTTATATTTACAATGTCGAGCATAAAAAAAAAAATCCTTGAAAAAATTTATAGCCATGATTCTTTTCAAATATAAATACTAGATATTTGCCTCACTATAGGAAAAATCATCTTTTACTTCCTTCCTGAAAATAATTCTTCTCTGGCAAACTTCTTTTGACAATGTGCTAAGATTTGTAGATTAATGCAGCAAGATTTTTTGCTATTAGACAATTCTGGGAAAAATTGTTCTGACACAAAATAAGTTACAGTGTTTCGATTTCTTCTGATTGTAGTAGATATTCAATTTATCAACACCAGTATATTGGAGAGAATATGAAGACCACTTTTTGAGTAATGAAATATTTTTTTCAAGAAAATTAAAAAAGTTCATTTAACCTTGTTTTTAAAACATAAGATTGAAGTAACATGGCCCATCTCCATGCTTGGGAGAGTCTCATTAGCAGAAATCACAAAAATTGGACACAGCCTAGGACAGTTGGACTTTTCTATATGTAAGTATAATTAATTTGATAGCAATTAGTAATACTTAAAGATTGCAAGAAAACAGAAAGAAGATGATAATACTCTGGTTATCATAAATAATGAAAAATGTGTTTTGATTTCAAATACTGATAATTTAAGCAATTTAGACTGACATAATAAAATATAAATTAAAATATTTTTCTGTTAATATATATTCACTCAATATTAACATTTTGTTAGGCATTGTGTCTGCAGTTAATTTAATGGCATAGCCTTTGTTCTTTTAAAACTTTTTTCTCAATGATACATATGTATTTAAGTGATGTGCACAAAAGCATATTGAAAAGGAAATGGAGGTGACTTCCTTTCCTGATAATTCCTAAAGATGTAAACCCAGGCCTTGTCCTACTGTGGGTAATTAGGAAAAATGGTTAAAATATAAGAAATTTGCTTGAAAGCAAAGGAGCACTTGTGAAATAGGAGAAAAAGCAGGTGATGACAATGTCCTGGAAGGCAAGTGAAGAAAGTATGTCAAGGAATAGAAGAGGGAGTGAACATTCAAGTCAACTCCCATTCATAGATCCATTAAATGAGGACTGCACCTAAGAGCAGATTACGCTTTAAAAAATTTGACAGTGCACTGATCCATAAAAGACAACTCAAGCAATTTTAAAGGAATGAAATCACGTGAGTATTCTCTCTCTCTGGAGAGAAATTAAGTAAAAAGTAATATAATAAGATAAAAATATAGTATATAATCTAAAGAATTCTCAAATGAGTAATAACAAGGGTGTTGGACACATTTCTAATTCCAAGAAGTCAGTAAAATTAATTTAAAATATTATTCACTATAGCATCACATACATATATACACATATTATGAAGTAAAGCTAGGGAATATAAGATTTCTAAGAAAACTTTAAAAATTTAAGAGATATTTGATAAGATAGAAATAAATCAAGGGGTATTCCTTGTTAGTAATATTTTAAAGATACCAGTTCTCCTCATATTGATGTTTAGATTGAGTGCAATTCAAATAAAAATTCCAATGTTTTAGTACATGTGTGTGTAAATTAAAAGTATGATTCTCAAATTTATATAAAAATGCAGAGTCTAAAATACCCAAGTCACCCATGAAGATGATAAACATTTTTGATTTATGAAAAAGACAATATTTTCAATAATTAAGCTCAGAGACCAGTTTAAAAATATGAAAATAGGATATTTGAACATTACCTCACATCACAATACCAAGCAGTTTATAGTTCCAATGATAAAAGCCAAAACAAATTAATACATGCATATATACATAAATAGTTACACACACACATACACATAAACAAAGGTTCTAGAAAATATTAGAGGGAAATAAGTTAATGATTTTGTGGATATGAAACTGCTAATTTATTGGGACACAATTATCACATAAAATCAGGGAAATGTTTGATAAATACTACTAGGTGAAAATTAAAAGCCTTTAATCAAAGGTTTAACCACTAAAATAGAGAAAAAGCAAACCCAGTAATGAGAAGAGACTCCTAAAACACATGTAACCAGACCCTATAAGTAACCCATACTAATTAATAAATTAAAGATCAACAACTCAATATAAAAATTGGCAAGAACGACATAAGATGGTACTTTATAAAACTGAATATCCAAGTGACTCAAAAACAAATGAAAAGACACTCAAAGTTACCTATAATCAGAGAAATACCAGTTGAAATGAAGTGTCATTACATGCCTACTAAAATGCTAGAGTGAAAAAATAAAATAAATATTAGGAAAGTTAAGGAACAATAGACTCACTCATACACTATTGGTAGATTATTAATTTGTACAAACACTTTGAAATCCAAATATTTAAATATATTCATGTAATATGACTCAGTAATTCCATTCCTAGGCCAATTTCCAACAAACTGTGGACCCTTAGAGATCTAATTAAGATTGTTCTCAGCAGCATTATTCAGAATGCATATATGGGAAATAACCCAAATATCTATCGAAACTGGAATGGTTAAATATGTTTTAGCATAGTCAGACAAGGAAATACTAGGCAGCATGAAAACAAATGACCTACATCATCATGCTACAAAATGGATGGCTCTTACAAGGACAGGTCTGAGTAAAAGGACACACACAATTCATGAAGCATGATTTGTGACTTTCAATTAAAGGAGAAGGAAAAAGAAACATTCTTTGAAGTTAGGATATTGGACTTCTTGGCGTAGGATTGGGGAGGTGTTGATTGGCCAGGAGCAAGAGGAATCCTCTGGGGTGCAGATAACATTTTCTTTTTGGCCTGGGTGGTGGATGCACACATCTTTAGTTTTTAATATTACTATGAATTTTATGTTTATTCATTTGTACACTTTGATATATGTGTGTTATATTTTTAATTTATGAACGTTAAGACATACTTAACTGTAGCCATGTCTTGTTATCCAACTTCAGATATGCATCACTGAAAATAGGGAAATTGTGGTGCATGTAGAACTGTTTCTCCTCTCCCTTTTGAATTTGTAAACAGAGGCTATTCAGGCATGTGACTATACAGAAGTAAAAATATAAAACAAATATGACTAAGGATTTACTGGGATCTATATAAAAAGAGAGGAGGAAGTTTTCTGAGAAAAATCAACAGTTACAGATGGTCAAATTTTGATATGCTGGAAAACATGGAAGCTCAGCATCAAATCACCAAGAAATGTGGCCTTAATAGTGTATAGAATCATGTTGTTGAGTTTCTAATGTGGATTAGGCAAAGAGCACAAGAAGGGAACAAGAAAATCAAGAAGGGGAAAAACACATGAGAAAGTGATTATATGATCTTTGTCTCTGTTCCACATAAAATAACAGTTGCATTTTTCTTCCTTTTTCTTTCACTGTTTTCCAGTAATACTACAACAATCAGTAGACTTTCAAAATTCAACTAACAACAGCTTTTCTGGCAAATGATTAATTAAATATAGAAAGAAAAAAATACTTATTACTATTATGTTCAAAAAGTATAAAAGTTTTCTAGAAAGACAAGGATTTTGGAGTCAGACAAATCCAAATTCAAATGTCTTCTAGATATGTGATACTGGTTACATTTCAATTTGAACCTCAGTTTCCTCAAATATAAAATTGCCATGTTATTATACTTGACACAGATCCTGCCAAAAGTTAATATAATCATGTATGCCTGACATTTAGTAAAATACACAATGCAGAATAATATTTTATGTGTATATAATTATTTTGTAAGATAATCAGAAATTAATAATATTTTCTTGATCTTCAAATTTCTTAGATGACTCTTGCCTGAATTTAAAGATAATATGGAGGTCCCTGATTAAAACTCTTAATCTCCCTCCACATGATAACCACATGTAACCACAACCTCTGGATTCCTGTATGTCCAGGCCAAGAAGAAACAAAACAAAACAAAGGATGTGCTTTTTGTTTTAATTATAGGAATAATGAAAATGCTCTAATAATGAAATGAATGCACAACTGTGTGATTATACCAATTACCATTGATTATATACTTTGGATGTATTTATGCTTTATTAATATGTATAAATAAAATTGAAAAAAAACTACAATGAGATACCATTTCACAACTTATAGAATGACCATATTAAAAATGAAAAACAAAGCAAAACAAACAAACAGGAAACTACCAGTGATGAAGAGGATGTGGAGAAAGAGGCACACTCCTTCACTGTCGGTGGAAATGTAGAATGGTGCAGCCTTTGTGGAAGACAGTTTGGCAGCACCTCAAGAAGCTGAATATAGAACTGCAGATCATCCACCAATCCCATTCCCAGGAACATATTCAGTAGAACTGAAATCAAGGATGCGAACTGACATTTGCACACTGAAGTTCATAGCAGGATTATTCACAATGGAATTCTACTCAGCTGTAAGAAGAAATGACATTAGGATGCATATGACAAAATGGATGAATCTTGACATTATATTGCATGAAGTAAGACAGACACAAAAGGACAAATATTGTATGGTCTCACTAATATGAACTAGAATGAGTAAACTCACGGAAGTAAACTCTAGAGTAGAGCTACTAGGAAAGTGAATGTGGGTTGAAAAGAGGAGCTGCTGCTCATTTTATGTATAAATTTTAATAAGGTTTATTGTAAAAGTGTGGAAATTAATAGAGTTGATGGTAACACATTATAGTGAGTATAATTAACACTGCTGATACATAAATGAGATTGTGGCTGAAACGGGTAGACTGTGGATGGTTTCAATTGAAAGGAAATACAGAAAAATCTAGTGTATGTATAACTTAGTGATTTGGGTGGTGGATGGAGAGTGTGGTTAAGAGTATAGATGTAAGAATGTTCTTTTACAAAGTGTTAAAAATTTGGTGATAAATGGGAAATTACAACTAATGTAACTTATGGATGAAAGTCAACAATGATACTGTAATAATCTTGCAGCAATGACAAAGAAGATATATCACTTCTAAGACAATTATTGTGGGGTTTAAGGGGGTGGGATATTTCCTTTTGGAGTAAAGAAAATGTTCTATAACTGACTGAGGTGATGACAGCACAATCTGTGATGAAAATGAAAGCCCTTGAGTGTGCACATTGACAGGCTTGTATAAAACGTGGGGATGTATAAGACAAGGAACCGGTATTGGAAGATGGATTGTGGTTAACAGGACAAATATGAGAACATTCTCTCATGAACTATAACAAATACATAATACTAAGGCAAGATGTTAATAATTGGGTAGGTTGGGGCGGAGGGGGGATACACCAAATGTAAGCTATAGACTATAGTCAGTAGTAATATTTGGACAATACTCTTTCATAGTTTGTAACTAAAATTTCACAACAATGCAAGGTGTTGGTGGTGGGGTGATGTATGGGAGTTGTGTATGATGATGTGCATGTTTATTTTGTAAGTTCATGACTTTTACAGTGTGTACACTTACTGTTTTTGTACGTTCGTGTATGAATATCCTTCAGTAAAATTTTATTAAAAAAATATAAAAAACCATAGTTAATTGAACTTCCTTCACAAGCACTCTTTTAGTTTTCTGTCTAAATACTTCTATTCTTGGTGATTGACATGAAAGATGATCTTACCCTCATGTGTCAATTCTATAATTCTTCAATATAGGATTGTGGGACTTCTTACATTATGTCCTTCCATATGTTAACAAATGAACTGTATTTCTTATAACATGATCTCCCAAAAATCAAGATGATTCTGCCCACATAACTGACTTTGTAGCTGACTCTTTCTTATTTCTCTAGTTTCATTTCAAACTACTTTTTATTTCCCTTTCTTAGCTTTGATATATTATATATTGTGTTAGTTTGCTTGGTTGCTTTGACAAATACCACACAATGGGTTGACTTAAACAATGGGAAATTATTGGACCATGATTTTAAGGCTAGGATAATTCTGTAATCAAGATGTCAGCCTGACAATGCTATCTCTCCCATTCTATAACATTCTGGTGCTGGCTTCCCTTGGGGTTCCTTGGGTAATACCCCTGCCTGGTATCACATGGTGATTTCCTCTCCTTTCTCTTCTGGCTTCTGATGACTTTCAGCTTCCAGCTGCTTCTTATAGTTTTCTCTGAATCTGTCTATTTCTTCTGCCTATAAATGACTCTAGTAATCTGGATTAAGGCCCATCTTTATTCATTTGGACCCCACTTTAACAAAATAGCATCTTCGAGAAAGCCTGTTTACAATGGGATCACACCCACAGCAATGCAGATTAAGATTAAGAACATGTTTAATTCCTCAGATACACTGGAAACCAAGAGTAGTGTGTTTTCAAGAAACTAAGTTCTAGAGTGCAGGAGAAAATCTTACAGACATCAGGGGAAAGAGGTTTTACAAAAAAACACTGAATTTTAAGAATTTGACATGTTAGAGGACAAAGAGAAAACCAGGGTTGTTAAGCAAAGTGAATGGCATGAAATAAATTTGGGAAGATGGACTGGCGATGTATGTAGGCTTGGCAAATCATTAACACAAGTTCAAATTGTAGTTTGATTTTAAAATAAATCACTGAAAGATTTTAGGCAAGAATTAATTAGTTGGGATCAATGTTGCTAATACATCTTGATAGATAATGAATTACGATGATTCACAGGAGAATGGAAAAGAACCATTGGAAAATTCTTCAGTATTCCTGGAAAGATATGATCTTTTCTTGGGGTAAAAATAGAGAACAGCAGATTAGAGCTATACCTTGGAGATAGAATTAATATGACTAGATGAATAATTGGAAGTGGAGAATGGTGGCAGTGGTGATGAAAACCAAGAATCAAGGGAGATTTCCAGATTTCTTAAGAACAAAGAGCATGTGCGTCATTTATTCAGAGGAGTGAAAAAGTAGGAGAGGACCATAACTTTGTTTCCATTATACTTACCCTCATCCTAAACAACATGTAAGGACTTATTTTATATCCATCATTACAAGATCAAGGGCAGGAACTATGTTTGATATTTATCACTTGAATGTTTTTTAAGATAAATGATTTTTTTTTTTTTTGTAAGTAAATGAAGTCAAGGCTAATGGCTTTGAGGGAAGCAAATACAAAGAAAGAACTATTTGATCCCAGTAGTTTCTGAATAATTGAAGCACCTCACAAGAATGTGGGGATTAAACCCGTCCTGCCTGTGTTTTTCATAACCAGCCCTCAGTCATTATAAAAAGAAAAAACGCAAATATCATTTTCCCTCTAGTCTAAATTGCATCAACTTTATTTCTGCCTTGAATAACTTGGTAATAGTGCATTTCTCAGTGGATCTCAACAGCTACCAAAAATAATTTCCAAATTAAAAAGGCTTGGTTTCAGTAAGAGGACCATACAATTCTATTTACATGATAAAATGAGCATATGTAATTTTAAAAATAACCTTGAACAATTATTATTGCCCATATAATTCACCCATTGAAATTTGTGCACAGAAACAATTAATATTCCATCAAGTTTGTTTGAAGAATAAGTTAGAAATATTGCTTACAAAAGTGACAGTGGTTAAGATTACAGTGGTTCTTTTCAAATTATAATTTAAAAGGAAATGGAATACCTTTTATGAAAGTATTTATCATGTTTGCTATAGAGAACGGAAGGAAAGACTATTAATAGAAATTGGCACTTTTTTGCCTCAGAATGTATACAATGGGCCATGGCACTGGTGACAATTTAAATAAAGGAACTTTGATATATATATTTAGGGAAATTTGTGTGCCAAAGAAACCATGGATAATGAAAGCATCGACATGGCAGTACACATTTCATAGCAATTCTCTCAGGCAACTGGCCTGGGAAGTAGAAGAGAAATGATTAAAAAGACAGATTTAATAACAGGAGCAGTGAATCTCTACTGATAATTACAGAACCAAATCAAGGGTTTTACCAGAGTTTTCTATTGCACACATCATTTCCATCTTTACTAAGGGTACAATTTCTTAGTAGCTACAGTTTTTCTTCTCTGATTTAGGTTGCTATTCATTTTAGTAAAAAAAGTAGGCTCAGCTGCACATAATTTTAGAAGTTAAAGGAACATGAGAAATGGTCAGAAATTGGAAGCAGCAGCATACCATTATTGGCCCCTGGAGACTTAGCTAAGAGTTGATTCTGCCACTCATTTACCCATGTCTGTGTATAAGTCCCTTATCTGAGTTTCACTTCCCTAGTCTTAAACATGGGAGAGATGGATTAGTCCTTTCCCAAGATTAAAATCGTATGTTGTTTCCTTAAATTAGACCATAATGAAGAATTTTTAAAAATGTCACTTCCTCTTAAATTCTTGATATGTATACTTTCTTTTTATCTTAATGCCATAACCTAAAGAAAAAAAGACTGATAAAATTATTTTATCTGATAAACTGGCTTATTATAACAATCACTAATATATTGAACTGGTCAGTTAATATAAGAAATGCTTCATTGCCCATACTTGAATGTTTTCCAGATAATTTCCATTATCAAATATTCTATCTTACTATTCCTATAAACACACACATAGACATACAACAAGGTGTCACAATTCAGAGTTCAGGGAAGATGGCATGGAGATTTGGGAAGATGACATTGGAGGAGACAGAGAATGCTCAACTCTCTCGTAGGAACAACGGAGAAAGGGCCAAAAGCTGTCTGAGGGACCAGCTTTGGGAGTCAGCAGAATAGAACAGTGCTGTGCAACCCCCAGGAGGATGAAAGACAGGGAGACAAAGAACTCCAAACAACAAACAAGAGTTATGAAACCCCCATGTTTGGCCAGGAAGAGCCTCATTCCTTACCCTTAAGATATTAAGCCTGGTTAAAACACCTGGTTCACTGCAGCCAAATGAGAGGGGAAAACATATCCCACCCCCCACCCCCCAGTCAGCTGTTACAAGGAAGGGTGAGGATGCATCAGAGGGCAGAGAGTGGTTTCTCTTTAGCAAATTTGGCCAGCAGAGCACACTTTGAATCTCAACTCTGACCAGACCAGAAGCATAGGAAAGTGGACCTTGAAAGAAACCACTCCCTGGAAAGCTTCACCGAAAAGCTCTATCTACTGGTGATCCAGGAAATTGCAAGGAGAAAAACTGCTTTTTGGTCTCCCTTAAGCCCCAAACATGGGAGAAAATCAGTGCCCAATTGGTGAGTCCTTGCCCTAATTTGATGAATTAAGCTGGGCAATTTTAAAGATTCAGTTAAGTTGAATAAAAAAATCAAAGGAAAGCTGTGAGTCAAAAAAACAAAAACAACATTAAGCAAGAGAAAGAAATTGACCATCAGAGTAAATTCACCAACATATTTGGATCCCTAGACAGCAACAAAAAATTTACAAGCCATACAAGGAAACAGGAAGAGATGGTCCACCAAAGGAACAAACCAAATATCCTGAAGAGATACAGGAATTAAAACAATTAATCAATGGGAATCACACAACTCTCATAAGTCAATTTAAAGAATTGAAAAAAAAAATGACTAAAGAGATAAAGGATATTAAGAAAACACTGGGTGAGCATAAAGAACAATTTGGAGGACTGTGGGAAGACTGCATCAGATTAGGCAGACAAGGCTCAAATCTCTCACAAAAACAATGGAGTAAGAGATAAAAGCTGCACAGGGGACCTGCTTTAGGGATCAGCAGACCAGGACAGTGCTTTACTATGTCAAGGAGGGTGAGGGATAGAGAGATAAAGAACCTGAAACAACAACCTGTGAGTTACTAAACCTCCCAAATACTGGGAAGGATTACCTTCCTGCAACCCCATCATATTAAGTGAGGTAAAACTCCTGACTCTTTTCAGCTGAGAAAGGAGCAGACATCTTCCTCCCTCAATGAATTTGGCCAGCAGAGACTGCCTTGAATCTTGGTTTTGGCCAGACCAAAACAAAGGGAAATGGAGATTTTCTTTCCATGGAAATGTGTGCCAATGATAACAAACTGCTCACTGGTCAGGAAATTGCATGGACAAACAGTGCAATTGGGTTCTCTAACCTACTCTTCAAAATGATAAATATCAGAGATAAAGAGAAGATTCTGAAGGAGCATGAGGAAAGCAAAGCATCACATAGATGGGAACCTCAATAAGATTAAGAGCTGACCTCTAATCAGAATCCATGGAGAAGAGAAGAAAGTAGTATGATGTTTTTAAGATAATGAAAGAGAAAAAACTGCCAGTCAAGAATTCTGTACCTGGCAAAGCTGTCCTTCCAAAATGAAAAGGAGTTCAAGGTCTTCAGAGACAAACAAGAACTGATAGGCTATGTTACCAAAAGACCAGAGTTACAATAGATACTAAAGGGGGTGCTGCAGCCTGAAAGGAAAAAAAAGGGGCTAGAGACTTGCTGAAGAGTGTAGAAATGCAGATTGTTAGAAAGGGTAATTCAAAGGGTAAAAAGATAGTCAATAGTACAATATGACAACAGAAAGCCAAAGTTAAAATAGATGAAGTAATTAATGACTTTACAGTAACATTGAATGCTAATGGCTTAAACCCCCCAATCAAACAGAATGGATAAAAAATTTGAGCCATCTATATGTTGTCTACAAGAGACTCATGTTAGATGTAAGGAAATAATCAGGTTAAAAGTGAAAGGTTGGAAAAAGAAATTCCACACAAATAGTAAACATAAAAGAGCTGGAGTAGTGATGGTAATATTGGAAAAAGTAGATTTTAAATGCAAAATTCTTATAAGGGATGAAGGAAGTAATTATATATTATATAAAGGGAAAATTCATCAAGAAGAAATAACTATACTAAATATTTAGGCACTTAACCTCAGTGCCCTAAGACATATGAAGCACACACTGGTAAAGCTGAGTGGAGAAATAGATGTCTCCATACTAGAGTTGGTATTTCAATATGCCACTCTCAGTCTTGGATAGAACATCTGGACAGAGGATAAATAGAGAGCTTGAAAAATATGACAAATGAACTAGACCTAACAGACATCTATAGGGCACTGTACTCCAAAACAGTAGGATATACATTTTTTTCAAGGGCCCATGGATCCTTCTCCAAAATAGACCCTATGTTGGGTCACAAGACTAGTGTCAATAAATTTAAAAGGACTGAAATCATACAAAACACTTTCTCTGATCATAACAGAATGAAGCTGGAAATAAATAATAGTTGGCAAACAGAAAATTCATAAATATATGGCAGTTAAACAACACATTCTTAAGTAATCAGTGGGTCAAAGAAGAAATTGCAAAAGAATTCAGCAAATATTTTGAGATGAATGAAAATGAGAACACAAACTATCAAGACCTGTGAGATACCACAAAGGCAGTGATGAGAAGGAAATTTATAGCAATTAATGCATACACTAAAAAAGAAGAAAGAGGTAAAATAAAGATGTAACCACACCCTCGGAGGACCTAGAAAAAGAATAGCAAATTAATCCCAAAGCAAGTCAAAGGAAAGAAATAGTAAAGTTCAGAGGAGAAATAAATGAAATCGAGAATGGAAAAACAATAGTGAGAATCAACAAAACCAAAAGTTGGTTTTTTTAGAAGAGCAACAAAATTGACAAACACTTAGCTAGTCTCACAAAGAAAAATGAGAGAAGACAAAATCAGAAATAAGAGGGAGGACACTATCACTGAGCCCACAAAAATAAGAGAACTCATAAGAGGATACTATGAACAAATGTATGCCATTAAACTAGACAACATAGATGAAATTGACAAATTCTTAGAAATGCATGAACAACCTACAGTGACCCTCGGAGAAATAGGTCTCAATAAATCAATCACAAGTGAAGAGATTGAAACAGTCATCAAAAACTTCCCAAAGATGAAAAGCCTAGGACCACATGGCTTCACAGGTGAATTTTACCAATTATTTAAAGAAAATCTAATACCAATCTTGTTTAAGCGCTTCCAAAAAATAAAACAGGAAAGAATGCTACCAAACTCCTTCTATGGAACCAACATCACCCTAATGCCAAAACCAGCTAAATGTACTATGAAAAAAGAAAATTACAGACCAGTATCTCTAATGAATACAGATACAGATATCTTCAGCAAAATATTTACAAACTGAATCCAAATGCACATTAAAAGAATTATACACCATAATCAAGTGGTTTTATCCCAGGTATACAAGGGTGATTCAACTCAAGAAAAACAATTAGTTTAAGCACCACATTAACAAATTGAAGAACAGAATCCACATTATCAGGCTATTGATGCAGGAAAGGAATTTGACAAAATATAGCGCTCTTTCTTTATAAAAATACTCTGAAATATATGAATATAATGAAGCTTTCTCAATATGGTAAAGTGCATATATTAAAAAGATACAGCTAGCATTGTATTCAAAGGTGAAGGACTGAAAGCTTTCCTATTGAAGTCAGGACCAAGACAGAGATGCCCACTGTCACCGTTTTTATTCAATGTTTTGGTAGGAGTTCAAGCTACAGCAATTAGACTAGACAAGAAATAAACGGCATCCAAATAGGAAAGAAAGAAGTAAAAATTTCACTATTTGCTGATAACATGATCCTATATCTAGAAAGTCCCAAAAAAAATCCACAAAAAAATTCCTAGAATTAATAGATGAGCTCTACAAAGTGGTGCGATGCAAGTTAATATGCAAACATCAATAGCATTTCTACAGACCATGTGCATTCTGAGGAGGAAATCAGAAAAAAATTTCATTTACAATAGTGACTAAAACAATAAAATATTTAGGTATAAACTTAACCAAGGACATGAAGGACCTGTATTCAGAAAACTGCAAAACATTTCTAAAAGTAAACAGAAAAGAATTAAATAAATGGAAGGACATTCTGTGATCATGGACTGGAAGACTAAATATTGTTAATACGTCTATTCTTCCAAAACTGATATATAGACTCCACACAATCCAATAAAAAATCCCAAGAACATTTTTTGCAGAAATGCCAATTATCAAATTTATTTTGAAGGGTAAGGGGCCAGAAATATCTCAAAAAGAATGAAGTTGGAGGACTCTCACTTCCTGACTTTAAAGCATATTACCATAGCTTTAGTGGTAAAATCATCATTGTACTGGCATAAAGACAGATTGATCAATTGAACTGAATTGAGAACTCAGAAATTGACCCTCACATCTACAGTCAAGCGATTTTTGACACGGCTGTTAAGACCAACCAAATGGGCCAGAACAGTTTATTCAATACTTGGTAGTGGGAGAACTAGATAGCCATATCCAAAAGAAAGAAAGAAGACCCCTATCTCACATCTTACACAAATATCACTCAAAATGGATTAAGGACCTAAATATAAAAACAACCACCATAAGACTCCTAGAAGAAATTGTAGGAAAGCATCTTCAAGCTCTTGTGGCAGCTGGTATTTTCTTAAACCTTACACCAAAGCACAAGCAACTAAAGAAAAAGCAGATAAATGGGACCTCCTCAAAATCCAACACTTTTGCACTTCAAGGACTCCTCAAAAGTGTGGATAGGCCACTGACCCAATGGGAGAAAACATTTGGAAATTACATATCCTCTAAGGGTTTAATATATATGATATATAAAGAGATACTATAACTAATAATAAAAAAGACAAACTATCAAATTGAAAAAATGGGTAAAAGACTTGAAAAGACAACTGTCCAAAGAAGAAATACAAATGGCAAAGCAGAATATGAAAAATGTTCAATATCACTAGTGATTACAGAAATGCAAATCAAAACTACAATGAGATATCATTTCACATCTATTAAACTAGCACTATTAAAAAGTTGGAAAACTGTAGATGTTGAAGAGGATGTGGAGATATATGAATGCTTATTCACATTGGTAGGAATGCAGAATGTACAGTCACTGTGGAAGAATGGCAGTTCCTAAGGAAGTTGAATGTAGACTTGCCACATGAACTGGCAATACCATTGCTAGGTATATACCCAGAAGAACTGAGAGCAGTGACATGAATAGACATCTGCACACCAATGTTCAAAGCAGCGTTATTCATGACAGTTAAAAAACAACCCAGGTGTCCATTAACTGGTGAATTTATTGAACAAACTGTTGAGTATAGACATTATGAAATATTATGCAGCAGTAAGAAGATATGAAGTTGTGTAACATACGACAACATGGATGAATCTGGAGAACATTAGTTTGATTGAAGCAAGCCAGACACAAAAGGACAAATACTGCATGACAACTATTCTGTGTAAACTCATGGAGTTAATAATTAGAATATAGGCTATCAGAAAATAGAATAAGGGTAGAGAATGGAAAGCTGAGGGCTAATCTTGCAGAATTTGTAAAAGGTTGTTTGTAAATCTTTGGAAATGAATGGAAATGGTGAAAGAGTTTGTAACTAGCAGAGCTGTAACATGAGTTCATTATGATATTGGTTGAAAGGGAAAGTCTAAGGACATGTATATTATTAGAAGGAAAGCTAAATGTATAACATGGGCTGTATAACATAGTGAAATCTCAAGTGAAATACAAATATGTTTAATATTGCACATATAAGACTGTTTTTATAAGATATAAGTACAAATAAACTAGCGAGAAGGAAACAATAGTAGCTATGTACAGCAAGGTAAGCATTGAGAGATTGAGAGGTGATGAGTTTTTGTTTGTTTATTCATTTGTCTGTTTTTTGTTCGTTATTATTACTACATTTGAATAATGAAAATGCTCTAATAATGATTAAGGTGATGAATGCACAATTATGTAATTATACTAAATACCACTGATTAAACAACTGGGATTGATTATGCTTTACTAACATGGATCAATAAAATTGATTTGTTAAAAAATATTTAAGAAACTTTTTGTACTCATAAATATGTTGTGATGCTACCCTTCCTGTATGCTGGCAGATAGCAGACAGTATTAAAACACAAGAAATTACATAAAATATATTTTAGAGATATTGGGACAATTTATAAAGACACATCTTCGGAAGACTAGTTGACTCCATTTAACATATATAATGGAGTCCTGGAAAAGTGTGTGAATAACTGAAAACATCACCATACAAATGAATGCTTCTCTTGGGTTCTATATTGTTCATGGCTAGTGTGGCAGTTTGGGATTGTTTTATGAATTCCAAAAAGAGAAGATTATGTTTGTAAACTATTCCTATGGGTGTGATACCCTTTGATTGTATTCAATTCAGTTAACAGAACTGTGATTAGGTTACTTGCTAAGATTGCTTTTATGACTTTTTTTTTTTTTTTTTTTTTTGCAGCAGGCACTGGGTATTGAACCCAGGACCTTGTACATGGGAAGTAGGCACCCAACCACTTGATCTACATCTGCTCCCCTTTTATGGGTTTTTGATTCAACTACATCACTAAGGCATGACTCAGGTTGAGTTCCTGCCCCCTTGCTGGGTCTGATATAAACAGACACTCACAAAAACACAGAAAGAGAGAGCTCTGTCATTTTTAATCCTGCCATGTGACAAAAAGGAGAAGACTCAAACAGCTGAGGCCTAGCAAGAGATGAGCCATTTTGCCTGATAGCTTATAGCTGATATCAGGAAGAGAGCAGAAAGGCTGAGACACATAGAAGGCCCAGAAAGAAACATGCCCTATGCCAAGAGAGAGAGAAGAAGCTCTGAGAGATGAGCCCTATGCCAGTTTGCAGCTGAAATTGGGAAGAAAGCAGAGCAGCCGAGTCTGAGAAAGGAAGCCCAGAGGGGCAGGCTGAAACATCATAGAGATTGGTGGTCATCTTGTTTCACCACGTGGCAACACACCGGGATTAACAGTAGCTGACTTTGGTGAGAAAGCATCTCTGCTGATACCTTGATTTGGCCTTGGAACTGTAAGATTTTACCCCCAAATAAATCCCCATTATAAACGCCGAAAGCTTTCTGGTACTTTGCATCGGCACCCCTTTGGCAGTCTCATACAGCTAGGTTCTGATTTCATTCTAGCGTGCCCAGATAGCTACTCACTTCCAACTTCAGTCACAGTGTTTTCCTCTGTAATTTGTTCATCAGAAGGTTTCTGGATTATGCCAGATGCCCAGGTAAAAATCAAATCCTGTCAAATAGTCCTTCTACCTAACTTTTATGTCAGTTCAACTTAATATGAATAAGAAACACCTGAGAGTGTTTTTAGAGCACTGATTCCTTGATTCCTGGGCCTGATTCCCAGAGATTCTTTTGGGTGGGACCTGAGAATATGCATTTCTAACAAGCCACAAAATGTTGCTGATCCTCCAGGTAGAAGGTCCACACTTTAGTAGCCTTGTCTTAGGTGCTACAAAGGGCCACTCAAAACCTCTTAGATAATAAAATTTTAGCTCATTTCAATTTTCACCATTTCCAATATATCAGCTATTCATTGTATACAGTAAAGGCAATCATTAATTATCTATTTTTGATCTTCATGAAATATGTAAATTGAGTAACTGATGATTTTGCTAAGTAGGTACAACCAGTTTGGCCAAACAAAGCATCTTAAAATGTTTACGTGTCTGACAGTTCCAATAAACCACACTTCAATTAGGTAAAGTCAGAAGTTTCAAGATATGATTGAAGAATATTTATTCTTATTAGCCTTCAGAGTATTATAAATTGAACATAATGTTTTATATATATACATACACACATACACACACATGGTATTAGGGTTTTAGAGGAAATAGCAAGAGAAGTTGTTTTTGAAGATAAATTATTCTTATTTGAGTTTTTTTGTGGGGAGTACCATGGATTGAACCTAGGTCTTTGTACAGGTGAAGCATGCACTGAGCTACACCCACTCCACTCTTCCTTGATTTTAATTAACACTGTTGAGGTGATTCTGTCTCAGATCCCTATATTCCTCTTCTTCCTAACCACTCCAGCTGAAGCATTTTTCTCTAGACCTGAAACTAAATAATCTAGAATCCCTTCTAGTGCCAAGGAAAAGAGCACATGCAATCATGTTCACAAACCTATTTCGTTATCTTTGAAAACTGAGCTTACCAGTTTAAAATACATATTAGCTTTGCTGGACAACCACATTCATCATACTTAAGAATTAAGTTCATGAAAGATACACAGGGACTAGTACCTGATCCTCAATTGTACTGAAACTTTTCAAACAAACCCTCTCTGGGCAACACATTTTAGAAACTAGACCTCTCAATGTCGCAAAAGTCATGAAGGAGATTCATGTTTTGGCATTCCAGGGATAACGGCATATTGGTGACATTTTTCATAATGATGACATTACATCAGTGACAAGGATGGAAGTAAATAAAGGCTCTACTGGGGATGAATAAAAGGAGAGAAGATGGTTGCCTAAGATCACAAGCTACTATCAGAGAAAAATCAACTATACACTAAAATAGCTTATTTTACAAAAATATACTGCTGATATACTCAATATGATATGAGTTTCATATGATATCATTGTGTATGATAAAACATATATTTCACAGAAATCAAGGATTTAAAATTTTTTAATAGCTTTGGTTATTTTGGTTAAATATTTCATTCAGTCAGTGAAATAAAATTTTGACAGGTAGTTTTCTTATTCTATATTAAACAAATACTTATTATCTGATCTGAAAGACAATATTTATGAAACAATTTTATATCCAGATATTAAATGGGTATTAGCAATAGGTGAGTTACTAATTTTATTTTTCTAGCTATTTTGATATGTTTTCATAATGTGATATATGTTTTGCCTTAATTTTATTTTACTTTTGCAAAATAATATCAGGCATACAAATGATGATGTGAAACTTCATAAGCCAATATTAAAAAGTATGATTTGTAGGACTCAGCAATGTGAAAAAAAGAAAAAAAGAAAGAAAAAGTTGTAAAAACTGAAGGCCTAAATAGTTGAGCCCTGAATCTCAGCAGAGTTGCAACACCTACTCTCCAGTTCATTGGACTCACCCAGGACAACTAATAAGGAAATGATGATGGAAATGGACCATCCCAAGGAACAAGGAGAGTCTGCACTGCAAGCAAGTTACTTCCATTCATCTGCCTCATGAGATCTAAGCCCCCTCTCAATCAGAAACAGAGTGGACATCACCATTCCAAAATCCTCAAGATTAAGGAATGAACAAACCTAATGGGGGAATGCAACTGTAGACTAAACTTGACTTATTATTCTAGCAATTGAAGAGCTTGTATCATTGATATAAAGGTAGTGGCCACTGAGGGAAAGAAAGAGAAGAATAGGTATAACATGGGGCATTTGGGGGACAAAGGAATTATCCTGTATGACCTTGCAATGATGATACAGGCCATTATATGTTTTGTCAAAAACCTATAAAATTGTGCAGTGCAAAGTGCAAACGACAGTGTAAACTATAGACCATGGTTAGTAGCAATGTTTCAGAATGCATTCATCAATTGTAACAAATGTACCACACTAATGAAAATGTTATTGGGGGAAAGTATGGGAAGGGAGGAGATAGGGCATAAGGGAATCCTCTGTATTTTTTGTGTAATTTAAATCTTCTTTAGAAATAAAGAAAGAAGGCCTAAAAAGAAAAGAGAAAAAATATATATACTTTAAATCTGTCATATCCATTGAAGCTAAAACTGTACTCAGGAAAGTTTAACATGTTTTTATATCACATAAAACATCCACTCCAGCAAATTTCTCAGTATGCACATGGTAGTCACTGGCATATTATCCTTGAAAGACAGTTATTCCTATCTTCAACTTTGCTATGGTTATGGATAAAGGAAATAAAGGATAGAGGATTTAAAATAAGAAAAAAATATGCAGGATTCTCAAATCTACCCATTACCAACTGTACAACATTGGGAGAAACAATTAGCTTCTTGAAGCATCACTTTCAACTGCAATAACAACTTACACTTTCCTGCATATTTTCTCTTGTGTTAGTTCATATTTTAATGGCTATAAAATTATTTTTTAATGTGCTTAGTTCAAGGATTAAAAAAGGCAAATGTACAGGAGTCTACTGAGTGAGGATACACAGAAAATGTTATTTTATAGTTTAAAACTTAAGATATTTTGAAGACAAGAGTAGGTACAAAATTTTTAATGACTTCAGGATGTTGTGCTTTATGGTGTTTAAGGATCTACCTTCCAAACTTTCTGATGATCCATTTAAATGACAGAAAACCATGGAACACAAAGAGCATTAGAAAGCAAAAAGAAGATGGATTTGGGGTTTTTCTGTTTGTTTGCATTTTGTTTGTTTTTAATCAGAAGTACTGAGGAGCTCCAAGAAAATATTTCTATATGTTCCTATAAATAATTGCATCATGAAATGAACTATAAAAATACATATCAAACCAAATCAGACATGAAACCAATATCTTGGATTTAAAAAAGGGGGATCAAGGAGAACTGTTGCTTTAGTTACATTGCTGGGATTTCTTAGAAAAAGAAAGTTTTCATTTTTTTTCACATAATTTAAATTAATTATTGAGGGAAGAATGAAAGTAGTATAAACCAAATCCACACATTCCAGAGGTGCTCCAGAGATAACTCCATACAATTATAATCTCATTCAGGACAAAAATTCTTTTTCCTGCAGGTCAGTCTGATTTGTGGCTTGAAACCAAGGACAGAGAATGGAGAAAGGAGGATCTGATTGTCTTGACATAATTTTATCACTTTCTTTTTACAGAATACCTTTCCTCTCACTAAGCTGTTTCTTGTTCCATCAGGATCAGGGTGTGAGAAGTAGAAATAACTGAAAAAAAAAACCTCTTACTCAGGTGAACTTCATGGGTTTTTCTTAGCTTCTGATTGTTCACTATCATGACATGAGAAAGGCTGAGGCTTTCATGGGAAGACCACCTGTACACAGGAAATGCACTGGGCAGATTCTGGTAAGACTGACTGCTAATATATTATCAATATTTGTCCTGCCATTTGGCCACTAGCTGCCCCCTTTTCTTCCACTGCTATTGTGGATTGGTACAGACTAGAGACTCTTCCTGTTAATATTCTCAAGATGAGAGGTGGGCACAATGGCCTATTTTTACATGGGTCCCCACACTCCTAGGCTTTCTTATAGGACTATCAGTACTGCTTGGATGGCAGCATGGGATATTCCTACAATTTCTATTCCATGACATATGTCCTGCAGGGACCTGAGAGACCATGCTTTCCTTTCTTGGAGGCATCCAAAATATCCTTAACAATTTGTCTCTGTGACTCCTACTAATTTGACTGTAGAGGACATATCCTCAAGCAGGAAAACATTACAGTACCCTGAATACCTACAAAATCTAATTAATTAACATCCTTCTAATGAATCAATTACCTACATAAGGTATTAGGAGTAATGCTTGCTGAGCTGTTTTTATTGTCTGTCACTATGCCCTGCATAGTTTGTGTCTGGCAATACCATTAAAATGTGGAAGTGATTCCTGAATTTATCTGCAAGTTTGGTGCCTCAGTCAACAACTCAAAGACAACATGAAAAGTCCCATTCGATATCCTGTTTTTACTGAAAATCTTGACAACAGAAAAATGTCAAAACACTGAGTAAAATTTGGGGGCAAGAGGAAAGAATGGAACTATAGAGGAAGTGAGGAAGTGGATGTGCACTAGTATCCTTTGATAGAGATATGAAAATAGATAACTTAAATTTATGGGCAAACAAGTAGAATTTTAAGTATATTATACATCAGTGGTTATAGTTATGGAAATGTGTTATCCGTTAGCACAATTGGCCTTTAGAAACTACCTCAAGAACTGGGAAAACTTTTATTATCATAACATTATGTATTGCCCTCAAAGATTGCTGTGTAGTTTCCCAGTATGTGTGGGTATGTGTGCATAAGTATATATAAATGTAGATGTATATATATAAAGTATATATATGTGTATACACATGACCACACATTTGCATACTTTAGGCCTTTGATCCATATATTTATGTCATGTCTGCTCTCATAGAAAGCAGACATGGAATACTCATAGAAGATGAGAACTTTGTCTCAAACACATACTACCTAGTAGAGGTAACTCATTATTAAAGATAAACTCATTATTTTATTAAACAAACTTTAAGTGTTTGTTGTTTGCCAGACATTAAAGAATTAATTGTAATAGGCTAAGAATGGAAGCATAAAAGCCAGTTAGGTGGCTATTTGAAATAATCCAGGTAAGAAATATGATGGAGATTTATATGTGGGAAGGTACCAGTAGAGCTTTAAGAAGCTGCTAAATTCTACAAGTACCAACATTTGATGGGGAGAGGGAAGAGTCAAGGCTGACTAAAAGGACTTTTGGTTTGGGAAACTGAAGAGATGTATTTGAGGGAAGAGAAGATTTAGGAGAGGAAGAACAGGAGTCAGTGTTGCATATATTCAATTTAAAAGTTTTAACAGACATCCAAGTAAAGATGTTAAGAAAGCAGCTGATATATGAGTCTGAAGTTCAAGAGAAAAATCAGGGCTACAGATACAGATTAGAATTCATTAGCATGTAGATGGTATTTGAATTCATGAGACTCTCTGGGCTCATCAAGGAAGAGAGGTTGGTCAAAGAGGAGAAAAAGACAAAACTCGGAACCTTAAGATATGTCAAGGTGGGGATATTAGGGTAAAAGAGCCAAGAAAATTAAGAAAGGGTACTTGTGAAATAGGAGAAAAATCAGGTAATTGTGGTTTCCTGGAAGACAAGTGAAGAAAGTAGATCAAGGGACAGAAAAGGGAGTGGGCATCATATTAAATACCATTAATAGATCCACTAAAATGAGGACTGTAAGGTACACATTGGATTTAGCAAAATAGAAGTCACTGGTGACTCTGATATGAATAGAAATATTGGAGAATTGGAGGCAAAATTACAGTGGGTCTAAGAGAGAAATGTGAGAAAAGGAATAGGAAATTCTTAATATATACAATTATTCCAAGGAGATTCACTGCAAAAGAAAGCAATCCTTTAAGTTAAGAACTATTCTCATTTTATAGATTAAGAAAACAAATCTTATACTATATATAAATTGCCTAGAGTTACATAAATTTTAAGAGATAGAAATAGGATTAAAATTCAAACCTGCCTTACTCTTTCTATTTTATTCCACCACTGGAGAGATTATCCTTATTTTATGTGGTTTTGTGAGAATTAAATGATTTCTTTATAAAAGTTGCATAGCACAAAACCTAGCACATCAGAGATGAAAAAAACACATTAGATTTCTTCTCCTTCTTTTCTCTATTTCCCTGTACTCTATGAAATATATAGGGTCATGGGTAAATGTAAAGCAAATATTTATTGCATGTGAAGAAGTGATAACATCAAACATAGCCTACTAAAATAGATAAAAGAAATTTATAACTTTCTTCCCATAATAGAGGTCTACAGTAAATACAGATCTTACATTTTGGGGGGAAAGGGCTTATGTCTTACTTGTCACCAGAAAAAAAAAAATCTATCCTATGCAGCTGACTGATAATTAAATATATGCATACAGAATATTTAAACTCACATTCCTGTAAATATAGCTATTCATCTATGATATCCTTTAAAAACACATATTCAGTTTTAAAAATTCCTTTAATGTCAGCAAGGTCCTAAAAAAGAACAGGAACATTCATAATATTTAGATAATTATTTCATTTACTAAATGGAAGAACAAAATTAATCTATACAAGTTCTTACAAAATGATTTGTGATCACACAAAGGTATTTAAATACCAATTCCATAGACAAAATTCCTTTGAAAATATATACATGGAATCACAGTTTTAGATGAGTTGTGGAAGTATGAACTGGTCTTATTTGTCCAGAACTTAGATAACTGAATTATAAAGATAGGTATATTAGTAACTGTGGATTTAATTATAGATAATATATTTTGATATTCGAAGTGGCCCTTCAAAATTCCAGGCTTTTGAGCTCTGTCCCAACCCAGATTGGGAAAATGATATCAAAATAGTCATTCATTCAAAATTACATGCTCTCCTAGGAATGAAAATTGGAAATAGACATTACATAGGTAAACAAATAAATTGTATGTGGGAGTTGGGAATCTGGGAAGCTGCTTGAGCTACAGAAATGCAGATAAAACTTTCTGAGGAGGTGGTGTTTGACCCAAACTGATAAGAAGGAGGCAGCAAGTATGGAGAAAGCAAGTAGAAAATCCTTTAAAAAGATCATAACATGCTTCTTAATTCAAGAGTCAAAAAAGAAAAGCACTGTGTGACTGGAGAGCACAGCATAAAATTGGGAAAACAGTAGGAAAGATGTGTGGAGAGGTTGGTCCAGGCAGATGACAGAGGGTTACGTGCCAGGGTAAGGAATGTGGGTTTTAGTGTAATTGCAATGGAAATCCTTTAGAGAACTTCTAAGCAAGAGGATGTGGTAATTTCATGAAGGCCTTGACAAATCATTCTGGCTGATTTATGTAGAATGGGACAGAGTGTCCAAAGAGAGCAGTTAGAAGGATGTCAAGGTAGCCAGGTGCCTGACAATAATGCTGGTGAAGTGGTGGCCACACTCAGTGGCCATTTCCCAGCCTTCACCGATCCCTCCTTTTCCCTTCTTGCATGGTGGTGTGGAGAGGTTTTGATATATTTCCCTTCTGAAGCCTAGGGGAGACTTTTGGCCTGATGTTTCCTTGATCTCTAACCTGGAAACAGGCAGCATCAGCTGCTTTCCAGAGTGTGAACTCGGCACAGATATCTTGATGCATTCTGTTCACTCAGTGGCAGGGCCTCCTCCCCTTGGAGAGTATAAACACCTGGGTAGCACAGATTGGTCTTTCTTCTCTGACTTGAAGTGTGGCACGTAGAGCTGCCACCCACAGACCCTGACCAGAGCGGCTGGTCTACATAAGGCAACAGCCATGATGGGATCTCTTTCCTTGTTCTTTTGGACCCATTGTGCTGTGTAAGTAATAAAGCTATCATTTACTGAAAGTCTCTGTGGTACCTGAGTCTGTGTTCCCAGAATGTACAACGTAGCAACTCACTCCACAAATAGTGGTGTGGAATATGAAATCTGCAGAGGAAGAAGAAATGCAAGGATCACATATGGGAATTCTAACAGATGGAATAAATTACATATGGGGATGTTTGAAAGGGAAGGTTAAAAGATAACATTAAATAATTGGATGTACCTTATTTTTAACACATTGACCTTGAGATTCTGGTGGTATAATTCTAGAAAGACACTGAAAATGGAGATTAAACTTTGCAGGAGTATAGAGCTAGCCATACAGCTTTGGGCATCTTCAGCCTAGAGGTGCTCTTTAACCATTAGATTAGGAAGACTGGTTTTTGCCAAGGCTCAAGAATTTGGAGCACATGTGGAGATGTGAGATAGAGGGAGGGTGGGTGTAAATACCTCTACTTTAATATTTTCAGTCCCTGAGAGGTGAGGTATCATCTTTGGGATTACATTTGTAATTTTTAAAAAGTTTGAAAACTATCCCCACAGAAGCCATATTCTCTGAAATGAAGCAGTGAAAGTTTCTGTTTGATCTACAGTTTTAAAATCTAAGTCTCAAGTGCTGCTAAACTTAGCCAACAATCAGATACTCACAGCCTTTCAAAAAAGAGGCATACAAAAACAATTAATTGGTCTTCATCTTAATTAAATGATCAAGCAATCCAACCAACTCAGCTTTTAAATTTAATCATAATTAATGTAAATAGGTACAGAATGCTTCATTACAAGTGGCTCAATATGATACCGTAAGCATCTATCAGGAACATTTCAACTCTATAGTTTGCTTCATTTATTCAGATAGTGATAACAGGGCAGAAAAATCACTAAGAAGTCTTTTCAGAGATGACAGTGCATTTTTCAAAGTTTGTTTCTAGATAAACTAAAGGACATACATTTCATTCACATTTAGAGTATATTTACATGACTTCTTAGACCTGACATTGAAAGTATGAGCAATTAAAAAGGACAAGGACAAAATTATAAACTAGACCTCATCAAAATAAAGAGGTTTTCTCTGCAAAATACCTCATGAAGAGGAACATATAATTAAAAAGCTGTAATGAACACTTTTGAATTAAATATTTTATATATATTCCAATCACCAATATAATTTTTAAATTATCTTATAGAGTATATATTGAGTAATACATAGCAGTTATTGTTGCCCAGGAACATATTGAAACAAAATATAGTATGTGTTCTCCATCAGAGGAAGTCATTCTGAGTCATTAGAAGAACTGATTCAATTTGCATAGTTCACTACTATTCAATCTTATATAAATCATTAATCCCCCACATCCAAAGTATCAATTACTTTTTTGTAAAACCCTATTGACATAAAGATGAACAAATTTTTGTTTTTTGCATAATGTTCGGTGATAATTTGGACAGATAAGGGAGAGAGAGAGAAGGAGGCTTGTTTGTATATGATGTAGTTGTAGGTAAGTGTAAGCGAAGTACTGATTTTAGTACTATCAGCGTAATTAGAAAGAGGGGATAGCTATGGGAAAAATATTGTTTTTAGTTGTCCTTGTTCTATTAAATTCACTGTTTTAAAAAAATAGTAGCATAAATGCAAAGTTTTTGGCAATATGTTGCCAAATTGTAAGGCAAGTTAAAGTACAGTGGTTGAAGTCTATATAAATTTGAACACACCTAGATTTAGAATTATCCAAGCAACAGTATTCTTTGTGATTATGTGTTAAAAAATCAAAAAGGTATTATGTCTAATGAATATTTCAAATTACTACATATAGTTGCAATGATGTGGTTAATATTGAAATTAGTAGTAGAGCTTTTAAATGTCTACATTTGTCATTTAAATGTATGCAAAATTAACACAACTCATGATGGGTCCTTATATTTACTTTCACTCAATAATGAAACTCTTTATATTAAAGGAGATTTCAACAAATGGTGCTGGCACCGTTGGGCAGTTCTTAGATTTGACACCAAAAGCACAAGCCAAAAACAGGAAAATATGATAAATGCAAACCAGATATTCAACAAAGGACTTCACATCTAGAGTATAAGTAGAACTAAACAGTAATAACATAATCCCCTCAGAGATTGGGCAAATGACATGATCATTCATTTTACTGAAGAGGATATATAGATGCCAATTAAGTACATGAAAAACAAAATATTCAACACATCATTAACCATCAGAGAAATGCAATTCAAACCAAACTGAAATATTACTAAATACTATTAAAATGGCTAAAATGAAAAATAGTGATAACACCAATGTGGCAAGGATGTGGAGAAACTAGACACTCTTACCTTGTTAGTGGACATATAAAATAGTAGTCATTCTGGGAAAAAAGAATGTGGCAGCTTCCTACAAAACTATTGAACAATATATGTTCACACCAAGACCTAAAAAGAAATGTTAATAGCATATTTATTTCTAATAGCCCCAATTGGAAATAACAAATGTCCTTCATTAGGTGAATAGGTAAACCCACTGTTGTACAACCATACCATGGAACATTACTTAACCATTAAAAGGAATAAACTATTTATACACACATTAATTTGGAAGCATCTCAAGGAAATTATGCATAAGAGGAAAAAGCTCATCTCCAAAGGTTACATCCCATATGATTCTGTTACAGATTAGTAACAGCTTAGAGGTAGGGGAGGTGGGGGGGTAGGTATGGCTATAAAAGGGAGTATCAGTAATCCTTTTGTTGGAAATGCTCTGTATTATGACTGTACTGTTTACACAAATTTACATGTTATAAAATTGTATAGAACTAAATATACAAACACATGCTCACAAATGAGTACATGTAATACTGGCAATATTCTCAGTGATTATCACTGAATAACATGAATGGATTATATCACTGTCAATTTCCTGGTTGTAATATTGCAGTATAGTTATGCAAGATATTATTACTGGGTATTTTAGTTTCCTAGGCTGCTCAAACAAATACCATGCAAAGGCTTGGCTTAAAAATCAGAAATTTAATGATTCATGGTTTTGAGGCTAGGGGGAGTCAAAATCAAGGCATCATTCAGGTGATGCCGTCTCCTCTACTGGCATTCTGGGGCTGGCTCTGGGTAATCCTTGGTCCTGAGCAATTCTGTCACATAGCCATGCACATGGCAGCCTCTCCTGGGCTCTCTCTTTTCCTTTGGGTTCTACTGATGTTTAACTTCTGGCTGCTCCCTCTGTGATTTTTACTTTATCTCTCTTCCTTTCTTTCTGCTTACAAGGGACTCCAGTAATAGGATTAAGACCCATCCTGACTGAGGTGGGTCACACCTTAAGTAAATTTACCTTATCAAATGTTCTACTTACAATGAGTTCACAACCACAGGAATGGATTAAGTTTAAGGACATGTTTTTCTGGCGGTACAAAGCTCCAACACATCATGCTGAAGGAGAGTGGGTGAAGGGAATACAGAGTTTCTCAATAATATTTTTTACACCCTCATGTAAATTTACAATTGCTTGAAATAAAGAGTTTTTAAAAGTTAAAGGGAAAGTTTTTAAAATATATAATTAATATGGCAGTTTCTTTAATCATTATGATTAGTGATCATAAAAACAATGCTCAGATTTCCTAATAATGATGAAAACAGTTGGAATCTGCCTTTTCATATTTAATAACCAATACTTGTTAAGTAGATTAATTTGCCATTTTTTCATATTAAGGAGTTGAATAATATTTGTATTTCATATAAAGACACAATGTAAAGTCAGCAGGGGTTAGATGAAGGCAAAAAATGAAATGTGTACTTCCTAGTGCGTGTTCCTGCTCCAAGAGGGAGGTAATCTTTAGTTCAGAAGTTTTATACTTACAAGGAGATATTGACCACTAACATGAACATGGTTTCCTCCTTGACAGACCCTTGAATACTAGAAGTTTCTTTTGTTGTCATCACCACTGGAAGCATATGGTTTCCTCAAAATTACCCAACAAAATTCCTTTGGTAAAATATATAATTTCTTATAGTAAGTAGAATTGTAATCAATCAGCAGATTAGAAGAGGATGTGCCTTCCACTTATAAAAGCTAATTATACAAAATAGTAAATATTATTTTATTAATTAAAAATGTTTCCCTCTCATGTAATTAAATTATTTCTTAAGTTATAGGCAAAAATGACTGGTAAGTTCAATTTAAACCTATTGAATAGTAACATATTGAATAGCCAGTTAATAATATAGGTTTGAAGTTCAGGAGAATGCTGGAACCAGTAGATTCAGAAGTCATCAATGTGTAGAAGATGTTAGAAGATGTGGAAGTTGGTAAGATCATTCTACATGAGACATAAAAAATAGTTAAGAACAGATCACTTTTTAGTGACCAAAACCTGAAAACAAGAAAAACAAAAGCAAAGAGGAAAATGTGACCCAGGAGTTCAACAAACATTTGAATAGGTAAATTTAAAGGAAAAGAATCGAAGGTTGGGTGTACAAAAAATAAGCTCAAATGCCATTGGCATCAAATTATATTTCCCATTTCTCTGTTCATTATTTACATGAAAGCAGAATCAATGATATTGTAAAGTATACACATGAATCCTCGAATACTGACAATTTAAAGGAAAGCTGATTCATATTTATAATCCTTTCTCCTTTATTAGACACTTATTTGAAGATTTCCAGTAAGATCTGCTGAAATTTAAGAAGGCCATGAATATGAGAAAGACCTATAAGAAATATTTAGCTATAGCATTTCAATAATTCCATTAAAATATTCTTTTTAAATATTTGTAATGCTAGCTATCCACTTCATCCCAACCTAGATTTAGGTTGTTCATAAAATTTTGACTGCTGGGGCCATTTGAAAAAGGGTTGAAAGTTAAGGGATATTTCTTCAGGAGAGTGACTGTGCATAGGAAGTGTTTGTACAGTTACAAGAAATTAGCCATTCGATGTTATCAATTTAAATTCTATAAAAACTATTGCATGATTTCATTTTCTTTATCAAATAAAGGTATGTTGGTATCATATATATAAGAACATGGAGTCTTATTGTTCTTGGGAATTGTGTTCTGAAATAGGCCTATAAGGGAAAAATGGCACTCAAGGTGAAATTAACCCTTGAATTTCCCTCAAATTTTCCCCAATTAATAAAATACATGACTTTTATATACATCCACATAGAGCAATATGCATTATTAAAATATAATGCACTCAACACTACAAAATATATAACTCTGTTGAAGAACCATTTTCAGAAATTAAGTCATTCAAGGGTTTGATTGCTTGGGACATTCCAACAAATGTATGCTGATCCCAATTTACTTAATCTTCTTGTTTACAATTATCAGCTTTGTCCTATAATTTTTAAATTCTTTCTTTTCTCAGTCAGCATTTCTCTATTGCACTCAATTAATTCTTCCATTTATACAGAGCCATAAACAATCCCTTGCGTGGTCATAAGATCAATGTGTTCTATACTGTCACACTCTTTCCATGTTTTACAACATGCATTGACTCCTTTAGTCGGATCACATTTAATCCTTCAAGTTTACTGGTGTAAATTTATTGAATGGAATGGAAAACTTTGCATACAGTTTTAAAGACATATACCTCTCTATATACATATATATTCATGTATATATATATATGCACATATGTATGTATGCATATGTATGTGTGAAGGTATATATACAGAAACATGATTTTAGCTTAATAAGAACATGTGTGATTGTTTCATACTATGTTAATTTAGCTAAGGTGGAATTATGTTTCCAAGAATTCCCATCCCTTGAATGGTCCCAGATTAATGAATGCTGCAAGACATATTTTGTGTGTGCTGCAGAAGGCAGAAATAAAACAGCCATGTTTTGAGTGCTCTGAAAGTTGGTAAGGAATACTCGGCTAGGAACTATAGCAGCTCACACACATTGTCCCTGATCTGCTAGCTCACTTTCTTGACATAAAGCAGAATTCCTAGAGCTGCAGTTTCTCTACTTGCCACCAGATTTCCTATTTCAGCTTCTTAATCTGAGACCAATCTGTGTGTGCACAGCTCTGTGGGAGTGCTGTGGAAGACATTCATGGGTTCCAGTTTATCCTCTCAGGTTTAATTGCACTTGTTCTCACCCACATCCAGCTTTCTCTCCTGACTGCCAAAGTGACCTAAAGCAACGTCAGGCTCCACACCAGAAACAGATACAATAACCTTGCATCGACTTTTCTACCATCTTAAGCAATTGGTGTAATGTCTAACTAATCAGCATAATAAATTTATTATCCTGTATCATTTATCATTAATCTATTCACTGTTCAACCTCTGACTCATAAAGAACTTGGCACCCAAAGTTGTTCCAGAAGAACAAAACCTTAAGTCTAGATTCTCTAAATCTGTACTGATTTATCTATAATTGATTATTTGACTTGACTGGATTTAAAAACATTTGTGACCCTGCTTCCATTAGTAAAGGATAGACAGATAGTTCATGGCAATGAATGGCAAAAGAAGTACTTAAGCTATCATTTACAGTCACTTGTAATCAAGTGCCTATAGAAGATAAGAATTTGAGTGACTATGAAAACACTTAGTAAAAATAAGGATTACAGCAGGGTTTTACTTAGAAGCAAGCTTCTAAGTATACTGGAGATCTTGGAGAAATAAAATGATATGCTCAGGGCTTTACATTCTCAGCTTGACATCCAGGTGAGTGACCAGAAAGCTTCCATGATTGCCTTAAAAGAAATATTTACCTTCTATAGCTCCAGGACTGAGGTTTCTGAAAACCAAACCAAAAGTCTAATCATACACATGGCTGAATTTTAAAGCAAACTTTAATTTCCAATCTCATAACATAGGTTTTATTAAAATTAGAAGTCTGATTGGAAAGGTAAGAGTTTTAGTTTCTAGGCTGCTTAAAGCAGCACCATGAAATGGTCCAGCTTGAACAATGCGAATTTTTACGCTCAGTTTTGAGGCAGGAAAAATGTCCAAATCAAGGCATCATCAGGGTGATACTTTCTTCCTGAAGTCCTGCTGCTGGTGATCCTTGGTTCTTTTGCAACACAACAAGGCATATGGCGGCATCTACTGGTCTCTCCCTTCTCTTCCAGGTTTCATTGCTTTCAGTTCCTTGCTTCTGTGACTTTGTTTCTTTTTCAGTAGTCACTTCATTTTTAAAGGACTCTGGTAATAGGATTAAGTCCAATCCTCAATGAGGTAGGTCACATCTTTAATTAAAGTAACTTTAACAAAAAATCCTACTTAAAATTGGTTTACATGCATAGGAATGGATTAGATTTAAGAAGACGTTTCCTAAATACTTAGTTTGGGGACTCTGAAAATTCAAATAGGAAACATTTGGGCTGGTTCTGAGAAACCTGAAAAACCTGAAGCCATAATTTCTGCTGCACTCCCTTTGCCAGCAGAAGCAATTCTTTTCCCTGTTAAGAGGAGGAGGGTCTCTCCCTGCCTTAAGAAATTTCCTTCCCTGAGAAAATTGCCTCATAAAGTACTACAGATCCTGCATAGGTCTTTTCATCATCATCTCTCATTGCTGCTAGACCTACCTACAACCAGACATATCCCAGCAAGCCCCAAAATGTAAGGTTTAAAGTATGCCTATGAGGAGTTATTGACACACAATGGAAGAATTACATAATTTTGTCAATTTAGATAGATAAAAACCTGGAGAATATATGTAGGAATGCATTCTAAGAGTATGGGATAGGGGTTGAAGGAATACAGTGTTGACTCAAAAAAAAAAAATCATATGGCTGACAGCAGAGATTTTGATAAAATGTGCCAACTTGACTGGCAAGAATTGCTTTTGAAAATTTGCTTGGTTGTTTGACTGAACACTGCAAATAAAAGTAGCCCACATTTCATGAACTGGAAAGGTCAACAAACAAGCAAGGTTTTCAAAGGCTTACAGATACTGGAGTGTTCAAGTAGATTTATCAAGTGTATTTATCTTCTCCTACCCCCTTAACTATATCTTCTAAGAAAGTACAGAGGAAACTCTCTAATTCAAGTCTATGAGAAGTAAATGTGCGACAGGAGCCCTACCTAGCATTTTTAAAGTACTCTTTGGTAGCGTCTCACTGCAGGCCAAGAATGTGTGTGAGAACTGCCTTCAATAAGTTCTTCAGAAATGAAGAGAAGGAATCATGATCAACAAAGGTGCTTACTGAGAGCAGTTAATATGAAATAGTAGTTATATATCTAAGAATGTGGTTATAAATACCAATTATGATAACATGATTATCTACTGAATGAGGACTATAAGTCATTAGTATTTTCCTTTTAGTTTAATAGGCATAATTTATGAATATATTAACCAATTTTATTTCCTCTACGATTTAACATAATATGTTTTAATAATTATGGATCTGATATTTCCATTTGTAAGCTGCAAAATATCAGAGGGAGTTTGACACAGCTAGAAGAAGAATAATCATCACCCAAAGATATATAAAAGATTTGTATCCTTTTTTATGAGAAAGTTAGCATCTTTTCAGTTGTACAACAGACTGATGAGTCCTATTAAGCAGAAGCATGATTTTGTTATTGTCTTTATTAGGTAATTATTCTGGTTAAGGGACATGAGAATGGACACCAAGTTGACAATGGCTATTGTTTGGTTTTGTACAGTGGCAACTGAGCTAGGCTGAAGTTATGTTTCCCATAATCTATTTCCTATGTGGTTTGCAAAAATAATTTGTTTTTCTTTGGTTTATTTTGTCTGTTGACAGATTTGGAAGGTTTAAGTGAAGCAGCAGCCATATTTTTTTATCCTCTGAAGTTTGATCCAGAGAAACAGGCAGTGTGGCAGCTCACACACATTTTCACTGGTTTGCTTACATATTTTGTGTGGATCAGCACAGAACCTGCAACTTCTTCAGCTCCTATCAAATCTCCTCCTTCAGCATTTCTGTGTCTTGGGCCAAATGTATGCACAGCTTCATGATAAAGGGCACCAGGTTCTCCATCAGGGGTTGGAAGTGGCGAGAGACAAATACCAAGTGCAAATTCCAGTTTGCTCTCATGACTTCTAGTTGTTCTCATGGATTCAAGCTCACCCATGTCTTGTCCATGTTCAGCTTTTCTTCCCCACTGTTGGGCTGGCTGACCTACAGAAAATTTTAACTGAATAATTGAAAAAGAGACAACAGCTATGCACAGATTCCTCTAAAAACTTCACAATTGTGTGAAGTCTGATTCCTATAATATCTATATCTTTATAGTAGCTTTGCTTCCCCTAACAAGCCTGGCTAAGATATATACATACACACATGGATAGATATAGGTAGACTTGGGAAGTAGAATGATATATATGGCGATAGATAATAGCTAGATCAATAGTTATGGAAAGGAAATAATCATAGTAAAATAAATTTATCAGAAAATGGTATTTCAATACTGTATTGTTGTATATTACCTGAAGAAATGCAATTTACATAAGCTTTGCAATTTGGGTAGTGAAACAAATAAGGAAACCCAAAACAAGATAGGCAGCAAATACAAATGGAAATTTAAAAAAGGGCACAGATATTTCTTAGACTTCCATAAAACAAATTTAAAATGCAAAACCACTCTTGAAGCATCTAATTTAACAACAAAATATGTGATTTTAACAGCTTTGTGGTTCATTTTTAAATGCTATATCAAAAGAATGCTATTCTACTGTTATGCTAGATTTGAAATAATCTAATTCTAAATTTCCATAAATATTTCTGCTTTAGCAAAGTACGTGGCAGCCTGAACTTTTAAAAAATGAATACAAGCATATTCAAAATATAATTATATTGCTATTTTAAAAATCTCTTTTATTGGCATACTACCAAAACCAATTATTTATAGAGTGCTTACCTTATGCCAGAAACTATACTAACTACATTATAGTTATATTTGCTATTTTTATCCCAGGTTACAAATGGAGAAAGGTTAGATAATTTGTCTGAGGAAATATAGCTAGTAAATAAATGAACCAGAATTTGGACATAGGTTTTCTGAACTCATAGTGTAAATGCTTATCCATTTTGACACATACCTTAGAAATGCTCTTGAAAAAGCACTGAAGGAATACCAAAATATGAACACTAGTATAATGCTGAGTCATTATTCTAATATGTGAAATAATCTTTCATTATTAGGTTACCTTAAGAGATAAGATTGAGGATGCAAATAGAAAGGACCGCCAGATGAGGATAAGAAGCTATTTAAATATATTTTTAATCTCTGTATATTTAATTTTAACATATATATATATATAAAAGAAGCTAAAGAGAATTAGACATCTGATAAAGAAACAATGAACAGAAGATTTTCAAATGTCTTCAGCTGTTTTAGATGTTTCTTTGGTTATTGGTACCCTTATTCCTACATGCATATTTATGCTGCATTATCTTGATATTTCAATTAGAGATGTTGTCTATTGATTTCCTTCCACAGAAGATGAAGTTTTAGAATTCTTATGCTGTGTCAAAGTAAAACATTTTCCCTTGCTGCATTGAAGCTGTATGCAGACCAAAAAAGAATGGTCTTAAACCTAATACATTTCTGTGTGTGTGAGTCCACTGTAAGTAGGACCTTTTGATGAGGTTACTTCAGTTAAGGTGTGGCCCACTTCAAGCAGGATGGGTCTTAAACTTATTACTGAAGAATTTCATAAACAGAATGAAATTCAGACACAAGGGAAAAGAGAGAGACCGACAGGAAGCAAGAAGATGGAATGGAACACAGAAGAGAAGGAAGACACTAGGAGATGCTACCATGTGCCTTGCCTGTGACAGAGAAACCAAGGATACCAGGCAGCCACCCCAGAAGGCCACAATCTTCAGGGTGAAAGCGTCGCCTTTATGATGCCTTGATTTGGACATCTTCCTAGCATCAAACCTCTGGGCAAATAAATTCCCATTGTTTAAGATGGTATTGCTTGAAGAAGCCTAGGAGACTAAAACAATCATCAAGTTCTGAGATGATATTATAACTACTAGAAGCGAACTTCCAGCTTGGTAAAGAAATAATTTGAAATTAGATAAAAGGGTCATGTTACATAGGATGCTGTCTAGTGCTTAAGATTTGTTTCTGTTTCTGAGGACAGAAGTCTGAGCACATATTTCTGAACTCCTCTCTCCTAACTTCTTGACAGGTTAACTCAGCTGTAAAAATTACCTTAGCTAATTGCCTTAAGCCTACTAGAAAAAAATCTCCCACGTATCTTCCATTTCTCATCAATTCTCCACTATCCAACAGACTCTGACAGCCTGATCTTCACAGGCATTGAGGATTCTCACAATAAAAACGTGAGCTGAAAAAGAAAGGTTCCAATCTTCATAATGTGCCATAAGAAAGACCATGCTAAATAAACATACGCATTCTAAACAAATACAACTGAAGGAAACTTTAACCAAAATAAATGCTAGCCCTTGAAGATATGTAATTAAATTACTTTCTGACAGTGCACTGAAGGGGCAAATAGAAGCCATAGAAGAACAATTGTCAGTTAGGCAGGGGTAATGGACATACTCTGTAAGTGTTCCTATGGGCATTAGATGTTCTGATGAACAAAAAGAACCAAATTAATTTAGGCTCCTCTACATGGTTAGGGGAAGTCTAATCAATCAGATGAACCCAAGCCTGGGTGGGTTTAACCCCGCAGTGTACAATATAGTTTCAGATAAACCAGGTATAGCTGAAAAAAAATAGATGAACAAACAGAACTTGCTGACTGATTTTAAATCAGACATGTTATCATTGACTTTACCAAAAATGATTTGAGACTAGCTTCGATCTAATTTAAAATTAAGTAAATCCTCTCATATTATTTCTATTAGATACCGAAATTCTTAATCATTATTTACAAAAAAAACAGAGGAAGTAGAATTATTTCTGGTACTTTATATGATGAAGTAACTATGTGGACAATATCAAGTGTTAGAATAATGAAATTGAGTTTCCCAGTATAGTTTTTATGGCACATAATTAGTATTCAATATGAATTAAAGATTATGAAAATAAGTAATGAAGAAAAAGAAATATTTTATGGGAGTACCACTACAATTTCTAAGAGAGGAGTGTAATGCAAGAATTAATTTATATCACCAAGAGTCTTTCTAGGATACTTGGGGATCTCAGCTCTGCAAGATTCTGGTTTGTGGGACATTTGAGAGAGAGAAAGGCTACTTTCACCTGTCTTCAAAAATTTATAAACTCCAGAATTAAATGCAATGAATTACTAAATGACACAATAGAACTGAGTTAGTTAGGTAAGTAAGGGAGATCTACAGACAGTTCACAAAATGTAACAATTACAAACAACAATAACAAACTCAGAAGCTGACAAGTAAACAACAGACAGTTTGGGAATCTAGGTTAAAAGAAAGTCAATTCAGGATGCCAGCAAATCAGAAGTGCTGAAGGCAAACCTGGTAATTAGGCATAATTTTTACCCTAGGTCAGTCTCCCTCTTAATTAAACTTAGTTTTGATGCAGTGAAAAACGATAAGTTGAAACATTAAATAAGAAGAAAAACCTAAGGATACTTAGTAAAATTTATTCTATAAATTAAATAGTATTTTGTTTTGTTCTTCATTTGTTTTGTCTAGGTTTTAAATAGAGAGGAATCTTGCTTAAGAGCATAGACTCTTGTCCCTAACTTTCTTGGTTTGAATGCTGGCTCTAAAATCCACTTGATGCATGGATTTGTGTAATTTACATCTGTAGAACAGGCATAACACTATTAACCACCCAAAACTGTTGTTGTGAGATAATTAACTGTTACAATTATAATTAGTTAATATTTGCAGTGCTTAGAACAGTGCCTGGCACATAGTAGGCACCATACAAGTGTTGCCTATAATTATTATCATTATTTTAAGGTATTACTTAGTGCTAGACACTGTAGAAAATATTTCTCAGCTCTTATTATTCCAAAAGATAAGTTTGGATCTAGTACCATAATCCAAAATAATTACTGTTGAAACAGAAAAATATATTTAAAGCTGTCAAAAATGACCAAGATATGTGTGCAAATTCAGCATGTAATAACAAAAGCAAGACAGTAGGCAAAATGACACAAAGTGAGGTTGACTTGTGGCTCTTTCTCATCCCCATTGCTGTGTTTGTTACTCTTGCTGATATTACTGCTGTCTAGGACTGATGCAATGTTACTGACCTGGGCTCCTTCTTTAGAGAAAAATGAAGGAACTGGATAAATGAATTACTCTTGAGTGATTTAATGACTTTAGCTTGTCCTGTTATGATCTGATTAATTAATTTTGAACTACCTAATAGCCCAACTGCATTAAAAGACACTTTAAAATGGACCAGGCTGACTATTCCTTGTTTTCCTTGAAAGCAGAAACATACCTATTTTTTTTTCTTTTTGTTGATCAATGTTCAGTGAATGCTCAGTATTTGTACAATCTTTGTCTTGACATATGTTGATAATAGATAGAGATTGTTAAAGACCCTTCATAAGCACACGCAAGTTCATCAAACATGTTTCTTATCTAAAGGAGAAATACACAACAAAGAGTTCTGTAATTTTATCCTATGGAGGTGAAGATATCCTGACCTCTAAAATCCTTATTAGTCTCACCAGGGAACACATAGTTGTTTATGGACAATGTGATTGAGGGAGGGTCACATCAGGCACCCTGGGAAATTAACTTTCTTCTCCAAGCCTAGACATAGGCATAAGGTGGTTAGTCAGAGACGACCTCACTTGGATCAGTAGTACCTCATAGGAGACACAGGCTTCCCTCTCATCCAACAAGCTCAGCCTCATAATCTTACACATCTTGGGGAAAATATTTTCCCCAATTCAGTTTGCAGAACAAGGGCCAGTGTGGTAGGGTAAAACAGTACCTCAGAATAAAGCATGTTCTTAATCTTAATCCCATCACTGTGGGCTTGGACCACTGTAAATTGGACCTTTTGAAAATGTTATTTTTAATTAAGGTGTAGCCAACTGAATCAGGATGAGTCTTAATCCTATTACTGGAAATGTTTTAAAAGAGAGAGCCACAGGGAGGATCTAGAAGCCCGAAGTCAGCAGCAACTTGGAAAAGAAAGGAAAGGACATCACCATGTGAGGGGAAAGCCAAGGAACTCTGAGGATTGACAGTCAGAACACCACTGACCCCCAGAGGAAGCCACCCATCTGGCCTCTGAAACTGAGTCAATAGTTCTTGTTGGTTAAGTCAACCTGGAAACTAAGACAATCAGTTACCCAGATATCTTTGAGATTCATTCTTATAAACTCTGATACCAGTTAGTATATCCTGACTTGTAGTAGTGAATGGGAGTGAAAAATCTTGAAATTATTCTTTTCTGATGTTGGAGATTGTACCAGATAAATTAATAGCAATAATTTAAAAAGTGACGCTAATAATAAAAGAAACGTCAACTTGCTCTTAATTAGCACTAGGTTAAAAGAAAAAAAAAGCCTTCCCTGTATCGTTTTCTTTTATCATTACAACATTAACCTGAGATGGGACACTGAGGTTTATGAGGTTGAAATGTGGACTAAGACAAAGGGCAGAACTCTAGTCATACCTGGACGACTTAACTACAAGCCTGACTCTTACACACATTTAAAGATGAATTCTGGGACTTTTTTGGCTTTATTGGCCAGGCACTCTCACTCTTTGTTCTCAGTATGCTACTGATTGATTCTCTAAGTGAAACTAGAAAAATTCATAACCATTTACACAAGCAGGCATATGAATGCTCACTCTGTGATACATTGCAAAGAGTAACAGAATTAAGGTAACTGTGTCATTCCCTTTAGTCATACCCTGTGCTTTAGGGGGCATCCTAACATCACCTTTCAGTGTCGGTGCTCCATTTAATTTTACAAAGTTGTATTCCATGGAACTATACATGACACTTTAAAAGAGCTCTGTGAAGAGACAAGAGCTTTAAAAATATGGACTTTGAATACATTTACAGGAAATATAAGAAGATGATCTTTTTTCAACAGGTAAGTCAAATGCAGAACCACAACACCACTTTTTAGTACATTTCTAAGAAACAGCAGTGATAAACATGTATACTTGTGGTTCTGTTTTCTGACAGAATAAAAAGCCCTAATGACGCATAGCAGTGCCACCTCATAAAAAGTATATCAATCCCCCACCTGTTTCTGCATCTTCAGAAATTTATTGACAAGAAAACATCATATAAGATTTTACCCCCAAATACCTGTTAACAATTGCACCAATCGAAAGTGCAATCTAAACATATCTGTGTCACTGATTGCTTCCAAAATAGATTTTTTTAAAAGGTTCCTTTGCAAATAAATTGTTTTTAATATGAAAATTTCAATATAAGAGGGTAAAAAGCTTCTACTACACACTGGGATTAAATAAATAATCATATACTTTATTTTAGGCTTCTTCTTGCACAGCATTATGCCGTGAAAATACATTTGATAATTTAATTCTTTTCTCTCTTCCCAGACTAGCAGTAACTGTTGTTATCATTTTCCTGATAACAACATATATCCCCTTGCCATGTGCTATCAGTGAGCACTTAGAACAGCAGCTTCTTCAGTGGAGTAGGTAAGAAACAGCAGGATTTGGGGAGAGTAGCCAATAATCAGCAGGCTTATTGGATCTGCCAGCAGGTAGATTATTTTAAAACGTGAACCTGCTGGGATTTTGTTCTCTGAAGAGTCTATTTGTTTTTTGCTGTTGCTTTTGCTATGACTTTTGTAGTAGTGAGTTTTGCATTAGCACACGCTATCAAGAAATTCTGACAACTAGATCAGAAAGAGTTAATTACTCACCAGTAGGGTTCATCATCAGTGAACTTGCACTTAACACTGGAGAAATAGGGATTGACAGCCGTAATTATGTGGCTGCAAGAAAACCAATCTTGGGAGTCTATTTTCAGTATCTAGACTTAGCTGCATTTATTTATCAGAATTGGTTGGCTTAAGACAAATTATCTTCAAATACAGCAAAATGATAAATGAAGGTGTTGACAATGGAGAACGAAATGTTTTTCTCACTCATAAAACTTTTTAAGTAAAGTTGACCCTGGCTTCAAAATAACAGTATGTAATTACGGTAGCCAATAGCTACATAACTATTCAAGCTTATTTTGTGTTAGGCACAGTGCCAAGAGTGGCACCTACATTATTTCTAAGCCTAATAAGAATCAGTTAAGGTAGTTATACTTTCCCCATGTGAGAGATGCAAAAAATGAATCTAAGTTAATTTTAATAGCTTGTCCAGTAGCACAGTCAATTAACATTCAGCCAGTTCCTAAAAACATGGTGGTCCCAAAAGTTAAGAACTCTTAAAACATCTACTGCAGAATTACAGTATTGCTGCCTCTTTATGGCAGTAACAATTGTAAGAGTGTTTCAATTGTTATTGTTTTTATAACAATATAAATGGTTTCATGAACAAGAAAATTCAACCATACCTGAATTAAACAGTAAGGGATTTGTTGGCTCAATAACTGCTAACTGCAAAGTCCAGGGTCAGGGTTGGACCTAGAAGGTTAACTCACTTATCAAAAACACATTTTTTTTTCTTTCCATTGTGCCAGTCACAATTTTGTCTTTGTCCAAGGCCTCTCTGCAAACATACGACAGATGCCAGCAGCAACCCAGGTATAGAGGCTTCCTTATCTTGTCCAGAAGGAATGAAGGAGGACTTTCCCACAACCATCAAAAAAGTTTGAGCTTTATATTAATTGGGCCTCTCTGAACAAATCTGTAAAAAAAAAAAAGGCCTAAGCTATTTGCTAGGGCACTTGTGCATATCACTAGGGCAAAGGGGATGTGACTATGGAGCTTGCACCTTGGGTCAAGACCTTGACCTGAAATAGTAAAATCTTCTCTTCAGTAGGATTTATTTTTTATAACATAAGCTGTAGGTTTACAGAAAAATCATGCATAAAATACAGAGTTCCCATAAGCTACCTTATTTTAACATCTTGTATTAGTGTGGTACATTTGTTAAAATTCACGAAAGAACATTTTTAAACTGTACTATTAATTATAGCCCATTGTTTACAGTGGGTTCATTGTGTTGTACAGTCCTCTGTTTTATTTTTTATGAATTGGTAACATTTTGATGTTTTCAAGGAACTACTAAAATGCCAATAAGGCTGAACACTGTGAAAAAAAAAGTAGCAAACATTGAGCCTGGAGATATTGACAGGGGCTAAATCATGTGGCGCCTCATAGGCCATATAAAATAAATAAAACAAAAAGCATAGGATCTAAATTAGGTTTTAAAAAGAATAATCTTGCTGTTGCATGGGAATATGGTTTCTTGCAAGTTAGGGATGTCAAAAATAGAGGCTGAGAGTCTTGTTAGCCCTATCAGTAGTATGGACAGGAAATGTTGGATGCTAGGACCAGAACCATATTGGTGGAGATGCAGATCAGTAAATTGATTTGAGGTATATTTTGGAGATAAAATATTCTGAGTACACCATTTTCTTAAGAAATTTTGTCTGAATAGATCTTGATTAACTCTTTCAGGAATTTTGGGGGGAATATTAAGCTTGATCTGAATAGTGAAAAGGAAAAAAAAAAGTAAATCTAATTAGAGAAAACTACATACCTTCTTTAGCTTTCCCATCTCCATCTTGAAATGTACCTCCACTGCTCAGTAGCTGAGTGAAGTCCCATTCCCAGCTATAACCTCCAGTAAGATTTGGAGAATTAGTTATCCAAAGAGATTTTTTATTTCATTAGGATGTATAGCTATGTCCTTCCTGGAATGATGTGGCCCATCTCTAAACAAGCAGACATTGCTGGATGATGCCACTATACTAATATCCTTGGATAATCCAGTAAACAGTAAAAAGTGGGAATTTACAGCAAAACAGTGTTAGCTCCAGGAAGAAACTATTGCATTTAGGAATAATCATTATATCCAAAGTTTAGGTAGTTTTCAAATAATTGTGGGCAAAACAACTAAAGTTGTTAAAGTGTCTTTGAAGTCTTCTGGAGATCATCATTCAGGGAATCAACAGTCAAGTGATTTGTGGGATGATTAGGTTTTGAAGGCAATATAATCCAGACTATTTTTTCTGTCCCTTTTTTAGGCAACAGTGGAGATATTTTCCCATAAGGAGTTGGCCTCCTGATTCAATGAACTCAATGTCATTCACTATGTAAACAAGCTATCCCCTTGACTGGGGAAAGTCTTTTCACTCAGATGTTTATAGCTTTCTGTGTCCTCTCTCAATAGAATCTAGAAATTTACCTAAAAATAACAGCATTGGTAACTTCTAATAACAATATACAAATATGTCCTTAATTGGCAGCCTAAAATATGTACACATCTGCTTCACGCTACAGAATAAAAACATGTCTAATTCAAATCAAAAGATCCATTTTGATAGCTAAGATCCATGGAAGATTGCTTTCAGTTTATTCAATCCAATTTTTCATCTCTATTTTAAATTGTATTAATTGATGAAGGTAGATCATCATAGAAGATAGTATCCATACAACAATTTTATTACCCCTTACATAATTAGTTTTATGAATTTTTGTTGGGGAGAGAATCTACCATCCACTTGCATTATAGAACTGTTTTTAAAATATAGCCCTATTTATCTCAATGTTTTCATTTAGAAATATTTTGCATTAATCCATACTGTACCTTTAGAAAGGGTCCATGGGAAAGCTTTAACTCTGAGTTTAGTAAAAAATAAAATAAAATTCTGAGAAAATGGCTTTACCTTATATACATAGTGAATTTTTTTAAACAAAATTCACAATTTATTTAGATGGAAATAAACTGTATAAAATTAGTTTTCTTTCCCCAAAATAACAGCAGACACAGTGAATCTTGAATCAATATTTTCCTTATTGCTAAGTTGCTCAGAAATTAGTGCAATAGTTCCTTCCAACTCCTACATTTCCTGGGACTGAATGACATGTTTTAGGAAGTTATCTCTGGCTTTAATTTTTAAATAATCTGTTCTATTGTTTTCAAATTAATTACAATTTAAATCATATTATATTCATGTTTTAGAAACCTAAAATAATGTTTGGGAAGGGATAGTATAAAAGTCAAAAAATAAAATGATGGACAAAATTTTCAAAAGTATTCTTCTCTGGGCATATGAATTGGGAAAACATAAGCATCACATGCATAGAAATAGTTTGTGCTTCAGTATACTTCAATTAATTTAGAGAGTATCCCAGAGAGTCTTTTTATAATTATCATTCTTTAATACTTTTAAAATCATAATCAAACCAACACACTATTTAATATAAAACAGCAATGCAAAATAGTGAAAATAGCTCTTTTTTTCTGCTATATTTGCTTATACAGTAAACAATAGATTTTAGAAAAATTGCTAAAAATCTCCTTTGCATAGGAAAATTGATTTCTAAATTAAAAGAACGTTTAAATAACATAAATCCGCTTAATACCATCTATATTACCCATCTTATTTATTCAGTCTCAATGAAATGCTCATTTATATGCACTATATTTTGTTGCCAGATTGTTAATGTATTCATAAAGAACAGAGCTAAGAACAAATCTACCTTATCATCGAGTCAATTTTCCTAAAAGAAACAAAATGAAAAACCTTTTTTCCTCATGTCTGTATCAGCTGTGAACACTGATTATGAACAATACAGGAAAACCATAAGAGAAAATATACCTCTCTGCATATCTACTTATGAAGATTCATTTTAATCACATTATTTTTTATTTCTCTACAGTGGGGAATCATTCAATAAAATTTCAGGATTCTTAATAAGTAACAGAAATATGCCACAATTTGTTTTTTACCAATAGAGAATCATATTTCTCATCCTACTGGCATATTCTTCAGTGTTGCAAAATCAATGAAGTCATGCATACTTTAATTCAAAAATAGTCGTTAGACATTTGTAATCTATTATTTACTGTGATAATGTCAAAGATATATTGCCTACAAATTAAAAGCTACCCTTTAGATAATTTATGGTCAGGAAAATATATGCTCCTAAAAACCTATCTTGAATTAGTTTGATATAAAATAAAATTAATGGGTAAAAATAACCCTATATAAACAAGTAGAAATAAAGAGAAGAAACAACCAGTTCTAATTGTTCTTAGACTCTGGGGAAAAAATCTTATTAGAACAGAGAAAAGAACCATAACTTCCATGCTGGCCATCAATACAAATTTGGCAAAGATACATTTTGACAAAATGATATTTGGAGACATGGTAGATTATCTAATTTTTTGACAAGGACAAGGCCTTTCATCTTACCATTTCCCTGATGATTACAGTCCATTTCTATAGACTTGTTTGACCACGGGTATAAATATAAAGCCCAAAATTGCTTTTCAAATGTGTCAAGTTGACATTTTTTGAACACCAACTCAGTGCCAAGTTAGGTCTGTATCAGTTTCAAAACAAAGAAACCAACAAATATACAACTTACTGCAAATCATCTCTGAGCAAGTTATTCTGCTGGTTTTTCCTTAGTCATTCAACAAATAATATTCATAAAACAAGTACTGTGTGGGCCAGGCACTCTGACAATCATTAACAATACAATGATGATTAACAGGAAAAAAAAGAGATACATTCTCTGTTATATTAGTATCACTGGGCACATAAATTAATGTGATAATTTTAATTGTCAAGCAATATAAAGAAGAAAAACAAGGAACTATAAAAGTTTATAATAGGTCATTTGATTAGTAAAAGATATGTGGGGATGCACCTCCTTCAAACTGATGACTCCATAGGGAAAAATAGCAGAAGAATCAGGTAAACAAAGAGAGAAGAGGAGGGAAGCATAATCAGGCAGGGAAAATAGCATATGTAAAAACATATATTGAGAGAAGGCCTGGTGAATGTAGAGACAGAAAGAAAGCTGGTGCAGCTGCAATTAAAGGGAATGAAGTGTAGATGAGTCTTCAGTATTGGGTGGTTGCCAAATCATGCAGTCTTTTAGGCAACATTGAGGTATGTAGCCTTCACCCTAATTGCAGTGAGAAGCCATTTAACAATTTCAGGTATTGAGACAACACAATTAAAGGTGCTCGCTTAAGATTACTAAGGATATACAAAAAATGGAAGGGGAAAATATGAATGTTGTTAGATTAGGGAAGAAAATGATGGTTGCTTGGACTAGGGGAGAGGTTTTGGAGACTTAAGTGTTAATATTTGAGATTTTTTAGTAGGTTAAATCAATAGAATTTTCTAGTCGTTGAATAGCAGGGATGAGGGAGAGAAAGATTTAATAGATAATTCCTGGGTTTCTAGTCTCTATAACTTGATGGTCAGTGGTGCCCTTTGTGAAGAAAGACAGTTTTAAAGGATTTTGTTTGGGGATTAACATCCAAAGTTTAGGTTTTGTCTTTATTTTGTAAGTGGGACTTTCAGATATCCAGGAATTTATGTCAATTCTGTAGTTAGCTTAGATAATTGATGTCAATTAGTCCAGAGTGTATCTGGAGCTACAGGGCAATTTTTGTTCAGAATATCACGTACTGAATTACCTATGTAATGTGATCAAGGAAGTTTTATAAATATAAGAAATTGCCTAAAAGTGTGGTCTAGCTTAAGACAACTTGAGATCCTGGCACTGATTCTAGAGAAAATCACACATTTTTATTGTGATTGTAAGGAGGAGATACAGGAGGAAAATCTGGAGAATTAAAATATAAAATTTAAAGAAAATGTTTTGAGAAATAGAAAGTGCTTAGCAGTAGTTAAGGGTACTAAGTGGTCAAGTAATATAAGGAAAAAATGCCTACAGGATTTAGTGATAAGGAAATGATTATAACAACTTTAGTAAGAACTGTATCAATACAGAGATTGGAGGCTGGGAGACAGAATGGTGCTGAATGAGAGGGAGATTATAAAAAGAGAGAGAGAGAGAGAAATAGAACATATAGATAAATCTTTTGGGAACTTTGTGCAGATTAAGGGAAAAGGATATTAGCCAATTAAAATCCTGTGGTTTTCTTTTTCTTTTCCTTTTTTTCATTTTTAATACATAATGGTTGGGTTGATTTAAAAGCCAATTAGGGCCTGCCATATAGGTCTGTCCTCTTTTGCTAGGCACTGCCCATGTACTCTAGGGATTCTTACCACTCTATTAGAGAATGCAGCAGGCCTCCAAAGGATGGGAATTCAATTTTCTGTTGGAATTCAAAATTCTGTATACACTGAGACAACACCCTGTGACCATATGAACATCTTCATATTCCAAAATATGGGAGGGGGAGGAGGTGGTGTATATGGGAATCCCCTATATTTTTTATGTAACATATAAGCAATCTAAAGCTTCTTTGAAAATAAAGGAGGGGAGCAGATGTGGCTCAAGTGGTTGAGTTCCTGCTTTCCACATGGGAGGTCCTGGGTTCAGTTCCTGGTGCCTCCTAAAAACAAATAAACAAACAACAAGCAAACAAATGAAAAAATCAATGCAGGGGAGCCTGTTCAGCTCAGTGGTTGAGAGCTCACTTCCCATAATTGGGGTCCCAGGTTGAATCTCCAGCCCCGGTACCTCAAATAAATAAATAAATGTCAATTAGAATGACACAATTGTCAGTGAAATATTCAAAAATGATAAAAGATAGAAGATATTGTAATGAGAAGGCAAACTAGATGGGACCAATTTTAGTAGGTTATCCTTACACAGGAGAATAGATTTTTAACATGGAGATGGAGGATAGAATGGGAGTAGATAATATCAGATTTCATAACAATACTACTAATAACACAAACTAATATTTAAGAATTGTTCACATAAAAAAAAATGAGGCATGAAGAAATTTTATCTTGAGCAAGGTCATCTTTTTAGAGTGAGTAGAAGAAGTTTAAGGTTGAATAGTAGAAGAGAGGAGATGAGGATTAAAGAAGACATTGTGAAGACTGTCAATGAGTTGACCAGAAATGTAGTAAGGTTACAGAACAGTGTTGAAGACCTTGATTGAGCTAGGTCATTAAGAATTTATAGTTGAAAATTATCTGTCCTATTTTGCAAAAATCTCCAGCAGATATTAGATGATTATGATTAGATATGAAAAAGATCATTGTGTTCAAAGAGAATGGGTTTTGCAATATAGATGTGACAAAACTTCAAAGAGGTAAGGGAGTTTTAAGCATAGCAAAAATATTCTTGAAGAAATTCATCATCAAATTAGAAAACTGCATGAGAAAGGGATTGAAGGAGATATCTAATGCATTTAGATAGAACAGCACATTCAAAAGAATTGAAGTTCTGATAAGGTAGGAAAAATGAAGGAAATAGTTGAACAAGTCACAAGGAAAGGAATCTCTGGCTTTAAAGTAGGTTTCTTGGATTGATGATTTTTGGTTTGAGCAGATTCAGGTGATGCAAAAACTCAAAGTGTGTGACAATGGGAATGAATGCCTTCAGTGGAGAAGATGAGAAGTTCATTGAGTATCTGGACTTCTAAGAACTATAAAGCTCTAATGCTGGACATATTGCATAGATGAATTTTGAAGTCACACCATAGGAAATCAGGTTTGGGGATAAAGAGAAATATCTATGCCAGGTACTGAAATCTTTGAGGAGAGATGAGAATAGCTGGAAAGTCCACAGATGACAATGTTAAAAAGTGGAGGTTTGTATAGTATAATGACTAGATCTTCAAAGGATCTGCGCTCTCTTTTCTTTCCTTTTACAAAAGGATAAAGTATTAATTATCTGGAATTTCTAATAAAGGATAAGAAAAATGTCAATCCCATCTCCTATCTCTGAAGCACATGGAAAATGGATAGCAGTTGAGCACATCAATGACAAAATTGAACTCTTAGAGGAAAGGCTGATTTCTATTAAGGTAAGCAAGTAAAAAGAGTAAAATAAGAGAAGACTAGGAAGGTTTACACATTATAACAGGGAAGTATGGTAGAAAATTTAAGACTGACATAGAAAGATACATAGAAAGACAAAATGATTGAGAATTTAATGTCAGTAACCCTTTAAAAACCCAGAGGAAAATAATTAGATATTTTGGTCATGGTTATATAGGTCCAATTGCAGTGTCAATACAAAGATATATGGGAGAATATCAATATATTTAGGAAATAACAATCCAGAATAAAAGAAAGAAAAAATATATATATATATTTTTAAAGATTTATTTATTTATTTAATTCCCGCCGCTCCCCCGTTGTCTGTTCTCTGTGTTTATTTGCTGCGTCTTGTTTCTTTGTTCGCTTCTGTTGTCCTCAGCTGCACGGGAAGTGTGGGCGGCGCCATTCCTGGGCAGGCTGCACTTTCTTTGCGCTGGGCGGCTCTCCTTAAGGGTGCACTCCTTGCGCGTGGGACTCCCCTACGCCGGGGACACCCCTGCATGGTGCGGCATTCCTTGTGTGCATCAGCACTGCGCATGGTCCAGCTCCACACGGGCCAAGGAGGCCCAGGGTTTGAACCGTGGACCTCCCATGTGGTAGACGGACGCCCTAACCACTGGGCCAAGTCCGTTTCCCAAGAAAAATATTTAAAGTATAATTGTACTATCAATCTGACTGCTATATATGGCTTGGCATCAAATGCATTTAAAAATAATAAATAGAATATCAATTCAGTTGAGGATAGGATTTCTTAGGAGTCAGAGGAGAAAACAAATTGGCTTTGTGCTGGAAGCAACAAAGTAAATACTTTGCCTTAAAGACAATGGAGAAAATTAAAAAGAGGGTTTTAAATAATTGCTGACAATCAGCTTTTTAGTAAGATCACTCTTGGAATAAGATAAAGCATAGACTGAAAGGTGACATGCAGGAAGATTAAAATTCCTTGTACATTATTGAAGTAATTCATTCTTTCAGTGCCCTTTTGATTCCTATTTGCAGTCCTTGGAATCCAAATTAGGGATCCAAAATTTAAGTAATATATAATTCACTTCATTCAGGAGCTCATAGTTTCTTGGTAGGTTGGGGACAGTGGTTTGGGAATGAAGCTGATTTCAACAGTGATCAGTGAATTAATTTAGCAACTTAGTATGTGCTGTCTCATGGCACTCTGAACTTTCTAAAAATTCTTCTCTTGTTTAGTACATTGAGCTGTGGTTCATAACCTTTATTTCCTTCCTGTATAGGATATTATATCCCTGCCCATTGGCATATGACTTTCCCATGGCTCACAGGAAACAGAGGATTTATCTCAACTTCCACTCACTTTGGATTTGCTCATATGTCAGCTTTGACCAATGGAAACCAGGCAGATGTGACTTTGGATCTGTTTTGAGCTGAGAATTTAAGAGATGTTCTATGTCTCCGTTGATCTTCTTGAACAGTTGCCCTCTGCCATGAGTACAGTATATCTCAAAGTGTGCCTGCTCCTTCAACCTGCATCCTCAAATTCAAAAAAATATGAATCAGGGAAGTGGATGTAACTCAAGCAGTTGGTCACCTGCCTACCACATGAGAGGTCCCAGGAATGGTTCCCAGAGTCTCCTGAAGAAGATGAACAAGACAGAGAGCTGATATGTTGGGCTGGGATGGTGAGATGATGCAACCAAGAGACAGAGAGGAAACACAATGAGAGACACAACAAACAGGAAGCAGAGGTGGCTCAAGCAATTAGGCACCTCCCTCCTACATGGGAGGCCCCATGTTGGGTTCCTGGTCCCTCCTAAGAAAAAAAAGAAGATGAACAGAGAACATACAATGAACAGACACAGAGAGCAGACAGTGAGTGCAAACAAGGTGGGGCAGGAGGATGTAAATAAATCTTTAAAAAAAAAAGATATATGAATCAGATCAGAACTTGATTGCAGCATAGTCAGACTCAACTGAACTCAGCTAAACTTTTATAAAGCCAGCAGAGCGGTAGCTGAACAACATGTTTTGCTAGGGTAAACTACTAAGTTTTGTGCCTATTTATTATGTATCATTGCTTTAAAAAAACTGACTCTTATGTCTTATTTTTTTGTTTTTTGAGATTATATATCATTCCTCCCTTTACTAGATGTTAAGATTCATTTTTTTAAGGATATATGGTAATATAATACTTTACATCTTTATAGTGGGTAGTTTCAGTGCCTTGTAAAAATGGATGAATAAATACTTTTCAATTAATGGCCAAACATATTTATGCATCTTTCTATATACTGCTTTCAATTTCTCAAAAATATTATTTTCCAATATAGGTTTCCAAATTGTGGGACCATGGCACTGGATTAGGCAGAGAAGGCTCAGCTCTTCCAAAAACAGAAGAGAAAGAGCCAAAGTTTGCCCGAGGGACCTGCTTTGGGAGTCAGTGGACCAGGACAGTGCTTCACAACTCATGAGGTGAGAGACAGAGAGATGAAGAAGCCAAAACAACAAACTGTGAGTTACTAAACCTCCTGGCTGCTGGGAAGGGATCCCTTCCCCTCCCCCCAAGGTATTCAGTGGGGGTGAAATCCCTGACCATTTCACCTGACTGAAAGAGGAGCAGAAGTCTTCCTCCCTGCCAGCTGTTGCAAGAGAAAAGGAAGGGGAATTGAGGGCTTTTCTTCAGTGAATTCAGCCAGTGGAACCCACTTTGAATCTCAGCTCTGACAAGGTAAAAACAAAGGAAAACCCAGAGAGATACACCACTGCAGAAAGGTGGGCCAACAATCGCTATCTGCTTACCAGTCTGGAAGTTACATGATAGAAACTGCTTTTAGAGCCCTTTTTACCTGAACCCTGGGAGAAAGTCTGTGCCCCATTAGTGAGTTCCTGGCATGATTGATTTTGGTAATGTAAACTGTGCAATTTTAAAGACTTAGGGTAAATTGAACCAAATATCAAAGAGCTGTGAAAAAAATAATAATAACAATAGGCAAGAGAGAGAATTTGGCCATCAGAATAAATTCACCAACATATCAGATGCCTAGACATCAACAAAAATTAGAAGCCATACTAGGAAACAGGAAGAGATGGCCCAGCCAAATATCCTGAAGAGATTCAGAATTTAAGACAACTAATCAAAGATAATCATACAACTCTCCTAAACCAATTTAAAAGATTGAAAAGAAGTATAACTAAAGAGATAAAGGATATTAAGAAGACACTAGGTTAACATAAAGAAAAAGTTGAATGTCTGCAGAGAAAAGTAACTGGCCTTATGGGAATGAAAGATGATGGATGAGATAAAAAATACATTAGAGGCACAACACAGAACTGAATGCTTGAAGACAAAATTAGTGATTCTGAAGACAGAACATGTGAACTAGAAAAGACAGGAGAACAAAAAGAGAAGAGAATGGAAAAAATGGAATAGGGTTGACAGGAATTGAATGACAACATAAAATGCAAAAACATATGCATGTTTGGCACCCCAGAAGGAGAAGAAAATGGAGAAGAGGCACAAAGAATATTAGAGGAAATAATGCTGAAAACTTCCCTATTCTTATGAAAGATATAAATATCAATATCCAAGAAGGACAACACATCCCAAACAGAATATACAAGAACAGACCCTCCCTGAGACACCTAATATTCAGAATGACAAATCAAGATTTCCTTTTTCTTCATTCATATGTGGACTTTCTTGTAAAGTCAAAATCAATTAATAAACTCTTCTTGCCCTATAAACTTCACAGGCATTCTTTATGTTTTCAGCTTATACTAGATGATCTGTGTTAAATGGATATTCTATCAAGGGTAACTTTCCTGAAACAGGGACAGTATTCTCCAATGGCTATTGAAGAATAAGGGCTGTCATCTATATGCTTTCTTGTCTCATGTTATCAGCCAAAACCAAGCCCTACTGAACACTATCAGGGCTGATGAAAAGATCTCAGAAGAATCAGATGCAAAGCTCAGAGATTGTAACAAACATTTTTGGTTGTATTTGAAGCTTAAACTCATGGATTCAAATCAACTGTCAGTTTGGTTTTGTCAGTTTCTTCTAGTAATCAGTCACCTTAGGAGTACTCTCATACTTTTGTACAGAAATCACGTTAAAAATAAAAGTTCCATATTGTCTGGTGGGAAAAAAAAAAGGGTGACTTCTCTGCAGCAAAGAAACAACAATGATCCCTTTGCTTGATAAGTTTCAATTATCCAAACCATGGGAAATGAAATAATTGTTTTGCACCAGAATCAGTATACTATTGGCTCCATAAATTATTAATCACTTTCTTTAAAGTTATTTTTTTTTTCTTTCCCAATGCATGAAGTAGGAGATTATTATGAATTTTAAGTTCACACAAGGTAAACAATTTGTCTCTTTTTATATGCAATTACCACTTCAATTTCATTGTAGTAGTCAACTATTTAGATGCAAGTTCATGGTGTTCATCTACTTGACCTTTATTGGTAACAATGAGAAATTATTTCAGTTGCTTTTTTATGGAGTCTAATCATGAGTCACTCATTTTTCTAACGTAAGAGTGAAGGGAATGGATTAAAGGAAAACTTCAGACCTTAAGAAATGCTTCACAATTGCTTCTTTCTGACCTGAAGACATTGGTTAATGTTAGCTTTCCATAGCTCTGACACCTTATTTGAGATTAGTGATGGTCAAAACTTTGGATACTTATTCTCTAAACTTCCAATTGCCTAACTTTCTAAAAATCCTATATACTTATTTCTCTTGCTCTTTTTACCAAATGTGTCTTAACAAAGAAGAAAAGATTTCAGACTTCCAATTCACTGCAATAAACATAGGAAAAAAACACTGATAAAAAAAATAAAGTCTAATGGGAAAAATGGTTAGAGATTGTGTTGAGTCATAATTTTAATGATCAAGGCAGTGGCAAATATTACAGATGATATCAACTCTTACAGAGATTCATTAAGCTTATACTTTGTCTTTACAGAAGGAAATAATATAAGGTTAGTTTTATGATCATTTCCTAAAGTTAATATGTATGCAAGAGCAGTTATGCCTGTATTATTGATCACCTGAGTTGATAAGTATCTGCCCAGGTAAGTGAGTATCTCCTTCCTACATTAATTTTCCATTTAATTATTTCTTAAATGTGTGCACTTCTTAGGAGACAGTGGCTCTGCTGTGTTGAGAAACCTAGTTTTTTTTTTGGTCAAGATAAACAAAACCATGTACCCATTAGGATCAAAATGTTTTCTAAAAATGGAGCTTATTTTTTGCTGTTGGATATTGTTAAAACTGCCTATAGATTAATTGTAACAAAACACTTTACAATGTACAAAATATAGTTCTTTCTCTCAAAGTTGTCTCTGGTAAATGAAGTCAATTAATTATACTACTAATAATCCTTCCAGGGATTAAGAAAGGGCACTATGTATGAAATTCCCATAGATATAGAATTAGCATAGGGATCTTACAGCAAAACAGTTAGGTTAAGATTTAAGACTCTTTAGCTTGGTATGTCACCTTGTTAGGTTTTAACAGCTATTATAACAGTAAATTTAAAGTGATGGCAATTTAAATATCATGCAAAGTTATTATTTTTTTATTTCATATAGTATTACAAAAGCAGTGTTCTAGATGACAGTGAAATTTCATTTAGGACTCTGATTCAGACTCAACCTCATTTCACTTTGCAGCTCTACCTTCTCTTAGGACATGTTTATCTGTACCTATTGCCATGTGGAGTTTGTGTGTGGTATAGTGGCAGGGGGCCCTTGAACTTAACAGGTCTTGGCTCAGAAATCTGCACATAGATCTTCTATTCATATTTATTGCTAGAATACAGTCACATGTTCTCTGCTCTTTTTCTAGAAAGAAAATATTTTTTTATGAAGAGTTAATAATATCAACATAGTCTAGAACACTTATTATCAAATATCCATTTGAAAAGTTCTTCCAAGGCATAAATTGTGCTCAACTGCCTCTGCAAGAAAGAAAACCTGAAGAGCCATCCAATATCGACATTTGGTTCGAATTCTACTATCTGTTAGTTATGCAGTCCAGATCGGCATGGTCCAGCCACATATAAACTGAGCAAAAATAATATGCCTTTACCACATCAAGATATGATGATAAAGTAAGTTGAAATAAAAATCCCCAGTAATGAAAAGAAGAATATGAAATAATCGATAGTATGATCCATAACAAATATGCAATCCTGCTGGTCAGATATTGTAAAGACTCCTTTACTGGCTATAGAAAAGACTCATTGATTAAATCTTGAATTTGCCCTCTGGAATGAGTTCTCTTCTCCACTGCTCTTGTTAAGTCAGAAACTGTGAAGAGTTTGAGATTTTATTCTATTTGTAAGATGACAAGTTAGCCTAGCACAGTATACTGACAGAATGTCACAAGACTCCTAGGTCAGAGAGAGAAACTATATTACTCACAAGAAAACAGCAACTGGAGACGTATCTTGCATCAGTACTTTATGGTCCAATAGTAATAAGATGATGTGATGAAGGCCAGAATTACCTTCATGTGCAGTGGGGTTCGACACAGGAAAGGAACCCCAACTCTTAACAGACATGACATTACTTAAGAGACATGGTGTTATTAAAGAACATTATTAGTATATCTGCCCATCATCCCCTCCTAGAATGTAATACGTCTCCAGAGAGGTGAAGGAAAGGGCTTTCTCTTTACTATGTGACTTATGTGCAGAGAGACAGTTTTAAATTTCTTTGAGGGATGTACTATATCTATTTTCCATAACAGTTTGCTATCCAAGGATGTCCTTGCTCCTGAAATGGGTGCTGGGACAGGCTTTCAATGAGACTGCAAAGCTTTTGTATTCCACTTCCTATTACACATGTTTGGGTGATTTAGGATGTTAATGCTCATATATTCCAAAACATTTTATCTTCACATTATTTTTCCAAAAATAAGGAATAACCCCTTGAAAATATATTTAGTAACCGTTCAATGTATTTTTTGTTAATATAAACAAAATAAAACTTCTCTATAGAATCACACAAAGTTCTAAAATATGCAGCTATTTTTTCACTGGGTGAAAACATAGACATTTAATCAGTTTTAGTCAGTTCCTTTGGCCTGTTATCATACCCCAAATTCCACCATATAGTTAGTTTTCACCCTGTTTTGCTTCTTTTATTTACTCTGCCTTTGGGACTTCTTTTCTCTCTACTCAATTGTGGCTACGTTAAAGACATATACAATAGTGTTGGTTGTCTAGCTAATTACCCTTGAATTTACCTCGCTTAATCTCAATAAGCCCGTGTTTCAAAGCTGTTTTCAGTAATATGTCCCACTTTAATGGGTCCAAAAAACTGTTGTCTTTAGCCCAAATATATGGAATCTCAGTATTCCTTTTATAAATTTTTACATATTAGTCAATTCTGCTTGACCTGACCTCTTTATTATACAATCTTATTGTAAGGAGCAAAGAACAACTAATGCACTCTAATAAACTAAGTCTTTTTAGCATTTTCCCCAGAGCCGTAGTTTATAAACTAAAAAGAACTAGTAGTGAACTTAGAGTGACAATGGGTATAGTTATAATTCCCCCTACTGGGGAATATTTAGCACTGTAGGCTGCAAACTGTAAAAATCTGTTTCCAAGCTCTTAGGTGGTAAGACAGCCTCATCGTTAATTTTAAATAAAATTGTTAATGTCTATGGCAATTGCAGGTTGTCAGTTTAATAATGGTAATACTATTCTTTAAAGTATGTACATTAGTTTCACATACACCAGAATGCATGTGAGATTGTGTCTCTCCAGCTCACCACTGTATTTTTTTTCTTATCATGTAAATTTTTTATCATATACATTAGTTTTCTTTATTAGAGAAGTCATGGGTTTAGAGAACAACCATGCGCAAAATACAGAATTCCCATATACCACCCCATGATCAATAGCTTGCATTGGTGGGGAACATTTGTTACGAGTGATGCAAGCACATTTTTATAATTGAACTTTTAATTAAAGTCCATAGTTTAACTTAAAGTTCACTGCTTATATAGTGTAGTTCTATGGATTTTTAAAAATGTTTATTGTTACCATAGATACAATCTAACATTTCCCGCTTTAATCATATTCAGTTATATATTTCATTGCTTTAAACTGTGTTCACAATATTGTGCTACTATTACCACCCTCCAATAGCAATATATTTCCATCATTCCAAATAGGAACCCTGTACATTTTAAGCCTTAACATCCCATTACCTAAGGGATGCCACCCTATCCCTTGGTAAACTGTATTTTAGACTCTGATTCTATGACTTTGCTTATTTTGTCTCAAATCAATGATATCAAACAGTATTTGTCCTTTTGTGTCTGGTTTATTTCACTCAACATTATGTCTTCAAGGTTCACCCATGTTGTCACATGTATCAGGGCTTCAATCCTTTCTTGAATAATATTCCATTACATGTATATACCACATTATATTCAAACATTCTTCAGTTGATGGACACTTGGATGGCTTCCATCTTTGGGCAATTGTGAGTAATGCTGCTATGAACATGAATGTGCAAATATCTGTTTAAGTCCCTACTTTCAATTTTGGATATTTATTTTGGATATTTAACCAGTAGTGGGATTGCTGGGTATTATGGATTGATGGTTAGCCTAATGTGTCAACTCAGCCAGGTAATGGTGCCCCATTTTTGGTCAAGCAGTCACTGGGCTAATAGTAATACAAGGGCATTTCATTGACTTTAATGATCACTGAGTTGTTTACATAGATGGCTGGTTACATCTACAATCAACAAAGAAGATTTCTGTTAGCATTGAGTGATAGTTCACCCAATCAACTGAAGTGATTTCAGCTTTGAGAGAGAGAATTCCCACCTCTACTTCAGACAGTCTGGAGCACTCATCAAAGACCTTCATCAGTGCCTCTCGTTTGCAGCCTGCCCTGCGGAATTTGGACTTGTGTATCCCCAAGGTTGCATGCAAGAGTTTTATAAAATCTCATATTATTTAGAGCTATCTCCTGTCAGTTCTATATCCCTAGAAAACCCTGGTTATACATATAATAATTCTATACTTAACTTTCTGAGGAACTGCCAAACTATCTTCCACAGCAGCTGCACTATTTTACATTGCCACCAGAAATAAATGAGTGTTCCTATTTCTCCACATGCTCTCCAACATTTTTTATTTTCCATTTTTTAATAGTAGTCATTCTAACAGGTCTGAAATGGTATCTTATTGTGGTTTTGATTTGCATTTCCCTGATGGCTAATGATGTTGAGCATTTTTTCATGTGCTTTCTGACCATTTATAGATCTTCTTTGGAGAGATGTCTATTCAAGTCTTTAGCCCACTTTTTAATTTATGACCATGGGGCTAAAATTTTGTTTCCTAAATATATAAAAATTATATTTGGGTTGGTTCAAACTTTATTTAATAACTTGAATATATGCTTTTCCTATACACCTGTATCCCACCACCATTTTTTTTTACTTATTACCACTGGTATCTTTGTATATTGCATGTCCCAAAACCTGAATCTATTATTATTCTTTATGCATTTGTATATAAGCACCTGTAGGAAGTAAGAAATGGTGTTAACTACCAAACAATAAAATAATACTGGCACTTATAATTACCCAAATGGTTACCTTTACTGCAGGCCTTTATATCTTTATGCTGCTATGAACCACTGTCTGGAATCCTTCTGTTTCAGTCTGAAAACTCCCTTTAGCATTGTTGTAGGGCAAGTCTAGTGGTGATGGACTCCCTCAGATTTTATTTGAGAATGTCTTAATCTAGATATAAAATGATTGGCTGACTGTTGTTTTCCTTCAACACTTTAAGTATTTCAACCTATTGCCTTCTTGCCTCCATTGTTTTGTTTTTGTTTTGTTTTCATTTTTTAAAAAGATACTTAGATTACATAAATGTTACAAAAAAAATATAGGGGATTCACATATGCCCTGCTCCCTACCCCTCCCACTCTCTTGTCCATTGGATTCACCCAGAACAACTAACAAGGTATGTAATGATGGACAACGACCATCCCAAGAAATACAGAGAGTCTGAAACTGCAAGCAAAATAGTCCCATTCATCTGCTCCATGGGATCTAAGTCCCCTCTCAATTAGAATAGAGTGGGCATCACCATCCCAGAATCCTCAGGATTGGGGAATGAAAAATGGACTAGAATAGGCTTACTGTTATTCTACTAATTCTGAGTCTAGCAAGACATACTGTTATTTTACTATAGACTTCTTGTGATTCTAGCAATGGAAGAATTTTTATCATTGATGTGGAGGACACTGCCACTGGAGGTTCTGAGGAGAGGGAAAGGGAAAACAGGTATAAGATGGCAGCATTTGTGGGACTTGGGAATTGTCCTGAATGACATTTCAATGACAGATACAGGTCATTATATGTCTTGTCATATCTTAGAAAATTATGCAAGAGAGAGTGTAAGCTACAATATAAACTATAATCCACGCTTAGTGGCAATGCTCCAAATGTGTTCAATTGTAACAAGTGTACCACACTAATAAAGGACACTGTTAATATGGGAAAATGTGGGAGGGTAGGGAGCTTCAAAGTGAGTCAGAAGGTCATTTCAGAGGTTATGTGTATGCACATTGCATCAGGATCTCATTGACTGCCAAAGTAAACATTGTCTGAAATAGTGGGGCTCCTGAAGGTTCTGGAGACATCTAGACACTACATGAAGGGCAGAGAACTCAGGAGTTTGGTACCCTGCCAGGGACCCTACTTTGGATTTTATGCTCCAAAGTGTGACATAGTTGGACACAGTTGTAATTTCCTACACGTGGCTGTTTTGCCCCTTCTATTTGAACCTGTAGTTAGTAGTAGAGTTGATAGATGTCCAAGACACATAAATCTTCATGTTTTTTGATGAGAAATTCACACTCAATCCAACAGGAATTCCTTTGTACATAACACATTTGTTTTTTCTTGAAAATTTCGGAACTCTCTCTTTGTCCTTTACATTTTATAGTGTAATTATTATATGACAGGGTGTACTTTCCTTCATGTTTATGCTGTTTGGTGTCCTCTGAGCTCCCTGGAAGGGCATAGTCGTCTTTTGCAAGGTTGGGACGTTCTCTGTCATTATTTTATTGACTATTCCTTCTGCCCCTTTCTGGTTTTCTTTTCATTCTGAGACTCCCAGAACAGGTATATTGGTGCACATTGTGGTGTCCCGTAGTTGTCTTAGACTATTTTCATTTTTAATATTCCTTTTCTCTGTCTGTTCCTCAGTCTGTCTCATTTCAAGTTTCTTGTCTCCCAGTCAATTGATTCTTTCTTCTGCCAGCTCTAGTTTGATCTTGACACCATCCTGGAAACTTCATTCCAGTTACAGGGGTCTTTAACTCCAGCAGTTCTGTTTGGTTCATTTTTAATATTCCTATCTCTTTCCTTAGAGTCTCATTTTATCTACTCATTGTTTTTCCTCTTAGCCTGTATTTATTTTTCTATACTTTCCTTCTCCTCTTTGAGAATTTTTTAAGATAATTTTGTCAAAGGCTTTGTTTGGTATGCCTCACCTTCTTCATTGGTATTTTCTGTATTTTTATCCTTTTCCTTTTGAAGGACCTTCATTTCCTGTTTCTTTGTCTTGCACTCTTAGACAGTGTACATTTTAACATTTTAAAATGATAAGTCTGGGATTTACTCCCTGGGATGTCTATTTCTTGGTTTTGTTGCCAGCTGGTAATAAGACAGAGATTTTCTTAAATTTCAGCCCTCCTATCAGGAGTGTCTGCCCAAGATGAATGCAGTATGGAGGGTATTTTCTGTCTTACTTGGTCTTGGTCTTGTCCTGGGCTTTTGCTTGTTCGTTGATTTGAAGTTCCCCTATTTACAGAAGTTGGTAATTTCCTCCTTTTCCCATGGGATAAACCTTCTGCTTCTGGGTATCTGAAGTCAGCAGGCCTTTGTCCCAGACTGTTTGCATGTATAGTTTTTTATATTTCTCTCATGGTCTTACACTGCTTTTTCCTAGATGGAAAATTCTGGGGTGACGAGTGGGTTGTCAGACTGGGGAGGACTTTCCTAAGATGTTCTTTCCCAACCAACCAATGGTCAAGGACTCACAAAGGTCACACACTGGCTCCAATGTGCCCTCTGGAGAGGGTCGGGAAGGGCACCAAAAACTTCTCTGATGGCTCCCCAAACTGTGCTTTTCTGCCCGGCAAATGCAGTACTTCAGCTAATTCCCCCCACAGCCCTAAGGGAGCTGTGTATCTTTAAATCCCCATCATCTCTGCTGGAAAGGTTAAAATAATGGCTGCCTCAGAGCTGGGACCCAGGGTTCCAAAACAAAAGCCATAATCAGTGACCAGTCATGCATAACCCAGTTCTTGGGGAAGACCATTTTTACATTCCTTTCTGTCAGTGCCAGCTAGCCAGCGATTGGGCCCTGTGGCAGCCTGCTGAAAGAGTGGAGGATCAGAGCCACTAGCAACCAGGCAGAGAGCAATTTACTGTTCTTTACCATAATTTATCAACTTCTCTTCACACTTGTATTAGTCAGCCAAAGGGGTGCTGATGGAAAATACCAGAAATTGATTGGTTTTTATAAAGGGTATTTATTTGGGGTAGGAGCTTTCAGATACCAGGCCATAAAGCATAAGTTACTTCCCTCACCAAAGTCTATTTTCATGTGTTGGAGCAAGATGGCTGCCGATGGCTGCAAGGGTTCAGGCTTCCTGGGTTCCTCTCTTCCAGGGTCTTGCTTCTCTCTGGGTTCAGAGTTTCTCTCTTCCCAGGGCTTGCTTCTTCCTGGGCTCAGGGTTCCTCTCTTCCTGGGGTTTGCTTCTCTTTCCTCTGTCTGCTTACTTCCTGGGGCTCCAACTTAAGGCTTAAGCATCAAACTCCAACATCAAAAACTCTTAAACTCTCTCCTTTGCCATGTCTTTTATCTGTGAGCCCCTACCCACCAAGTGTTTTTTTGTTGATTTGAAGTTCCCGTATTTACAGAAGTTTGGTAGTTTCCTCTTTTTCCCATGGGATAAACCTTCTTCTGGGTATCTGAAGCCAGAAGCCCTTTGTCCCAGACTGTTTGCATGTATAGTTTTTTATACTTCTTTCATGGTCTTACACTGCTTTTTCCTAGAGGAAAAATTCTGGGAAGGGGGGTCATTATAGATAATGACTTGTTATTCTAGCATGGTATCACCCTCATGGAGTAAGTGGCATTCACAGGATGTTCATTTTTTATATGTTCTTGTACTCATAATATATACAAAATTCTTCAATGAGATGAAATGATTGGATTAGATATCTCAGTAATCTATGTAAATTTTAAAACTTTATGATACTACTTGTAACTTCTCCAAATCTATTTTTTATTGACTTTGTGATAATATTACATTAAAAATATATATATATGAGGTCCCATTCAACCCCACCACCCCCACCCCACCTCTCCCCCCCCCCCAGCAACACTCATTCCCATCATCATGACATATCCATTGCATTTGGTAAGTACATCTTTGGGCACCTCTGCACCTCATGGTCAATGGTCCACATCATGGACCATACTCTCCCCCATTCCATCCAGTGGGCCCTGTGAGGATTTACAATGTCCGGTGATTGCCCCCGAAGCACCATCCAGCGCAGCTCCATGTCCCAAAGACACCTCCACCTCTCATCTCTTCCTGCCTTTCCCCATACCCATCAGCCACCATGTCCACTTTTCCCAATCCAATGCCACCTTTTCTATGTGGACATTGGATTGGTTGTGTCCATTGCACCTCTATGTCAAGAGGAGGCTCAGATTCCACATGGATGCTGGATGCAATCCTCCCACTTTCAGTTGTAATCACTCTAGGCTCCATGGTGTGGTGGTTGTCCTTCTTCAACTCCATCTTAGCTGAGTGTGGTGAGTCCAATAAATCAGATTGTAGGTGCTGGAGTCTGTTGAGGCTCAGGACCTGGCTATCACATCCAAATCTATTTTAACCTAAGGAATTCAGAAGTACATATATGCCCTTAACGGTCATTGCTTGGGACCATGTTTAATAGAGTAAAATGTGTTAATATTTTCAAAGATTAAATGGATAGATTTTTAACAGGTACCATATCTGGAAAAAGTCACATACTCCCTTGAACTTGGGATTTCTTTTGAAACCTGAGGCTGTCAGGCTACGTGACAAGAATAAGTGTTCAGAATCTTTGTAAGACATTTAGAATATTTGTAGAAAAGCAACTGAATACTATTTGTTACTAGCATTTCCATGCATAATTTATTCATAACTGAATTTAATATAAACAAAAATAACTGACTGGCTTATTAACAAAATTGTAAGTTGATGGTGTATGTAAATGTCTTGGTTTTTAGCAATATTTTTAAGGTGTAAGTTTCTTATATTTTTGTCCATTCTTTTTATCATAACAAAATATACAACAAATTCTTAAGGCAAAATGTTGTGAAAATGATACAGATATCATTATAGCAGCAATTTAATAACTTATAAAAACAGGCCTGAAGCCTCTACCAGTGGTACAATTACTTATTTTACCCTTATTCTGATTATAGAAATCAATCTTCCCCTGAAATAAGAACTGACCTATAGTTTGATTTTTTCCATAAGTGCTTTTACTTTAAGTTCAAGTAGTTTTAAATTCTCCAGTGGAACCTCCATCATTCTTACCAAAGTAATGGCAAATGCAATTTTTATAAAGCAAACTGCCTAGTCAAAGTATGAATTTTATGTCTCCAATAGTAAAATCGTCTTGGGAGATAGTATGGAACAGCATCAAATGCATTTTAAAATAAAACTTCACATTGCACTTCATCAATATGCCTAGTAAAACTGTATTTAACATTAGACTGATATTAGTGGAAACATTCTTAAAGAAATGTAAAAAAAACCACATTTTATTCTGAAGATGAAGTTTATTCTCTTAATGTAGAAAAGAGGCATTAAGAGATGTCATTTGCTGGCTTTTGAGCCAGACTACCAGAGTTCAAATTCCAAAAGGTAATTATTATGTGATAGTAGGCAAAGATTTAATCCTTTCATGCTTAAGTTTTCCATATTTATAAAAGGAGGGCAATAAATGTGCTCAGTTTTTGAGGTTTTTAGAATGGTTACATGATTAAAAATATGAAAAGTGGTTAGAATAATGTCTACCACATAGTAAGTACTTTATAAATGTTAGCTAATGTTATGATTGGTTTGTCTGAACAAAAGATTAGAAAAATAAATCACACATAGTTTCATCTATCTGTGCTCCTTTTCTGCATGTGGCATTCCTGAAGCCTTAGAAAACTAGGAAAGTGTTACTTTCAATGCAGTTTACTTATTTTTGGAAACCATTGATTTCATGGAACAATGTTCTACTTGATGTAATGTTACTAGACCTCAAAATGATTAATGGATTTTATTAAGACAAAAATTTTATTACAGGGAAGCAGATGTGACTTAAGCAGTTGGGTACCCACCTACCGCATAGGAGGTCCTGGGTTCGGTTTCCAGTGCCTCCTAAAGAAGACTAGCAAGAGAGTGAGCAGATGTGATGGGCTGGCATGGCAAGCTGATACAACAAGATGACACAACAAAGAAGCACAAAAAGGAAACACAATGAGAGAAACAACAAGCAGGGAGCAGAAATGGCTCAAGTGATTGGGCACCTCCCTCTCACATGGGAGGTCCCAGGTTCAGTTCCTGGTACCTCCTAAAAAGAAGATGAGCACAGACACATAGAATAGACGGTGAGCACAAACATTAAGGGAGAGGAGAATAAATAAATAAAATAAATCTTTAAAAAAATTTTATTTGTTATTTGCTTTTTATAGCATGCAGAATCACCCCAAAATAATGGGGATCAATATGCCTAAAGGTTTGAGAGGAAATATACAGAATATATATTAAAACTGTGGGTAATTATGAAACAATCTTAGTTATATATGAAAGAGAATTTCTTAGCAACATGGGTAATTTATGAGGGAGCAGGATGATTGTCTTTCTTCTTTGTGGCATGGTAATAGATTTTAAAAATATATTAAAGTGTAAGTTTCCATTTAAGAATGATGTTTGTCATCCATTATTATATCTTTATGATGAACGTCAATATGAGGCAGTTTCTGTTTTATTCCTCTTTGTTTGGACACATTCTTCCTGGCAAATGTCAAGGAATCCTTCAATTTTCTTTGCAAACATTAGGTATTACTTTTCCCATGATACTCTAATAGACCTTTACATTATAACTGTTGATTTTAGAACTAAGTCCAGTAAGTGGTAGGCAGCTGTTATTCAATAATTAGTTCATGAAAAGCTGCATTTATGAATATTCATTATTGCATTAATACAGAATGTAAGAAAAACCTCATAATCACAAATAGTTACATATACAGGAGAGTGGGATTTTTAGTAAAGATGAGGAATGCAATGTGTGCTTCTCTACCACAGTTATGTTTGTGACATGAAGATTTGTAATTAGCCTGTCTATAAAAAGTGAGAAGGATGTAACATAGAATATTCTAGTCAAGAATGCTACATGAAAACCCTCAATGTTGTTAATTATGTAGTACATGCACAGAATTTTAAGATACTTGAAAAGGACATGAGGGGGAAGTCAAGTTTTGATACTATCAAATATGCTAAGGAAGTGGGCATCATCCTGTGAGCTAGGGAACACATTTGCAAGACTTGTCTGACTTCTAACCAAAAAACTTAATTAGGAATATCTGTTCAGTGTTATCTATGTCTTTTGCACATTATTTCCTGAAAATAGTCCTTGAAATTTACCACTATTCATTTCAGTCCATATTTGCCCTATAACATGCCCAATAATCATAACATAAAATAATAAGGAGAGAACACTTGAAACTGGTTAGACATCCATTACCAATGCAGAATTCTCAGACTAATTGACTAAATTGTGTTAGTTTGTATTTCAAAGTGAGGTGATAAAAAATTCTGAATCTCATACTCCTCTAAGTAAAAGTAAATTAATGGAATTATGCATTCATGAATGAATGAGTAATGAGATTAAAAATATACCTGCAGGGAAGATGGCATCAGATTAGGCAGAAAAGGCTCAGTTCTTTCACAAAAACAACAGAACAAGAGCCAAAAGCTGCTCAAGGGACCCCTGTCAGGGGTCAGCAGACCAGAACAGTACTTCACAATTCCCAGGAGGTTGCAAAACAGAGAGACAGACAACCTGAAACAACAAACTGTAAGTTACTAAACCTCACCACTATTGGGAAGGCCTCCCCTCCCCCACCCCAGACATATTGAGGAGGGGTAAAACCCAAGGCTCACTGCAGCTGACTAAGAGGGGAGCAGTCATCTTCCTCCTTCTCACCTGTTATAGTCACGGGATGACTTTTGGAGCTTTGAATTCTGGCACAATGTGGGCAACCAATAATATCCGTTGAATGAATGACCTCACCAATTACTAGTCGTGTGACTTTGGCCAGTTTCTTAACCTTTATGAGCCTTGGTTTTCTCATCTATATAATGGGCATAACAAGAGTTATTACTAAGAATAAATAATGTTTGTAAAGGGGATAGCAGAGGACTGCTATAGGTAAACAGTCACTTAAAGGTAGCTAACTAAGGGCAACCGGAGAGAAGGAGAAAGAGAAGGCCAAGGAGGCATGGAGCCCCACAGGGAAGCAGAGGGGACACCCTCAGACTCTGAACTGACCACAAAGCCCAGGCTAGACTCAAGGAAGCCCAGGCAGGCCCTTTGAGATGGTCTCTGCTGCTAGGTGAGCAGGTGGTGAGAGGCCTTTTGTTCAGTGAATTTGGCCAGCAGAATCAGATTTTAATTGTGGCTCTAGCCAGACCAATACAAAGGAAAACCAAGAGATACACCTCTGTGGAAAGGCATGCCAATGAATGTCAACTCTTGGCCAGACTGGAAATTGCATTGACAAAAACTAGAATTGGGTGTCTCTGTTCCCTAACTTCTGGGAGAAAATCTGTGCCCAAGAGTGAGTCCCTAGCATGATTCTGATAACTTAAGCTAGGCAATTCTAAAGACTTAGGACAAGTTGAAACAAATATCAAATAAGAGCCATTAAAAATTATAACAATAGGCAAGAGAGGGAAATTGGTCATTAGAGTATACTCATCAAAATATTCAGATGCCTAGACATCAGCAAAAAATTACAAGCCATACTAGGAAACAGGAAGAGATGGCCAAGCCAAGGAACAAACAAAATAGCTTGAAGAAATGCAGGATTTAAGATGACCAATCAATGATAATCACACAACTCTCCTAAATCATTTTAAAGAGTTGAAAGAAAATATGAATAAAGACATAAAAGATATTAAGAAGACACTGGGTGAGCATAAAGAACAAATTGAAAGTCTGCAAAACAGAGTATCAATCCTTATGGGAATGAAAGAAATGATGGATTAGATTAAAAATACATTACAGGCACACAAGAGCAGATTTGACATGCTCAAAGACAGAATTTGTGATTGTGAAGATGGAACATCTGAACTGGAAAAGACGGGAGAACAGAAAGAGAAGAGAATGTAAAAAATGAAACAGGGTCTTAGGGAATTGAATGACAATGCAAAACATAAAAGCATACACATTATCAGCATGCCAGAAAGAGATAAAAAAAATGGAAAAGGGGCAGAAAGAATATTTGAAGAAATAATACTGAAAACTTTGCTATGCCTATGAAAGACATAAATATCAATGTCCAAGAAAGACAACATACTGCAAATAGAATAAATTTGAATCGCCCTCCCCTGAGACTCTTACTAAAGCAGTAAGAGAAAAGGAAAGCATTGCATACAAAGGAAACTCAAAAAAGAATAAGTGCCAATCTCTCATCAGAAACCATGGAGGAGTGAAGAAAATGGTATGATGTATTTAAGGTAATGAAAGAGAAAAACTGCCAGCCAGTTTTTCTGGTTGTCCTTATTTGGCAAAGCTGTCCTTCAAAAATGAAGGGGAGTTCAAAATCTTCACAAACAAAAATTGATAGAATATGTTGCTAAAAGACCAGAATTAAAAAAGATAGTAACAAGAGTGAGGTACCCTGAAAGGAAATAAACAAGGGTGAGAGATTTGCTGAAGAGTGTAGAAATGAAGATTATTCAAAAGGATAAATTAAAGCTAAAAAGATAGGCAATAGTATGTAATGACAACAGAGAGCCAAAGTCAAAATGGATGAAGTAAGTTTGCCTTTACAATAATAACACTGAATGTTATTGGCTTGAATTCCTCAATCAAGAGACATAGACTGATAGTTGGATAAAAAAATATATGAGTCATCTATATGTTGTTTACCAGAGACTTACCTCAGATGTAAGGACACAATTATGTTAAAAGTGACAGGTTGGAAAAAGATTTTCCATGCAAATAATAACCAAAAAAGTACTGGAGTAGCAATACTAATATCAGACAAAATAAATTTTAAATGAAAATCTGTTTTAAGGATAAATAAGTCATTATATATTAATGAAAGAAGCAATTCACTAAGAAGAAATAACTATATTAAATATTTATGTTCAACACCAGTGCCTTTAAATACATGAAGCACACACTGGGAAAACTGAAGAGAGAAATAAATGTCTCTACGATAATAGCTGGAGACTTCAATACACCTCTCATTCAATACACAATATTGGATAGAACATTAGACACAAGGTAAAAAAAGAGTAATTGAACAATATGATAAATGAATGAGACCTTACAGACATTTATTGAAGACTGCACCCCAAAAGAGCAGGACATGCATTCTTTTCAAGTGCCCATGGTTCCTTCTCCAAAATAAACCATATATTGGATGATAAGACAAGGCTCAATATATTTAAAAATATTGAAATTATACAAAACACTTCTTTGATCATAACTGAATGAAGCTAGAATCAATAATGGATGGAAAAAGGGAAAATTCATGAATGTATGGAAATTAAACAACACACTCTTAAATAATCAGTGGGCCAAAAAAGAAATGCAAGAGAATTCAGCAAATATCTTAGATAAATGAAAATGAGAACACAACATATCCAAAACTATGGGACATTGCAAAGGCAGTTCTTAGAGGGAAATTTATAGCCATCAATGATTACTTTAAATAACACAGAAGAGCTAAAATTGAAGACCTAAATGCATACTTGAGAAACTAGAAAAAGAACACCAAACTAACCCCAATCCAATCCAAAGGAAAGAAATAGTAAAGATCAGAGCAGAAATAAATGAAATTGAGAACAAAAACAATAGAGAAAATCAACAAAACAAAGAGTTGGTTTGCTGAGAAGATCAACAAAATTGACAAACTCTTAGCTAGGCTAACAAAGGTAAAAGATAGGAGACAGATAAATAAAATCAGAAATGAGAGGGGGGACATTATCATGGACCCACAGAAATAAGAGAGTTTAAAGAGGATACAATAAATAACTGTATGCCAAAAAAACTAGAAAATGTAGATGAGATGGACAAATTCCTAGAATCACATAAACCATCTATACTGACCCTAGAAGAAAGAGAAGACATCAGAAAACCAATCACAGGTGAAGAGATTGAAATAGTCATCAAGAACCTCCAAAAGATGAAAAGCCCAGGAACACATGGCTTCATAGGTGAATTCTACCGATCATTCAAAGATGTCCTAATACCAATCTTGCTCAAGGTGTTCCAAAAAATTAAACGGGAAAGAATGCTACCAAACTCATTCTATGATGCCAACATCATCCTAATGCCAAAACCAGATAAAGAAACTATGAAAAAAGAAAATTACAGACCAATATTTCTAATGAACATAGATGCAGAAATCCTCAACAAAATACTTACAAACAGAATTAAAAACCACATTAAAAGAATTATATACCATGAACAAATAACTTTTATCCCAGGTATGCAAGGGTGATTCAACATAAGACAATCAATTAGCGTAATAAACCACACTGATAAATTGATCTTTGTTGTGGATCTTTCAGGATTTTCTAAATATAGGATCATGTCATCAGTGAAAGTTTTACTTCTTCCTTTACTATTGGGATGGAAAATCACATCATCCTCTTGATTGATGCAGAAAAGGCATTTGACAAAATACAGCACCCTTTCTTGATAAAAACACTCCAAAAGATAAGAATAGAAGGAAGCTTTCAGAATATGGTAAAGTCCATATATGAAAAACCTACAGATAGCATTGTACTCAATGCTGAATGCCTAAAGACTTTCCCGCTGAGATCAGGAATGAAATAAGTATGCCCGATGTCACCATTACTATTCAATATTTTGATAGAAAGTTTAGCTAGAACAATTAGGGTTAAGAAATAAAAGGCATCCAAATAGGAAAGGAAGAGGTAAAACTTTCACTGATGACATGATCCTATATTTAGAAAATCCTGAAAAATCTACAACAAAGATACTAGACTTAATAGACAAGTTCAGCAAAATGGTGGGATTCAAGATTAATTTGCAAAAATTTATAGCATTTCTACACACTACTGATGTGCATTCTGAGGGGGAAATCATGGGAAAAAATCCATTTATAGTAGTGAATAAAACAATCAAATATCTAGGAATAAACTTAACTAAGGACATAAATGACCTGTATTCAGAAAACCTCAAAACTTGCTAAAAGAAGCCAAAGAAGACTTAAATAAGTGGAAGGACCTTCCATATTCTTGGATTGGAAGACTAAATATCATTAATATATTAATTCTACCCAAACTAATTTATAGATTTAACACAATCCCAATGAAAATCCCAACAGCCTTTATTCCAGAAATTAAAAAGCCATCAGATTTATTTGAAAGGGTAAAGGGCCCCAATTGTCATAAATATTTTTTTAAAAAAGAAGAAGTTGGAGGACTCTTATTTCTTGACTTTAAAGCATACTACTAAGCTACTGTGATAAAAACAGCATGGTACTGGCATAAGGACAGACAGATTGACCAATGTAACTGAAATGAGAATTCAGAAATTGACCCTCACATCTACAGTCAAGTGATTGTTGACAAGGTTGTTAAGCCCACCCAGCTATGCCAGAACAGTCTATTCATTATGGTGGTGAGATATCTTGATAGCCATAGCCAAAAGAAAGAAAGAAGACCCCAATCTCACACCTTATACAAAAATTAACTAAAAATTGATCAAGGGCCTAAATATAAACACAACAACCATAAAACTCCTAGAAGAAAATATAGGAAAACATCTTCAAGATATTGTGATAGGCAGTATTTTCTTAAACCTTATACCCAAAGTACAAGCCGCAATAAAAAAAAAAAAAATAGATACAAGGGATCTCCTCAAAATTTAACACTTTTGCATCTCAAAGATCTTCTTCAAAATGGTGTTAAGGCAGCTGAATCAATGGGAGAATATATTTTGCAACCACATGTCTGATAAGGGTTTAATATCCATGATCTATAAGGAGATCATACAACTCAACAACAAAAAGAAAAACTATCCCATTAAAAAATGCGCCAAAGTTTTGAAAGACGCTGTCCAAAGAAGATATAAAATTGGAGAAGCAACACATGAAAAATGTTCAAAATCACTAGAGAGGAAAATGCAAATCAAAACTGCAATAAGGTATCATTTCATATCTATTAGACTGGCCACTACGGAAATGTCAAAAAAAACCTGTAAATTTGGGAGAGGATGTAGAGATATAGGAATGCTTATTCACTGTTCCTGGGAGTATAGAATGGTACAGCCACTGTGAAAGACTGTTTGGCAGTTCCTAAGAAAGTTGAATATAGGCTTGTAATGGGGCCCAGCAATACTATTGTTAAGAATATACTCAGAAGTAATGAGAGCAGTGACATAAGTAGACATCTGGACACCAATGTTCATAGCAGCATTATCCATGATAGTCAAAGGTTGGAAACAACCCAGGTGTCCATCAACTGATGAATGGATAAACAAATTGTGGAGTATTGGATGGAATATTACGCAGTGGTAAGAAGAAATGAAGTTGCGAAACATGACAACATGGATGAACCTGGAGGACTTTATATTGAGTGAAGCAAGCCAGATACAAAAGGACAAATAATGTATGATTGCCCTGTTATGAATTAAATATATGAAACATAAATATATTATGTGAAATATGAATATGGGTAAAAGTGCATATATCAAATCATTTTTCTTTGGAGCTGAAAAAATGTAGGTGAATAATACAAAATGTTACTATCAGACAAAACAGCATTATACTAATGAAGGAGACTAGATACAGAGTACACTTATCGTATAATTCCATTTATATAAAATGTTAATATAAATCAGTTTATAAAGATGAAATTAGATTAGCAGTTAAATAGGGTTGAGGATGCAATACTAAGGGGTTGGAGTCTTTCTTTTTGGAGTAATGAAATTGTTCTAAAATTTTCAAGGTGATAAATATACAACATTGTGATTATTCTAAAAGCCATTGATTACGTTTGGATAGATCATATGTGAATATATCTCAATAAAACAGCTTAATAAACAAATAAATAATTGTGCATGAATAGCCAGAGATAGCAGCTATGTACAGCAGGGGAAAGAGAGAGCTTGAGAGGTGAGGAATTTTCTTGTTTGTCTGGTTTTTTTTTTATTATTATTATTACTTAAATAATGAAAATGCTTGAAGTGATGAATGCACAACTATGTGATTGTACCAAATGCCATTGATTATACACTTTGGATAAATTGTATGCTTTATTAATATATATCAACAAAATTGGTTTGTTTACAACAATAAAAATATAACTGCAACTTTGAATGAGGAGACTGCAATACCAACACATTCTTTAACCCACATACTAGAAGAGTAATTTGCCATTTTGGCCAAAATTTTATTTGTACTTCATATCAGGATATTAATTGCAAGGCAGAAATAAAAATATTTTCATTCCTTTCACAGACTGGGATGTGGATTAGGTATAAGATTAATTCATATATGTAAGGTGTACAGGGTCTGTAAATTATTACACTTCTCTATTCACTAAAAATTATTTTCTGGTGTGTCTTAACAGGTGTTGTATCCCTTCATTAAATATATATTATCAGTTAAAACAAATTTCTCCCTATAGGTTTTGAATTGGGAATTTGATATAAAGAATTCATTGGTACCAAATTATGCGTAATGCTGAACAGTCAGGGTTAATTATTTAAAAATAAGCTTCTTCCTGCAAAATTTCTAGGTGAGAAACAAACTGACTCTGCTAAAGAAATTAACATTTAAAAAGCAAGATCAAATGCACAGCCAAAACTGTCCCTAAAAATCACACCATTTTTTGGTTTCAAATTTATAATAAAAAAGAGGTAAAAATAATTAGGTAGTGTTTTACTCTGACTTGTGAAAATATTAGGGTATTAAAATTTAGGCAAGAAGATGTTTTAAAAATTATTCAGCTTCTCCTCAGAACAAATATATCCGAATTCCTCTAGAACATTGTTTATTATTTGGGAGGTAAGATGAGCTGATCTTTATGCCTCTTTTCTTCTCAAGACTCCATATCAATTCTCCTGATTTTTTGATATTTTTTTCATTACTTTTTAAAATTCCTACCTTCATGGAGTAGTCAAAGAGCTGATGAACAAAGGTTTTCATTTTTCTTGGCATTTTCAGGGTCTGTATATACTTCCCTATATTCATTTCATGCTTGCAAATATCATCAAGTCTGTAAACTAGTCTATTCTGAAATAATTCCTTAGGGTCACTAGCATGGTACCTAGCTCAGAGCATTCTTAAATTTGTTCTATACAGCAATTGCCAGCATTTGCTGAGGTATCTGGTTTCCTATAAATGCATTACAATTTTCCATATTCCTTCTGCAACTCACAAAAGTTATCCAGCTCACCATTGTTTCATTTAATGTACTTTGCTTCTGGGTGGTTTCTTGTCTTGAGTTATCTAATATATCTTTGTCCATATTACCAAAGAACAAAATCAGTTTGCATTCAATTTCTTTTACCAGATGCTATTAATTCCAGATACAGATGGAGGACTTTCTTCCACTGCAATCACATGAGACCATTTTACTCAATAATACCTTTTCTTTTTTAAGACTTAAATTCATATTATATATTTGACAATAGAGACTTTCTCTTTGAAAGTCTTTAACTTATAATCTTACACTGTTTGGACTTTAGTAACTTGAATTTACATTTTTAAGTGTCTTCTATTTTACAAAGGGAGATCATTCTAACTCTTTATAAATGATTGCATTTTGATTTTCCTTCATAATGAAACATGAGAAATGAGAAATGAGGCATAGGAGTATTTGGGTAATGAACTGAATTTAGTTTAGTCCTTCAAAAGGCAGTAAAATAATAGATGGCTTCCTATATACCATTTTAACTGCTTGTTATTGTCTTTGCCTTTAAAAAAATTGCAACAAAAAAGTTCTTTCATTAAAGAAATTATACTGCCACAGTTTATTAAACCTTAGATCTCAAGTCATAATTGTGACTCCAGCCAACATTAAAAGAACAATTAAAAAAAATTGTAGCTGATTTTAACTGCATTATCTATAAACTTAGCAAAGTGATGGGAACAATGAAAATAGAAAGGGGCAGTTTTTGGAGTTGAAAACAATTTGGCAGGAATGTGGTCAGGGCACCAAACCTATTCCAGGCAGGAAAGGTGGTGACAAGGGTAAAATAATGAGATAATGGACTAAGCCAACAGTATCCTTAAAATTCAATCACAGAGGCTATAGCTGTGTATTGTCCTAATAAAATACCAGTCCAAGCCAGTAAGTATGAACAGGGTGAAGTAATCTAGGGGAGGAATGGAGAAGGTGAAAAACTTACTGTAGCAGTTTGATATGGTTATGAATTCCAAAAACAGATATTAGATTATGTTTGTAATCTGGTCTGTACCTTGGTATGATTAAGTTATGATTAGAGCTTTGATTGGGCCACGTCAATAGGGCATTAAGTCCCCACCTCTTGGTGAGTGGGGGCTCACAGATAAAAGGCATGGCAAAGGCAGAGTTGAGGTTTTTAATTTTGGAGTTTTCATGTTGGAGTTTGATGCTGAAGACTTAAACTGGAGCCCCAGGAAGTAAGCAGACAGAGGAAAGAGAACCAAGCTCCAGGGAGAAGCAAGCCCTATGAAGAGAGAAACTCTAAACCCAGAGAGAAGCAAGACCCTGGAAGAGAAGAACCCAGGAAGCCTGAACCCTTGCAGCCATCAGCAGCCATCTTACTCTAACATCTTTGGTGAGGGAAGTAACATGCTTTATGGCCTGGTATCTATAAGGTCCTACTCCAAATAAATACTCTTTTTAAAAACCAACCAATTTCTGGTATTTTGCATCAGCACCCCTTTGGCTGACTAATACACTTATATACAAGGTTGCTCTTATACATGGCAACTGGGTCTCTGCATGATGTTTTGGCTTGAGAGGAACCCACATATCAAAAGTATGCTAAAAATAAAATTAAATAAATATGGAAGAGAACATATATGAGTGCCCACATTAGGATCTAAAGCTAGCACAATCCAATGTACGAGGAAGAGCATCAGGTCTCTTAATACAGATCCAGCACCAACGAAACTCTGCTTCGCATATTTTGCAATAGTGTCTGAACTCCAGGGTTTGTGGATTGTAACACTGCTGACATAAGGAGAAGATATATTTAATTAATACTAATAATTAAAAAATAAATTGGTAAATATTTCTCAGATAGCATGAGTACAACAGATCCTTGAGAAATGAAGTATGTTATGAAATTTTAATAGAAAATAAGTTATTTAGTTGTATTAGTCAGCCAAAGGGGTGCTGATGCAAAGTACCAGAACTCTGTTGGCTTTTATAAAGTGTACTTATTTGGGGTAGAAGCTTATAGTTACCAGGCCCTAAGGAGTTCAACTCAAGGTACCATAGGCGGTAATTTCTCACCCGAAGTCTGTTGCCACATGTTGACACAAGATGGCAGACAATGTCTGCAAGGGTTCAGCCTTCCTCCTTCCTCTTAAGGCTCCATGGTCCCAGCTTCTTCTTATCTCAGCTGTAGGCTGGCATAAGGCTCCTCTCTCTCTCCAGGGCTCATTTTTTACAGATTCAGTTGCTCTAGTCTCTCACAAGACCAGCTGTAGACTGTCAGGCTCATCTCTCTTCCCCAGGGCTGTGTCTATGGAACACTTTCTCTTCCTGCATATCTGCTTTTGTGAATCTACTTCCATGTGAGAGTTTGTTTTATCCCCACCAAGAGGCTGGGGACTCAAACAAAGACACCCTAATGACATGGTCAAATAAAAGCCATAATCTTAATTTAATAAAGTAAAAGTGAAATCTCTGAATCTAATAAAATCTAATATGCCCAGAGGAACAGACTAGTTTACAAACAATCCAATTTTTTAATGTAGTTTTGAAATTCTTAAATAATACCAAACTGCCACATTAGTAAAGTAAATTTAAAAGAAAATGTTTCTGTTTAATAAAAATAAAAAATGCAATAAATAAAACTAAAGTGACATTCCAATATTCCCAAAATTAGAATGAGAAAACAGAGTATTCACATGATTATGAAATAGAATCATATACAAATTTTCCAAAAAATAATTTCTATAGGGACTATTTTCTGGACATTATAATCAAGGTAAACTTTTAGTTGAAAAAAAAATTTGAAAGAAAAAAGAGAAATAAACTTTTTTAAATAATTTCCTAGTCTAAAAATATTAAAAGAATTTAAAAAGTACTGTATAGATTTGTATATTGCTAAATGATGATGAAAATCATGTTGTAAGTAATAATATTCTGTATATTTAAATTAGATATTTTAATATCTTCTATGACAATACTAATTCATTATATGACTCCATCACAATATTTGAATGGCATACCTGTGGCTTATGTCTGAAGCAAATATTGTTTAATTAACTTTATTGATAATTCCAGTTATTGCTGTGTCAGCAGAAATGAAATGCCTCCAAATTCAACTTACTAGAAGACTGTCTTAAAATTACAACTCGGGAAAATTATTATATGCATTATTTTCAATAGAACCCAAATCATCCTAAAATATTAATTTTAATAACATAATTAGCGATTTGTGTGAAATACTATGAATATATATTTATATATACTAATTTATTATTTAATTTTTCTTATTATTCATTTAGACATCATTAATCTACCAAAGACCACCAAAACATGAACAATATTTAACTTTAATTATATTTGATAGTGTGATGACCTTTGGTCATATTAAATTCTAGCTTTACATATATTTTTTAATTTAATTTTTATAGATGTTTATCTTTCAAGGTAGGAGAGATCGTGCATATATTTTTAGATTTTTTTAGTTTTATTCATGAGTTTTATGTTAGCCTTCATTTGAACTCTTGACCAAAGCTTTCCCTGACTGTATTAGGGATAGGCCTGAATATGCAAAAGACTAATTTCTTTTGGTGGAATTTCTTGTAGTAGATTTACCCATCCCTTACTAGCTCTTTTTACATGAAATAGTTAAGAAAACAACAAACAAAACAAAAGATATTTTGATATTTAATCATGGTTCATGTGTTTATCCTTCTCTCATTTACTTTATCAGTTCTCACTACCACATAGAGCTTCTTCTTGGAAATTAAAAATTTTTTCCAGTTTCTTCCCACTCACTCAAAAGTAAATTGGTCCTATTTTTCCTATCTAAATTAGCCAGTAATTTTCCCTTTTTTAAAAGTAATTGATGTTAAAGTTATATCAGATATAAAAACATTTTATGAAGTATCTTCACTGACTATATTTTTTGAAAAATAGTAAATTGTGTGAACTAGTAATGGTCTTTGATAATTTGAAGTAATATTCCTTATCAAATGTTTTTTTTTCCCAAGTCAAATTGTGTAGAGAATATGGAAGAACATGAAAGTTTTGACGAAAAATCTTGACATGTACACATTCAATGTATCCATATTCATCAGCCCAGAAATGTGAGAGGCAGATTTTCAGGGAGTAAAATGTGATATGATAAAGCGTATCTATGGTTACTTGAACTACTACAATTTTCTTCTGTTTTTTCCCAATGAATCAAAATGATACTTTCAATAATTGAAAGTAAGAACTAAAACTTTAAAACATGCAGTTAATTACCATTTCTGGTTATTATAAAAGGAGTCCCAAATCCACATTTAAAATTTGCATGTCAATTTAAACTGGAAATAATTTTTTTACAATATTTTAAAAGAAGTTACATATAATTTTTAAAGTTTGCAGTGTATTAGTCACACAAAATCTAACAATTTGTTACTGAATCTAAGAACTGTTTTCCAAATGAGTATTTTGTGTGGCAGTCAATGAAACAACCACTAATTAATTAAAAATTAAAACAAGAACTTTTTTTGTCATTTGGCCATTTAATTAGGACTTCAAATATTAGATTAACTGTAATTGAAAAGTAATAAAATATAGTTTGGCATTTTTTAGAGGAATTTAAATTAGCATGGTTAATGAAGTTACTTTATTTTTGCTTGGTCAGTACAATTAATCCTTCCTATGTTCTTATAATTAAAAAACAAATAATCTGCAAAAGTAGATGATCTTTTATTTTTAACCCTCTTGATATTGCAAGTCTATTAAAGCAGGATTCACTTAGTTAAAATAACTGCACTTTAAAATGAACTTTCATATCTATATATTTTTTTATCTTTTCCTTTGCCCCCAGAGATATTTCTGGTAACATTTTTTAGGAAACATTTTCTTGTCATTATTTCAATCTCGAAGTTAATAAAATAAACTTGAATGATAAATTGTTTATACAACATGACCACCTGATATCTGGTTCAAAATGTCCTCTAAGCAACAATTACTAATTCAACCTCTTTTCTCTTTCATTCATTAAGAAATAGACAAGCAATTGTCTATTATATTTCAAGCCCTGTTCTAAATATAGGAGATAAAATAGTGACAAACAAACTTGACTGCGGATCTCAAGGAACATTCATTCTGCTGGGGCAGGGGTGAATGAACCATACATAAGAAAATAGCATTTAGAGGCTAGGCTGAAAATAGAGGAGAGTACTAAAACACCGAGTAATGGGGATGGCATTCCTTTAAATTTATTGGCAGGAAGAGAGTTCACAGGATTCTTGATTTCAAACAATTTGATGATCTGTGGAGGAGCACTGTAGCCAAAGGAACAGTAAATACAAAAGCCCTGTGATTTTGGAAAGAGATGGTATGTGACTAGATTGTAGTGAGCAAGAGGCAGCAAGATGTAGATGAGATGAGATGAGAAAGGAGCAGAAACCAGATGCTTGTAGACCATCTTAGATAATGTTTTAAGTATAAAGAAAAGCTGCTGGACTCTTTCAGATTCTAAAGTGATGGATGCTGCAAATATTTACCCTAATTGATACGTGGAGAATGAAGAGGGAAGAGTGCTTATGCAGAAACAGATGGCAGGCTATTATTATTATGCAATCCAGTCTAAGGATAATCATTGTCTGGCTAAACAGTGCAATTGGAAAGAAGTAATGGAATTTGTGATATATTTTGGAGGTAGAGTTGAAATTTTGACAAATAGAAGAATAAAGAAAACAAAAAAATCAACAAAGATTCTCAGGCTATTGATTTAAGCAACTGAGTTAATACCAGGGCCATTTACCGAAAGAGGGAACACAGGCAAATCATGTGCTTACAGGAGAAATCTTGAGTTATGTTGGGAGGTCATGAATTGATCATGCTTTCTAGGTATCTAAATGGAAATAACAAGTAAGCCATTGTATGCACATGTTTAGAACACGGGTAAACAGTTGATCTGAAGATAGGCATTTGGGAGTCTCAGCAAACAGAAATTATTTGAAACCATGGAACTGCGTGAGGTTCCACAGGAAGGGTTTATATTCAGAGTAGAAAAATGGGTTCAACAACAGAGTAATGGGACACTAAAGTACTTACAGTCAAAAGGTAACAAAGAAGGATCCAACTGGACATTGACATAGAGTGACCAATAAATTGGAGAAAATAGAGTACAAGGGGGAAAACACAATACAATGGAAGACAGTGATTTAAGAAACAGGAAGTAGTATTTTACACTAAATGCTGCTACTGAGACATCCAGTAAAATGAGACAAGCAACACTGACAAAAGCAGTTCATTGTGGCAGAGATGAGGAGTAAAAAGCAAATGAGGATGTAGAAATAGTATGGATTGAAATCTCTTTCAAGAATTTTTTATCTTATGAAGTAGAGTTGTGGAATGAGGCAGTATCTGGAGAGGATTTTGGTATAAAAGCAGAAATATATGTAGATAGATAATATGGGTTATATATGCAATATATAAGATATATGCAAGTACACATGTAGATATACATATAGAGACAGACAACAAATACAGATATGCAGATTTATTTTAAATGGAGGAAACTAGAGCATGTTTGTATGTTGGTGGAAATACACCAGTAGGGAGAGAATGTTTACAAAGGTGACAGGGAAACATCACATCAGCAATGTAAATTAAGAAGGCAATAGGACATAAATGGATCCATGTAGTTGTTGGAAATATTTGGAAAAGAGGCTAAAGAAATAGGTGAGTCTTTATGACTGACTCTATGTCTCTGACAGCCCAGTGAAAGACTTTGCAACGGTGTAAAGCAGTACAATCCTTGGTGTTGGGAATTGGATCATGTGCCCTACAAAAGGCATGTTCAGCTCCCAACCCCTAGCCCTGTGAGTGTGAACCAATTTGTGAATAGGACTTGTGAAGATGTTATTAGTTAAGGTGAGCTCAAACGGAAGGACGGTGGGCCTTAATGCAATAAGATTGAAGATTTTATGAGCAAAAGAAATCAGGCATGGAAGAAGAAGCCACAGGAAGCAGCCAGGAGCTGGAAGCCACTAGAACCTGGAGGAGAAAGAAGACATCTCCATGAGCATTGCCATGTGACAGAAAAGCTGAGGAACCCCAAAGATTGCCATCGAGGAGGAAGGAAACCTAGCCTCTGAAACTGTGAGTCAATAAATTTCTGTTGTTAAACCAATTCATTGTATGGTTTTTGTTTTATCAGCTAAGGAACTAAAACATTGGGTTAGATTAATTCATGTACAGAGCAATTTGGAGATAAAAATTTGGCTACTGATGGATGACATGGGAGGCGTAGACATCAGGGTTGACTCAGGAAGTAAAGGAGACTCATGGGAGTTGTGCTGAGTATCAGTAATTATCAATCTGTAGCAAAAGACTGTATTTCCCCTGTGCATCAGAGAGTGATAGTATGAACTAAATATGGTATAAGTATGATATATGAATAGTATGAACTAAGCATGGAACTCGCCATCTCTGTAGAACTAATATTTGATAATCGTTAGTATTACGTGTCTGAGGAGTACTGAAAATGACCAACAATCACTTCCTCCACTACAAATTCCCAAGCCTGAGTCATATTGAAGGTGAGTAGGAAAAATGTTTTAAATTAGATAAGAGATTTTACCTTTTGATATTAGCCTGGACAGTAATTAACTAATTAACTTATTCTATAACAGAAGACTGAAATATTTGCTTATATGTCCAAATTATTGGAAAAGCCATGAGATACATTGGAGATTTTATGCATCTGTGAGGAAGAGTGTTTCTATTAAACATGTTTAAAGGGGCAGTGGCACAAATTAATAGTATTTATTTCTATTGACACCCTACTGAGTCTACTTCATCCCGACTTGTATATTGACAGACGATTAATTGGCTCATCTGAGAGTTGTTCAGGAACTAGTAGATGTCAAATAAGCCCATTTTCTCTTCTTTGGAATAGAGCTGACCTCATTTCCCAGTCTCACTTAGGATTCCATGTAACTATGTATATGAGTTTCTATCAAAAACATATAAGAAGTAATGATGTGTTCTACTTGCTCATTCTTCTCTTCCAGGTACAAGCAGAAGACAAGAAAGTTCCATGTATTGGCAGAAATATAGAACATAAGAGCCAAGTTCACTGAATAAATGCACAAGAGAGAGATGACCGGTCATCTGAACATTTGCTTACTATCATTTGAAAGCAAAATATATACCTCCATTGTGGTGAGCCATTTATTTGGTTCCATTTTCACAGAACTTAGCCTGCCTTAATCAATAGAATAAGTAATAACCATAATATAATAACAAAAAGAGAATATGGAAAGAATCTCTACATTATAAGGAAACATATTAGTATCTAAAAGACTCTTAAGGAGCAAATACTTCTGATTTTATATAATACAAGAACCAAAAGAAAAATATAGGATGATGTTTTATATCCTCAATGAGTTGCAAAGAATTCAATTCTATGAATGAAGAAAACAAAATAATAAGGAATGAACCAGAGGAAATGAAAAGGTAATGAGATGACCAAAAGATGAGAGTTAAAAAAAAAAAGGCTAATTGTAGGCAAGGATGAGAAAAATTGCTATATAAATTTGCTGAAAATATGCTGTAAAAAACTGAATCAGTAACCTAGAAGATAAATGTGAGAAACTTTCCTAAAATGCAGAGAATAAAGGGTAAAGAGTTTAAAATGTTGAAAAATAAGAATGATAAATATCAAGTTTAGATATTAGAGTGACAGGATACCAATAATTTCTTTACCAGAAGGAAATGACTAAATAACAGAAGCTTTCAAGATGAAGAAAGCCAAAGAAATTGGGAATATCAATAAAAAGGAACTATTACAGCACAATTTTCAGCCACAATGATTAGAAAAACATTATTTAAGCAACCAGAAATGGAAAAACAGGCAGACAAACGAATAAATGGATACTAATAAAGGAAGCATCCTCTGTTGTTTCTGTGATGTCTTCACACAAAAATTTAAATGCCAGAATTCACTGAGGCATAATTTTCAGAGTATTGAGTGGAAAAGTATATGACCTCAAAATGTCAGGCTTGCCAAGTAGTCTTATTTGTGTGGACTGAACAGAAAGAAAATAGTCTCTGGTACATGATACTCAAAAAATAAGCCTTTCTTGTACTTCCATTTCTTAAATTATGTTAAGATAAGTATCTGATGAAAAGATATAAAGTGAAGGTAAGGGTGAGAGGAGAGAAACAATTGCAATTTAAGGGATTAGAGGCATATGCTAAAACAGCAAAAAGTAAATATCAAAATTTCACTGTTACTCTTGTAAGTCTGTCAAAAAATGATGGATAATGTTAAGTATACTATAAAAATAATGAGAAAGCACCTGCATCTAAAATGGCAGATCATTTATAAAGTCCTTCACCTGAATTGGATAGAGAGAAAATAATGTATATTAAATTCTTTTGTTAATATAATCCACTCAAAAATACTATTTCAATTTTAATTTTGTCAATTATAATAATATAAAGACAACTTTTATAAACAATTGAAAGTAACCATCATAAAGCACAGTACTGGAGAAAAGTCAAGCAAAGAGAGTATATTAGACTAACATAAAAACGAAAGATAAAGCAAGAAAGTTATAAAAACAGTGAAGCATTGAACAAGTTGACAAAATAGAGGATGAAGACAATTTGTATCATTTATAACATTAACTTTGAAAGAGTTAATTGTATTTGTTAAGATTAAGATAGTTTGAAATTATTTTATGAATCCCCAAAAGAGAAAGATTATGTTTGTGAACTAATTCATTCCTGTCAGTGTGAGACCCTTTGAATTGGACTATGTCAGTGAGGCATGACTCAGGTTGAGTCTCCACCTTTCTTTCTGGGTCTGATAAAAATTGACACACATGAAAAGGGGCCACCATATTTGATCCTGCCTTGTGAGAGAGAAGACTCCAGTTTTGCCCACAACAGACCTGCAAAGAGAAAAGTCCTTAAGAGACTCTAAGAATTGAGGCCCAGGGAGAGATGAACTATATGGCTGGTAGCTTGCAACTGAAGTTGGGAAGAAATTGGAGCAGGCAAGACTGATAGAGGAGGCCCTGAAAGAGATAAGCCCTATTCCTGGTTGCCCACAGCTGAGCTCCAAAGGCAGAGATTGGTGGGCATACTGCTTTACCATGTGGTCAGATAACAGAATCAACGGTAGTGGACTTTGGTGATAAAGCACCTTTTATGGTGCCTTAATTTGGACATTTCATGACATCCGAACTGTAAGCTTTTACCCCAAATAAATCCCCTTTATGAAAGCCAACCTATTTTTGGTACTTTGTATTGGCAATCTTCAGCAAACCAAAATTAAGATAAAACTCTCCTAATGTTTCAAAAATCAAAGTCAGTTTTCTCCAGGGAAACAGAATCAATAAGGTCTATCCATGTCAATATTAAGAGATTTATTATAGTAGTTGGCTCATGGAACTGAGGGGATTAGTAAATTTAAATTCTGTAGGGCAGGCTATAAATTGGAAACTTGGTGAAAGTGAAGTTAATTCCCCAGAAGAAGCTGTCTGTCTGAAGCAGAGATAGAAATTTTTCTTTCTGAATTCTGAAATTCTCAAGTCTACTTTTAAGATTTCTAAATAAGTGGATAAAGAAATTCCCCTCATTGCTGTGGGAAATTTCCTTTGTAGATTGTAGATGCAATCAGCTATAGATGCAGTTAACTGACAAATGAGATAAATCCTTCTACAAAATACTCTCATAGTAACAATCAGGCCAGTGCTTGCTTGATCAAATAAATGAACACCATAACCTAGCCAAGTTGACACATGAAATTGGCCACCACATCTAATGACAGTTTGTTTAAAATAGATTTGAAATTAAGTGGGTTAAAGTGAATATACAGGTATATATCTTTTTTTAAGCAAAGCAAATGGATGATCACTTTACAAAGTGAATTATGTGATTTTTCCCTTAAAGGACCCCATATAAATAGTAATAACCACATTTACTGAGTTATTCTTCTGTATCAGACACTATTTTCTGACCTTATATTTATTAACTTATTTATTCCTCTAAACTACTATATGAATTAAGTGTAATTTAATTTTCATTTTAAAGATAAATGAAGTTAGAAAGTTGTGAGTTTGTAGTTTATGAATCCCAAAAAGAAAAATATTATTTTCTTAATTAATCCATTCCTGTGGAGGTAGAGCCTTTTGATTGGACTACATCAGTGAGGCATGAGCCAATTTGGATCTCTATCCTCTTGCTGGGTCTAATATTAATGGAGGCATAGAGAGAGAGACAGAAAGGAAGCTGCCATATTTGATTTAGCCATGTGAGAGAAAGTACTCCTGGTTGGCCCACAGCTGAGCTCAAGGAGAGAAGCCCTGAGGGTCTCAAGTAGGTACATCCAGGGGGACATGACTGACTGGCCACAGCTGAGTTTAGGAAAAAGCAGAGAGACTGGCAGACTGACCATCTTGCCTGATTGCTAGGATTACCAGGGGCTGACTTTGGTGAGAAAGTATCTCTGATGTTGTCTAGATTGGGACATTGCAATGCCTCAGAACTGTAAGTTTTTACCCTAATAAATTTCTCATTATAAAAGCTAATCCATTTCTGTATTTTGCATTGGCACCCTGTAGCAAACAAACACAGAAGTTAATCATTATTTTCAAGGATCATACAATTGGTAAATAATTGGAGCTCAAATTGAGAACCAGCCCAGCTGAATTCAAAGCTTGAGATTTTATGTTCAGAGCTTCTCTATGACGCGAAAAAATTCCTTGATCATACTGGATTGCATGTAAATATAAAAGTAAGCGTGGAAACAAACGTATCTCTCAAATTTTAACACATGTCAATACAATTTGTAATTTAAATTGTGCCCACTTCATTAGTATTTTTATTTTTCTCAATAGAATTGCTTGTAGGATTCTCATACTTCAAAAAAAAAATCACCTATTTTTCTGAAACTAAATGCCTATTCTCATTCCTAATTTCTAAATGCCTTTTGATTCCCTTGCTTATTTTTATGAGAAGTTTAGTTACTGATCAGTCAGATAAATACCTCTTACATATATTTATCGATTTCATGTTTTACCTTTGATATATTTTTCATTTTTAATAGTTTTCAGATTTGCTCTTAGTTTTGTTATATTTTCCCAGTTTCTTCAATTGAATCTTTACGAAAATTATTTTCACTTTCTCTTGTTTATTTTCATATATTTTTACAAATGGAAAACATTTTCAAGTGATCATTAAGGAAAATCATTAAGGCAATAATAGTAACACAATTTAATGACAACTTTTTTTCTAAGCACAATAGTAAATACCTTACAAAGTCCATTTATTAATCACATCAATTTTTGATATAAAAACATAAAACTCAATGTATTTAACTAATTTCATCTTGGGATAGACAGTTAAGTGGCTCGCAGTCACAGCTATTAAGTGAAGCCAGGTCTCAATTTGTTAAAATATATGAGACTAAAAGTAGAGAAAAAATTAAATAAATATTTCTAGAAAAATAAAGTATTATTCTGAGAGGTTTTTGACTTGAATATTATTATTGCCAGCATCTACCAAACACAGTATATAGTTTCTTTTACCTGTAAAAAGGACTGAAAATCATGGAAAGTATCTTGATTCATTCTACGAAATAGATAAAATCCTGACAATTGAATCCCAATAAACATACCAGAAAACCCCAGAAAACTGCAAAACACTAAAATCTAACCTCAAAATTGTCATGTTTGAAACAATGATTTATATTTTCAATTAGAAAGATGAAAGAATTACAGGCTTTGTTCCCAAAAATTCAGTAACAGTTGTTACAAGGTTCTCAATTGGTTCTCTACAAAACTCAAAGTGAACCTTTGACAGTTATTTCAGCTACTTTATCTTATTTGTAAGTGTTAGAACCACACAACACTAAAACGTCCCCTTGTTTAGGTTTTACTGAACAATACAAAATAATCTCTGAGACAATTTCTTCAATATTAGGTGTGAAAACATCTAAATTTAAAATGTGGTAGCTACAAATTTTAGTTACAGGGACAGTCAAGATGGTGTCAGAATAGGGAGATCTAAGAATCTACTGGTCTATAGTGCAGTCAATAATCAGACCAGATTTATCTAAATCACCTGTTTGGGGGGTTTAGGAGCCCAGAGAAGCATAGCACACCATGCTTGGATGAATAGAAGGCGGAGGCTGTCCATTTGTGGTGAAGATTTGAGTAGAGTCCTCCACGCTGTGGGGGCTGCTGTCCATCCCCCACTGGCAGGGCGTGCTGCCTCAAGAGCTACTCCTAGGCTGGAGATGGAAGCTCCATTTCCCAAAAATAGGGAGGAAGAGACGAGCAGGCACTAACTTAGCTATTGATTAGCAAAGTCTGCTGTCTAGGGCCCAGTTCTAAGTACAGCTAAGAGCTGAACCCATCCAAGTCAGAAAAGCTGGCAGCCTCCATTTTAATTCAACCCTGAGCAGGAGTGAAAGCAGGACTGATTGAAAATCACAGTGACTTCCAGGATGGTAAGGACTGGCTTCTTTCTGCCCAGGTCAGATTACCAGCCCAGTTTGGGCTCCAACTCTACTCCTGTCAGTGGACAAAGGTAGGTAGAACTGCATAAATCTCTCCTGGAATACCGCCAGATTCTGACCACATGGCTTTGATGACTGCCTGTACCGGTGGCTCTATCCCTCCCCCTCTAGCAAGGGAGGAAGTCAGGCAGTGCTTTCTCAGTCCCTCCAGGTAACTACAGATGCTTTCAGGCCACACAGCTTGGGTTACTTCACACATCTGTGACTCCATCCCTCCAGACAGGGAAGGAAGATGGGAGGGTCTTCATCAGTCTCTCCAGGCAACTATAGATAGTTTCAGCCTGCACAGCTGAAATTACAATCACATGTTTAGTACCAATCCTTCCCCTGGCAGGGGAGAAAAGTGGGTGGAGCTTAATCAGTTTCTGGGGCAATGTGGTTAGTTTCAGTCTGCACAGCTCATATTACCAATCACATCCTCACTGAATCCTTGCCCCCTACCAGGGGAGGAAAGTGAAAATAGCTTCATCAATCCCTCCAGGTAACTACAGACAGTTACAACCTGCACAACCTAAATTATTGCCTGCACCATTGCCTCCTATCCCACTCCTGGCAGGAGGTAATGCTGGGTGGAATTTCATCCGTCACTACAAGAAGCTATGGACAGTTTCAACCTGCAGGGATTAGAGTACCAACAATACCCTCATCTCTACTCTGCCCATGGTAGGGGAGAAAGGTGGGCTAAGCTTCATCAGTTTCTTAGGCAATAGGGGTAGTTTCAGCCTGCATGTCTCATATTACTGCCCCCACTCTCTTGGCACCAGCCCCACCCCCTATCAGAGAGAAAGGGTAAGAAACAGCTGAATAGACTGAAAAAAATCTGATTGGTTAAACAAAGCTTTTATAAAATTCTAAAGTAGTTGAACTCAGTGTCAAAGAGAAGCTTTAGCACAAATACAATCAACAAGAAAACTCTAGGTTAAAGAGAGAAACTGAGCCCAGAATACATACATCAAGAAAATCAGATGTGGACATACAATCAAAAAATTACAAGCCATACTAAGAAACAGGAAAATATGGCCCAATCAAAGCAACAAATTAAACCCCCAGACAACATGACAGGATTTGAGACAGCTACTAATCATAGATATCCAAACAAATATCCTTAATAAATTCAGTGAGATAGCCAATGAGATTAAGGATATTAAGACAATACTGGGAGCAAACAAAGAAGAATTTGGAAGCATGATAAAAAGTAACATCATATGGAAATGAAAGACACAATAAATGAAAATTAAAGTACACTGGTATAGCCTCTGTGGAAGACAGTTTGGCAGTTCCTCAGGAAGCTGAATATAGAATTGCTATATGATTCAGCAATCCCACTGCTAGGAATATATTTAGAAGAAATGAAAGCAAGGATGGGAACAGACATTTGCACACTGATGTTCATAATGACATTATTCACAATTGCTAAAAGATGGAAACAACCCAGGTGTCCATCAACCAATGAATGGATAAAAATGTGGTATATACATATAATGGGATACTATTCATCTGTAAGAAGAAATGAACTTGGGATGCATATAACAACAAGGATGAACCTTGAGCACATTATAGTGAGTGAAATAAGCCAGACACAAAGGGAAAACTTTGTATGGTCTCACTAATATGAACTAAATACAATTAGTAAAATTATGGAGTTAAACTATAGAGTATAGGTAAAGAGGAGATAGAATGTGGGTTGAGAAGGGGAAGCTAATGCTGAATATATGTAGAATATTTAAAAAGAGGAATTATAAATGTGGAGAAATGGTTAGAAATGATAGCAACACATTACAGTGAGTATAACCAGCAACACTGACTTATAAATGTGATTGTGGCTGAAGGAGATAATCTAGGGGGGTTAATGCCAATTGAAAGAAAGCTAGAGGATAATATAGGGATTGTGTAACAGTGATTTTGGTGTTGGATGATGATTATGGTTAATAGTACAAATACAAGAATGTTCCTCTTTTACGAAGGATTAAGAACATGGAGATACATGGAAAAAATGCATAAGTAATGTACAGACTAGTTAATAGTAATATTTTCAATATTTTGCAGCAATGGCAAAGAAGGTACTGCATCAATGCTAAAGGTCAATATTAGGGGGGTATAAGGAGTATGGGATTTTCCTTTTGAGGTAATGAATATATTCTGAGATGAACTGAGCTGATGATAGCACAACCCTGTGATTAAACTGAAAGCCACTGGGGATACACTTTGGATAGACTTAACAAGACAGGGAACTGTATAACAAAGTCAACCACAAGTTAAATGATGGATCATGTTTAGTAGTAAAAATATGAGAATGTTGTCTCATGAACTATAACAAAAATATCATACTAATATATGGTGTTAAAAATAGGATGGTTTGTGGGAAAAACATCAAATATCTATGGACTATAGATAGCAGTAATATGATAGCGATGTTCTTTCATTATTTGTAACAAATATGTCACAATAATGTAAAGCATTGTTGGTGGGGCAATGTATGGGAATCCTGTATGGTATACGTGATTATTTTGTTAACTCATAACTTCTCAAATAATAAGAAGTTTACTGGAGGCCTACAATAGCACATTTGAAGAGGCAGAAGAAAGGATCAGTGAGCTAAAAGACAGAGCCTCTGAAATGCAGCACACAAAGAACAGATAGAGAAAATAATGGAAAACATTGAACAAGGTCTCAGGGAACAGAATGATAGCAAAAGGCCCTCAAACATATGTGTCATGGGTGTCCAGAAGGAGAAGGAAAAGGGTGCAGAAGGAATACTTGAGGAAATAATGGTTGAAAATTTCCCAACTCTTTTGAAGGACATAAATATCCATGTCCAAGAAGCACAACATACTCCAATCTGAATAAATGCAAGCCACTCAGAGACATATTAATCAGGAAATCAAATGCCAAAGATAAAGAGATAAATTAAGAAAAGAATATTTAATATAATTAAGAATTTTATACTAACAAATTATTCTTAATGTTAGAACTTTAGAAGAAGCTTTACAGAAGTTAGAAAAAGATAAAGGTAACCACTATTTTATATCTATTATTAAACTATTTTCTATTCTATTCTATTAGTCAATGAAAATAGGTGAAAATAATTTATAGTTAAAATAATAATATCAAAATCTATTTACCAGATACTTTTCTAAATGCTATGCAATTTGTTAACTCATTTAATCCTCATAACAGTTCTCTGTATTAGAGTTCTGCAACTAAGGAATCTGAAACCCAGAGAGAATTAGCAAGTTGTCTGACAATACAGTTAGTAAATTCCTGGGTACTCACTCATGCAATCTGGCTCCAAGGTTTGTGTGTATAGCCGTATTCTACAGTATATTAATGGGAGAAAGTTAAAAGAGAAATTGTCATCATTTATAGGTTTTTAACTTAGATAACTGTTAGATGAGCAAGTGATCTTAATAATGCCCCTTCATTGGTCCTAACACATCTTGTTCTAATACTTAAAGGAGATACACAAAGTTCTGTCTTTTCCTCTTAGAATTCTCCTTAATGGGGACACAGCCAAGCAAGGTTTTTGGAGAACTGCAGAGTATCTCATGCTTTTTTAAGACCAACCTTTCTTAACCTAGATGCTGTCTGCTTACAAACTGTTCAATAGATTAATCCTAAGAAGGAAGTTATAAATATAATTAATTACCCAATTTCCCCTAAGATCCCATCAGTACTCATCTAATCATTGTATAGCCCTGTTTATTTCAGAAACAACTAAAATCCTAAAACTTTCACAATCATCCATATTACTCTATATACATTCCCTAATTGGACCCAATGTCCTATCACTCTCTTACTCCCTAAGCCCAATTACTATACCCTCCATCAACAGAAAATCCCTGTATCTTTAAAAAGTTTTCTCTCAGTGTTTGTGTTTGATTCTTGCTCTTTCCAAGCCTGTACATCTTCTGTGGTCACTGCTTTCCCTGCAGCACTTTCAAATGGTGACTAGGTTATTTGTTTGCATCGTGTTTTTTACTCTTGTTTTTCTGACACAACCCCTGTACTTGGGTCTGGAGGAAGGAAAGGGGTCTACTTCTACTCAATGCATACCCAGATCACTCTTAACATGGTTACACTGTTACCTCAGTCCTTTCTCTTTATTTTGTACTAACCTTCATCTCTGCTTCTTGTAATGCAGGGTCTTCACACATTCCTAATTTATTTCCTTCAGTCCTTGAATATTTTAATACATGGCTCAGAGTCTTCTTATCACTATTCTGGGGAGCTGCAAAATCCATATAGATGACCTTTCAAATATCTCAGCTTCTTAGTCCAATGATTCACTCACTTCACTGACATTCTGTTCTGCACTACTTTGATTACCATTCCCTCTGGTAATAAGTGCCATTGAAATGAGTGTCATTTAAAACAAGTATCAAAAACTGAGTTCATTTTTGTCTCCTTTGATCTCCACTTTTACTTTCCAGGTCACTTCATCTTCCATCCCATTTTCAGTAAAGCTTTGGACACTTTGGGACACACTACATTCAACTGTCTTGGTATCCATGGTATGCTACCTTCCTTTTTCCTTATTTCCCTTGTTATCCAATTTAGATTTCATGAATCCATTATTAGAATAACTGTCTTGAACATGCCATCCATACAACTAGTTCATTTTCCCTCATCATGCTTTCTGGTCCTCCTTATGTCCTCAGTATAAGGGAGTATCCACACACCTTTGAATTAAACTGATTTGACCAATGAAACATGAATGGAAATGTCATGGAAACAAGTTAGAAATATTAATGGACCAGTGTGAGATTCCCATGTGTATTAGTCAGCTAAAGGGGTGTTGACACAAAAATACCAGAAATCTGTTGGCTTTTATAAAGGATATTTATTTGGGGTAGAAGCTTACATTTACCAGGCCATAATGCACAAGTTACTTCCCTCCCTAAAGACTGTTGCCACATGGTGGAGCAAGGTAGCTGCCAACATTCAGTCTTCCTCTTCCTCTCAAGGCTCCATGGTCCTAGCTTCTTCCAATGTTAGCTATAGGCCTGGGATAAGTCTCATCTCTCTTCTTGGGTCTCATTTCTCTCTGGGCTCAGTTGCTCTGGTCTCTCCACAAATTCAGCTGTAGACTACCAGGCTCTCTAGGCTTTGTCTATCTCCCCAGGGCTCCATTCTCTCCGGGCAAAGCTGCTCTGCTCTCTCCACAAGGCCAGCTGTGAACTACTAGGAAAATGGCTAGTCTTGCTTTCCAGGGCCTCTGCCATGTCTAATGGAGCCATCTCTCTTTCCTCACATATCTTCTTCTCTATGTATTTACTTCCTGGCTACAGGATAAAAAATTTCCAACTGACTCCTCTGCTGTGTTGTTTTCTCTGTGATTCCCTGACCACCAAGGGGGCGGGGACTCAATGTCCTATTGCTGTGGCCCAATCAAAGCCTAATCATAATTCAATCAAGTAAAAGTGAAACCTCTGAAGTTAATACAATCTAATGCACCCAGAGAGCAGACCAGTTTACAAACATAATCTAATATCTATTTTTGGAATTCATAAATAATTCCAAACTGCTACACCATGTTTTCTTTGCTGAGGCAATAATAGCAACATATGTTGGTGTGGAGGTATGAAAAGATGAAAGCAATGATGAATGCTGAGCCAACACAAGGCATCCAATTGTCCTGGAGAGTCTTCTGGAACCAAAGTACATTTTGTGCAGAATATATATTTTTGTTCTGTTAAGCTCTTAAGATAATAAAGTTAACCATAGTGGTATTTGGAAAACCCCTAATCATGCTTAAGCCCAATCCTCAGTTTGTACATGCTGCTAGTTGAGAAGCTGAACATGACAAGAAAAAAACAACTTTGCTGACTGGTATTACTTTAACTGTGTAACCATAAATATCAGGTGGCCCAGCACTGCAGTTGCCTTACATTTCCTAATACCTTATCTCTACAACTCTTCAAGATAACCATTTCATGATTTTCCTTCTCCCTTAAATCATCCAATTTTACTCCATTCTCAGCTTACAGACTGTTAACTTACTTTCCTGAGGATATAGAAGCTATGAAAAAATAAATGTCAGGTCTCCTACCCCCAATACCAAATATAACATTCTACCTATATTTATACCTTTTTATTCTGCTTTCTTTGCATTAAAGTGAAACAGCTCTAGATGGAAGCTTCTCTTACTTCCATTTGGAGCAAACTATCCAAATATTTCTTGGATCACACAATCAACTCTCCCATAGTGAAAAACATTGCTTATGAAATTATTCTCTGTATTTGAATTAATTTTTCTATTTGTATCACTCCCATCAACATACAAGCACATATTTTCTGAAAAATGTTTTTAAAATCTTGACTGTCTATTCAGCCCCCTTTTCTGCTTCCCATTGCAGTAAAATTCCTAAAAATAATTAACACCTTCAACACACTGAAAAAGCTCTAGTCAAGGTCATCAAGGAATTTCATTTTGTAAAACACATGATTAATTTCACTCCTCAACTTACCCAACAATGAAGTTCTTAACATATTTGCTCACCAACTCTTTCCTCTGGAAACATTGTCTTTGCATACATTCAGGGACATCACAACCTTAGACTTTCTTCTAAATTGTTCTTTCCTCAGTTTTTCCTATTAGTTCCTCTTCTTTGCTTGAACTCTAAATTTTAGAGTATTATAAGGCTTAGTCAGAGACCCTCCCCTGTTCTCTCTTCTTTACCTACACTCACTTCCTAGATGATCTTAGACCTTTGATTTTAATTGGTATATAAGCTGATGAGTCCTAAATTAATTTTTCTATCTTGAACATTTCCTATGAATTTTCCAGATATGGAATTTCCTCTTAGACATCTACACTTCAGTAGCATCTCAAATTTAATGCATCCAAACCACTTTTTTTTTAACCCACCAGTCTCCAAGTCTTAGCAATCTCTGTAATTGGGGACACAGGCTATCCCATTGTGCAGACAAAAACCTAGGCTATCCTTAACTCTCTCATTATCCTAGATTCAGCAAATTAGTCAAAACATGTTATTCACATGGTGATATGTGGTAGAAGAGGGAGAAAAACATAACTGTACTTCTTAAGGCCCAGACTTAGAATTAGCATTCTATTGCCTCTGACAATATACCATTGGAAAAACAACAGTTACATGGCAAGCCTAAAGTACAGGAGAAAAATGTGGGCCAACAATTCATTCTACCATACAATCTCTTCATCATTTGGGAAAACAGAAATCTGTTTGAGTTAAAATATTTTGGACCTCTCCCTATCAAGAGGGTAGAGTGAGAAGCATCAGGACTCCATCTACTTACTTTGAACAACCAGAAAAAATGGCAGAAATATCTTTCTCAAAGCTCCAGGAAACAGTTAAAGAATTGTAACAGGGTGTGTGCCAAATGAAGAAAATGACTACTTAAAAGTGATAGGATCTTGTGACATCTTTGCTTGTCCCTCCACGACCACACTGGTGGCAAACCTGGCCTCTCAGAGAAGATCCCTGGACCTAATTCTGGAGGGAGTAAAGTTACACTCATGTATATACTGTGAGTATGTAAGTCTGGCCCATTCTCTCTGATCATGGCCTGAGGGACTCACTGTCCTAGCACTTGCCGTTAGTATAGAAGGCAGCTCATAGAATACTCCTACAAAATGCTGTAGGAAAACAGTCAAGTGGCAGCCTAGGTTAAGGCATTGCTGACTATAGGACATATAGCATAGTGCCCCCAACCCTGAGGTAACTGTTTCCTAAGGAAGAGGGGATATTCACACTTGGTAAATGGGGGAATTCCTAAAGCCAAATAGGCATGCCCAAGATATAAAGCATGCACAGAAAGGGCCATGGAGGCCCCTACACTTTTTGGCTTGGAAAAATTCTCTGAATTCCTTGTATGGATAAGACCTGAAGGAGAGTAAAGGTGAATCTGTAAAGACTTAAAAACAGGTTTTCTTTTTTCAAGTCTTTTTTGTTGTTTTTGTCAGCTCTGGGCATTCAAGGAAAGCTCTATCATAATGCAAACTGGGTGCACAATTAAGAACAGACTCCTCAGAGTCTAAACTCCTGTGGTAAAACATTAAAATATCAAAATGTGCAAGTTTCAACAAAGGATTACAAGATAAAAAAGAAGAAACAGGAAATAATGGCCCAAGCAAAGGAGAAAATTAAAGCTCTAGAAACCATCAATGAGGAAGATCAGACAAATTTCAAACAATTTTTTTTAAGATACAATGAATTCCTTTCATTTTGGTATGCATCCACATTTTAGCCTTTAGTGGTCCTCAACAGAAAATTGGAAAAACCCAGCAATTTGCCAGGAAGTGAAGCCCATAATTTCAGGGATCTTCAGTGCACACCAAATTCTTTCTTAATCCCTGCTGAAGATCATGAGAGGCAGCAGCACCAAAACCAAAGCATACATCAAATTCAAGGTTCTTTTGTTACAGGTGCCAGATTCCAAATTAGACGTGAATGAAATGCAAGAATGACCAAAGGAGTGTTCTATTTGTTTAAAATGTCATCAATTTTTAAAAGCAATTACAAGAAAAGAAAATGATATGTTCAAAGTGATTGTGTGTGCTAAGAACCTTCAGGTCTGAGTAAACCTGGTGAAAGTTCTTTTCACCATATCAAAATATTAGCTAAAAAATTGTATCAACTAACAATGACAGGAGAGGGTAGCAGGGCTGAGGACTCAATTTTAATTTCCCAGGATTGTGGAGAGTAAAGAAACGTGGTTCCAGAATGAACTGAGGGAGGTCACAGAATCTTCCCAATCTTACCTCATGGCTTCTGGTCAAAGCAAAGAAATGTCATGGAAGGAGTTGAGTGGTGATGGTGCTGGAAGGGGCTTCAGGAGGAGGACAGAAAAGGCAGAATCCTTCAATAAAGATGGGGGAAAAGAGAAGATATGAGGAAAGCCCTGAAAGAATTTCTCACCAAAGGCCAATTTCAGAGAGCAACAGAGGGGGTTACTTCAAGAATAGGGAGTCTATTCTTTGGCCAAGAGTGGTAGTGGATGAGAGTGGGGAAAGAATGATGGCTTGGAAGGGGGAAGTCATTTAAGACTTAAAAAAAGAAAACAGTGGGTGTATATGAAGCACCCACACACTCCAAGCAGTAGTCCCACAGGGTGTTAACCTGAAATCTTCACATCTATTCTAATTAGCCACAGCACTCTGAAGCACAAGGAGGGAGGGAAGGAGGAAGGCAGGGAGAGGAAAGGGGAGATGGCAAAACTCCAGACAATGAAATCAGCAGAAGGCAATTATGTGATATGACTTCTCACAGTTGCATTAGATGTACTTCAGCAGTTATGATCAGTTCCTATTGAAATATATTTTCTTGATCCCAGAAGTACAACTACATGAAGAATGGTTATAGTTGAGAGTATGATCTGTTATAGCACAACTTATATATTTCCAATGGACAAAAATTCATATTATTTACAGTATCTTAAGAAAAGTATCTTTGAACAGGAACTTCCTTTCTGGTACTTTGAGGCCTACAAGAAGCATCTAGCAAATTTACTACTGTGGAAAATGAAGACTACTTAAATCAAATGTGGGTGGGAAGGGGGACTGTGGTTTTTGATTAATTACTGTAACACAGTCCTCCAGGCAGCTGAGGGAGTTTGGCATTTTCTTTAGAGATCATTAGGTGCCAAAGCTCTCCCGGACAATTTTGATGCTATAGGAATTCTCCTATTTTGCTCTTGGATCCACCACTCCATTATATCTACTAACCCCATTCAAATGAATTTTTGTTACAATCTTGCAGAGGGGGTGTGCTTCTGGTTATTTAGGTCCACATTCTATTTTAAGACTGCATATTTGGTTTTCATAAATTGTCTGAGGCTGTGGTAGCTGCTGTCTTACTTCCTGAAACAAAAACTTTTAAAAGATAGTCCTAAATATGATCAAAGAGCTAAAGTAAAATATTGACAAAGAGCTATAGGAAGTGAGGAAAACAATATATAAACATAAAGAGACTATCAATAGAAAGATGAAAATTATGAAAAGGAAACCAACAGAACTGAAGGCCACTGTAATACAAATTAAAAATCCCCCAGAAGTGTTAAACAGCAGATGGAGTTGGCAGAAGAAAGTATCAGTGAACTGGAAGGTAAGGCAATTGAAATTATCCAGTCTGAGTTATAGAACAAGGAAAGATTGAGGAAAAGTGAACAGAGTTGAGGAACCTGTGGGACACCATTTAGTATGCCAATATATGCATTGTGGGAATCCCAGAAGGAAAAGAAAGAGAGAAAGGTGAAGAGAGAATATTCAAAGAAATAATGGCTGTAAACTTACCAACTTAAAAAAAAAGGAATGAATATATACATGCAAGTTGCTTAATGAACTCCAAACAAGATAAACCCAAACAGACCTCACTGTGTCATGTTATAAACAAACTTTTAAATGACAACTATAAAAAAGAGAATTCTGAAACCTGCAAGAGAAAAGCAATATGTCACATACAAGGGATCCTCAATTTAACTGAATGCCAAATTCTCAGCTGAAACCATGGAGCCAAGTAAGCAGTCGAGGGTCATATTTCCTGTGATTGAAAGCAAAAAATTGCCACCCAAGAATACTACATCTGGCAAAACTGTCTTTCAAAAATAGGGCCTGGTTTAGGAATGTTAAGCAGACTTGTCCAAGTTTGCTCAATCAGGAACAAGCTGAGTCAAGATGCAATCTCAGTGGGTTCTGTGGATTGAATCATATTCCCGACAAAAGACAAATTCAAGTCCTTACCTCATACCCTGGGTGTGAATCCATTTCTAAGTAGGACCTTTGAAGATCTTTAAAGTATGGACTCACTGGTGAACAGGATCTTTGAGGATCCTATTCAGATGAGCCCAAATTGAATCAGGCTGTGCCTTAATCCATAGGACTAGAGTCCCCATAAGGCAGGGGAAATTCAGATGCAGTCAGTCAAAAGAAGCCAAAAGTTAGAGAATGCCACAAGAGATCAACAGATAGGTTGTCATGTTTATTATTAATCAGCTAACAGGGTGCTTATGCAAAGTACCAGAAATCTGTTGGGTTTTATAAAGTGTGTTTATTTGGGGTAGAAACTTACAGTTACCAGGCCATAAAGCATAAGTTACTTCCCTTATTCAAGTCTGTTTCCACATGTTGGAGCAAGATGGCTGCCAACATCTGCAAGGGTTGAACCTTCCTCTTCCTCTTAAGGTTCCAGGGTTCCAGCTTCTTCCAATTTCAGTTCCAGGCTGGGATAAGTCTCATCTCTTTCTGGGAACACATTTCTTTCTGGGCACAGCTGCTCTGCTCTCTCTACCAGCTGTAAACTATCAGGTGAACAACTCATTTCTCTTTCCAATGCCTCTGCCATGTCTGTGGAGCTGTTGCTATTTCTCTATGTTCTTCTCCTATGTGTTTACTTCCTGGGGTTCTAGCTCAAAACTCCTACCTCCCTTCTCTCTGTGTGGTTTCTCTGTGGTTTTTCACCTTCTTGATAGACAGGGACCTGGCATCCTACAGATGTGATACAGATGTATATCAAAGCCTTAATCATAATTTAATCAAGTAAAAGTGAAACTCTGAACCCAATATAGTCTAATATGCCCAGAGGAACAGACCAGTTTATAAACATAAATCAATTTCTATTTTTGGAATTCATAAATAATATCAAACTGCCACACCATGTGATAGAGGCAGAAATGTAAACTGGAAACTCCAAGGATTATGGTAAGCCAGCACGAGAATGTTACAGAGTGTCAGAGAAAGGATAGCCTCTTGAAACCTTGATTTTGAAATTCTATCCTCCAAAACCATAAGACAATACATTCCTATCATTCAATCCAAAGAAATAAAGACAATAAATTCCTATCATTCAGTCCAAATAAAGAAAATGAGGGATGGATTAAGATATTCCCAGATAAACAAAAGCTAAGGGACTTTGTTACCACTGGACTGACCCTACAAAAAATGCTAAAGGGAATCTGCAGTTTGAAAGGAAAGGTCACAGGACAACCAACTAGAGCCACATAGAGAAATAAAGATCTCTGGTAAAGATAATGACATGGGTAAATAAAAATGTCAATCTATAGTACATTTGATTTTTAACTCCATTTTTTACTTTTGACAGATTCTGAAAACAAATGAATGAAATGCCATGATAAATCAATGGTTTTGGACTCATAATTTAGAAATATGTAATTTGTGACAAGAACTACATGAAAGTGGATGACTGAGGGATAAAGGAACATAATTTATGGATACTATTGAAGTGAATTTGGTATCAAGGCAAACAAGAATGTTATATATTTAAAATGTTGAATTGAAGCCCTGTTGTTACTACAAAGAAAATATCACAGTATATGCAAAGTCAAAGAGACAGAGAGTAGAGTACACATTACTAAAAGTGGAGGCCAAGAATAATGGGGACTTAATGCAGAATGAGGGTAGGGTTTCCAACTGAGGTGATAGCGATGGATGGTGGTGAAAGAACTGCAACATTGTGATTCTGATTAACCCCACTGAATGCTGGGGAGGTACTGTGATGGGAAGATTTATGTTGTATATGTTTCCACAATTACAGAAAAGTGAAAGAAAGAGAAACTAAAGTGATAATGACAAATGCAATACATGATACTGGATGTGATCAAAGAATGGAGGAGAAAAGTCTCAAAAGGACATTATTGTATATATAAAAAACTGGAATATAAAATGTAAGTCATATGTTAATGTTAAATTTCTTTAGTTTAATAACTGCAATAGGAAATACCTATGGAAGAATATGTTCAAGAAGTATGATATGGGCAACCTCCTTTCAAATGTTCAGAAGATAGGTAGATAGGAAAGTAGATAGGTAGGTAGGGAAAGAGAGAGAAGGAGAGAGAGAGAGAGAGAGAATGATTTTTAAAAGTGGCAAGTGTTGAAATAGTCAGATCTGGGTATCTGGGGATGGGGTATGTTGGAGTTCTATTTATGAGGTTTGTATTATTTTTGCAACTACCCTGTAAGTCTGAAATTATTTCAAAATAAAAAGCAAAAGAAAAATGGTAAGAGTTCCAAGCAACAACAAACCAAAATTAATGTTTTTTTGTAGAGGTTTTTAAGTATGTAAAGCATTTTCATATGCACTATGTAATTATTCATATATTCTTGATCTTCAAGACCATACTGCAATGTGCATATTTTGATCATTTTCCATGAAAATGGAAGAGAGGTAAAATATCTTGTTCCAAATCATTCATTTATATTTCAAAAGGCACTTGAATTCACTAGACTTGTTTAGATTCTAACCCTTTGCTTCCTCTACTGCATCATTATCTCTCTCTAACTTATTGGGAAAAAAGCAAAATTTGGAATACAACATATTGTAAATTGCCTATTGCCTACATATACTAATGTCCACGTACTTAGTGACAAATATGTATTCTTATTACTAATAAAACTTCACTTTATAAAGTTCACAGTGATCCTTATAGTCAGCTTTGATGGATGATACTGTTGTTATTGCATTCAAACCATTTGACAACTTCACAGCCAAATCGATATCCTTTCTGATGTATCATGTAAGAAGTCTGAAAGGGATTACAAAATAAAAGTACTCCCGATATTCATAGTATTATCATAATGATACTTGTATCTAGAAGCTGAATAGTAAAGTAATGTGTTTTTTTTTGTAGTCAAAAGCATATATCAAAAGATTATATATATGTTGTAAAATAAAGAACTTTCCTATTATGCTCCTTATCTTAGCAATTGTTTAGCAAAACTTACTAGAATTCTTTTATCATATAAACTTCTGCCATCTGAGGAATATATATGTTACAGAATTTTTCAAGGACATCATTTTCTAACCTAGGGAAAAATAGGAAGGTTTGTCATGTTTCAAGCACAAAAAACAATTAACCATACTTATCATCAAGTCTGCAACATTGTGAAGAAGAGAGAGGAATCCCTTTCAAGCACACACACACTAAGGGGCCTCAATTGTTTTCTTTCTCTGATATTTGCCTGAGCTTTTTGGGTCAGTCCAGCTATATTGGTTGTCAGGGAAACTGACCAAGAACTGAGAGCAGCTGGGAACTGTGGCTAGAGATGCAAAAGCAGGAATTTTTAAATTTTGCACAAAATTTTCAGTTTCTTATTTTTAAAAATTGCCCTCTTTAATGTTTGGGCAAAGCTCATGTCACCATGCCATATCTAAGGCTATACTCCTGAATATTATTCGTAAATGTAAGTTTTTGAATATACTTTCTAATTGTAGGTAAATCCATGACTTAAATTATTAGGCATACTCTGTTTTCTGTTACTTTCATTGTACTCAGATCTAAAGTGTCTCATACTTGGTGAGCAATCACACATATTTGATGAATTAAATAAATCAATTAACTTGTGTGAAGTTTCCATAAGGAATAAGGAATGAATATCAACCTAGTAGAAATTACTAGTTTTATGATTTTATAGTAGAAAAATTATAAAGGAAACTAATACTTTAAATTAATGTAATGCTTCAAAATTTCTGTTAGTTTTTATGGATTACCAATAAAATTAGAATTCTCAAGTAAATGAGAGAAATAGACCATTTCCATGAAAGGAGATATATGATTACTTGTGAAACTTGGAAAATGATAGAAAAATAAAGCTTAGATAATACTGCTGTATAAAATGACTCTAGCAGGATAAAAGAAAACCCAGAAGAAGAAGAAAAAACAGATTTGTTTTATAACAAAATCAATAATAAAGAAAAATGTCTGTAAGAGCAAAGAAAACAATGTTAAGAGTCAATCCATAAAAAAATGGGGTAGAAGTTGAAAGAAGTATCAACTTCTGCCATAAAAAATATATTTGTGTTTTTGTAAGTACATATAGTACACATCTTACACAAAAAAAATATGTACTCAGTACTTAGTGCCTGAATCCTAGGTTCTGATCCTATTTCTGACACTGCCTGATTCAATAATTTATAACAGATCATTCAAAATTCCTAAGTTAGAGTTTTCTCATGTATAAAATAAAACTACTGATTAAACTTTTACACAAGACTATTATCAGATATACAAATTTTATACAAGAATATAAATGATTTAAAATCTATTATGCCATTTGCAGAATACCCAAATTTATAATCTTCCAATGAGATTATAAATTGAGGACATTTTTTAATATTATAAATCACATATTTTTCTATCATGCAAATATATTTTAACATTCTTTTTTAGGGATTTCTAAGGATGTAATATTGAATCATGGGACTGGAAGGAAATTTGTCAGTGATTTCCCACTAGACTTGAAAAAAATATCTAAAGCCTTGTCTAATTAACAAATTGAGGTACCAACCCTCTCCATCCTTCTCCATTTTTCTGTTTACAATGTTTTCCTTTCACTCACTGCCTTCTATCAAGACTATTCTTCTTCAGGGATCTAAAATATGCCAATTTTATTGCTGCCTTAGGTAGTTCTTTCCTCTATACCTGGAATGTTTCTTTGCAGGATCTTTATAGGGCTGACTTCTGGTGATTTAGATCTCGGACCTTCCTTAACCACCTCATCTAAGTAATACAGCACATATTACTGTATGCTATCAAATAGCTATTTTAATCGTTTGTATAATATCATAACCTTCTGATATCTTCCTTGTGTTTTCATTTCTTTCATCTCTTATTGTTTACCTCCATCCCCAGAAATAAATTCTATGAATGTGGAAACTTGCTTTGTTGTTCACTGCTGACATCTAGACTATTACCTGACAAAGAATTAGTTCTCAACATAGCCTTCTTAAATAATCATAGAAAACTTAAACCTGAACATTTCTTTATGTCATCAGGAAATAGAATTTCAAGAAGGTACAAAGTCTTGTCCAAGATACATAACCACTTTCGTAGATCTGGGTTCTATTCCCCCTCTATTTTACCATGCTAATTGGCACTAATTTTCCTTATGTATTGTTTTATTATCCCAATTCATAACTTTATATCCAAGTTCAGTGCAAGCAATAAAATTTGCTATATTTTTATCAAGTTAAGAAATATTTTCAAAGTTCTAGGAAAGGAGCAGGCATCTATCTGGCTGACCAAGTAAAATGCATTGCTGACAAGTTCATCAGGATCAAGAACCCCTCAAGCAAAAAAAAAAAAAAATATATATATATATATATATATATATATATATGTAAAATACATACTTTTAGTCAAAAGACTCCTAAAGACATATAAAATGCCAATTGGGGAAGTGAGATCTGAAGGTGCTAGATCAACAAGGCTTATAGATTTTTATATTTTCAAAGAGTTATTTCTAGCAGTTTAAACACAAGCATTAAAAAAAGTGAACAAAAAATAGTCACAGTTTCTGATGGATGTATAAAGATAAGATCAAGTCCATACTAAAATATATTGACTTGAAAGTTTAAGGAAAACAGTCATCTCTCATATTAGAAAAACCAAAGGTATAACTACTTAATCCACTGACTGTGAGGAGAAAAAAATACTACCAATTGTTAAAACATTTTAAGTTAAATCTGATAATATTGCCTTACACTTTTACAACATTTATTAGTTTATAAAACCAACTTACATACATTCTTAAATACTCATGCAAGCCTTAGAAAAGAGTATTTTTAATTCCGTTTTTAAAGGTAGAAGTAGTAATTTAAGTTCTAACATGTAAGAGTCTTGGAAGTCATCACTCCTGTTCTTTTAACAATAAAATGCTGGGCCTAACCTAAAAAAGACTTTTTCTGGGCCCAGCAGAGAACTAAGGTCAAAAAGCAAACCATCACCATGAAATCTGGAGAGACAGGTACATCCACAGAGACACAGGACCCAACATCTTCTTAACTGGAATAAAAGCCACTGGCTACATAAGCTGGTTGGGACACTTCCTTAAAAAGCAATGTTGACAAATTGCTCAAGGCTCAGTATGGACTGGCATGAGACTGGGCAATCCTCGGCAGGTCCCCACACTTTTGTGAGCTTTCCCTCCAGGAATCCCCCAGATTCTCATGGACAAGATTCAGAATAGATGCTCCTTATTGCCTTGAAATGGGTTGAGGAAGAGTGACCATTTTGAAACCCTCTCAGATCCTTATCTCTAAGAAAGTCCTGCTCTCCAGGGAGAAGGAGGTCACCAGTTAGCAATATTGAAATCTTATCTCAGCTAGGGGAAAGGAACACTAGCCCACTCCAGTCTGTTACAGTTTTCCTGTGTCACCTAAGGAGGAAAGAAAAATGCACAGTCAACAAAGGAAACTACTTCAAAGAAATAGATTAGGAAGGTTGCAGCCAGTGAAAGGGGTAGGGGAAAGGGGTAAATAAATATATACCTTTATAGAAGAGAAAAAGCACTTGTGAAGGCCACTCTCCTGAGTCATAGTCCCACTAAAAGACTATGCTTAATCAGAAAATTATAGAACATTTCCCTTCTCCCACAGCGTTCCACTATAATAAAAGTGGTTTATAGCCAAAGCAGATGAAAGACAAACTCTCTTTGAGAAGCAGTACAAAAGGAAACCCCAAAGCCAAGAGAGCAGACATAAACATGGACATTAGAAGAATTTAAACTCTCTGTATCTCTGTATCTAGGACTACAAACAAAGTCAAAGCCAAAGCCAAAAATTAAAAATAAAAAAGCATATTTGAAAGACAAAGCAGCCATCATCAAACCAGACTCAGATAACACAGATGTTGGAATTATTAGACAGGGGATATAAAATAACTATCACTAATATGTTAAGGTTTTAATAGATACAGGAGGGGAAATGCAGGACCAAGTAAGTTTTGTAAGCACAGAAATGGAAACCATAAGAAATAATCAAAAGGAAATTCTTTAAATAAAAAACATAAACAGTAATGAAGAATACTTTTTACAGGTTTATTAGTTTGCTCAATACAGCTGAGGAAAAAATCTGTGAAACTGAAAATATGTCAATAGAAACTTTCTAAACAGAAATGAAAAAAAAAATGCAGGGAATTTAAGTAGCCTGAACAATCTCACAATCTTATACAAAATGTAGGTAGCTAGCTTTTAAACTCAGTTCCCAGTATCTAAGTTACACTACCTGCTTCTGCCTTTTGTTATCTATTCTACCACGGTAGGCAAAGTTATATATGTAAACACACACATACACACACACACACACACACACACACACAAAATGGGATATAAAATTTGAAAGAATATTTTTCCTGAAAATGTATTGCTCATTAAATTATAAACATAAATGTGGGATCCCACAAGTGCAAACATCCTTACACAAGATCAATCATAAAAATGGTAAGAAATTTTATTTGTATCTTCTGAGAGTTACAACAGTATTGATTTTATTCACCAAGAAATTACCAAGACTGGCTTTCTATAAACAGGGTCTAAGTACTCTTCATACAAACAAAGATGCTCTCATCCTCTTCCAAAGTCTTTAACACTGAATTTATCCATCTCTGGGTGACATTCATGACATCCATCCCTAAATGACGTTAATTGCTCCTTAGAAACAATAACAATCCAACTTCGGTAACCTAAAGAGTCAACCACCAACAAAAATCCTAATATGGAATAATGAAGGAGAGGAAAAGAGAGAGAAAGGGAGAGAGAAGAGGAAGGAGGAGGAGAAGGGGGAAGAGGGGAGGGTGAGGAGGAAAAGGAAGAGATGGTGCTTGGGTAGGAGGAGGAGAAAGGAGAGGAAGAATAAGAAAGTAAATGTATATAAATATAATTATATAAAGACAAATTAGTCATAAAATCTGTCATTCTCATTTCTATGTCATAAATGCATAGTTTTCTTTTCCTCTTTCCACAATCCATTCTATGTTTCATTTGCCTCGGTCAAGATTTTAATTAGTCAAGAGTATTTAGCTCATGCAGTGATCTATGCCTTCATTTCACAGTGTTCTGAATCCTCACTGTTTTTTTGTTTTGTTTTTTACTTTTTTGTGATTTTTAATATTTGACAGATATTGCAGAGAAAACCCTGCATTTCAAGCCTAGGCTTTACTTCTCTCATTTTGTAATAACAATCTCAATGCTCTTTTTTTTTTTATTATTTTTTTTCTTCTTTATTTTCTTTTAAATGTTACATTCAAAAAAGATAAGGTCCCCATATACCCCCCACCCCACCCATGCCACCCCTCCCACATCAACAAACTCTTCCATCACTCAATGCTCTTGATAATTAGAATCAGTCACTCCCTCTTTGGCTGTTTGTTCAAAGGTATGATGAGCCTAAAATGGCCAGGAGGCAACTTAAACATCCAATTAAATGAGACCATTATTATATGCCCAAGTGAAAGCATTCTGCCTTTGAAAATTAAAATATTCAAACTAACAGTGCATGAAGTTGTGAAAATTGGAATAAAAGTTCTGTGAGTGACTTATTAGGCTTATAGTGACAGTAGCCAATCCCCCTAGGATGCCTTGGTTTTCACATTTGGTATTCTGCCTATGGAAGAAACAGCTCTGTATAATGTTCACAGAATCAAAAAACCTACCACGCCTTGAAGGATAGTATCTCATTCTTTCTGGATGTTGTCTCCTAACAGACATTATAACTGATTCTTCATAAGACCATTTCAAAATTCTATCAGGTCAGCTGCTCCTAGATAATAGGGTATATGATAAAGAGCATTTAATTCCATAGGATGAGCTAATTGCTAAACATGCATACATATATACATATCAAATACCATGCTCTGTAATGTATTTTATTACATATTCCTCATATTTGTATGAATTGTAAGAGTTTAAGGACCATACTTGGAATGGCTCTGTCATAGACACTTATTTCACCATCAAACTGCTGGGCCATAAAATCACAAGTAGTAATCACTTGCACATTAGTCCAAGTACACTGCACAGTTTTCTTTTGATCTGATAACAACACAAAACTAACTTTGTGGTTTCCTCAGTAAGTGACTTGGCACAGCGCACTCATATGTAGTTTAAGTTGCCATTAAAATTCAAAAGGAGCATAAAAAATGTTGCATCTCTTTTTAAGTGATGGACATTAAAAGGTAAAGTAACTTCCCCTTTACCTTGATGGGGTATACTGACCTGTTCATATTATTGCTACCTCCCCTTCTGCCCCCTGAACCATAGCAGACTCCTAAAAATTGGTGACTTTTGTTCCTGCCTCTGGCTCATGTGTCTTTTAAAGGTATGGGGTTATATTGTGCATGGTGGGAACACAGGCTCAGGCACAACAGAAACTTTCAACAAATGACTGCTTTATTACTACATAGCACAAAGGGTCCAAAAGATCAGGGGAAGAGATCTTATCATGATCAGTCTTCTGGGGAAGTCAAACTTCTCAAGTCAGGATTAGTAGAAGGTAGCTCTGAAATGCCCCATTCCCATCTGAGATGAAAGAGACAAATCTATGCTGTGCATGTATGAACTGGCTTAGATCTAGAAACTGTATGAGAGGATATGACCATTATGATGATTCTAGAAAGTTTTCTGGTCATCAGAGCTGGATATTTTCTTACGAAAGAGCAAATAACATTTTAATAGGCTGTTCAACTGCTTTATTCCTAGGGACACATTGACCAATAAGCCATTGACAAATATCAATTAATGTCAAAACATTCTGATTTCTACTTTGTTCCTGCTGCCTTTGATATTAAGGAGCTCACCATGTCTCTGCCATTTACAGGTTGTTTCTTGGCATATGCTATTTCCGGATTCCACTATTCCTTTTAAACTCAGGTAATCTATCTTAAGTGTAGCTTTGCCAATATCATATCTGACCTGTAGAAAAAACCTACACAGTTCTTTTTGAGGAAACAGACATACCCCTCCGTAAGGTAACTTGGTGGATACACTATCCTCTGGGCACTATTGAGGAATTTAATGAGGGGTGCAGGTAATACATTACATATCTTCTTCAACATTCCTATGTTCCTAAGACTTTGGATTCCTTCTTTTGCACTATGCAAGTTAATTTTTAGCTTCTTAATCTTATTGAATATATAGACCTCCACTGACATCAAATTTTTGTGAATCAATCAAGTGATCTGTTCAAATCACTTCCAACTGAGTTTTCACACTAACTTCAGCATCTCAGATAAGTGAACCTCTATCAATAAATTGTCCTGCTCTTGTGACATAGTCTCTTGTCTTTGTTTAAGACCCTTAGAATCTATTTCCACACATATTCTCCAGGTTTCTGCTAATGTAAGTTAGTAACATACTGCAATTTTTCAAAATTAAATCTGTTATCTCCATGTCTGACTCTTTACTTCTCTCTTGGAGCATGCTAAGTCATAACCCCAGTTATAGATCTAAAGGTAACTAAGATTTATTGGGTTGTGTTTTTATAAGAGTAAGTATGCTTTCACAAAACAATTGTCCCATAGTGATGATATTACAGAGTTTTCAAGCAAGAGAACTTGGCTTTCTCAGATTTGAGAGAGCATGGTATTTCCATTTAGAAAGAACACTCAGGATATTTCATTTTCACCTTCATTCCAATTTATACAGATGTTGCATTTCCATATTTTAGGGTCACATTTTCTCCAAATCATTTGTCCTAACTTTCACAGGGGTGAGAACTGAAAGGCTGGGAATTCAACTTACACTGCTATTCTGCAACACTCATAGTTAAATCTTGTGTCTGATAGTCAATCAAATCAGCCCTAAGAATACCAAATAGAAATGTCAGGAATCAACTTCACCAAGATCTGGAGCAAAACGGCAAAGTGGTTAAGGTTACTACAACCTAGAAGCCTGGATAAGGGACAACTGAGATCCAGATTTCTAAATTAAAGGTGCTATTTGGGTGATGCCTCAGGAGCTCGAGGAAGGGTTCCCTGTAACTGGTTCTCCAAATGGAACTAATAAGGGAAATTACAAAACATGTAGAACTAAATGATAGTAATAAGCTATATACAAAATATGTGAGATGCTTCTAAAGGGGTATTTTGAAAGTTATTTATAGCTTTGAGTGCTTTCTCATAAAATAAGGTCTATATTTTGAAATAAAGAAGCTAGTAAAAGAACAATAAAGCAAAACCACAGAAAAAAAAATTAAATAATCAAGTCAAGAGTAGGAATTAATTATATAGAGGTGCTCAATAAAATGTATTATATTTTTAAAACAGACAGAATAAAAGAGAAAAGAGTAGCCTCTAATTTTTTTTTAATTGACCCAAAAAACCAAAAATGTTAAATCAAAAATCTTCTTTGGGTCAGCAAAACAATTTGCCAGTTAAGTTTTTAACACCATTAATATATAGAACTTACATGAATTAAATAAAAGATACTTTCTCCCAGTGTACTTAAAAATAGAAAGCAAATTCTACATCATTTATGAACAGTGAGAGTTCATGAAGTGGATAAGAATAACAAGTAGGATGGTAGGAATGGAATTCAGAAATAATGATAGAGGGGCAAAAGACACATAAAATGAAAGAACCAGTGCATACAATAAGTTACAAACCAAGGAATATGACTGAACATGCATTTCAATGCAATGACTCTTTGTTCCCATAAAAATTGGCAAACATATTCGAAAGGCAATATGGTAGAAAAGTAACTAGATGTGGTAAATAAAAATAATAAATTTATGAGAATAAGTGGTAAAAATAGCTAACTTTTATACATTTTTATGTGCATGGAATTCTTCTATGTGATTTATTAAGATGGAGTCCTATAGTTGGTTACTTAACCCCTTGAAACAGATATTCTTGGTATCTGTATTTACAGAGGAAGAATAGGTGAAAAGAGCGACTAGGTAACCCATCACAGGCTATTGCAAAGAAGGGGCAGAGGCAAGTATCAAGTCTGGGAAATCTGACACCAGATCCCAATTTTTAAGCATTTCTGATCAATATTATGTGGTTACGAGAAAACACCTATTTAATTAGATGGACTAAAAATGGGGGAAAAAAGTTGTTTCTTAAAGTTATTTTGTCTCAATTTTTTCCTATTGTTTTCATGTTCTAAAATTTTACAGTCTGACTTAAATATAATGAAAAAAATTAATCCAATTAATAGATATAATGGAAGGAGAAAAATAAAAATGATCCTTCCTTTTTCTAATCAAATACTTCACACTTTTTTCCTATTTTGAGTGAAAAGTCATAACGTGAGATCATTTTGTATCTTTTCTACTTTAGGAAAGTGATTGCAGAAGTGCTGGCACAATCTTTTTATTTATTTTAATTTTAAATTTTTCTTCTTTTGAACATTCTATTAAGTGACAGGCCAAGACTATAGGTTATAGAACAAGATTCAGGAGGAATGAAAAAATGAATTGATACAATTTCAGTGGCCTCTTGGGGCTTTTCAGAATTAAGTTCAACCAAAAAATCCCATCTGTACTTATTACCTCCACCACCCTTTGTTAAAACAAGCCTATAATGTGTTTTTCTTTTTTACAGCCCCAGAGAGATTGCTATCAGTGTACTTTATTTTCCTTCCCTACTCATATTGGTATAACTTCCAGGTACAGAAAGGAGATCTACTCCCCACAACATGCTAAAAAATCACAACATGTTCTACTATTGGAGCCAACCTCAGAGCACAAAGCATTCATCATTTGCTCCACTGCTCTCCCCCACATTCATCAGTCAATGGCCAAAAACAAAAAGAGTAACACTCCCAATGAGTGGTCATGTAAAAACATTGGTAGAAAAGTAGAGTAAAATATACCCAAGGACAGAAATTAAATGTGCATTTTTGAAATTATACCTTCCATATGGTGCTTTGTAAGATACTTGGTATGAACCCAATAAACAACTGTTGATGAGACTTTAGTTGAAATTATTTTATGTAAGTGTGGCCGTGGGGTAGGGAAAGAGTTGAGGTTTGAAATTATCATACAGTTCTGTGATCTGGGATTTCCAAATTTAAACACACATAAATTTCAAACGCTCAAACTATACTTGAATTCAAGTTCAGTGTCCTTCATATTTTTACAAATCTTAAACATGATTTGTCATAAAAAGCATGTCATAAAAAAAGATTTAAGAGAACTGTGTCCCTTTTGTCCATGGTTGAATTTGTAAAAGCATTTCATATAAAAATTACCTTCAATGACTACAGCATAAGTTCATAATAAATAAAACATTTAGGCATCTAAGCAAACCTCATTTATGAAGAGGTTTTAGGTCCCAGAAGAGTTACAACTGTGGAAGGGGAGGATCATTGGTGTGGGGTATCAGTGAGGGGGGATACATGGGAGAAAGTTCACCTGGGTATACATATAAGGCATATAAATGTGTTCATATGTTCATGGGGCATTGTCACAGTGGGTGGGATTCACACAATAACCAAAAGAATATCAAATTCTCATCCAGGGTAGTTCTACCACATTCTCTTATGTAACAGCAAGAATGCCCCAAGGACAGGAACAATGACTTGTGAAGGAAGGTGGTACATTGAAGGAATCTTGATAGTGATGACTATACTTATGAGCCTTTGCTCTTGAAATTGAAAGTTAGCCTAATAACACAGGGTGCCTAAGAGTTACTTACTGGAAGCCTCCTTGTTTCTGAAATATGGCTTCTCTCCAAGTCAAACTCAGCATATAAAAGCAACAACTTCCCCCAGCATGGGACATGAGTCCTAGGGATGAGCCACCCTGGCACCAAGGGATTGCTACCACCAATAAGCAATGCAGCTGGGGGGAAAAAAAAAAACAAAACACCAAACCTTGACCAAAAGGAGGAGAGCTAAAGACAAATGAGTTTGTATGGCTAAGAGACTTCAAAGTTAGTCAAGAGGCCATCCCAGAGGAGGCACTTATGCACATCTCAACAGGATCTCATTGACAGCCAAAGTAGATACTACCCCAAATACCAAAGGTCCTCAGGGATATGGAGATATCCAAATACTGTAGTCAGGGCAGACAGCTCAGGAATGTGTTTCATTTTAAACCATTAAGTTTGTGGTAATTACTATGCAACAATAGATAACTAATATACTATCTTTGGCTTACCTTACTAGTCAGCTCAACGGAAAGATCACACTTGAATGCCAACTCTTAGTGATGTTTACTGCTAGACAAGGAATCAACTCTTCCTTTGTTCTTGCATAACATTTAAAGCACTCTTCTGTAGGACTCATTCCACTGATTTGTATTTGTTTTTGTATTCATGTATTATATTATCCATAAAACTGGGATGCTAGCATATATTTTGCCAAGTGTTGTAAGAAGTGCTACTTAAGACATTATGTGGCAATCAGTTAAGTCAATGTCTTTCTGTCCATTGAGAACAGGGAACCCTGATATATTTTTCTTTAAATACTCAACTCCTGGCACGTATTAGGTAATTCATATGGACAGCTCTAATAAAATTTGATCTCATTAGTTAATAAACTACTTCATAAAATTTTTAAAATTTCTTTATTTTTTCCAAAGATTTTCACAGTTATACTAATGATAATCTCCTAACCATATATTTGTAGGAAATATGAATATTTATATTGGGGTAGAGGATGTGATATAACATTGCAATCTCCAGATCTTTGGCTTATCTATAAATATATTTCAGTGATACCTACGTTAAGTAGAGCAATACTATGTATGACCTTATATATTCTAACCAGAAAACTTCCCTTATATTACTATGAAATGAATGAAGTATGAAATTCTTAAGCATGTTATTCATTTTTCATTGAAGACTAATTTTAAGTCCAAACTTGCATCTACAAAAATATGGCCATAAAAATAAGAGGTAGTGTCAAAGTAACAGGCTTATGAAACCCTATCTTTATCTTTCTTTCTTGATTTATTTTCTTTGATCCATCCAATTCTTTAGTAATTTAATATGAATAAATATTAGTTTTTATTTGGAGGCTAATTGGGAATGTATGGTTTGTAGTTGAAGAAACGGAGCAAATAATTTTTAAAAAATGCAATGAAGGGGCTGATAAGGGTTAAATAGCAAGTGTTACAGACAAATTCATAAAGTTCTAACTTCAAGATGAATTAATACCCAAGTTATCAAATAAAATTCAATGTAACTGCAGCAGTTTGATATTGTTAATGAATTCCAAAAATAGATACTGGATTATGTTTGTACACTGGCCTGCTCCTCTGGACATGTTAGATTATATTGGATTTAGAGGTTACCCTTTTACTTGATTAAATAACCATTAAGGCTTTGACTGGGCTACATGAGTAGGATGTTGAGTCCCTGCCTTCTTGGTAGGCACCAAGAAGTGACTTGGGAGTCACAGAGAAACCACACAGCAGAGAAGGGAGGTTGGAATTTTGAGCTCGAGCCCCAGGAAGTATGCACCCAGGAGAGGAACACAGAGGAGTAGAGATGGCTCCATAAACACAACAGAGGCCCCAGGAAGAGAGAGAGCTTGATAGTTTATAGCTGACCTTGTGGAGAGAGAAGGGCAGCTGAGCCTAGAGAGAAATGAACCCTAGGACAGAGATAAGACTTATTCCAGCCTATAGCTGATATTGGAAGAAGCTGGGATCACCGAGCCCTAGAGGAGAGAAGAGAAAGGCTGGACCCTTGTAGATGTCAGCAACCATCTTGCTCGAACATGTGACAACAGACTTTGGTGAGGGAAATAAGTTATGCTTTATGGCCTGGTAACTGTAAGCTTCTACCCTAAATAAATACCCTTTATAAAAGCCAACAGATTCCTGGTATTTTGCATCAACACCCCTTTGGATGACAAATACAGTGACAAATCACCATTATTAAATATATCATTAGTAACATGACTTAGCATCATATTTTTAGATCTCTAGTTAAAATACATTTTGCAGTGGCTAGATATACTCTCAAATTTAATAGCTAGGTTTTTGGACTGTGATAACTTCAGTGATGATGCCTATTTTAATATGTTGTTCGGAGTAGTAATCCTTGTGATAAAAAAAGTAGTTTATCTGTGCTGCTTTTTTTCTCATCAATATTCTCTTTTCAAAATGAAATAGAGAATTCATGACCATTCTGATCAGCCTTTTTTCAGTTCAATGCAATCATCAAATAGATTATGTGTACTGCCATTCCAATTTTATTAGGTTCATTTGGTATGACTCTGGATTTGGGGTTCAAATTCTTTTATTGAAATCAGCAGTCTTATCATTTCATTTCATTCAAGAATAGAAAGACCATCATTTTATAGTGTTGGCAGCTTTTCTGCTTCAGAGATTCTGTAATTTAGCTAGCTACTCTAATAGGGTTATATTTCATGTATGCTGAATACACCCTTTCTGCTTGTGTTACTCCTTAGAGAACTCACAGACAAAATAAAGTATTTTATTGCATAAGAGATGGCAATTGCATTGACCATTAACCTCAACAACTTGCAAAGGCTAGAGAGAAGCTTATAAAACTTTGTAGTCAGGTTTAAAATAGTACAAGATGTTTGTTCAAGCTGAAGCACTGATATATAAAGAAATTCTTATAGTCACCTTCCTAGTGAGTAGACTTATCATTTCAAATTCAAAGTGTATTTTGTACATATAGGAAAGGAAAACTTTTTTTCTAGTGTTAAAAGGGATTTTGGCTTTTGCATTCATCTGCAGAACATGAGGAAAAATTGATTCATATGCAACAATATTGCATCAGATATTCACAAGGTTCCAATTAAGGTGCAAATAAATTTTTTACAAATATTAAGTTGCCTGTGTTTAGTTTTAATAGAACAATATTATAAAAGCACAGATACATGCATTCCTTATGTAACTGGAAAATACGATAATTATCAACAGGTAAATATATTATTTAAACTTATTCAGCATAAAATAAGAAACCATTTTTAATTATAATATCCTTTAGACAACTAATACCTATGTAATTTCTGCTTTATGAGCAAAGGAATATATTAGGTTTTATCTGCTTTACAAGAACAAGCAATTGATATTATAAATGTTTTTTCTAATTATACCATTTTCTAAGTACAATACACATGGATATTAGTATTTACTTTAAGAGCTATATTAAAATAGCTTCAAAAGAAAAACTGAAATAAGACTTTAACCATTGATTAATAAACTCTTAGCAAAAGTAACTATAATAAGGGATTTTATATAATAAGGACTAAGGGGTTTTTAAACAGCAACTGTTGGCTAAAAGAAAATAATTAGAGAATGTGCTTTTATGTTCACCATACAGCATTACAATATTGAAGCTTATAAGTCAGATTATGCTCAAATAAATAGAAACTCAGTAACCTGATATTTCCTCACCAGCATTATGATACTCACATGTACATATAATAGAACCTTTCGTTACTCTTTGGAAGAAAAATCAAATTTGACAAAGAGCAGGATAAAAAGGTACAGAATGAGAAAATAACTAATTAATTAATTATCTTATATAGTATTTTAAGATATAATTCTCCAATCTAAATTGTCTCAAAAATCTGAATAAAATGTGACAAATAGCAAATGGTAGCTAAAAAGCAAAGTGGAAGAGTAATGTTATAGCTGCTTGAGGATATTTACCAATCATTGTAACAAAGAAGCATGGATTTTAAAAGCTGCTTTGTGAATAGAGAACTGTGCTTTGAAACTAAAAATAGTTTCCAGATGAAACTGAGAACGAGGTATGAAGACAATTTGTTAGCAGGGCTATACTCTAGGTGAAGGGGTGGACTCTAACATCCACTCAATCATCAAAAAGGAGATGACAAGAAAACACTGGCTGTAAGAGCCTTTTCCATACATAGGTCAAAAGGAAAGTTTGTACAAGACATGATCTTCCTTTATGTGACTTTGGGGGTTTAATGTAAAATCTATTCATATTGAAGTGGAAAATCCCAAATATATCAATTTATATTACTATCCAGTGAAAGGTAAGCTCCATGATGGCAAGTATTTTGATGTTGTTATTTTCAATGTTTACTAATACAGTCATATATTACAAAACAGTTAATGCCACACAGCAGTTGTTCAATAAATACTTGATGAATAAATTAATGAATTAAATCCCAAGCTGGGAAAACAAAGAGTAGAAATCTGAAGGTATTTTTAGACAGGTACAGTCTCAAACAAATCTCTTATGATTCTCACAAAGGAAACTGTCAAATCTGAGTTTTAATACAAAAACTAAATAATAATAATTATAATTATAATTATTATTTACCACTCTCAGGATTAAATCATAAAAGTCAGGTAATAGAATAATTAGATAAAAAATAATAATAAAATAGTCCACCGTGAAGATTTGATGAGTTCTTGTGAATCTCAACCTCTTCTTAGACCGGTGTTCCATCAGAAAAAGGTCATGTTTAATTCAAGGGCAAAGATCCTGAAGCTCAATGGTGAAAAGCCAGATACATTTCAGTCTGGCATTTCTCAGGCTCATCTTCACTGGAGATGAACTCAGACCTAAAGACTCATTTAAGGGATTTGAATATAACAGCAGCCAAGGAAACTGAAGTTGGTGGTGGTTGGAAGGCTACTGTAATCTTTGTTCCCCTTCCTCAACTGAAGTATTTCCAGAAAATCCAAGTCCAGGTAGTATGTGAATTGGAGAAAAAGTTCAGTGGAAAACATGCTGTCTTTATTGTTTAGAGGAAAATTCTACCCAAGCCCACTCGAAAAAGCCATTCAAAAATTAAGCAAAAGTGTCCCAGGAGCTGTACTCTGACAGCTGTTCATAATGCAATCCTTGAAGACTTGGTCTCCCAAGTGAAATTGTGGACAAGAGAATCGGTGTAAAACTGCATGGTAGCTGGCTTATAAAGGTTCATTTGGACAAAGCACAGAAGAACAATGTAGAACACAAGGCTGAAACATTTTCTGGTGTGTACAAGAAGCTCACTGGCAAGCATGTTAACTTTGAATTTCTAGTTTCAGTTTGAAGCCAAAATGACTAAATAGAAAAGTATCACTCTCAACAAAATAAAATAAAATAAGCATCACAGAAATGTTCAAAGGTATGAAATGTGGACTTAAAAATGCAAATGAAAACATTTAGAAACTAAATGATAATCTTTGAACTTAAAACTAGAATAGCTTATGTATTGATCATTTTGAACAATATTCCTGCTGAAACAAAGGAGCAAGATGGGAAAAAACTTTTAAAAGATATCCATAAATACGGAAATGGTCATTCCTGCCATTTGATGAAAATGACGAAGAATCGAAAATCAATGACTTTCTCTGACTTATCATGTTACAAAGGTTACATCAAACCATTACCCTGAAATTTCAAGAGACAGGCAAAATAAGAGTCACAGCAGAGATCTGTCTCCCTGGATCAGAAGCCACCTGAGCCATAAAAGGATAGGAACAATTGAATGATAATTTTGACAGCTTACTGGTGGTTGAGTGTGCACTGGAAGAAGAGAGAGAATTCCTGGTGGCCTCAAATTTAAGGCAGGAGTCAAATTTCTTGTACTTTTCTCTAGCAAATGTACCAGACTAATAGTGAAGAGCTGACAAAAATCTTCTCATAGTCTGGAAAAAAAAGGGATAGAGTAACCATCCTGAAATATGTTCAAGCAATTCTATAAGGAAGACCTATTCTTCAGGGAAAAAGACTTTTACAGAGCATAATCCTATCTCGATAAGTGTATTTCCCAATTACTACTCTTTCCCATCCCCACCAGACTTCCTGTCTTACCTGAGGGAATAAAACAAAAAAACAAAAAGCAAAAAAGTATAAAACACTTGTGCAAGTCATGACGCAGAGACTCAGGCCCATTACAGTAATGACATTTAATTAGAAAATTAAATCCTTCCTCTCCCTCACGGCCTACACCCTTACCAATAGGCCTCCAGTAATAACTAGGCCAGAAAATGAAAAAAACTGCAAAAGGCAGATTATCTCTAAGGAGGAATCAGTTGAGAAGGCCACAGTCAACAAGAGAGACAAAAATAATTATTTCAGAGGAACTGAAAACATTTGGTTCCTACTCACAGAAAATATTTACCACAGACCTATCAATATAAATCCTCATACTAAAGGCCTATTCTTCAGTTCTTATTACCCAATATATTGTGCCCAGCTTTCATCCAGAAATGTATAAGGAATTCTAAAACTCCAAAAAAAAAATAAATCAGTTCAAAATGAAAGGAAGTATCAGGATAAATGCAGATATAACACATATGTTGTAATTACTATACAAGCAATTTTAAATAGTCATGTTGAATACGTTAGAGCTTTAATAGAAAAGAGTAGACAAATGCCCAAACAAATGCACAATTTAAGCAGAGAAATGGAAACCCTAAGGAGTCAAAAGCAAATGCTTGAGATCAAAAACTCTAACAAAAGTGAGGCATGACTTCAATGGGCTCCATGTCCAGTAGACAGGACATGAGCAAGGAGAGAATAGTGTCTCAGGGAAACATCAATAAAAGCTCCCTAAACTTAAATCCAAAGTGAAAAAGTAGAACAGGACATTCAAGAATTGTGGGACAATTTCAAAGGATATAACTTACATAATCAGGAGAGCAGATGGAGAAAGAGAATTTCCCAAAATTAATGTTTTGACAACAGACCATAGATCCAGAAAGCTCAGAGCATAATAAGCACAACAAATATAAAGAACTGCACAAATGAATAAGGACAGACACCATACCTACAGACGAATAAGGGTAAAAAATATAGTATATTTCTCTTTAGAAACCAAAAAAACAAGGTAAAAGTGTAGTGAAACATTTGAATTACTGGGAGAGTGGAGCCAACAGTAAACAATTCAATAGACATCTAAATTATGCTTCAGAAGAGGACAAATAAAGATGTTCTAGGAAGAAGAAAAACTAAAATTTACCCTCAGTAGACATACCATGTATCAAATAAGAAAAATAAATTCTGGGGAAGAAAAATTCTATAGGTCAGAAATGAGTATCCACATAAAGGAAGAGGACCAGAGAAGAAATAAGTTGCAAAGTAAAATAAAACCTTTTATTTTTCTTACTCATAATTATTCTAAAAGATAAGTTTGTTTAAAGTAATAATAGTAACAATGCATTTCATAATTATAGAATATGGACAAGTAAAACTAATAAAAGCAATATTATAAAGAACAAGAAGGAGAAACTAGGCAAACTCATAAAAGGTCACTCCACTACCTATGGAGAGATATAATGTTATTTGAAACTGGGCTCAGAAGTTAAAAATTGTATATTGCAAACACAAAAGTCCCAGGAAAGATTGTTTTAAAAGAGGCATATTGGGAGTGGATGTAGTTCAAGTGGTTGAGTGCCTGCTTCCCACATATGAGATCAGGGTTCAATCCCCATTACCTCCTAAAAACAAAAACAGAACAAACAAGCAAACAAACTAATACACCAACTTGGGGAGCTGGACTTTCTCAGAGTGCCTGCTTCCCACTTATGAGGTCCAGGGTTCAATACCCAACCCCAATACTTAAAAAAATAAAGGGGGGGGGCATATTGATGGGCAAAGAGATGAAAGAATATGGAATCATATAAAATATACCATAAAAACAGCGAATGCAGAAAAGTCAAGGGGGGTGAAGAAAATCAAATGCAATGAATAGTAAACAGCTGAAAATATTGTATATATTAATTCAACTATATGAATAATCACTTTAAATATGATTTAGATACAAAAATTAAGAGAAAGATATTATCAGAGTGGATAATAAAAAAGACAAATTATATTTGTCTATATAAAACCTACTTTACATATAAAGACTCAAATAGGCAAAAGTAAAGGCCTACAGAATGAGTCACCATTATAACACTAATCAAAAAAGCAAAGTCAGGGTAGCAGCATTAATTTCAGAAAAAACATACTTGAAAGAAGATGAATTTTCAGGGATAAATGGAGTATTATGTGATAATATGGAGTTCAAGTCTACAAAAAAAATAAAAAGAGTAAATTTGCTTCCAACTACCAAGAATATCAAGATAAAAAGGTAGAACCTGACAGAACTACAAGAATAGACAAATCCATGATTATATTTAGAGATTTCAACACTCTTCGTTGAGTAATTCAAAGATAAAGTCATTAGAAATTCAGTGAGGATATAGTGACCCAAAGTAATCTATCAATCAACTTGATCTAATTAACATTTATAGAATACTCCATTCAACAATAGCAGGGTACACATTCTTCTCAAGTGCACATGACACATTCACTAAGACAGAATATTTTTAGTCCATAACAAACATCTTAGCAAATGCAAAAAACAGAAATAATAAAATAATGTTCTCAAACCAATGTGGAATTAAATAACAAATGATAGATAGGTAATTTTCAAACATTTGGAAATTAAACAGCACACTTCTAAGTAATACATGAATCAAACAAGAAATCTCAAGGGAAATTAAGAACAAATTTGAGGTGGATCCAGGATGTCAGAGTAGGGAACAGCAGACTGTACTCTTCCTCTAGAAACTGTGGAAAGGTAGGCAGGCTTGATGGGCATAAGGGGAGCTGGGGTGGCACAGGGTGACAGGTGAGGGTAGTTTGCATTGAAGTGGTCCAAGCTGGTCACCAGGGAAAAAGGGAGCTACCCAGCTAACCAAGGAGAAGAAGGGAGGGCACTACCTAGTCACAGAGAAGAAGGGAGCATACCAGCTAGCCAGGGAGAGAGCAAAACTGCCCATCTAGCCCTGGGGAAAGGAGAGTCACAAAGCAGGCCCTGAAGGAGATGGAGCAGCTGAGAAGCAATCCCACAGGTGGTCCTGTGCCAAGCTTGTTTACGGAAGGGGAGAGCTGGGTGAGCTGCTGAGGGTCCTAAGGGAAATTAGCCAGAAGTTTTTGTTGTTTTTCTCCCTCTCTATTTTCCTATTTCCTTTTTTTCCTTTCTTTTTTTAATCCAGGTACAGGCTGTGGGGTGACTGATTGGCAGGTACAAGCAGCTGAAGAGGAGTAGACTAGTGAGTTGCTGGTAGCCTGAGAGGGAGGCTTTATTTTATATTTTTTATTTTATTTTTTGTGGGGTGATAGATTAGCCAAAACAGGTAGCATGAGAGGAGAAGCCTAGAAGGTCCTGGTGTGCTGAGAGGGAGAAACAGATTTTTGTTTCCTTTTATTTTGTTTTCCTGTTTCTTTTTCTCTTCAATCTTATATTCATTTCTTCTTTTTTCTTCATTTCTTTCTTCTCTATGAATGTTGTCTTTTCTCTTTTCCTTCTTTTTCTTTTTCCCTCCTTTTGTCTTATTTTTAAATTTATTTTGTCCTCTTTTTTCTCTTTCCTTTCTTTTTATTTTTTCTTTCTTTCACTTTTGCTCATTTCTTTTCTTCCTGCCTGCCTTTCCATGTTTTGCTTTTCATTATTTCCTCTCACTTATCTAGACTTCTGCTTTATTTTATTTTATTTTTTCCTGTTTCTTTTTTCACCTTTTAAAATTTTATTCCTGATTACTGTTTCCCTCTCATTATTTATTTTTTCTGTCTCCTTTTAGTTCTTTTTCCTTTCTTCTTTTTTTTAAATTTTCTTTTCTTTTTGCTCTTCTTTCTTTCCTATTTTGTGGAACTAATATTTTTTCTATTGAACATGGGAAACTACAAGGATATAGAATACATTGACTCAAGCAATAAAGAGGACTTCTAACACAAAACCAAACAAATATAAAACAGACTAGAAAGAGAAGCTAACCTACTGATTAAGTCCATCAAGATAGATGTCTAAACATCAGCAAAAAATTACCAGCCATACTAAGAAACAAGAAGTCATGGCTTAGTCCAATGAACAAACTAAAGTGCAGGAAGTGACACACAATATGGAACAACTAATCAAGGATGTCTAAACAAATATTCTCAATCAACTCAAGGAAATGAAGGAAAAGATAAAGGATATCAAGAAGACAATTGGGAACCAGAAAGAACCAATTGTAAACATACTTAAATGATACTACAATGATGAAAGACAAATGCAAGAAATTAAAAATATGCTAGAAGCACATAAAAGCAGGTTTGAACAGTCAGAAGAAAGAATTAGTGATGTCAAAGATAGGCCATCCAAAATCAAACAGATCGTAGAACATATATGGGGAAAAAATGGAAAAAAATAAATAAACAGGGAAATGAATGACAACATGAAGTGCATAAAATACATATTATGGGCATTCCAAAGGGACAAGAAAAGTGTGTCTGAAAAAAAAATGCCTGAAAATTTCTCAACTCTTATGAGGGACATGGATATACATGTTCAGGAGTGCAGCATTCTCCAAGCAAAATAAATCCTAGCAGACCTACCCTGAGACACATACTTATCAAAGGCTCAAGACAGAGAAAGCTTAAAGCAGCAAGAGAAAAGAGATCCATCACACATAAGGGAAGTTGATAAGATTACATTATGATTTCTCATCTGAAACAATGGAGGTGAGAAGGAAGTGCTATGATATAAGTAAAGTGCTGAAAGAAAAGCAACTGCCATGCCAAGAATTCTGCATCCAGCAAAAAAAAAAAGTCATTCAAAAATGAGGGAGAGATGTAGCTCAGTGATTGCGCATGCATTTCACATGTACGATATCATGGATTCAATTCCTGATACCTCCTAAAAAATAAGGGAGAGTTCAAAATATTCATAAATAAATGGAAATTGAGAGAATTTGTCAACAAGAGTCCTGCCCTTCAAGAAATATTAAAAGAAGTTCTACAAGTTTGAATGGAAAAAACAGAAGATGGGGTTTAGAGGCAAGTGTAGAAAGGAAGATTATTGGTAAGTATAACTAAAAAGATAAATTAAAATACAGTATGACATACATAAGCCTAAAGAAAAAAATGGCTAAAGTAAATAATGCCTTTACAGTAACAACACTGAGTGTTAATGGATTAAACGCTCTAATCAAAAGACACAGATGAGCAGAATGGATAAGGAAATTTGATTTATCTATGTGCTGTCTAAAAGAAACTCACCTTATATCCAGGGACACAAATAGGTTGCAAGTGAAATGCTGGAAAAGGATTTTACTTGTAAACAGGAACCAAAAAAGGGCAGGAGGCAATGAAGGCCCATATATAGTAATAAAATGGGTGCTCAATCAAGAAGAAAGAACAAGCAAATATTTATGAATATAACCAGAAAGCCCCAAAATGCTTGAGGCAAATACTGGCAAAATTAAGAGAAATAGATGCCTCTAAAATCATAGTGGAGGACTTTAATACATCATTATCACCATTAGACAGAACATCTCAACAGAGGCTCAATAAAGCAACAGAGACCTTGAAAAATACATTACGGAACTAGACATAATGGACTTATGTAGAACATTAAATTCAAAAGCAGCAGGATATACATTCTTCTTGAATGCTCATGGATCATTCTCCAGAATAAACCACATGCTAGGTCACTGAACAAGTTTCAGCAAATTTAGATAAATTGAAATATACAAAGCACATTCTCTGACCACAACAGATTCAAGCTAGAAATGAATAAAGGACAAAGAACTGGAATAAGCAGAAAGATATGGAAGTTAAACAACACACTCTAAAAAATGAGTGAGTCAAGAAGGAAATTGCCAGAAAATCAGTAACTACCTCTAAGTGAATGAAAGTGAGGACACGACATATCAAGATTTATGGGATGCAGCTAAATCAGTGCTGAGAGGGAAACTTATAGTCATAAATAATAAGAAAGCAGATCTAAAATAAAAGACCTAACAGCATACCTGGAATAACTGGGAAAAGAACAACAAATGAATCCCAAAACAAACAGAAGGAAGGAATTAACAAAGATTAGAGCATAATTAAATGAAATTGAGAATAAAAAACATTAGAAAGAATTGACAAAACCAAAAACTTGTTCTTTGAAAAGATTAATAAAATTAACAAACCTTTAGCTATACTACTAAAAAAAAAAACCAGAAGATGCAAATTTTAAAAATCCAAACTGAGAGACAGGATATCACCACTGACCCAACAGTAATACAGATTGTCATAAGAGGTTACTTTGAAAATTTGTATGCCAACAAAATGGACTATTCAGATGAAATTGATGAAATTCTAGAAACACACATGCAATCTACATCGATAAAAGAAGAAATAGAAGAATGCAACAGAACAATTACATGTAGTGAAACTTAACTAATCATCAAAACCCTCCCAAACAATATAATTCGTAGCAGAAGTGGACAGTGGACCTCAGAGAGCCCTGAGCAACCCCACAGCTACTGATGGCCTCATTACCATCACGCTTTGGGAGGAGCTGCAGCTGCTGTAGCTGACCCCAGCCACCATCACTGCAACCATGAGCAGCAAGGCAGAGACTCATCAGCCACCCATCATTTTCTCCCTCAGTGTTGTCAACACTAAGTGTGGAACCATGGGCAGTGGCTCAGAGAGTGGCATCCCAGGCAGCCTGGTACCTGCCAGCAGAGACAAGAAGGTAATTGCAACAAAGGTTTTGGGAACAGTGAAATGGTTCAATGTAAGAAGCAGATATGGTTTCATTAATAGGAATGACAGCAAAGAAGATGTGTTTGTACACCAGACTGCCACAAAAAAGAATAACCCCAGGAAGTAGCTTTGTAGTGTAGGAGATGGAGAGAATATGGAGTTTGATGTTGTTGAAAAAGGAAAGGGGATGGAGGCAGCAAACATCACAGGCCCTTTGTTTCTGTGCAAAGCAGTAAATATGCAGGAGACTGTAATCATTGTAGACATTACCAATGTCATAGAAGTCCTATATGCAATTACAAGCAAAATTATCAGAATAGTGAGAGTGGGGAAAAGAATGAGGGATCAGAGAGTGCTCCCAAATATCAAGTCCAACAACACCAGCCCTACTGCAAGAGACAATTTCCACCCTATTATATGCAGAGAGTCTATGGGAATTAACCACCGTATTTCAGCCATCCTGAAAAAGGAGAAATGATGAAGGGTGCTGACAACCAGGGTGCAGGAGAACAAGGGAGACCAGTGAGACAGAATATGTATTGAGGTTATAGAACACAATTCCATGGGACCCTTCTTGCCAAAGACAGCTTAGAGAGGGTGGCAATGAAATGACAAGGAAAATCAAGATGAGACCCAAGGTCAGCAGCCACTTCATTGGTACCACTGTAACTGCAATTACCAATACAGACACCCAGGAAACCCTAACCACAAGATGGCAAAGACACAAAAGCAGCCAATCCACCATCTTAGAATTTGTCTGCACCTGAGGCTGAGCAGGACAGGGAAGAGTAAATGCCAGGTTATCATCTCTACATTGTCCAATTTAGTCATCCAACAAGATTAAATGAATATAAAATTTCAGCAATAAGGAATGAAAAAAGATTGGAGCTGAACACCTTAAGTGCTTGTTTTTTGCCCATTGGCCAAATAACTAGAACTATCTGCATTATCTATTCAGTAAGGGTTTTATTATTTTTACCTAAAGATGTCTCTTTGATAATGACAAACATGTTTTTTAAAAAGCCTGGTTTTACTCAATATACCTTTAAAAATATTTAAATTGTTTTTATATCTGGTTAAGTTATGACCAGATATGCCATAATTTTTAATTTGTAATAAAATTTTACAACTTGATTTTTTTTTAAAGTCAACAAACTACAAGAACCTGTTAATAAAGGTCTTAATAATAATAATAAAAAAAACCTCCCAAACAAAAACATCCCAGTACTAGAAGTCTTCACAGGTGAATTCCACAAATCATTCCAGAAATGACTAATACCAATTCTGTTCAGCCTCTTCCAGAAACTTGAAGAGAAGTGAACCTTACCTAACTTGTTCTATGAAGCCAATGTCACTGTCATACTGCAGCCACATAAATACACTACAAGAAAAGAAAACTACAGACCAATCTCTCTAAAGAAATTACATGCAAAAATCCTCAGCAAAATACTGGCTAATTGAATTCAACAACACATCAATTAGAATACACACCATGATAAAGTGGGCTTTAGCCCAGTTATGTAAGGATGGTTCAACATGAGAAAATCAACTAATGTAATACACCACACATTAACAGATTGAAGGGAAAAAAATCACATCATCATCTTTATCACTGCAGAAAAGGTATTTGACAAAATCCTGTATCCTTTTCTGATAAAAACACTTCAAAAGATAGGATTAGAAGGAAACTTCATCAACATGATAAAGGACATATATGAAAAACTCAGAGCTAACATCATACACAATGGTGAAAGGCTAAAGGCTTTCCTTTTAAAATCTGGATGAGACAAGAATGCCCCCTGTCAACACTCTTAATTAACATTGTATTAGAAGTACTTGCTCAAGCACATAGGCAAGAGAAATAAATAAAAGACATCCAAATTGGAAAGTAAGAAGTAAAACTTTCACTATTTGCAGATGACATGATCCTATACATAGAAAGTCCTGAAAAATCTACAACAAAGTTTCTAGAGCTAATAAGTAAGTAAGGTGGTGGGATATATGATCAACATACAAACATCAGTTGTGATTCTGTACATTAATAATGAGCAGTCTGAGGAAGTAATCAAGAAAAAAAAATCCATTTACAATAGCAAGTAAAAGAATCAAATATCTAGGAATAAACTTAACTAATGATGTAAAGGATCTGTACACAGAAAATTACACATTGCTAAAGGAAACCAAAGAAGATGTAAATAAATGGAAGACTATTCCATGTTAATGTATTGGAAGACTAATTATCATTAAGATGTCTATTCTTTGCAAATTGATTTAAAGATTCAATGCAATCCCAATAAAATTTCCAACAGAAATATTTACAGAGCTGCAAAAGCCAATTATCAAATTTATTTGGAAGGGCAAGGAGCCCCAAATAAGAAAACATATTTGAAAAAAATGAAATTGGAGGAATCACAGTACCTGACTTTAAAACATGCTGTAAATCTACAGTGGTCAAAACTGCATGGTATTGGCATAATGATAGACATACCGACCAATAGAACAGAATTAAGAGTCCAGATATAGACCTATGCATACTCAGTCAACTGATATTCAACAAGGCCATCATGACCAGTGAATTGGCACAGAATACTCTTCAACAAATGATACTTAGAGAACTAGATATCCACATCCAAAAGATTTAAAGAGGATCACCGTCTTTGCCCAACATGGACTCAACATGGACTAAAGACTAAATATAAGAACCAAGGCCATAAAGCTCCTAGAAGGTAAGGTGGAAAAGCATCTACAAGATCTGGCAGTAAGAAATGGTTTTATAAACTTACACCAAAGCACAGGCAATGAAAGAAAAAAAATAGATAAATGGACCCTCCTCAAAATTAAAAATGTTTATGCTTCAGAGGAGTTTGTCAAGAAAGTGAAAAGACAGTCTATTTATTTTGGAGAAAATATTTGGGAAACACCTATCTGATAAGGGCCTAATGCCCAGCATATATAAAGAAATCTTACATCTTAAAAATAAAAATGCAACCCATTTTATAAAATGGTCAAGAGATTTGAATAGACACTTTTCCAAAAAGGAAATACAGGTGACTAAAAAGCACATGAAATCATGCTCAGCATCACTATGTGTTAAAGAAATGCAAATCAAAACTACAATGAAATGCAATCTTAAACCAATTAGACTGGCTGCTATTAAAGGGAAAAAAAACCCAGAAAATTACAAGTGTTGGAAAGGATGTGGAGGAACAGGAACATTCACCAACTACTGGTGAGAATGTACAATGGTGCAGCCACTGTAAAGGATAGTTTGGCAGTTCCTCAGGAAACTAAGTATAGAATTGCCATATGATCAAGCAATCCTACTACTAGGAATACAACTAGAAAAATTAAAAGAAGGACACAAACAGGTATATGCACACCAATATTCATCATGCATTATTCTCAACAGCCAAAAGCTGGAAGCAAGCCAAGTATCCATCAATGGATTAATGGATAAACAAAATATGCTATGTACCTATGGTTAAATATTGCTCACTTTCAAGAAAAAAATGAAGTACTAACACATGTGATAACATTGATGAATCTCTAAGATCTTATGCTGAGTGAAGTAAGCAAGTCACTAAAGGACAAATATCGAATGACCTTACTGATATGGACTAAGGATGTTGAGTATACTCACAGAGATAGAATCTGGAAGATAAGTGACCAGTAGATAGAAAATGAGTAGAGAGCAGTTAACTGATGGTCAATCTGGGCAAAATTTATGATAAGGTGAATTAAGGAGACTTGGCTATATATTGGGGTGATGATGGAGCAGCAATGTGATTGGGGAAAATGAGGCTGGAGTATAAGTGTAAGCAGGGTTGGGGGATGGATTTGACTATCCATAGAGGTTGAGGGAGGGCTGGAGGAAGGAATGGGTGAACTCTGCGGAGCATGAGGACTGTGGTTGAGAATACTGCTGTGCTAAGTCAGCAATTGGTTGTCTCAAAGGGAAGGCGATGCAGAACTTTACAAAATAAAGGACAGAGTGAGAGACACAAGAGAGGACATAAAGATGGGACCAGGGGACTCACAGCTTCTGGAACTGAGAGACACATCTTAGTTTCCACATCGTATTTATTTAGAAACTAACAATCAGCTGTTTGCTGTCAGAACTGCAACATCATCTACAATAACAGGAAGCAACTGCAACATCTACAATGACAGGAGGCAACTGCAACATCTACAATAACAGAAAACAACAAACAGAGAACAGGTAAGCCAGTTTCCCACAACAAATACAATTATGGGAGTTTATTTTTTTGTTTTTTTGTTTTTTGGTTTTATTTTTTTTGCAACTATGGCATGGCAGGACAGGGTTACTGGTGCAGGGTGTTGGTGGTGGGGACTGTGTTGGGAAGAGTTCACCCAGGGCATGCCTTTGGAATATGAATGTGTTCATGTGGTCACAGGGTGTTATCTCAGTGGGTGGAGATCCACACAATAACCAACAAAATATTAAATTCCCATCCTAGGCATTCTCTAATAGAGTGGCAAGAATCTCTAGAGTACAAAGGCAGTGCCTAATATAAACAGACAAATATGCCAACTCCTCAATATTAATGCTTATATACCTTACTCATGTGAAATAGAAATTTAGCCTAATAATATGTAATGCCTAAGATTATGATATAATATCATCAGACTATTACCACCAACCATAGGCCACAGCATACATTTGGCAAACTTTTTCCATACACCTTCATTATCAACACAGTACATCTTTGGCATTGAAGCAAGAATATTATAGTATTGCTGTTAACCACAGTCTAGGTCACAACTATTGTAGTTTTCCCATGCTTCTCCACGTTCCCACCACCCTGCAATAGTGATGTTCATCTACTCTAGCTCACAGAAGGACTCTCTTGCATTTGTACCTTCAACCGCAATCCTCATCCACCTCTGGGTTCACTGTGTTATTCAGTCCCTAGATTATTCTTTAGCTTTATTTCTATTGACATTTATTTCCCAAGACTATCATTTTCAGCCACAATCGCATTTATAAACCAGTTGCTGCTCACTATAATGTGCTACCATCAACTCTACCCATTTCCACACTTTTATAGTCAAGTTAATTAAAACTTCTACCTACATTAAGCATCAGTAGTTCTTCACAACACTTGTCTTATCTCCTAGGTTTTAACTCCATGTGTTTATTCTTCATTTTAAGTTCATATTAATGAGACCATGCAATATTTGTCATTCTGTGTCTGGCTTACTTCACTTAGTATAATGTCTTCAAGAATCATCCATGTTATCACATGTGTCCCAATTTCATTTCTTCTTACTGCAGCATAATATTTCATTATAGGTATATACCACATTTTGTTTGTCCATTCATTGGTTGGTGGACACTTGGGTTGTTTCCATCTTTTGGAAATTGTGAATAATGCTGCTGTGAACATCAGTGTGCAGATATCTGTTCATGTCATAGTTTTTAGCTCTTCTGGATATATTCCTAGTAGAGGAATTGCCGAATCATATGGCAGTTTTATATTTAGCTTCCTGAGAAACTGTCAAACTGTCTTTCACAGAGGCTGCACCATGTAACACTCCTACCAACAGTGAAGGAGTGTTTGTATTTCTCCACATCCTCTCCAGCATTTATTGTTGTCTATTTTTTTAATAATGGTCATTCTATGTGATGTTAGATAATATCTCGTTGTTTTAATTTGCATTTCCCTAAGAGCTAGTCATCAGGAACATTTTTCATGTGTTTTTTGGCCATTTGTAGTTCCTCTTTGGAGAAATGTCTAATTAAATCTTTTGCCTATTTTTTAATTGGATTGCTTGCTCTTTTATTGTTGAGTTGTATGATATCTTTATATAGGATGGAAATCAAACCCTTATCAGATAAGTGGTTTCCAAATATTTCTCCCATTGAATGAGCTGTCTTTTCACTTTCTTGAAGTCCTCTGAATCACATAAGTGTTTACCCTTGAGGAGGTCCCATTTATCCATGTTTTCATTTATTGCTTGTGCTTTTGGTGTAAGATTTAAGAATCCACCACCTACCACCAAGTCTTGAAGATGTTTCCCTACATTTTCTTCTAGGAGCTTTATTGTACTTGCTTTTAAATTTAGGTCTTTGATCCATATTGAGTTAATTTTTGTATAAGGTCTGAGATAGGGGTCTTCTTTCTTTCTTTTGGCTCTGTATATCCAGTTCTCTGAACACCATTTATTGAATAAACTGTTCTGTCCCAGCTAGGTGGGTTTGACAGGCATGTCAAAACTCACTTGGCCATAGATGTGAGTGTCTGTTTCTGAACCACCAATTCAGTTCCATTGATCTATGTTTGCCAATACCATGCTGTTTTTACCACTGTAGCTAGGTAATATAATTTAAAGTGTGGAAATGAAAGTCCTCCAACTTCACTTTTACTTTTTAAGATGTTTCTGGCTATTTGAGTCCTTTTATGCTTCCAAACAAATTTGATAATTATGTGTTCCATTTGTTTAGAAACTGCTGGTGGAATTTTTATTGGGATTGCATTGAATTGGTACATCAATTTGGGTAGAATTGACATCTTAATGATATTTAGTCTTCCATTTCATGAGCATGCAATGTTCTTCCAATTATTTAGGTCTTTTTAAAATTTCTTTTAGCAACGCATTATAGTTTTCAGAATACAAGTGCTTTACATCCTTGGTTAATTATTCCTAAATATTTGATTCTTTTAGTTGCTATTGTAAATTAAATTCATTTACTGATTTCTTCCTCAGATTGTGCATTGCTAGTGTATAGAAACACTGATTTTTGCTTATTGATCTTGTATCCTGACACCCTACTGAAATAATTTATTAGCTCTAGCAGCTTTGTTGTAGATTTTTAAGGACTTTCTAGATATACAATCATATCATTAGTGAATAGTGAAAGTTTTAATTCTTCCTTTCCAATTTGGATGACTTTTATTTCTTTTCCTTGCCTGATTGCTCTAGCTAGAACCCCTAGCACTATATTGAACAACAGAATGACAATGGGCATCCTTGTTTTGTACCTAATCTCAACAGGAAAACTTCCAGTCTTTCACCATTGAGTAAAATGTTAGCTGTGGGTTTTTCATATATAACCTTTATCATGTTGAGAAAGATTCCTTCAATTCCTATTTTTTGTAGTATTTTTACCAAGAATGGATGCCACATTTTGTCAAATACCTTTTCTGCATCAATTGATTAGATCATGTGATTTTTCTTCTTTGATTTATTAATGTGGTACATTATGCTGATTTTCTTGTGTTGAACCAGCCTTGCATGCCTGGGATAAAATCCACTTGATTATGATGAATACTTCTTTTAATGTGTTGCTGGATTTGATTAGCAAGTATTTTATTGAGGATTTTTACATCTGTATTCATTAGATATATTGGTCTGTAATTTTATTTTATTTTTTGTAATATTTTTATCTGGCTTTGGTATTAGGGTGATACTGGCTTCATAGAGTGAGTTTGGTAGCATTCCTTCCTGTTCAATTTTTTTTGAATGAGCTTGTATAAGATTGTTATTAAATCTTCACTGAATGCTTGGTAGAACTCACCTGTGAAACTGTCTGCTCCTGTGCTTTTAATTTTGGGGAGCTCTTTGATGACTGTTTCAATCTCCTTACTTACGATTGGTTTGTTGGGGTCTTCTGTTTCTTCTAGTGTCAATGTAGGTTGTACATGCTCAGGAGTTTTTCTAGTTCATTTACATTGTCTATCTTTTTTGGCATAAAGTTGTTCATAGTATCCTTTTATGATCTCTTTCATTTCTGTGAGGTCACTAATAATGTTCCCCTTTTCCTTTTATTTCATTTATTTGCATCTTCTTTCTTTTTTTCTTTTTAGTCAGTCTAGCCAAGGGTTTGTTGATTTTGTTAATCTTCTCAAAGAACCATTTTTTTTTAATTCTCTATTGCTTTTTGTTCTCAATTTCATTCATTTCTTCTCTGATCTTTGTTATTTAAACCCTTCTACTTGCTTTGGGATTGGTTTGCTATTCTTTTACTATTTCCTCCAGCTGTGTGTTAGTTCATTGATTTTAGCCCTTTCTTCTTTTTAATGTAAGCATTGAAGGCTATACATGTTCCTCTCAACACTGCCTTCATGACATCCCACAGGTTCTGATATGTTATAGTCTCATTGTCATAAGTCTTGAGATATTTATTGATTTCTCTTGAAATTTCTCCTTTGACCCACTGATTATTTAAGAGTATGTTGTTTAATCTCCATGTATTTGTTCATTTTCCCTTTTTCTGCTGCTTGTTTATTTCCAACTTTGTTCCATTATGATCAGAGAAAGTGCTTTGTATAATTTCCATTTTGGTAAATTTATTAATATCTGCTTTGTGACCCAACATATGGCTTATCCTGGAGAAAGATCCATAAGCACTTGAAAAGTATGTATAACCTGCTGTTTTGGGGTGCAATATTCTGTATATGTCTATTAGATTTAGTATATTTATCATATTATTCAAGCTTTCAGTTTCTTTATTGACCCTCTGCCCAGATGTTCTATCCAGTGATGAGAGTGGTGTGTTGAAATCTCAAACTATTATTGTAGAGATGTCTATTTCACTCTTCAGTTTTTCCAGTGTTAGCCTCATGTATCTTGGGGCATCCAGGTTAGGTGCATATATATTTATGATTATTATTTCTTTCTGGTGAATCATCCTTTTAATTAATGTATAATATTCTTCTTTGTCTCTAACAACTGTTTTGCTTTTAAAGTCTATATCATCTGACATAAGTATAGTTATCCTATCATTTTTGTTGTTTATTGCATGCATGGAATATCTTTTCCCAACCTTTCACTTTTGATCTATTAGTATCCTTGGGTCTAAGGTAAGTCTCTTGCAGAGAGCATATAAATGGTTTATATTTTCTTACCCATTCCACTAGTCTGTGTCTTCTGATTGGGGAGTTTAATCCAATAACATTGAATGTTACTACTATAAAGGTGGTTCTTCTTTCATCTATTTTGATCTTTGCATTTTATCTGCCATTTTGTTTTTGACACTTTTAGTTACAGTTACTGAAACAGCATCATTTCTGCACTCTCTTTCAAGCCTCTATCTCCTGTCTTTTCTTTTCAGGCTGTAACAGTCCCTTTCATATTTCCTGCAAAACTGGTCTTTTTGTTATAAACTCTTGTCAGTTTCTGTTTATCTGTGAATATTCTAATTTCATGCTCATTTTTTATTGATATTCTTGTTGAGTATAAAATTTTTCCCTGGTAGTTTTTTTCCTGCAATACCTTAAATATATCATACCCTTGCCTTCTTGCCTCCATGGTTTCTAATGAGAAATCAGCACTTAATCTAATTGGGTATCCCTTATATGTTATGCATTGCCTTTCTCTTGTTGCTCTCAGAATTTTCTCTTTGTTTTTGGCATTTGACATTCTTATTAGTATGTGTCTTGGAGTTGGTCTATTCAGATTTATTTGGATGGGAGTATGTTGCACTTCTTGGACATGGATATCTATGTCCTTCACTAGTGTTGGGAAATTTTCTACCATTATTTCTTCAAATATTCCTTCTGCCCATTTTCCCTTCTCTTCTCCTTCTGGGACACCCATGACATGCATGTTTGCACATTTCCTGCTGTCAGTTAGCTCCATAAGACCCTGTTCAATTTTTTCCATTCTTTTCTTCATCTGTTCTTTTGTATGCTTGCTAATTCAGAGGCCATGTCTTTGAGCTCACTGATCCTTTCTTCTGCTTCCTTAAATCTGCTGTTATATGCCGCCAGTGCATTTTTAAATTTCATTTATTGCACCTTTCATTCCCATAAGGTCTGCTATATTTGTATGTAGGCTTTCAAATTCTTCTTTCTGCTCATCCAATGTCTTTGTAATATCCTTAATCTCTTTAGCCATCTCATTGAATTTATTAAGGAGATTGTTTGAACATCTAAGATTAGTTGTTTCAACTCCTTTATGTCATCTTCAGGCTTATCTTACTCCTTTAACTGGGCCATATTGTTCTGTTCTTTTGGTATGGATTGTAACTTTTTGTTGGTGCTTCACACCTGGCTTGCTAGATATATTTATTTTGGGTGCAGTTTCTCCATTTAATTTAGAGCTTTCTTGTCTTTTCTCCCTTTGCTGGTTGTGTAGTAGGAGCCAAGGATGTAATTGGTGCTGTAAGCTATGGAGGCAGAAGCTGCCCACATTGCCCCAGGAACTGATGAATCTTCCCCCACCTTTCTCTTCTGTCAGGGGTAAGGACAGAGCTGCAGCCATGTATAATAATCAAAGTTGGGCAGGGCAAGACAGTCTGTAGTTGTCTGGAGAGACTGAGGAAGCTTCAAACACTTTCTTCCTCCAAATTGGGTGGGGATGAAGCTATAGCTGTGGACAACGATCTATGCTGTGTGGGTCCAATTGACCATAGTTGCTTAGGTAAACTGATGTAGCACCAGATCCTCTCCCTGATGGGGGTTGAAATGAACCCTCTGGAGTGCCCAATGATCTAATCCATGTGGGCCAAATATAACTGCACTTGCCCTGAGAGGCTGAGGGAGTACTGTATCATCTGCCCTGTATGGGTAGAAATGGAACAACCAAAACCCAACAGGGAATGAACCCTGTAGGCTGAAAGTACCCATCATTTCTCAGAGTGGCTGGGAAGCACCAGCCCCCTCCTGTCCTATTGGGTGTTGAGGTGGTTCTATGGGTGCCTAAAAGTTAAGTCCCTTAAGTCTGAGAATACCTGTCATTGCCTGGAGAGGCTGAGGAAACACAAGCCCTTTTCTATCCTATTAAGTCATGGGGTTGGGTCCACAGGCACCCAATAGTTCAGTCCCTGTAGGTCAAAAGTAACTGCAACTGTCCAGAGAAGCTGTGGAGACACCAGATCCCGCCTACCCTACTGGGGGTGGATGTGGATTCATAGGCATCCAACAGCCTAGTCCATGCAGGCTGAAGTCTGCTGATACCTGGAAAGGCTATGGAAATACCAGCCCCCTCCTCTCATATTGGGGGGTGAAGGTGGATCCACAGGTGCCCAAAGGTTGGGCTTGTGTAAGCCAAAAATGCCTGAAGTTGCCCTAAGAGGCTCAGGGAACACCACCCCCCCCTCATATCATATGTGGGGACAGATGTGGATAAGGGCTCTAAGGCACTCAACAAACCAGTTTGTGTGGGCTGAAACCTGCTGCCATTGCCCAGAGAGGCCAAAGATACCCAGCACATCTCCTAACCTATTGGGGTGCAGGCATGCAGCCCTAGGTGAGCGACTATTCACTCTGTGCAGAGAGTAGTTGCAGTTGCAGTTGTTTGGAGAGCCTGGTGTAAGTCCTGGCAGCTTCCTTTCTGCTGGAGGTGGGGCTGGAGCCTAGGTTAGGGCTGCAGTCAAATCTTGGTGGAAAGAAACCAGTCCTTAACTTCACAGGATTTTCAGTCATTCCTGCTTCTCATGTCTGGGGTAGAGTCAATATGCTGGCCCCCAGACTCTTTTCCACTTGGTCAGGCTCAGACCCTAGCTGTTTCTAGGATTACACTTTTGCCAGTGAAGTCCACTAATCAGTAGCTGAGGTCAGTGGACAACTGTCTCTTCCCCCATCATTTATGGAAAATGGAACATCTAACTCCAGCCATGGAATAGCTCGAGGCGGCTTGTGCTGCTAGAGTAGGATGAGCACCAGGCTCTGTGGTGTGGTTTGCAGCTTCCCAGAGAGGTGGTACAGGTCCTCCACCTTCCTCCCTACCGGAGATGGAGCTGGGCTTTAGGCTAGACCTGCAGTCCAACCTGGGTGGAAGGAAGCCAGTTCTTACCTGCACTGTGATTTTCAGTCAGCCCCACTTACCCTTATGCCAGGGGCAGTAAGAATGACTGCCAAAGGCCTCCCTCAGACCTGGACAGTTAGAAGTTTAATTGTTCCTAGGATTATATTTCAGCCAACCAAATCCACTAATCAGTAACTAAAGTCGGTGCCACACCATGTCTTCCTACCCAATTTTTGCGAAAATTGAGCTTCCAACTCCAGCCACAGAATACCTCCCAAGGTGGCCTGTGCCATAGGCTCCAATCTCTGCAGCTTGGAGTACTCTACTCATGAATCCTTTCTGCAGATGGAAAGTTTCCTTCTTCCACACTCTCAAGGATGTTACAGAATACTCCTCTGGTCTCCTGGGGCCCCCAAGCAGGTAAGTTAGGTAGCTCTGGGTGTCCGCCAGCTGCTCTGTATCACAAGCTGACTCCAGGAGCTCCTTACTCTGCTGCCATCTTCTGGTAGCTGCCATTTTAACTCCACCCTTAGCATGAGGGGAAGTGAAGCTGGCTGAAAAATCACAGTGAAGGTAGGGACCAGCTTCTTTCCACCAAGATTAGGCAACTGTAGTTCCATCCCTGCTCCCAGGTAGGATAGGATGGGAACTGTGGTTCCTCAGCCTTTCCAGACAATGGCAGTGTTGTGCTAGATAAAATCCTTTGCTATAAATAGAGAGAGAGACAGAGATTGATATAATAACTCAATTAACTTAAAGATAAGAAAGCAATACAGAGTCATACATTTATTTATTTTATTAAACTTCCATTAATAATTGGGAGAACATGAAATAAGCAAAGGATTGTCTACAAACAGGGTTCCAACTGCTGCATCAAAAGCTGTATCATAATACTTTATAATACACATACTATAGCTATAAGTTTACCAAACTGTGGGACACATCAACATACCTGGCCCACCTTTGGCCAGAGTCCCAATTGGGTGCAACATATATATTTATATGTCCATCTACCTGGGCAACTGCAGTCATTTTGGACCTCCATGGCATAGATTGCTATACATATCTGCAACTCCATTCCCAACCCAGACAGGGGAGGAAGGGGAGTGAAGCTTCATCATTCTCTATGGGCAACCATGGATGGTCTTGGCCTGCATGACTTGGATTATTACACATGGCTGTGGCTCTGTCCCTAACCCTGGCAGAGGAAAAAGGAGGCAACACAGGCAGCTTCTGTGTTCCTGGGGCAACACAGGTAGCTCAGCTTCCACAGATTACAGTACTAACTACATCCTTGGCTGCTATAGCACAACCAGAGGGTAAGAAGGGGCAAGAAAGCCCTAAACTAATGAGAGAAACTGCCCAGAGAATGAATACATCTTGTCATCCAGGTGCCAAAACACCAATAAAAAATTACAATCTATACCAAAAAAAAAAAAACAAACAGGAAGATAAAGCCCAATCAAAGGAACAAAATAAGCCTCCAGATGACATAAAGAATTTGAGACAACTAGTCATAGATGTTCAAGGAAATATCCTTAATAAATTCAATGAGATGGCCAAAGTGATTAAGGATATTAAGTAGATACTGCATGAGCACAAAAAAGAATTTGAAGGCACACAAGAAAGATGAAAGAACTTATGGGAATGAAGGGTACAACAAATGAAATTACAAATACCATGGAGTCATATAATAGTAGATATGAGGAGAAAGAAGAAAGGACCAGTGATCTTGAAAACATGGCCTCTGAAACCAAACCTAAAAAAGAGCAGATGAAGAAAGGAATGGGAAAAGTTGAACAGGGTCTCAAGGAACTAAATGACTGTAAGATACATGCCAACATATGTGTCATAGGTGTACCAGAAGAAGAAGAGAAGGAATATTCAAAGAAATAATGGTAAAAAATTTCCCAGGCATATTGAAAGATACAGATATCTCTGATGAAGAAGCACAATGTACTCCCATATGAATAAATCCAAATAGACCAACTCCAAGATACATACTAATTATAAATACAAATAACAAAAACAAAGAGAGAATTCTGAGAGTACCAAGAGAAAACGGGCACATAACATACAAAGAACACATAATAAGATTAACTGCCTATTTTTCATCAGAAACCATGGAAGCAAGAAGGCAGTGGTACAATATATTTAAGATACTGCAAGAGAAAAACTTCCAGCCAAGAAAATTATGTCAGGCAAGATTATCTTTCAAAAATGAGGATGAGTTTAGAATATGCACAGGTAAACAGAAACTGAGAGAACTTGTAACCAAGAGCTCCACTTTGCTGGAAATACTAAAGGGGGTGCTACAGCCTGTAGAGAAAAGACAGAAGAGAACCACTTGGCAGAGGGTCTAGAAGTGAAGATTATATCAGTAAAAGTAACCAGTTGTAAAAAGAATGGTGAAAATGAATATTACAGATAAAATCCTAAGGTCTAAATGAGGGAAATAAGAACTGTCTTTACAGTAATAACATTGAATGTTAATGGAATAGCTCCATAATCAAAACATACAGACTCACCTAAGACCCAAGGATGCCAACAGATTGAAAGTGAAAAGCTGGAAAAAGATATTCTATGCATGCAGTAACAAAAACAAAAGAAACAAACAAAAAAACCTGAAGTAGCTATACTTACATCTGATGAAGTAGACTTTAAAAGCAAAACTGTTATTAGAGACAAGGAAGGACATTATATATTAATGTAAGAGGCAAACTCATCAGGAAGAAATAACAGTCATAAATGTATTTGCACCTAACCAGGATGCCCCAAATTACATTATACAAACACTGGAAAAACTGTAGGCAGAAAAGTAATCTCTACAATAATAGCTGGAGACTTCAATTCATCACTCTCAGCATTGGATAGAACATCTGGACAGAGGATAAATAAAGAAACAGAATTTGAATAATATGATAAATGAACTAAATATAATAGACATATACAGAGCACTGCACCCCAAAACTGTTAGATATACATTCTTCCTAAGTGCTCCTGGATCATGCTTCAGGATAGACCATATGTTATGTAACAAAGCAAATATCAATAATTTCAACAAGATCAAATTATATAAAACACTTTCTCTGATCATAGTGGGAATAAATTTGGAAATCAATGAGAGGCAGAAAAAGGGAAAATTCACAAATACATTGAGATTAAACAACATGCTATTAAATAATCAGTGGGACAAAGAAGACATTTAAAAGAAATCAATAAATATCTCAAGATGAATGAAAATAAGAATACAACATATCAGAAACTATGGGATGTAGTGAAAGCAGTATGGAGAGGGAAATTTATAGCCCTCTGTGCTTACACTGAAAAAAAAAAAGAGAGGTAATATCAATGGTCTAACTACACAGCTGGAGGAACTGGAGAAAGAAGAGCAAATTATTCCCAAAGCAAATAGAAGGAATGAAATTACAAAGGTCAGAACAGATATAAATGAAATTGGGAACAAAAAGAAACAATAGAATTAAGAAAACCAAAAGTTGGTTCTTTGAGAAGATTAACAAAATCAACAAAGTCTAGCTAGACTGACAAAGAAAAAAAAAGATGCAAATAAATAATAAAAAAAGATATAAAAGAGATCATGGGAAACAGACTTTGGCCCAGTGGTTAGGGCATCCGTCTACCACATGGGAGGTCCGCGGTTCAAGCCCCGGGCCTCCTTGACCCGTGTGGAGCTGGCCCATGCGCAGTGCTGATGCATGCAAGGAGTGCCCTGCTACACAGGGGTGTCCCCCACGTAGGGGAGCCCCACACGCAAGGAGTGCACCCATAAGGAGAGCCGCCCAGCGCGAAGGAGGGAGCAGCCTGCCGAGGAATGGCACTGCCCACACTTCCCGTGCCGCTGACGACAACAGAAGTGGACAAAGAAACAAGACGCAGCAAAAAGACACAGAAAAAAACAGACAACCGGGGGAGGGGAGGGGAATTAAATAAATAAAAATAAATCTTTAAAAAAAAAAAGAGAGATCATAAGAGGATACCATGAGCAACTGTATGTAAACAAACTAGACAATGTAGAAGAAATGGAAAAATTCCTAGGAATGTATGAACGACCTACACTTAACCTAAAAGACCTATACAAACTAATCACACATAAAGAGATTGACAGAGTCATCAAACAACTCCCAAAAATTAAAAGGCCAGGACCAGGTGGTTTCACAGGTGAATTCTGCCAAGCATTCAAAGAAGATTTAATACCAATTCTACACAAGGTCTTCTATAAAATTCAACATGACAGAATGCTACCAAATTCATGCCATTAAGCCAATATCACCCTAACACTAAAGCCAGATAAAGATATTATGAATAAAGAAAATTATAGACTCATTCCCCTAATGAATATGGATTGCAACATACTCAACAAAATATTTGCTAATTGAATTGAACAACACAGTAAAATAATTATTCTTCATGATCAATTGGGTTTTATACCAGGTATACAAGGGGGATTCAATACAAGGAAATCAATCAGCATAATACACCACATAAATAAATCAAAGAAGAACAACCACATGATCCTATAAATTGATGCAGAAAATGCTTTTGATAAAATACAACATCCTTTATTGATAAATATACTACAAAACTTAGGAATTGAAGGAAACTTTCTCAACATGAAGAACCCATAGCTATCATTGTACTCAATGGTGAAAGACTGAAAACTTTTCCATTGAAATCAGCAACAAGACAAAGATGCCCAAGGCCAACACTGTTGTTCAGTATAGTACTAGAAGTTGTAACTAGAGTAATCATGAACAAAAAAGATATAAAATGCATCCAAATAGGAAAGGAAGAAGTAAAACATTTGCTATTCACTGATGATATAATCCTATACCTAGAAAGTTTTGAAAAATCTATGACAAACCTGCTAGAGCTAATAAACAATTTCAGTTGAGTGTCATGATGCTAGATCAATATGCAAAAATCAGTGGTGTTTCTATACACTAAAAATGTGCAATCTGAGGAGGAAGTCAGGAAAACATTCCATTTCCAACAGCAACTAAAATAATCAAATATTTAGGAATAAATCTAACTAAGGTTGTAAAGCACTTGTATTCAGAACACTATAATGCATTGCTAAAGGAAATCAAAAGAGACTTAAGTAATTGGAAGAACATTATATGTTTATGGATTGGAAGACTAAATGTCATTAAGATGTCAATTCTCCACAAATTGATAAACAAATTCAATGCAATCCTCAAAAAAATTCCACCATCATTTTTAAACAAATGGAAAACACAATTATCAAATTTATTTAGAAGAGTAAGGGGCACTGAATACTCAAAAACATCTTAAAAAGGAAAAGTGAAGTTGGAGGACTCTCACTTCCAGACTTTAAATCATATTACCTAACTCAGTGGTAAAAAATATATTGGTACTTGCATAAACAAAGATATATATACCAATGGAACCAAACTGATGGTTCAAAAACAGACCCTCACAACTATGGTCAAGTGACTTTTGACAAGGCTGTCAAACCTACCTAGCTGGGTAAGAACAATCTTTTCAACAAGTGGTACTGGGAGAACTGGATATCCATATCCAAAAGAAAGAAACAGGACCCCTATCTTACACCTTATAAAAAAAAACAACAACTCAAAATGGATCAAAGTCCTAAATAAGAAAGCTAGAATCATAAAGCTCCTAGGAGAATATGTAGGAAAACATCTTCAAAACCAGGTGGTAGGTGGTGGATTCTTAAACCTTATACACTGAAATCAAAAACAATGAAAGAAAACACATAAATGGGACCTCCTTAAACTTAAACACTTGTGAATCAGTAGACTTCATCAAGAAGGTGAAAAGGCAGCCCACTCAATGGGTGAAAAATACTTGGAAACCTTATGTCCAATGAAGGTTTGATCTCCATTCTTTATAAAGAGATCACACAACTCAACAGTAAAAGAGTAAGCAATACAATTAAAAAGTGGACAGGATAACGTCATGTGAGGCAAGGCAAGGATGAAAGTCAAGCAGTGTCAAGGATTCTCTGTAGACAGCACCAAAATGTTAAAAATTTTAGGGAGAAAGTATCATCTTGCTGACACCTTGATTTTGTGCTTCTCTTAACTTTAAAAATCTCCTGGCAATCAAGTAAACATCTGTCATAATAGTCACTGCATACAAGCTTAAGGAAGTATAAATTTAGTGAAAACACTAAATCAAATTATCCTGGCTTCAATAAAATGTTACAAAACAGAAAGAAACATAAAGGATGGCCTCTAAAGGAAAAGACTAAAGCATTAGAAAATATCAATGAGGAAGACCTGACCTGAGAAAAAACAGTGACTTTAAGACAATGTCCTAAATGTGCTCAAAGAACTAACAGAAAACATGGACCAACAACTAAAGGAAATTAAAAAAAAAAAAGAACACAAAGAAAATAACAATTGAAGGATGAAAATTATGAAAAAGAATCAAGCAGAACTGAAGACCAAAGTAACACAAATTAAAAATTCCCTAGAGGAATTCAACACAAGTTTGGAGCTAGCAGAAGAAAAAACAAGAGAACTTTAAGATAAGACAATTGAAGACATCCAGTCTGAGAAACACAAAGAAAAAGAATGAAGACATGTTAATAAAGTCTGAAGAACCCATGGGGCACCATCAAATGTACCACTATGTGCATTGTGGGAGTCCCAGGAGAAGGAATGCAGGGAGGAAGGGAGGAATAATATTTTTAAAATAATGACTTAAGACTTCCAAATTTAATGAAGGACATGTATATATATACATAATCTCCAAGATGCTCAATAAACTCCAAACAGGATAAACCCAAATGGACCCACATCACTGCATATTATAATAAAATTCTGTAATGACAAAGATAAAGAATTCACAAAGCTGCAAGGGAGAAGAAGTGTGTCATATACAGGGAAGCCTCAAAAGGATTGAGTGATGATTTCCCATTGGAAACTATGAAGGCAAGAAGGCAGTGGGTTGATATACTTAAAATACTGAGAGAAAACAACAACACAAAACAATGCCATCAAAGAATTCTGTATCTGCCAAAAACTTTATTTCAAAAATCAAAGATTAAGACATTCTCAGATAAACAAAAGCTGATAGAGTTCATTACTTCCATATTGACACTTTAAGAGGTGCTAAAGAGAGTTTGTCAGGTTGAAAGGAAAGGAACATTAGATAATAAATCTGCATGTAGAAATAAAGACCTCTGGCTGGCAAGGGTAGTGACATAGGTAAATACAGAACTATTGTATTTATGGTTTGTAACTTTATTTCCTACAGGATCTGAAAGCAAATGCATAAAATGTGATGATAAATCAGTGGTTTTGGACTCAATGTAAAAACATGCAATTCATTATAAACAAAAAGTACATAAAGATGGGGGTATGAAGATATACAAGAATACAGTTTGTGCATACCACTGAAGTTAAGGTGGTATCAAAGCAAACAGGATTGTTTTAGATTTAGGATGTTAAATTTAAGCCCCATGCTAACTACAAATTATTAGAGAATGTGCAAGCTCATAGAGACAGAAATTAGAGTAAGGTTGTCAGTGGCTGGCAGCAGGGGGAATAGGGAGTTAATGCTTAATGGGTATAGGGTTTCTCTTTGGGGAGATGGAAAAGTTCTAGTAATGGAAGGTGGTGAGGACACCATATATTGTGAATGTGTGCCACTGAATGTACACTTGAGAGTGGTAGAAATGAGAAAGTTTATGTTGTTTACAGGATCCTACAATGAAAAATACAAATAAAAAGATCAGCTAAAGAGGCAATGACATTTAAATATAATACATGATCCTGAATGGGATCTAGCAAGGGCTGGGAAATAATTCAAAAGGACATCATTAGGACACATGAAAAAGCTGGAATATAGACTCTAAGCTTTATATCAATGTTCAATTTCTTCAACCTGAGAACTATACTTAATGTGATTACAGAGATGAATATCCTTGCTCTTGGGAAATGTACATAGCAGTGTTGGGTGTTCAGAGAGCATGATATATACATTGTACACTCAAGTGTTCAAAAAATGGATTGATCAATAGACAGGAAGACAGATGAATAAACAGGTGGATGGATGGAAGAATGGGTGGATGAATGGATGAATGGATGAATGATCAATTGATCAATCACTGATCGATATAGAAAATGTGGCAAAAAGTTAAGTTTGTGGATCTGGATATCTAGTTTGATAGGAATATATTAGATTTCACTGTATATGGTTTCCACTATTCTCATAACTGCTCTGTAAATTTGAACATATTTAAAAATATGAAGTTTAAAAAATGATATAATCAGGCCCATACCTATCCCTATTCAAAATCTCCCTGTGCTCCTTTATAGTCAAATTCCCACCTATCCCAAGTCCCTGGCAACAACTATCTATTTTAGGTCCCTATAATTTTGTCTTTTTCAGCATATTATGTAAATGGAATCATATGGTATGTAGTCTGTTGAGGCAGGCTTCTTTCACTTAATAAAATATATCTGATATTAACAATTGCTGCTCATTCCTTTTAATTGCTGAGTGGTATTCCACTGAGAGATGTACCACAATTTTTTTGTTTTGCAATTTAATTTTATATTGTGGTAGTACATTTGAGTTATTTCAAGCTTTCCAATTCTTTATTATTTGTATAAATTACAGAAAGCACCTTTCCTTGTCCTGCTTCCCCAATGGCAATCACAATTTTGACTTCTTTTGTCAAATTGTCCTACTAAAGTAGGAAGTGCTATGTGGTTGTGTGAGTGTGTCTGGCTTCTTTTCTCACCATTATTTACGTGCAATTTATACAAATTGTAATGGGCATCTTTTTTTTTTAAATTTTTTGAGGTATAGTAATTCATCATGTGAATATACCATGATGTATTTATCTGTATTACTGAAGATGTTATTTGGATTGTTTTCAGTTTGGTGAAATTATAAATAAACTGCTACAAAAGGGGGAGGGACAAAAGACTTACATAGAATCTTCTCCAAAGAGGAAATACAAATGGCCAAAAAGCATACGAAAAAATATTCAATATCACTTACAGTAAGGAAATGGAAATCAAAATGACAATGAGATGACATCTCGTAATGCACAGAATGGCCATTTATTTAAAAAAACAGAAAACAATAAGTGCTGGAGAGGATGTGGGAAAATAGGAACCCTTCTTCAATGTTGGTAAGATTGTAAAATGGTGCAGCCCTGTGGAAGACAGTCTGATGGTTCCTCAGGAAGCTAAATACAGACTGCCATATGATCCAATAATTAGTCTACTAGGAATATATCCAAAAGAACTGAAAACTGTGATGCGAACAGACATTTGCACGCTGATGTTAATAGCGATGTTAGTCACAATCACCAAAAAATGCAAACAACCCAAGCGTTCATTAACTAATGAATGGATAAAGAAAATATGGTATATATGTATGATGGAATACTTTGCCGCAGCAAGAAGAAATGAAATTGGGACACATATGACATGAATAAATCCTAAGACATTATACTAAGTGAAAATAAGTCAGACACAAAAGTACAAATTTCACATGGTCTCACTATTATGAACTAAATATATAGAATAAATGCATGGGGTCATAACCTAGAGCAGGGGTTCTTAACCAGAGGTCCACAGACCCCCAAGGGATCTATGGAAAGATTTCAGGGGGTCTGTGAACCTGAATTGAAAAAAAAAGCAACTTATTATCTTTATTTTCTCTGACCTTTAACTGAAATCTAGCATTCCCTTCACTTATGAATTTATGCAATAAATTACAGTACTATTAATTTCATATCACATTACAGTTGTTGCATATCTTGAAAAATCACTTGTGCTCATCTATACTTTGAAATTATGGTAGTTGCTAGACTGCTAGTTGAGTGTCATAAAACTATCTACCACTACATTCTGAGAAGGGGTCTGTAGTTTTCAACCAATTGGCAAAGGAGTCTGTGGAACAGAAAAGGTTAAGAATCCCTTGACCTAGAGTATAGGTTATTTGGAGATAAAAGGAGGGCTGAGAAAGGTACTGAGGCTTAATGTATGAAGAAGTTTTAATTAACTTGAATGTAAAAGTGTGGAAATGGATAAGTTGATGGTACCACATTCTACTGAGTAGCAGCTGGTTTGTAAATGGGATAGTGGCTGAAAAGGGTAGTCTAGGGACGAAAATGCCAATTGAAAGAAAACTAGAGAATAAACTAGGGACTGAATAACATACTGAACACAGAGGTGGATGAGAATTATGATTAATAGTACAAATGCAAGAATGTCCTTCTGTGAACTAGAAGAGATGTATGTCACTATTCTAGGATAGTGGGAATGTGGAGAAGCATGAGAAAATATAATTAATATAACCTATGGACTATAGTTTACAGCAGTATTGCAATATTCTTGCATCAGTGTAAAAGATGAACTGTGTTAATAGTAGGGGAGTGTATTAGTCAAGGTTCTCTAGGGAAACAGAATCAACAAGCGATATCTGTTGATAGAAAGAAATTTATCAGAGTCTCTCATGCAGCCTTGGGGATCCACAAGTTCAGGTTCCACAGGAAGGCTGCAACCAAGAGCTCTGATGAAAGTCCAGTGAAGATTCTTGAGTTCTGGGAGATGTTGGCTGTCCAAAGACAAGCTGGGAAGTTCTCTCTCAATGCTGGAATCACGTCCCCTTTTAAGGCATTCAACTGATTGGGTTAAGCATCACTCTTGCTAATGGCAATCTCCCTGACTGATGTAATTATAGCCAGCTATCTAAGATCTACCACTGAATAAAGTCAATGGTGACTAAAGTCCACACATGCCCTTGTATCACAGTTATCCCAGTGCTTGCTTGACCAAACAAGTGGGCACAATTACCTGGCCAAGTTGACACAATAGCCTAACCATCACAGGGAGTATGGAAAAAATATGACAAATGTATGCTATGGGCCATAATTAGTGGTAATAGTCTGAGGATATTATTTCATAATCTATGACAAATGTTCCACAACAGAGTGTTGTGTTGGTTAAGGGGTGCTATATGGGAATTTACACATGGGCATAATTGTTTTGTAAGTTCACAACTTCTGTAATTAAAATATATTTTAAAAACTAATAAATTTAGTTCAAGAAGATTGCTGGACACAAGGTCTATATAAAGATGAAATATAGTTATATAATACAATCAGAAAAATAAACATTTTATACCATTTACACCATCATAATAAACATTTGGTATCTATGAATGAATCTAAGTAGAGATGTTTGAAAAATTTCTAAAATGAAAATTATGTAACACTATTAGAAGGAATTAAGGAAAACTTGATACACAGCAATATTATAATTCTGGATTGATAGACCCGTTATTTTCCAAATATCCCCAAAGTAATCTATAGGTTTAAGTAATACCAATCTATAGTTCAGCACTTTATTTTGTAGAAATTCACAAGCTACTTCTAAAACTAATATGGAAATTTGAAAGGAAAAAAAAATCCAGCAGATTCTTGAACAACTTGACTTTAGGTTGTTATTGGCAGGATAAAACAATTGAGAAAAATGTAGTATTTGCACAGAAAAGAGTAGTAGACCTATGATTCTGATATGGACTCTTTATTCATGAAAACGTGTGGGACTGCATTGTCTTTACTGGCTATGAAGTGTCCTTGTCTTATTTACACGGAAGGCCATGAGCTTCCACCGTAAGAAGATATATACAATTCAAAACAATTCATTTCTCTCGGTATTTCTAAGATCTTTAGAATTTAAATTGTATATATTTCTGAGATTTAACATTAGAATAACTTTGGTAAGTAGACATATTTTCTATAATATTAAAGAAAATTACACTATAGCCTCATCTATTATTAAAACAATTTCATGCAATTTATAAGCTTAATATTAAGACAAATGCATATTTCCCTTCATTCTACTGGAATTAACCTTTTGGAATATCTAAATTATCTGAAGTTTAAGATAAATTTCTTCAATATTAATATAAAATTTTTAAGTTCTTCCAAAATAAGTAGAATAAATGGCTTAAAATCATTGATTTAATCTATTTGTGCCAATGAGAGCTTTTTAAAATGATTATATATATAACAAATTAGTTTGAAGCTATTAGTGTGGTCTTAGCCACTCTCAAGTGGAGATGCATTGTACTTCGGTACTGCTGAATCTAAAATTACTAAATAAGAATCCTCTCTGTAATGAATCCATAGAGAGTATTTGCTTTCTACTATGATGTATTTTTCTCTGAAACCTCAGAAATTGAACTATTCTTGGTAATTGAGTTTAAAATGACTTAAGTTGAAATCTCATTTACATTTATCTAACAAATAGAACACTCTCCACCAGCTATATTACTCAGATTAACACAATGTAAAATGGTATGTTCTCAATAAATGTATGCCTAGCTATTGAATATGTAGGTTCAAATGAGATATGACTGGGTAATTGCTTTGAAAGCTGTAAAATCAACGTATGAGCCAATTTTCTCTTACATGCTTCCAAAATGTGCATTCATTTTTACACAGGAGATTGCCCTTTTATTCTTGTGCCATATGGATATAAGGAAATTTTTCAGTCTCTTGAATATATCCATTACTTCCTACCTCATAATCTTAACATATTTTTCCCATTCTTCCCTTGACCAATATCAACTTACTATTTAAATCAAACATGGATATGGTTTCCTCAGGGATGCCTTCGTCTGACCCAAACATCAAGTTAACTCATCCAATTTACACTTGTATGCACCCCTGAATGACACTGAATATAATCATAACTGAGAACTTTTTGTGATTATTTAATTATTATCTATTTATTCCACTGGATACTTTCCTGGTCCATGCGCAGTAATTATTACACTGCTAGGCAGATAGTGAGTTCACAATAAAGAGTTGAAAGAAAAAATATTGAAAACAGTCCCTCCAAAATATAATGGAGCAGTGGTATATCAAAAAGAACCAAACTTATTGTACAGCAATGAAAACAAATCCTGTGTTTTGTCCTTAGTTCATCAAGTATAGTCTATCTTTTAATGTTTTTATAGCCTAATTTTTGGAGACTTTCTGAATCCTTGTTAGACTTTCCTTAGAATTACAAAATTGTGAAGGAAATCCAGCACAGAAAATTGCACCTTCATATCTCAAAAAGTAATCATAGAGACCAAAATACTGTACTGAAGCCACATGCATTATTTTAAAATAATTAGTTCATCAACAATCTTTGGTGGCTCAGTTTGCCATTATTTATTTATTTATTTATTTTTTTATTGACTTTGTAATAATATTACATTAAAAATATATATGTGAGGTCCCATTCAACCCCACCCCCCCACCCCCCCTCTCCCCCCCCAACAACACTCGTTCCCATCATCATGACACATCCATTGGATTTGGTAAGTACATCTTTGGGCACCTCTGCACCTCATAGACAATGGTCCACATCATGGCCCATACTCTCCTCCATTCCATCCAGTGGGCCCTGTGAGGATCCACGATGTCCGGTGATCACCCCCGAGGCGCCATCCAGGGCAGCTCCACGTCCCAAATACGTCCCCACCTCTCATCTCTTCCTGCCCTTCCCCATACCCATCGTCCACCATGTCCACTTTTCCCAATCCAATGCCACCTCTTCTATGTGGACATTGGATTGGTTTTGTCCATTGCACCTCTATGTCGAGAGGAGGCTCAGATTCCACATGGATGCTGGCTGCCATCCTCCCATTTTCAGTTGTAATCACTCTAGGCTCCATGGTGTGGTGATTGTCCTTCTTCAACTCCATCTTAGCTGAGTGTGGTAAGTCCAATAAATCAGATTGTAGGTGCTGGAGTCTGTTGAGGCTCAGGACCTGGCTATCACATTATCAGTCCAGATATTCAAATCCCCTAACTATATCTTAAACCCCAACATTAACTGCACCTCCAGCAGATTAGTATGAAAGTCTTATGAAGGGAGATCCCATCTGAGTCCAGATTCATCACACATAAACACCATTTCCAGAGAGGGGCCATCTGCCCTGGTAGTAAACCCCATCGGCCATGACCATAACTCTCATGGGTCTCTTTAGCCTTCATAGGAACCAATATCTGGGGGTTGTATCTGCTTTATCTGTCTCTCTGACTCTGCTCAGTTGTGCATGAGGGCAATCCTTCTGCCAGCCTCCAGACTCTTTTTTAGAAACTCGTAGCCATATAAACTCATTTCTCCTTTCCATTTCCCCCTTACTTTAGGTCAAACAGCATTTTAAAGTCAGGTTGTTTTATGTAGACATGGATATTCTGCTGATCCGCATTGAACCTTCCATATAAGGTCCTTTTCCAGTTGCATCATCAGTTGGTATTTGATAGTGGTCCCTCGTTGCCAGGGAGGCTCATCCCCGGGTGTCATGTCCCACGCTGGAGGGAAGGCATTGCATTTACATGCTGAGTTTGGCTTCGAGACTGGCCACATTTGAGTAACATGAAGGCTGACAGTAGGAAATTCCCAGGCACAATGTTGCTCTAGGCCTTGTTCTTATTTTAGGTTTATCAGCTCACAAGCATAGTCATTAGCATCAGGGGCTCACTGTTGAACCCTCACTCCCTCCCGGTCCCCGCCGCTGTACCTGGGAGACTATCGCTGCTCCCCTAGGGACCACGACAGAGCACCACTGGCCAGGAACCCAGTACCCCCCCTGCTGGGTTTTTAATTGTTGCCACTATGAGTATATCCAATCATTACCATACACCCTGGACATATGTTCTGTACAGCTCCCTGTCAGCCATATATCACCTGTCATTGGTATCCCATACCAGTATCCCTCCATTGCCATTGTTGAAACACTCTGTGATCCAGAACTCCCCGAAATTTGAAGCCCAATATAATGTCATGGTCCCTTACTAGGGAATGGCATATAGCGATGGGTTTAAAGGATAGATAAAGAACTTGGATAAAGTTAGATAAAGAACTTAGATAAAGAATGTTGACTTGAAAAAATTCCACATCCTATCCTTTTCCCCCCCCCCCCCCAGCCATTATTAATTGTATTTAAAAGGTAGACTGAAGAAGAGTTCAATTAGAAACAATAAGTATGCTAAAGAAATGACATTTATTGAGGGAGAAGAAAAATTCTATATAGAGAGCAGATGGATAGATGTTTTACCATGGAATGGAAGCGTACAAGTTCATAATGTTCATTTCAAGGTACAAACACTTTTGTGTGCATGTGTGTTTAACATCTTTTTAAAAAATGACATGGGTCATTAGAAATTTGTTTCATCAAAAATAGTTCAATAACAGGAGTGGATGTGGCTCCAGAGTTTGAGTGCCTGCTTCTCACATGGGATATCCTGAGTTAGGTTCCTAGTGCCTCCTAAAAACAAAAACAAATAGCAAGCAAACAAATGAAAAAAAACAAACTCAGGGGAGCCCATGTGACTCAGTGGTTGAGCACCAGCTTCCCACATATGAAGTTCCAGATTCAATCCCTAGCCCCAATACCAAAAAAAAAAAAAAAAAAAAAAAATTCAATTACAAATTACAAAATAGCTTAACAGTCTTCTTCGAAAAGATCCTCTACTTGTGCTGGAACTGTTGTGTGTATAGACTGTCATGTTGGTGGTCATATGAATGAATCTATACATATGCTAAAACTGCAAAGGACTAGCACACATGAACATACACACAAACACACAGGGCTTCATGTAAAACTGGTGAAATCAGAGCAAGATCAATGGATTTGTAAATTTCCTGGCTGTAATACTGCACAATATTTACACAAGATATAACCTTTGGGTGAAACCAGGTGAAGGTACATGAGATCTTTCTGAATTACATCTTATAACTACATGTGAAGCTAAAATTGTTCCAAAATTAAAAGTAGGAAATAATCCTGCCATCCACTATTAAATACTTGAGGGCATGGACTCACTCTTATTCATCTTTGTATCCCTAACATCTAACAAAGTGCCTTGTTCATTACAGCCTATGGATATGAATTCCCAAGTAAATAAGTGTGTGAAAAGGAAAACTTCAATTTTCTGGAAAATTCAATCATGTAGAAATACTTCATTGCCTACAAATGACTCTTTACTAAACATCATAATACATATTAATTTTCTATCTATTGAAATTATTATGATTAATTGGAAATAAAATAAAAGTTCTAATTTTTAGATAAAGATGTTCATCACCCTCCTTTTTCATTAAGATTTCTTTATTAAAAAAGTGTTCCTAGTGTCATCTTTCAATGTTTTATTTTTCTTCCAATCTACTGTATATAAAACTTACATAAGTTCTAAATAAAAGTCTGACTATAAAAGGAAAATATAAAACTGCTTATTATAATAGGTCTCTGCCTATTTATCATATATCCAAGTCAAGCATATTTTATCATGTTGCTCTTCTTTTACCTTTTATTTTTTGGTATAAATATGCCTACATTTCTACATTACTTTTGCCTGTCTCATTTAAAAAATAATAAAACTGGTACTAATACTTCAAGAATCAAGATGCTAAATTAAATAATACTAATAAGACTTTGTGCTACTGTTTAAAATGAACTTTAACAGGCTTTTGAAAAATCTAATTTTTTATATATTGTTTAAAGTGTATCAGAAGAAAAGGAAACCAAATGTGATTTCAACTTCCTATAGAATTGAAAAGGAAAGATAGGAGGGAGAAATGTTCTCCAATATAAAACGGGAAATGTAGGAAATATTTGATAGTTTCACCCACAAAACTACCCAATGCATATGGGTGTGTCTGTGTGTGTTTATATATATGTGTGTGCATGTATACACACATATATATGTAAATAACTAGAGTAAGAGAGACTTAAATCCTTATGGTTATATATTATATCACATATCAGACTTCAAAAAATTCGAAGTTAATCTTTAAATTTATTCAAAGTTCAAAAAATTTATTCAAAGTCAGTATGCTCAAATTAGAATAGACATTCCAGTTTTGAAGTAAATAAAAGGCATGTTATTGTTGCCAATATTGTTGGCATATGGTGGGTAGTTTCAGTAAAAGTAACATATTTAATTCAAGTAGCTGTATTGGTACTTTACTTCAAGTGCCCAATTGTGCCATGTGAATACAAGTGAAAACTTGATTCTCATTGAGAATGATCACAGTAAATATTTCGATAAGATAGTAAGTGGTCTACCTTGCTTTCTATAAAAACTCTTATTTGAAATTGAGGTACAACAAGGAAAATGCATCTTTGCCATATTTGATTATGGCAAGTGTCTAGAAGAAGACAAATTGTATTTAGATTGTGAAACAATAGATACTTAGGTCAAAATGAAAACCTTAAGCAATTACTTGAAGAAAACCAAAGTGACAAAACAATTCATTTGACTAGGAGGACAGCTGCATTCCTTTGATAAGCCCTGAGAAAGAAATCATCACACAAGATCTCGCTGTTTTTGCCTTGAATTTCATATTGTGCCAATAGGCCCTGCTGAAACCTTACTCAGTTTCTATGCCAATGGTAATTTGCATAACATTACCCATAATGCCTCACATTGTGATTTTGCTTTGAAAACAGATTAATTGAGCCTTGCTGAGCTGCATTAATGTGTCTGTTTAAATTGAGCAAACCTAATTATCTCACATGAAAGTTATGCCACCTCTGGTGCAACAAAGTTAATGCAATTAAAGTCAGCCAGATGTATTAATTGAGCATTGTAAACATGAAACCTAACTGGTGGGGAACAGTTCATTATGCATCAGGGACTGGACAGTTTGTAATATAATCACAGCAACTACAGTGTAGCTTCCTATGTCAAAATTAACTTTGGTACAAAGGTACAAAGGTCCTAGAATCACAGGACCACCGTATATTGTAAGAGTTAATATCTATGTAGATTTCGAGTGTTCTCTCTTACACATTTTCATTCTATATTTGGAAAACTCATTTTTCAGAAGCATTCATAATATATGGATTTTAGCTATTCATGTTCTCCTGAAAAAGATTAAAACCAAAATGGACCACCACAAATCTCCTTTCTGTTCTTCTTTTATAAAATTTCCCCTTTATCTTTTAAAGATGGAATTACAGGGAAAAAAAATTCCTACAAACAATAACATCTCTAAGATAATGGGAAAATGAATAAACCAATGAATAAAATTTTACTTAGACCTCTCTACATATGATAATTAAACAAAGAAATGAAAGCAAGGTTAGAGTTTTAAACTATATTGTAAATTTAAAAAGAGCAAGGTAATCTCTGAGATTACTGTCAGTTCACAATTATAAAATAAATTTTAATTGATATCAAAAGTCACTTTAATGGAGAAACATTGGTCTAAACTTGATCAAAATGTTGGATCTTAAACATGAATTTGACGTAGACTTTGATACTGGGAGAAAGAAAATGACAACAAATATGTGGGACAGTTTTACTTTTAATCCACTTCCTTTCCCTGATTTGGATTGAAATGTTTCTGTAAATAGAATGTTGTTTTCCTTGAATCATCAGGAGATTTCTAAATCTGATAAGAGATTTATATTTTCAAAAGTATAAAGGTGTTCATATATTTAAAGTTTGTATATTGCAATCAACTTACTATTTTTAAAGCCATAGTTGAAACATCTTAATATTATGAAAAGGAACACATACTTTTCAGATATTAAATATAAAATAAAGAAAGCAAAGTCTGAGGTTTTATTTTGGTGTTTGTTGTTATGGTTTTTAATGTTTTATTTTTATTAATTTAATTCGAGTAGAAATGTTAGAAAGAGAATGGAACAAAATTTTATTTCTTTTAGGTAGATATGTTGGAACTTATTTCATTAATTTTGGGACCAAATAATTCCACAATTATTACATAAGTGGAAGAGGTGAATGATTCTGTTATGTCCAGATACATTCTGTCTCAAATAGAGGCTTTAACTCTGTAGATGATTTTAGTGAGACACAGAAATATTGAGAAATAGGACTCCTTCCTGGAACCATACGTGAAGAATTATGGTGAGTTTCATCTATCCAAGGGAAGTCACACCTCTATTTAAATGAGCCAAAGTATCTAAAATGTTGCAAACTGCATATGGTGCATTAACATGACTACTTAAGGTAATAAAAAGTATAGTCAATGACAATGTTAAAATACAATTTTTTTCACAGCACCTATTAAATACCCAGTCATGTGAATAAGTATAAAGTAAAAACTCAGTTTATTGAAAATGGAAAAAGAATGAAAATACCTTTTAATAACAAACTTAATAAAAAGAATTCGTAAAATCTCTGATGTGAGTCTTGAATCTTTATGGTATGTCCAAATTCCTTCAAATAGTTTCCATTATATGATATGCCTATCTGTCACCTCTCCTTCCTAATATACAACTCTTCCTCACACTTACCCAACTTAACAAATTGCTTTCTCTGAATATGCCCAGCATTTCTTGTTTCTGCAGATTGCCATTTGCTGTCCTGTATATCTGCTATATACTACCCCACTACCACTCCTTCTTCACCTAACTGCTATGAACCATTAATTCACAACCCAGTGGCTTCATTTTAAGAGTAGTTCCCTGAATTAGCCTGAATGGGCACAGAAGCATTGACTGGGTTTGATTCCCTTCTTTGTGTTCTCAAGCACCTAGTACATTTTTTTTATTAGAGCACTGATTATGCTATATATTATAAAATCTCTAAACCCTCTCTTGTTCTTAACACTGAATTCCTTGATGGCAGAGCCCAAGTTCTTCATCTCTGTATCTCAAATTGCTACAGTAATTTCTAGCAAATAATGGATGTTCACTTGGTGTCTGTAAAACCCGACAGTTTGCAGCTCTATTTTCCCTTTTCAATGGGCAGACATTCTGTAACCTACACGAATATCACAAGACTCAGTTATAATGTCTTTCAAGTATTTAACCTTTCCTTATCAGTCCACAATGAGCTTTTTCCCCCAGTATTCACTGGGATACCTTTCCTCCTTTCCAGGGAAACATCATCATTTACCACAGGAGAAATTCTCAGTCACTAGAACCCATCCTCCAACTCCATTCACATCCTAACCTACAGAACTTCCCAAATGAGGGTCCAGAAATCTCTGTAAATGTCCAAAAGCTTGTGGCTTTTGTGCACCAGTCCTCTATGTCATGACTCTAATCCCACAGCTGAGAGTAAAATCTGGTTCTTCTAACTTGAGATTTTCTTCCAATTTGAATTATCTCAACAATTGGAAATGAAAGCCTGCAAACGATTAGTAAGGCTATGATTTTGGAATTAGTGCAAGAATTTAAGCCATTTTAAGGTAAAACTTCTCCTGAATTAGAGAGCCACTTTTTCTGCCCTTAAATTGTTGTGCAGAGGAGAGTCCTTTTCCTTCCAAGGGGATTGTCCTTGTTAAGAAAAGCTATAAATTACTTCTGTTTCCACTACCAAAATAATAGTGCCAACTGAGGCTTCCAGAAATAAGGATAAAGCTGCCATGTCAGAGTTTTATACCTGCTTGGTACTGGGAAGCCTCATTTCTGGAAAAGTCAACTTTAAAAAGATAAAGAGATCAATTAGGTTATTCAAAATATAAAAAATGTTAAAATGAAATTTAATTGGTTAGCAGTAATTCTTTCCTTTTACAGAAAGAGATAAAAATAGTCTTGCAGATATCCTCATAAAGATGACTCTGTTTAGTACCAAGCCAAGAAATCTGAATTTAACACATTTCACACCTGATTCATTTACACAATGAAATTTGAAAGTCATTGATTTTGAAAACTTGAAAGTGAACATAACTTTCAAAAATTTGTTTATTAATGATAAAGTTGTTGTAATTTATTCTAATCAGATGCCCTGCAAGGACAAAATATATATTAATAAATAAATTATAGAATACTGCATATTAACTATGTTACTTTCCACAACCTTCAAATAAAAGGTTTACTGAAGTACCCTGAGATAAACAAATGAGGCAATTAGTTTATAAACAAAATATAGTTGTCATGTGTTCCAAAAATAATCAATTTTTTCATTGAATTAACGTGTTTTTCATTTGGACAAAAATTATATGTCAAGTCCATTTGGCTATTAAATCTATTCCTAATATGAAAAAGAATTATTCTATTTCCATATAAAGACAACTTGTCTGACTTCTATTGCAAAATTGGTATCAAGTCATATAATGCAGTAATTTCTTAACTGTTTTGTTGCAATGTGGAATATTCAATCATATCAATGAACTTTTCATACTCTATTACATTAAAATCCATTGACCTATCTTGCACTTTGAGTAAATCTGCTACTCACACAGTTTTGTATTAAAGTGGAGTTCCATAAAAAAGCATCTAATCATCAGCTCTTAACTCAAATAATTCCACAAGTGATTTTCATGGCAAACATGAAAGTTCAGGATGCTGCAAAGGTGCTTTGTTCACATTTCCCATTTCATTACACAGAATATTAAAATGATGTATAGGCAAGATATAAGTTTTAATAAAATGAGTGATTTTTAATGCTCTATCAGGGCCATTTTAAAGTGAAAGCTTTGATTACTGTTAAGGAATCTTCATTTTTACCCACCGTTACTTTTGTGACATCAGAGAAAAAGGCAAATAACATATTAAAGTTGTTATGGGAGCCTTTTGAAAGGGTCTCTGACACCCCTAAGTTTTCTGCAGACCACACTTTGAGAAACTGTTCTAGTCAAAGAGGACAGCCACAGCTCAGCTATAGATATCTGTTACATTAAGGAAATCCAGGCACAAAAGTGCCAGATCTTCTATGTCTCAGAGAATCAAGAAATTTTTTACAACACTCTCTCAATTCTACTGGCAACTAATTGGATTTTCTTTTTTATACCATTGGCATGCCACAACTTATTGTCAGGCCATTTTATGATCTGCCTATTTTCATCTGCCTATTTTCAAACTCAGGACACATTTTATTCACCTCCATGTGCCCAGGGGCAGCACTGTACCTGACAAATAGTAGGTCCTTAATAAGTACTTTCTAAGCTGAGATACAAAATAGTTTGAAATTATTATTTTTCCCGATTCCTACTACCAAATTTAAAGCTGGAAGACATTGGTGTCAATAAGGGTGGATAGCTATAAAATAATCTGGAAGGTTCTCAAAGTTTCATTGTATAACTTTTTTAAAATCATTTTAACCTTCATGCCAATATTCAACATCAATAGGTCACTTAACCAAATGAGTTTGTTGAAAAAATTTCAGAAACAAAAAATTAGTATATCTATTTCTATGAAGTGCATTGGCTCAAAGATGGATCCAACAAACCTGCTACTGACTGGTAACTAAGCACTGATAAAAACCAATACCTGCAAAAGTGATAATAAGAAAAGTGTGATACGTAAACTATAATCATAATTATGATGAAAATATAAGCACATAGAGGAGGAGAAGAAGTTAATAAGTATTGAGACCTTACCATATATTAGACACATTTCTACATTTTACATGTAATATTTTGTTTAGCCCTCATTCCAAATCCTACACAGTTGGTACTACTATTATCCCAAGAGTAAATCTTGTGATAGAAGGCAAAATACATGAACAAGCCTACCTCACTCCAGTGTTAATACCCTTCTAAGTGAAGTATGAAAGATTTGAAAAAAGATTTGAAAAAAAAATAAATACCCTTTATAAAAGCCAACCAATTTATGGTATTTTGCATCAGTACCCCTTTGGCTGACTAATACAGCTAGTACAGTGAAATCCTAAAACCCAGGCCCCTGGAAGTAAATAGAAATTCAACACTTTCAGTCATATTCTACTAAACTGCCTTATGGAAGTGTGTATATCAACACTCTTATTGGTGGCACCCTAGCTCCCATGACTCAGGTGAGGAATGACAGTCATAGTGTAGCTTGCTTCACTATGCTTTTGTCTAAAAGTACCCTCTCCTACTTTGGATTTTTATCTGCCAAGGGCATGGACACTCACAGCAGATGTAACCTGAAGCTGCTTAGCTAATTTAGTTGGTTCAAGAATGAACATAAAAGTCAGTTCTTGGTGATAATTTTCTGATCTGTATCCCCAGTAATAGGCTTTCTATCCTGGATCACCTGCAGATGAGTCAAACCAATTGGTTAGAGATCCATTCATCTAATTGTTCAATCAACTCACAACAATGAACCAATAATTGCATTACCTATAGGAAATTTCTAGGATTTATTGCAAAAGTCAGGGGTGGCAGGCATTGGAAAAGAATAGAGGCCATTATAAAAACAAGTCATAGTAAACATATTTTTAAAAAGAGGATTAACATGAAAGAAGAAATTTTTAATAATGAATAGAGATTAAAATTAAAATATAAGTTTTGCTCTTAGAGTTGTAAAAAGCTAAAAGTTGTAAGGAGAAAAAGGAGATATATTGAGGCTTGATATAAAATACAAGTTAACAATATTGAGTTACATGATAAAATAATGAACTTTAAAATAAAATTAAAAATTAAAATTTTCAAGAGTTAATATCTCAAGGCATCAAAACTTCAAGTATTCAAAGAATCAAAGTGAGAGTGAAAGTATTAGGTAAAAAAGAAAAAAACAAAAAGCCTGTTATTAAGTTTAATAACACATTGAGTAAACAAAAGGGAAAAACTGACTTAGTAGGGAAACGAGATTTATCAGCAGAATCTTAAACTGAGTCTGATTTCCCAGGAAATCAGTCTTCAGTTGAAGGAGCAAGAGAGAAGTCATCAATTGACCTTATTCTCTTCATAGTTCTCCTCAGGTCTGTAGCCTAGTTTTCCCAAGGGCCTCCTCCAAGGGCCTCCTGTTGGGTCACCTGTGTGTCAAGAGGCTGATTTTTTTTTTTTTAAGATTTATTTATTTATTTATTTCTCTCCCTTCCCTGCCCCTAGTTGCCTGCTTTCGCGCATACACACACACACACACACACACATGCAAAACTAATCCCAGCAACTACAAAAAATCCTACCTATAGTATTATTCCCTGGGGTCCAAGATCCACAGAAATAAACAGATGGCACAGTACTCTAGTGCTATCACAGATTCACGTGGGACAGAATCTTTCATGGGACATCCTTTCCAATAAAGAAGATGACCTCAAAGTGGGGAGAAGTGTCAGAGTCTGTAGGAAGATAGTAGGTCTCATCCATAAGGGATGATGAGGCACAACATATATTGATATCTATTGACAATGTAAAGCTGGAACTGCTCTGTGCGTTAAAATTATATTGAAAATTTTGGCAGAGTATGCTCATCAATTCGTGTATTAGCTAGGACAGAAATAATGACATTCAGCAGGGAAGAAAGACTAGCAAGCACACTCTTCTCTAGGAAAGTCGCCAAAACCTGCCTTGTTTCCTTCCTCCCTCCCTTCCTTCCCTTCTTCCTCTGCAATGTATTTCCACCCAAGATTTGTATTACTAAGTGTTTCTTTCTTTGTTTAATGTTTTTAGGAGTAAACTTTGTACTCACAGTTTCTAAAAAAAAGTCTCTCCTCTTTGCTTGCATGACTGTCCTTGAAATGCGTTTTCGGTATGTTTATAAGCAGAGCTACCTTTGATCACAAAGACAGCTGTATTGTGGATTCATTTTCAAAGGGCTTCATTACCATTAATTATTTCATGGAGAGTTTTTGCAGAGATAAAGATGTTGGAAAAATGGCAATCCTATTGCTTGTTTGCCTTTACAATTATTAACTAAGTCAAAACAAAACAAAAACAAACTAAAAATACTTTCCCCTTTCCATATATTTATGAATTGGTAATGATCAGAAAATTTCACTGCAGCACTTCAGACATCACTACATATAAGGGGAAAAGGATTTTTCTGTAATAAAATTTATATTCACCTTCTGTCACAGTGTATGAAATAGAAAGATGAAACTCCCTGCACTATCTCAACCCTTTGTTTGTTCATTACCCTATATCAGCAGTTCCCAAACTTTTTTTTAACCTCAGGGACTCTTTATCTTCTTAAAAATTATTGAAGACACCAAAGAGCTTTTGTTTATGTTTGCTATATCTGTACCAGATACATGCTGTTTTAGAAATAAAAACTCTGAATATTTAAAATAACAAAATTCACTTTAACAAAAAGCACATATGAAAAATACAGTAGTAGTATTCACAAGTGACAAAAGATGGAACCAACCTAAGTGTCCATGAACACATGAATGAATGAAATGTGGTATGCACATACAATGGAATACTACTCAACCGTAAAAAGTAATGACATTTGCTACATGCAACTGCATAGATGAACCTTGAATATATCATGTTGAGTGAAATAAACCAAATGCAAAAAGACAAATATTTTATGGTCTCACTTATTTCAAATTATTAGAATAAGTGAATTTACAGAGTCAGAAAGTAATATATTGTTTTACCAGAGGCATAGTTGGCGGTCAGGAATGGAAAATTAAAGCTTAATTGGTATGGAGTTTCTGTTTGAGGTGATGGAAAAGTTTGGTGAGCTTGGTGGCGATTGTGGCACATTTGAATGTAATTAAAACCACTAATTTGTATATTTGAAAGTGGTCTAATGGGAAATTTTAGGTTCATTATGTGTTAGTAGAATAAAAGTTTAAATAAACCATAGATGTATACAACACAAACAGTGAATCCTAATGTAAACTATGGACTATAGTTAATAGTAAAATGTTTATTACATTGGTTCAGCAATTGAATCAAAGATACCATACTAATGCAAATCATTTATAATAGGGAAAACTGTGTGTGTGAGGATGGATACGTGAGAACTCTGCATTCTGAATGATTTTTCTTTAAACCTACATCTCTAATTAAAAATAAGATATTTTCAAAAAAACTTGTTTTATATTTTCCAAAGCATTATTTTATAATTTTGCACATCTCTTTTACGTCTAGTTTAATAGAAGACATTAAGAGTCTCATTCTGCTTTTGTATTAATCTGTGGTGATACCACAAGTCATGTAGCCATGGAAAAATTTTACTGTATACTTATTTATGTGCAAGATTTAAAAAGGCAGATATCCTACTAATATTTTTAACAAATTTATGGAGATGTAATTTATATACCACCTATTTTAAAATGTATAATGAATGTTTTAGAATATTGACATAGCTGTGCAACAGGCACTATAATCTAATTCCAGAACATTTTTATCATTCCTAAATGTAACCCTGAGCCTATAAGCTGTCACCGTCACCCATCATTCCTCTACCACCAGCCCTTTTCAACTACTAATTTTCTGTCTACAGATTTACCTCGTTTGGATATTTCATGTAAATGCTGTCATAACATATGGTCTTCTGTGATTGTCTTCTACTTAGTATAATATTTTTGAAGTTTATCCATGTTGTACCATGAGTCAATATTCATTTCTTTTAATTGCTAAATATTACATTGTGTGGGTATGCCACATCATACAGCCACACAATGTAATATTTAGTAATAAAATTACAAAACCTCAGTTGATGAAAAATAAGTTTTTTTCCTACTTTTTAACTATTATGAATAATGCTGTGATGAACATTAATATCCACATTTTTGTATGGACATATTTTTCCATTTCCCTTGCATCTATACTTAGAATGGAATTGCTGGATCATTGGTAACACTATGTTTAAGAGTTCAAGGAACTGTTAAACTATTTTCAAATGTGGCTGTACCATTTTAAATTCCCACCATCAATATGTGAAGTTTACAATTTATCCATATCCTCACCAAAACATGTTATTGTCTTTCTTTTTGATTATAACCAGTCTAGCAGGTGTGAAAGGAGATCTCATTGTGGTTTTATGTTTTCCCAATGACAAATGATGTTGGGCATCTTTTCCTATACTTATTAATCTTTCCTATATCCTCTGTGGAGAAATGTCTATTCAAACCCTTTGCCCAATTTTTAATTGGGTTATTTGTCTCTATTGAATCATAAAAGTTCTTTATATATTCTCATTATGTCTTTTATCATATATGTCAAATATGTATTTCATGAATATTTGAAAATATTTTCTGTCTCTGTGTTATCTTTTCACTTTCTTAATGATGTCTTTTGAGGCACATTTTAAAATTTGTAATTAAGTCCAACTTATGAATCTTCCCTCTATTGCTTATGCTTTCAGGGTCATACCTAAGATATCACGACCTAAGCCAATTGCATGCAGATTTACTCAATTGTGTTCTTCTAAGAGTTAGGTAGCTTTAGCTCTTACATTAAGGTGTATGATCCACATGGAATTAATTTTCATATATGGTGTGAGATATAAATATCCAATTTCATATTTTTGCATGTAGATAGCCAATTATTCCAGCACCATTTGTTGATACTAATACTATTTTGAAAATTGTTTTGACTTCATTGACATCCAGCAAGGTTCCCTGGACAAACGTTTGAGAATGCTACTCTACCTCTAAGTATCATCACACAGTAGCAATCACTTTTTGCAAACATTATCTTTTCTGATCTACTTTAGCAAATGTTTGTTCAAGTCTCATATCAGTAATATATTTATCTTGCATTATCTTGGGTTAGACGAGCTAATTTAAATAATGACCATATGTAATGTCATTTGGCAGAGAAGTAATTTCTTACCAATTTCTCAAGTACAAGCTGAAATTGGATTAGCTTCCTCAGGATTTCATAGTCTTTAAATATAATTTTCCTAGGACATCATTACTTGTGAGAAATTCTTTCCCCCCAAATTTTTATGAACTCACAATTTTGTAGCCCTAGAAAATTTTAGCTTGCTACCTATTATACTTCACCATCTATAAAATCATGTATTAAAAATATTTTCCTCAGATATTCTCTTATAATGATATGAACTAGGACCTCATTTCAGGCTTATGTAAAATATAGTCAAATGACATGAAAAAAATTCATCAACTTTGAGTACTTAAGTAATATACCAGGAATTTAGGCAGGTACTAAAATGTACATTATTTTAATTATTCAGATAATAATCCAGAGTAGTCCATATTAACTCCCTTTTAAAGTGAGATGGAGAGCAAAGTAAGACTTATCTGAAAATCTATTGGATTAAGACTAAAGTATCGACCATAGAAAAATTCTGGCTTAAAATCACCTAAAAGAATTTTTTAGAAGTTAAATATCAATCAATCGATCAATCAATCACCCAAAAGTGCAAGAACTTTACTGAGAAAGCAATGAGAAGAGATGAGACCCCCTTAAGACATTTTGTTTCAAATAAAATATGCCTAAAATTTTATTAAATGAAGTGGGCTATATCACTTATATGAGCAAACATTTTCTGAGGTAGGGGCTTAGGGAAAATTGGAAAACTTATAAACCAGAATGCTTTAGACTCACATTTCCTTTCCTATCACTGCTGATTACAAAGATATTTGCATGTAAATAGAAATTTTCTTCTATGTAATCAGCAGGCTGTTCCTTCAGTTTGATATGCTTGCTCTCACCACAGCTTATTTTTCCCAGTAATCAATTCAGATATGGCAGACACTGGGCTGTGACATCATCATATAATCCAAGATTAGAAACAGTCAAGAGATCAAAAAGGGGGAAGCACGTTTTATACAAATGTCTCAACAATCTGGAAAAATAGTTAATCTGAAGTAGAGGAAATTCTGACAATGTTATAAGTCTTAGTCCACAAAATATGTAATCAGTATATTAATATTAATATGTGCCTATAATTCCCTACCCAAGCCAAATATCTGTGCTATTACTTTCAATGAATATCTATCTTTCAACTTCAGCTCCCTTCTTCAGAACTCATAAAGCTTACCTGTACTTTCTTATATCTTTGGAAGAATAAGTAAATTAAGGGAGATAACTAGGATAATTTGAGTAGCTTTTTGATTTCTTGTTTTTTTTATTTTTTATTTTTTAATTTCCTACAATATCTAGCTGAGTATCCGGCTCTCCAATAATTATTTGCAGATTAACTGTGAAAATATTCAACTCAGTTGCTCAGTGTAAGTTAATGTGGCACCTGTTTTCTCACATGAAACAATGTACAACCCATTAATAGCTGGTATTCCACAAACATAAAATATGTTTTCAGCAACCAAGAGGAAAAATAACTCTTCTGGCAAATAAACTGCAGGTGAAAATCTTGAATACATACCCTTTTTTAATAGCTATATAGAATTTTTCAGGAAAGCCAGAACAAGGACATTGACATTCAACAATAGCCATTTTATTTTTTTACTCATTTTTAGAACTATAGAAAAAGATTGTGTCACATGGTAAAAATAGGATATAAGAAAAATTTGACTGAGTGAATGATAGTTTCCCCCAATTTTTTAAGAAATTTAATTCTCATATATCAGTAATCTCAGATACAACATTTTGTTTCAAATAGGCTTACACTAATTTTAAGTAGCCAAACTGACTCCTTTATCATTGAGTGTTAATTCACACACATCCAACTGCTTACTTGACATGTTGACTTAAATATATAAAAGACAACTCCAATGTAATAAATCCCCTCCTCTCAAAACATCAAAACAAAATGGAACTCTTAATGTGTTCCTCTCCATAATAAGGAACTACCACCATGAACTCAGCTGCTCAAACCCAAAAAATAAGAAGCTTCCTTGATTTTTAGTCCCACCATTAAATTCTAATCCATTGGAATGTACTCTCTGTATATATTAATAAAAGCAACATATTCATCTATGTCATGATTCTATCCATTACACTGCATCTCTATGCCAGGACTTTAGTCTAATCACTGCAATAGAATTCTGAGGATTTTCTGGGTTGAACTATTTTGGTCAGGCTGTTGTGACAAATTCCACATAGTAGGTTGTCTTCAACAATAGGCTTGCTTCTTCCAGGGGTCCATAGTCTTCTGGTTGGCCAGCAATCCTTGGGTTCCTTGATTTCTTGTCATGGCCATGTGCTCTCCTTTATCTTTATGGTTCTGTTGACTTCAGGCTCCTCCCATGATTTTCTTTACCTTGGGTTTCCCATTTCTGACTCTTTTATAATGCCTCCAGTAATCCATATTAAACCCAACCTCATTCACCTGGGGCCTCTCTAACTAAAAATAGTATCAAGAGATCCTAACATGATTTTGTTCATTAGTAAATTCTCAATTTTATAAAGTAAACATGTACTCTTAATTAAAACTTACATTAAAATAAAATAAATTGTGTGATTAGAAAATAATACACAGCTGAATAATAGGAAAAAGATTAGAAAATGTATGTGTATGTGTAAGTGATCATATTTGTTGAGGGTATATTATTGGCTAAAAAGAAATATTCTGTTTTAAAATAAAATATTTTGAGTAGTTTATGTGTATCAAGGGCTGTGGGCAGAACAGCTTCTTGGGATTTTTTAAAGCGGCTTCTTTATCCATCTTTTATTAAACCCATTTATGTTGATTGCTGAGTAATTTACATGGAAAAAAGGAAATGATTCATCATCTTCATGAGTGCTTTCATTCTTTTTTTTTCCCTCATCTAATTGCCAGCAGAATTTGGTATTTTCTCCAGCTGGCTCTTAGTCCTGTGATCGGGCATACTGCAACATGAAAAGAAATCATGGCTTTAACATCACATAAACATGATGACAAATCTGGGCATTCTTGGGTAATCTGTCTCTCTCTTTCTCCTTCTATCCTTCTTTTTAACAAGTATTTACCAAGCACCTCATTATATGAAAATATGTTCTCCAGGTACTTTAAAAAGAGATACAGTCTATGACCGCAAAGATTTCCAGTTTAAAAGGAAAATCAGAGAGTTAGGGGAATATTTAGCAGGCCAAGACATAAGACTAACTCTGCCTATAGAAAGTCAGAGAAGCTTCAAAAAGAAGACGAAGCATTTGCACTCAATTTTTACCCATCAAAGAAGGTTATCTCCCTGAGATACATGACAGGATTTCATGAATATTCTTTTCTCAATTATTACTTTTCCTTTCCAAGTAAAGTATTATCCTGGGAGATTTTCAATAATTATTTCATGAGAATCAGATTTTGAATTAAATCTAAGAAAATCATGTTGCAGCAATTTAATTTAATTCAATATACATTTCTGTGCCTACTTTTCTAGGTAATAAAGATAAAAGAAAGAGTAATAACATAGTCACCCTGCAGTCTAAAAACTTAGTCTCTACTGTAAAAGAATGAGGAAACATACAAATAACTCTATTAGTTGGCAGACTGTAATAGATTGAATTTCAAAATTATAAACAGTGCTATGGAAACAAAGGAAAGGAATTACTGAAAATGTAATTCCATGTGAATGATCTTAGCAAGTTTTTCAGAAGAGACTGATTTTAGTTTTTGATACATTAATTGAACTTTGGTGGGTGAATTCCTGTCAGGCATTGTTGAATAAAACAATGGAGATGAGCATTAACTAAATATATGTTTTAGTTACTTGGGAGTTGGGCGAATAGCAAGAGGAAAGATAAATCTGTTTTTGTGGAGTCTGGAGCTTATAAAATTGTTAAAGAGGGCTCCTTAAGAGAAAAAAAATGTACAAATACAAATTAAGTAGAAAAGTAAATATTTATTTAGAAAGAAAAAAACACATTTAAAAAATGACTAACACAAAATAATCAAATCCAGAAAAATAAATCAAAATTGTTTTTAATTAAATGTCTTAAATTAATTTAAATAAATAAAGTAGTAGGAAAAATTAAATGTCTTGCACACTTATATAATATTAATACCTTTCCCTTCTGTAATTAACTGCATATTCTTTGATTATTTTGCCATTCACCAATTTTTTAATCATTTCTTATAAAAGAAATTTGACATTCCTCTAGCAAGGTTGGCTAAAATAAATTATAATTAATGATTACAAAACTCACTATTGGTAGAGCTAAGAAAATTTTAGGATTGTTTTCAAATTTAGGGAAATTGCTATCAAATTTCTTTCATATGTGAGCTGTAAAATTTCAGACATTTCAATTTTTCTAGTACAATGAATAGCCTAAAATATTCTTTGAATTGACAACATTCATTAGCTAATTTTCCATTAATGTCCTTGTTGTCGTTGTGTTTTAGTCTCCTAGGCTGCTCAAGCAAATACATGAAATGATTCGGCTTAAACAACGGGATTTTAGGAGTTCATGGTTTTTAGAGGGAGAAATGTCCAAATCAAGGCATCATCAAGGCAATGCTTTTTCTCTGAAGTTTGTGGTGTTCTGGGACTGGTTTGCCAGGGATCCCTCTTCCTTAGTTTGCCACAAGACACATTTCAGTGTCTCCTGATCTCTCCTTTATTTTCAGGTTCCGTTGATTCTCAGCTTTTGGTTGCCCCATCTGTAGCTTGTCTGAATTCATTCTTCTCCAGTAATAAGGTTAAGATCCATCCTAATTGGGCTGGACAAATATCTTTGCTGAAGTAACCTCATCATAGGGTACTATTTACAATGGGTTCACACCCACAGCAATAAATTTAAGAATATGTATTCCCTGGGGTACATACAACTTCAAGCCACCACAAGCTGTGTCCTCTGAGTTTGTCATTTTTGTTGATGTCAGTATTTATATTGAATAAACAAGACATTAGAGTCTCTAGTGTGAATAGGCAAGGCCAAATCAGGATCCTGGAAGAACATGAGCAAGGATTGGTCTGGCAGAGTTCGGTTTGGCTATTTTGTGTTCTAGAGATTGAGCGCAGGGTTTTTGGAACCCTGGAAAAAATGCGATGAAAACTGGGCAGACAAGAACCATGCATGCTTGGTTCATGATGGAAATGCTTTGAAAATGTTCACAAAGCCACACTTAACCTCTCCCTTTAAAGTCATTAAGCTGGGGAGTAAATAATCAACTATTTATATAGGGGCTGTGATCTCTTTTAGCTTTTTTTTTTTCATACAGATTATGAACAATTGCCAAATTGAAATAACTCTGGAAAGACAGAAAAAAGTGAAGGAATATTTTCAGTTCTGAAATTGTTTATATACCCTATATCCCATTCTAGAGAAATTATTACAAATATATGCAGAGCAGATAATATTCTCCCCTTCCTGAGCAAACAGAGCAAAAATGGAAAGTTAATTGAAAGCTGATCTAGTAGTTATTTTGAACAGAGAGCCATTAACACCGCTATAGCTATGTCTTTGCATATGTATAGGAAAAATTCTCAAGGATAGTATAAAACAAAATGTACATTATATGTCATCTAAATTTCCATTTCAGTACTTGAATGGATAAAATGTTGCAAATGGAACACAGCTGGAAAAGACCAGCAGAAAGATTTGAAATAATATATTTTTTAAAAAGGCCTTTAATGTCACTGAGGTAATTACTTTTCTCATGAAATAAGTGCTGTACTTCACTAGTAAAAGGAGAGGATGACACTGTTTTTCTTGTTCATTGTTGAAACATGATTTATCAGAATTCGTTTATGAGAGTCTCATATTTTCTTGTCATATTTTGATCATGAATTGCTCAGAAAAAGTGAATTCACTTTTCAGTTTAAAAGTAGGGTACAATCATACTTGTCTGTAAATATATTAAAATCCACAGCTATAAACTTGGGAATAATTAAAGTACAGCTTGCCTTTCTTCTCGACTCAAAGCACAGAAAAGGGAAAGAACAGGCTGAGAAATGCCTTCACATTACAAGGATAGAGTTAATCACTTTAAGGAAAAAGAATGTATGTTTTCATCATATCCATCATCATATCCATCATGATGGCTGGTTTTATCATACCTAGTCTATGATATATTTTAGTGTCATATCAAAAATGTAAATAGTTCTTTCCCACATCATGTTCATCTTTAAAAGAAATTGTTTTCTAAGTAAATAAGGAACTAGCTTCCTAGATATGAACATAAAGGGTGAACTCTATGAAATCACTGGCTGTACTAGTCTTCAGGCATGTTCTCCCAAAGTTAGTTTTAGATAGTTTATTCAGGACGTTTATTCAGGAAGATGATAGAATTATATCTGACACTCCTATTTTCTTTCAAAGTGTGCACTCTAGAATATTAATATGCTATAATCAGGTTAAGATGACATATACTATAAAATTAAGTGAAATAAAATGTTTCATAAAAAGACATCAATTGTAAAATCAGACTTAGCCAATAACTTCTCAACAGGAAGTACCACTAAGTATTTATAGTATTACTGGGTCTATGAATGACATATATTGACAATTAAAATGTACTTAATTTTATCATAGCAATCTCATTTCTATGAATTTATAATAAAACAATTAAGTGGACTTACCAAATATGTACAAGATCTACAGCCAACATTTTTTAATACATCAAAATATCTGTGTAAAATCATTGTTAAAAAATGGGGAACCTATTCTAAAATGTGGTACACACTTATCTCTGCAATAATTTAAAATGGCATCAGTGATATATGTGAAAATACGTCCATAGTATTTAGAATGAAAAGAGAGTTATACCTAAATTGTAAAATGATGTGTTGCATAAGCTCATTTTCAGTGTTCTAAATGAATATAGACTATTTCCTGAAAGGAAATATGCCAAAATATCCACTGATAATTAGTATCTTCTTTAATAATAAAACCCAAAAAGTCTTAACCATGTGCATAATGAGTATTTGAAAATGTGACTGAATAAATAATGACTGCAATAAATAAAGACAAGAATCAAACTAGAATGTGTTTTCTTATCCATAATAATAAACAATTTTGATTGACCTTCTTGACAATGCAGTAAGACCAGAAAAGTATAAGGATCAAACATTAGAAAGTAAGAGAGGAAAGCTATAATTATTAATGATAGTATCTCATACAAAGAAATTATAATGATTTTATTATTTTAAATAGGGTGATTCATTACTGAATTAAATTTATAGAAATTTATAGATTTGCATGTTCCAAAAATAAAAGATCATGAAGAGAAAAAATGCTTTCATTCAAAATGGTAATAAAATAAATAATTGAATGCCTGGAAATATACCTAACAAGTTACATATAGGAAATATGCAATCAAGAACACAAATTAATTAAAATGCATAAAAGAAGATGGGCAAATGAAGCAACCTATCATAATTATGGATGGGAAGATATAATTTTAAATGTGTCAATTCCCCTCAAATTATGTTAAAAATGTGAATTTATTCTGAATTTCAAAAAAACACATAAGGGGGTTATTACAAAAGAAATAATCCAGAATAAAAAAATTTAGAATAAATGGTAATAAATGGAACATTAACAATAGAAAGTAAATCATAATAAATGTAAAATTCTTCTAATAGTACAGTTCCAGTGCAATAATCTAAGGCAGATAGATGAGTAAACAGAACATAAAGAGATTCAATCAATATAAAAATCTGGTATTTTAGAAAGTTAACATTTTATTTAGTAGAGAGATGATGGTTTATTCAATAAATAATGATGGGATCACAATTTTTTAAAATTATTTCACACCTTAATTTAAGAGAACCATCAAAAGATGGACAAATGGCAGTATAAAAAAATGAAATGAAAACAATATTGGAATTAAATATAATAATCTATGTAACATTAATGCCAGAAGAACATTTAAAAAACAATGGAGGTAGTAAAACACAGTAAAGAAAAATATCTTTTTTTTCTAGGCACATCAAAACAAATTGTTAAATAACTGTAAAAAACATCAAAAAAAAAAAGGAATGTAAACAACAAACTAGGAAACATTTAAAATATATAATATATGGCATGGTAACAGCAGTATGATGAAGCTGGCTCCCATTGGCTCCAAAGAGTCAATTTGCACAGCATTTCCAAACTCTGCTTTCAGTGATGTCAGGTTGTTTCCTTGAAACTGACCTCAGTGTAATTAGTTATAATGCAGAAATTAGTAGACAGTATAAATCTGGGCCCCACCCACCAAAATGATTGTGAAATATTTGTCTGGATACCCCTGGCATATACTTTAATAAATATGCATATCAAGATACAGTTAGAGAGGAAGAAAGGGGGATAAATAATATATAGACAAATCCCAAATTAAATTTTAAAATACTTGCTTTTTCATCATTGTATATTTATTATTTTTAATTAAATTAGCCTTTTAGTATTTTCTAAAGAAATATGATGTCATTACAATAAAAAGTAATAGTTAATTACACTCTTAAAAGGTGTATATTTGTTCTATCAACTCTATTTCTAGTCAAATTCATCCTTGCAAATTTGTTATAAGAACACTACCCATGACTATATGTATGCATATATATATATGTATACATGAAATTTTCAAGATGGTTTATTTCAGCCATTTTTATAATGGTAAGCTATTAGTGAAAGCAACCCGCTAGGGTATTTGTTAAATAGAATATCATATATCCACACACTAGAATGCTATACAAGCATGAAAACATGGTGAATTGACGTTTATATGGAAAATTCATACTCTCTAGTTAAGTGAAATTTTGACCAGTTAAATATTGACAAATGTGTCAGATTATCTGCCCTTACTGCACTTCTTCAAACTCCACTAACAGTCATGAAGTGATAGAGACAGAAAATGATATAAAACTGTATATAGAGAAAATAGTGGCGATAGGAAGCTGGAACACAAATCCACAAGTAATTACTAACATATCAGATTGTAAAATGCAGAAGCAATAATTTGCGTTCGAGTAAGGTAAGAAAGACTCAGCAATTGGAGGACTGAGAAAATAAATCAACAAGAAAATAATGATTCCAGGGTGGGATTACAAAAATGAAGTAAGGTAAGTCCCCAGAGAAATGGTGTAAAGATATTCTTAAATTATAATTTGCTGAAAAAGACTCAGGCACAAGGACCTATGGCTCTAGGTGGGGACCAAAAGAAATTACTGGTTTAATTTATCAGCTGACTATACAGACAAGAGTTTTATATTTCTTACAAACAGTTTGGTATTAAATAATGACTGGACCATAGACAACTAAGACAACTATGACCTTTGGGAAGACAAAAAAATATATACAAAATGAAATCTAAACATAGGGCATTACATGGTTGGAAGGAAAATAACTGTTACAGAACCACAATAATGTTAATTCTCTATATTGGTCTAGCCAAGCGTGACAATATTCAGAGCATGGACTAACTGAGAAGTATGTTTATGTGTATGTTATGAATTGTGGGTGCGCATGGGATGTAAAAAAGCTAAATCTTCATTTTCCATGGTAGGATATCAAAGGATAGCACAGCAAACCAAGCAGTAATGTATTTTTATTAAAACCATTTGTATGCGAATGGCTAAACAGTGTGTCCTGGAAACACAGACTGAGGCACAACAGAAATTTTAAGCAAATGACAGTATTATTACATACGGAGCACAAAGGGTCCAAAAAAGCAGAAGTGATCTCAGCGTGGCAGATCTCTGGGGAAGCCAACTACTTGGTCAGAGTCCCTGGATGGTGGCTCCCCATCCTCACTTCCCATTGGAGCCAAAAAATCTGTGCTTTCTTGAGGGGGTGGGGGCCCTTCCACTGAGCAAAAAGCCTGTATCAAGCAACCTTCCTGCACAGTTCCCGCCCTGACAAGCAGCTGGGACTTGCTGGCCCTGCCTTTAGGTTCAAGGTCAGGTCAGGCCTTTCGATTAGAAGTAAGGTCTCCTCTGGGCTGTGGGATGGAAACATATTTAAATCTGCACACAAAGAAAACGGGGTAGGTGATATCCAGGAGATGGCCTCCAGGCCTGTCTGTGCCTTCTAGAGCGCCATGTTATTTAGAAATAAGCAGCCAAATATGAGGGTGTGGGGCCCAGCTTACACTAGACAGTGGTTGTCTCTGTGAGCCCATATTGTGAGGTAAGGAGGCTGTTTATGCATTCTAAGCTTCAACGATTTAGTTGGCATTTGAAAACAAACTATAAGTTGCATAAAAATTTTAAAAATAAAAAGCTTAAGTAAAAATTTATTAGAAATATTTTGTCATTGTTGATGTGTCTAGATAATTGCAAAAGCCTCTTAACTAGTTCATTGCTTTGCTCTCCCCTTTGAGTCGATTTTCAAAAAGAAACCAAAGTGATTCTGGAGAAATAAGTCAGATCAAAGCTTTCCAAAAACTCACAAGATCTTCGGAATAAAAGACTGGGAAACTCTGATAAACTCTGTTAAAACCTTACTACACTTGGTACTTTGGCACTTGCTCTTTCTCAGATAGCCCCAGAGCTTGTCCCTCATGTCCCTCAGTTTTATATTGTCCCCCCATCAGTGAGATCTTCTCCAAACCCTGTTGAAAATTGCAGCCAGCCCACTACTGTGGCACTCTTGATATCACTTCCCTGCTTTAGGTATCTTCATATCTCTCAACTTCCAACAACAATACATTTCATTTTGTCATTTTTTTTTTTTCATTTTCCTCCAAATAGACTATGACTTCTAGAAGAGCAGGGATTATTCACTGTTTTATCCTCCTTGGCCAGGACAGTGCCTCGTACATACTGATTTAATAAATATTTATTTAAGAAATGAATAACTGCAAAATGTATTTACAGCTATAGATATAAGAATCCTTTTATTCAGCACTGTGTAAGGATTAGTGATAGCTGGTTATTTCTCTGATATAGAATTTTGAACATTTTGTATTTTCTTATTTGATTTTCTAATTATCTATAAATATAATGTTTGCATTTATAATAAAAAGTTATATAAAATTATAATTAAAAATGAATCGACATCAGTAAATTCAGAAGTGCTAAAGGATTGCTTACCAATATATGACTTCGTTAAACATGTGAAGAACAGATACAGATCAAATGAAAGAGATTTTTCTGGGAAAATCTTTTAATAGCAACCTTTTGCCGTAATTCTGACCTATTTTTAATTTACATCTAAGCGGCAGTGCATGGGGAGTGGTGTCCACTGACTAAATGAAAGCATTTTTGTATTAAAAATAATCAATCCTCTTGGCCTGGTGGATATAGGCCAGAGTTAACTTCTTTCTAATTCAAAGAAACCTTGCCTTTGGCTCTTTCAGGAAACAGCTCTTTTGGATGTTTTTTAATTCACACGTTTTTAAAAACAAAAAACAAAAAACAAAAAACCATGTTTTTTACTATAACATGGACTATTTTGTTCATTTTTTAAAAATAAATTTTATTTGCAAGGGAATACTTTATAGCAATTATAAGACTTTTTTCATATATAACTTTTCTGTTCGCCCATTTTTCCTATATTTGGGTGGCAGCCTTGCATTAGAAAAAGACTCCTTCCTTTGGAGTTAAATTAGCTTCATTCTTTACCACTTAATAGTTTCTGAAACAAAACTTTCTTATTAATATTTTGTAATGGAAATAGGCACTCCTTTGATTGTGAAATTAAAAGAATAATAAAATTTTCATCTACTTTTGGTGGAATTAATTTTTTAACAAAATTACTGAGCAAATTTGTCAGATTTGTTATTTCCGATGCATTCCATAAGAATTTTGCAAAATGTTGGAAATGCACAAAGGCACTACAAATGCACCAAATCACTTCATTGAATTTATTTCTATAAGCAGCATTAGAAGCCAGTAAACTAGCTGACTAAAGAAATTATTTTGGGTCTGGCATCACATAAATTATATTCAATGCCTGTTATTTCACACTTGGTTTTCCATAAGGTGACACGTCTCTTTGAGATGCCTTCTTGCATTCCCTTTTCATGCCACTACAATAGCTTCTTGGTACCCTTTTTTTCAAGATACAGTAAAATTCTAAGTTTGTGTGTTAGAAATTGAGTTTCTCAAAACACTTGATTAAAGTGTTATACTCTGTATACAGGTTAATACCTGGGTTGTGTGTATACTTTTGCACACATGTGAATTCTAAAAGCACATTTTGAGTGCTGGATTAGGTCTTTGCTCTCAAAAATGTGATGCAACAAACTGATTTTTTTCCATGTGAGAGTAAAAAACTACATTGCAAAATTTAAAAAGGAAAGAAAGAGACTCCAAAATTGAGTTTGTTGACTTCTGTAAATGTTGCCTTCTACTTCTTTTTCTTATCCATATATAAACTTGCATAATGGTAGTGGTATTAGTTTGTTTGAAGATCCTGTGATAAGTACTTTACATGCACTCTATAATTAATCCTCACAAACTGAGGTAGGCTCTTTTAATTTGTATATTTGATTGCTAAAAAAAAATATTAGAAAACTGAAATAGTTTGCTTCCAAATAAATCCATACTTCATTAATTCTATCTAATGCCATAATAACTAACTTTTTCTAATTCTTGATCCTACTGAGCTATGTAATAATACATTTCAATCTTAACAGATTAAAACTCCTTTCTTTTCCCTAAATCTGCCTGCCCCATCTCCACTCCACCAATAATTTGCCTGGTAAATGCCTCATACTTTGCTCAGACAGTAATATTGGAATCATGCTTGACTCTTTATACCTACCCTTACCTCTCTCCTGTTGCCACCACCTTCAAAATACAGCCACAACCTGACCACTTCTCAACACTCCACTAAACTACCCACATCCAAGGCATCAGGATTTCTGACTTATGTCTCCTTTTCTCCACTAAAAATGTCCTCATCTCAAAGTAAATATCAAGATCTAATTACCCCTCTTCCAGTTACTCTTTAATTTCATTTGCTATTTTTCTCCTTGCTCATTCTACACAGCCAAACTTGCTAAATGAATGAAGAATTGACATTATTTTAATTTTTGTTAATTTAATAAGTTTAAAAAACTATTCAGTTTTACTTATGATAGCTAGTGAAGCTCAACATTTTAAAATGATATTAATTTCAAAGTATTTTTGTTATGTAAAATATGCCCGTCTTTTGTATTTTTGTCAGTTAGAAGTACCTATTTTTCTTATTTGTTTAAATTGTTTTTAATAGCAGTCTTTTGCCTTAAGTCTGAGCTATTTTTAATTTATATTTTGTCACGTTTTTCATTAGAATTTTTTATTTTTTAATAGTCAAAACCCTTACTTTTATTTTTTATTGTACTTTTAAAATTAATTAATTTTTAGTGTTACTGCCAGAGTCGCAGACCCGAAGGATATCGGGAATGAAAGATAAAGAGAGATTGGAATCAGGGGATCTGAGAGCATTGAAGCCTCAAGCTCATCAGACAAATTTATTAGTCTCAGGGTTTTGCTTATATACCCCAATAGGTCGTGAGAAGCAGGAACTATTCTAGATAACTATTACCATTACCTCATTCTTACTAACACAGTGAATTAGATAGTTACCAAAGCTCATAATGTTCTATTATATTATCGAAACAAATATACTCATTAATCTTGTTGCTCAGGTCGTTCAGTTCTAGCAAGTCCTTGTTCCACCAGAATGTTACATTTCCCTGATAGATTTATGACCTGCACCTATATCTCCAAGGACAGCATGACTCACTGGTTAAGGAGGTAACTTGCTATTATGAAAACAACATGCCTTTGTTTCCCACAGTTACATTAAAAAATATGAGGTCCTCATATATCCCTCCACCCCCCTCACCCCACTCCTCTCATAACCACAACCTCCTCCATCAACATGAGACATTCATTGCACTTGGTGAATACATCTCTGAGCACTGCTGCACCACATGGTCAATGGTCCACATTACAGTTTACACTCTCCCCTAGTCCACCCAGTGGGTCATGGGAGGACATACAATGTCCAGTAATTGTCCCTGCAGTACCACCCAGGACACCTCCAAGTCCTGAAAATGCCCCCACATCACATTTCTTCTCATTCCTACCCTCAGCAGCTACCATGGCCACTCTTTCCATCTCAGTGCTACATTTACTTTCATTACTAATCACATTAGTTCCAGAATAGAGTATCAGTAAGTCCACTCTAATCTATACTCTATTCCTCCATTCTGTGGACTCTGGGATGGTTATGTCCACTCCACCTCTGTATTGAGAGGGTGCTTCTATTCCACTTGGATGATGGATGCAATTTTCCTATTCTCCTGTTTGCAGTTGTAGGCACTTTTGGTTCCCTGGTGTGGTGGTTGACCTTCTTCACCTCCCTGTTAGCTGGCTGGGGTAAGTCCAATAAACCAGAGGGTAGGAGTTACAAGTCTGTTGAGACTCAGGGCCTGGCTATCACATGGACAGTCCAGAGATTCAGCTCCCCAGAGTATACACTAAACTCCAGTGCCAACCACAAGTCTGGTAAAAGTAACAGGAGAGGCATGTGAACAAAGATCACACCTGAGTCCAACTCCATCACTCTCAGGACCACAAAATCCAAAGTAGGGCCAACTGACATGGCACTGAAGTCCATCTGCCATGACCATAGTACCTGTAAAACCCTTATTTTTAATGGTTTTATCTACCAGGTTAACTTTAATGCTAAAAAAAGATAAAATAAAAAATCACTGCAAATAGAGAACAAAATTCTTATGTACTGGCTGTTAAAGTTTATAATTTAGTATTTAACCAATAAGGAATCTATATGCATATGTATTATAAGGTATGGATCTAAATATATGCCAATTTATAATCAGTTTCGCCACCAACTTTTATTAAATTTACCCATGTTATTACAATATTGGTATATTGTGTGTTTGCATATATGTGAAGTTGCCTATATCTTATTAAACTATTTTAACTATTAGTTTATATTATGGGCATTTTTATTTATCTAAGTATTTTCCCTTATAGGAAACAAATTTAATTATTTTGTTAAATAAAATGTTAATATCTGGTAGAGAACATTTTATATTTTCAATTCCTTTTCTTTTCTAGATAAATGTAATAATGCCACTGAAGTTTATAGAAATTGCTTAGTCTGAAAATTAAACTGGAAGAATTTTTACATTTTTTATATTAAGTTTTCTAAACTAGAACCATTCAAGACCCTATTATTCAAGTTGTTTATTAATTTTCAAGTCATTGCAATTTAGTGATTCTGAATTATTCACTAAATTAATTTTATCTAGTTTTGAGTTTTTGCCAAAATAAAGATGTAATATTATCACTATACTTTGTTGTGTTTGCAATAATATTTTCAGGCTTATTTTTTTTAGCAACTCAGAAATATGTATTTATCCAGTAAATACTCATTTTGCATGTACTATTTATCAGACACCATTCAAAATACTACGGACCTAGAGGCCATTATGACAAAGCCCCTGCTTTCTCTGAAGAGAGTGATAAAGGAAAGAAACAATGATTCTATCAAAGAGTAAAAATGGTAGGAAGGAAACAGAAGGATAAGGAGAGAATTACTCTCAGATAGACATATTTTGAATAAAATAGTCTAGGAAAGACTCAGATTTTTCATGTTGCATTTTATTTCTCGCAAATATTATTTGGTTTTCTAAAACATTTCTATTTTTTGAAATCATTTACTGATTTTACACATTTAAATTTCACATTTAAATTACTTTTTATTACACATTTAAATCCTTTTTATGCCATTATAATTCAAAACTCTCAAGTCTTGCTTGTATTTGAGGAAAATAAATTTTTATCTATTCTCTTATTCTGGGATAAAATTTCTCCTTCCTGTTTGGTTAATATGCCATTTTAGCTCACAGATCTTCATTTAGTTTTAGTGACCTCAAGCTCTTTTATGTCGCTCAGATTATTTCAGTCTAATTAATATGCTATATAAATACTTTCCACCTCTCCCTAACCGAGATAGAATTCTTAAACTATTAATGTCCAAGGGGAGCAGCTATAGCCCAGCAGTTGTGTCGGCTTTCCACATACGAGGTCCTGTGTTCAAACTCTGCACTTGGTGCCTTGAAAAAAAAATTGGAATTCATTAAACTCTTAATGCCCCTTTTACTGAATGTCTTTGAAAATTTTTCCTGAATCATGTATCATTTTGTTACATTGACAAACATATGCCAAAATATTGGTAACAATATCTAATGATGCTTTTGCTGTTTGCTAGGCACTCTTTTGAGTGGTCCACATTTATCACTTAATCCATGCAGTGGATTAATGGATATCATCATTAATCATTAACTAAATTTTACATTTAATTACATCATTAGTCATTAATTAAATTTTACATTTGAGGAATGCAAGTCACAGAAAGGTAAAGTAACTTAAGAAATATCACAGCTTCTATACCTTAGTAGATCTGACATGCTTAAATGAGGCAGTTGACTCTCAATAGTGCATTTTTAGCTTCCACTCTATACAGCCTTTAAGAATGAACATTATTTGATAAGATAGGAACTTTAGGATATCTGAGCTAAAATTGAGTCTGGCATCCAGATCCTAACACTCTATTTTTATCTTCCACTTAAATAACTATTATGACAAAGCAGAGGAAAGGGAAGAAGAAGAAAATTAAAATAATGAAAGTTCAAAAATAATAAGAATCAAAATAAATAATCTAGGAAAATACCAAATATCTCTAACACCAACAAGGCTTAATTAATAATATGTCCAAATTTTGTATTTTTAGGCATTCTTGGGCTCTACCTCATAAAATAATTTCCCTTAAAGAAATAAACAGGTAAATAAAGGAGAGGAAGTAAGCACTAAGTCGTCAGGAGCTGAGAGAGTTATATAATAAGCCAGAGTGATAGTAACAGTCAAGCCTTTAATCACTGTGATGATATAGCAAGAAGTCAACCTAGAAGCAGCAGCAACTTTCCCTATTCCACTAATTCTCCGGCAAGTGTCAACTGATTCATTGCAGATGTGAGATATGGATCCATCTCTCTGCTGAGAGAGCCCTGACCAAAATGCTACCAAATTTTATGGACCAGGGTGTGGAAAAATTGGTGGTGGACCTAGGAGTAAAAAAGTAGTGAGACTGTGTGAGAATGGCAGAATGTGTCTTCGTGGTCTCCCCTCCTTCCCTGACAAGGAAGCAACCAGCAAAGGCAACAGAAAGAAGCCTTGGCTTGGAGCAATCCCTCCCCAGTAGAAAAGTGCCTGGGTTGGGAATTCATATATGCCTAAGATCATGACCTGACAGAGAGCCTGCTATGGTCAGAGGAAAAAAAAAAAAAAAAAAAATCACACATAGGGATTTGGCCAGGATCTGGACTTCTCTCTACCTCTCTCCAACAACAAACCTAAGAGAATAAAACAACCAGAATGTTAGGAAGTTAGGAAGCTACAATTTTTTTGGTTTTCTAGAGTCTTGTCTTCTTTCTGTATATTTCCACATACACTCAGGTTTAAATCACCTCAAAAACAATGGTAAGAAAAGTAGATAGAAAAAAAAAACTGTCATTAATATGTTTCATTCTGGGGAGTCTTACAAGTAGATTACATGCTCCAGGAAGGCAGGATTTTTGTCTACTTTATTTATTAGCAAATATTCATTACTTAGCACACGAAAAGGCCCTAAAGGTGACACACACACAAAGGTAATGTGTTATAGAGACAGGAAGATTCCTGGTAGTATTAGACACAAAAGATTTTGATATTTCTATGTACTTCAGTGGACTGTTCAGGCAGCAAAGGTAGGAAAAAGGTTCCACTCTAGCTGAGCTGAAAAGGAAAACAATCTGGGAAGTCTATACATACACCAGTTCTCCACGTTTAGATCTGAGAAAGGATTTTTAGCTTCTCTTCACTGGATCATATCCTCATACCATTTCCACATACCAACAATATTCTGACTGGCTTGTTGGTTAAGGACAATTATAGAAGAAAAAGCTACATATGCTAAGCAAGCTAAAAGACTAAAAGAGTGCTGAAAAGGTAAAAATATATTGAAGACTCATAAGAACATGTATCCAGTATCCTAGGAATTTAAATGGATTTTCACATTTTCAAAATATAAGAAAATTTGTCCTGTATGAAACAAAGCAGAGAATTATAAGAAAGCCACAATGAAAATTAGAAGGAAAAATAATAGGAAACTAAAAATGCAGTTACAGAATTAGAACATCTTCAGAAAGTAAAGCAAAAGCAGATTGACAAAATGTCAACTTGAATTAGTGATGAAGAGGAGAACATTTTCTAGAAAACCTTATAAAAACAAAAAGCAATTTTAGAAAGAGAAAAACTAATGGATCTGGTGAAGATGACTGAAGTAGAGAATATTTATCGGAGATATTATATAGGTGTTCTCCAATTTGGGTAGCAAATTTGTCTATATATTGACTTTTCAAACTTTCTTCTTAGTTCATTTCCTTATTTGATTAGTAGATTTTGCTTGTGATCTTAGTTGGGTTAATAGACGTGCATGTGGGCTGCCATGGGGTGGTTGTGGGTGTGCATTTCTTATGAGAGTTTCCAAATGTAACATGGAGTTTAAATTTTCTCTTCTTAGTCCTTAGGTTCTTCATTTATCCTAGACAATTTTGAAGTAAAAATTCCTTGCTGCAGAGAACAACCTATGTGGATAAGTAGTATAAATTCAGACATCATACTGTTTCATAAAATAGATACTAGACATAATAAGAAATGTTATTTTTAAGTATGTTGATTAAGGCCCTGATTTTATGAATACCTCAGGGAAATATTTAATAAAAAGTAGGTTTTGTTCCCGGACATTTTAAATAGTTTATTTATGCTTTTTTCCATTTCTCATAATTTTAACAATGGACGTTTAATGAACAGGAAACTATTATCTTAAATGCATATTCATGTAGTTTTATTAACAATTCCAAATCTATGAATATACATAAAGGAAATATTTGACTTTTGTACCAATAATCCATTCATTCAACAATATTTATTGATGTATACTATGTGATGACCACTGTGATAGCTGAGATGAGAGATAAAGAGGTGAGAAGATAAGAACTTTGTTCTGATGAGAGTTTAAGATGGTAAAGAATAAAATTACTAAACCAAAATGCAAATAAATGTTTAGTTCTGATTTAAAATACAGGTATATAATATAATTTAAGAGTATAAAATAGGCTGATATAACTTATTCTGGGGCCAATCTATAGTATTCCTAAGGAGATGTCATTGAAGCTGACACTTGAAGGATGAGGAGTTTTTCAGAAATAATCAAGTGGCCTAATTCTATTCCAAACTAGTGCAGAATGAGTTGCTACCTGGTATGTCGTGAGAATACAGGCTCAGCACAACATTTCAGCAAATGATCATTATTACTTACATAGCACAAAAGTTCCAAAGAGCAGGGGAAGAAATTCCATTGGGAACAGTTCCCCAAGTAGGCCAACTCCATTGATCAGAGTTGGCAGCTCCATGTAACTTGCCTTGTATCAGAGATGAGGGATTCTTGTGCTGCCGAAGTGGTTGTGTTTTTATACATCTCACAGGAGGGGACCCTGCCAATAATCAAAAAGCATTCATCAAGCAACCCTGTACCTTGGCAAGCAGCTGGGAATGATTAAGATTAAATGTCTCCCTGACTACTTGTGGTCTTTTGCAAATTGGAAAATACTGAACACCTGCCCACAAATAAGCAAGAATGTAAATATACTGAACACCTGCATGCAAACAAGAAGGGAAAAGGAGGGAGGGATGTGAGGGCTAAGAGATGACCAATGAGTGTGCCTGTGACTTACCCAGAAACTAGCCATTTGATTTTTAAATAAGTGGCCTAACTTCTCTAAGCTTTTGTATCCTAATCTGTAAATCTCAGAGTATTTGTTTAATTTATTTACTGCACAGGATTGTTGAGTATTAGATGGGAATTATTTTTCACCCTATACCACAAGATTGTCAAGAACATTAGCTATTTTTCTACCTGTTACTAGCTAGAATAGCATCTCTGGAAGATTATAGACAGAACTCACAATGAGTGTGGGAACCTGAGGTGGAAATGAGGCTGGGCATTGCGGTTGGACCTCGGTGAGAAACATTATGTTGGTTATAAGGATGGTTAGTCAGTCAGGGTCCAGTTCATGCAGTAACTTGATAGAGTCTTAAAGTGTTACATCCTGAGGGAAATGAGCAGCAATTAGAAAAGTAAGATCATCAGTTATGGATTTGAAAAGCACTCTGATTCAATCTTAGGTAATGCTTTAGTGTGGTGAGAAGATTAGATATTGGAAAGAAATATTGGCAGTTTAGGATAAGCAGAGAGGATAAGAGGCATTCTCATACTCAAAGGAACAATTTAAAGTCCAGCCATTAAGGAATGGTATATAAATGCTTATACATTAAATTTGTATATTCTAAAAATTATTTTTAGTAGTATTTGAAAAAACTGGAAAATGCTCAAAAAAACCATGTTAGATTGTAGGCACAATATTAAAATAATCTTTTTTTCTACTGACATAAATATCTTTCAGTGTATATGGGTAGTATGTGAGCATAGGCAAATGTAAAACATTCTACCCATTTATGAATAATGTGAACATATTTAAAAGTAAAAGAAGTAAAATATAAATTCAAAATATTGCATCTTTCATAATTATGTGTGAAAACAGCATTTAAATATCAATCATTGCTAGTCCTAGATAGATGAATGATAAATACATTTTAGTTTTTCAATTTGCTTTTATTAAATTTCCAAATGCTTTATAATGTATACTTTGCTTAAATTTCTAAGTATTTATAATGTTTATTCTCTATATATTTTTACCAACCCTATTATTTTTTAATTCTTTTTATGTAATTTATACGTGAACATACGTAAATAATAAATGTATAGTGAAAGTTGTGAACTTACAAAGCAAACATACATAGCATCATATAGGGGTCCCACATATCAACCCACCACCAACACCTTGCATTGTTGTGAGACATTTGTTACAAATTATGAAAGAATATTGTCAAAATGTTACTACTAACTATAGTCCTTATCTTACATTTAGTATATTTCCCCCCCAACCCTCCTGATTATTATTTTTAAAATATATTTTTATGACAGAAGTTGTAACCTTATAAAACAATCATTCACATGTGCAGAATTCCCAAACAGCACCCCTCTATAAACACACCACACTGTGGTGGAACATTTGTTACATATTACAAGATAATATCATCAGATTATTATGAGGTCCAAAGCATGCATTTGGCACACTCTTTCCATATTCTCCCTTTATCAACACTCTACATCTTTGGAATAGATGCATGATTATTAGTGTTTACCACAGTCCATAAGTCACTCCATTTGTACTTTTCCCATGCTTCTCTTCATTCCCACCACCCTGCAATAGTGATGTGCATCTACTCTAGTTCACCAATAGCACTCTTGTCATCTGTACCATCAGCCACAATTCTCATCCACCTCTGGGTTTACCGTTATTCAGTCCCTAGATTATTCTCTAATTTTCTGTCAATTGGCATTTACATCTTTAGACTACCCTTTACAGCCACATTCCCATTTATAAACCAGCTGTTACTCACTGTAATGTGTGACCATCGACTCTGTACATTTCCACACTTTTACAGTAAAGTTGATTAAACCTTCTATAAACCTTAAACGTCAGTAGTGCATTTGAGTCCTCCTCTTATCCCATTTAAGAATCCACCACCTACCACCAGGTCTTGAAGATATTTTCCTACAATTTCTTCTAGAAGCTTTGTGATTCTTACTTTATATTTAGGTAGTTGATCAATTTTGAGTTAATTTTTTATAAGGTGTGAGATAGGGATCCTCTTTCCTTCTTTTGGCTATAGATATCTAGTTCTCTCAGCATCATTTGTTGAATGGACAGTTCTGCCCAAGGTTGGTGGGTTTGACAGACTAGTCAAAAATCACTTGATCATAGATGTGAGGATCTATTTCTGAACCATCAGTTAGGCTCCATTGGTCTATGTGTCTGTCTTTACGCCAGTACCAGATTGTTTTTACCACTGTAGCTAAGTAATATGATTTAAAGTCTGGAAGTGAGAGTCTTCCAACTTCATTTCTCCTTTTTAAGACATTTCTGGCTATTTGGGACCCTTTAGCCTTCCAAATAAATTTGATAATTGTGTTTTCCATTTATTTTTAAAATGCTGATGGAATTTTTATCGGGATTGTATTGAATCTGTATATCAATTTGAGTAGAATTGACATCTTAATGATACTTAGTCTTCCAATCTATGAGCATAGAATAGTCTTGCAGTTATTTAGGTCGTTTTTAATTTCTTTTAACAATGAGTTGTAGTTTTCTGAATACAAATGTTTCACATTGTTGGTAAGATATTTGGGTTTTATCTGTCATATTTTATATTCACCATTTTGATACTTTTAGTTACTTTTATTGATATCATCTCCATTTCTAGACTCTCTTTCAGGACTCTTCCTCCTGTCTTTTCTTTTCAGGCACTAGCACATCCTTTAGTATTTCCTGCAAAGCCAGTCTCTTGGTTACAACCCTCTAAGTTTCTGTTTATCTGTGTGTTATTCTAAACTTGCCCTCATTTTTGAAAGACAATCTTGCTGGATATGATTCTTGGCTGAAAGTTTTTCTATTGCATTATCTTAAATATATCATACCACAATCATCTTGCCCATGGTTTCTGATGAGAAATCAGTACTTAATCTTATTGGGTATCCCTTATACGTTATGCATTGCTTTTCTCTTGCTGCTCTCATTTTGATTAGTAAGTGTCTCAGAGTTGGTCTATTCGGATTTTTTCAGATGAGAGTACATTGAACTTCTCAGACATGGTATCTACGTCCTTCAATAGGGTTGGGAAATTTTCTATCATTATTTCTTCAAATATTCCTTCTGCCCCTCTTCCTTTCTCTTCTCCTTCTGGGACACCCATGACACGTATATTTGCATGTCTCTTGATGTCATTTAATTCCCTGAGACCCTGTTCAATTTTTTCCATTCTTTTCTTCATCTATTCTTTTGCATATTTGCTTTCAGAGGCCATTTCTTCAAATTCAGCAATCCTTTCTTCTGCCTCCTCTTACCTGCTATTATATAATTCCAAAGTATTTTTAATTTCATTTATTGCACTTCTCATTCCCATCAGATCTGCTATTTTTCTATGTATGCTTCAAATTCTTTGTGCTCGCACAATGTCTTCTTAATAGACTTAATCTCTTTAGCTATCTCATTGCATTTATTAAGGTGATTTGTTTGAACATCTATGATTAATTGTCTCAGCTCCTTTATGTCCTCTGGAGGCTTATCTTGTTCCTTTAATTGGGCCATATCTTCCTGTTTCTTGATGTGGATTGTCATTTTTTTGTTGGTGTCTTCGCATCTGGTTTACTGGAGTATTTATTCTGGGTGCAGTTTCTTTCTTTAGTTTAAGGCTTTCTTGTCATTTCTCCCTTACTGGTTGTATAGTAGGAGCTGTATTAGTCTGCCAAAGGGATGCTGATGCAAAATACCAGAAATTGGTTGGTTTTTATAAAGGGTATTTATTTGGGGTAGGGACTTACAGATACCAGGCCATAAAGCATAAGTTACTTCCCTCACCAAAGTCTATTTTCACGTTTTGGAGCAAGATGGCTGCTGATATCTGTGAGGGTTCAGGCTTCCTGTGTTACTCTGGCTCAGCTCCTCTGTTTTCTCCACAAGGTCAGCTGTAGACTATGAGGCTCTCTAGGCTTTGCCTCTCTCCACAAGGCCAGCTGTAGACTATCAGGCGAATGCCTCTGTTTTCTCTCCCTGGGGCTCCAGCTGAAGACTATGCATTCCCGCCACCAGAGGTTGGGGACTCAACCCTCTACTGGCACAAGTGGTTTACCTGATTATTTACACAAGTAAACCTCTGAATCCAATATAATCTAATATGCCCAGAGGAAATGATCAGTTTACAAACATAATCCAATATTTCTTTTTGTAATTCATCAATAATATCAAACTGGACAGGAGCCAAGGATGTAGTTCGTGCTATAAGGTGCAGAGGCTCAAGCTGCCCTCATTGCCCCAGGCACTGATTAAGCTTCTCCCAACTTTCTCCTTTGCCAGGGGTCAAGACAGAGTCACAGCTGTATGCAATAGCCCAAGTCCTGCCTAGACTATAGTTGCCCAGAGAGAATTATGAAGCTTCATCCGCCTTTCTCCCCTACCTGAGGTGGGGGTAGAGCTGCAGGTGTGGGCAGCAGTCTATGGGTCTAGTTACCCCAGTAGACTTCCTACTATTCAGTCTATGCCAGCCAAATGTACCTGCAGGTACCCGAAGAGGCTGGTGCGGGACCTGCCAGCTCCTTCCCTGCTAGAGGTGGGGCTGAAGCCAAGGTTAGGGCTGCAGGCCAATCTGGGTGAAAGAAACCAGTCTCTACCGTTACTGTGATTTTCAATCAGCCTGGCTTCCCCTTATCTGGGATCAGAGTCAAAATGGCAGCTACAAGCCTCTTTCTGACTTGGATAGGTTCATATTTTAGCTGTTCTTAGGGTTACACTTTAGCCAGCCAAATTTACTAAACAGTAGCTGAAATTGGTGGCCATCTCTCCCTCCCTTGTTTTTGGGAAATTGAGCTTCCAATTCCAGCTACAGAATAGTCCCTGAGGCAGCTTGTGCTGCCAAGTAAGATGATTACTGCCTTCTATGGTGTAAGCTGTATTTCCCTAGAGAGGCTGGCGCAGGTCACCCCAGCTTCCTCCCTGCCAGAGGTGGGACTAGGGTTTATGATAGAGTGGCAATCTAATCTGAATGGGAAGAAGTTGGTCCCTACCAGTACTGTGATTTTCAGTCCACTCAGCTTCCCCTCGTGCCAGGGGTGAAGATAAAATGTTGGCTAATGGCCTCTTTCTGATTTGGACCTTGGACAGGTTCAAACTTTAGCTATTCTTAGGTTTATACTTTAGCCTGCCAAATGTACTAATCAGTAGCTGGAGTTGGTGCCCAACCTTCTCTTCTTCCCCTGTTTTTGGGAAGTGGAGTTTCAAATTCTAACTGCAGAACAGCTCCTGAGACAGCTTGTTCCTCCAGTGGAGGATGGACACCAGCCTCTGGGGAGTGAGTGCTTTACTTACAAATCTTCTCTGCAGATGGGCAGTCTTCTCCTTCCATTCTTTCAAGCATGTTGCAGGATGCTCTTTTGGTGTCTTGAAGCCCCCAAACATGTAGGTGTTTATATAGCTCTGGGTGTTTACTAACTGCCCTGTAGCTGGAGCTGACTCTAGGAGCTCATTATACTGCCTCCATCTTGCTGATTGTCTATCATTATATTTTAATAGTAAAAATGATATAAATCTCATACAGAAGGTTAGAAATATTATATTGAGAGGTGATTCATCTATAATGGTCTATTCAATATCTAAGTATGATATAACTAGGGACCATATACTAGTGTTAAACATATTATACATGTGTCTTGATTTTAAGGTCTTGGTAAAGCTACTGAAGTTAAGAAGGAAAGCAAAATCAATAATTTAAAACCAGAATTTTTAGATTTCTATGTTTGTTGAATTTTAGTACAATACTGAAATTGTGAACATCTCACAGATATGAAAAATAAAACCAAGGAAATCTATTTACAACTTTTAGAAACTGGATAGAATTATGAAAAGAATATTGTAAAAATTAAAAGCCCATGGTTTGAAATAAAAAAGAACTGTAGTTAATTCCAAATTTTATATTAAATACCTATCAGATTTTGACCAAGGTGACTAAGCCTCATTTTCTTTTTCTCTATCAGTAAAAAATTTAAAAAATAAAAGCCACTCTATCTACTTCACATGTATGTTGTGAGGAAGATATGAAATAATATGTGAAATTTACTTGAAATTTATGTGCTATACAAACCTAAAAATCCTTGTTTTCACAATGGAATTGATGATCACAGGGAAGCATAAATAAATAGAATGTAGTGCAACAAATAATCAAAAAGCATCTGTAGAAAGCCAAATACTAAGTAAACCAATTTTATTTTATTTTGGCTTAACTAATGTCTTATACTCATGTAAACCTAATAATTGCTAACAAATCAGTTAATTCTTTCCTAATGACTTGAAGAATTTAGGCCATTTGATCAAGGAACTCATTAGTAGATTTTAAATTATTTTTATTGTAGTGTAGTATGTTATCAACTCAATATAAGTAGCATGAAATGAACTACACCCACTCAGTTTAGATATGATCTAAATCATACCCATATTTATTCATAATGAATAAACTGCATTAAGTTAATAATATGGTAAATATATGCAAATAGAATGTGTACACATAGAATAATTGTGGTGAATCTAAACCAATGAAAAGAATGGTATATTTTAAAAGATCACTGATAATGGAACTGCAGTTAGTACTACTTATCTCTGATTTCCTTGGAAATAAAATCAAAATTGAAAAACTATTTTAAACTCTTGGATTTCTTTCTATTCAACAACTGTAGTCAAGAATGACAAGGCCATCCCTTTGCAAACACACTCAGGGATAGATCGGGAGCATGGAGTAAAGAGTGCCATCCTTTCACACTTGGGGCTGCCATCTCTTGCAGGGGATCTTGGTTTCTTATTTAACCTTTTTGGATCCAGTCCAACCCTAGACTTAATAGTCCTGATAATTTTGAGGAGCCTGAAATAGTTTCTTTAATTTGTTCATCATCAATTAGGCATGAATCTATACATGGATTATTTTCTGCATGGTCAGATTAAGATATCTAGATGTCCTAAGGATTAATAATATATAGACACTCACCTTGTGTGATAGTACAAGATAAACACTACTCCTTAAAATGAGTGTGATGAAATACAATATCATTTTATGTTCTCATCATAACTATTTTTAGCATGTTTTGAAATAGTGTATGCTTTATATTTTTCTAATTTTTAGACTAATTCTTAATAGATATACAAGGAAATGCTTATTATACCTAAGCAACATGGGCTATATTAAATTTGCTATATTGTTTTCTTTCTTGAGTCTACCATGTATCTCTCTTTCTACCATCCTATACAGCCAAGCAATGTAATTCTATTCTATGATGCTATTTAAAAGGAAAGAGAGAGAGAGAGAGAGAGAGAGAGAGAGAGAGAGAGAGAGAGAGAGAGAGAGAGAGAGATCGCTGAATAGAATATGGAAGCTTCATTTGTTGTAAACAAAAATTTTCCCTCACAAACAAATCTTTTCTGGCAAACATTTGACTGAGCTAAAATATCTATGTCAAAATATTTAATTAGGTCCTCTTTGCATGGTATTAATCAATCAATACTTTTAATGTGGTAACAGAAAGAATTCTGAATTTGATCAACTTAAAAGTTTTACTACATTTGTAGCCAAGTTTACTTCTTCTGTTACATTAGCTTTGCTGTAAATGGAAAAGAAAAGGAATATCCCCAAAAGTTTACCTAAACGTTTTTAAGAATGTTACTGTGTTCTGTGATTTCAAGAATCATAATAAAGCAAAAGGTACAATGGATTCTTACTGATATTATTCATTTAGTTATAAAACCTATATATCACTTAATACAAAGAGTAATATTTTCTACTTTTGAAGTTTAATTTTCTATACAGGTTAGATCTTAGCTAATTAGTAACATATATCTGGGTGGGTCATGCTTGTTATTTCCTCTTCTGTGTTCTGCCTTGTATAGGACTCATCTAAGACAGATATTTCAAAACAGTCATACCTTGGAGTTTTTATATAGTTAATGCATGGAGTCAATTAAATGAGTGCTGAGAAATATTAGTATTACCTTCAGTCTGTTCATCTGGAAATTAGAGAAAAATGGGGAGAAATTGCTTGAAAAATATTTCCTAGATGATCTATGATTTATAGTATTTAGAATAAAGTTAAGACATATTAGAAACTTTTATTTTCTCAAATTATGTATAATTATTCTGTATGGTTTCAAATATTAAATGTGAGCTACTTAAATTTAGCTATTGGGAAACATAAGGTGGAAATATTGATTATGAATATGCAAACAGTAACATCCTGCTTTAGAAATGGGAAACAATGCAGCTATTTTTTTACCTACTTTCAACAACTGATTTTGCTTATTTTATAATTATAGCTATATATAGGAGCTTTATTGTTTTAATTGTGGGTCAAGATGGATATTTTGCTTGCATATACTTTTGCATTCTTATATGCATTTTGTTTTGTTTCAAAGATCGTAAAATCCTGAAGAGCAGAGAAGTAATATCTTTACTTAATATTTAAAAGTTCATGAACTGCCTTGAAATTTTGAAGGCAATATAGTATATGGATCTGTGATAAGCTGGCTTAGGGATACCAGTAACTCTCTTCATTCTTCCTTTGTGGTGATAAATTCCTGTGATGGCTAGACTAATTTGTCATATAGGCAAGTAATTGTGTCCAGCTGGAATGGGCACATACTCATGGAATTCACTGGTTCTACCATGGTTCCCCAACATCCTGAAGCAGCTGGATTGAAAGAATAGTGGAATGGCCTTTTGAAGACACAATTACAGTGCCAACTATGATACCCTGCAGGCAATACCCTGCAGGGCTGGGCAGTGTTCTCCAGGAGGCTGTGTATTCTCTAAATCAGCATCAGCTCTCTGGTGCTGTTTTCTCCCATAGCCAGGATTCATGGGTCCAGGAATCAAAGAATGGAAATGGGAATGGCACCACTCACAATTACCCTTAGTGATCCATCAAGAAATTTTTTGCTTTCTGCCCCTGCAACCTTAAACTTTGCAGGTCTGCAGGTCTTAGTTCCAAAAGGAGGAGTGCTTCCACCAGGGAATACAACAATGTTTCCATTGAAGTGGATGTTAAAACTGCCACTTAGCCACTTTAGGCTCCTCATGCCTCTGAATCAACAGGCAAAAAACGGAATTACTGTTCTGGCTGGGGTGATTGATCCTGACTATCAAGGGGAAATAGGACTACACTTACACAATGAAGGTAAAGAAGAGTTTGCCTAGAAATACTGAAGATACTCTAGGGTGTCTCTTAGGACTGCCTTGCCCTGTGATTAAAGTTGATGGAAAATTTCAACAACTGAATCCAAGCAGGACTAACAATGGCCTAGAATCTTTAGGAATGAAAGTTTGGGTCACCCTACCAGGCAAAGAACCATAGCTAGCTGAGGTGCTTGCTGAGGGTAACAGAAATATGGAATGGGTAGTGGAGGAAGTAGTGATAAATATGAATTTTGACCATGTGACCAGTTACAGAAACGAGGACTGTAATGGCCATGAATATTTCTTCCTTGTTTTCTTATGAGTATGATTGTCTATGTACATAAAGTGAATATCTTTGTTTTCTTCCCATTTTCCCTTATCATATGTCATAAGTTATATTGTTTCATGTCATAATATTTAAGGATATCAAGTTGAAGAGTGAATATTATCCAAGGACTTGCACCCTATTCTGTAAAAAAGATAATGCATTTCCAGTTGTATGCAGGAGAGTTGAATACTATTAGATGGAAAAATATATATATATAGTACACACATATGTATAACACACATATATGCATGTTATATCTATAACACACATGCAAATATATCACACACATGCATATATGTTATAGTTATTGTTATATGTTACTGTTTATATTTAGAGACTAAGTATGGTTTTAGGTGATGTGTCTGGCTGCCAAGTTGACAAGGAGTGAACTGTGATGGTAAGATTAATGTTGTCAACTCGGCCAAGTAATTGTGCCCAGTTGTTTTGTCAGGCAAGCATTGGGCTAATTGTAACACAAGAACATTTATGGACTTTAGTCATCAGTGAGTTCATTGCATAGATGGCTGACTAAATCTACAATCGACCAAGGAGATTGCTGTCAGCAATGACTGACGTGTTATCCAATCAATTGAATGCCTTAAAAGGTGAAATGATTTCAGCTCTCAGAGAGTCTCCAGCTCGACTTTAGACAGCCAACAACTCCTGGGAACTCATTAAGGACCTTCATTGGATCCCCTGGTTTGCATCCTGCCCTACAGAATTTGGACTTATGCATACCCATGGTCATGTGAGAGAATTTGATAAAATTTCATAATATTTACAGATATCTCCTGTTGATTCTGTTTCCTTAGAGAAGCCTGATTTGGGAATCCCTCCATTTTCTAAATAGCCATGTGTAACCAATCATAGCAACCCCATTTTTCTTAACAATGATTTGTTTATAAATGGAGAAGTGATGCAATGCCATCTAAAAACAAAACAAAACAAAACAAAACAAAACAAAAGTGAGACAGAAAATCTGCTAAGTGGGTTTGGGAGAGCTTTCCCAGTGATAAAAAGAGATTATCACAGGGGGAAAAAATCCCTCTTTATTGACTAGATGCTTTGCTTGCATATGATACTTGGAGTTGTTGCAAACCTTCTTCTCTATCACCATGAGGACAGCTATGCTGACAAACTAAGGATGGAAGGAACCTGAGCTCCTGATGCCATTACTAATTTCATAAATTTGGCAGGGACCTCATATATTCACTTTTTGTTATATAATATGATACATTTATTTTTTAGTTAATGTTGACATATGCTTCTCTTTTGTTTTTAACTAGCAAGCAAAAGCATTACAAATGGTATAAGTAACCTCTTCGAAGGTGGAGTAATTCTTGGTAAACACTGCTGCACCAATGAGAACATCTTACTGTACTCTTGGGATAATCTTTGACAGATGAAATACAAAGAGTCTATCCACTGGCAAGTTGAATAGCAATGATAAGATGCCTTATACAGCCAATGACCTATAGGTGCCTTGAGTCATGCCCATGATAAAGATAGGACATGGCTATAACACCTACATAGAAGGAAACACCAGATAACAAGTGCTGTAATTTTATATAATTGGTGATTTATTTGCTGTTTTATTTCCAATGAAGTAGCAGGTTCCATAAATATATTAGAATAACAAACAACTACTCTCTAGCAGAGCAAACCAATATGATAATCAGAGTAACAACAATGTCATCATTCAAGGGATGTTTAGAGCAAATATGTTTATAAAAGTCTCTTATGAACATCCGTATCTATTCTTTTTGTGAGAATATTATGCAACACTCAGAATACTTATGGCATTCAGATGTTCCATAATTTGTCCTTATATATTAGGTGATTTTAATTTCTGCATATGTAATGGAAGGAAAGAAAAAGAGGACAATATGGACCCATATTTAACTGTATCTTACTAAAAGACATCCTTTTTAAGGAAGAGGATATTTCCCTTATTTTAAACCAATCTATCCATTGTATACATCTACCAAAGTGAAGATGAAGATTGAATAATATTAGATGGTGATGAATACTATCAAAAATGATGAAGTATGGCTTTACTGTAAATTGTTATTTTTAAGAATACATAAGATCATCCCAAAAGGAACAGATTGGATATTTTCCTCACCAAATAATGACCTAAGATTGGCTCTTTCTGTTTGGATTCCCCAGACTATCGCAAATTAGAATATTATGCCCCCAAATTAAAGGATGCTGTATCAAAATGTAAACAAATTGCCTCAAGTCTATCTTTGGAACCCAGAACCTACATGATCATCAGACTACCTGCTTCAGATAGACTAAATTTATATAACAGTCCCTTCCTGACCTAAACTCCTCTCTCTTCCCACATAAGCAGACCTCCTGGTATGCTGAGGCTGGATCAGGAGTTTTTATATTCATCAGTATCATTTCTGAGCTAGGCTCAGAAGATGGGTGTACTAGGTATGGTAATTAAAAAGGATACTCAATTTACCTGTGAGAGTAATGAATTAGTGAAGAAACTAAAAAGAAATAACTGACTTTCAACAGAAGTGACCAGTTGTTCGTATTACTCATGGCAATGATATACTGCTGTCCACTGATCAGCTTGCCTCACCTCTTTTTAATAGCTGAATCATCTGCTCCATTCCATAGGTTTTAATATATTTTCCCCAAGTCCTAAATCATTCCCAACCAGCAATCATGCTTCTACTT